>NC_090447.1:578741280-581241280 GCF_031143425.1 Pleurodeles waltl
GGATTTTTTTTTTTCAATGAAATTGGCAAAAGGGAGCGACCCCTTGGGCAAGGGTCGCTCCCAGGGGTGGCATTTTTTTAGGAAGGCCTTTTCTGCCCCCCCCTTTGTGATGTTTTCTTTTTTTTTAGGTGGGGAGCGACCCCTTAGGCAAGGGTCGCTCCCCTAGGGGGCAAATTATATTTAGGCCATTTCTGCCCCCCTTGGGGGCAGATTGGCCTATTTTGATGAGGCCAATCTGCCCCCAAGGGGGGCAGAAACCATTAGACACCAGGGAGTTTTTTTTTGCGCGCGAATTTCACGCAACGGGAGCGACCCCTTGGGCAAGGGTCGCTCCCAGGGGAGGCATTTTTTTGGGAAGGCCTTTTCTGCCCCACCTGGGGGCAGATTGGCCTATTATTAGGCCGATCTGCCCCCAGGGGGGGCAGAAACCTCTAGGCACCAGGGAGCTTTTTTTTTTTTGTGATGTTCTCTTTTTTTTTAGGTGGGGAGCGATCCCTTAGGCAAGGGTCGCTCCCCTACGGGGCAATATATATTTAGGCCATTTCTGCCCCCCTTGGGGGCAGATTGGCCTATTTTGATGAGGCCAATCTGCCCCCAAGGGGGGCAGAAACCATTAGACACCAGGGAGGTTTTTTTTTTGCGCAAATTTCACGCAACAGGAGCGACCCCTTGGGCAAGGGTCGCTCCCAGGGGGGGCATTTTTTTGGGAAGGCCTTTTCTGCCCCCCCTGGGGGCAGATCGGCCTATTATTAGGCCGATCTGCCCCCGGGGGGGCAGAAACCTCTAGGCACCAGGGATCATTTCTTTTCTTTTTTCTTTTTGTTATGTTTTCTTTTTTTATTTAGGTGGGGAGCGACCCCTTAGGCAAGGGTCGCTCCCCTAGGGGGCAAATTATATTTAGGCCATTTCTGCCCCCCATTGGGGGCAGATTGGCCTATTTTGATGAGGCCAATCTGCCCCCAAGGGGGTCAGAAACCATTAGACACCAGGGAGTTTTTTTTTTGCGTGAATTTTACGCAAGGGGAGCGACCCCTTAGGCAAGGGTCGCTCCCTGGGGGGGGGATTATTTTAGGCCATTTCTGCCCCCCTGGGGAGTAGATCAGCCTATTGGTATTAGGCCGATCTACCCCCAGGGGGGGCAGAAACCTCTAGGCGCCAGGGCCAATTTTTTTTTTGTGTTTTTATTTTTGTTTGTTTGGTTTTTTTTAGAGATGGGGAGCGACCCATCAGGCAAGGGTCGCTCCCATGGGGGGTAAATTGTATTTAGACCCTTTCTGCCCCCCTTGGGGGCAGATTGGTCGATTTTAGGTCAATCTGCCCCAAGGGGGCAGAAACCACTAGTCACCAGGGATTTGTTTTTTGTCGCCAATGTCACGCAGGGGGAGCGACCCCGTAGGCAAGGGTCGCTCCGAGGGGGGGGGTGGGGGTTGGGAGGGCACATTTATTTTAGGCCATTTCTGTCCCCCCTAGGGGCAGATCGGCCTATTATTAGGCCGATCTGCACCCAGGGGGGGCAGAAACCTCTAGGCGCCAGGGCAATTTTTTTTTTTTTTTTTTGTTTTTTTAGAGATGGGGAGCGACCCATCAGACAAGGGTCGCTCCCCTGGGGGCAAACTGTATTTAGAGCATTTCTGCCCCCCTTGGGGGCAGATTGGTCGATTTTACGTCAATCTGCCCCCAAGGGGGCAGAAACCACTAGGCACCGGGGATTTGTTTTTTGGCGCCAATGTCACGCAGGGGGAGCGACCCCGTAGGCAAGGGTCGCTCCTAGGGGGTGTGGGGGTTGAGGGGGAAAATTTATTTTAGGCCATTTCTGCCCCCCCTGGGGGCAGATCGGCCTATTATTAGGCCGATCTGCCCCCAGGGGGGGCAGAAACCTCTTGTTGCCAGGGCAAATTTTTTTTTGTGTTTTTTTTTTTTGTTTGTTTGTTTTTTTAGAGATGGGGAGCGACCCATCAGACAAGGGTCGCTCCCCTGGGGGGCAAATTGTATTTAGAGCATTTCTGCCCCCCTTGGGGGCAGATGGGTCGATTTTAGGTCAATCTGCCCCCAAGGGGGCAGAAACCACTAGGCACCGGGGATTTGTTTTTTGGCGCCAATGTCACGCAGGGGGAGCGACCCCGTAGGCAAGGGTCGCTCCTGGTGGGGGGGTGGGGGTTGGGGATGCAAATATATTTTAGGCCATTTCTGCCCCCCCCTGGGGGAAGATCGGCCTATTGTTAGGCCGATCTGCCCCCAGGGGGGGCAGAAACCTGTAGGCGCCAGGGCAAATTTTTTTGTGTGGTTTTTTTAGAGATGGGGAGCGACCCATCAGACAAGGGTCGCTCCCCTGGGGGGCAAACTGTATTTAGAGCATTTCTGCCCCCCTTGGTGGCAGATTGGTCGATTTTAGGTCAATCTGCCCCCAAGGGGGCAGAAACCACTAGGCACCGGGGATTTGTTTTTTGGCGCCAATGTCACGCAGGGGGAGCGACCCCGTAGGCAAGGGTCGCTCCCGGGGGGGGTGGAGGTTCGGGGGGCAAATTTATTTTAGGCCATTTCTGCCCCCCCGGGGGAAGATCGGCCTATTATTAGGCCGATCTGCCCCCAGGGGGGGCAGAAACCTGTAGGCGCCAGGGCAAATTTGTTTTTTGTGTTTTTTTGTTTGTTTGTTTTTTTAGAGATGGGGAGCGACCCATCAGACAAGGGTCGCTCCCCTGGGGGGCAAACTGTATTTAGAGCATTTCTGCCCCCCTTGGGGGCAGATTGGTCGATTTTACGTCAATCTGCCCCCAAGGGGGCAGAAACCACTAGGCACCGGGGATTTGTTTTTTGGCGCCAATGTCACGCAGGGGGAGCGACCCCGTAGGCAAGGGTCGCTCCTGGTGGGGGGGTGGGGGTTGGGGGCAAATTTATTTTAGGCCATTTCTGCCCCCCTAGGGGCAGATCGACCTATTTTTAGACTGATCTGCCCCCAGGGGTGGCAGAAACCTCTAGGCGCCAGGGCAATTTTTTTTTTGTTTTTTGTTTGTTTGTTTTTTTAGAGATGGGGAGCGACCCATCAGACAAGGGTCGCTCCCCTTGGAGGCAAACTGTATATAGAGCATTTCTGCCCCCCTTGGGGGCAGATGGGTCGATTTTAGGTCAATCTGCCCCCAAGGGGGCAGAAACCACTAGGCACCGGGGATTTGTTTTTTGGCGCCAATGTCACGCAGGGGGAGCGACCCCGTAGGCAAGGGTCGCTCCTGGTGGGGGGGTGGGGGTTGGGGATGCAAATATATTTTAGGCCATTTCTGCCCCCCCCTGGGGGAAGATCGGCCTATTATTAGGCCGATCTGCCCCCAGGGGGGGCAGAAACCTGTAGGCACCAGGGCAAATTTTTTTGTGTGGTTTTTTTAGGGATGGGGAGCGACCCATCAGACAAGGGTCGCTCCCCTGGGGGGCAAACTGTATTTAGAGCATTTCTGCCCCCCTTGGTGGCAGATTGGTCGATTTTAGGTCAATCTGCCCCCAAGGGGGCAGAAACCACTAGGCACCGGGGATTTGTTTTTTGGCGCCAATGTCACGCAGGGGGAGCGACCCCGTAGGCAAGGGTCGCTCCCGGGGGGGTGGAGGTTCGGGGGGCAAATTTATTTTAGGCCATTTCTGCCCCCCCGGGGGAAGATCGGCCTATTATTAGGCCGATCTGCCCCCAGGGGGGGCAGAAACCTGTAGGCGCCAGGGCAAATTTGTTTTTTGTGTTTTTTTTTTTGTTTTTTTTTTTTTTAGAGATGGGGAGCGACCCATCAGACAAGGGTCGCTCCCCTGGGGGGCAAACTGTGTTTAGACCATTTCTGCCCCCCTTGGGGGCAGATTGGTTAATTTTAGGGCAATCTGCCCCCAAGGGGGCAGAAACCACTAGGCACCGGGGATTTGTTGTTTGGTGCCAATGTCACGCAGGGGGAGCGACCCCGTAGGCAAGGGTCGCTCCTGGGCAGGGGGGGTTTGGGGGGATGGGGGGTCAAATTTATTTTAGGGCATTTCCCCCCCCCCGGGGCCGGCTGAGCTAGAGGTCAAAATCCACAGGTAGGCACTTTGCAAAAAACACCTCTGTTTTCTGTGAAAAAATATGTTGTGTCCACGTTGTGTTTTGGGCCATTTCCTTTCGTGGGCGCTAGGCCTACCCACACAAGTGAGGTACCATTTTTATGGAGAGACTTAGGGGAACGCTGGGTGGAAGGAAATTTGTGGCTCCTCTCAGATTCCAGAACTTTCTGTCACCAAAATGAGAGGAAAAATTGTTTTTGGGCCAAATTTTGATGTTTGCAAAGGATTCTGGGTAACAGAACCTGGTCAGAGCCCCGCAAATCACCCCATCTTAGATTCCCCTAGGTCTCTAGTTTTCAAAAATGCGCTGGTTTGCTAGGTTTCCCCAGGTGCCAGCTGAGCTAGAGGCCAAAATCCACAGGTAAGCACTGTTTTCTATGAAAAAATGTGATGTGTCCACGTTGTGTTTTGGGCCGTTTCCTGTCGCGAGCGCTAGGCCTACCCACACAAGTGAGGTATCATTTTTATCGGGAGACGTGGGGGAACGCTGGGTGGAAGGAAATTTGTGGCTCCTCTCAGATTCCAGAACTTTCTGCCACAGAAATGTGAGGAACATGTGTTTTTTTAGCCAAATTTTGAGGTTTGCAAAGGATTCTGGGTAACAGAACCTGGTCCGAGCCACACAAGTCACCCCATCTTGGATTCCCCTAGGTCTCTAGTTTTCAGAAATGCACAGGTTTGGTAGGTTTCCCTAGGTGGCGGCTGAGCTACAGGCCAAAATCTACAGGTAGGCACTTTGCAAAAAACACCTCTGTTTTCCTTCAAAAATTTGGCTGTGTCCACGTTGCGCTTTGTGGCGTTTCCTGTCGCGGGCGCTAGGCCTACCCACACAAGTGAGGTATCATTTTTATCGGGAGACATGGGGGAACGCTGGGTGGAAGGAAATTTGTGGCTCCTCTCAGATTCCAGAACTTTCTGCCACAGAAATGTGAGGAACATGTGTTTTTTTAGCCACATTTTGAGGTTTGCAAAGGATTCTGGGTAACAGAACCTGGTCCGAGCCACACAAGTCACCCCATCTTGGATTCCCCTAGGTCTCTAGTTTTCAGAAATGCACAGGTTTGGTAGGTTTCCCTAGGTGGCGGCTGAGCTAGAGGCCAAAATCTACAGGTAGTCCCTTTGCTAAAAACAGCTCTGTTTTCTGTGATGTGTCCACGTTGTGTTTTGGGGCATATCCTGTTGCGGGCGCTAGGCCTACCCACACAAGTGAGGTATCATTTTTATCGGGAGACTTGGGGGAACATAAAATAGCAAAACAAGTGTTATTGCCCCTTGTCTTTCTCTACATTTTTCCCTTCCAAATGTAAGACAGTGTGTAAAAAAGACGTCTATTTGAGAAATGCCCTGTAATTCACATGCTAGTATGGGCACCCCGGAATTCAGAGATGTGCAAATAACCACTGCTTCTCAACACCTTATCTTGTGCCCATTTTGGAAATACAAAGGTTTTCTTGATAGCTATTTTTTACTCTTTATATTTCAGCAAATGAATTGCTGTATACCCGGCATAGAATGAAAACCCACTGCAGGGTGCAGGTCATTTATTGGCTCTGGGTACCTAGAGTTCTTGATGAACCTACAAGCCCTATATGTCCCCGCAACCAGAAGAGTCCAGCAGACGTAACGGTATATTGCTTTAAAAAATCTGACATTGCAGGTAAAAGTTACAGAGTAAAACGTAGAGAAAAAGTGATGTTTTTTTCACCTCAATTTCAATATTTTTCTTTTTCAGTTGTTATTTTCTGTAGGAAACCCTTGTAGGATCTACACAAATTACACCTTGCTGAATTCAGAATTTTGTCTACTTTTCAGAAATGTTGCGGTTTCTGGGATCCAGTGTTGGTTTCATGCCCATTTCTGTCACTGACTGGAAGGAGGCTGAAAGCACAAAAAATTGTGAAAATGGGGTATGTCCCAGTAAAATGCCAAAATTGTGTTGAAAAATTGGGTTTTCTGATTCAAGTCTGCCTGTTCCTGAAAACTGGGAAGCTGGTGATTTTAGCACCACAAAGCCTTTGTTGATGCCCTTTTCAGGGGAAAAACCACAAGCCTTCTTCTGCAGCCCATTTTTCCCATTTTTTTGAAAAAAACTAAATTTTCACTGTTTTTTGGCTAATTTCTTGGCCTCCTTCTGGGGAACCCACAAAGTCTGGGTACCTCTAGAATCCCTATGATGTTGGAAAAAAAGGACGCAAATTTGGCGTGGGTAGCTTATGTGAACAAAAAGTTATGAGGGCCTAAGCGCGAACTGCTCCAAATAGCCAAAAAAAGGCTCGGCACAGGAGGGGGAAAAGGCCTGGCAGCGAAGGGGTTAATAGGGAAGAGTGAATTTGAATTTACCGTTGATGACAGAGGAAATAATGAATTATTTTTAGATGGTAAGGATCCTGGGGCCTGATGTAGGAAGCGTTTTGCATGGCACAAACTGCGAAAATCGAGGTTTGCGCCATGCAAAACGCACACCGCAATGCACATTCCCATTTTGCGAGTCAGTACCGACTCGTAAAATGGGAATGCGACTCGCAAATAGGAAGGGGTGTTCCCTTCCTATTTGCAACTCGCACAGCGAGGCAGAATTGCTTTGTGACCGCGAACGGGGTTGCAAAGCAATTTGCAGTTACCACCAGTGTCACACTGGTGGTAACCCATTCGCAAAAGGGAAGGGGTCCCCGTGGGACCCCTTCCCCTTTGTGAATGTCGCCATTAATGTTTTTTCAGAGCAGGTAAACGGAAACCAAATGGTTTCGTTATTTTTTTGTATTGCAACTCGTTTTCCTTTAAGGAAAATGGGCTGCGATACAACAACAACAAAAAACTACTTTATTTAAAAAGCCCTCAAAGACATGGAGGTCTGCTGCCTCCAGCAGGCCACCATCCCTGTGAGTTCAGGGAATATCAATGGGGTCGCAAAATGCGATCCACCTCATTAATATTAATGAGATGGGTCTTTGCAACCCCATTGAGATTCGCAGATGGTGTCTGAGACACCGTTCTGCATCCGATTTTGCGAATCGGAAATTGTGAGTCACACCGACTCGTAATTTCAGATTCGCAAAATCAGTATTTACTACATCTGGCCCCTGGATTCCTGGAGCATATTATATTTGTGGACAGTATGCTTATTTTAAATTTCCCAAAGGATGGCCTGGTACATGTTGTTTTTGTACAGTTTCCCGAAGATTTACCAAGTGGAAAATTTCAATGATCCTGTGTGGGATACGAAACCTAGAATTAGTAGTGGTGTTAGTGCTGGATAGGTAGTAGGCAATATTTTTGGAGCATTGATCAGACCTGTGGGAGTGATCTTGAATGATTTGAAGATTAGGAAGCTGTCTACAATAGTGGATAAATTGACAACTAGGACAGCAAGGTCCTTGTTGCTTGTAAATACAGTCATGGTAGTGATAAGAGCTATGGCTTTGCAGAACAGCCTGGCATTAGACCTTTTACTCTCAAAATAGGGCGGAGTCTGTCAGATCCTAAAAGTTCAGCAATATAGTACTTACATCACAGACAAAAGTAAGGACTTGAAGAAGTATGTCCTGTACAATTCTGGGTTAACTAAGGATTTGAAGGAGTTAGAAGCAACAGGTGCCTGGGAGGCTATTGTAGTTGGATTTGCTGCTGTAGATAGATGATTTGGAAACCTAAGAAGCAGAGTAGTAGACTTGGTTTTGAAGCTGTTGCTGTTCTAGCAATGTGTGCAATAATTCTGATTGTGGGGTACAAAATCTATCAGAAGATGCAGGTTGAACAGGCAAATTAGAGAAACAGAGCTGATGTTGAGTTGGAGGAGAATCAGCGTAATTATTATGATGATATTAAGTGTCTGGAAGATTCTAAATAGAAACTGATGAAAACAACGAGGTTTTAGCTTGTCTAATTTGAGGGATTTAGAATGCTTCTGATCACTTAATTCACTATCAGAGGGGGGATTAAGAAAGCATAACTTTGGCTGTGCCATTAAGCACTGTAGTAGTGATACAAAAGTGCAATCAACAATACATATCTTGTGTGCTCTAATGTTGCTAATGTCAACCAGTGCATTGAAATCATATTATTCAAGGTGCAGTCACAAGTAGAAAGATAATAATTGTATATGTGTGTTTTAATAATGACTTTAATCGGTTGAAATATAACATGTGCATGTATTCATAGCACTGTGTCTGGATTATGGTATTATGATTGAAAGATGTACAATCACAGTTATTCATAATTATGATACATCTATGAAGAAAAATGCACATATAATTATGTACCTCAAATGTGCATTGAAACATCTACTCAATTAGATCAACTGAAGGCCTGAAATGTTGTTTTTCCATGCGTAGCCATCAACGTGGAGTTTTGCTTGCGTTGTATTATTGTTTATTTGCAGGTGCATCTGCACAAGTCTACAGCTAATTAAAGTTATGTTGGGTAATTGAGATGGTAATTGAGATGGTGAAGTAAGAGGGGAGAAAGACTCCCCTGTGTGCACCAGGATCTGGAAGATACCCAAGGTCGCCCTGATGTATATTTCATGGGATGAAAGTCTGATGGGAGTTGCTAATTCTAATTGAGCATGGAAAGTGGAAAACTACCGGTGTTGATTATGTGGTGTGTAAAAGGTTTTACAGGGTCTAAACTGGTATTCATTTAGTTAGACAACTGTAGACCATTTTTGCTCTTTGACTAGAGCAGATTCCTCTGAGATTTAAAGAGGTATAGATCTCTCTAGTCTTAATCTGATTTAGATGGTTTATTCACGCCTCGCTTTCCGAACTTGTACTTCGGTTCCTGTAATGCTGACACTATTCCATTATTTCCATTTTCCTATATAGCGATAATTAGGATTTTCCCTGTAGCCTAATTTAATCTAAATATACTTAGTTAGGATACTTGGATTAAATTCGTTTTCAAATGACTAGACAAGAAGACCCGGACTTGGATACCGACCATCAGATTCTGTTTCTCATCTTTTGTATTGCTAAAACTGAGATTCTTGTGCACTTTATGCTTGTATGATTGAATCTGATTCAACTCTTTCCTTCACCTTTTGTGATCCTGTACTTATAAAGCATGATCCTGAGACTCCTCTACATAAGTTTGGCCTTAAATTTGTAATACGTTTTTGAACTTTATTCTCCCACTCTGAGATTTAATGTGTGACCAAAAAGTTACACTGTTAAGTAATTTAAAGTGTTGATTTTGACTCCCTTTACCCCTTGGAACTCCTAAAAGGGTCTGTGGAAAGAAGTGAAATAGTAAAATAGGCCAGAAGATTCTCACTACCAAAAAGGTAAATATATATCCTGCTGTGAGCATCCACGAATCACCATGTCAGAGAGTCCTCACAACATGACAACACAGACTAAAGTATTTAAATGGAAAATACAAGTTGGCTTAGCAATTTTTACATCAAAGGATGGAATTCCTCGTGCAAAGTAATTTTAATAAAGAGTCTTTTAGGAGTAACATGAACAACACTGAACTCTGCACAGAGATATCAAAGACTTTTCAATAAACTAACTTGAGGCAGAGTACAAAACCAGTTTAAATTTACCCCGAAGAGACGAAATTCTTCGGAAACAAGGAAACTTCACATCAGTGGGATTGTCCATTTTTAATAGTTTAAACCACTCAAACTGAAAAAAACGAAATAATTGGCAATTATTTACATGATTGACACAGTTTACATAAACGTTTTCTTTCTACTTTTTCTAATCTACAAAAATGAGTTTGCTCTAAGTAACTGTATGTTCCTCGTCAAAAGGCAAGACCATGATGACAATATCTTAATAGTATTCAGCTCGCGCAATGACCGCTGGCTTGGCACTTTCACTAACACATGGAGCCATCGACTAATAACCTTTGATCTCAGAGTGAGAAATATCACATTTATGCAGACAACAAGGCGCTGTGCTTAAAGGTATAAGCACAGTCAAGGAAGGGCAGACCACAGTTATCAATCAATGTCTATTTTAGGCATCGCAGCTTTTAACGCAGGCCCGTCAGCTCAAGTTGCACAGTGACAGAATAGACATTATTTAATCAATCCAGTAAATTGGAACATTCCCCTACAGGAAAAAAAACGGTCTACAAAATGATGTTCAGGATGTAATGATCGTGCTAGCTTGAAGGCATCGGCTGAGAGCAGGTTATAAGACCGGAACTAAAAAAAGAACTGCGAAGGAGTCAAAGATTGTTTTCTATCCGATTTGACCGCATTTTGCATAGCACGGGACCCATCGTTTTCTGTATATTTATTCCTCCAGCGAGGAACTTGAGGTGGGATAGCATGTCGGAACGAAGTAAACCTGTGGTTTAAACGTATGGTAAAACCATACCCATACAACCTTTCTCATTTGACCTCCAAAACTCGGAATGGGGAGAGAAACGACCGGGTGTAGAACGAAATGGGCGTGCCAGATTTATTTCCTATGGGTCCTTTATAACCACAAAGCTCGTAAACGTTGAGTGATATTGCTTAACAAACAATAAAGCTATAAGGATACTAGTAAAGCAATGCCTGTCAGACTTCAAGTGTTTTCACGTTTTTGTGAACACCAGGCAAATTTCTATTTTGTACTCAAAGGATGCATTTTAGTAGGGGTATGAGGGAGCTCTGCTACACTCCGCTGGCAGAGCTAACGGAGTTTTTGGAACTCTGTGCTGTGTTTGGAGCGCAGAGTTAGTCTAAAAACTCCGCTAGCCACCCCAGCGGAGTGAAGCTCACCAGGTGTGCACTGCAGCCCAGTTATGGGCTGCACAGTGCAAGTGCAGACAGTTTGTGCTTGCGCTGTGCAGCCCATAACTGTGCTGCAGTGTGCGCCAGAGCAAAGGCCAGGGGGAGGCAGCAACTGCAGACTCATTGCCGCCAGGCAAGTCCTTGTCACTTTGGTTTTTCATTGTTTATGCACCTACAAGGACTAAAATGTCAGCTTTTGCTGACTACGGCCCTGGCCTAAATCCAGGCCGCAGGCAGTGAAAGCTGCAGTTTCAGGCCTGTTGTGCACTGCCTTGTCCTTTGTGCACTGCACACAGGGCAGGCCAATGCACAACAGGCCTGGAGCTTTAGCTGCCTATGGCCCTGGCCTGAATTCAGGCCAGAGCTGTAGGCAGTGAAAGCTGGCATTTCCGGCCTCTTGTGCACCAGTCTTTCACATGTGCACTGCACACAGGGCAGGCTGGTGCACAACAGGCCTGAAGCTTTCGCTGCCTATGGCCCTGGTCTGAATTCAGGCCAGGGCCATAGGCAGCAAACAAAAGCTGAAGTAACAGGCCTTGTGTGCACCAGCCTGCCCCGTGTGCACTGCACACAGGACAGGCCGGTGCAAGAGAGGCCTGAAATTCTAGCTTTCACTGCCTACGGCCCTCTCCTGAATGCACCAGATCTTGGCTAACCAGGCTCGACCATGCTTAGCGCTTTTGAGATCTGGTGCATTCAGGACTCTGTGGGTCATGAAAATCCGCCTCCTCGGAATGCCACAGAATTTGTATCCAACTCTGTGGAATTCCTCAGAGTCGAACTCTGTGAACTCTGCCCAGGCCTAATTAATAGTAATAGTATTGAGAAACCAACCAAACAAAATCACAAATACCCACCTATAATGTTGCATTTTCATTAATTATAAAGCATTACTGTGCAGAAAACAGAAGAGGATAAGTTGCCTTTTTAATGGGAAAAACAAACCAAAGAGAAGACGCCAGTAGGAAGAATTGTAATTGTATTTATATAGTGCTAACGACCCTTGACAAGGTATTGAATTGCGAGTAGCACTCTACTCCAGAACCAATAATGATTAGTGTTGGATTAGTATAGGGAAATATTAGTACAGTATTAGAATAGAGAGATATGAGCTAAGTTGAGCAGAGGACATGTGAGTATGTTAGTTGGATTGAATAGAATAATGGAGGGATAGAGGAGGAATGAATCCAGAAGTGTTAATTTGGAGATCATAGTAGTAAGATGAGGTTCAAGATGAGTAGAGAAGAGGTGGAGAATGAACAAGTCTATAGAGTGGGATAATGAAGATCAAAGCAGTAAAATGGGGTTTGTGATTACTCAAATGAGAGATACACAAGCAAGAATTTAGTAGGGTTGTTTGGGAGATCATATAAGTAAACTAAAGTAGTAAATATATAAATACATGATTACATATTAAGGGAATATATGTGTAAGGAATATAATATATTAAGATTTAAAGCTTTTATTGTATAAACACAGACTGTCAAGAATTACAGTATTTGAAATTAATTTATTTGAGTGCTTTTATAACAATATTTTATCTTTCTTCAATATTTCAATAGTGAAATGCTTGTAGATGAGTAGTTAAGATAATATTTACCTATAGCGATAGATACAATAAAAACAGACTCATAAGCATCTAATCAAACAACTTATATAGAAACTGTGCCATGACCTATGAGCATGTCAAGTGTAGAATAATATATACACATATGTACATATATCTATCTATATATATATATATATATATATATATATATATATATATATATATATATATATAGATAGATAGATAGATAGATATAGATATAGATATACACACACTTATACAAACACCTACACATGCATATACGTACATATATACTTTGAACCGTAGGTGAAATATAAATGTGTTGAACAGGTCTAAAAAGTATGTATATATTTTAAGATAAAACAGTTATTATACATATTTGAACAAAGAAATACACATATCTAGATATATACATATAATCACATTGTAAAAAGTTTACATATGCATATTCCTGATGAAAAGTGGTCCTGTTACATGTATTGCTTTGTGGGTGATACAAGCAGTATGAAGGTGGATCTTCTGTCAACCGGTAACCAATGTAGGGCCCACAAGGCAGGGGAGATATGTGCTTGTGCCTTTACACGTAGGAGTAGCCTGACAGCAGAGTTGTGAATGCGTTGTAGTTTTCCATAGTAGATAGAGATGATCCGTGGTAGAGGCTGTTGCCATAATTCAGTTTAGATAGTTCAAGAGAGATAATAGCCTGCACCTTGTCTGGAAATCCAAGGTGGGGGAAGATGTGTCTCAGAGTTTTCATGGTAATGAAGCTTGATCTAGCTAATTTGCCCACCTTCATTGTTAACTTGGAGTCAGTGGTAATTCCAAGGTTTCTTCCTGCAGGAAACTGGCTTCAAGATGCAGTACCCTCTGCTTTTTGCCTGATATGTGATGCTAACTTGACTGAGTATGTGCTGGGATCCTGTTAACCAGGTCCCAGCAAGCGTGTTCTTTCCCCAAAATTGTATAGTTTCCACAATTGGCACACCTCTGGCACACAGATAAGACCCTTGTAAAACGTAACAGTGGTACCAAGGGCCCTGTGGCCAGGGAGGGTCACTAAGGGCTGCAGCACAAATTGTGCCACCCTAAGGGACCCCTCACCAAACACATGCACACTGCCATTGAAGATTGTGTGTGTTGGTGGAGAAAAAAGATAAAGTTGACATGACATCCCCCTCTGGGTGCCATGCCCACACACCACTGCCTGTGACATAGATCTGTCACCACTCTAGCGGCCTTACAGCCCTTCAGCAGGGTGTGCTATACCACAGATGAGAGCATAGCTGCATGAGCAATATGTCCCATAGTGTCTAAGTCCACTCTTAATCATTGTAAGTGCAGTGTGGCCATATTGGGTACATGTGCTGGCAGTTTGTCATTACGAACTCCACAGCTCCATGATGGCTTCACTGAAGCCTGGGAAGTTTGGTCTCAAACTTCTCAGCTCAATAAACCCACACTAATGCCAGTGTTGGATTTATTGAAAAATGCACTCAGGGGCATCTTAGAGATGCTCCCTGTATTTCCCCCAGCCCTTTAGTGTAAGGCTATGCCAACCTTCCACTAACAGACATGTTTCTGACCCCATGGGGTGAGAGCCTTTGTGCTCTCTTGGGGGAGGAACAAAGGCTGCTTTGGGTAGAGGTGCTTCACTCCTCCCCCCTGCAGGAACTGCAACACTTAGCAGTGAGCCTCAAAGGCTCCGGCCTCCAGTTACACTGCCCAGCACTCCAGCTAGTGTAGATGCCCGGACCAGGCCCCACTTTTGGCAGCAGGTCCAATGGGAAAAGTAATAAACACCAGCAGGAGTGTCTACTCCAGCTAGTTCCACCCCTACAGTGCCCAGAGCTGAGTTAAATCCATCCTGGCAGAATCCTCCATCTTGCTTTGAAGGATATAGCCAATAGAGTTAGGAATGTGCCCCCTCCCCTCCTGGGAGTGGGCACTGAAAGGGTGTAGCCATCCTCGAGGACTGTAGCCATTGTCTGCTGCCCTCTGATCCCTGTAATGTACCTAAATCTTGTAATTAGGACACCCCTGAACCTGGCTCTTGAGATTCCTGGCGACCTTAAGAGGAAGAAGAAGAAGGACTGAAGAGCCGGCCCCAGCATTAAAGACTAGAGATGACAACTGATTTGGCCCCAGCCTTACTGGCCCATCTGCAGCATCTGAACTCCTGCTACAAAAAGGCACTGCATTCTGCAGGACCAGTGACTGCCTGGCCACCAGAGAACCAAGAGCTCCACAGAAAATCTTCCCAAGGACTCTAGAGCCTCCCCAGTTCTGCAAGTCCATCCCACTCTGCACCCAATGCCCAGGGCCCCAGTCCACGTGGCTCATTGGTCCAGAGAAGGTCCACAGGTGATTACAACATTGAGCCTAAGGTGGGTTGACCCTTCCTGTCCAACAGGATGACACCTGCGGCCTAAAACTGGAGGACCCCCTTGACTGCAACTGGATCAAATGAAGATTCCCGACACCCAAAGGTACCCATGCATCTGCAGCCTCCTATCCTTGGGGAATCCAACAGACCTTCCAGCAATGTCCAGCAGGCTCCTCTCCTACTTGTCCAGCCATAGGTTTTCCACAACCGACTTCCTGGACCCAGCCTGCAACAACTTTGTGACCCCTGGACCCCCCATTGAAAAGCAATGGGTGCCCGACTCTGTGTTTGCACCATACACCCGGCCGCTCCCGTGCTGCTGAGGTTGTTTGTTTGGTGCTGACCTTTGGCACCCCCGGTGTTCATCTAAACCCTCCAGGTCTGTGCCTTGAAATCTCACGTACTTAATTGCAACCTGTTTTCTTTCCGAGAACCCCCAGTCCCCTTAGGATTCCATTGAAAACCCGACACCACATTTGACCACTGCACTCAGCTGTCCCTGTGTCGCTGGTGCTGCGCTTTTGGGGTCAACTTGAACATTGACCTATGGGCATCCTAATCCCCGAAGACTAGGATCATAAGTCGAGTACTTACCTGTAAACAGTGTTAACACTTTTCTCCCCAGGACTGCATTGCTTCCTATGAGAAATTGCACAGCCTAATTTTGAAACTGAAAAGTGTTAATAGTTTTATCTGCAAAACCTAAACAAAGTACATTTAAGATATAAGCTTGATACAAATTTATATCTGTACTTACCTGCAACAAGGATGCTTTTGGGTTCTATAAATAAAGCAACAAAGTATATTTTTGCTATATAAAAATATTGGCCGGGAGTTAGATATTGAGTGTGTGCCTCATTTCTTGACTTTGTGTGTGTTTACAAAAAATGCTTTGCAATACCCTCTGATAAGTCTAACTGCTTGTCCACACTACCAAAAAAGAGAGCATTAGTATTATTTACTTTAGCCTCTGTTAAGCCTCTGCTAATCCACTGGACTTTGTGCATACTAGACGTCATTTTGGTATAGCATATACAGAGCCAGCTTCGTACTCTTACTTCCTTAAATACTTTTGGAGGTGATCCTAGATCAGCAGTTGACGATTTTTGAGTTACCAATATCTTTGAGGCATTCCAGTTTATGAAGTATTAGTGTGTCATCTGAATAGTTGTAGCATGTGAGCTGAAATTAATTGATCATTGCTGGATAATTACATCATGTAGATGTTGAAAAGCTAGGGAGAGATGATAGAGCCTTGAGGGACCCCTGTTTTTGTGAAGTAGGGTTTAGACAAGAAAGGGGGGGAATGGATGACATTAATTCTGCATTGTAGGTAGGATGTGATCTAGTCGGGAGCAGTCCCCTCTATGCCAGCTTTGTAAAGACTTTATATTAGAATATCATGGTCATCTGTGTCAAATGCAGCTGAGAGGTCTAGGAGAACTAGTGCAGCAACTCCGTTGTGGTCTATTTTGTTTTTAAGATCATCCCGGCTGGCGATGAGGACAGATTCATTGCCTTTTCATGGGCGTTGGCAGTCTGAAAGAATGGAGTTATCTTCAATGAATTGTGACATCTAGGTAAAAACTGCTCTTTCTATCAGTTTGCCCAGGAATGCTTCTCTTGTAATTGGTCTGTAGTTGTTGAGGTCATGCAGATTCAGGTTTGTTTTCTTAAATAATGGGCATCTGTATACCTTTTTAAGATCTTCAGAAAAGAGTCCTATAGTTAAAGAACTGTTGATGATTCTTCTTACTGATGTGGCAGCAGAGGTAGATAAAATAATGTTCTTGAAGATGTGTGGTGGGTAAGGGTCAGAAGGGCAGCCAGAAGGCCTGCTTGCTTTGACCAGATCCATGAATTCACTTTGTGATATTAGTTTGAAGGAGTGCAGAAGCTGTGTTAGCTTACTTTTACAGGGTACGTTTGGAAATGGGTTGGTGCTGGTGGTTTTCCTTTGTTATAAATAGCAGTCCAATGTGTTTGCCTTGGTTGTGTAATGATTTTCCAGTTTGTCTGTGAAATCGTAAGTAATAGGATGAGTTCCTTCCTTGCACTTAGGTTTTCAAAATTTGTTGGGAACTTTATAAAATTCTTTATTTGCAGCTATAGTATTTTGAATTATGTCTAAGGAGTACATTTTTTGCTCTTTGATTGATGATTTGTATATTCTGTGACCTTTATGTAGCTGAAGTTTGTCTTAAATGTTGCTTGTTTTGAGACAGGTTTGTTGCAGAATTCTGATTTGTTGTTTTATGTTTTTTAGTTCTGTATTTCCAGAGGGTGCTTGTTTTCTTTTGTCTTGTTTTTTCTGAACAAGAACACAAAGAGACAAATGCATGTTACTTTTTAGAATAGAAGAGAAGCGTTTTTGGTGGTGCATGGTCTTGACATTGTCTGCTCTTTTATTTAGACTGAATCTCAGAGCCAATTGTGCATGTAACTCAAACATATGATTCCACTTAAGAGTGTAGCATTGTAAAAGTAGAAGATCTTTCACTTGGTATCCTTTTAAGCCCCTTCAACATTACCCCTCAATGGAGTAATATTTCTGAATATGAAATGATTTGGTATTCCAGGGTGTGTTTCCTCCACAATTTAGGAACACCCATGAAACTCTTTGGGTAGCCATGAACATCTCTCAAACACCTTCCCACCTCTTTCCAGGGAGTAAAGGGGAACGAAATACATCCAAGACTGCTAGGAGCTTAGCAAAAGGAGTTTTCAATGGTGTTGAAAAAAGGAAATTGTACAATCTAATACTGACAAATTAATTTTACCATGTGTTACTGTACAACATGTAAAATTATGCTATTGTAAGTATCTCCTCATTGCCACAAATAGGAATTTACAACTGTGATCTAGAAGTAGACCCTGAAAACTACTATAGCTTTGTAAAAACATTTTCAGAAAGGCCTGTGGACATTTGAAAGCTGTAAATAAGCACCCATGAAAGGTAGTAAACTAGTGTGATGAAGATTCACAACGTTTTAAAGAATTAGACCAGTCAACCCAATTCACAAAGCTATTTCCATTTGTACATTTGGCTTACATATGAAAATTGCTATTTTCAATGTCAAAGCCTCTTATGGAATTTTGGTTTTACATACATACAATAATTGACTTATACACATATTTTCATGTGAGAACATCTCCATATGTGTAAAGATGGTATCAAGTGCCATTCCTTGGTTGGAATGCCTTACAGGTTTGTGCACAGCCACTAACATATCATTCACAAATTTTTCTCAGACCCATTCTCACATTGGAAATGATCAGATATTTACTCCTGAAATAGGATGGGAAGGCAACATCCTCAAACTTGGTCAGGGTGCAGAGAAAGTGGTTGTCGTAAAAGCAAAAAAAGTTTACCTTTGGGGGAATAAAAATAAGAAGTGCATTTCAATACGATTGCCAGATATTCAAAGGAGAAAATATACAATTTCTTAATTTCATATTATGGCAAAATAAACTCAACAATTTCAACATTAGAGCAATATTTGGGGTTAGGAGAGAAAATGGTCTTGTGGGGACAAGTCAACTTTTACTAGACAATAAGCATCTCTCCTTTCAAGAAGCTCAAGTTCTTTTTAGTTTGCCAGTTTTGTGTGAAACAAGATTTGATGTCCTTATGCAAACTGTATCTAATGTATATAATGAATTTCATTCCATTATTAACAAATATGTACATAGCCTATGAAGGTTATTGATAGACTAGTCAGTTACCACAATTCCTTAGCACTTGATTTCAGAAATATCCCATACTTGACTAATAATCCCTTGCCTGGCACAATTGATACACCCAATGTATCTTCTACTGATGAAAGAAGGGCAAAGTGACCCTTTATATAGTTGAAAGAGGACACTGTTGCTGGTATATACACCATGCTTGTTACTGTATTAGGCTCATTTGATGAACAAGAGCAAACATATTTGGCTGTTTTTCATACATTAAACATCTTACTCAACCACATTAGAAAATATTTTTACAGAACTTCCATAGTGAAAAATATTAGACTATAGGGAATGGTTTGCCAATCATTGCAAGTTAGTTAAACAAAACCTGATGAACGCTGTAAAAATCAAATGTAGAACTGCTATACAAGAAGAGAGAAAGTCATATAAAATGTTACAGGTAACAAACGAGAAGAACTGGAAGTAGTCTAACTGGAAATTATTAGTTATAGCAGCCAAAACAAAAGACAGTAGATTGTTTTAGCACTTGCTCATCAAAGGGGTATCATTTGATGTAAGTGATGATGACTTTCACATAGAACCTCATACGTGGGAACAGCACTTTACTAAATTATACTCCACTGGAGAGATAGGAGTGGTCATTGCAGCAGGTAGGGATGTCCTGTCTAATATAGAGGATTGGAATAGCACCCCCATGGTTACATTCTGTATGACAGAAACAATAACAGCCATTAAGCTCATGCAAAAGAGCAATGCGTCAGGACTGGATGAGATTCCAGGTGACCTGAACTCTCCAGAGTCGGTTGTGTGGGAGTATATACTCAATGTAATCTCTAACACCAAAGCTAAAGGGTCAGAGATACCTGAGACATGGAAGGGAACAGAAATAATCCAAATCCACACAAAAGGGGATAAGAGTAGTCCTGTTAACTATAGGTTTTATCAGTTTTGGTAGATAACACCCAAAAATCTTTAGTAAACAGCTATTGATGAAAACACAAGCATGGATGGATGATAGTCAAATCCTATCTAATTTACAAGCAGGATTTAGCGCATATATTAGCATTACAGATCAGATGCTTTGCTTCCTATTGATTCTTTGTAGGACAGTCCCTATCAATAAAGGACACCTGTATTTACTATTCGTGAACTTAAGATCTGTCTTCGACCTGCTTCCCCAGGAAAAGCTATGACCTGCTTTGAGTGAGTTGGGAATGAAATCCAACTATATAGCTGGAACTGTGCACAAGTAAGGTAGGGAAAGAAGGATAAACTAACAGGACACATAAATGTTACAAGAGGAATGAGACAGGAGTGTGTCACAGCCCCAACCTTGTTCACATTGGTTGTAAATGAATTAATAGATACCTTATATGACTGTAGAGATGATTGCCAAAACTGGATGACCAATGAATTGCTGCAATCCTCCTCACAGATGACATATTGATGTTTTCCAATACACCCACGGGACTACAAAATATTTTAGACCAATTCTCTGATGTATGTGCCAGATTCATGAAAAGCAACACCACCAAAACTAAATTTATGACTTTCCAGGCACATACAACTTTCAGGGGAAAGGTGATGCTTGGTAATCTCGAACAGGTCAACAAATTTGACTATCTGTGTGTAAAATTGTCAAATAATCTATCATGGGCACCCCCAAATATTGAAAAGTTAGATGTCCCTACAGCATGTTGAGCCTGCAATTAGGAAAAAAAATGAATAAATCTTATTTTCAACCAATGTCACTGGTCTTTGAAATTTATCCTGCTAAGGGTGTGCGTGCTTCTGTGTATGCTGCAGAAATGATTTGACCAAAACAAGGGCTCAGCAAAATAGAGATCAGGTTTATTAGATCAATACTGGTATTGCCCACACACGCCCCTCTTACCCCAATGTGACTTAATTTAGGGCTGAAGAATGTTACTCACATTGCAGCACTTAAACCCTTTGTATATTTAGTGAAGCTCTCAATGAGTAAATCCCAGATCCAGTGATACAGGCATTTTTAGAAACAAAGATCTGGATAAACAACTGGTAACACCGTGGATCAAACATATTAAGTTGTGGCTGTGTGAATTAGGTCTACAAGATATCTGGGATAACCCTGAGAGTTTGACCAAAGGCGTGGTAGCACAACTGAAGAACAGATATTGGGGTTACATCAAGGGATGATGGGTGTACTCATCAGCACATGACACTTTACAAGGGTGTTTTATTGATGTGAAGTGTGCCCCAGCATTGGAATTGTTTTTGGACTGAATAGAACCCCCACTGACAACATCTATAATCCTAAAATGTAGATATGGGATCCTACCAAATGTGTTCAGAAACAGGTGGCGGGCTGTGAGAAAACAGGGTTGATTGCAGAGGCCCCCTAACTTTGTGCCCCCATTTTCCACCTTGTTATACTTGGCATCCTTTGGGAGCGGATAGACATGTGGAGTTTGGGATCTCTGAACTCACAAGTTAAAAGTACATCTTTTAGTGAAGTTGGTTTTTAGATTGTGTGTTTGAAAATGCCACTTTCTGGGTTAGTTTGAAACTTGGGCTATTTGCACCTCTCCTCTAGACAGTGACACAAAGGGAGCTGGGGTGCAGCCTGCATGATGAGCCATCTGGACTGAGGGGAGGGGAGGAGTGGTCACTTACACCTGAAAGGGCTTGGCATGCTGTCACACAATGTAGTCTCCAACCCCCTGGTGTGTGTCTGGGGCCTGGACTGGGCAAGGCAGGATCTTGAAAACAACAGAGGTTTTCCTTTGAAGTAGGCCTACTTCAAAGGCAGAAAGAGGTATAAGAAGAGCACCCAAAACCTCTGAAAATCAGATTACTTCTGGAACCAAGAGGAAACTCTGCCAAGGAGAAGAGCTGGAGAAGCTGGAGTAGGAGTACTGCCCATTTGCCTGTGACTGTGCTTTGCTGGGTTGGCCTGCAGTAGCTGCTTCTGCCTGAGTGAGGACATAGGGCGACTTTTATGTGACTTCCCACTGGTGAAGAACCTCCAAGGGCTTGAATTGAGCTTGCCTCCTGTTATTGAAGTCTCAGGGACAACAAAAACTTCTCTCTGCCAGCACTTGGGCTTTGTGCTGAGAGTCCTGCCTGCCAAGTGGTGCCCTCACCTGTCTCTTGCCCCTTGAAAGGTGCAGCTGGTGGAAAAGGACAAAAATCCACGCAAACACCGCTGGACAGGGAAGCTTTTGATGCACCACCCGCTTTGTGGCTGAAAAATTAAGCACTGCTTGCCTCACGGCTAAAATCGATGCTCCTCCTCCATTGCGGCTGGAAGATCGATGCTATGTGGCTGGAGAAACGACATGCAACACCCGCAGCGGCTGCTGTCAACAACGCAAGCCCCCATGCAGCACGTTTTTATGACACTGTGCAACCGGATTTTGATGCAACATCACTGGGTGCGGAAAATCAACGCAAAGCCTGCCAGGCCCTGAGGCGCCCATCCAGATCAACACATCACTCTCTTGGGGGAGAGAAAAAAACTACACTAATTATAACTGGCTATGCCAACCTACCTATAAATCGCTAGTATATGTTTGGGCGTACAGGTTTAGGCACCCCAGCATAGGTAGTATACTCATAGGTGCACTGCTGAAGTGCCTAGGGTCATTTTAAAGGCAGGCCTGCCTTGCTGGCTGTTTTTCAATTAAAGTTAAATGCAATTTCAACTTTGGAATTAAAAGTGCTTCCAAAATCTTAAACTACCTTATTTTTACATATAAGTCACCCCTAAGGTGTGCCCTACATGCGCCTAGGATGGGTGCCATGTAACTATAAACAGGGACCTTATAAAAATAGTTTTATAAGCCCTTGTGAGGTAAAACAGTCAATTTTGTTTTGCCCTCACTGTAGTGAATGGCCTCCATAGGCTAAAATAGGGACACTTTATTTTAATTAACAAAGTCCCCTTAAGTGTCAGATACCTCAAGTTTGGTATCAAATTAATTGTTATAATAAATCCCACAACTTACAATTGTTTGATTTAATATAACTAGTTCAGGTAAAAGAAAAAAAAAAAAAGCTCTACCTAACAGGTTGCCAACAAAAGGCTCTGTAGTGCCCTTCTCTGATTGGCCAGCATCTGGCAGCCTGGCCAGCCTGCCCTGGTGAGGTGTGAAGTAGCCTGGGATGAACACAAAGGATGTGCTGGGGGGAGGAGAACTATGTCAGCAGATGGGGACGCATGAAGGGGGAGGGCTGCAAAGCTGGTCTTCAAAGGCAGGGAAGGACATTTAGAGCAACCCAGCACCTCCCTCACATCCCGCAACCCCAGACAATTAGGTGCCCTCTTGATTAGATTAGGAGAGGGCAGGAGAGGGGTGTGTTTAGGAGTTTTAGCCACACCAGGTGGTGGGCTCAGACAGATGTAACCTCCAAAAATCATTTTCAGCCATAATGGATTTTTTTAGAAATGTTTCTCCGTGGGATTGATTTTTGCCACACTTCCCAGGAAGTGGTCATCACAGTGGGAAGGACCCTGCATCTGACTGGAGAACCAGGACTCCCCTGTTTTTCACCCAGGAGCAAGGATAAATATGGCAGAGCTGCACAAGGAAGAACATCAGAAGAAGAAGGTTTGCCCTGCTGAACCCTGACCTATACCTGGACACTGCACTCTGAAGTACTGCTCCAGCTGCATACCTGGGCTGCACCACAAGAAGGACTTTGCCTATCTTCAACTGGTTCACTGAGGGACTCCCTGTTTGCTACAGGTGAAAAATTGCTAACCAGAGTCCCCTGCCTCAGATACCAAAGAAACAGACCAGCTGACCACTGTCCAGTGGCCGTTTTGGAGTTTGAGCCCTGAGCATTCTGGGAGCTGTAGTCTGCACCCTCAAGAAGCAACTCAGAGCTTCTGGAACCTTGGGGGAGCGGTGGACACCAAAATAACCTTAAAAAACCTTCTGGAAGAAGATCCAGAGGTTTGGAGAATATTGGAGAACTTTTTGGAAAAAGCTCCATAAAGGGACCAACCCGCCGCAGTAACTTTAGCCAGCTTGCCGCAACCGTGACCTGGCCTGAATGTAGGTTCAGAGACGTCGGATCAAGATTCAGGTTTGGCCTGGTCAACGGATTTTCATCTCGAAAATTCAGTCAGAATGTAGAAATCTTCACTGAGGGCTCCCGCAGCGCGTATCTGAGGGCTCCAGGGAGGTTGGGAATCCACCAGGGAAAGGCTGGTGGCAGAATGGATCATTATCAGAGGGGCAGCGCTGCTTGCAGTGCTGCCCTGTCGGAAAATGATTCCCTTCACCGTCAGGCTGCCTCACTGTGTTCATAATGTGGTGGTTCAGACTGCCAGGCCGGTGGCAGTCTTTGCACCCGCCGCCAGCATGGCGGTCTGAACTGCCAGAGTTCATAATGACCCCCTGATCTCTGGTTCCCCTTATCCGATTTTATTCATTTTGGTGTCATTTTAAAGATAAAAATATAATCTATCATTATAAATTGGTATCAGATTTTTATTGTGTTTTGTGTTTTACTTAATTACTGTTTTATGATTTTTAAATGCTTTACATATTTGTCTCCTAAATTAAGCCTTGTTGCTCGTTGCCAAGCTACCAAGGGTTGAGCTGGGTTTAATGTATTTAGACCTATCTGGACCTCAGTGAAGGTTAGTGACCTATTGCTAAGTGTAGGTACTTGCATGCCCTTACCAGTAATCCACTTTCCAACACAGGTGAATACTTTAACACCCATGTGCCCAGGATTCTTGTCAAGCACTGAATCTGTGGAACATTTTATACTTTTTTCCTATCTATGTAAAGTTTAGGAAACTGTGGCTAACTCCAGTTAGCCTGTGTTTATCAATAATGAGATTTTAGGACTCCATACCCATATTAACTTCTGAAAACACAGAATGGGTTGTGTATATGGTATCCAGGTACCTACGTTATTCTTGGTGACACAGATGTTATCAAATAATAATTGCTACTTTACTGTTTTCATGGCTAAGGTTGAAACAATATGCACTTTGTCAAGCTAAATATCCAGTTAGTACGATTCTTACTGGATCCTGACTCACAATTTTAGAATCTGAAAGTGTTTTGAATAAAATATATCAATGGCTTTGATTAAGTATGAAAATGTTGATTGACATTCTTACGACTGATGAGGAAACATTTTATGTGCTCTTTGTAATGCATAGTGCCAAGCACTGGCATTTTATATAGGGCATATAAGTCTGTGTGGAGTAGAGCTTGATTTACTTCCATAGGAACTTGATGGAGTTTTGCCACCTGAGAACCTTACGAATATACTCAATATAATACAGAATTCTGTTAAAGCACTCCTTTGATGGTTTAGGAGATGTACCACACTTGTTAAATGGGATAGTACTGAGCACAATTACTTTATGTTGGACAAATCCCAAAGAATAGAGATCTCATTATTTGATGTTTGTTTTAATATTATAAAGAATTTTGGGCCAGATGTAGGAAGCATTTTGCACGTTGCAAACAGCGAAAATCGCTGTTTGCGACGTGCAAAATGCCCTTTGTAATGCACAAACCCCGTTTTGCGATTCGGTGACTTGGTGTCCCCTTCCTAATTGCGAGTCGCAGTGCAATACAGGATTGCATTGTCAACGCGAACGCGGTGCAAAGCAATCGCAGTTTACACCCATTTGAAATGGGTGGTAACCCATTTGCAAAAGGGAAGGAGTCCCCATGGGACCCCTTCCCCGCTGTGAATGGAACTGCAAACATTTTTTCAGAGCAGGCAGTGGTCCTGTGGACCACTGCCTGCTCAGAAAAAATGAAACAAAAATGTTTCATTTCTTGTTTTTGTAATGCATCTCGATTTCCTTCAAGGAAAATGGGCTGCATTACAAAAAAAAAAGCTGCTTTATTAAAAAGCAGTCACAGACATGGTGGTCTGCTGTCCGCAGCAGGCTACCATCCCTGTGAATGCCGCCACTCGCAAGGGGGTCGCAAATTGCAACCCACCTCATGAATATTATTGAGGTGGGCCTTTGCAACCCCCTTGCGAATCGCAGATGGTGTCAGGGACACCATCCAACATTCCGAATTGCAACTAGCAATTTGCAGGTCGCAATTAGGAAGTTTACTACATCTAGAGCAATTCATTGATCATGTGTCTGCAAACGATGAAATGGTGATTTAATATCTTATGTTGATGAAAGGAATATACCATATGCACTTTACAAATGTTGCTGTTAGACCTGTTTGAAGAATAGCTTAATGTGTAGGAGTTATGAAAGTTGTATTGGTTTATTTAAGGGTACTGTACCATACTTTCTCAGATGAATGTTGATTATAGATGGATGACCAAGTAATAATAGTATTAACTGTCCTGCACTTTGCTAGGAGTCTATTTTATTATAATTATTTGTTATATTACCTTTTTAATTATATGATGTGATGTGGAATATTATGTATATATTGTTTTTGTGTATAATGTTATGATGTTTTATGATCAAGCTTGGCTGAATAAACTATTACTACATTTGCATAATAATCAGTTACTAGCTTCAGCTTTAAGGTCTTCCACAATATCTGTAGCCTTTAATACATCCAGTGTTGCTAAAGACAAATTAGAGCTTTAAGTACAATGGGAACTTGATTGAAACATTTCTTGGTCAATAGATTTGTGGAGTAAGATATGGCTTAAAAGTTGGAAAACTTGCTGACCAGAAAGTGCGACCTAAATTTCACATTACAGTTGTAAAAGACGAATGGTAACTGTAGGAGGCTGGACTGGCTTGTAGTGAGTACCAAGGGGTACTTACACCTTGCACCAGGCCCAGTTATCCCTTATTAGTGTATAGGGTGTTGAGCTTAGCAGAGCAGCTTAGGCTGAACTAGGAGACGAGTGAAGCTCCTACAGTACCACTAGTGTCATATGCACAATATCATAAGAAAACACAATACACAGATATACTAAAAATAAAGGTACTTTATTTTTATGACAATATGCCAAAAGTATCTCAGTGAGTACCCTCAGTATGAGGATAGCAAATATACACAAGATATATGTACACAATACCAAAAATATGCAGTATAGTATTAGAAAACAGTGCAAACAATGTATAGTTACAATAGGATGCAATGGGACACATAGGGATAGGGGCAACACAAACCATATACTCCAAAAGTGGAATGCGAACCACGAATGGACCCCAAACCTATGGGACCTCGTAGAGGGTCGCTGGGACTGTAAGAAAACAGTTAGGGTTAGAAAAATAGCCACCCCAAGACCCTGAAAAGTGAGTGCAAAGTGCACTAAAGTTCCCCAAAGAGCACAGAAGTCGTGATAGGGGAATTCTGCAGGAAAGACACAAATCAGCAATGCAACAACGATGGATTTCCAAACGAGGGTACCTGTGGAACAAGGGGACCAAGTCCAAAAGTCACAAGCAAGTCGGAGATGGGCAGATGCCCAGGAAATGCCAGCTGTGGGTGCAAAGAAGATGCTACTGGACTGTAGAAGCTGACGATTCTGTGGGAACGACAAGGGCTAGAGACTTCCCCTTTGGAGGATAGATGCCGCACACCGTGAAGAGTTGTGCGAAAGTATTTTTCTGAAGAAAGACCGCCAACAGGCCTTGCTAGCTGCAAATCGTGCGGTTAAGATTTTTGGATGCTGCTGTGGCCCAGAAGGGACCAGGATGTCGCCAATTGCGTCTGAGGACAGAGGGTGGGTCGAGCAAGACAAGGAGCCCTCTCAAAAGCAGGCAGCACCCGCAGAAGTGCCAGAAGAGGCACTACAAAGTAGAGTGAAACAGTGCTCACCCGAAGTCGCACAAAGGAGTTCCACGTCGCCGGAGGACAACTTAGAAGGTCGTGCAATGCAGGTTAGAGTGCCGTGGACCCAGGCTTGGCTGTGCACAAAGGATTTCTGCCAGAAGTGCACAGAGGCCTGAGTAGCTGCAAAAGTTGCGGTTCCCAGCAATGCAGTCTGGCGTGGGGAGGCAAGGACTTACCTACACCAAACTTGGACTGAAGAGTCACTGGACTGTGGGAGTCATTTGGACAGAGTTGCTGGATTCAAGAGACCTCGCTCGTCATGCTGAGAGGAGACCCAGGGTACTGGTGATGCAGTTCTTTGGTGCCTGCGGTTGCAGGGGGACGATTCCGTCGACCCACGGGAGATTTCTTCAGAGCATCTAGTGCAGAGAGGAGGCAGACTACCCCCACAGCATGCACCACCAGGAAAGCAGTCAAGAAGGCGGCAGGATCAACGTTACAGAGTTGCAGTAGTCATCTTTGCTACTTTGTTGCAGTTTTGCAGGCTTCCAGCGCGGTCAGCAGTCGATTCCTTGGCAGAAGGTGAAGAGAGAGATGCAGAGGAACTCGGATGAGCTCTTGCATTCGTTATCTAAGGAACCCCCATAGACAGAGACCCTAAATAGCCAGAAAAGAGGGTTTGGCTACTTAGGAGAGAGGATAGGCTAGCAACACCTGAAGGAGCCTATCAGAAGGAGTCTCTGACGTCACCTGCTGGCACTGGCCACTCAGAGCAGTCCAGTGTGCCAGCAGCACCTCTGTTTCCAAGATGGCAGAGGTCTGGAGCACACTGGAGGAGCTCTGGGCACCTCCCAGGGGAGGTGCAGGTCAGGGGAGTGGTCACTCCCCTTTCCTTTGTCCAGTTTCGCGCCAGAGCAGGGCTGAGGGGTCCCTGAACCGGTGTAGACTGGCTTATGCAGAAATGGGCACCATCTGTGCCCATGAAAGCATTTCCAGAGGCTGGGGGAGGCTACTCCTCCCCAGCCCTGACACCATTTTCCAAAGGGAGAGGGTGTAACACCATCTCTCTGAGGAAGTCCTTTGTTCTGCCTTCCTGGGCCAGGCCTGGCTCGACCCCAGGAGGGCAGAAACCTGTCTGAGGGGTTGTCAGCAGTAGCAGCTGCAGTGAAACCCCGGGAAAGGCAGTTTGGCAGTGCCAGGGTCTGTGCTAGAGACCCGTGGGATCATGGGATTGTGCCAACTATGCCAGGATGGTATAGAGGGGGCAATTCCATGATCATAGACATGTTACATGGCCATATTCGGAGTTACCATTGTGAAGCTACATATAGGTAGTGACCTATATGTAGTGCACGCGTGTAATGGTGTCCCCGCACTCACAAAGTCCGGGGAATTGGCCCTGAACAATGTGGGGGCACCATGGCTAGTGCCAGGGTGCCCACACACTAAGTAACTTAGCACCCAACCTTTACCAGGTAAAGGTTAGACATATAGGTGACTTATAAGTTACTTAAGTGCAGTGTAAAATGGCTGTGAAATAACGTGGACGTTATTTCACTCAGGCTGCAGTGGCAGGCCTGTGTAAGAATTGTCAGAGCTCCCTATGGGTGGGAAAAGAAATGCTGCAGCCCATAGGGATCTCCTGGAACCCCAATACCCTGGGTACCTCAGTACCATATACTAGGGAATTATAAGGGTGTTCCTGTATGCCAATGTAAATTGGTAAAATTGGTCACTAGCTTGTTAGTGACAATTTGAAAGAAATGAGAGAGCATAACCACTGAGGTTCTGATTAGCAGAGCCTCAGTGAGACAGTTAGTCACAACACAGGTAACACATTCAGGCACACTTATGAGCACTGGGGCCCTGGCTGGCAGGGTCCCAGTGACACATACAACTAAAACAACATATATACAGTGAAAAATGGGGGTAACATGCCAGGCAAGATGGTACTTTCCTACACAACCCCCCCCCCCCAAACGAAAGACAATAAGACTAGCCATGACCTGATGAGTCTTCATTGTCTTGGTGGAAATATCTGGAGAGTCCATCTGCATTGGAGTGGCTACTCCCAGGTCTATGTTCCACTGTATAGTCCATTCCCTGTAGGGATATGGACCACCTCAACAATTTAGGATTTTCACCTTTCATTTGTTTTAGCCAAAGTAGAGGTTTGTGGTCTGTCTGAACAATGAAGTGAGTGCCAAACAGGTATGGCCTCAACTTCTTCAGTGCCCAGACCACAGCAAAGGCCTCCCTCTCTATGGCAGACCAACGCTTTTCTCTAGGGGTCAACCTCCTACTAATAAAAGCAACAGGTTGATCCTGGCCCTCAGAATTAAGTTGTGATAGGACTGCCCCTACTCCTAATTCAGATGCATCAGTTTGGACATAGAATTTTTTAGAGTAACAAGGGCTTTTCAGGACAGGTGCAGAGCACATGGCCTGCTTCAGCTCCTCAAAAGCTTTCTGACAGTTTGCTGTCCATAATACCTTTTTAGGCATTTTCTTGGATGTGAGGTCATTAAGAGGGGCTGCAATGGAGCCATAGTTCTTAATGAACCTCCTGTAATACCCAGTGAAGCCTAGGAAGGCTCTCACCTGAGACTGAGTAGTAGGGGGAACCCAATCTATAATAGTTTGGATTTTCCCCTGAAGTGGTGCAATCTGTTCCCCACCAACAAGGTGACCCAGATAAACCACCTTCCCCTGCCCTATCTGGCACTTTGAAGCCTTGATAGTGAGACCTGCCTTTTGCAGGGCCTCCAAAACTTTCCATAGGTGGACCAGGTGATCATCCCAGCTGGAGCTAAAGACAGCTATATCGTCCAGATATGCTGCACTAAAAGCTTCCAGCCCTTGCAGGACTGTGTTCACCAACCTCTGAAAAGTGGCAGGCGCATTTTTCAATCCAAAAGGCATTACTGTGAATTGGTAATGGCCTCCAATGGTTGAAAATGCAGTTTTTGCTTTTGCATCTTCTGATAATTTGATCTGCCAATACCCTGCAGTCAAGTCAAAAGTGCTTAGATACTTGGCAGATGCCAGTGTATCTATGAGCTCATCTGCCCTGGGTATAGGGTGAGCATCAGTTTTGGTTACCTGGTTGAGACCTCTGAAGTCAACACAAAACCGCATTTCCTTCTTTCCATCTTTGGAATGAGGTTTTGGTACAAGTACCACAGGAGAAGCCCATGGACTTTCAGAGTGCTCAACCACTCCCAGTTCTAACATTTTCTGCACCTCTTGCTTTATGCAGTCTCTGACATGGTCAGGCTGCCTATAGATTTTACTTTTGACAGGCAAGCTGTCTCTAGTATCTATAGTGTGTTCACACCAAGAAGTGGTACCTGGCACAGTAGAGAAGAGTTCAGAAAACTGACCCAGGAGATTTATGCAATGGTCTTTCTGCTCAGCAGTAAGACAATCAGCCAAAACTACACCTTCCACTAGAGCATCTTGTTCTGTGGAAGAGAAGAGATCAGGGAGAGGGTCACTCTCTTCTTCCTGTCCCTCATCAGTTGCCATGAGCAGGGTGAGATCCGCCCTGTCATAGTAGGGTTTCAGGCGATTGACATGGAGCACCCTAAGGGGACTCCTGGCAGTGCCTAAGTCAACTAAGTAGGTGACTTCACCCTTTTTTTCAACAATTGTGTGGGGTCCACTCCATTTATCTTGGAGTGCTCTTGGGGCCACAGGCTCCAAGACCCACACTTTCTGCCCTGGTTGGTACTGAACCAAAACAGCCTTCTGGTCATGCCATTGCTTTTGGAGCTCTTGGCTGTCCTGAAGGTTTTTACTGGCCTTTTTCATGTACTCAGCCATCCTAGATCTGAGGCCAAGTACATAGTCCACTATGTCTTGCTTTAGAGCTTTTAAAGGTTGTTCCCAACCCTCCTTAACAAGTGTTAGAGGACCTCTCACAGGGTGTCCAAAGAGGAGTTCAAAGGGGCTGAAACCCACTCCTTTCTGGGGTACCTCCCTGTAAGCAAAAAGGAGGCATGGTAAAAGGATATCCCATCTCCTGCGGAGTTTTTCAGGGAGTCCCATAATCATGCCTTTGAGAGTTTTATTAAATCTCTCCACCAGTCCATTTGTTTGTGGATGATAGGGTGTAGTGAACTTGTATGTCACACCACGCTCCTTCCACATGGCCTTTAAGTAAGCAGACAAGAAATTGCTTCTCCTGTCTGATACCACCTCTTTTGGGAAGCCCACCCTGGAAAATATTCCCATGAGGGCCTTTGCCACTGCAGGTGCTGTAGTGGTCCTTAGAGGAATTGCTTCAGGATATCTTGTGGCATGGTCCACTACCACCAAGGTAAACCTATTGCCTGAAGGAGTAGGAGGGTCAAGGGGGCCAACTATGTCAACCCCTACCCTTTGAAAGGGAACCCCAACCACAGTTAGTGGAATAAGGGGTGCCTTTGGAGTGCCACCTGTCTTGCCACTGGCTTGACAGGTTTCACAGGACTTGCAAAATTCCTTTGTGTCCTCTGACATTCTAGGCCAATGAAACAAGGGAACAAGTCTGTCCCAAGTTTTCATTTGTCCCAAATGTCCAGCTAGGGGAATGTCGTGGGCTAGAGTTAGGAGGAACTTTCTGTACTCCTGAGGAATCACTAACCTCCTGGCAGTTCCAGGTTTAGGATCCCTTGCTTCAGTTTACAAGAGGTTGTCCTCCCAGTAAACTCTGTGAGAGTCACTGACATCCCCATTAGCTTGTTTGACAGCTTGCTGTCTTAGACCCTCTAGTGTGGGACAGGTTTGCTGTGCCACACTCAGCTCCTCCCTGGCAGGCCCCCCTTCACCCAAAAGCTCAGCAGTGTCTGCTTCCAGCTCCTCTGGTGTAGGTTCTGCACAGGGTGGAAATTCTTCTTCCTCAGAAGTAGAATCCACTGTAGAGGGAGGGATAGTAGGTAGTGCTTTTCTTCTACTAGCCCTAGCTTTAGGGAGCACTTGGTCCATTGTTCCAGGATCCAAGTCACCCTGTCCTTTTTGCTTTTTGGCCTGAGCCCTGGTTAAAGCAAAAATATGCCCTGGGATGCCCAGCATTGCTGCATGGGCCTCCAACTCCACATCTGACCAAGCTGATGTCTCTAAATCATTTCCAAGTAGACAGTCTACAGGTAAATCTGATGCAACCACAACTTTCTTTGGACCAGTAACCCCCCCCCCTCAGTTGAGATTTACAACAGCCATGGGGTGGCTAAGTGTGTTGTTGTGAGCATCGGTTACTTGGTACTGGTGACCAAGTAGGTGTTGTTCAGGGTGGACCAGTTTCTCTATTACCATTGTAACACTGGCACCTGTGTCCCTGTAGGCCTGAACCTCAACACCATTTATTAGGGGTAGTTGCTTGTACTTATCCATGTTAAGGGGACAAGCAACTAAGGTGGCTAAATCAATAGACCCCTCAGAGACTAACACAGCCTCTGTGGTCTCCCTAACAAGACCAACCCCAACTAAGTTACCAAAAGTGAGCCCAGCTACTCCCTTGGATTGGCTATTAGTAGGCTTGCTCCCACCACCACTGCTATTAGTAGGGACACTAGGTGTAGCAGTAGGGGTTGTAGTGGTAGGAGGCTTGGTGCTTTTCTTTGGACAACTGGGATCTGTTGTCCAATGGCCTTTTATTTTACATAAATAGCACCATGGTTTCTTTTCTTTGTTTTGATTAGAAGAGGATTTGGGCCCACCACCCCCACCAGAGTGTTTTTGTGGGCCTGATGAAGACTCATTTCTAGATTTGTCCCCACCCTTGTCAGAAGACTTACCATCCTTCTTCTTGTTGCCATCTTTGTCACCCCCTGTATGAACTTTTCTGTTCACCCTTGTTCTGTCCCATTTGTCTGCCTTCTTTCCCAATTCTTGGGGAGAGGTCAGATCAGAGTCCACCAGGTACTGGTGCAACAAATCAGACACACAGTTATTAAGTATATGCTCTCTCAGGATCAAGTTATACAGGCTTTCATAATCAGTAACTTTACTGCCATGTAACCACCCCTCCAAGGCCTTCACTGAATGGTCAACAAAATCAACCCAGTCTTGTGAAGACTCCTTTTTGGCCTCTCTGAACTTCATCCTGTACTGTTCAGTGGTTAAGCCATAACCATCCAGGAGTGCATTCTTAAGAACTTTAAAATCATTGGCTTCACTTTCTTTCACAGTAAGGAGCCTATCCCTACCCTTTCCACTAAATGATAGCCATAGGATAGCAGCCCACTGCCTTTGAGGGACATCCTGTACAACACAGGCCCTCTCAAGTGCAGCAAACCACTTGTTAATGTCATCCCCCTCCTTGTAAGGGGGAACTATCTTGTGCAGATTCCTAGAATCATACTCTTTTGCAGGATGACTATTGGGAATACTGCTGCTGCCACCATGGTTTTCTAAACCCAATTTCTGTCTTTCTTTCTCCACTTCTAAGGACTGTCTATCCAAATCCAGCTGTTGCATCTTAAGCTTCAGTCTGGTTTGTTCCACTCTCAATCTATTGAGCTCCCTTTCTAACAATCTGTCATCAGGGTGGGTGGGAGGGACATGTCTAGAAACAGAAGTATGATGAGAAAGGACAGAAGGAGACCTGTCCCTAACAGAAGGCACCCTAACAGCTTGGCTCACAGAAACAGCACTTCTACTATGATGGGAACGAATACTCTTACTGTGATGTGAGACCACACTATCTGTATGGTGTGACTCAACATCAGTTCCAACTATGCTAGGTTGTCTGCTAGGGGGCAGGCTTGGAAGTTTCCCTCCCACTTCTTTAGCTAGGGATGCCCCAGAGTCAGAGTGGGAACCATCAGCTAACTTTTCAACAGGAGTGCCAGCTGTGGCCTTATCCTGTTCAACAAGCATATTCACTAACAGTTCTCTAGAAGGATTCTTCCTTACACTTAAACCTCTTTCTATGCAGAGACTCCTTGCTCCTTTCCAGCTAAGGTGATCATAAGCAAGTTTGGACAGATCAACAGTTTGGGCTGTGCCAGACATTTTTAGAAAGTGTTTAAGTGATAGAAAAAGGAAAAAAGTTTTTCAGAACTTTTAGAAAGACAGAAAAAAACTTTTAAACTTTTTAAGAACTTTTTAGAAAGTTAGAGGTATTTTTCAGCACTTTAGAGAAGAATTGAGAAAAGAAATGCAAAACTTTTTGGTTAGGTGTACATACACTGAACTTGTTTTGTATATTTTTCTCTTATGAAAAGTACAATGACAAAAGTGGTAAGCAGTTACAGAGCACTTATCCCACCACTGCACAACCAATGTAGGAGGCTGGACTGGCTTGTAGTGAGTACCAAGGGGTACTTACACCTTGCACCAGGCCCAGTTATCCCTTATTAGTGTATAGGGTGTCTAGCAGCTTATGCTGATAGATAATGGTAGCTTAGCAGAGCAGCTTAGGCTGAACTATGAGACGAGTGAAGCTCCTACAGTACCACTAGTGTCATATGCACAATATCATAAGAAAACACAATACACAGATATACTAAAAATAAAGGTACTTTATTTTTATGACAATATGTCAAAAGTATCTCAGTGAGTACCCTCAGTATGAGGATAGCAAATATACACAAGATATATGTACACAATACCAAAAATATGCAGTATAGTATTAGAAAACAGTGCAAACAATGTATAGTTACAATAGGATGCAATGGGGACACATAGGGATAGGGGCAACACAAACCATATACTCCAAAAGTGGAATGCGAACCACGAATGCACCCCAAACCTATGTGACCTCGTAGAGGGTCGCTGGGACTGTAAGAAAACAGTTAGGGTTAGAAAAATAGCCCACCCCAAGACCCTGAAAAGTGAGTGCAAAGTGCACTAAAGTTCCCCAAAGAGCACAGAAGTCGTGATAGGGGAATTCTGCAGGAAAGACACAAATCAGCAATGCAACAACAATGGATTTCCAAACAAGGGTACCTGTGGAACAAGGGGACCAAGTCCAAAAGTCACAAGCAAGTCGGAGATGGGCAGATGCCCAGGAAATGCCAGCTGTGGGTGCAAAGAAGCTGCTACTGGACTGTAGAAGCTGAAGATTCTGTGGGAACAACAAGGGCTAGAGACTTCCCCTTTGGAGGATGGATACCCCACGCTGTGGAGAGTCATGCAGAAGTATTGTCCTGAAGAAAGACTGCCAACAAGCCTTGTTAGCTGCAAATCGTGCGATTAAGGTTGTTGGATGCTGCTGTGGCCCAGGAGGGACCAGGATGTCGCCAATTGCGTCTGGGGACAGAGGGGGTGTCGAGCAAGACAAGGAGCCCTCTCAGAAGCAGGCAGCACCCGCAGAAGTGCTAGAACAGGCACTACGAATTGGAGTGAAACTGTGCTCACCCGAAGTCGCACAAAGGAGTCCCACGTCGCCGGAGGACAACTTAGAAGGTCATGCAAAGCAGGTGAGAGTGCCGTGGATCCAGGCTTGGCTGTGCACAAAGGATTTCCGCCAGAAGTGCACAGAGGCCGGAGTAGCTGCAAAAGTCGCAGTTCCCAGCAATGCAGTCTGGCGTGGGGAGGCAAGGACTTACCTCCACCAAACTTGGACTGAAGAGTCACTGGACTGTGAGAGTCACTTGGACAGAGTTGCTGGATTCAATGGACCTCGCTCGTCATGCTGAGAGGAGACCCAGGGTACCGGTGATGCAGTTCTTTGGTGCCTGCGGTTGCAGGGGGACGATTCCGTCGACCCACGGGAGATTTCTTCGGAGCTTCTAGTGCAGAGAGGAGGCAGACTACCCCCACAGCATGCACCACCAGGAAAGCAGTCGAGAAGGCGGCAGGATCAGCGTTACAGAGTTGCAGTAGTCATCTTTGCTACTTTATTGCAGTTTTTCAGGCTTCCAGCGCGGTCATCAGTTGATTCCTTGGCAGAAGGTGAAGAGAGAGATGCAGAGGAACTCGGATGAGCTCTTGCATTTGTTATCTAAGGAATCCCCAAAGACAGAGACCCTAAATAGCCAGAAAAGAGGATTTGGCTACTTAGGAGAGAGGATAGGCTAGAAACACCTGAAGGAGCCTATCAGAAGGAGTCTCTGACGTCACCTGCTGGCACTGGCCACTCAGAGCAGTCCAGTGTGCCATCAGCACCTCTGTTTCCAAGATGGCAGAGGTCTGGAGCACACTGGAGGAGCTCTGGGCACCTCCCAGGGGAGGTGCAGGTCAGGGGAGTGGTCACTCCCCTTTCCTTTGTCCAGTTTCGCGCCAGAGCAGGGCTGAGGGGTCCCTGAACCGGTATAGACTGGCTTATGCAGAAATGGGCACCATGAAAGCATTTCCAGAGGCATTTCCAGAGGCTGGGGGGGAGGCTACTCCTCCCCAGCCCTAACACCATTTTCCAAAGGGAGAGGGTGTAACACCCTCTCTCTGAGGAAGTCCTTTGTTCTGCCTTCCTGGGCCAAGCCTGGATGGACCCCAGGAGGGCAGAAACCTGTCTGAGGGGTTGGCAGCAGCTGCAGTGAAACCCCGGGAAAGGCAGTTTGGCAGTGCCAGGGTCTGTGCTAGAGACCCGTGGGATCATGGGATTGTGCCAACTATGCCAGGATGGTATAGAGGGGGCAATTCCATGATCATAGACATGTTACATGGCCATATTCGGAGTTACCATTGTGAAGCTACATATAGGTAGTGACCTATATGTAGTGCACGCGTGTAATGGTGTCCCCGCACTCACAAAGTCTGGGGAATTGGCCTTGAACAATGTGGGGGCACCTTGGCTAGTGCCAGGGTGCCCACACACTAAGTAACTTAGCACCCAACCTTTACCAGGTAAAGGTTAGACATATAGGTGACTTATAAGTTACTTAAGTGCAGTGTAAAATGGCTGTGAAATAACGTGGACGTTATTTCACTCAGGCTGCAGTGGCAGGCCTGTGTAAGAATTGTCAGAGCTCCCTATGGGTGGCAAAAAAAATGCTGCAGCCCATAGGGATCTCCTGGAACCCCAATACCCTGGGTACCTCAAGGTGTTCCAGTATGCCAATGTAAATTGGTAAAATTGGTCACTAGCCTGTTAGTTACAATTTGAAAGAAATGAGAGAGCATAACCACTGAGGTTCTGATTAGCAGAGCCTCAGTGAGACAGTTAGTCATAACACATGTAACACATTCAGGCACACTTATGAGCACTGTGGCCCTGGCTGGCAGGGTCCCAGTGACACATACAACTAAAACAACATATATACAGTGAAAAATGGGGGTAACATGCCAGGCAAGATGGTACTTTCCTACAGTAACCAGAATAACTTTAAACAAAACTTCTAATATCCAGTCTGATGGTCCTGTAATAGAAGCTTCTACAGCTAACTTGTTAATACATTCATTTTGGCTGAAAATGCAGTGACAGTTAAATGACATTTTTGATTTGAATATAGCTTTTATTTAAAGAAACATATTTTTAGGAAGTTGTTCTCATGATTTCAGTGTTGTTTGTTATATTTTAGGATTATAGATGTGATGCTTGCAGTTGCCTTTCAGCAAATCACTACAAAGCTGAAGAAACATAAAAACATTTCCTTTCATGCATGGAGGTATAGTTTATCCTACAACCATAGACTTTGTGTGTCACTTATTTCACTTGCAATTAAAAGAGAGAGTGTATGATGTTAGACCCCTCAGACTTTTGGACCTTTTGAGCTAAAAGCATATATTTTTTTCCAGAAATCTGCAGATTATGCAGCAGATGAAGTATTATGTGGCAATTGTGCCGAATCTATAACTAAAAAAAACACAATCTCATAATCCCAGTGGCTGTGATTATAATTCAACAACAGGATTATTTAATGTATATTACTTACTTTCGGAATATGCATATTCAAATGATATGTCATTTATTCACCATTATAAAGATTACATTTATCATCATCCTTTCCCTTTCTTTTCAACTCTGAGTCCCTATTCCTTGTATTTTTTATTTCCTTCTTTCATCGTTCTACTGGCTAATAATTCTTACTTATATATTTTGCTAGAATATTTTCCTAATAAGATATATCTTACATATCTATATGTATAAACCAATTTCTACTTGAGAAGCCCTAGCCACAAACTGCATTATGTAGTACATTTAGTATTACTACAATAAAACTTCTAAAGTAGAATAACTTGCTATTCACAAACCAACAAATGTACATTTCCAGCTGCATATCTCCTGTCTTTTCTATAGGGAGATCCTCACACATGTAAGTTTTCTACTTAGAAGTAATGTGAGAGAAAACATGGGAAGCGTGTGGAAAAAGGGCACACTTACCACACAAAGGGTGTGGCTTACAGAGAAGTAAGAAGATGTTTGGGGAGAGTTAGGGAGAGTTTTAGGGAGGGATATGCATCCACCCACAGAAGAGTAAGCCTGCTAATATTTATAAACTGCACTTCTAAAGTTACAAGAGACAAAAGGGAAACAAAAACAATATTACATTATTCCAGCACAGAGCTGAAGTATGACCAACACCATATTTAACCAATCACTGGTACTGCAAAACCCTCCCACAGAATATAATAGTAGTAGGAACTTTAAATACATAAAACCTCATGATGTTAAATTAAATAAGATTATTCAAAATGGTTAAACATATACAAATTAATATCTGAAAAACACCCATAATTGTTATTTAATTATAAAAAATGTTTTCAATTATAAATTGATGTAACTTTATTTTTTTTTTAAATGTAATGGAATTACTCTTAATTAATTCCATCCAATTCCTTAAATAATTATTAATGCATAGCATTTTTTACTCTATGTGGAGATGCATTTTTTATTTAAACTTCAACAATATAGTTTTAGTTTGATTTAATAGAATTACATTAATTAAACATGTATTTCAATATTAAATTAATAGTGCTGTGGCATGTCATCCTTCAGAGCAACATTTTAAATAAATATATAAAATTAATTTATATTAATATTTAAGGTGAAACTAATATTACTATTTTTTCGAGTTAAATAATCTTTCTAATGTATCTTATACTTTACTAGGCAGAAATCTCAACAGTAAATTTTTTGCATCTTATGGGAGAATTAACCTTTGGATGGTGATAAATTAATTCAGGCTTTACATCCATCTAATTTTTAAGAATCATCATCTATATGTAGAACAAAATGTGTTTCAAACTTTATTCAAGCCAATAGCACTGAACTCAAATATATAATGGAATATCCTTCAGTTTGGAGTACTTTAAAATGGTCTTTGTTGTATTTCTCAATTGTGAATAAAAGGTCAGCTGACAAGTATTTTGCTTGGGTCTTGTATGAGCATGAGCTACATTTATACAGAAAAAAATTTAGATGGATAGAGCGAACACTAATAATGTGAATAATATGAATAATATATAGATTTTCATGTGAGAGGAGGAGAGTTTATCAATTTGGATCTACTTAAAAAGAAAACAAAATTGCTCATGTGATCTAACTTTCTATTATCTATGATGCTGTACACAATGTGGACACGCCACATGTTAGGTTTCATAAGAGAATTTGCTCAAGGATTAGTTGGGTTGGATTAGAGTTCAAAACACAATTGTGGTCATCCGGTCTGTAAGGTATTCATGCAATTAAATCCAAAGCTTAAGTGTCTGCATGAACATTGTTCTTATCTGTCCCTGTAGAGCCCTAGTATCAATATTAATGGAAACATTATTGTGTCTAGAATATTGCTGCAATAAATTTGAAAAAATTCCCCTGAAGAACAATTGCTTCCACATGCTGTGGAATATGTTTGATCAAGTCTGGGTAATGTAATGGGCTGTGGAAATCCAAGTATTCTGAGAGGTATACATTTGTTACCCTCTCTTGTAGTCTTGAATAGCAAATGCTTTGAAAATTGTTCTGCTACTCACTAGCCGGGAGGTTGTTGTAGTCTAATACTGACTGGTATTATTTATTTTTGCTTGTCTATGTTGCCTTTCTGCAGTCTGAAACTACACAATATATATTGCATACTGTTGCCATGTTGGTTGTGATGCTTTTTGTGGGTTGTGTAGTAGGAAGTCTGGACTGCTTTTACACATGTGCTGAGGATGTCTTTGCCATACTGAAAATAAAAAAGCACTTGGACCTGACCAGGTGTTACAGTCAGGCTCCTATAGTGCAGCTGGGAGTCTGAAGAAATTTAGGGACATATTTATGAGCCCATTGCGCCACCTTGCGCCGCATTATTGTAATTTTTTTTTACTCTAATGTGGCGTTAGGTTGGGAAAAATGTCACACCATATTTACAAAGTGGTGCAGTGCACGCATTTTATCACTTTGTAAATCCTTGCGCCACATTATGGCTGTGCAGGCCTCATTTACACAAAGGGGGCATTCTGGTGTTTGAACTCCCAGATAAATGATGCAGTGGAATCTATGAGATTCCACGGTGCCAGTTTCAGCATCATTTTTAATACGTGTCTAAGGAAGTCGTTAAAATGAGGCTGCCATTGTTTTCAATGGGCCTCCTTTCACTTTGCAGGATTAGCGTCAATATGTTTGACGCTAATCCTGAAGAGTGCTGAACTAAGATCCACATTTTTTACTCTAGTGCTCTAACGTTGCCATGGTGCGCAGTCTCATAAATGCAGCGCACACATGGTGGCGTTAGGAGGCGCAATGGGGTGCAAGAAAAGTGGCCCATTATGACATGAATCGCCACTTTTCATAAATATGCCCCTCAGTATGCAGACAAGAATAAGTAGTTCAGTAGCCAATTTTAGACTTATTTGACATGTTAGAGTAATGTCAGCCATTTTGGGAGCACAAATCTGTTCTCAAAAAAAGGTATTAATAATACCCACCCTTGAAGAACATTATCTGTCCATATGACTGTGTATTTCTGACAGGAGGAAGTGTTTTTTTTCATGACATACAAGCTGAGGTCCAGTCATGGTTGAAAACTAATAAATTGTACACCATGTCATACACGGAGGAAGAAGAGCTACAAGTAGTTACAAGTAATCAAGTAATGTCCTCTATCTTTCCAACAATGACTCCTTATTCCCCTGCCAAGCAGCTTTTGGGAGTAGCAAAAGCAGTTTTTCTCTTTTAGGCAAGTCTATAGTGCTTGAAAATCAAAATTACTGGTGTTAATACTTTGAGTATGGCATGGTCAATGATTCCAGGAAACCTCAGATCTCAACATGTTTGGTTGACAGATGCGGTACCATATTTCTGCCTTAGATCAGAACAGGTCAGTCTCTCCCATTTATGTCTACTCACAAAGGCTGGGACTACTAGCCATGTTGCATTTTGGAAGTGCTGACAGTGGGGCTGTGAGTCCCAAGACTCTGTTGTGCCAGGAGGCTGCCCCCTATATCACTCTCACCTGATTTTGATTTTGATTTTGAGGCTATATAGTGCACCATGCTGACGTGCTGTGTGGGAGCATTTTGGCAGTGCTGACGGCAGGACTACGAGTCCCAGGTCTCTGTTGAGCCAAGAGGTGTTCCCTACATGACCTCCACCTGATCGTAATTTTGGAGCTATATAGTGCCCCACATTGACACACTGCATGGGATATGCGCGGGCTGCACCCAGGCAAACCCCAGGCCAAGGGTGCCAAACAGATGACAACTAACCACCTCAAGCTTAACTCCAACAAAACCGAGATCATCATCTTCGGCCCCAACAAAACCATATGGGACGACTCCTGGTGGCCCACAGCCCTAGGCCCCGCACCCACCCCTGCAAACCATGCACGCAACCTCGCCATCATCCTTGACCCCGCCCTCTCCATGACACAGCTAATCAATGCTCTAACTTCCTCCTGCTTCCACACACTCCGCACTCTAAAAAAATCCTTTTAATGGATTCCCCCAGAGACCAGGAAGACAGTCACCCATGCACTCTTCAGCAGCAGACTAGACTATGGTAATGCCCTCTACGCCGGCACCACGCTCAAACTCAAAAGCAAACTCCAGAGAATCCAGAACACAGCGGCACACCTCGTCCTTGGCCTCCCCCGCCACAAGCGAATCTCACCACACCTCAAATCCCTTCACTGGCTCCCATAGACAAGAGAATCACATTCAAGATCCTCATCCACGCACACAAATCCCTCCACAACACCGACCCAACCTACCTCAACGACAGAGTGAACTTCCACACTCCCACCCGCAACCTCCGATCAGCCGACCTCGCCCTAGCCTTAGTCCCCCAACATCCAATGCACCACCTCAGGAGGCAGGTCCTTCTCCTACCTCGCCCCCAAAACCTGGAACTCCCTCCCCACCAACCTCCGCAAAAACCAAAGACCTCCTGCTCTTCAGAAAGAACCTCAAGACATGGTTGTTCAAACAGTGACCCTCCTTGCCCCCCCAAGCGCCTTGAGACCCTCATGGGTGAGTAGCGCGCTCTATACATTTTTTTTGATTGATTGATTGATTGATTGATGGGCGGGCCCGTTCTTTGCCCATTAGCAAACAGGAAAAGGCAGAGCTGACTGTGTGACAGGTTAATGTTCAAGCAGTTGGTGCACAGGATTAACTTCCATTATTGGCCCACACCAACAAGGTACTTTTGGTAAAATACCCTTGACTGTCCTGCAATTTTCTAGCTACAACAATGGCATCCCTGTTTGCCTGCATATTTACTTTTAGGGGTTGTTTTCTTTCTCCTGGCAGTCCCGGAACCTGCTCATGTTGTATTGACTTATGTTTGAAAGCTGGGGGATAAACTTGGCATTTCTTTGTGAGACCTTCTGCTTTAGTAGTATGAGTGAATGGTGCAGTTTGCTGCAGCGGAAATCGGGGCTTGACACTTACAATGTGTGCTGAGTGGTCAGAGATGTTTTGAGTCTGACGGCCAGGGCTGAACCCATCCAAACATGACCATTAAAAGAACTGAGTAGGACTTTATTGTTAAGCCTTCAGCCGTTGGTAGCGTGCAGTTACTGTTCTTGTTTGAGTGCCCTTTAGTACATTGTATTATGTATATTTTGTGGTAGAGATGCTGTAATTGTATGGACTTGTACACCATCTCCAGTGAGGGGTTTTCATTTAGTTTGAGTCACAAACATAGTTGTGAGTACTCTGCGCTTATAGCGCTGTCCTAACCCTAGTGTCACAGGGGTATCGGGGGTATCTGATACATTCTTACTGTAAAGTCTATTTATGTCTCTTTCTTTCTTTTTCAGAGTATTTTGATGTAGTTTTATTGGTGGGTTTGGTTTGCATGTAAAGGAGACAGTTCTGCCTTGATGGAGGTGCCTCTCCTTATTTTTGAGGTTGTATATTGTGTGCATTTTGTTTATTCTGTACCTTTTTGTGGCTGGTGAGATGGGTAAAAGGAAAGTCATGGAAGTGATCCCATTTGCTCCCCTGCCAGAAAAAGCACATTAATCGATAGGATGTTCCATAGGGTTCTGGAGGTAATTAGTACAGAAATAGAACTTACATAGAAGCAAATTCTTTAGCACCGATATAGCTCTATCATTAGTCAATACACCTATGCAATCACCAACTGCCTCTCACTCCACAATTAGTGAGTCTGTGAATGACATTGTGTCAAATATTAATGAAAGTCCCTAGCCGTCTGTGAAGGCTTAACGATCTAGGTGAAGGGCTCCCAATAAAACTATGTAGGTAGCTATCCAAACTTGCTCTCACCTTCTGCCCCCTCACAAGGATTAGCCACCTGTAAGGTCCATAGAGAGCCAGTAGGAGTCCCCATTCCCAAAACCCACAGGCCAGAACAATTTTTGGATGACTGCATTTGTAAAGTTAGAGATCCCCTAAAAAAATTCTCATCACTTACTTCTCGCTTGGAAGGTATAAGAAAATGCCTCTTTTTGACTATGTTCTCCCCACGTTTTGTCTGGAATCTGATATGATTTTGACTGAAAGTTCACTGTGTTCCTGCTAATCAGGTCCCCAGTGCCAGATCTTTTTCCCTACATTGTAGCATTGCTTTCACAACTGGCAAATCCTTTAGCACCCCTTGTAAGTCCATAGTAAATGGTACCCCTGGTACCTAAGACAGGGGTCTCCAACCATTTCATTAATAAGGGCTACTTATCCTCAGTGAAAACCATCCCAAGCTACTATTATTAGTGTTGTACACATCAGGCAAAATTACACTAGTGACTGTGAAATAAGACTCAGCACAATTATACGAATATACGAAGGAGGAACATAATTTTCCCTAAAATGTCTTTGAGTGCATGTGCAGCGTCATATCAAAGCATAGATCCATCAACCATGTTTCCTTTTATATGATAGGTTTTTATTGATTCAATCCATATAGTACTCCATATAAAGTGTGATTAGCCATAGCTGCACAAGCACTGAAAGACATTTTAGGGAAAATTCTTTTCCTTCTTCATATATTCGTATAATTGTGCTGAGACTTATTTCGCAGTCACTGTACCATTTGTTTGGTGATGAAGGATTAGGGGGCTGGTCCTTCTGACTCATGCACTTTCAATTGAATAAAGTCATTATTATATAATTTTCATACTATTGAAGGAAGATGTGCAGCGATTTTGCTTCGGCCCTTAAGTTTTTGTATAAAATTACACTAGTGTTCAGCTTATACAAGATTACCAGCCGTGATGACCTCAGAGCAAGGTTGCCAACAGTAATGTAAATAAGGCCTTGTCAATTGGGGGGCCTCTAAAATGATAATGCATAACAGCCACAGCTGTTAAGCCCCGGGTAGCAAAGTAATAACATCAAGGTAATAACATTGGCAATGAGTCTCCAAATGCTGCATGAATTACCATTCAACTATCAGCTTTAACTATATTTTGGAAACTATAGGTTCTGAAAATGCACATATTTTCGTCTCAAATAAAAACATTGCATTTTGTTAGACATATATTATTTCAAACAAGTAAAAGCTGCTAATTTAGTAGGTTGGGCAGCCCACAGAAGAACTACTCGGAGATAGCTGGACAGCTACCAGTAACTCACAAGCTACTCATTAGAAAAGCCTGACCTAAAGCCAGAGGTGCTAAAGGGGTTCCCTAAGGGCCGTAGCACAAATTGTGCAACCCTAAGGGACCCCTCATCAAGCAAATTACAGACTGCCAATGCAGGCTGCTTGTCTTGGTGCATACCAAAGTGAAAACATGACATGTCATACATCCCTGTGTGCCTTGCCTCCTAACTCTGCATGCAATGCATGTAAGTCGCCCCTACAGCAGGCCTGACAGGCTTCAGGCAGGTTGCATTATATTACCTGAAAGAGCAGATATGCCCCTGCTATAACTTTGTCAATTCTCAGACATTGTAAGTGTCCAGGGAAGCCATTTGAAATTCATGTGCCTGACAATGGTTAATACGAGTTCCCCAGCTACATGATGGCTTCACTGAAGAAAGCGATGTTTGGTATCAAACATTTCATACTGGTGAACCCACACTGATGTCAGTGTTGGATTTACCAATACATGCGCCTAGAGGACACCTTAGAGGTGCCGCCTGAAACTCTACCAGCCTCTAGTATGTTTGCTGACTGGTTTCTGCCAGCCACCTGAGACATGGTTCTGACCCCCCAAAGGTGAGAGCCTTCTGCTCTCAGGAGACACAAAACAAACGTCTTTTCAGGAAAAGGGTGTAATACGCCCTCCCAAAGGTTGACTTGCTGATTAGCATTCTCAGGGCAGCAAGCCTCAAAGGGCTGCCACCTTTGAAGTGCAAATCTGACTCCCCTCATAGGAGAGGAAGCCATTCCCTCTGTCCAGAGCCCACTTGGCACCTGGACAGGTGGGAAAATTAACTAGTCAGGTAGGCGTGCCACCTCCAGGCTAGTACAACCTCTAGGGTGGGCTACGCTGAGGTGAACATGATTTTTCAGATGTAGCCATCTTTGAGATGGATACTTAGGAATTCTGGGACAGGCTATGCCACTTCCCACAGGAAGTGTCATGTAGGGGGTGTAGTGACTTCAAGGCTCAGTAGCCCATTGGCAACTACCCTACACACCCCTAACACCCCTAAATTTTGTATTTAGGGGAACCACCTGGCACCGGAGAAGTAGATCCTGATGAACTAAGCAGGCCAAAGACCCTGAAGAGTTGCAAAAGCAGAAGAGGAGAAAAGAAGCAGCTGACCCAGTACCAACCCAACCCAACCTGCATCCCTTGTCAAAAGTCTACACCAAAGGCGACTCGTCCTGCAGCTGTGACTCCAGAAATCTGGGAGGACTGACTGCTTTAAAAAAAGACTCCTGCTCTCCCATGAACAACAGACCTGTTCTGCAGCAAACTCCAAAACAAGGGACTCTGAAGTCTCCGGAACTGCCAAAGCCCGACACCGGAATTCTCCACTGCACCCGCCGTCTCTCACCTGAGTTGAAGTGGACCACTGGTACAGACAACGTTCCCCAGCCCTCCAGATTCTGAGTTCATCGTAGTTTCACCCCTCCTAAACTCCCTGACGACACCTGCATCCTCTGCACGCAGCCACCTTTTAATGTGACCACTCCAGTAAGGAAAACCCAACACCTGAACACACCTCTGCACCTGTCGGCCCTGAGCCATGGAGAAGAGGATGAAAGGTGTCTTCCAGTGCCCAAGAATTATGAGGCCTGAGCTCTCCTGTTGTTTCAGCCCAATTGGCCTCCTGGCTAAAGCATGCAGCCTCTTTTTAGCAGCAACCAATCTCCATTGAAACGCATTGGGCACCCAATGCTGTCTTGCACCCTGCAAGAGGGAGTGGATTCCACCAGGGTCAGACACAAATGTCCCCCCTCCTCCGGAACACGGATATGGGTGGCCCCATATGTAGCCCTTGATGCAGCCCTTCCTATACCATCAGAACCCCAATACTTTTTTAGTGAGTGGCAGGTATAAGAGAAGGAGGAAGACAGAAAGGACAGAAAGTACAATGGAAGGAAGGAGCCTGATCATGAATATGATGGACATTGCATTTTGTGGCTTAACATCACCTTGTAAATATGTCCCCTTCCCACACCGCACTGTATGTGGAAGGGGTGTTCAATTGGTGTTGCTGTAGGCGTGCCAAAGCAACACCCATTGCATTTTGACTCTGCCTCAGATTAATGAAATCTGGTAAACCTGAGGCAGTGCCAAAATCTAACACCACCGCCAGGGGTGGCTTTAGCAGGGCACACAGAGGAGGAATACTTGTATTCCCCCACGTTTTTTGCTTTTTCTATGTGTGCTGCAGAATGCAGCACACATAGAAAAAGCAAAATGCCAGAAATGATTGTTTAAGTGCGGGAAGGTGTCCCTTTCTGCACATAAGCAACCATTTGAAAATTACGCTTTGGTACTTCTGTTTCTGTTGCATTGTGAATCACACACAGAAGTGCCAAAGCGCCATTAATGATTGTTTATGTGCAGGTAGGGACACCTTCCTGCACATAAACAATCACACCCCTCAATGCAGACATCCTTGCATGATGGTGCAAAGATGCGTGTGTTGGCGCTGGGAGCTAAATTTAGCGCCAGCGCAGGGGGAAACGCAGGTGTGCACTGCATTCCCTTAAATATGGTGCATCGCTGCATTTAAAGTGACGCAGCGAGGAGCTGCCAATTTTGGCCCAGCGCTGCGATGCACCCCATTTCTTTAAATCTGGCCCAGAGTTCTTCAGAAAAGTATGTTTATAGGTTTTCTTTTGTGACGGGAACTCAGAACCAGTACAACATGGGGATATAGGCCTAGCCCAAAATCAACATCTACACCCATGCTCTCACAACTTCGGTGAGAGAAAGGGGCCTTTTGGCAGGCAGCAATTCATGACATTGAACATTTAAATGGTGACAGGAAGAGACCTTTCAGGAATTTGTGGAGACTGGAAAAGCAAACCACTCAGGAAATGAATGAATACTCCAGGATGGTCACAAAACCAGCAAATAAGGGTGGGTGCCATAGTTCATCACCATCAAAAAATACTTTATTCAGCTATAAGTATGCCATAAAAAGTGCATTAAAGAGCAGTACATCATTCCCGGCAAGAAAACCATAGCAATCTTTAAAATATATTCACATTATACAAAATTATGAATAAATAGAACACTTTCTTAGAGTGCATGGAATAAAATTCAATGCTGTCATGAAAAATCTTAATTAACCAATCCCTGAAGGTGAGCAAAGCCAACCATATGGGATCTAAAACCAGGTTCCTGCAATACTGGGCGCAAAAACGCCTTCTCTCACATGAATAAAAAGTGCAAAACAGAGTAGGATGAAGGGTAGATTGCTCAGCTACCACTTCACAATGGCAAGGGGGCAGATTTGAAAACCAAGTCCCTCTAATAGGGAAAGCCAGTAAAAAGTGTGTTGTGTTAAACCGGAATCTCATCAATAAAAACACGTCTCTCATTTTCTATAACGTGCCTAGACATGCTAGCATAGTCCCAATTATGACTCCCACTCCCTACAACCAATTTGCGGGCATGCCCTGTACATCTGTTCCAAAAAAAAGCTATTTTACTTTACTCACTGGAATACTCAGCAAGCTGTCCAGATTATAATAATACGCTGGCGTCCCCAGCCTCTCAAAACTCTTCCTGACATATTTCAACCAAGGAATCTCTAGGGCATTGTTCATATTCATGCAATCTGTCAGGATAAGTCTGCTCAAATGGGCCATAGGGTCCTTCCAAATGTGCGTCCAAAATAGAAGTGGTTGTAATTTGATATAGTCCACTAAAGGGATCAACCCCACCTCATCATGGCTAAATGATGGTGCTGTAGACTGTGGAACTACCAACAGCCTTCGTATAAACTTATTTTGTACAGTCTGCAAAGAATTGCCATATTTATTCAGACAAAGGAGGCATGCAAGGTTGAATGTCTCCTTCTGTTGGGAGAAAGAGGGAATTATAGATTATTTGGAAAAGACCCAACCCTAGATTTACAAAGAGAGATCAGGTCCCATCAACAATGACTGGATTTCATGCAACAAAGCAACCTTTCTTACAGAGACAAACCAGTGGTTCACTACTTTTATATGTTACCAAAAGTATATAAGCCCACCAGACCCCTTCCGGGTGGACCGATATTTTCGGGCAGTCGGATCGTTGTTGAAACCCTTATCACAATTTTGTTTTTTTTGTCTGAGATCACTCATTGAGAAAATGCCATTCTACCACAGGACTAAAGGGATGTGCTTAATCTAACTAAGGATATTACATTGAGTCCCCACATTGAGGTCTTGGTAGGGCCCGACATCCAGACCTTATACACAAATAGCTCCCAAAAGGAAACCTTGGAGTTATGAAAAACTTTCTGTACCAAGAGGATTGGGAGTACCAGACTCCAAAATCCTTCATCCCCTAGGCTGGCAGGATTGGCGCTTATCAAAAATTGTTTTCAATTCAACAACACAATGTACCTCCAGTTACCTGGGACTGGTATTGGGAGCACATTCGCACCAAGTCTGGCATGTTTATGTATCTTCGAATTTGAAAAGGAACACATTTAATCCCCAGATAACCACTTTTGTAATTCATTAAAACTGTGGTGTCCTTTTATTGATGATGTCCTTTTAATTTGGCAGGGGGGCCATACAGTCTCAGGTGTCTGCATTCTACATCAGGAATGCATTCTTACACTTTGTCTTGACCATCTCAAACTTAGCCGTTCTGTTTTCAGAAATCAAAACCAACAATGGGAGGTTGGCGACACAAGTGTACCACAAACTGATGGACAGAAACAATCTATCTAGAGAATCTGCTGTATGGTCAATTTGTACATCTGCACAGAAAGTGCTCAGAGATCACTGATTTTGAGAAAGAGGCAGAGAAACTGAGTAACAAGCTCAGAGACCGTAACTACCCGAAATGGGTGGTAAGTACGAAACAAAAAAGAGTGAGAAAGAATAATATGGAGTCCCTGATGGAAACTAACGAGAGACCAACAACAGATAGAAGCCTATGCATTACTACATTTAGGCCAGCTTCTAATTTAGTAAAGAAGATTGTCTCCAAGAACTGGCTAATTTTAAACTCTAATGGCCTGGTTTTACAAACCTGATGTTTTTAGTCAAGAAAAGTGCAACTATGAGGTACCTACTAGTTCATACCAGACCGCAGGCATGAAGACCATTGACGGAACCAAGTTATGGGATCTTCCCCCTGCAATTGGATATAATGTGTATGGTTCATTCAAAGCCTGCCTGTTGACTAGCAATACCAGGTCAATTGAGTTGGGTATGAAGTACTCGTGCGTATTGACAAGACACACCACGTGCAATTCTGAAAATGTTATATATGTTATCAAATTTTCCAGCAATCTATTGTATGTTGGTATGACTATGAGGAGGGTGAAAATCAGGATAATAGAACACATGACCAATGTAAGATGCAATAGAACAATGACAAAATTGATCACACATAACTTATAGAAGAACCACTCTCTAGAAGATTTAAGATGGATTGTCACTGACAAAAACCCCATTGGGAACACAATTAATGATGTGACAAATTTCCTGTTTAGATGCAAACAGAAATAGATATATTGGCTAAAGAGTAATGCAAAAGGGTTGACTGATGAGATCCGTTGGCACCATCTAAATAGCTTTGTGGGAGAATGAAACAAGGATATTAAGAGCAGGCTACACTTGCATAAAGCATATCCAACTTCCCCTTTGGAGGTACATCACATACCATATGCTCCCCAGAGGAGACAGGGGAATGGTAGCTTCCTCAATAACCTTTTTGAAACATAAAATCTGCCTAAGGAGAAAGGAAGTTTGCTCAAATCGATTAAGCAGGCACTCCAGCATAAACAGAGTGATTCATAAAACATGCAAAGAAAATATGTACAAATGGTTCATAGGGATTAAGCATTATTAGTTTTTGTGTATATTGATTTTTTGGGTCACCATCATGCTCATATGTTTTTAGAGGAATTGAATTTAAGGTGAGAATAGGACATGTACATTGCAAGATCTTAAATGGAGCATTCTATTTGTTAAGATCATACTTACATCATGATCAATATTGTTTGCAGGATTATATTTAAGGGATCAAATTGTCAGCAGTATTTCTTGTAATATATAAAACGACATCTGTTGTCTCTATGAAGGTACTCCAAAAAGCTATAAGATCAGAGAGGTGCATCAATATGGAGGATGTATATATATATATCCTCCAACACTCCCTTAGATATCAGGAGAACCAGGACACCTCCAATGTGAAAAATTAAATTCACAAACACAAACATCCAACGCGTTTCGGCAACAGCCTTACTCATGGATAAGTCATTGCTGGAGTGCTCCACATAAAAAAACAAGTTAATCATAAACATAAACAATTTACAAATTCTAAATTCATCCACCATGAAGCACATATTGCAGCGGCCATCTTAAAGTGCATCTATACACCAATTGCACAGTAGTTAGTAACATAATCTTGCAAGTTGTTAATCCAATTTGACTCTAATATTTGTTCAAATCTGTCATAAAAATTCCTTATGATATCATTAATCAGCAAGTAAAATCTAATAGCAAATGTACAAAATTATAAAATCATTCATTATAATCTCAAGGTACAATAAATATAAATATTTTAAGAATTTAAAATGTAATATATTTTTTTCTTATAAATCTTAAATATTCCTACCCATGTCTCAATTGCTAACATTGAATCCTATAACACCCAAGTGGGTATATAAGCATACAGAGGACTCCCTAAGATGATATCATACTACTTCAGATGTTATTCACAAATTTATCTCATGTATTGGAACTTTTCTACCCAAGTGGGTAGACGTACAAGATCTTCTACTGTTAAAACCTACTAAACCCCAATAGCTCATAACTTAAATAAATAAATATAAAAAATATACTATATAAATCACCATCACACAAAGTGCTAATCTAATAACTGGCCGCCCTATTCCCCAAGCTCATTTGAAGAAATACATAAATTACCCTAGATGGATACTCAGCTCTTCACTTGAGTTCAGCCCCACAGGTTCCGGTGTCTCAAAGTCTATTATATATTTAGACTCTAAAATACGCAGCAACCTCTCTCTGTCACCTCCCCTTTTGCTGATCTTTACTTGATCAATGACTACAAATTTCAACAGATTTTCATTGCCAAAGTGTTGGTTGAAGAAATGTCTAGCTACACGATAATTTTTGTCATAGTTCGTAATAGCTCGTCTGTGTTTCAGAACTCTTTTCTTAGCATTGTGTATTGTACTGCCCACATACAACTTATCACATGGGCATATCAAACAATACACACAATAAGATGTATTGCAGTTGTAATTACCTCTAATTACAAAGGTGTCTGCACTTCCTGGAACATTCAATGTCTTGCAGCTATTGCTGGTTTTACAGGCTTTGCATTTCATACAACAGACAAAACCCCCCACTTTGGTGTTCTGAATGTATCCTTTCGATGTTACATCATTACGACATAAACTATCCTTAAGAGATCTATTTCTCCTAAAAGGTATTTGGGGATTGTCATCGATCCAGTTGGTCAGAATAGGGTCAGTCTGTAAGATATGCCAAATCTTACTAAAAAAGGAGCGTATATTATAGGACTGGTTACTGTAAGTTGTAATGAATCTAATGGAGTCGTTCTCCTTTCTCCGACCCCTATTCGTCCCATACAGGACCTCATCTCTACTTAAAGTCTCCACTTTCCGTCTGGCTTGGTCAATAATTTTAACCCCATAACCTCTGTTCCTAAACCTCTCACACATTATTTCACACTCCTGTTGAAAATCAGCTGCCTCACTACAATTTCTCCGGGCTCTCAATAGCTCTCCAAACGGAATGCTGCGTATCATTGTTACCGGATGTGCACTATGAGCACATAGCAGACTGTTGCCAGCCGTTGCTTTTCTATACAATTTGGACACCAATCTCCTGTCCCTTACAGAGATTTCTACATCAAGAAACTCAATGCACCTAGAATCCAGATGTTCGGTAAATCTTAAATTGAATTCATTAGTATTCAAATCACGCACAAAACGCATAGCTGCTCCTTCATCTCCCCTCCAGATTACAAAGATATCGTCAATAAAACGACACCAAAGGACTACATTGGTATTAAATAGGGTAATCTCTTCTGCAACATGTTCCTCCCACCAGCCCATAAACAAGTTTGCATAGCTGGGGGCAAAACATGTGCCCATAGCTGTCCCTTGTAGCTGCTTGTACAGATGATTATCAAAAATGAATAAATTGTTCTTGAGACAGAACTCAATCATAGTGCACAGCATTTCCGAATGGAAAAAGAAAGACAATGATCTCGCTCTGAGAAAGTGTCTAATAGCTCTCACCCCCAAATCATGATCTATACTTGTATAGAGGCTGGTCACATCTAGGGTTAACAGTAGAAAATCATCTTCCCATTCAATGTTCTCAATGATTTTAAAAAAAATGTGTGGTATCTCTCACATAGGAAGGTATTGACTCAACAAAGGGGCGTAGAAAAAAATCAATATATTTTGATGTATTCTCCAAGAGAGACTCCATAGCCGATACTATAGGTCTCCCCAGTGGATTCACTCTATCCTTGTGAATTTTTGGGAGGAGGTATAGTATTGGAATTTTTGGATGATCACATTTAAGAAACAGGAATTCATCCCATTCTAACATTCCTTGATCTCTCCAATCAGTAAGCATGTCAAAATATTTCTCATTCATTAATTTAACATCTTCCCAACTCACTTCTTCATAGCACTGAGTGTCACTAAGTTGTCTCACTCCCTCTGCCACATACTTGATGGTATCCTGAAGGACTACATTGCCCCCCTTATCTGATTGCCTAATAACAATAGTATGATCTTCCTTCAATTTTTGGAGAGCTTGCCACTGTTCACCTGATAAATTACTGTGTTTCAAATTCATCACACCATATCTCAACTTCTTCAATTGTTTGATCATTACTCGTTCAAAGACATCAAGAGCATCACAATGATTGGCAGGTAAAAAGGTGGATTTTGGTTTAAAATTACTTGGACAACTTCTATCCAGGGTAATACCTGTTCCCATCAGATTCAAGATAGGATCCTCATGGGCAGTCACCCCCTCACATAGATCCGTTGCTGTATGTAACACATCAATATCAGAGATGCATAGATTGCTCACATTTTTCTTCACCCCCACTCTCTCGTCACTTTTAACCTTACTATGGTACCACTTTTTTAATTTCAATTTCCTAATGAATTTGAAAGTATCAATCCTATTCTGGGTACAGTTAAAACAGCCAGTGGGGCAGAACGACAGACCCAAAGATAAGAGGTCCTCTTCTACAGCAGGCAGCACTGTGTTGGAGAGATTTACAACGTTCATAGTTTCTACTTGCGTGCTCGAGTTACCACTCCCAAGGGCCTTGCATCGTCTCCTGCGTCCCCTCTTTTTGGCCTGTCTGTTCCTCTTCCTCTTCCTCTGACACCTCGTCTTCTGCCCCTCTTGGGGTGAGCTCCTTTGTGTTGTTCCATCCTTCCCTGGTTCAACAGTCTGAATTGTTTTAAAAAATTCAACCTGTCCACTTCTTTGTCTGATGTCGGAGCCCCAGACAAGACTGTATCTGGTACATCTGACAGATTTCCATCTGAGATATCGCTTTCTTCCTGTTCCTCAGCTGGTTGACTCACCCGTTCAGAATCTCTCACGTACCGCTCAGTGATTTCCTCACTATACATATGATCATATTTCCTTTGAAAGGTTAGAATACAACCAGCTTGATAATCCTTAAAGTCCTGTATAAATTTTCTCTGCTTCTTACCGGTGATCTCTTCCTCTAATTTGGAGAGTTTGTTCTCTAAATTTTTTATATATTCATCAAATGATTCTTGTGTGACAGTAACTCCAATCTAACTTTTTCCATCTCCTCCAAGATTTTACTCCTATCCTTTGTTGCATATTTGATTAATTTACGCATCATGTTCAATGAACTCTGCTTCGAATTCTCGGTCCACTCCTCGAGCATTTCTGGATCGGGATCCTCGTAAGTTGGTATAGTATAAATCCTCAGTCCTCTTGGGACACGCTCTACATCAATATATCTTTGTAGTGATTTGACCTCCCACCATTTTGACAATTCTTTTCTATGCAGTTTTTCCATTTTGTCATATAAGGTTTGTAGTTTCACTTCCACCTTCATACTCCCACGACCGGGCTGAGCACTAGGTCCCTCGTCAATCTGGGCAAAAAATAATTTATTCGATTTCTCCTTTCGTCGTGCTTCCCATCCAGAAGCCATTGTTGCTGAGATAAATTAAACGCTTCAATCAAGTCAAATAGACACCAATGTCACTACTATTCTTATGGATGTGGACTATACAACATAAAATCTGCTGTATCTTCCACTCTGTTCCTATATCGTAATACTACCAGGAAGAGGTTCACACCTGGGCACTCTTAAAATCTCCAATCATTCAGGAGTTGGTTCAACGTAAACAAGGCACCACAATTTCTTTGTATAAAAGTAAAGAATTTATATGGCTCCTGTATTTGCAGTGTCTGTTAAATTAACTAAGTCAATGTCCCATTTACTTAGTTTTTCTCTCCTGAAAAGGCTCCATAGAACCCCTCCAAACACATGCGACTCTAACAGGTCAATATGTGCGTTGTTCAGTCCCCCAGTTCACCACGAAAGCTAGTATGTTGATAGCCAAGCTCAGTCGCAAGTTAGCATGCACAAACAAAGTAACGCGCTATGATTATACCAATAATAAAATGCCAGCTAGAGCAATATATAACAAATTAGAATTGGTATCAATCCCAAAAGAACTTCAACAATTACGTGTTTATGAATCAATTCTAATACAAACTGTCCATCCATTTCAAGCAATAGTTTGAATGGAACTGAAGACAGGGAAACTTCCACCAACAGAGCTACAAAAATGACTTAAAGGAAGAGTTGTAAATTTACCTTTAGATTTAAGAAAAACATGTTGACATTGTGGGTGTTGAGAAAGATGTAGATGGACCACCAATTATTCTAGTAAAAGGAGTGCCCACCAAAAGTAAAAACATCTGGCAAGGGTTAGTAAATGTGAGTAAAGTGAAAAAGCCACATTATACTTGAAAGAAAATAATATTTTTACAAAAATGATGGTGTCACTGGAGGTGTAACTTGTATTGATGATGAAGTATTACAATCACATTGACAAGTAGAAAAAGTGAATAAACAAAAGTCAGAAAAGAATATGGGGGTGATTCTCACCCTGGCGGGCGGCGGAGGCCGTCCGCCAGAGTTCCCCCCTCCAAAATACCGCTCCGCGGTCGAAAGACCGCTGAGGGTATTTTGGGTTTTGCACTGGGCTGGCGGGCGACCGCCAAAAGGCCGCCCGCCAGCCCAGTGCAAAACACCCTTCCCACGAGGACGCCGGCGGAGTGGGAAGGTGCGACGGGTGCAAAGCAGACACTGAAATACAAAGTGGGGCCCTCTTATGGGGGCCCCTGCAGTGCCCATGCCATTGGCATGGGCACTGCAGGGGCCCCCAGGGGCCCCACAACACCCCATACCGCCATCCTGTTCCTGGTGGGCGAACCGCCAGGAACAGGATGGCGGTATGGGGTGTCAGAATCCTCCATGGCGGCGCAGCGAGCTGCGCCGCCATGGAGGATTCATTTGGGCAGTGGAAAACCGTCGGGAGACCGCCGGTTTTCCGCATCTGACCGCGGTCAAACCGCCGCGGTCAGAATGCCCTGCAGGGCACCGCCAGCCTGTTGGCGGTGCTCCCGCCAACCCTGGCCCCGGCGGTCCATGACCGCCGGGGTCAGAATGACCCCCTATGTGAGCATTACAGTATCCATCCTCTTCCAAAGAAGCTGTTGGAGATGCAATTGATCTTTTACAAATGAAACAAGCTAGAGGAGCTCCAATGAGTGTGTGGGTAAAAGGTTTAGAGGCTTGCTGTTTTCCACAGCTATTTCCCACTGGGGTACGTGGGCGATATGATGGCTGACCTGTACAAATATCAGCAGCAGCGTATAGGTCAATGATACTATATTCAGAGCACCCTAGGTTTTGCCTGTGTATTCCATATATATTCCACCTGTTAATTGAGAGTGATGTATCTGCAAAATCTTTCTTCTAGGTAGTTTGTTGATAAATCACATGGTAAGGATGAAAATCCGGAATGCATCTTTATTACTCAGTACTGTCTTTCATGGAACAGGACGTTACATATACTATCCGAAATGAGAATGATGACAAAGGCCTAAGACAACAAGTTCTACACTTCTAAACACATATTGGCAAGTATTGTCGCCAAAGATACAGATGTAAACGAAATAACTATTATTTCCAAAGGAAGAGTGAACATCTTTTTAACTGCAGTCAGGCATTCCCTGACATGAAAATCACCTAAAATACACATAATCTAATAAGATCAGAGGCCTCAAAGTATATTATTAGTTAAAGCCATGTAATTCTGAAATTATGGAAAGCAAATATTGACATACAATTTGTTGCAGAAAACTCCATTGCTGTTGCTCACTATGTCGCTATGTCATGTCATACATCAAAAAATCAGAGAAAACAGAGATGAAGGGATGTGGGAGGGGAATTCTGCAGAAAAATCTTTATCTAAGAAAATGTACGGCTTCAGCTTGAAAATGCTTCCACAGAGGGACATAAGTTTCTTTGAGTGTTGTGACAGGTTGAGCTCAGCTAGCTTGTACTCAAAGTCTAAGGGAATTACTTGGGTTAGTATAGACCTTGTCAACACGTAAAACAGAGTCTTGAAGTCTTTTTCAGAAATTCAGTACCTAGCAGAGTTTAATCCAGAGAGTACAGATATTGTAAAACAAATATGTTTGACAGCTACTATCCAAGAAGACGCCCACACCTCAAAAACATGTGTCTTTACAAAATTCTGCAGTATCATAGGTACAGAAACATTGTGATGAAAAACATTGATGAAGGGAAATATGCTGTAGTTGGTTGTGATGGTTGTTTGGTTTAGCATGCAAAAGGTAAATTAATAAACCCTAGAAACGTACTTGCCAAGCTGCTGAGAAAAGAAAATCTACTTAGCCCATCTGCAGCTATTCAAACTTCGGCATTCTGAAACAGAGTTACTTAGACAACATGACTGCTACAAATACTCTTTTAATGCTGTAAAAGACAGGATTGAGTGTCCAACATTTCCTAACTACCAGAAAATGTCAAATGAAGAAACTGAACAAGAGGCAAGAATTGCTAGGGAGATAGCAAAAGACACTTCACAAAGCCAGAGTTCCGGACCTCTCACTCAAAATCTTCTTGGACAGCCAATTATTGAAAATGAACCCCCCATTGTGATGAAAGAGTTGGAGACAGCAAGGCAACAAGCAAGTGAAGAAAATATTGACTTGGAACAGTTAGTTGAACAAATGAATGATGAGCCAAAATAAGTATTTATGGAGATCAAAGGAAAAAATAGAAAATGGATTCCTCAGCAAAAAAAAAAAATATATAAAGGTGCAACTTTTAAGCCAACTCTTTTGTATGTCAGTGGACAGGCCGCCACTGGGAAAATGTTGATTTGCGTTGTGTGATAGAGTATAACTGTTTGAGAAGTATATGTTCTCCTCATTTAGGACAGTATCTGGTTTATGGAAAGCCTAGAATCTTTCCAAAATGAAAGGTGACAAAGGATGACTTTGACATTCCTCAAAAAAGTGCAAGGAAGAGAAAAAGGAAATGGTGGAGAACAAAATATAAAAAATGCTGGTGAAATTGTTAGTTAGCAGTTGGCAAACCCCTCTGGGGTCAACTGTTATGCAAATGTAGATCTCAATGCACTGCTCTCTTTACCCCATCTGGTTCACACAATTGAACAGTAAAAAATCAGATCTGCACGCTTCACTTTGTTAGAACGCTTGTGAAGTGATAGAACTAAAACATATTCTGCATTTCATATTAGAGACCTTGTAGGTGTGTGCAAATACTCTGTGCACTTCACACAAAACACTCAAGAAGATGCACAGGAGTTAATGATGATTGTACTTGGTATCTTAGAAGAAAATATGGTACCTATTGATGAGCTATTTAGAGTCATGGCAACATGACTATGAATATTGTTCTTTTTCTTCAAAAACAGAGAGCGATTCAGAACGATTTACTAAAACTGTCAGTATTAAGAAACTGTTTATAGATGCATCGCAGAATAACACCTGCTCAGAATGTATCTCAGATCTTCTATCAACTTTTAATATAAAAAGAACTGGAAAATATATCATCGTAATGCTACAGCGATGCATTGCAAGTGGAACTAAACTGGTAATGCAAATTACAATTATTAAAGCTGGACAAATCTCTATTTCTTGTAAAACAGATAGCCACGTAGCCGTTATTATTCATGAAGGATTAAGTATTATATCTGGACAGACACTACACTATCTACTTAAAAAATACAACTGTATGGACAGGATGTGATGATAGCAACCTTACATTCAGGCAGAGATTACCATTCAAACTACCAAGTTCTTACCTTCACTTTCTTGAACCAAAATTTTAAGGAGGATTACTACTAAAAAAAAAAAAAAACTAGTACACTTTTGGGACTGATAATTCAATAAGTTAAAACATCATACAGCCTACAAAGGGTGACTTCTTCAAGAGGGAGTCCAACTATTGAAATGCACTTACTCTTCAAACAAACTAATAGAGAAAGCACTGATTTGGAAACACACATTACAAGCTACAAACCAGGACAAACAAATATATTATGGAGAAAGGAATACTGCTAAACCTATTAAATATAAAGATATTTTTGGATATTGCATTTATTTTTTAAAACTTCAACTGGATAAACAGAATACCATAAGAAGAACATCATAATCAAGCACATATTTTAATAACAGGTGCGAAATTGTAAAAAGAATAAGAACACTGACTTACTCTACTACTGTTTAATGGATAACCAGATTCTACGACATCATGTGGCCTACCAAGCATGATGTCTTTATAAGGCTTTTCATGTACTGCTATTGTTCATACATATGCATTGTATTATAAAACTCCTAACATAGAAAAATACTTACATCAGGCTAAAATCTATTAGATTACTTAACAAGTATAGATAAAACAGTTAGGCATTATTTGTAGTGAGTGTGATGCATTATAAAGTTAATTTAAAATAACGTACTATACACCAATGGGTTTTTTCCCCCACTGTTCAGTGATGGGTATCTATACACACTTTGTTTATAGTGTAAAAGTATAGCAGCTGAGAACAGTGGAAAAGGGAACATGAGATGCATAAATAATATGTATAACTGCTATACAGTTCTGTCAATGTCTTGTGTTTTATTATTAGCGTTAGCTTTATTATTGCAGATTGAGAAGCTTTAATAGATACATTTATAATATGAATTTTTAACTTCTATTTATCTTTTCTCGATTTTTACACAGATTAATGGATCCATTAATTGGAGTAATGTAGGTTATTAATTATGTACTTCTCATTTGCAAACCATTTGTAATTGCTCAAACACATGCATAGGTAATTACACTTTTACACTATTTTAGAGAAATGAAAACACTAATATAAGTACATTTATACATGTACATGCACTACCTCAACAAGGCACACACATACTTACACTGTCACACCTAGCCATACATGAATGCCTACACGCCCAGTTATATACTGATGTATACACTGACATAGCACACAACCAGATGCACACTGATACACACATCCAGGCGCACACTAAAGAATACACTGACACACCCAGGCACACACTGGTACATATAGTAACACACTAAGGCACCCTCTTATTCATACAATAATATAGCCATGCACACACTGACATATAAAGCAACAGACCTTGGTGCCACTGATACATGCACTAACGCACCCAGGCACACACTGATGCACACACTAACACAGCCAGGCATACATTCATGCATACATTAACACACCCAAGCACACACTGATACATACACTGACACACCCAGGCACACACCAATACATACACTGACACATTCAGACACACATTCTTAAATGCACTAGCACACTGAGTCATACACTGATACATACACTTACACACCCAGCCACACCCTGATCTATTCACTAACACACCCATACACACACTCATACATACACTAACACACTCAGGCTTACACTGATGCATACACTCACACCCAGATACACAAGGACACATGCACTAACATAGCCAGGCTCACACTCATGCATACACTACCAAACCAAAGCAGACACTTATTCATACATGAACACACCCAGACTCACACTGATACATACACTGACAAATTCAGGCACACTCTATTGTATGCACTATCACACTTAGACACACATTGATACATGCACTAACACTTCCAGGCACATCTTGATACATACACTGATACACATATGCACACACTCAAGCATACACTAACACATCCAGGCACACACTGATATATAAATGCACACATTGAAGCATTCACTAACACACCCAGACACACACTCATACATACACTAACACACACAGGCTCATACTGTTACATATACAGAAACACCAGGTACATACTGCTAAATACATTAACACACCCAGGAGCACCCTACTGCATACACTCTTACACTCAGACACACATTGATGCATACATTAAGACACCTAGGCACACATCCATGCATACACTGACACACTCAAACACACACTGTTACATACACTACCACTCCCAGGAACACCCTATTACATGCACTTACACCCAGGCACACACTCATCCATACACTGACACACCCAGGCACACACTGATTCATACACTAAAACACCCAGGTACACTGATGCAAGGGCTAACACACGCAGGCATACACTGATGCATTCACTAACACACACAGGCACACACTCATCCATATACTAACACACCCAGGCACACACTGATGCATATACTAACACACCCAGGCACACACTCATCTATACACTGACATGCCAAGGCACACATATATACATACAATGACACACTCAGGCACACACTCATACACATACCAACATATCCAGACACACAATATTACATAGCCACATACACTCAAGCACACACTCATGCATACAATAAACACTCATCCATACCCTGAAGCATACACTCAGGCACCCAGACACACACTGATTTGTACACATACATCCATATACTCACTAGTGCACACAGTGAAATACACAGGCACACAATAGCAAGGAGGCAGACATAGCAGACATAGCAGACATAGCTCTTTATGGAAAATATGGCAGTTCTAACAAGAACCTTTTTTAACTGAATTGAATGCAAAAACTGCAAAGGAGCAAATTGTATGAAAACAGTTGCATACTGAAAAATTCTAGTGTTTTCAAACCCTAACAAGAAAAGAAAAAAATCAACAATGATTGTTCTTCACCTTTTCCAAAATTGTTATGAAGTCATCAGTTTTTCTTGCAACAAGCTCTTGCCACTTGCCGCAGTGAATAACCATGTGTTTGTGTTCACTGGAGGTTGCTGGAATTATAATATCAGCTGGAAGTTGTCCAAGGCCAGATGTTGATGGACCAGGATCTATTCCAGTAGTTGCTCTCTCCCTGATCATTCTCAAATCAGCATGTTCATGGTTACGCTTTACATGCTTCCACATTAATGAAGACCATAACTGTATTTTATCATGGTGCCTATGAAAAGCTGTTTCCCATACAACTTACATCGTAGAGAACAATCACACACCTTCTTCTCTCCTGATGGAACTGTAAACCAGACCCAAGCATCACTATCATTCCTCAAAGAAGCACCCTCTTCCTGCACATCACCCTCTTGCTCCGTGGATCTGATACATTTTTAAAGCAAAGAAATAATACAGTAATTATAAATGTGTAAAATATCAATACCATATTATTATTTTATCCAAGTGAATTTATTTTTCTTCTTCAGGTTTTACCCTCATTCACACAACTTTCCCTTTGGATTTTTTCCTATGTAGTGTATTACATACTTTTATTTCCCTCATTATTAATGGTTTTTCCTTTGTTTTGCATTATTTTGAGTACTTTCCTATTGCTTTTCCCTAGTTTTTTCTACTTTATTCTTCCTTTTGCCATATTTTCTACCTATTCATTCTTTTTACAGTGAACTAATACCAATGCAGAAGGTTGTTCACAGGGCCTGGCCTCAGACCAGGACCTGTGGTCAACTTCCCATTACATTTAAAAAACCCTAGAAATTCACTTAAAAAACAAAGGTTACATGGACGTTATAGTTAGGAAACAGAATTCAAAAAACCTTAGAATTTCACTGAAAAAAACAAAGGTTAGGTACTGAATTCACTCGCACAAAACCATAGAAATTCAGCTGGTACAGTTACCAACCCTAACTATAACTTATGCCCTCCCAATGCACTGTTCATGACCTCACATATTACATCATGCATGATATGGTCATTGATATCACTGACGACATCTCAAATGACAGGTATCCTGTTCCCATACAACACATAGAAGGGTCACTTAGGGAACACTCAAGGGCATAAAATTGCCCAATTTTTTTATCCGATCTTCAGATCCTCTGCGGGTCTCGGGGCTGCCCTCTGTGTAAATCTGCAGTGGATGCAGAGAAAAATTGAAATAAAAACCACCCACTGCATCCATCCCCACGCAGGAGGGTTGGCCGCAGGTCCTAGTCACAACAATGCTAATTATATTAATGTTCATGTTAAACAAAACATAGAAATTCACTGAAAAAAACAAAGGTTATAGGGATGTTATAGTTAAGTTACCAGTACAAAATCATATAAATAGTTATACTTATAGTTCTACTTATCTGAAGAAACTATAACTCGTACTGGAAAGTAACTTTAGGCAATGAGTGATAGTTTCTTAGCATAATTAAAACCATAAGTATACCTATAACTGCTGAATTTCAATGTTATTTTAACAGGTAAAAAATCAGCTTAACTTTAATGTCCATATAACCTTTGTTTTTTGATTGAACATATATGTATATGTGTGTGTGTGTGTGTGTGTGTGTGTGTAAATATATATATATATATATATATATATATATATATATATATATACATAACACACGACTGCTCACAAATGAACAGATGCTGACACATCCAGCTGATTCCAATTCTCTTATTTATTCCTCAGAAGCCTCTTGATGTCCTTTGACCGTACAATACATGACCCCATAGTATTTTGAGATTTTATACCCTCACATGATCCATGTGTCATCATAGACATAAAAGTTTCAAGACCGTATTTCACATAAAAGATTTATTTTTTCAAAGTGCATTTCAAAGTGCTAACAATTACAAAAATTGTGTATAAAAAATGCTATTTTATTACAATCACTTAAATGTTAATGCTTCCCTTAATTATTTTCATTCTCTACCGGTTGTCCAAATGGGAATTTAGAAAGTAACCTTGTGCATCATATGTGCGCCCCATGTGTGCATGTGCAAATGTAACATAATCTTTACAAAAACGTATACTCCAAAAATTTGAGACGCCTCTCATTTTCGAAATCAAAATTCATCATTAAATCAAACAAAAAGAGATAACTCATAATGACCACATCTCTTTTGCATTCTATTATATAATATTCCAAATATATTTTTTTAAAGTGTATATTAATACAATAGCTCTCGTGTCTATTACTACAATATACTCCTGAAGTAGGATAACTTCCCCTAATATCCTAAGTAGGGTGAAATGGCCAACTACCATGTATAAAACAAAACTTATAGAACTATACAGACAGGGCCCATTTAGTTTCCTTGTGCTTTCCTGCACATCCTCCGGCAGGGTAAACAACACCTTTAAATCCCTAAGGTAGGGTTTCCCATGGGTAAAACCTGTATTCACAAGGGGTCATTAAACTATATTATGAAACATACTAAAGAGAAATGTGAAATAAATGAAACTCTAGACAAGGTCACACTTCTGAAAGAAAGAGTAAAAGAGTTAGAGGAAGTTGTGAAAACGTTCTTCCATATTTACTCCTTTAGGATTTCTGCTGTCAAATACCAGTATTTATCTTGTTTCAAGTTGCTGTAACATTTTTTCTCTATTGACGCCTCTCATACTCTTAGGAACATATTAAATGACAAAGTAATGGGGTTTATCAGCCTTCCCATTGCGCACCATATTGAAATGTTGCTCTGTCGGATATGACTTATCCGCATTCTTAACAGCACAGACATGTTGTAGGATTCTCTTGAGCACTGGGTGCCCTCTACTGCCTACATAGACTAGGCTGCAAGGTCACATGAGTATGTAGACTGCAAAATCTGTCTTGCAACTGAAAGAACCCTTAATTTTACTGGGTTTTCTATGAAAAGGTGCATTATATTCAGTTTTATTAACACCATATTGGCAAGCTTTCCATTTAGTTCAGCGTCTAAAACCTTTACTCTTACTGAGCCAGGTGCCTTTGTCTACTTTCCTATGGATGGTGTTTGTCAATGCGCACCTCCCTGATTTACTCTTTCTGTATGTTACTAGTGACTTTTTTGACACCTTGTCTCCTATTACAGGATCACTTCTCACAAGGTGCCAATGCTTAGATGTTATTTTCCCAATGTGTTGCCACTCTGTACTAAAATTGGTAATAAACCTCTTCTAATTAAAATAACTTTCTCTTTTCTCTCTTCTCACTGTACCAAAGACCAATTCTTCTCTTTTTTAATTGTATGCTTCCTTTTGGCCACTGTCAAAATGGATTCTGAATAGCCTCATTGTTTAAACTGGGCCTCTAGCTCATACTGTGCACTACACCTTTCTTCTTCCTCACTACAGTTTCTTTTAATTCTTAGAAACTTGGGGGATGAAAGTAGGTCTAAGTAATTCATCTCTCTCTTACTTGTAGTGCTCATAAGTCTTATGTTTAAATCATTCACATTCAGATCATTCACAAAGCTCTTAGCACTTTCAATTGAGCCTCTCCGTACAAATCATCTATAAACTGTAGCCATAATATGTTATTATCAGACCATTTGTTATCATGTTTATGATGGAGCACCTGTTCCTCCCACCAGTCCAAATGTAAATTAGATAGGTTGGGGGTGAAACATCTGACCATTGCAGTTTCTGTGACTTGTGAAAAGATTTCTTGATTAAATATTTAAAATTGTTGGCTAAGCACCACTCTGTCATTTCAAACAACATACATGTCTATTTGTACAAGGTCATTGGGTGTGCTCCCAAGAAATACTCAATGGCATTCAGCCCCTCCTTATGGTGTATATTGTATATAAAGACATCACATCTAGACCCATATGTATGGAAAATGACACAAAACTGCGCAAACGTAGTTTTGCGTAATTTTTTTTACTGCCTACTAGCGTCATTCCTTAGCGCCATATTTATGAAATGACTTAGGGTGGCATTAAGGAATGGATAGTGCCACAAAACAAGACACTAACTGCTGGTCAGTGCTGTAAGTAAAACTTACGTTACTGCTGCAAAAATGGTGCCACACCCTTTTGAGGCACATAAACATGTTGCAAAGGGCTAGCGTCATCTTAACACCACACCAGTGTCAAAATGAAGCAAGAAGCAGTGCAATTGAAACAGAATATGGAAGCAACAGGCCAGGAGAACCCGCAGGGAGACCCCCAACACCCAAGTACCAGCCAGGACTGTACAGAAAAAACACAGATGAAGGAGAAGAGAAAGTGTAAGTGTTGCTTTGGTGAGGAGGAGCACGACATCCTGATCAACGAGATGACAGAGCACCAACATCAGCTACTCGTCACCTCCAAATTGCCAGTTGGGAAAAAAGACGTAATATGGCAGCAAATAGTGGACAAAATAAACAGTGTCGCTGAGGTGAAGAGAACTGTCACTGAGGTCTAGAAGCCCTGGCATGATTGCAAGTGCTGAACTAAGGTAACATTTGCTAGGAACCATAAGGCAGTACTGCAGACTGGAGGTGGAAGTCCTGCACCACAGGAGGACCTGGATGAGCTGGTGGAGATGATTGCAGCAGTCATCCCAGAGGAACTAGTCACTGGAATCGCAGGACAGAACAGCACAGTCTACCAGGAACCACCACAAATCCAGGGTAAGTTGCGGAGGGGATATCTGGAACTCCACTAATGGCAGAAGGGGAAGGCACATAGGACACACTCAGTGAATGCTAAAGGGTTGCATCCAGACACATAGGCTCTGAGTAAAGATGTACCATCCTCACCCAAGCCACGTATTCTCTGACGCTGTGGTTGTGCTGTGCACACCAACATAGTCATAACATCAACATAGGCCAATCACTATGGCTATGCTCCACCATGTAAATATGCGCCATATTGCCTGGTAGGCATGTGTAAATAGCGTTGCTGTGGCTGTGCCATCACAACACCGTTGCATATAGTCTAAGCCTGTGTACCAACAAAACGTAGACATCAGAGACTAGGATGACAGTCAATACCACCCCGGGTGGGGTGTGAGGGTGATGGATCAGGCCAAAATGCTTCCCTAACTCAATGCTGCACTGCCCATGTTCATGTGTGCTGCATCTTGCAGCACACATTAACATGTCATCTCCCCCAAAATAGCTTGTACGTGCGCAGAAAGGGACACCTCCCTGCACATGAACAAATCATCACTTTAAGACAGACGCCCCATCATCATGCTGCAACAATGGCAGTGTTGTTGCAGGGAGCACTAATCTGTGCAGGCGCAGGGGGAATTGCAGGGCTGTACTGGACTCAGTGTACTGCAACACATCTTGCAGCTGCCCTGAGCCATGCCATATGAGTGAATATCAGCCATTAAAGTTTGAAACCTGTGGAACACGACACATACAGGCTGAACCCACTGCATATCACACACAACCATATGCATCACATGATAAATGCATGCAACACTTTGTGCCTGTATAGGAACATCATGTGTGAAGCTGTACAAGTGGCTGCTATCTCATCATTTGACAGGTCAGCGGGCTAGATCTAACAGAAAATGAAGGTGTGTTTGGCTATACAAACTTTGGCAGTGTTAGACTTGACATCCTTGTCGTGGTCTCCCCTAAGCTTTTGCCTCTGTTTCCCAGGTTGTTGATGTATGCTGGACTCTGTTTTTGCTGTTTTTGTTACTCTGGGAACTTTACCACTGCTATCCAGTGCTAATGTGCAAGTGCTCCTATGTAAAATGTATGTGTAATTGACTTTCCATGATTGGCATATTTTATTTACTATTAAGTCCCTAGTACAGTACACTAGAGGTGCCCAGGGCCTGTAAATCCAATGCCAGTAGTGATCCTGCCGCACTGCTTGTAACATTCACATTAGTAGCCCTGTAAACATGGCTCAGACCAGAACCTGGTAAAAACTGTAAACTTCACACTTGTATAGCACACTACTCACCCATTAGGGTCTCAAGGTGCTGTACGCATACCGCTGTGGAACCCCTCCTGGCTTTTCCCTGTGAGGCACCCACTCCTGGGCAACCCCAGGCATCCAAGCACTGTCAGGGATGTTGTGGAGATTAAACAAGCTATTGCCCAGAGTTAGACCCATTAATTAGATTAGGCACTGAGGCCAAAATTATCTGGTGCAAGGGAATTGAGCCCCAGACCTGCAGAGGAGTGAATTGAACCCTGGTCCTGGGCCAGATCGTTGCATCAGGGTCTGCCACTCTAACCATTGTGCCACACTTTTCTGTGTGTATGTGTGCACAGTTTTAAACTGCCAATTCGACTTGGCAAGTGTACCCACTTGCCAGGCCTAAACCTTCCCTTTTTATACAAGTAAGGCACCGCTAAGGTAGGCCCCAGGTAGCCCCATGGCCAGGGTGCAGTGTATGTTAATGGTGGGACATGTACTCATGTGTTTTACATTTGCGGTTTTCACTGTTGCAAGGTCTATCTCTCTCATAGGTTAACATGGGGCTGCCTTTAAATATTATTAAAGTGTATATTCCCTTTGGGAGTAGATAGAAATATTGAGTTTAGGGTATCTGAACTCACAATTTAAAAATACATATTTTAGTAAAGTTTGTTTTTAGATTGTGTGTTTGAAAATGCCACTTTTAGAAAGTAGGCATTTTCTTGCTTAAACCATTCTGTAACTCTGCTTGTTTGTTGATTATCTGTCTGGGTCAGTTTGACAGTTGGGCTGTTTGCACCTCTCTCTAGACAGTGGCACAAAGGGAGCTGGGTTGCAGCCTGCATATCATGATGAGCTATCTGTGCTGGCAGGGAAGGGAGGAGTGGTCAATTACACCTGAAAGGGCTGTGCCTCCCCTCACACAATGCAATCTCCAACCCCATGGTGTGTGTCTGGGGCCTGGCCTGGGCAAGGCAGGATCTTGAAAACAACAAAGACTTCTCTTTGAAGTAGGCCTACTTCTAAAGCAGAAAGGGGTATAAAAAGGGCACCCAAAATCCATGGGAAATTAGATCGCTACTGGAATCAAGAGGAACCTCTGCCAAGGAGAAGAGCTGAAGAGCTGAGGAGAAGCGCTGCCCCTGCATGTGACTGTGCTTTATAGGGCTATCCTGCAGTTGTCGGCGGGAACCCCGGCCCACCCCACCCCGCCACTGCCAAGCACACCCACATCCCACCCTCCAAATAAGGATGCACAAATCACCTTGGCGGACAGTGGATGCCAGACAACCATTGATGGCTGCGACCGACACGGGCGGCAAGTGGACACAACAGCAACAAGAGCACACACTGGATAGACGTATCACCCACACACCTGACACATATCCAGAACCCCATAAGACACCCCCATACACACCCCAGAATCCCTTGCAACAAAACCAGGACCAGAAGACAGAGAGCACCAGAGCCAGACAGCGACCGACAGCATACAGGAGACGCATATCGACCCACAGAGGAGCACCCTTACCCCGTCCCCAGTCCCGACACCATCCACCACACTCACCATGTCCCCCTCCAAAAATCCACGCTTCACCGAAAGGGAGCTAAGGAACATGGTGGACGAGATCCTGAAGGTGGAGCCACAAATATTTGGGTCTGAGGTGCAGCACACACCCATCGTACGGAAATTTGAGCTGTGGCAGACCACTGTCAATAGGGTGAATGCAGTGGGACACCATCCACGCACCAGGGAAAACACCTACGGGGAAGGTCAGGGCCATGGCATCTAGGCACCACATCGCAGTGAAGAAGACAGTGGGAGGACCACCACCAGCACCACCCGCCTACACCGACTGGGAGGAGAAGGTCCTTGCCATCCTGCACCCAGAGGAACTCACTGGACTCACTGGAGGAATGGACTCGGGTAAGTCATCTACAGTTACCCCATATACAAAACATCTGCAATGCATGCACCACCCCACCCCACCCACACCCACCTGGACCTACACCCCACCCAGCCATTACCCACCACATCCACCACCCGCCATCACCTACAACCCACTAACAGGCCCACATCACTCCCGCTGTGCACAGCCACCCACCCCTGCAGGTACCCACAATGGAATTATACCCCCCACCACAATGCAACCCCACCACTGCCACTACATGCAATGTCAACCTCACAAAGGCACCCTGGAAGGACACTGAAATTAACACCAGCACAAAATAGCACAGTCCTGTACACCTCCAACCTACATGCATATGTAACAGATATGTGTATGTCCCCCAACAGGCACCACCACCCATGCAACCCTAATGGAGGGGACAAGGAGTGCCACAGCCCTCCAGGGAGACAGAGGCACCTCACAAGACCTTGACAAAGCATCCCTGGACACTGATGAGCAGACAGGCCCCTCACACAGTCCTGGATTCTCACCGTGCAGCAGCACCACCCAGGAAACCACTGTCACCCCTAACACCCAGTCAAGACCAGCAGGCCAGGGGAGGCATACCCACACCAGTGTACCCAGGGCACAGACTGGTGGAACACAGCTACAGAGGCCACAGTCTCCCACTCCCAACATGCAGGAAGGTGAGGGCCCCAGTACATGTGGCACATCCAGACCTGTGCAGGGGACACAGGCACAGGGGGCTAGGGCAAGTTCAAGTGTCCCACTGGGTCAGGGGGCAGGCCACCGGATGGGTGAAGCAGCCCAGGATGTTATTGCAGAGGTATTGGGGGCCTACCAACATACCCAAGACAGGTTGGCACAGATTGTGTCCACCCTGGAGCAAAGTCAGAGGATGCAGCAGGAACAACACCAACAGGCCATGGAGCAGTGGAAAGAGCACAAGCCACAATGGCCACCATTGCTGGAGCACTGGTGCAGTTGGTAAAAAAATAGTCTCACCGACACCCACACCGGACAAGAGGCCCCCACAACAGCCCAGGATAACCAGCAACAGATGACCCAAGCAGCAGAAACATCACAGGAAATACCCTCCCAGGAAACCCAAGGGCCAACCATGCCACCCAAGAAGCTCCACAGCAGGTGCCCAAACGTAGTCTTAGGCCAAGATATAGCACTAGAAAGCCAGCTAAGAACAAGGCCCCCTCCAACAACTGACACTGCTACTAATGCAAAACAATCATCCCACCCATTCACCAACAACACTTAGCTGAGGGCAAATTGAAGTACTGTTCTACAAAATGGACCCATCTAAGACATCCAACAGGGCTGCCGCCAAGTTGGTTTTTAGGACACCCTACCCTTACAACCCCCATCACTGTATATAGCACAATTCACTAAATTCTACCAATAAAACACATTTCACACATGTAACACTGTCCCCTGTCTTCAATGGTGAACAAAGTGGAGTATAGATGCAATTGGCAGAGAAGAACTTTATTGGCAATTTGTGCTTGATGGTGGTACTGTGTGCTCAAAATTTGACAAGGAGGGAATGCATATATTTTTTGTCAGTACGATGGAGAAGTGGTCCATGTATCCCCTATCATGACCAATCCCCCCTATATGACAGAGCACACTGACAGTATTAGTCATTAACCCCAATGACAGGCTTAAGTCCCACACAGTTATTGGAAGTAGAGTTGTATCAGTTGGGTCCTGGAATTGACTTCTTGCCCTTCCTCATCCTCACCATTACTCTCCTCACTTCTCTGAGGTAGCTGATCAGGACCTATAGCACCCTCCACCTCCAAAAGGGGGACAGAATGTCTCACTGCCACGTTGTGCAGCATGCAGCAGGCCACCACTATTCTACACACCTTATCAGGCCCATAGGCCAGGGAACCCCCAGAGATATGTAGACACCGGAATCTAGCCTTCAGGAGACCTATAGTACGCTCTATGACCCTCCTAGTACGTCCATGGGCCTCATTGTGTTTCCTCTCTGCATCCGTCCTGGGATTCCTCACTGGTGTCAGGAGCCAACGCAAGTTGGGATAGCCAGAATCACCTACAAGGAATTGAGTGCGGAGAGCACCTGCACCTCAGTTGGAATGGCATGCTGATTACGATTTTCCGGAGTTAGTACAGGATCCAGTAATGCACAAAGCTCCTGAATAGTTGCACATGCAAGTCTGTAAGTGAATATGATCTGACACTCCACCATGGTCCCCATATCCACAAGCAGTCTGTACTCCGATGGTGCCCTTCCTCGCCACAAGGGTCGGTAGCTAAAGGGGTTACAACAATGAGTGATGTAAACACATACATAGGCACATTTTGCAACATTCATGCGCTGCATTGTTCATAGTAGAGTCTCTACAATAACTGCTGCCTGACAGATATACAGATATACATGTACATCACTAGGAGGGAACAGAGTAATTCATGTGTGCTACTATACGGAATGGATAGAGGCCTAGGTGCTTCATGTGGCCAGTAGGCCCTGGATTGTGAGTAGTAGGAATTTCAAAATGCGTAGGTGATGGAAAAATGTCTGCCCACTGTAGATCTGCCCCTTCGTTATGGAAGTGACCTCATACCGCTAGCGGTTGAGGTCACAGTGTAAGGCGGTGTTGACCGCTGTTCACACCCTCATTGGCTAACATGGATGCCAATGGGGAACCCTGGCGTATCATGATCGCCGCCGGCGGTGACAGTGCATACTGCCGCGGAACGTACGTGCGATCGTCATTGTTTGATCACTTGAATCCCTGATCTCGTGTGGAAAGGTACTCCACTCTGTGTACTGCTGTGGCCTGCCTCTGGCTATGGATGTTCCAGGTGGTGCAGGGGAAAGAGCCCCGGCCTTCACCCAGGAAGAACTGGAGAAGCTAATTGACTGGGCCTGCCCTTGTACGTCAAACTCTACAGACGACCAGAGGTACAGGTGAGTCTGGGTTTAGGGGCGTATCCTGGTGGTGGCGTACCAAGATCTGGATGGGCGCTTGAAGGCTGCACAGCAGACACAAGGGGGTGAGTACTCATTTCACATACTTCAGTCTGGAAGGATGACTGTGTGTGAGATAGGGCTCATGCTGCTTAGAGCAGGGAATTTGACTGGTGTCCATCTACTGTATGTTCCCCAAAGGGTGTCGGGGTTTCCCTGTCAGGATTCACCTACCACAGCTCCAAAAGTATATCAGGGGATCGGTGTAGATCAGTATTCTGGTCAGTAGTCAGGGGCATGGCCATGGGCATAGTGTACGGTGCTGCCTGTTGGGTGTGTTTGCTGGGTCGGTGTATGTCTGGCCATTGTGTATCAGCATTCATCTATTTACAAGTATCTCTCCTGTTTTGTCTCCTCATCCCTGTTCTCTTGTGTTAGTTTGGTACAGCATCAACATCAGGCGAGGGAGCTAAGGCATCGGTAAGTGGGGAGGCAGCGGCCCACAGATCTTCCAATGGCAGAGGCAACGGACGCCCAGGGGACCAGTGGGTGGGAGGACAAGGGGAGTTCCACGGGGGAGGCTACTACCACAGGAGGTAGTGACTCTCAGACCTCCTCCGATGGGGGTCCTCCGGTGGTGGCGGACCCTAGTGCACACACCACTACAGTGATATCTTACGCCACCCCCATACCATCACCGCCCTAACTTCTGCTCCCCACCGAGTTGCCAGTGCCCACCCACCCAGAAAGGAGGGCGTCTCCTTCGCCCCAGGTACCTCCTCCCCTGCCCCAGTCAGCCCTGCTGCCCTCACAGAGGAGGCTATTGACCTCCTGAAACCATCTCTGTAGGTCAGACAACCATTGTTAATGCCATCCAGGGGCTGGCATCAGAGGTGCAGCAGACCAATGCCTATCTGGATGGCATTCACAGTGCCGTGTCTCCCCTACAGATATCTTTACAGGCTCTGGCCTTCTCTCGTACAGCAGCCAGTTTCCCTGGCCATTCCGTCCCCCCTCCAACCTCCTCTACCCCTTCCAGCACCCCACTCCCTTCACCCGTCCAAAGCACACAATCAGATCCGCTGACAGGCCCGGTCAGAGCCTAGGACATCCAGCTCCACCTGAGCCAAACAGCCCCCACCCCCTTCAAAGGAGAAGCCCACGACTGTACGACGAAACAACGACTGCAAAAAACAACTACTGCCTTAACAATGAGGTCGGAACACCGACCTCGTTGCTACTACTAATGATTTTACCACGAATGCCTTAACAACGATATTTCGTTGTAAAGGCATTCCTGATAAAATCATTAGCAATAGGCACCATTCACCCTACATCCCTCACCCCACCCCCCCAACCCCACCCCAAAACCTAAAAACACCTGACCCCCCACCCACTACCCAAAACCAAAAACGCCCCACCCCCCCAAACCCACCCCAAAACCTAAAACCCCCTGACCCCCCACCCACTCCCCAAAACCAAAAACGCCCCACCCCCCCAACCCCACCCTAAAACCTAAAACCCCCTGACCCCCCACCCACTCCCCAAAACCAAAAACGTCCCATCCCCCCAACCCCACCCCAAAACCTAAAACCCCCTGACCCCCCACCCACTCCCCAAAACCAAAAACGCCCCACCCCCCCAACCCCACCCCAAAACCTAAAACCCCCTGACCCCCCACCCCCTCCCCAAAACCTAAACCCACACTTACCTTCGCCAAGTCCCTTCTTTGTACCTTAACCACGCATGTTCGTTGTTCAGAACATACGTAGTTAAGGCACAAAAAACCGAAGTCGTGGTTAAAAAAAGCGTTGTTGCGCTTTTGATAACCACGACCTTCGGAAAAAAAAGTCGGAAAAAAGGATGTTTCCCGAAGCCCACCCCTCCACCCTCCACAAGAAAGTCAAAGTCCCACCCCCATTGAAAATCCCCACTCCCCTACCCCCCCTTCCGTGAGGTGCCTGGATCCCCATATGGTGCCCCGTTCGGTGGAGTGCCCAGCACTTGTGGGAGTCGAGTGTGGCCCGTTGTGGCCCATGACAATCTGCATTTTAAGGACTGGCCATTTGCCCCGTTTGCACTGTTTGGCTCAGTGAGCTTATTTTAAAAGTTTCTGTGTGGCCTGTGTTTGGGCTGCAAACAGTTGCACCCTGGTGTTTGTTTTGATTTTTTACAGGTGTGGGGCTATTGTATATACTATGGTCAAGTTGCATTAGCCTTCGGTCAGGTACGCACCCCCTTGGTGTGGGGTGTCTGACTTGTGCTGCTGGGAAGGGTTGGGGGGGCGTTGCAGAGTGGGTGGGGTTGGTGGATATGTAACTGTGCCCTTTCCTCCCTTGTGTCGTAGGTTGCGGTACTTACCGTCGTCATCTTCATCGGCGGTCTCGGTCGTGTAGGTATATGGCAAGGAGCAAGGCTGGCATGATCAGCAGCTCTCTGTCCATGGCTGCCGCTGCATGTTCTGTGGAACTCCGGTGAGTGTTTCCTTATATTTGGTTCATTTCCACCTGGCTTTGTGTGGTGGTAGTTCCCGCCCCAGAACTGGCGGCGGAATGGTGGTTCATAATTTGATGGGCGGGTTGGGCCTTTTCGATGGCCTGTGGGCGTACTCTGCTGTCGTGAGCAGGACTCCTTTCCTGGCGGTTGGTGGTTCACAGGTTTCGTTTGGATCATTATGTGTTGGTCCAGACCGCTCCTCTGTTGGCAGTTTTTACCGCCGGTATAGCGGAACGGACCACCATGTTCGTAATGAGGACCTAAGATTCTTTTGGAAATTCATATCTTGACTTGTGTGTGTGTTGGATTTTTTTCATTTTGGTCTTGTTTTGTTTGATAAATATTACCTATTGTTTTAAACCTGTGTTGTGTCATTTTGTAGTGGTTCACTATATTACTGTGTGTGTTGGTACAAATACTTTACACATTGCTTCTTAAGTTAAGTCTGCCTGCTCATGCCAAGCTACCAAGGGAATGAGTGTGGGTTAACTGAGTGTGATTCTCCTTTACCCTGAATAGAGTGGAGGTCCTTCAACAGGGGGTAACCTGACTGCCAACCAAAGACCCCATTTCTAACTTTGGTGATCAGCAGTGAGGATTGTATTTGTATTTGTACTTCACATACAGTGATTAAGTGTACGCTACTGTTTTAAGTGCAGACTATTATGTGACGACATACAGCTTGTTTTTGCTTTTTCTCATTTGTTCAGTTTTTTCCTACTTCCATATTTTTGTTGATCTTTGATTGACTTTTTGAACTTCAATGGGAACTCTTTCTTCTGCTTTGGAACGTGCACCTTTGTTGATTCTTCATCATGTCTCAATCTGGGAATGCATTTTGACTTAGGGAAATTGGAGGGCTATACAGTTGCTCAGTTGAGGCAGTTCTACAAAAATATTGCCTGTCCCATTAAGGGCTCAACCAGGAAGGAGGAGCATGTAGAAGGTACTGAGTGACTGGATGACAGCCAAGGAAGCTGGGGGGCACACAGAGGGGAAGGAGGAGGAGAAGGGTGAGGAGGTGTAATCCATACACAATGGTATAGTGGGTGGGCCTTTATGAACACCGAGAGAGCCTCCAAGGCAGGCAGCAGTGTGTCATCCAAGGGTCTGACTCCTGAAGAGTTACAAGACCCACAGGCAAAGAGGGCTCATCAGCTGGAGTTGGAAAAGTTTCTGATGCAAAGGGAGATGGACGAGAGGAGGATGGCCATAGAGGAGAAGAAGATATTACTGGCTCGTGAGCTCAGCTTGAGGGAGCTGGATCAGAGGAGCCAGCCCAGTAGGTATGGTGACAGCAATATCACAGTGCAGCCTGAGAGGAGGGTACAAGTTTCTAAAGACCTTGTGAAGGATTACATAAGGGAGGGTGACATGTTCTTGTGGTTCGAGGTGTATGAGTCTGCTCTCTGTATGAATCTGCTCCCTGAATCTCATAGGGGGTGGGTCTGTAGAAGTACTTTGAGGTAGAGGGGACGGATATTCTGACATCCGTAGAGTATCCTCAGGGGCTCACCTACTCTATCATGAAGGATGCCCTACTCACAAAGTATGGTTTCATCCTGAGCAGTTTAAGGAAAAGTTTAGGTCCTGTAAGAAGAAGGAATCCCAAACACGGTTGGAATAATGTTGATTCTTTTTGCAGGTCACTGGAAGGTTGGGTGAAGGGCAGTGAGGTGACAACGTATGAGAGGCTTTACAATTTGATTGCTTTGGAGCCCTTGTACAGTTACTGCGTCAGCACCTAGTTGACAGCATGCTGACTGACCCCAGGAAGCTTTCGCAGAAAACGGATCGCTGGGAGAGCACAGTGGTCCAGAAGAGGTAAGGGGGAGACCACACCAAGGGTGGGCAGGGTCCCTCTCAGAAGAAAGGGGGGGTAAGGGTAAACAGGGGGATTTCTCTATAGGGACCCAACCTAGTTCCCAGGGTAAGGATTCTCAGCCCCCCATTTAAAAGAAGCCATGGTTCTCCATAGGGAAACCTGTGGAAAGGGATCCCACATGTAAGTGTCATGCATGTGACCATCTGGGTCATGTGAGGGGGGACCTCAAATGCCCCAAGAGTACAAGGGCACCCACTGGTGCTCAGTTCCAGGGTGTGGCAAGTGTTGCGCTTGGGGAGGAGTTGGTTCCAGGTGGGTGGGAGTCAGCTGGGATGACCTTTGTCTCACTAAGGGACAGTGAGATGGTCCATAGAACCCTAGTGCCTGAGAACCATAAAAAGTACAGGCAGTGGGTGACCATCAATGGACAGAGGGTGGAAACTCTGAGAGATACAGGAGCCAGTGTGACTACAATCAGGAGTCACCTGGTGTCTGAAGAGCAGATAGATCCCCATGTACTTCAACAAGTAGTTGCAGTGGACAACTCAGAGTGCCTGTGCAGAGTGGCACAGGGTCCCTTTGAATGGGGCAGTTCCTTGAAGGTAGCTGTGAGTCCAACCATGCTTGTGGATTGTTTGCTTGGCAGTGACCTGGAGGATTCCCCTTGGAAGAAAGTGGAACATAGGTCACACTTGGAAATGTTGGGTCTGCCTGGGTGAGTATGCGTATCCACCAGGTCAAAGGCAGCCTGTCAGGGGGGTCAGGAGCCCCTGGAGCCTGAAACATTGGCCCAGGGGACCACCAAAAAAAAGAAGGGCAAGGGGCAAGGGGCACGGGAAACTGGCCCCAGAAGATCCAATGGTCCATGAGGAGGCAGACCCTGAGGGTGACGCTCCGGAGCCTACAGGGGAACAGGTGGCTGAACTGGGGGAGTTCCCTGAGCTGTCACAGTGGCAGCAGGAAGGAAGAACCCACAAGAGAGCCATTCTGTGAGGCACAGACAACATGCCCTACTCTACTGGGTTTGCTGCAGCAGGCTGTAGACCAGGCGGCTGGCAAGGAGCATGGATCTCACCTTATTTTTTGGGAGGATGGACTCCTCTATAGTGAGCCTAAGGTTGCTGAGCAAGGGTCAGCCTGTGTGCTAGTTGTTCCCCAGTGCTTCAGAGCCTTCCTACTGGGCCTGGCTCATGATCTATGCACCTTCATCCAGGTTAGCAGGGGCTCCTGTTCTCCTTGGACTCTTCTGTGCTTCTTGGACTTGGTCCCCTTCTTCTACAGGTCTTCAGGTCGAGGAATCCACTGCTGGTGTCTTTCAGTCTCTTCTGATTCTGCCTTATCTTCTTTCTCTTGCTCTTAAGTGTTCTAGTAAAGTTACTGAAATTTACTCCTGCTTTCCTGTGGTCTGGGGAGGGTTTCATTACTTACCTTTGGTGTTTTCTAGTACTCCCAGTGCCCCTCCACACACTACACTTGCCTAGGTGGAAAACCAACATTTGGATTACACTTTCTTAGTATATGGTTTGTGTTCCCCCTAGGCCCATTTCTAACTATTGTGATGTTTACTATTTGCACTGTTTTCTATTGTTACTACTGTTTCTGCACACTAGTGTATATAACTTCTGTATTACTTACCTCCTAAGGGAGTGTAGTCTCTATGATTTTTTTGGCATGAGTACTGTGTGACTACAGTGGTATTACATGAGCTTTGAATTTCTCCTAGATACGCCTTAGCTATCCAGCTACAGCTACCCTTAGAGAGCCTGGCTTATAGACACTGCCTCCATTTCACTAATAAGGGATAACTGGTCTTGGTGTAAGGTGTAAGTACCATAGGTACCCACTACAAACCAGGCCAGCCTCCTACAATGTGCCTTTAGCTGGATATTTGGGGCAGGACAAGACCTTTGAATGGCTTGTCACACACTTTTACTGGCACCTAATTTGCAGGCACCCAGATGCTCATTGCAGGTCTTGCCAGACTTGTCAGGCAGGTGGCAAGAGTGGGGGGAAATGTAAGGCTCCCCTCTAACCTTTTCCAGTGGTCAGTACCCCCTTTGAAAGGGTTGGTATTGTCATTTTGGTGCCTCTGGATCCCAAGACAACCATGGGCAACAGGTTCATTCTGGTCTTGGTGGACCAACACACCCAGAAGCCATTCCTCTGAGGTCAATCACTTCCCCTGTGGTGTGTTGGGCATTGTTGATGGGTTTACCCACATGAGGTTCCCCAAGGAAGTTATATCTAATAGGGGTACCAACTTCATATCTACTTAAAGGAAGTCTCTGTGGCAGGAGTGTAGGGTAACATATAAGTTCACCACTCCTTACCACCCCAAAAGCAATGGTCTGGTTGAAAGGTTCAACCGTACCTTGAAAGGCATGATCATGGGCCTGTCAAAGCCCTTGAGGCAGAAGTGGGACGTCATCTTGCATGCCTTCTGTTCGCCTACAGGTAGGTGCCTCAAAAAGGGCTTGGATTTAGTCCTTTTGAGTTACTGTCTGACCACCCTGTCAGGGGACCTTGGATTCTGGTGAAGGAGGGCTTAAAGAAAGCCCCCAGTAAACCTCCCGTGGATGTATTTAGCTACATGCTGGCCTTCAGAGACCAGACTGCCCGCTTCAAAGCTCTTGCACAAGAGAACCTAGAAGCAAGCCAGGCAGATATGAAAGGTGGTATGACCAGAATGCCACTCTGGTCGAGTTTCAGCCTGGGCAAAAAGTGTGGGTAATGTTGCCAGTGGAGCTTAGGGTGCTCAAGGACAAGTGGATTGGACCATTTGAGGTGGTGGAGCGCAAGAGCGATGTCACCTACCTGGTGGACTTGCGGACTCCCAGGAACCCCTTAAGGGTCTTGCATGTGAACCGTCTCAAACCACACTTTGAGCAAACTGAATTGTTCATGCTCCTAGCAACAGATGATGGGGCGGAGGAAGAGAGTGAGCCTCTTCCTTACCCCCTGTCTGCTGGAGAGAGAGATGGTTCTGTGGAGGGAGTGAACCCCTCCACCTCCCTGACCTCAGAACAACAGAAAGACTGTCGCCAGGTATTAGGTCAGTTCGCCTCCCTATTCTCCTTGACCCAAAGGGTCAAACACTTGTGTACTCATGATGTGGACACTGGGGACAGTCCACTGATTAAACAGAAGGTTTACAGGGTGACTGATAAGGTCAGGGCTAGCATCAAAGAGGAGGTGTCTAAGATGTTATCCCAAGGGGTGATTGAGTTTTCTAGCAGTCCTTGGACTAGCCCTGTGGTCGTAGTCCCAAAGACTGCTGCTCCTGGTGCCACCCCAGAACTCCGGTTCTGTGGGGCTACTGGGTCTCAATGCGGTCACTAATACTGACGCTCACATCAGGAAGGTGTCTTTCTTCTAGCATGGTTTTTGGCCTGTTTGTCAGTGTTTGCCAGTGTGTTTTTACTGTCTCACCGGGATCATGCTAGTCAGGACCCCAGTGCTCATAGCTTGTGGTCTATATGTGTTGTCAGCATGCTTTACTGTGTCACTGGAGTTCTGCTGACCAGAACTCTAGTGCTTATGCTCTCTCTGTTTACCAAATTTGTCACTATAGTCTAGTGACTCTATATTCCAATTCAGATTGGCACACTGGACCGAGTGAGTGTGGGGGCACAATTATAAGCATGCACTACATATATGTCAATATATATATGTAGCTTAACAATGGTAACTCTGAATCTGGCCATGTGAGGTGTCTAAGATTGTGAAATTGAACCCGCAATCCAAATCTGGTATTGAGGGGCCAATTCCATGCACCCTGGGGGCTCCACCATAGAACCCCAGTACTGCTAAACCAGCTCTCTGAGGTTTCTACTGCAGCCCCAGCTGCTGCCACCTCACAGACAGGTTTCTGCCCTCCTGGGGATTGAGCCGCTCAATCTCAGTAAGGCATACCAATGCATCTCTTTTAGGAGAGGGGTATTACACCCTCTCCCATTGAAAATAGGTTTTACAGGCATGTGAGGGGTATCCTCCCAGATCCTCTGGAAATGCTTTGAAGGGCACAAACAGTGCCCTCCTTGCATAATCCAGTCTAAACCAGTTCAAGGACCTCCAAGCCCTGCTCTGGTGTGAAACTGGACAAAGGAAAGGGGAATTACCACTCCCCTGTCCATCACCACCTCAGGGGTGGTGCTCACAGCTCCTCCAGAGTGTCCCTGGAGTTAGCCAGCTTGGATTGCAAGGTGTGGGGACCCTCTAGGAGCATAATATTGGCCAGTGCCAGCAGGTGACGTCAGAGACCCCTCTTGATAGGTGCATACCTGGTTAGGTAGCCAATTCCCTTTTCAGGACTATTTAGGGTCTCTCCTCTGGGTGTTTCCTCAGATTCAGTTTGAAAGACTCCACCAGGACTCCTCTGCATCCTCTGCTTCAGCTTCTGATCATCAGATCAACAGCAGACTGCCCCAGGAACCACTGTAACTACAACAAAGATCCAGAAATGATACTGTGACCCTGCAGCTTCAGCTCGAGCTAGCAATTGCAACAGTTTCCAGGTTGTGCATGCTCTGAGGGTTGTCTGTCTTCAATCTGCACCAGAAGGACCGAAGGAGTCACCCGTGGAGTGACAGAGTCACTTTGCCTGCTTCAGCAGGCACCTTTCTACAATGACAACCGGTACTCTGGGACTCCTCTCCTGTCGACCACCATGATCCCTGGAACACAGGTGGTGGACTGAAGTGATCCTGACTGTCCAAAGGTCCAGCTGTCCAAATTTGGTTGAGGTAAGAGCTTGCCTCCTCGTGCAAGACAGTACCAATTTGCACCACGTCTTCTGCAGCTCCTTGGGCTTCTGTGCACTTCCCCAGCACTCTATCCTTTGATGCTCAGCTTCCTGAATTGTTCTCCAGCGGCATGGGATCCCTTTGTGTAGTGCAGTGATGACAGCACTTTGCAACTCCTTTGTCCCCATGTCCTGGGACTCCCGTGGGTGCTGCCTGGTCTTCTGTGGGCTCTCTAAAGTGCTGAGAGCCCCAATCTGTCTCCTCAGTCTGAGTTGAGACCCCCAGGTACCTCCTGGACCTAGGCAGCACCTCTGTGATGCAAAACACGTCCTTGGGTGAACCAAGGCTTGTTGGTGGAATCCAGTGACGAAAACAGCCTGCATCTAACGACTTAAGGTGGGACATCTCTTGCACCAAGCAGGAACCCACAGCTGCCTTATTTGGTGCATTTCTGTACTTTTCTTCTAACCAGAGAAGCTACTTTTGCACCTCCATCCAGGTTGGCAGGGGCTTCTCTTCTCGCTGGAATCTTCATTGACTTCTGGACTTGGTCTCCCTTCTCCATAGGTCTTCAGGTCCAGTAATCCATCATTGGTTTCTTGCAGTTTTGCTTGTTTTTTGAATAATCTTTTACCACTACTTACTTCTTTCTTAGGAAACTTGCTGTAATTTACTCCTGTTTTCCTAGGCTCTGAGGTGGGGTATTTACTTATCTTTGGTGTTTTCTTACACTCTGAGTGCCCCTCTACACACTACACTTGCCTAGGGGGGAAACCGACATTCGCATTCCACTATTTTAGTATATGGTTTGTATTGCCCCTAGGCCCATTGCAATCTATTGTGTTTTTCACTGTTTGCACTATTCTATGACTGTTTACTTACCTGATTCTGGTTACTAGTGGATATATTGTGTACAATACTTACCTCCAGTAGGAGTATTGCCTTTAAGATATTTTTGCCCTTATGTCACTAAATAAAGTACCTTAATTTTTGGTAACACTGAGTATTCTATTTTATTGTGTATAAGTAGTGCGTGACTATAGTGGCATTGCAAGAGCTTTGCATGTCTCCTAGTTCAGCTTTGGCTGCTCTGCTACAGCTACCCCTAGACAGCCGAAGCTGCTAGGCACTGCCTACATTTCACTAAGGTGGATCACTGGACCTGGTATAAGGTGTGAGTGCCTCCGGTACCCACTGCAAACCAGGCCAGATTCTGACACTCACCCCATCCCCTGAGCTGATGAGCTCATCGATCGGTTGGGAGCTGCCCAATACCTCAGCATATTTTATCTGACGTCTAGGTATTGGCAGAGTGCCATAACTGGAGGGCTAAGGAGAGGTCAGCATTTTCTACCCCAGTTTAAAGTGATGTCATTTGGGATGAAAAATGCCCCTGCCATATTCCAGAGGTTGGTCAACCAGGTGTTGACTGGGCTGGATAACGTCAGCGCAGCATACCTGGATGACATAGCAGTGTTCGGTTCCACTTGGGAGGAACACTTGCAGCACCTCTGCAGAGTGATGGAGGCCGTGCAAAAGGCAGGCCTCGCTATTAATGCAAGCATGTGCCAAATAGGGCAGGGTTCAGTGGTGTATTTGGGACACCAGGTAGGGAGTGGCCAGGTGGCACCCCTACAGCCAAAAATTGACACCATTCTGGCTTGGGAGCCTCCCAAGACCCAGACTGAGTCGAGGGCCTTTTTAGGCCTCACTGTCTATTACAGGAAAGACAGCCAACAAAGACAGCCACTTTAACACACCGCCCGCCACGGTGGTACAGACAAGCAGCGCGGCAGTCACCGCCAACAGACAGGCGGAAGACAATGTACCGCCCATAATATCACAACCTGCCAATCCGCCACCTTTTCTGGGGCGGATTCGCCGTGGATAAAAACACGGCGGAAACAGTTTCTGCAATGGGAAAATGCTCACCTGAACACATCCCACGAGGAAGGAGGACTCAATGGATCCGGAATTACAAATCCTACCGGCCCTTGTATTCCTACTCATCTACGAAGAGCAACGCCGACGCCAGCGAAGACAACGGTGAGTACTGCACCTACGACATAGGGGAGGGGGGAGGCAAAAGTCAGGGACACACACACGCAACACCCCCACCCCCACCCTCGCATATTACAACACACACACCAATGCATTCACAAACATCACAGTAACAACCCACAACCGCCCCGGAAGAATGCAAAGACAAAACAAAATCAGTTCAAACATTGTAATGTTTCAATATACATGTCTTAAATATGTACAGATATATTATAAAATCATTCAAAAGTATATACATTACGAGAAGTAGTGCAGATATGCACATATCAATGTCCGTGCACCACTAGTCCAAAAATGCATGGGCGAGGCCCACACAAGATACCTGTCTACAAACGGAGAGAACACTGCCGGGGCATCAGACAGAAATACAACAGGCACCACAGGGGGAAGGGAAGGGGGGGCACCTCAGCCGGATGAGTGCAAAGCCAGATCCACGACGGGGCTCCATGCCCATTGATGTATCCTGGGGAGTGCAAAGCCACAGTCTCTCAAGTCTCTACAGTGGGTGGTTTGCCCACTGTACCATCCTGGGGAGTGCAAAGCCACAGTCTCTCAAGTAGATAACAGCCACCACTGGTTCTGGAGGGGGACTGGTGCCCAGACTGGATTAGTCTCCCCGTGACAGTTCCTGTCCCGTCACTGTCCCAGCTGCACATGGGATAACGATGCTTGATGTGGCGGTCTTTTCCTTCTTCAGCGGTGCATGCCCTGTTCAGCGGTGCTTTGCCATGGCGGTCTCTGGACTGTTCAGCGGTGCTTTACCAATGCGATCTCTGGACTGTTCAGCAGTGCTGTGCCATGGTGGTTCTGGACTGTTCAGCGGTGCTTTGCCATGGGGGTTCTGGACTGTTCAGCAGTGCTTTGCCATGGCGGTTCTGGACTGTTCAGTGGTGCTTTGCCATGGCGGTTCTGGACTGTTCAGCGGTGCTTTGCCATGGCAGTTCTGGACTGTTCAGCGGTGCTTTGCCATGGCGGTCTCTGGACTGTTCAGCGGTGCTTTGCCATGGCGGTTCTGGACTGTTCAGCGGTGCTTTGCCATGGCGATCTCTGGAATGTTCAGCGGTGTTTTGCCATGGCGGTTCTGGACTGTTCAGCGGTGCTTTGCCATGGCAGTTCTGGACTGTTCAGCAGTGCTTTGCTATGGCGATCTCTGGACTGTTCAGCGGTGTTTTGCCATGGCGGTTCTGGACTGTTCAGCGGTGCTTTGCCATGGCAGTTCTGGACTGTTCAGCGGTGCTTTGCCATGGCGGTCTCTGGACTGTTCAGCTGTGCTTTGCCATGGCGGTCTCTGGACTGTTCAGCGGTGCTTTGCCATGGCGGTTCTGGACTGTTCAGCGGTGCTTTGCCATGGCGGTCTCTGGACTGTTCAACAGTGCTTTGCCATGGCGGTCTCTGGACTGTTCAGCTGTGCTTTGCCATGGCGGTTCTGGACTGTTCAGCAGTGCTTTGCCAATGCAATCTCTGGACTGTTCAGCGGTGCTTTGCCATGGCGGTTCAGGACTGTTCAGCGGTGCTTTGCCATGGCGGTTCTGGACTTTTCAGCGGTGCTTTGCCATGGCGGTTCTGGACTGTTCAGCAGTGCTTTGCCGTGGCAGTTCTGGACTGTTCAGCAGTGCTTTGCCATGGTGGTCTCTGGACTGTTCAGCGGTGCTTTGCCGTGGCGGTTCTGGTCTGTTCAGCGGTGCTTTGCCATGGCGGTCTCTGGACTGTTCAGCGGTGCTTTGCCATGGCGGTTCTGGACTGTTCAGCGGTGCTTTGCCATGGCGGATCTGGACTGTTCAGCGGTGCTTTGCCATGGCGGTCTCTGGACTGTTCAGCAGTCCTTTGCTATGGCGGTTCTGGACTGTTCAGCAGTGCTTTGCCATGGCGGTTCTGGACTGTTCAGCGGTGCTTTGCCATGGCGGTCTCTGGACTGGGCATTGGTGTGTGGCATGACGTTCTCTGGACTGGGCATTGGTGTGTGGCATGACAGTCCCTCATTGCCCAGCGGGGCTGTGGCTGCCGGGGCCCTCCTCGGCACTGACTCCGGCGGTGGTCTCCTGACCAGTGACGATACTTGGGCCCTCCTAGGCACTGACTCCGGCGGTGGTCTCCTGACCAGTGACGATACTTGGGCCCTCCTAGGCACTGACTCCGGCGGTGGTCTCCTGACCAGTGACGATACTTGGGCCCTCCTGGGCACTGACCCCAGGGGTGGCAGTGGTCTCCTGACCAGTGACAATACTTGGGCCCTCCTGGGCAATGATTCCGGCGGTGGCGGTGGTCTCCTGACCATTGACGATACTTGTGCCCTCCTGGGCAATGACTCTGGTGGTGGTCTCCTGACCAGTGACGATACTTGGGCCCTCCTGGGCACTGACTCCGGCGGTGGTCTCCTGACCAGTGATGATACTTGGGCCCTCCTGGGCAATGACTCTGGGGGTGGTCTCCAGACCAGTGAGGACGGTGCTGGCGGTGGTGTCCCGGCCACCGGGAAGGATGCCGCCCTTCTCCGCCGTGATGCTCACACCAGGCTGTGCGGAACTCTTCTGGCCCTTCCCCACCTTTGGAGGAGTCACAGCTGACTCTGCAATCCCCCTGGGACCCCTGTGAGTTGTTTTGCCTCCAGGAGTCTTCACACAGTCCCGTCAGCCACTTTCCAACTTCAGAGCCTTTACAGGGGGTGGACTGGCAGTGCCTTGGCTCCGTGTCACACTGCCTGCCCTGGTGGCCGGTGCACTCCACACACCTTAATCACGCACCACTGGTACTGGAGGCTTTTTGGCTGAGGCGCTACGACGGGACTGATGAATTGGAGGGGGGGACAAAAAGGTCAACTTTGCAGAGGGACAGTTTCTGACGAACACTGGGATGGGTAGTTGGAGGGGGTCTGGGAGTGGAGGAAGAGGAGGTAGTTGTAGGAGGTGTCACTTTAGGTGTTTTGGGTGCAGGTGCAGGTACTGGAGGCTGTCGTGAGGTGGATGGATGTTGGGTGTGTGGGTGCCCGCGTTTGTGTACTTTGGGAGGGGGCGTCACAGACACACTGGGAGAGGACACAGGGGACGTGTAAATAGGAGTGGAGGTGGTGAGTGCAGGTGAGCGGGGTGTGGTGCTGGGTGTTCTGGTGCGAGTCCTGGTGCCTGTAGATGTAGTGCATGCAGGTGAGAGTGTAGACGAGACTGGGAGGGAGGAGGGAGACGACGAGGAGGGGGACACAGTGGAGGCAGTGGATGTTGCTGTGTCTGCATGTGGGTGATGCTTGTGTGTGTGCCTGTGGGTTTTGTGGTGCCTATGTTTGCCTGAGCTACTTTTATGTGTTGAGGTGTGTGTATGCTAGTCTGATGGTGTGCTTGGGATAGGCTGGGTTACAGGGGATTGGGTCTGGGTGGAGGAGGTTGGAGGGGGGAGGCTAGACACAGGGACAATGGCTGCTATCAGTGCTGAGGCCAGAGATTGCAGGGTTCGCTGAAGGACAGCCTGACCAGAATGAATGCCCTCTAGGAATGCATTACCGTGTTGTAACTCCCTTTATACACCCTGGATGGCATTCACAATGATAGACTGCCCAACAGTGAGTGACCTCAGGAGGTCAATAGCCTCCTCAGTGAGGGTAGAAGTGCTGACTGGGGCGGGCCTGAGGTGCCTGGGGCAAAAGAGATGCCCACCCTCCTCGGTGAGCGGGAACAGGCAACTGGGTGGGGGGCTACTGGGAGGGCGGTGGTGGTACGGGGATTTGCAGTAGAACCTGCAGCTGGGGTGGTTACAGAGGGGTTCACCACCACAAGGGAGCTTCCATCGGAGAAGGAATCAGAGTCAGATGTATCAGCTCCTGTCCCCCCTGTTATGCTCCCCTTGCCCTATGTCCCACTGGTCCCGGGTGGACTCTGCTTCCTGGTTCCCACGGGCTGTAGGTCTTTCACTCTACGGTGACCCTGCTGTTTCATCAGCTGATGCTAATGCACACATTGACAGGATGACAAAAGGAGAGAGGGGGAGAAAGAAAGGGAGCACATGGTCAATCACAGTACCTACAGTACAAATGGCATACATATCACTGTCATACACTGAGACTAAGAATGGGCAGGATGGACCACACTGGCATACCATTGGCTAAGTACCACAGCAGGTAGGAGCCAAACACTGCCATCTGCACACTAACTGGGACCAACTAAGCCCTGTCTGCCATGGAAAGCCAGCTACCTCGCCACCAAAAACATGCATTTCACCCAATAAACCTAAGCTGGACAACGTAGGAATGTCTAAACTGGCATATTGGTGCATCCACTGACTAGTACCCTGCACCCAAATCCCATGTCAGGCAACAGAGATGATTGGCAAACACACTGTACTCAATCTCTTGTGGCTGCTGTGATGCCCTTTAGCGCCCATCCAGCTCTGTGTAGACCACCGCCAGTATGCGGGCCATCATGGGGGGCAGGTTCCGACGGGCACCCCTCCCTCGTTGGGAGGCTGTCCCCAGCAGGGTCTCCATGGTCTTCTGGGCCAAGCGCCTCAGGTACTCCCACCCGTTTTCTGCAGTGGGTGCTCTGCCGGCTATGGACCCCCAGGGTCTGCACGTCCTTGGCGATGGCATGCCACAACCCCTTCTTCTGATGGGAGCTGACCTGCAGAGGAAATGCAAGCAGAGGCACACCGTGAACCAAACAATCCAGCTTGTCACACATATGGCCTACATACTGCATTTGCCACCAGCCATACCCCCCAAATGACACACTGCCAGCACACACACATCTACATGCAGCCATGTCGCATGCAACGCACTCATCATGTACTCACCTGTTGGTCTGGAGGCCCATACAACTGCCCATACAGGGGTAGGACCCAATTCACAAGCCTGTCCAACTCCTCTGAGGTGAAGGCTGGGGCCCTTTCCCCTGTTGCGTAGGCCATGGCAGGTTCTAGACACAGGTCACAGCAGCACACATAGTGGAGATGTGGCCCTGTGGAAAGTCAGGAATCAAGCGAAGTGGTAGAAAGAAAATGGCAGTCACGGCCACGGTTCCTATACGCCATAGAGGCCTATGTTAGCCAATGAGGAACTGCGTGGCGGTGCAGACCGCCTCCCGCCATGACACCTAACGCTGGCAGAGTGAGGTCACTTCCACCTGTCTCTGCATACAGGACAGGCGGTTGCCATTTTCTACTGCTAATACACATGTACTGATTTAAAAGTGTGTGATTGTTGTCAAATGTACACACCTAGACAATTCCAGTGTTCAACATACAAACATGCTCTGTGTACATTGCTTTAATGTGTTCATAGCTCCTGTTCGCACTCCCTTCTTACATTTGTGTCCCTTAGGTACCAACGACTGCAGAGGAATAGGAGGAGGAGGCAAGCACCTGGGTACAGACCCCTTGTGAACTTGGCTACACTGAAGGACAGGCACATCATACTCACATTGTCTGGATAGGACAACAATCACAGATCTGTGTGCACAATTGGATCCTGGTCTGCTACCTGCTATCCGCTGCACAACAGTAATACCCCCTCTTGTGCAGGTACTCTCAGTGCTCCATTTCCAGCAACTGGCTCTTTCCAGGTGACAGTGGGCTTGGCTATAGGAATGTCACAGCCAATGTTCTCTATTGTGCTTGCAAGGGTTTTGGCAGCCTAGCTCAAACACATGTGCAGCTAAATCCCATTCCCCCTGGTAGATGAATTTCTACCTGTGAAGGCTGGGTTCTATGCAATGGGACATATAGCACATGTTATTGGGGCCATTGACGGGACTTATATTGCCTTAGCCCCACCCAGGGCCAATGAACAAGCGTATAGGAACAGGAAGACTTTCCACTCACTCAATGTCCAGATGGTATGCCTTGCTGACCAGTACGTCTCCCACGTCGCTGCCAAGTATCCTTGGTCGGTGGATGATGCCTTTGTCCTGAGGAATATCAGTGTCCTACAGCTGATGGCACAACTACAGAGGTATAGAGTGTGGCTTATAGGTGAGCCTGAGTCCCCACCCAATGTACGTGAGTGTATGCCTTCATGAGTCATGCCCCATGCCATTGTGCATGGCTAATTTGTGTCCCTAACTTCTTGCAGGTGATTCCGGCTACCCAAACCTATCCTGGCTCCTGACCCATGTTAGGAATCCAAGAACAGGGGCTGTGAAAAGGTACAATGATGCTCATGGGCATACCAGGAGGATTGTTGAAAGGACCTTCAATCTCCTGAAGGCCAGGTTCAGGTGCCTCCATCTGACAGGTGGAACCCTATGCTACTCCCCCTGAGAAGGTCTCCATGATTGTTGTTGAGTGCTGCATGTTGCACAACTTGGCACTCAGATGCCATGTGCCTTATCTGCAGGAGAAAGGGGTGACAATGCAGTTGTGGCAGCAGTGGACACTGAGGACAGTGAGGAGGAGGAAGAGGAGGAGGATGTGGCAACAGGACACATGATACAGCAGTACTTCCAATGACACTCAGGCAAACATTTCTCCATTTCAGTGTTGTGCTGTGTGCTGTAGCATAATGCCAGTCATTACCTTTGTAGGGACTATTTTCGGGGTTGTTCACCACAAGGGTGGGTGCTAGAGGCCTGTGGGTCCTGTGGCAGGGCCTCCTGTCCACTAGCTGCAGTAGATGTGGAGGGCTAGTCAGGACCCTGTCTAGTAGAAGGGGCCAGCTGGTATGCTATGTACTCCTTCATGTTGTTGGCCATGTCACCCAGCACCCCTGCAATGAAGACCATGGTGGCATTCAAGGCCTGCAATTCTTGTTTGATCGCCTGGTGTTGCTCCCCCTGCAGCAGCTGGTCTTCCTGCATGATGTTTAACACCTGACCCATCTTGTCCTGGGATTGTTGGTAAGCCCCCAGGACATTAATGAGTGCCTCCTGGGCAGTTGCTTCCCTGGGCCTGTCGTGCCCCTGGTGCACAGCTGTCCTGTGACCATCCCCAGCCCCCTGTGCCTCTGTCCCCTGAATGATGTGTCTACTCTCAATGATCCTAGGACCCTCATTGTCTTGCCTCTGAGGTGTGAACTCAAGTCCCTGTACAGGTGGGTGCACTACTGATTGACGTGTCCTGAAGACAGAGGTCTGAGTTCATTGGGTGGCTGCTGTGGTGCTGGATTCTGAGGGGGGAGGCTCTGTAGTGGACTGGGTGTGGGATGGGGTATCCAACTGAGCAGTAGTCCCTGATGAGCCAGGGAGTTCATCTAGATCCGGAGCTCCAAAGTTGCTGTCATCACTGGGGGAAAATTCTGGTCGGGGACTGGGTAGCCATGGCACTTCCTCGCTGCTGAGATTGGCCGGGGCACCTGTGGGGATGTAAGTGGTGTATTACGCTACATGTCTGTGACATATTCTGCATCACTAGCTTTCCCAATGTTATTGATGTTTTCCTGCCACCTTTGGTTGTGTATGGTGATGGATTGCGGGATTGTTAGTTCTCAATGCTGTGCATGCATTGGCAGTGGGCGTTCATGCAGGGCTGGAAGAGATGTGCATGCAGTGGGTCTGGCATGCAGGGCTTGGCATTTTATTTTGATAATTGAGGTGGTCCACTGTGTGGGATGGAGTGGGGTGATGGGTGTCAGGGTGAGGGGTTGTGCTGACATGTAGGTATTGGGGGTGATAGGTAGTAAATGTTGATCCTCCACTGTCCAGTCCTCCGGCTACTCCAGTGAGTCTCTCAGGATGCAGAATTGCCAAGACTTGCTCCTCCCATGCTGTCAGCTGTGGGGGAGGAGGTGGGGGTCCACTGCCAGTCCTCATGATGGCGAGCTAGTGCCTTGCTGCAATGGAACATACCTTCCTCTGTAGGTTGTTCCACCTCTTCCTTATGTCGTCCGTTGTGTGTGGATGTGGTCCAATGGCACTCACCCTGTCCACGATCCTCCGTCATAGCTCCATCTTCCTGGCAATGGAAATCTGCTGGACCTGTGCTCCATACAGTTGTGGCTCTATCCTCAACCTTAACCTGCAACTCCTCATTGGTGAAACGGGGTGCCGTTGTGGGGACATGGGTGTTGTATGGTATATGTACGTTTTGCAGAGGGTGATGTTTGAAGTGGTGGGATGTGTGGTGAGTGTTGGATGAATAGGTAGTTGTGATATGTGTGTGCAGTTCTCTTTAGGATTGGAGTCGCAAAGTGTAGACGTCTTTCGTGTTTGCAAAGGTTTGTGGGTGATGTGGGTGTGTTTTACAGTGCTGTTGGTGGGTGGGTGTATTTGTGTCAGGTGTTTTTTTTTTTGTTCTGGCCAATGTTGTCTTGGTTTGTATTTGGGTGGCCATTTCCACCACAGTGGTTTTCACAGCCAATGGTTTACTGCCATTGAATGTCCACTACGGTGATTCGTGGGTCATTATTTGGAGGCCATAGTATTGATGGACTAATAGTATGGGTGGTAGTACTGACAGTTTTTCACGTCCAGTGGGTCTGGCAGATTTGTGGTTGTGGCTGTTTTCTGTCTGTTTGTATGTATGTCTCATAATCTGGCAGATGGATGCCTGCCTCAGCAGCGGTATGCAAGCAGCAGTCAACGCGTCAGAGTTCAGTATTTACCACCAAGGTCATAATGAGGGCCATAATGTACACTGCAACTGCAGATAACACATGCAGTCCAACACACATTCCTCAAAAATGAAATACTCCTCATCTATGACTATTTCCTACCAGCCATCATCAGTATGATGCACATGTCACTGGGATGACAGAAATGTACTTGAAACAAAAGGGCCCAGAGCTGAGTGGACAGAATTGTCCATGATCAACATTTGTGTCTTCTAACTTGTGAGGATCATGTGCCCCTACATGTCTGGATTTCCTGTGTCCCTGTGCATAAGGGGAGTTGTGCATGCAATGCATCACCTCAACTAACCTGGTGAAACATCAATGCTTCCCCAGTCATCTTGGAGGCAAGGTATGGGCCATATGATAGGGGGTCAGGTAACTTTCCACCTGCTATTCAAAGTTGTAGTAATACCAACACTATTGTGTACTGGTGTAAGACCTGACCTGAGCATACGCAACAAGGGGTCTCACCACTGCCCATGATGTGCCCACATGTACAACTGATTGAAACTTCCCATAAAGTTTGGCTTTAAGCCTGAGCTGCACATCAAAGTTGTGAACCCATTACAGTACTAAAGCCCCTCACCCTGTGCAATGTAGTTGCTACATGTGGTAATTGACACACACATGGTTCCTGTATGGGTGCCCTTAGGCCCATGGTGAGTTTGGCACTGCAGTGGGTGCTGCAACAGTATCCAGTAACATTGAACATCATTTGCACATGCATATCTGACATCATCAAAGTACCAGGTATGCAGACAGCATTTGCATCAGATGCATATGTGATGTGACCTACACCACTCGCAAATATCATGAAGGCAGGACCATATTGTAAAAACTGCTTGAGATCTGATATGGGAAGAATCATAAACTTTTCACACAACCATCTGGAGGTTAGTTGTCTACTAAGTGTGTACACTACAGATTATTGTACAGCACATTATGGCTGCTTGTAGTATTACAGACCCATCATATATGAAGGGTGGTGAGGCACCTGTAGTGTATGTGTTTCCTACATAAGCCCCCTAGAGACCTCTGCAGATGTCACCCAACATCTGTACCGCCTTGTCAGTAAGTTACTTGTGAAACACTGTGCTGACAATGGTGCTGTGACAAAGTGGCTGTAAACAGGCATGCTATCTACATAGACAGCTGTCCTGAGACCTATCATGGTAGACACCAATGACTAACTGGCCAGCCATGACAATTCCCATTTCACACAATTCCATGCCAGCACACCTTGCCCCTTGAACTACATGCAAGCCATTCTCATTGTACAACATCCCAACATACATGATGTCACCATCCATTGTCCAATGATATCAGATCATTGGTCAGGCAAAACCATCTTTTATGGCATTCCACACTACAGACTTACATAGAATCCTGGATTAGTACCCATGTCACACAAGATGACACTTACTGGATGCATCAGGGTCTTTAAATCGCACAACCTTTCCCATGATGTAGGGTGTAGGTCCACCTGCAAGACATGGATGGAAAACATTGGTTAGTGTGATTTGTACATTACAGTAAATGGATGACATTGTATACTGTTAACTTGTTAGGCTGAGTGAGCACGTCATCCTAGTGGTAGGGCAGGGCAACTAACAAACATCTGTGATCAGTCAGTCTCACATATTTGCAGGGAATGTAGACCCACACACCAAAAAACCATCACTGTCCCTCACACTCCTGTGGCGCTTCTCACTGCACCATTTAACCATGGCATTGTATTGTAGGTGTCTGTTAGCGCTACACCTCCATGACCATATGGGACTGTTTGACACCGTATGTTGCATCTGAGGGGCATGCAATAGTTGTTGCAGTGGCAGTCCCACTGTGACACCCATAGCAATTGGGGCTGCCTCAGATGTCATAGACATCTACCTCATTGTCACAGCAAACTGACAAACTACTACCCAAGGGTTGTGTGTATTTTTCAGGGTGTTGAGGAATGCTGTGATACATCCTTCAGTAAAGGTAGTAAAGCGTGTGTGCCACCAAAAGGCACACACATGAGCAATAATGCTAAGGGAGTATGTCAAAGCCCAGCTCACCTGAGTCCTTGTTCAGTTCTGATGGAGGTTGAAGACAATCCGACCCCACCCTGAAACTGCTTGTTCCAGCACACTAGTTTTTAAAACAGTGCACTAAGAACAGAAGCTCAAGGGAAGGGGGGAAGTGGATAAAATAAAAGAAAGAGACAACACCGTTCTTGCGTTTCCACTGTTGAAGTGCTGCACAAATCTGCGGCCCTCTCTGACTTCTGTAGAAACTGGTGCCTAATGAAATATAAACAAAGAACAGATAAGTACAACCTATTCCTAACTGGGTTCCTGACTATCCCTTTATTTATTAGAAATTTTCTTCTAAAAGTACCTCTTGGATCCTGGTCTCTAGTTTCCAGGTTTGGAATGTGTTACTGCTCTGGGATGTGCTTTCTATTACTCTAAAGCTTCTAAAACATTAAACAAATACCGTTATCAGAATTACTAATATCAAACATTCATCTTAATATAACTAAAGACTAAATTCCCAATAGCAGACTCACTTTTCCCATATTTCCAGAATCTTTTATAAAAACAAATACTGTACTTTTACGTCAAAATACAGCATGTAATTTGTGCAAGTCCTTGATTTACTGTTTGCCTTGCTGTTAATGGTTTCCACGGTTCGATTCTTAAAAGTTCCATAAAAAATGTTTGCTTCACAAAGTTCCGCAAAGTATTCTTGTAACAAAGAGTTTGAATCACAATGTTCGTGGAAGGTATCTTGGGCCAGATGTAGGAAAGGATTTGCAACTCGCAAATGGCAAAAACTGCAGTTTGCAAGTTGCAAATCGCATTTTCCTATGCAGAAATGCATTCTGCGAGTCGGACCGACTCGCAAAATGCATTTCAGAATCGCAAATAGGAAGGGGTGTTCCCTTCCTATTTGCGATTCCTAGTGGTATGCAATACCATTTGCGACCGCATATGCGGTCGCAAATGGTGTTGCAGTTACCATCCACTTCAAGTGGATGGTAACCCACTCGCAAATTGGAAGGGGTCCCCATGGGACCCCTTCCAGTTTGTGACTGGTCCCAAAAAAACATTTTCAGGGCAGGGAGTGGTCCTAGGGACCACTCCCTGCCCTGAAAAAATACCGAAACTAAAGGTTTCGTTTTTTTTTAAAAGTGCAGCTCGTTTTCCTTTAAGGAAAACGGGCTACACTTAAAAAAAAAAAACTGCTTTATTTAAAGCAGTCACGAACACAGAGGTCTGCTGACTACAGCAGGCCTCCATGTTTGCGAGTGCCCATAGTCGGTATGGGGCCGCAATTTGCGACCCACCTCATGAATATTCATGAGGTGGGTCATTGCGACCCCATACCGTCTCGCAGACGGTGTCTGAGACACCGTTCTGCATAACATTTTGCGAGTTGCAAATAGCGAGTCGCTATGACTCGCTATTTACAACTCGCAAAATGTTTCTTTGCTACATCTGGCCCCTTGTTTCCAGAAATTGTTGTCAAAGTTCTTTCAGGTAATAAAAGTTTTGCACTTACTTGTTGCTGGCAAGAGATACTGATCAGTCTAACCTTGTCTTCTTTCTCTTTTGCAGGTTGCTTGTAGGAGAGAGGCTGAGGCAAGGAGGAACCGGAAACCGGAAGAAGGAAGAACCAGCAGCTGCGCCCATTGAAGCCAATGAAAGTCTGTAGAGAGCAGGAGTGCCAGCGCCGAGGGATCTGTCCTCAGGTAAGCGGGAGGTAGATGAGCACAAGCACTGGGTGAGGCTCGGGGGCTGCCTTTTATAGACAGGGCTGGGTGTGGTCCTCACATGCTGCACATGTTCTTGAAAGGTGTGCAGAGCTGGGTGTGGTTTGAAGAGCTGGGTGTGGTCCTCACATGCTGCACATGTTCTTGAAAGGTGTGCAGAGTTTCAGTTATTCTGCAAATGAGTTAAATTAACACATGGCCTAGAGAGGAGTGTTTTAAAGAATCCTTGGTAAAAGCATGGCCCAATGTGTAAACAAAACAGCACATTAAACAACATACACAGAAGCCTAGGGGGGGGAAGGTGAGATAACAAGAAAGGATTTCAGTAGTAAGTTTAAAAGGGAGCTATTACAGAACCCACTAGTGCAGTGAGAGGGGACATGCTCTTTGCTGTGCACAAACCCTAACAGTATACTAATGTGAAGACAGTTGTACCTACCTGCACATTGACTGATTGAAATCATGGATGTCTTGCAAATAGCGAGTAGCCAGGCATTGTTGCCATGGGCAACCATTATTTGTCCAGGGAGGGAAAAGTACATAGGCATAGTAAATGCCTCAACACAGAAACACTTGCTCTGTGGTCCAAGGATGCCTTTTTTGCCGCAGGTTACTGAGTGATGTGCCATTGAAGGAGCAGATACAGGGCCACTCCATACTGTCAGTGAGAAGTGGTAGGCCTGTGGAACTGACTCTGTACATCTGTGTGGTAATGGACATAGTATAGGGTGCATATGATGCACAAGGAACAGGAACAGGAAAGTGCTAGTAGTCTGGACACAGTGCATGGGCAAGCACCCTTACATGGGATTGGCCAATGACACAAAGGGGCCAATAGAACAACAGGGGAGTTGCACCGATTGCATTAATACAGTCCTTGTGGCCACCAGTTCACACCGTATCCCCACCATATGTGCACCTAATGACAATTAAGGCACAGTATGATGCAGGTGGGGTCCTAATGGATCTATTTCTGTGTAGATAAATGATGTACTCAGCAGGAGTTGCAACATAGCCTCAGAACTTCTACTGAGCACATTTGGGGCCCAGCTCATAACTTTTCATCCCCCCATATCACACCTGCTCTTAGCAGCCATTCAGAGTGCTGTCATGATTTTACTAAGGGATTTCCCAACTTACGCAGTGGCTTATACATATGCTACCCATACAGGTTTTGGGACCCCCTTCCATACATGATGCCTGGTGCAGGCCTAATTTGGTGCTGCTCATCACTAAGTTGTCCCATGCATTTATCACAACATTTTGCAATGGTTGTGCAGTGAAAATGGTCCATCTGCCCAGCATTGGATAAATCATTGTACATCTAACTTGCAGGCTTAATGTGGCACTGGGACTCATCATACAGGTAGCATACAACATGTCCACATCCACAGGCATAACATGCAGCACTCAAACGTATCTGCAACTGTCATGAACATGCAAAAGTATGGACTTTGTATGGAAATGTGAGACTTATCAACTGCTCCACCAATCTCAATTCCAAGATGGTCCAGCAGATCCAGATCCCATGTCACCAGATGTGCCCATCAATAATTTAGTTGATGGCCATTCCTTCTAATGCCGAATATCCTGTTGATGTGGTGGAGCACCTTGCCCCACCACAGCCGCCGTGTTTCTGTGGGGTATCCAAGTATTACCCGCCCACCCAGTTGCAACATCAATGGGAGGTAGTGTTGTACAAGCCAGATGAACCCGACCAGCTCATCCGAAGATATCAGCCGCATCCTCCCCTTTCCAGCCATTCTGCAATTGCAGTTCACACTAAACAAAAAATGAAAGTAAACCTAACCCCTAACCCAACTATCCCAACAACTAATCCACCCCAGACAAACACCCCTCAATTCAAAGACAAAATACAGTAGAATTACACTACCAAATACCAGCTTAATGACAACTAATACAAGACACAGCACAGGAAACACTACAAACACTCCAAAAAGCACCAGCTCCAACAACACCTCCATACGCCCTCACTCATTCACAGACAACAAGGCTGTGGAGTAAAAGTGAAAGTAAACTCACTGCACCATGTTTGGAGGTCCTGATTCATTACTTCCTGGCCTGTGGGTCACGTTTCCAGTCCTGCATCGTTTATTTTGACATATGGCGGTCATGCGTAATTTTTCGTACCATTAGTGTGAAAAGGCCTGTGGATGTGAAATAGACGATCAGGGACTAAGAGGGTCATTCTGACCCTGGCGGCCGGTGGCCGCCAGGGCCACCGACCACGGGAGCACCGCCGACAGGCTGGCGGTGCTCCAATGAGCATTCTGACCGCGGCGGTTCAGCCGCGGTCAGAAGCGGAAAGTCAGCGGTCTCCCGCTGACTTTCCGCTGCTCATTGGAATCCTCCATGGCTGCGGAGCGCGCTCCGCAGCCATGAGGATTCTGACCCCCCCTACCGCCATCCAGTTCATGGCGGGAAAGCCGCCATGAACAGGATGGCGGTAGGGGGGGTCGCGGGGCCCCTGGGGGCCCCTGCCGTGCCCATGCCAATGGCATGGGCACGGCAGGGGCCCCCGTAAGAGGGCCCCAAAATGTATTTCACTGTCTGCCTTGCAGACAGTGAAATACGCGACGGGTGCAGTAGCACCCGTCGCACCTTCCCACTCCGCCGGCTCGATTACGAGCCGGCATCCTCGTGGGAAGGTCGTTTTCCCCTGGGCTGGCGGGCGGTTTAACTGGAACCGCCCGCCAGCCCAGGGGAAAACTCGTAATACCCGCCGCGGTCTTTTGACCGCGGCGCGGTAATTTGGAGGGCGGGATCCTGGCGGGCGGCCTCCGCCGCCCGCCAGGGTCATAATGAGGCCCTAAGTGTCTTTTTGCTTAGGGGTGTTGTATGGTATATGCGTATGCGTGAAAAATTTTGACGTATGACTGTCATGCATGGATTATACACCATGGTGCGTTCAGAGGCGTGTGCACATGTAATTGCTGCTCAGGGCCCAGGTGTCATTTTACAAACGTTGAAATGTGTGGTTTATGCGTTTGCTTCTAAAATCTTAGGCACATGACAAATTTGCATTGATTTTTGCATTGTAGGCCTTGAGTGCACCCTGATTAACTTAATATCTTACATGGGCTATGCAAGAATGTTTAATATGTGTTATGGCAACATGTGCGTGTATGTCCAGTACTGTCATTGCGGTGACAATGTCATGTGTAACCTACAGGTTTGTTCATAAGTCTGCTGGATACGACTACTCATACCTTGTGCATATGTGCATGTGTAGCTATACTGTGTCCACATACATGTTGGCACGTGTGCTATGTGTGTACACATGTGTATGTATACTAATTTTTGGGTGGACTAAATTGTTCTGCCAGAGATACAAATGTGCACATACCAACACTATGGGGGTCAACAGGCTGGCGGTGCTCCCGAGGGCATTCTGACCGCGGCGGTTCAGCCGCGGTCAGAAAGGGTAAACCGGCGGTCTCCCGCCGGTTTACCACTGCCCGTTGGAATCCTCCAAGGCGGCGCAGCTTGCTGCGCCGCCGAGGGGATTCTGACACCCCCTACCGCCATCCTGTTCCTGGCGGTTCGCCCGCCAGGAACAGTATGGCGGTAGGGGGTGTCGTGGGGCCCCTGGGGGCCCCTGCAGTGCCCATGCCAATGGCATGGGCACTGCAGGGGCCCCTGTAAGAGGGCCCCGCTTGTATTTCACTGTCTGCTTAGCAGACAGTGAAATATGCGACGGGTGCAGTAGCACCCGTCGCACCTTCCTACTCCGCCGGCTCGATTACGAGCCGGCTTCATCGTGGGAAGGACGGTTTCCCCTGGGCTGGCGGGCGGCCTTTTGGAGGCCGCCCGCCAGCCCAGGGGAAACCTCAAAATACCCACCGCGGTCTTCCGACCGCGGTACGGTATTTTGGCGGCTCCCGCCGGGCGCGCGGTGACCGCGCCCGGCGGGAGTCAGAATGACCCCCTATATATGGTGGCCTATGTCCAACACATGGTAAAGCATGTGATAACCATGACAGTTTCCAATTACAGTATTTAGTGGACTTGGACTGCAATGACATCACATACACCCTGCCAATTTATGTGTGCATGTGTGTCCACTCTATGGTGTGTTGTTGGATTTGACCTTGTGTTGCTCTGCTAGATTGCCATTTAGTCCCCCATGCATCTTAGTTGCAGGATATGTACTGTAAACATGTGTTGGTGACAGTTGGTGAATAATGGTATATGCCAGGTGTGTATTGACATGTGTTTTGTAATATCTGTAACATATGATGACAGTGGTGTGTTCATGGGATGTGAAATCTCATATTGCTATCCTCCTGCATGGACACATGTTGGCATTTGACTAATGCATGCGTTGTCACATCTGTGCCACCTATCGCTCCGTATGTCGGAACACATGTAAAGGTAATTTCTTGCAGTCACTGATCTTATGACACCTATATCCTTACTATAGTGCTAGATTACCTTTTGCTTAGAATCCATACACATTGCCGTGCCTGAGCCATTACAGTGACACGTGTGCTGTGAAATGTGGCGTATGTGTACATGCCATGAAATGGGAACTCACATTTGTCTATCATATTTTTATCACAGTCACAAACAATGGCATACCACTGTGTAACAGTCTTACAGTCTGGCATAGATGCCAGCCTACTCATCATCACAACTGTATGAGTTTGTATGGCAACACAAACTCATTGTTGCATGTGAAGGGGGAAGCTCCAGTTTACTCAGCCCCCATGCACATGCATCAGGGACCCTGACAATCCAATCCATTTATGTAGTGGGAGCAGTGATGTGGGGATTTATTGAGCAGGGACCTAGCCTCTTCATGATTGCCAGGATATCAGATTTCCTCTGCGGTACTTGATTTAAGCTTCACACTCTTATGTACAGAGTTCAGGTGCTTGCATATGTGGGAGATGTGACATTATTTGATGTCCTTAGTTGTTTCCTTGGCCAGCTTGTTGGCCTTGTATATCTGTTGCGACTTCAATATTGGAAACGTGCCAGGGTACAGATGGTGTTGTCTGTCACAGCCTCCTGTCATGGTGCCAGGTGATGGGAAAATACCATAGTATGCTACTACTCAGCAACACTGGGTTTTGGTTTGAAATGCCCACCATCTCTGTACATAAGTGAAATGTTTACATGTTGACAGTGTTGTGTTGTAAAGTTCGCGTTGGTCTGTGTGTGTCCCTTCTCCAAATATTCCTGCACTACTAGTAAGGCATGTATCATCATCTAGATAGCTCCCATTCTTTAGGCTGCTTGCACTTTGTACACATCTACAGAAAAACTGTCTGGTCAGACATGGAGAGGATGCAACATGTGACATGTGTAATTTGTAGATGTACACATCTCCTTCTACTGGCTACTTGAAAATTACGGTCCCATTGATGGTAGCTGTGAGATGTCATGAGCTCCACACACACATGACATTATTCCTGCCCCAGCACATGTGTTGTCTCCATATCACCTCCTGTGTTGTATTTCAGTAACTGTGGTTGTCTTGAAGCTGTACATCCACAACCTCCATTGAACATGGGTATGCATTTCTTCCAGCATGCCACAACCTAGGTAACTCTAACCATGACTTAATAATATTGAGGTGTGAAATCATCTCAGTGCTGTACAGTACATATGCCAATTACTATTTGGCTAAGTCTACTCACAATTAGCCAATTCAGATTGGTGTTGTGTCTCAGACATTTTAAAAAAATGCTGAAATTAGTAGCACATCCCACACCTGATTGCGATGTTGGCGGCCACAACATGAATGGGACAATTTGTTACTGTTGCTATCATGCACTTGTTCTGTCATGTGAGTGACAGGGAGTGGTGTGTATTGGTTTGTGCTGTGTGATGTATTTATACACAGCATCCTATATATACATGCAGACATGTCATGAATTGTTGATACTGGCAAACCTGTTGCTACCTAGGTCATTCACCTGTACATCAGTCTTCACATGTTTTAGAAATGGGGTCTTTGGTTGACAGTCAGGTTACCCCCGTCAAGCAAGGACCCTCACTCTAGTCAGGGTAAAAGAGAATCACCCTCAGCTGACACCTGCTTACCCCCTTGGTAGCTTGGCAGAGCAGTAGTCTTAACTTCAGAGTGCTAGGTGTAAAGTATGTGTACCAACACACACAGTAACTTAATGAAATCACTACAAAATGACAAAACACAGGTTTAGAAAAATAGGAAATATTTATCTAAACAAAACAAGACCAAAACGACAAAAATCCACAATACACAAGTCATCAATTAAAAATCAAAAAGAGTCTTTAAGTAGTTTTAAACACACACTAACACGGTTAGCGTGAAAATGTACCTTGGGTGCATACAAAAAAAAACCTGCACGGGCGAGTGTGCGTGAAAAAGGGCTTGTGATGCATTGATTTCACTCATGAGTGGGATCTTTTGTCGTTTCTCCTTTCGTCGGGTCGGGGCACGTTGTTTCTTCTCTCCACAGGAGAGCGAAGCGTCGATCCGATCAGCACTCTTGGGTCCGGGCAGGCCTTTGTTGTTTTTACACGTCCAGTGGTGTTTGCGTCAGAAATCCAGCCGCACGATGATCTGAAAAACACGCAGTGCGGGTTGCGATCTCCCAGCCTCCGTCAGTGATGCTGAGCGTCATTTCTCCAGCTCCATGCATCGATTCTTCGGTCGCGTTTCCAGCGAGCGTCGATTTTCAGCCACGGAGCCGGCGGCGCGTAGTTTCTTCAGCCGCAGATTAGAGTCACGTAGATATTTTCCCCACACAGCACTCTGTGGTTGGATTTCCTCTTTTTAGGTTACCAGCTTCTCCTTTCAGGATCCCAGGAACTGGATGGGCACCACAGGGCAGAGTAGGAGACTCTCCAGAGACTCCAGGTGCTGGCAGAGAGAAGTCTTTGCTGTCCCTAATACTTCAAACAACGAAGGCAAGCTCTAAATCAAGCCCTTGGAGATTTCTTCTCAAGATGGAAGACACACAAATTCCAGTCTTTGCCCTCTCACTCTGGCAGAAGCAGCAACTGCAGGATAGCTCCACAAAGCACAGTCACAGGCAGGGCAGCTCTTCTTCCTCAACTCTTCAGCTCTTCTCCATGCAGAGGTTCCTCTTGTTTCCAGTAGTGTTCTAAAGTCTGTGGTTATGGGTGCCCTTCTTATACCCATTTTCTCCTTTGAAGTAGGCCTACTTCAAAGCAAAATCTCTCTTGAATGTGAAATCTTGCCTTGTCCAGGGAAGGCCCTAGACACTCACCAGGGGGATGGAGGCTACACTGTGTGAGGACAGGCACAGCCCTTTCAGGTGTGAGTGACCACTCCTCCCCTCCCTCCTAGCACAGATGACTCATCAGGAAATGCAGACTACACCCCAGCTCCCTTTGTGTCACTGTCCAGTGTGAGGGCAACCAGCCCAACTGTCAAACTGACCCAGACAGGCAGAGTCACCAAAATGGTATAAGCAAGAAAATGCTCACTTTCTAAAAGTGGCATTTTCAAACACACAGGGGGTCATTCTGACTTTGGCGGAGGCCGCCCGCCAAAGTCCCGCCGTCAGAATACCGCTGCGCGGTCAAAAGACCGCCGCGGTAATTCTGAGTTTCCCACTGGGCTGGCGGGCGACCACCAGAAGGCCGCCCGCCAGCCCAGCGGGAAACCCCCTTCCATGAGGATGCCGGCTCCGAATGGAGCCGGCGGAGTGGAAGGGGTGCGACGGGTGCAGTTGCACCCGTCGCGATTTTCAGTGTCTGCTTGGCAGACACTGAAAATCTTGGTGGGGCCCTGTTAGGGGGCCCCTGCAGTGCCCATGTCATTGGCATGGGCACTGCAGGGGCCCCCAGGGACCCCACGACACCCGTTACCGCCAGCCAGGTTCTGGCGGTCAAAACCGCCAGAACCAGGCTGGCGGTAAGGGGGTCGGAATCCCCATGGCAGCGCTGCCTGCAGCGCCGCCATGGAGGATTCCCTAGGGCAGCGGGAAACCGGCGGGACACCGCCGGTTTCCCGTTTCTGGCCGCGGCTGTACCGCCGCGGTCAGAATGCCCATGGATGCACCGCCAGCCTGTTGGCGGTGCATCCGCGGTCCCCGGCCCTGGCGGTAGTCAACCGCCAGGGTCAGAATGACCCCCACAATCTTAAATTCAACTTTACTAAAAGATGTATTTTTAAATTGTGAGCTCAGAGACCCCCAAACCCCACATGTCAATCCGCTCCCAAAGGGAATCTACACTTTAATCAGATTTAAAGGTGGCCCCCATGTTAACCTATGAGAGGGACAAGCCTTGCAACAGTGAAAAACGAATTTAGCAATATTTCACTGTCAGGACATATAAAATACATTACTGTATGTCCTACCTTGACCATACACTGAACCCTGCCCTTGGGGCTACCTAGGGCCTAACTTAGGGTTGTCTGACATGTAAGAAAAGGGAAGGTTTAGGCCTGGCAAGTGGGTACACTTGCCGAGTCAAATTTATAGTTAAAACTGCACACACAGACACTGCAGTGGCAGGTTTGAGACATGATTACAGAGCTACTTATGTGGGTGGCACAGCCAGTGCTGCAGGCCCACTAGTAGCATTTGATTTACAGGCCCAGGCACATCTAGTGCACTTTACTAGGGACTTACTAGTAAATCAAATATGCCAATCATGGATAAAACAATTACATACAATTTACACAAAGAGCATATGCACTTTAGCATTGGTTAGCAGTGGTAAAGTGCTCAAAGTTCAAAAGCCAACGGCAACAGGTCGGAACAAATAGGAGGCAGGAGGCAAAAAGATTGGGGATCACCCTACGTAAGCAAAAAAGTCCAACAACATGTTTACCTGGATTTGCTCTAGGCTTGTGTCAAGACAGCAGATTTATGTGCCAAGCGAGCACCTCATGTACATAGTGAAAATTTACACTGATTACATTCGACCCAGATAACATTTTGGTGGTGCATTGCCCCAATAAATTCATGGATCACGACTATGGGTCATGTGTTTGGACAATGATTCGGCACTCTTATCTGATAATTTAGTCAGTCAACCCACAGCACACTCCACAGCCAACATGTGCATGCCATGAGTGAGGTATAGTCCACCATGTGCCAGGGTTGTGCCCAATTGCAGTGCCAGGACACATTCCCATGGATACACTGTGCAGGCTCAGCATCGGACATTGGTTACAATCCCTGAACATTTACTGAAGAACCACAGTTAGGAATGATGTTCCACCCTTGTCACACATGTACCCTGCAGGCAAAGCCACTGCCCCCATGTGTTATGGCAGTGTTCAGTTCCTACGTAACTTGATATGCATTTGTTGACAGCCCCTACCTTATATGTGCCCCCCTTGCATGCATCTTTTTATGCATGGTGTTGTTGTGGTGAATGGGCTAGGTATTTGCACCTTGGCCACTTGACAGAAAGAGATATGTAGTGGTGCAAGGATCTAGACCTTCAGGATTCACATGGCCTCAAATTGTGTGCCAGTGATATGTGAGATGGTGGCAGTAGACCCTCTACTGTCACAAAACAATGTTGCTAACATTCTAGTCACGTATGTGTTACTTACCTGCTCACTGAGGTTTGAATTACATTCCGATTGGTGTATGTAGTGGAAAATTAGTAGACCAAGGAGATTCATGTGCAAAGTGATTTATTCGTGCTATTAACAATGCAATGTTTATAGTATAGTGATGATGTGTAGACGTTTCCCACAATGTGAAGTCTCCTATTCTCTCCTGCAGCAATGTTCATTCGTTACCCCTCCACATTATCTGCTCCATCGTCATCCTCCTCATCACTGTGAACATCAATCTGTTCATCCTATGGGATATGTGTCCGGACACAAATGTTGTGCAGGATTGCACATGTCAGAATTATATTGCAAACAAGTGGCGGAGCATACAAGAGGATTCCTCCTGTCAGGGCCAGGCACCTCAACCTGGATTTCAGGAGCCTAAATGTCCTCTCCACCACATTGCAAGTTTTCCTGTGTCCCTTGATGTAGCCCCACTCTTCCACCATTGTGGAATTGGCAAATGGGGTCATCACTGACTGTTGTATGCCGTACCCTTGATCAGCTGCAAAGGATAGAAAGAAGATGTGTTATTAAGTGGTGATAGTAGTTTTGAGCATACCATGGCATTAGCACTTTTTAGTTGGAGTGGTGACACAGACTTGCTTGTGCTATAGTTTATGTTCCTGTTCTTGTGAAAAAATGTCATTGGACTGTGTTGTTGGGCATGCAATCTTGGGTAGTGGCTCAAGGGCCTGGGTAAACTTATGTTGATCACAAAATAATGGTAATGATTGGTTATGTGTTGTGTGGTCCATATTTGAAGTGGTGTTCTATTGTTAGGTGGAACCTACCACCTCCTAGCACCACCATCGTTTCAGAGGTAGAAACACCATAGTAGCCCTACAAAGCCAAATGGTGCTGTCCATGTTAGCAGGTGGCACTACGCATGCAGTGTGACACTTTGTGACCCTTTGTGGCAGATGATGGTTGTGCTAGCCATCAAGTGTATAAGGGTTTGTATCACACATTCGTAGTATGATGTAATTTGGTGCAGTAGTATCTCCTAGCTTCCAATACATGATTTCTGACACTTTCTACACATGCACAGTGCAGGCTTTGGGAGGGGGCACAGCTATTTGTAACATGGTCCCTCAGTAAGGTGCATGTAAGGTCAGGTATGTCCTCTATGCTCCTAATGAATCCTACTATGATATCTATGATTATCATTGTTGTTTTTACAGACTCAGCACCATGGTGGACCATTTCTGGTATTTAAAACGGAACATGGTGTTGTTAGGGGGCATTAGGGGTGCATGTGAGGTGGCACTGGAGTTGATCCAGCCCCATTTCTCATGATTCAGTCCCATGGTCTTTAATGGCAGATGATTTTATATTTGTATGTGTGTGACACAATGCAGCAGACAGTTGTATGTGCACACTACAGGTATGTCAGGTATGTGTAGCTGACATATATATTTGGTTATGGCACCACTTGTGTGGTATTGAAGATAGGTTTGGGCAGAGGCTTGCACACCATAGTTTACATGGGACTGTGTCTATGTGTGACTTCCTCAAAATGACCATAGCCTATGCCATTGACATGCCTGTGAGCTTCTTTGTTTGGTGTAATGTGTGTGTGAGATCAGTATGTAGTTGTCAACCTGTGGACACTTGTAGTGGTTTCTGAGCAGCTTTTGTATGCAAAGGGAACTTGGCTCCGCCTGTCCACACGGGGTGTGACAGTCACGGTGTGGCTATCTTATGAACATTTGGATGTAAGGGTTTGTGACATGCAATGTATGCAGTATAGTGTGGCATGTTGCATATGTGTTGTTGCCTGTACATCTCTGTGGCCCTGCCCATGTGTATTTAGTGTGGTGTTTGTCTTGTTTGTTCTAGATGGTTGATGTGTTGTGTGTAATGATTGGTATGGTGGCGTAGCTAAGAGTAGTCCATTGCAATATTGGCAATCCTGGAACAGCTGGTTGATGGTGCAATGACGAAAGATGTATGCATGATGGACGCTGCCGGGATATTTCGCCAGGATGTTGAATGAAGAGCCATCGGTGGTCCATGATGGCCAGAACATTGATGAAATGTGTGTGTTTGCGATTCCTATAGAGGTGTTCTGTTGCTGCAGGTGGCACCAGTTGGACATGGGTATAGTCCATTGCGCCCAGCACATCTGGAAACCCAGCAATTTAATAGAACCCTTGCCTAGTCTCCTGCTGTAGATACTGGATATTTGAGAAGCAGATGTGGTGGGGTGAGAAGCTTAGAATTGCATCTAGGACCTTTGGGAGGAAGATGGAGAAGGATGACTGGGAGATGCCAGCCACTTGTGCCCCCGTTATCTGGAATGATCAAATAGAATGTCAGTATCTTATGATGATCTTTATTAAGATAAAAATATTGTTCCTGAGTAAAATTTCTTCTTTTCAACTGCTGAGCTTTTTTATATATTCCATCTTGACAATCTGCATCTTCTGATGTGTGCTCCTCCTGTAACAATTCAAGTCATTTAATTGTCAGTAGGCTTCTTGTTTGCACTTCCTTTCCAGCCATAAAACAATGTTATTGCCTTTGTCAGCTTATCTTACCACTACTTAATTTCTCTGCTGTATTTTTAGCATCAAGTTCCAATATTGATTATGATTCCATCCACAAGGCTGAGATACTCTATGCCCTATTCTATGATACAACTTTGTATCATCCTGAATAACTGTGTCTCAAAAAAACATCTATGTTGTTTATGGGTAACATTGGACAGAAGGTCAATGGAGGCCTGAGTTTTGTTGGTGCATCACCATATACTTCTAGATTTTGTTATTCAATTAAAACATCTTCTGACTGTATCTCCACTATTCCTAGATTCACATTTTCCAGATGTTTGTGGTTTTTCAACAACTTAAATTTTGAAATTATTAGGCTGTACAGCTCACTACTCTGTAGGTGTTGCTTCTGTATTGGAATGCTCTCTGATTTCAAGCTGTGAAATTTTAATAGCTTTAAAGTTCTGATAAACTGATATACATCTATACTTGTTTGACTGTAATTTAGCGCTGTACCAAGGTAATATGAGAGGTCTAATCACATTAGTTGTTCCTCGCATTTCTTGAGCGTAAGGTTGGTTAAGTTAATTACAGCTTTCTGATTTGCTCTTTCTTCCATATCCATTTTTGCTTTGGCACTGCTTGTACTGATTTTTAATCTTGTCTTTCCCCTTCTCTTGTTTCTCCTCCTTTTATGTTTTTTGCTTATACATGGATGGATAAATCGATAGATAGATAGATAGATAGATAGATAGATAGATAGATAGATAGATAGATAGATAGATAGTGTTAGACATGGGATTCCTGGCATCGTTTCCTTGTCTTTTTGCCTCTGCTTCCTATGTTTTTGACTGCATACTGGATTTTGTTTTTGCTGGTTTTGGTACTCTGGGCACTTTACCACTGCTGACCAGTGTTAAAGTGCAAGTGCTCTCTGTGTGCATTTTAACTCTAGTTGCTTTTCCATGATTGGCATATTTCATTTACTAACAAGTCCCTAGTAGAGTGCACTAGAGGTGCCCAGGGCCTCTAACTCAAATGCTACTAGTGTGCCTACAACACTGATTGTGCCATCCATATGAGTAGCCCTATAAACATGTCTCAGACCTGCCACTGCGTGTCTGTGTGCAGTTTTGCACTGCCAATTCAACCTGGCAAGTATACCCACTTGCCGGGCCTAACTCCTCCCTTTTGCTACATGTAAGTCACCCCCAATGTAGGTCCTAGGTAGGCCCATGGGCAGGGTGCAGTGCATGTAAAAGGTAGGACATGTACTGGTGTGCTTTACATGTCCTGATAGTGAAATACTGCCAAATATGTTTTTCACTATTACAAGGCCTATCTCTCCCCTAGGTTAGCATGGAGGATGCCTTTAAATATCTTTTAATTGGAGTTTCCCATTGGTAGCAGATAGAGATATGGAGTTTCGGGTCTCCAAGCTAAAAATTTAAAAATGCATCTTTCAGTAAAGCTGAGTTTTAGGTTGTCTGTATGAAAATGCCACTTTTAGAAGGTGGGCATTTTCTTGCTTAAACATTCTGTGCCTCTGCCTGCCTGTGGAATCCATATCTGGGTTATACTGGCAGTTAGACTGTTTGTGAATTCCCTTTTGACAGTGACACAAAGGGAGATGAGGAGTGTCCTGCAAATCCTGATGAGTCTCCTGGGCTAGAGTGGGGAGGCACTGACACTTACACCTGAAAGGGCTCTGACTGTCCTCACACAATGCAGTCTTTAACCCTCTGGTGTGTCTCTGGGGTGTGGCCTGGGCCAGACAGTTTCTTGTCAACAACAGAGACTTTCCTTTGAAGTTTGCCTACTTCAAAGGCAGAAATGGGTATAAGTAGTGGACCCAAAATCCCAGGCTTTCCTATTACTTCTGGATGAAGAGGAACCTCTGCCAAGGAGAAGAGCTGAAGAGCTGGAGGAGGAATACAGCCCCTTTGCCTGTGACTGTGTTTTGTTGTGTTGGCCTCCAGTTGTTGCTTCTACCTTAGAGAGGGCAAAGACTGGACTTTACTGTGTTTTCCTGCTTGTGAATTGTCTCCAAGGGCATGGACTGAGCTTGCCCCCTGTTTTGAAGTCTCAGGACCATCAAAGACGTCCTCTACCACTACCTGGGATCTCTTGCTGAGACTCCTACCCTGCCAAGTGGTGCCCACTCCAGTCCCTGGGCCCTTGAAAGGTGAAGCTGGTGGAACCAAGGCTGAAATCCACGCATCAGAGCCAAGCACAAGAAAGATCAATGCAGCACCTGCATCGCAGCTAAAAAATCAACACAGCACTTGCATCGCAGGTGGAAAATCAACACAACACCTGCTTCCATCTGCCAAAATTGATGCATCAGCTACGCAGCATGATTCTTCGCCAGCGTGCATCAGGATTTTGTATGCATCATTGCTAGGCATCAAAACCACAGTGAACCTGCATGGACCCAAGGTTGCCAGTCAGGAAATGCTTTTCTGAGGTCTTCGATTTCCTCGTAGTGAGATACACAGATCAACTGCGGCAAGCCTGCATTCATAACAGCAGTATTTCTCATAAAGATAAATTGGTGAGAGCAGTGCCACCTTGGATCAAGGCAGCTTTTACTCACATGCTTCTTCACAAAGGCCCATTCTCCAGGAACTAGATCATGGGGTGGCTCTTCACTTGTTGATGGTCTATTTGCCTGAATCAAGGATAGATCGTAGCACATAAGCCAAACTCTTGTAGTTGTCCACCGAAAGGTCCTCAGTAATATTTACAAATGTTCCAGCAAGAAAACCACAAACTCACATCACTCTCTCTGTTGAATCGCATATGTACAAAGTCCAGTCACTTTATTTGGTGGTGTTTCTAAGGCTCATTATTAGAAGGGGAAAAGAATCTGGTCATTTTAGTAACCCTGAGTTGCATATTTTTCATAGCTTTACCTCGAGAGTAACATTCACTCTCTCACATACTCTAGAAACGTTGGGTCAAAAGCCACAATGAAGTGCTGATCAATTGTCAATGAAGTAAACAATAATTTTATCAAATCATTTTTCAAACGTGTCCCTTTACCTGATTCTAAAGAAGTTGGCAAACTAAATCTAGGGATTAATTCCCTCAGTAAGAGTTTAGCTGTGGTCATACTGCCAAATCTCTCAGTCAGAAATCCTTTGGCCTACCTTTAAACTAGACAACAGCTAGGATTTAATGCAAACCATCACATCTAGGCATCTCAACATAGTTGATCCATCCTCTAGTAAAAGGGGCATAAGACTGTCCGACATCACTCAAAGTCACTGCAGTCTTTTTTGCCTACATTTAACTGCTGGAAAGCAACATAGAGCTGACAAATATCTTCAGCTGCAGTTGATAACAGAGAAGCATCCCATCTTCTCACATCCTTCTGAAAATACTTCTTATTAGCTACCATCATTTTATTTAACTCTGCAATGCTTGGCATACTTCAAAACTTCATTGATGGATTTTGCTTGTCAGCATATCATGTTCAGCATATCTCTGGGGACAAACCTAAGACAACAGCTGAAGAACTTTCTTTTGTGGGGTCATCGACTCCACTATACTGCCTATAGATCTGCATTAGTCTCTCATAATGCTTTGAAATGATTCTTTAGGTTTGTGTGTCACCCTTAAAGTTTTTCACAGATTTATTTATTTCAGCTGCACTTTAGTCTCCAAATGTTCAATAAGTAATTTATTGTTATCAAACACAGTAGGAAATGGACTATTGTTGGGCTGAATCCTTGACAGTTCTTCTTTCAGGTAATTTGCAAATGCCTTGCACTTCAACCACAAATCTCAAACAAAATATTCAAATCAACTGAAAGGATCTGCTAAATCATCACAATTCTGTCCACTTTTGTACACCACTTGTCTAGCTCTTCTCTAAGCTTCAGATTTTTTTTGTGAATGTTAGGTAATCAGACACTGTCCAAGGCATGTGAACATCTATGTACTATTCTCGTGGGCATTCAACATTCACCCCCCATAAAGAATCACTCACAACAGTTTATTTTTCCTTATCAGGTTTCTTTAGTTTTTCATCCTCCTTTTTTCAACCACCTCTCTATATATCCTTTCAAGTTCTCAATTATGAGTTTAATTAATTCTCTCACATTCATTCTCAATCTGACATGCTCCGTTATTGTATTTTATTGTCATTAAATTCCATTGTCAAATTTCTGAAAACTGTCTTTTTTCACAGATTTACTCCAAATACATCTGTAACATCTTCAAGCTTATCATATACATCACACTAATGCCTTGCTGCTTCTTTCCAGTATATCATATCTTCTTCACTATATGTAATTATTCTGTATTCACTTATCATTTATCAGACCATTAATAATTCTGCTCATTTCATTTTTGAGTCTAACAATATCAATTGCTTCAGGCTGTCTCAGTGCTGATATCACTGTTGCACTAACACTAGTAACACATCAGTATCAGAACTCTGTATTAATAAAAGAGATTATTAATAATTAAATTATTAATAATAATACTAATAATAATTATTATTATCCAGCGATTCTCCCCTGAACATGTGAAATTTGATCAACATTATACACTGAGGCGGTCATTCTGACTTTGGCGGGCGGCGGAAACCCCCTTCCATGAGGATGCCGGCTCCGAATGGAGCCGGCGGAGTGGAAGAGGTGCGACGGGTGCAGTTGCACCCGTCGTGATTTTCAGTGTCTGCTTGGCAGACACTGAAAATCTTGGTGGGGCCCTGTTAGGGGGCCCCTGCAGTGCCCATGCCATTGGCCATTGGCATGGGCACTGCAGGTGCCCCCAGGGGCCCCACGACACCCGTTACCGCCAGCCAGGTTCTAGCGGTCAAAACCGCCAGAACCAGGCTGGCGGTAAGGGGGTCGGAATCCCCATGGCGGCGCTGCCTGCAGCGCCACCATGGAGGATTCCCTAGGGCAGCGGGAAACCGGCGGGACACCGCCGGTTTCCCGTTTCTGACCGCGGCTGTACCGCCGCTGTCAGAATGCCCATGGATGCACCGCCAGCCTGTTGGCGGTGCATCCGCGGTCCCCGGCCCTGGCGGTAGTCAACCGCCAGGGTCAGAATGACCGCCTGAATGTCTTACATTTAGAAATCATCAATAAATCCATCCACCTTATCCGAATTACTTCAAAGTAATTTAGCTTCTTCTTTCTCTTTATTGGATCAAATTTCATGTTTATCTTTTGTATTTTCTTTTTATCAGTCTCTTTATTAATTGCAGGAAACACACCCACTCTTTATACCATGTCCTCTCTCCATGCTTTCTTATGCATTCACTTTCTAGCATCCAACTATTGTATTACAGTTTTGCTAACTTGACACTTCAGCATTCTCTTTTGCTCTGTCTCATTTGAAAGAAAATCTCATCCATTCAATGCTTGGTATTGTGCCGGTCTATGTAGTGGTGTCACTTCGTACATAGCAAACCTACAATATTTCATCTTTCTAACATTGAAAGTACCACTCACAGAAAACAACACATAATAAGCGGGTGAACCTTCAAGAGGCTCTTTATCTCCCTCATGAACTAGTACTGCAAACTTTTTCACAGCATCACCCATCTTTAATCAAGCTAGGTTGAGCACCATAAACAAATAACTAATCACTATTAGAATTCAAAACGAGACTAGAAATGCAAATTCAAAAAAAAGAAACTTTGTCTGCCTAGCGGAATATGGGGAAGGAATCAAATTTGCTACAAAACCAAGAAAAACAATAAAAGCAATCTCAATCACACTAACATAAATCTCGGACCAGTGCAAATCTATCTCTGAATCTGTCTGTTCCCTGTCATGAAATCACTAACAAGTCACAGAGGACTCTAACATGTTAACTATGAGCTACCAAAAACAATCAGCTCTTTTTAACATTTACAGGACTGATTAACTGATCGGGCTATGAGTGAGACTTTTCCAGTTGAGAACGCTACACGTTATATAACACTTAACAATAGCGCAAAGAAAATATGCTCAGAACAAGCCACACAAGACAGGTTTCAAACTACACACCACCAAGGTCTATTAAAATTGAAAACTTAATGCAGAAGGCAAAAGGTTCTATTTAGTTGAATAATTTCAAAATGCTCAAAATGCGAATACATCTATGATATCATTGACATCAGAAACTAAATCCTAATCTTGTCATAAACTAATTCTGAATACGGTGCAGCCGAAGACAAGTCAGAGCCAAGAAGCATGGGCCAGATGTAAAAAACATTTTCCCATACACAAATGGCCGGATTCATTTGCTACTAGAAAAATGCTTTTTCTAATGTACAACATGCAAAACGCGATTCAGTAACTTGTTACAGAATCGCATTTTGCATGTGTGATTCTGTTATTAGAAGGGGCCTATTTAGGTTGTCTTTTTCAAATACCGAATCGGGAAGGTATGTATCACTGCTTTGCGACCGAATTTTGGTCGCAAAACTATAATACTTTACCACTAGTTTAAAACTGGTGGTAACCCTATCACAAAGGGGAGGAGGTTTCATGGAGACCCCTTATCCTTCAATAATGTCAAAAATATATATTTGAAGAGCAGGTAGTGGTCCAACGGACCACTGTCTACTCTTAAAAAAATGAAATTGCAAAGTATATTTTTTTTAAAAAACATCCCATTGTCCATTTTGGAAAAACGATTGCATTGAAAAAACGATTGCTTTATTAAAAAGCAAACACAAAACATGGTTGTCTGCTGGCCTCAAGGGGGCCAGCTTCCCGTATGATGGCTGTGCTCAAAAGACTATCATACATTAGGAATACCGATGTCCTAATTGCAAGAGAACTGCAATTAGGAAATGGGTATTCCTAATGTTAGTGCATCTGGCCCCATCTGCATAAGGACAGCATAGAAAGTAGGTGAAAACCTGTGGGCTCATTTACAAGCACCTTGCGCAGCCAGTGTGTCACTTTTTATATGGGAATAGTGATGCACCAGCAGCACAAGGGGCTTGTAAATGAACTCCCTCAAAATAAATCTGAGCATGGAATGATAAACAGACCAGGATGGAGTCTGATCTGTAAGAGAGCTAGAGAAAGATGTGGCTAATGCCCAAATGATTAGTGTTTATGCCATTTCATACAGAACAACTGCTCAACCACTGTAATGTGACAAAAGAAAGGGACATAACACAGCCAATTGATGATAAGAAAACACAACACATGGTAGTATTAAACGTTTCCCTACAGCTAATGAATATGCTGTACTGTGCCTTACCTTGAAAATAATACTATATTCAGAAATAAAAAAGGCAAACAGCACCTCAGTTTGGCTGAATCAAATGTTCTTTCATTAGTATACAGTCATAGCCTTTCTGTTTAGGAACAGAAAAGATTACATTTTATAAATGCCACAGAGCACACAAGACAACTATACAAACTCATTTCATATGCTAAAATAAACTATGAAGGACACACTTGCGATCTGCGGAACATAGATTGCGAGGAGGAAGACAAGCTGGAGTCAAGTTCTAAATCACAATAATAAACATCTAAAATAATCACATTGAAAACATGTCTAGGCCTCAAGTCTCACTCATTTGAATGTTATAGAAGTCATTTAATTTAAAATATAAATATACCACACATTTGCATTGCATTAGTACCAATTAATACACAGAATTATTAACTGATTAACTGTGGAATTTATATGTGCCGGCATCAACATTTTCCAATTCCCACTATACAAGAGACGCGCAATCAAGGATAATTCAGCTGGTTTTATTCAAGTGTTATAACCAGCCCTAGCAACACATTTTGGCTAAACAGCCTTGTTCACGCTTGGGGTGGCAGTGCATATCAACCAACATGTACAAGCATGACACACAACAGGGTAAAAGGACTAGAAAATGCCTCTGTTCCTCAGTTACACAAGGCTGGCCATTTTGGAGCTGGGCTGATAATGTAAACATTGTTATAATCATACCTAAATCAATTAATCGGGGTCAAGCACATTTATTATGAAATAGTAAGAGAATGTGCTGCTAAATAGACCAAACCAAAAAGTTATTTCATGAATTCATTATAAACATCAATAATAAGTCCGTAGCTCCCATAATTCATTTTGGCATATTTATGAGCCTCTAGCACCAAGTTGTGCCACATTTGTGCCATTTATTTCAATGCAAATGTGGTATTCATGTGTCATTTCCCATGCAGCATATTTACAAAGTGGTGCAATGCTTGCAGTGCGCCATAGGAATCTATGAGCTTCCCTTGCAACATTTTTATTGGCATTTTAAACTCCTGCTAAGTGCAGGCATTAAAAACTGTCTCCCATTGATTAAAATGGGCCTCTGGGTGCTTTGCAGGATTAGCGGCATAATTTATGATGCTAATCCTGCAAAGCGCCAGGCTACCGTTACAAATTATGCCGCCAGTCACCCTAACTAACACCATGGTGCGTCGTATTATAAATACGGCGCTACCATGGTGGTGCAAAGGGGGGTGCTAAGTGGCGCGAGAAAAGTGGTGCTGCATTAGTGTAGCGGACCTTTTAATAAATATGACCTATAGTGTTTAGTCATACTCTAAACCTATTGTAAGGCCAAATACTCATTCCCTACAGTGATAGGTAATCATGAATAATGGGTATGAATTTTACAAAAGAGGTCAGGTGGCTCAACTAGTGTGATCAATAACAGGATTATAAACTTCTGCATCAATCAATAAGCCCAAGTGGGCATATGGTACCCTAAATATATGATAATGTGGTTCTATACTCAACATTCAAATGTCATTTATTATTTATTTATTTATATATATATATATATATATTTTTACATACATATATATATATTCGTCAGCAAAATTAACAATCGCACTCCAGGAAGTTCTTATATCAGCTTTTTATTTAGTAGAAAAGTGCTTCCACCACCCAACGCGTTTCGACCACAAACAGGTGGGATATTTTCTATTTTCTATTATCTTTCTACAGACAGTCCTTTGGGATTACCATTTTGGGGGTACAGCTATTGGTTGCCACCCTTGTTTGACCACAGGTCCCCCTCTTTATTGGTATTCCATTAAAATATGGCTGCCATTTCTTTGTTACAAAAACATCTCTACAATATGGCCGCCACTATTTCCTATTCCTAACCCCATTACAAAATGGCTGCCACTCTTTTACTGTTAGGGAATTCCTTCAAGATGGCCGCCACTTTTTCCTATTCCTAACCCCATTACAAAATGGCCGCCACTCTTTTACTGTTAAGGAATTCCTTCAAGATGGCCGCCGCTTTTCTCGAGTCCTCTTTCTAGCTTGATGCCCCACCACCATTTATAAACCCCTCTCCGGCTATGTCTCACTTTTTCTGGGACGCGGAGCAGGGGTAGGTTATCCACCCGGTGGCCACACGAGCGGGGTAAGTCCTATGTTACCTTTTTTTAAGGAGCAGAAGAGTAACTATCTATATTGCAGACCACTTTCTTTGCCCCTTCTTGATCCTTGGTAAGGGGCTGTCATTAAACATTGGACACTACTATGACCCTGTGCCCTTATTATTAATGATATTGGTGTACATTATTGGACTGGCGATTGTCTACACTATACACATTTTTTGGACATGTTTGACTTGTGATTTAAGATTATTTTGACAATTTGAATTGACTAACAATATTCCACATAGTTATGGTGATTACCTGTATCCTCATAATTAGGACTTTCTGTTATTGGACATGTTTGAGCCATGATTTAAATTTGTCCTGAATAGTTTGAATGGATTTATAATCCTTGAGATATTTATACTTGTTATGTATGACATGTCATCTATATCTATACTTAGTTGACTATACAAGCCTGGACCACTGATGCTTATCGCTATCCCGATGGGGCCCATCCTTTAATACAAGGAGGGTAAGGATTCATCCTCTGAATTGAGAGGAGTCGTTTTATTTATATTTCACTGTGTGATACACTGCACATTAGGGTTTCTCACCGGAATGAGCTCACTGTGCACATGGTTATATTTGTATTTTGAGTCTGTTTTTTTGCTCTTTGTAGGTTTTTGTGGTACGAAGAAATCCCGTATTGGGTTATAACATGTGGATTAGGTAAGTTTTTTGGTCCTGACGAATCGCACCGATGTTAACAGGCATTTTTTGCGAGAAACATGTTGACCCCGATGATAGAAGTATAGTTAGTTCTGTACTCTAACTCTCCACATTCCCCTAATTCAGGGACTGACAGTTTTTTTGTTTCTGAGGGTGGACTAGACATTACTTCTAATCCTTACCCACACTCTGGGGCATATTTATACTCCGTTTGCGCCGAATTTGCATCGTTTTTTTCGACGCAAATTCGACGCAAAACTAACTCCATATTTATACTTTGGCGTTAGACGCGTCTAGCGCCAAAGTTCCTGGAATTAGCGTCTTTTTTTTGCGTGAACACCTTCCTTGCGTTAATGATATGCAAGGTAGGCGTTCCCGTCTTAAAAAATGACTGCCCGGGAGTGGGCGGGTCTAAAAAACCCGCATTTGCGCCGGATTTTAGCGCCTGGGTCAGGGCAGGCGTTAAGGGACCTGTGGGCTCAGAATGAGCCCAGAGGTGCCCTCCCCTGCCCCCAGGGACACCCCCTGTCACCCTTGCCCACCCCAGGAGGACACCCAAGGATGGAGGGACCCACCCCAGGGACATTAAGGTAAGTCCAGGTAAGTATTTTTTTTTTTTTTTTTGTGGCATAGGGGGGCCTGATTTGTGCCCCCCTACATGCCACTATGCCCAATGACCATGCCCAGGGGACAGAAGTCCCCTGGGCATGGCCATTGGGCAAGGGGGCATGACTCCTGTCTTTGCTAAGACAGGAGTCATTTCAATGGGGGATGGGCGTCGTTAAAAAATGGTGCAAATCGGGTTAAGACGTTTTTTTTGCCTCAGCCTGACTTGCCCCATTCTTAGATGCCCAAACGCCATTTTTCCCTACGCCGGCGCTGCCTGGTGTACGTGGTTTTTTTTCACGCACACCAGGCAGCGCCGGTCGGCTAACGCCATTCAATAAATACGGCACCCGCATGGCGCTTCAGAATGGCGTTAGCCGGCGCTAATTGTTTTGGCGCAAAACTGCGTTAGCGCAGTTTTGCGTCAAAAAGTATAAATATGGCCCTCTGTTTTTAATCATGACAGGTGTCTGGGTTGATTAAATACGATATTTCCAGATCTCTAGCCATTTTTATTTTCACATACCCATATACCAATCCCACATACTAGCACTCAGCTACCGGCATTCTTTACATTCAAAAGATCTCCGGCAAAGAGCCCCCACAAGGGGCCCGTCAGGCATTGCAGTGCCGGCCTGACGAGGAGCAAAAGCCCGATGATGAAGCATGTCACCATTTCGTGAGTGAGGGGTCTTGTTCTAATAAGAGCAGACTCATGGACTCTATTACTTACTGTTTACATTTGTACTAGTCTATTGACTGGAGCTGTGTACTTTTGTTTTTTTGGTATTATGATGGGAGTACCGTACACAGGACCAACTTTTCTCTAAACACTCCCGACATATTAGCCCTTATTTGTTTGCACTTGATCACAGGTAGCCATTGTCTCCATCCGCCACACTTATGTAGTCCCCTTTATATTGTCCTGGTTATTTCATTCTGGGACATGTAGTTTTTGAATGTTATTCCACTATATGTGATTTTCCTTTTCACCCATTTACTTGTACCTTTTGACATAATACTTGTCACATCCCTTACATAACATTTTTCTATCATCTTTCAAACCTTAACCTATACCCAGAGTTATTTTTCACATTCTTACCATTCTTATTAGACTGTGTATTTTATTGTTTTTTTTTATCTCTTCTCGGACTGCCTTTCTATCATTCTTATTTGTTGTTTTGTCACAACATATTATTAAAGCAAAAAAGGGAAGTGAAAATTCAAAAATCAATTATATATGTCACACTATTATCTATTTGCATAAATTCCTTACCCTAATATGATCACTTTATTTTCTCTTATACAATAAATATTGCACCAAAGCAATTGTCCTTTGTTTTAAATTTCACTCTTAATTATACAATCCTAATCAATCTTTTTACAGCATTTTTCTATACAAGTGTGGGAATGGACGACAATGTTGTCACCAAATATACCCAGTGTAACTTAAAAACTCTGATTTTCCTTTTTATAGACAACAATATCTACAAAATATACATTATTTCTTCTTTTTTCTTTTTTCTCTTTTAACCTCCATCCATTTGTGTATATCTATGAGAAGATAATATATAGTCTTTCCATTTGTTTTTTTCTTATACTTATTATTCACTTGTTTCCTCATAAATGTACAAAAAGTTCTTCATTGGTGTTCAAACCAAATGGAATCTTAGCCTTTAAATTGATAATGTATCTGGATTCCAAACAACGTAATTGTAATGTTCTATTGCCCCCTCTTTCATTCTCAGGGACATGAGCTATTCCAAAGTAACACATTGCCTGCAAATGTTTTTCATGACACTGCCTTTGATGTTTCACCATTGCATAACTTAGATCATTATTGTTGACAGAGATATGTTCTAGTATTCGTTTCTTCAATTTGCAAATTGTGCTTCCTACATATTTCAAACCACACCCACATTTCAATACATATACCACATAAGTTGTCTCACAAGTTATTTTTTGGTTAATCTTCTAAGTGTGTCCCATGGTGTCTTTTACTACCTTTCTATTTTCACCAATTTGGCAGGCTTCGCATTTCAAACATTTTAAAAATCCCATATTCTCTTTATCAATCATGTCTGTGGTACTTGTTCAACAAAATGGCTTTTCACAAGCTGATCTTTTATGGAAAGTGCCCTCTTGTAAGTAATCTTCGGTCTTGTTCCCACCAAGGGTCCAATATCCAAATCATTATACAGTAAATTCCATTGTCTCTTCAAAATCTTTCAGATCTTGTTATGTTCTTTATTATATGTCATATCATTCTAATGTCATGATCTTTCTTAATCTGAGAATGTTTCGATATTTTCTTTATCAAGGTGTGTTCTCTATATGTTTTGTTGTGCATTCAACATCCCCACTCTGATATGATGTTGATTATATCCTCTTCTTTTAAACCGATTTTTTACCTCCTCACATTGTTCTAACATTACACTATCATCTGAGCAGTTTTGTCTTACTCTCAAGGATTCACCATAAGGTATGCTTTTCATTAAACTTTGTGGATGAAAGCTCGTGCCATGTAGGAGGCTATTTGTGGATGTGGATGTGGGTTTTCGATACATGGTTGTGTGTAATGTTTGATCGTGAACATAAACTTCAATATCCAAAAATTCTATCTCCTTCCTGTTAGTTTTGTGTGTAAATTTTAAACCAACCTCATTGGTATTCAAGGTCTCAAAAAATTCCTGAACAAATCATCAATAAATCTCAACCATAGTAGTACCTTTTCCATATATTGGTTGTTATCTTCTCGCCAAGCCACTTCCATCTCCCACCAACCCATGGTGAGATAGGCATAGCTTGGAGAAAAGGAAACTCCCATAGCTGTCCCTTGTGTTTGCAAGAAGAGCTCATGATTAAACATAAAAATATTGTTACTCAGACATATTTCAATCAGAGTCAACAGCATCTTCGAATGTTGTAATTCTTGGACATTACACTGTCTCAAAAAATAATCAATGGCCTTAAAACCCACTTCATGTCTAATAGATGTGTACAAAGATACCACATCCACTGGTACCAGTAAATATTCCTCCTGCCAAGTAATGTCTGTAAGTATTCTTAAACAAATCACCTGTGTCCTTAATGTAAGAACTCAATGTTGGAACCATGGGTGCCAAATAATAATCAATATAGGATGACATATTTTCATATAAGACACCACAACTTGAGACAATAGGTCTACCTGGCGGATTTATTAATGTTTTGTGTATCTTGGGTAAGAAGTAAGTTGTTGGAATAACTGGAAATTCATTGTATAGGAAGTGATATTCATTTTCATTAATCCATTTCTCATCTCGCCACTGTTTTAAAATATATATTCCAATGTTTTAATCAAATCACCCATAGGATTCTCTTTTAGTCTTTGGTAATTATTCTTATTACTCAATTGTCTGTATGCCTCACATTTGTAATCTTGTGTATTCATAACAACTATATTTCCTCCCTTGTCCGCTGGTTTCATTTCTATTGTTTTAACCAATTTTATACATTCCAGGGCTTGTCTTTCACCTAATGCTAAATTTTCCTTTCTACCCTCCTGGTAATTCTTTCTTAATTTATCCAAATCTTTTACCACTAACTCATGAAAGTTATCAATTTTATCACCAGGGTTTTCAATTGGACAAAACTTAGATTGTGCTTCAAAGAACTATATTGGTGTTGATCAGTTCTTATATCCAAAATTCTTCTTCATCTTAATTATATATGAGATCATAACATATTTTCAGGTCCTGTATCTGATCAATATTTAGATCCATATCTTTAATTTTCTTTTCTCCTTCATGATCATTTCTTATATATTTGTTGGCAAAAACTTTTTAAATTTCAATTTTCTCACAAATTTATAAATGTCAATTCGCAATTCTGTATAATCAAACTGTATCTCTGGACAAAAGGACAGACCTTTGTTTAGTAATTTCCTTTCTTCTGTTGTTAAATCATAGTTTGATAGGTTCACTATCAAAATATTATCTTCTATTGTTGAAACTATTTCTTTTGATGCTCCCGTAACTGATACCTTCTTCTTCCCGTTTCCTCTTCTCGTCCTCCTATGTCTTGTCTTTGGGTAGAGTTCTTTCTTCGATCTCTGTATCTCAGGGTCCTTTGATCAATGTTCAGCAGTTGTAGTTCCTCTAAAAAAGACGTTTTTACAATATGTGATGTACATGGTTGTTCTTTCTCTCTGATTTCCACACCTGATTCACTTACAGTCTCATTTGATGCTGTAATCACTGACAGTTTGCCTGATGCATATTGTTTCTTTAAATTATTAAACCTCCTGGCAAACGTTAATATTGTACCATTAAGGTAATCTTGCTCATCCCTTACAAACTTTACTCTGCTTTCTTCTTCTACTTCTGTTTCATATCTGTCAAGTCTATTTTCCACTAATTCTTTAAATTTTTTACTCTCATTCCTTCCATGTTCTTAATTTGGGCTCTCCTCGTCCCTTTAACATCTCAGATTTGGTGTCAGCTTGGCTAGGTAAAGTGAAAATTCTTAAACCTTGAGGTATTCGCCCCACTTAAATTATTTTTCCAGTGTTATAATTTCCCAACTCTTTGTAATCTCTCTCTTTGACAATTTCTCCAATTGCCAAAATGCTTGTTTCAAGGTATATGCCTTCTCCTTTCGGTTTGTTATTTCCATATTTGTTAATATGCTAGTATCTCCACAAAACATTAATTCTGCTTTTTGTCTTCTTTTGGGTGCTCTCACTTCCATTTTAGCACAGTCTATAATGTAATCAACATGAATTTATAGATGTCACCCTTCTTCCTCTTTCTTTTACATAAGTTATTAAAAATTACTATAGGCAACCACTCTTCTATTAATCTCTCTTATTATTCCATTTCTAATTAATAAACTTTATATGTATGTTCCTTCTTCCCAAATCCTTAATAACAATGCTTCACAGTGTGAAAAAGTTCCTTTTAATTCTCCTCATTCACTGCCTATTCAGAAATCACTCAATTCACATACAAGAAACTGTCAGGGTGTCGACACGTTGCTTTCAATTTAACTTGTACTTTTTACAAGCTCTTAACTTCCCGGTCTATTTCTCCACTCTTCTTTTAGACTGCATCGATTTAATCAAAGTGTTTACAACATTCAGCACATTCCAATTCATTCACACACCTTTGGGGAAGGAGACTCCTATTCGAACGCCGTCCTCCGACCTCGCTCGTTTAGCGCTTCAGTTCCCTTGTATATACGGCTGTCATTCTTTTATCCAATTCCAGCGTTATTGTGTTGGTTTAATATCAAATGTCACACTTTGCCTTTTCACAATATATACTAGTAGTAACCTTTTATCCACGCCGAACAAGGCTGATTGTCAATAACGATATTGCCGTTTCAACACCATTTTCCCTTCAAACAATCCATGTTTCTTCCACCAATGTCGTTTTGTTTAATTGGCTTTGGCAGTATTTCATAAATCGAATTTCCCGTTTTGGTGACAAACGTTTCACTGTGCCACCTCACAGTTTGAAATTGCCGTGATCTTTAAACCACACGGAAACCGATTGACTTTATTTTACGATGTTGCCACTTCAGAATCCTCTATCCTTCAAATGTTCCATGTTTCTTTTAACTGTTATCGGGCGACCCGATTAATTACAATAATTACCAAATGGCCGCTTACTAAATCGCTTGCTCTTGCTGCCAGTGCTTATGGAGGAGTTAGCGACCAAACTCCCATAAAATTCTTCAGCAAAATTAACCATTGCACTCAAGGAAGTTCTTATATCAACTTTTTATTTAGTAGAAAAGTGCTTTTTGGATTAAAAAAACAATAAAATATACAATCTAAGACCTATCTCTTACTTAAGAGGTGTGTGTAGTAAGGTGTAGAGAAAGACTTGCCACCCCACACAGACCTCTCTCTCAGATGACAGGTATACATAGTAGTGAGCATGGAGGGACTGTCCTGTCCTGTAAGATCCCTCTCTTGGATGATGGGTGTGCATAGTAGGTTATGAGGAGAGACTGGCCTCTTCCCTCAAACCTCTCTCTTTCATGAAAAATATACATAGTAGGATGTCTGCATGGACTGCCCTCTCTTTCCACACCCCTTTCTCTGATAACAGGAGCACGTAGTAAGGTGTGTACATGGACTGCCCTATCCATCCGGACCTCTCTCTCAGATGATAAGTTGTATAGTAGAGTGTATGGCAAGAGACTGCATCTCCACTAAGTCCTCTCTCTTCGATCAAAAGGGTACATATTAAGGTGTCTACATGGACTACCTTCTCCTTTCAGACTGTTCTCTCAAATGGTGGGTGTGCATAATGGACTGTATAAAGAAGACTTGCCTATCCTGTGATGGCCTCTGTCTCAGATGACGGGTGTGTTCAGAAGGGTGTATACATTAGCTAGCATCTTCTGTCGGACCTCTGTCTCAGATGATGGCTGTACATAGTTGTGCATGTACATGCACTAGCCTCTCTTGTAAAACCATCTCTCAGATGACTGGTTTGCATATTAGGCTGTGTACATTGACTGACTTCTTCCATCACAGATCTGTGTCAGATGATGGGTGTGCATAATGGGATGTGTGGAGAGAGACTAACATCTGCACTGAGACCTCTCTCTTAGATAACAGGTGTACATAATATAGGTGGTCATTACAACATTGGCGGTAAAAGCCGCTTACCACCGTGCAGAAGACCGCCAACACACCGCAGCGGCTGCGGAAATCCGCCACAGCTATTATGACCCACATTTCGGAATCCGCCAAAAGTCAGAAACACACACAAGTCCGCCACACCAAAGGTCAGTGATAAACTGGCGAAAAAAAAACCTCCACCGTCACGCCAACAGAAATACGCCCACACTATCATGACACACGAATCCACGCTGCGGTCTTTCAACCACGGTATTCCATTGGCGGTACACACCGCTGCGCTCAAAATACACACACTCTTACAAAACACAACAACATTGGACAATTCAAAATACACACACCTGATACACATACACACACCACTCCCACACACCCAATACAATATAAAACACACACCCACATCACCCACAAACCCCCACAACAAAAAAATCAGAAAGAAGGACAGAGAGAGACACCACCAGCAAAAACAACAGCATCCACAGGCACACCACACCATCACCCACACAACTTCCACGCACCTCACACAACACACCACTGCATATCACCACACTTATCACCACACACTCCACCCCACACATCACCTACACCACCCCATGGCATGGCAAAGAAACCCCAGGTTCTCGGAGGAGGAGCTCAGGGTCATGGTGGAGGAAATCATCCGGGTAGAGCCACAGCTATTCGGATCACAGGTGCAGCACACCTCAATTGCAAGGAAGATGGAGCTATGGCGAAGAATAGTGGACAGGGTCAACGCAGTGGGACAGCACCCAAGAAATCGGGAGGACATCAGGAAGAGGTGGAACGACCTACGGGGAAGGTGCGTTCCGTGGTCTCAAGACACCACCTGGCAGTTCAGCGGACTGGCGGCGGACCACCACCTCCTCCCCCACAACTAACAACATGGGAGGAGCAGGTCTTGGCGATTCTGCATCCTGAGGACCTCGCAGGAGTAGGTGGAGGAATGGACTCTGGTAAGTCAAAGCTTTACTATTACATCCCCCACCCTACCTTCATGCTATCACATACCCCCACCCTCACCCCCAGCACCCCAACTCCTCACATATGTCCCAACATCACAAACCACCCATCCCAACACCAAGCCCTGCATGCAACAACAAAGCATGGACACCCATCACCAAAGCATGCCCACTGCACATACCCATACACCCCCCTAAACCATCATCACACAAGCTCCGCACAGGAATGGTAGCACTGGGGTAAACGGTCACCCACCCATTGCACACCATTACACACAGATTTAATAAACATCCTTTTATACCCCTGCAGGACCCCTACCCAACGTCACTGGACAGGAGGGTCCACACACGTCCACACCACCAACAGAAGAGGCCCACAGTGATGACAGCACCTCTGTCCAACTGGATCCAGATGACCAGCCCGGACCATCGGGGACCTCTGGACAGTCGGTTCCCCTCACACAGGCACAGGCCACCACAGAGCTTCCCCCCTCTGGAAACACCAGCACAGCACCCGCCCAGCGGGCCCATACCTCCGTCCCCAGGACACGTCAATCAGCAGTGTGTCCACCACTACAGGGAGCCCAGGCTAACCCACCACCCCAACAACAACAGGGACCTGGGGGCAGTGGCAGTGGGCGCACGGTCCAGGGGACGGAGGCCCAGGAACACAGGGGAACTGGGAGGGCTACTGTGCGACAGGGGGCGGACATGCCAAGGGAACCCACTCTCCTCGAGGCCCTCTCCTCCATCATGGGAGCCTTCCACCACTCCCAGGAGACGATGGCAACGGTACTGGCCAAATTTCAGGAGACCCAGCGCATGCAGGAGGAACAGTATATGGGCTTCAGGGAGGAACTCAGAACCATCAGCTCCACCCTGGGCACCATCGTAGGGGTGCTGAAGGAACTACTCAACACCAGGAGGGACACTGTGGCACTACAAGGGGCCCCTGACACTAGCATGGACGATGAACTGCCCACCACCTCCGCCGGCGCTAGTGGACAGGACGCCCCGCCACAGGACAACCACACCAACACCCCACCACCTGCAGAGGGAGAACCACCCCTCAAATGGTCCCTGAGATCCAGGACAAAGACAGAGCAAGATGCCAAGACCCCAGCCAAGAAATGAGACCACCCTAATTGTCATCCTACTGTCCCACTTTGTCACCCTGCCCATAATTAAACTGCCCCAGCTCCACTTCCTATGCCCATTTGGGCAATGCACATGTGAGACTAATAGACTGGACTCTGCCATGGACACTCCTCCGCCATCACCCCTCACCGTTTCACTACCCCCTCCAATATTGAGCATTTAAATAAACACACCTAAAGCACAAAACGATCTGGAGTCTGTCTGTGATTTCAAAATAGTGTATTAGCAATTACAGTGCTAAAATGTTTTTAAAATAGTAATGTCAACATACCTATGTCACACAGCTCTAGTCCCTGAGGAATCTAAGCAGATGTCACACAGTGGGACCCACATCTGTGAAATCGTAAGGGAAAGTGACAACTCAGTGACCATACACTAGGTGAAAACAACAGACAGGAGAGAGGTAATAGTGTTAAAGTACATGTAGTAGGCAGGTTTGTATTCCTACCTGTGTCTCACTGGAAATATTGCAGGATCACTGAGTCCCTGTTGTGCATGTCTTCTTCCTCTGCTTCCTCCTCATCACTGTCCACAGGCTCCACAGCTGCCACAACACCGCCATCTGGACCATCCTCCTGCAGAAAAGGCACCTGTCGTTGCAAAGCCAAGTTGTGAAGCATACAGCAGGCCACGATGATCTGGCACACCTTCTTTGGTGAGTAGAATAGGGATCCACCTGTCATATGGAGGCACCTGAACCTGGCCTTCAGGATGCCGAAGGTCCGCTCAATTACCCTCCTAGTTCACCCATGGGCCTCATTGTAGCGTTCCGCTGCCCTTGTCCTGGGATTCCTCACTGGGGTCAGTAGCCATGATAGGTTGGGGTAACCAGAGTCACCTGCAAATGGCGAGGGACAACTGTTAGACACACACTAACCTGTAGGGATAACCCCAGACCCAGACAACCATTCCCAATGACTTGCTTCCAGGTGCTCACCTAATAGCCACACACAGTGCCTCTGGAGTTGACCCATCACATAAGGGATGCTGCTATTCCGTAGGATGTAGGCGTCATGCACTGAGCCAGGGAACATGGCATTCACATGGGAGATGTACTGGTCTGCCAAACATACCATCTGTACAATCATAGAATGATAACTCTTCCGATTTCTGTACACCTGTTCACTCCTATGGGGGGGGGACCAAAGCCACATGGGTCCCATCAATGGCACCTATGATGTTGGGGATATGTCCCAGGGCATAGAAATCACCTTTCACTGTAGGCAAATCCTCCACCTGAGGGAAAACGATGTAGCTCCGCATGTGTTTCAGAAGGGCAGAAAACACTCTGGACAATACGTTGGAAAACATAGGCTGGGACATCCCTGATGCCATGGCCACAGTTGTTTGAAATGAGCCACTTGCAAGGAAATGGAGCACTGACAGCACCTGCAATGAGGGGGGATTCCTGTGGGATGGCGGATTGCTGACATCAGGTCTGGCTCCAACTGGGTACACAGTTCCTGGATTGTGGCACGGTCAAGCCTGTAGGTGATGATCAAATGTCGCTCCTCCATTGTCGAGAGGTCCACCAATGGTTGATACACCGGAGGATGCCGCTATTTCCTCACATGTCCCAGTGGACGGTGCCTATGAAGGACAACAGCGAGCACAGAGTCAACCAACTCAGAGCTACGTACCCACAGTTTACACAGAAAACCATCCATACACAAAAGGTGGCCTGTATGTGTGTTGAGTCTAGGCCTAGGTCTGTGTGACACAGTTGAAAATGAAGTCATGTGGGCCCCTGAAATGGCGGCTGCCTGACCTCTAAAGTGGGACAATGGGCCGTCGAAGACTGCGGCGCAATGCTGCATTGGTTAACATTGGACCCTATGGGTCCCAGGAGCCAATGACGATGTATGACGGCAGTGACGGTACGCACCGCCGCGGACGTGACCGCCATTTTCTATCTGTTCAATCACTCGATACCTGATCTTCAACAGGAGAGGAGCTGCAAGTGCTGCTGTGACCTTGGTCTGGAAGAGACAATGGCTCGTGCGTCTGGGGAAAGGGCCCCTGCCTTCACATCGGAGGAGTTGGAGAAACTCTTGGATGGGGTCCTCCCCCAGTACCAGCTACTCTACGGTCCTTCAGACAAACAGGTAAGTACACAGGGAGCATTTTGTATGGGCTATGCCTCTGTGGAGAGGGCTGGATGTAAGAAGGAAGGGGGAAGAGTGCTGCATGCATGAAAGACGGTGAATGCATGTGCCACATGGCAAGGGTAGGGATGGGGGCCAATCACTTTGACTGTGCAGTTGGTAATGACTTCTCTTTTTCCCCTGTACATTTCATGTAGGTCAGCGCCCACCAGAAGAAAGATATTTGGCGTGCCATCGCCAAGGACGTCCGGACCCTGGGGGTCTACCACAGACGGAGCACCCACTGCCGGAAAAGATGGGAGGACATTCGCCGCTGGAGCAAGAAGACGGCAGAGGCTCAGCTGGGGATGGCCTCCCAACGTAGGAGGGGTGCCCGTCGCACCCTGACCCCCCTGATGTTCAGGTCCTGGCGGTGGCCTTCCCGGAGTTGGATGGGCGCTTGAGGGCATCACAGCAGACACAAGGGGGTGAGTACACTCTCATTCTGCTGACTTTCCGCGCAGTGGAGGTGTCTGGGTGGGGGAGGAGGGCTGTGGGTTTCCCTAGGCCAGGGCGAGTTCCATAGGCAAGGCCCGTCCATAAGGCAGGCCATGTGGCTCCCCACCGCACCTCTGTAGAGAGCCAAGTACAGCTATTCATGCCCCTGTGTCATCTATGTGTGCAGATGTCGTCCATAGCCTTGTAGGCCATTTCCCAGGAATTAAGCAGTGGAGCCCAAGAGCACGGCGTAGTGCAGGGGGCTTCTGTGTCTGTCGTGTCCACCAACAGTAGTTGTAATCCATGCACTCAACATGTCTTTCTTTTGATCCCCCCACCCCTTTTTGTGGTCTCCCTGTTCTTGTGTGCATTAGCATCATCAGGCGGAGGAGCAGTGGCACCGGAGCACAAGGGAGCTGCATCCCACATGGCCATGGACGGCGAAACTACGGAGTCTGAATTCACCTGTGGGACGGAGGGCGAGAGGAGCTCCAGGGCGGGGACAGGAGCTGAGACCAGTGACACAGACTTGTCCTCTGATGGGAGCTCCCTTGTGGTGGCGTCAAAATGTGTGCCCCCGCATCTACAGGTATAGCCGCCACACCCCCACCAGCACCGCCCTCCCAGCAGCCCCTCAGGCTTTGCCCCGTGCCCGCTCACCCAGGAGGGTGGGCATCACCTTCATCCCAGGCACCTCAGGCCCTGCCCCAGTCACCCCTGCTGCCCTCAGTGAGGAGGCCATTGACCTCCTCAGGTCCCTCACTGTTGGGCAGTCTACCATTTTGAATGCCATCCAGGGTGTAGAAAGGCAGTTGCAACAAACCAATGAATTCCTGGAGGGCATTCATTCTGGTCAGGCGGCCCTTCACCAAGCTTTTCAGACTCTGGCCTCAGCACTGATGGCAGCCATTGTCCCCGTCTCTAGCCTCCCCCCTCTAACTTCCTCCACCCCGACTCAATCCCCTGTACCTCTGCCTATCTCAAGCACACCATGAGACCAGCCTGCACACACCTCAACACACAGGGGAAGCTCAGGCAAACATAAGCACCACACATCCCACAGGCACTCACGCAAGCAACACACACATGTAGACACACCAACATCCACTGCCTCCACTGTGTCCCCCTCCTCATCGTATCCCTCCTCCCTCCCAGTCTCGTCTACACTCACACCTGCATGCACTACCTCTACAGCCACTACGTGCCTCACCAGCACACCCACCAGCACACCCCGCTCACGTGCAGTCACCACCCCACTACCATTCACACGTCCCCTGTGTCTTCTGCCAGTGTGTCTGTGACACCCCCTTCCAAGATACACAAACGTAGGCACACACCCACCCAACAGCCATCCACATCACGACAGCCTCCAGCGCATGCACCTTCACCCAAAGTCACCAAACGTACACCTCCTCCTACCATCACCTCTTCCTCCACTCCCAAACCCCCTCCAGCTACCCGTCCCAGTGTGTCCAAAAAACTTTTCCTGTCCACCCTTGACCTTTTTCCCACACCTCCCCCCACCCATCCATCTCATATGTCCTGTCAACACCAGGGCAGTGCGCGCTCTATTGGCGACTAGAATGAAAAAACCCAGCAACGTAATTTATGCATTGTGCTGATATGTTGTTGTTTAACCTTTTGCATTGCAGAGTTTAATCCTGAAGACTTATTTTTTGTGTTTACAAATACTGTTCCTTTGAAATGTATTGCTGCAGGCTTTCAGAGTGTGTTAGGGTGTGGTCCCTTTCCAGGGCCTTCAGAGACTTTCCCTGCAGCATGCCTGGGTGTGGTTGTGGGCTGGGCCAAGACTCTATAAAAGGGAGCCAGCCCAGCTCCAAGTGCTCACTATTCAGAGGTCCCGGTGCAGAGCAGCAGCTACTTCCTGAGCTCCTGTCCCAGTGGCCTATTTGATCTTCCAGGCCTCTGCCCTTCATTCTTCATTGGTGATCCTTGTTCTGGGCGGTAAGACGGTGGTTGGGTTGGCCTCCCGACGCCGTTATCGAGAACTTTCATATTCTTGGCTCAATTCTTTAATGATTAACAGATTACTTTGCGTGCTATGGTGGCATACGAATCGGCAAGACGCGTGATTCGTTTCATGCTGATTTAATCTTGTTATTCATTGCGTGCTACCATTCCTTGACATTTGTATGGTGGCTTGTGAATTGGCAAGACGCGTGATTCGTTTCATGGTGCTTTAACCTTGTTGTTCATTGCGTGCTACCATTTCTTGACATTTGCATGGTGGCTTAAGAATCATCAAGACGCACGATTCGTTTCATGATGCTTTAACCTTGTTGTTCATTACGTGCTACCATTTCTTGACATTTACATGGTGGCTTAAGAATCGGCAAAAGACGCGTGATTCATTTCATTGTACTTTGATCTTGTTATTCATTGTGAGCTGTTGTTTCTTGGCATTCACATCGTGGTTTACGAATCGGCAAGACATGCGATTCTTTTAATGATGATTTGACTTTGATATTCATTGTGTACTACCATTTCTTGGCTTTTTACATGGTGACACTCAAATCAGCAAGAAGCACGATTCTCTCCTCGAGTTTAATTCATGTTGTTTATTGTATGCCACTATTCTAAGATATTTATCATGTAATATTCGAGTCGACAAGTTATGTGATTTGTTTTTCCTGAATCCATATTGTGTTATTCATGGTACACAATCCTTTTATGGTGTTTACTATATATATATATATATATATATATATATATATATATAAATCTACAATATGCGCAATTTGTGTTGAAACATTTTAAGAGTACACAGAAGATCAGAGTTTCTAGATGCAATATTGTATGGTCCTAGTATGCATTCTCAAAAAAGGATTTATATGACTGGTTAAAAATTTAGTCAGAATGTTTTTCTGATTCTCATGTAAAGGAAAGTACTTGAATAAGAAAGTTTTCATTTAATCCATCTTGATTCCCTTACAGGTATCCGGCCATCTTAAGACTTAGTCATTTTAAACTTAATTCTTAGATTGTTCATGTTTTCAGAATGACTATGCTTAGAATCATAGTCAAGTATTGATTTCAGGAGATATCATTTTCATTTTGTGTGTTCTAACCTTTTTCTTACTACAGGTCTCCTTCCCAGCTGTTTCCCTTCCTAATCCCCTCTTCCCCTCTTGAACTCTCTTAGCCTCTGTGATTTATCTATCAGAGTCTTGGAGCTGTTCAGTGGTGGACGTTTTGGGAACGTGCGCAGACCCCGAGGATCTGGTGACTCTGACAGAATAGTGAGCCCACAAAATATTATCCTCCTGGTTTGTGTATGTTCTCAGCATGGCCACGCTGGACGAGTTAGTCAAGGCTATTACCCAGCTCCAGGCAGAGGTGGTATCATCCAAAGAATTGACAACTAGCTTAGCTGAGAGAGTGAGTCAATTGCAAGATAAGGTAGAGAAGAAGGAACAAAGTCCCATGGGTGTGTCCTGGCCAGGTACTTCTTCTCAGGCTTCTGGAAGTAATCCAACAAACATTTCCCTAAATGTTCCTTCCGCAATTCCTTTAGCTCCCCTAGAACGTTTCTCAGGTGACCCTTTGAAAGCGCAGTCTTTCCTGGTTCAAGTGGGACTACACTTCACCTGCAGACCACATACTTTCCCGATGCCCAGTCCAAAGTAGCTTTCTTGTTATCATATTTGTCTGGGGATGCAGCTACTTGGGCAATTCCTCTTGTGAGTAAAAATAGTCCCTTGTTGTACAACTGGAGAAATTTTGTTCGTGAGTTTGAGAGAGTTTTTGATCATAAAACTGTAACACAGTCAGCAGATCGTGAATTATTAGATTTATGCCAAGGGAATCAAGACCTAGTGTCGTGTTTAGCCAACTTTAACCGGCTGGTTGCCGAGACATCCTGGCCTGAAGAAAAACAAGCGGTCTTGTTTTACAAGGGACTCAAAGAGGAACTAAAAGATATCTTAGCGCAAATCGACCCACAACCTACAGACTGTCAAGAATTAATAAACCTTGTCTTGAGACTTGATGATTGTTTAGCAGAACGTAAAGGAACGCGCAACAAGTTTGAAAAATATTCATGGCGTGTTCATGATAACAGAGACTCAAGAACTCCGAAAGAGAGAACTCCGGAACCGATGGAAATTGGAACCATCAGAAGACCTTTGACCAAAGATGAAAAGGACCTACGCAGAAAAAATGGACAATGTCTTTATTGTGGGCGGAAGGGTAATTTTGCCAAAGATTGTCCAATCAAACCAAAGAACAAGCAAGGTCCAGTTCAGAAGGTAGCAGCCAATTCACCAGTCGAGTTGGAAAACTAAAACACCCAAGATGCAGAGAAGGGTTGCTCTTGGGTGTCACTGTGGACCCTTCACAATCTACACACCTTAAACTGGAAATAAGAGTTCAGGTCAAGAAAAAGATCTATTTCAAAAAAGCTCTAGTCGATTCTGGGGCTACTGGGAACTTTGTTGATGTCCAATTGGTTCATGCAAGGGGGAGCCCATGTATTGAAAAGAAGACCCCAGAAATCATCCAGGCAGTCGATGGAAAACTCTTGACTGGAGGTCCAGTAACTCTTCAGACTATCCCCTTGTCGATGATTTGTGAAGATAAGAATCAAAGAAAGAAACATAAAGAGAAAATCATTCTTGATGTGATCCATGCTCCCCAATATGGGATTATCCTCGACTTGCCATGGTTAACTCATCACAATCCAGAGATCAATTGGGCAGAACGAAAAATCATGTTCTCATCTGCGCTATGTAAAGAACAATGTCTCCAAAAGATTCAAGTACCAAAAGTCTGCAACTCTTACATAGCTACTGCCGCGGAGAAAGAAATTCAGCTGCCCAAACAGTATTCATCTTACAAAGATGTATTTGATGAGAAAGGAGCAGAGACCCTACCTCCTCATAGATCTTATGACTGTCAAATAGATCTAGCGATACTTCCCAACTGTCGTGTGTATGCCCTGTCAGAACATGAAAATCAACATTTACGAAAATACCTAGATCAATTTTTGGAGAATGGTTTCATTTGCCCCTCTAAGTCTCCTGCAGCTTCACCTTTGTTTTTTGTTCCAAAGCTAATGGAGAACTTCGATCTTGTATCGACTATAGGGGATTGAACAAAGTCACCATCTAGAATAAGTATCCTTTACCCCTAATTCAGGTCTTATTGCAACAAGTAAAGAGATCAAAAATATACACAAGGCTTGACCTTTGAGGTGCTTATCATTTGGTCAGAATGAGAGAGGGTGACGAATGGAAAACAGCGTTCAAGACAAGATATGGCCTTTTTGAATACACCGTCATGCCTTTTGGTCTGTGTAATGCTCAAGCAGCATTTACATTTTTCTTGAATGACGTTCTTAGAGAGTACCTCAACATATTTGCCATAGTATACATCGTTGACATTTTGATCTACTCAGACAATGAAAAAGAACATGTCCAACATGTCAAGAAAATTCCTGCAGCCCTTCGAAAACACCATTTATATTGCAAACTAACCGAGTGTGAGTTTCATGTTACCACAGTTGAGTTTTTAGGGGTTATTCTTACCCCTCAAGGTATGGTGATGGCAGAAAAGAAAGTAAAAGCCGTATCTGATTGGCCCACGCCAAAGACTGTTCGTGATGTACAATGTTTCCTGGGGTTTGCAAATGTTTACCGGACGTTCATAAATCATTTCTCCCAGACAGTGGCTCCAATCACTAAGCTATTAAGAAAGAAAGAAAAGTTTGTATAGTCCCAAGAAGCTGTCCAAGCCTTCTCTACTTTGAAGGAAGCTTTCTCCACTGCCCCAGTCTTGACTCATCCTGATGCGAATCGACCTTTCGTATTGGAAGCTGATGCTTCAGATGTAGCAATAGGAGCAGTCTTATCGCAACAAAATAAAGACACTGGTCAACTCCATCCTGTAGCTTATATGTCTCGGAAGTTGAACGAAGCCGAACAGAACTATGTCATTGCTGAAAAAGAGCTTCTGGTGATTTGTGACCCCTTTAAAGAATGGAGACATAATTTGTAGGGTGCCAAATACACTGTCACAGTATATACTGATCATCGTAATCTTCAATTCATGAATTCCGCCAGACTTTTGACTCCTCTGCAATGACGCTGGATGCTGCTTTTTGCCAAATTTGATTTTGTAGTAACCTTCCGGCCTGGTAAAGATAATCGCAAAGCTGATGCCTTGTCCCGCCAAGAGTCTACTGCGTTGCCTGCATTTCAAGCCTCCAGAGCTATCATTGCTCCTGACAAGGTTCTATGTATCATAAAAACTGAAGATTTCTTTGAAGAAATTCGCAACTCTTTCACTGTTGAGAAATGTCAAACACTGGCCCAAGCAGACTCCAAAAGGTCAATCAAGCAAGGACCACCCTTTCATGATGCTCATTTGTTCGTTCCCACTACCAAACTTCGCAAGATAGTGTTTCATTGGTTGCACGTTATACCTACGGCAGGTCACCCGGGTACTCCTAAAACTCTTGAACTGATCCAACGCTATTTTTGGTGGCCTACCCTAACAAAAGATGTAAAAGCAATGGTAAACAACTGTGAAGTCTGTGCTCGCACTAAAACAAGTCATTCAAAACCAAAAGGGTTGTTACATCCACTTCCAACCCCAAGTCGACCATGGGAACACATTTCTTTAGACTTTATTACTGGTCTGCCAGTGGTTCAACCGCATTCAGTAATTCTGGTGGTAGTAGATAGTCTCACAAAATATGAACATTTCATTGCCTTTAAGAAATTGCCCACTTCTAGTGAATTGGCAACTATTTTACTGAACAGAGTGGTTTGTTATCATGGACTGCCAAAAGTTATCCTCTCCGATCGGTGGTCGCAATTTGCCTCCAATTTCTGGAAGACATGGTGTAAAACACTCCAAGTGACATCTACACTAGCTACTAGTCACCATCCTCAAACAGATGGTCAAACGGAGAGACTAAATCAGTCTTTGAAACAATACCTACGTGCCTATGCTAACAAGGCACTTCATTCTTGGACATCTATGCTCTGGTTAGCTGAGTTAGCCTACAATAACTCATTCCACACTTCTATTGGCGTTACACCCTTTTTTTGTTTATTTGGCTATCATCCTGACACCTTGCCAATCACAATTCCTCAAGAATGTTCTCTTACTCCAGCTGTGTCACAAACCATTCAGCATTTGCATCAAACCCAGAAACTGATTCAACAGCATTTAGAAAAAGCCAAACAAAATTACAAAAGGCATTATGACAAGAAACATTGTGAGGGACCGCAATATCAACCAGGTGACAAAGTGTGGCTTTCCACAAAACATATAGATTTCAAGAAGAAGCACATGTTTAACCCCAAATTCATAGGTCCTTACACTGTCCTCCAGCAAATCAATCCGGTGACCTATAAACTGCAATTGCCCAGATCCTTACAGATTCATCCAGTGTTCCAAACTTCCCTCTTGAAGAAGGCAGTCCAAAAGGTCCGCCCTCATCCAGCTCCTGTTCTAGTACAAGGGGAAGAAGAATACAAAGTTAAGAAAGTGTTGGATTCTAAACTGAGAGGGTGTAATCTATGGTACTTAGGGCCGTATTTATACTCTGTTTGCGCCGAATTTGCGTCGTTTTTTTCGACGCAAATTCAACGCTAAACTAACGCCAACTAACGCCATATTTATACTATGGCGTTAGAGGCGAATAGCGCCAAAGTTCCCGGAATGTGCGTCATTTTTTAGCGTGAACCCCTTCCTTGCGTTAATGATATGCAAGGGAGGCGTTCCCGTCTAAAAAATGACTCCCAGGCCTTTACGTGGTATTTATACTCCCGGGCAAAAATGACGCCCGGGAGTGGGCGTGGCTAAAAACGGCGCATTTGCGCCGCTTTTTAACGCCTGGGTCAGGCATGGCGTTAAGGGACAAGTGGGCTCAAAATGAGCCCAGAGTGCCCTCCCCTGCCCCCAGGGACCCCCCCTGCCACCCTTGCCCACCCCAGGAGGACACCCAAGGCTGGAGGGACCCACCCCAGGGACATTCAGGTAAGTATTTTTTTATTTTTTTTTAATAATTTTTTTTGGCATAGGGGGGCCTGATTTGTGCCCCCCTACATGCCACTATGCCCAATGACCATGCCCAGGGGACAGAAGTCCCCTGGGCATGGCCATTGGGCAAGGGGGCATGACTCCTATCTTTACAATGATAGGAGTCATGTTGATGGGGGATGGGCGTCGAAAAAAAATGGCGCAAGTCGGGTTACGACAATTTTTTCGACGTAACCTGACTTGCCCCATTTTAAGACGCCCATGCGCCATTTTCCCCCTACGCCGGCGCTGCCTGGTGTACGTGGTTTTTCTCGCGCACACCAGGCAGCGCCGGTCTGCTTGCGCCGGCTAACGCCATTCAATAAATACGGCGCCCGCATGGCGCTTCAGAATGGCGTTAGCCGGCGCAAAACTTTTTGACGCTAAACTGCGTTAGCGCAGTTTAGCGTCAAAAAGTATAAATATGGGCCTTAATCTCATGGAAAGGTTATGGTCCTGAAAGTAACTCATGGGTTTCCGCAACTGATGTTCATGCTCCAGTACTTGTGAGACGCTTTCATCGTCTTAATCCAGGCAAACCAGACCCTAAAGCACTTCTGGGAGAGGGGAGTACTGTCAATACCAGGGCAGTGCACGCTCTATTGGCGACTAGAATGAAAAAACCCAGCACTCTCAAAACAACGTAATTTGTGCATTGTGCTGATATGTTGTTGTTTAACCTTTTGCATTGCAGAGTTTAATCCTGCAGACTTATTTTTAATGTGTTTACAAATACTGTTCTTTTGCAATGTATTGCTGCAGGCTTTCAGAGTGTGTTAGGGTGTGGTCCCTTTCCAGGGCCTTCCAGAGACTTTCCCTGCAGCATGCCTGGGTGTGGTTGTGGGCTGGGCCAAGACTCTATAAAAGGGAGCCAGCCCAGCTCCAAGTGCTCACTATTCAGAGGTCCTGGTGCAGATCAGCAGCTACTTCCTGAGCTCCTGTCCCGGTGGCCTATTTGATCTTCCAGGCCTCTGCCCTTCATTCTTCATTGGTGATCCTTGTTCTGGGCAGTAAAACGGTGGTTGGGCTGGCCTCCCGAAGCCATTATCGAGAACTTTCATATTCTTGGCTTAATTCTTTAATGATTAACAGATTACTTTGCGCGCTATGGTGGCTTACGAATCGGCAAGACGCGTGATTCGTTTCATGCTGATTTAACCTTGTTATTCATTGCGCGCTACCATTCCTTGACATTTTATGGTGGCTTGCGAATCGGCAAAACGCGCAATTCGTTTCATGGTGCTTTAACATTGTTGTTCATTGCACGCTACCATTTCTTGACATTTGCATGGTGGCTTAAGAAACAGAAAGACGCACAATTCGTTTCATGGTGCTTTAACCTTGTTGTTCATTACGCGCTACCATTTCTTGACATTTACATGGTGGCTTAAGAATCGGCAAAAGACACGCGATTCGTTTAATTGTACTTTGAACTTGTTATTCATTTTGAGCTGTTGTTTCTTGGCATTTACATCGTGGTTTACGAATCGGCAAGACGCGCGATTCGTTTAATGATGATTTGACTTTGATATTCATTGCGTACTACAATTTCTTGGCTTTTTACATGGTGACACTCGAATCGTCAAGACGCACGATTCTCTCCTCGAGTTTAATTCATGTTGTTTATTGTATCCACTATTCTAAGATATTTATCATGTAATATTCGAGTTATGTGATTTGTTTTTCCTGAATCCATATGGTGTTATTCATGGTGCACAATCCTTTTATGGTGTTTAATATATATATATATATATATATATATATATATATATATATATATATATATATATATATATAAATCTACAATATGCGCAATTTGTGTTGAAAGATTTTAAGAGTACACAGAAGATCAGAGTTTCTAGATGCAATATTGTATGGTCCTAGTATGCATTCTCAAAAAAGGATTTATATGACTGGTTTAAAATTTAGTCAGAATGTTTTTCTGATTCTCATGTAAAGGAAAGTACTTGAATAAGAAAGTTTTCATTTAATCCATCTTGATTCCCTTACAGGTATCCGGCCATCTTAAGACTTAGTCATTTTAAACTTAATTCTTAGATTGTTCATGTTTTCAGAATGACTATGCTTAGAATCATAGTCTAGTATTGATTTCACGAGATATAATTTTCATATTGTGTGTTCTAACCTTTTTCTTACTACAGGTCTCCTTCCCAGCTGTTTCCGTTCCTAATCCCCTCTTCCCCTCTTGAACTCTCTTAGCCTCTGTGATTTATCTATCAGAGTCTTGGAGCTGTTCAGTGGTGGACGTGTTGGGAACGTGCGCAGACCCCGTGGATCTGGTGACTCTGACTGGTCCCGAAGTAGCACCTCAGCCACAACATCTCCGGGACCAGTGGTGCCTGTAGTCACTGGAATGTGGAGTGCACCGGCCACCAGGACAGCCAGTGTGGCACGGAGCCACAGCAGACAGTCCCTCACCTGTGAAGCATCAGAAGTTGACCAGTGCTTGGCAGGAGAGGGGGAAGAGTCCAGCCACCAAAGCTGCTCCCAGTGGTCCCGTTGGGAGTGTGGAGTCTGCTGTGACACCTTCCAAGGTGGGGAAGGGCCACAAGAAACCCGGCAAGTCTGGGAAGAGCAGCACGGCGGAGAAGACCGCCATCATCCCCGCTGCCCAGGAGGCCACCGCCAGCCCCAGCCCAGCTGCCCAGGAGGCCACCACCAGCCCCAGCCCAGCTGCCCAGGAGGCCACCGCCAGCCACAGCCCAGCTGCCCAGGAGGCCACTGCAAGCCCCAGCCCAGCTTCCCAGGAGGCCACCGCCAGCCCAGCTGCCCAGGAGGCCACCACCAGCCCCAGCCCATCTACCCAGGAGGCCACCGCGAGCCCCAGCCCAGCTGCTCAGGAGGCCACCGCCAGCCCCAGCCCAGCTGCCCAGGAGGCCACGGCCAACCCCAGCCCAGATGCCCAGGAGGCCACTGCCAGCACCAGCCCAGCTGCCCAGGACGCCACCGCCAGCACCAGCCCCCGCTCGGCCATGAAGGACTGCCAGCACAAGCCCCACTGGGCCATGAAGGATCGCCAGCAAAAGGCCTGCTGGGCCATGAAGGACCGCCAGCACAAGCCCCGCTGGGCCATGATGGACCGCCAGCAAAAGGCCCACTGGGCCATGAAGGACCGCCAGCAAAAGGCCCGCTGGGCCATGAAGGACCTCCAGCACAAGCCCCGCTGGGCCATGTAGGACCACCAGCACAAGCCCCACTGGGCCATGAAGGACCACCGGCACAAGCCCCGCTGGGCCATGAAGGACCACCAGCACAAGCCCCACTGGGCCATGACGGACCGCCAGCAAAAGGCCCGCTGGCCCATGAAGGACCGCCAGCACAAGCCCCGCTGGGCCATGAAGGACCGCCAGCAACTGAGACCCTGCAATGTAGATCGCAATCTGAAGCACCACTGAACAGGGCACCGCCATCTGGAGCACCGCTGAACAGGGCACTGCCATCTCAAGCACCGCTGCACAGGGCACTGCCATCTCAAGCACCGCTGCACAGGGCACCACCATCTCAAGCACCGCTGCACAGGGCACCGCCATCTCAAGCACCACTGCACAGGGCACCGTCATCTCAAGCACCGCTAGCCCATGAGCGGCAGGGGCACTGACGCAACTGGGTCCGTCACGGTGTGAGTAATGCACTCTGGGCACCAGTCCCCCTCCAGAACCAGTGGAGAGATCCATCCACTAACTCTGTCCTTAACAGGATGAAGCACTTTGGGCACCAGTCCCCCTCCAGAACCAGTGGAGAGATCCATCCACTACCTCTGTCCTTAACAGGATGAAGCACTCTGGGCACCAGTCCCCCTCCAGAACCAGTGGAGAGATCCATCCACTGCCTCTGTCCTTAACAGGATGAAGCACTCTGGGCACCAGTCCCCCTCCAGAACCAGTGGAGACTGTCATCCACTTGAGAGACTGTGGCTTTGCACTCCCCAGGATTGAACAGTGGGCAAGCCACCCACTGTAGAGACTTGAGAGACTGTGGCTTTGCACTCCCCTGGATATGGCAGTGGGCAAGCCACCCACTGTAGAGACTTGTGAGACTGTGGCTTTGCACTCCCCAGGATAAGGCAGTTGGCAAGCCACCCTCTGTAGAGACTTGAGAGACTGTGGCTTTGCATTCCCCAGGATTGAACAGTAGGCAAGCCACCCACTGTAGAGACTTGAGAGACTGTGGCTTTCCACTCCCCAGGATTGAACAGTGGGCATGTGGCCCCCTTGTGGCTGAGGTGCCCCCCCTTTCCCTCCCCCTGAGGTGCCTATTTTCTTGCTGTCTGATGCCCCTGCAGTGTTCTCTCCGTCATGGTCGGGGATCTTGTGTGGGCCTCGCCCATACCGTGTGGTCCCAGTGTTCCACGGACTTTCTTTGTGCAGTACCTGGACTACTATGCCTGGTATTTATTTTATACATTGTGTATATATATATTTCTGCCTACTTGTTTTTAATATATTCCGATGGTTACACTAATTTTCTTTGGTCTTTGCATTCTTCCGGGGGGGTTTCGGGGGTGTAACTGTGATATATTGATATGCATTTGTGTATGTTGTAGTGGGTGAGGGTGGGGGTGTTGCGTGTGTGTGTCCCTGTTTTTTGGCTCCCCCCTCCCCTGTGTCGTAGGTGCTGTACTCACCGTGGTCTTCGCCGCCGGCGTTCGTGCTCCTGGTACAGGAGCAGGAAGACTATCGCAGGGTGAATTTGGAGTTCCGGTTCCATGGTGTCCTCGTTCCTTGTGGAGTGTGTAGAGGTGAGCGTTTTCCCTTCGAAATTCCTGTTTCCGCCGTGTTTTTATCCGCGGTGAATCTGCCCCAGAAAAGGTGGTGGATTGGCCTGTCATAATAGTGTGGTCGGTACATTGTCTCCCGCCTGTCTGTTGGCGGTGACCGCCGCGCTGTTTGTTTGTACCGCTGTGGCGGTCTGAGTGTTAATGTGGCTGTCTTTGTTGGCGGTTTCCGCCTCGGTCGTAATTGCAATTTTTTTACCGCCGCTTTAACACCGTCCGCCATGGTTGTAATGACCACCATAGTCTGTTCAGGGACTGTCCTTCCAGCTAACACCCCCCTCTCTGATAATGAATGTACATAGGAAGGGTGGGAAGAGACTATATCCTACGCACAACACACTCTGACAAACAACATATCCATAATACTTCTTCCTACACTAGTACGTGTGCAAACTATAGTCCATTCACAGATCACCTACTCCTTTCTGCTGTGCACAATCCTGTGGGTTTATCGTTTTTTTTTGGGACAATAGGAATTACCAATCTTCTCCTCTCAAAAACTATGACCACTATATGCATTACGACTAATGGAGTATATTCAAACCTCATCTTCTATTTCCTAATCATGATCTGGCAAGAGTCTGGCAAGAACGTAAATATTAGTTAAAATAACAATATACATTTAGGGCCAGATGTAGCAAACTTTTGCGAGTCGCAAATGGCCCGATTCGCTATTTGCGACCCCGCAAAATCGGAAATGGGATGCAAAAATCCCATTTCCGACTCGCAAAATGCGATGCGAGGCGTTACCGACTCACAAAATTTGCAACACCATTTTGCGACCCGCAAATAGGAAGCCGCAATTTGCGAGTCGCAAACCATATTCAATAGCAACTCGCAAATTGCGACTAGTCGCAAAAAGCCCAGTTTGCACTTCCAATTTACAACTAACTCAGAGCAGGTGGTAACCATTACCAAAGTATAAAAGGAGACCCAGAAGGCATCTGGGTTACTCAAGATGGCAGAGATATACCTGATAGCAGTGAGGAGGAGAGCCCACGCCACACAGCAGAGGAGGAGGAGGAGCCAGAGACAGGAGAAGATTTACAGAACAAGGCAGACACTCTTCCAGCAAACTGAGGAGGAAATTTATGACAAATATAGACTTAGCAGAGCAGCTGTACTAGATTTAATAGATTTACTCAAACCACAGCTAGAATACCAGACTGTGCGCGGCTGCGCCATCCCTTCGCATGTGCAAGTGCTATGCTCACTGCACCTCTTGGCCTCGGGTAGCTATCAGGGGGTTATTGCTGTGGCAGGAGGGGTATCCCAAAGTGCACTATCATGGTTCTTTAGGGCATTCCTAGACGCCTTACTCAGGAATGAGGCAGAAATCAACAGTACCAAGTTGGAATTTTACCGGATTGCCAACTTCCCCCATGTCATAGGGTGTGTAGATGGGACACATATTCAAATATGCCCTCCTGCAAACCTGGAATATCTGTTCCGCAATAGGAAGTGTACCCACTCACTCATTCAGGTGGTATGTGACGCTCATTATATCATCACTGACATGGTTCCCAAATTTCCAGGCAGTACCCATGACTCCTACATTTTTAGGCACAGTGGGATACACCAACGCCTGGAACGTGGGAAGTTTGGAGACGGATACCTCCTAGGTAGAGCTGAATACACCTTGAAGACATGCACACAGGTCAATGTGCAAACCACCCAGGCCTTGCTAACAGTGTACGTTTTGTGCCCAACAGGTGACAGTGAATATGCACTACGTCCATGGATATTGACTCCGTACTTAACACCCAGCAATGATTGCGAGAGGCGATACAACAGTGCACATAAGAGGACCAGGAACATCATCGAACGTACCTTCGGACTGCTGAAAGCAAGGTTCAGATGCCTCCACCGAAGTGGAGGTGCCCTCCAGTATACCCCAATAACGGCATTCAAAATAGTTGTTGCATGCGCTATCCTGCACAACATTGCCACCCGACGTGGGCTACCTCTCACCCCTGATTCTGAGGATGAAGAGCAACCACATCGCCATCATGGGGATAGGAGCATCGCAAATCAAGGCAGACTGAGACGGGAACACATTGCAAACCAATACTTTGGAAGGTACGTGCCAACTTCTACCATACTCACCAATATAACAAAGAGTCCATGTGTTAAGTGGAAAGAATAAATGATTTAATAAGTGCAAATAACCAAACTATGTACAATGGGAAAAGTTCAGGGGCTTCAATAGTCCACCTGGCATGGGACACATTGACATCATGTGCCCCAACCCCAGGGACAGTGTGGAGCTCACACCCTACGGCTGGCTCGGCCAGCCTGGCTGGTACTAGGGGGGTCAGCAGAGCTCTGCCTTGTGATCCCACTACTTAGCACCCTGGTGTCCCTGGCAGAGACACTGCTGACAGTGGAGCCCTCCTCACTGTCCTGTGGAGTGTCGCCTGTGCCCCTGGCCACCTGCCGTGCCTCCATGAGGTCCATTGCATGGCTGAGACGGCCCAGTCCCCGTGCCACATCACCCGCAAAGTGGACCATGTCCACCTGGAGGCTGACTGTGCGCCTAGACAGCCCTGTTGTGTTGACATCCAGCCTAACGATAGAGGAGGCCATCCTGTCCAGGCGTTGCAGCAGCTGGCGGTCCCTGCGCCGTGCACTGTCACTCTGAGTTAGCAGTCCTGCCACTAGTTGGTGCATAGACAGTGCAAGGTCACCTGTGTTGTTACCGATCACCTGCAATTCCGAATGCACCTGTTGCATACTGATGGCATGATTTCTTTCAAAGCGCTGCAATACCCCACTAATCCTCCTCAATTGTTGGTTTTGCAGGCCCTGACCCCGTAGCAGTTGGGCCTCTGTTGGTGTTGTGGAGGCATGCCCTGACTCTGCCTGCTGCTCTGCTGTTGTTATCCTACGTCGCCTGCGCAGCGGTGGAGGCCCTGTATTGTCTGCCGTGGCACTCTGGCTTGTACCTGATGCAGGCTTGCACACCACTGTTGCAACAGGTGTTTCCAGAGAGGGCATGGTGTTGGTGGTGCAGGTAGCAGTGGTGGCTGGTCCGGTTGTCTCCTGTATGTGCTGGCTGACCATTGGCCCCTGGCTGCTTGGGCTGGTGGGGGTGTCTTGTGGGAGACCTGTGGGACATAGGGAACAAACTGTCAGTGTCTCCTACCTGTTAAAAACTTCCTAATAAACAATTGCCTATGAACTGCCTACTTGACTACATTGCCTATAATGCATCATTCTGGTGTTTGCTACTCTGAAATGGAGCTATTTTGGTTGTGCATGCTCCTGTGTACAAGGTGGGTGGGGGTAGGGCATTGATGGGGGTACATGCATGTCACATGGTACTCACCGGTTGATGGTCCTGGCTCAGAGGTGTCCCGATCTCCCATTCCACTGACAGCCTCAGGCTCAAGGGTCTCCTCTACCCTTTCCTCCAGCGGTGTGGGTGGTGGTACCGTCAATGGTCCCCCTCCTGTGCCTCTCATCTCCCGGAGCCTCTCTGCCACCCTCTCCTTGGTCCGGGAGCGCAGGTCATACCACCTTTTCTTAAGTTCTTCCACACTCCGGTGGCTGATCCCCAGGGAGATGACCGTGTCCTGGATCTCCTGCCAAATTATTTTCTTTTCTGTGTCTGGCACAGTGAGGGCTGCCCTGCCAAACAGCTTGTCATGGTGCTGACAGCACTCATCTGTTAGCACCTCCAACTCCTTCTCAGCAAACTTTAGCTTCCTTTTCCTAGGATTGTCAGCCATGGTTGCTGGAGCTCTGTTTGTTAGCTGTGCTGCAGTTAAAAGGGGTGTGGTCCTCACTCCTCCCAGGTGTATTTGTAAACTTCCTGGGTGTGATGTCATCAACATGTGCCAGGAAGTGTTTTCCTGAGTGTTCTGAAGTGTGTTCCAGAGTGTTCTGCAGCACCTGCATTAAATTTTCAGCACAGTCGCTATTTGCGACACCCACTCGCAAATTGCGAGTCCGTTTTTTGCGCGGTCGCAAAAAGCGACCTCGCAAACAGCGGACTCGCTATCTGCGGTGCGACTCCGTGTGCAAGTCGCAAATTGTCCTCGCACTTTCTACCTGCATTGCAGTTAGCGAGTCGGAAATTGCGAGTCGCAAATACTCGCAATTTGCGAGTCGCTATTTTTTACCTACCTACATCTGGCCCTTATTTTCTTCACAGTAGTTATCCCTTAGACACCTTCTAAGTAGATCTAGGGGGAACAGCATGCCTTTCTGTAGCCTCCTTATACAGCTTTTGTGTTTGATTTCTACAACATTTCACATTTTTCCCAGTAAACAATAATGGCAGCCATTTCAAATCTAACATTCAACCAGCCAGCCGATCAGAGCACTCACTTTTGCGACACACACAGGAGCCTCTTTCCCATGCGAGATCATGAAGGCTCCCAGTCAAAGGGGAGTCTCGACCAATCACAGGCCTCCATTTTTTAATTTGCGCTCCTGCGGAACCCCCCTGGACTCTCACAAGCCCAACTGTCCAAATTTACAAATATTTGTTACCCTTAACTTCTTGAAGACTACTGAACGGATTTATGCCAAATCACAAAAAGCATAATCTGGGGACCAAAATCTAGTTTCCTGTTGAGTTTGGTGTAATTCCGTACAGCAGTTTTTGAAGTAGCTGTGTCTAAATAAGTCTATGCAAAAATGGATTTTACTTTTTGGGACCCCCTTTTTTATTCATTCCCCGCTTGATGAAGCACCCCAAAACTTTCCAGGAAGATGCTGAGGTGGATGAATTTTTATGAAGATTTAAAAAATGGGCCACAGTTATTAGTAAAACAAATTTATATGGGTTAAAGTGACAGTTTTAGGTAGATATTTAGAAAATTCTTTTAAAATTCAATAACGGAAGACATAAAAAAGGAAATAGGAAACACATCTCAAATGTTAATCTAACCAATAGGAAATTATAATCAGTTGGGCAAGGACATCTGACTCAAAAACATTCTGGATCTTACTGACAATATCAAATGACACGCAGGTAAACAAGATCACAGTGGAATTCAAGCATAGATTGGATCACCTTTCTCAACTTATTGTGTTTTGAACCTAATGCGACTATATATAACACAAACTCCAACCAACAAACAAGAAATTCAGGTCTCAGAGAAATCTGTTATCCAGAACTTGAAAATTGCTTGAAACTCTGGATCTCCTGGCCTGAATGGTATCCTAATAGACAGCTTTGAAGTAGACCCCTAATCTTGTTCCAGGTCACTCACATCACTCTATTTATTCTGCCTACAACAAGTTGTCACATGACCAGGGAGAGGATCAATCTTCCATCTGGTTTAAAAAAAGGCTGATAAGGCAAACCAAAGAAATGCAGTGAACTTGCCTTGCTCAACATTTGTTACACCTTTCAGCCTAAAGGAGGTCTTCCCCCAAACCTTTTGCCTTGCCTTTACCTTTTTTGCTGGACTTATTCTTGTTGCCCTAAGGATTCTGAGCACTTTACCACTTCTAGCCAGTGCTAAAGGGGTTTTGCTCACTCCCCGTAGACAGGGATACATTGACTTATACTCAATTGCTTATTTACTTTACTTGTAAGTCCCTTGTTGTGTGGTACACTGTTCTGTGCCAGACACTCACCTTTATTCTAGATGTTCCGATGGGGCGATGACAATTCCCCAATCCTGGTGAGGACTAACAAGACAGTGATGAAGAGTATATTGCCCTCTCACAAGTCCTCAAAGAGAATGGGGTTTTGGGAAGAGAAAAAGAAAAAATACCAGCTTCTGCTTTCTGGACTTATTCTTGTTTCCCTAAGGATTCTGAGCACTTTACCACTTCTAGCCAGTGCTAAAGGGGTTTTGCTCACTCCCCGTAGACAGGGATACATTGACTTATACTCAATTGCTTATTTACTTTACTTGTAAGTCCCTTGTTGTGTGGTACACTGTTCTGTGCCAGACACTCACCTTTATTCTAGATGTTCCGATGGGGCGATGACAATTCCCCAATCCTGGTGAGGACTAACAAGACAGTGATGAAGAGTATATTGCCCTCTCACAAGTCCTCAAAGAGAATGGGGTTTTGGGAAGAGAAAAAGAAAAAATACCAGCTTCTGCTTTCTGGACTGCAGAATTGGACTACTGGACCCTGGACTGTGTGTTGTGTTGGGCGTCAGGACTTCTGATTTCTCAAAATAATGGGTTTTTGGTATTTTGGGATTCTGGGCTGCAAAACAATTACTTCATTAGTACTTTGAACTTGTATAAACTATTGCACATTACATAATGTCGGTTATTGTTGACACAGTGTGCATACATTTATATAAGGCTGAACAAGTCTATTCCTCATTTTACAATACTTTCAGAGTCTCTGAAACAATGTGTAAACTCAAAAACAATCATCTAGACTTAAGGGCGTCTTTGTGTTCTGCGTAATCTCTTGCCAATAATAGTTCTGAAAAACTTGCTCTATTTCCAATCTCCTATTTCTCAGGGGAGCGCTTGTTACAAGAAATACGTCTTTCCTTAAAATATGTGTAGCGGTATCCTGGATTCCCATCCTAATGATAAATCATGCTAGTTCTTAATGTAAGAAATTATTTAAAAGATAGAGCTCTGTTTTCTTTCATTTAAGCGATTCATCTTTCTTTACTTTGAAATGAAGTTACTTGCCTGAAAATTTCAGAACCCAAAATGTTTTTTTTCACCTTACTTATTTTCTCTCTTTCATAGAAAATACTGGGTCGTCAGCAAAAGACAGAAGAGGAAAGCTGGTACTCCGCAGGAAGCAGACCGGAGGGGATAGTTCACTGTAACTCAACTGGAGGCTGTTTGGAGTATGCTGCAACTTGACCAGAAGCAGGTCGGAGAACGAGGAACATTGGTATTCGACGGGAGACGGACTGGAGGACAAGGAACTTGACTTGCACTAGATCTCTACTGGAAGGAAGCTGGAGGACAAGGAACTTGACTTGCCTGGAAACGGTTGAGCAGAGCAATAGGTAGGAAGCCAAGCAAGGCCTCAGCCTCCCAAACATCCTTCAGTAATAAAATGTGCATGTGTGCCTTTAGGTATGTTGATTGCGTGCTAAGTAAATGAGCAATTATCCTCCTGATTGTGGCATATGTTCAATAACGATCACATTCTGAAGAGTGTATGTTTTGACAGTTACAGTTGGAGCAGGTGACATACAATGTGCATAATCAACAATAATTGGTAATAATAAATGAGATATTTAACAAACATTGGTTATTGCAAACTTGATATTCAACAATGTAATGAATATGCTCAAATAAATCTGAATGTTGCAAGCAACAACGTCTTTCTCTAATTGAGTTCTTGGATGTGCTAGTGTACCCACTACATATTCCATATATCCAGGGCCTGACATTTAAATGCTACTGGTAGGTCTGCACATTTATTGTGCCACCCACTCAAATAGTTCTTTAAACATGTCTTAGGGCTGCCAATGCAGCCTGAATGCAGTTTTAAATTGCTGTATCTACTTAGTATTTAAACCTTCTTGCCAGTCCTTAAACTCCTCCTTTATTACATATGTCACCTCTAAGTTAGTCCGTAAGCAGACCGTAGGGCAAGAAACTATCCAATTAAAAGGTTAGAGATGTACTTTTAGGGTTAACATGTCCGGACAGTGAAACTCACACATTTGTTATCACTACTGTGAGGCCTGCCCCTCCCATGGGATAACTTTGGGGATTCCTTATTACATTTAAATATCTATAATTTTCGATTGGGACTATCTAGCTATATCATGTTTGGTGGTAGGAATTGGTGAAGAGCCCTATTTAATGGTAAAGTCAGTGTTTTGATCACAGTTATAACATGCCATGTTTAGAAAGGTGGTATTTTGTCTGCCCTTAGCCCTTTTGTGCCTAAAATCTGGGCTTGGTCACATGACTGGGTGTAATTGACAGTTAGACTTTTTGAATTCCTCTCAGTGAGCCATTCAGAGAAAGATTAGGTATCTGACCTGAATGGGCCTTCTGCTGACAGGATGGGAGGGGTGAAGCTGAGCACAGCCCCACTTACAACTGAACGGCCTCTGCTCTGCCTTAACACAAAGGACCTAACAACCCTGCATTGTTAGTGCAGCCAGCTTGGAGGCAGGGTAGGGGAGGCAGGCAATTATATGCACTTCAAAGCCATTGTCTTGTAGCTTCTGCCACCTTCCAGAACCAGGGCACTAGGAAGTAGGACCTTAGACACCTTCTCATCAGTACTCTACTGGACCTGTGGATACCCTGCCGGAAAGAAGGACTGCTATGCTGCTGGAATAACTGCCACTCTGCTGAACTGCTCCTCTACAAGACTGCTGACCTGCTGGATTGCTGCTGTGTCTGTCCTGCTCTTCTTCTGCCTTCTACCTGAAGACAAGAGCTGGATATTCAACTGTCCAAGGACCTCCAAAGTGACTCACAGGGGCTAGTTTTCTGGCCTCCTGTTCAGAGCCACAGGGACACAAAAGACTTCCTCCATCTTGAACCCACAACTGGGTCCAGCCTGATTGAGTCCAAGTGGTGCCCCTCCAGTCCTGGACCCTTGGAAGGGGTGCCAAAGCTGCCCAGCTCGCCAAAAGCCAAAAGTGGGGACTTTTAGGTTAAAACCTGGTCTGTGAACCAGCAGAACAGGACCAACCTGCTCCCCTATCTGCCTGAGGTGCATCTTCAATCAGATTGACTTTGCGGCTTCTTTCACTAGGGTCTTCTCTGCAGCAGCAAATCTGTTTCAGGTGTCATTCGCCAAAGGGGTATAGAACTTTGTGGAACTGTCTTTGGCTACAGCCATCTGTCTTTGCTGGAGATTTTCAACTTCAATTTCAGGGGCTAAGTCAGAACCTAGAAATCTTCACCATGGCTTCCACCTAAGGCTATCCGGTGATGACACTCCCCCATTGAAGACCTCCTGCAGCCTTGGCCTGCTGAACTTTACCTTTTCAAAACATTTTCTTAAGAAGAACGTTTTTAAGTTTGATGATGGTAAGTGCTGACCTGGTCCAATCTATTTCTTGTATCCAACTGCACTCCATTGCTGTGTGTCATATTTTTTTACTTTGACCAAGTCTTGAATGACTAGATGTCAGCAGTTGGAGTATTGATCTCCTAGGTGCTAGGTTTACTAAAAACTTTAAAAACGCATTTATCCGGTTCTACTGACTGGTTTGGGATTTTTTGTGTATGGGTTTTCACATTATTACTTTTTACGTGCTACAGAAATACTTTGCACATTGCCCCTATGTCAAGCCTGAATTTCTAACTTTGGTGTTGTGCAGAGTGGATCAGGACTTTGTTTGTGCAGTACCAGACAGTGGTTTGTGTAAGACAAAATCCCAGGTAAATAATTTGTCACCAACATGAGCCTTTATAAGTTCTCATTAGGTTCCATTGGCTGCTTTTTCTTTTTTTGATATTTAAGTAACCCTGCCTTTCTCTAGTATCATAGAGAAGGAGCTGATTAAGAGTTTCTATACATATATTTATTCAATAATTTTACATTTTAAACCCTAAAATCAATTTTGCAGGAAGATGGACAATAGCAGAGATAGTGAATGCACAAACTACCAACCAGTTCATCCTGGCGTATTTATATGTACCTAATCTGGAAAATTCTCAATTCTTCGTGATTATCACCTGGACAATTTCAAACAGCATATTAAATGCAACAATGGATATTACCAATGCTGCACACAACGGTCATATGAGAAACACCAACCTAGTAATATTAATTTTATGAAAGTGCTGAATCAAATAGAGGTCTGGAATGGCCTTAATCCCATTACAAGTGGATATACCTTCTACTCCTAACCTCAAAGGCAGCATTCTCGGATAGATATGTTTAACTAGTGCTCTGATTGCCTCCTTTTGTAAAATACAAATCCAACATTTATTACCCTCTGATCACTCAGCAGTTCTGCTTACATGGGATTGTATAATAATCAATATCAGTACTACTTCCCTAAAGACATGACAGAACAGGGCAACTATATCAAAGAGTTGCAAACTGAAATCCCTGAATTGATTCAAACCAACCTGTATCCAGCCTCACCATCTGAGGTATGGGATACAATGAAAGCCTATATTTTGGACAATTACAAAGTCTTTAGCCTCTCAGATTCAAAAAGTGGAAACAAAGAGCGCCTCTTCATGCAATTAAATAGATTAATCCAAGTGCACATAACTCAGACCATTTCACAATCATCTAAATCAAAAAAGACATACTGTCAAATAGTTGGCTTATTGGGGCATATTGCAGACATACTAACTGTTCTATCAAACAAAAGAGATTATCAGTCTTGATTTCAAAGTTTGTGTAATAGGAGAACAATCAGGAAAGTATTATCATTCATAATCCGGTGATATAATCAGATTCGTACAATCACTCAAATTGGAGGCACAACTTAAGATCGACGCTCAGAAAATAATGACTATTTTTCAAAAGTACAACTCAATTTTAAGATCTGAATAGCATCCACTCACCTATCAGAAATACCTTGAAAGTGCTCACTTGTCCAAAGAGATCATAGTGGTATTGAGATCCTCTATGCAGAGGTCACCCTTACAATCACTATCCTGAACCTGCATTTTGGTAAGCTGCAAGTCTGGACAGCATTCCTGCTGAAGGATGTAAAGTCATAGTTACCTTTATATTGTCTGTTATTTTCAGAAGTACGTAAAGAAATTCCAAGTACCAAAGATCCATAAGCCTCCTGACATGAATCTACTAAGGCACTGGAAAGCTGTGTTGAATCACAGCTCAGATGCTTCATAAAAGAGGACGATCTACTAGTAATGAGGGGAAGATCAGTTACATTGCAGAAGTTCCTTGGGTAATCATGATTAGCTCCCTGTTTTGTTAGGAGAGTGGTAACTTGAATACTTTGATGGGAGCTAAAATGGGACATTCAGCCACCAACAAACGCATGATACTCAGATGGGAGCTAGCAAGCTTTCCTTTTCATTTAGAAATGGGGCTTGAATTGGCTCCCACTGTTGAGATGTCCATATAGTTTTTTAAATAACGGCATTCAAACTCATAGGCCAATTTGAGAGCTGAGAATAATTAAATGAACTAAACATATTTTGGTGAGCCTTTCTAGCAAGATGAGGTTAGGCTTAAGTGTAAGCCTTTTTGTATGATATCATCACAACCTAATCAGAGGTTATGTGAGGTTTTTTAAAGATTCTACTGTATTCTTCCCACTATTTACTGCTGTGCACTGTCAAACACATTCATGTGAAAAAATATTTTTAATCGGAATTTTATTGAAGTGGTCCCTTTGTAATGTGGCTCACATTGATGTTCTAATTATACTGTCATGCAGCAAAATATTATAGAATTTCTACATATGCAGACATAAAACAGACATAACAAAGCAGCTATAATCTGTCAACATATGTATAGAGTATAAACACTGCAAAATAATTGTAAACACAGCAACATTTACTGTCTCCAGTTTGGCGTCAGCAGCAAGTATCTGAATATCCTCTCACACGCTAGTAAGGAAAACAGGGCTGCATGGTAGGCCTTTCAGATCTTTTTAATAGTGTTAAAGGGACTTGTCCTAATAAAAATAGAAATGTAATGTCATACTTTGTGTCTACTTCCTGGAAAAACATTTCCTTAAGGTATTTGATTTTCTGGAAAAAGGGCATCATGCTGATGAAAGACAAGGCTTCGAAGTAAGTGAGAGGTTTCACTAATTTCAAGTCCTCTGCTGGGAAAATGCACTTATTCCACATATGATCCTGATTTGTGCTCTTATGACAAAGGCATTTCTATGCCCATGCACATTTAGATTTGTGTCTGTCCAGGATGAAACGTAAGGACTTATAACACTCAGTAATGGACAGCTTGCAATCCGGGAAATGTAGTGAATACAGCTAGGCCTTTACTGTTCTTGAGAAAGTTTTGGGGGTGGAGCCATTAGGAACCATGCTTTTGAAATACTGGAGAAACACACATGATTTATGGTATCCTGTGTGTCTGCAGGTTTAGCAGTGTCTTCCAGGTAAGAGAGTTTCATATACAGCTGAGTGTCAGCTGAGTATTGTCATCATATAGATGACAAGAGATGCTTGATTCTCTCAGAAGAGATCCTAGTTGCCCTATATAGTGATTACAATATGTCTAGAGTTATCTGAAACCTATGGTATGCTGATGGAGACATGGGAGAAAGATGTGAATATTTAAATTTGTCAAGAGTGATAATCCAGCAAGAATAAAGTCTAATTCAGAAATGTGCAATTTATTTCCACATTTCCTACCATCATTGTTAATAGAGAGGAATTATTGAAAGTCTAAAACCCAACTGACAGGTCCAAAAGAGTTGAGTTGTAAGCCTTCTTTATTTAGCATGTGCAGATCATCTGTCTTAGAATTCAACAAAACAGAGCAGATGGGCAGATGTTCTCTGTTTGTGGTGGCATTGCATGTCTCTTCTCCACATAGCCACATACAGGCCATCGTATGGGACAGAAATACCACTCACAGGCCCCACTTCTCTCAGCAAGGCAGCTCAGGCTGTGCCACACTTTTCTTTTGCGTGTACACAGTGGCATTGTTCAGCCTAATCTTCTTCTGGAGATCAAGTGTGTTTTTCACTATTCTTATCTGAAACTCTATAAGGAGAGTCCAACTCAGGGTGTAGCCATATCAGTCAGCTCTGTCCTCTTCTTCTGGCAGACCCCACTATCGCCAGTGCCACATGATACCTTGCTCAGCCTGGACAGTCACTCCTCTTCCAGGTTTTCAGGCTCCTTCTCTCTCTCAGTAACCAGATTGTGCTGCAGTTCAGTTTAATAGCTTCTTCTAGCTTGCAATATTCTCAGGCTGTCAGGCAGATATCAGCTCTGGTTGCACACAGTCCTCTCAGTACTCTGTGGATCTCTCCTTTCCTTAGTCATAGAGAACTTGCAACTGAAACAAGTGGGTTGGTGGGTCCCTCTTTGACACAGTCACCTCAGACAGAAATTGTGGATCCACTGTCTGAACCTTTTGGACCAGTTTAGGGTTGTTCTCCTTTCAAGTTTCCTTTCAAGGCTGCTCTCTAGACACAACCTTTGTGGCAAGTGATATGCCTTACAACCTTTTTGTCTCCAACTTGGAGATCCCACAACAAAGTCACAAACAGGGGTGAACTTTCTGAACCAGGCTGGCATTAGTCATTGTAAAGAGTGTTTAAAATAAGGATAAAAAGATGGCATCACCTAAGGGTCCCTATAGCCATGAGCAACAGAGAATAGATTACTACAATTTAACTTTACCATCTACTAAATGCCAGTGCTACAACAAGACTAATTAACAGTATTTTTATCAAGAAAGCTGGTTGAATTTGTAAATGTGACTTGTCTCCTCTCTCCCTACTTCAATGTCTAGGCCTCCTCTCTCCACCTTCGGGAATGCCTGAAATACACTTCCACTCTCTGTGCAGGGGAACAGGCCAGGGGCTTCCTAAGGGATTCCTCCATTACATTGGTTTACTTATATAAACAATGCATCTACTACACTAACATGCTCAACATAGCATTTGGATGTTAGAGCTAGGACTGCGGTTAACACACAGAAGCAGTGCTTTTCATGAGAGGGCAAGTTTAGTAGGCTTCCACTCCAGTGACACAGATAGAAAGCTCTGGGCACAAATATGTATTAAAAAAAATGTTATGTTGCCACCACTGCTCTACGTACTAAATGTACTCTACGTACTAATCGAATGACAGGGACAAAAGTCAAGTTGACAGGCCTAGGACTCTGTGTTCACAATAATTTATTGTGAGGCTAAGGCTGAAACTAAAATCAAAATCTAGGACATCAGATACATACACGTGGACATTTAGGGGAGGAAAATGTGAAAGGGACGTTCCAATCCCAAAACATGCACTGAGGGAGGTTTGAGGTTTGTGTCTGTTTAAAAAAAAAGAAAATAGTTTTTTCAGGTGTTTTTTTGTTAAGTTGATCTTAGTTATAAAGAATGAAGCAACTGCCTCACAATCTTTGCATTCATTTGGCGGACTTTCATGGTTTCTCTGGTCGGAAAAGTGGGGAAGTGTTCACTCTTAAGCTTTGAATGGAATAGAGCCTGTATGATTATCTCTCATACCTTTTCTTCTTCTTCATTCAGGTGTCTCATCAAGTTGTAAAAGAGAATAGAAGGCCTAACGCTAGTCTAGATGATGCAGTTATCCAAGTTTCTCTATCAAGGGTAACAGATCATGGTTATTGGTTTGAGTTGTGTCTGCAATTTCAAGCAAGTATTTGTCTGCTGATCTCCAGTTCAATAGTTCCTTGATCTAAATATATATATATATGAATCAATCTATACCACTCAATGTGAGTTGAATGATTTTTGGAAATATTAGTAAATAGTCAATAGCACAGTATCCTTAATGTATAATAAAATCTATTAATACAGCTTGATGCATTGTTAGGATCAGCAGAATCAATCTATAGGAGGTCATGATGCTTGTGTGGTGACATGTAATCAATAGTTCTGCAGACATAAATACTTTTTACATGTCCTACCACTGCTGCTGGAGCTCTGACTCACAGTGCTATCCTGACTCCAGCTCTGGATGCCTCATCACTCCAACAAGTTGGCAGACACTGTACAATCAGGTTTCTACTGCTGTAGCTGAGTCTGCCCCTTCCTGACTCTTTGGTGTTCTGGAGATGTGGTGGATCTGTGTGCCTCTCTCGTCATGACGTGTGACGAAAGAGTGTTCTATATATTCACTGAGGCATTGGATGAATAACTGTGCCTCTCTCTGGGGCCTGGGAAATTAGTTGATGCATTTGACTCTCTGGGACCTGGTTGAGGGGACTGTTTTTTCACTCTAGGGCAAGGGGTAAAAGATTCACAGGTAGGTGCAGTGAAGTATGTGAGGGAGAAGTGACCATAAATGTTGGAGGCTGTCTAAGGATGCTGAGTGGGTAGGTCATGGGTCTTCCAGTGAGTGACATCTGTAATATTTATTGTTAGGAACAATCTGAGTCTGTCAAAACGCCCCCTTTGGCAGGAAGTTTTCGTTCTAATTTTTTTATTCCATGAAGCAAATACTAGCAGAGAGACTCTTTTTCACTGCTGTAAAACAGTTTAAGGTTTTTCCATACAGCACAACAGTACTTTGTTTCCCAAGTAACAACTTTTAGTAACATGTGGAAATACTTTTCCTGGATAAGAAGATAGGGTTTTATGTCACGGTGCCACTAGGTAGTGCAATTGAGGCAACTCCCAAACAATGTGTGTTAGGAACATACTTGCTTGGTGCTCTGCTTTACTGAAAAATGCTTTGCTACAATCCTGTGCTAATATCTTATGAAAACAAGGGACACAGTTATCAGTATTTCACGGGGCGGATTAAGTCACACTGCTATGCTGCATGAAAGGAAAAGGGCAGGGATGTAATGTATTTAACATAATATGGTGCACCTTGTCCTTTCTTCCACTGGTGCCCTTTTGGCTGCCTGGTGCCATTGCAGGCACCCTTGCGCCATGGTGCAAGTGTGGGTGCGTTGCTGACAGGATTGTTTTTGTGCAGGAATAGGCACATTCCTGCACAAAAACATTCCCTTTAAATGTGTGCTGCAGAATGCAGCACACATAAAGGAAGAAACAAGGATATTTCTCCTTCTTAAGCCTCACCTGGGGAGGCGTAGCATTTTGATGTATTCGCAGATCTACCAGTGATGGTAAATCTGTGAATGCACCAAAATCCATGTGTGGATGCATGGAAACACCCATGCTCTATCCACGGAATGCCTCCCGGAGGCAAAGTAACAGAACACAGTGATTTGCACTGTGTTGCGTTACTCTAGATTTATCAGGCCACGGATGGCCACACAAGGTGGCCTTGCATGACTTACTAAATCTAACTTAGTAACTGTTACTTTTGCACCCCATTCTGTGATGCAAAGGTGACACAACAACTTCATCAATTTGCCCCTGAAACATCATCCATTCCTCATACACCTGAAATTACGGTAGCTTCCAAATGCATGTATGCTAAAATAGTGTTAACAACCTTGATACACAGGCTTTCTGTATTTAACCTTGAATTACTCTTGGAACTGTCTAGTACTACCTACTTGGATCTAGCGATTTCCTAATGTGATGTAAAAGTAGTCATGCCATGCAAAATGACGAAGCTTCTGGAAAATTTGTCAAGGAGTCTCTATTTTTGTTTTTCCTTTGGGTGGCCGTGTCTTTGATATATGCTTAGAGCTGAGCGGGAGTCCCATGATGAAGGGGTCTTCCTGCAAAGCGGGCACTACAAGTCCTGTCTTAAACCTTCTGCAAGGGTGATTAAAATGAGGAGGCAAAGTCACATGTAGCTTCGGTTTCCTAAATAGCTGATTTAGAGTTTGGCAGAGAGGGTAATCTATTGCAATTATGAAGATTTAGAGGTGGGCAGACTGACAGTTTAACGTGAACAATGTAATATGCACTTTGTCAGAGTGAACCTTCCTCCGATTGCTTGAGGTAACAGAATCTGTCAGAGGTAAGCCGTAGGACCGTTCGCCCTATGTATAGTGGGTGATTGCCTTTGTTTTTTAACTGTTGATCACTGCCTGGTGCCTACCGGAGGTGACGCATAATAAAAGATTAAAAATAACCAGCATAACATGGGAGAGAACTTCCATTGTGTGGTAGCCATCATTTATTTTTTTAAACAAACACTTTGGGAGTTTGTTTGTGAAAGATAAAAAGCCTTTGGAAAAGTTTGATGACTGTTTCTCCTCTTAGACAGGACCGGGCCACCAAAAGGTTTCCTTCGTTCACAAGAACTGTTACGCTGACAATTCCTGCCACTGTATAGAGATGTCCACACAGCTGGCTAACATCTCCAAATTTGGCAGAGTGGTGGATGAAAGGTCTTCTGCCACCTTTTGTTGCATGCTAATTGTTGCTTCTTCTCAATTGTTTAAGTCTAAATCTGAATATTAAAATGACCTCTTTTACCGTAGCATTATGTTTACATTTTCCACAGCTAAGAGGCTCCGGGGTTCATCCAAATTAATCCGAAATGCTGACATGTGAACATCCATAGCAGTCCATAGCAGTAAATTCCCTTGTCTGCAGAAATTATTGGCATGGTAACTTGTCATAAAAATGAGCTTTTATCTTGACACTTTTCAAATCTGTCTTCAATGAAAGCAGCAAGTCTTTTGTTATGTTATTGACCCAGATCTGGTGCAGTATCCTGATTTATGCAATTACCGGCGCTCCCATATTTTCAGACATTGAAGAGATGATATCACCCTGCAGGTAATTCAATATTTAGTTTTGCCTCGAAGGTAATGTCTCTAATGATGTATCAATAAACACCTCTCCATTTTTCAGACGCTGATAATGTTTTTCTTCTGCAGGGAGGTGTAAGTGATTAATGTATTAATAACATTTTACAATGAAAATGTACACGTTATTTTCAGTCTCATAGATATAAAGCCATTGCCACACCACGGAGATGTAAAATAAGGAAGATGCTTGTTTAAATGGATTTTGTATTGTCCCTGCTACAGAGGAGCTCAATGCAGAATTTGTAAAACATTTTAAAGAAAATATATTCCATACATTTCTCACTTTATTGCAACACTCAATTATCACCTTTTCTCTGAAAAGCTTTAGACTGTGTGTTCTTTGCTTAAAGCTTGCAATGCCACCTCGGAGTGTTTCTTTTAAATTGCAAGGCAATGGGCGAGAACATAAAATCCAATAGGTATAGAAAGTGTTTCCACCAAGTGTTTAGGAGCATATTTATACTCTGTTTGCACCGGAATTGCGTCGTTTTTTTTGACACAATTCCGACGCAAAACTAACTCCATATTTATACTTTGGCGTTAGACGCGTCTAGCGCCAAAGTCCATGGAGTTTGCGTCATTTTTTAGCGTGGACACCTACTTTTCGTTAATGATATGCAAGGTAGGCGTTCCCGTCTAAAAAATTGACTCCGAGGCATGTGCGCCGAATTTACACTCCCGGGCAAAATTCACACCCGGGATTGGGCGGGTCCAAAAAAATGACGTCCAGCTGCTTTTGCGCCGTTTTTTTGCGCCTGGACAAGGCAGGCGTTAAGGGACCTGTGGGCTCGGAAGGAGCCCAGAGGTGCCCTCCCGTGCCCCCAGGGACACCCCCTGCCACCCTTGCCCACCCCAGGAGGACACCCAAGGATGGAGGGACCCATCCCAGGGACATTAAGGTAAGTTCAGGTAAGTATTTTTTTGAAATTTTTTTGTGGCATAGGGGGGCCTGATTTGTGCCCCCCTACATGCCACTATGCCCAATGACCATGCCCAGGGGACAGAAGTCCCCTGGGCATGGCCATTGGGCAAGGGGGCATGACTCCTGTCTTTGCTAAGACAGGAGTCATTTCAATGGGGGTTGGGAGTCGAAAAAAATGATGCAAATCGGGTTGAGTCGAAAAATTTGCCTCAGCCTGACTTGCCCCATTTTTTGGCGGCCAAGCTCCATATTCCCCTACGCCGGCGCTGCCTGGTGTACGTCATTTTTTTTCACGCACACCAGGCAGTGCCGGCGGCTAACGCCGGCTAACGTCATTGAATAAATACGGCGCCCGCATGGCGCTTCAGAATGTTTTTTTCCTTACACCAGAACACTTGCTGCTAACGTTAGTTCAATTGAATAAAGCATATACAAATAATACCTCAATCACAGAAAATTCAGCTTTTCGTTCTTGCGCGTTTACGTATTGTTACTTCATTCTTTTGGATTCACCAAAACCAAAAGCATTAAGCACCTAAACAATCCTACAACACTGTGCACAACCCTAACTGAAAATCTTCAGACTTCCCAGTCCAGACAATCTGGCTAATGTAGGGTTCGGTGCGTGGCCCAGCAGGCCACTGGTGCAGGAGACGCCTTCCACTCCATTGCTCAGTGGAGAACCACCCGCCCACAATAGAGATATATACTGGCTTGGCAGAGATCGTTTTGCCACAAATGGTTCTCGTGCTATTTAAGCACTGACTACCACTTTAACATACGGCCGAGTTCAAAACCTTAGGTCTTACCAAAAGGAATTTTGTGGGAAATGAGGTCCTTCCGAACAGCCACAGTGGAAACATGAGACCAGTTAATTCCAAGTTCATAACGTCGCCTTATTTGCAAATTAAGATAAGGGATGATTTTCTCCAAACGGGGAATTCTTCAGGACTGAGGTGGAACTCGAGTCCATGGATATGCCCAACCAGCTATCCCTTATAAACCTATTCAAGACATTTTGGGTGACAAAACCCTTTTCTCAGCACTCCTCTGATGCCGGCAGTCTCTCCCCAGTCAGCAGAATAACAGTGCCTCTCCTAGTTTCCCTCGATTCTGAGTGTATTCCAGAAGTGCCTACACTTGCTATCCAAGAGACAATGATGACAGTCTGCATGCTGAAAGATTCACAACGCCCTAGACTTATTTGATACAGATTCGGTAGGCCACATCTTCGATCCAATATTTGCCTCAGAAGAGTCTAATCAAGAAATAGTCATAGAACCAATGATGTGAATAAGTCATTATATCATACAATCTGCTATTTTTAGATAAACTGAATTGGACTAAAATTGCTTGAAACTACAATAAGGAACACAAAAAGGCGATGGAGCACAGTAGACCTACACTGGAGTAATTGAATGCAAAAAGAGGTAATAGATATAAAAGGAATAACTAGTTTGGTGATTGATGAGGGTTTTCTGCCAAGTACTCTGCTTCTATGTCTAAGGAGCAGCCAGTCAAACTTGCTTATGAAGTCAAAATGTGACTGGAGTTAGGAAAGCAAGATCAGTTGGAAAGAAGATATACATGAGAATATGTTGTTACAAACATGAGATTCCCTAAGCAAATTACATTAAATATTAAATATGCGTGACACTGCCAGCTGTAGTAATTAGATCCCATTGTTGCAAAATACCACTCATCATCTCCATGTCCTCCTGTCCTCGCTCCCTTCATTTCTTTCGAGTCCACATCTCAAGACCGGACAAAAGAACAGGAATTCTAGTACTGCTGACCCCACCTCTGAGGCTGTAGCTTATATTGGCTATCAATACCCAGCATTACTCTTGTTGTTTTTTCTGTCTCGCCAAGCCAATAGTGGTAAGAAATGTGGCTCCTTGGATCCTACTGTGCTTAACCTACTCTGATGATTTATAAAGGAGTTTCTCCTGCCTGCTGGGGTTGTGGGTGAAAAATTTCATATTTGTTTTCCGGCAAATCTAGCTACAATACTAAGCCATGGCTGGCTTTTGACTTCCTCCCTTCCTCAATTGAGCAAAGTCTAGCTGCTGCTCAAAGTAAAACAAACTTAATGCTCTATGGAGTGGAACTTGGAGGTTTTCAAGCATGAAGGATGGGCCTGTAGATTCACACATGCACATTGTTACAATGTCTCCCTGGAGAAGAGGAAAGGAGAGTATAAGGACTTGTGAATGTAGGTCTGCATAGTGGAGGCCTGGGGCCCGATTCACAAAGTTAAATTTAGACTTTTGGTACAAGTTTAGACCGAAAAACCAAAGTTTATGACTTTTTGGTATTTACAATGGTAGGTTACAAGTAGTATCTTTACATCCACATTTGGGAAAGAATCTCAGCACTGGGGGCAGAATCTCTGCCCCAACTTCAGAGATTCCACTCCAAACCCAGAGTGTAATCTCTGCACTTGGAGTGTACTTTCTGCTCCTGAAGTGCAACTGCTGCACTCACGGCAGATCTCTGCCCCGAGTGTGGAGATGCCATCCAGAGTGCAGTCGTAAAGATAAGGTGTACATGTATGATCTTGGGACCTCCCACAGGCAAGCAACCTCATGCAGCACATGAAATTTGGCTGGGAAATGGTGTGGGTTGGGTGCAGGTCCTACCCTGTGGACCTGCACTCAAACCCCTGCATTTGTGTGCAGCAGTGATTAGGTGTAAGGCCTGGCTTCTGGCAAGGCCCTGTGCCCAACCCCCTATAAACACTGTGGGGAATGTTTGGAAGCCCTGTATGCTGCTGGTGCATCACTTTTGTGATGCACTGGCAGTTTATTGTGCAGGCCCATATCTACAAGGGCACACAAAGCCACTTTGTGTGGGTTTTCATGGTCTTGTAGCAATGGTGTAAGACAATGCAGCACAAGTTTCTGCGTTGCCTTACACTATCAAGGAGGTGTTCCATGGGAGTTGTGGAGGGTTTTCCCAAGCAAAACACAAGGGTTTTGAAGCATTCCCAGATTTACAAGTATCTATGAACCTGGGAATGCTTCAAGAACGTACGCCTCCCCAGGGGAGGAGCAACAAGGAAAAATAGCTTTATTTCTCCTTGTTTTCTCCTCTTTCTATGTGTGCTGCCTTTTGCAGTATAGGGAGAGAGGAAATAAATAAATTATATCTTGTAGATACAGTGCATTTTTGCCCTTTCTAGGCAGAGCAGGGCAGCATGTTAACCTGCTGTGTTGCCCTGTGCCATGAGGCTTGTACATAAGCTCCCCTATATCCCTCAGTACAAAGACTTCAGCCATGCACAGTGTGTGGTTGGTCTCACAGGTCATGGCCCTCACTCAGGCAGACTTTCTTACTTTGCCAAAGAGTCATAACATCAAAATTAAAAAGTGGGTCTGTGGGCTTTATTAAGTGGTGAGCATATCAATATGTATAAAACAGATTTATCACCTTTGTCCAAAAATAACCAATGTGTTTAATCAAATATATATTTTAGCAGTTCAGACAATGCAATGTATATCAACAAAGATTATAATAAAAATTTTAATAAAGTTTCGATTAAAAAATCTACACGCCTGTGTCTACCTTTTAACATTTTGTTAGCCTACAAAATGCAGACAACCACATGAGGGCCTTGCTCAAGAGCACAGAGCTCCAACTAACAGTGTGTTTGGAAAATATAGTAAATTCTCCTGTGGTCTTGAAATGAATGACCCAGGCAACTTACTGTTTCTTTTAATGTTGCTGGGGCTGCTGCACTCCTTGCAGCCCTATACTGTTAAATCAAATGCTTTGTGGTGCCTCTGCCCTTTCTAGGTACATCATTAAGCTTTGCAAAATTTAAATAGCCCTCACAGGGCATTATGGGGTACTCATTCAAGGAGCAGTGAGTAATAAAAGAGTGTATCCTGCTGTTTATTTCTTATGCACTTCTTTGAGAAAAAAATATTGTAGGGGTTGTCTTGTGGCCATCTGGGACACCCGCATTATAAATTTTGTCTGGAGTGTGTGGAGGGAGCCCAGGGGCTGTGTTACCCTATCCAGCTCTCCAGCCAGCACCCATAGTGATAACCGGTAGGAGCCAGAATTGTTTTCTTCAGTGGGAGCCCAGGTGCTCACTCGGAGTATCCACAACTCGCATTTCAGAAGGGGCCAAGGGGGAGCCCCAGGATCCCGGTGGCCACAGCCAGTACACCTGGTAGAACCTTTCTCCTTATTAACATTTCTGCTGGTAGCCCCCATGGCCACCTGGGGCACCCGCACTGATGGCTCCATTGGAGGCTATAAGGGGAGCCCCAAGGCCCTTGCTGTCCCAGCAGACTCCCTGACCCGCACCATACTGTGTGCAGGTGGGAGCCAACACCTTTCCTTTGCTCCCACCCAAACTGAAGCAGAATTTTTACTCTTCATGCCTGCAGGGGGGTTGAGTGTTGTGCCCTGGAAGGTATGGGAAGGGTATGTTTGCACTCTCTGAGGCAGAGATCCATAATGTCCTGTGGTGGACTCACCGGGACACAGTATAGTATCAACCTTGCCTGCACTCTCCCAGACAGGGAACTACAGTGCCTACAGTTGGACTCCCTAGGTACTGAATAGTACTGAAACCCTGAGGATGGTGTCCTTGGGGCTTGAGACATGTGATACAATGTCTAATAGCAACTATTGAAATGCTACAATGCACAGGACCGTTGATAATAAAAAACTGCATTACATCTACATTAAAGAAAGTCAGTTTTTTATTTTTTGTAATGCCTGTAGATTTGTTATGGATAGTGCTAACACGCTATTAACATGAAAACTAAACAATATTGAAAGCAGTCTTGAGCATGATTCCCACATTGGAGCTGCTACAAATGTGCTTCACGTATGTTTTCATTAGCAATATGTGACCTTCGGCTGCCATTTTATGGGAAAGACACAAGCTCAGTTCTGCTGCAAAATTATATTATTAAGTAAAGGCAATTTCATAAAGTAGAATAGAATTTGACTTCAAAGATTCAGTACTGTTAGGCAAGGTTGGTAGAATGTAGAGGAGGATTTATTTGAATGGTAACATGACAATCTAGGAAAATCATGTTTTATTTCAATGTTGTAAGGGGGCATCTGTCATTTAATTACTAATATCATTCAAACCTATATGTCTGCCTTGTATCTGAAACCCATCCCTAAAAAGTCTGAGGAATCCTCATTAATTGAGGAATCCTCCAAACCTTTATTCAGAAATTGATTGTAGGTGTTCACCATTTCCAATAATGTTTTATTTGCATTACGTTCATAGGCTAATTCATTGATCCTTCTCTATCTTTCAACAATCAGATCAGAAAAAGCAAGAAAGCATGATCCATCGTAAAATACTGAAGAAAATCAAGCCTTTATTCTTTTATACAAACTCTACAAACTCTTCACTCCAGAATACAGGCCCTAAGCATCCACAAATTGACAGAGGCAACATTGTACTCACTGGTCTCAAAGAGCCCTCTATGACACCAAATTAAAATCTTTTTTCTAACAGTGGCTAAATTAATTACATAACAACGAAAAAAAAACAAATCTATCTCACTGTGAAACAACTTCAGACCCCTCTTTTTACCAGAGGCCTCTTCAAAGTTGTGTGACCTATAAGGCACATTTCTTAAATAAAACTCACTACTGTCCCTAAAGGGACGTACCTACTAAAGTATTTGTGAGTATGGTAAGTGAGGAGATGTGGCCTAATTGCCTCAGCAGCTGACTTTGAACCTGGGGAACTAGGCCAGGGTCCTTGCATCATCTGAACTTAAAACTAAAATATCTGACTTTGTGTGATGTATTCATGTAAAGTGCTCTGATATCAATATGCCATGTTTGTGATATATAAAACTGCAAAACAAATTGTATTACTATTCAATATATTCACAAATCTCAGGCTGGAGAACACCACATATGTCTGCCCTATCTCTCATGTGCAGAATTCTACGACACATGTTTGGGGATCTCTGCAGGGGGAAATATCAGATTTTGTAGTAAATGTTGAAGGGACATGTGGGAGTGGTCGGAAATCGGGAAATATCTACTTACTACTAAATGGTTGAGGTTACAGAAACTGTAAGGGTATATCAAAATACTAAAACACACCTGCAAAAGACCAAGACAAGTATTATTCACAAGATGGCCGGATGGGCAACTGTGGCAGATGCCTAGCATTGAGCTTTGTGGCCTGCAGGCCCCTTAATCATGCTACCCCAGGTGGTCAAAAGTGACTTGCATGATTGTGTAAGGTCAGCTGACAGTGGGTCAGGGCCTCAGGGCCCTCCTGGGACCATGGAGGGCAAAACAGAAGCCGCTGGGTGGATGGTGGAGCACACACTGAAGGAGGTGTATAGAGAAGATGTGGCTGAGATGGGCTGCGAGGCGGGAGTCCCTGGCCTTGGTACAGTACCACTCCTCCCCTGTCAGAGGAGGCACAGAAAGAGATCCTCTACAACAGAGGATGCCTGACTGCAATTGAAACATGAGCAGGATGGTGGCAGCCAAACCTGGTGAGGCAAGTGACATGCGGCTGTGAAGGTGAGAGGCAGCAGGTTGTGATGAAGGGTGGCCCCCCCAGTTTACATCACAGGTGTGCAGCCCCACACAGGGTAAGATAATGAAGATATTGGAGAAGCACACAGGTTCTGCCTTAGCATGATGTGAGGAGCCCACCATGACCCTGCAACACCCGAAAAGCCATACTTCTAAGCCGGGAAGTAGGAGTGGGCCACCCAGAGGGCGCTATGTTTCTTACGGGGGTCGTAAACAATTGTACAGCCCAAACAGTGGAAAATGTGGCAGCAAACTAGTCTGGGGGCACATCAAGCTGGGGAAAAGTACCTGGAAATCCACACAGAGCAGTTCCTTGCAGAAATTAAAGCTACTAAATTGGCTTTGGAGCATAGAATCAAAATGGTGGCAATAGACTTGGGCCCACTACATGCCAACCAAAAATAACTGGCTTGGAAAGTGGTGGAAACACAGAGAGTTCTAGTCCAGACTACACCAGTGGTCAAGGACAATGCTGCCCAGCTGCACAAGATGCAAATAGAGGTCGAGAACCTAACAGCATGCCTGGACAAAGTGAAAGGGTTCTCAAGATGTAACAATTTGTGCAGGATTGGTGTTTCCAAAAAGATGTACAGCCGAGTGCTGACCTATAGGTTGAGAAATGCATCTTGGATACAGTGATGGGTGGGTAGGCCTGAACTCCATACACAGTAGATCCCGCTCCCAGAGTCCCAGGACACCCCCCCCCACCCCACTTCAGGTGGTGTCCCACGCCCAATCATAGCAGGGACCATGGTCACATCCTGCAGGTCGCATGTACACATAAACCATGGAGGGTCATTCAGTGAAAGAGGAAGGAGAGAACCCAGGTGGTACTAGGGGCCGTATTTATACTCCGTTTGCGCCGAATTTGCGTCGTTTTTTTCGACGCAAATTCGACGCTAAACTAACGCCAACTAACGCCATATTTATACTATGGCGTTAGAGGCGTATAGCGCCAAAGTTCCCGGAATGTGCGTCATTTTTTAGCGTGAACCCCTTCCTTGCGTTAATGATATGCAAGGGAGGCGTTCCCGTCTAAAAAATGACTCCCAGGCCTTTACGTGGTATTTATACTCCCGGGCAAAAGAGACGCCCGGGAGTGGGCGTGGCTAAAAACGGCGCATTTGCGCCGCTTTTTAACGCCTGGGTCAGGCATGGCGTTAAGGGACAAGTGGGCTCAAAATGAGCCCAGAGTGCCCTCCCCTGCCCCCAGGGACCCCCCCTGCCACCCTTGCCCACCCCAGGAGGACACCCAAGGCTGGAGGGACCCACCCCAGGGACATTCAGGTAAGTTCAGGTAAGTATTTTTTTATTTTTTTTTAATAATTTTTTTTGGCATAGGGGGGCCTGATTTGTGCCCCCCTACATGCCACTATGCCCAATGACCATGCCCAGGGGACAGAAGTCCCCTGGGCATGGCCATTGGGCAAGGGGGCATGACTCCTATCTTTACAATGATAGGAGTCATGTTGATGGGGGATGGGCGTCGTTAAAAAATGGCGCAAGTCGGGTTAAGACGATTTTTTTGCCTCAACCTGACTTGCCCCATTTTAAGACGCCCTAACGTCATTTTTGCCCAACGCCGGCGCTGCCTGGTCTACGTGGTTTTTTTCCACGCACACCAGGCAGCGCCGGTCTGCTTGCGCCGGCTAACGCCATTCCATAAATACGGCGCCCGCATGGCGCTTCAGAATGGCGTTAGACGGCGCAAAATTTTTTGACGCTAAACTGCGTTAGCGCAGTTTAGCGTCAAAAAGTATAAATATGGGCCTAGATGTCCAAAAAAGGAGTCCCTGGGCTGCAGATACTAAATAGAAAGCCCTCAAATGAAGATCATCAGAAACCAGCAACAGCAATGGAGTGTCTGGAGAGATCCTGAATGAAGCAATCCCACTGGTGGTCATGCCAATGAGCACAGACAACTTGCCCTAATCCCTGGGGACAGAGGCCAAGGAACGTGATATACAGCAGAGGGCATATGACACGAGGACAACTGCGGCTTCACCACCTTTAGGCAAAGGAAACACTGGCCTGTGAGAGGGTGGCCACACTCTCACCCAACAAGTACGTTTTCACTTGTGTACATTGGTATGGGGGGTGACAGGCACCTCAAGCAATGGGGACGTGGGTAGTTGGAAAGTCGCAGCAAGAGGTGACAGAAGTGGGAGGAGGTTGGGGGAGTTTTAGGGATGGCACATCTATGGGGAAGGCACACGGGGATGAGAGAAACTTGAGAATTGCAATGTGCAAGAAGTACACCAGCATCACAGACAGTCGTTGTTGTAGCGTGAAGAGCAGTCCGGGTGTTGTGGACAGTTGCTGCAGCGCAAAGATCCTGTTGTCGTCGTGGACATTTGGGCTGGAGCTTCACAGTGGCGATCCCCGCTGTAGGCTCGAGCTGACAGAACATCACATTGGTGGGCAGTGCGAGTGACAAAAGTTTAGCCTGTTTGTAGTTGCGAAGAGTTGAAAAGCTTTAATTCAGCTCTACTGAGGTCACACCAATGACTTGAGAGGCACCACTTTGGAGTCAGGGCCTTGTTGCAGCTGAATCTGGGTGCAGGTTCAGGTGGTTGGGTGCCTGTTATCTCCCTGTGGCTCTGTACAAGAGGCCAGCAGACTAGCCTGATGAATCACTCTGCGAGTCCTGGATTCAAGTGCAGGTCCAATCCCTCTGTCTCAGACAGGAAGGCAGTGTGTCAGCAATCTAGCAAAACAGTATTTCAACATGGCAGTAGTCCAGCAGGACAGCAGTCCAGCAGAGAGGCAGTCCTTTCAGCACTGCAGCACTCCTCCTTCCTGACAGGGACTCCACAGGTCCAGAAGTGTACTAAAGAGTTGGTGTCTGAGGTCTAATATTCATACCTGGTGCCTCCTTTGAAGTGGAAGATGCTTCTAGATATTTCCCTTTGGAGTGCATACCATTCCTGCCTCCCCTGGCCTAGCTCCAGACTAACTACTGGGGGTATGCAACCCTTTCTGTGGAGGCAGAACACAGCCTATACAAGTGTAAGTAGGGCTGTGCCCAGCTCTGCCATCACATCCTATCAGTGATTGCCCATCAAGGCACACCTAAGCCCTCTATTGTGTGTGTGTGTGTGTGTGTGTGTCTAGGATGAATATACAAAGTCCAACTGTCAGCTAAACCCAGCAATGTGAGCAACAAACAGGTTTAAGGTACTAAATGGCTAAGCTAGGAAACTGCCAACTTTCAAATAAAGGCATTTTCAAAACTGTAATTTAAAATCTGACTTTATCATAACATATGACTTGTCTTTACAATTCCAAAGACATCATACATGAACTGAGTACCCATTCACATCTGGAAGTTACAGCTTCTTTAATGAAATATAGTTACCTCCAATTTTATCCAATGGCAAAGGTAAGCCTTGCAGAAGTGCAAAATTAATTTAAGAGTTTTCCACTATCAGGTCATCTTAAATGTACATGTCCAACATGTTAAAAACACTGCACCCTGCCCTTTGGGCTGTACATGGCCTATTCTAAGGGTGACTTAAATGTATTAAAAAGGAAGTTTTGGGTCAGGCAAAAGGTTTATCTTGCAGGGCAAAATGGAAGTGTGAAACTATACAGAGAAGGGTGCAGTGGCAGACATGAGACATTTTTAAAGGGCTCCTTAAGTGGGTACACAATAAGTGCTGCAGGTCTAACAGAAGCATTTCATCTGAAGGCCCTAGGTACATATCATACCACTCTACCAGCGACTTATAAGTAAATTACATATACCAACTGGGGACAAGAAAATGTTTCATGTTGTAAGGAGTTAGCACGTGCCATTTAGTCTTGGTTAGCAGTGGTGAAGTGTACAGAGCCCTAAGTCCAACTAAAACAAGATAAGAAGAATATAGAGGAGTAAAGAAAAAAGTTTGGGGGAAGACCATCCTAAGGCTGACAGCTCTAACAGGGTCTATCTATGTGATTGCAGACATAATGTGTGCCAGGTGTGTGGGTAGAGATCTGTCCATAAATTTACTAGTAGCAAGTTTCCAGTCATAAATTCTCTCTTGGAAGCTCCAACATCTCACCTAAGGGGATAATGGCCTGTAACTGTTGTTATGGAGATTTAATTTCACAATTCCTGAAAGCCAACTCATCAGAAATCAAAATGTGCAGAGAACTCCACACATAGATTTCCCTTTCTGAATCAGGCACAGTCTACTCTTGCCCATTTTTGTCATGATTAAAAAAATATCCATATTTGTTAGAAATGTCATCCATATTTGGCCGGGGTATGCGCCCAGTCCAAGTCGGGAACACTATTCTAGCCAAGGTAAGTTGGATACACACTAAAAGATGACCTTAGATCACTCTATTGGAGTTTGGCACAGAGCAGTCAGGCTTATCACACGAGTCAATGTGTAAAGTATTTGTCCAATATGTACAGTCACACAATTAAAACACTACAAAAAGACTCCACACAGGTTTAGAAAAATAGACAATAATGTTATAAATAAATCAAGACCAAACTGACAAAAATCCAATGAGTAGAAGTTGAGTTATGAATTTTAGAAGAATAAGTGTAATAATAGCGCTTAGAAGCAAATAGTACTTTAAGGGTTACTTGAGGTATCACTAGACTGGGGCAAAGTCAACAGTTGTAGCTGACCCCAATGGAGTGCGGGTCTGGTACAGGAGCCATGAAGGCCCCGGATACAAAGTATCTTGACCCTGGTCACAAGCACGAGATATGGGGTTCATTGCATCTGTAAGTGTGTCGATGTCACACCCGCTGTCAAGATATGCGTTGATTTTCACACCCGTTGATGTGTTGGGTTTTGAAGATGAGCGTCGAAGCTGCGATGCATTGATTCAGAATATGGTGCACCGAGTTACTCCATGCTGCCGAAGGGATGTGTCAATCTTCCTTCAGCAATAGCGGCTTTGTGGTGGTTTCAGTGCTGCGTCAATGCCGATGTGCAGGGTGCCGCTTCCAGCAGGCAGGAGATGCATTGGTCGATGTGGCAGTTTTGGAGGTGCTGCTCAGGCCCCAAGTGCGATGGGCCAATTTTACTCCTGTAACAGGGTTAATGCAGCAGTTTCCTCTTCCTGAAGGCTGGCATTGCATTGAATAAGCTGGTACAAGTATCTGGGTCCACTTCCAGTGAACCAGGCACAGGAGCAGAGCTAGAGACTTTGATATCCCTGAGTCTCTAGCAACAGGAGGCAAGCCAACAAGTCCTTGAAGATCATTTTGGGCGTAACAAAGAGTCCAGCTCTTCCTCAGCAAGGTCAGAGTGCAGTAGGGCAGCACAGCAGTGAAGTAGTCCTTCACGGTCAACAGTCCTGGATGCAGCACAGCAGATCTTCTTACAGAGTCCAGTAGTGGTTCAAGAACTATCTGATTTATTGGAGTCAGAGACCCAGTACTTATATCCAAATGTGCCTTTGAAGTGGGAGTGACTTCAAAGAATGGTATTTGGAGTGCACAAGTATCCTTTCTTTCTCAGCCCTGGCTCCAGACTATCAGTAGGGGGTAATCAGCTCAGGAAGAATCATCAGAATGCATATCAATGCCGATGAGCACTCAGACACACCTAACCTTCCTATATTTGTGCCTGTCTTGAGGAAATGCACAAGTGTAGCTGTAACCCCACCCCCCCAGACGTGTATTGGAGAAAGGCACACGGGCTGTAACAGCAGAGAAATGTCCACTTTCTAAAAGAGGCATTTCTAAAATAGTAATGTTAAATTAGGCTTTACCAGTAAAGAGGATTTATCATTACCATTCCAAAGATGCGAAACATGTCACAGTTACTCCTTCCTAATCAGGAATTACAGCTTAAAGGTATATGAAGGAATTCCCAATGTTAACCTATGGGAGGAGCAGACCTCACAGTAGTGAAAAATGAAGAAAGTGTTGTTCCCTACCAGGACATGCAAAACGTAAGCATACATGTCCTAAATTTTATGTGCACAGCACCATGCCACATGGGCTGCCTAGGGCCTACCTGAGAGGTGACATGTAATAAAGGAGAGTTTAAGTCTTTTAAATGCCAGGTTGAAGTGGCAGTAAAACTACACACACAGGCTCTGCAGTGGCAGGCCTGAGACATGTACAAAGGGCTACTTTAGCCGGTGGCACATCACTGCTGCAGGTTCACTAGGGGCATTTAATTTACAGGGCCTGGGTATTTGGAATACCACTTTACAAAGGACTTACAAGTAAAATGTGCCAACTGTGTGTTCACCAATGTTACCATGTTTAGGGGAGAAGCACATGCACTTCAGCACTGGTCAGCAATGGTGAAGGGATCAGAGTACTAAGGCCAACAAAAAGAATCAGCAAAAAGAGGAGAGAAGCAGGCACACCGTTTGGCAGAAGACCACTCTAATGATGACAGGTCTAACAAAAATGCACCTATTAACAACATTCCTACATCCTAAAATATGTCCCTTCCTCTCCCTCAGTCCTATGCTTTGGTTGTTGCCTTTTCTGCTTTTGTATCTCCTTACTGTCTTCACTTCACATTACAGACATTGCCCCTTGTAACTATGTCCTCACATGTTGCGTATGACTCATGTTGCTTTGACCGGCCACTACTGCTCTGTTGGGCTTCCGGCATGCTTCATAAATATCCACAACAAAATACACAAATAAAGCTGGGTAAATATGTTAAACAGCATTGCTGAAGGAGATTACGTTTGAGGGTCACCACAGGTAATCATAGTTGTATGAGAAAACCAGGTGTCAATTTTGATCTGCTATCTGCATCCATTAAAAAAAGAATTGATCCAATGTATGGGAGTCAATGTAACCAGTCAGCTTTTACCATTTATCTAGCATGCCCACATTGTCAACGGAATTAGGATTAACACATAGGGTTTGCATCCATTCATAGCTTCAACTCTGCCCTACCTGAGAGTGTCTACAGTTTACTTATGGACCCTCACTAGTCTGAAGCATAGTTGTGGACAAGGATGTTATGATTTTCTACAAAGTGTCATATTTTTCGTGGATCTTAAGATTTTATTGAAACACATGATGCATGTGTTAGGATATTCTTCTTGCTCTCTGTTTAGATTCCTAATTAAGTTAAGTACAGTGCCATATTTTGAGCCCCCAGAGAATGTGCCATGCTGAAGAGAACTAATCTGTAAAGTCAAGCTGCTTTGCAAATGAGTATCCGTATATTCCCCAATGAGCAATGCTGAAATGTTTTTTGGCTAGAAAGATGGACAATTTGAATGTGTTTACCTGTGTCCTCACTCGGAGTGCCCTATTATATTACACAGTGTAATTTGAAGCAAAGAATGTCCCTTTATGGGGATTTTGCACTGAAGTGTGTCCTGGGCATAACTTGATTTTTTACTGTAGTTACATGGTATAATTTCTACTTTTAGCCAGGTTTAGGTTTAATATTTATTAGCCAACCAAACTACTGAGTTTGGTTTCATGCACCAAACTGGCGAAATCACATCAAGGAGGCTAGAGATACAGGTCTGAAGGACCTTCATTAATCTTGCTAGATTGAAAACTGGTGTCTCAACAATGAATAGATTGCTTTCTAGACAGGAGCATCTCTCAGCAGATGTGCTGCTGTTGCACGTACTTCCCATCCTTCTGCAAGAGAAATTAGATCCCATTTTTGTGCCTCTTTAACTCACTGGTGAATACACATTTTCTAAAGGGTAATGCACAAATACAAGTCAGAGTATCCTTAAGTGGATGCCTCAAACATTCAGTGGCCCAAATAACTCTGGTATGCTTTCCCAGCCTTAAATCCCATGCTCACATTATCAACCAGAGTACAGAAGCAACAGCTGTTCTTCATTCTTGTGGCTCCCTTGAAGTCCTTTCAGACATGGTTCCCTCTTCTGCAGAAGCCAGAAATCACACCAAATTGTATGTTTGTTTTCTTCTATTCCCTCTCAGGTACCAGTTTCATGGGGAATAAACACTTACGGACAGATTTAAGGGAAAATGAAGGTGTGCGCAGCTGCGCCAAATTTGGCAGGATCACGCACCATCAGTTTTACAATGCAGGGATGTGCCATATTTAATAGAATCCAGGGCATCCCTGTGTTTCCCACTGCACTGGCACCAAATGTGCTGCAGTGCGCCAATACAGCCACCCTTGCACCATAGTGCAAGGATGGCTTGATTGAGGGGGAGATTGTTTTTGTGCAGGAAGGAACATCTTCCTGCACAAAAACAATCCTAAATGGCGATTTGCTCTTTATATGTGTGCTGCAGAATGCAGCACACATAGAAAAAGCAAAGAGCGAGGAGTAATTAAAAAATTTCTCCTTGTTGTGCCCTGCTTACGCAACCCCTGGGTGTTAGGTTTTGTAGCTGCCCCAGGTTTACAAAAACTTGTAAATCTGGGGCAGTGTCAAAATGCAATAGGTGTCGCTGTGGCATGTCCACAGCAACACACGTTTTATGCACCTTCCACGCAAAGTGCTGTGTGTAGGAAAGTACCCTCTTTCTTGGTATGCTTATCCCTTTTTTCTGCCTGATGTCAGTGTGTTTGACTAGGTTCACTGGGATCCTGCTAACTAAGACCCCAGGGATTATGCTCTCTCTCCCAAAACTCTGTATTTCATCTGACAATTGGCACACTGGTGCCCCATTATAAGTCCCTAGTATATGATACCTTTGTACCCAGGGTATTGGGATTCCAGGGGATCCCTATGGGCTGCAGCATGTATTTTCCCACCCATAGGGAGCCCAAGCAAAGGGTTCTGCACGACTGCCATTGCAAGCTGCATGAAAAGGTGCATGCACCCTTTCACTGCCACTTTCCACTGCACCAGGTCACTTACATGTCACCCCTATGGCAGGCCTTCTAGCCCAGAGGGCAGGGTGCAAAGTATCTGTGTGTGAGGGCACCCGTGCACTAGCAGAGGTGTCCCCACAAACTCCAGGCCCCTTTTACCTGGACTTCGTGATTGCAGGGAAGCCATTATATGCATGTACTGGGCAAAGGTCAATTCCTATGTTCAGCTACATAATGGTAACTCTGAAAATAGGCATGTTTGGTATCATGCATGTTGGAATCATACCCTAATGCTTTTACAAGCATTGGTTCTATGATCCCTTGCACTCTGGGGGTTCCTTTGAGGACACCCAGTGTTGCCATTACAGCCTTCTTAGGGTTTCCGGGCAGCCCAAGCTGCTGCCACCTCCTTGACAGGTTTCTGCCCTCTTGCTGCTTGTGAAGATCAAGCCCAGGAAGGCAGAACAAAGGATTTCCTTTGGGAGAGGGGTGTTACACCCTCTCCCTTTGAAAATATGTGTTACAGGCTTGGGAGGGGTGGCCTCCCCAAGCCACTGGTAAAGCTTTGAAGGGCACATTTGGTGCCCTCCTTGCACAAACCAGTTTACACTGGTTCAGGGACCCCCAGTCCCTGCTCTGGTGCAAAACTGGACAAAGGAAAGGGGAGTGACCACTCCCCTGTCCATCGCTACCACGGTGGTACTGCTCAGAGCTCCTCCAGAGGGTCCCTGGGTTCTGCCATCTTGGATTCAAGGTTGGCAGGGAACTCTGGGAGCATCTGAGTGGCCAGTGCCAGCAGGTGACATGAGAGACCCCTCCTGATAAGTGGTCACCCAGGTAGGTGACCAATCCCACCTTCAGAGCTATTTAGGGTCTCTCTCTTGGGTAATTCCTCAGATTCGGATTGCAAGACTGCAGCAGGATTCATCTGTAACCTCCACTTCAACGTCTGAACAAAGAAACTGCATCTGGATGCTCCGGGACCCGACAAGCTGCAATAGAGAAGCAAGATGCCTCCTGCAACATTGTATCCACTGCTTCTTCCAGCAACTGCAACATTTCCCTGGTCATGCTTCCTCTGAGGACAGCCTGTCTTCAGCGTGCACCAGAAGGAAGAACGAATCTCCCTTGGAGTAAAGGAGCCACTCCCCTGCTTCTGCAGACACCAACTGCAACGACGACCTGCTATGTGGATCCCCTCTCCTGCTGAGCTGCATGGATCTTGCATCACTGGTAGTGAACTGAAGCGGTCCCGCCTGTCCTTTCTTCCAGCTTTCCAACTTGGGTGGAGGTAAGCCCTTGACTTTCCACTCAGGACAGTACCCCCATCCACTGCATCCTTTGCAGCTGCCAAGGCTTGTTGGCATCTTTTCCTAGGGATCTTCAGACATCTTGAAGCTCCAGCCCCCAGTACTCCATCCTGCAATGCACAGCTCCCTGAGTGGTTCTCCGGCAGTGTGGGAGCCCTTTTCGTAGTGCTGCATTGGCTTCTTCATCGACTTTCATGTCCCCATCCTGTGGGACTCTTGTGGGTGCTGCCTGTGCTTCTGTGGGCTCTCTGTGTTGCTGAGGGCCCCTTCTGACTCCCTCTACTGGGTAGAGTCCACCTGGTCCTTTCTGGTCCCAGGCAGCTCCACTTTTCACTAACTGCGAGCTTTGCGAGTGCCAAGGCTTGTTGGCAGAATCCAAAGATGCAAACCCGGCTGCAATACTCCTTCCGGCATGGGATATAACCTGCATCCTCCAGGGACTCGACTTCATCTTCTTAGGTGCTGTGTTGACTCTTCTTCTTCATCGTCGACTCACCTCTTGCACCTTCAGTTTCGTGAGTAGGGGCTCCTGCCATTCCTAGCCTATGTTGTGCTTCTTGGACTTGGTCCCCTTCTTCCATAGGTCCTCTTTTTCAGGAATCCACTGTTGGTGTCTTGCAGTCTCTTCAGGGCTTTGCATTATTCTTCTTCTCTTCTAAGTGGGTGTTCTGGGGAATTTAAAGTTATTTACTCCTGCTTTCCTGGTCGCTGGGGTGGGTTGTGGTACTTACCTTTGAGCTTTCCTAGTACCGCAGCTCCCCTCTACACACTCCACTCAGCTAGGTGGGGGACCGACTCTCACATTCCACTTTTTAGTATATGGTTTGTGCTTCCCCCCAGGGTTATTTCTCTCTATTGTGATTTTCACTAATTGCACTGTTTTAATGCCTATTTCAGCATACTAGTACATTTATAATTTGTATATTACTTACCTCCTAAGGGAGTATAGCCTCTATGGTAATTTTGATATTTGTATCATCAAAATAAAGTACCTTTATTTTTGTAACACTGAGTGTTTTTTTTCATTTGTGTACGTACTGTGTGACTACAGTGGTATTGCATGAGCTTTGCATGTCTCCTAGATAGTCCTTGACTGCTCATCGGCAGCTACCTCTAGAGAGCCTGACTTCTAGACACTGTCTACACTAAACTAATAAGGGATACCTGGACCTGGTATAAGGTGTAAGTACCATAAGTACCCACCACACACCAGGTCAGCCTCCTACAGTGTGTGTGAAGGGGCCGTATGTACAAGGTGGCTTTAAGCCACAAAAAGTGACTTAACACCACCTTTTAAGTACAGTGCATTGCATAGTGCCACTGGAACATGAGTAAAATTGATGCTCCAGTGGCACTACGGGCTCTTAAATATGCCCCTCAAGGTCTCATTTATAAGCCCCCTGTGCTGCAGAAGCAGCTTTTTTTGTGACCCACTGATGGCGCATAGTGCAGCACATATCTAGACGGCCACGCAAAGCCACTTAGCACAGCTTTTTATGGCCTTGTAGATATGGTGTACAGTAATGCAGCGCAAGCCGCTATGTTGCCTCACACTACATCAAGGAGGACTTCCATGGGCATTGTGGTGGGTTTTTCCAAGCAACACCCATGGCTTTTGGCACATTCCCAGATTTACAAGGCATTGTAAACCTGGGAATGCATCATAATCTTATACCTCCCCAGGGAAGGCACAATGAGGAGAAATATCTTTATTTATCCTTGTTTTCTTTCCTCCTTCTCTGTGTGCTACATTCTTCAGCACACACAGAAAGAGGGGAAAAACCTCCATGGATTTTTTTGTGCAGGAAGGTGCCCCTTCTTGCACTCAAACAATTCTGACTGCGACGCAGGTGTCCTTGCACCATGGTGCAAGGGTGCCTGCATCAGCGCTAAGCAGCCCATTGTACACCAGTGCAGGGGGCGAGGACAGAAATTAGCCATATCTTGTGGATATGGAGCATTTCTGCCCTTTTCCTGTGGTAGTCACTTGCTGCGCTGCTCTGTGCCACGGCGCTTGTAAATAAGCCTCCTAGTGAACTGGCCTTGGCAGTATAAAAAGTGAGAAACTAGGGATCTAGTAGAAGGCTTTGTTCAGTCATCTGTTTTTTTTTATGGCAATCGAGCAATATAGATGCATCTGCAGGTAGAATGCATAATAGTCTACGGGCCATATGTACGAACACTTTTTCCCATAGACACAGAATGGGTAAAAACCTTTGCTACATCTGGCCCTATGTTCTGTAAATGGTATGGATAAGAATGTTGACCTTTTAGAAGTACTTTCAAGACAGGTTTGTATTTATTTTTGTGTGGCTTCTGCTCAAATTAGCAAATTCCACTTTGAGTGCTCTAGGAGCAGTTATTATGATTTACAGAGAGCACTGAGAACTGAGGGTGGTTAAAGAGCTGAAATGTTAACCAGGTTCGCAGGTAGATGATTATACCATTGCTCAGACTAGACCGATATAGCTATGTCCTTTCCCCAACTTTATGACATTATCTACTGGTGCTCCAGGTTCCTCTTGCACATTCCTTTGAGCCAATAGAGGAAGCAGATATTGCATTCTTAGAAAAACGATAGTATTCTTAGTAATGGTGACACCAGGGAGAAGAATAGCCAGACCTTAGGGTTCAAATTAATTTGAAAACCTTTTTATCTGTCTGTCAAGATATAGGTGGTCATTACAACCCTGGCGGTCGGTGTTAAAGCGGTGGTAAAACCGCCAACAGGCCGGCGGAAAAAAAATGGAATTACGACCGTGGCGGAATCCGCCAACATAGACAGCCACTTTAACACACCGACCGCCATGGCGGTACAAACAAACACCGCGGCAGTAACCGCCAACATACAGGCCGAGGACAATGTACTGCCCACACTATTACAACCCACGAATCTGCCACCTTTTACGGGGCAGATTCACCGCGAACAAAAAGACGGCGGAAACTGGACTTCGAAGGGAAAACGCTCACCTCTACACACCCCACGAGGAACCAGGACGCCATGGAACCAGAGCTCCAGATTCTGCCAGCCTTTATCTTCCTGCTCCTCTACCAGGAGCACGAATGCCGGCGGCAAAGACAATGGTGAGTACTGCACCTACGACACAGGGGAGGGAGGAGCGAAAAAACAGTGACACACACACGCAACACCCCCACCCTCACCCACTACAACACACACGCTCATACATATTGATACATCACAGTTACACCCCCAACCCCCCTTGAAGAATACAAGGACAAAAGGAAATTAGTCGAATAATTGTAATATATTCAATTACATACATCAAAAATATTTACAAATATATACATTTATACTATATACAATTATATACACCAAGAACACAAGTCCAAGGGATTCCACCATCATGGTCCGTGGATCACTGGGCCCAAAAGGCATGGGCGAGGCCCACACTCAATACCCGAACAAGACAGAGAGAACACTGCAGGGGCAGCAGTTAGAAATAAAACAGGCAACTCAGGGGAAAGGGAAGGGGGGACACCTCTGCCGGTTGAGTGCACAAAGCCAGATCCACGAGGGGGCTCCATGCCCACTGTTCAGTCCTGGGGAGTGCAAAGACACAGTCTCACAAGTCTCTACAGTGGGTGGGTTGCCCACTCCTGCATCCTGGGGAGTGCAAAGCCACAGTCTCTCAGGTCTCTACAGTGGGTGGTTTGCCTACTGTTCAATCCTGGGGAGTACAAAGCCACAGTCTCACAAGTCTCTACAGTGGGTGGTTTGCCCACTGTTCAATCCTGGGGAGTGCAAAGCCACAGTCACACAAGTCTCTACAGTGGGTGGGTTGCCCCTGCTGCATCCTGGGGAGTGCAAAGCCACAGTCTCACAAGTCTCTACAGTGGGTGGTTTGCCCACTGTCCAAACCTGGGGAGTGCAAAGCCACAGTCTTACAAGTCACTAAAGTGGGTGGTTTGCCCACTGTCCAATCCTGGGGAGTGCAAAGCCACAGTCTCACAAGTCTCTACAGTGGGTGGTTTGCCCACTGCTGCATCCTGGGGAGTGCAAAGCCACAGTCTCACAAGTCTCTACAGTGGGTGGTTTGCCCACTGTCCAATCCTGGGGAGTGCAAAGCCACAGTCTTGCAAGTCACTAAAGTGGGTGGTTTGCCCACTGTCCAATCCTGGGGAGTGCAAAGCCACAGTCTCACAAGTCTCTACAGTGGGTGGTTTGCCCACTGCTGCATCCTGGGGAGTGCAAAGCCACAGTCTCTCAAGTGGATAACAGTCTCCACTGGTTTCAGGAGTGCTTCATCCTGCCAAGGACTGAGGTAGTGGATGCTTGTCTCCACTGGTTCTGGAGGGGGCCTTGTGCCCAGAGTGCTTCATCCTGCCAAGGACTGAGGTAGTGGATGCTTGTGTCCACTGGTTCTGGAGGGGGCTTTGTGCCCAGAGTGCTTCATCCTGCCAAGGACTCAGGTAGTGGATGGGATACTCCACTGGTTCTGGAGGGGGCTTGGTGCCCAGAGTGCTTCATCCTGCCAAGGACTGAGGTAGTGGATGCTTGTCTCCACTGGTTCTGGAGTGGGCCTTGTGCCCAGAGTGCTTCATCTTGCCAAGGACTGAGGTAGTGGATGGGATACTCCACTGGGTCTGGAGGGGGCCTGGTGCGCAGAGTGCTTCATCCTGCTCGTGGCGGCCTCAGTAGCATCAGAGCTTTTGGCACTCATTGGCCTGTGGTGCCCACTCCACACAGGCATTGCCCATACAGCATGCTCACAGTGTACTTACCTGTTTGTCTGGAGGACCGTAGAGTAGCGTGTACTGGAGGATGACCCCATCCACGAGTTTCTCCAACTTCTCCCTTTCCCGGGACACACGAGCCATTGTCTCTTCCAGAGGTCACAGCAGCACTTACAGTGTAGGTCTTCTCTTGTCGAAGATCAGGTATCGAGTGATTGAACAGAGAGAAAATGGCAGTCACGTCCGCAGCAGTACGTATCGTCACCGCCGGCGTACATCGTCATTGGCTCCTGGGACCCATAGGGTCCAATGTTAACCAATGCAGAATTGCGCCGCGGTCTTCGACCGCCTACCGTGGCGGTGTACAACACCAGCGCAGTTACCTCATATCCCCTTGTCCTTCCTTACAGGTCAGGCACCATTTCAGGTGCCCACATGGCTTTATTTTTGACTGCGTGACACATACCTAGGCCTTGCCTAAACACTCATACAGGCAAATTTCGATTTATGAATGTCTTCAGAGTAAGCTCTGTTTACGTACCTCAGAGTTGGTTGACTCTGTGCTCGCTGTTCTCTTCCATAGGCACTGTCCGCTGGCGCATGTGAGGAGATGGCGGCATCCTCCGGTGTACAGACCGCTGGTGGACCTATCGACAATGGAGGAAAGACATGTGATCATCACCTACAGGCTTGATTGTGCCACAATCCAGGAACTGTGTGTCCAGTTGGAGCCAAACCTGATGTCCGCTATCCGCCATCCCAGAGGAGGATTCCCCCTCAAGTGCAGATGCTGTCAGTACTCCATTTCCTAGCAAGTGGGTCTTTTCAAACAACAGTGGCCATAGCATCAGGGATGTCCCAGCCTATGTTTTCCAACATGTTGTCCAGAGTGTTGTCTGCCCTGCTGAAACACATGCGGAGTTACATCGTTTTCCCTCAGGTGGAGGATTTGCCTACAGTGAAAGGTGACTTCTATGCCCTGGGACATATCCCCAACATCATAGGTGCCATTGATGGGACACATGTGGCCTTGGTCCCCACCACGCAGGAGTGAACAGGTGTGCAGAAACTAGAAGAGTTACCATTCCATGAATGTGCAGATGGTGTGTTTGGCAGACTAGTACATCTCCCATGTTATGCAAAATTCCCTGGCTCAGTGCATGACGCTTACATCCTGCAGAATAGCAGCATCCCTTATGTAATGGGGCAACTACAGAGGCACCGGGTGTGGCTATTAGGTGAGCACCTGGACCCAAATCAGTGGGAATAGTTGTCTGGGTTTATGGATGTCCCTATGAGTCAGTGTGTGTCTAACAGTTGTCCCTCGCCATTTGCAAGTGACTCTGGTTACCCCAACCTGTCATGGCTACTGACCCCAGTGAGGAATCCCAGGACAAGGGCAGAGGAACGCTACAATGAGGCCCAAGGGTGAACTAGGAGGATTATAGAGCAGACCTTCGGCCTCCTGAAGGCCAGGTTCCGGTGCCTACATATGACAGGTGGTTCCCTATTCTACTCACCAAAGAAGGTGTGCCAGATCATCGTGGCCTGCTGTATGCTTCACAACTTGGCTTTGCGACGACAGGTGCTTTTCTGCAGGAGGATGGTCCAGATGGAGGTGTTGTGGCAGCTGTGGAGCCTGTGGACAGTGAAGACGAGGAAGAAGAAGAAGAGGACATCGACAACAGGAACACGGTGATCCTGCAATACTTCCAGTGAGACACAGGTAAGAAGACAACACTGCCTGCTACATCTAATTTAAATCTACTACCTCTCTACTGTCTGTCATTTTCACCCAGTGTAAGGTCACTGAGTTGTCACTTTCCCTTATGATTTCACAGATGTGGGTCCCATTGTGTGACATCTGCTTTGTTTCCTCATGAACTAGAGCTGTGTGACAGAGGTATGTTGACATTACATTTGAAAGAGCATTTTGCCACTGTAATTGCTAATACTAATAATATTTCGAAATCACAGACAGACTCCAGATTGTTTTGTGCTTTAAGGGAGTTTATTTAAGTGCTCAATATTAGAGGCAGTTGTAAAATGGTGAGGGGTGATGGTGGAGGAATGTCCATGGCAGAGTCCAGTCTATTAGTCTCACAGGTGCATTGTCCAAAGGGGCATAGGAAGTGGAGCTGGGGCAGTTTAAGGATGGGCAGGGTGACAAGGTGGGACACATTGATGACAATCAGGGTGGTCTCATTTCTTGGCGGGGGTCTTGGCATCGTTCTCTGTCTTTGTCCTGGATCTCAGGGACCGTTTGCGGGATGGTTCTCCCTCTGCAGGGGGTGGGGTGCTGGTGTGGTTGTCCTGTGGCGGTGCCTCCTGTCCACTAGTGCCGGTGGGCAGTTCATCGTCCAGGCTAGTGTCAGGGGCCCCTTGTTGTGCCACAGGGTCCCTCCTGGTGTTGACGAGTTCCTTCAGCACCCCTACAATGGTGCCCAGGGTGGAATTGATGGATTTGAGTCCCTCCCTGAACCCCAAATACTGTTCCTCCTGCAGCCGCTAGGTCTCCTGAAACTTGGCCAGTACAGTTGCCATCGTCTCCTGGGAATGGTGGTAGGCTCCCATGATGTTGGAGAGGGCCTTGTGGAGAGTGGGTTCCCTTGGCCTGTCCTCCCCCTGTCGCACAGCAGCCCTCCAAGTTCCCCTGTGTTCCTGGGCCTCTGTCCCCTGAACCGTGTGCCCACTGCCACTGCCCCCAGGTCCCTGTTGTTGTTGGGGTGGTGGGTTAGCCTGGGTTCCCTGTAGTGGTGGACACACTGCTGATTGACGTGTCCGGGGGACAGAGGTATGGGCCCGCTGGGTGGGTGCTGTGCTGGTGTTTCCAGAGGGGGGTAGCTCTGTAGTGGCCTGTGCCAGTGTGAAGGGAACCGACTGTCCCAAGGTCCCAGATGGGCTGGGCTGGTCGTCTAGATCCAGTTGGACAGAGCTGCTGTCATCACTGTGGGCCTCTTCTGTGGGTGGAGTGGACATGTCTGGACCCTCCTGTCCGGTAACGTTGGGTAGGGGTCCTGCAGGGGTGTAAAGGCATGATTATTGCATCTGTGTGTGCCATGGTGTGCTATGGGTGGGTGACCGTGTACCCCAGTGCTTGCATTCCTGTGTAGGACCTTGTGTGATGATGGTTTAGGGGGGTGTATGGGTATGTGCAGTGGCCATGCTTTGGTGATGGGTTTCCATGCTTTGGTGTTGCATGCAGGGCTTGGTGTTGGGATGGGTGGTTTGCGATATTGGGACATGTGTGAGGAGTAGGAGTGATGGGGGTGAGGGTGAGGGTGGGGGTATGTGATGGCATGCAGGTAGGGTGGGGGATATAGTAGTAAAGAGTTGACTTACCAGAGTCCATTCCTCCAGCTACTCCTGCGAGGCGCTCAGGATGCAGAATAGCCGAGTCCTGCTCCTCCCATGTTTTTAGTTGTGGGGGCGGAGGTGGGGGTCCGCCACCAGTCCTCTGTACCGTAAGGTGGTGTCTGGAGACCACGGAACGCACCTTCCCCCGTAGGTCGTTCCACTGCTTCCTGATGACATCCCTATTTCTTGGGTGCTGTCCCACTGCGTTGACCCTGTCCACGATTCTTCACGATAGCTCCATCTTCCTAGCTATGGAGGTGTGCTACACATGTGATCCGAATAGCTGTGGCTCTACCCGGATGATTTCCTCCACCATGACCCTGAGCTCCTCCTCAGAGAACCTGGGGTGTCTTTACCGTGCCAGGGGGTGGTGTGGGTGATGTGTGGGGTGGTGTATGTTGTGATGTGAGGGGTGATATTTGGTGGTGTGTTGTGTGAGGTGCGTGGATGTTATGTGGGTGATGGTGTTGAGTGCCTGTGGATGCTCGTTTGTAGATGGTGGTGTCTCTCTGTGGCCTTCAGTCGCAATTGTTGTCGTAGGGGTTTGTGGGTGATGTGGGTGTGATTTTTATATTGCATTGGGTGTGTGGGAGTGGTGTGTGTATGTGTATCAGATGTGTGTATTTTGATTTGTCCAATGTGGTTGTGTTTTGTAAATGTGTGTGTATTTTGAGCGCAGTGGTGTGTACCGCCAATGGAACACCGCGGTTGAAAGACCGCCGCGTGGATTCGTTGTTCGTGATAGTGTGGGCGTATTCCAGTTGGCGTGACGGTGGAGGATTTCTTATCGCCAGTTTATCACTGACCTTTGGTGTGGCGGACTTGTGTGGGTGTCTAGATTTTGGCGGATTCCGGTCTTTGGGTCATAATGACTGTGGCGGAATTCCGCGGCAGTGTGTTGGCGGTTTTCTGCACGGTGGTAAGCGGCTTTTAACGCCATTGTTGTAATGACCCACATAGTAGTTGTTTGTCTCAGTCAGAGGTTCTTGACCTAAAGTTGAAGTTTCTTTCTAAAGAGCCCAGTAGGCCATTCTCTCATTTCTTCTTACCTGCCATCTGTGAAAAACGGGCTTTAAATTCCTTAGGCGTATATAGTGCTTTTTTGATTGATCAAAATGTGGCCTAGCTTCTTAGAAATTTTGACAGCATGTTTGCCACATTTGGAGGTGTCTATGGTCCTGATCAGCTAGTGAATGTGCTCTACCGCTGACTTTGTACTTTGGGATACAGGTTTAATCCATAACTAGAATGACTACTTCATGAATGTGGAGATTTGACATAAGACTTAATTTCATATTGTTGCCCACCTCCCTGGCTATCAGGGTGTGACAATGATGGACAGAGAGTTGGTGCTGGAGTTCTTCGTTCCATGCTCACACAGTATCTGATCACATTAAAGGCCATGCGGTTATTGCAACAGTAACAGCTTGTGTGATTCCATGTGTGTGCCAAAGGATGTGCATTCCTGTTTTGGCATTCCTCAATATTAATGGCCAGGGTGAGTAAGAGGGATGCACAGCTAATGACCTGATTACTTAAAATAATCTCCCTTACCCTCGACCTTTACTTCCTCTTCAAAATCAAAGGGTGCCACCCACCATGCCCTTCAAATAGATGTCTGAACAGTTCCAGATAATGCTGGGGGTGACAGTTCCATTTTGGCTTTTAGTGGAATTATCCTCTTTCTGATGTGCAGTCCATGTCCTCACTAAAGACTTAAACGACATGGTGTAGAACTGAAAGGAGCGAAACTTAATGGCAAGTAATTAAAACATTAATGACCATCATTGAATTGGGTGATAGTAACGTCTGTAATTTGCATCACTTAAAAAAAGCAGAAGTGTATTATGAAGTGGCAAATGAAGAAGTAGATAGTAATGTGGTTATGATCAAAATAATATTTATGACGATGATTATTTTTATTATTATTATGTTACTCAGTTAATAATCTGAAAAAAGCACTGGGGGCTTGCAGGAGTAAGTGCGACTGCAGCGTTCAGAAAAACTCCCACAGGTTTTTCTTAGTATATGTGCATACAGTCATGCTTATTTATGGAGGTAAACTCTGATTTCACACTTTTTAATTCAAACCCGGATTGTTGCCTTCCGTTTAGTTAACTCTTAAACACGCCTATTAAGGTGACACTATTAAAAATCAGACCAAAGCCAGGTTTCCCTATAACTCAAAATGTCTGGTTCACAGCCCCTTTTAAACTGGTAAAGTAGTGATGAGCATTCACACGCCCGCTGTACAGTGAAGTGCCATGAACAGTTAGCACTTTTATGGCATCTCGTTTTAATGAACTACATTGCAACCCCTTTCAAACGATGATCTCGGGATTCAATTAAATTCAGCGCAGTAGTAAGACATATGCTATGTTAACAAGGTTTAATAATACAGTTCAGTGGAGTGAGGATTGGAGATGTGAGAACATTACATATCAAAGTTACCAGTACAACAGCATAAAGTAATTAGGCGGTCTTTCAGCGAGAGCTTCTTAGGTGCTTGCATAAAGATACTCCATGTTTTCAGTGGGTCTCTTCAATTGAAAGTGCACTGGGGACGTGTACGATTAAATATTAATTTTGGAATTTAAAAAGGTATGCTTTTATGTGATTTACAGTTATGTGAAGGATCTGAAGGCACTCAAACGACCCAGTTTAAGTGGGAAGAACAGAAAAGTGAATATATCTAATGAAACTCTCTATAAAGGCCAGCACAAACCCGTAGGTTTTTTTTTTCTTCTTTCTAGTAACTATTTAGCTTCTGTTTGAATTGCGAAGTCGAGTAGTAACTCCTGTTACTGCACATATCGGGATTATGGAGCATTTTTACAACAGATTAGCGTAGGCCAGTGCTGTAAGTCTTTTTGCTGCGCTGCCCTATGCCAATGTGAAAGAGAAGGCATGCACCATATTTATGAATTACGGTGCATTCCTGTCATTTCACCCACCTCCAGCACATACTTTGGTGCTGAGTGCCAATGCAGGCGTCCTTGCACCATGATGCAACGGGGTCTGCATTGCATGCAGGACTTTTTTTGTGCAGGAAGGAACAATCCAGAGAGGTGTTTCCTCTTTCCATGTGTTCTGCAAAATGCAGCACATCCCAGGGGAGGTGTAAGCTTTTGGTGCTGTACAGAGTTTATGTCATTTAGTAAATTTGGGGCAGCATCAAAATCCCTAGGTGTTGTGTTGGAAAACCCACTGCAATACCAAAGGATGCCCCCCCCCCCCCCCCCCCCCCGGATGCAGGGTAAGGCAAGGCAGCAAATTGTGCTGCCTTGCCTTACTCCATATTTTTGAGGCCATGGAAAGTCACACAAAGTGGCTCTGTGTGGCCTCATAGATATGGTTCTCCATTCTGGACATAAAAAAAAGTTACACTACGATGGACACACATGGTTTGTAAATAGGCCCCTTTGAGTACTGTGGCTATTGCCCACCCAAAGCTTTTCTCCCAGGTAAACTTCAGCTGTTCAAACCTGCCGAAATTGCATTAAGAGTGCATACCAAGCCACCCCAAAGCTATTCATATACTTTTAAAGAATCTGGTGCTCTTATTTTTTAACTTTATAAATGTTTTCAAACAATTTATTTCAAAACACAATCTTGGGGATTATATTGACTAATAAACCACGTTCCACATATTGTTTAAGGGAGAATATCTCGTTCTGACCCAGTACTCATGAACATTTGATCTCATGTTCAATCCTATTTTGCAGTTGTTAAACACTGTGACTCAGAAAATAGATGTGCTTGCGTCCCGAACACAGGTTTTACTATATGCTAATCCAGTTTTAGCAGAGGGTAAACTTTTACTGACTCCTAAAATGGAATTCATTTTTCGGTATGGGATGCGTCGATGTTGTGCGACAGTACGCGAAACATGACAAGTTTAAAGACTTTCGAGTTTGGGTGATAATGCATTGGCACACCTGTTACTTTGTGAATTAAAAAATGTGTTGGGAAGAAAGGGTGGTCAAGGGGTCCACTGTCAGCTCTCAAACAAGCTTTTTCTAAAAAAAAACAGCCTCATTTCCTGTAATGAAAACAGGCTGTGTTTAAAAAGAAATGTTTACTTTGTTTAAATGTGGTCACAGGCAAGGTTGTCTGTTGGACCCAGCAGGCCACCACCATTTCTGTGATGGCATCCAATCAGTGTAAGTCGCAATTTGCAACATGCTCATAATAATATTCATGAGATAGGTCAAACTGTGACCTACTCAGGCTCGGAATTATGCTAAACAACCTATTCTTGCATAGGTTGGGTCACAAAATTCCAGGTTGGTCGTAAAATCAAATTGTGACCGTTATTTTGTGACTAGCGTTTTGAAAATCAGGTGCTTTATTTCTCTGCAGCATTAAATAATATATGTGCTTATCACAAACCTGATTGCAGCTCCCTCACTGTTGAATTTAGAAATTAATGGACTGAGATCTCCTAGCCTACTAGGCCCTGAAAGCAGCCCACTGTCCTGCAGTTCGACTGGGGTTTCCCTCTATCCTTTAAGACCAGTGAGGTCTTCAAAACCTCTTTTGATACAAGGCTCATTACAAAAATTAAGTAAGAATAAGGTTATTTTTGACAAATGCAAATACTCTCAATAAGGCTTCTTGGAGCCCAGTGACTGTCATCGAAATATTCATAAATGCTTTGTTGTGTAATGGTTTGTGTGGGGAGAGGTGCACACAGCATGCTTTAAAATTACAGTGGAATACTTATGGAGGTGCTTACATAGTAGTAAGTAGGAGTTTAGGAGAGTTAAGGGGCGATGTTTATCCACCTACAAAAAGTTAAGTCTATTTCAATTCAGTCTCCACATTATTATTGCAACACCATCCCAGCCCACTCCCCACACCAGAAATAAATGGCGGGTCTTAAAATCCTACAGAAAAAAATGTTAAATTAAATTAAAAGAAGCATTTTAAAAATATAAAGATATTTTAATTAAAACATACATACATAAAACATATTTGTTATTCAATTTTAAATATATTTTACTAACATTTGTGAACCTCAAATGAACGTAACATATTGTATTAAAATATAACTAAATTACTTGCAACTAATTCTATACATCACTTTAAATAATAATACATTAACAATAAAAATATAATTACCTTTACTTTAGCTAGAATTATTTTTAATTCAGACTTCAGAAAGATTTTTAATTCAATTGATATATTTATAGTAATTGTATAATTAATTCAAAATTAAATAATTACTGCTGTGGAATTTTTCATTTTACTCTACATTTAAAATAAATATATGACATTATCAAATGCATTTACACTCACATATCACATATGAATATTTTTACTATTTTTTCAAGTTTAATAAACTTTTTTATTTTTTGCATTTCATTACCATAAGGAGATCCATGTGTGGTGCTGTACTTACTGCTACTCTTTTATGACTGTCGTAATTAACACTCGCAAATATGGTTTCCGCCCGTTTCAGGTGATGGAAACATGTCAGTCTTCACTTTTGAGCAACTTTACAACGTGGTAGAGGTAACTTACGTGTGTATCTTACTCACAAGTGTAAGTTATCATTGTGAAGTGCCGCAGAAGACTGCAAGTTGTCAGAGATTGCTATCTGTCTTCGCTAGCTTTTAAACATTCAATGCATCGCAAATGCAAAAATATTTGCAAAGTATTTTTGCATCACATTGCAAATCAGAAGCTGGGGTCCCTTTAAAGAGGACCCTTTCCCACGCTACTTGCAACGATATGAAATGTGTCCATTGTGTTTTGCAATGGTAGCCGTGAACTGTAATACACTTTTGTGATTCGGTATTTCTCATTTATAAAGTCATCGACTTCTGGGAATCACTTGAGAATTATTTGTGGTCACCTAAAATGAAGCTGAATTTCGAACAAGTATCTCAGTAGCCAGCACTTTCCACAATGATCTGGTTTAGTTAGGTTTAAAACCCTTCACTCTTGGCACTTCTAAGGTAAAGCTCTTGGTGTGACATTCTTGTGAAATATCGCACACAAAAAGGCCTCTGTTGAAAGGAAAGTCTCGTGAGGTAGCTAACCTGCATGCCGCATTTTTACACGTAATGTCTAAAGTTGACAATGGCCCATATTTTTACTCTGCTCGCGCCGGATTTGTGTCATTTTGTTTTACTCAAATTCAGCGCACAACTAACACCATATTTAAGTTTTGATGCTAGACCCGTCTAATGTCAAAATATCTCAGTGTGCGTCATTTTCTGGATGCGTGAAACCTCCTTGCATTAATGAGATACAAGGTAGGGGTTTCAGTCAAAAAAATGACTTAAACACCTGTGCGCCATATTTATCCAACCGTGCAAAAATGCTGCACGGCTGGGAGGCGGAGGCGGAAAATGGCGCACATCCCGATTTGCGGCCAAAATTAACGCCTGGGTCAGGGAAGGCATTAAAATGGGACAAACACACCAGTACTTAAGGAAAACCCACAGAAGCAACATCAGAGCTCAAAAAGGAAGACATGGAAGTGCTATGAATCCAGCATGCACGAAGACGCAGAGCACAGGAGCAACAGCAGCAGCTTCCACCACACCAACAGGGACACCAAAGGCAACACCGAAGGCAGGAGAGGATATTCCGGACCAGGACAACCCTTCAGGGCCTCAGGAAACATTACATCATCCAGAGGTACGGACTAAACTGGTAAGCCATACAGCAGCTGCTGCGCCACATTGACCCACAGTTGGCACTCAGATTACAGACACCCCACATCATTCCACCAGAGACAAGCTGCTAGCTGTCCTGCACATGTTGGAAAGTGGCTCTTTTCAAACCACTGGTGCCCTGGTTGCATGGATCTCACAGCCCTCATTCTCTGCCTTCCTTTCCAAGGTACTGGATGCCATCATCTCTCTCACACCCCACCACATCAACTTCCCCAACACACAGCAGAAGCAGCAGGGGACCAAACAGGCCTTCTAACAAATCACAAATCAATGGCTGCCCACACATGCTTGGTGCCATTGACTGCATATATGTACGGATTGTGCCACCTGCTGCAACAGAGCATCTAAACCGCAACAGGAAGCACACACACTCCATCAATGTGCAGGCCATTGTGGATCACCGGAGATTGATAACCAACATTGTGGCAAAGTATCTTGGGAGTGTACAAGATTCATTCATCTTCCGCCACTGCACCATCAATCAACACTTCCAGGATGGATTATATGGAAATGGCCTACTTGTTGGTAGGTACAGACACCTAATTATATACACACTGCACAGCAACCCTGTAGGACACACAACACATACACCACAACATTGACATGTGACCAGGAAGACACTGAGGTTGTGGCACTGGTAGACATGTTTGATATCCTGACCCAATGGGATACACACCTATGGATGATTGACAGATGCAAATAACAACAGATGCCACTCCAGAGCCACAAGGAACCAATTTAAAACCACACAGTGACAATGACATGGCCTTAACTGGCAGTACAACTTGGATGTTGAATCTTCTAATATCACATCAATAACACTCACTCATACACCCTTCCAAGCAATACGTACTGCGTAAGGGGTGTAATGTGTTTTGCTGCAGGTCAAACACCATGAGACACATAGCATGGTGATGCTGACTCTAATGAAGGCGACATGGAACCATTGAGGCAGTACCAACATCTCACATCACTCCTGGGGTGACATTGCTTGCTAGCAATAAGGAAGTGGACTGTGCTATGAACACATGTTGATGTGACAATAATGCAAACTGCTACACATACGGATTGAGACAATTACACATATACATAACAGATGTACAGGCACATGGACCTTCTGACACTTAAACCTTCACCCCCACAACCAAGTTAGCCAGCTTACCTGGAGCAGGTTCAGTATTGTAGGTACACGTTTGCACATGAGCCAACTCGGTGAGGGCACAAAAATAGGTTTGCCTAGAACTTGTCACACATGGGACATTTGTGCATTGTCAATTGTGAACACTTCAGTGTTGCCAACTTATGAAGATGTTTTGTACATTGTCACCTAGCCAAATCAAAGGGCCTCACTGTTGTTTTTCACATGCTATTACATATGTTGAATTGGATGGGATGTTCAGGCCATATACTGCAACCGTGTTACCATCACAGTGGAATCAATTGTGTGTGTGGAAGTATCATGTCACCTCCAGTGAAAGCACATGGACACTTCTTTCACATGACATAATGCATGGGAGATACACAATGAACTGCAAGTTTACAAATATACCGCTGATACCAGGTCAATCCGCCAAACACCAGTTTTGATAATTAAACAACTCAATGCATAAAGAACATCCTAGAAGCCTGGGATCCCACACAATAACACAAACACAGATGAGTCACAGACGACACAAGATAACAATTGCCATGCAAAGTGATAATCAAGGTGCAACCAACATCCAAATATTTACACTCATTTTCTCTTTCAGCTGATCAGGGTTACGGGATCCAGCCATGGATCATGACCCCATTTGCCAACCCAAGCACAGCATCAGAGCGTGCCTCTAATGAGGCATATCAGAGGACACGCACCATAGTAGAGAGGCATCCTGAAGTCCAGATTCCGGTGCCTCAACATCACCGGAGGAAGCCTCCTATATTCACCTGAAATGGTATGCAAGATAATTTTGACCTGTGCCATCCTGCACAACATTTGTGTAAGGAGGAACATTCCCCTATATGAACCAGACCCACAAATGCCTGAAGAGGAGGAAGAGGAGGATGCTGTTCGTGAAAATGAGGGGGACAATTCAAACACTGCAGCAGGATTGCGTCTGAGACAACACATTGTACAAAACTTCTTCTAACTATAGTCACCATCACCACTTTGTTATCATATGTCATTGAATACCTACCTTCATCACTCAATCATGCTCTGGGTAATTTTTATGCATCACATGATCCCTAGGAATCATAATCAGAATTTAGCCTCATGGAGCATTGCAGAAATACAGATTAGGATACTGAAAAAGCCACATCACATTTGATGGGTATGAATGTACAGCCAACATCACACACAGTGTAAATGACATCTATCCTGTCTATTTCACATGTGAAGGGCAATAGCAGAGGACCACAGCTATGACACACATCCATGTTGACAACATTGTCCATTGCAGCACATGGCACACAACTAAGACACCATCAATCATAAGGTAAAAAAATGTTTCATACATGAGGCAGTGGATGTGCTATTGCATTGGTAACAGGAATTTATGATCAGACCCTTGACAGCAGTAAGTGTGACATCAGCTATCTTTGCAAGGAGCATGTGTGACAAGGAGTCCATCTAAGCAGAAAATGGATAGCACGAGTGCCCCAGGTATGACAAGCATTGCTCACAAGACATGCCCTGCGCAGTCCATCCCAGGTAATAAGTCCTGCCACTGCCATGTTTTCAGTCTCTGCCCACCCTTCTCTAGGGGGCTCTGTAAATGGACTATCTGTACCGTGAGAATATTCATCTACACACACCCAGACTCCCATTCAGACTCCTGTGTGCTTCCCTCTTCAGTATGGCATGCCATAGTCATAGTTCATTAGTCTGCATGGACTTCAGGTCCGATAATGCACTGCCTGGTAGTCGGTAGGACCTGTAATCAGCTGTCCATTGCTTCCCATGTGAAAGGTCCAGTTGGCCCTTTGAACTTGATTCTCAAATCCAGGACTTGTGAGAGGCTGAAGCTGCACACACCTGTGAGCACTTCCATGCAGACCAGCCATTTGAACCTGCCCTGCCATTGTTGCTGCCTGGAACTGCTTAAAAGCTGCCATTTTCTGAATCTCCTTGTTGTGCATAGGTGTACAAATCACTTGTGTAACAGAGCCCTTGGGGGATTGTGTAACGTTTCAGACCACAGCACAAAAACAGTTTTTAGTTCCCACAGTGTTGTACCAGCTTTTCCCAGTCAGAGTCTGCTCAATGTGTATTTGCCATGTTCATGTTAGTTCCTGACAGAGCCTGCATCCTGTTAGCCTGACTGGTTCCTGTCTTTGCATTAACCATAGAGGTTCCCAGTGGCTACATTTGCCTCATAGTTGCTTTCCATGCCCTCTCTTTCCTCATGGGGTATTGTGTCTGGTAGGTCTACGGTGAATCCTCAAATATATAGTACAGTTTAATCAGTTTCTTTATTGTATTCTGTTCTGGGACAAATTGCTTAATCCAGCCCCCATCCATTGTCTGGTTTTGCATGTATTTATTAGTGCCAAACAGTGACAGTGAGCTATGGCTGTATGCATGGATTCGGTATGGTGCCTCCAGCACAACAAACAAAGGTTGCTAATGTGTGTGTAAGGACAAAACATGTGTGTGCCCTAACGTTCCACACACAGATTCACTTCGGCTGACACCTTTTGATGGGGCTTGCGTGGTGACTATCTGTGAGATTAATCAGCACAGAGGCACTGATGTTCCCTGTTTCAGTGGGAATTTTAGAGCCCACCCTGTGTACAAATGTTGTGATGAAAGCTGCCTGTTTCCTATTAGTGAGCCATAAAGTTTTTAAGCACACCAAGGTTGCCCTGTTGTCTGCCTTATTAAAGTTCTGCAGTGCCATAGCTGGACTATCCCCATGTGTGTCGTTAGTTGTTCTTTGGCTTTAGGTCAAATCTGCTTTGAAGGATACTCTGTTAATTCAGGGAATGGCTCCACAGACTCATGACTAGACCTGCATGTAACTGTGACAACATGGAGGCCAATACTGACACAGGGTACACATGGCCACATAATTGAACTGGACACCTGTGTGCACTGAACCACTGGAAATATGTGAACACATGCAGCATGGTCTGCTGGTCCCAAACTGTGGTATACCATAACTTTTTTGGATTGGAGTTGGGACTCTGTGTCACAAACACTGTACCCACTTAGCATGTTCAATGCCTGACTCATGGGTAGTATACACACAAGTGACCATGAAGTGGTATCCAACATTCCATTACATGTGATGGCTTACCTTTGTAACATTGCCATTATCAACCGTCCTCTATTCTTCCTGTGTATAGTTTGTCATGGGAGATGTTTTGCCCCCAAAGTCAGGGACGTTCACACAGCATAAGACGCAACAGATATGACAAACACATATCATGACTGATGTACCTCAATGAATGGCATCTGATGGTTATCCACAATTGCACCACATGCATACCAGCACATCATGCAAAACACGTCTTGTGACATTCACTCAGAGGCCCAACAACAATTGAAATAGCCAATTCACAGACATAAACACACAGGCCATGAGTGAATTTTTTAAGTTGCGTAGCCTTGGTATCCTTTATTGATGCACCACCTGCTCAAACAAGGGAATACCAATATTAATTCCAAATGTTTGGGTTGATGTTGTGTCAGTTAAGAGTGCTAATCTGTCACAACAACATGCGTACTATGGTCCGGAGTAGTGTGGTCTGCCACATGTGCCAAAACACTAGAACACACACAGCAGGCCCTAACAGCCTATCTTTGTATAGTTATAGCCTTCATGTATGTTAAACATGAGAAGAATGACACAAACACAGATAAAGACAGATATTTTGATGCAAAAGCGTAAAAAAAAGATGCATATGTGTCAAATTATGCTGCATATGTGTTAAAAAATGACACTCACAGCCATTATACATCGATTGGTCCCTAGTGTTAATTCCAACACTGCACCCCATGAAAATGGTTATCCATGAAAAATATATTGATCCTCGAATGCAGGGGCATTTTTAAGCATATGCTTAAAAAAATATTGACGCAAAGCCCGTAAGCCAAATAAAAATACAAGCATCATAATAAAAACGCACCGCATTTGAGACAGGAAGTGATGTAATAAATAGGATAGCCTGTTTACAGAAATGGTACAGTGGGTATACTTTCACTTTCACTTTGCAGTCTGTGATTCTTCTAGACTGTGTGACTGTGTAGAGAGTCGTGTCTGTCCAAATTGTGCCTTTGTCTCCTGTGTGCCATTTCATCTGTTGTTTTTGTAATTGTCTCAGTAAACCAGTGTAAGTGTGTTTTTGTCATTTTTGGTGTCTAATTTTGTCTTTGTACTGTTGGGAGTGTGTAGTGGGTATTGTTAATTGGGGTATTGTTGGGCTGCTTGTGGGTTCTTAAAGTTTCATTTTCATACCTCCTTTCCCTGTATTTCCCTGTTTTCCCTTTCCTATCCCTATTATTTTTGTGATTTTGGGAAGGCCACCTCTGGGGAGAATGGGTGAGGAGAAGCTGGGGGCTTTCATTTGGCAGGTGTGTCACTTCCTCCCCCTGATGTTAGAGGCTGGTGGCAGGGTGATACAGGGGTATCATACTGAGGCGAGGAGGTTCAGGTGGTCCAAGGTACTGTTCCACCTAAAGAGAGTGTTCAACAGCCAGCCCAATGACCACCAACTTAAACATCGCTGGGCTGACCTTGTGGCCAGAGAGCAAGACCTGCTGGACCACCTTGGTGTGGTGATTGGTGGCCCTGTTGGTGAGTACAAATCAGACTAATGTGTACAGTAAAATGCTCTGTAGTGACAGTAGCAGATTTTGCGACATGCTGCATGCAATGTTTATGGACATGTGGAATGCAATTTGAACATACAGTGGCCCTGGTTTATACAATATTTGCTACACATTAACCTCATTTGTTGACGCCAAAGCTGCATAAACTTACAAAAGACAACTTGATCTTGTAAATTAGTGCCACTTTGATGTCAAAAGATGATGGTAATGCGACACAAACAAAATTATTATTCATAGCCTGTGAGTGTACCAGGAATGAGATGTATTTCACATGCTAATGCAAGGAACTAATGTAGCCCCCAATTATTTTGAATACATGTCTGAACTGTATTCATGGCCATACGTACAAAGATCTTCCTAACCTCTGGCAATATCTTAGGCAGATATTTTTACTTAGTTTGTGCAGCATTTAAATTAATTATCGATGCCAAAGTAATGCACACTTGATAATTTCTAAATGTTTTGTGCTACTTTCCATAGCTGTAGCGTAAAAAAAATGAAGCAAATGCTTCACAATAAAAAAAAAAGATCTGGCCCTAAGTTAATTGTTCCCGTGTGTCTTATTTTGACTTGGGCACAATTGCTGGTACAGAGCTGATGCATTTGCCATCTGTGTCACTTTATAGCCAAGCTATTTTCGAAAGTTAATGGGTCATCATGGGATCCCTGAACTTTTTAAATGCATTGTCACAAATTAGTTATTTGCATGATGTTGTGCAAGGGACCCCTGACTGCTCCCATCATACATTTAAAGTGACAAAATAGTTTGCTAGTTTACGTTTGGTACACCCCTGCTGATCTAGTGCAGCATATGTACAATTGTTAAGTTCTCATTATGAAGGCTATCACAGACATGGGTGTATGCTAAGATCAGCAGGCCAGCATTCCTGTGAGTGCTGCCATTCCCCAGGTGCATACAAATTGAGACCTACCTCATCAAGATTGCCAAAGTAGGACATTTGCTAGACCATGTTTCAATTAGGGGACAGTGTCAGTTCGTTTTATAACCACTGATCACCCAACTTGGCAAATGTTGATAAGATAATGAATGTGGCTAACTGTGATGTACAATACCTGATATAGGTACACGGGGCCCTGAGTAACACATTTCAGGTGCAATGACTACACCTGTGCCTGTGAATTCTGTCACGGATGATCAAATTAGACACTGTCAGCAAATATTTCTTTGCTGTTTTGATTTAGATAAATGGCCAATCCATGTTTATCGTAACATAGGGGGTCATTACAACCCTGGTGGTCAGAGACCGCCAGGGGTAATGTGGCATCCGTACCGCCAACAGGCTGGCGGTACGGAGACCCGTATTACGACCGTGGTGGTAGCGCCACGGTCGCACCGCCGGGGCCGGCGGTTTCCTGCCGTTTTAGCCCCGGCGGTGATAATCCGCCAGGGCAGCGCTGCAAGCAGCGCTGCCCTGAGGGTTATGACCCCCCTACCGCCAGCCTGTTTCTGGCGGTTTGCACCGCCAGGAAGAGGCTGGCGGTAAGGGGTGTCCTGGGGCACCATGCCCTGCCCATGCCACTGGCATGGGCAGTGCAGGGGCCCCCTAACAGGGCCCCGGGCAGCTTTTCACTGTCTGCATAGCAGACAGTGAAAAGTGCGACGGGTGCTACTGCACCCGTCGCACGGCCGCAACACCGCCGGCTCCATTAGGAGCTGGCTCCTATGTTGCGGCCTCATCCCCACTGGGCCGGCGGGCGTAAACTTGGTTTGCGCCCGCCAGCCCAGCGGGGATGTCGTAATGGGGTCCGCGGGACCGCCGCCCGCCAACCTTGTAATGACCCCCATTGTCATCAAGTAATACAAAGGATCCCTGCCATCATGGTGTCATAGGGGGCATATACGGCTCTGGGTACACTGGAAATGTGGCATATGTAACCTACATTCAACACAGGCACACATATAATGGACCATAGAAAGCACAATCATTCCTGAACTAAACTCAACCCACATGAATATCACACAGTAACTGATTGTCCCTTGATGCACAAGCCACAATACCGGGGTCACTGGTATTGCAGTGCACCAGGAATGTGGCTTTGCATGTCTTTCATAACAACAAATGAAGAAATGGAGTACCCTCTAGAAATAATTCTGCACCAAATTGAGTAATCATGTTTGGCACCACGTGATTGTTAGGGCCAGTGCATGTGTGCATATGTGTGTCCATCACTCACTGGAGTGACAGGGTCAATACATGTTTGTAGTAGTATGTCTTTTGGGGTGTGTACATGCCTGAGGTGCTGCTCTATCATATAAAATGTCACACACAGTGATTTGTCATTCCATGTTTTGTACAGTGAGCAGACATTGAGCACATTTCACCCTTCCATGTTTTACAGGTGGACCCAGACATATCCAGTAAGTGTTGATATGTTAGGGCCAGATGTAGGAAAATCCAATTTTGCGACTTGCAAATTGCGAGCCTGACTGACTCGCAATTTGCAATTGGCAAAATTGGATGCAGAATGGTGTCTCAGACACCTTCTGCGACTCGCTATGGGGTCGCAAAGACCCACCTCATCAACATTCATGAGGTGGGTCGCATTTTGCGACCCCATAGCGAGTCCCTGCACTCACAGGGATGGTGGCCTGCTGTAGTCAGCATCACTGGACCACTGCCTGTTCTGAAAAAATATTTTTATCGACATTCACAAAGGGGAAGGGGTCCCATGGGGACCCCTTCCCTTTTGCGAATGTGTTACCACCAGTGTGACACTGGTGGTGACTGCGAGTTGGTTTGCGACCGCATTCACGGTCACAAAGCAACTCTGAATTGCGATGCGAGTCGCAAATAGGAAGGGAACACCCCTTCCTATTTGCGAGTCGCATTCCCAAATTGCAAGTCGGTACCGACTCGCAATTTGGGAATGTGCATCGTGTGAGGCCGTTTGCATGGCGCAAACTGCGTTTTTCGCAGTTTGTGCCATGCATACGGCGTGCTACATATGGCCCTTAGTTCTGTGTTGTGTTTGCAGCTGTTGTGTGATTGACTCCTGTGTGTTGGACACATTGCATGGTATGATGTGCTGGTACATGATCTGATATGTGACTTGTCTGTAGTTTGACATTTTGTTCCATGTGTGAGTTGGACAATCAATAGTGGAGAGTCATATTTTGGGATCCTAGTGCTGTGCTATAGGCATGGGCAGGTGAACAGGGTGATATTTTTTGCTACATGTATGCCAATGATTAATTTGGAGGTGGCCATTTTCATGATTTAGTCAGCAAGTTATACCCTGATTCACACAGACCAGTGATGCCGAAGTATTACCCACAGACTAGAGCCTCCCTGTTAACTAATGAACATGTAGGACTGTATGTTTGACTTCCTAGCAGCATCTAACTCCACTTGTAGAATGTCATAAGTATGCATGCAGCTCAAGCCCAGATGAGTGCTTGCATCTATGTGTTTGTTTTTGGAAAGGTATTAGTGAGATCAAATAATGTTGACAATTGTCCGCAATTAGGAGCATAAATGTGGATGTGATTGTCCAATGTTTGAGTCAATCCTAGTTGTCAGCCCTCCTTACCTGTGGTGGACTGAGTAAACCCATGGACAGCTGTCCAAAGCTTCCTGGCTGTCCCTGATGTTTGAAAGTATGTGTTGCTTGTCCATCACCCCCTGAGGCACAGGGTTAGGGTTATGAAATATGTGTACCTAGGTTTGAGGATCCCAGTGTAGAAGACAGACATGTAATTCCAACATTAATTTGTTCAAACCTAGGATACCCCCTCATGATTAGCAACTGCATACCATCCAGGCAATTCCATCTACAAATCACAGATCTTGTGGGCCTTGATTGTCATCCAGAAGAAAGTCATTAGTTGGCCTGTCACATGTGGATTACTTGCAGCATTTGTTATGTGACTAATGGCAGTACAATGATGCACAGATCATTTAAGTAGGTATACACCTTTTTGAGCATTGCTGTGCTGTTAGATAGTAGATGTGTAGGCTGCATTGGCCTATCATTCCTCAGGGATATTCTATGATCTGTATTGTGATTTAGACTGTTTCAGCTATTTTTGAGGAAGTGTTACAATATCATCTGTAGATGTTTTATACAATGATGTCACTAATGTTTGGCTTTCTCTATTTTTACAGCTGCCAACATGAATGCCCATGAGATCAGGGAATTCCAGAGGCAGGCAATGCGTTACCGCCACATACTAGATGTGGAGTCTGGATTCCGCAATATGGCACGGCGTTATCGCCATGAGAGAGCCACAGGGGTCTGGAGTGCATTTGCCCAAGGTGGGCCATCCTTGCCCACAACAGCCACCATCACCAACACAACCGCTCAGACCACAGTCATCCAAAGGATGACAGCCACTGTTGCAGGTCCGTCAACCTCATCAGCTCCAGGCCCACAGACAGCAGCTCCTGCACCTCCCCCTCCAAGTACGGCACCTGCACCAGCAGTGCCATCCCCTAGTGGCACACAGAGAACCCCAGCTGCAGTGATGGACAATGCTGAATTTCAGTCTATGAGACGTGACATGCAACGGATGTTGCACAGGATGGAGAGGCTGCAGCAGGAGGTGTCCCGCAATAGCAGGAGAATGCGGAGTATAAAGAAGATCCTGCGGAGGGCAAATTTGTGACTTTTGGACCCTCAGCCATGATTCCCTCCACTCCCTCCTCTTTCCTGGTTCTTATCTTTAGTGGGTTTAGGGGGCTTAGTGTTAGGTTAGAGTAGGCTGTTAGTTTAGTTAGCATAAGTGGGTTGGGGTGGAGGAGGTTATATTATTACATGTGTTTTTTTTGTGGGTGGGTGGGGGATGATGTTTGGGTTTATGTGTATAAAAAAATAAAACAAAGAATAAAAAAATATATAAATATAAAAAAATAAATACTAAAAATAGATAGATTTGTTTAGGATAAGATAGTATGGTGGTCATTACAACCCTGGCGGACGGTGTTAAAGCAGCGGAAATACCGCAAACAGTCCGGAGGACAAAAAAAGGGAATTATGACCCTGGCGGGAACCTCCAACAAAGACAGCCACTTTAACACTTCGCCCGCCACGGCGGTACAGACAAGCAGCATGGCGGTCACCGCCAACAGACAGGCGGAAGACAATGTACCGCCCACACTATTACAACCCGCCAATCTGCCACCTTTTCCGGGGCGGATTTACCGTGGATAAAAACACGGCGGAAACAGCTTTTGCTATGGGAGAACGCTGACCTTAACATATCCCACGAGGAACGAGGAATCCATGGAGCCGGAACTCCAAATACTCCCTGCCCTTGTGTTTCTGCTCGTCTACGACCAACAGCTATGTAAGCGCCGCAGACAACGGTGAGTACTGCACCTACGACATGGGGGAGGGGGGAGGCAAAAGTTAGGGGAACACACACCAAACACCCCCACCCCCACCCTCGCATATTACAACATACACACCAATGCAACCCACAATCCCCCCGGAAGAATGAATACACAAAGCGAAAATCGGTCAAACAATGTAATGTGCCAATATACATGTCATACAAAAATATACAGATATATATTTGAAAATCAGTCAGAATTATATACAAGACGAGAAGTAGTGCAGATATGTACATAACAATGTCCGTGCACCATCAGTCCAAAAATGCATGGGCGAGGCCCACAAACGATACCTGACCACAATCGGAGAGAACACCGCTGGGGCATCCGATAGAAATTCTACAGGAACCTCAGGGGGAAGGGAAGGGGGGGCACCCCAGCCAGATGACTGCAAAGCCAGATCCACGACGGGGCTCCATGCCCATTCATGCCCTTGTGGGGAGTGCAAAGCCACAGTCTCTCAAGTCTCTACACTGGGTGGTTTGCCCACTGTGCCATCCTGGGGAGTACAAAGCCACAGTCTCTCAAGTCTGTACAGTGGGTGGTTTGCCCACTGTTCCATCCTGGGGAGTGCAAAGCCACAGTCTTTCAAGTCTAGACAGTGGGTGGGTTGCCCACTGTGCCATCCTGGGGAGTGCAAAGCCACAGTCTCTCAAGTCTATACAGTGGGTGGTTTGCCCACTGTACCATCCTCGGGAGTGCAAAGCCACAGTCTCTCAAGTCTATACACTGGGTGGTTTGCCCACTCTGCCATCCTGGGGAGTGCAAAACCACAGTCTCTCAAGTTGATGCAGGTTTCTACTGGTACTGAGGGGGACTGGTGCCCAGACTGGATGAGTCTCCCCGTGAAAGGTCGTGTCCTGTCACTGTCCCAGCTGCACATGGGATAAGGATGCTTGATGTGGCGGGCCATTCATTCCTACCCGGTGCATTGCCCTGTTCAGCGGTGCTTTGCCATGGCGGTCTGTGCCCTGTTCAGCGGTGCTTTGCCATGGCGGTCTGTGCCCTGTTCAGCGGTGCTTTGCCATGGCGGTTCAGAAAAGTTCAGCGGTGCTTTGCCATGGCGGTTCAGGACAGTTCATCGGTGCTTTGCCATGGCGGTCTTTGCCCTGTTCAGCGGTGCATTGACATGGCGGTCTTTGCCCTGTTCAGCGGTGCGTTGCCATGGCGGTTCAGGACAGTTCAGCAGTGCATTGACATGGCAGTCTTTTCCCTGTTCATCGGTGCATTGACATGTCGGTCTTTGCCCTGTTCAGCGGTGCTTTGCCATGGCGGGTCAGGACAGTTCAGCGGTGCATTGACATGGCGGTCTTTGCCCTGTTCAGCGGTACATTGACATGGTGGTCTTTGCCCTGTTCAGCGGTGCTTTGCCATGGCGGTTCAGGACAGTTCAGCAGTGCATTGACATGGCGGTCTTTGCCCTGTTCAGCGGTGCATTGACATGGCGGTCTTTGCCCTGTTCAGCGGTGCTTTGCCATGATGATTCAGGACAGTTCAGCGGTGCATTGACATGGCGGTCTTTGCCCTGTTCAGTGGTGCATTGACATGGCGGTCTTTGCCCTGTTCAGCGGTGCATTGACATGGTGGTCTTTGCCCTGTTCAGCGGTGCTTTGCCATGGCGGTTCAGGACAGTTCAGCGGTGCATTGACATGGCGGTCTTTGCCCTGTTCAGCGGTGCATTGACATGGCGGTCTTTGCCCTGTTCAGCGGTGCTTTGCCATGGCGGTTCAGGACAGTTCAGCAGTGCATTGACATGGCGGTCTTTGCCCTGTTCAGCGGTGCATTGACATGGCGATCTTTGCCCTGTTCAGCGGTGCTTTGCCATGGCGGTTCAGGACAGTTCAGCAGTGCATTGACATGGCGGTCTTTGCCCTGTTCAGCGGTGCATTGACATGGCGGTCTTTGCCCTGTTCAGCGGTGCTTTGCCATGGCGGTTCAGGACAGTTCAGCAGTGCATTGACATGGCGGTCTTTGCCCTGTTCAGCGGTGCATTGACATGGCGGTCTTTGCCCTGTTCAGCGGTGCTTTGCCATGGCGGTTCAGGACAGTTCAGCAGTGCATTGACATGGCGGTCTTTGCCCTGTTCAGCGGTGCATTGACATGGCGGTCTTTGCCCTGTTCAGCGGTGCTTTGCCATGGCGGTTCAGGACAGTTCAGCAGTGCATTGACATGGCGGTCTTTGCCCTGTTCAGCGGTGCATTGACATGGCGGTCTTTGCCCTGTTCAGCGTTGCTTTGCCATGATGGTTCAGGACAGTTCAGCGGTGCATTGACATGGCGGTCTTTGCCCTGTTCAGTGGTGCATTGACATGGCGGTCTTTGCCCTGTTCAGCGGTGCATTGACATGGCGGTCTTTGCCCTGTTCAGCGGTGCTTTGCCATGGCAGTTCAGGACAGTTCAGCGGTGCATTGACATGGCGGTCTTTGCCCTGTTCAGCGGTGCATTGACATGGCGCTCTTTGCCCTGTTCAGCGGTGCTTTGCCATGGCGGTTCAGGACAGTTCAGCAGTGCATTGACATGGCGGTCTTTGCCCTGTTCAGCGGTGCATTGACATGGCGATCTTTGCCCTGTTCAGCGGTGCTTTGCCATGGCGGTTCAGGACAGTTCAGCAGTGCATTGACATGGCGGTCTTTGCCCTGTTCAGCGGTGCTTTGCCATGGCGGTTCAGGACAGTTCAGCAGTGCATTGACATGGCGGTCTTTGCCCTGTTCAGCGGTGCATTGACATGGCGGTCTTTGCCCCGTTCAGCGGTGCATTGACATGGCGGTCTTTGCCGTGTTCAGCGGTGCTTTGCCATGGCGGTTCAGGACAGTTCAGCGGTGCATTGACATGGCGGTCTTTGCCCTGTTCAGCGGTGCATTGACATTGGCGGTCTTTGCCCTGTTCAGCGGTGCTTTGCCATGGCGGTTCAGGACAGTTCAGCAGTGCATTGACATGGCGGTCTTTGCCCTGTTCAGCGGTGCATTGACATGGCGGTCTTTGCCCTGTTCAGCGGTGCTTTGCCATGACGGTTCAGGACAGTTCAGCGGTGCATTGACATGGCGGTCTTTGCCCTGTTCAGCGGTGCATTGACATGGCGGTCTTTGCCCTGTTCAGCGGTGCTTTGCCATGGCGGTTCTGATAAGGACATTGGTGTGTGGCATGACGTTTCATCATTGCCCAGCGGGGCTGTGGCAGCCGGAGCCCTCCAGGGCACTGACTCCGTTGGTGGCGGTGGTCTCCTGACCAGTGACGATACTTGGGCCCTCCTGGGCTGTGACTCTGGCGGTGGTCTCCTGACCAGTGACGATACTTGGGCCCTCCTGGGCTGTGACTCTGGCGGTGGTCTCTGGACCAGTAACGACAGTGCTGGCGGTTGTGTCTCGACCGCCGGAAATGATGGCGCACTTCTCCGCCATGACACTCACAACAGGCTGGGCAGACTTCCTCTGGCCCTTCACCACCTTTGGTGGGGTCACAGCTGACTCTCCAATCCCCTTGAAACCCATGTCAGTTGTTTTCCCACCTGGAGTCTTAACACAGTCCCGTCGTCCACTCTCCAATTTTATTGCCTTTACAGGGGGTGGGCTGCCAGTGCCTTGGCTCCGGGTCCTACTGCCTGCCCTGGTGGCCGGTGCACTCCAAAACCCCTGAACAGGCACCACTGGTATTGGAGGCTTTTTGGCTGAGACGCCTCAACGGGACTGATGAATTGGAGGGGGGAGTGGGGGCAAAAAGGTCAACTTTACAGAGGGACAGTTTCTGACGAACACTGGGATGGGTAGCTGGAGGGGGTCTGGGAGTGGAGGAAGAGGAGGTGGTTGTCGGAGGTGTCACTTTAGGTGTTTTGGGTGCGGGTGCAGGTACTGGAGGCTGTCGTGAGGTGGATGGATGTTGGGTGGGTGTTTGCCGGCGTTTGTGTACTTTGGGAGGGGGCGTCACAGACACACTGGGAGAGGACACAGGGGACGTGTAAATGGCAGTGGAGGTGGTGAGTGCAGGTGAGCGGGGTGTGGTGCTGGGTGTACTGGTGCGAGTCCTAGTGGCTGTAGATGTAGTGCATGCAGGTGAGAGTGTAGACGACACTGGGAGGGAGGAGGGAGAAGAGGAGGAGGGGGACACAGTGGAGGCAGTGGATGTTGTTGTGTCTGTATGTGGGTGAGGCTTGCGTGAGTGCTTGTGGTGTGTGTGGTGCCTATGTTTGCTTGAGCTACTTGTGTGTGTTGACTTGTGTGCATGCTGGTCTGTAGGTGTGCTTGGGATGGGCTGGGGTACAGGAGATTGGGTCTGGGTGGAGGAAGTTGGAGGGGGGAGGCTAGACACAGGGACAATTGCTGCCATCAGTGCTGAGGCCAAAGATTGCAGGGTTCGCTGAAGGACAGCCTGACCAGAATGAATGCCCTCCAGGAATGCATTACCGTGTTGCAACTCTCGTTCTACACCCTGGATGGCATTCACAATGGTAGACTGCCCAACAGTGAGTGACCTGAGGAAGTCAATGGCCTCCTCACTGAGGGCAGCAGGGGTTACTGGGGCAGGGCCTGAGGGGCCTGGTGCGAAGGTGATGCCCACCCTCCTGGGTGAGCGGGCACGGGGTGAACGCTGAGGGGCTGCTGGGAGGGCGGTGCTGGTAGGGGAGGTGGCGGCTGTACCTGTAGAGGTGGGGGGCACAGATGGTGCCACCACCTCAAGGGAGCTCCCATCGTCGTGCATTCAGTGTCTGTGGTGGGGCCCTCCATGGCCATGTGGGATGCAGCTCCCTCGTGCTCCGGTGCCACTGTACCTCCGCCTGTTGATGCTGATGTACAAAAGGACAGGGAGAGCAGACAAAGGGGGGGAGACAGAAGAAAGAGGGTTTTAGTGCATGGCATACCGCTACTGTTAGCGGACAAGACAAACGCAGCAGCCCCCTGCATTACGCCGTGCTCCTGCCCTCTGCACATGCAATTTCTGGGATATGGCCTATATGGCAATGGTGGACATCGGCGCACATGGATGCCACAGGGGCAACTATACCTCGACTTGGCACTCTGCTGAGGTGGGGTAGAGTGCCACATGGGCTACATTACGGAGGGGCCTTGCCTACCTAACTCGCCATGGCCTAGGGACACCCACAGCCCACCTCCCCCATCCAGACACCTCCACTGCACGCAAAGTCTGCAGAATGAGGTTGTACTCACCCCCTTGTGTCTGCTGTGATGCCCTCAAGTGCCCATCCAACTCCGGGTAGGCCACCGCCAGGATCCGGAACATCAGGGGGGTCATGGTGCAACGGGCACCCCTCCCACGTTGGGAGGCCATCCCCAGCTGAGCCTCCGCCGTCTTCTTGCTGCAGTGGCGAATGTCCTCCCATCTCTTACAGCAGTGGGTGCCCCGTCTCTGGTGGGCCCCCAGGGTCCGGACCTCCTTGGCGATGGCACGCCAAATGCCCCTCTTCTGGTGGGCGCTTACCTACATGACATGCACAAGGAAAGAGGAACAGTCATTACCAACTGCACCGTCGTTGTGAGTGGCCCCCTCCCTACTCTGCCCATGTGGCCCATTCATTCCCATGCATTGATGTTCTATGGACTCTGCCCCCTTCCCTCTTCCACCCAGCCCTCTCCACCCAGGCCTAGCCCATACAACGTGCTCCCTGTGTACTAACCTGTTGGTCTGGAGGACCATAGAGTAGCGTGTACTGGGGGAGGACCCCGTCTACCAGTTTCTCCAACTCCTGTGCAGTGAAGGCAGGGGCCCTTTCCCCAGACGCAGCAGCCATCGTCGCTTCCAGACCGAGGTCACAGCAGCACTTGCAGTGTAGGTCCTCTCCTGTCGAAGGTTAGGTATCTAGTGATTGAACAGATAGAAAATGGCGGTGACGTCCGGGGCGGTGCGCATCATCACCGCCGGCGCACCTGTTCATTGGCTCCTGGGACCCATAGGGTCCAATGTTAACCAATGCAGCATTGCGCGGTGTGTAACGCCAGCGCAGTTACCCCACAATCCCATTGTCCCAGTTTAGAGGTCAGGCAGCCACCATTTCAGGGGCCCACATGGCTTCATTTCATACTGCGTCACACATAGCTAGGCCTACACTCAACACACATATAGGAAGGGTTATGTGAGTGGTGTAGTCTTGTGTGTGACTGTGGGTACATACCTGGAGGACTAATGACTGGTTCTTCGCTGTTGTCCTTCGTAGGCACCGTCTGCTGGGACATATGAGAAGATGGCGGAATCCTCCAGTGTACCGACCGCTGGTGGACCTGTTGACAATGGAAGAGCGACATGTCATCGTAACCTACCGGTTTGACCGTGCCACAATCCAGGAACTATGTACCCAATTGGAGCCAGACCTGATGTCACCAATCCGCCATCCGACTGGAATCCCCCCTGACGTGCAGGTGCTGTCATTGTTCCATTTCCTTGCAAGTGGGTCTTTTCAGACAACAGTGGCCATGGCATCAGGGATGTCCCAGCCGATGTTTTCCAACGTCTTGTCCAGAGTGTTGGCTGCCCTGCTGAAACACGTAAGGAGATACATCATTTTCCCTGAGGTGGAGGATTTGCCTACAGCGAAAGGTGACTTCTATGCCCTTGGACATATCCCCAACATCATAGGTGCTATTGATGGGACCCACGTAGCTCTGGTCCCCCCCACAGGAGTGAACAGGTGTACAGGAACAGGAAGAGTTATCATTCCATGAATGTACAGATGGTATGTTTGGCAGACCAATACATCTCGCAGGTAAATGCTATGTTCCCTGGCTCAGTGCATGACGCCTACATCCTGCGGAATAGCAGCATCCCTGATATGATGGCTCAACTCCAGAGGCACTGTGTATGGCTTTTGGGGGACTCTGGTTACCCCAACCTTTCGTGGCTATTTACCCCAGTGAGGAATCCCAGGACCAGGGCAGAGGAACGGTACAATGAGGCCCATGGGCGGACTAGGAGGGTGATCGAACACACCTTCGGCCTCCTGAAGGCCAGGTTCAGGTGCCTCCATATGACAGGTGGATCCCTATTCTACTCACCGAAGAAGTTGTGCGACATCATCATCGCCTGCTCCATGCTCCATAATTTGGCATTGCGACGCCAGGTGCCTTTTCTGCAGGAGGATGATCCAGATGACGGTGTTGTAGCAGCTGTGGAGCCTGTGGACAGTGATGAGGATGAAGCTGATGAAGAAGACAACGACAACAGGGAGTCAGTCATACGGCAATATTTCCAGTGACACACAGGTGAGAACATTTTCATTTTTAGCATTACATTAACTTTCACACGTCTACCTCTATCCTGTTTTTCGATTTAAGTCAACATTTGGTAACTGAGTTGTACCCTTCCATTACGGTTTCACAGGTGTGGTTACCTACGTGTCAACTGCTTGCATCCTTCAGGGGCTTGTGATGTGTGACATAGGTATGTTAGCTTTAGAATGGTATACCCATTATGACACTGTCATTGATAATACATTTTTACTAAATCACAGACTGACTCCAGATTGTTTTGTGTTTCAAGGGTGTTTATTGAAGTGCTCAGAAATGGGAGGGGGTTGTAAAATGAGGATGGGTGATGGTGGAGGAATGTCCATGGCAGAGTCCAGTCTATTAGTCTCACAGGTGCACTGCCCATCTGAGCATAGGAAGAGGAGCTGGAGCAGTTAAAGTATGGACAGGGTAACAAAGTGGGACAGTGGGAGGACAATCAGGGTGGTGTCATTTCCTGGCGGGGGTCTTGCCATCTTGCTCTGTCCTGTTCCTGGATCTCAGGGACCGCTTGTGTGGTGGTTGTCCGTCTGCAGGGGGTGGGGTGCTGGTGTGTTGGTCCTGTGGCGGGGCGTCCTGTCCACTAGCGCCGGCAGAGGTGGTGGGCATTTCATCGTCCCGGCTAGTGTCAGGGGCCCCTTGGAGTGCCACGGTGTCCCTCAAGGTCTGCTGTATGTCCTTCAGCATCCCTACAATGGTGCCCAGGGCGGAGCTGATGGTCCTGAGCTCCTCCCTGAACCCCAAATACAGTTCGTCCTGCAGGCGCAGGGTCTCCTGCAACTTGTCCATAACCGTCGCCATCGTCTCCTGGGAGTGGTGGTATGCTCCCATGATGGAGGAGAGGGCCTCGTGGAGGGTGGGTTCCCTTGGCCTGTCCGCCCCCTGTCGCACAGCAGCCCTCCCAGTTCCCCTGTGTTCCTGTGCCTCCGTCCCCTGGACCGTGTGCCCACTACCACTGCCCCCAGGTCCCTGTTGTTGTTGGGGTGGTGGGTTAGCCTGGGTGCCCTGTAGTGGTGGACACACCGCTGATTGACCTGTCCTGGGTAGGGAGGTTTGGGCCCGCTGGGTGGGTGCTGTGCTGGTGTTACTAGAGGGTGGAAGGTCGATGTTGGGCTGTGCCTGTGCAAGGGGAACCGACTGTCCTGAGGCCCACGATGGTCCGGGCTGGTCACCAGGATCCAGTAGGGCAGAGCTGCTCTCGTCACTGTGGGCCTCTTCTGGGGGTGGAGTGGTGTTGTCTGGACCCTCTGGTGTGGTGATGGTCCTTCGGGTTCCTGCAGGGGAATAAGAGCATGATTATTGCATGTGTGTGTGTAATAGTGTGCAATGGGTGGGTGTTTGTGTACCCCAGTGCATGCATTCCTGTGTGTGAGTTTGTGTGGTGATGGTTGGGGGGGGTGTACTGGGTATGTGCAGTGGGCATGCTTTAGTGAGGGTTGTCCATGCTTAGTTGTGTCATGCAGGGCTTGGTGTTGGGATGGGTGGTTTGTGTCATGGGTACATTAGTGCGAAGTTGTAGTGATAGGGGAGGGGGTGAGGGAGGGGGTATGTGATAGCATGCAGGTAGGGTGGGGGATATGATAGTTAAGATTTGACTTAACAGTGTCCCATCCTCCACCGACTCCTGCGAGGCCCTCAGGATGCAAGATGGTCAAGACTTGCTCCTCCCATGTGGTTAGTTTTGGGGGAGGAGGTGGGGGTCCGCCGCCAGTCCGCTGTACCGCGATGTTGTGCCTGGAGACCGTTGAACGCACCTTCCCCCATAGGTTGTTCCACCTCTTCCTGATGTCCTCCCTATTTCTTGGGTGCTGTCTCACGGCGTTCACCCTGTCCACTATTCTGCGCCATAACTCCATCTTCCTGGCTATTGATGTGTGCTGTACCTGTGAGCCAAATAGCTGTGGCTCTACCCGGACGATTTCCTCCACCATGACCCTGAGCTCCTCCTCTGAGAAGCGGGGGTGTCTTTGGCGTGCCATGGGGTGTTGTGGTTGATGTGTGGGGTGGTGTATGTGGTGATGAGTGTGGTGAGTGTAGTGGTGTGTGGTGTTTTGTGCGTGGATGTTGTGTGGGTGATGGTGTTGTGTGCCTCTGTGTAGTGGGGCTGTCTATTCTGTGCTCTCTCTCTGTCGCCTTCATGTCTAATTTTTGGTCGTAGGGGTTTGTGGGTGATGTGGGTGTGTGTTTTATATTGCAATGGGTGTGTGGGAGTGTTGTTTGTATGTGTATCAGGTGTGTGTATTTTGAATTGTCCAATGTGGCGGTGTTTTGGAGATGTGTGTGTATTTAGAGCGCGGCGGTGTGTACCGCCAATGGAATACCGCGGTTGAAAGACCGCCGCGTGGATTCGTGGGTCGTAATAGCATGGGCGTGTTTCTGTTGGCGTGGAGGTGGAGGATTTGTTTCCGCCAGTTTATCATTGACCTTTGGTGTGGCGGTGTTGTGTGGGTGTCTGAATTTCGGCAGATTCCAAGATGTGTGTCATAATAGCTGTGGCGGAATGCCGCCGCCGCCGCAGTGTAGCGGTAAGCGCCTTTTACCACCAATGTTGTAATGACCCCCTATGTGTTTAGGTTAGTATATGTTGTCCTGCATATGTCCCGTCTTATAAGGGGGTGGGGGTTGATGTTTAGAGCGTTTAGTTAAATGTGATAGGTAAGTTTAGATTGGGGTAGTTAGGGCCAGTTGTGGGTAATGTGTAGTTAGGATAGGTTAGGTTAGTTAAGGTGTTTCCCCTAGTTTTATTATCCTTTTTGTACTGATGAATAAATATATAGGTACTCCTTTACAGTATGTGTCATATGCTTGGGGATCAGAGCCTTGGCATGGGTGAACAGTGTCAATTTAGTATTTGCATTTGTGTTCCATCCTGCATCCAAATCTCATTATTGACATGGTTATTCACAATTCCTAATGTGCAGTCCCATTGGCAGCTACACCAAAGCTACTTCTCAATGCATCTGCCATCTAGTGCACCCACCACTCAAGGTTACTATGGTTCCCAATGTGTTGTGAAGTTTTGATGTGTATTTAAATCTGTCATCGTTTGAGGCCTGATTAGGAATCTTGGGCACTGTGGTACGTCTGCCTGCAGCCTGATGTTCATGTGAGCCCTGATAAGCTGAATGATGTTATAATCTTATGTAGTACTGTATACATAACTCACACCTATCATTTCTTACATTGTACTCCCAGGTTACATAATTGTCCATACACTCGTACACATCCATTCCTGCTATATGGTGTGTGTGTGTGATGAAAGTTTATAGGCAGATGTCACATACATAAAGATTGTCTTGAAGGGAATGTTGGAAACATTGATTTTCAGATTATACATACCTTGAAGCTGACTTTTTCAGTACAACACAGCATTATACTGTTAGTTTTCAATTTACTTTAGAAATATATGCCTCAGGAAGCGCAGATGATGATACAATCCACACCCTAGTGCATAGTTATCAGCCCACAATCTTTCAACACAGTTGTATTGAAATTCTATTGCCATTGACATGTGACATACATCACTAATCTCCTACACATTTGATGTGTCACATAACACAGAGACAAAGTGGGTGTGTAAGTGCTATTTATTTTAAAGTGCTGTAGTGCAATAATGACATAGTCCAGGATTGTGATTCCATTAGTGTGACGCCTTCTATTGTGATGCTACACAAGTCCAATGGGACATGTCATTGGACATGCTGGGATGAAGTGTCATACAGTGCAGAGGAACATGAATTGCCAATGAGGTAGTGAGAGCCAATCACAGAGCATAGTGTCAAGGTAAACAGTGTGCTGGAGAACAGTGCATGTGACCAACTGTCGCAAGACTGGCATGTTAACAAGCACAGGACCTAGGATATCAGTGCCCATGTGGCATTGACTGGTGCTACCGGGTACTCCTACTGGTGAAGGTGATCTGTTCCACGTATTCATCTTCTGATGCGTGTGTCATCTCCTCTGTCCTTGGTGGTGATGGGTTTGAAGGTGCAACGCTCACTTCAGTGTTTGAAGACGTAGGCCTCAGAATTCCCGGTAGCTGCCAACTGTGGGACTATTAAAGGCATTACTGCAGCAAGGAGGAGCTGTTGGTTCTTGAGTATAGCAGCTACATCACTGTGGTAGGCAGCCAGGTCGACCCTGAGGGGTTCATGATTGCCTTCGTGCACACCTTGAAATGTTTGGGGTGCCAGGTGTTGTGGCAACTCCCTTACTGCAGTGGTGAATTCCCTTACAATTTCTTGTAGTCCTTGCAGGAGAGCCTTCAAACTCTGCAATGAGATATTGTACAATTAGTGTGACTGTGTTGTGGCATTTGTAATGTGACGTTCCTGACTTCTTATTAGTTGAGCATTGTAATCTTGGTTCCTGTTCATTGTTCCTGTCATTAAGATTAGCATTCTCACAGGCCTATGCCCCACCTGCATGTCACATGTAGTGTGCTCAGTTTGGGGAATTGTCTGCGTCACATCCTCTAGGTGTAGGTTCTGTCCATATTGTATGTTGCCACCTTCTTGTCCTACTCAACCCTCCATCTACTTCCATTATCAATGTTAGGCCTTGCTCTGGCTGTGGGTGTTCTGAGGGCACTTGCACCACTCTTAACAATCTGGAACTGACCCAGTCTCAGATATTTCACAGCCACCTAGATGTTGCTGAGACCTAGCATATACTATGTATAGCATTGGCATGGCAAAATACAGGTGTCAGCATTGGTAGTGTGTACTTCTGATGTTGGGGAATGTATGCTACATTGGATTGCACTGATGGACCTAGCATGTGTTCCATTTCCTCTTATGACTGTGCGGGTGTGTTTCACTAGCTAGACACATATGTCCTCCCCCTCAATGTTTGTCTTAGCAGTATGACAGTTGGGATGTTGCAAGGTGGCATTGCAGCTATTGTAACACTGGCACGGGGTTGACCCTGAAATGTGCAGCATGGGTATGACATTACTGCTGTGTACCTCATAATGTTAATAACAATACCTGATGTTTATAGCGCCTATAGACATGAGCATTTAACAGGATTTGCTTATTGTTAGTAATTACATGGGACTGATAACGTTGCCATCCTGAACCCTCTATTTTGGGTGTGCTTGATCCATGGGCACATAACTGCTATTGGCTACTTGACCTGCATACACAGCACAGGTGGTACTGGCAACTTTTGTCAATGGTAAATACCACTTGCGGATATGGTCTGACACTGGAAATTGAGCCCTAGTTCATGTAGCAACAATACCAGCTATCGTGTGACAGCAGGCCTGTTTTACGTTGTACCCTACCCTCTTGGACTGGCTTTGCCTTTCCAGCAGCCTTGGCATGGCATAGTACCCCCATGCAAAGGTTGTTGGTGTAGTGTAGTGCTGTGCCCCTGGTTTCCCCTGCACAGCCCATGCACCTGTGTCGTGCCCCTTTGCCCTTTCCACTACCTGATTATCATGGCTGACATGCATTGTGTAGTATGTATGTCCCCCCCACTTGCAGTTTAAATGTATGCATTTTTGATCCCCATGCAACTTACCCTGCATCTGTGTGGTTTCCAGGAAGTCTGCAGTGTCCTGTCCTTGAATCCCTGTGACGATCTCCTCAGGGATGACGGCTACCACCATCTACTCCATGTGGTCCAGGGCCTCCTGCGGTGCTGGACTCCCACCTCCAGTCTGCAGTGCTGCCTTCCTGTTCCTTGCCATCTTTTCCTTGGCCCTGCACTTACAGTCATGCCAGCGTTTCTCTCACTCAGTGACTGTTCTCCACCCTTCTGCCACACTGTTGATCTTATCGACAATTTGTTGCCAAATTGCCTCTCTCTCCTCCCAATTGGCAATTTAGAGGTGACAAAAAGTTGATGCTTGTGTTCCGTCACCTCTTTCACCGGTATTTCCTGCTCCTCTGCACTGAACCAGCACTTCCTTTTCTTCTTCTCCCTCTCCTCTGTCTTGTCTGGGTCCTCCTGGCTGGTTCCTGGTTGGTTGTAGCCTTCCTGGGGTCTCTCATGGCTTCTGGGATCCATTTTGGGGATCCTTTGCACATTTTGCTGTGTTTACGCCACTTTTTGACGCTATTGCAGCAAAAAAAGGCAAGTATGCGGTTTGCAATGTTATAAACCGGATAAAAGTCATGTTCACCTCGTTAACGTCGTTTTTCTTTACGACGTGGCGCAATAGTTTGAGTAAAAAAAATGACTCTAACCCATGGTTTGCGCCACAGAGCGTCAAAGTATAAATTTGACACCCAGGTGGAGCAAAGAAATGGCGTTAGCCGGCGTTAAACTTTTTGATGCAAAACTGCGTTGGCGCAGTTTTGCGTCAAAAAGTTTAAATATGCCCCAATGTTCTCCAAATAGTATCCAAACGGCACAGTTTTGGGCAGGTAAATCCTCAATGTAAAGATACCCCATCGCAAAATTTGGGGGGTATATGTGGTCGCCTACGCATGATATTGCAGGGATTTTGATGAAATACTCTGAAATTGCAATGAAATTGCAGATAATTTTCGTAGTCTGTCTCAGTGCTACTCTATTATTTTGTGGTGCTACTTAGCTTATGTTGTGGTGGATGTGATACAACATTCGTAATTCCTGCTGCTTCTCCCATTATCACAAAGACTTTGACAGTAATGTGGCCAATATCAGCAACATTTCGGCCATTTCAGCAAACATTGAATTGTAAGTCAATTTTGCCTGTTATAGACTGATTAGAGTAGAATTTGTCTTGTCAATGCATATTTTATCATCAAACAAATCATTTTCTCCCCAAACTAGTCGTCACATAACTTATCTTTGTGACATATACAATCACAGAGATACTGAATGAATATATTCTGCATAAAACAGGGTATAATTGTGTGTACCTTAGTTTTACAAATAATGGGGCATATTTTTGAGCCCCTAGCACTACCGAAGCGTCACTTTTCCTGATGCTCCAGTGATGCTAAGCACTGTGCCCTATTTACAAGGTGGTGTTAAGCCACTTTTTGTGGCTTAATGGCACTTTGTAAATATGGCCCCTTCACATGCAGCCCTTTGCGTGGAAGGGGCGTGCAATGGGTGTTGCTGTGGGTGCGCCACAGCAACACCCAGTGCATTTTGACGCTGCCTCAGATTTTTCGTAAACCGGAGGCAGTGCCAAATCTGATGCCACCCCAGGGGTGGTGTTAGCAAGGCACAACAAGGAGGAATACTTTTATTCATCCTCATTTTCTGCTTTTTCTATGTGTGCAGCATTCTTCAGCACGCATAGAAAGAACAAAATGCTAGACATGATTGTTTATGTGCCAGAAGGTGCCCCTTCCTGCACATAGGCAATCATTTCAAAATGACGCTTTGACACTCCTGTGTGGGCTGCATTCTACACACAGAAGTGCCAAATCACCATTAGTGTTTGTTTAGGTGCAGGAAGGGACACCTTCCCACAAATAAACAAAGGGGCATATTTACAAGCCCCTTGTACCTACTTGTGCCACACTAGAGTAATTTTTGTTACAATATTGTGGCGTTTAAGAGGTAATCCCCCCACCCCATATTTACCAAGTGGTGCAATTCATACATCGCGTCACTTTGTAAACACTTGCGCCATCTTATGCTTGCACCAAATGTAATGTATGGAAGGGGGGCGTTCCCACGCAAGGAGGCCCAAAAAAAATGGTGCAGTGAAATTTACTAGATTTTATTTTATTGTGCCATTTTTGCTATAGTTTTTAACGCCTGCTCAGAGCAGGCGTTAACATCACACACCCATATGGGCCTCCTTGTGCTTTGTTGGTCTAGCATACATTTTTTTGGCACTAGTGCAGCAAAGTGCTACAATAGCGCAATAAATGTTGACGCTCTTGTGGTATTGTGCACATGGTGTGCCTATTGTAAATACAGCGCACCTATGGTGCCATTGGGGGGTGCAAGAAATGTGGCGGGTCAACGCTGATGTACCACTTTCTTGTAAATATGCCTCAAGGTGTTGTGACATAACTGTTTAGCACACGCCATCCATGACCACTACCTCTGTCTATAGCTTGAGCTAGCTAGCTCGAATCAATACCTTCAGCACAAGAGAGTGAGTGAAGCACAAAGGGTGACCAGTTGTTGCCAACAGGTTGTGAGGGAGTTGTTCAGCAATGGTTGAATATAGCCACAATGCATTTTTTTTATCAAAGTTGAAACCTTAAATGAGTAAGACTCACTAAGGGGGTCATTCCTACCCTGGGTAGGGGACGGAGGAAGCACCGGCAACAGGCTGGCGGTGCTTCTGGGGCTATTCTGACCGCGGCGGTAAAGCCGCGGTCAGAAAAGGGAAGCCGGCGGTTTCCCGCCGGTTTCCCGCTGCCCCTGTGAATCCTCCACGGCGGCGCTGCAAGCAGTGCCGCCATGGGGTTTCTGACCCCCTTCCCGCCAGCTTGGTTCTGGCGGTTTTCACTGCCAGAACCAGGCTGGCGGGAACGGTGTCGTGGGGCCCCTGGGGGCCCCTGCAGTGCCCATGCCACTGGCATGGGCACTGCAGGGGCCCCCTAACAGGGCCCCACATTGATTTTCAGTGTCTGCTTGGCAGACACTGAAAATCGCGACGGGTGCAACTGCACCCGTCGCACACCAGCAACTCCGCCGGCTCCATTCAGAGCCGGCTTCCTCGTTGCTGGTGCTTTCCCGCTGGGCGGGCGGGCGGCCTTTTGCCGGTCGCCCGCCAACCCAGCGGGAAAGTCAGAATGACCGGTCTTCTGGCGGTTCCCGCTTGGCGGGCGGTGACCGCCGCCCGCCAAAGTAGGTATGAGGGCCTAAGTATACTAGGCGTGGAGCTTAACAGACTCGGTGCCACAGTATGAGTTTGGCAGTCTAACGGTAAGACTGCCACGGTGGCAGTTGCCAAAAGACTTCCATGTTGGTGGTCATACAGACCCCGATATTACGAGTTACACAGCCAATCTCATTGTAATCCAGCCAGAATCCCGATAACACAATGACTCTGAAGGGCGGGAAAGAGGTGGTCCCACCACCAGCACTGCCACACCACCCAAAAAAAAACACAAAGCTATTACAACCCACAAATCATGATAGTGGCTCTTCCATGGTGGTAAACCAATGGTGGTGTCAACTGTGGCGGTTGGCCGTCAACATACTAAAATACCACATCACATTGGATAATTTGAAAACCCCACACCTGACACACATCCACACATCTGACACACCTACACACTGCATTATAAAACACACCCCTTCACACCCAACAATCCTTTTCAACCAGAACGCCATACGCAGCTAAAAAAGGCCACATTCAAATATCACTTTCCATAGTTCATGCAACGGTACACACTCAATATTACGCACATCACACACCTGCACAACGCACCTAACACAACAATAAGTGCCCCACACATTAGACACCACCGGTCAGCCACTCACATCACAGCACCACACTTCATCATCAATTTAAATTCCCTTTTGTTTTAACATCCGAACCGTATTGTCTGCCACTACCATGTCCGCACAAAAACATCTTTTTTTCACAGATGATGAATTGAGGGTCATGGTGGGCAAAATCATCAGAGCAGAGCCACACCTTTTGGGAGCACAAGTCCAGCAAACATCCATCATCAGGAAAATGGAGATGTGGCAAAGAATAGTTGACAGGGTCAATTCTGTAGGCAGCTATCAACACACAAGGGAGGAAATCAGGAAGAAGTGGAACATCCTCAGGGGGAAGATGTGTTCCATGGCTGCCATGCACCAGCGGGTGGTCAACAAGACTGGCAGTGTGGCCCACCTCCTCCCCTACAGTTCACATCATGGTGGGAGAAGGTCTTGGATATTCTGCATCCTGAGGGCTTGACAGGGATACCTGGGGAGTGGAGTCTGGTAAGTCACAACATCTATGATGTCAACCCTAACCTTTTGTCTTGCTTGATCACAGATCACCTTTTCATAGCTTAACTGCCAAACCACTTACCATCTGTGTGTCCAACTGTCCAAATATCCCTCTCTGCCATCCCACATGTCAACTAAACCCACCTGAGGCCCCAGTGTCTGTGAATGGCATGGGTAGTACAGGGACTGATAGCACTACAACTCCCAGCAGGCCCTGTTCCACCATAAAACCAGAACAGTGAACTACAAATAAAATTGCTTTGCCTGTTAAACTAACAAACAATGAAACACACCTGAATGCTCCACAACTGTACAGTCTATGACACTGACATCAGTGCTACGAGCATGTACCAGTAGAATACCATTCAACACACAGCTACTGCAGTGTACCCTTGTATATTGGCCTATAAATATCCATTCCATCAATTTAAGTACTCACCTGGGTGTGCACACACACTTATTGGAAGCTGGATGTTGTTGTAGTACACCCATACAGAGTCTCAGGTATTATGGTAACTCTTAAACTGTTGGCCAGCTCTGTTTCCATTGTACATTGTGCAGCTGTTAGTGTTGTATAGCTATTTTAGCCTTATTTTAGACACATTATGTTAGCAAACTAGGCCTGCTGTTGTGCACTTTAGCCCAGTTACATTTTCCTCAGCATCGCTTTGTTTTTCTAGCATTAGCCACATTTGTGGAGGCGTTTTATTTTTTTCTATCTGTTTGTTCCTTCACCTAAAAAAGCATTATATTATTAGCATTGCACTTTGTGCTTTCCTCAAGGCTGCGGTCAGAGAGGGTGGCTGGCAAAAGTGGTACACTGTATCTCCATCATTCACAGAAATATACACATCCTTACGTGGGGACATATTTCATAGAACATCCATTTTTTTTCATTATAAAAACACTTCCCATACATGTTAGAGGGAGATTCCAGCCAGATGACCACAACTGCATGCTGATTGATGACCGTCTACAGCTGCTTGCTTAGACCGCCGAATCCCTGGCATCTATGGGGATGGTATCTTTTTAGACAACAGGCTTCCTTGGTCCTCAGGTTTCAGGTATGATATCTTCCTAGGGGACACACCTGAAGGGCAGATTAGGGCTTATCACGCTGTGCTCAACATGGCTTAAGTAGAAAAAAAAATATATATATATATGCACACACACATGTATATATATATATACATATGCATATATTTAGTGACTAGTATGGTGGGACTGTTTTTGTGTTTCACACTCCTTGTCATAATTTAGCTTTTAGTGTGTTTTATCATCCTAGTTTTTGCAATACATGCCATTTTATCTAAGATGCAGTTACTTCAATAAACCCTTATAAAACTATTTTCTGCCTCTGTTTGTCTTTGCCTGTGTGAGACTAATGTAACCAAGAGACAGGGGTGAGATCTGATCAACCACGATTCCCCTGAGGAGTCTTTCTTGTGATGCGCCGGGTTGCCACAAACATCCCTGCTCTTGGGCAGAGATGAGGCACTGCTAGTTAGCCAGAAAACCCGGATTAGGACAACAGGTATCACATGGTGTGGAGTTGTACTGAGTACCCCACAATTCAGGTGATTCTGCCACCAATATCCAATTGCCTCATTAGGATAATGAGAACCTACGTGACATTAGTTGACACTATGATGCCATACACCTAACTCGGGATCAAGTAAAGGCTTTGTGTGCATGTCACTTAGCATATCTAACAGTCAAAGTTTGATGTCACATGTAGCATAATTCATAGTAACTGTGTGTTCCACTTCTCCTACAGGTATCCTACCCATTGTGGCAATGGAAAGGACACCAGAGATAGCCACTTCCCCTCTGGATGAAGCCCTCAGTGAGGAAATCGCACTTGGATGTGTGGACATTGAGGATGACTCTGGCCCATTTAGGACATCTGGTCAGTCAACAACTGTCAGCTTCACCTTGCCTACATCAACTCCTCTCAGCCTGTTGCTACAACATCTCAGGCAACAATCCACCCCCAAACCTCCTGTGTTCCAAAGACAGTCTCAACCATCATGTGCCCCCCAGTACAGGTACCTGAGTCATCAGTCGTAAACACAGATAATAATAGACCTGGCACTAGTGGGAATGGGCAAACAGTACCAGAGGCACAGGCACGTGTGGGTACGGTGCATGGGCGGGATGGTGTGGGCCTGAGGATGGAGGCTCCTTGGGATACAACTGACCAGGACACCATCTACCAAGGTTTGGGAGTTTACCAACAATCCCAAGGCGTGATGGACAGGTACTTACCATGATGGGGGAGATCAAGCAGTTGCAGACTGAAAACCACCATGACATCATGCAGCACTGGGATGCACAAAATGCCTATTTGGCTGCCATTGCAGGAGTGCTGAGAGACATGAATACCACCCTGAGTAGGTTATGTCCACAACAGCTGGACCTTCCACTAGCAATCTGACATCCTCCCCTTCAATATCTGTGGCAGCCAGTATAATGGAGGTCCTTACCGAGGAAGGACATGCCTCAGACATGCCTGCCTCTGTAGCTGACGACCCCCCGAGCAAATGTGGGCACCCACCTAAACATCCAGGAGGAACAGGTTTCAAGACTTCAATCACTGCCAGGAAGTGAACCTCTATTAATTGATTCCCCTTGTTCATCACTGATAGAACCCATTGACTGTCCTACAGCCATTCTCTATTTTCCAGTGGTACAAGAATATCGGACTTGATACTCCAAGTCCCAGATTTATAGTTTTAGGTGCAAAACTGCACTAGCGCAGTTTTGCATCAAAACTTTACTACCGGCTTGCGTCATTCTCAGACGCATGCCGGGCATCATATTTATAGAATGTTGCAAGCCGGCGGTAAGGCCTGGCTAGCATCCTGAAAAATGTATGTTAACCAGGTGGGGGTGGTGGTAGGGAAGAAGAAGGTTGTGCCTCAAAAAATGACACTAGCCTGGTTAGAGGCAAAACAACGCCTTTAACCAGACTAGCACCATTTTCTGGTGCACAACCACCAAAAACATGACTCCTGCCTTAGGAAAGACAGGAGTCATGACCACCACCCCAATGGCCAGCACAAGGGACAAGTGTCCCCTGGGTATGGCCATTCCACCCTGTGTCATGCAGGGGGCCCAAAGTTAAAGCCTCCAATGGCACTTTAAAAAATATACTTACCTATACTTATCCTACTTGCCTAGGATGGGGTTCCCCATCCTGTGGTGTTCCTCTGGTGTGGGTGGGGCACCTCTGGATACATTCCATGGTGTCTGACCATGGAAATGGCTCCACAGGTCCCCTAACGCCTGGTCTGACCCAGGTGTTAAATAATGGTGCTAAGCAAGCTTAGTACCAGTAATTAGCCCCGCCTCCCACCCATGTGTCATTTTAGCACAGGGGAATAAATATGGAACTATGGGGAGAGCACCATTTTTTGGATGGGAATGCCTACCTTGCATCTCATTGATGGAAGTTAGATTCACGCATCCAAAAAATGGTGCAAATTCCTATGTTTTGACATTAGATGTGTCTAACATCAAAGTATGAATATTAGAGTTAAGTTTGCACCAAATTTGTGTAAAAAAATGATGCAAATTCAGCGCAGAATATAAATATGCCCCGAAATGTGGTTGCGGCTAATGTGATGATTTCCTCCGCCATGACTGAACCCTTAGCTGTTTATAAGCATTTTATTTGATCCAATTTCACATATGAACGTGCTCTCCTCATTTAACAGTACTAAACCACAGATCTTGTGTTAGTGTAATTTTTCAGCAATATGTAACTGTTAACTCTAATAGTTCTTGCACATAAAAGATATGCACAAATGTACCAACTTTGTAAAGTCCCATCTCATAAGTACTGTTTAACCAGGGTACATGTTGCCTTTGATGATACTGGTGGAGAACCCTTTTATTACTTTCATTCCACTTTCCTACATAAAGGTTGGGAAAATGCAAATAACCACCCAGTTAAGTACTGCTGCTCACTTTAATGACCCAGCGTAGGTGTGAATAACTAGCACCCCACAGACCACAGAAGTAAGAGACATGTCAGTCTTTTACTATCCTAATGGGTAAACAGATTGGTACACTGCCTCATCAGCTCAAGACTTATCAAATACCCATACCATATCTCTCCAATCACCATACCCCATAATACAGACAGACAAATACCCCTAGTCATGAAAGCTTCCACTTACCATGGACAGGTATCAGTAGGCATGCTACTCACCTATGGCAGTCTAGTTACACATGCACAGTGGCCTGAAATAATGAAACACGGTGAAAGCTACATACAAATAAGGTAATACCAAAATCAAGCCATTAAGATGGTTGAGGGTAAGGATTGCATAGGATGACATGTCAGAGACACAAAACCACACACGTGGCAGCATCGGGCCTACCTAATATGGCAAACAGGTCTGTAGTCTGGAATAGTACACCACCATCCCACTGTCCAGAGAGTCTGGGCATAGAACTCGCACACCACATATCTCAGGCCTGGCAGTACCTGGTTTAATCCATTTTCATTTCACATGTCAGTCTGCAGATCCCAGCTGCCTGTGACACTGATGGATATTGCCAAATGAGGATGACCTTGTAGGAGGCTGGCCTGGCTTGTAGTGAGTACCTAAGGTACTTACACCTTATACCAGGTCCAGCTATCCCTTATTAGTGAAATGTAGGCAGTGTTCTAGCAGCTTAGGCTGTCTAGAGGTAGCTGTAGCAGAGCAGCTTAGGCTGAACTAGGATACATGCAAAATTCCTGCAATACCACCATAGATACACAGTATGTATACAAAAGACAATACGCAGTGTTACCAAAAATAAAGGTACGTTATGTTAGTGACACAAGGCCAAAAATGTTGTGAAGCAATACTACTTCTGGAGGTAAGTATTATACACAATATATACACTAGTAACCAAAATCAGGTAAGTAAACAGTCATAGAATAGTGTAAACAGTAGAAAATACAATAGATTGCAATGGGCCTGGGGGTAACACAAACCACATACTAAATAGTGTAATGCGAATGCGAGTGCGAATGTTGAGTTCCCCCCCTAGGCAAGTGTAGTGTGTAGAGGGGTGCTGGGAGTGTAGGATAACACCAAAAGTAAGTAATGTACCCCACCCCAGAGCCTAGGAAAGTAGGAATAAAGTACAGCAAGTTTCCTCAGGACACACTGCAAGTCGTGATAAAGGATTTTGCAAGAACCAAGCAAGACTGCAAGCAACAAATGATGGATTCCTGGACCTGAAGACCTGTGGAGAGAGAAGAAAAAGTCAGAAGTCAAAGAAGAGTCCAGGAAGGACAGGAGCCCCTGCCAACCTAGAAGGAGGTGCAAAAGTGGATACTCTGGTCAGAATAAAAATACAGAAGAACACCAAAGAAGATGGCTGTGGGTTCCTGCTTGGTGCAGGTGATGTCCCACATCGAGTTGTTAGATGCAGGCTGTTTGTGTCGCTGGATTCTACCAACAAGCCTTGCTTCAAGCAAGTAGGTGGTTTGTATCAAAAAGGAGCTGCCTGGACCCAGGAGGGACCTGGGGGTCTCAACTCAGACTGAGGAGTCCCTGAACCAGTGTAGACTGGATTTTGCAAGGAGGGAATGTTTGTGCCCTTCAAAGCATTTCCAGAGGCTCTTGGAGGCTACCCCTCCCAAGCCTGTAACACCTATTTCCAAAGGGAGAGGGTGTAACCCCCTCCTTCTAAAGGAAATGCATTTTTCTGCCTTCCGAGATTGAGCTGCTCTGTCCCCAGGTGGGCAGAAACCTGTCTGTGAGGTGGCAGCAGCTGGGGCTGCAGTGGAAACCTCAGAGAGCTGGCTTGGCAGTACTGGGGGTCCATGGCAGAGCCCCCAGGGTGCATGGGATTGGCCCCCAATACCAGATTCGGATTGGGGGGGACAATTCCATGATCTTAGACAACTTACATGGCCATATTCAGAGTTACCATTGTGAAGCTACATATATGTATTGACATATATGTAGTGTACGCTTCTGATGGTGTCCCCACACTCATGAAGTCCAGGGAATTGGCCCTGGGCAACGTGGGGGCACCTTTTCTAGTGCAAGGGTGCCCTCACACACAGTAACTTTGCTCCTAGCATTCAGTAAATGAAGATTAGACATATAGGTGACTTATAAGTTACCTCAGTGCAGTAAAAATGGCTGTGAAATAGTGTGTGCTCTATTTCACTCAGACTGCAGTAGCAGTTATGATGAATGGTTTGTATGAGCTCCTTATGGGTGGCAAAAGAAATGCTGCAGCCTATAAGGATCTCCTGGATCCCCAATGCCCTGGGTACCTAGGTACCATATACTAGGGACTTCTAAGGGGGGTCAAGTGTGCCAATCAGAACTGGAATATGGAGTCACTAAAGTATAGTGACAAATTTGGTAAGCAGAGAGAGCATAAGCGCTGGAGTTCTGGTTAGCAGAACTTCAGTGACACAGTTAAGCATACTGACAACACGACATAGGCCACAAACTATGAGCACTGGGGTCCTGGCTAGCAGGAACCTAGTGAGACAGGCAAAACACACTGACAAATAGGGCTGTAAACTATGAGCACTGGGGTCCTGTCTAGCAGGATCCCAGTGAGACAGTAAAAACACACTGACAAACACTCACAAACAGGACATAAATGGGGGTAACCATGCTAGAAAGAGGCTACTTTCTCACAGACCTTATGAAGTAACCTGCAAAATTAAAATGTAATACATAAGATATAGGCAGCAATTGATTGTAACACATCATACAGCTCTGTCCTATATACAATGGTAACTCTGATTGTGTTTTGTGATATACTTAGACTGTGGCGATCAAAAAGCTGCACAGTACTCAATGTAGTGTTCAGTTTGCACATCTAAGTAACGTGCTTTGAAGCTACTTATGACCTGTCTGATGGTAATACTAAGACCTTTATCAAGCATACCTAACCCCCCTCAATACCCCACTGAGTTAGTAATATTACAGGACATGACATACCTACAGATTCATCCTCATCATAGTTATCCTCACTTGGCAAATCTGCATTCTCACCCAATGGAACTGCTGCCTCCCCCTTATCTAGAATAAATGGGATTTGACATCTAAGGGCAAGGATGTGGAGCATGCAGCAAGCAACAATAATTTGACATACTTTGGTGCGTGAGTAGAGGAGGGCTTCACCGGACTTATCAGTATTATGGAATCATACATTCAGTAGCCCAAAAGTCCGCTCCACAACGTGCCTTGTCTTTCCACGGCCTCATTGAAGTGGACTTCCCCTGGTGTGCTTGGGCACCTCACTGGTATCAACAGCCAAGTACAGTTTGGGTAGCCAGAGTCCCCTGTAAGAAACAGTTTCAAAGAGGCAAAACTAAATTTCGGACATCCTAACATTTGGTAGCAGCTAAAAGTTGCAGGAACAGGTGACATATATGACTTACCATTCATCCTTCACATTGGCCAAATCTTCACATTGTGGGAATCTGATGTATCTGCAGTGAATCCTAGTTTGTTTTAAAGGGATACAGGAGTTAGCTTAGCCATTGGCTTGCAGACTCGTGCCCCGGTTACCTAATGACTTTTACCCTACTTAGCTTGCTCTGTTTTAGCACATTTATTTAATTAAATCTTTTAAGATGGCTGCCTTGCTTTTAGTTAGGCCCATGTTTTAGTTTTGCATTATCAGTGCCACCACGCTAAGGCATCAATATCAAGCGACAAAGATACACAAACTATAGATGTTCACATTAGGTACTTTCCCACTTCACGCTTTCGAGGGATTTCTTAATATAAATCACTGCCCCTAGCATGTCTTGTTATCTATGGTTTGGGAACAGACCTACTTCAGGGGTCCACGCAGATCTGTATAAATACTACACACTTAATCAGACAGTCAGAGGGATTCCGACCAGATGTCATTGCTGGTATCGATGCTGCACGTCGCCTTGACGCTGACCCAGTCTTCGTGTCCCTACAGACTCTGAGCTAGAGACCTCATTCCAAGGTAACAAGGGTTGGGGGCTCTTCTCATGGACATGAAATTGGCAGATTAAGTTTAACATACCTAGCTTTCTTTTAGGTTAGAGGTTAGGCTCATTATGTTAGGGTATTAGGACATCTCTCATACTTTATGACAGTATGTTATCACAAGATGGTGGGGGTCTTTGTATTAATGACTCCTGTCTTTACCATTCTGTTTATTGCTCTGTTCATTATTCTTATCATTGCAGCCCATGCAACTCATCACAGATTGCAGTTTTGCTAAGTAAAACCTGTTGGAAGTTTACTGCATCTTCTTCATTGCCTGTGTTTGATTGAGACATGGGGGCATATTTATACTCTGTTTGCGCCAGAATTGCGTCGTTTTTTTTAATGCAAATTCGATGCAAAACGAACTCCATATTATACTCTGGCGTTAGACGCGTCTAGCGCCAAAGTTCATGGAGTTTGCGTAATTTTTTGGCGTGGACACCTACTTTGCGTTAATGATATGCAAGGTAGGCGTTCCCTTCTAAAAAATTACTCCGAGGCATTTGTGCCGTATTTATACTCCCGGGCAAAAATTACGCCCGGGAGTGGGCGGGTCAAAAAAAATTACGTCCAGCCGCTTTTGCGTCCTTTTTTAGCGCCTGGTCAGGGCAGGCGTTCAGGGACCTGTGGGCTCGGAAGGAGCCCAGGGGTGCCCTCCCATGCCCCAAGGGACACCCCCTGCCACCCTTGCCCACCCCAGGGAACTTAAGGTAAGTTCAGGTAAGTATTTTTATTTTATTTTTTTGTGGCATAGGGGGGCCTGATTTGTACCCCCTACATGCCACTATGCCCAATGACCATGCCCAGGGGACATGGCCATTGGGCAAGGGGGCATGACTCCTGTCTTTGCTAAGACAGGAGTCATTTCAATGGGGGTTGGGAGTAAAAAAAAATGGCGCAAATCGGGTTGAGGCGAAAATTTTGCCTCAACCTGACTTGCCCCATTTTTTGACGCCCAAGCATCATATTCCCCTACGCCGGCGCTGCCTGGTGTAAGTCATTTTTTTTTACGCACACCAGGCAGCTCCGCCGGCTAACGCCGGCTAACGTCATTGAATAAATACGGCGCCCGCATGGTGCTTCAGAATGGCGTTAGATTTTTTGACGCACAACTGCGTTGGCGCAGTTGTGCGTCGAAAAGTATAAATATGGCCCATGGTGTTTATGTGAGAAAGGGGTAATCTGCTTTTAACCATGACATTCCCTGAGCATGAGATGTCACCCTCTTGAGTCCATGCACAAAGGCTGCCACAAATCACCTTTTACTGTTTGGGTTTTTGGTGAGGTGTTGCTTGTGAGCCGGAAGGGTTGAGACAATGGTTGCGACTTGTAGGACTGGCATAGTCACCTACAAACATAAGTACTGTCATCCTTAAACCAGCAGACTTGCCTAGAGCAAGAGTCAAACTACGACATATCTGTCCAGGTGTTTCAACAATGCAGACAGTACAGCCTTCAAAACTAGACTGAACATAGGCAGAGACATCCCTGCAGTTAGGGCCACAGTATTTTGAAAGGAGCCTGTGGCCAGGAAGTGCAGAACTAACATGACTTGTACAATGGGTGGCATGCCATAGGGATTATGAATGACAGGCATCAGATTTGGCTCCATCTGACAGCAGAGATCCATGATTGTATGCCTCTCCAGGCAGTAGATTTGGTTGAAATGTCGATTCTCCATAGCCTGCAGGACTGCAAGTGGATGGTACACTGGAGGTTCTCTCACTCTTCTCATGCAAGGATAACTATGTGTGATAAAATCAAGATGTATGTGTTTTACTCATTCTGTCCACTGTAATTGTTTAAAAACATATGTCACACATAAAGTTCCCAAAAGCAACATGAGATTGTAAAAACATTCTACACAGTACATCCCTAGGTAAATAATGGCTTCTTAATGCAATCACATTCCCTTTCCTCACTCAAAATTTAGAAATGGAGGAGAATGTCACTAAAAGTCTCAGTGATAATAACATTCATAACATGCTTCATATTCATAAGACACAAATGCCATATTTCTGATTGCCATTGGTGTGATGACTACGCCACTTAATCAATTTTACAACCTGTACATAAATCCTGCATTTTCCTACTGTTTCCTACTGTTTGATAAAAGCCTGAAGTAAACACAAGGTTGCAAATATGTCTAACAGCTTGTGGCACAACCGTGAACAAACTTTTCCAATCAGCTATGAGCCTTAAAATGTCAGCTGCCTGAGTTACTGTGCTGGACATTTGGAAATTGCCTAACTCCTCTGCGGAAGTCGTCATGGTGGTTTGGCGGATACACCCACATTGGACGTTGTAATTGTAACACATTGCTGCCTTTGGTGGCCTTGCATCAATGGCGACGTCCGCCAGCGGTGATGGTGTATTACGTGGTAGATGTGACCTCCATCTCACACTTCACCTCTCACTTGATTCCTGACACTGCTGCCAACAAGACCTCCACAACCTGAGCTGCTGTGTACTGTCCCTGGGAGCAATCATGCCATGTCCTACAAGTGATAGGGTCCATGCTTTCTCCCTAGAGGAGCTTGATAAGATGGTGGAGGAGGTCCTACTTCTGTATGGACAGCTCTATGGTGCACCAGAGGAACAGGTAAGTGCACCATGTGAACACATGTATATTTCCCCATCCATCCTTTGTTATGACAAGCAATGGATGATGGGTTAAGTTTGTGATGATATCCAGGAAATGTGGAAGAATGAAGGGTTGTGGTGATTTGTGTGGGTAGATGGTCATGTGCATAAGTGTTTTGATAGATTTTGAGTACTTAGACATAGTAGAGAGTGTGTGATGTATGTTCCCTGCCCTACCTAATGACTGTATTACATGATCACTGAAGGTGGTATGACAAACTTTGACAGGAAAACCGTCTTTAAAAATATGCATGTGGTCTGGTCAAAGTAACAAGCTGACACCTGTTGCGAGATATGCATGTTATATGCCTGTTCCAACATCACCCATGGCCTGATTGCATATGTTCATCTACCATTGAAGGGAATGTTGAAGACAATCTGTGTATGACTATGCATACTAACTTATTTTTCACCCTGCTTGTTTTGGAATGGTGCATGTGGACATGACATTCTATTCTTGTCTCTGTCATCCTTGCAGGCCAACACACATCAGAAGAAGGGGATATGGCGTGCCATTGCCAAGACAATGCCGACCCTGGGGGTCCAATCCCGGCACAGCACTAACTGTAGGAAGAGGTGGGAGGACCTGAGACGCTGGGCCCGAAAGACCAAAGCCCCCTATTGGCCCGCACAGCAGCCACAAGGGGGTAAGTACAGGCCTAACACATTTTCAGCCCTTTAGCAGGTTAGTGTCTGATGTGACAGATTGTTAGCTCTGACAATGTGGTAAGTGCAAAGGGTCAAATCTCTCCAGTCAACACATTGATGTACAGTCCCCAACACTGGGACAAGGGTGTGCAGATTCTAAAGTGTACTCAGTCATTTTACTCACCTATGCAGTCCCCTCTGTACAAAAGCATATGATGATGCACATGTGACAGTGCCATATGTGTACTGCGATACAGATTTTCATACCCTGGTGGTTGTTCATTTCCAACTACAGATCAATTATCCCAATATCATGATGGCAAGTTGCCAAGGTCCTTGCTCTCTGTCCATTGCAAAGTCCCTTGATATAGACATAGATCATTGAATCAGACAATTTAAAGTCATTCCTACTTTTCAAAAGATTACAGATGAGTGATAGCATCATGTGAGGCTGTGATGTACATCTGACATTGCACATGACATAATTGCTTCACTTATTCATGCGAACCCCCTTGGTAAGAGAGGGATGTACACAAATGTTTATAAAATCTCTTCTGAGTGGACAACCTACATATTGAGAACCAATGCAGGTACTGCTAGACTCCTTTTGGATCACAGACATTGGTGTAAGGACAATGAATGTTAGTACCATGTTCATGTTCAGTAGATGGTAAGTGTCTATCCAGCATTTTACTTGGCCATAATGTAGTAGGCATGATAATGAGTCAAATAAATCTTATTCCCAGTTTAAATCGTATCAGTTTTGCCAACATCATGTGTAAATTGAAATGTTCTGAAATTCTGAAATCTGTAAATCTGAAATGTTCTGTCATGATACCACATTGTATAGAGTTAAACACATACATACAACTGCGCAGACATCCTTGCTCCCCTCAAACGCACGTATCGACAGACCAACACCAAAAAACCTCTCTGGTTCTCTGACACCCTCAAAGAATCAAAGAAAACTTGTCGCGCCCATGAGAAAGCCTGGCGCAAGGACCGCACCGCTGACAACATGACCGCCCTCAAGAACGCTACCCGCGAACACCACCACCTGATCCGCGCTGCCAAAAGGAACTTTTTCACCGACAGACTGGACAAAAACAGACACAACAGCAGAGAACTCTTCAGCATCGTCAAGGAGTTCTCCAACCCCAGCGCCAACGCCGTCACGTCCTCACAGGATCTGTGCGAATCCCTCGCCACTTTCTTCCATCGCAAGATTAGCGACCTCCACGACAGCTTCAGACACCAGACCCAACCATACACCACCGAACCGGCATCCACGGCCATCACCTTCAACAACTGGTCCCATACCAACACGGAAGAAACCAAATCCATCATGAACTCTATCCACTCCGGCGCCCCTTCGGACCCCTGCCCGCACTTCATCTTTAACAAAGCCGACGACATCATCGCCCCGCACCTCCAGACCGTCATCAACTCTTCTTTTTCTTCTGCTACCTTCCCCGAATGCTGGAAACACGCCGAAGTCAACGCCCTACTAAAGAAACCTACGGCTGACCCGAGCGACCTAAAAAACTTCCGCCCCATCTCTCTTCTGCCTTTCCCAGCCAAAGTAATAGAGAAGACCGTCAACAAACAGCTGACCACCTTCCTGGAAGACAACAACCTGCTCGACCCCTCACAAACCGGATTCCGAGCCAACCACAGCACTGAAACCGCCCTCATCTCAGTCACTGACGACATCAGAACCCTGATGGACAACGGTGAAACAGTCGCCCTCATTCTGCTCGACCTCTCGGCTGCCTTTGACACCGTCTGTCACCGCACCCTAATCACCCGCCTCCGCTCCACCGGGATCCAAGGCCAGGCCCTGGACTGGATCACCTCCTTCCTCTCAAACCGTTCCCAAAGAGTTTACCTCCCTCCGTTTCGCTCAGAACCCAGCGAGATCATCTGCGGCGTACCCCAAGGCTCATCACTCAGCCCGACACTCTTCAATGCCTACATGAGCCCCCTCGCCAACATCGTACGCAAGCACGACATCATCATCACCTCCTACGCCGACGACACCCAACTTATACTCTCCCTCACCAAGGACTCCGCCAGCGCCAAGACCAACCTACAAGAGGGTATGAAGGACGTCGCAGATTGGGTGAGGCTCAGCCGCCTAAAGCTGAACTCTGAAAAAACGGAAGTCCTCATCCTCTGCAACACCCCGTCCGCCTGGGACGACTCCTGGTGGCCCACGGCCCTCGGCACCGCACCGACCCCCACAGACCACGCCCGCAACCTCGGCTTCATCTTGGACCCTCTTCTCACCATGACCAAGCAAGTCAACGCCGTGTCCTCCGCCTGCTTCCTCATCCTCCGCATGCTCCGCAAGATCTTCCGCTGAATCCCCGCCGACACCAGAAAAACCGTGACCCACGCCCTCGTCACGAGCCACCTGGACTACGGCAACACCCTCTACGCCGGGACCACAGCCAAACTCCAAAATCGCCTGCAACGCATTCAAAATGCCTCGGCCCGCCTCATCCTTGACATACCCCGCAGCAGCCACATCTCCGCACACCTGAGACACCTGCATTGGCTCCCTGTCAGCAAAAGGATCACCTTCCGACTTCTCACCCACGCACACAAAGCCCTCTACGACAAGGGACCGGAATACCTCAACAGACGCCTCAGCTTCTACGTCCCCACCCGCCTCCTCCGCTCCTCTGGCCTCGCACTCGCTGCTGTCCCTCGCATCCACCGCTCCACGGCAGGCGGGAGATCTTTCTCCTTCCTGGCGGCCAAGACCTGGAACTCCCTCCCCACCAGCCTCAGGACCACCCAGGGCCACTCCGCTTTCCGGAGACTCCTAAAGACCTGGCTGTTCGAACAGCAATAACCCCCCCCTTTTTCCCCTAGCGCCTTGAGACCCGCACGGGTGAGTAGCACGCTTTATAAAAAAATGTTAATGATACTTTCAGTTGCTAAATAGGTTATCTTTACTGAGTCCTGGGTGTATGGAAATATATTGTTAGCACTGACAATGTGGTGCAAGTGTGGTGGTTCACATACTCATATGTGTGGCATGGTGTGTGTATTCAGGCACTTGGCTTGCATCATGGTGGGTGTACCTGTCGTGGCAGCATCAGATGTGGTTTGCCTCTCAGAAAGTTTTCACAGACAGATGGAAGGGAAGTCATGTCTGATGTGTGGATAGTGATGTTGCTATCCAGTCAATAATTGGGCTATTGATAGACTGATTGCATGATTAGGTATATCCAAATGTCATCTTCATGCACATTGCCGGGGTTGATTGACTAGAAAGATAAGATGTGCTAGCTGTTGTTGTGTGTGATTAAATACTCTGAACATATTAGGCCCTTATATCACTGATATACTTTGTTTTGAGGAGGAAAATGACTTAGATGCCTTGTTCCAAAAAGTATTTGCAAAACTTTCAATCATCACTAGTGGTACATGTGTAGGTGACGTGTTTAGACTCAGTCTAAACACATGTAGAGTATGGCAATTAGAGGAGTTGCATGATTGCATATATCCATTGTGCATGTTGTTAACTATATGACATAAAGTGCTTATGTCTTGTGTACACCAGGCTGTCCAGTGTATACTATGCAATATGTCCCATTGTCTGGTACATGGCATTAGGCTTATTTGTTATTATGTGTTCAGTTTTTGTATTTGAATTGTGGAACGCAATTTTACACTTCTGAAGTATTGCTTGATTCTTGCTTGACTATGTAGCTGTGGATAGGGACCCTGTAGCATGTGGCAAAGATACCTTGTCATGGAATGGTTAGTGTGATAGGTCTACTGAGATCATGGTATTGTAGGTGTAAGAAAGGTAGCTTAGCCAGTTTGTAAGCATATTTTTATAGAGGAACATACATTGTATCTTATTGTGACATGAGGTTGGCACTTAAATGGTACTACCCGGGGTTGTTATTTAACTGGATGTAATGTTGCTGATTTGTAAAGTATGATAGAAGTGGTATGTAGAGAATGTGATGACCACACCTCACTTTCTGTTTTTCAGCATCAGCAGACAATGAGACAGGGCACAGCCGAGAAGGGAACCTGCTGGCCACGGGACCACCAGTCATGAGACCACCAACACCGAGTGGCCAGGAGGAGAAGGGGAGTGTCACGGGTGAGACTGGATTCTGTGCATCATCCTTGGAATCCTCCTCCAGTGGCGGTGGGAGACTCATGTGGGACCTCCCCAGCACCATCTCTGTCCGCCACCCCCTTCCTATCACCGCCCTCCCTGTAGCTCCCCACCCACTTGGCTGTGCTCGTCCATCCAAGAGGGTGGGTGTCTCCTTCGTCACAAGCACCTCTGGCCCAGCCCCTGTTAGCCCTGCTGCCCTCAGTGAGGAGGCTATTGACCTCCTAAGGTTGATGTCTTTGGGTCAGTCAACCATTGTGAATGCCATCCAGAGACCTGAAACTCAGATACAACAGAACAATATGTTCCTGGAGGGCATTCACAGTACACTGGCTGGCCTACAGAGATCTTTTCAGGCTCTGTCCTCCAAACTGATGGCAGCCCGTCACCCTTTGTCTACAACCCCCTCCACCTTCCTCTTCCCAATCCGAATCCCCCTTCTCCGGCCCAGCTGAAGCACACAAACAGACAGGCATGCATACACCTCAGCATCCAAGGGTAGCGCAGACACACCAAAGCACCACAAGACACACCACCGGCATCCACACAAGTAACATACACCTGCACACACACCAACAGTCACTACCTGCCATGACACCACCACCACCACCCCCAGCATCACACACAACACCTGACACACCCAATCACCACTCCAACATTCAGTGATATAGCCACCACACCTATCTTGTCTGCAGGCACCACCCCAGCATACCCTCAGACATTCACCCAAGTCACCACACCCACAGACACCACAACCACAGACACACCTACATGCAGCACATCCACCATACCTGCAGTCACCACCCCAAAAGACAGCCACCCAACCACCAAGTCATCCTCCAACACCTCCACCCCGCTAAGCCCAAGACACATAAACGTCCTCACTCACCCACCCAACATACACCCACCACCCACAAGCATACCTCCCTCAAACACTCACCCAAGACATCCACACCAACACCTTTCACAACCGGTCCCTTTACCTCCACATCCAAACCCTTTTGTTATGACCATCCCCCTGTGTCTAAAAAAAATTTCCTCTTGGAGTTTAACCTTTTGCCTACTGTTCTGCCCCTGTGACACCACTAGGAGATCCGTTTCCCTTTCAAAGGACATCTCTTCCACCTCCAAAGCCTCCCCTGCCCCGCCAGTACCCATGCCCCTCCCCACCAAGAAGTCGACCCCTACCAAAAAGACCCAACCCTCCTCCAAGCCAAAACCAAACCCCCTCCCAAGTCTAAGCCCAAATATCCCCTTCCCAGCCTACGTCCAACCCTCCCACCACCTCATAAATGTCCCTGAGGTGCCTGCCTGGACCCTTGATGCCCCTGCCTGTGGAGGTTACATGGCAGTCAGGAGTCAAGTTGAGGCAGCACTTTGTGCTTTTGGTGCAATGGATATATGTTTAAAATGGACTGGCCAATGGCCTTGCACTTTTCTGTGTTTTAAAATTCTAAGTAATATATTGTGACCAACCAGTTGTTAGTTTATGGTTCCATCTATGTCCTGCCTTCCCTTTCCTAGGCTTTATTGTTCCTGGCTGACATTGGTTGTGTCCCAGTGTTTATGTGTGTGTGTGGTGCTTGTGGTTCATGTGTTGTTTGATCAGTGTGTGATGGTGTGTGCAGTGCTTTTGTCCCCCAGGGAAAGAGTGTGTATTGTGTGATGGGCATGTGTATGTTGCTGACATGTTGTTGTCATGATGTGGTGTCATGTTTGTGTTGACATGTGTTTGTTCTTGTAGTGTGTGGCTTTGTGTGCTTTTACTGTGTGCATGTATTGTGCATGGTATGATAGGTACGATGTGCTATGTATGTCCATTGCCAAGTTGCATTAGGGTGTAATTCTGTGTGTTCATTCCAAGTTGGTTCTCTATAATGTTGTATGTGTGATGAGTCCCTCGCCAGTGTTGGTTGTGATTGTTTGACAATATGTTTATGACTGTGCAGTTGTGATGTAGTTGTGACATGTTTGTATTTTGTATGGGATTGTATAAGACTAGGCCTGTGTTGTGTTTGCGGTGCGTAACAGTGCGTTCTTGACGTGTAGTGTGTGTGTGTGCTGCCTGCAGTGTGCGTGCTGTGTATGTGTGGGTGTATTTGTTGCTGTATGTGAGTGTGTATGTCACTGTACTGTTACTTGTGAGTATAGCCTTCTCACCCCATTCCCTATGGTATGTTATGTGTCTATACAAAATTTGCCATTATACAAATGTAACAGGTGAGTGTGTGTACCTACGGTTGCTGTTGTCCTTGTTGGGGATGATTCTGTTGTCTTTCGGCAACAGGAGCAGCGGGATGACGTCTAGTTGTTTTTTCCATGGCGGGTCCAGATGAGAATGGCTTCCTGCAGGTGAGTGTGACCTCTTATACAGTTCATTTCTTTCTTATGTGTGGGAAGGTGTTACTTCCTGCACATAAATAATCACTAAATGCAATTTGGTACACCTGTGTGTGCTGCAGAATGCAGAAGTGCCAAAGTGTCATTTTAAGTTGATTGTTTATGTGCAAGAAGGGACACCTTCCCACACATAAACAATCAAACTCCTCAATGTAGATATCCTTGGACGCACATACACAATCATGTCTGGCATTTTGCTCTTTCTATGCTAGCTGCAGAATGCAGCACACGGAGAAAAGGCACAAAAAAAGGAGGAATAAGAGTATTCCTCCTCGTTGGGCCTTGTATCGCCACCTGTCGGCCCACTTATTGGTTGCAACAACTGTTGCGTAAGCTCTCATTATTCTAGTGAGACTACTGGATTTTGAGCGGCAGAATCACCCGCGGTGTGGGAGACTAAGTCTAACCCACTGCGGGTGACACCTGTCGCTCCAATCCGGGTTTTGCTCCGGCTAACTAGCAGTGTCTCATCCCCACCAAAAGCTAATGATGATTGTGCAGTCGAGCGCATGACATACATGGCTTCTCAGGGAAGTCGTGGTCACTCAGGTCTCATCCGGTTCTCTCATTTACAATTCAGTCTCATGTATAAATAACAACCAGAAGCAGTATATGTTTCAATAATGAGTTTAATAAAATGACTGCATCTTAGATAGCAAAGCGTGAGCTGCAATAACCAGGATGACACAACATTACAGTATTAAAATTGTTATGAGAAGAGTGAAGCATAAAAACAATGCTATCATATTGTCACTATTTTCGATGGACTAATCCCTACCTAAGCTAGGATAGAGCACAGCATGTTAAGTTCTAATTCTGCCCTTCAGGTTCCCCTGGGAAGACATCAACCCCCATACCTGAGCAAAGGCCTGCGGTCTGCATTAGCATCTGTAGCTAAGCATTCGGCAATCAGCATACAGTCGTGGTTTCCTGGCTAGAATCTCCCTCTGACGTGTAAGGGACAAGGAAGTGTTTTTATAATAACACAGCTGATATTGTGAGAAAGTGTCTCTACGTAAGGATGTGTCTTTTCTACGAATGTTGGAGACTAAACTTCTACCACGTTCACCGGCAATGTACTGTGCTGTAGCCTTGGAAGAAGCACAGAGTGATCAAGAATGTCTTGTTTGAGAACATAGTGCTGGCCTAGGCAAAAACAGTTAGATAGACGGAAATATAACAAGACCGTAAAAATGGTTATTGTAACAATAATAAGACGAAGCTGAATAATTTATATCTAGGTTAAAGTGCACAGCGGCCTAGTGTGTTAAAATAACATACATGGAGCTATAACTAAAATGGCTACACAACACTACAAGTAGGTCAGAGTTCCTTGAAATTGGTAATTACTGAGTGTGTTAAGGTCTGAACCCAAAGCGCCCTCCATTGAACAATATTGGAATGTCAACCTGCCAAAATGTAACATTTAATAGCGTTGAAAGCACCATAATCTGTGGATAACTTGTAGAAGGTGATATTCAGTGCATTCAATACATTGCACACCTGATACATCATATTTTGGTGGGTGTGACAAATATCACACCCCCAGCTGTTCACTCACCATTGTGATCAAAGTGTAGCCAGTAGAATTTGGATAACCTTCGGTCTGTTCAATAACTACTAAGGAAGGACAAATTAAAAAGAGGCATATTTACAGGCTGTCTGGCATAAGGTAGTGAGGAAAGTGATCTGTTGGCTGCCCTGCACCACAAGGAAAGGAAGGGCAGAAATGCACTGTATCTACAAGATATGGTGCATTTCTATCCTTCCCCCCTGCACTGGTGTATAAATTGCTGCCTAGCACCAATACAAGTATGCTTGCACCATGATGCAAGGGTGTCTGCGGTGTCAATTGATTTTTTTTTTCAGGAAGAGGCACCTTCCTGCTCAAAAACAATCCTTAGAGGCCATTTTCGCTTTCTACATGTGCTGCAGAATTCAGTACACGTAAAAAGAAGAAACAACAAGGAAAAATAAAGGTATTTTTCCCTGCAGTGCCGGCCCTAGGGACGCGTTAGGTGTTGACGCATTTCCAGGGTTACAGATTCTTGTATATCTGAGAATGCATCAAAACCCATAGGTGTGGCATGAGAACACCCACTGCAACATTCATGGTATGCCTCCCTGATCCACTTTAAGGCAACACAGTGACTTGTGTTAATTTGCGTTACAGCATATCTACAAAACCATTAGAAAGGCAGGCAAAGTGGCTTTGCATGGTGATGTAAATATAGGCCTGCACGATGCACTGCCGGTGTGTCTCAAAAAGTGACATACCGGTGACGCACAGGCCTTTTTATATGAATCAATATGTATTGTCAGAGAATTCCGGAAAAGTGAGATTAGTCTCAATAAATATGTTACTTTATTCATTTGAGGGGAATGTGGTAAATTGATTGCCCAACTTTCAATCAGAATTCACGGGCAATGGGGGAAGGCTTAACTTGCTGGACAACTTTAGCAACACAAAAAGATGATGGACGGAGTGCTGAAACTTTTCAAACGCTCACCCCAGTCACAGATCTGGGATTAATCCATCATTCTTTTGCTTCCCCATGAGACCCCAGTTTGGTTCCAGCTATATGCAAATCAGTCTTGAGCCTGTTTCCCATGGGAACAGTCCAACTAGAACTGCCAGGCCAGGTTCTCCCTGGACCAGAAACAAGCATCCTGGGACCAGTTTCAGGGTATCACTCTTCATCAGCCAGACTAGCTTGAACCAAGTGGCACAGTGAGCATGGGACCCACGTCTGGGCATACCCTTCCCACTTAGGGCAACTTTAGCAACACAACTGGCTCGACTACAAGGCTAAACTTATCCAGTCTGAGGGCAAACCACTAAACACCAGGGTCTCATTTTTATCTAAATTAAGTCAGAGTAGGTTGGGAGATATCAATATTACTTCAACAAGCTAGTATTTAAACACATTACTATGTGTGACATTAATTCCACTTTGGCCCTCATTACAAGTGTTGTGATGTATTACAGTCTTTGACCAAGCCCCTGTTTGAGCAAGGGTAAGAATTATGAGTTATGCTTATGTATTGCTCCTGTTAATTACTGTGTGCAATAAAGATCCAATACCCTGTTAAGTTTGATATGTCAAATCTGCTAGATTTTAACAAGGGAGCATTTCCAGATTGTTGCATTTGTAGTTGTGTGCCATAAACACCACAATATGCATGATATTCCCCACTATCATGGAAAATCTGATAGTAGGTGTTAGTGCTGCACCCTCCTCCAGTCCCCTCTTCATGAGGGCTTATATCTGATAAGCAGTTGTTTGTCACCAGCATGTGCACAGTGATAGTTCAAGGGTTTTCACAATAGTTCTGAACAGTGACACATAAGCATTCAATATTGAAAATGATTAACACTGACAGCAATGTGAAGATTCTACAATATTTTTGATTATCAACTTCTTTGGAGATAGAAAATGCTCTACTAAATGTCTGCAAGCAAGGAGCAACGTTTGATGAACAGCTTACAAAAATATCATGCTGTGCGGCAAAACCCATGGGTGTGTTTTCATAGCTGGATGGCCTTGTGGATGTAATTTCTACTGCAAAGAAAATATAGAGAAAGTACAGATAATCCAACATGAACCTCCACCAACATGACAACATTCAGACCTTTGTGAAAGCTCTTGTGGCAGGCCAAGATGTGAAGCAAAATGTGATTCACAAGAGGAGAAGTACTAAAATGAAGACCAAGTCGTGCCAATAATGAAATCAAAGAGTCCTGCTGCTAAGTGTCTCTTGTATGGAGTATGTAGAACGGGTAAGTGGAACCACCTATGCCCAAGAGAACACAGCAGAGGATGATGTTCTGTGCTGGAAGATGGCGTGGTGTTGTAGATTTGTAGCACCATCATTACCTCACATTTAACCTAGCTGTCTTTCTCCTTCTCCACCAGAACTAAGGGCCATCACCAAGTAAATACATCAGCTGTCTTCATTCTCCTCTGACCGTAGTACTTTCTCTCCTTGTCCTATAACTCCTTCAACTTTCTCCCAAAAATCCAGACAAGCTGTCCTTAGAAGGTCTGCACACATTGCATTTCATGCAGGTGTCTGCTAAAGGCCCTGGCAGAAGGGGGAAAGGCTATCAAAGGGGTTATGTCCAGGACTTAGGAGTATAAGCCCGTCAGGTACATGATCCTGCCATGCCTAGTTTCCTCTTGGACTACATGTTATCCTCCCTGATGCACCATCTTTATGCACATGCCAAAATCATTAATTCTACCTGTCCTTTTACCCAACCCAGGTCTGTTATTTTTCATCCCAAAATGGAGGAGCCACACCTGTATTCTCCTGTTACTCCAGCTGCACAAGAGGAATTGAACATAGACAAGCTCACTGTCAGTTATTAGATACCGGCACGTTTGCCACAAATGGAGGAACGAATGACTGTGAGGAGGATTAATTTAAAAAAAAATTTTTTTAAAGTTTGACTTTCATTTTTCCCTGGGTCTATTCAACTGTATTTTTATATAATTCAATTCAACCTTTCTTTACACTTTTCCTGTGCCAGTTTGGCTATCTTACATTTTAGTTTGATGTATTTAAACTCATATTAGTATTGCTTTAACTCCCATCCATGACCCAAAATTTCAACCCTGCTTCCCTCAATTAATTCATGCAAAGATTTCTGTTTCTCAATCCTAAATATTGCCATGGGTGATTAGCATGTGAAATATGAATGGGATTTGATGTGTCATATGTGGCCTAATGTGTGTGTACACATAGTTCATTAAAAGGTATATATGACACAAAACACAGACACATGCCGAACATCTTATTTTTATTAAGCTTTGCCACACAACTCTGAGAACTCTTTTGCACTTATGATCAAACTTTAATGAATGTTCACTAAGGGATGGAGATTGATGCGAATGGAAAGAGGGTTGAATGAGACTATGGCTTATATTTATACTTCTTTAGCGCCGCATTTGGGTCGTTTTTTGATGAAAAATCGGCACAAACTTACAAAATACAATTGCAGCGCTAAAAAAGTATAAATATGGGCCTATATGTTTTTCTAGAGACTATGAATGGAAAGAATGGCAAAGTAAATGTGCAGAACGTGCAGTGGGCATCACATTTGTGGTCAAATGGCAGTTATCATTCAGTCCAATCCTTACAGGGCAAGGCAGGACCTTTGTCTTCATCTGAAAACTCAAGAGGATGATGCCAATGCAGGTCAAGGACCCATTTCACCAGATGCACTGCACCCATGATTTGTGCCTGCAGCTGAAACATGCAGCCCTGAAGAGCTGGTGGGCATCATTATGCCACACGATGGTATAATTTCTCCTTAACACCAGATGTCTGTGTTGCAACTGCAGTGATGCTCATGAGATTGTATTTTGTTCCAATGTACTGTTATCCACACTGCTTAATAATCATAGGAGTCATCTACATGGATAGCTGGCCACATTTCACCAACAGCTGCATTTTAATAAACATCTCCACCCATATGACAGAACTGAACCATGACTACTCACCAAACATGATTTCAGGGAGTAGAGGCAATGAAAAGTTGCAGAGAAAGAATGATTTGGGAATGGAATATCAGTAAAGCCCAAACCTGTCTAGGGAAGTCCATTATTGACTGCACTAACTAACGAATTTGCAACATGGAAAAAGGGACCTAGGCAGGTTGGAAAGGGTAAGTGAGAGAATCTTGTTTTGCTAGGAGAATAGCCTGTGACAGAGCAGAGATCTCAACACCTGTGGAGTTCCTACCTGGGTGAGCTTCAGACGAAAAAAGCACAGCAGAAGAGGCCTTGGCTGTTTGATCAGTGATGCATATTATTATGTGCCAATCTCAAAATACATGTAGCTATTCATATGTTTGGGTGTATGGTTGCATTCTGGTAAATGTCATTGCTGTTAGATGAGTCTGATTTTCTATTCACTCAGTTTGTAATATTTTTAAACATACATTTGCATGGAACAGTACTACAGTGGTTAAATATTCTACCAGCCAGCACATTAGATCTTTGTAATGTAAATTATTTGGACCTTAACATTACAGTTTCAATGCCTTGTACTAGACAGTCCAATCAAGTTTTCCATATGTAAATTGTAAGAGGACATCATAGGGTCTCTTCTGTGTTCTATATTTCAAATGTAAGTTTTGTTAATTAGTCTAATTAAATTTATAACTCTGCACAAGATTGTAATATTCTAGAGGAGTAAATCTCTACACACAAAGTAAAGATTATGAAATGAGCCCATAGTTGTGGCAACATTTCTAGTCTTTAAATCAAAGTTGGTGGATAGTGCAATTTACACCCTCAAGGGTTCAAAAAAATAAAGCAGTGTTCTTAGTCGAGATTTGATATCATATTAGACCTAATCCTCAATAGATATGGGGGTCCAGACTTAAAGTCAATAGAGGGAGAGATGTGATGAAAGATGTCATGTCAGAATATGACTACTTTACACCAGTAGCTAATGTTAAATCATAAATATGGGAAAATCAGACCAGGTCTGCCATGGCTCTCATTGCACTCTTTGGGTAATTTACCACATGTTTTAGTTCTCCTTCCTTATCAAGCATACTCTTATCAAGTGTGAGAGGTCAGCTCTACTATGATGACACCTTGTGTAGTCTTGTGATCTAATTGAGTATATTTTACGTAGAATTGATGATGTGAAGAAGGTTCTTTGCAATATAGTAAAGGTTATGGCCCTCACTATATTGATTAGTTACATATCTGGTGTGCTTGCCCAATTAGATGTGGTTCATTGTTAGGGGTGGGTGAAAAATTCCACTCTGCCGCTGGAGTTCGCAGAGTTTTGCCCACGCTGAGCTCTGCTTGGAGCTTGGAGTTCCGGCAAAACTCTGCAAACCACCACATGGCAGAGTTTTTTCTCATGCAGTGCTCGTCAATGTTCAGTTGGTGAGCGTAAGCAAGAATTTGTGTCCCCTAGTGTAATTTTCAGGCACTAGAATGTTTCCAAGTGAGGTTTCGCAACACAGGCAGTTGCCACAGGTCACAACTGTTCGTGTTGAGAAAGCTGCAGCTCGAGTTGAAAATCTACTCGAGTGGCAGAAATGAGCACCCTCTGGTGCACTGCATGGTGCCATTTGTGCTGATTTTACAGCACAGAAGATGCTTCCGGCGCTAAAATTCAATATGAACATTGCAACATGCCCGATTCCTCCTGCTGGCAGAACTCCATGGAATCTTGCAGAGCTTTTATGTAACACCAATTAATTTTGCAGAGTTTCACTTCGAGAGTTCCGCCCATCCATATTTGTTGTCTTACTAGACACTAGGGACATTTCTGTAATGGGGTTTGCTACAATCTAATTGTGTGTGTCAAAAACCCTACAGTATTATAATATCACTGACATTCAAGTTCTCAAAAGTACGAGGAAAATGGTCTAAAGATGAATTCAATCAAAACTAAAATTAGAGTATTTAGTAAGTCCTCTGTCAAGTTCTGATGGAATGTTGAAGTTATCCACTTGGAATAAAAAAAAACATGTGATTATTTACTAATAACCTTATCCTCCATTTTATCTTGGTCACCACAATACGCCTCTCTTAAATATAAAAGTCAAAAAGCTGTTGTTGATGTGAAACTATTATATTTGAAATATAAAAAGGTTTCTTACTCTATGGACTTACACATTTTTTAGGCTGTGATCCTTTCCATCTATCATGAATATTCAGTTATTGATCAAGAAGACAGAGGACCTTTCTTCTAAGAAACTATATTAGAATATGACAATATGCACCTCGAGAAATTTTACACTCATAATTTGGGATTACACCCTTGAGTAAACTGGGTGATGAACCTACTCTCATGTCCTTTTAGAATATTCATAACTTTGGGGCCAAGAGACCTTATCCTTCTAGTCACTATTGTTTGAGGTGAGTCTGAGAAATAGAAGTCAACAAAAAAGGAGAGGGGGACTCGGAACCAAATAAAGGTCCAGTACCTGGGGTCCGAGAACAATACTTTTATGCAAAAGGGAGGTACTGTTCCTATCAATAGAATAAGTGCAAAGCAGAATATTGGATGAATCAGAGATGATAATCCTATAGATTGTTTTGTGGTGCCCTCACACATCCCACAGGGATGTCATGCTTCATCATAGGGCATGCTCCTCGTAGGACTGGTGCTGCAATGTCCTATGAGCCCCTTGAAGGGTCACTTTAGTGAAGATGAGAGTATGAGCTGTATGATGAGAGTATTGAGTAGGTGGGTGTCCTCAGTGGGTCGGGTGGAGTGACAGTGAATGCACAAGTGAGTGAGAAACATAATGAAACCCTCTAAGAGATGCCAAATAAGCCTTTCATTATCATTTTGGAGCACACAAAGAAGAAGGAAAATGCCTCCATTGATTGTTTTTGTGCAGGAAGGTGTCTCTTCCTGCACAAAAACAATCATCCCTACAGCGCAGACACCCTTGCACCAAGGTGCAAAGGTGCCTGTGCTGAAGCATGGAAGCCCACAGTGCGCCAGAGTAGGGGGAAAGGACATGAATGCACCATATCTCATAGATACGGTGCATTCCTTCTCTTTTCTTTTGATGCAGGGCAGCACAGCAGGAATCCATGGGGAGCTGCCCTGAGCCAAAACCTTGTAAATGAGGCTCTCAGTTCATAGTCTTCTAGGGAGTGTGGGTCTATCAATTCATTCTCACTATTTGGAATAAGGCACTCCCTCTAAGCAAAGCCAATGTCTTTCTAAATGTGTTACCATCTCTGTGAAGGTTTTGGCACTAAGACATAAGAGATGAATATTTAATAAGGCTGGTCTATAGTTGCTCAACTTATATTTTATTTCAACAGCTAGAATAGCGTATTCTAGGGCCTGTGTAATTTTTTGCTGCAGTTTACCAGTTTTCCATTAAACTGCTGTAATTTCTCCCAGTAACTGCTGACCTGCTCTGTAAAACATACTAATGGAGACCCCTATCACAACTTTCTTTTCCTTCTGTTGTTTGACCCTTGGAAGAACGAGAACAGTTAGTATTGAAATATTCAATTAATTAATTGACTGATGTCCGAAATGCTTCACCTGGCAGAGAATGGGAGCATTAGTGGGGTGTAATCTGACGTGATTCTTTTTAGATTTACCTGTCTTCCCAGCCAGAATCTACAGAGGTCCGCTACAGAGTTCCACAGGCTTCCTCCCTGAGCCCCACACTCTTCATCATCTACATGGCCCCACTTGCATCCATCATCAGGAACCACGGACTGAACATTGTCTCCTATGCCTATGATACCCACCTGATCATCTCAGTGACCAAAAACCCCACTACTGCCAAGAATAATTTTCACAATGGAATGGAAGCCGTCTGCGCCTGGATGAAGGACAGCTGCCTCAAGCTCAACTCTGACAAGTCAAGATCCTCATCCAGGGATCATCCACATCAGCCTGGGATGACTTCTGGTGGCCATCCACCCTTGCCCCCCCTTCACCCAAAAAAAACATGCACGCAACCTTGGCTTCATCCTGGACTCATCGCTCACCATGACCTGCCAAATCAACTCTGTTGCATCCCCCTGCTTTCACACACTTCTCAGGGAGATTTACAAATTAATTCCCAAAGGACTGCCATAAAACCGTAACCCATGCCCTGGTTACCAGCAGACTCGACTATGGCAACACCCTCTACACTGGCACCACCCAGAAAAACCTGAAGAAACTACAGCATATATAAAACGCCTCCACCAGACTCATCCTGGACATTCCCCACTGTAAACACATCTCCAATCACCTAAGAGACCTCCACTAGCTTCCTACAGAGAAGGAATTAACTTCAAACTCCTTGTCCATGTATACAAGGCGCTCCACAACCTAGGACCCGCCTACCTCAATCACTGCATCACCTTCTACTTTCTCACCAACCATCTCCGCTCAACAAGCACTAGCCACCCTACCCTGCATATGGTGGACCTTGGCGGATGGAAGATCCTTTGCCTACCTCACAGCGAAGAGCTGGAAACACCCTGCCCCTGCTCCTCAGGCAGTCACCATTGCTACCTCAATTCAGGAAGGACCTTAAAATCTGGCTCCTCAACTGAAGCTCAGAGGACAAATCCCCTCAGCGCCTTAAGACACTCATGGGTGAGTAGGTGCGCTCATAAATCCTGATTTTATTTTATTTAGATTGCCTATCCCTGTACAACTATCACACAGTTTATGGCCAAGAAAAAAGTAATCTAACCTGCTATGTGATCCATCAAATGGAGAATAGAATATTCTACCACATTGGGATGGCATTTTCACTACTAAATTCAGCTGGCTAATAATGTTCATGAGCTGTGGAGTGGGTATAATTGAAGACCGGTACTTTGAGTGGTTTTGTCCTTTATAGCAGACAATTCAAAGGTATAATCATTTATAAATTACAGGGGCCTAAAGCTAAAATTCTACCATACACAGCAACTTAGGGAAATCAAATGTCTGTTATATCCTGGGTGAAGGCATTCAACAAGCTTAATTCCTGTTCATCTGTCGATCCACAAACCATCAGGTATTTCCCCTTAAGGATATTTTGTGTCAATGTGGTCTTAAGTAGAACACTGTTGTCAAGTGGTATTGGTTTTTTCCTAAAGATGAGTACTGTGATATTTGTCCTTTCCATTTCTTGGCCAGACAAGGGTTCTCTAGTGTGATGAGATGTGTAGCTTACAAAAATGACTATGAGATGTTGTATCATTCTAAATTGATTTCCACAACATAGTTCCTATTATATTCACAGACACTTGCCTTTCCAGGGGCACTGAACAAGATGAATCACTTCCAACTACTTCTCTCATCACCATAAATCCGCTACCTAACATGAAATAAAAATATCAGAAAGGAACTAGTAATAAAACAACAAATAGTATGTGCAGGATACTGTACGCCCACTCCACTGAATGTCCATCCCAGAATGAAACAGTATCTGAAGGGTCAGATCAGGGTGTGTTGAAGTCCCAGCAAGTGAATCTGGTGGGAGCATACAATGAGGCTCCAGCCTAACCGGCACCTCCGATACACGGGAACCATCAAGTTCATATTGTCATTACATTGAGGGGGTCACCTTTTTGTTCAAATGCTCTACAAGAACATGTTCACATGGGACACACAGCAAGTTTAGGTAATAGTGATAGTTTGGGGCATATTTATGAGCCCCTAGCTCCATCTTGTGCCACGTTAGCGTAATTTGTTTACGCTAATGTGGCCCAACGAGGCCAAAATCCTGGGCGCCATATTTACAAAGTGGCGCAATGCATGCATTGCGCCACTTTGTAACCCTTTGCGCTACATTATGCCTGCACCACGCATTATGTATGCAAAGGGGACATTCCCCTGATAGATTTCCTTGCTTTATTTTGTATGGCACTTTTAACGCCTGTTAAGAGCAGGAGTTAAATGAGGGCTTCCATTATTTATAATGGGCCCTTATGTACTCTGCAAGAGTAGCACCAATATTTTGACACTGCTCCTGCAGAGTACATCAATAGCGTCATAAAAATTAAGCTATTGCCCCCTACCCTGCGCCATGGTGCGCCGTATTTTAAATATGGTGCACACATGGTGGCGGTAAGGGGGCGCTAAAGGGCGCAGGGAAAGTGTCGCTGCACTCGGTGCAGAGCCACTTTCCATAAATCTGCCCGTTTGGGTTAAGTGTTTGACTCCTTGGTGAATCAGTAATTGTGTCATTGCTTGCCATATTGCAGCTAAACCATGAAGGGCTTGGGCCCATATTTATACTTTTTTAGCGCCGCATTTGTGCCGCTTTTTGATGCAAAAACGGCGCAAACTTACAAAATACAATTGTATTTTTTAAGTGTGCGCCGTTTTTGCATCAAAAAGCGGCGCAAACGCAGCGCTAAAAAAGTATAAATAAGGGCCTTGGTTTTGCATCCTCCTAACTTCCCATCAATAGTGCTCCATGCTTTTGAGCTTCTCGCTGCTTTTGCCATTCATGAAACGATTCCAAAGCCATATTTGATGAGCTGAAAACGTACGTTTTGCTATCATTTAGGACAGTGAGCCTAGAAAGGAAGACGTGCATTTATTTCAGTCTCTTTTCTCTCTGACACTAAACTTTGTCTATGTACTTTGGGAATATTTTAACTGACAAGCCCTCTTATTGCATAGTCATGCTTGCTCTGGACCACTGAGGCATATCATCTCTGTCACACAAATTTAGTAATCCAGCCAGCTATGACAGCTCAACGAGGAACACACAGTTTTGGGAATGTGGCCAATGATCTGTGCACCTTCTCTATAGAGAAGAGCTTTGAAAGTCACCTAAACACCATCTCTGTAAAATCGACCTCAACAAGAAAAGATTAACAGATCATCCCTCAGTATCTTCCAGAAGTCCTAGGAAGCATAAATTATTAGGACATAATTTTCTTTCACATCTTCTACACCAGCCACGAACCTTAATGTATTTTCTTGAAGGTTGATTAGGGAGTCACAGCTTTCAGACATTTAGGGCCAAATTATGACCTTGGCGGAGGGGATTGCTCTGTCCCAAATGTGACGGATATTCCACCCGCAGTATTACAAGTTCCATTGTATCCTACGGAACTTGTAACACATCGGACGGGATATCCGTCACATTTGGAACGGAGTAATCCCCTCCCCCAAGGATATAACTTGGCCCTCAGTGTGTGACCATTTTTACAGCTTTTTCATTTGCCTTTCCCTGTCAGCAATCATTTGATGTGCACCTTGATGAGGTGATCTCAACAGACACTATGTAGATTTTGTGTTCAGGTGCAAAACAAGGTTCTGTGATGGCCTTCAGTTTTCAGAGGGTTGGTTTTCTTCTCTGGTGACTAACGAGGAGAGGTGCACTCCACAGGGCCAGGCATTACCTGTGGCTGTGCATTGCTTTTTTGTTTAAAAGCTTGTTAGCTTGAACTATCCTATGAGATTTGCCTTTCATCATAGCTCGGAGAAGGCTTAAATTCCATGGATATAGTGTCAGTCTGTAAATGTGTTAGTTTTGGTGGAACAGTGGAACTTCTAGTGGTCTATTTTCTCTCCTGTATCTCATTGTGATAGAACCCTCCCTAGAGCTACTTCAAGTGCATTCACATTAAAGTTTTCAGTGCAGCCTCAAGGCTCTCAATAAGAGTCTGAGTTCCTTTCGTTTTCACTCACATGTTTTTCTTTTTTATAGGTGCTATTTTCAGGCCCTTCTAGTGAACTACTAGCTCAACTCAGCTTTATGAGAGTTAGGGATCCACAAGAGAATATGGGGCATACTTCAGAAAAATTGTGCTGCACTGTGGACTTTTCTTGCGCACCTTAGTGCCCTCCCAATGCCACTACATGTGCGCTGTATATAAAATACGGTGCACCATGGCGGTAGTTAGGGGCCTAGTGTCAGAATTTGTTACGCTAGTCCGGTGCTTTTCAGGATTAACGTAAATAATTCTGACGCTAATGCTGCAAAGCACCCAGAGGCCAATTGTAACCAATAGAAGCATCCTTTGAAAAATGGCACGAGGTAATCTCTTAGATTTCCTTGTGCCATTTTGCCCCCCTTTGCATACATTATGCCTGGTGCAGGCATAATGTAGAACAAAGGGTTTCAAAGTGTGCAATGCATGCATTGAGCCACTTGGTAAATAGGTGGCAGCATTTTTGGGCTTCTAATGCCACCATTTACTTATGAGATTGATCAGAATATTGTGGTAAAGAATCTTTCCTGCAGAAAATTGATGTTCTACGGGCAAATTGGAGTGGGAGTTGTGTCACAAGTATGAGTGGAGGTTTGTTATAGTAGAGGTAGGTATATGGAGTGGACTGTGAGTATGCATTTTACTGAAGGTAGGGATAGAAGTAGGGTAGGCATGGAGATGTTAATAGGCATGGGGTGTGAGTTGGACAAGTGTTGGTCATTGGGTATCAGGATAGGAGGAGTGCTATGATTAGAAGTAGATATCGGAGTCAGATAAAGGGGTAAGGGTAGGAGTGTGTGTGGTGTGGGAGGAGTAACCAAAGGGATGTACCTTCATTGCAGTGAATCGTCATGTCCTTGTCTCTTCATTACAAAAGAAGCACAAAGCAACCAATGGCTAAAGACTCCTAATCCAAAATTACTCTCACTCGGTGTGTTGGACAGCTCAAACAGTCTCTTGGCTAGACCTTAAAATTAAAAGTGGAATATGAATTAGGAAATAGCACGTCAAGGAAAGATAGTATCAAAAAGGTGAGAAATCATACAAAACGAAACTTTGAAGGGGAGGACGATAGCAACACAAATGAAATTCAAAGCTAAAACGGAGAGAATGGGGATTTCTGCAAGGAGGAGCAAGGCAACAAAAAATTGGGAAAAGTTTAATTTTAAGATTAAAAACGTCAAAACAAATAAATGAAGGAAACAACGAAAAGAAACAACAAAATAATGCATTCCAGAAAGCAACAAAAGAACAAATAGAATACAGTTTGAGGGTGAAAGTGTCGGATGAAGTAAAAAGGCAGTCGCTGAATTGGCACATTTTTTAAATGCTTTTGACAAGTACAGGTTTTTCTGAAATAGATGATACACGGCTGTATTGGTTCTGCGTCCTACTAATAATCAAGTGCGGAGGTTCTGTGCCCAATGACTCTTCAATTGGAAAAAAGAGATTGTCAAAACCATGTGCATTCGATTAATGCTTGCCATCATTTCATAGTTTGGTGCTTGTATCCATCTTCATTTATCTTTTAGTACTTTTATTGATATTTCCACCATGAGTCTAGATATTATTTGTGTTATTTTTTTATGTTTGCATGATTCTTTCACTTTTTTTTTAGCATTTTGAGCTATTGAAGGCTTTTGTCCAGTTGAGTAGTAAACGTATCAAAAGCCTCGATTCTTTACCTACTTGTGGGAGTTCTTAGATATTCTGGTAGAAAATTCCTCATCTCTGTTGCAAATTTGGGTAATTTGGTATAATTTGTGTGTCATGTTCATTTTCAGTGTTTTTCAACAGAGAAAATGACAAGATTTTACACATAACCCAGGAATGCTGCTTTTCAATGTCTTTATTCATGTTCCTCTTAGCATAGGCAACTCTAAGGGGAGATTTACAAACATTTTGCACTGAGCGTCACAAAAGTGACGAAATCAGCACAAAATGTTTTTTTCCTAATTTACTTTCCAGCGCAAAACTTTTTTTGTGTGCTGAAAAGTGCCCTAAAAGTAATGCACAGCAGCGCGAAGCATTGCTTTGCATTACTTAGCGCCGAGGGGGCATTACATGGGTGGTACATGGGCATTCCCATGCAACTCCCCATGCTTTTTGAAGCAAAATCATATCTACAAAGAAGAGTAAACAGGATTTTGTGCCAAAAGTTAAGTCATTTGAAGGCAGGCATTAAAAGGAGAAATGTTCTCATTTCTCCTTTCTTTTCCTAATTTGCATGCATATAAGGTAGGAAAAGGTTTAAAGTGTGTCTATGCATGGCAGTTAGTACTGGAAGGGTACCATTCCAGCACAAAATCTATGCTAGACTTACGCACACACCCTTGCACTATTGCGCAAAGTTGTGTGCGTGGCGCATGACAGCTGAAATTAGCACCGGCGCTAGTGAGAGTGGAAGAGAATGCCATATGTTTGAAGATATGGTGCTGTCGTGCTCCTTCCCTGCGTCACAGCTCAGCAGTTTATATTACAGTTTTGTGCCTGGTGACAGTTTTGGAAACCTGCTCCTTATTGTTTTGGCATTTCACTAACAAATAGGGTCTTCAAATAATAATACTTGCAACTGGCCCGATTTACAAATATTTTGCTGTGGGTTAATCCTGTCATTTGTGTATATGTTTTAGATTTAAAAAGCACAGCTCTCAATCCTCCAGCGGTACATTGGCACAGAAATGTTCCAGACCAGTGGTTCCCAGCCTGTGGTCCGGGGTCCCCTGGGGGTCCGCAAGGTCTCCTCAGGGGTCAGCGACTGCTTAGAAAATTAAATAATATTAACAGATTAGGTCTCTAGCTCTCAGTAATGACCCCGTGGGGTGTCGCTGGATTGCGAAAATGATTCATTTTAGCAGTAGCCATCGAGAAGTTCAGCTGCCCAAGGGTATGTGTTGAACACGGGAAACTACAGAGTAATTTATCACTAGATTTTAGATAGAATTTTGTCTGATATCACTCAAAATGGCCCTTAAGGGTTTGTGTTGTAGATTACAGGGGTTTATGCATCAAACATAAGGATTTAAAAACACTAGCTCCCAGTCAGACGTTCTCTGACTGAGAGTCATTGAAAAAAAATTAATTCTTGAGAAATGTGATCTCTTGCCTTTAATCCCAAAGCCAACCTTGTTGCATGGTTTTGTATTATCTTCAGTCTCCGAAAGAGGTAATCTAGAAGATCTAAACAGATTAAGTCACAATAATCTAGGCTGGTGGAAACTAATTCTTTGACAGTCTGTATTTTTAGTGGGAAACAGAGACCTAACAGTTTTTTCCGCATTTGTAACTGGAACAGACAGAAATTTAATAGAGTCTTCGTTTGCTCTCTTAGACCTCACATCACTGGAGTGGTCTCCCCTAACTTTTTTGCCCTTTGACCGCCTGTGTTTTGACTTATTTTTGCTGGCCTTTAGGATTATGTGCACTTGACCACTACTGACCAGTGCTAAAGTGCAGATGCTTTTCGCTTCCAATCAAGGTAGCATTGGCTTTTTCACAATTGGCATATTTAATTTACTTGTAAGTCCCTAGTAACGTGCACTATATGTGTCCAGGGCCTGTAAATTAAATGCTACTGAAGGGTGTGCAGTATTTGTTGGGCCACCCACCAGAGTAACCTTTCAAACATTACTCACTGCAGGACCTGTGTGTGCAGCTTTAAACCGTCATTTCGACCTGGCAAGTACACCCACTTGCAAATCCAAAATCTTCCTTTTTATTACATGTAAGTCAACCCAAAAGTAGGTCCTAATTTAGCCTCAAGGCTGGGTGCAATGTATTTATAATGCTGGACATGTACTTTTAAAGTCAACATTTGCAGGTAGTGAAAAAGTGCTTGTGAGAGACTAGGGTGGAAATATGGCTTCGGAGGCCTTGGTGTACGTTGAATTTTGCTTTTTTTTTGAGTTTTTGGATATTGCTATGAATATACAGGCCAACAACATAGATAAACAGCACTGTAGTAGATATGGAGTGAGGGTCAAGGCTTTATGGTCTTGACCTGGAAAGTAATGAGTTCCTTTTTCTTTGTACAGGCTGCTTGAAAGGAGGTGTCAACGCAAGTCTCCTCAATCAAAAGAAGAAAAAAAAAGAAATATATATATATATATGTATACATACTGTATATATGTATGTATATATATATATATATATATATATATATATATATATATATATATATATATTCATATATATAGATGTACAATGCAGTGAGTAAAGAATTCTGGTCCAGTGCTATTTCTCCTGTAACCAAACCACTGCTTTAAAAAAAAAAAAAAGACTCTCTGTCTCTTTTCTCCTTTCTAGGAACCTTGTGATGAGTCGTGGGGAGTGCCAATATTATCAGGAAGCACACAGGTAAGTGACCGAAAGCAAAGGGCAAAAAATGTTTAGATATGGATCTCCTCTGCCTGGATCCCCTCTTAAGGGAGGCTTTGTTTTTTTAATATAAACCTGACATTCCAAGACAGTCAATTTCTACAACACAGGTATCAACTCCAACTTTTTCTGTTCCCTTCAGGCCAGTGCTTTTACCCTTCAGAAAATGGTGCTTCCCACCCTGACCGCTCTAGCCACAGCTCTCCAGAGCTGTGGCGGGCTGCAACGATATTTCTGGTGGTGTCCATCATTCTGTATCGAACCATACCTCAGTGTCCTCCTCTGAATTGCTACTGTCCTGTGGGTTTGTCTCTTCCTTTGTGATGCTGACCTCAGGCTTCTTCTCTGTTGTTCCCTCATCTTATGAGATTTTCTTTTCCTCCTTCCTGGTGTCCGAGTCTCTCCTTTTCTTTCTCTTTGTCGGCATCTCAGTTGTACTCTCTCTCTCCTCGCCTCTTTCCTTGTCACCTTCTGCTTCCACCCCTCCTGGTCAATTCCTCATCTTTTTAATCTTTCAGGCCCCCTCCTCCTCCTCTTGCTGAGAGAAGTCCTTTGTTACTGTTGTGCTTTTTCACTGACTGTCCTTACTCTCTTTCCAGGACCCGTCGTTCTTACGGATGCTGGTGTAGAGAAAACAGACATTGGGCACGCTGACCAAGTAAGGAGAAGGTAATTGGGGTTCTCATACTGCTAATTTTTTTCTCACTATTTAAAGGCCAGTCTCTCCCATAGCATAGCAATGGGTTGCATTAAAACATAGTTTAAGGATAATTTATAAATGGGAAGAGATAGACATATGACGTTTGGTGTCCCTGGACTCACAATTTAAAATCACAACTTATAGTAAAGTTGGATTTTCAATTGTAAGTCTGAAAATGCCACTTTAAGAAAGTGGGCATTTTCTTAGTTAAGCCATCCTGTGCCTCTGCCTATCCATAAATACATGTCTGGGGTAGAAGACAGCTGGGCTTTGTGCATTCCCACTAGACAGGAACACCCAGAGGGAGCTTGGATATGGTGTTAGCATAATGATGGCCCATCCTCAGACTGATGGGCCCTCATGGCAGGTGGGAGGAAGGAGCTGACACCTGCCTCTGAAAAGGGATGTTCCTCTTCTCACACAAAGAGCTGCATACCGAATGCATAGTGTCTGGAGCAAGGGAGGGCAAGGAAGGGGCCCTAGGGACTTCATAGGAAAGTCTGGAAGAATCTTCAACCTTCGCAAACCTGGGCACCAAAGTATAAAAGCTGGACCCTAAACACCATCAAAGTAATTCACTTCAGAATCCTGGGGAGACTCTGTTGCCATGAGGAGATGTGTTGCCAGGAGGGACTGTCACTGAACCCAAAGCCAGTGGTACCAGCGCCCGAAAGCCTGATGCATGGGTACCAAACAAAGAAGCACCAAAACTAAGACCAGATCTACATGGATCAGGATAACAAGGTGCAGAAGGAGTAGGAACAGGCAAACCAGGGCAATATATAAACCAGGGGAGCAGGATTGATGGATGACAATTAGGGATAGGAGGACGAAAAGATTCAGGACCGGGAGCTTGTGAAACAGGATACTTAGGGTACGAAGGACTAGGTGCATGGGTATTTAGGAATGATTAACTGACAGACCAAGAACTACAGGGTCAGTAAGTTCTGGGCTAGCTGCAGAGCTATGAGGGCAAAGAGCAGGAGGACTGGGGCCAGGAGGATCAACCCCAGATTAAAGAGAACTACAAAAATCAGGATCAGGAGAGCAATAGCCAGTAGTTCCAGGAAACCAGGATAAGCAGGTCAGTGACTAGCAAAACCAAGCGGATTATTACCAAGGGCATCCAGAAGACCAGAGCATGGAGGACTAGGTGAAATACAAGGATCATCACCAGGGCAAGGCTAAGAGGGCAACAAAGATTTGGACCTAGGCAACCAGGACTGGGACTTCCAAGCAGGACAGAGCAAGGGAACTGGAGAGTGGAGGCCAAGAGGTCCAGGATGAAAATGACCAGGCAAAGGAGGACCCAAACAATGAGAACCTGGATCAAGAAGACAAAACTGCAGTACCAGGAGGACTAAAACAACAAGGAAAAGATCCAGGAGAACCAAGACAACACAATTCAGGAGGCCATAGACTAAGAGGGCTAGAACACAAAAGTCAGATGGAGAAGGAACTGCAGTAGCAGGGGTGGGAAGTTTGGGGTGAGAAGAACCAGGACAGGTTGACCAGGGCCAAGAGGACTAGAAAGGGACAGAGCCAGATGGGCCAGGACTGAGGAAATTAGTGAGGGGCAGGATCATTCAAAGACAAGGTTTATGATAGTAACATAAATACCTCAAGGAACACGGAGACAAAGATTGGGATGGTTGGGGAACTAAAGTTCGTGAGATCTAAGTCCAGATGAAACCAAACTATAAGGACCAGGACCAAGAGGATCATGACCATGATGCACATAATCTCGAAAAGAACAAGGACTAAGAAAAACAAGCATAGCCTGACCATGGCCATGGGTGCCAGGGAGGTGAGGCCAGGGACACAGCCAACCAGGAGGAACATTTCTAAGAAGACCAGAAAAAAATCAAAGCAAGGAGGATTAGAAGGATTAGCCCTAAAAGGACTAGGAACATGCCTAGAAATGGCAGGTGAACCCTAACCATATGCCCAGGGCTACATGGAACAGAAAGACCAGGATTAGGTGGTAAAGGCCCAGGGGGAGGAACAGCAAGAGGATCAAAATGACCAAAGCTAGGATCACTAACGGGCCTGATCCTGGATATCCAATCAATCAATCAGGAATTTGTGAAGCGCTCTACTCATCCTTGAGGGTCTCAAGGCGCTGAGGAGGGGAGGGGGAAGAGGAGGGTGCAGCTACTGCTCGAACAGCCAGGTCTTGAGAAGTTTCCTGAAGGTAAGGAGGTCTTTGGTCTGGCACAGGTGGACCAAGTCCAAAATTAGGAGGCTCCGAAGGACTGAGACAAAGAGAACCAGGACCATGTACCAGATCATTTGGTGCAGTGACAGAAAGGCCATAAGGACAATGTACAATGCCAGGAGGAGAAGGATGAATGAAACTAGGATGGCATGACCTAAGAGCAGAAAGCCTATGAGGGGCAGGGCACAAGAGGCCAAGTAGACCGAGGGGACCAGCAGGACCAGGAACTGATGTAGTAGGGATCAGATGAGCAGGGTCAGAAGGATCAGATCAAGTAGGTGAAGGTCAAGAGGACCCGGAAAGAAAAGGAAGAGCTAAGAGAAAGGGACCTGAAAGGATCAGGGTGGTCAGGGGGGGCAGACCGAGATGATTAGGCATACAAAGGCACAAAGAAGGAGGACTAGAAACAAAAGGATCAAGTCTAGTAGGCACAAAACCAGGAAAAGAACACAGACAAGGAGCACCAGGAAAAAGAAAATCATTGCTAGGAAAACCAGACTGAGAGTGAGTGTAAGAAATATAGCGATTGGTTGAGTGGGGTGAACCTCTACTCAAGTAGGAACCACAATCTTTGTCAGGGTGAGGCACAAGCAAACCCTAAATTAACCTGCAATTAACTCTCTGGTACCTGGGCACAAAAGCAGTCAGGCTTAACGTAGAGCAATGTGTAAAGTATTTATGCTGCAACTTAAACAGTAATAAAGTGAAAACACAATACAAGAAAAATCCCACAGCAATTTGGAAGAGTACATTTTAATAAAAAGCATAGACTAAAATAACCAAAATCCAATCAGTAAAACCAGATGTAAGGAAATGGGTTCTGTCCATCAAATCTGCCCCTATTTTTAGGGTCGAGCCTGTGTTGCATGCGCTCGCGCATGCGTATCGCAGCGAGACTCTTTTGTATTTAGAAAAGGGCTCGGAGCCCTGTCAACTTCACGTCAGTGTTTTTTATTGGTTCGTGGGCTTCCCTAATAAAATTTGCTTGCTTTCATTAGTCGAAGGCACGCATACGTCATGCCTTTTCCGGTGGCTAGCCCTCCTCGAGCGCAGCAACCAAGTACAGAAAACATGCGAGACTCGCTGTTTTCCATCAGGCTCGTGGACTTTTTTTTCTCTAATTTACGAGCGCGATCTCGCTTGGCAGAAGTCGAGCGCTTTACATACTTGATTTCACTTTTTCGGGTTATGTACATAAATGCACTTTTGCCCGATAGGTGAAAAGTCGGGTTAGGAGTTTACAACGCGATCAGCTCTAACATGAGCAAACGCGAGACCCGTTGCATTGTAAATGCTTGTTTAATTTTTGACCACCTGGTATGTGACCTTTTTTCTGTGGGTGAGCCTCACAACCTGTAACTCACCCACAGTTATCTCATTGTAAATGGACTGTGCATGTTTATGTCAGTGTCTGCCTTTTAAGATGAGGCTGCTGCGATGCAGCAGGGGTAAATGGCACTTGGCTGGTTACTTGTGCGAGGGCTGCACATGAAAGACTCCTGTCGGGTGCAGCTGGGTAACTGCACACAGGTCGCTTGGCACAAATGGGACTCAGCATGATTGGTAATTGACCTGGGGTATGCCTCTTAATGTTAGTGTATACTCATGGGTAGGTCCGTGTGGTTTACTGTCTTTTCTACAGTGACACTACATTTTACACCTATTGGTGGAGTTGCTTTAGAGTGCAGCTTCATTTCTCCTTAGCCTACTGAGTTAGGGCATACACTTTATAAGAAAATCAATTCTGCAAGGTCCAGAAACATATCAGTACAGCTTATGGGTCATCCAGGGATGTCATATTTCTGTAGCTCAGCTCAAGATCTGAGTCAAGGCCTTTTGCCATCCTGCTGTGCTAAGTTAATTACATTTGCTTCCAGCAGCAGGAACAGGGAGCAATTAATAATGCTCAGCTCTGCTCCTGAGGAGGAAAGGGGTAGGGCAGAATGCTCTGAATCAGTTAGCTCTTACACTGTGCCAGGGTTGGACCTGTCCAAGTTCACTAGCCAAACTACAGAGCCCAGACATCTGGAGACAAAACAGGAAGGAGGTTTCCATTGAAGATTTGGGCGCATTATTATACTTTTTGGTGCACAACTGCACTGTCACAGTTTTGCACCAAAAAGTTTAGCACCGGCTAGCGTCATTCCTGAACACCAGCCGGGCACCATATTTAAGGAATGGCAAAGGGTGGGCTAGCGTCCAAAAAAATGACAGTAGCAGGGTAGAGCTGGCGGTATGGGAGAAGGGGGTTTAGGACCCAAAAATTAGGCTTGATAGATTCATAAAAGATTACTCTAACCAGCCTAGTGACATTTTCTGATGCAAACCCATCCATAACGCATGACTCCTATCTTAGAAAAGACAGGAGTCATGCCCACTGCCCCAATGACCAGCACAGGGGACCAATGTCCCTTGGGCATGGCAATTGCACCCTGTGCCATACAGGGGGCCCCAAGCTGGGCCCCTGAAGGCACCTTAATTAAAAAAGTTACTTACCTATATTTACCCTACTTACCTTGGATGGGGTCCCTTATCCTCTGGTGTCCCTCTGTTGTGGTGGGGGTGTTCGTGGGGCTTGAGGATGGCACCTGTGGACCCATTCCATGGTGCTTAACCATGGAAATGGGTCCACAGATCCCTTAACGCCTGGTCTGACCCAGACATTACATATTTGCCCCATTATTTTGCCCCTCCTCTCACCCATGCATCATTTTAGCACGGGGATAAAAAAGGGGCTATTGGGTTAGCACCATTTTTTAGATGGGAACATCTGCCTTGCATCTCATTGACGCAAGGTAGGTTCACACATCTAAAAAATGGTGCAAACTTGAATATTTTGACGTTAGACAGGTCTTAACGTCAAAGTATAAAGAGTTAGTTTTGTGCTGAATTTGCGTGAAAAAATTATGCAAATTTGGCGCAAATGGGGTATAAATATGCCACTTACTCGGAAAGTCCCTGGAAGTGATGTCAGCGAGGGGTGGAGCTGAGACCCCCCGAAGCAGATGTGGCAAGTAACTCCTGAGTGATGTCATTTTGAAATGTCCCAGCAGGTTTTGAAGGAAGGTTGGAACAAGTGTGAAGAGGGGATGTGGCACCCCAGGATTGTCCAGGGGTGCATCCCTGGTAGAACCTCTTGCCCCATTTAAAAGGCCTTGCACAGGGGAGAGAACTTTCTCTTTTGCTGGACCCTGGGACTGGAGGCAGCTGCCATGGGCAACTGGAATAAACAACGCCCAATTGACTATTTGGTGGAAAGACTGGACGTCTGCACCAAGGAGGAGAGAGGACCAGAAAAAAAATCAAATAGAAGGGCTTGTCCAGGGAACCAGTGAAACCAGCTCCCTGCAAAGTAAGCACCTTTGAGGCCAGGAGGCCTAAAGAAAGTGTTTCAAGTGGGCAGGGCTTGCCACAAGCAGCAAAACAAAACTAAGATCAAGAAAAATGGCCTAACAGGGCCTGCAATATAAGCCTACAAAGGATTTGACTTAGAGCCCACAAAGAGGTCTGGAGCACATCGAGCTCCGTTGCCAGAGTCTTTCTAACCCCCCCCCCCCTAGGGTGGGCCAGGATATACGGAATCACTGAAACCAAAAAAGTAGAGCCTGTATGGGACCTAGGTAGGACCCCCGCTCCAGTTTTCTGGAAGGCCAGAGGACTTCATATACCTTGCCAGTTTTTCAATTGAGGGCCTGAGACCCCATGTCTGGGACCCTGATGTCAACCAATGTGGGAAAGTGCCATTGTGCTTCCCCTGCACCAGGGAAGGATGAAGAGTGGTCCAGGACCCCCTCCCTGGACCCCGATGTGGCTGGTCTGCCCCACTCATTCCCTCTGCCCACATCTGGGAGGAGTGGGGGACTGCCACGTGCCACAGCAGAAGTAGACAGAGCAGACGAAACTAGCAGGCTCTTGCAGCAGTTCAAAGGAGAGCTGCCTACATGGAGAACTAGTGGGGAAAGCCAGGGGTGGGCTCCCTGGACTGTTCCACAGACAAACACAGATTGTGGGGTGCGTGGGTGGGACCAGCACCCCCACAAAAGCAAAAGCCATGTGGCAAAATTAAAGAATGAACTTCGAAGATACAGTTCTTCCTGGCTGAGCAGGAGAGTCGCTAATAAAATATTTACGGGCTCCCAGAGGAGGGGCCCATAATGTTCTGTGGGGCTGGGTCATCTTGCACTGTTTCTTTCTCTTGTGGTGGCTCCAGGAAGGCAGGGCCACCAACAACAATGTTACAAAGTGCAGGGAGCTGTCAGAGTGACGTAGTTTCTCCCCAATAAGGATTTCAGTGGTCTCAACATAAGTTTGGTTGGGCTACAAAATGTTAAACACTTCCCAGGCTGGAGCATGTGCTCTTCAACTGAGAGTGCAACACCCTCTTAGTGCAAGGTCTATTGCTGCAATTGCTGTCGCCTAAAGGAAATTGACAAAGGTGTATATGTTACCCAGCACCCTATAGAAGTGAAGTCTATGGTCACAGGTGCAGTCTATGATTGCAGATGCTGTGATCAAAATGTGATGTCCACCAAGGGCTATTGTGACAATTGCATCTTCAATGTTCAATGTTGAGAATGTATGAGGGAATACACACAGGCCCATGTGATAATCATTTTTTAAATGCTTTATTCAAAGAATAATGTTGACAGTTTTTTACTAATTAAAAGGTATACGTTTTATTATCATTTAAAATGCTTTATTCAAAGAATAATGTTGGCAGTTTTTACTGATCAAAAGGTACACGTTTTATAAACAATACTAAGAGCATTTCCTTCTGATTGTTATTGATTATTGCATTTTCTCCTAAAATGAAGGTATTCTGACATGTAGTTTGCTGGAATAGGCTCCATTAGGTGGCTATAGGTGATTACTTAATGTTAGCCAGAGATATTTTAATTCGCCTTAGTTTATTTGTAAATTACTGCATAGTATTGAGTAGTGTGTGCCTTAAGAGTATTTGTCCTTTTTCAAAAGAAAAGTAAAGACTGGAAATCATTTATTGTAAATGCCTGTCTGTAGGCCCTAGACTGTTCTGCTTCGCTACTCTGAGAAAGTCAAGCACTACAATGATGTTTTTGGGGCCCAGTGGATGACAAACATGGACCCATTACTTGTGCAGGCCACACAGCAAATGGCTTATTTTTTCACACCAGAGATATGCAATTTTAAAGATTTGAGTAAAAGTAGCGGCACAAAGCTCTAACTGTGGATATCTAGCTGTGCTAGAGTTCAGAGTAATTGCAATGGAGTGTGGCTAGCTACAGGGACCTAGTAAGGCCCATTGAACATGCGTACATTAAATCCTGGTTGAGGAGAGCTGTGAAGTCCTGTGTCAAGGATGAGTTGCACATCTGAGGTGATTCAGTGGTACCAAGAGGCTAAGAAGGTGAAATGTGAGATCCTGCGTCATTGTCAAGGATCCTGTCGATGAGGGCTTGCAATGCAAAGTCTGGCATTGAGGATGGCAGCACAGTCCAGGTGAGGCATCAGTTCTGAGGAGCTGAGAGACTTGAATACAAGGTCCTGTATAGTCATTGAGGATCATGCTGACTAGACGTGTGCAATGTAATAGGCTGTGACGTGGATGTGTTCCACAGTAACAGCCCCGATGGAGCGTTGAGATGTCCTTGTTAGGAAAGCCCACGCAGCAGAGGAGAAGTGTTGGTTCTGCTGGAACCACAGATGTGCTGGAAGGGCTCCTTCAGGCCCTCTTCTAAGGGTCCAAACTCCTGGTTCAAAGTTGCTTGGACTTCAGTCACTGAAGCTCTAGTCAGGATGTCAATAAATTAGCCCTTGGAGTCACTTTGGGTTAAAAAAAATGTGGGTCCAGTCCTTCTTATCCATGCAAGAGGGCAGCAAGCAGCATAACAGCACAGCAGGACAGCAGTCATTCAGAGCAGCAGCCCCAGCATAGTCCTTTTAGCAACACAGCAGTTCTTCTTCCTGGCAGAGTCCACAAGTCCAGGAGTGTACTGAAGAGTTTTCTGCCTCCCATGCCATGGCTCCAGACTAACTACAGGGGGTATGCAGTCATCTGTATGGAGGCAGGGCACAACCTATTTTATTTTAAGTAGGGCTTTGCCCAGCTCCACCCTCCCATGCTGCCAGTGATTGCCTACCCAGGCGCATCTAAGCTCCTTTTTGTAAGTGGCTGTGTAGAAGGAATACACAAAGACCAGCTGTCAGCTACACCTAAGCATGTAACCCACGGACAGACTGGGAGCACTAAATGGCTAAGGCAGGAAAATGCCAACTTTCTAGTGGCTTTTTCAGAATTGTAATCTAAAATGTGACTTTACCATCAGAGGAGATTTTTCTTTACAATTTCAAGGACACTCTTGGATCAAAGGCTCCTCAGGATTAGTACAATGCTTAAAAGAACCCACATCTTAATAGCTCCAGCTGTTATTGCTGTTATTGCTGTCGTTTAGCGTGATCAAGTGAGGGAAAGTGTTTGGTATGAGAACAGCAGGGAAGGCGACCTGAAATGCAGAACACTATTGCGTGAATTCCCTTTGCATCATTGTATGTTTCTTACCAATTGAAACTAACCTCTGTCCCATATATCAAGGGGTTACTTCAGAGCTTCTGAGGATGAGTTGTGTGTTGGCATGAAACACTCTCTTTGTGCTAAGCTATTTTCCCTTTTCTCTGTTTGGTTTGAGGAACTCTTCATTCTGCACTGAACTGCTGCCAGCTGAAACAAATAGGATGTATGCTTTATTCACTACCGAACCTTTATCTTTGGATCATTCACTCGTTGCACTCAGAGCAACACAAATGTACACGCCACCGTTTCAGCCTCTCTTGTTCGAAGGTGAGCCATGCAGTATCATTTCTGTCCCTTTTGGATTCTCTCCTGCACCGGGCAAACTTCACCTTTAAGTTTTCACTGTAATGTTTCAAAACAATGGGCACATTTAAGGCTATTGGAGCTCACAGTGCTTCCATGTGAGAATTCCAGGGAAACATGTAATATTGTTTGATCAAAACCACAATGTATCCTTAATACCTAAAGAATAGGTTAATACTTCTAATTCTCTTGTGTAGTGAATAGTCACATTTTTGAAAGGATAATTTACCCTGTAGGGAATAGTTCCTGATGCTGTGTGTTGATCTAGTAATTGCACGCAGTGAAAACAGGGCGCTTCTGGGCAAAGGCACAGCAAGAGTGACAAGCCCCAAGCAGAACACTCATATTCAATGCGGCGGAAATGGAATAAACAAAGAGCAGCAAACTTTTTACTTTACAGTCAGGCCACATCTGAGATGCTCCGATCGGCGGACAAGTTGCTGACAGCAACGATGTATCAGGTGTGGTCTGCGGTGCCGAACATGGATGGGAGAACCTTCTTCAATGAAGTCCTGGAATAACATGCAATGGCTCAATAGGTGGGGCACCTCTTATACATGTGCCCCACCCAAGATGGTGCTCACGCATGGAGATGGGACATGTAGTCCCACCCAAGTTCTGAAAGAACAGAAAGTGTTAGCATGGAGAGATAGAACATCCTCAGTTAAAGTCTCTTACCGTTCCCTTGTGCTCTACATTACTTTCTCACCTGGTAATACATTACTTCCTCCCTGCCAACAAAAATTAATTCAGTTCCATGATTTTTCAAGACCAGAATCAAATGTCAACTGGTGCTTGAGTCAGAAAATGCCTTGACACTCATTGTTGATGCTGTCTGAAAGAGACTAAATATGAACTGGTTACCTGTTCCCTTTTGGAAGTTAGAGCTTATTAAATGTAATAGGGTAACTACGATGCTGTGGGAGAGGCAGGCCTTCCAGTAGTGAAAAGCAAATGTAAAGGTTTTTCACTACCAGGGCATGTAAAACTTAAAGGTACATGTCCTACCTTTTAAATACGCTGCACTCTAACCTCTGGGCTGTCCTTGGCCTGCCCTAGGAATTACTTATATGTATTAATAATAGGGAAGGTTTGGGTCTAGCAAAAGGTTTCTTTGCCAGGTTGAAATGCCAATTTAAAACTGCACACACAGACTTCAATGACAGACATGAAACATATTTAAAGGATTACAAGTGGGTACAGATTCACTAATAGCCTTTAATTTACAGGCAATGGGTGCAGGTAGTGACACTTTACTAGGCGGTTACAAGTTAACTAAATATGATGTTGGGTGTAAGCCAAATCTACCATGTTTTAGGGAAGCGAACAAGCTCTTTAGCACTGGTTAGCAGTAGTAAAGTGCACTGAGTCCTAAGGCCAGCAAAAAATGAGCTCAGCAAGAAGAAGAGGTGCAAAGCCAAAAATCTTGGGGGAAGACCACCCAAAGGCTGACAGGTCTGGCAATGAGAAAGACTATAAGAACTAGACCTTCAAAGTCATGAGGAGATGACCAGGCAACTACAGCTAGCACAGCAAAAGGTAAGAGGACCAGGGAAAAGAGTACCAGTAGGACCTCATCCAAGGGGAAAAGGAAGCTCAAGTCACAGGGGTCCAGGAATATTAGGATTGGCATACTGGGACAAGTTGGACCAACATTAGCTGGAAAAGGAGGACCAGGACCAGGAAGCCTAGAATGACAGGCGCCATGATGACCAAACTGGTTGACTAAGAACATGATTACCTGAACAAGGAGAATCAGAACAAACTGAACAAATTAGTCCAAGAGGATTAGGTAGACTAGAAGAATCAGAATAAGCAAGATGAGCAATAGATGTAGGAGGACCAGAGAGATCAGAACCAATGGGACCAAGATCTGAAGTTTCAAGTGGAGGAGGAGGACTAGAAACTGGGGTATTAGGACAAAGCTGGTAAGGATTAGCGGAACCAGGACAACCAGAGCCACAGGGGTCAATGTGATCAGACCAGGACCAAAACAACCAGGCCTAACCCTAGGAGACCAGGACAACAGGGCTAGGAGGATAGGTGCCCAACAGACCAAAAGGACCAGAGGGTTCAGAGTGATGATCAGAAGTAACAGGATCAGATGTCCTTGAAGTGTTAATTAGGAGTGTGCAAGCTCTGCAGAATTCTGCTAGCTGACGGAGTTGCTAGACGCGCCTATTCCTTTTCCCTCTGCCTACTTTTATTTTTTAATTTCTTTATTCATTCTAATTCTTCCCCTTTCTTTTTTCCCACCTAACGTCATGGCAGCGGGTGGCAGTGGAAGTGGTGTTGCCCATACGGCTGCTAGCTGTTTATCTTGTAGGCATCAGTGCTGCCAAGGGGTGCAGCCCCAGACCAGTTTCACCAAGGCAGAGGTAGCAGCACTAGACTTTTTTTGTGCAGTGCCACCTCTCCTCCATGCCGGCAGCAGGCGGCAGGTTCTGGAGCGGTTATCCCCTTAAGGAGCATCAACTGCTATGGGGGAGGGTGCGCCGGTTGTTTCACCAGCACACTTGGGTTCAGTGCACCCAGCATCAGTAGGCACACAATTGGGTGGACATAATCAAGCGGGAACAGGACCTGCTAGACCCCTCTGGGCATTGAGTTGTCAGGGCTTGGTGAGTAATATTTATTGCTGTGTGTGCGCCACAATTCAATTTTTTTTCAAATGGCAGTACTGACTCTTAGAGGTAAACTAAGGTTATGTTTATTCATTATGTGATCCAATTTGAGTAGCAATGTGAGTCAGCACTTCCTAATTGTACTTTTGGGGGCACTTTTTTTTTGCAAAGAAAGAAAGAATTAAAAGAAGTTCAATGAGAATTTAAAAGCACTATGATGGCACTGGCATTCTCAGTCTGGGAAGAGTTCATCCTCAAACTCTGGTTGTTGACGCAGAAGTTGGTAAGCTAACACACTTAATTCTGACCAATCATCCTCTTCTTCCTCCTGTGGTGTTTCAAGAATGGTGCAATCAGGTGCTATAAAATGCTTATTCATTTTTATCATGGTTAATCCCTCCATGTTCTGAGGTGAGAGACTGGTTCTTCTCACTGTAACAACTGCAAGAGCTGCACTGAACGCAAGTTCAGCAGACACACTGGCTACAGGACAAGCCAAAAACGTTATTGCCAGACTGCTGCTCTCTGGCTATTGGCACATCTTCCCATACCAATACACCAAAGAGGTTTGAGTCACATACACTTTTTGGGGGTCATCCAGATACTCTTGGAACATCCTCTGAATGGTCATTGGTGCTGCCTCTTGATCGACCGCTTTTGCCTTCACCTCTGTACTGGACTTAAGACCTGCCACTTGAAATCAAGACAATGAAGAGGTTGGGTCTGATTCTTTTGTTGCTGTTGTCCCTAGTATTGTTGTTGCTGGTGTTGGCTGCTGTGAGACAAGAATGCCCTCTCTGGAAGTTGAAGGTGGCACCCCAGAACTGTGGAGTGAGACTCTAAGTTCCCACCATTCTTCTTCAAGTTCTCTAGCTTGCTCAACAATCCACCTGTTGTATTGTGAAACATCCTCTTCAGAAAAAGGAATGAAAGTGGGAAGAATTTTTGGGAGTGTGGATCAAGTAGGGTGGCACAGATGTACTCTTTGGAGGAGATCATCTCATCTTGCAGCTTTGCATTACAAGTCAAGAAATAGCTTAGGCTCTCAACCAAGGCAGGTGCTTTTGGATTTTCATTCCTAACCCAAATGCAAATCTTTCAGACACCTTCTTTATCTGCTCCTGTAGCAGATGCAACAATGAATAGCTTGGCCCATTGTACTGTCCTCCTTGCTAACTTCCCACGTGAAAACCTCAAAAGGGAGCAGCATCTCTGTGAGGCATTTGACTAGGTCCCACTTGTCCACATCCATGGTCATATCTTTCCCATTTGCATGAGATCCTATTTTAATGACATAGTCATTGATGCAATTGTACTGCTCAAAAAGACGTTGCAACATATACTATGTTGAGTTCCATCGTGTTGGCACTTTCCTTACCAGAGTTTTAACTGGTACTCTGTTACCACGCTGAATAATCAGCATCTGTTTCCGGGCTTTAAAGGGATGGCTTAAATGAGTGCAGATACATCTGCAGGTGGTCAGTATGTTGCTGAATATGTCTTATTTTTCAAGCAAGTATTGCACAACCAGGTAGATGCAGTGTGCCAAACACAGAAACCTGAAATAGCCACAGTCTGTCATAGCCTTGACTATGTTACTGCCATTGTCCAGTGCAACAAACCCAGTTCAAAGACCTATAAGTACTTCTGAGTCACAGCCAATCAGACACTGTGCTATTAAATTCCTCTGAGATATTTGCAGCTGTGTGAGATTTTGCCATGGTGAACACTGCTACTGTCACATGCCGCCAAACGCTCTTAAAAACGTCTTCAAGGGCAAGACCTGTAGATAGCTGTTACTTTACCCACACAAAAGTGATCTAGTGTGCAGTGGTGTACATGTAATCAGTCGCCTGACAACTGGTCCAGATGCCTGTGGTCAGGTAGATAGTGTGAACAACACTTTGCTGCAAAGCTGTCCAACTAATTGCAGCACAAAATGATGTTGTGCTGGAACACCAACTCTGTCAAAATAGGTCCGACTAGGAATCTTTCATTTCAGGCAAATGACTGCCACAAACTCTAGGAATCCCACTCCTTCCACAAAACAAAAAGGGAGGAGGTCAGGGCCAACATTTTTGCCAGCTACCCATTGTACAAAAGTGCCATTGCATGGTTGCGGTCGTAGGGCACCTCCTGCCGAAACATGCCCACAATAGTAGCCTGGATTTTCTTCTTACTTGGGGCCACAGATGCAGGCGACTTTTGAAAAGAAGCAGGTGGTAACAGACTCAGGCCCTCATTACAACATTGGCAGTAAGTGCCGCTTACCGCCATGCTGACTGCTGCCAACATACCGCGACGGCATACTGCAACGCGTATTATGACCCACACATAGAAATCCGCCACTATACAGACACACACACAAGTCTGCCACCCCTGAGGTCAGTGATAAACTGGCAGTACCAAAACCCACACCGTTACGCCAAAAGAAATACGCCCACAGCATTATGACCCACGGGTAGGCCGCTCCCCCTGCCGTGGGTCGCTCCCCCTGCCGCTGCAGCTCCTCCAAGTTCCCGAGTTCCTGTGTTCCTGAGACCCACCTAACTGTAAGTACCCCCCTCCTCCCAGCCCCTCGCCCTGCCCCGCGCCACTCACCTTCTCTCCTGCTCCTGCTTCTTTTCCTCCTCTCTGTCTCTTCCTCCTCGCTCCCCCTCTGCAATCTTCTTCTGTGTTCTTCTGTTCTTCTCTTCTGTTCTTCTGTTCTTCCCTTCTGTTCTTCTGTGTTCTTCCGGTCTTCTGTGTTCTTCTTCTCTGTTCTTCTCGGTGCTTCTGTGTTCTTCTTCTCGGTTCTTCTGTGTTCTTCTGTGTTCTTCTGTGTTCTTCTCTGTTCTTCTGCTCTTCCGATCTTCTGTGCCTCTGTCTTCTGTTCTTCTGTTCTTCTGTCTTCTGTTCTTCTGTCTTCTGTTCTTCTGTCTTCTGTTCTCCTGTCTTCGGCTCTTCTACCTCCTCCGTCTTCTTCCCCCGAGCCTGCCCTCCTGCTCCTTCCTCATCCCCCTCCCTCACTCGCCTCCCCCTCTCTCACCCCTAGCTAACCCGTTCGCTATCTACCTCCCTCACTCCTACTATCTTCCTATCTCTCTAGCTCCCTATCTCACTATCTAACTCCCCCACTCTCCACCTCCTCCTACCTACCTATCTGTCTATCTATCTATTTCCCTATCTATCGACTTCTCTATCTATTTTCTCTATCTATTTCTCTATCTCTCCCCCCCTCCCGCCACCCCCTCTACTACCTATCTCCCTATCCTCTCACTCTACCTCTCTCCCTCACCCACCTCTACAACCCCCCCTCCCCTATCTTCACAACCCTACTCCTATCTCTCTCCCTAATCTCCAAACCTCCTAACACTCACCCTCCTCCACCCTAAACCCCCTCCCCCAGCTCCTCTCACTCTACCTGTCCCCCCCCTCCCTCGCGCTTTCCCGCCGCGACCTCCTGCACGCCCCCGCCCCCCAGCTCCCATTCGCCCCCAGCTGACCCCTCCCCCCCCCTCCTACCTCTTATGGCGGCCGCTGCGCGACAGTGGTAGCGACCCTTGACCCAAGGGTAGGTCGCTCCCCCTGCCGCTGCAGCTCCTCCAAGTTCCCGAGTTCCTGTGTTCCTGAGACCCACCTAACTGTAAGTACCCCCCTCCTCCCAGCCCCTCGCCCTGCCCCGCGCCACTCACCTTCTCTCCTGCTCCTGCTTCTTTTCCTCCTCTCTGTCTCTTCCTCCTCGCTCCCCCTCTGCAATCTTCTTCTGTGTTCTTCTGTTCTTCTCTTCTGTTCTTCTGTTCTTCCCTTCTGTTCTTCTGTGTTCTTCCGGTCTTCTGTGTTCTTCTTCTCTGTTCTTCTCGGTGCTTCTGTGTTCTTCTTCTCGGTTCTTCTGTGTTCTTCTGTGTTCTTCTGTGTTCTTCTCTGTTCTTCTGCTCTTCCGATCTTCTGTGCCTCTGTCTTCTGTTCTTCTGTTCTTCTGTCTTCTGTTCTTCTGTTCTTCTGTCTTCTGTTCTTCTGTCTTCTGTTCTTCTGTCTTCTGTTCTTCTGTCTTCTGTTCTCCTGTCTTCGGCTCTTCTACCTCCTCCGTCTTCTTCCCCCGAGCCTGCCCTCCTGCTCCTTCCTCATCCCCCTCCCTCACTCGCCTCCCCCTCTCTCACCCCTAGCTAACCCGTTCGCTATCTACCTCCCTCACTCCTACTATCTTCCTATCTCTCTAGCTCCCTATCTCACTATCTAACTCCCCCACTCTCCACCTCCTCCTACCTACCTATCTGACTATCTATCTATTTCCCTATCTATCGACTTCTCTATCTATTTTCTCTATCTATTTCTCTATCTCTCCCCCCCTCCCGCCACCCCCTCTACTACCTATCTCCCTATCCTCTCACTCTACCTCTCTCCCTCACCCACCTCTACAACCCCCCCTCCCCTATCTTCACAACCCTACTCCTATCTCTCTCCCTAATCTCCAAACCTCCTAACACTCACCCTCCTCCACCCTAAACCCCCTCCCCCAGCTCCTCTCACTCTACCTGTCCCCCCCCCTCCCTCGCGCTTTCCCGCCGCGACCTCCTGCACGCCCCCGCCCCCCAGCTCCCATTCGCCCCCAGCTGACCCCTCCCCCCCCCTCCTACCTCTTATGGCGGCCGCTGCGCGACAGTGGTAGCGACCCTTGACCCAAGGGTAGGTCGCTCCCCCTGCCGCTGCAGCTCCTCCAAGTTCCCGAGTTCCTGTGTTCCTGAGACCCACCTAACTGTAAGTACCCCCCTCCTCCCAGCCCCTCGCCCTGCCCCGCGCCACTCACCTTCTCTCCTGCTCCTGCTTCTTTTCCTCCTCTCTGTCTCTTCCTCCTCGCTCCCCCTCTGCAATCTTCTTCTGTGTTCTTCTGTTCTTCTCTTCTGTTCTTCTGTTCTTCCCTTCTGTTCTTCTGTGTTCTTCCGGTCTTCTGTGTTCTTCTTCTCTGTTCTTCTCGGTGCTTCTGTGTTCTTCTTCTCGGTTCTTCTGTGTTCTTCTGTGTTCTTCTCTGTTCTTCTCTGTTCTTCTGCTCTTCCGATCTTCTGTGCCTCTGTCTTCTGTTCTTCTGTTCTTCTGTCTTCTGTTCTTCTGTCTTCTGTTCTTCTGTCTTCTGTTCTTCTGTCTTCTGTTCTCCTGTCTTCGGCTCTTCTACCTCCTCCGTCTTCTTCCCCCGAGCCTGCCCTCCTGCTCCTTCCTCATCCCCCTCCCTCACTCGCCTCCCCCTCTCTCACCCCTAGCTAACCCGTTCGCTATCTACCTCCCTCACTCCTACTATCTTCCTATCTCTCTAGCTCCCTATCTCACTATCTAACTCCCCCACTCTCCACCTCCTCCTACCTACCTATCTGTCTATCTATCTATTTCCCTATCTATCGACTTCTCTATCTATTTTCTCTATCTATTTCTCTATCTCTCCCCCCTCCCGCCACCCCCTCTACTACCTATCTCCCTATCCTCTCACTCTACCTCTCTCCCTCACCCACCTCTACAACCCCCCCTCCCCTATCTTCACAACCCTACTCCTATCTCTCTCCCTAATCTCCAAACCTCCTAACACTCACCCTCCTCCACCCTAAACCCCCTCCCCCAGCTCCTCTCACTCTACCTGTCCCCCCCCCTCCCTCGCGCTTTCCCGCCGCGACCTCCTGCACGCCCCCGCCCCCCAGCTCCCATTCGCCCCCAGCTGACCCCTCCCCCCCCTCCTACCTCTTATGGTGGCCGCTGCGCGACAGTGGTAGCGACCCTTGACCCAAGGGTAGGTCGCTCCCCCTGCCGCTGCAGCTCCTCCAAGTTCCCGAGTTCCTGTGTTCCTGAGACCCACCTAACTGTAAGTACCCCCCTCCTCCCAGCCCCTCGCCCTGCCCCGCGCCACTCACCTTCTCTCCTGCTCCTGCTTCTTTTCCTCCTCTCTGTCTCTTCCTCCTCGCTCCCCCTCTGCAATCTTCTTCTGTGTTCTTCTGTTCTTCTCTTCTGTTCTTCTGTTCTTCCCTTCTGTTCTTCTGTGTTCTTCCGGTCTTCTGTGTTCTTCTTCTCTGTTCTTCTCGGTGCTTCTGTGTTCTTCTTCTCGGTTCTTCTGTGTTCTTCTCTGTTCTTCTCTGTTCTTCTCTGTTCTTCTGCTCTTCCGATCTTCTGTGCCTCTGTCTTCTGTTCTTCTGTTCTTCTGTCTTCTGTTTTTCTGTTCTTCTGTCTTCTTTTCTTCTGTCTTCTGTTCTTCTGTCTTCTGTTCTTCTGTCTTCTGTTCTCCTGTCTTCGGCTCTTCTACCTCCTCCGTCTTCTTCCCCCGAGCCTGCCCTCCTGCTCCTTCCTCATCCCCCTCCCTCACTCGCCTCCCCCTCTCTCACCCCTAGCTAACCCGTTCGCTATCTACCTCCCTCACTCCTACTATCTTCCTATCTCTCTAGCTCCCTATCTCACTATCTAACTCCCCCACTCTCCACCTCCTCCTACCTACCTATCTGTCTATCTATCTATTTCCCTATCTATCGACTTCTCTATCTATTTTCTCTATCTATTTCTCTATCTCTCCCCCCCTCCCGCCACCCCCTCTACTACCTATCTCCCTATCCTCTCACTCTACCTCTCTCCCTCACCCACCTCTACAACCCCCCCTCCCCTATCTTCACAACCCTACTCCTATCTCTCTCCCTAATCTCCAAACCTCCTAACACTCACCCTCCTCCACCCTAAACCCCCTCCCCCAGCTCCTCTCACTCTACCTGTCCCCCCCCCTCCCTCGCGCTTTCCCGCCGCGACCTCCTGCACGCCCCCGCCCCCCAGCTCCCATTCGCCCCCAGCTGACCCCTCCCCCCCCCTCCTACCTCTTATGGCGGCCGCTGCGCGACAGTGGTAGCGACCCTTGACCCAAGGGTAGGTCGCTCCCCCTGCCGCTGCAGCTCCTCCAAGTTCCCGAGTTCCTGTGTTCCTGAGACCCACCTAATTGTAAGTACCCCCCTCCTCCCAGCCCCTCGCCCTGCCCCGCGCCACTCACCTTCTCTCCTGCTCCTGCTTCTTTTCCTCCTCTCTGTCTCTTCCTCCTCGCTCCCCCTCTGCAATCTTCTTCTGTGTTCTTCTGTTCTTCTCTTCTGTTCTTCTGTTCTTCCCTTCTGTTCTTCTGTGTTCTTCCGGTCTTCTGTGTTCTTCTTCTCTGTTCTTCTCGGTGCTTCTGTGTTCTTCTTCTCGGTTCTTCTGTGTTCTTCTGTGTTCTTCTCTGTTCTTCTCTGTTCTTCTGCTCTTCCGATCTTCTGTGCCTCTGTCTTCTGTTCTTCTGTTCTTCTGTCTTCTGTTCTTCTGTTCTTCTGTCTTCTGTTCTTCTGTCTTCTGTTCTTCTGTCTTCTGTTCTTCTGTCTTCTGTTCTCCTGTCTTCGGCTCTTCTACCTCCTCCGTTTTCTTCCCCCGAGCCTGCCCTCCTGCTCCTTCCTCATCCCCCTCCCTCACTCGCCTCCCCCTCTCTCACCCCTAGCTAACCCGTTCGCTATCTACCTCCCTCACTCCTACTATCTTCCTATCTCTCTAGCTCCCTATCTCACTATCTAACTCCCCCACTCTCCACCTCCTCCTACCTACCTATCTGTCTATCTATCTATTTCCCTATCTATCGACTTCTCTATCTATTTTCTCTATTTCTCTATCTCTCCCCCCCTCCCGCCACCCCCTCTACTACCTATCTCCCTATCCTCTCACTCTACCTCTCTCCCTCACCCACCTCTACAACCCCCCCTCCCCTATCTTCACAACCCTACTCCTATCTCTCTCCCTAATCTCCAAACCTCCTAACACTCACCCTCCTCCACCCTAAACCCCCTCCCCCAGCTCCTCTCACTCTACCTGTCCCCCCCCCTCTTTCGCGCTTTCCCGCCGCGACCTCCTGCACGCCCCCGCCCCCCAGCTCCCATTCGCCCCCAGCTGACCCCTCCCCCCCCTCCTACCTCTTATGGCGGCCGCTGCGCGACAGTGGTAGCGACCCTTGACCCAAGGGTAGGTCGCTCCCCCTGCCGCTGCAGCTCCTCCAAGTTCCCGAGTTCCTGTGTTCCTGAGACCCACCTAATTGTAAGTACCCCCCTCCTCCCAGCCCCTCGCCCTGCCCCGCGCCACTCACCTTCTCTCCTGCTCCTGCTTCTTTTCCTCCTCTCTGTCTCTTCCTCCTCGCTCCCCCTCTGCAATCTTCTTCTGTGTTCTTCTGTTCTTCTCTTCTGTTCTTCTGTTCTTCCCTTCTGTTCTTCTGTGTTCTTCCGGTCTTCTGTGTTCTTCTTCTCTGTTCTTCTCGGTGCTTCTGTGTTCTTCTTCTCGGTTCTTCTGTGTTCTTCTGTGTTCTTCTCTGTTCTTCTCTGTTCTTCTGCTCTTCCGATCTTCTGTGCCTCTGTCTTCTGTTCTTCTGTTCTTCTGTCTTCTGTTCTTCTGTTCTTCTGTCTTCTGTTCTTCTGTCTTCTGTTCTTCTGTCTTCTGTTCTTCTGTCTTCTGTTCTCCTGTCTTCGGCTCTTCTACCTCCTCCGTTTTCTTCCCCCGAGCCTGCCCTCCTGCTCCTTCCTCATCCCCCTCCCTCACTCGCCTCCCCCTCTCTCACCCCTAGCTAACCCGTTCGCTATCTACCTCCCTCACTCCTACTATCTTCCTATCTCTCTAGCTCCCTATCTCACTATCTAACTCCCCCACTCTCCACCTCCTCCTACCTACCTATCTGTCTATCTATCTATTTCCCTATCTATCGACTTCTCTATCTATTTTCTCTATCTATTTCTCTATCTCTCCCCCCCTCCCGCCACCCCCTCTACTACCTATCTCCCTATCCTCTCACTCTACCTCTCTCCCTCACCCACCTCTACAACCCCCCCTCCCCTATCTTCACAACCCTACTCCTATCTCTCTCCCTAATCTCCAAACCTCCTAACACTCACCCTCCTCCACCCTAAACCCCCTCCCCCAGCTCCTCTCACTCTACCTGTCCCCCCCCCTCTTTCGCGTTTTCCCGCCGCGACCTCCTGCACGCCCCCACCCCCCAGCTCCCATTCGCCCCCAGCTGACCCCTCCCCCCCCTCCTACCTCTTATGGCGGCCGCTGCGCGACAGTGGTAGCGACCCTTGACCCAAGGGTAGGTCGCTCCCCCTGCCGCTGCAGCTCCTCCAAGTTCCCGAGTTCCTGTGTTCCTGAGACCCACCTAACTGTAAGTACCCCCCTCCTCCCAGCCCCTCGCCCTGCCCCGCGCCACTCACCTTCTCTCCTGCTCCTGCTTCTTTTCCTCCTCTCTGTCTCTTCCTCCTCGCTCCCCCTCTGCAATCTTCTTCTGTGTTCTTCTGTTCTTCTCTTCTGTTCTTCTGTTCTTCCCTTCTGTTCTTCTGTGTTCTTCCGGTCTTCTGTGTTCTTCTTCTCAGTTCTTCTCGGTGCTTCTGTGTTCTTCTTCTCGGTTCTTCTGTGTTCTTCTGTGTTCTTCTCTGTTCTTCTCTGTTCTTCTGCTCTTCCGATCTTCTGTGCCTCTGTCTTCTGTTCTTCTGTTCTTCTGTCTTCTGTTCTTCTGTTCTTCTGTCTTCTGTTCTTCTGTCTTCTGTTCTTCTGTCTTCTGTTCTCCTGTCTTCGGCTCTTCTACCTCCTCTGTCTTCTTCCCCCGAGCCTGCCCTCCTGCTCCTTCCTCATCCCCCTCCCTCACTCGCCTCCCCCTCTCTCACCCCTAGCTAACCCGTTTGCTATCTACCTCCCTCACTCCTACTATCTTCCTATCTCTCTAGCTCCCTATCTCACTATCTAACTCCCCCACTCTCCACCTCCTCCTACCTACCTATCTGTCTATCTATCTATTTCCCTATCTATCGACTTCTCTATCTATTTTCTCTATCTATTTCTCTATCTCTCCCCCCCTCCCGCCACCCCCTCTACTACCTATCTCCCTATCCTCTCACTCTACCTCTCTCCCTCACCCACCTCTACAACCCCCCCTCCCCTATCTTCACAACCCTACTCCTATCTCTCTCCCTAATCTCCAAACCTCCTAACACTCACCCTCCTCCACCCTAAACCCTCTCCCCCAGCTCCTCTCACTCTACCTGTCCCCCCCCTCCCTCGCGCTTTCCCGCCGCAACCTCCTGCACGCCCCCGCCCCCCAGCTCCCATTCGCCCCCAGCTGACCCCTCCCCCCCCTCCTACCTCTTATGGCGGCCGCTGCGCGACAGTGGTAGCGACCCTTGACCCAAGGGTAGGTCGCTCCCCCTGCCGCTGCAGCTCCTCCAAGTTCCCGAGTTCCTGTGTTCCTGAGACCCACCTAACTGTAAGTACCCCCCTCCTCCCAGCCCCTCGCCCTGCCCCGCGCCACTCACCTTCTCTCCTGCTCCTGCTTCTTTTCCTCCTCTCTGTCTCTTCCTCCTCGCTCCCCCTCTGCAATCTTCTTCTGTGTTCTTCTGTTCTTCTCTTCTGTTCTTCTGTTCTTCCCTTCTGTTCTTCTGTGTTCTTCCGGTCTTCTGTGTTCTTCTTCTCTGTTCTTCTCGGTGCTTCTGTGTTCTTCTTCTCGGTTCTTCTGTGTTCTTCTCTGTTCTTCTCTGTTCTTCTCTGTTCTTCTGCTCTTCCGATCTTCTGTGCCTCTGTCTTCTGTTCTTCTGTTCTTCTGTCTTCTGTTCTTCTGTCTTCTGTTCTTCTGTCTTCTGTTCTTCTGTCTTCTGTTCTCCTGTCTTCGGCTCTTCTACCTCCTCCGTCTTCTTCCCCCGAGCCTGCCCTCCTGCTCCTTCCTCATCCCCCTCCCTCACTCGCCTCCCCCTCTCTCACCCCTAGCTAACCCGTTCGCTATCTACCTCCCTCACTCCTACTATCTTCCTATCTCTCTAGCTCCCTATCTCACTATCTAACTCCCCCACTCTCCACCTCCTCCTACCTACCTATCTGTCTATCTATCTATTTCCCTATCTATCGACTTCTCTATCTATTTTCTCTATCTATTTCTCTATCTCTCCCCCCTCCCGCCACCCCCTCTACTACCTATCTCCCTATCCTCTCACTCTACCTCTCTCCCTCACCCACCTCTACAACCCCCCCTCCCCTATCTTCACAACCCTACTCCTATCTCTCTCCCTAATCTCCAAACCTCCTAACACTCACCCTCCTCCACCCTAAACCCCCTCCCCCAGCTCCTCTCACTCTACCTGTCCCCCCCCCTCCCTCGCGCTTTCCCGCCGCGACCTCCTGCACGCCCCCGCCCCCCAGCTCCCATTCGCCCCCAGCTGACCCCTCCCCCCCCTCCTACCTCTTATGGCGGCCGCTGCGCTACAGTGGTAGCGACCCTTGACCCAAGGGTAGGTCGCTCCCCCTGCCGCTGCAGCTCCTCCAAGTTCCCGAGTTCCTGTGTTCCTGAGACCCACCTAACTGTAAGTACCCCCCTCCTCCCAGCCCCTCGCCCTGCCCCGCGCCACTCACCTTCTCTCCTGCTCCTGCTTCTTTTCCTCCTCTCTGTCTCTTCCTCCTCGCTCCCCCTCTGCAATCTTCTTCTGTGTTCTTCTGTTCTTCTCTTCTGTTCTTCTGTTCTTCCCTTCTGTTCTTCTGTGTTCTTCCGGTCTTCTGTGTTCTTCTTCTCTGTTCTTCTCGGTGCTTCTGTGTTCTTCTTCTCGGTTCTTCTGTGTTCTTCTGTGTTCTTCTGTGTTCTTCTCTGTTCTTCTGTTCTTCTGTTCTTCTGTCTTCTGTTCTTCTGTCTTCTGTTCTTCTGTCTTCTGTTCTTCTGTCTTCTGTTCTCCTGTCTTCGGCTCTTCTACCTCCTCCGTCTTCTTCCCCCGAGCCTGCCCTCCTGCTCCTTCCTCATCCCCCTCCCTCACTCGCCTCCCCCTCTCTCACCCCTAGCTAACCCGTTCGCTATCTACCTCCCTCACTCCTACTATCTTCCTATCTCTCTAGCTCCGTATCTCACTATCTAACTCCCCCACTCTCCACCTCCTCCTACCTACCTATCTGTCTATCTATCTATTTCCCTATCTATCGACTTCTCTATCTATTTTCTCTATCTATTTCTCTATCTCTCCCCCCCTCCCGCCACCCCCTCTACTACCTATCTCCCTATCCTCTCACTCTACCTCTCTCCCTCACCCACCTCTACAACCCCCCCTCCCCTATCTTCACAACCCTACTCCTATCTCTCTCCCTAATCTCCAAACCTCCTAACACTCACCCTCCTCCACCCTAAACCCCCTCCCCCAGCTCCTCTCACTCTACCTGTCCCCCCCCTCCCTCGCGCTTTCCCGCCGCGACCTCCTGCACGCCCCCGCCCCCCAGCTCCCATTCGCCCCCAGCTGACCCCTCCCCCCCCTCCTACCTCTTATGGCGGCCGCTGCGCGACAGTGGTAGCGACCCTTGACCCAAGGGTAGGTCGCTCCCCCTGCCGCTGCAGCTCCTCCATGTTCCCGAGTTCCTGTGTTCCTGAGACCCACCTAACTGTAAGTACCCCCCTCCTCCCAGCCCCTCGCCCTGCCCCGCGCCACTCACCTTCTCTCCTGCTCCTGCTTCTTTTCCTCCTCTCTGTCTCTTCCTCCTCGCTCCCCCTCTGCAATCTTCTTCTGTGTTCTTCTGTTCTTCTCTTCTGTTCTTCTGTTCTTCCCTTCTGTTCTTCTGTGTTCTTCCGGTCTTCTGTGTTCTTCTTCTCTGTTCTTCTCGGTGCTTCTGTGTTCTTCTTCTCGGTTCTTCTGTGTTCTTCTGTGTTCTTCTCTGTTCTTCTCTGTTCTTCTGCTCTTCCGATCTTCTGTGCCTCTGTCTTCTGTTCTTCTGTTCTTCTGTTCTTCTGTCTTCTGTTCTTCTGTTCTTCTGTCTTCTGTTCTTCTGTCTTCTGTTCTTCTGTCTTCTGTTCTCCTGTCTTCGGCTCTTCTACCTCCTCCGTCTTCTTCCCCCGAGCCTGCCCTCCTGCTCCTTCCTCATCCCCCTCCCTCACTCGCCTCCCCCTCTCTCACCCCTAGCTAACCCGTTCGCTATCTACCTCCCTCACTCCTACTATCTTCCTATCTCTCTAGCTCCCTATCTCACTATCTAACTCCCCCACTCTCCACCTCCTCCTACCTACCTATCTGTCTATCTATCTATTTCCCTATCTATCGACTTCTCTATCTATTTTCTCTATCTATTTCTCTATCTCTCCCCCCCTCCCGCCACCCCCTCTACTACCTATCTCCCTATCCTCTCACTCTACCTCTCTCCCTCACCCACCTCTACAACCCCCCCTCCCCTATCTTCACAACCCTACTCAAATCTCTCTCCCTAATCTCCAAACCTCCTAACACTCACCCTCCTCCACCCTAAACCCCCTCCCCCAGCTCCTCTCACTCTACCTGTCCCCCCCTCCCTCGCGCTTTCCCGCCGCGACCTCCTGCACGCCCCCGCCCCCCAGCTCCCATTCGCCCCCAGCTGACCCCTCCCCCCCCCTCCTACCTCTTATGGCGGCCGCTGCGCGACAGTGGTAGCGACCCTTGACCCAAGGGTAGGTCGCTCCCCCTGCCGCTGCAGCTCCTCCAAGTTCCCGAGTTCCTGTGTTCCTGAGACCCACCTAACTGTAAGTACCCCCCTCCTCCCAGCCCCTCGCCCTGCCCCGCGCCACTCACCTTCTCTCCTGCTCCTGCTTCTTTTCCTCCTCTCTGTCTCTTCCTCCTCGCTCCCCCTCTGCAATCTTCTTCTGTGTTCTTCTGTTCTTCTCTTCTGTTCTTCTGTTCTTCCCTTCTGTTCTTCTGTGTTCTTCCGGTCTTCTGTGTTCTTCTTCTCTGTTCTTCTCGGTGCTTCTGTGTTCTTCTTCTCGGTTCTTCTGTGTTCTTCTGTGTTCTTCTGTGTTCTTCTCTGTTCTTCTGCTCTTCCGATCTTCTGTGCCTCTGTCTTCTGTTCTTCTGTTCTTCTGTCTTCTGTTCTTCTGTTCTTCTGTCTTCTGTTCTTCTGTCTTCTGTTCTTCTGTCTTCTGTTCTTCTGTCTTCTGTTCTCCTGTCTTCGGCTCTTCTACCTCCTCCGTCTTCTTCCCCCGAGCCTGCCCTCGTGCTCCTTCCTCATCCCCCTCCCTCACTCGCCTCCCCCTCTCTCACCCCTAGCTAACCCGTTCGCTATCTACCTCCCTCACTCCTACTATCTTCCTATCTCTCTAGCTCCCTATCTCACTATCTAACTCCCCCACTCTCCACCTCCTCCTACCTACCTATCTGTCTATCTATCTATTTCCCTATCTATCGACTTCTCTATCTATTTTCTCTATCTATTTCTCTATCTCTCCCCCCCTCCCGCCACCCCCTCTACTACCTATCTCCCTATCCTCTCACTCTACCTCTCTCCCTCACCCACCTCTACAACCCCCCCTCCCCTATCTTCACAACCCTACTCCTATCTCTCTCCCTAATCTCCAAACCTCCTAACACTCACCCTCCTCCACCCTAAACCCCCTCCCCCAGCTCCTCTCACTCTACCTGTCCCCCCCCCCTCCCTCGTGCTTTCCCGCCGGGACCTCCTGCACGCCCCCGCCCCCCAGCTCCCATTCGCCCCCAGCTGACCCCTCCCCCCCCCTCCTACCTCTTATGGCGGCCGCTGCGCGACAGTGGTAGCGACCCTTGACCCAAGGGTAGGTCGCTCCCCCTGCCGCTGCAGCTCCTCCAAGTTCCCGAGTTCCTGTGTTCCTGAGACCCACCTAACTGTAAGTACCCCCCTCCTCCCACCCCCTCGCCCTGCCCCGCGCCACTCACCTTCTCTCCTGCTCCTGCTTCTTTTCCTCCTCTCTGTCTCTTCCTCCTCGCTCCCCCTCTGCAATCTTCTTCTGTGTTCTTCTGTTCTTCTCTTCTGTTCTTCTGTTCTTCCCTTCTGTTCTTCTGTGTTCTTCCGGTCTTCTGTGTTCTTCTTCTCTGTTCTTCTCGGTGCTTCTGTGTTCTTCTTCTCGGTTCTTCTGTGTTCTTCTGTGTTCTTCTCTGTTCTTCTCTGTTCTTCTGCTCTTCCGATCTTCTGTGCCTCTGTCTTCTGTTCTTCTGTTCTTCTGTCTTCTGTTCTTCTGTTCTTCTGTCTTCTGTTCTTCTGTCTTCTGTTCTTCTGTCTTCTGTTCTCCTGTCTTCGGCTCTTCTACCTCCTCCGTCTTCTTCCCCCGAGCCTGCCCTCCTGCTCCTTCCTCATCCCCCTCCCTCACTCGCCTCCCCCTCTCTCACCCCTAGCTAACCCGTTCGCTATCTACCTCCCTCACTCCTACTATCTTCCTATCTCTCTAGCTCCCTATCTCACTATCTAACTCCCCCACTCTCCACCTCCTCCTACCTACCTATCTGTCTATCTATCTATTTCCCTATCTATCGACTTCTCTATCTATTTTCTCTATCTATTTCTCTATCTCTCCCCCCCTCCTGCCACCCCCTCTACTACCTATCTCCCTATCCTCTCACTCTACCTCTCTCCCTCACCCACCTCTACAACCCCCCCTCCCCTATCTTCACAACCCTACTCCTATCTCTCTCCCTAAACTCCAAACCTCCTAACACTCACCCTCCTCCACCCTAAACCCCCTCCCCCAGCTCCTCTCACTCTACCTGTCCCCCCCCCTCCCTCGCGCTTTCCCGCCGCGACCTCCTGCACGCCCCCGCCCCCCAGCTCCCATTCGCCCCCAGCTGACCCCTCCCCCCCCCTCCTACCTCTTATGGCGGCCGCTGCGCGACAGTGGTAGCGACCCTTGACCCAAGGGTAGGTCGCTCCCCCTGCCGCTGCAGCTCCTCCAAGTTCCCGAGTTCCTGTGTTCCTGAGACCCACCTAACTGTAAGTACCCCCCTCCTCCCAGCCCCTCGCCCTGCCCCGCGCCACTCACCTTCTCTCCTGCTCCTGCTTCTTTTCCTCCTCTCTGTCTCTTCCTCCTCGCTCCCCCTCTGCAATCTTCTTCTGTGTTCTTCTGTTCTTCTCTTCTGTTCTTCTGTTCTTCCCTTCTGTTCTTCTGTGTTCTTCCGGTCTTCTGTGTTCTTCTTCTCTGTTCTTCTCGGTGCTTCTGTGTTCTTCTTCTCGGTTCTTCTGTGTTCTTCTGTGTTCTTCTCTGTTCTTCTCTGTTCTTCTGCTCTTCCGATCTTCTGTGCCTCTGTCTTCTGTTCTTCTGTTCTTCTGTCTTCTGTTCTTCTGTTCTTCTGTCTTCTGTTCTTCTGTCTTCTGTTCTTCTGTCTTCTGTTCTCCTGTCTTCGGCTCTTCTACCTCCTCCGTCTTCTTCCCCCGAGCCTGCCCTCCTGCTCCTTCCTCATCCCCCTCCCTCACTCGCCTCCCCCTCTCTCACCCCTAGCTAACCCGTTCGCTATCTACCTCCCTCACTCCTACTATCTTCCTATCTCTCTAGCTCCCTATCTCACTATCTAACTCCCCCACTCTCCACCTCCTCCTACCTACCTATCTGTCTATCTATCTATTTCCCTATCTATCGACTTCTCTATCTATTTTCTCTATCTATTTCTCTATCTCTCCCCCCCTCCCGCCACCCCCTCTACTACCTATCTCCCTATCCTCTCACTCTACCTCTCTCCCTCACCCACCTCTACAACCCCCCCTCCCCTATCTTCACAACCCTACTCCTATCTCTCTCCTAATCTCCAAACCTCCTAACACTCACCCTCCTCCACCCTAAACCCCCTCCCCCAGCTCCTCTCACTCTACCTGTCCCCCCCCCTCCCTCGCGCTTTCCCGCCGCGACCTCCTGCACGCCCCCGCCCCCCAGCTCCCATTCGCCCCCAGCTGACCCCTCCCCCCCCCTCCTACCTCTTATGGCGGCCGCTGCGCGACTGCGCAGCGGGCACGCCGCTGGCGCGCCGGAGGCGCGCCAGAGGCAAGCCCGTCTGCGCCCGTCCGCGCCTGGCCCGCGCCCAGCGCCACGACCCCTGGTCCCCAGCTCCCCCAAGCCCCGCTGATCCGCTACGACCCCACCACCCTCCACGCCCTCAACCCAGGGCGCTCCAAAACCTGCTTCCTAGCTCACCCCAAACGCACCCATGGACCCTTCGCCTGCAACTCCTGCAAACGCATCTTCCACCACGCAACTACCACGACCACAAGCCCACGCGCCATCAACCACCTCAAGTGCATCCTGATCAACGCTCGTTCCGTCCACAAGCACGCCGTTGAACTTTGGGACCTCCTGGACTCCACAGCCCCGGACGTCGCCTTCATCACGGAGACATGGATGAACGCCTCCTCTGCTCCAGACATCGCTACCCGCCATCCCCGAAGGCTACAAGATCTCCAGAAAAGACCGCACCAACCAAGTAGGAGGAGGTGTCGCCATCGTCTTCAAAGACTCCATCAGCGTCACCACCTCCACTGAAGACTCCCCTCTCGCCGCTGAACACCTGCATTTTCAGATTCGCACCGACCCAAGGACCACCCTCAGAGGATCCCTCGTCTACCGTCCTCCCGGACCTCGCGCCTCTTTCAGCGATGCCATCGCCGACTTCATCTCCCCGCACGCCCTCGCCTCACCGGACTACATCCTCCTAGGCGACCTCAACTTCCATCTGGAACAAAACAACGACCCCAACACCACAACCCTGCTCGACAACCTCGCCAACCTCGGCCTCAAACAACTGGTGAACACCGCCACCCACATCGCCGGACACACGCTCGACCCTATCTTCTCCGCCAGCAAACACATCTTCTTCAGCCACACCTCTGCCCTACACTGGACCGACCACAGCTGCGTCCACTTCACATTCCGACGCGAGACCTCCCACCTCCGCACTCAACCCACCCCTCGTCGACAGTGGAACAAGATCCCTGAAGAGCAACTCTTCTCCGCTCTCGCCGCCAACCAACCCACCCTCACCACCGACCCCAACGACGCAGCTCTCAACCTCACAAACTGGATCTCCAACTGCGCTGACAACCTTGCTCCCCTCAAACGCACGCATCGACAGACCAACACCAAAAAACCTCTCTGGTTCTCTGACACCCTCAAAGAATCAAAGAAAACTTGTCGTGCCCTTGAGAAGGCCTGGCGCAAGGACCACACCGCGGACAACATGACCGCCCTCAAGAACGCTACACGCGAACACCACCACCTGATCCGCACTGCCAAAAGGAACTTTTTCACCGACAGACTAGACAAAAACAGCCACAACAGCAGAGAACTCTTCAGCATCGTCAAAGAGTTCTCCAACCCCAGCGCCAGCGCCAACGCCGTCACGCCCTCACAGGATTTGTGCGAATCCCTCGCCACTTTCTTCCATCGCAAGATCAGCGACCTCCACGACAGCTTCGGACACCAGACCCAACCATACACCACTGAACCCGCTTCCCCGGACATCACCCTCAACAACTGGACCCACATCAACACGGAAGAAACCAAATCCATCATGAACTATATCCACTCCGGCGCCCCTTCGGACCCCTGCCCGCACTTCATCTTTAACAAAGCCGACGACATCATCGCCCCGCACCTCCAGACCGTCATCAACTCTTCTTTTTCTTCTGCTACCTTCCCCGAATGCTGGAAGCACGCTGAAGTCAACGCCCTACTAAAGAAACCTACGGCTGACCCAAGCGACCTGAAAAACTTCCGCCCCATCTCTCTTCTACCTTTCCCAGCCAAGGTAATAGAAAAGACCGTCAACAAACAGCTGACCACCTTCCTGGAAGACAACAACCTGCTCGACCCTTCACAAACCGGATTCCGAACCAACCACAGCACGGAAACCGCCCTCATCTCAGTCACAGACGACATCAGAACCCTGATGGACAACGGTGAAACAGTCGCCCTCATTCTCCTCGACCTCTCGGCTGCCTTTGACACCGTCTGTCACCGCACCCTAATCACCCGCCTATGCTCCACCGGGATCCAAGGCCAGGCCCTGGACTGGATCGCCTCCTTCCTCGCTAACCGCTCCCAAAGAGTTCACCTCCCTCCGTTTCGCTCAGAACCCACCAAGATCATCTGCGGCGTACCTCAAGGCTCATCGCTCAGCCCGACACTCTTCAATGTCTACATGAGCCCCCTCGCCGACATCGTACGCAAGCACGACATCATCATCACCTCCTACGCCGACGACACCCAACTTGTACTCTCCCTCACCAAGGACCCCGCCAGCGCCAAGACCAACCTACAAGAGGGTATGAAGGACGTCGCAGATTGGATGAGGCTCAGCCGCCTAAAGCTGAACTCTGAAAAAACGGAAGTCCTCATCCTCGGCAACACCCCGTCCGCCTGGGACGACTCCTGGTGGCCCACGGCCCTCGGCACCGCACCGACCCCCGCAGACCACGCCCGCAACCTCGGCTTCATCTTGGACCCTCTTCTCACCATGACCAAGCGAGTCAACGCCGTGTCCTCCGCCTGCTTCCTCACTCTCCGCATGCTCCACAAGATCTTCCGCTGGATCCCCGCCGACACCAGAAAAACCGTGACCCACGCCCTTGTCACGAGTCGCCTGGACTACGGCAACACCCTCTACGCCGGGACCACCGCCAAACTCCAAAACCGCCTGCAACGCATCCAAAACGCCTCGGCCCGCCTCATCCTCGACGTACCCCGCAACAGCCACATCTCCGCACACCTGAGACACCTGCATTGGCTCCCAGTCAGCAAAAGGATCACCTTCCGTCTTCTCACCCACGCACACAAAGCCCTCCACAACAAGGGACCGGAATACCTCAACAGACGCCTCAGCTTCTACGTCCCCACCCGCCCCCTCCGCTCCGCTGGCCTCGCACTTGCTGCCGTCCCTCGCACCCGCCGCTCCACGGCGGGTGGGAGATCTTTCTCCTTCCTGGCGGCCAAGACCTGGAACTCCCTCCCCACCAGCCTCAGGACCACCCAGGACCACTCCGCTTTCCGGAGACTCCTAAAGACTTGGCTGTTCGAGCAGCGATAACCCCCCTTTCCCCCCTAGCGCCTTGAGACCCGCACGGGTGAGTAGCGCGCTTTATAAATGTTAATGATTTGATTTGATTTGAATCACCATGGTGGACATTCAACCACTGTAAACCATTGGCGATACATACCGCTGCGCTCAAAATACACACACACTAACAAAACAGCACCACATTGGACAATTCAAGCTACACACACCTGACACACATACACATACCACACCCACACACCCACAACACTATAAAACACACACCCTCAATACCCACAACCCTTTACGACCCAAACATATTGGGCAAGTGAGAGAGAGAGATAAGACAGGAGCACCCACTGAATCAGCGCCACAAAACTCCATCACCCATACACCATCCACGCCCCTCACAGCACACACTCCAACACATCACCCCATACACCCTCACACATACCACTCACACTACACCCATGGCACCTCAAAGATACCCCAGGTTCTCTGTGGAGGAGCTAAGGGTCATGGTGGTGGAAATCATCTGGGTAGAGCCACAGCTATTCGGATCACAGGTGCAGCAGACATCTATTGCAAGGAAGATGGAGCCATGGTGAAGAGTCGTGGACATGGTCAACGCAGTGGGACAGCACCCAAGAACAAGGGATGACATCAGGAAGAGGTGGAACGACCTACGGGGGAAGGTGCGTTCCGTGGTTGCAAGACACCAGGTAGCTGTACAGAGGACTGGTGGTGGACCCCCACCTCCTCCCCCACAACTAACAACATGGAAGGAGCAAATCATGGCAATCATGCATCCTGAGGGCCTGGCAGGAGGACTGGACTCTGGTAAGTCAAATCTTTACTACTTTATCCCCCATCCTACCTGCATGACATCACAAACAACAACCCCTACCCTCACCCCCATCACTCCACCACCTCACAGATACCCTACCATCACAACCCACCCATCCCAAAACCAAGTCCTGCATGCAACAACAATGCATAGACCCCCATCACAGACCTGCATGGACACCCATCACCACAGCATGCACACTAGTGACAATCACTTAGCCAAACCAATAACATCTCATACAACCCAAAGGTGCCTTGCTAATAACAACCATAGAGGGAAACATATCCATGCACAAGATGTCACACGCAGAAACAATCACACTGCATTTACCTCCCCACAGGACCCCAACTCAACGTCACCGGAGAGGAGGTGCCAGTCACATCTAGTCCCCCCCTGAAGAGTCCCACAGTGATGACAGCAGCTCTGCACGCCTGGATCACGATGCCCAACCTGGCCCATCAGGTACCTCTGGACAGTCGGTGACCCAGCCACATTCCCAACCCACCATAGAGCCTCCCCCTCAGGAAACACCAGCACAGCACCCACCCAGTGGGCCCATACCTCTGTCCCCAGGACACGTCAATCAGCAGGGTGTCCATCACTACAGGGACCTCAGGCAACCCCACAAACACAAGATGATCAGTGACCTGGGGTCAGTGACATTGGGCACACGGTTCAGGGGACAGAGGCACAGGACAACAGGGAAGCTGGGAAGACTGCTGTGTGACAGGGGGAGGACAGGCCCAAGGAACCGACTCTCCATGAGGCACTCACCAACATCCTGGGAGCATACCACTATTCCCAGGAGACAGTACCTGGAGATCAGAGAGGACCTGAGGGACGTCCACACCACCCTGGTCACCATTGCAGGAGTGCTGGCATACATGGCTAACACCATGAGGGAGGCAGTAGCACACCAACAGGCCCCTGACACTAGCCAAACCGAAGAACAGCCCTCTACCTCCCCCGGCGCTAGTGGACAGGAGGCCCCACCACAGGACCAACAGGCCACCAGCACCCAACCCCCTGCAGAAGGAGAACCACCCTGCAAACGGTCCCTGCGATCCAGGCAGAAGCCAGAGAACATTGCCAAGACCCCCACCAGGAAATAAGACTCTCCTGATTGTCACCCTTCTGTCCCACTCTGTCACCCTGTCCACCTTGAACTGCCAATGCTCCCCTTCATATGCCCCCTTGGACAATGCACCTGTGATACAAATAGATTGGACTCTACCCTGGACTTTCCTCCACCAGCAACCCAGCTCAGTGCAATACCCCTTACACTTATTAGCACATAAATAAACACCTTTGGAACAAAATCAAGTATGGAGTCTGTGAATTCTATGACAAATGTATAAGTTCCACAAACTGTAAACATTGAAATTCAAACGTACTGTAATATATACTTAGGTATGACCTGCAGTGGGCAGCAGTAAACACACCAGGAGCCAGAGTGGGGCACAGAGATCTGAAAATAGAAATGCCATAGGGTACAGTAAGTTGCCATAGAAATAGGGGAAATCAGGCTGCCATGTTCAATGTCCAATACAAAATTGCAATGGAAGGTGAAGTTACAGTGTCTTACCTGTTTGTCAATTGAAGTACTGTTGAATTAGTGTACTTCTTTTGTCCACATCTTCATCCTCTGCCTCCTCTTTGTCACTGTCCACAGGCTCCACCGCTGCCACACGACCATCCCCAGGCTCATCCTCCTGCAGAAAAGGCACCTGGCGTCTCAAGGCCAGGTTGTGCAACATGCAATGTGCAACGATGATCTGGCACACCTTCTTGGGTGAGTAGTACAGGGTTCCACCTGTCAGATGGAGGCACCAGAATCTGGCCTTCAGGAGGCCAAAGGTTCTCTCAATGATCCTCCTTGTTCGCCCATGTGCCTCATTGTAAAGTTCCTCTGCCCTTGTCCTGGCAATCCTCACTGGGGTCAGTAGCCATGAGAGGTTGGGGTAACCAGAGTCACGCGCAACTATTCGAGGGATACCTGTTAGCCACACACTCACCCTTGGGGCCAACCCCACAACCATATACCTACATCAACTGCGTGGGGATCATGGGCTCACCTATTAGCCACACCTTGTGCCACTGGAGTTGAGACATCACATATGGAATGCTGCTATTCCTCAAGATAAACGCATCATGCACAGAGCCAGGATACTTGGCATTCACATGGGAGATGTACTGGTCCACCAAACACACCATCTGCACAGAGAGTGCACATCTCAGAGAGTGAAAGCGTTTCCTATTCTTAACACTTGTTCATTTCAACTGAGGGGGACAAATGTAATATGTGTCCCATCAATGTCACCAATGATGTTGGGGATATGTCCCAGTGCATAAAAGTCAGCCTTCACTGTGGCCAAATCCTCCACCTGGGGGAATACAATGTAGCTGTGCATGTGTTTCGGCAGGGCAGACAACACTCTGGTCAGCATGTTTGAGAACATTGGCTGAGACATCCCTGATGCCATGGCCACTGTTGCTTGGAAGGAACCACTTGCCAGGAAATGGAGCACTAACAGGACCTGTACTAGAGGTGGGTTACCTGTGGGGTGGTAGATAGCTGAAATCAGGTCTGGCTCCAATTGGGCACACAGTTCTTGGATTGTGGCCCTATCAAGTCTGTAGGTCAGGATAATGTGCCTGTCCTCCATTGTCGCCAGGTCCACCAGGGGGCTTTACACAGGGGGATGTCTCCATCTCCTATTCATACTTTACAGAAACAGTATGTGAACTTGTGACTCAGTTGACTTGCCAATGTCTGCTGGGACGCAGTTAGGTGCCATGGCCTGTGCCCCCCAAAAATGGCAGCTGCCTGACCTGTGAGGAGAGACAAGTGGAAATTAGGTAATTCCGCTGGCGTTGTGCGCCGTTACGGTCGGCGGTCGACGACCGCCGCACAAGATCGCATTGGTTATCATTGGGCCCTATGGGTTCCAGGAGCCAATGGCGATGTACACCCGCGGTGACAGTATGCACCGCCACGGACGTGACCGCCATTTTCTCTCTGTGCACTCACTTGCTACCTGACCTTCAACAGGAGAGGACAGACACTGCAAGTGCTGCTGTGACCTGTGTCTGGAAGCGACAATGGCTCGAGTGCCTGGGTCAAGGGCCCCTGCCTTCACTTTGGAGGAGTTGGAGAGACTAGTGGATGGGGTCCTACCCCAGTACACTTTACTCTATGGTCCTCCAGACAAACTGGTGAGTACACTGTGTGCATGATGCATGGGCCATAAATGTATGGAGTGCTGTGTGTGTAAGTCCCGTATAGGGTGGGGTCTGAGGGGTCCTGGGCAGAGTGCTGCATGTATGGTGGTCAATGAATGTGTGTAAGGGGATGGGAGGGATATGGTAGGCCATGAGTATGACAGTCCGGACGGTATGACTAATCCCTTTTCTGCTGTATTTTTTCTGCAGGTCAGCGCCCATCAGAAAAAGGGTATTTGGCGTGCCATCGCCAAGGAGGTGTGGACCCTGGGAGTCTTTGACAGGCGGAGCGCCCACTGCCACAAACGGTGTGAAGACCTGTGCCACTGGGCAAGGAAGACAGCGGAGGCCCAGCTGGGGCTGGCCTCCCAACGAGTAAGGGGTGCCCATCGTACCCTGACCCCCTTGATGTTCGGCATCCTGCCCGTGGCATATGCGGAGTTGGATGGGCGCTTGAAGGCATCATGGCAGCCACAAGGGGGTGAATACAGAATCAGAATCATGACTTTGTGCATGTTAAGGTTTTTCCTAGGTGGGGCATGCGGACTGTGGGTTCCCCTGGCCCAGGGGGAACATGGCAGGGTAGGTTCAATGATGGGCAAGCTCAGATGCTCTCCAACCCCAATAGTGCTAGTGGGCATCTACTACTGGGCAGGGTCCCGTGGGTTTCAGGTGTGCAGCTAATGGCGTTAGGCATTGTACCCTGTGGGCTGGTGACTAGCATTGTGACTGGTAGTGCATAGGGCTGTTCCCTGTGTGTTGTGTACGCCAATGGTAGTGTTGTTGCTGGCATTGACCAAGTGTATCACTGTCTCTCCCCCACCTTTTTGTTTTGTCACCCTGTCCTTGTGTGCATTAGCATCATCTTGCGGAGGAGCAGAGGCACCGGCTATGAGAGCTGCATCCCACATGGGCCTGGAGACCGAATCCACCGACGGTAAGGGCACCAGTGGGACGGAGGGTGAGGGAAGCACCACGATGGAGACAGGAGGGGACGTTACCAACAGAGACTCCTCCTCCGATGGAAGCTCCCTGGCGGTGGCGTACACCTTTCTGCCCACCACAATAACAGGTACAGCCACCACCCCCGTACCAGCACCGCCCTCCCAGCAGCCCCTCAGCATGTTTCCCGTGCCCGCTCACTTAGGAAGGTGGGCATCTCCTTTGCCTCAGGCACCTCAGGCCCTGCCCCAGTCAGCCCTGCTGCCCTCAGTGAGGAGGCTATTGACCTCCTGCGATCCCTCTCTGTTGGGCCGTCAACCATCCTGAATGCCATCCAGGATGTAACAGGGCATTTGCAACAAACAAATGCATACCTGGAGGGCATTCACTCTGGCGTGGCGGCCCAACAGTGAGCATTCCAGGCTCTAGCCTCCGCACTGATGGCAGCCATTGTCCCTGTCTCCAGCCTCCCCCCTGCAACTTCCTCTACCCAGTCCCAATCACCTCAACCCCAGCCTATCCCAATCACACCTTCAGACAAGCAATCACCCAAATCAACACACAGAAGTGGCTTAGGCAAACACAAGCACAACACTTCATTTCACAGGCACTCACACAAGCTCCATTTCCATGCAGACACACCAACACCCACTGCCTCCACTGTGTCCCCCTCCTCCTCATCATCCACCTCCCTCCCAGTAGCGTCTCCACTCACACCTGCATGCACTACATCCTCATCCACTACCTCCATCACCAGCACGCCTATCAGTACACGCCCCTCACTGGCAGCCACCACCCCCACATCCATGCACACATCCCCTGTGTCCTCAAGAAACTTTTCAACGCCAATATTGACCTACCCCTCCGTCCCCCATCCTTCACCTTGGGCCAGGGTGGCCAGAACCCAGCCCAACACTCAGCCACCCAGTCTCCGGCCACTGTGTTTTCTGAAGCCGTGAGAGGCTCCAAGGAGGCACCCATCAGCCCACCAGTGTGCCAGCACCACCTGTCAAAGCCAAGAACGGTCCCCCACCTGGCAAGGGCAAGAAGGGGACACCAGCCAGGAAGGGGAAGGAGGCACAACCAGCCAGCAAGGGCACGACAAAGACCCCAGCTGGCAGAAGCAAGGAGGCACCACCATCTGCCAAGGGCAGGAAGGGGCACAGAACACCAGCCATGGCACTTAAGCCGTCCGAGGCTGCAGGTGAAGGCCTGGAGGCTACCACCACCACGGCCAGCACCGCCACCTACACCGTGGCCAGCACCGCTACCAGCAGCACCACTGCCAGCAGCAGCAGCCCCTTGGGCAGCCGTCCGAGGCTGCAGGTGAAGGCCTGGAGGCTACCACCACCACTGCCTGCACCGCCACCTGCACCGCGGCCAGCACCGCCACCTGCCTCACCGCCAGCAGCACCACTGCCAGCAGCCCCAGTGGGCAGCCATCCGAGGCTGCAGGTGATGACCTGAAGGCTACCACCACCACTGCCTGCACCACCACCTGCAGCACAACTGGCATCCACTGAGCAACCGTCACCGCCGGAGAGCAGTTTGTAGTGGTGACTACATGGGCTGCAGTGCATCCTGGACCCTGCAACACCTGTCGGTATGACACACAGGTGAGAGACTGTGACCTTGCATCATCCAGGATGAAGCACACTGGGCACAGGGCCCCCTCCAGAACCAGTGGAAGAAGCCATCCAATCAGCCCCTCCTTGCCAGGATGAAGCACACTGGGCACAAAGCCTCCTCCAGAACCAGTGAAAGAAGCCATCCAGCCAGCCCCTCCTTGCCAGGATGAAGCACAGAGGGCACAAAGCCCCCTCCAGAACCAGCAGAAGAAGCCATCCACTCAGCTCCTCCTTGCCAGGATGAAGCACACTGGGCACCATACCCCCTCCAGAACCATTGGGAAACTGGCACCCTCTTGAGAGACTGTGGCCTTGCACTCCCCAGGACCAAGCAGTGGGCAAACCATCCACTTGAGAGACTGTGGCTTTGCACTCCCCAGGACCAAGCAGTGGGCATGGAGCCCCCTCCAGGCCAGTGGCATTATACCATCTTCTGGCTGTGGTGCCCCCCATTCCCTTTTCCCCTGAGGTGCCTGTGTGTTTTCTATCTGATGCCCCTGTAGTGTTCTCTCCGTATTGAGGCAGGAGTCAAGTGTGGCCTTGGCCTATGTGTTTTGGGCCAGTGGGCTACGGACATTTTGGAATGGGCATTGTCCCTCCTTTTGTATATATTATACATATTGTACATACTGTTTATTTCTTTATGAATGTATTTCTCAAAATTTCTAATATTACACTCATTTTACTCCATTCCTTTTGTCCTTGCATTATTCCTGAGGGTTACAGGGTGTATATGTAATGTTGTTGGATGTGTTTGTGTGTTGGCGGTAAGGGTGGGGTTAGGGGTGGGGATGTTGCGTGTTGCGTGTGTGTGTCACTCTCTTTTTTCTCCCCACCTCCCCTGTGTGCTAGGTGCAGTACTCACCGTGGTCGTCTTCATCAACGTTCATGCTCCTGGTGTATGAGAAGATACACCAGCATGGGGAACACCTGTAGTTTGGGCTCCATGGCGTCCTGGTTCTTCCTTGAGTGTCGAGAGGTGGGTCGTTTCTCTTCAGAGTAGTGTTTCTGCCGTGCTTTTGATGGCATTGGTACCACCCAGGAAAAGCTGGCGGATGGGCATGTTGTAATGCAGTGGGCGGTCCATTGTCTTCCGCCTGGCTGTTGGCGGTTACCGCCGTGGTGCTTGTTGCTACCACCACGACGGTCAAAGTGTTAAATTGGCTCTATGTGTTGGCGGTTTCCCCCATGGTCATGATTCCAATTTTTTTACCGCCTGCCTGTTGGCGGTATTACCGCCGCTTTATCGCTGACCGCCAGGGTTGTAATGACGGCCTCAATGTGTGTTGTAGTAAAGTCACTGCATGCCGTGGTGTTGCCATCTAACTCTAAGACTTTCTGTGCCCTTGTGAGGTCACTGAAGTTGGTGATTCTGGTGCACTGCTGGGACAGGGCTGCTTTGTGTGAGGATGACTTCCTCTATTTCCTTCCCTTCCACTGTGAGTTGACCAGTTGTTGTTGATGTTTCCTGGATCTCCTCACCTTCACCACTGCGACCACCTTCAGATATTCTTTTAAGGTGCTCCTCCCACCGGATTGCGTGGTGTTTTATTCATATGGGTTATCTGGCCTCCACTACCATATTTTGAACCAGTGTTGTGTTGCCATTTTAGTTATAGCTCCATGCACGTTATTTTAACACACTAGGCCGCTGTGCACTTTAACCTAGATATATTCTATTCAGCTTCGTCTTATTACTGTTACAATAACCATTTTTATAGTCTTGTTTTATTTTCCGTTTATCTAACGGTTTTTGCCTAGGCCAGCACTCTGTTCTCAAACAAGACATTTTTGATCACTCTGTGCTTCTTCCAAGGCTACAGCATGGTACATTGCTGATGAACATGGTAGAAGTTTAGTCTCCAACATTCATAGAAAACGCACATCCTTACATAGGGACATTTCCTCAGAACATCAGCCGTGTTGTTATAAAAACACTTCCTTGTCCCTTACACGTTGGAGGGAGATTCCAGCCAGGGAACCACGACTGTATGCTGATTACTAAATGCTTTGCTACAGATGCTAACCCAGACCGCAGGCCTTTGCTCAGGTATGGGGGTTGATGCATTCCCAGGGGATCCTGAAGGGCAGAATTAGAGCTTAACATGCTGTGCTCTATCCTAGCCTAGGTAGGAGCTGATCCATTGATTATAATGACAATATGATAGCGTTGTTTTTATGCTTTTCTCGTCACAATTTTAATACCGTCATGTTGTGTTATCCTAGTTATTGTAGCCCATGCTTTGCTATCTAAGACACAGTCATTTTATTAAACTCATTATTGAAACATATACTGCTTCCGTTTGTCATTTATATATGAGACTGAATTGTAAATCAAAGAACCGGATGAGACCTGAGTGACCACGACTTTCCTGAGAAGCTAAGTATGTCATGCGCTCGGCTGCCCAGTCATCCCTATCCTTGGGTAGAGATGAGGCACTGCTAGTTAGCTGGAGCAAAACCCGTATTGGAGTGACCTGTGTCACCCGCAGTGGGTTAGACTTAGGCCCTCATTCCGACATTGGCCGGCGGCGGTCGCCGCCGGCCTGTCGGGGGCCGCCAGAATACCGTTCCGCGGTCGAAAGACCGCGGCGGTGATTCTGACTTTCCCGCTGGGCTGGCGGGCGGCCGCCTTCAGGCCGCCCGCCAGCCCAGCGGGAAAGAGGCTTCCACGATGAAGCCGGCTCGGAATCGAGCCGGCGGAGTGGAAGCTGTGCGACGGGTGCAGTTGCACCCGTCGCGTATTTCACTGTCTGCGAAGCAGACAGTGAAATACATTTAGGGGCCCTCTTACGGGGGCCCCTGCAGTGCCCATGCCAGTGGCATGGGCACTGCAGGGGCCCCCAGGGGCCCCGCGACCCCCCCTACCGCCATCCGGTTCCCGGCGGGAGAACCGCCGTGAACTGGATGGCGGTAGGGGGGGTCGGAATCCCCTCGGCGGCGCAGCTAGCTGCGCCGCCTTGGAGGATTCCTATGGGCGGCGGTACACTGGCGGGAGACCGCCAGTGTTGCCGGTCCGACCGCGGCTTTACCGCCGTGGTCGGAATGCCCATTGGAGCACCGCCGGCCTGTTGGCGGTGCTCCCGCGGTCCTCCACCCTGGCGGTTTGAAACCGCCAGGGTCGGAATGAGGGCCTTAGTCTCCCTCACCGCTGGCGATTCTGCCACTCAAAATGCAGTAGTCTCATTGGAATAATGAGAGCCTATGCAACACCAGTCTTACCTCAATTATCACTCATGTGGCAAATGGAGCATATTGCAAAGTTCTCCTCCTTTTGGCTAATCGTAAAAAAGTCCCAAACTGAGGAGGAGTACATTCTTTTTGGGCCACTGCCAATGCCTGTTGAAGAACTGGAGGTAGGTGGGTGTGTTGATTGGCTATCTGCAGTGCATACTTCTACTGAGTTATGGGTTCGTGCAGGTCTCTGCTGGGCCCTTACAAATATGGGAGCTGGCAGTGCTGCCTGTGCCAATTCTGTAGTGCAGGTTGGATAGTAATATTGGACTACTCTGTGCCAGCTTTCATAAAGACTGGCTTGTCATCATCACCTTCATCATCTCCTTCAATGATTCTAAGGCTTTCTGGAACTTTCTTTCTCCTTGCCTCTCCTGCCATCTCCCAGACTCTGCAAGGGTCCACTTCATGTCCCTATCATTGTCATCAGAAGTAGTGCTTGGAGGAGACAGTGGAGTAGAACCCTTCCTTTTTCTTGCTGGAGTTCTGGGAGCCCTTGATTCCAAAAGGGGAAATTCTTGCTCAACAGAAAGATCAACCTCCTGTTGTTCTCCAACATCAGGAAGATTCACTATTGTTGTCTCTGGCAGCTGTCCACTTTGCTCTGTTTCCTGAAATTATTGGGTACTACTTTACGAAAGGGACAAATCCCATTCTACATCACTGCTCGTCGGCATCACCATGATTGTAGTGGCTGCCTCACTGACAGACATGGTCTTGGGCTTAGGTTGGAGTGGTGCTGCTGATGTGGGAATGCTGCTACCAGGTTCCTCTCTAGAGGTGGGTGCTGCAGGCACACGTCACCCAAAAAAGGGTGCAGTTGGCACGCCACTGGAGGAAAGCTGCTTCTTCTCACTGGCCACTTTCTTGGGAGCAGCTTTCTTTGGGGCTATCTTAAGCTCTAAGTTGTCAGTGGTACTAAGATGCACAAGCAAAAGAGTGTGGCAGACCAAAGTAACTGTAAAACCTTCTTCTTCGCAGTACTGCGGGTGATGTGGAGTCTCTTCAGTTGTGCACCTATAAACAACCAAGCATGAAAATCATGTAATCAGTGAAACATGGCATTGTTGCAGGTTGAAATAGTACAGACAAATAAAATGTTAGTGCGGTTGGTTACATACCTAATTAATAAAATACCAATTTAATCAAACATTGTAAAGTCAAACCACACCACCACACAACAAAAATATTACATTTCATATCAGAAAGCACGACAACATGCAGATCTAGCATTTTGCTTTAGCACCATCTGTTTTGAAGGAGGCACCTGGGGTAGCCAGAGAGAGGTGCATGGATAAATGGAATAATCTTTTAAAAAACCTATGGTGGGAAGGTGGTCCAAGGGAAAATTGAATAATCATTAATAAAATTAATTATTCTGTTGAGCTGTGTGCAGTGCTCCACAGCCAGGGTGTCCTGGAGGAAATAGAATTACACCTAAAGAAAACGAATGCTGTATTGCAGCTTTGCATTTTTGATAGATGAATGGATGGATGGATGAATTAATAGATGGATGGTATAGATGGAGGAGTAGATGGATGTGGGTGGATGGATAAAAGCAAAATGCAGAATAAAATAAAATAATCATAAACATAAAAACACCAACAACAAGGAGGAAGGAGGCATGGCAAATAAAAAAACCACATACAAACATATGGTAAAGGGACACTGGCTGAATGGACAAAATGGCCTCCAGACACATAGTCAAACAACAAGGAGTAAAGAGCCATGGCAAGCAAAGTACACATGCAAACCTATTGCAAAAGTGCACAGGCTGCATGCACAAAATAGTTGCCAGCAAGTCACATGGTCAAAAAACTACTGCGAACAAGGAGGCATGGGGAACAAAGAACACGTGCAAGCTTATGGTAAAGGGACGCTGGCTGGATGGCAAAATGGCTGCCAGCCACATGGTCAAACAACAACTGCGAACAAGGAGGCATTGGGAACAAAGAACACATGCATGCCTATGGACGGAAAATGGCCCTTGGTTGCACTGCATGGAGAAGAAAGAGAAATACTGGGCAATGACACACGCACACAGACACACACTCACACACACACTGGCATAAGGAGGCAAGGTGGTGGTAACACTGAAGAAAAGTGACCAACAAAAATTCAGCAAGGCAAAACATGAAAATTAACTCAGCTATACAGATTTCACAACAACACACATCCCCATATGCCATCAGATATTACCCCAGAACATATACACTTGTTGCAAAGACAACTTGAAATGTAAACAATACCCAACGTTTTTAATTATTCCACTGCCAACCCTGCCATAAATAAAGTCTTAGAAACATATACCACTGAAATATTTATTATTTCATGCACTGATGATTACTAGTGCCGGTTCCTATTGGCTAGATTGCCCTTTGGAAATCTGGGCCACATACTAAAATAATATTGCAAATGGTACAAACATGTAGAACAGGTACTGAGCTGTGCAACCATTTTCTTTTACAAAGGGTGGAATATCAATGAAATGCAAAATAAATAAAAACTAGGCATATACTAAGACTTCATGCCATCCACCACTATAAAATTAAAACATCGAATTAAAGTACAAAGAAATACTGGTGCATGCCCAAGCAAACAAACAACACCCTTGTACAATAGTTTTGTAGCTTACTTGTGTGATTCAACAAAAACAAAGTCCTTTAATCCAAAGGTACATCCAGGCGACAAAGAGAGTGATCCTTCCACCTCGAAAACAAAGTGAAAAGTGACCAGGAGATGGAAAAAGCACTGGGAGGAGCCTGCAGGACAGGAATAGGAAATTAGAGTCTCTGACACACTTCTTTCCTGTTTGACAAAAAGGCTTCTCAATCTGAAAAACAAATTAGAGGTCCATTGGAGAAGACAATCTAGTCAAAATCTCTTTTTGACTAAATTTAGTGGCTCTGGAGTAGAAAATCCACTCTAAAAGTGGGTTAGCACTCGTGAGTGGCATGGCCAGAAGCAGCGCAAATGAATGCAAACTCTTGTGCATGCTAGCGACCTGGGAGTACCATGATGCTCGCAAGAGAGGACAAAAACCCAATCTCTTGAGCGCAAACACACTCAGTTCCATGATGGAGTGCAGAATTCGGGAACTCTGCACTACTCCGCAATGCCCTAAGTGCCCGAATCTTGCAAACTCCACTGGCGGAGCAGAGGTCTACACCCAAGCCTGGTGATAGTACAAGGATGAGCCAGACGCAGGGCCAGGAAGATAAAGGTCAGAAGAACTACAACCACAAGCACTAGATTCAGGAAACCAGTAGTAGAGTGACTGGAACAAGTTAGACCAGAGCCAGGATGAGAACAATGAGGGCCAAAACATTCAAGAAAAGGAGAACTTGGAACAGGGCTAGGAGGAGGACCAATGCCTAAAGGAACAGAAGGACCTGAAAGGAAAGGAATAAGACTGGGAGCAGAAGGACAACTATGTGAGTCCAGGTCATCACTTTAGAAAATGGTTCTTATCCATGTTTCTTATGCTTCCAACTCCTATAAATCCTGACTCTTCAGCCAACATGAAGAGCTGGTAAGTATCTGCTGGAAAATCAGAGCAGGAAAAGTGAATAAAAAGCAGTGACTATTACATTCAGACCTCTGACTGAAAGAAGATGCTTTATGATGCTGGCAGAGTAGCCTGAGGATGGATCTGTGGGCATAGGGACTGAAACTTGACAGAGGAGGTTAAAGGAGAATGGCTAAAAATAACTGTGTCTGTGAAGGCTACCAGAGAGAGTGTGAGAAACTCAGAGGACTCAAGTCAGGAAAAATGGTTAATGACTAACAAAGGGGTCAAAAGGCTATGCCAATCAGCAAAGGGCATATCAGGATCAAAATAGGGCTTTGATGAGCAGAAGAGGGGTAATCAAGGCTCCAGAAAGATTGTCTCAGATGGCCCATAGAGGGATTCTCTTAACCCCCAGACCTTTGTGATGGCATTCCATATGCATGTATGTATGGAGGTAATGTAGAAAGTCCATGGTAGAAATAGTCAGTCTCTGATGAAAGTCTACATGCATGAACCAAAGGGATGAATTTTGCATGACTTTGTGGAAAGTAGATACAGCTTCACTATACAGTGAGCGTGTATTGACTGCATCACTGTGGGTGGAGGATGGCGACCCAGAAGTGAGATAGAATTGAGAAAATGATTCACTGGGCCACAGGATTCAAGCTAGCCTGGCTGTTGAGGGGCGACACCCCCAAAACGGTCCCAGGATGCTTGATTCAAGTCCACAGAGGACTTGGCCTAGCAATTCAGGCTGAACTATTCCCATTGGGAGAAGGGTCAAGACTGATTTGCATAAGGATGGTAATGTAAAAGGGACGAGATAAACAATCACCCTGTCACCTTGGTAGAAACTTCCCAGTGTATGGGACTATAGGGTTTTTTGGTCTGAAAAAATAAACACTCCTTTGGGATTCTGTTTTTTAAAAACTTTGTGAAATGTTTGCCAACTGGCCATAACATCTGACAGTATTGTCCTTCAAACATTTAATGGACAGACAGGAACCCCCATGATAGAAGTTCCTGTCAATGTAGAGAGTTGTCCACAGGGCCAGCAAACAACTCTAAATTTTGCACGCTGAGGTCCCTCAGGACAGTGGAGGTATTGTCCTCCACTCTACCAAAAGAGTTATCTCCATCTTTGAAACTCTAAATCAGGACCATAGATTTTCTTCCTTCTGTCATGAGATTGGAATTAAGCCTCTCAGTTATGCTGTGTTGGTCACTTCAGAAGTGCCCTATACAATTATTTCTATTTCAATAAAGATCACCCCAAATATTAGATGGTTCTTATTCATTGAGATATAAAATTTCCAGTTCAGGTTTTTGCTTCACAAATCATTGTTTTCAGGTGTTTTCGTTTGGTTTGTTTAAGTGAACGTTTGCTGCACTGAAAGAGGCATTCTGATAGCATGGAAACATTTAGGTGATCCAATATCTGGCCTCTGAACATTCCCATTGTTTTGTGAGTAAGAATGAATACATAACTTTAGAAGAGTTAACAGCTTTAACTAGCCTTTCAAAGGTTCTAATCATCTTTATCAGTAGTCACCTCTGCAAGTAAACATGAAGAGATTGTGAAGTACGCTAAATCTTCATAAGGGGTCTCCCAAGTTGCCATGTCTTATAATGGAGGGGCATTCTGTGCCATGTCTGTCAAAATAGAGTCGGAACATTCACATATTTAGGGCCTGTAAGTTAGTGTTGCATCTAAGCACTAAGGGGTTCATGTCACAAAATCACAGGTTTGGTGACCACAAATGTGCTTATCATGATGTACAAACTCCTTTTTAGGAGTTGGTAAATGATCAACTAGTGAAAGGCATTATGTGATCTCTTTAAAAATAAAAATAGGCAGGTTCATAAAAAAAGGTTTCTTGACTCCCCTTTCCACTTTGGAAAGGAATTCATTGGTAGTTTATGACTGCAATTGCTATACCCATAGCACTCTTTTCACTTTGGAATCCTGGTGGCAGCCTAAGAATGGAAATGTTTTCTGAAACTGAAAACCTTTTTCTTTTTAAACCAGCACTGGTTCCTTTAAGGAACCTGGGCTGCTTTGAAAAAGAAACCTTTTCCGTTTAGAATGTAGTTATAGAGGTGATGGTAGGCTGTCCCTTCACGGCCAGCAGCCAAACAACGCAGACTCACTTCCATTTAGCCAGTGGCTGGGTAAATAGTAAAGTTTTTCTGCTATTTGCATGGCTGCTGGCCAAACAGTGCTGACTTTCCATTATTTAGCCAGCGGCCAAGTAAACAGTGACGTTTTTCTACTATTTTCAAGGCATCCAGCCAAAGAGTAAAGAACTTTTACTATTTAGCCAGTGGCCGGTGAACTGCAGAGAAAATTCACTATGTTTCCAGTGGCTGGGTAAATACCTGCTACCTTAAGTAACTAGTTTATCAGTGCCAACTAGTTCGCAGCTGGTCAGTGTGAGTCCATGAGTTCTAGTGGGGAGTTGGGGATAGATTTTTCTCCTGGGATTTAATTGTAACCTTGTGGGACTGAGGGCACCGGAGACCCAACAATTTTGACATCCCAAAATTTGATCTCAACTGAATGCACAAAAATCACTGAATCAGAGACAGTGTTAAGCCTCAATTTAATGAGGCAATGTGTCTCTGGTGGTAAGGCACCTCCTAGCACACCAAAATATCAGAAAACAGTCAAAGTAGGTAAAAGGGCCCACTCAACACCTGAGTTTTAGCTCAGCAGAAGAGTTAAGGGGTTGTATTACAAAATTAAAAAAAGAAGGCACTGTAAACTCAAAACCATGAGAGCTCTCAGCCTATACAGCATTACAGAGAAGTGCAAAATCAAAAGCATTCAAAATCTCAAGTGAGTAGCAAAATCAGGAGAGAAATGGGCAGCACCCCTAGTAGTATATGAGAGATCTCCTGCTCACCCCAAAGGTGAGGGGTTTTATACTTTATTTTCACATATGAAATTAGCAAATTAATTATGGTATACTTAAACATTTTACTTTCACAACAAATCAGAGCACAGTCCCATTGAGCATCATCTTGTCTAAACATTTAAGCACTACCTTACTTCATGAATAATTATTCTGCCTACACTCATCGATGGTACCCGGAGATGGTGGAACAAACCGGATACATGAACAACAGCAAGCTATTATGAATGAATATGGCACAGTGAACTCAACAAAAGACCTTGAAGCAACAGCTGCAGTTTTGTGACTGAGCCAGAGAAGATTCATTGAAAACAGCGTGAACAATGACAATGGAAATAAAGAAATATGATCCTGTGCAACTGCATGCTGCAGAAATCAGAAACAGTGACATGTGCAAGGGGAAGACAAGAGTGACAGCCATTATGAGAAACATGGCTGCTAGGTTCAAACTGAGGCCTAGTTAACAAGGGTCAGGAAAACATATTTCTACAAAACATAGGGAATTGTTTTAAAAGCAGCAGTACTATATCAGCCAGCACATTGTAATAAAGTGTGAAATTACAATCTGTACATTGTTAATGATGTAAACGATAAAATAGAAATATACACAAATCCTCCATAGAGCCATCAAGTGCTCAGGTCTCACATGTAGGCTTTCTTGATTTTTTCCTGAGATCCCATCTTTTTATCAGCTATCTTCCTGTACTTGGACACCTACTCAAAGGGGTTATAGCAGAGAAAATATATAGTCCTTAACAGTAATTTCTCATTTACAGGATATGGTCAATGGTGTTCATCTTACTCTCATTGTAGAGGTGACATTTTAACAGAAAATGGGTGAGGTCATCAAATTCACCACAAGCATAACTTGGGGAGGCGGATGCCTTTCTTGTGCTCAAAAAGGAGCTTAAGCCCTCCTGGCAAACAAGAACAGTCTGTGTAGCTTCGCTGGATGAAGATTCTCGAACATCTTACGTCTTTCATTTATTCTGAAGTGGTGAGCTGTTTTCGATGATCTGCTTAATTCTCTGGATAGAAGTAAGTTTCAGAGTGTGATTGTCTGATGAAAGGGCTATTCGAAGGCGAGCTACCATATTTTCCCAGGCATCTGGGATCGGAGAGTTATGACTGAGCAACAAATTCTCTTCCCATGCTTTGTTAATCAGATTAGTTTCTTGACATATTATCCTCTTCAGTCCATAGTTTAAAGGAACCTTGTGCCATCAGTTTTGAATGGAGGTGTGGCATACACCATCCTTGAGGGCTGCAATGGGGAATCATATGCAAAGGAACAGAAGTTTTTTCCAGAATCTTCTTTCCTGGGACCCTATTTTGGATTCTCTCTTGTCTAGGTACAGAGTTTGGATCCAGGAACAGTCTCACTTACCGCCTTTGCCATGATGACCTTGTCTATACTTACGGAGAAATAATATTTCTTCACATTGACCATCTTTAGGATTACATTATAGGAAGACGTTACCCTTTAAGTAAATACCACACAGATAAATACCTAGCCCTTTTTAGTACTTTACCCATCAATACTTTACAACACAGATAACAATTTTTTCAAATGACATTATAATTATGTAATAAAAAAAGATTTAAGAGTGGAAGAATGGGTAGGGGTTGAGGGATGGGTAAGGGTAAGAGGGCAAAGGAAAGTAATGCATTAGGGGTCAGGGGATGGGTAGAGGTAAAGGGAGGTAAATATTGTTTAGGGTTCAGGTTCAATGGAGGGTAGGGGTGCAAGGCTAAGGGTAATTTAGGTTTCAGATTAAGGTAGAGGGGTTTTAGGTTCAGGCTGGTAGAAGTAAATGGGGTACAGGCTTTTTAGGGTTCAGGGGTAGGTGGTGGTAAATGACGATTATGGGTTTTAGGGTTTGTAAGAGGAAAGAGGAGGTAAGTGGTTCTAAAGGGTTCAGGTGAGGGTAGAGGTAAAATAAATCAAAGGGTTCCTATTTTTCGAGGGAGTGTAGGGGTAAAGTGAAGTTACTGAATTGAAAAAGGGTAGGTGAGAGTTGATACCCAAAAAAAAGGAAAAAGAAAAACAGGGAACATTTGCATCACCCTCCTAAAAACAAAATCATAAAGTTATCATTTATATAAATGTATATAAATATATGGAAGAATGTTAGACTTTACAGCAACAATGTAGGATAAAGGCATGCGTTGTAAAGCCCTGAGTGGAATTGGAATGAGTTGTAAATGTCTATTGGTTGTAATGCCTGTGAGGTAAAGACATGTGGTGTGATACCCTGGGATGTAAGGTTTATTATTCATCTGAGTAGAGCATCCTAACCAGTGATAGTGAGGACAGGCCCATGCCCTGCAGTTTTTCTCAAGTTCTCAGTCTTGCCACCAGGACAAAGGAAGCATTGAAGTTGAGAAATACTATACTGAGGGCCATTTTTTTGGGATGTTATACTTGAACACAATGTGGGTAAGGTTGAAGATCTAATCTATTGTAGAGCTATTGTATCTGAAGACTTCTTGTATCATATTTAGGATGTTCTCTTGCTTGGTGTAATACTTTATGCCAATGCGTATCAAAGTGGACTAGATTTTGCAATCAATGTCAATTGGACTGTTAGTTCTATAGGATTTTGGGTCTATTTGTGAACCCTTTTTGTCTATTGGGATGATCACACTATTTGTCCAAGTTGAGAGACAAGACGTTGCCATAGAGGTGGCAGTACTTGAAGACATCTGCTGAAACCATATTAGGAGGACCAAGTGTTTCATCTTTGCTAGGTTGTTTATTATGATTAAAATCCTATCTTGGGTGAATATATCTTCGAAGAAGGCTCTTTTTTGTTGGCTTGTATCTCTGTTTTGCTGTCTCAAGTGGATTTCCTATGCTGTTCCTGAACACTGCATTTGATGTCTGATTTATTAAATCAAAGACTGATTTAACATGGTTGATCCTTGTTTCTTCTAGGACAATTCCTTCAAACATCTTTCTTTGTGTTACTAGTCCTTCCCTGATTTTTGCAATATCGACTGGAGTCCTTTGCTTAGTGTTACTTTTTCAATAGCTTTGTAACAAGACCCCCTCCTGACCCATCTTCTCATCTGTACTGGATGCACCGCAGTCTGTAACACTCAACTCTATTCTGGAGAGCAATGAGACCTAGGGAAGAAAAACACAGCAGAATCATGGTGGGCGGAAACAGGAGTAGCATCAAAGCTGATGACAGACTTCTCCTGACAGGTGCTAGGGGGCCGGGCTGACTCACACAAAAGGCCTGTTGACTGGGCAGGAGAGGAGAACACCAGAACTGCTGTAGAGCCAGAGAAGGAAAGAGAAGGAGACATCAGGTTCAGGAAGGGAGAGCGCGAGTGGGACACCAGTGGCAACCTAGAAGAGCAGGAGGGAAGACCAAAGTGGAGCAGTGTGGCTCAAATGAGGATGGGAGCAGAAGAAGTCCTGCAGCTCAGGCTAGCAGGAAATGGGTGTCGACATATGGTACAATGCCGACTGGGATATGCCACCGGAGAAGCTGCTGCATTCCCCCACAGCCTAAGAAGGCTGTGGTTTAAGCAGTGAGCGCTAGGGACAAAGAGGGGAAAGTGTATAAACCTAAAGTATTTGCTCTTCACTAAGTGCATGTTGTTGTGTTGTGGATCCTGTGGGGTGAATCCATCTTGCTATCTTATATATTAGAGAGGTTAATAAAGGGAAGGGGATAGCCTGTGAGCGAATTTAACAGGTCCCTTGCATGGTTGTAGTTCCGGGTTGAAAGCCCTGTAATGTTTTTATTTTGTGAGTTTTTTATGTTTTCAAGTAATATTTTCTTTTGGATGCCTTTATCACAAAGATCCTTCATCACTTTACCTTCGGTCCTGACACCGTCAACTCCCCCTCTATTAAGCACAAGAATAAGAAAAGGAGAAGAAATCCAAAACCCCTAACATTGCACTTGGTGATATGGTTATGGGAGATATACAAAGAAAAGATTTAGCACTGAAGGGGTAGTAAGGGTGAAGATAGCTGCACTTCCAGGGGAGTAATCACAGTAATGAAAATTATACAATAAAAGATGGGGCAGGTAGTCAAGGTGCCTTACTTCTCATAGGCACAGACAATGTGTAAGGCTATACACAAATAATATTGAGCAAAGCAGACCACAGCACACAGTAGGAAAAAGGCCAAACCGGATGAGGAGTAACCTTTAGTAATGTTTCGTACAATTACATCGTCTATCGATTCTATCTTTAGGCTGTTCAGCTAAGAACAAAACAAAGTATGAGTATATATATATATGTTTTTCTGCAGCCTTGAAAAAGTCACCTGCGTGACGAAACACGTGTTGGATGTGTTTGGATGGATGTTCTCTCTCAGTGAATCTAACTGCATTTTCAAAGAAAGAGACATTCTTCTAAGAACATGTGAATACCCATGCGCCTCCTTCTTCTTCTTTGTAACGGAACTCACGCACCGCGGATCATATTACCTACATCGTACTGCTGTTCACACTGTGTGCTGTGGTCTGCTTTCCTCAAAAGATTTAGCATACTTACCACAGTATTCATTGTTATTCTTTTCCTCTGAGGGCTCTGGTGGTAGTCCTACACTGGAGAACCCAGAAAAAGGAGAGAACAAGAAACAGAATAGCATATGCTCATCATATGATGGACCAGACGGAGAAGAATCAGACCATACAACTAAGTTTTTGAATATTTCTATCTCACTTTGAGAAACATAATATTTATGTAACTTATGAAGAATAAAATAAATAAAGACATAATTCTGTGATACAATAAGCCTCCAAAGCCGTATTTCTGTCTTGGTCTCCCACAGGATCACCATTTGTTCTCTTTGCTTGCCCCCTTTTCACTCTTAACAACATATTTATAGTGGGTATGTGCTTTCCTTATTTGTTCAGGGTCAGTCTTAAAATGTAGTAATATTTTCAGATCTTCTTTGCAGGATTTGCACTCTTTGTTGAGGGAGATTGTTTTTCAGTAAATCTTGAGAATGATTTTCCAATCATTGGTAATAAGGATGTTATTAGGTTTTGGAAGTTAGTCTGCCAACTTGAGGCACTGATCAAGTTACCTAATAGTTGTCCACTATTTTTGTCTATGAGCCAGTTATTGGTCTTTAAAGGTCTGATTCCATCTTACTCCTAATTTGCCACCCAAGGCCCACGATCTGTCTAGGTCTTGGATAATTTTTATCTCATTTGTCATGTTTCCTGGGATGTCCAGAAGAAGAGCTTTAAAATCACTTTTCTGATGAATCCTCGTGTTCTTAAAGTGGTGGCAATCTTCCAATCCAAGAAGGATATAGTTTACTACTGTCCAGGCACTGCTCGCATTGTAGGTTGGAATTGCAAAGAAATTGTTATCAAATAAATTGTGGGCAGTAGAGCAAAACGTTGGAGGAGGAAGCCTCATGAACTGTTTTTTTGTGAAGCTTGGTTGTTTAAATGGAATCCCCAATACTGCTTTAAGTCCATCAATTTCCTTTGTTGAGTCAAATTGAAAACTGCATAAAGCCTCAACCGTTTTCATGCCTACAGGTTTATAAATTCAAATTTTGATGAAATTGAGCAGGCTGAGAATACACTCTATTTTTTTATTATACATAGACACTATTTACACTCATCAGATAGTGATGTAGTAGTAGTATATCACACATCAGAATATTCTTGTGTCTCTCCTCACATAGCCTGATTTTGCAGCAATTTCCAACTCTACCTGCTGCTTCAGGTGCCAATCTTTGTGGTGTCACCTTTGGAGTGATTAGTGTATCTGGGGATTACCCATGGCAATGCCATTCAGGTTTCTTTGAGGACCTAGATGTATTCCTCTTTAAAGTAGTTCATTAGATCGATGTCTCTTAATTTTGGCGATATTCTGACATTCTATAAAAGGTTCTGTCTTTTGTTTTCTTTTCTAGTAAAGCTGTCTCTAGGTCTCTGTGACATGAATGCCTGATTGCACTACTTTTATTTGGATGGATTCCCTTTTCTTGGATGTGATGGGGAGGTGTTTCCCTTGGTGGGACCCTTGTTTTTTCCTCTGCTACTGTTAAGCTTTTCTTTTGTTTTTTTCTATCTCAATGGATTTCCTGGATGTTTAGAGCATAATTAGGCAGATTGGATGTAGTTGCAAGATTTATTTCACTTCTCTAATAAGTGCTTGACTTGTCCCATTTTCTATTGAAAGGTCTTATTTCCAGTTTTTGGCAATGCAGGTCGCTTACTTCTAATAGTTCCTTTTTTATTTGAGTTGTCTTCTGTAAACAATTTAAATTTAGACTTACCTCTCTGCTGTATCCAGTGAGAGATGAACCCTTTATTATTCTGGTGAAAGGTTTGGCTATTTACATATATTTGTGTTAGATTTAAGTATGGTGTGCCAAACAAGAAATGAGTCATATGAGGCCTTGGAGAGGTATAACATCAATTAATGGAGTATAGATTGTCTATTTTCTCTCTCCCATCTTCCACTTTCTTTGTTCCATCTATATACTTGGCAGTGGTGGCTTATATTAATGACAAGTGGTATGTTGTGGGCAGGAATGGGAGGATGTAGGGGGGTTTATAACAAGAAAGTAAAATAAAAACATTCTTGTCTGCCGGCCACTGTCTCAGTGTTCTTCTGCCCTGGTCCTAACTCCTGATTCCCAATGGGCTGGTGCATACTGCGCAGGCTCCAAGACGCCAGTCAAGATGCTGCTATCATGCTGAGAAACCTATTTATCAGCATGAGAGCAAGGCCATGTTTGGCTAGAGTGGGCTAACACTCACTCAGGGCCTGGAGCCTGTGTCTCTTCTCCACCCGGCTGTGCAGCACAGCTCGGGTGGAGAGACCTAACTGCACATGTCAGTTTGGCTGCTTGTGGACATGTGCTACTCCTCCTCCCCCTGCTGTCATCATGGCCCCGCCCCGCCCTAGACTTGGCTAGCTCTAGCACCATAAAACAATTAAAATGATAATAGAATCTTCTTTAATTTCCTTTGGGTCTATGGACCTTATGTTTTTTTTGCCGCTTGGCCATTTTACTAGGGAATGGGCTAACTGGCCGCAGTTAGTAGTTTGCAAAAGTTGAAGATTCTTCAGATCAATTGGACTGTTTTCTGTTTGCCAGGCAGAATCACCAATTGCTTCTTTCAGATAATAATCATGTTGTTTGGGGTTAAGGACATCTTGCAGGTATAATTCGGAAGCTTCAGGTCAATCTTTGGGTTTTGCTCCATTTGTTTGGTTACTTCAGAATGTCAAGAGTTGGGCTTTGGTCCCCCCATCAAAGCTAGGTTTGCCATCTTCCAAATGAACACCTTGAGGACACATTGAGTTACTCTGTGTTTGTAGTATGGGATTATATGTAACCAGTTGCAAAGTTTTGATGATGAATTGAAAAGACGCCACTTCACACATATGTTTTCTTTTTATTTCCTGAATCATTATATCTAGTGTTTTTAGCAATTCAGTGCAATTGAGGCACTCTTCCTGCAGGTGGGATGATAGGATTATAGTGCTGTCTTCGATGGCCAGGCAAGAGTCAGTCATGAAAGGTTCCTTGGGGTTTCTTTTTGAAGTCGTTATCACTGTTTCTGTTTTTTGGCTGATTTGAATATGTTGTCATACATTTTCTCTCCTTCTCATTAGTGGATGATATTTCATGTGCAGGAAGTATAAGAGGGAAATGACTAATGTGGGCAATTGTGTGATACTAGTGTTCTAAGAGAGAACCATTCTCCACCTTTTTATCCTTGATCATTTGGTGATAATACGTTATTCTTGCCAGATTCCTGCCGGGGTTTAGTCTTTCCTTTCTCCCTTTATTCACTACCAATACTCTTTGCACCACACTGTTTTAGGTTAATGGGGTTGGAGTGAAATAATCATTTGAAGCTGCTGGACAAATCTCTTTTATTTTTCTTGATCAATGCTATTGGGGTATGTATTATTTTGAGTGGGGAAGTTCCATGGATGTGAGTGCTTTGGTCGTGCAATCTTAGTGGAGATTTTAAGGGGCGTAGTATCCTGAGTATGCTGGTCTCACTCCATTTAATTAGGTCTTGTGTTATGGTTCTCTCAAAATCTAGCTTCAGTGTCATCTTTGTGCACTCCATTTTTTAGAAAAATGGATTTAGCTAATGGTGTTCCATTTAAGAATTCTAAGTTTTTGAAGGACGGTATTTATTCAAAGTTGTGCATGAAGTGTCAGGGTCTAGTGTCCCTGAAGTACTCAAAAATTCTTGTGCTATTGGTTCAACATCTTTAATGGATGGATTGGCTGAGACAGTGTCCTGACTAGATAAATTCTTAAGGTCTGGTGAGAGGGAAGCAACATCAAGGGGGTCATTACGAGTTTGACGGTCACATGACTGCCATGTTGGTGGTGGCAGTGGTACTGCCAACAGGCTGCAGGAGAAGATCACCAAATTATGACCATGGCAGTCTTCCCAACAGAATATAGCAAATCCACTGCCGGCACTGCCAGTGCTGTCAGGCTGCCACAGATGACGGTATGCACCTTCAGGCCGGTGGAGACCATGTTCCCGCCAGACAGATTAAGAGGCTGCACAGCACCAAGGTTTCCGCCGTGGTCGCACCACCATGGAAACTCTGGCGGAAACCAGCTCTAAAAAAGGAGACACTCACCTTCAGGAACACGTACCCATCTTCAGCCACTATGGAACCTGAGCTCCAAAACACACTCCAACACCCAGACACACAGCATTGGCACAGTCAAACACTACAACACAACTAAATGACACAATAACACCACAACACCTCAAAAGCACCGTCATTCATCCACAATACACACCTCCACTTGACAAATCATACATACACCACAACCTAACAACACCAGAGAACCAATACACACACCACACATCCATACAACAAGGCACATGTCACACGCAGCCAACACACATCACAATGGATCTGACATACCAATCACCACATACAATCACTCATACAGTACAACCACACAAGGACACACAACACTCGAAAAACTCATATATGCTCATCACGCAATACACAGCCATCACAGAGGGGCCAATGAAATGCACACACCCACACATGCTGGCCAGATACAACTGGTAGCACAACCAACACACACACAAAACATACTCACACACAAACTAAAGCAGCCAAGACCAAAACTGCCATGAGAAATGAAAGGCGGGATAAAAATATAACCTTGGAACCAACAACTGGTTGGCCCACATGTATGGCAATAAATAAATAGACATACAAAACTATGTACATAATAACAAGGCTATAGGCCAGTCCAAAGACATATGTGCATCAGGCACATATGGCACATTCCAGTGCCCCTACTTGACGTCTGACTGCCATACAACCTCTACAGGTAGGGGCATCAAGGGGGCAGGCAGGCACCTCATGGAATAGGGGGGTGGAGGGGGAATTTGGGTGTGGGTTTGGGAGGGGGAGGCTTAGGTTGAGAGCTTAGAGGAGGGCTGGGAACTCTTGGGAGGGTTCGGCTTCTTGGCAGGGGAGGGGCATGGGTACTAGCAGAGGGCTGGGGAGGGCTTTGAGGTGGAAGGGCTGGACTTTGGGAGGGACACAGATCTTTTGGGGGTCACATGGGACAGTAGGGAAAAGGGACAACTCCAAGAGGAAAAACGTCTTCAACACATGGGGACGGTCATGGTAAAAGGGAGGGAGAGGGAGTGGTTGTGAGAGGTGTTTTGGTGAATGTCCAGTGTAGTGTCTGTGAAGGTGGGAGTAGTGGGGAGTCAGTGCGGGTAGTGAGCATTGATGTGTCTGCAGGTGGGTATTGTTTGTGTTCATGCCGGTGGCGGGTCTTCTGGTACTTGTGTCTGCTAGTGGTACCCTAGGATGCTGAGGTGGATGCATGCTTGTCTGCCTGTGTGCTTTGACTGGGAGAGGGAAGAGGGTTACGGGATTGGGAAGAGGAAGGTGGAGGGGTGACAGAAGACAAAGGGTGACTGGCTGTCATCAGTGTGGAAGCCAGAACTTGAAAGGATCTTTTTAGGCCAGCCAGTGCACGTGAATGCCCTCCAGGAATGCATTACTCTGCTGGACTTGAGTTGCCAGGCCCTAGATGGAATTCACTATGGTCAACTGACCCACAGAGATCAACCTCAGGAGGTCAATAGCTTCCCCACTGAGGGCAGAAGGGCTGAAAGGGGCAGAGGTGCTTGCAGCGAAGGAGACACTCTCCCTCTTGGGTGAGTGGACACGAACAACTGGGTGAAGAACTACAGGGAGGGCAGTAGTAGTAAGGGGGTGAGGGACAAAGTTGGCGCTGGGGTGGTCCCAGAAGGGTCCGCCACCGCCATGGAGTGTCCACTGGAGGAGGATTCTGAAGATAATGATGTGGATTCTGTCTCACCCGTGGCACTCCCCTTGCCCTCCAAGCCACTGGGTCCCTCGCTGTTGGTGGTATCAGGACTCCAGCATCTGCACTCATCTGTGCCACGTCTCCTTCGCCCGCCAATGTTGATGCACACAACTAGAGAGAGAGGAAGGGAGATAGAGAGAGAAGGTCATCACATTCTTCACATGCACACATTACAACAGGGACAAATATAGGTATACATCTCCTGACTATGCTATATCATTTAGTAACCCATATAACCTACATCATGTCACATGTTACTCCTATTCACCCCTAATCCAATTAAGGTAGTACAATTGGAGCATTCCAAAAAACACCTATAAAGCTGTGGCAGCATACTCATCATGCCCTGGCTGAAGCAGAATATCTACCCTAATCTGGATCATAACTCTCCATTCTCCTAAAACCTTTAGGAAAACCAGTTGACTGATCACAACATAACATGCATGTTCTGAATCTACATTTGACCAGTCCATGTCCATAAGTAATGTCCCATGATAGTTAGGAAAACTCAATTCACAGATCACACAGCAACTGCCATTCTAATCACTTGTCTGGCTGAACCCTCTGTACATGTATGCCATAATAAATCCAATCACTGATGTAGCCACAACATGAGGCACTTCCATACAGGTGACATCTGATGTGTAGAAAATATGCCTGGAGAACAGCCATGTCACTACATTTACTAAATCCCAGAGGAACATCTGCAGATACTGAACACATACACACCAAATCACTTCACACATGCATGTGTATCTACAGCTACATAGTACACATGTGACATGCACTGACAATCACTGAATGCAGTGCAAGAACACCAAAATATTAGCCAGCCATGAAATACATCATAGGGCACCTAACATTCCACCTGACATGCTGTTATAGTTCCACCACATGAGTACATGAGTAAAGTAACATGACTTATACATTTCCTGACATGTGATTATCTGTACCAAAGTCCAGACAACACACATATTCCATTGAAAAGATATGTGCACATGATGTACACATGGAACTACACTACTGCCATTGCACTGACAACATATCCCACACCAACCCCTGTATCGGAATGAGTAGTACAGCTAAACCATTAAATCTTGACATCAGAAGTCATTCAGTAACAATTCCATTCCAAAGTGCCCACATCAACTTGGCTAAAGGTAGCAATGATCAACCCACTCTACTACATGTGCCCCCAAGTAACTATTGAGACATGATGTAGGTAGATAATGACGTGTCACTGTTATTGGTAGGACAATGGCACACAGAGCATGGGCACTGCATATTGTCAAAGGGTAGTTCTACCTAGCCACTTACCGGCTAGAACAAAGCCATTGGGCTAAACACGATTTGCCCATATGTTAATGCCATGGAAATGCATGCAAAGGAAAAAAAGACAAAATCCGACACCCAAAGTAGAATAGTCTTCTCTTGCTACCTTCATATTCCCCATGTTATGAAGATGATGGGATAATGGGGATACATCTACACACCCATATGTACTGTCCTATACTGCCCACACTGTGGAGTCATTGAGATGCCTGCCTCACATGGAGTCAATAACTGTACCAGGACAAATCTTACATGGCCCCTGTACAAAATATGTTAGGCACCCAGTTGCAAATACAAGTGATCAAGACAAATGGGAGCGCTCAGACACCTTAGAGCTACTAAAGCACATATGCTGAAGGATGGACCAGGACATACTCCATGGGTAGGATCAAACAGCAGCTTACATCCATAAAAATGGCTGGGTGGAGTCACACATGTGGCATTGTCATCTGAGCATTTTTACATACAGTCATACAGATGTCTTGACACAGGTGATCTAAACTTACAGATAGCAAACCATGAATGCCAGATCTAAATCTAATAGTCAGGCAATGTGGGAACTAAGGGCCAGATGTAGCAAAGGGTTTTACCCATTCTGTGTCTATGGGACAATTTGTTGGTACATATGGCCCCAAATATTCCCACTAATCTACATACGCTGGCGGTCATGCCCGTTGTCCCCAGTCCTCCAAAGGCAGCAATGTTAACCAATGACAAGTTGCATGGCGGTTGCCCCTTCCAACTGTCCAGTACAGTAGGTCATGTGCCTGCCATTTTGGGCACATGTAATCAATGGATGAGCTAAATAATCTGTGTCAGTCACTTACTCCCCCTATTTTCAGTGTAACCGTACTTTGGGCCATCATGGTTGTGCAACATATTGTGACAAACTTTACACAATAATGTGTTCAGGCTGTCTATATATTGAGAACTAACTAAAGTGACACTAAGGTACACAGGCCACGGCTAGGTATCGGTAGATGCCAAAACATATGTGTAATGAGTCAGTGATAGCAATGTCACCCACACCTGTACAATGGCATATATTTCATTTGTGCATTCCAAATTACATGGAAGCCAATGTGCAGCAATGAGGGTGTATTAGGTGCATATCTATGGTCTGTATTTTACATGTCAGCAATCCTACACCACCTCTATGGATGTTAGGTGTCAGGTAATATACAATGTGTTGGGGATGTGTGCATACTGCATTACTCATTGCACATTCTCTCCTCTCAACATAGTTATCCTGCTATGAGGAGAGTGAGACAACCACAAGTGTACTGTCCACTAGTTGACCTGGCAACCATGGAGGACAGGCATGTCATCCAGACATATTGTCTCAATCGTCATACCATCATGGATCTATGTACATAGTTGGAGCCAGATCTGATGCCAGCCATTCACAATCCCTATTGAATACCTCCTATCATTCAAGTATTGTCAGAGATACACTTCCTTGCCACAGGGTCCTTTCAGAATACAGTCACCTTAATTTCAGGAATGTCTCTGCCCATGTTCAGTCTGGTGTTGAAGGATGCACTGGTGCATTAATGAAGCACCTGGACAGCTACATCAGGTTCCCCCAAAGAGCAGATTTGGCATTTGTGAAGGCAGACTTTTATGAGATGGCACACATTCCACATGTGGTAGGATACATTGATGGCACCCATGTAGCCCTGGTCCCTGCCAGTGACAATGAACATTAACTCAGAGTGACCCATCCTTCCAATACCTACCTTTCCTTTGGCTCACTATCTGGGAGCAATACACAAAGACGAACTGCCAGCCACACCTAGTCACGCAACCATGGATCAGGCCGCAAGCACCAAATGGTTCAGACAAGAAAATGCAAACTTTCTAAAAGTGGCATTTTCAGAATGGTGATTATAACTCGGACTTCATCATAAGAGAGGGCTTTTAGTACAGTTCTTTAGACACCAAAGCATGACCTGTCTATGCATTTCCATTTGAAAGTTACAGCTTGTTAAATGTAAGAAGTTATCTCTAATATTTTCCTATTAGGTAGGCCTTGTAGTACTGTCTCTATCAGGACATGTAAAACGTAAATGTATATGTCCAACATTTAAAACAAACTGCATCTTGCTCTCTGGGCTGTTCAGGGCCTATGTTCAGGCCAGCCTATAATTAAAAAGAAAGTTTTGGGCTTGACCAAAAGTGTATTCTGCCATGTTAACATGATGTATGTATAACTTCACACAGAGGCTGCAATGGTAGGCTTGAGACCTGTTTGAAGGGCTACTTAGGTTAGTGCACAATAAAGCTGAAAGCACACTAGTAACATTCAATTTTTAGGCTCTAGGCACATGTAGTACCACCTTAATAGGAACTTACCAATAAATTAAATAGGCCTATTTTGTTTAAGCCAATTCTACCACGTTTTAAGGTGTGAGCACAAGCACTGGTTAGCAGCGGTAAAGTGCACAGAGTCCTAAAAAACAACAAAAACAGGTTCAGAAAACAGGAGAGTGAAGGCCAAACATTTGGGTATGACCCTAAAGAAAAGGAGCATAATACATGGAAAATAGCCAAATATCAAAAAAGAGAAGGACTAATGACAATAGTGAGTAAAATGAGTGGGACTAAACATTTGGGGCCATATTTATTAAAAAGTGGCGCAGTGCAGCGCAGAAAGTCAACTTGCTGCACTGCATTGTGTTGGACTTTTGGCCATACGCATGGTCATCCCTAGTCTTTTTGCCTCCTTCCTCCTGGTTTTTCTGACCTTTCGCTGTTGGCTCTAGGACTCTGAGCACTTTATCACTGCTGACCAGTGTTAAAGTGCAGGTGCTCTCCCATCTAAAGTTGGTATGATTGGCTTATACCTGATTGGCATATTTAATTTACCTATAAGTCCCTTGTACAGTGGTATCTCTATACCCAGGGCCTGTAAATTAAATACTACTAGTGGGCCTGCAGCGCTGCTTGCGCCACCCACTGAAGTAGACTTTCAAACCTGTCTCAGGCCTGCTAGCGCAGGGCCTGTGTGCGCAGTTTTCTGCCACAGGGACCTGGCATCTAAATTTACTTGCCAGGCCCAGGACTCCCCTTTTACTACATGTAAGTCACCCCTAAAGTACGCCCTGTGGGCAGGGTGCCATGTATGTAGAAAGGCAGGACATGTGCCATATTGCATGGCCTGTCCTGGTAGTGACAAACAGCCTAACTTGGTGTCTCACTGCTGTGAGTGCTGCCTTCTCATAGGATTGCATTAGAAATGCCCTGCCTTATGTGTAGGGGTATTGTCTGATTTATGAGGGCTAGCGTAGGCGTGTTTGGTATGGTTGTGATGGTGATGATAAATACTGCTTACTGGTGTGGGTGTATTTTTTATTACTATCACAGAAATGCCACTTCTAGAAAGTGCGCATTTATCTGTGCTTATGATTCTGGTGTTTTGCAGCTTGACTCCAATCCACGTCTGGGCAGAGTGACAGTTGGGGCTTTGTGCATACTTTTCAGACAGCCTGTACACAGGGAGGGTGGAGGTGTCACTGAGGTGCATCTACATACTGAATAGTCTCCCTGGGCTGAGAGAAGGGAGAGGCGGGGCACACCTACATTTGTAAAGGCTGTGCCCTGGCCTCACACAATAGGGTCGTTAACCCCCCACTGATGTTTGGAGCCTGTGCTGAAAGGAGAGAGGGGGCACTCCCAGAACCAGTTGTAACTGGCTGGAACCTCCTCTCCCTGTCATTGTAAAACACTGTAAAAAAAGGACTATAAGTACAGGGGAATTTTCCCCACAATTTGAACATTCTTGGAACTTGAAACTGGACACAGAACGCTGATGAATGGACTCACCAGGAAACCGCCATGGACTGCTGCTGCTGTGCTGACCTATGACCTGCCTGGTCACTACGAGGAACTGCCACCATCTGCACCCCTTGTGCTGGCCTGTAGCTGGGCCCACCAGCCCTGTGCTCCTTTTTGCTTAAGTTGTTCCCAGGGGCAGGGTGCTGTGGCCCCTGACCCCTGCAACGATCCTTTAAACCTTTGCGCAGAATGCTTTAACCAAGAACAAGGCTTTCTTGTAACTGCTGAGGCTGCTGAGGTGCCATTGCGCTTTGAAAGCGCTTTTCATTTGCTGAAAGAAATCACCGCCGCAGCCCAGGCTGCATTTGTCCTAGCGCTGTGAAAAGCGCTTCGTTGAGATCACCGCCGCAGCCTGGGCTTGTAAATGAGCCCTTGCGCTTTCCTGAGCGCGCTGCCGTGAAGGTGCCCCAAAGATCACCGCCGCAGCCCGGGGAAGTTAATTCGGTAAAGCGCGAGTGTTGCGCGCTTACCGGTGCCCCCAGGGCACGAAGACAACCTTCTTTTTTACATCAGGAGCCAGCGCGCTCCTAGCGGTGCCCCCGGGGTCGGGATCGCTCCGAGGAGCACCCCCGGGGCACCAGCAGGCCCCACCTTGGGCCACGACGCCATCGGGACTGTGAGGGAGAGGAGGACGCCTCTCCTTCGCTTGCGGGAGTCCCGGAGGACTCCTCTGCCACTACGGGCCGGGCGGCAGCCTCACCGGAGGCTCGCCCTGGCCACCGGCTCCCTTGTTGGCCCCCTCGCGGGGCAGTGGCATCTTTATCTGGGAGTCTCCCCCGTGTAAGGGCCAGTAGAGGCCCGGGGAGACCCCCGGAGCTTGCGGGTCCCCAGAGGGGCCCGTTTTTCAACCAGGAGGGGGTGCGTGGCGCCCCCCTCCCCACTTCAAAGGTTTCCCTGACCTGGCCCCCCCTCGAGAAGGCCGGTGGAGGCCTAGGGGGGCCCCCAGTGTTTACGGTCCCCTCAGGGGCCCGTTTTTGGCATAGAGGAGGTGCGTGCCGCCCTCCCCTGACCCCAGGAGATCAGGGAGGCCCCCGTTTTGCGCAGAGGAGCGCCGGGGGCCCCATTATTCATTTTAGGCACTGGAAGTGCCTCTTCATCAAGCCAGGTACTTGTAAAAGGACCAGTATAACCATAATTGAAGTTCTTGCTACAGACTTTGTTAATAGTGTTATATTGCCTACCTGTTCTATGATGCTTTTACATATAGGTGCACATGGTCCTTTTATGGGCATGACTTGCTAATATGTTTCCCTAACTTGCCATAGATTTTCTAATGTTCCTACTATGGACGTTTTATTCTTATGACAAGTGTTCTAATGTGATAACGTGTTTCCTGACTACTGCTTATGTTGCAGAATACTGAGTAACCTGTGTGTTATGTGTGACTACTGCTAGTTTGCAGAGTAACTAATGTGTAACGTTCTGACAACTGCTAAGGTAGCAGGATAGTACTGTTATGTGATGTTGGTCTGATAATTACGTTGTGTACAATACAGTGTATTTTTTATATAATCTGGTGTTGTGTTTCCTTTGTGGTGGGGATATTGCGTCACATGTATGTGTGTGTTGTGCAAACGCTTTACGCATTGCCTCCGGGTTAAGCCTGACTGCTCGTGCCAAGCTACCAAGGGGGTGAGCAGGGGTTATCTTGGACGTGTAACTCCCTTGCCCTGACTAGAGTGGGTAAGTTCTGCCTGGCTGAGGTGCATACCCTAGCCAACCAGAAACCCCATTTCTAACATTGGAAGTCAGCGGTGAGGATAGGACTTGCGCTTGCACAATACCATTGTGACTCATTATTTCACTACAAGGATTGCGTTTAGACCATCACATGTTTGGCTTCTCTTAACTTTCTCTCTTTGGTCATTTTTCCTGTTTTCAGTTCTCACGCTTGGGTATTGTGGTTGTCACAGTTGAGTTATTTGTACCTTTTCAAGATGGGGCTTACCTTTGATTTAGAGGACCTGCCGTTTTATACGCAGGGGGAATTAGAGGGGTTCTGTAGAGAGAGAGGGCTGCCTGTAGAAGGGGACCTCAGGAGATCTCTGAATTTCTTTGAAAGGTTTGTGACATTTACCCAGGGAGGGAGTGTGCGTAGGGGGTACCCAGAGGATCCTGAGTGTAGCGAGGGTTCCCAATGGGAGGGCTCCCAGACCTCATCCCTAGAGAGTGGTAGAGAGACTGATCAGGAGGGTGAGAATGACCGGTTGGGGACGCCAGTTGACAGGGAAGGCCCCAGTGATAGGGAGTCCCTTGCTGGGTCCAGTGTAAGAAGCAGAGCTACCTCTCATTCCATGACGCCTGATGAGCTAAGAGATAGGCGGGAAGAGAGGGACCTGAAGTTGCAGTTAGCGCGCCTAGCTGTTGAGGAGAGAAGGGCTGAGGTAGAGAAGGCCTTAGTACAGGAGAGAATGGCAGAGGCAGAGAGGGCCTTTGCCAGAGAAAGACTCGCTCTAGAGCGCAGTCTGAAGGTTCTGGACTCACCAGCGCTGCAGGTGGAGTCCAGTGGTGGCAGCAATGTACAGTGCTGTAGCAAAGATGTTCCTCACATACCCATAGATCTGGTACCTAGGTTCCAAGAGGGGGGTGACATACGTCAGTGGTTAAAGGACTATGAGAAGGCTCTGGTAGAGCGCAGGATCCCTGAGAAGGATTGGGGAACTGGCCTAGGGAGTTTTATTCCTGAGGAGGGGAGGGATGCCCTACTGACTCTAGAAGAGAGTGACAGGGAGGGGTACTCCACTGTGAAGAACGCACTGATTGTGAAGTATGGTTTTTCCCCTGAGGAATACAGAAAAAGGTTTAGGGGTGGTAAGAAACTGTCCCGCCAGTCTTGGGAGGAGTTTGTGGAGGATTGCTGCATTGCACTAGATGGATGGGTGAAGGGTAGCACAGTAAACAATTTTGAAGGGCTGTTTAATCTGATTCTCAGAGAGCACCTGTTTCGTTGTTGTTTTTCAGAGTTACGCCAACACTTGTCAGTGTGTGAGCTCTCTGACCCCAGGGAGCTTGCAAAGGAGGCAGACTTCTGGTTGCGTACCAGAGGGTCTGGTGTGAGTGACATTAGGGGGCGTTCCTAATGAGAGTGGTCTAGGTGTTTCCCAACCAGGTGTGGTGGGAAAGGCTTGTGTCCCAGGTAGGTCCCAGTGTATTGGGGCGGGTAAGGCACCCCATGTCCAGTCTCAGAGGAGAGGGAATGGGGTTGGGCTGAGGCCCAGGGTACCCGAGCTCCAGTCCCAGGTCCTGGGGGGTTCCATGAGTGAACGCCAGGAGGTGAGCCTAGCCTGTGCCGTAGGGCCAGCTGTTCAGAAGGATCCCATTTTGTCATTAGGATTTAGGCGGGTGGCTGGTGATAGCGTTCCGCCGGTCCTGGTGTCTGGTAGTCTCGCTCTACAGCGGAGGAGGCGGAAATCCAGACATAGGGTTGAGAGGGGGCTGCGGGCCCCAGTGGAGAACCTGGAGGGTCAGGGGTCAGCTCTGAGAGCAGAGCCCCCCAGGAATGACCTTGGTGAGACCATTTCTGGGCTGGGGGGAATCCAGACTCTGTCCGATGGGCAGAGGTCAGGAGACCTGCGCCAGCCAGACTCTTGTGTGGCCCTTGGGGAAAGTGTTTCCCTGGTGGGGGGTAGGTGTGCCCCCCAGGAAGTCCTGGTGCGCCAGGCAATGATTCAACCGCAGGGTGGTGACTCTGGGTTGGATGATCAGGTTCAGGGGGTAAACTCTGACCTGATGGGGAGTACGTGTGCTCCCAAGGAAGTCCTGGTGCGCCAGGCAGTGGTTCAACCGCAGGGTAGTGACTCTGGGTTGGATTGCCAGATTCAGGGGGTAAGCTCTGATCTGGTAGGGGGTAGGTGTGCTCCCAAGGAAGTCCTGGTTCGCTGGGCAATGGTCCAGTCTAAGGGTGTCGTCCCTGGACTAGATAGACAGGTTCAGGGGGTAAACTCTGACCTGGTTGGGGGGGCGGTTAGTGCGCTCACCTCCCCGTGTGAAACTTCTGGTGGCTTCTCCCGAGGTGGGGAGATGCAGGACTCTGGAAGTAGGGGTCAGGGAGGGGGAAGCCCGCCCTGGACCCCGGTGCAACCCAAGGGTGTCGTCCCTAGGTTGGGTGGTCAGTCGCCAGGTAGTGATCCTGGGCTGGCGAGAAAGTTGTGCAGGGCTGCTGTACCCAGCACCCTGGCAAGTGTGGATTCTGGTGATACCCCTCCTAGGAGAGGAGGGCGGGATCCTAGAAGGAGGGGTAGAGGGAGGAGAGCCTCGCCTCTAGCCCCTGTAGAACCTATGGGTGCGGACCCTAGGTTGGTGGATCAGTGGCAGGGTAGAGCCCCTGAACTGATCAAAAATGGAGTGGAGACAGGTTGCTTTGCACCTGGGGCTACCGCCCCCCACTCATTATGGTTTCAGAGACCAGAGGCTCCTAGATGGCCTGGGGCCTGGTTCTGGCCATTGGCAGCTAGAGAATCCCTGTGGGTTGGTCTAGGCTGCCTGGGACGCATTGACAGAGAGATCCCAGTGGAGTCAGGAAGGCGTAGAACTGGAACATGCCCCTGCTGTTGTGGGCCTGGGTCCTTGTTCTATCGCCCCAATCAGGAAAGTACATCAAGGTATTGATTGTTCTCCCCTGGATTTTGGCTGGTAGGGGGTTGTGTTGGACTTTTGGCCATACGCATGGTCATCCCTAGTCTTTTTTGCCTCCTTCCTCCTGGTTTTTCTGACCTTTCGCTGTTGGCTCTAGGACTCTGAGCACTTTATCACTGCTGACCAGTGTTAAAGTGCAGGTGCTCTCCCATCTAAAGTTGGTATGATTGGCTTATACCTGATTGGCATATTTAATTTACCTATAAGTCCCTTGTACAGTGGTATCTCTATACCCAGGGCCTGTAAATTAAATACTACTAGTGGGCCTGCAGCGCTGCTTGCGCCACCCACTGAAGTAGACTTTCAAACCTGTCTCAGGCCTGCTAGCGCAGGGCCTGTGTGCGCAGTTTTCTGCCACAGGGACCTGGCATCTAAATTTACTTGCCAGGCCCAGGACTCCCCTTTTACTACATGTAAGTCACCCCTAAAGTACGCCCTGTGGGCAGGGTGCCATGTATGTAGAAAGGCAGGATATGTGCCATATTGCATGGCCTGTCCTGGTAGTGACAAACAGCCTAACTTGGTGTCTCACTGCTGTGAGTGCTGCCTTCTCATAGGATTGCATTAGAAATGCCCTGCCTTATGTGTAGGGGTATTGTCTGATTTATGAGGGCTAGCGTAGGCGTGTTTGGTATGGTTGTGATGGTGATGATAAATACTGCTTACTGGTGTGGGTGTATTTTTTATTACTATCACAGAAATGCCACTTCTAGAAAGTGCGCATTTATCTGTGCTTATGATTCTGGTGTTTTGCAGCTTGACTCCAATCCACGTCTGGGCAGAGTGACAGTTGGGGCTTTGTGCATACTTTTCAGACAGCCTGTACACAGGGAGGGTGGAGGTGTCACTGAGGTGCATCTACATACTGAATAGTCTCCCTGGGCTGAGAGAAGGGAGAGGCGGGGCACACCTACATTTGTAAAGGCTGTGCCCTGGCCTCACACAATAGGGTCGTTAACCCCCCACTGATGTTTGGAGCCTGTGCTGAAAGGAGAGAGGGGGCACTCCCAGAACCAGTTGTAACTGGCTGGAACCTCCTCTCCCTGTCATTGTAAAACACTGTAAAAAAAGGACTATAAGTACAGGGGAATTTTCCCCACAATTTGAACATTCTTGGAACTTGAAACTGGACACAGAACGCTGATGAATGGACTCACCAGGAAACCGCCATGGACTGCTGCTGCTGTGCTGACCTATGACCTGCCTGGTCACTAGGAGGAACTGCCACCATCTGCACCCCTTGTGCTGGCCTGTAGCTGGGCCCACCAGCCCTGTGCTCCTTTTTGCTTAAGTTGTTCCCAGGGGCAGGGTGCTGTGGCCCCTGACCCCTGCAACGATCCTTTAAACCTTTGCGCAGAATGCTTTAACCAAGAACAAGGCTTTCTTGTAACTGCTGAGGCTGCTGAGGTGCCATTGCGCTTTGAAAGCGCTTTTCATTTGCTGAAAGAAATCACCGCCGCAGCCCGGGGAAGTTAATTCGGTAAAGCGCGAGTGTTGCGCGCTTACCGGTGCCCCCAGGGCACGAAGACAACCTTCTTTTTTACATCAGGAGCCAGCGCGCTCCTAGCGGTGCCCCCGGGGTCGGGATCGCTCCGAGGAGCACCCCCGGGGCACCAGCAGGCCCCACCTTGGGCCACGACGCCATCGGGACTGTGAGGGAGAGGAGGACGCCTCTCCTTCGCTTGCGGGAGTCCCGGAGGACTCCTCTGCCACTACGGGCCGGGCGGCAGCCTCACCGGAGGCTCGCCCTGGCCACCGGCTCCCTTGTTGGCCCCCTCGCGGGGCAGTGGCATCTTTATCTGGGAGTCTCCCCCGTGTAAGGGCCAGTAGAGGCCCGGGGAGACCCCCGGAGCTTGCGGGTCCCCAGAGGGGCCCGTTTTTCAACCAGGAGGGGGTGCGTGGCGCCCCCCTCCCCACTTCAAAGGTTTCCCTGACCTGGCCCCCCCTCGAGAAGGCCGGTGGAGGCCTAGGGGGGCCCCCAGTGTTTACGGTCCCCTCAGGGGCCCGTTTTTGGCATAGAGGAGGTGCGTGCCGCCCTCCCCTGACCCCAGGAGATCAGGGAGGCCCCCGTTTTGCGCAGAGGAGCGCCGGGGGCCCCATTATTCATTTTAGGCACTGGAAGTGCCTCTTCATCAAGCCAGGTACTTGTAAAAGGACCAGTATAACCATAATTGAAGTTCTTGCTACAGACTTTGTTAATAGTGTTATATTGCCTACCTGTTCTATGATGCTTTTACATATAGGTGCACATGGTCCTTTTATGGGCATGACTTGCTAATATGTTTCCCTAACTTGCCATAGATTTTCTAATGTTCCTACTATGGACGTTTTATTCTTATGACAAGTGTTCTAATGTGATAACGTGTTTCCTGACTACTGCTTATGTTGCAGAATACTGAGTAACCTGTGTGTTATGTGTGACTACTGCTAGTTTGCAGAGTAACTAATGTGTAACGTTCTGACAACTGCTAAGGTAGCAGGATAGTACTGTTATGTGATGTTGGTCTGATAATTACGTTGTGTACAATACAGTGTATTTTTTATATAATCTGGTGTTGTGTTTCCTTTGTGGTGGGGATATTGCGTCACATGTATGTGTGTGTTGTGCAAACGCTTTACGCATTGCCTCCGGGTTAAGCCTGACTGCTCGTGCCAAGCTACCAAGGGGGTGAGCAGGGGTTATCTTGGACGTGTAACTCCCTTGCCCTGACTAGAGTGGGTAAGTTCTGCCTGGCTGAGGTGCATACCCTAGCCAACCAGAAACCCCATTTCTAACACATTGCATCTTTGGGAAAGGGCAGTTATGCACCATATGTAAGGCAATATGTAACATTCCTGTCCATCTCCCTGCGCTGGCACACAATAGGCTGTCTAGCACCAACACAGGCACCCTTTGCACCATGGTGCATGAGTGCATGCATTGCATGTAAGGTTGTTTTTGTGCAAGAAGGGGCACTTTCCTGCAAAAAAACAATCCACTGAGGCTTTTTCCTCCTATTTGTGCTGCAGAAAGAGGAAAAACAAGAAAAAATATTTCCCCTTGTTAATGACTCTCCTAGTGAGGTGTATCTTTTTGGTGCATTCCCAGGTTTTACCTGTTCTTATGAATCTGGGAATGCATCAAAATCTATTAATGTTGCATTGGAACACCCACGCAACACCCATGGAAATGCCTCCCTGGTGCAGAGTAATGAAAGTCAGTGATTTGTGCTGCGTTACACTACCCAAGATTTATGAAATCTTGCAGGGTCATGCAAGGTGGCCTTGCATGGCCTCATAAATCTCATTTTCATTTATGTCACTCTTGCACCACATCATGTGGTACAAGAGCCATGTAAAGGGGCTCATGAATATGCCTTTTGGGTTATAGAGGGACAAGAACTTCTGATTAGGGCTGGAAAAGTGATGGGATTGTTGACAATCCTTTCACTTTTCTGGACCTGAACAAACAATCAATTTTATAACGTTTGTAAGTTCAAACATATTAGCCACATTAGCATGTTCATGAACATGTTAAAATGGGATGTTATGGCTGTTAGAAATGGGGTCTCTAGTTGGCTGAGGCATACACCCTTGTCCAAGGAGGGACCACAATCCTAGTCAGAGTAAGTTACACACAATCCAAATTATCCTGTGCCTACCCTCTGGGAGCTTGGCACTGAGCAGTAAGGCTTAACTTAGAAGACAAGGTGTAAAGTATTTGTGCAATAAATCATGCAATAACACAGTGAAAACACTACAAAAATACACCACACAGTTTTAGAAAAATATGAGATATTTATCTAAATAAATTAAGGTCAAAACAATCAAGATTTGATCTTCAAAAGTAAAAATATCACTTTTGTAATGATAAGAAGTGTCCTAAGTCTTTACAAAGCAATAAATATCTCTTGCAAGAAAAAGTACCTCGTATGCATCAAAATTACATGCACGGAGATCGCAGAGGAGGAGATGCATGGAAAACGAAGGGTGTGCGTAGGATTTCCGAGCGCACACAGACAATGCGTCAACTACGTTTCATGCGGCAAGGACTTTGCGTCGAATTCCGGCGCTCAGGCTTGAATCCTCTTTGCGATGCGGGGTCTTTTGACACCCAGGGACGATGAATGGAAATCCTGGGCAGGCAGGACAAAATCACAGGTGCTGTGTCGATCTGGTGGGCGATGCGTCAGAGTTTTTGTCACACAGCAGGTGCTGCGAGAATTCCTTCTGCAGGAAGTTGGGTTGTGTCATTCCAGCTTGGCGATGCGTCGATCCAGTGGGCTGTGCGTCAAAGTTCCAATCGCAATGCTGGTGCTGCGTCGATCTCCACTCAGGGAGCTGGGCTATGTCGTTCCGGTTCGGGGATGCAGTGATTCTTTCACCGCTAAGCAGGCTGTTTGTGGATTCCGGCATGCTGTGCATCGATTTTTGATACACAAGGAGTTCCTTGCAGGGGATGAAGTCTTTTTGGCCCTGAGACTTCAAGAAACAGGAGGCAAGCTCAATCCAAGCCCTTAGAGAGCACTTCTCAGCAGAGCCAGAGGCCAGCAAGGCAGCAGGGAAACAGCAAGGCAGGAGTCCTTCAGAGCAAATCAGTCCAGGTGAGTCCTTTAGGCAGCCAGGCAGCTCCTCTTGGAAGGTTGAACGATCTGGTTCAGAGGATCTGTCCCAGGAAGTGTCTAAGTTGGTAGGGTCAGGGACCCAGTTTATATACCCAAAAGTGCCCTTGAAGTGGGGGAGACTTCAAAGAGTGGTTTTGAAGTGCACAGGGTCTCCTTTTAGTACAACCCTGTCTGCCAGGGTCCCAGTAGGGGGTTTGCCAGTCCATTGTATAAGGGCAAGCCACTGTCCTTTGAAATATAAGTATCAGGCTCTCCACCATTTCAACCCAGGAAGACCCATTCAGTATGCAGAAGTTTGCAGGTGTGACTGATCATCCTGTGTTTGTGGTTGTCTGGGTGAAATGCACAAGGGAGCTGTCACCTAGCCCAGCCCAGATGTGGATTGGAGACAGGCTGTAATGCACAGAAGGAATTTAGGTGCAGAGAAATGCTCACTTTCTAAAAGTGCAAAAAGAACAGATGATGGATGGATTGCAGTGCAAATCAAACATTCAACCCCAGTCACAAAGATCTAGGTTTAATCCATCGTTTTTTTTGCTCACCACTCCACCCCAGGTTGGACCCAGCCATATGCATATCAGTCTTGACCCTGTTCCTCATGGGAACATACAGCCTGAATGCCCAAGCCAGGTCTTCCCAGGACTGGAAACAAGTATCCTAGGACCGGTTTGAGGGTGTCACCCTTCATCAGCTAGACTAGCTTGAATCCAGTGGCGCAGTGAGCACAGGAACCAAGTCTGGGCATACCGTTCCGACTTGGGGCGACAAATGTAAAAAGAACAGATGATGGATGGAATGCGGAGCAAATCAAACATTCGACCCCAGTCACAAAGCTCTGGGTTTAATCCATCATTTTTATGCTCACCACGCCACCCCAGGTTGGACCCAGCCATATGCAAATCAGTCTTGACCCTGATCCTCATGGCAACAGTCCAGCCCGAACTGCCAAGCCAGGTCCTCCCAGGACCGGAAACAAGCATCCTAGGACCGTTTTCAGGGTATCACCCTTCATTGGCTAGGCTAGCTTGAATCCAGTGGCGCAGTGAGCACGGGACACACGTCTGGGCATACCCTTCCCACTTGGGGTGAAAATTGCAAAAAGAACAGATGATGGACGGAATTCAGCACAAATCAAACATTCAACCCCAGTCACAAAGATCTGGGTTTAATCCATTGTTTTTTTGCTCACCACGCCACCCCAGGGTGGACCCAGCCATATGGGAACAGTCCAGCCCGAACTGCCAAGCCAGGTCCTCCCAGGACCGGAAACAAGCATCTTATGACCTGTTTCAGGGTATCACCCTTCATCAGCTAGGCTATCTTGAATCCAGTGGCGCAGTGAGCACGGGACCCACGTCTGGGCATACCGTTCCCACTTGGGGCGACAAATGCAAAAAGAACAGATGATGGACGGAATGCAGAGCAAATCAAACATTCAACCCCAGTCACAAAGCTCTGGGTTTAATCCATCATTTTTTTGCTCACCACGCCACCCCAGGTTGGACCCAGCCATATGCAAATCAGTCTTGACCCTGTGTTTATTTTATCCATGCAGATTGAACCTATTTTAAATGGCCCGAGGGATGGTATGGTACATGATATTTAGGTGTGGTTTTCCTAAAATCACATGGAACATTTGAATGATCCTGAATGGCAAACAAAACCCCAACCTAGACGTAGTGCAAGTGCTGCTGAAATTGTGGAAGATATTTTTGGGGTATAACCCCAAAAGTGGGTGTAATCTTTAATGATTTCAAGATTACGAAGTTGTCCACTATAGTATATAGATTGTCCATCAGCACAGCAAGTTCTTAATTAGCTGTTGCTACTGAAATGATAGCCATGCGATCTATGATTTTGAGAATCCCCTTGGTTAGACATTCTGCTCACCAAAGAGTTCCAGCAGTGTTGTACCTATATTCCTGATAAGACCAAGGATTTGAAAGTATTTATTAAAAACATTTCTGAGTTAATGGAGACTTGAAGGAACTGGAAGCAACAAGTGCTTGGGAAGCTATTGGAAATAGAATTGCTGCTGTTAGCAGATAGTTTGGAAACTTAGGAGGTGGAATAATAGGCTTTGTTTTGATACCATTGTTGATTACCGCCCTCTGTTGACCTATACTGGTTATTTGGAAATACATATTTTTGTGTTTCATTTATAAATTGTCACTCATTTAGAATTACAAGATTCACTTATAATCATATATCTGGAATGTGCATTGACTGTTTTAATAAGTTAGCATAACCAAATGCCTTAAGCATTGTGGGCCATATTTATGGCCTGGTTTGTGTCACTCTTGCACCACGTTGCAAACCTTAAGTGAGATTTATGAATCCATGCAAGGCCACCTTGTGTGGCAATGCGTGGCTTCATAAGCCTCAAGTAATGTAACACAGTGCAAATTGCTGTGTTACATTACTCTGCACCAGGAACACATTTCAATGGGTGTTCCTTTGCAACATCCACGGATTTTCATGCATTCCCAGATTTACAAGGACTTGTAAACCCAAGAATACGCCAAAATCCTACGCGTCCTTAGGAGAGACAATACAAGGAGAAATATGTTAATTTCTCCTTTTTTCCATTTTCTATGCGTGCTGCATTATGCAGCGCACATAGAAAGATGAGAAAGCCTTCCAGGATTGTTTTGTGCAGGAAAGTGCCCCTTCCTGCACAAAAACAATCCTGCATGCAGCACAGACAACCTTGCACCATGGTGCAAGTGTGCCTGTATTAGCGCTAGGCTGCCTATAGGGTGCCAGCGCAGGGGCACGGACAGGAATGTGCAGTATTCCCTTAAATGCTGCACATTTCTGCCCATTCCCTGTGATGCAGGTCAGGGCGGCAAGGCGACTTAAATATGGACCTTCATTTCTTGTGTTTATCCTGCAATGTGGAGTTTTGCTTGTGTTGCAATGTTCTTTCTTTTGCAGGTGCACATGTGTGATTCTACAGTTAGTGAAAGGCATATTGCGTATTTGAGATAGTGAGGTCCAGGAGGATACTTTGGCAAGGAAAGAAAGCTCTAAGAAACTAAAAAGAAAATACTACTGTTTCTGCACCAGGTGCTGGGAGACGTCTAAGGCCATCCTGATGTCCAGTTTGTGGGATGAGAGACCTGAGAGGAGTTGCCAATTTCAACTGTAAGGAAGATTGATAGTTACTGGTGTTGATGATGTGAAATTCTTGAAGGTTCTGAAGGTTTAATTAGCATTCACACAGCTAGTTGGGAGCAGATTTCCTAGAGGCCTGGAGAGGTACAGACTTCTCTCTCCTTATTCTTTTGTGTGGCTTTATGCTATGCAACACCTCCCTAGCAGAACTTCTGCAGAAGTCTCTGTAATGCTGAGACTTTCCTACTTCCCAAGAACTAATTAGGGAATTCTTTTAGGTTATTTCAGGGTTTTTAGATTAAAGTAGACTTCACCAACTATTAGTCGAGAAGACTAAAACTTATATAGAGATCATCAGATTCTGTTTCTCATCTTTTGAATTGCCTCGACTGAAATTCTTGTATGCCTTATGCTTGTGCAATTTAATCTTTTTCAGCGCTTTATTTCACATTTGATGATTTTATACTTATATAGCATGTTTGAGATCGATTTACATTACTTTGGCCCTTAACTTGTAATAAACCGTTGAACTTTACTTATTGCCTTTGTGTATTTAATCTGTGACCAAATGAATTGCACTGTAGATATAATAGTAAGGTAGAGTTTAACTCCCCTTTGCCTCTCAAGCATCCGGAAAAGATTCACTGCAGGAAGAGAATCAAGAACATGGACCCAGAGCTCTATCATTTGTGTCTCTTGACACAACTGAAAACTGAGATTCATTCACACACTAAATGTAGTTGGTGCATAAATGAGCCCACATGCAGCCTTTGCAATTCCCGAGAGTGACATATCATGAAAAACACTAAGGGCAAAATTTATGAAGCCAATGGTGCAGGGCGACACAGTAAGTGCCTTGCTGTGCTGCCCAGCACCACCAGGAAAGGGCACAAATGCACCATATCTACAAAATGTGGCGCATTTCTGTCCTTTCCCCCTGCTGTGGCACACAAATTGCTGCTTAGGGCCAATGCAGGCACCCTTGCACCATGGCGCACGGATGCCTGCGTTGCCTGAATGATTGTTTTTGTGCAGATAGAGACACCTCCCCGTACAAAAATAATTGCAAAAGGTGGTTTACTCTTTCTTGTGTACTGTAGAATGCAGCACTCATGGAAAGAGGAAACCACAGGGAAAATTAAAGATATTTCTCCCTGTTGCATTATTCTTAAGCTACCCTTGAATGCGTCAAATTCCTTCAGGTTCAAGGGTGTTGCAGGGGAACTTCCCAAGCAACAGCCATGGAATGTCCCTTTCGCGCAGTGTTATGTATGAAAGGGGTCCATATTTACAAGGCAATGAAAAGCCACACAAGGTAGCTTTGCCTGGCCTTGTGACTATGGGATGGCACACTGCTCCACCAGAGAGTCAAAAAATGACTCTCCTCTGGTGCAGTGTGCCGCTAGGGCCTCCTAAATGAGGCCCTATGTGCATCAAACACATCTACAACAATATCTTCAGGCAATGTATAGGTCATGTGGAGTCAGGCTTCTGTAGAATTGGCTATCATTTCTCTCCAGGGCCTAACAGAGGAGAAAGAATGTAAGTTACTTTATGTCATTTTTGTTAACAGTATTTGGTTATCACAACGCGACATTTTCTCAGAGAGTCGTCAATGCAGCTATTACGCTGTCCTTTTTGAATCCTGACTACGGGCTTCGATCAGCAACACTGGGAAAAAAAATATTTTCTATTAATAATTAAATGGACTTGGTCACCAGAAAAAGAAATCGCAGTACATAAGGCATTTTCCAAGTTTCTCGCCAGGGACACAAATTATCCCGTTGCTAAAGCAATAAGTAGAAAGAACAGTTAACGAAAATAAACTCAAGCCTTTCAGACTGTAGTTGCTAAATCGGCTGTTTCTCTGGTTTTCTTTGCTAAAACGTATTATTACAAACTACCCTGTTGCAATCAATGCAGCGCAGAATGTGCTTGATGCTGTTTGTTTGCATTCCTAGAACAGGGACTTCAGCTACAAGAAACTGTTTAGTCTGCAAGATGATTTGTTGCTGCATTCCAGATATGTAGCAATTGCATGCACACGGTTGGTTTCTGAGAAAATAATCTCAGTAGCGTTGTTAGCGGACATGAAACGTAGGAGCAGGTCATACTGACCCAAAGACTGATTGAATGGATTAGTGTCCTATAGTACAAAATATGCGAGAACACTTTAGGAAGTGTGTGATACCTTGCATTTTTAATTTGTATTCTCAACCACAATGGTTACATCAATGATTTAAAAGTCGAATTATTAGGCAAAAATAACTAATTCTGTATTCTTTTTCTTTCTGTAACGATATCTTAAAATCATTAGATATGGATTCAACGATGTGGTAGTTCAGCAAACACGTGTTTTCCCATTGTCATCCCTTAAGAGTTGAGCTTCCCAAGGCCAGGCAAAAGCAGCCTATGTGAGAATTTCTGAGGGCGTGTCTCCAATGTCAAAGTAAAGTCTATGAGTTGAACAAAATATCCAGCTGGCAGTTATCAATAGGGTCTGGTCTCTAGGTCAACATCTATAGTCCTTGAAGTCTGTTGACAGAGTTCTGGTCTAGTGGCCTAGTCAAATACTGGTTGGCTGGTTGGCCTTCTCCAAGCCCGACCTTATGAACAAATAAAAATATAGCGCGTTATGCCCATACACATCTAGACCCATACGAGGCAAACTATGATACATTTAATTGAACAGAACGTAAGGGCAAAACTACAGGATTCCACAGAAGTGTATTCTTGTCTGTGATCAAATTGTGTAAGTACGTCTCAGTAAAAGCACGGCGCATCCCCTGATTAACATTCTGTACCAGAGCGTCTTGAAAAATGAGCAAGAGTAGCACAGTAGCATATGGGAGAACCCACCAACCAGTGCCAGATAGAGATTATTTTATCTAACACCGATTTGGCTATGACTTCAACAAACCCTTGAAGGGAGAGAACATTGAAAGTGGGAAATAGTTCTCGAGGGCCAAACTGAATTTTCACTAAAATGCTGCTATTTATCTAAAAAATGAATCTCTATTTTCAATTATAATGGGAATATAAAAGAGGCTTTGGGATTTGATACTGTAATCAGGTCTCATGTTTTTTCTATTTTTTCTTTTGCAGACACCAACTAGGGATAGGCCAGAGGAAATTTTCAAAAGGTCAAAGATGAAATTAGAATCTTTGCGAGAGATAGTAGCAAAGTCATTGAATGTCGAAAATAAATTGGATTAACATTTCAAATGTATTTTTTAGCTCTGACAGCCAAAGCAGGTAACATGACTGAGAGTGTACCGAACTCGTATTGAATTGACTAAAAGTGTATTGAATGGCAGTTCTTCAGCAATCGATAGACTGACCAAAGAATGTGTTCTCTCTTCTAGCCAAAGATATCTATTCGTCTGTCCCCAATTACTAAATGTGGAAACAAATAGGCGAGGCAGCTCAAGAGGATACATGGGTGTTCTCTAATGCAGCAGTAAAAAGACAGTGCTACATTTCTTTATCAAAAGAGTATAATCTGATTAACAACGTTAGTGTTTCATAGTAAAATCAAGCATATGATAGCACTCCTTAGCTTTGTAAAGATAACAGTAGCACAATATATTATTGCCGGCCCAAAGATGATGTCTGTAGGTCATTAATATCACAGTTGTTTTGTAATTCTAGGTTCTTCCAGTCAGTAGTACTCCAACTGTAGCTGTCTTTTCAATTGAGTCTGACCTTGCAGCTGTTGTGGCACATGATTCTTCCTCAATGGATGCACTGATTCTCTTTTCCAGCATCTGGACAAAGGGACACATGACAGGGTTTCCCTGGCATCTAATGGCTTGTATTGGGGCGTGTGGGTCCTGTTCGTAGTTTTGTAACAGTTCAACAAGATCTTGGGATCCCGCTCAACCAGAGGATTGGTCCTATATAAACCACAGTATAAACACGTAATGGGCCACCCTAAAGACAGCTTACTACATATGATTTGAATATAATAATATGATTTAAGTACAATTACAAATATCTCTCAAGCCCTTTGTACAAATGTCCAATATTTACTTTATTGTAGTCTCCACATCTATGGATTCGATCATTATATTAGAATTTCACATAGTTATATAAACATAATAGAAAAACATTCATGCCAGAAATCTATCTTGTGAATTGTTATACATATATTATTATTTTTTTAGCCTGATTTTGTTTCCTTTGCTAATGGAAAAGCATTTTCTAATAAACAAAGTATTATGTTGAAAATTAAACATGTTGAAAAAAACTTGCAGGCCTGAAAAGGAGAATGAAATGCATCTATTAATCAGTGTACTACCCATAGTTCAACTCATACATCTATTAAGAAAATTATATAGCAACTGTCACAGCTATTTATACACAGATGGAGGTAGCAGTTATGTTTCCAATAGACAGTGAGTCAGTTTCACACACAGAATCATATATCTGTACTTGCTGTATTTATTGAGACATTTAGTAGGCCACTGATTCAAAACAGTTCAAAACAGCTGAAACTGCAGGGTAAGACCACTATATATGGATACTTTGTATCTTTGCTATTTATACATAACTCGTTACTCACCGAAGCGGCCCTTCGCATAAAGGAAACAAGTTTTCTTTTAACGCTTGAGCGGTTCAGCCCTTAGAAACCTGAACAGTGTGGATTAATATTCGGTGTAGCATTTTGAATAGGTGAAAACGGACTCTAACAGCCATAGCATTTGAGTATGGAAGCAAGACAAACAAAACGATTATCAGTGGCTACAAAATTATTTGATAATAGATCTTCGACTTCGATATCAGGAATTACATTGGCACAAAGTAACTCATCTCTAAAACATCTATTCTTTCAATTAGAACAATATTATAAAAAGGAGATCAGCAAAAGCTGGGAAATCTTATCATTAGAGAAATATATTGAGGTCAAAAGAATTCAGAGAGGTTTATGCATATTTACTATACCAACATATTCAGGAGTAAGCTCAGAACTATTTAAGGAATGGGAGGAAAATAATACACAATGTTCTTTAAACATGATGAGAATCCTTATTAAATACGCCAAAGTAGATTTAGAAGAGATTTACAAACAAATTAAGGATGTGGAAGATAAGATCAATACAGTAAAAGTGAAGAAAAAGATGAACAATCAGCATTTAGGACCAACATGGAAACCAGATTAGACAAATATGAAACTGAAATACAGGAACGCAAGAAAAACAAATTTATACGAGATGAAAAAGATTATAAATATGGCAGGATTCTAACCTTTGCAAGAAGATTTGAGAGTCTTAAATTTGATTTACAACAAAAGGATTTGAAAGCTGTTCATAGCAGTGAAGACACTCCCAGTGAATCTGATATTAGTGAAGGGGAAAGGTCCTCAGAACATATGGACAATCCAAGTGGAAACACTTTTTTAGAGGAAATGCAAGTACTATATCTGGATCAACGATTAATGAGAGGCAGAGGAACAAATCGATACCGAGGAGGTGGAAGAAAAATAGATCAAACAGAAAACAGAGGAGGAAGATCAGAAGAGCCAAAAGGAAGTGGAAAGAGACAATACCCCCTCAGGCGCCAAAAGAACAAACAATAGAGAAGCCAGATTTAGTAATAAACCTTTCGAATTACGAATTGACATCATCCGAACGTCAACTACTGAATAAAGGCTTGTCATTCTGCCCGGAAAAACATTTTAATTATGTGAACACTCTAATTGACATCTATAAATTCACTCGTAAGCTAAAATTGGTCAAATATCATTCCATGCATTTGAAAAAAACTGAAACAGCACAGGAGGAAACATTAACCGACAATTTAAATCAATCGAACTTGTGTATTAATCAAATTGAAGATTTGAAAACATTATTTGATTTATATTTTGATTTATCGGATGAAACATATACTGAATTAGAAGTCTTACGAGAATTGGAAATAGATACTAATAAACATCAGTTTAGTAATTTTAAAGAAAAATCAAAATTCTGCCCGTTACTATCACCTGGAAACAAGATTGATATATTTTTGGAACTAGTATTGGAAGATTTGGAGAAGCTACAAAATGTCAGACATCATGGTCAACTGGAAAACCTTTCAAAAAATGAACGATTGGCTTTAAAATCATTAACTGAGAATGTCAATATCATAATCAAACCTGCAGATAAGGGTGGAAATATTGTGATTCCGGATATACAAAATTATATGGCAGAAGCATATAGACAATTAAATGATCAATCTAATTACAGAAAATTGAATCACAATCCCATCAACCAGATGATTCATCAATTACATTCGAAATTAGATGATTGGTATCAACAATCACTTTTGAATTTAGATGAGTTTAAATTTTTGAAAAAGGAGAATCCGACTATGCCCACAATATACATTTTACCCAAAATACACAAATCATTAATATCACCACCTGGTAGACCAATAGTCTCAGCATGTGAATCATTATATAAGAGAATTTCTGATTATGTAGATTACTATCTGGCACCAATTGTAATGACTTTAAGTTCATATATTAAGGACTCAGGAGATTTATTACGTATCTTATCGGAATTAAATTGGTCTGATGATTACTTATTAGTCACAATAGATGTTGTATCTTTATATACGTCTATTAATCATGAAATTGGATTAAGAGCATGTGAATATTTTTAAAGACAGAGAAGTATTGTGGAATTTGAACATTCTAAGATGTTACTTTCAATAATAGAACTATGTCTCAATAATAATATTTTCATCTTTAAGCATGAGATTTACCAGCAAATGTGCGGTACAGCAATGGGCATTTCCCTTTCTCCCAATTATGCCAACTTAACAATGGGTTGGTGGGAAAGGGAAATAGCTTGGAGCAAGGATAATGATTTGTTTATGGACAAAATTGCACTTTGGGTACGCTTTATCGATGATTTATTTATAATTTGGCAAGGAACACAGGATGATTTTCAATTATACTTTGACAAATTGAATCAGAACAATGTGGGATTGCAGTTCACATGTGAAATGAGTAAGTCATCAATACATTTTCTAGATATCAACATTTATGTAGAGAATAATAAATTAGAAACTACAGTCTTCCGTAAAAAAAAGTCAACGAACAGCATCTTGCATGATCAAAGTTTCCATCCTAAACCACTTCTAAAAAGCATACCCTATGGAGAATTGATCAGAATGCGTAGAAATTGCTCCAATGAGAAAGAGGCACAGTTGAAATATAAAGAGACCTTACATAGATTTAAACAAAGAGGTTATAATCATCGACTTTTACAAAGAAATTTAGAAAGAGAACAAAAAATTTCTCGAGATGAGACACTAGTGCCTAAGAAAATAAAAGTTACACAAGAAAAACCAGAGGAAAACAATGTTAGGATGATAATGGAATATACTAAAGAAAGTGGTCTTATAAAAAATATTTTATGTAAACATTGGCATATTATACGGAAATGGTCCAAAAATAGGCTCAGGCCCAATGATTACGTATCGAAAAGCTCCATCATTGAAAGATTACATTGTAAGAAGCCACTTTACCATAAGAAATCAACAAAATTGGCTAACTGAACAACAATGTGGTTTTGTCAAATGTAACAGCTGTAAAGCTTGTAAAATTGGAAGATCAACTAAAACAGTAAAATTATGGGATAAAACGGAAATGAACATAAAACATCGATTAACTTGTAACACCAAATTTACAGTTTATGTAATTGAATGTCATTGTGGCCTGAGATATGTAGGCAGCACAATCTGCATGCTAAAGAAAATAATTTTAGAGCATGTCAGAGCAGTTTTACACAAGAATCCAACATATGCCATAGCCAAACATTTCCAACAACATGAAATTAATAGTTGGAGAATGTTACGATATTATGGAATAGAGCACATTCCTGAACATGAAAGGGATGGGGAAAGAGTAAAAAAATTGAGACAACTCAAATCCAAATATATCATCTTAATGAGGACAAAGACCCTGTCAGGGCTTAATTATGATGAGGAGCTTCATGTCCATCTCTGAATACTTGTATTTTCAAAATTAATTTACAAACATTATCAGACCCATGAGTGAACATTGAATTGAAGAACTAAATCAATAAATTTGTTTTTCCTGTATATAATTTAACATAACATAAAAGAACTGTCAGTGAATATTCATTGAGGTGAATTTTGAGGATTATTTAATCATGAATCACATGAAATTGCTGATTATTGTCGAATTATCATGTATTATTATTTTTGTCTTTCTCTAATTTATGTTAATTAGTTTTTTGAGTTATAATTTTTTTTTACCATAAATATTGTCTTATGAGGTTAAAATTTTGAATTGATTAAATTTGGCATAGACTTAGTTAAATCTTTATATTGTATAATGAACTACTGTGACCAGAATGCATTGTATTGGTTTGTAAGGAAGGTAGTATAAATAGAATTGTTAGAGAAAGGACTGTAGAACTAAGAAGAAGACAGCAAAGTCGAAACGCGTTGTTCTTTTTTTTCTGCACCGAATAAAACCACTCAAACCTGCTTTGTGGCTGAGCGGAGTGCGTGGCAATTATTTTTTGCATATATATATATATATATATATATATATATATACTTACATATATGCTGGGATAGTTATAGAGGTACTGATACACTCAGTCACATTACTAAAATCTAACACAAGCTAGTTAGCTATGCACACAAATACTATTAAAAATATGGCTGAGGTCTGGCACTATAAACACTGAGGTCCTCATTACGGGTGTGGAGGTCAGACTGCCACCAAAGTGGCGGTCTGACCTCCACATTACAGACGTGGTGAAAGGGTCATGGGTGGACCGCTGGCACCACCACTTTTAGGCTGGCTGACGGCCTGACAGTGCTGGCAGTCTTAATCCGCCAGGACAGCGCTGCAGGAAGCACTGCCATGGGAATTACGACTTCCATGTCCAACAGCTTTTGCATGACGGTTCCACCGCCATGCACAGGCTGGTGGAGATGGAGGGCCGGGGGCCCCATGGGGGCCCCAGCACTGCCCATACACTTGGCATGGGCAGTGCAGGAACCCCAATGGACAGCTCCATTGCCCTTTTCACTGTCTGATTTTCAGGCAGTGAAAAACATGACGGGTGCTCTCGCACCTGATGCGCTGCAACATTGCTGCCGGCTCGATTTCGAGCCGGTGTCAATGCAGTGGTAAGTTTTCCTCTGGGCCAGCCAGCAGAAATGCTGTTTCCGCCTGCTGGCCCAGCAGGAAACTCATAATAGGGCCAGCGGGCGGGAGACTGAACATGCGGTCTTCCGACCCAAAGAGTTTGGCAAGCGGCCTCCGCAGTACTGGCAGTGAAGACCGCCATGTGACGACCATGGTGATTTGGCCACTGGCTAACAGCCACTTCCCTGCCCATCCCGCCGCTTTACCACAGCCCACCAGGCTGGAGGTTTCCACCTTCAGCCAGGCGGGAGTTGAATAAGCACCAAGGTTATTTCGACTCGGGACAACCCCCAGGATTTTCCTGGCGGTCTCACTGCCACAAAAATGCTGGCAGAAAGATACCCTGATGAAAGGAACTTGCTTTCCTGCCACTGGAATCCCCCTCAAACACCTACGCACACATGCACGCATGCACACACATACACACAATCACACACAGACACCCCCCACTCACACACGTACTCACAACATTCACCCCATAGACAGGCATACATACCCATACACATTACACACAGATGCATACACTCTTCATCCCTCCACCCCTTTCCTTCAACTACACACATACATACTGAACCCCCTCCCCTCACTCACCTTCAAACAACCACAACTCCACTCCCAATCATACCTCACCGCATGCACACACACACCATATACACATACAAACATACACACACCTGCACGCACGCACTGATTCACACCCCTTACTCATTCACCCATTCACACCTCCCACCCACTCCCCTTCTAGATGACACTTACCTCACCCGACGAGGTGCTCCTCTGTGATGGGACAGGATCTGATGCTCCTGCTGCCGGCAGCGCCCCGCCACCAGAAGACTGCCACACAGAATTACAAGTCATAATTCTGTGGGCAGTCTTTTTCTGGTGTGTCGATGCCGGTGCTGGAACTGCCTAGGCGCCGCCAACTGCCTTTGCAAAAGCTGTCGGATATCTGACTGTCGGCGGTGCAGATATCCGGCGGCCATAATAATACACGGTCATAAGAACGCCAGCATTGGTGGTCTTCCAGCAGCCGCAGCTGCAGTGGTTTTCAGAAAGACCGCTGCAGTCGTAATGAGGGCCTAAGTCACAAAAGCAGTGTCTCACCCAGACTCTGTCTCGCTCACTCTCACATATATATAGTGCATCTTTTAGTCACTGTCATACCTAGACAAAGAGTCTGACCAACTACTCTCACATCCACAAAACACTTAAAAAATATTGTTACACCTAGAAAGTCTGTTATACCCAGGCTCATGCTCAGGCAGATGCTTTAACACCCAGTTTCATATCCATACAGAGAATATAAGCTCTGTTGTCAATGTGGCAAACTGTCACTATTCACTCTGACACCCACATGGACACTGTCACACACACGTTCATAGTACTAAAGACTCTCACACCCAGATGCCTACACCAGATAGTGTCACACCAAGACATGCACTGTCACATCCAGTTTTACTTCTAGAGAGATTCTCCCACAGCCACATTGTCACATCGAAATAATCCCACAGCCACTCTTACGCCAACAGATTTTGGTTCCCAATCTCAGATCTGGACCGAGAGTCCCACTTCCAGTCTTACAGTGACACACATAGTTTTATAGTGATTTTAGATAGCTAGTGAGATGGTTACTTATAAATTGAAGCACATATGTACATAGTAGTTAGGTAGCCAGCAGTATGAGAGTAAATTGTATACAGAGTTATATATTATTGTACTTACCAACACAAGAAGTAAATTATTTATAGAGTCACTAGGAGACACATTTACAGATACACACAGTTACTAAAAGAGCCAGTCATATAGATTTATAATTACTTAAACATCTGATGGAACAGTAATAAGGGACCCCTACAGTCATGCAGATATGTAGCCAGGTACTAACACAAACTAGTCAGCCTTATAGACAAGTACTCCTTAAAGTATAACTTCTTTCTAGTAATGTGGAGGCTAAGCATGCACTTTTAGTCCTTCTATGAGTTGACATAAAATACATATTTGTAAATTGTTAAAGTGAATTTTTAGTACAAATAATTTATTGTTCCCTTAGATAATCACTATGACATGTATTTGGTAGTCAACATTCTGGCAGAGCTAGTTGGTTCCAGTATGTAATTTGACACTGTTTTCTGTAGAGGTATTTTTTTTATTTGATTTCCAGATATTCAGTTGCCCTGGAACAAGAAGAACTGAAATGCCTCATGAGAGATCAATAAAAATGAAACACAGGAAACAATACTACCAAATTGAAACTGACAGTAACCAGACAGACAAGGTGGACAAGAAAAAAAGAGCAGCTGGTAAAAGCACTAAGGACTTTCTAAAAAAAGGATTTTGAAAATTGCAAACAGATAAAAAAATGTCCAATAAAAAGAGGAGTTCTAAATTAAATGATAAACCGTTGCACCGGCTACAATAACTGGATGCTTCAACTGCGTACCACTACATGGCAATTACAGCTATGCAATTCACAATCCACAACCCTCCATGGAGCATGGAACCAATTCCACAATCCATCACCCACTAACAATGTCTGTAGTGCAGCATCTGTCATTGTCATCACGGGGAAGCAAGTCAAGCCACTGTATGCATCATACAATCATACGAACAAGTACACCTCCACAATGTAACTGTAACTCTCTCCCTTTCCATCCACAGGTACCCCGGCCACTGCCACCCTGCAGAGGATGCCAGAGATGGACAGCCCTCCCAAGAATGAAGGCCCCAGTGAGGACTACAGCTCTGGATGTCTGGACAATGATGACTTACCTGGCCCATCTGTGACATCTGGCCAGTCCACCACCATCGACCTTACCCTGCCCACATCTGAGCCCCCAACCCCTGTGGTAATAACAACACAGGCAACCCCTCATCCCCAAACCTGTGTCTCAAGGACTGTTCAAACAGCAGTGTGCCCCACAGTACAGGGGCCTGAGTCTACCCCTCACACCTAAGACGATGATGGTCCTGGTGTAGCTGAGAGTGAGCACACCGTGCCAGGTACACAGACACAGGGGGTCAGGGCCAGTGGGAGGGCACCTGTGGGCCAAGGGATCGGGCTCCCAAGGGGAAGGACTGGCCAGGAGGCCATCACCCAAGTCCTGGGAGCATACCAGCAATCCCAGCACAAGATGGGACAGATACTCTCCACCTTGCTGGAGATCCAGAGGCTGTAGAGAGAATATCACCAGGAGGCCATGCAGCAGTGCCAGGCTCAAAATGCCGTCAACCACTGAAGGTGTGGGATGGTAAAGGTAGAGGGTGGAACTTGATCAGTATGGCCTCAATTGTTGATACCGGCTAGGTGGGGGTTCGTGCTGTGGGAAATGTGTGATGAGTGTCTCTATCAGGGTGGTTGTATTCAGCAAAGGGGAGTTCCTTTCACGGACTAGGTGGTCTCACACACATAATAGTGTCATGCTTCATCATTTGACCACCTAGCCCCACCAAGGTAAGATGGTACTACCTGGGCGGACTCAACCTCTTTGTTAAAAGAACAGGAGGGAGTGCTGAAATGAATCTTACTGGATAAGTCTCAGGGATCCAGATAGGGTTAAAATAAAATTACCATGCGTGTCACCTATTTCAATCGATTAAATTTAATAAAGGTGCATGCAGGTAAGGATAAAAATGGGGGAGAGACTCAATCGAGTATTATGTCTCTTAGAGTCTAAAAAATAATCATGACCAACATGTTTCTGCCCTCTCTATGTGCTGGAAGGTCAGGGGCATTCGTCAGGGTCTAGGATCCCTAAAGCACAGCTTCTAATGGGTGTGCTCACTAAGTGAAATAAAGGAGGTATGAAGGCCTACCTGAACAGTTGATTCATTATTTGGGTAGGTCCTAGAAATAGGGGTGATTAGCCTCAGGTCTGGGTCATTCCGGGGGGGAGGGGGTTTCCCTTGTAGTCACACTCACTCCAAAGGGAATACCGGGTGGGAGTACCTACATGCCGGCGGACAAGGCAGACAGGAGTACAGTTCACATACAAGACACTTGACACATACAGCTGCACACATACTATTGGATACATACCAATGAGCTAGGCCCTCTCTCTCTGTAGTTGTCCCATCATGTGTGGCACATTGCTGTTCCTCATGATGTATGAGTCAAGCACAGATCCAGGAAACTGCCCGTCACTTGTGAGATGTACTGGTCAGCAAGACACACCATCTGGACATTGATCGAGTAAAAGCTTTTCCTGTTCCTGTACACTTGTTCATTTACCTTGGGAGGAACCAAAGCAATGTGGGTGCATCTACGGCCTCTGTCACATGAGGGGCATGTGCCATAGCATAGAAGTCAGATTTAACAGTGGCCAAATCTGCTGGTTGGGGGAACCTGATGTAGCTGACCAGGTGTTTCAGTAAAGCACACAGTACATTGTTCAACACTATACTGAACATAGTCTATAACATCCCTGCAGCCAAGCCCACAGTCCTCTGGAATGAGCCTGAGGAAAGGAAGTGTAGAACAGATAAGACCTGTACTGTGGGAGGGATGGCATAGGGATTACGGATGGCTGGCAAGAGATCTGGTTCCAACTGCGTACACAGTTTCATGATGGTCTGACGGTTCAGATGATAGTTCTGAATGATGTGTCTCTCTTCAAGGGTAGCGAGGTTGACTAGGGGCCGGTAAGTCGGTGCATGTCTCATTTTCACCATTGCAAGGTATCTAGAAATAAGAGAGAGGTAAAGCCATGCGTTGATGTTGACAGTTCACATACCACCTAACACTATACATGTAGCTTGGTAAAACACACATTTGTTTAGGCCATCTACGATGCAGCAACTGCATGCTGCTGCATGTTGTGTCATAGTTATCAGTACATACACTTGACTATCTTTGAATATCACATGTGTGAACCTTGCTTTGATGTGCGAACATGGTTAATCTATGCACGTCACAAGAATTCATACATGATGCACTTATCATTCACCTACAATATACTAGCTACATGCAAAATGGCAGGCACCTGTCCTGCAAGCAAAGGACAGATGGAAGTGACCTGATTCCGCCAGCGTTATTCGTCATGGCGGTAGGCAGACGCAACTGCTTTGCAACTCCTCATTGCATAACATTGTTGCCTATGGGAGAGTGGGGCTAATGATGATCATCTTTGGTGGTGACAGTCATGTATGTGGCGGGCGTGACTGCCATTTTGTGTTGCATAGCTCACTTGACTCCTGACATTTGTGCAAGCAAGACCTCCACTGCGTGAGCTGCTGTGTTCTGTCTCTGGGAGCCATTATGCCAGGTGCTGCAGGAGATAGGGCCGCTGCCTTTACCCAGGAGGAACTGGAAAAGCTCATAAATGGAGTCCTACCCCTGTATGGACAGTTGTATGGGGCACAAGAACATCAAGGGAGTCCAATGTTCCTGTCCGATCATGATGTGTGTGGGGTTCAAAGGCATGGAAACAACGCACATGGAGTGGATGCAAACAGATGGCAAAGGAGTAGGTGCGGAAGTGCCATGAAAACACATTTGTGTGTTCATGAGATGTGTCTGAAGTGTAAAGTCCACTGCTTTTGGTGTGATGTCACTCTACATAACTTTCTCTTTCTGTTTGTGCCATGCAGGTCAACGCCCATCAGAAGAAGGGGATTTGGCGTGCCATCCCCAAGCAAATGCAGTCCCTGGCTGTTCATGCCCGGTGAAGCACCCACTGCAGAAAGCGGTGGGAGGACCTGAGACGCTGGGCAGGAAAACCACAGAGGTCCTGCTGAGGAGGTCCTCTGAACAACCTTCCCTCCCTCTCCTCCTCTGTCTTTGTCTACATCAGCATCATCAGGCAAAGAGAAGGGGCAGCGGTGAGTGGGGACACTGCAGCCCACGGGACTCAAGAGGCTGATGCCAGCAGAGCAGAGGGGACCAGTGGGATGAAAGCCAGGGGAGTGCCACCTGCAAGACTGGATCTACAACATCATCTTTGGATTCCTTCTCCGATGGTCGCTCCCTGGCGGACCCATCTGGGACCAACCCAGCACCATCCTTGTCTGCCACCCCACTTACCAGCACCACCCTCCCTGTAGCTCCCCACCCAGTTGCCTCTGCCTGCTCACCCAGGAGGATGGGTGTCTCCTTCACCACAGGCACCTCTGTCCCTGCCTCTGTCAGCCCTGCTGCCCTCAATGAGGAGGCTACTGACCTCCTCCCTCACTCACAGATCCATCCACAAGTCCCATCATGCCCACCGTCATCACAATAGCAGACCCCCATTCATCCACCCCATTCACCACATGTGCATTCTCCACTACTACCCACACCCCTATATGTTGCACATCCACCGTACCTGCAGGCACCGCCCCAGCAGATACTCACACATCCACCTTGTCATCTCCCTGCATCTCCTCCCCACCTCCTCCCAAGACACCTAGATGCCTGCACTCAACCACCAAACAGACACCCAGCACACACATGGTTTCCACCCATGCACCTGCACCCAAGGCAGCTACCAAGAGACACCTCACAACCACTCCTTCTCTCTCCCCTCCCACCAGTTTTTCCCATGAATACCCTTGTGTCCCTAAAAAAAGATTCCTCTTCGAGTTTGCACTGCTCCCTCCGGCTGACCCTGTCCTTTTTCCCCGAAGCGCCCTCATGCCCTCCCTATACTCAGTCCTTCTACCTCCCATCCTCCCATGGCTCCCCTGGTAGTGACCATGCCCCTCCCTCTCCCCCTATAGAGACTGCCACACCCCAAAAGGCAAGGGTTCCCCTCCAAAGGATCATATGGAGGGGAAAGCCCCTGCCTCAAAATCAAAATCTAAAAACAAAACCTCCCAAACCTAAGGACCCACCTCCCAACCCGAAATCAAAGTACATCCTTCCCAAACCCCCACCTTGGCCCATCCCCATCGTCCCTGAGGTGCCTGCATGCCCCATTGATGCCCCTGTCATGTGGAGGCCACTTTGAAGTCAGGAGTCAAGTTAGGGTCAGGAACTCTGCCCAGTGTGTCTGGGCAATGGACACTTTTGAAGTGGCCAGTAGGCCTCTGGTGTATATAGTTCCATTTTGTAAGCCCAGCATCTTCCCTGTGTCCTAATACAGCCCAGTGTTCAAGGATTGCTAAAAGACCTAGGTAAGGAGCCCTCAGACTTTTCTGGTTAAATAGTATTAATTGTTCAAAAGTGTTTTTTTCAGCTACCTGTGCCTGTTTTACTGTAGACTCTCTGTGTTTCAGGCAGCTTGACCTTTTAAAGTGTTTTTTTTTTTCTTCTTGCCGTGACTGTGTGAATTACCTTTCTAGTTTGTGGCACATGACTTCATAACCCCCCCCCCTCTTTTCTAAGTAAAAAGGCTACATACATCTTGCAGAGTGAGTTTAGGAGACTATTTAATCTGTTTCTGTGATTTAAATTGTGTTTAAGCACTGTCTGCTTCCCCTGTTTTTTGCCTTAAAAAAGCCAATTTCAGAGTGCCCGACAAGCAGTATTCCGGTGTTTGTTTTTAAGCAATCTCTCCCTTACCTGGAAAGTAGACTCTGCTAGCTTGGAAGTGTGGATTCAGCCTGTCTGTATCCAAGGAGATTCTGAATAGAGCAGCAGCTTCCTCCTCCCTACCCACAGGGACTGAACTTCAGTTAACTTGCTCCTTATATAAGTTCCTATTGGTTGTTGCATATGTTGTTGTAATAGGCTGTTGTGGGCTGGTCTTTCCAATGGTTGCTGGTTCCAGGGCTGGGGTTGTGATTGGTGGATAGGGCTGAGATTCTGATTGGTTGCTGTTTCTAGGGCTGTGATTGGTGGCTAGGGCTGAGAATCTGATTGGTTGCTGGTTCTAGGGCTGTGATTCGTGGATAGGGCTGAGATTCTGATTGGTTGCTCGTTCTAGGGCTGTGATTGGTGGTTAGGGCTGAGATTCTGATTGGTTGCTGGTTCTAGGGCTGTGATTGGTGGATAGGGCTGAGATTCTGATTGGTTGATGGTTCTGGGGCTGGAGCTGTGATTGGTGGTCATGATTAGGGGTATGAATGGTGATTAGGGCTGGGTCTCCCATTAGTTGTATGAATCAGGGTTACAAATCTGATTGGTTAGGGTTAGGACTAGGTTTCTATTGGCCAGTAGGGCTATTTAAGCCTAGGACTTAGGGCGTCTCAACCCAGGCATCGTGGCTAAGGGCGGAGAGGACAAGGTCTGTTGCCTGTTTGGGCCTGTTCGGGACAGGTAGGGACTAGGGCCTAGGGCCAGAAATGCTGCCCAATTCTCAATTGACCAGGAATGAATTCAGTTCCTACACATCCGTCAACATGCAAACACATTATCTGCAAAGACATCCAACTCATGTATCACAAACTGACCACAGACAGATTGCAATGTGCCATCACCCAACACAATACCCATTATACAACACATGTACACATATCCTCCACAACTACAACAGTCAAAGACCTGAATTCTCACAACAAACACTACTCTGTCCACTCCCACTAACACAACCTGCCATCACCCACACAACACAAAACCACACTATACATTTCTCTCAACCTTCCAGATACACACTCCCTGTTCATACTAACCAACAACACTATCTTCTGTTTGCTACACACAGACCACATTTCATCATAACAATGCCCAAACCCAGCCTTCCAGCACACAATCTACAAACACCCTTCCCCTCTCTTCACCAGTTACACACAACCAAACAATCTCCACACTTCACTCCACCACACATATTACCTCTTCCAGTCATCACAACTAATACTAACTCCCCTGACACACATCCATCCCCTCTTACACACCTCATACATTTATCTCCAAAACACATCAACACCCCCTGTAACACTCTAATTCCACTCACCATCACTAACTCACATACAAATCCCTCACCAAAAACAACTACATCAATATCCTCTCTCACTATTCCACAAAAACAATACAGACCACACACATCAGCACATCAAATCAACACAAACTTTCATTATACTTATCGTCACACCCACTCCCACCCTCAGTACTACACAAAGAATACAAGCCCCGTCCTATCTTTACCCCTACTTTCTCACTCTACACAAACACCTACCACAAGCACCCCAACCCAGCAACTTTCATTCACTCGCCTCTCCTCCATTGCACAATTTACAGCCTTACATCATGATCCACATGCTCCTCCACCACCCCTAACCCATACTCCATCCATACTAAACAGACACAAACAAAATAAACAACATGCCACTCTTAACAACCTTGCATCCCCTTGTCCTTGTTGTAGTAGTTCATTGTACAGATAATATAGTCCAATACAAATAAGCAAAGCAAAAAACAATCACAAATAGTAAAATACCCTCAGAGACTGTGTTCAAACTAAAAGCACACCATAAATTACGCATGCAACACATTAAAAGACAATTCACCCCCCCCAAAAAAAGAATACAAACTACCCGACCCGGAGCCCCACATAAAACACAAGGCAATATACATAGGACACAGCCCTAAAGTGCATGGTGCATAAGGTAGTAATTGCACTAAACATCATCATAACTGTTAGAGCTCCTCATTCTAACCAATAACGGGCAAAATGGCAAGAACATGGAAGAATTCCAACTAAACGTGTTCATTTCTCGCAGTGCCATTAAATTTAGTTCGAGCAATTTTGATAAATTTGGTCAGTAACACATTTAACATTGGATTGCCTGGGTCCAGAGACTGAATAATAGCCTGCCGACAGGAGCGGATTACCAATTTGTTCCATTTGCTCCAGAGCAAGAGTCTACGCTCCTTTGATAAAGATGGACACAGGCAAACCACATGGTCAATGGTTTCCTCCGCGTTGCTGCAGCCTCTAAATGTCACCATGTCCCCAGGGAGTAGCTGCCATTGGGGCAGATGTTTTAAAAAAAAACAATCACCCATCCTTAGGGCCAAAAAGGCCTTTTTTAACCGAAACCCGTATGTGCAAGAGAAAAAACTGGAGGACATACCTGGCTTAAAGGAGCAAATTACTACCCAGGCATGCTTCCGATGGACAAGAATGGAACAGTCAGAGTGATAAGAATACAGTTGAATAAGCCTTTTAATCTCTGATTCAAACAAGGAGTAGGGGGGGTTGCTTTCCCAAATATCACCGGCATCCAATCGCCGTTTACATTCAATCAAAAATTGGGAATAGGTGCACTTCGGTTTCAACTCACTAATTTCTTGCCACAGGACTGCCTCCAGGTGGCCTTCAGAGGCCTGATGCAGTTTATAACACAACTTCAAGAAAGCACCCATGTCAACTGCCACCAAATCCGGAAGCCCGAACTCCAACTGTACCTGCGCGGGTAAAGCCAGGTGCGAAACATGAAAGACTCTCTTATACATTTTATTAACCGACCTATTTAAAAGGCAAGAGCCTTTGCCCAACAGAATTTCTTGATCATAGGCCAATGAAGGGGTGATCTTTGCTCTCATGACTTCCATTAGGGGAAGAAGGGATGGCCCCTTTAAAACTTTAGCTAATTTGGAAAATGTCACCTGCAAAGCCACAGCTTTAAGTTCAATTTCCTTCTTATGTTTAACAAAACTACCCCTGGAGTCAAAATGTAACCCCAGATATTTGTAGGACTGGTCTGAAACAAGTTTATGGTTCCAGCTGAAACCTGAATGTTTTTTCCTCCCAAAGGGGACCACTTTAGTTTTAAACAGGTTAACTTCTAGTTGATTTGCGTAAGTGTACGTCTCAAGTTGGTTAAGCAACTGTTGAAGGCCAATCTTAGTACAGCTAAACAAAGCAAGATCATCGGCCTAAAGCAGGTGACTAAGCCTGAGGCCACCAATCTTAGGGGGATGAGAGTTGACTGCATCAAGAGGTTTTGACAAATCTGCAATAAACAAGTTAAAAAGAAGAGGAGCAAGTACACAACCCTGTTTCACACTACGGGTGGTAGGAATTCTCCTAGATAGGAAGCACCCGTCACCGAGCTTAATACAGACCCAGGTGTCAGTATGGAGTTCTATAATAGCACCCAAGAGTACTGGGGGGATGCCCCAGCTTTGTAATTTGGCCCATATGGCACTCCGGGGGATCCGATCGAATGCTGCCCTGAAGTCCACAATACAGCAATTCAATATCAAGCCTGACGAGATCGCCATGCCAATCAAAATAGAAAGTGCTAATAAATTGGTTGAAGTGCCTGAGCCAGCAGTGAACCCCGTTTGGACTATGGGGATTAAGGCCTTCGATTCAACCCAGGCACGCAGATCCTGCAGCAAGAGGCTGGCAAAGAACTTAGCCTCATTGTCCAGCAGAGCTATCATCCTAAAATTGGCAGGATCTGACCTTGAGCCATTTTTATATAAAGGATGAAGGATGGCACCACTCCAGGACTCGGGTATTGTTGAAGTTAAGAGGCAGTGTTCGAACAAATGTGCAAAATGATTGGCCCAAAGGAGAGGGTCCTGTTTGAATAATGCCTGTGGAAGACCATTAGGACCGGGGGCTCCAAATTGCTTAGCCCTCGAGATGATATGGGGGAGACGTAATTGGAAGGACTCCCTTACTCCCTGCAAGGGGATTAGAGACCCTGTGAATGAGGGACATGTTTTATACGAAGCAGGAGTAGGTCTATGGGCGCCCTCATCCAACAATTCCCCATCCTGTTCGCTGTCGGAAAAATGGGTGGTCAAATAAGATGCCCACGCTCCTTCTAAAATGTCAACAACGCCCGTGCCCGTTTGATTACTATTTAGGTTATTAATAAGGGACCAAAATTTCGTTGAGTTTGAATTTTTACTTGCGCTTAAAAGTTTAGCCTACAACTGACTGAGATAGGTCTGATAGTCGTCATAAACAGCCTTCCTATAATCTTTCCTCAGTTGCTTATGTTCAATGAATAAACACTCAGAATCGGGGATTTTCCTGATTGCCCTCACTAGCCTATTCCGTGCTGTCTTTAAATTCTTGGTTTCCTTGGAGACAAAAAAAAGGCCTGGGTGGGGCACAGTTGCGCGCGGATTGGTGGAACTTTGACCATAAAAGGCAAGAAAGTTTGACCCATGATTTAATCGGGGACACACAACCCAATCCCTCAGAATTAAAAAAAATTAATACATTCAATCAATAATGTGCCGCCAATAGAAGCATTCCATTTTATGTGCTTTAGTGATTCGAAACAAAAGCCACCGCTCACGGCCCGCATGACATCATGAACAGGGAATCTTGATTTAATAAATACAATTTGTGGACATTTGTCACTCTCACTCCGTGGGGAAATCAGAAACCTTTCAATGAGAGGAAACAGTTCAATGTTACAGATGGTGTAATCTAAATAGGAGCAAGTTCGACCATCGGACCTTGTCCACCGTGGGGGGGCATGATCACGTAAACGACCATTCAAAACTTTAAAGCCCATACTGTTAAGATGCATTACTAAGTACTCTCCCAACGGGCAGTGCAGACAACCCTGGGGCCTTGATTGTTCGGGAGTTAACTGGCAGTTACCACAATCTGGACCCTCAAGAGCCTCCAATGCATCCTGAAACATGTTTGTGTTGAATTCACCAGTTATAAGATAACTAGCACATGGGAGTCCCCAACTAAATTGGCTACAATCTGCATTAGGTGAGACAACCTGCCCCTTTTTCCCTTGGTTCCGGGGGCAATATAAACATTAATTATTATGAGGGTCTGCTGCGCAGGCCCATTCCTTATGACAATCCCCTGTATCCAGTTATCCTCCCAAACCAGAGGCAGTATACTCCCATCCAGTTTAACGGTCACCTAAATGGCCAGACCACCCGTGGCGCGGCCATTCTTGCTCATTCTATGGGCAGATTTCCATATTTCTAAGAATCCTGGCTGTGCTCAGCCCAGGTTTCCTGAAGGGCAATTTAATTGTGACTGTTAAAAAATGTTAAGAGGTCGGCCGAGGCAAACTTATGCGCAACCCCATTAATGTTCCATGAACATAGGGACAGATGTCCAGATGTTGGAACAGAACCACCCACACGTAAGGGTCAGGGGGGGCGGCCGTGCAAGAGAGTAGATGGCAGCCAGTCCCAGTTGGAAGACCCCTTAGAACCAGAACCAGTGTGGAGAATGCCATTAAAAGTAGAGGAGCCACTTAGGGCACTTTTCAAGATTGAGAATGGTTTCAGAACTGTGGGAGCCGTCAAACATTGAGATCCTGATAGTAACACAGTGTATAATGTTAGGGGGGGGGGGAGGGACCGGGAGATTGATTGGTCCAATGTACATTCTCCCAACAATAGTTCAAAAACCCAAAGTACACTGTTCCATAGAAAGAAAGAAAGAAACTAGGGAGACCTGAGATATCAGGAACGAGTGCCCTCAAGCATCACAATGGATGACTGGCATCATCATCAGGTAATGCTCCTCGCTAGGCCGGCAGTGCAACGCCTGACGGGCTCCCCACACGGGGGGCACTGAGCCATATTGTTCTGATAGTTACTGGTGAGTACTAACTATCTAAACAGGCATGCCAAAATTCAAGCACCAGTACGTAAAGGAGAGAACAAAGAAAATTAAGGATAAAATTGGTTAATCATCACTACATATATCATAATTTTAATCAATAGTCAGGGATGAAACCAAGATTAAAAACAAGAGAAAGTAATAGATTGAGTGTCAATGCTTAATTACTTTCAAAGAGCAATAAACTCTGAAGAATAACCCTCTAGAAATCCTCCTCAACCAGGGTCAACATGTTTCGCGTCGTGTGGTCCCCACGGATCCAATGACGCTTCATCAGGACCAAAATGTTAGTAAGCTCTTCTCCAATTAGACAAAAATTGATAATATCACACTCAAAAATTACATGAGCCGGTCACTTACATTGAGGTATACTAGGCTAAGTCACAGTCAGGTCGCCCACCCCCAAGTCGGGAACAGGCTCCTTGGTAAGCACGTCCCAAGGACTCCGCTACCAGTGTGGAAGCGCTGGTCCGAATTATGGACCTACCCTCCGGAACGTGAAACCGTAACACAGTGTAGCCAAACTCCTTAAAGGGAGTTATTCTAATACCCCACAAGCAAAATAGGTCTCTCCAAGAGAGAATAGACTGAGCAGTTGTAGCAGAAATGAATGTGACCAAGGTGGAGTCTCTTGGGTAAAGCCCCCTAGAGTCCAGAAATTCAATGGGCACAATGTCTTTGGAACCAATGTGGTTAAGATCCGAGATAGCATTAAGGAGCCTTAAAATATTCCCCCTATTCAATATGTCATGGGGACCCCTGCAACGATATTCTGGGATAAACACAAGTTTTAGAGTTGGGTGTTCCATTAGAGTCATGGAGGAGGACGTGGAAACTGAGGGCTGTGGCTGTTCCTCTATATTCGGTAGAGCTACAGCTCCCCCCAGGACTGGATTTTCGACAGAGGCGGTCCGAGGGCTTGGTGGCAGGAATGCAGGAGAGCTGCTTCTGTTAACAGACGGCTATCTAGAGGAATTGGTAGAACCAAGGTCCAGAACATCGCCGTTCATATTCCCGTGGACGGATTTGGGTACAAGCAGTGTGGTGGCAGGGCGAGCAAGTCCTCCACTACCCCAGGATGGGGCTGCCGAAACCAACACACTACTAGGGTTGCCTTTCTCACACGAAACCAAGTAGTCCTTGAAGGAAGAATCAGTTTCCTGCACAGTTGTTCCCACCGAGGGGACATTGAAAGGCACAGACTGAGGGAGATTAGAAGGTGAAATCACCCTAGGTGCACCTTGAGACTTCAAGGGCAGCTGCACCTCGGGCGAGCCAACAGTCGGATGTTTGTCGGAGATCTTTGAGGAGATTGGCTCCGCCTGCTGTTCTGTTGTTTGTGGAGTCTTTTTTTTTCTCTCTTGCTCAACGGAGGTTGAGCCACAGAGTCGGCTCCTGAGAACGTTAGTTGAACTGGAGCAGATTGTGCAGGGGTGCAAAGAGAGTGAGAAGAGGAAGGAACCACAGGCTCAAGTTCAGGGGAAAGAGAATACGTGGAGGCACCCTTGGCCTCGGTGACCAACTGCAGAGCTCCAGTAACAGCTGACCGAGGAGGATTAATCAAAGTTACACTCTTGACTTGACAGACTTTGGCCGATGTTTTTGGTTGAATGGACCCACAAACCAAATCAGAGTGAGCACTTTGATTCGACGGGAGTGCCGAGGACACAGGTGCTGAAGATAGCCTCTTAATTTCACATACAACTGAGCTTAAAAAAGTAGGTAGAGATGACAGGCTTTTGATAATTGGAGAACAGCAGCATGTTGGTTGTACATAGTTGGAGCTTGTCTGTGCTCTGATAATAAGCTGGTTGAGGTTCTCAATTTTTTGATCAATGCCAGCTACATAAGAAGCCAGTGTGTTCAGCAGATGAACTTGGATGCCCAGTTTATCAGAGTGATAGTTCAGAGCCAGCACAGTAGATTGAAGAGTTTGCAGAAGCTGGGGCCAGGCAGAGCTGGCTTCCATGAGCGTGGGGGGGGACACAGGGTTAGATTCCTTGACAACGCCACTCGGAGGATCAAATTGAAGACAGGAGAGGTCAAGGAGTGATTGGTCGTTAAGCTCGCCTTTGATGAGCTCAATTTGAGAGCTGTGAACGGCCACACAGGAAGACCTTAATGGTAACATTGGATGGATGCTGCCTGTTGAACTCCGGATCCATTGGGCTGCCGGGGGGCTAGATGTGGAAAAAGTGTTGTAGTCCTGCAGGGAATCATGGCAGCCTACAGGTGGCCCAACAGGCCCAGCCAACCGATGGAGAGCTGCTGGAGATGCCACTGTGGGAAGCACACCCTCCCCTGCATTTGTTGAATGATCACTGGAGATAATAATTGGGGAAAGTTCGTGTTTTGGCGAAAGTACAGCCCGCTGGTCCTCAGGAGGTGGTGAATGGCTCACTTCACTCTGGGATGCTAACTGGGAGAAAACAGGTGAAGCGGGTGAAACTGGACAGTAAATTTGTGCCACCGTTGTGAAATAGCCACAAGCAGTAGGTAAAGGATCAGTGACTGCAGGCTCATTGAGAGTACTCTGGCCTAGCTCCGACTTAATCTCCCCACCATTTGTCAAGAGTTCTAATTTAGTTTTTTTTTTTAAGTATGACAGTAGAGAGGACTTGCGAAGCTTCGAGGGGCATAGATATGGCGTAAGAAAAACAGAAGGTTGAGACTTCGCGATCTCTAAGCTGGACGGATCAGCAGCCGATGAAAAGGGTGCCGCTGAAATTACAGAGGCCGGCGGTGAAGCTGGCGGTGAAGGTGGGGTGACGCTGCCCACATCAACGGCACAGCAGCGTTTCTTGCACTTTTGAGGGTCTGGGTGCTCCTTCCTTATTTTACCAGACCTCATGGCACAGCAAGATCCTGGTCCTTCCCTTGAAGCGGGGGAGAACTCGAAGGGAGGGAAGTGACGCTCAGCGTGGATGGATAAGCCTTGAAGAGGCTCTTTTGCGTCGCTCGTTTAAGATGGCAGCGCACCAATTACAGGCTAGCAGACTAAAGGTGGAGGAATGGAGGAGTCCTGATTGAATTTGGAGGCAGAGGGAGGCAGGAGGCAAAAGACACAGGCAACACGGTCCGGCCAACCACCTCTGTCAGAACCGGATACCTACCGGCTAGGTTATGGTTTGCGTGCTGCCCAACACCTTCACTTGGCTGGGGCCGCCGTCCCCTATGTTGCACTTGTGTGCTCCAGTGTGGCTTCTGTGTAACACCTATGCAGATCCCGCCCGGCAGACCAAGCAGTCCTGAGGGTTCCAGGGAGATCGATATTTGCCAAAGATCTCTTATGTGGCCGCCAACACACCCTGGGGCCGCCCGTCACAAGGTGGCTGACCCGGTGGGCCCAGGTCCGGGGGCCAGAGACCAGCAGCAACTGCCCAGGAAGTCATGATGTCAGAGACGTCCAGGAGTGGAGCGGGGAGGGTGGACACAGGCGGGCCGAACCAGCAAAGCGCCGCTAAACAGCACTCTCCAAGCGTGGTGGCACAGGTGGTATCTCTCTCTCATGCAGCTTCTCTCGTGCAGGAGTGGGCTCCTTGCTGCCCACAGTCTCCCTTGGTCCTCACGGTCGAGCCCCGGTCAAGCTCCTGGCTCAAGCACCAGCTGCAGCACCTAGCGTCCGGCGTCTCCGGCAAACGCGAGGCAAGCTCAGAAGTCAGAGGACCCGAGACCACGACCTCTCTGTGGGTGCAGGCTCCTTGCTACCTCGCGGCCCCCCTCTGTCTCTGTCTCACGGTCAAGAGGTCAGAACACCGGCACCCACTTTGGCAGCCGGCAGCAGCTCCAGGTGTCCTGTGTCTCCGGCAGCCGCGTGGCAAATCAGAGGCACCGCCTCCCTGGATGATGCAACCTCTCTGTCTCGCATCTCGTGTAAGCAATCACAGGTGTTCAATCACCAGCACCCCCTTGTCTGTTACATAATAAGACTACCCTACAAAAAAAGTACACTCTTCATGTCTCTCTCACCCACCAAGTCTACCACCCACACACACAGACCCAACAAAATGCCTCCTTTTGATGAAGAGCTTTTATTGGTTTTGCAAAAAACAGTGAAATGAAAATACATATAACATGGCACCAACTGGTACCTAGAGACGGTCACCTCACTTGTCCCTAACAGGACTCCATAGACAATGTTTACACAAAAAATTAATAATAGGCAGCATGAACTCAACTTAATGAAGAAGGAAGAAGGAGGTAAGGAGTGGGGGGGAGGAACCCTCCCACGAATCCTTTCTGGTGGTAACACCACCCACTGAGCTGTGCCGCCCCAAACAAGTTAAGTACACTACGTGGCCTCCCATTTGACCCACATTTTATTGTATTTATTCGGGCACACCCTGGCTTCATATACAAGTTTTTCACGCTGTGCACACCAGTCTACACCTCGTATCCACTTGGCCAGCGCCGGTGCCACTCCGGCCTTCCAGTTGACCATTATATCTCTCTTGATCACCATGCATGCCACTCCCAGGAAGATTCGGTCTGCTCTTCTTAGTCCCACTTCCCCCATGACCCCCAACAAGAGTGGCAATAGAGCCACTTCCACCTCATCTTGCAGGACCCCCGAGACCTCCCTCATGACCGCCCTCCAGTAAGTCATTATGGCTGGGCATGCCTATACCATGTGGAAGAAATCAGCATCCGGGCTCGAACATCAGGGACAGTAGCCTTATGGGTGTGAGGTATGCTGTATGCAGATAGAGGGTCTGTAACAGTCGGAATCGGATAGCCATAGTTAGGGTCCGAGGGGCCATTAACGCCTCCCTCCAGTCCTCCTCTTCCATAGGACCCACACATTCCTCCCACTTCCGGTTAAGCACCTCAAGGGGACGGGTAGTGTTAGCGATCAGAGATCGATAGATTCGAGAGACTCCGTCCTTGCCCAGGTTCCCCATTAGTACCTTCGCCTCCATGGGACTGTATTCAGGTATATTTTCTCCTGCTCGGATATGTACTAGCAGGGCGTGACAAAGCTGAAGGTACTTGTGGAATTGGGTCCTGTTTAGTGAAAAGAGTCCTTGGAGCTCTTCAAAGGATCGCATGTGTCCCCCTCCCAAACATCACCCAATGTGGAGATTCCTATGTTATCCCATCTCTTGAATCCTTCCAGCTCCGAGACCTCCGCCAGTTGTCTCCCCTGCCATAGTGGGGTCTGCTGGGTGAGGCAGCCCCACCAACCCGACACTCTCTGAGCCGCATGCCAGCCCACCAAGACCACCTAAGTCACATCTGGGGCGGCCCGGGGGACTGGACAACCATATTGCGCATCAAAGACCCCAGGGTAGCCCATCGTTTGGAGCTCCAGTCGGTATGCGAGGACTGTCCAGCCACCTCCCATCCAGTCATTAATTACGAGCAGGTGCATCGCGAGGTGATAGTAGTAGATATTGGACATTCCCAACCCTCCATCGTAAACATCTCTTTGCCAAGTATTAAGGGCCAGTCTAGGACGGGTGCCGCACCATAGGAACTGACTCACCACTGTGTCCATCTCCCTGAACCATTTCCGGGGAACTGGGTGTGGGAAGTTCTGCAGTAGGTAGAGGAGCCTGGGGAGGATCATCATTTTGTAAAGCGATATTCTTCCAAGCAGATTGAGGGGTAGGGTCCGCCAACGCCTGAGGTCGTCTTTGATTCTTCTAGTAAGTGGAGCAACATTGAGGTCCCATGCTAGTTCTGGGAGCAGGGCTATGTACACTACCAGGTACTTAAAACTGATGCATCGAGTTGGGATTTTTTGTTGCCACTGGACACAGTCTCTGGAGGGGTGTAAAGGGACCAATAAAGATTTGCTGGGGTTCAGAGTCAGGCCCGAGGCCTCAGAGAAGAGATCTAGGATTTGCAGAATTCGAGTTCCAATTTTGGCCGGGTTAGAGAAGTATAAGAGGACGTCATCCATGTATATTGCCACACGGCCATGACCAACTCTGATCAGGGGGTCCTCTTGCAGTAGCTTCGCCAAGGGTTCTATTGCGAGTGCGAAGAGCAATGGGGACAGTGGGCATCCTTGATGAGTGCCTCGACAGATAGGGAACGGGTCTGAGATCACTCCGTTCACTTGGACTCGAGCGGTCGGTTTAGAGTAAAGTAGCCCCACCAGACCTCGGAATTTGGGCCCAAGTCCGTTACTTAGCAGGACGTGATCCAGGTAGGACCAGTCCACGGTATCAAAGGCTTTCTCGAAGTCAAGCAAGAGAAGAGCCAAGGGAGATCGGATCAGGGCCCCGCGGTGGCCAGGGCTACCTGCAAGCACCTGATGCAGTGTCTGGTGCTTCGGGAGGGCATAAATCCACATTGGTCAGGGTGTACCAACGAGGGGAGTGCCTCCTTCAGTCTAGAGGCAAGAATAGTGGACAACACCTTAATCTCAGTGTTTAAGAGAGAGATGGGTCGATACGCCGAGCAATGTCGCGACGGAGGTTGGGTCTTGGGGATCACCACAATTGTGGCTTGGTCGATCCCAGAAGGGAAACAGCCTTTTCTTTCTGCTTACTCACACATATTGACCAGGTGGGAGCCCAGGATGTCACCGCATCTACCACATAGGTCTGCTGGGAAGCCGTCTGGGCCTGGCGTCTCACCTGATGACAATTTGGCTATCGCATCAGTGATCTCTGCGAGGCTTATGGCCTCGTCCAGGCTTTCTCTGGTCGCCTGCAAGATCTTGGGGAGGACAATATCGTTTAGGAGAGGGGACTCCCTTTCTGCTGGTGGCCAGGAACACTCCGCATATAGCCGTGCATAATAGGAGGCAAAGCTCTGTGCGTCTTAAAAAGAGTTCCCGACTCGTCAGCGATTTCAGAGATAACTCTATTAGCCAGTGGTCGAGTGGCTAGCCAATGTAAGAGTTTTCCATTCTTGTCTCCCAGCCGTACACTCGAGCTGCTGACGCTCTCCAAATATGCTTCGCGGATTCCAGCACTAAATGTCTAATCTCATCTCTGACCATGGTGAGCTGTCTCAATCTGGAGGCTGATGCGGAGGCTCCATGTCGGCGCTCAAGTCGCAACTCCCTAGCCTCCAGCTCCGACACCCGCGAGTTGCGTGCGCGTTCCCGTATGCGAAGGAGATGCTTGGTGTGTCCTCTGAGAGTAGCCTTACATGTAGCCCAGACTGCACCCGGAGACCGCACTGATCCTAAGTTTTGGTCAAAGTATTGGATGAGATGGTCTCTGACCGCAAGAGTATAATCGCTGCAGGTACCAAGCATTCAGACGACACACCGGATGCCGGGCAGGGTCCGCGCCACCCACCCAGCATTTCTATTGGAGTGTGGTCTGAGACTCAGCGAGGTAGTATCTCCGCCCCAGTGACACTAGCGATATCTAGCGCAGGCATAAACACGAGATCAATTCTAGAGTGTGTCTGGTGGGCTGCTGATGTGTGTGTATATTGTCGCATCCTGGGGTACCAGGTTCTCCAAACCTCACATAGGCCAAGGCTCTCGGCCCAGCTACTCAGGCTCGACGCCCGGCCGGACCAGCTGGTGGTTATACTTCCTGAAACATCGAGCCTGGGATCCAGGACGGAGTTTAAATCTCTTCGTATTAGTGTAGTTCCCTGGGGAAGTCTCGCCAACACTTGGCGGAGTGAAAGTAAGAAGTTATCAAACCCGGTTGGGGGAGCGTAGGCACACACGAGGTTAAACAATAACCCGTGGAGCGATCTAGTCACCGCCATGAATCTTCCTTGCAGGTCGGACTCCGCAGCAGTAACCACCATGGGCAGCGAGCGATGGAGTAGAACGACCACCCCTCTGGAGCCCCTTGAGAAACCAGATGGTATACTTTATCATATCCTCCTTGCGCAAGCATGGGGCATTTAGTGCCAAGTAGATGGGTCTCCTGTAGTAAGACCACTGAGGGGGTGTACCTACGAAGAGTGGTAAATACTGCGGACCTGTTGATCTTATCTAGGAAGCCATTCACATTCCACTAAAGTACCTGCGTCAGTGAGGGCCACGCGTGAAGTGTGTTGGTGTATTGGAGAGTCGAGTACCCGTCAGTGGGCCCAGGGACGACCGTCTCAAACAATGAAATAAATTACAAAAACAATAAAGGAAACTTATTGAAACATCATAACTTAACCCCACTATAAACTTCTCACCCCCAACCACCCCCACCCCATACTTCTACCGCAGAAGCATCTGCCAGATGGACTGTCATTGGAGTGGAGTGGTGGACCCCTCCGTTCAGACGGATCATTTGCAATTAATAGACGGAAGCCGAAACCATAAGCGGTGAGCAGTAAATGAAACATTAAGCTGTAGATAGGGCCTGGCTACAATCTGCACGTGCAAGCACCGGGTGGTGTCAGTCATCCCCAGCATACCACGGACTGGACTGTGTGTCTGTTGTCAGCTGAGTGCACAGGACTGGCTCAGGCGGTCTCTATCCATCGCATGCGTCGGGCCCTGGGCATCTGGAGTGTCTGCGGGGTCTCCTCCCGTCTGGGAGCTAGATCTTAGTCCAATGTCCTCTCCTATAGGGTTGTCGGGACCCCCCTGTCTCCCACGTCGAGACCTGGTGCGCCTTTGGCCCCTTCGTGCGCCTGTTCGGGAGACGGGGCCAAGCCCCGGGTAGCCCCCCCACCGGACCAGGGGGGCCCCTCCAGGACCCAATCCCCTCCTCTGTCAGCCAGTCCCATGCCTCCTCTGGTGACTCAAAGAAGTACGCCTTTTCCGGCCATGAGGACTTTTAGGCGCGCGGGAAAGAGGAGCATGTGTGAAAGTTGCATCGCCCTGAGTTGTTGCTTAACATGTTCATATGACCGAAGTCGATTTTGGACCTCACGAGTGTAGTCTGGGAATATAAAAAGTTTGTGGTTATCCCAGTGAAGGTCGACGGAGCGCCTGGCTTCCTTAAGGATATTGTCCCTGTCCCTGAAGTTTAGGAAAAGTGTGATCATCGGTCTTTTGGGGCCGCCGTAGGGGGCCGTGGAGCCAAGGCCCCCCGTGTGCATGCTCAATTGCAAACCAGGGTGAAAGAGTTTGATCCGGCATCCAGGACCTGATCCAATGCTCCAGGAACTCAGGTGCCTTATTTTCTTCTGCTCCTTCTGGAAATCCAATGAGGCGCAGGCTGTTACGTCTGGAGCGGTTTTCTGCATCTTCAGCGCAGCGGTGCAATTCGCCAGTTCGGGTTTGCAGTTGGGCCACCTTGGTCCTGAGATCAGCCAGATCGTCCTCAGTCTGGGAGACGCGGCCCTCCACTTCTGTGATTCAGCCCACTGCATTTCTGAGATCTTGCCTTATAAGGCCCATATCCTCTCGCACTTCCCCAATCTTGGTCTCCACGGCCAGTTGCGATGACTGGATTGCCTGAAGGATAGCGTTCAGCCCGTCCGGGGCAGGGCCCCCAGAGGCTGCTTCCCTGTCACTCCGAGAGGCCGCTGGTGTGGTACATTGATCAATCTTCTGTTGGGAAGCCGATGGCTGTCTAGTCTCTCTATCCTTTCCCATGTCGTCTCGAGGAGTCAGGCTGGGCATCTATTGTACCATGTAACAATCACAACTGGGTTCTGACCATATCTTGGCACCTTGGGGGTCATTTCAACCCTGGCTGTACAGGACCGCCAGGGCTGAAATGACGGAAGCACTGCCAACAGGTTGGCGGTGCTTCGAAGGTCATTACGACCGCGGCAGAATCGCTGCGGTCGCACCGCTGGGGCTGTCGGCCCCGCCACAATGGCCCCGTGGTAGTAATCCACCAGGGCAGCGCTGCCTACCGCCAGCCTTTTCCTGGCGGTTTGAACTGCCAGGAGAAGTATGGCGGCACGGGTAGTCGCGGGCCCCTGGGGGCCCCTGCACCTGTCGCATGGCCGCAACACCGCCGGCTCCATTTGGAGCCGGCTCCCATGTTGCGGCACAGCGGGGATGTCATAATGGGGATTTGCGGGAGTGCGGCCGCATTGGCAGCCGCATGGCGGTTACAACTTGGCGGCGTTTGCCGCCCGCCAATGTTGTAATGAGGGCCCTTATATTCACTGAGTCCCGGAGGGGATATCTCCATGGGGGAACCTTGGGTCAGCCAGGCAACCGCAAGAGAGTCCGCTAAACTGTGAGTCCATACAGCGGGCCACCAAACGCAGGGCTTGCTCCCCGGTATGTCAGGACAGCGCTCCCAGGCAAAGCGTTGGGGTCTCAAACAGTCCAACTCTGGTCCAGGGGGCGGTCAACCCGCTCACTCCTGGCCCGAGTCAAGCTCCTCAGGCCGGCCCGCCAGGTGCCCCTCACAACCAGAGACTGCCACGAGCATTTGCTCTTCCAGGGGGGCCTTTAGAAGCAGGGCGTTCACACCTGTTGTTACCTATGGCCTAGACTCTCTGGTAGCCAGCCCACTGCCACACACCGCTCTCATTGCTCCGGTGACTGCCGGGGAGGGCAGGCGAGTCATCTCTCCTCTCACCTCCTCCCAGCAGATCGACTGCGGCACCGCCCGATGGCGGGGGGCCCAAGGCTCCTTACGGCCCACTAGTTCTTTTCTTGTGGTGACCCGGTCCCTGGGGCCACGTGAGCCCAGAAGGGCCTGGTCATCTTCTTGCGGGCCTTTTCATGCCTGGGTGCGTCAAGCCAGCCAGCCGCCGCCCATCGCCGTGACAGGCAGGGCCGGCTCGCTTTTCTCCTCCTCTTCTTCTGCCCCCGGGGTGACGCACCTCTGTCCCGCGGCCCGGGGCCAACTCCCCACCCCGGGGGACTGCCACCTCTACACGCCCGGATCCCGGCTCCAGCCGGTCTTGCGAGTCCGAGGGGACAGTCTGTGGCCATCAGGGCTCCTCCTCCTCAGCCGCATCTACTGCTGTCTCACCGGGCTCATGTGGATACTCACACGCCGGGCCCCCACGTCAGTCCTCTCTGGCCTCCTCACCGCCTCTCCTGTCTGCCGCACCCGACCCAGGAATCAGCACTGCGGTCCGGGGCTCGATGGGCGGCTCTGGCCTCTGCCGCCATCTTGGACGCCAAGTCGGCTTGGTCTTTTGCTGGCATGCGGACACCGCCGCGCAGCGCCCCATGGCTCGCCGAGGTCCCTGCTGGCCAGGGGACCCGCAGGAGCAGTCGAGGACGTGGAGCGGAGCAGGGGGATGATGGCTTCCTCAGGCGGATGACGGAGGGGTCCGGAGCACTCTCAGAGTGCGACTGCCATTGTGACGCCTGAAGCCATGCCCCCCCACAAAATGCCTCCTTAACCTGCTGGAAGAGGAACGCTATATTGAAAAGCAAGACTATTGTGACCCTCACACAGTTATCACAACTAACAACACACCTGCTTCAAGCTCAAATTATACTGCTTACCCTTCTCCTAAACAAAACAACACTGCCACTAACACACCTTTTCTAAACTGCCAGCTCATAAATGCTCGATCACTATAACAAAAACAAGCATCACATCTACGACCTGCTCACAGACACACAACCTGACTTACTACTCATAACAGAATCTTGGTTGGGAGATGACATGGCCCCAGTGTTGCACGAAGCCCTTCCTCCGGGTTATCAAACCATCACACAAAACTGTATAGGCAAGAGAGGAGGTGGACTAGCTATTATATTCAAACAGGCAATAAACCTCAGTAAAACAGACAACATTTCCATAGAAGGTTGTGAAGCCCTCCTCACCAGATGCCACCCTACTCCAACTTCCTCCTGTAACTTTCTCCTCCTTTACAGACCTCCACCTAACAACTCGACATTCCCAGATACTTTTCAAGATACAGTCTGAAACCTTATTACTCTATACTCCAACCTATGCATTCTTGGGGATCTAAACATTTGGTTTGACAAACCCAATATGCCCCATCCAAAAGCTATCACCACTGGGCTAGTCGCATTGAATCTACATCAGATTGTATACAATCCCACACACATCCCTGGACACATCCTGGATGTCATTTTTGCTAAGCCTGAACTAGTTACTGTTCATTGCATCAAGCCAATCACATGGTCAGACCACAATTTGATAACTTTCTGACATAAAACTCCACAAATCAACACACCCCACAACTACTTACATACATGTACCTATCGACCATGGAGCAAACTCAATTTTGATGACTTAGAAACACAACTAACAGCCAACACAGATCTAGATACAATTAATTCTGTTCCAAAAGTTTATGAGTGGCTACAGGAAGCTGTTGATATCCTAATATCACTCAGAAAAACTAAACACGATCAAAGAAAACCAACACCTTGGAGGAACACAGAACTTAAAAAGATAAAGCGACAAATCAGAAAGTTGCAGCGGACCAGGCTCAAAACAAACAACAGTCAAGACAAACTGCAGCTACACAAACTTAACAGAATACACAAATCATCAATCAAAAAAGCAAAAAAAAAGGTACTACTCAGACAGAATTCAAAATGCTAAATCTGCAACCAAGGAATTTTATAAAATTCTCAATGAATTTAGAAAACCTACATGCATGGAAGGAAGTCATCCCACTACTCAAGATTTCACAAACAAACTGGCAACTCATTACACAACCAAGGCAGACACATTGGACTCCTATTTAAAATAGAAGAAAACCATCAGCACCAACCCCTTTCCTAAAATACCCTCTAAGAATGAACCAACCCAAATCTACAGTCATTCCAACAAATATCCCAAGGTGGCTTTATGGATTTGGTCAAAGCAAGCAGGCCTTCTGGTTGCCCTTCTGACCCTTGTCCACCACAAATCTTCAAGAACATTCTTTTATCTACTTCTGCTGCCACACCTGTAAGAAGACTCATCAACAACTCTTTAACTACAGGAACTTTTCCTGTAGACCTGAAAAAGGCATACATACGACTGTTATTAAAGAAACCAAAACCTAGACCCACCAACTACAGACCAATCACAAATGGACCTTTCCTGGGCAAACTGATAGAAAGAACAGCATTTGCCCAGATGTCACAATTCATTGAAGACAATTCTATACTTTCAGACTTCCAAACTGGATTCCTCCCAGGAAGAGGCACTGAATCGGCACTCATAGGAATCTGGGATGATCTTTAAAACACAGTTGACCGCAATGGAGTTGCTGCACTACTTCTCTTGGACCTCTCGGCTGCCTTTGATACGGTTGACCATGACATCCTAATTCAAAGACTCCACAAAGCTGGCATACAAGGGACTGCTCTCGATTGGATTACTTCCTATCTTCAAAAAAGATCGAATATCATCTACTCACCCCCCTTCTCGTCCAAACCCTACCTCACAAAAGCAGAGGTCCCCCAAGGATCAATCATCTCACCTTTGCTTTTCAACATCTACATGATATCATTACCAGAACTGATCAATGATTTTCATCTCACATGCTACAACTATGCAAATGACACACAAATACTACTTAAATTAGAATGCCCCAAAAACATTGAAAACTCAGAAATCTTCAGTTGCCTCAGAGCTGTTGATCAGTGGATGACCTGGAGCCATCTCAAACTATATACCTCCAAAACAGAAATACTCATATGTGGTAACTGGAAAGGTTATGACCCACTGTGCGCCTGGCCTGATGATCTCAGACCAACTCCTCAATAATCCAAGGAAGTTAAAAACCTTGGAATCACCATGGACTCCAAGTTAACCATGAATGCCCAAGTGGACAAATTAGCACAAACAAGCTTCATCACCTTGAAGACTCTACGATGCATCTTCCCCCACCTCGGATTTCCACACAAGGTGCAAGTTATTATCTTGCATGTACTATCCAAACTGGATTATGCCAATGGCCTCTACCATGGATCATCTCTATCTATTATGAAAAAACTACAACATATTCAGAACTCCGCAGCCAGGCTACTATTACATGTAAAGCCACAAGCCCACATCTCCCCTGCCTTGAAAGTACTACACTGGTTACCCTTTGCCAGAAGATGCACTTTCAAGCTGCTTTGTATCACCCACAAAGCTATACATGGAACAGGACCGCTTTTTATCCGAAACAAAATAACCAAATACATTCAACAAAGAAACCTCCGCTCAAGATTGGCACCCCGCCTTAGAACACCACCATACAAGAAAAAGACTATAGGTGGTACATCCTTCTCCATTCAAGCAGCCAAACTATGGACTTCATTACCCCCAACTATAAGAGCAACAGACAACTTTCTTGTCTTCAGAAAACTACTCAAGAGTTGGCTCTTTCCTTCATAACCACCATATCCAAACAACTATGGACTGCATATGCCTATGTTGATAAATATTATTTCGGATTATGTGTATATTTCTAGTTACGTATAGTTCTTTAGAAAATATGTAACGCTGTTATGTCATAACAATACACTACACACACACTTTTTAAACCTGTTTAACTAAGTATATTTACCCATGGTTTAAATATGTATTGGCATCACTCTTTGGTGGGTTGTTATACTAGATATCTATGAATCCCTGCTCTCTTCTTATATCACACTTATCTACCAATCATCATATGTCATGTCTCTTTCAATCTATCTTCCATTCCCACTCTGACTCATCCCAAATCCATTCTACTATTTTCATCTCCTAAGTAACTCTGCCTAAGCTCTTACCTCCACTTCCACATCGAACTCACCAATCCTCACTTTACTACCATGACCTCCCAAACAACCCTACTAAATTCACCCTCATTTATCTCACCCTGCTACTATGATCTCCCTAATCCCTACCCCAGACTCTTCCCTCCTCCATCCTCCTTTACTCATCCCAAGCCTACATCCTATTACCATATACTCCCAATGAACACTCCTGGATTCTTTCCTCCTCCACTACTCCAGTCAATCTAACTAACAAACTCTCATATCCGCGGCTCAAATTAACTCATAATAATACTAAAACTGTACTCATATTTCCCGATACTAATCCATCACTAATTCTTGTTGGGTTCCGGAGTAGTGTGCTACTCACCGAAAAGCGCTTCGACACCTCGTCAGGGGTAGTAAGCGATATATAAATACTATTACAATACAATTCCATAGTTTATTTATTTCATGAGGACATGATGTTTATGTATATGCACAAGTCACCTGTTGGTGTTGAGGTTTACATACTTGTCCTGCCTTTCCTTCCAGATGTATGTGTTTTATATGTGTGATTTGGTGTGTGTCTTCAGTGTATGTGATGTGTTTGTGTAGCAGCATGAGTTGTGTGGGTGAGTTGTGCCATGGAAGTTTTGTGATACATTGGTGTTGTGTGGCAGTGTGTGGTGGTGGTATGTGCTTATAATGCATCTGTATGTTGGGTGAACATGGATCGTGATGTGACAAGTTGTTTGACAGTGTTATTGTATGTATTGGTTGTGTGCTGCTGTTATGTGTTGGTGGCACTATGTGTTTGCCTGTGGAGTTGTGCATTGTTCCTCTCTGCCAATGTGTTTGAGTGGTTACGATGGTGTTGTGGTTGTGTGACTCGGTGGTGTTGTGTGTGGAGGTGTCTGACAGTGGCAGTGGTGTGTGAGGGCAGTGTGGTGTATGTATGACATATGTATGTTGGACGTGGTGTGTGTTGTTTGTGTGTGTGTATGTAAATGTGTATGTGTGTTGGTATGGGTGTATGTTTGATTGTGTTTGTGGGTGTGGCTAGCCATGGTGGGGTTGTGTGTTGTGTGTGGGTGTATACTAATGGCCATCCCTCCGATGTGTGCTAGGTGGGTGTACTTACAGGTGTTGTCTCCGTCGCTGGTTCTGGAGTTGTATGGCAAGCAGGAACAGTGGGAAGATTTCCAGTTCAGGTTCCATGGCAGCTGCGGACGTGTCTGTGTTCCTGAAGATGAGTGTCTCTTTTCATGTTGCTTGTATTCACCAGCATTTTCGTGTCGGTGAGACCATCCTGGAAATCCTGGCAGTGAGCTCTGTCGTAATATGGTTGGCGGAAACATGGTCCCCAGTGTCCTGGAGATGCCTACCGCCGGTAGGTGGTACTGGGGGTATTTTGGATGTATTCTATTTGGAATGCCGCCATGGTCATGATATGGCTTTCTTTACTGCCGGCCCAGGGGCTTTACGACCGACATTGCAACAGTGGCGGTCCTTGGACTGCAGAAGTCATAATGAGGGCTTCAGTGTCCAAATATGTTCGATCTGTCTAAGAATGCTGAATGAAGAAACTGAACAAGAGGAGACAATTGCTATTGAGATAGAAAAGGACAGCTCTCAAAGTAGCCATAGTTCTGGACCTCTTAGTCAAGACCGCCTTGCATAGCCTATAATTGAAAATGAAGCTCCCATAGCGATTAATGAAGTGGAAACAGCAATGCAAGAAGCAAAAGAAGAAAATGTTGACTTGGAACCGTTAGTAGAGCAACTCAATGAAGAGCAGAAAGAAATATACTTGAAAGTTATACAGAAAATAGAACATGGATCCCTCCATGAAATCAATCAATGTAAATGTTCAAGTTTTAAGCCAGTTCTTTCATATGGAAGCAGACAGGGTGGGGCTGGAAAAAGTTTTTAATATAAGTTCTCACCACTTTTCTGCATAAGAGTACAGATTCTATTTTATCATGTGTTATAATGGCCTACTACATTGGCTACACACAATATCAAAGGAATTACCTTACTTCGTCTACTCATGCTACCTGTTAACAGAGTAATAAATTGGGGTGTCAGAAGTTATCTGGAGAAGCTTGTCACATGGTCACCAGAGTTTTGAAGAAATTGAAACTTTTAATCATTGATGAGGTACGCATGGTCTGAAACTTAACGTTCGCCTTTGTACATTTAAGAATGGAGCAGATATTGAAGACAGAATATGATATCCTTTTTGGTGGAAAACATATAATTGTTTTTGGTGATTTGGTACAACTAATCCCAAAGAAAGGACAGCCTCTACTCAAGACACTCATACATGAAGAAACTCGTAATTCTTTAGGAAGTGTTGCAAATGTCAACATTTGGTTGAATTTCTGCTACAAAGAACAAATTAGAAACATTCATCAAGCATATGATGTGCAGTATGGAAAAATTCTGAAGGAAATCAGAGTAGGAATAATATCAAAAGAAGGGAAACATTGCTTGGAAACCTGACTTATAAAGAACATATTTCCTTCAAAAACACCTACAGCACAGTTAGTGGCAGATTTGAGAAAAGTGGCCCTGCACCCAGTGCAGTGCCACTTTTCTTGTGCCCCTTAGCCCCCCCCTAATGCCACCATGTGTGCTCTGTATTTAAAATATGGACCACTATGGCGCAGAGAAGGGGGCAATGGCGTAAAAAAAAATGACAATATTGTTGTACTGTTCAGCAATAGCTCTATAATTCTAGGGCTAACCCTGAAAAGTGCATAGGGGCCCATTATAAATAATGGTGTGCCCCCTTTTAAACCCTGCTCTGAACAGGTGTTAAAAATGCCCCAAAAATGGTGCTTAGATTTCTGTGCACCAATTTTTCGGTCCCCCTAATGGGGAACACCTCCCTTGCATACATTATGCCTGGCGCACGCATAATGTGGAGCAAGAGTTTACAAAGTGGCATGATGCATGTGTTGGGCCACTTTGTAAATATGGTGCAGCGCTTTTGGACCCGTTGGGCCACATTAGCATAAAATAAATGACACTACTGTGGCACAAGGAGGCGCTCGGCCCTCTTCAATCTGGGCCTTAATTAATTAATTCAACAAGGAAATTCCATTGTGTGTCTAATGCCTACTCTTAAAGAATGTACCTCTTTCAATTAACAATTATTACAACTGGAGAAAGAAACAATATTGGAATTAATATCAATTGATACAATTTGAACACCAAGGAGTGACAATACTGTTGAGTGAAAAGCTACAATAAAAACTCAACTCAGTTTCCAAAACTGCAGGATTAGAGAAGTGTTTATGTGTTTGTGAGAACTGTAAGGCGATTTTGTGGCATAATTTTAATGTTGAAGAAGGATTAGTTAATGGAGCAATGGGAAAAATAACATATTTCATTTTGTATCATAACAGAAATGAGGTTCAATATCCAGCAATTCAATCTGATGATCTTGAAGGTGTAAAATAGACAGCAATGTCTGTTGCATGTTTCTTACTTGTGAAAGACTTGTATGTTCACAGAAAGCAGTTTCCAGTATCTTTAGCATGTGATGTGACAATACATGAGTCTCAAGGTTTGTGTTGATGCATCATTTACTACATAGGCAGCACTGTGTTAAAAGAAGGTATGTCATATGTAACATTGTCTCAGGTTAGAACTTTGTCTGGTTTGTATCTGATAGAGTTTGATTAGACTAAAGTAAATGTTGATTCCACTTGTGTACTAGAATACAACGGTTTGAGAAGCCTGTATGCTGCATACCTAGGACAATCCCCAGTTTACAAAAAGTCTACAATCTTACCAAAAAAAAAGATTTCAAAGGATCAGACTGATGTTCCCAAAAAAAAGAAGAAAAAGAAAAGAAAGAAGTATTAGATAAAAAGAATATTAAAAATGATGCTGAAATTGCAGGTTACCAATTCTCAAATTCTCAAATACCTCTGGGGTCAACTGATATGCTAATGTATTTCTTAATGAACTATTTTGTGTATACTCTGGTTTATGAAGTTAAACTGAAAAAGGAAAAAAGATTAGGCTCTGCCCTCTTGAGCTGGTTAGAACGCTTGTGCAGTGATAGAACAAACATATAGCCAAAAATAATTTAGTGAAACAAAACTATGGAGAATTATGTGGTCCAGTGCATCAATCTCCCGACATGAACCTATAAATGAAATAAGATGCACTGTTCCAAATGAAAGGACTCAATCCACCAATTAGCATAGGGGTCTTTTCAGTCACCACATGCATTAGTCTTACAGGAATAGCAGCCCTCACTCACCATTGGGTGGCATGCTTCATCATCGGGCCATGCTCCTTGTCAGACCTGCACTGCAATGCATGATGGGCCCTACTAGAGGGCTCTTTACTGGAGATATTTTTAAAAAAGAATGCTGTTAGTGAGTGGATGTGAGAGGGTCTGAACAAACTGCTAAAAGTGGCTAAAGGTGGCCAAGAAAACTATCTTTAATACAACCCGGCACCCGAGCCAAGGTTAAAAACAAAAAAGGGTGAAGTACAGAAACAACTGTTGTGTAGCCATTTTAGTTATAGCTCCATACAAGTTATTTTAACACACTAGGCCGCTGTGCACTTTAACCTAGATATATTTTATTCGGCTTCACCTTATTATTTTTATAATAACCATTTTTATGGTCTTGTTTTATTCCCGTCTATCTAACTGTTTTGCCTAGGCCAGCACTCTGTTCTCAAACAAGACATTCTTGCTCACTCTGTGCTTCTTCCAAGGCTACAACACAGTACATTGCCGGAGAACGTGGCAGACGTTTAGACTCCAACATTCGTAGAAAACACACATCCTTACGTAGGGTCATTCTCCCAGAACATCAGCTGTCTTGTTATAAAAACACTTCCTTGTCCCTTACACGTTAGAGGGAGATTCCAGCCACTGTACCATGACTGTATGCTGATTGCCGAATGCTTCGCTACAGATGCTAACGCAGACAGCAGGCCTTTGCTGAGGTATGGGGGTTGACGTCTTCCCAGGGGAACCTGAAGACCAGAATTAGTGCTTAACATGTTGTGCTCTATTTTAGCCGAGGTAGGGATTAACCCATCGAAAATAGTGACAATATGATACCGTTGTTTTTATGCTTCACTCTTCTCGTCACAATTCTAATATTGTCATGTTGTGTAGTCCTGGTTCTTGCAGTTCATGCTTTGCTTTCTAAGATGTAGTCATTTTATTAAACTTATTATTGAAACATATACTGCTTCTGTTTGTCATTTATATATGAGACCAAATTGTAAGTGAGAGAACCGGATGAGACCTGAGTGACTACGACTTCCCTGAGAAGCCTAGTATGTCATGCATGCGGCTGCCCAATCATCCACATTCTCTGCTAGTTAGCCGTAGCAAAACCCGGATTGGAGCGACAGGTGTCATCCGCAGTGGGTTGAACTTAGTCTCCCATACTGCTGGCGATTCTGCTGCTCAAAATCCAGTAGTCTCATTAGAATAATAATGAGAGCCTACGCGACATTGCGCCGCCAACGTTTGGTCAGGCTCTAATTTTCAGGTCCTCTGGAGTATCTCTGTCTCCTTATATATAATAACGCCTCTATACCGTATATGGAGACGTCCGTGGTACTGAAGATTTCCATGCCAGCTACGTAGGCTATCCTATTTCCAGCTCGAGGTTGTTCTGGCTTGAACTTTAAAAGGAAAACCCAATTTGGTATGCCTTCTCTGAACTTATAATTTGTCTATAATGGTGAATCCACAGCAGGTACAAATAGCAGTTAATATGAGACAACCTCTGACTGCACATTTATTAGCAAATGGCCTAACGCCCCAGGGGGATCCAGTCACATTCCTGGTGGATGCCCATGAGGCTTATAGAACAGAACTTTTTTTTTCTTCGGGCACATTTCCAGCAGTTGATGGGAACACAAATGCATTTCATTATTATACACTTGCAAATGCGCCTGGACAATACAGAGCATACGCATATTTAGAAATACCTTTATCTTATCAAGAACATAACAATTGGCTTGATGGTGCCCTACCCCACACCATACTACCAGTAAGGTTAGGTTCACTAAGTAATGATGGTCCTACCTGGCCTTTATTGGCCACTTATACACCTCATCCTGAAGTTGCAAATTTAGCGGTGGTTGAGGTTTGTCGTTTATATACTGAAATAACAGATATTTATAGACGATTAGTACAATTCATAATGCAAACATTAAATACAAACCCAGCATGTGCTGCTGCAGCACATCCACATGCAATGACACCAGGTATAAACCCTGCGACTGTTCATTCGATCATTTGTAAAGTACCCACCAAAAGGGAGGAAACTCCGTTTTGGTTAGCACAAAAGATTTATGCGCTGGAGGCAGTATTTCCCCATACGGGACCTCAGGTGAAACATAGAATATTAACGATGTGCTTGCCTTTTGGGATGGTCCCTACAGTAGATAACTGTAATACCTGGGGCACGGTATTTGCTGCGCTCTATACAACCACACACGGTACACTGACACTTGCCAATTTATCGGAGGTGTTGAAACAAATTCAAGATGAATACGGGGCTGCCCCGGTCCTAAATTTGGAGATGCAATTGATGGGTAATTTTGCCACAGTATCTTCAATCATATTAACTAACCTTAAAGGGGAAGCGGTCGCACTTGCAGTGTGCATGCGGCTCCGTGACGTTCCACAACATGATCAGAAACGCGAGCTGCCTAAAATAATCACGACACAACGATTTGGTTCCCTCCCAACAAATAAATGTATGTCTATCAATCTAATTAGAGATTTAGATAGTCCTACACTACAGAACTGCTAGTCATGGTCAACATGTTTCTCGCCCAATACAGTCACACGGATCAGGTGGCGATTCTTCAGGACCTTTTTGTTGTGCCTAACCCTCACTAAGAGAGTAAAAAAAAACCTACTCCTATTGCCTAAGTAAGATATAACTGAATCTTACATTGGAATAATAAACTTCTGAATGTGGAAACCAAATCAAACAAGAAAAGTTAAAAACAACTCTCAATGGGCACATAGTAGTGACCATCTTTTCCACCCTCAAAAAACACTTGTTTCTAGTGTATGTGAAAATGAGAAGCCACACTCATGCATGACTGGGGTAAAGTGACCATGTGCTCATGCTGAAGCAGAGGAGGGGCATCCGCCATGAGTTATTCTTACCCTCCTAGTTCAGGTACATGGGCCCCTTGGGGATCGCATGGATGCTGGCCACTCTTCTATCAAGACAATCTGATAACCATGGTAGTGAAATACATGAAAAATAATTATTTAGGTGTCATCTGATAGGTATGCTGAATTTATAATATCTAAAAATGTATACATTACATGAAATCCTAAAGTGTAAATTCATAACAGAGTTCCTACGTGTAAATAATATTGGTTGGTTGCTGCCCTGGGCAGCACTATGCTCCCATCACCCCAGCACCTTATGCAAAAAATAAATATATATATGGTACGCACTTAACTGAAGAGTACCATAGTCAGTCTGATCTGCCCTGTCGTCCAAGCTCCCCAGAATGATCTGAAGCTGGGAAGAGCTGGCATTTATCCCCCATAGAGGCGGGGACTTGGAAATCAATGGACGCAAAAAAAGGACCAAAAAGAAAAGTGAACTAAAAGGTGGCAGCAATCTTAGAGTGTGCTCCCATCTGGTAGGGGAACTGAAAAAGAACTCGGAATAGGTAGACTTTCAAGAGGAAAGTGGAAGTAATCCTAGAATATATCTTCCTTCAGCCTATTGGTATGGCAAAATCTGTATCTAGGATAAGATAATGCATCTACAAATCATGAGATATAATTGTTGTAAATTGTGCCTTAACACACACAAGGAAAATGAAACTAAAAATAGAAATAATAATAACCGGGGTACAGTAAACTCAATTGCATGCTTCCTAATCAGTTTGTAGGATGCAATTATGGCCATAGTATCTAGTTAAGGTAATTCAGTTCATCCTCTATACTGTGCTAAACTTCAGCAAAGGAGGTAACCATTCCTACTCCGTATTCTAGAATTCGGACAATGGTATTGCATCATTTAACCCATGGATATGGGTCCTTAACCTAAAGACCCAACTCTGTTCTTTCTCAAACTGTTTTTTTGATACCCTATAGGAGTCCTTCACCATTTCTAGGATCACCCATCTGAGGTCATTAGGAGAGTGCTGCTGTTCTACAACCTGAGCACAGAGTTTAGTGTAGTGTGGTGGCATCTAATTGTGCTGCAATGCTATTTGATGTGTGTTTTAACCATTTCTGTGATCATTCTAACATACAGGAGATTGCAGTGACACTTGATTAAATATACATAATTATTTGTGCGTTAGTTTGTGTTTTTATAGAGATGCCATGTCCCTGTTTCTCCTAATTCCACTGATGTTGTGTTCAAGGATAAGGGCATATACTGCAATCCCCATGAGGATGGTTGCCTCGCACCTGAGGTGGATTCCTGCTAGCTACCTTTGTAGGGTTATTGTAGGCTATTGTGTTCTTTGGATGTGTGTGGACCAAAAAGTCTGTAATGTTCTTGGTTCTTTTGAAAGCAAATAAAGGCCGGTCTAGGGTCCCCTGTACTCGTCAAAATAGGCCACCTCTTGTTTATGATCTTCTTTACTTGGTTTGAGAGGTGTGTGTGTAAGTAGTAACACATGTGAATCTGATTTGTTCAGGTTTAGGGAAGGTCATCAGTAATGATTCTCTCTGGGTATTCCTTGCTCTTTTTCTGGCTGAATTGATCATGTGGTGGATAATGTCAGTTCCGCAGCTTCGGACTCAAGTTGTCTGCATGTGTGTGAAAATCACTGGTGTCACTGCAATTGTGTCAGAGTGTCAAAAACTGCTCATAAGATAGATTAATCTGAAGGGCACAAGGGTGGTCACTATCAAAGAGGAGTAAACTATTCCTAGCCGTAGTCTTTTGAAAGACAGATGAATAGAGAGTTCCTTCTCTTAAGGTGATCCAGAGGTCCAAAAAGCAGACATCTCTGTTGGACACTGTGGCAGTAAAGTGAAGATGTTGATGTAGACCATTGATCCAAGCAATTAAATCAGATACGTTTTTTTCATTGCCTCTCCAGGTTATCAATATATCATTACTATATCAACGCCACAACTTGATGTTAGTGGTGAATGGACTAACAGGGTTTTAGAATTTGGCTTTTCTAAAAGGCATACATGTACAAACAGGTAAAACTTGGGACAGAAGTGCTATCCATCGATGTCCCTCATATTTGGTGGTACAATTGGTTCTCAAATTCTAAGAAGTTCTCTTTAAGGGCTAGTGTTGCACAGTCCACCACAAAATGTGTGGGGTTATTATAATTCCATGTGTCTAGGAGAAGCATATCTTCAATCACAGACAGCGTAGCATCCTGGGATACACTGTATAGAGCTTCAACATCTAGAGAAATCAATACATCTGTCAATCCCTGTGAATTAATCTGGTCCAATAGGATCAACACATCCTTGGTGTCTTTCAAGAAGGTTGGAATGTGTCGTACAATTGGATGCAGAAAGTGATTGCAAAATTCAGATAGAGGCTCCAAGACTGCTCCAATCCCTGACACTATAGGCCGGCCCAGTGGAGGTATCTTCCCTTTATGGATCTTAGGTAAGCAGAAGAAATAGGGTGTTCAGGCTTCCTTACAATTCAGGAATTCAGCCTCTTGACGTGAAATCCACCCTGCCAATTCTGCTTCCTCTGTCAGTGTCTGATTAGTCCATTGGAGACAGCGGGTACGATCCTTTTGGATCAGTTCAAAGAAAGAGGTATCACTCAAAAGTATTTGACATTCTTATCTGTATGTCTCTATGTCTTGGACCACTTTGGCTCCCCTGTTGTCTGCTGGCTTGATAATTATGGTGTTGTCATTTGTCAATGAGGTCAGGGCCTTCCTCTCAGTGTTTGATAGATGCTGGAATGGGTGTTTCCATTGGAGATTCTGGATGTCATTCATGACTGCCTTCTCAAACGTGAGGACCTCAATAGGTACAATGCTTGAAGCTGGTGTAAAAGTTGAGGTGTTCCATAGTCCTGTCTCCCCGTTCCTTGACATAGTTGGTTGGACTTTGAAAAAGAGGTGTAATAAAAAAATATACTCCCCATTTTGTATTAGAGATCTTCCAGATCTGTGCACTGGATCAGTACAATTCACTCAAAACACTCAAGAAGATGCAGAAGAACGTTTGAAGGTCCTATTAGATATTTTAGAAGAACAGATGAAAACTTTTGAGGAACTATTTGGACTACATTATTTATGGCAGCATAATTGTGAAAATTTCAAAAACAGAAATACTCTCAGAATGATTTATCTACCTAACTCTACCAGACTGTAAAAGTGTCAGTTTTAATAAATTGTTTAAAGATGCATGGCAGGATAATACCTACACAACGTGTAAATCTGACCTTCTATCAACTTAGAACATCAGAAGAAGTGGCAAGTATATCATCTTAATACTACAGTGATGCAAAGCAGATGGAACTAAATTAGAAACTCAAATTGCTGATTTTAAAGCTGGACAAATCTCTACAATCTGGAAAATCATATACCTGTCCAGCAATTTTTTTCCACGAAGCAGTTAGTGTTTCATCTGGACATCAACCTATCTATGTAAAAATACAACTGGATGGACAGAGGGTAATGATAGCAAACTTTCATGTAAGCAGAGATTACCATATAAATTACCAAACTATTACCTTCTGTTCCTTAAACCAAAGTTCTAAGAAGGATTAATACTAGTGAAATGAAATAGCACATGTCTGGGAAGTTCAATAAAACAAAGTAAGACATCATACGGCCTTACAGGGGTGATGTCTTTCTAGGGAATTTTAAATCTTCAAATCTTCTTACTCTTGGATGGAAACCCCATAAATACTACTAAACTGGGTATAGAGACCAGAAAGTTTGAACTAGGACAAACAGCTACAGAAGATAAAAAGAAAAATGTATGTCTCAAGAAGAGCTGGAAAATAGTAGCAACAATAATACTACTGATATACTGTACTCTTGTTCAATGGATTAGCAGACTTTATGCCATCATGTGGCCTATCAAGGTTGATGTCTTTATACAACTTGTTAACTGCTACTATGATTCATACACATTAATTAAATTGTGAAGTATAATTTAATTTATATTACTTGACAAGTATAGGTAAAAGAGTTTGGTAAATATTTGTTGTGAGTGTCATTTATAGCAATGTGAATTTGAAATAAGGTGCTGTGTAGTTATGTTTTTTTTTATAGCCCATGTGACTGTTTTCCCCACACTGTTCACAGGAGAGTAGCTGTAAGCACTTCATTTATTGTGCAAACGTATAGAAGCTGACATCAGTGGATCAGGGAGTGTAACATGCCTAAATAATATTTGTTATTGCTATACTGTAAGATAAAGTTGTTGTATCTTGTAATTAAATATATCCTTTTTATTACATATTGTGGAGTTTTAATAGATAACAATAATTTGAAAAATTAACTTTTACTTGTGTTTTTTCTTTGAAGGGCCTCTTCATTACAGTTATGTAGGTAACTAATTAGATATTTGTTCATTGATACACAATCCGTAAATATAGCCAATTGCACACAGTTAGTTATACTGATACACCAACACAGTAATGTGAATACAGCTATGGATACAAATAAGCATACACTAACACATTTAGGAAACATTGATATAACTAGACAAACACTAATGTATACACTAGCAAGCACAGACACACACTGTTGCATACACTGTCACATGCATCCATTGACTGTTGCACACAGTGACATACCCAGGCACACACCGATGCATACACTAACACTCCCAGGCACACACTGATATATATCGTCACATACCTAGGGATACATTGCTCTATACACTGATACATGCAGGCACATAGTAATGCAGACACTAGCACACCCACACAGACACTGATACATACATTGGCAGACCCAGACAAACACTGATGCATACACTGACATACCCAGGCAAACAGTGATGCATACACTAAAACACCCAGGCACACTCTGACATGTATGCTGACATACTCAGACAGACACTGATACATACACTGACATACCCAGGCAAACACTAATGCATACACTAGCACAGCCAGGTACACATTCATCCATACTGTCATACATCCAAGCACACACTGACATATAGACTAACACTCCCAGGCACACACTAATGCATATACTGACACACCCAGGCACACACTGATGCATACAGTGACTCGCCTAGGCACACACTGACGCACATACACACACATCCAAGCACACAGTTATTCATATAATCCGAGACTTAGGCACACACTCAGACATACACTAACACACCCAAGCACATACTGATGCACACACTGAAATACCCAGGCACACACTAATGCATACACTCACACACCTAGGGACACACTGATGCATACAGTGATACAATTGGGCACACACTAATGCTCATACTGACACACTCAGACATACACTAATATAAACACTAATACAGACACCTATAGACCAACACAAACACTAACACATACTGTACTATATCCACTCAAAAATGAAAACACAGACACAGATCTTTGTAGTGAATATGGTGGTTCTAAAAAACCCTGTTTTTAAAAAAATGTTCTACATTTTTTTTCCTTTTTTTGGAAAAAGACTTAAAGAAGAAAGTCTATAAACAATAAAACTGTATGCAAAACTGTTGCATGTTCATACAACTACTTTTTGAACTGTAAATCAAACAAAAAACAATTAACAGCGGTGGCTCTTAACTTTCTCAGGAAAGGCAATTATGTCATCATTTTTTTAATGTCAACTTCCTGGCACTTGCTGCAGTGCATGACCATGTCCTTTAGCTCTCTGCATGTGGATGGAATAGATATATTTCCATTCCTGCAGAGATAACAGGATCTCCTCCTTCTGCAATTTTGATTCCCAAAGGAGAAAATGCAGCCTTCTTCACCAAGAGACAATAGGAAAATTATTCTGTTGGGTGTGGTTTCTTTCAAAAGTTGGGTGTGATCCTTATGAACCAATGGAAAGGCAGAATTGTTTTTTGACAGCCCCCGACTCCGTGGGTTTTGCGACAAACCTGCAGATTCACCGTACTATCAAAAAACCTTATTTCTGCAGAAATAAATAACACACTTGTTGACCAGCTCTGGAATGTATCTATCATTATAGTACAATGAATTTACAAGAGTTACATACATAAAATATTTATAAAATAAACACCTAAAACTGAAATCCGAATCCCAACTAACACTTGATCGGAGCAAAAACCATAGAGTTCACTCCCACAACAATTTGCGGATCTGCAGAAAATCCACGGATCTGATTTAAAAAAAAAAAAAAAGAAATCAATAAACCATTATTTAATATGCAACATACATCTTTTCTAATATACTACTTAAGCTGTAAATTTACTTACATTTGTTTATGTTTTGTACTTAATCACTGTAACTAAATTACTTGTTCCTAAATAATACACTATGTAGGCACATTACTCGTTGTAAGTCATAAAAATAAATATATTAAAAATCTAAATACATTCATTTAAAGACTCACAGAAATACACTAAAAAGAAAAAGATTACTAGGATGTTATATTTGGAAAACAGAATTTTAAAAAAACCTAAGAAATTCAATGAAAAAAACAAAGATTACAGGAACGTTATAGCTAGGCTCACATTTCACACGTACAAAAACAATAAAGTTCAGCAGTTATAGTTGCCTCTGATAACTATATTATGCACCCCTGTAATGCACTACTTATGACCCCACATATTGCATCACTCATGACATGGTCAGTGACATCACTGATGACATCACTGGTGACATCCCAAATGATATTGATGACTTCATCTATAAAAAATACTCAGACACCCACTCATACCTCCATAGAAACAACTGTACATCCACACGCACAACTATTCACATACTCATTCATACACCCATAAGACTACTGCCAAACAAACTCACTTACACACAGCCACTAATAGAACAACTCACACATCAATACATTACTCAGTCAGCTATTCATAGACTTGCACAGCTATTAACACACCGACTCACACACCCATATAGCCATTCAGGCACCAACTCATACACTTGTGCACCCACTCACAAAAACAAATAACATACATACATAGCCACTAATACTCCCATTCACTCACCCACACAATTAGTCCGCATCCATACAGTCACAGCCACTCATTCCCTGATACAAACACTTACACCCAAAGTAACTCACCTCTACAACAACTACCACACTCAGTCAGTCACCTGTATAATCACTGACACACCAGTTACTCTCCCTTGCAGACAGTAACACATCAGCTCACTTTCTGTTAGAGCTACTCACACATACACTTACTCCCACACAGTCACTGATACTGCCTGTCACTTATATATACAGTCACTCATAACCCCACTCAGCTACCCATATAATCACTTACTCACCCACTCACTCACTGATACAGTCACTAACACACCTACCCACTCACTCATTCATACAAGCACTCACATACCCATTCACTCACCGATACAGGTACTCATACCCCACCTACTTTTCATTGCAGGCACTGAAACACCCAGTGATAAGCCAATAAAGCTACTCACACATCCACTCACTCTCCTATGAAGTCACTGACACATCCACACACTTATGCATGAAGCCACTTATACATCCAGTTACTCACGGATACAGTCCCAAACATACCATACAACAACACATGCACCCACTCACCAGTACATCCACTCATACTCCTACTCACACATCCATACAACCACTTATATTAACTGGACGATTTAATCAGTGATGTCATCATTGATTTCATTTGAGAGGTTGTCCGTGATGTCACTATTTCATGAGTGATGGAACGTGTGAGGTCATAAGCAGTGCATTATGGGGGCACAAGTTACAGTAGACCTAGGTAACTGCAACTGTCAAATTTCACTGGTTTTGAAAGTGGGAAATGTAAGCCTAACTTTAACGTCCTGTAACCTTTGTTTTTTTCAGTGAATATATATATATATATATATATATATATATATATATATATATATATATACATATATATATATGTATATATATATATGTATATATGTATATATATGTTTGTTTTGTTTTTCCAGTGAAAATATAAATATGAATATATATAAATATACATTTATATTTTCACTGAAAAAAAACAAAGGCTACAGGAATGTTATAGTTAAGTTCTGAATTTACTCGCACAAAACAACAGAAATTCAGCAGTTACAGTTAGAGTTATTTCAAGTAACTATAACTAACGCCCTAAGCTAACTGTAACTCGCCCATTCACCATGCACAGTTTTCTCCTAAATAGTTTTACTTCAAATCTTACATGGATATTTTCAATGATGTTAGCAAAGATGTCATGAATGCTGTAATATCTGGGATAATTAGCAGTGCATGGTGAGAGTTATAGCTACTTAATTGCGAGAGTTATAGGCCCTGATTCTAACCCCGGCGGTCTTCGACCGCCGGGGCGAGGGTCGGCGGGAGCACCGCCGACAGGCCGGCGGTGCCCCGCAGGGCATTCTGACCGCGGCGCTTTGGCCGCGGTCAGAAAGGGTAAACCGGCGGTCTCCCGCCGGTTTACCGCTGCCCTCAGAATCCCCCATGGCAGCGCAGCTTGCTGCGCCGCCATGGGGGATTCTGACCCCCCCTACCGCCATCCTGTTCATGGCGGGAAAGCCGCCATGAACAGGATGGCGGTAGGGGGGGTCGCGGGGCCCCTGGGGGCCCCTGCCGTGCCCATGCTTGTATTTCACTGTCTGCATTGCAGACAGTGAAATACGCGACGGGTGCAGTGGCACCCGTCGCACCTTCCCACTCCGCCGGCTCGATTACGAGCCGGCTTCATGGTGGGAAGGTCGTTTTCCCCTGGGCTGGCGGGCGGCCTTTTGAAGGCCGCCCGCCAGCCCAGGGGAAAACTCAAAATACCCGCCGCGGTCTTCCGACCGCGGTACGGTATTTTGGCGGCTCCCGCCGGGCGCGCGGTGACCGCGCCCGGCGGGAGTCAGAATGACCCCCATAGTTTCTTGAAATAACTTTAACTGCTGAATTTCTAAAACCCCAATGGGAGGCAGGGAATGTGGTCCTGATGGACCAAACAGCTTATGTGAAGGAAGGCCATACACGGTTAAATAATACTGAACGCTTATTAGGATAGACAAGACATCTATGGGTGACCTACAAAAAAGATACTTCCAGTTAAATCAGGGATGGTATGGTCACCAATTGTTAAATTAGGATGAATGACAGTATTCAAAAAATGAAACACCTATGACCCTGACCTTTTACCTGCTCCCTAAAGTACACAAAGAGGGTCATTCTGACCCTGGCGGGCGGCGGGAACCGCCAAATGGCCGATCCGCGGTCAGAAGACCGCGAATGCCATTCTGGCTTTCCCGCTGGGCCGGCGGGCGACCGCCAAAAGACCGCCCGCCGGCCCAGCGGGAAAGGCCCTGCAACAAGGAAGCCGGCTCAGAATGGAGCCGGCGGAGTTGCAGGGGTGCGACGGGTGCAGTTGCACCCGTTGCGATTTTCACTGTCTGCTAAGCAGACAGTGAAAATCTTTATAGGGCCCTGTTAGGGGGCCCCTGCACTGGCCATGCCAGTGGCATGGGCAGTGCAGGGGCCCCCAGGGACCCCACGACACCCGTTCCCGCCATCCTATTCCTGGTGGTAAAAACCGCCAGAAACAGGATGGCGGTAAGGGGGTCGGAATCTCCATGGCGGCGCTGCTTGCAGCGCCACCATGGAGATTCAGCCCATGCAGGGGAAATCCGGTGGGAAACCGCCGGATCCCCTTTTCTGACCGCGGGTTTACCGCAGCGGTCAGAATGGGCTGGGAAGCACCGCCAGCCTGTTGGCGGTGCTTCCGTGGTCCCCGGCCCTGGCGGTCTTGGACCGCCAGGGTCGGAATGACCCCCAAAGTGTGGTAAATCCACCAGGGCATCCAATTGTATCCTCAAAGAACAGTTTATTTAAGAATACATCAATCGTTATAGATAATTTCCTTTCTCCCCTTGTAAAAATATTGAATTCCTATGTGAAGGATACAAAAGATTTCCTGCAGAAGGTACAGAATCTCCATGAGGGGGTGGAGCACTAGTTGGCCTGGTTAGATAGGGAGTGCCTTTATACAAACATTAGACATACTGATGGTTTAAGAGCACATAAACATTTTTTAAGGGCTAGAAGTATACACATGTTGGAATACACACCCATGCTTCTTAAAATGGTTGTAATGTGCTTGATGGAAAATGTTTTATTGTTTGAAGACAAAAGGTTTAAATAAGTCCAATGTACTTCCATGGGCACTTGCTTCATCCCCACTTATGCCAACTTGGCTGATGAGAGGAGCAGGTGCTCTGGAGTAGTGATTTGAACTGGACGGACAAAGTCAGTATTTGGCTCAGAAATAAAGACAATGGCCCTCATTCTGACCTTGGCGGGCGGCGGAGGCCGCCCGCCAAAGTCCCGCCGTCAGGTTACCGTTCCGCGGTCGAAAGACCGCGGCGGTAATTCTGACTTTCCCGCTGGGCTGGCGGGCGGTCGCCTTCAGACCGCCCGCCAGCCCAGCGGGAAAGAGGCTTCCACGATGAAGCCGGCTCGGAATCGAGCCGGCGGAGTAGAAGCTGTGCGACGGGTGCAGTTGCACCCGTCGCGTATTTCACTGTCTGCGCAGCAGACAGTGAAATACATTTAGGGGCCCTCTTACGGGGGCCCCTGCAATGCCCATGCCAGTGGCATGGGCACTGCAGGGGCCCCCAGGGGCCCCGCGACCCCCCCTACCGCTATCCGGATCCCAGCGGTCGGACCGCCGGGATCTGGATGGCGGTAGGGGGGGTCGGAATCCCCTCGGCGGCGCAGCAAGCTGCGCCGCCTTGGAGGATTCAATGGGGCGGCGGTACACTGGCGGGAGCCCGCCAGTGGTGCCGGTCCGACCGCGGCTTTACCGCCGCGGTCGGAATCCCCATTGGAGCACCGCCGGCCTGTCGGCGGTGCTCCCACGGTCCTCCGCCCTGGCGGTCTTTGACCGCCAGGGTCAGAATGACCGCCAATGTGTTCTTTGTGTGGAGGGAGGTGAGACTGATTTGAAAGTTTTCCACAAGGAATTAAACAAAAATTATCTGAGATTGAAATTCTCAATAAAGTACAGCCAGAAAATAATTGAGTTTCTAGACCTATGGGTATTTGTCATTGATAGAAGTTTATTAGCTGAGTTGTTTAGAAAGAAAAGGGCAATTAACTCAGTTTTGCATGCTGCAAGCTGCCACCCCACTAGCTTCAGGTGAAGTATCCCATATAGTGAATTTTTACGAGGGAAAAGGAATTGTACTTTGGAGCAGACCTATTTAGAGGTAAAGCAAGAGATGTGAAGAAGATTAGAAAACCGAAACTACCATAAGAAAGTATTAAACAGGCCAGTGACCGGGCAGACAAAGTAAAAAGAAAGTATGTATTGTTTGGATCGCAGCATTCCGGTAAGAAAGTAAAACCAGAGGGTGGAGAACCCATGAGGTTTATAACTAAATACAATAATCAGTCTGGGAAATTAAGACAGGTGGGGAGTCCTGTTACAGGACCAGATATTGAAAGACACAATAAGAAGCACCCATTGATTATGTATGAAAATAATCTGTCCTTAAAGGATATGTTGGTACATAGCCATCTCACTTCTAAAAAAAAAACGAATTGGTTGGAACGAGTGAAGGGTTTTCACAGATGTGGGCGATGCAAGGCTTGCAAATACAGTAGTAATGTACAGGAGATCACCCTGCAGAGAGTAGGGAGAAGATGGAGAATCCCCAAACTGATCCACTGTGGTTCAGACTTTCTGATATATGTTATTGTCTGCCCATGTGGCAAATGGTATTTATGATTCACAACCTTTCCATTTGAAAAGCAAATACTTGATCATTGGAGGGCCATTACTAATAATGACCAAAGTTATGGTACAGCGACATATTTTCAAGAAAAACATAACAGTGATTGGAAATTAACCAAGTATTTTGGCAGTGATTCTTTCCCAAGAAATACTAGAGGGGGGATCATATTGCCACTATAAGAAGATTGGAATCCTGTTTAATTTTGCAGGCTGGGTATGTTATTATGCAAGGAATGAACAGTGATGAGGAACTTCATTCATGCATAGGAAGTTGTGAACAGCGCAGGCGGAACAACACTTGCGTGAACCAACAACGTTTAACTGTGCCTTAACCACGCATGTGCTGAACAAAGCACCTACGTGGTTATGACACAGAAAAAGGGAGTCAGCATTGGGAGAGGACGCTGTCAGGTAAGTGGGGCTGGGTTATAGGTAGTTTTTAGGGGTGGGGTAGTTTGATTTTTAGAGGTGGGGGTAGGGGGTTGGGATAGTTCTAGTTTTTAAGGGTTGGGGTGGGGTAGGTTTGTTTTAAGGGGTGGGGTGGGGGGTCGGGGTAGTTTTAGTTTAAGGGGAGGGGTCATGGTAGTTTTAGTTTTATGGGTGGGGTGGGGGTTGGGGTTGTTTTAGTTTGGGGTAGGGGTAGTTTTAGGGGAGGAGTGGGGTTCAGGGTAGTTTTAGTTTTTAGGGGCAGGGGTTGGGGGATCGGGGTAGTTTTAGTTTTAGGGGCAAAGTGGGGGGTCAGGTAGTTTTAGTTTTAGGGGTGAAGGTCAGAGTAGTTTTAGTTTTAGGGATTAGGTGGGTTCGGGTTGTTTTAGTATTATGGGCAGGGTGGGGTTCTGGGTAGTTTTAGTTTTGGGGCAGGGTGGGGTAGTTTTAATTTTTAGGGGTGGGGGTACATTTATTTTCAGAGGTGGGGGTTGGGGTTGTTTTAGTATTAGGGGGGTCAGGGTAGTGTTAGTTTTAGGTACGGGGTTCCAAGGTCGGGGTAGTTTTAGTATTGGTTGGGGGCCAGGGTAGTTTTGTTTTTAGGGGCAGTCGGGGTTGTTTTAGTTTTTTGAGGTGGGGTAGTTTTAGCTTCAGGGTGGGAGTAGGGGGTCGGGTGGTTTTAGTCTTAGGGGCGGGGTGGGGGGTCAGGTGTTTTAGTTTTTAGGGGAAGGGGTGGGGGGTCAGGGTAGTTTGAGTTTAACTGTCGCGCCGCGTGGTGCGGTGCGAGCCGAATGTTCGGCACAAGCCGGGCGTTCGGCTGGGGCCTCACAGCGCGTTTCTAAAACGCGGCACGCCCCCAGCCTTTCATGCACTTTTCGAGGCCCCAGGCATTGCATGGGGCCTCGCTCTATCGTTTTCCACCGCCTTGCTGGGGTCTCCTGACCCCCCTTACCTGTTCTTCTTTCTTCCTTCTTGTCCTCTTTCTTTTCTTCTTTCTGGGGTCTTTTTGTTGTACTTTTTTTATGTCTTCTTCCCTTCCCAGGTTACCTTTTTCTTCCCAGCATTCATTGTTCCCTATTCTCTATGGTTTCTATTCTGTTTTGTTCTATGTACCTCTCCCTGTCTAATATGGTGTCCTTTTACTTCCTGTGGGTCACTTCCTGTCTTTTGGTATATAAGGGCTGTGTTTTCTTCATTTCCTTGCGCTGCAACACTTTCTGCTCAGTTAGTGTCTTCGCTCCTGATTTCCTCCCCTTTTGGTTCTGGATTTCAGCATTCTGTGTTTCCTGACCTTTGCTCCTTTTGGATTCCTGTTTGTTTGTTCTTGTTTTTTCCAGGAATCTTCCTGTTTGGAGGTTTTTCCCCTTTTCCTAAGGGGTTTTTTCCCTCTGGCGCTATTTTCTGAAGGGCACGGTCTGTTCTTGGCGTCTCCATTGCCTACAGCACCGTGGCTACCAGAAAGAGTCGCCCCATTTTGGGCCAAAGTCGAACATTGAAGATCCACGCCACCAGATCTGCAAATTCCAGGCGCAAGCAGCACGTGAGTCGTGACAGATTGCAGCGCCCAACCATTCCGACGTCCTCAAACACCATGGATGACTCAGTGGCGGCTGCTGCAGATCCGGAACAATCTCTTTTGACCACGATTCAGCAACAAGCTCAGGAATTGCAACAACTACGCAATGAAAATGCTGCGTTACGACAGGCTTTGGCTCTCCGCACCAGTGATGTTCCAACTATCTCCGCTTCCACCCCTTGTTTCTCTGGTGAACCAACCAAGCTTCGCGAGTTCCTGGATGCATTAACAGTGTACTTCGCCTTCCGACCTACCCAATTCTCCCACGACAGGACCAAGGTGGGTTATCTTATCAGTGCCTTATCCGGTCCAGCCTTGGCCTGGGCAACCCCGATGGTGTCCTCCAACGACCCGGTATTGTCGGACTATTCCACCTTTGTGAGTCGCTTCAAACAGATGTTTAGCCGTCCTGGATTGGAAGCCTCTGCTGAAGAAGCCCTATGTGACATCCAACAAGGCTCGCAAGACGTCCTGCAATATATAACCCGTTTTCGTCAGCTGGCGGCAGAGACCACTTGGGTGGAACGTACTCTGGTAACTTTATTTCGTAGAGGACTCAAAGAAGAAATAAAGGATGAACTAGTACATTCTACCAGAGCAGAAGAGCTTCGTGGCCTGATGGATCAAGCACTGTCCATCGAATATCGTCTTCAGGAACGGAGATCGGAAAAGAAAAGGAGTAGAGGGTTTTCCCAGCCAAGTAGCTCACAAGCTTGCCTACAGCGTTCCGAGGAACCTCGCACTCCTGCTAGAGACATCGAAGGGGAACCCATGCAGGTGGATACTAACCGAGGTCCGCTCTCTGCTAGTGAACGAGAAGACAGACGCAAGAGAGGGTTGTGCCTGTACTGTGGTTCTGCTGGTCACATGCTTCGTACCTGTCCTGTACGTCCGCCCAGGCCTTCGGGAAACGCCACCTCCCGTCCTCTGTAAGAAGGGAGGGGACGGGATCTACAGCTATACCTTCCATCAGCTCCTTTAATGACAATACAACCGCCTTGTTCATTTTTCCTGTCCTGTTACAACTTCCTGACGGTCGTCAAGAAAAGACTATGGCATTACTAGATTGTGGTGCTAGTGGTATATACATGGACAAGACGTGGGCTGCTGCTCACCAAGTTCCTACACAAGCAAAAGAAGTACCCGAACAGGTACACACCGTGGATGGATCCTTGATATCCTCGGGTCCTGTAGACACCACTACCCTGATGTTAAGTCTACAGGTGGGAAACCATCAAGAACACATTTCCTTCGATCTTATCACGTCCCCCAACCATACCATCATTCTTGGAATTCCGTGGTTCATCAGACATAACCCGTATATAAATTGGGTAACCCGGACAGTTTCTTTGTCTTCGCAATTTTGTCATGAGAACTGTTTTACTTCCGACAAGTATTGGTCTCCGAAAAGATCCTTAGATACTGAAGGTGCCACTGGTATGTCCATTAATACGGTCCAAGGGGTCCCAGACCACTATTTGGAGTTTCAGGATGTTTTCCAAAAACCGTCGAAACCTGTGCTACCTCCACATCGAGAATATGATTGTGCTATTCCATTGGAACCCGGCACAATTGTTCCTTTTGGGAGGATGTACTCTCTCACGGAACCCGAAAGAGAAGTTCTAAAAGAGTATCTGGACGAAAATATACAGAGTGGTCTTATTGTTCCATCGTCGTCTCCGGCTGGGGCTCCTCTCTTTTTTGTGCCCAAGAAGACAAAGGATCTTCGTCCTTGCCTGGATTTTCGAGGTCTGAATAAAATAACAATTAAAGATCGTTATCCTTTGCCTCTCATCAGGGACATACTAGAAGCTATCAGAGGGGCTCAACGTTTTACTAAATTAGATTTACGAGGAGCTTACCACCTTTTACGCATAAAAGAAGGCGACGAATGGAAGACAGCTTTCAGGACTCCATTTGGCCATTTTGAATATAGGGTTATGCCGTTTGGCCTCACTAACGCCCCCGCAATCTTCCAGAGATTTATGGACTCAGTGTTTTCAGACCTTCTGAATCAGACAGTCGTGATCTACCTAGATGATATTCTTATTTATTCTAGAAATCCTGAACTCCATTCTTCCCATGTGAAACAAGTTCTTCAAAGACTTCGTGCTCATCAACTATTCTGCAAACCAGAAAAATGTGAGTTCGACATGACGGAAGTCAAATATCTGGGCTATCATTTAAGTCCCACTGGCATAGCTATGGATCAAGAAAAGGTACAAGCTATCCTAGAGTGGCCTTCTCCTTCTTCCATAAAAGAAACACAATGTTTCCTAGGGTTAGCAAACTTCTATCGACAATTCATTCTAGACTTTGCCAGACTGACTAGCCACATAACTCACACCTTAAAAAAGGAAAATTTAAAGAAAGGGTTTGTCTGGACTGAGGCGGCTGAAGCAGCCTTTCAAGAATTAAAGAGAGTCTTCACCCAAGCCCCCATCTTGAGACATCCAGATACCACCAAAAATTTATAGTCGTTACTGATGCTTCTGAGAGAGCCATCGGAGCTGTCTTACTCCAACGACAAGAGGATGATGGTCTTGAACATCCTGTTTTCTACTTGTCTCATATCCTTTCCACAGCTGAACAACACTATTCTGTACTGGAAAGGGAATTATTGGCTCTGAAAACAGCCTGCCTTGAGTGGAGACAGTTTCTGATGGGTTCCAAGGAACCATTTGAGGTGAGGACAGACCACCGTAACCTACAATGTTTACGAAATTTTGTATGCCAGAATAGTCGTCAGGCCCGCTGGGCCTTTTTCTTCAGTCAGTACGATTTTTTTATCACATATATTCCTGGATCTCAAAACATTCTGGCTGATGCTCTGTCTCGCCGATATCCAGAGTGTACTCCTTCCTCATCTCAGTATCTTCTGGAACCCCGTAAGATCATTGGAGTGGCTCAGTCCTTCCTGGAAGAAGTACAACTGGAATACGCCAACCTATCGGACCACGACATTGAAGAACTAAGACCATTAATACATAAGAAACAAGGATATTTTTATTATCAAAACCTGATATTCCTCCCCACTAACAAGGTGCAAGAAAAGGCATTACAAATGTGCCATGATTCACCTGTAGCTGGTCATAGAGGCATCAAGGCCACACAAGAACTTCTTTCACGATTTTTCTGGTGGCCTACCTGGAAGCTGGATGTGGAAAGATACGTTCAGGCCTGTCCCATATGTGCCCAAATCAAGATACCCCATACCAGACCGGCAGGATTACTACAGCCTTTGCCTGTTCCACCGGCCCCATGGCATACCATCTCTACTGATTTTATGTGTTCACTCCCACCATCAGCAGGAAACCGGGTCATCATGGTCACGGTGGATTCTTTCACCAAGATGGCTAATTTCACTGCCCTGAAAAGGCTACCCACTTCTCAAGAACTAAGTCAAATATTCATTGATCATATCTTCCGTCTCCATGGACTTCCACATACCATAATATCTGATAGAGGACCTCAGTACATTTCCCGATTTTGGAGGCATTTTTGTAAAACACTAAATATTAATAGAGCCCTGTCTTCAGGATTCCATCCTCAGACCAACGGCCAGACCGAGCGTCTGAACCAAGGACTAGAGCAATATCTTCGATGCTTTTGCAATTCTACCCAAAGTAACTGGAACACTTACCTCTCTATAGCAGAATTTTCCTACAATAACTCAGTCCATAGTGCCTCCAAGGTCACTCCCTTTTTCTGTTCATATGGTTTTCATCCTACCTCTTTTCCTACTTCTCCACAATCCAACTCTCCTCTACCCGCTATTACCTATTTCTCCAAACGCCTTCTCCAAATCCATAGACTAATTCGATCTAATTTGTTACATACCAAGAGATATATGAAGAAGGCTGCTGACAAGAGACGTGCTACCAATCCAGACTATCATCCGCAAGATAAAGGTGGTCATTCTGACCCTGGCGGTCTTTGACCGCCAGGGCGGAGGACCGCGGGAGCACCGCCGACAGGCCGGCGGTGCTCCAATGGGGATTCCGACCGCGGCGGTAAAGCCGCGGTCGGACCGGCACCACTGGCGGGGTCCCGCCAGTGTACCGCGGCCCCATTGAATCCTCCGCGGCGGTGCAGCTTGCTGCACCGCCGCGGGGATTCCGACCCCCCCTACCGCCATCCAGATCCCGGCGGTCGGACCGCCGAGATCCGGATGGCGGTAGGGGGGGTCGCGGGGCCCCTGGGGGCCCCTGCAGTGCCCATGCCACTGGCATGGGCATTGCAGGGGCCCCCGTAAGAGGGCCCCTACATGTATTTCACTGTCTGCTGCGCAGACAGTGAAATACGCGACGGGTGCAACTGCACCCGTCGCACAGCTTCCACTCCGCCGGCTCGATTCCGAGCCGGCTTCATCGTGGAAGCCTCTTTCCCGCTGGGCTGGCTGGCGGTCTGAAGGCGACCGCCCGCCAGCCCAGCGGGAAAGTCAGAATTACCGCCGCGGTCTTTCGACCGCGGAACGGTAACCTGACGGCGGGACTTTGGCGGGCGGCCTCCGCCGCCCGCCAAGGTCAGAATGAGGGCCAAAGTCTGGCTCTCCTCCAAATTCTTACCCTCACGTCTTTCTCAAAATAAGTTCACACCTCGTTACTATGGGCCTTTCCGTATTCTTCAGTTGGTCAATCCTGTCACTGTCCGTCTTCACTTACCTCATACATGGAAGATTCATCCGGTCTTTCATGTTTCTCAGCTTAAACCTTATGTGCCTGACCCTTACTCACGTCAGTTTCCTTGTCCACCTCCTGTACTCGTGGATGATGTTCCTGAATATGAAGTACAGGAAATTTGTGACTCTCGTCTTTTTCACAAACACCTTCAGTATCTGATTCATTGGAAGGGTTATCCTCTCAGTGAATGCTCTTGGGAAGATGCATCTTCTGTTCACGCTCCTCGCCTGATTCAACGCTTTCACCGTTTATTTCCTCTCAAACCTGGCCCTTCGGGAGGGGGACCTACTGTCGCGCCGCGTGGTGCGGCGCGAGCCGAATGTTCGGCACAAGCCGGGCGTTCGGCTGGGGCCTCACAGCGCGTTTCTAAAACGCGGCGCGCCCCCAGCCTTTCATGCACTTTTCGAGGCCCCAGGCATTGCATGGGGCCTCGCTCTATCGTTTTCCACCGCCTTGCTGGGGTCTCCTGACCCCCCTTACCTGTTCTTCTTTCTTCCTTCTTGTCCTCTTTCTTTTCTTCTTTCTGGGGTCTTTTTGTTGTACTTTTTTTATGTCTTCTTCCCTTCCCAGGTTACCTTTTTCTTCCCAGCATTCATTGTTCCCTATTCTCTATGGTTTCTATTCTGTTTTGTTCTATGTACCTCTCCCTGTCTAATATGGTGTCCTTTTACTTCCTGTGGGTCACTTCCTGTCTTTTGGTATATAAGGGCTGTGTTTTCTTCATTTCCTTGCGCTGCAACACTTTCTGCTCAGTTAGTGTCTTCGCTCCTGATTTCCTCCCCTTTTGGTTCTGGATTTCAGCATTCTGTGTTTCCTGACCTTTGCTCCTTTTGGATTCCTGTTTGTTTGTTCTTGTTTTTTCCAGGAATCTTCCTGTTTGGAGGTTTTTCCCCTTTTCCTAAGGGTTTTTTTCCCTCTGGCGCTATTTTCTGAAGGGCACGGTCTGTTCTTGGCGTCTCCATTGCCTACAGCACCGTGGCTACCAGAAAGAGTCGCCCCATTTTGGGCCAAAGTTGAACATTGAAGATCCACGCCACCAGATCTGCAAATTCCAGGCGCAAGCAGCACGTGAGTCGTGACATTAAGGGGTTGGATACTTCTGAGGGTATGGTAGGAGGGGGATTGCATGCTGGAACCACGCATGCCGTCCCACACATGCCTTTACTAGGCATGCTTTTACAACGAAAAATCATTGTTAAGGCATGCGTTGTAAAGGCATTCATGGTAACAACACAGTGGTTGTTCTGACCGTGTTGCTTAGGCATGCATGGTTCCAGGATTCGTTGTTCCATCACACGTTTAGCTGGAGATCCCCTTGGGTACATTTAGTCTACCAGAAGGGTTAATGTAAGGACATTAGAAAAATAATGTAAGGATGATGAAAGGACAGTATAGTAGAAGTGCTTCTTGTGGAAGATAGAGAGTAGCATTTGCAATAAAGAAATGTATAAAAAATATTTAAAATAATTGAAGTGTTTTTTGTATTAATGAAATATGTTATATGGATACATCACCAAAATAGTAATGAAGTATATTGCTCATGTAAGAACGGGGTGAAACGAGCAGGAGTGGAAAATAGGTAGATGTCTTGAGAAAGGAGTCAGTTCTGACATGAAATTTAGATAAGAATAAAAAATTAAGGGCCTAATTTAAGAAATTAAGCAGATCCTGCAAAGCCATTGAAGCCCATTGTAAACAATGGTGTGGATCCTTTTAATGCCTGACCTGAGTAGGCGTTAAAAGTTGTGAAAAAAATGACACCAAGAAATCTCTTAGATTTCTTTGTCCCATTATTTTGACCCCCCCAATGGGGGAACGTCCCTTTTGCATACATTATGCCTGACACAGTCATAGGCCCTCATTCCGACCCTGGCGGTTTCAAACCGCCAGGGTGGAGGACCGCGGGAGCACCGCCGACAGGCCGGCGGTGCTCCAATGGGCATTCCGACCGCGGCGGTAAAGCCGCGGTCGGACCGGCAACACTGGCGGTCTCCCGCCAGTGTACCGCCGCCCATAGGAATCCTCCAAGGCGGCGCAGCTAGCTGCGCCGCCGAGGGGATTCCGACCCCCCCTACCGCCATCCAGTTCCCGGCGGTTCTCCCGCCAGGAACCGGATGGCGGTAGGGGGGGTCGCGGGGCCCCTGGGGGCCCCTGCAGTGCCCATGCCACTGGCATGGGCACTGCAGGGGCCCCCGTAAGAGGGCCCCTAAATGCATTTCACTGTCTGCTTCGCAGACAGTGAAATACGCGACGGGTGCAACTGCACCCGTCGCACAGCTTCCACTCCGCCGGCTCGATTCCGAGCCGGCTTCATCGTGGAAGCCTCTTTCCCGCTGGGCTGGCGGGTGGCCTGAAGGCGGCCGCCCGCCAGCCCAGCGGGAAAGTCAGAATCACCGCCGCGGTCTTTCGACCGCGGAACGGTATTCTGGCGGCCCCCGACAGGCCGGCGGCGACCGCCGCCGGCCAATGTCGGAATGAGGGCCATAGTGTAGGGCAAAGTGTTACAAAGTGGCTGTCGAAATGTATGCATTGCGCCACTTTCTGAATTTGGCGCTGCAATTTTGGCCTCGTTGAGCCAGATAGCGTAAAAAAAAATTGTTAATGTGGCACAAGGAGGCACTAGGGGCTCTTAAATATGCCCCTATGTGTATTCAATTGTTGGAAAGGGGTATTATGCCATTATGGGCCTGATTCTAACTTTGGAGGACGGTGTTAAACCGTCCCAAAAGTGGCGGATATACCACCTACCGTATTACGAGTCCATTATATCCTATGGAACTCGTAATACGGTAGGTGGTATATCCGCCACTTTTGGGACGGTTTAACACCGTCCTCCAAAGTTAGAATCAGGCCCTATGTGTTGAAGCAATTTGGCTCTGTGAGTTCACAAATAAATGAGGAATGAGGAAATGTGGTACTTTCCTATTATGAATTGTAATAAATGTTTCCGGTGAGGCAATGAATTATAGATAATTTAGTTCCTCATTCCATGTAGGAGGGAAAGTAACGCTAATTGTGATGTGCGACAGACAAGAATTAATTAATGTTGAAAAGTGATATACATAGCCAAAGAAATGTTGTTATTGTTGGAGAATGCGAGAAAGATATTAGTGCAAGTTTTTAACTTGATTGGTTGTTTGGTGGGATATTTGATTTGAAAACTGGAATAAATTGGATGTCCATTGCATTTTGGGTGGTTTTGTTTATTTGGTATTAACCCCTTGGGTGCGTGGATGTAATGGTACTGTTCTCGGCTGTAGTGTGGTGTGCAAGGACGAAACCATTATGTCCTGTACCCGGCCCAAGGGGGGAGCGCCAGTGCTCCCCTATGGGCCTCCCATCCTGCTCCCCTAGACTGTGTGGCAGGAGAAGCACTGCCCCTGCCACCCTGACCCCTCCGATGCAATTGCGTGCTGACTTCATCAAAGGTCATCTCCATTGCACTGGAAGCATGGGTTCTAGCGCAACTCGAGGAGAAACTTATTTGTTTCTCCTCGGATGGGGCAGGTCAGAAAGGCATCGGAGGAAAGGAAAGGCTTTTCCTTTCCTCAGATGTCTCTTTGAGCATTGCTGCAGAACGATCGCATAGCGATCAAATAAGTGTATCACCCCCTTGGGCAAGGGCCACTCCCCAAGGGGGGCATTTTTTTACTAGCCCATTTCTGCCCCCCTTGCAGGCAGATCCGCCTATGTTAATTAGCCCATCTTCCTAAAAGGAAGGCAGAAAGCTCTAGGCACCAGAGATCATTTTTTCTTTCCTTTTTTTTTTTTTACTGGAGGTGAGCGGCCCCTTCGGCAAGCGTCACTCCCCTGGGGGGCCAAATTTACTTTAGGCAATTCTCTGCGCCCCTTGTGGGCAGATCAGCCTATTTTTATTAGGGGGGCAGAAACCACTAAACACCAGAGATTTTAATTTTGTAATTTATAATTTCATAAGGGGAGTGACCCCTTAGGCAAGTGTGACTCCCGGGGGGCATATTATATTAGGCCATTTCTGCCCCCCTTGGGGGCAAATCAGCCAACTTTATTTAGGCCAATCTGCCCCCAACGGGGGCAGAAACCACTTAGGCACCAGGGATTTGCGTGTGTGTGTGTGTTTTGTTTGGGAGGGTGGTCCCTTGGGTAAGGGTTGCTCCCCATGGGGGCACATTACTGTTGCCCATTTCTGATCCCCTTGGGGGCAGTTCAGCCAATTTATATAGGACCTTCCACCCCCAAGGGGGTTACAAAGCCCACTAGACACCAGGGAAGATTTTATTTTTAAAAGAAGGTGGGGGTGTGACCTTACACCCACCCCAAAGAAATAGGGACAAAGTTGCTCTTCCCACCAGTGGGCAGATGGGGCGATTACCCCCGATTCACTCCCTGGGGGGGCAGAAAGCCTACTAGATGCCAGGGAATTAAACAAAAATAGAGGGATGGAAGCTGCCAAACAGTATGGGTATGGTTATGCCCCCTACCCCACCTGAAGGGGGTAACAGTCTTTCAGCCCCCCTACAAACTAAAGGATCTTATCCCAACGGCAAGCAAGAGGACATTTGATTATTTTGGATTTTGATTTTACATTTGGGCCAAGAGAACATGGAGAACTCTCAATATCGTCCCACTTGGAATGGTGAGCAGCTGCGCTTTTTGGACTTTGGGATGCTGCCACCTAGAAAAATCTACCAGACCTACACACATATGAAAACTAAACATCTGGCTGAGTCCAGGGTGGTGTGCTTCACATGCACCCCACACCTTTTTCTTACCCACAATGCCCTGCAAACTTCCAATTTTGCTTGAAATCATGCATTTTCCCTACATTTATGTAATGGAACCTTCCGGAACCCACAGGAATACACAAAATTCCTACCAGACAACACTGTCACATGTATACCAATAAAATTTCTGCCCCACATCTCAGCCTAAAAACTGTTATTTTCAAACTGCCCTTTTGTACCTGCTTTGGTTTACTCTCAATTTCAACATGTTTTTGGCCCTTCTCTGTCACAGGAACTTGGCCCACCTACACAAGTGAGGTATCATTTTTATCGGGAGCCTGAGGGGAATGTTGGGTGGTAGGAAATTTGTGCTGGTGTGGTGATCCCAAACAGAAATGTGACAAAATGCGAGTTTTTTCTCTAAATTTGAGATTTACTGATGATTCTGGGTAAGAAAACACTGGGGATCAAAGCAAGTCACACCTCCCTGGACTCCCTCGGGTGTCTAGTTTTCAGAAATGTCTGAATTTGGTAGGTTTCCTTAGATGGCTGCTGAGCCCAGGACCAATAATACAGGTGCCCCTTGCAAAAACTGGTAGTTTTATAATAGATAATTTTGACGTGTCCATGTTGTGTTTTAGGGCATTTTCTGTTGCGGGCACGAGGCCTACCCACACAAGTGAGATACCATTTTTATCTGGAGACTTGGGGGAATGCTGGGTAGAAGGATATTTGTGGCTCCTCTCAGATTCCAGAACTTTCCGTCAACAAAATGTGAGGAAAAAGTTTTTTTTTTTGTGGCCAAATTCTGATTTTTTTAAAGGATTCTGGGTAACAGAACCTGGTGAGAGCGCCACAAGTTACCCTATCTTGGGTTTCCCTAGGTGTTTAGTTTTAAAAAATGCACAGGTTTGATAGGGTTTCCTTGGTGTCAGCTGAGCTAAAGGCCAGAATCCAGAGCTAGGCAATTTCCTAAAAAACACGTCAATTTTCAATGCAAAAACTTGATGTGTCCATGTTGCGTTTTGGGGCGTTTCTAGTCGGGGGCACTAGGCCTACCAAAACAAGTGAGGTACCATTTTTATTGGGAGACTTGGGGGAATGCTGAATTGAAGGACGTTTGTGGCTCCTCTCAGATTTCAGAACTTTGCAGCACTGAAATTTCAGGGAAAAGTGTTTTTTAGGCAAATTTTGAGGTTTGGAAAGGATTCTGGGTAACAGAACCTGGTGAGAGCCTGACAAGTCACCCCATCTTAGATTCCCCTAGGTATCTAGTTTTAAAAAATGCTGCGGTTTTCTAGGTTTCCCTGGCTGCCGGCTGAGATAGAGGCCAAAATCCACAGCTAGGCACTTTGTAAAAAACACGCCACATTTCAATTTAAAAATGCGATACGTCCATGTTGCATTTCCTGTCACGAGCACTAGGCCTACCCACACAAGTGAGGTACCATTTCTATCAGGAGACATGGGCAAACACAGATTAGAAGAGTGTTTTTGACCCATGTTTTTCTCTACATTTCTACCTTCCAAATGGAAGACAGTGTGTAAAAAAGAAGTCTATTTGAGAAATACCCTGTAATTCAAATGCTAGTATGGGGACTTCGGAATTCAGAGATATGCAAATAACCACTGCTTCTCAACACCTTATCTTGTGCCCATTTTGGAAATACAAAGGTTTCCTTGATACCTACTTTTGACTCTTTATATTTCACTTAATGAATTGCTGTATACCCCGTACACAATGAAAACCAGTTGCAAGGAGCAGCTCATTTATTGTCTCTGGGTACCTGAGGTTTTTGATGAACCTACAAGTCCTGGAACCAGAAGAGTCCAGCAGACGTAACAGGATATTAATGTGAAAAATCTGCCATAGCTGGAAAAAGCTACAGAATAAAACGTGGACAGAAATGGTTGTTTTTTTCATCTCAATTTCAATATTTTTTATTTCAGCTGTTACTTTCTGTAGGAAAACCTTGAAGGATCTACATAAATGACCCCTTGCTGAATTCAGAAGTTTATCTACCCTTCATCAATGTTTAGCTGTGCAGGATCTACCATTGGTTTCCCACCCATTTCTGTCACTAACTGGAAGGAGGCTGAAAGCACAACAAATAGTAAAAAGGGGGTATGTCCCAGTAAAATGCCAAAATTGTGTTGAAATATGTGGTTTTCTAATTCAAGCCTGCCTGTTTCTAAAAGCTGGGAAGATGGTGATTTTAGCACCACAAACCCTTTGTTGATGCCATTGTCATGGAAAGAATCACACACTTTGTTCTGCAGCACTTTCTTCCCATTTTTCTAACAAAAATAAATTTTATCTGTTTTTATCCTAATTCTTGGTCTCCTCCAGGGAAACCCACAAACTCTGGGTACCTTGAGAATCCCTAGGATGTTGAAAAAAAGGACACAAATTTGGTTTGGATAGCTTATGAGGACAAAAGTTATGAGGGCCTAAGCATGAACTATCCCAAATATCAAAAAAGGCTTGGCACCTGAGGGGGAAAAAGGCCTGGCAGGGAAGTGGTTAATGGAGATGTGATGTTACGTTTGGTAATATGATTGTGAAATTTGCACTATATGTATAGTCTTTTTACCATTTCTTTTGAGATGCTGTGCAAGGTGTATTTTGGTTGATTTATAATCATGGAAAACAGACTATGAATTATGTGATCAAGACCCCATGTGAGATCAAAACACATGGGCCCTCATTACAACCCTGGCGGCCAAAGACCGCCAGGGCTGTTTTGACGGAAGCAGCGCCTACAGGCTGGCGGTGCTTCACATGGGATTACGACCACGGCGGAAGCGTCGCGGATGAACCGCCGGGACCAGCGGTTTCCCGGCACATTGGTCCCGGCGGTTGTAATCCCCAAGGGCAGCGCTACTTGCAGCGCTGCCCAGGGGATTACGAGTCCCCCTCCCACCAGCCTTTTCATAGCGGTATGAACCGCCATGAAAAGGCTGGCGGAAAGAGGAGTCTTGGGGCCCCCTGCCATGGCCCCATGGAGCTTTTCACTGTCTGCATAGCAGACAGTGAAAAGCGCGACGGGTGCAACTGCTGCATTTGGAGCCGGCTCCCGTGTTGCGGCTAGGTTTCTGCCCGCCGGCCCAGCAGGATCTCCAAATAGACACCGCAGGAGTGCCGCTGCATTGGCGGCCACGCAGCGGTTTCAACTTGGCCGCCAAAGTTGAAATGAGGGCCATGGTCTTTTTCTCTGCAATTAGAATAAGACTGTAAAACAAAGCTGTATCTGGTGTGGCTCTTTACTCGAACCTGGAAGTCGGAAGAGTTGCCTTTTGAAAGATATATATACAGCTTTTGTTTCACATAATCTCTAGACCAAATAATGTCTACTTCATCTTCTCATTTCAATTCACTCTTTGATTTAAATCTGACTACACTAGATACAGTAAGATATCCCTAATTTGATGATTCCTTTGGGCATGAAGGCAGCAACTGTAGCATTGTTTCATGTTTTGGATTAGTATGATTCCTGTATGAAATGATCAAGAGAGACCTAGCTATATTTTCTACTAAAACGTTATATCTTTTACCAAATGAATTTGGCACATGGAAAATTCCCAGATTTTTCACAATTGAAAGAAAACTGGGACAGATTTACAAGAAACTGGTGTATCAATACTGATGCACCAGTTTGCTTATGTTGCCCCTGCGCCACCTAACAACACCATTATTTATAATACGGCACACAATGGTGGTCGTTAGGGCAATAGCGTCAAAACTTTTTTGTGCTATTGTGGCGTGTTGCTCCACTAGCATAAAAAAGTTTGACACTAGTGAAGCAAAGTGCAAGGAGTCCCATAGGTTAATATGGATGCATCATTTTAACACATGCTCTGAGCAGCTGTTAAAAATAACACCAAAAATGGTGCAATGAAATATTTTAGATTAGCTTAACCTAACTCCGGAATGACCCCTTTGCATACATTATTTCGGACACAGGCATAATGTGGTGCAAGGGATCACAAAGTGGTGCAATGAATGCATTGTGCCACTTTGTAAATATGTTGTGGTTAAAATGGTCTCCTTGAGCCACTTTAGCGAAAAAAAATGATGATAGTGTGGCACAAGGAGGTGCTAAATCTGGCCCACTGTCTTATTTGAAGAATCCACTGGAGAGCCAGGTCTGTACATAACCTTCAAAAGATTGTTCTAGCTTTGATTTTAACATTTCTGTAATACCATGTAGAAAAATGTATCCAATAAACCTCTCCTATAGCATTAGTGGCTTTTTGCATACATTATCACATGCTAGCAAGTGTTACCAAAAGCATTATGACGTTGATGAAAAATGTAGAAAATTCAATCCCCTCTCTTTGGTACTTACTCTCATATTTGAGATAACTAACCAAGATCTTTTTTTTATTTCACAGAAATTTCAACAACAGAGAGTTAATTACAGCAGTAATCAGGATGAGATTATTGATATTGCACATATTATGCAAGGGGATAGCATTATTTTATTAGAGTCTAATCTTCCCCGACAGGGAAGATATAATGGATTCTATAATGAAATCATATTATCCAATCTCTTCAAGATCTCATCAAAAATGATTTTCATAATTTCCCTTATTGAATTTGTGAACCATACTCACAAGTAGTTAATTTTGATCAGATTCCGAGAGAATCCCAGGGAATCAAAAGACTGTTACATACAAAGTTTTTTCATTGATTATGCTTCTGATCTGTTCAAGTTTATAATGTATAAACTGCCAATGCAGAATAAGTTTGGACTTCATCAATAAAAGTATTTAAAGAAACATGTGGTTAGGAAATATAATGAAGGATATGTTTGCACAAACTGATCATTTTAGTTGGGAATTCCCGTATATGAAAGCTGAAATATCTTTATTATGCCTCATCCTAGTAAAGGAGAGATGTAGAACAATAATAAAAAGTGCAGATAAAGGTCATTCCTGTGTAACACCTCTTTGTAAATTAAAATAGACTGATAAAATACCATTTGCAACAATATCTGCATTAGAAGTCAAAAACAATGAAATCTGATTTAGCACTTTAGGTTAAAAAACTATCCATCCGAGATTTTTAAATATAAATTGCCAACTTGTTCCATTGAATGCCTTTTCAGCATCCAATGCAATTACAGCTAAGAGGTATAAAAGCTTTGATGCTCTACTTAACCCCTTGGCTGCTAAACCTTTTCTCCTTCGAATGCTATGCTGTTGTTTTGCCATTTTGTGTGCTCCTACACTTTAAAACATTTTATCCACATACGGCATCCATTCCAAATGTGTGTATTTTCGGCCAAAATCTTGGGTATTCTAAAGGCACTCAGGTTTTATGAATTCCCCTAGAAGGGACTGAGAACATAGCCAAAACATAGGTATATTTTAGCCCAGATTTAAAAGAAGCTGGTGCATCAGTACTGATGCTCCAGATTTCTTGCGCACCGTCACCTAATGACACCATGGGTGCGCCAAATTTACAATATGGTGCACCATGGCGCATGTTAGGCCAATAGCATCAAAATGTTTGGTGCTATTGTGGAGCTTTGCTGCACTAGCATTAAAAATGTTGGCGCTAGAGCAGCAAAGTGCAAGGAGGCCCATTGACTTCAATGTGTGTGTCCTTTTAATGCCTGCTTTAACGCCAAAAATGACGCAGTGAAATCTTGTAGATTTCACGGCACCATTTTTGCAGGCCACCTAACTCCGGAAAGCCCCTCTTGTATACATTATGTCTGATGCAGGCATAATGTGGTGCAAGGGGTCACAACGTGGCCCAATGCATGCATTGCACTACTTTGTAACTATGGCACAGCCATTTTTGCCTAGTTGAGCCACATTAGCATCAAGAAAATGATGCTAATGTGGCACATGATGGCGCTAGGGCCTTGTAAATCTGGCCCTTTGTTTTTTGCAAAAAATGAGCAAAAAGTGTAGTACAATAAAGCATTTGTTAAAAAAAAAATTACATCAACAAAATGTATGCTGTGCTTGGACCACCATCTTCCCAGCTTTCAGGAACAAGCAAGGTTGTATCAAAAACACAATTTCACGCCAGTTCATTAATTTTTCTAAGAGGTCTTTCCTAATTGTTAAGGTTTCAGCCTTCTTGCAGTTTGTGGTAGAAATAGGTGAGAAACCCATGGATGATGCTGGAAAGCTATACATTTCTGAAAGTTAGACAAAATGCTGGATTCGCAAGGGATTATTTGTGTAGATTCCTGAAGCTTTTCCAGAACAAACTAACTTTTAAAATAAAAAAATAATGAAAATTATTAGGAAGAAAGCAATTTGTGACAACATTTTCATCAGTAACTATTTACAAAAGCAATGTAGCACACGTTCAACTGACCCTTCAGCTTGCTATTGCTGCATAGTGTAGGGATTATATGTTCCCAAAAAACATGCAATACCCGGAGTCAACAACTGAGATGCACCTTACAATGATATTTCATTGGGTACTGTCTATAAAGCAATTCATATGGTACATTTAAAAGAATGAAAAGTGGGAATGAAGGAAACCTATATATTTATGAAACATGAACAAGATACTGACTTTAGGAACAATGGTTATTTGTTCACTTCTGAGTTTGAGTTACCCATACTCTCATGTAATTTAAAGGATGTTTTGAAAAATGTCTTCGTTGTTGCACTTAGGCCCACATTTGGAAGGTACAAATGCAGAGAAATTCAATGGCAATGTCAGGTATTTTACTATTCTGTTTTTCCGCATTTTCCAAATAGAAATACTACCCCACTTGTTTGGCTGGACCTAGCTCCAGCGCACACAAGATGTAATCTGAAGACATCATTTCACCCAGCAAAATCCACAATTTTTGTACAATGTGTATAGCTGTGGATGATGGGCCCTATCTTAGCCTAGGGAAACTTACAATGCCAAGGCATTTATGACAACTATACACCCAGGGAAGTTCAGGGTTTTGTTACTTGTTTGGATTTTGTAAGGTTTTGTTGATCCAGAAGCCCTGACAAGCCACAAACATTTGCTACAAACACATATTTCCCTCACATTTCTGTGGGGTTAAGTTCTGTAATCTGGGGGAGCCACTGATTTCCTACCACCCAACATTTCAACATATCTCCCAATACAAATAGTACTTCACTTGTGAGGGTGAGCCTTTTTCCCATTACAGGCAAGGGCACAAAATGCAACATAGACACATCAAATATTTACACTTAAAATTGACTCTTTTTTACAGTGCTGATGGCTGTAGAATTTGTGCCCTAGTTTAGTCAGCACTTAGGGAAACCTACCAAACTCATACAGTTCTGAAAACTAGACCCCCGGGGAAGTCGAGGGTGGTGTCATTTGTGTCGTTCTCACCAGGTTTTCATACCTAGAAGCCCTTGTAAACCTTATACTTTGGAGAAAAACACACATTTTTAGTACATTTCTGTGATGGAAATGTCTGGAACCTGCAGAGAGCCACAGATTTCTTATCATCCACCATTCCCCATGTCTCTAAATAAAAATGGTATCTCACAAGTATCTGCGGGCCTAGTGTCATCAATATTGCCTAACAAAAAATTACTTTATTTGGCAATGTGGGTAGCTGCAGTATTTGGGCCCTGGCTCAGTTGACACCCAAAGGAACCCTACCAAACCCAGACAGTTCTGCAGGGTCGTGTGTCATGCATTGATATCACAAGGGTTTCTTATCCAGAAGCCCTGGCAAACCTCAAACATTGGCTAAAAACACTAAGGTCTTCATTTAGAACTTTTTGGCACAGGGCAGTGCCGCAAGGCTTCTTGCTGAGCTGCCCTCCGTCAAAAGGAAAGGGTAGGAATTTGCTGTATTAATGAAATATGGCACACTACTGTCCTTTCTGCCTGTGTACAATTTGGTGCCTAGCACCAGTGCAGGCACCCTTGCACCATAGGACGCACACAGCTTTGACTCATTCCCCGGTTTATAAATCTTTCTTTCTGGAAATATGTCAAAACCCATGAGTGTCTTGTGGGAAAATACACAGTAGTGTCCATGGAACACTTCATTGATATAGAACTTTGCACTGCCTTGCTCCATATCTATGAGGCGATGAAAAGCCATGCAGCGTGGCTTTCCATCACCTCAGATATGATTGAGAGGCCTGTGCCACTGGAGTGCCATAAAATGTGATACTATGGTAGTGCAGGCCTCTTGTAAATGAGGCATTAATTTTCCTCATATTCCTATGAAGGAAACATCTGAAATCTAGGGGAATCCCAACATTTCCCACCACCAAGGGTTTCACCACATCTCCTGATAAAAATGGTACATCACCTTTGGGGGAGGGCCATCACCTGCCACAGGAAAGGGGGCAAAATGCAAAGTGTTGACATATACAAAAAAGATTGCTTGGGTATTTGGTCTCTGGCTGAGCGGCCTCCTAGGGAAATCTACCAAACCCAAACATTTCTGAACAATATAGACCTGAGGAAGAAATGGGTGGTGTGCCCTCAGGGGATCCCATAATAATTTCTTCTCCACAATGCCCTACATACCTCAGACTTTACCTAAAAACCCACATTTTCCTTGCATTTCTGTGACATAAACTTCATGAATCCGCTGAGAGCCACAAAATTCCTATTACCCAGCTTTTTGTCACTTATCTAACATAAACGCTACCCCATGTGTGTGGCTGGGCTTAGTGCCTGCAACAGAAACTTACCCCAGGGGAAATAGTCTCCACATATAGAAACGTAGAACCTGATTGTCTAGTAGTTCTGCCATAGAGGCCAATCTGCCCCCTGGGAGAAAGCAAGGGAAGATGTCAGCTTTTTAATGGGAATGATCCTTTCCCAGGTGACTCCTCCCCTCACATATCTACTAAAATATCCCTGCTGTTTTGTGGTTTTCGCATCCCCCAGGGGGCACATTGGCTTAATAAAAAGGTTGATTTGCCTGCAGGGGATAGAAAACAAAGAACATGTGTGCCCCAATTAGGAGGAGTGACCCTTGGCCAAGGGGTTGCCCCTCGACATACTTACACACATGTGGAACAGTCCCTGGTGTTTAATGTTTTTCTGCCCCCCCCAACAGGGATAAGATTGGCCTAAGTCATGACTAATCTGCCCCTGAGGGTGTCATACAAAGATAATGTGTGGGCCTCTTAGGGGGAGTGACCCTTCCTTAAGGGGTGGCTGTACCAAAATGTATATGAAAAATATCCCTGGTGACTAGAGGATTTCCACTCCCCCGGTGGCAGAATGGCATAAAGAAAAGTCCACTCTGCTTGAAGGGGGGGTGGAAAACAGAGAATATGTGGCCCATTTTGTGGGAGTAGTCTTTGCCGAAAGGGACTGCTACCCAACATACATATAAAACAATCCCATGTGTCTAGTGTTTTTCAGCCTCTTGGACACAGGTCATTGGCATTATATTAGACACATATGGCCATATTTTAGGCTGACTTGCCAAGGGTGGTGTGGGTGGAAAACAAAGGATATTTACGGCTGATATGAGGTGAGTAAATCTTGCCCAAGGTGCTTTTCCTACAACATATATAAAAAAAAGACCCTAGTGTCTAGTAGTGTTCCAACACTCAGGGGCGAGATGCCTAAAGACAGACAAAACTGACCCCTGGAAGGAAATTTTAAGACATGTGTAGCCCATTTTTGGAACTCAACACTTGTGCAAAGAGCCATCCATTAACATACTTACATAACAATCACTGGTGTCTAGGGTTCTAGTCCCTGGGGGCCTGAAACAAAGAATATAAATATTGGGGAATGACCCTTGTCCAAAGGGCTGCTCCCACCAAAGCAACAAAAGGTTTCTGTTAGTCTAGTCTGTGCATTCCTACTGCAGAATTGCAGTCCCACCAGCAATTCTCCAGCAGAAATGAAATCAAAAGAGACACCAGGGTAAAGGAGAAACTCTTTATTTTGCTCTAGTGTCTCTCTTTCCTCCAGTTCCCCCAAAAGCAGAGGACTTACAAAACACATGCCCTCTCACCATAGCACTGGAAGCAAATGACTTTCAGTGTGTTCTCAGTGAATAATCATGATGTCAATGCACAGTGCTGTGATAGAGAGGTCAGTGTAGCAGTGGAAGCACTTCTGCTGCTGTCCACACTGAAGGCATGTGGTTTGAGACCCAAAGGATGGTTCACCAGAGCTTTCCTTGCAGCTGGGTGCGAGGACATGCTGAACACATCCTTAGCACTTGAGAATTGGAGCTCAGGATGTGTCCAGCACCCCCTTAGAATCTGAAGGGTTAATCTCTTAAAGAAAATTCTAGTATCATTTGGAGAAAGGACACCCTTCACATAGTCAGATTGCTTCTCTTCAATAATAAAAGGTGAAATATGATATATGAGATATCCACAAGGCAAGAATTTGAGGCAAAAATGTTGTAGCCAACATTGACTAAAGATATTGGCCTATAATTCTTGCACAGTTTAAAATCACAATTATATTTAGGAATGAAAATCATATTGGTTCTGGGAAAAGTGCCTTGAGCAAAATTTAAATTTGCAAAGGAATGCCATTATGCTAGGAATTATGCTAGAAATGTAGGTAGCAATATCTTTGAAAAGTGGAAATAAAATTCAGTTGTGAAACTATTGCTTCCTGGGGCCATTGCTATCCTTATTGAATTTGCTGCTTCTGATATTTCTTCAACTAGTCTATCTCTTTCTCATAAGGAGAAAACAATCTCATCTGATGAAAGGTCTCAATATATTGTAGATAAATTAATATCTCTATTTCTGACATTATTTGATCAGTGGCATCAAGATCTTCATATAACACAGTAAATTAGTATATAGTGTATTTTTCCTTGTAAAGATTACTGCTATCTGCATCCATTACAGAATATATTCGGTTCCTTCTTTTTTAATGTTTAATAATAAACTAATATCTTCCCCCTTTGTTTTGAACAACTTTATAATTATTCCTGTCTATTATAGGATCCAATACCTAGTTAAGGTTTGCACCCAAGAAAAAATATACACAATTTAACAGTCTTGTGGCAATATCATTCCAGAAGGAGTTATTCACGGATATAGGATTATAAATATTAACAAGAATATTCAGTATTTTATTAACTAGTGACACAACAACAATATACCTACCTTTTTCATCCTTCTCCTCACAAATAACTGTAGCATCCCCATTTTTATGACATAGAATTATCATTCCATTTTTCTTCTGTCTGTTTCTAGGACAGGTAAAGGCATTACCCACCAAAGATATTCTAAGCAAAATGGATGCACAATGATGCCTGCCATGCCAGGAGCGCTGGTTCTTCTCTTACCCACCGCTACACTTCTATTCTCCTCCTTGCTCTAAACCCCGGCCGCCACTCACCACACTGATGCGACACTGCACCTCACAACACAAAAGGAGCATTCACATGCACCTCCTATGAGTTCTCATGCAGTCTCCCACACCCACCACTTCACATCAACAGCATCCATTACCCACTCCCTCACAAACCAGCTACCTGCTCACCATCACACCCACTCGCTCACTAAACACACCACAAAGGTATGGGACTTATTGTACGACTGTGCTCCAGACCTACTCTTCGTCATGGAAACATGGCTAAACCCAACCTCTGCACTGGACATTGCTACAGCCATCCCTGCTGGCTACAGGATTGCCAGACAAGATCATCAGCACAAGGCTGGATGATGTGGAGATGCCATCATATTCTGTACCACCTACACAGAACCCCACCCATCTGCTATATAGAACACTTCATGTTCAAGATTTACATCACAGACAACTTCTTCCTGTGTGGAACCCTTATATACATACCACCAGGACCCCACACCAATTTCACCACGGTCATCACAGACTCCATTATACCCCTCATCATTAACACCAATACATTCATCCTCCTCTGAGACTTCTAACTTTCATCTAGAAGACAACACCAAAAAAAATAATGATGGTTCTTCTAGAAAACCTCACAAATCATGGCCTCACCAGCACATTTCTGAATTCACCTACACCAGTGGACACCTATTGGACCTGGTTTTTGCCTCAATCATAAATATCACAATCAACCTATGACCAGGACAGACCATACCTCATCGGTTTCAGCATACCCATCATACACTACTGCAGATCTACAACCACTGGACCATTGGACCCGCCCGCTGCAGCTGGAAAGGTATCTCAGAAGAGGAGTGGGCTTTCACTCTCTCCATGCACCGTCCAGAGTACAATAGCAACTTGACATAGGAGGAACACAGAGGAACTCAGGTTCACAAACTGTCACTGAAAGCAGCTTGAGCACAAACGGAGAACCAGTCAAGACACTACAGATAAATACATCCTCAAGTCAGCCCTAAGACATTACTAACAACAGATACAGAACAACAAGTGCAAAAGTCTTGTAGATCGCATCAATGTCGACATTAACAGCTGGGATATATTCACCATCAAAGATTTCACTGTGCCTCCAACATCATCAATCCCTAACTCATGGGGGCCCATCTACGGTACATGGGCACTTCGTAAGCACACCCTAGATGTTCCTTGGCACCCAGGGATAACTATGTGGGCACCGGATGAGATCCCTGTGTCATCGGGCATGTGGTGCACCCACAAAGTGGTGGGTCTGAGATGGATCTTCAAAGGCCCTTCCCAAACATTGGAGAATGCAGTAGTGACCCGGAGGACACAGTACTGTTGAGGGACAAGCCCCCCTGTCCTCCCTCCTATCAGTGCCTCATTGAAGGGACAAGGCTCAGGTGTGGCCAAGGGGTGGGAGGCTTTGTGCAGAGGTCATGCCTGCCGAATTAGAAGCTGTGTTGCAGCCCAACTTCCTAGAAGTAGGACAGCCTGGGCACTCTGGCCGTAAGAATATTGGAAGGACATGAGCAGCATCACTGGAGCTGTGCAGGATGACCTATTTGCTGCCCCAGACAACACCGATAGCCCCTCAGGGTCCAGGCCCGCAGTAAATAGGGTCCTACCATATAAAGCAGTCATGGTGTCATAGAGCTGGTAGCGGGTGCCCCTGTCCCCATGGATTGTGAGAACTGGTGGGGTGGATTACTAGAACACACTATGCTTGTGGGCATAGGGTAGCCCCTGATCCTCCTTCATTGGACCTTAGTGCAACATCACCCCAAACCTCTCAATATGTGTGGTTGGGGCTACAACAACTGGCCTGTTCTGGGGATTTGGGAATGCCTGTGAAGACCATTCTGGTGGCTTCTGGAGTGCCCTGCATGCAGGTAATTTAACTTTGGGGATCATAACCTGAGAGAGGACTATGACTGGCTAGTGTCCTCTCTTAAGAAGCAATGAAGATGGCTGTGCCTGCCCCTTGAGAGACCTTTTGGAGTTGACTCCTCATAGGGAATTAATCACCTGCTGTAACTGGCTTGTGGGGGTATAGTGAAAATTGACTTGTTGCTGACTCAACCCACTGGCGCCTGAACCATGGGTTGCACCCCCAGATGCAAAGGGCCTGAGGGAGATGGTCAGCACCTGCAAGACTTCTGTACTACTAATGTCACAGATGAAAGTTCAGCTCTTCAACTACATTGGACTACATTTTGCCAGCCATAAAAGAAACTAGGGAAGCACTGGAACACAAATTGACACTATGGTGATAAACTTGGGCATTCTCAGAGATGACCACTGTAAACTATATGAGCACTTGTTGACAATGGAGCACACTGTTGCTATCAAACAGCCCATGCTGGTGGGCCTCCTGACAGAGATGATTAAGGTGCTAGAGCAGCTTCAAACCCTAGAACATAGAGTGGAGGACACAGAGTGCAGGGCACGCCAGAACAATATCTGTCATGTAGGTCCCCGGGAAACAACAGAGGGACAAAGCATGGTTTTCTTCCTAGAAGATTGGCTCCATTCAGAGGTGGCGCCCAAGGGCCTTTACACCTTCTCTGCACTGGAACAAGAGCATAGGGTCCCGGAAAAGTCCCCACCACCAGGTGCCCAACCGCAAATGGCAGTAACCCTTTTGTTACGGTACCGAGACAGAGATCATATCCTCTGAATGGCAAGGGGGTTATTGTCATTGAAAATCACAAAGTGATGACAGTCCCAGACTTTAAGCAAATGGGCCAGCGCCTACACTCTTCCTTCTTGACTGCCTAGGCGATGCTCTTACAGCTGAGGTGTGAAATTTGCTATGTTTTTCCTGGCTAAACTGAAAATATTAGGGGATATTGGAGTGCAGTTTTCCACATATCCGAAAGATGTTTGGGCATCAATTGAGGCTCACCTGAAGAACATATAAGTGCCTGGTGTACCTGGTGGCTCTCTGAGATGACAGTGGAAGTGGAGCCACCCTGCATCCCTTCACTGCTCCACCCAGGAACAGTCTCTGAAGGGTAGACTAAGTGCAGTTGCAAGTCTTGGGGGTCCTGTCTAGATCACAGTTCCTGGGATGACAGAGCAGGTTCATATGCACCAGACTCTAACCTGTCTTCAGATTCCATATTACACCTGATTTCTGATCTTGGGATGCCATGAAGCACTCCTCATGTGGCTTATGACCTGGGCTCATAGTGTCATACAGACTGTGGACACTGATGTTTGGTAACTGTATGGGGAATTGGGCTTGCATGAACAGCATGTTTCTTTGCTGACTGATGGCTTAGCTGTATTCTTTTTGGCCGGCGAGGTATGCTAAGGCCCGGGGGCTTCCTTTCCTCAGAGACCACCACCGCTCCACAACTGTTCACTGTGTGATTCATGCATGGTTTCCTTGTTGTCGTTTGGTTTAGTTTGATAGGGTTCAGATGACAGGACAGTTTATTGTCTGTCCTGGAGGGGGATGTTTGTTTGTGTCTGTGGGTGCTTTTGAATGCATGCTGATTCAGGAGGGTGGCTGTGGGAGGCCTCACTCTTAGGCATGTCACCTGGGCTTGTAGCTAATGATAGCCAGTACATTGACTGACTATAAGATGATCTCCTGGAATGTTAGGGGGCTTCATAGTATGACCAAGCATTATAAGGTCCCGTCCTATTTTAAGAGATGGGGAGCCAACATCACTCTCTTGAAGGAGGCGCACCTCACTACATCTGATGGTGTGGCACTACAGAAATGGTGGCGGGTGCTCTTAACATACCTCACATATTCAGCTTTTGCAGGAGGGTTCCTCATATTGGTCCTTCAATGTGTACAGTTCCATATGCTGGAGGAGAGGGTAGATAAAGAGAGGCTTTATGTGGTGGTGGGTAGATGCCTGGGGGAAACAATTGACGTTAGTTAAGATTTACACCTCTAACACAGATCAACCACAATTCTTAGATGATCTGTCAACGGTTTTGGCCCCCTTCCTGACTGATCCCTTAATCATTGGGGGGATTTCAATTGTGTGGCAGACCCCTTGTTGGACTTGGCCACCGACACCTGAGGGACTTGCCTGTCCTACGGATCACTAAGAAGTTAATTGACTGGACCTAGAAGTGGGAATTGGTGGGCACCTGTCACTTGTGACAGCCTGCTGAGTGGGATTCTCCTTTTAATTCACACTTACACAACCTCCATGTGTGTCTGGACATGTTTCTTTGCTCCCTGAGCATCCATACCCAAGTACAGCACTCAGAATACTCGGCCTGGAAGCTTTCAGACTATAACCCACTTCTAATGGTCCTGCTCTGGGTGCCAGTTCACACTGCATACCAAGATGGTGCCTCTGCTGCAAAAACCTGGAGGACCAAGGCCCATATTTATACTTTTTGACGCAAAACTGCGCCAACGCAGTTTTGCGTCAAAAAAATTAGCACCGGCTAACGCCATTCTGAAGCGCCATGCGGGCGCCGTATTTATTGAATGACGTTAGCCGGCGTCAGCCGCCGGCGCTGTCTGGTGTGCGTTAAAAAAAACGACGTACACCAGGCAGCGCCGGCGTAGGGGGAACATGGCGTATGGGCGTCCAGAAATGGTGCAAGTCAGGCTGAGGCAAAAAAATCGCCACAACCCGATTTGCGCCATTTTTTTACGACGCCCATCCCCCATTGAAATGACTCCTGTCTTAGCAAAGACAGGAGTCATGCCCCCTTGCCCAATGGCCATGCCCAGGGGACTTCTGTCCCCTGGGCATGGTCATTGGGCATAGTGGCATGTAGGGGGGCACAAATCAGGCCCGCCTATGCCACACAAAAAAAAAACTTACCTGGACTTACCTTAATGTCCCTGGGGTGGGTCCCTCCATCCTTGGGTGTCCTCCTGGGGTGGGCAAGGGTGGCAGGGGGTGTCCCTGGGGGCAGGGGAGGGAACCTCTGGGCTCATTCTGAGCCCACAGGTCCCTTAACGCCTGCCCTGACCCAGGCGCTAAAATCCGGCGCAAATGCGGGTTTTTTAGTCCTGCCCACTCCCGGGCATCATTTTTGCCCGGGAGTATAAATACGACGCATAGGCATCGGAGTCATTTTTTAAGACGGGAACGCCTACCTTGCATATCATTAACGCAAGGAAGGTGTTCACGCAAAAAAATGACGCTAACTCCATGAACTTTGGCGCTAGACGCGTTCAACGCCAAAGTATAAATATGGAGTTAGTTTTGCGTCGAATTTGCAAATTCGGCGCAAACGGAGTATAAATATGCCCCCAAGTGTTTTGTGAGACTCTGGGGGAAGCTATCCATAATTATTTTACTAACAATGAAGGTCCACTGCATCAGCCTCAATCGAGCAGGAGGCTTTTAAGATGGTTGTTTGGGGGTGATGTACTGCATGGACAGGAGGGGTGTGAAGGAAGTTACGGGAGGAGGCATGAGCAGAGGAGGTGGTGCTGTGCACACTGGGACACCGTCGCTATACTGATCCTGCAGAACACCACACCTCACTGCAGGAGAATGAGAACTTAGTGCTTCTTAGGCTGCTTTGCCTGCAATGAATATATGACCAGAGCCCATTTCAGGTGTCAAATAATCAGCGCTTTGCTCACCTAGCTAGCAAATCTCACTAAATGGGGATTACCAGTATCAGAGCTAGTGGCTGATGATGGCGCGCAGATCTAGTACCTGGTTCAAATAAATGAGCTCTTCCAAATGTAAAGTGTAAAGGAGTCCATCTTCCCAATAGAACCTGTGGGAGCCACTGACATCTCCCTTCTCCTGTGCAGCAGCTTGCTGCCCAAGGCGTTCAAGAGTGGGACAAGTCTTTTGTCCCTGACACAGCTGGTCCCTTCAGAGTCCTCCTGGGCCCAAGAGTTATACCTGGTAAGGCTCCAGATCCATGGACTCAGTTCCCTCAAGGGATAAGACATCTTCCTGAGAAGAGAGGTCTTGCTTCTGTTGCTGTTCGGAAGCTGATCCCCCAGTCACCTTACCTTTTCGCTTGGAAGGTTGGGCCATTATTACAGGCTCCAACACTTCTTTTTCACCCTGTGCTCTGCTTTGTGCTCTTGTTTTCACACACAACCCTTCAGGGATTCCCTGCATGGTTGCATTGGTTTTGAGCTCGACCTCAGCCCAAGCTGACACTGGCACCTGTATCCCTCAGAGCTTCTACTTCTGTCCCATTAATTAAGAGCTGCTGCCTGTATTTTTCCTTGCTAGGGAGCCAGGCAGCAAGTGTGGCTATATCCACCCCATCCTCAGAGACTAGAGTATCTTCACTGTGGACCCTGATTTGCTCTAGGCACACTGTTGATCCTACCTGGAGAATGACTAAACCAGTACAAACTGGAGCTGTGCTAGGGGGATGTTTTTTGGGGACAGGCTATGTCTCTAGGTTGGTGTCCATGCTGTTTACAGTTGTGACACCAGGCCTTCTTGGGCTCAACGTTGTTACCCTTGTACCCATTTATGGACTTTGAAGAGACTGGAGCCCCACCCTCCTGTGCAGGTATTTGGGGCCCTTGTGAAGACTCTTTGTTTTTGTCCTTAGGTGTCCCACCACCTTTCTTGGGAGGCTTTGAAACCCCTTTCTTTTGGTCACCCCCTATGGAAGTCTTGGTCACCCTAGTCTTGACCCAATGGTCTTCCTTCTTTCCCAATTATTAGGGAGAAATTGGACGTAGGTCGACCAGATATTGCTGTAACTTGTCATTGAAACAGTTACTTAAAATATGTTCTTTCATATACAAATTATAACACCCATCATAGTCATGCACTCCACTGCCAGCTATCCAACCATCTAGTGTTTTCACTGAGTAGTCTACAAAATCAACCCAGGACTGGTTTGAGCTTTTGTGAGCCTCCTGAACCTAATTCTATACTCCTCAGTGGTGTGCCCAAAGCCCTCAATCAGGATAGCCTTCATGTGGTCATAGGATTCAGCATCTGCACCAGTGAGTGTGAGAAGTCTATTGCTGCACTTACCAGTAAACAGTTCCCAAAGGAGAGCTTCCCAGTGAGAACTATTTAGCTTTCTGGATATACAAGTTCTCTCAAAAGCTGTGAACCACTTGGTGATATCATCACCCTCTTCATATTTTGAGACAATCCCTTTTGGGATTCCTAGGATATCAGTACTCTCTCTGACCCTATTTGTGTTACTGCCACCATTAATGGGTGCTAAGCCCATTTCTGTTCTCTCCCTTTCTATAGATAGGTGTTGTTGCTGCAAAGCTAACCTTTTGGCCAACCTTGCTAAAAGGAGATCCTGTTCATTGAGGCTGCCCTCAATGTTCCCAGAGAAGTTGGACTCCCCTGTGGAAGATCCAGATCCTGTGAGTACTAACCTTGGAGATGGGGCCTTAGGACACTGATCTCCCTAGTTAGGTGAGTGGGGGAGGGTTCATCCTTCTCATCTCTAACATCTTCCCTGTCTGAGGGGAGGTTTTCCTCCTCAGCAGGGTGGTCCCTAATGTACTCTGCTCAGAGCTCCTGGAGCTTGACCTGATAGGGTTGGGGACCTGTTCTAATCTTTTTTAGCCTCCAGAGGTACCTTAACTCTCCCATGCCTGGATTGAAGTAAGGGGTGATGTTGAGTTTCACAACCATTTCCTCTGAGCTGCTCATTGGGTTACTAAAGTTGGAGATTGCTTTGAAAAACTAAAAACTACTTCAAGTAACTAACCCCGAACTAAAAATTACTTTTAAGTCTAAAAGGAAATACTAAAGGGACTTAACCAAGGCCCTAGCAGGACTTTTAAAAATATGGAAACATTTGCCAAATTCAAAAATCAGTTTCTATAGGCAATTTTGGAATTTAGTCACGTGATCAGGTATTGGCTGATTAGTCCAGCAAATGCAAAGTCGTAGACCGCACCGCTTATCCACCAATGTAGGAAGCTGGCTCTGTATATACTATATCAAAATGAAATATAGTGTGCACAAAATCTAGGGGTTCCCCAGAGGCTTAATAGAGGCTAAAATAGATAATGCTAATGATCTCCTATCTGGTAGTGTGGTCGAGCAGTTAGGCTTATCAGAGGGTAGTACAAAGCATTTGCTGTACACCCACAGACAATAGAAGAAGCACATACTCAATGACTTAACTCCTGACCAATGGTTTTTATATAGCAAAAATATATATTTGTATTTTATTTCCAGAACCACAAGATTCAAGTTGCAGGTAAGTACTTCAATAGATTCGTATTTCACACATACATCAATGATACTTTCTTTGAAAACAATAAGTTATACTGTATTTAAAATATTGGCAACTATCTGTCTCTTCTGAAAGTTGACACTGCAATTTTCAGAAACAGTTCCTGGGAGGAAGAAAGGTTAGTACGATTTACAAGTAAGTACTTGACTTATAGTTCCAGTCTCTGGGGGTTAGGAAGTCCACAGATTGGGGTTCAAGCCACCAGCAACACTGGGCCAGCCGCGTGCAGAGGTCAAAGTTGTGCTTAATTTAACATGGGCTCCTAAGGAGACTGTCGGCACTCTGTTTCATATCTGCTGGCAGGTAAGTACCCGCCTCTTCGAAGGGCAGACCTGGGTGGTTTAGAGGAGCACTGGGGGGGGCCACAAGTAGGCACCTAATACTCACCCTCAGTGGCACAGGGGTGAACCGGTGCAGGGTGCAAACAGAGTGTTGGTCTCCCAATGCTTTTCTATGAGGGGACCCCAGGGGTCACTTAGATGCTGCAGGCTGGGTCCAGGGGATCGGTTTGGGAAAACCACAGGCTGGACAAGTAGCAAGGTCACCTGCTGAACGTTGCTGCACCGGTGTTCGGGTTCTACAAGGCCTGGGGGCTGCGGGTGAAGTGTACCTTTAGGCATCGGATCTCTTCGTCCGGAGCTTTGGGCGTCCTCTGGATTCACACTGCAGACGTCGCCGCGAGGAGCAGGAGACGTCAACCCAGGGTGAGCACTTGCTCAAAATCACCTGGAGATCCTCTCTAGCCGGTTGGGCCACCTGGACACAGGCCATGGGGGTTGGGAGCAGAGTGGTCAGAACTCGTGGATCCAAGGAGGCTCTGGAGTTCTTTGGTGTAGTTACTTTTTGGACAGGGCTGCTGTCCTCAAAGATTTTGGTCCTTTGGGGTGCATGCAGTCCTCTGGAGCTTGGCAGATGTCACTGGCCCCGCAGGATGTGTGGCTTTCTTGTTGCAGGTTCTTTGAAGCAGGAGACAGGCCGGTAGGGCTGGGGCCAAGTCAGTTTGCGTCTTCTTTTTTCTCTGCTGGGAGTTCAGCTTAGCAGTCCTCCTTCTCTCTTGTCAGATCTCCAGGAAGCTGATGACATGGGTTCAGGGGAGCCCTTAAATCCTGGATTTAGGGGCATGATAGGGGTCAGAAGGCAGTAGCCAATGGCTACTCTCCCTGAGGGTGGCTATACCCTTTTTGTGTCCACTCCCTTTGGAGAGGGGGACACAAACCTAATTCTATTGGTCCCTGTCCTCCAAACCAAGATGGTGGATTCTTGAGGGAGGGGGTCACCTCAGCTCTGGACACCTTAGAGGTTGTCCTGGCTGGGTTGGTCACTCCTCTCTCTTTTCTCTAATTTTCCCACAGACTTGCCGCCAAATGTTGGGCTTTTTCTGGGGGTCGAGCAACTCCACTAGCTGTGGTGCCCTGGGGCACTGTAACACGAGGCTTGAGCATTTGAGGCTCACCGCCAGGTGTTACAGTTCCTGCAGGGGGAGAGGTGTAAATCACCTCCACCCCGGACAGGTTGGGTTTCTGACCACAGAGAGCACAAAGGCTCTCACCCCATGTGGTCAGAAACACGTCTGAAAGTGGCAGGCTGGCACTGACCGGTCAGTCCTGCACTCGCAGTCAAGCTAACATACAGGGGGCATCTCTAAGATGGCCTTTGGGTGCATTTCTCAATAAATCCCATACTGGCATCAGTGTGGGTTTATTGTGCTGAGAAGTTTGATACCAAATTTCCCAGTATTCAGTGAAGCCATTATGGTTCTGTGGAGTTCATAATGACAAACCCCCAGACTATATACTCAATACGGCTACACTGCACTGCACTTACAATGTCCAAGAATGGACTTAGACACTGTAGGGGCATATTGCTCATGTAACTATGCCCTTATCTGTGGCATAGTGCACCCTGCCTTAGGGCTGTAAGGCCTGCTATAGGGGTGATTTACCTATGCCACAGGCAGTAGTTTGTGGGCATGGCACCCTGAGAGGAGTACCATGTTGACTTTGGCTTTTTCTCCAAAGAATATGCAAGTCCTATTAAGATTGGTTTGGAAAAAAGAGAAGCAACAGAAAACGAAACAAAAGGGAAAAAGGAGTAATCGGTCTCTATTAGAGAGAGCTCCAGGGTTAAGGGGAGTCTTGTTTCTAAGGAGTAAGAGCACTCACACACCCATTTGGGTATGATGCTTCATCCTCGGGCTAGCTCCTCTTTGGACCAGTGCTGCAATGCCCAATGGCCCCCTCAACAGTGGGCACTTTGCCAGAGATTTTTTAATTTGCTGAGAATGAAGTTGGTGGAACAGGTGCTCAAGATGTAAATTGGTAAACTAAAGTGAATAAAAATAACTGAGAGATGCCCTAAAAATAAATGTAATAAGAGGGGGATCCTTTGTTATGGTTAAAAACAGAAGAATAGAACCGCTGATTGATGCAATAATCGGAAGCGGCTTTTGGATAATGAGAGAATGATGGTCAACATGTTTCTTGCCTCTATCGTTGCTATGGATCATGGCAATTCGTCCGGACCTGTGAACCTAATGTAGATAATAGTGTCACAAAATCACTCAACAATTATGCTCTTTAGATACCAGTTGTCATCTTCCAATCACTCTAAAATGGACCTAGTACATAGATAAAGAGAAAGTAAGCATGCAAGCTCATGGAAGTCAATTCCATGGCCAACGCTGTCACAATACATGTTGTAAACATCACTAGTGTATCTGGTAAGACTTACATCTTGCAAGTGTAAAGTTGTTCTTTGTGATGATAAACACACAAAAGATCAACAAGGCAAAAAAAAAACATAAAGAAAGACTCCTTTAGTGTCACACTGTGAGCACTCGAGTGCATGTACAGCTTTTGAAATCTGTAGTTTAGACTTACAAATACATCTGGTAAATAATATTCAATAATGCTCACCCCTGTAAGATATATTGAATGCCACCTGGATCATCACGGAGTGGTGCTAAAAAGCTTCTCAAAGACTGAAGCAAACATGTAGAGAACCCAAGAAATACCATGGTGACCATGGTGTAAAATTGTCTAGAATGAAAATGTTAAAATCAGTATAGTAATTCTAGGACCCAGTCCCATACTCACAGGATATCAGTCATGCGCTTGCTGCAACCTACCCCCTCTGTGATACCCGTAGACAGAGGCATCTGAGGGGGATGCTCAAAAACCCTGAGGCAGAAGCAGAAAAGCGGACTCATGTGTACTGTAACTAAGGTGAGATGTGAGATAGCGTATGCCCCCTGCTTTCTAATATAGGTATGGGTGCCATCTTGGACTATCCGGGTAGCTTCCATGAATCACCTCTAAATACTAAGGATATCGATTGCAACCTTAATCTCTTCCCTCATGGGGGAAAAAAGAGAAGAAAGGACAACCCCATGTGTCATCCCTGACAAGAGAGTAACAACACACATGGGGTGATACTTTTAAGGCAGATATTTCCCAAAAATTCTAATATAATAACATCCTTGTGGACATGCAGTAGCCGCCATGTTCAAATATGTAGACAATTCCATACAGTCATTGTGGCCATTCTGGTAATAACTCACTCTGGCTGCTATATTGGAAAAATACAAAAGATCCATATCATAGTTACAAAAAAAGACACCCATAACTGAAAAAGTTTGCTCTAAAAACTCGGCGGGACATAATGTGTCTGGCTTTTTGTTTGCCTTAAAGGGGTAGTCTAAAGTAAATGAACCCTAAATCTGGAGGGAAGAACGTACTTGTATGTCCATGGATCAAGGAATATATACATCCAAAGTGCTAGTCTGGAAAAGTAGTCAGTGGCCTCCTAGCCTCATATTAAAGGCAAAAAGGAGGCTAACAAAGGGGGTCATTATGACCTTGGCGGGCGGCATCAGCAGACAGTGAAAAGCCGCATGGGGCCCTGTCAGGGGGCCCCTGCACTGCCCATGCCAGTGGCATGGGCAGTGCATGGGCCCCCAGGGGCCCCACGACTCTCCATATCGCCAGCCTTTTCCTGGCGGTTCAGACCGCCAGAAAAAGGCTGGCGGTCGGGGACTCATAATCCCCTGGGCAGCGCTGCCCTGGTGGATTACATCCGCCGGGGCCATTGTGGCGGAAAACCGCCAGCCCCAGCGGTGCGACCTCGGCGCTACCGCCGCTGTCAAAATACGCCGGGAGGCACTGCCAGCCTGTTGGCGGTGCTCCCATCGTTTTGGCCCTGCGGTTGTAATACCGCCAGGGTCATAATGACCACCAAAGTGTCAGATATTGGAGCTCCCATGTCCCAGGCATTCTCACAGTTGTGAAGTCTGCTACATAGAGAACGTAAATACTAGGAAGTGCCATCTTAATTAAGAAAGGTAGTAGTTGTGGTAAGGGTATGTTGTAGATTCCCATTGTAGTAATGGCACTGCTTGATTTTGGGTGTCAGCACACCAAATGTGGGGACTGAGTCCGTTCACACAACTTGTGACAGCTCTCAGCCTAACCCTTCCAGCAAGTTAGTAGCACCTCATCAAGATCAAAGGTAAGAGTGATTTGTGACAGCTTATTGCATGACACTCAGATTCCTCAAGAAAGTCGTGGTGGAACAGATAGTACCCCTTTCTCTTAGTTATACATGTCTCATACATGCAAAAAAAAACAGAAGCTGGATCTTGGTTCAATTGCTTTTATTGCAGCATCTGTGTTCTATGTAAAAAGGCATGTATTTTGATTATGAGCATAATGAAACACAACGTTATCACAGCAGGGATCAGGAGAGTGAAACTCAAGAAGAGTCCCTCCATATTGTCCCAGTAGCATCTCTAACATTACTACCTACACCACTAAGGCCCATATTTATGAAACATGACCCACAAGTGCGTTAGTGCAGTTGTGCTTCAAAATTGTTAACACAATCTACTGTCATTCCCTACCACATTCCGTGCGCCATCTTTAAAAAATGACATACGATGGCGCTAAGGAATGTTTAGTGTAAAAAAAAATATGTTAACCATTGTGACATGCCATAAGAAAAAATGAAGCTATTGCTGCTAAAGTGGAGCTAGACCGTTTTGAGGCACATATTTTTGAAGCAAAGCGGGTTAGCACCATATTTTACTGCATTAGCGTAAATAAAAACACACAAGCAAAAAAAAAACATTTTGAAAGAAAGATGGAGAATGCAGGCCAGGAGAGATCCCAGGGAGACCAAAATCACCTAAGTACCAGACCGAAGGGTCCAGCAAAGTCCCAGGAGAAGGAGAAGAGGAAGCACAGGTGTTGCTTTAGTGAGGAGGAACATGACATCCTGGTCAGAGAGGCGACGGAGCACCAACACTAGCTCTTCGTCGGTAGGAGAAATGCTATATGAGAGGCAATAGAAGACAAAGTCAACAGTGTGGCAGAGGTGAGGATGACTGTCTCTGATTGCAAGAAGCGATGGCATGATTGCAAGCACAGAACTAAGGAGAAATTGGCCAGGAACCAAAAGGCAGCACTGCAGACTGGAGTTGGAATTCCTGTACCACAGGAGGACCTGGATGAGCTGGAGGAGATAGTGGCAGCGGTCATCTCAGAGGAGCTGGTCACTGGAATCGCAGGACAGGACGACAGTACAGACTACCAAGAACTACCACACATGTGGGGTAAGTTGCGGGGGGAATATCTGGAATCTAGCAAATGACAGAAGAAGGAGACACATAGGACACACTGAAAGCATGCTAAAGGTTTGCATTGGAACACATAGGCCCTGAATCAAAACACTCCATCCCCACCCAAGCCACACTTGTACTGACGCTCTGGTTGCGCAATGCTCTTCGACAAATACACAATGTGGACATAAGCCACTCACTATGGCTATACACCATGCACACATATGGCACAATGCCTGGAAGTGACATGTAATTAGTGTGGCTGTGCCACAACAACACCCATTGCATATTGACATAGGCCCTGATCCAACACAACTTCTACATCGGAGACTGGATCTGAAGTCAAGATTACTCCAGGGGTGGTGTCAAGATGGCCTAACAGGGCAAATTGCTTCCCTTCCTCCTTGTGCCAGTGCCCTTCTCATGTGTGCTGCATCCTACACCACACATTGAAATGCCACCTTGCAAAAATGGCATGTACATGTGCAGTAAAGGACATCTCCCTAGACATAAACAATCTATCCCCTCAACACAGGCACCCCCTTCATCATGCTGCAACAATGCCTGCATTGGTGCAGGGAGAACAAAATTGCAGGGAATTGAAGGGGTACACCATATTCCTGTAAACATGGCCAGTAACCATAGCACATCCCTGCATTTCTAAACTGGTGCAGCGTTGTACAACACATATTGTTGCTGCACTGAGCTGTGCCACTTGAGCAAAAATCAGGCCTAAAGTGTGCAACCTGTGGAAAGCAAGCTGCACAGGGTGAACCAACTACTCATACACAACTCCAGGCACCACTTGGGAATGGCCACAAAATTCAACACATACAACACATGGTGCATGTCTGTGAACATCATGTGTGCAGCTGTACAAGTAGCTGCAATCTCACCATCTGACAAGATTGAATGTGTTGTATGAAAGGTTGGTGTACTGCGTAATGCCACAATCAACATGTGGAAAAAGGCGTGGCCAACATGGCGGCCGGAGCGGACGTGTGATTTGAGCTCTGCTCATTGCCCACCACTAATCGACAAAATACGGATGTCCCTGCAGCCGTCAGCAACTAAAATCTGCTGCGCGGGGACACAGTAAGACTGTAGCAGGGATCGCCGCTGAGAAAAACGGAGACGAACCTAGAGGACGGAGCAGCGCGTCCCCACAAGTGAGCCTGGACGAGCGAGGAGAGACCTCGCCTTCGCCCGACCTAGCCTAGCTGTGGGGGTGGCACTAGATCCCCGGAGGACCGCACCGGCCCTTGGAAGAGATGAGGCGGGACGACGCTAACCCCCTCCCCCAGGGGCAGGTACGATTTTTCCCCCAGGGGGATCAGGGCATATCGGCGGCGGCCCCTACGCGAGGACGGGGGGCGCGCTCGAGATACAAGTCGGGTCTCGAGTCGATGGAGACACCAAAGCTAAGGAAACTCACCCCCCTTACGTCCGCGCCCGCTAACAAAGCGGGACAGGGCTGCGATCAGCGGCCCTCCCTTTGAGGACATGGCTGGTGCTGCCCTCCGGGCACTAATGAAAAAGCAACAGTAGTGACAAGCCGCGATCGGTGCGGTGGGACAAGGGGGGGGAGCGGGGCCCCTGGGACATTTTCCCCGCGCAGAAAGGCAAATAAGAAAAAAAAACAAAAGAAGGAAAAAAATAAGAGGATAAAGCAAAAGAGAGAACAGCCAGGGCAATAGAAGAAAAGTGTAAAAAAAAAAAGAGACAGAGATGATAAAAGGGCCTAATGAATAAACTTTCCACAGGAACCGGCAGCGAACCTTGACCACATAAGGTCCCAGGCTCCATCTGAACTTTCACACCACACGGAGGGAGGTAGAGCAAAAAAAAAAGAGAAACAAGACAAAGCTGTAGCAAATTCAACGGTGTATCACACCACGCAAATCAAACAATACAGGGTAGCACCAGGAAAATCACCGCCTCACACAATAAACAACGCTATCACGACGCGAATAAATATGGGCAAATCAAAACCTCCTAAAACACACCCAAACATAGAGACTGAGACAACCCCCCTCAAAGAAGAAATGGGCACTCAAACTGATGCCTTACGAAAGATGTCTGAAACTTTGGCTGCTCACTCTGCACAATTCACCAACGTGCTACAAGCGGTACTAGACATGAATACCTCATTAGAGGGAAAAATAGATTCAGTGGTACTGGAAGTCAACCTTCTCCGCATTGATCAACGGAAACTGGCGGAGAGAGTCGCCACCACTGTGTCGGCCCTCGAGAGGGCCCAACCAGCAATAATTGAGATGAAAGCTCAAATCCAACGCATGGAAAATGACATAGGATCACTACAATGCAGAGCGGAGGACGCTGAAAGGCGATCTCGTAGGAATAATGTAAGGTTTCAGTAGAACAACTGACAGAACTAGAAAAACCCATTGAACTGGATGAGATCCAACAGGCGCTGAACCAAATGGCACATAATAAAGCCCCAGGAGGAGATGGACTCCCAGCGGAGTACTATCAGGCCTTTGCAAAACAAACGATGGCACCATATTTAGTAATGCTGCAAGAAGCATTCAAAAAAGGGCACCTCCCAGAGTCACAGCGCGAGGCAACTATAGTGGTCCTACACAAGAAAGGACGCAACCCACTAGATGTCCGGTCATACAGACCATTGTCACTATTAAATTCTGATTGTAAATTACTGGGGAAGGTAATAGCAAACCGATTACTCCCATCAATGCCAACACTGATCCATCCGGACCAATCTGGTTTCATACCTGGTCGCAGCACACATACAAATATCAGATGCCTGCTACGACTCATAACTGAAACACCAGAGCTAGATTACACAAGGACGGCAGTATCACTGGATATAGAAAAGGCATTTGATACATTGGGCTGGCCATACCAGCTGAGATCCCTTAAAAATATGGGCTTCGGCAATACATTCATAAGATGGATAAAAATACTATATGCAGATCCGAAAGCAAGAGTGAAAACAGGAAAAATCATATCGGACAAATTCGCAATAGGCAGAGGCACCAGACAAGGATGCCCACTGTCACCACTACTATTCGCAACAGCAATAGAACCATTAGCAGCGCGCCTATGGCAGGGGGCTCCAAAATGGGGCATCCCTGACAGAGGGACACATAAGGTCATCTCGCTATATGCAGATGACGCACTGATATACCTGCGCAATAGCTCGGAATCCCTACCAGACATATTGTACCTACTAGACACATTCGGGGACATATCGGGACTACAGGTGAATTGGGCAAAGTAATGCCTGTTCCCGATGCAATCAATCCCAGACCCCCATAGAGAAATAATCTCCACATATAAGCTAAAGTGGTATCACACCACTTTCAAGTACTTAGGGGTACAAATACACCACAGCGAACAAGACCTCAGAGAAGGTAACTTAGATCGAACGATCAAGGCGATAAGAAATTCAATGCCCTTCTGGTGCTCACTCCCACTCTCACCTATGGGAAGAGTAGCCATAGCCAAAATGATCATATTACCACGTATTCTATATTACTTCTCACCACTACCACTTAAGCTCCCTAAGAGCTACTTTGCGCCTCTAACCAGCCTACTAACGGACTTGATATGGAACACGGGCCGCCGCCGAGTAGCACTAGCTAAGACATACTTGCCATTAGAGAAGGGTGGGATGGGAGCACCCCAATTTGAACTATACTACGCAGCGGCACAAATACACTGGATCATGGACTGGGCATGTAACCCAAACGGCCCAGAAAGCCAAATGATAAACACCCTAACAGGACACACGGACATGATGCACTGGCTCATTAGTCGAGACAAACCAACGAATACCGACAATGTACTATTGGGAATGGCGGACTGGATATGGCGTCGATATGTAATGATAACAGGGCACAAACCACCATATTCACCCAAATTCCCATTACTAGCAACCCCGGGGCTAAACAATATAATGCGACAATTCAAATTAACCAACTGGGTAGACAAAGGGATTAACACAATTGGCGATATATTTGAAGAAGGACATTTCTTAACATATGAAGTACTGACGGACAGGCTCAACCTGGGTAAAGGCGAATTTCTCACATATAGGGCACTACAACAAGTGGTGCGCAGAACATGGGGCAATGGCAGTAATGAACCCAACACAGCACCAATACTACATGAATTATTGACAGGGACAGGCACACAAGCAGATAAATCCTGGATATACTGTACCCTACAGAATCACCCGGAGGAGGCCCAAACACATGCAAAAAATAGATGGGAGACGGCACTACATACACCTCTACACACAAAACAATGGATCATGGCACTAACAAATACAAAAGAAATATCACGTGATGCCCGTTTCCGGTACACGCAACTCAATTACCTACACCAGACCTACCTTACCCCAGCAAGAATAAAACGCAGGTTCTCACAATCTAATACGGAATGTCCGAGATGTGGGACACCGGAAGCAGATTTTCTACACATGACATGGAGCTGCCCACCGGTACATCGCATATGGCAGGAAGTAACGACGCAAACAACCACATGGTCGAGACTACCCCTTATCCCCACTCCAGAGTCCTGCCTATTAGGAATACGCACACGAAAAGGAGCAGACAAACAAAAACATAGAAGAGCAGACCTTGCGTTTATCCTATTCAAGCGCCTAATTGCAATACAATGGAAATCACCCGGTACACCCAGCGTACACCGTTGGACGCAAGAGATGCTACACTGGTCTAAAGCTGAAACACAAGTGTTACAGACACTGCGCGATAGTGGGGTGGAAATCAAAGGGGCAGGTATATGGGACTCTATAACAGAACAGCTGGAGCAAAAAGACGATATCCGAATACCTTGAATTAGATAATCGGCCAATCCAGTAACAAACATGTCCGAATGCAACTTACCTGTGAGGATTAGCCAACATGCAAATAACAGATCAAACCCACAATTGATCTGGACTATACACCCCCCCCTTTGACATGCCCCTCCCTCCTCTCCGACTGATCATTTCCCCACATATTACTGGACATAAATAGGCAACACACACAAATAAGACAACCAATACATGGCGTTACCTGCTATTAAGTTCTACAGCGGGTTTTCTTTTGATTGTTTTTTTCTTCTTGCTTTCTTTGTTCCTCTTTCTTTTAAATTTTGCTTCTCTATTTGGCAACAGATCGCACATTGAACGCTCTACCGACATAATATGTAAATTGTAATGAAATGTAAAATGTAAAGATAAAATGTCGCAAAAAGCGGAGATATACTCAGCGAAATGTAAATGTTGTAAAAAACGAATAAACAGATTTGAAAAAAAAAAACGTGGAAGAACTGCCACAAGTGGCATCAATGTAGCACTACTGGCACAATGTCACTAGCCCGTAATGCAACTGTATCATCATTCAAATAGTAGCCCATGTGGAACCAAGCTGCACATTCCCCTTGTGCAACATCAACAAAGTTACAAAATGCATGCATTGATCCACATTCATCATCCTTACACCAACACATGCCTGTTGCTTGTATGTTGTGTGCAAGGACATGTTCCAATTTAGGGAGGAGCAATCTAATGGGGCACACAATCCATAATAGTTTCACTATCCCTTTCAATTAGCACATGTGTGGGGCATGCTACAGGCAGATGAGAATGTAACAAAAGCATTTTACGCAATGGACCTACCTGTGCTATGCTGCACTAGTCCCATCATTCATGGTGCCAATGCGATCTCCACCATGGTGAATAGGAAGGCTAATTACATGCCACTATGTTCTCAGTGGCAGGAAGAAGGAGCCTGCAAGGAAGTAGGTGGTGTGGGATCATAGCACAATGGGCCAGATGTAATAGTAAATGATGGTGTGCAAAGCTTCCCCAAATTTGGCAGTGTTGTGCACTGTCACTTTCAGAACTCAGCAATGCCCATTATTTACTAGTATTTACTAGAATACAGGCAACCCCTGTGCTACTCCCTGCACCGCCACTAAATTAGCTGACGTGGGCCAATGCAGCAACCCTTGCACCATAGTGTAAGGATGGTTCCAATGGAGGAGAGATTGTTTTTGTGCTGGAAGGAACACCTTTCTGCACAAAAACATTCTTAAAAGGTCATTAGCTCTGTCTATGTGTATTGCAAAATGTAGCACAAATAGTAAAAGTTCAAAATGAGGAGAAAAGATGGCATTTAAATTTGTTGCGCATTGCCAACTGGATTTGCGTTATATATTTGCAATGACTCTGGTTTAGGAAAACTTGTAAATCTGAGGCCTGTCAAAATGCAATAGGTGTTGCTATGGCATGCTCACAGCAACACCCATTGCACACCCCTACTACCCAATGTGCTGGTTGTGAAAAGGTACTTTTTACCAGGTGGCTTTAAGCCACAATAAGGGGGATACTTATAAACCCCAGTGGCACCTTGAGCCACATTAGCATCATTTTGTTTTATGCTAATGCAGCCCAAAGAGGCCAAAATCTACGCACCACATTTACAAAGTGGTGCAATGAATGCATTGTGTCACTTTGTAACCCTAGTCACTTCATTATGCCTGCACCAGCCATAATTTATGAAAAGGGGGTATTGCCACATTAGGGGGGCCACAAAAATGGCACAAGGAAATCTAATAGATTTCCTTGCATCTTTTTTTATGGCACTTTTAATGCCTGCTCAGAGCAGGCGTTGAAAGGGGGCTTCCTTTATTTATAATGGACACCTATGTACTCTGCAGGAGTGGTGCCAAAATACTGGCACTACTCTGCAGAGTACATCAATAGTGTCATGAAAAATGACGCTATAGCCCCCTACCCTGTGCCAGGGTGTGCCGTATTTTAAATACGGCGCACATATGGTGGCAGTAGGGGGCTGTAAAGGGTGTTGTGCAGTGTCACTTTTTTAAAATATGCCCCCAAGTCTCTTACCCATCTTGTAAATCCGGCACACGGCATTGCACTACCGGAGCATCATGAAAAGTGACCCTCCAGTGGCGCTAGGGCTTCTAAATATGCCCCAAAATACCTTGTGATCTTGACCCATGTGTGATGCACAATACTACACATAATCCACAACTATAACTTTAGGTCCGTACCATGTCATTCAGCTTTTAGTAGCAAGTAAATTATGTGCTATGTCACCACAATCCACGATTGACATTTCACCATCTCTTTGCAGAGGATGATGCCTTATCTCTTGCCGGCCTGTCTGTCCTGAATATTACAGATGACTTAGATGACCAGCTGCCGACCATCAATGAAGAGACTCTCCAGGATGAACTAGGTTCCCTCCAGACACCACCTCCAGTTGCAGGGCGGACACACGGAGGTGGGGGGCCCTACATGAACCACCCAGCTACCAACACACAGCACCAGTCAGTCATGACACAGCCTTGGACTCCCAGGACCCCAACATCATCATCCAGAGGACAAGGGTAGATGTCCTGCAGGAGCTGGCCAAGCAGTTGTGTGTGGCGATGGAGACCATGGCAGGCAGCCGACAGGGAGTGCAAAGATGCCTTGGTCCAATGAAGGACAACTTGGCTGCCATCAGATGCACCCAGTCCCTGCTATATGGACTCCAGCAGTCCCTGGCCGACATAGCTGCTGTGATGAGGCAGAGGCTTCAACAATTGCCCTCACAAAGTGGCAGCAGCATGATAGACAACAGGCTGGGGGCTATACAGAATACCTTGGTGCGAAGTGACCTCCCTTATGGAAAACATGGCTGCCTGCCACTGTGATGTTGCTGCAATGGTGAGAAATCAGCAGTTCCTCCTTGCTGCAGTGATGTCTTATGTGTTCCCATAAATGGCAACTGCCAGGATCTTTGATTCCACATCTCTATTTCCTGATGTGTGTGTGGCCCCCTCAACAACAGCACCACCCATGGCACAGGAGACACCACACACATCAGAGGATGAAGATATGGAAGGAACACCACCCGGTAGCACCAGTCTGTGCTACATGGACAGTGTCTCCTTATTTTTGTGCTTAACATTATGCCACTGTTGTGACAGCAGGAAATGTGCCCTCTTCACTTAATCACTGCTGACTTGTGTGCTATATACTGTCATTGTCTCAAATCTTACCTATTGGCAATTCGGACCCCTCATCAATAATGCACACTTCTCTTAACCATGTCTCATAACATGCCCTTCACCCCTGGACTCTGATTGTACAACAAATGGCTAAGGTTCTCCAATGGGGTCTGTGAACTGGATATTGTATAGCACTGGAAAATACACTTGCACCTTTAAATAAAGCACGTTGTTCACATGTAACATTTCCACTTTACTGTGATCTATCAACCCAGATAAATGAATGCATTGTGTAAAGCCATATCAATAAGTACAGTACATAATTATATGAGCGCATTACTGTCAGACACAAAGCCACACACTAGGATCCTAACATAAAAAGGTGAATGATGGTGTTTTGGGCTACAACCAACTTGCAGAGTCTTCAATACATGTATTAAACAGAAATCCTCAGAAGTGGACATATGTCTTGTATGGATCAGAACCAAGTCAATGGTAATTTACCCAGATGGCAGCAATAGTACTACTAATATGTGTGGTACAGAAGAGGCTAATCTAATCAGTGACAGGCAGCTGTCAGTGTTGGAGGATACAGTCCCAAATTTGGCTATTGTCATATGCGCCACACTTTCCAACAATGATATTGCTAGACACTAGTAATAACAGTTGAAGTTCCAAACTTACCTGTCCAAGATAATATATACATACACAAAGTGAATAGCTGGAACAGTGGATGACAAACATATTGACTAGTTTATGTTATTTAGTAGCCAATCTAACAGTTCCTTGCTCATAGGTGATACACATGGTTATCCATAGAAATAAGGACAGGTAGCATACCCTAAGCCATTTGTCCTACTTGGCCAGTGCACACATGAGAACACCCGGACATTCAATCAGCATGGAGAAAAAATAGTCTGACACAAACAGGATTTATTTAAAATGTAAAGCCTCATACCTAGACGTATCCTAAAATCTACCCTACACTAAACTAACCTAAACTAACTTAACTTACATGTACACCTATTTAACCTATTCTAAACTAATCTTACACATGTAATACCACACTCTAAACATTACCCCTCCAGCCCCCTTAAGAGACAAGAAACAAGTAGGACATCATAAACTAAGGCTACACATGTACTAACTTAACTTAAATATATATTTTTTAAAGTTTTCTTTAAAAAAATTCATTTATATGTTTTATACATATATACCCCAACATAACTCCTCACCCACCACATAATAAAAAAAGGTACTAAAACCCACCTCCAACTATATTTCCTCTAACCTATGCCTACCATACACTATTTCACTAACTTAATACTACCCATCTAAAAACCAATATAAGTATCTAATAACTGTAAAAGGGAGAGGGAAGGAACTGGGAGGGTGTGGCACTGACACTTCACATTTTTTCAATTTCTTTTACTTTTACCTTACTTTTACTTTAGCAACTTATGTTTTTTGGCTCTCTCCTTCTCCAAACGCTCCAATCTGGCCATCATGACAGCCATGTCCCATTTCATTTCAGATTCCAAGTTTGATGTTGTGCCTCAGCAGGTGGCTCTATGGGTGCCTGGTTTGAGACAGCTGCAGCTGATGTGGAGTGGGTCAGACCCTCAGTGGCCACCTGGACCACAGATTTTTTCCCAATGTGGCTTGCTTTGTTTGTGGCTGCTTCGGAGGTCCCCATGTGGGAAGGCACACCATTCCCCTGTGGCCTTTTCCTTCCGAAACCTCCCCTCCATTCTTTTGTGCCCGGCATTCACCTCTAATATGTGTCTGTACCTGTCTGTCCGCTTGTGGAAATCATGTTGTTCTCCTGGGGTCATATTGGCAGCTGAAAAATGAGGAGAAGAAAGCATTAAATACAGCATTGGGTGGAGGTAGAATAGACATGCATGTACATAGCATCCACAGATGACACATCTAGTCCATCACACATTCCATAACAATGACTGTTTCCAATTCTATAACTATTTCCTACCAGCCATTTACGGTTTCATGTTGATTGTCACTGGGATAATGGCTATGCATTGTTGGCCACCCGGGCCCAGAGGTGAGTGGACTACTGTGTCCTTGCTCAACTTTTGAGTAAACAAACTAGTGAGGATCAAGTGGCCCAACAAGTCTAGACTCCCTGTCCCAGTAGTCAATGTGCGGCGCTTTGTGTTCAATCTACCACTTTGACACCCCTGGCACTACTTCAAGCCTTGCCCAGACATCATTAATTAAAGGTGGGTAGTCATCCACTGGGGGGGCTGGAAACTTCCCAATGGTATTCTAAGGTTTGGTAAAGATTCATTCGTCTGTCCTGGTTTAAGACCTGGTCTGAGCATACGTTACAAGGGTAACCATTGCTCATGATGTGCCCACATTTATAAATAATGCAAAGTTCCCATATAGGCGGTCATTCCGACCCTGGCGGTCATTGACCGCCAGGGCCGGGGACCGCGGGAGCACCGCCAACAGGCTGGCGGTGCTCCCAAGGGCATTCTGACCGCGGCGGTACAGCCGCGGTCAGAAACGGAACACCGGCGGTCTCCCGCCGGTTTTCCGCTGCCCTGAGGAATCCTCCATGGCGGCGCAGCATGCTGCGCCGCCATGGGGATTCCGACCCCCTCACCGCCATCCTGTTCCTGGCGGTCGTGACCGCCAGGAACAGGATGGCAGTGAGGGGTGTCCTGGGGCCCCTGGGAGCCCCTGCAGTGCCCATGCCAGTGGCATGGGCACTGCAGGGGCCCCCGTAAGAGGGCCCCTAAAAGATTTTCAGTGTCTGCATTGCAGACACTGAAAATCGCGACTGGTGCTACTGCACCCGTCGCACCCTTCCCACTCCGCCGGCTCCATTCGGAGACGGCTTCCTCGTGGGAAGGGGTTTCCCGCTGGGCTGGCGGGCGGCCTTCTGGCGGTCGCCCGCCAGCCCAGCGGGAAACACAGAATGACCGCGGCGGTCTTCTGACCGCGTAGCGGTATTCTGTTGGGGGAACTTTGGCGGGCGGCCTCCGCCGCCCGCCAAAGTTAGAATCACCCCCATAGTTTGGGCAAAGTCTGAACAGCACATCAGAGTTGTCTACAGATTTCATAACTATTGCCCCCTACCCTGTGGTATGTTGTGCAAAGTGTGTAATGCTGCACACACTTCTATGGAACAACACGTGCACATGCATGTCAGACATCACCTAAGTACCAGCTACACACTCAACATTCACATTATATGCACATGTGATGTGACCAAGTTCACTCACAAATATCATGATGGCTAGACCATGTTGGTAAATCAGCTAAGACCTAGCTTGCTACAATTCATAGTCATTGCCAAGGCCATCTGGAGCTGAGTTGTATGCTAATTGTGTACTCTAGTGACTGTTGCCCAGCACAATATGGCACCTGCGCGGCTGCAGCCACAATTTAAATAGGAAAAGTACTGAGGCATCAATAGTGCATGTGTCTCTGACATAAGCCCCCTAGAGGTTCTCTATACATTTCCTTCACCTGTACCGTTTCGAGAGTAACTGTAAGCTATGTGTGGAACACAGTTCTGTCAAATTTGCTGTGACAAAGTTGTTGGCAACAGGCATGCTAATCACATAAAAAGCAGATCTGACACCTATCATGTTTGACATCAGTGTATATGTGGGAATAATTTCCATTTCCTAACTCCCACAATTCCAGAGCAGCACAGGTTTTCACTTATGTAACAATCAACCCATTCTCAATACTCAACATTGCATCAGGCATGATGGAAACTTCCTAAGTCAGATAATTTCATAGCATTGGTCAGGCCAAACTTTTAATCATTGCATTGCACACATCAGACTGCCTCTCACAATACCTGGATCGCCACCCACACGTGATACAAAAGGTGATCCTCACTGGAAGCATTGGGGTCTTCAAATCTGGACTCCTCTCCATTTGGTGTAGGCTCACCTGCAATACATGAAAGGAAACATAGGCTTGTGATATTTGGACATTTCTGAGCATAGACAACAGTTTAAAAATTGACCTGTTAGGCTGAGTGAGCAAGTTAACCAAGTGGTAGATCAGACCAACTGTCACATACAAAGCATCACTTTCCCTGACACTCCTGTGGTGCATTTAACTGTACCATATGTACATGGAATTGTCAAGCATATGTTTTGTTGCTTTATGGCTCCATGACCGTATGAGGCTGCATGACACAGTGTTCTGCATTGGTTGGGCATGCGATGGTTGTTGCAGTGGCTATCCCATTGTGACACTCATGGCTTTCTCACTGCAAAAAGAAGGACAACTGCCCAGGGGTTGTGTGAGCATTGCAAAGTGTTGAGGAATTAATTGATTCGTTCTTGTTTCTTGTTTCCAATATGTGTGTGCCATTACAAGACACACACACCTGAGCTATTATGCTATGGCAGTTTCTTTATGTTCAATATTTTGATCCTACCTGCACATTAACTGAATGAAATTACGGACGTCTTGCCAATACTGTGTGGGCAGCCATTGTTGCCATGGTATACCATTTATTCTCCAGGATGGGATACCAACATGTCCGTAGACATTTGCCTCAACACAGACACACATGCTCTGTGGTCCAAGGATGCCTGTGTAGGTGCAAGTTTCTGAGTAATGTGCTAGTGCTAGTGCAGATGCAGGCCTGCCCCATATTGTGTGTAAGATGCAGCAGGCCTGTAGTACAAATTCACCACATGTGTGTGGGTAATAGACACATTTTGGGGTGCATCTGATACACAATATACATGAAAAGAAAAGTGCTAGTAGTCTAGACCCAGTGCATAGACATCTCCCTTCAATAGCGTTGGCCATTGACACAAAGCGACAGATTTAAGGAAAGTGGTGCTGCACCAAGTTCATCATTACAGTCCTTGTGGACCTTATTGCTCCCCTTTCCTCTGCAATATATGCACCTCATGAAACATATGGCGCAGCATGGTGCAGGTAGGAGGCAATTGCGTCAATTTATATGGACACAAATGATGTACTCAGCAACAAAAAGATTAGGACGACTTCTGCTGAGTACATAGGGCCCATCATCGACAATGATATGCCCCCTTTTAACCCTGCTCTGAGCAGCCATTCAAAGTGCAGGAAATATGGCAATAGGAAATGTATCATATTTTCCAGAGCCATGTACTTTAGCCCACCCCACACAGGAGAAGGGGACCCTTCTAATACATGATGACTGGCACAGGCCTCATGTTGTGCTGGTCTAAACTGAGTAGTGCTATGCATGCATTGTACCACTTTGTTATTATGGTGCAGGGAAGATGGCACATCTGCCCTGGCTCTGCTTCATTGACGTAAATCACATTGGCAGCTCTAAGGTAGTGCTGGGGCTCGTAATACAGGGCCAATAGAACCTGTCCAGATCATTTGACAAAACATGCTGTACTCAACCTGTCATGCACATGCAAATAATGGTGTTGCTATGCAAATGGGATATTTACCAACTGCTCCCCCAATCTGAGTCCTCAGGTGTTACAGAGGTCATGCGCCCTTGAGATCAGGTCAGCCTAACGTGATTAAGCTGGTGGTCATTGCGTCCAGCTCCAATCACTCTTCGTAGGTGCTGGAGCACCTTGGCCCACCACAGTTTCCTGGCCTCTGTGGGGTAGCCCTGAATAACGCGGCCACCCAAAACCAGCATCATTGGTATATAATGCTTCACAACCCATATAAAGCCCCCCAGTTGATCAGCTGTCATCTTCAACATCCTCCCTTTCCCAGACATAATGCAGTGTTGGTATACTACAAATGTAATAGCACAAAAGAAAATTAAATATAAAACTATCCTGTTTACATCAAATACCCAAAAAACGATACTGCCACTAGACAAACACCCCACAATACAGTGACAGATACAGAACAAAACACTACACAACAAAAGACTGATTAAAAGACAAATATGACACAACAGCAACAGGACATAGCACAAAAATACTCCAAAAACTTCAATCCACCAACAACACCAGCTCCACACACCCTCTCACAGTCACAGCCAATAAGACTGTGAAGTGAAAATTAACTCACTCTATCATGTACACAGGAAGGATATCCTGTTTCATCACTTCCTGGGCCTGTGCGTCACGTTTTCAGATATGTGTAGTTTTTTTTTTTTACGCATGATGGTCAAACGTCCATCTTTTTACCATTGTGCCTGACAAGGCCTTTGGACTTGTGATTGATGCTCAGGGGCCAGGCATCATTTTTCTGCTTAGGAAAGTATGAAGATTTGGCATTTGCGTCTCAATTTTTGATGCATAATGCCCATGCGTGGTATTCCTTCCCATACAGCCTGACAAGGCCTGTGGCCATGCGATTCACATGCAGGAGCCAGGCACCATTTTTCTGGGCTTGAGGACTATGGAATTTAGCTGTTTGCATCAAAAATGTTTGACGCATGATGGGAATGCATGAAAGTTATTTAGAAAAGGCTTACAGTGCACCGAGATCCACATACCATGTCACAGCGGTATGCAATTATATTGTCAGTATGGTATGGCTAAATGTGTGTGCATGTCCGTTCATATCTTGATGGTGACATCAGTATGTTTTACCTATATTTTTGTATATGTCTGTGTGATGCATGCAATGACTGATACCGTGTGCATATGTGCATGTGTAGCTAGACTGTGTCCACATATATGTCATCACATGTGTACTATTAGTGCACATATGTGTTCTAACACATATTTGTAGGTGTACCACATAGTAAAGGCTGATATAAAAATGTACTTATACCAACAACACAATAGATATAATGGGCTATGTCCAATACATGGTAAAGCATACGACATTCCATGACAAATTGTACTCAAAGGATGTATCTGACTACCACTTGGTTGAATTCATGTAACCCCTGGCAATGTGTGTGCATGTGTGTCCACTCTGTGGTGTGTTGTTAGGTTCAGCCTTCATGATGCTCTGCTACAGGTTGGACATACAGTTCCCCATTCATCTTATTTGCATGTCGGTAACATATGACTACAACAGTGTGTTCATGGGATAGGATACCTCACATATTTATCTTCCTGCAGGGAACATGTTGGACTTTGACAAATGCCTGTGTAGTCATATAAGTGCCAGCTATGTTTCCGTATGTCGGAACACATGTGAAGGTCATGTTTTTCTGTCAATGATCTTGTGATACATATACATTTGTTGAAAGCTGGCTTTTGTTCAGACTTCAATACACATTACCAGGCCTGTGCCATTTAAGTGGTACATGTGTGCAGAGATATCTGGCATATGTGTGCGTGCCACCAACTAGGTACTCAAAATTGACCACATCATGTTTGTTATGACTGTAACATACAATGGCATACCACCGTGTGGCAGTGCTGCAGTCTGGCAAAGATGACAGCCTACTTAACATCACTACTGTGGGAGTTTGTATGCCCAAAGAGACCCATGGTTGCATGTTTAGATGAAGGTTTACGGAGCTCCACACTACTCAGTCCACTGTGCACATGCATCAGGTCCCTGACAATGTCAATAGTCTATGTAGCCTGAGCAGTTCTGTTAGGGAGCTTTGGGCAGGGATCTATCCTCTTTATGATTGCTCTCCAGCAGAGTAATGCACTGGCCCCTGCAGACAGACACATGCACAATTGTGATCAAAAGGACTGGGCTATAATTTTTCCTCTGGGGTACTTGATGTCAGCATTCTCCTATCATGTACTGAGGACTGGCTACTTGCACGTGTTGCACATGTTTCATCATTTGACATGGTCAGACAGACATGATTGTATGTCCTTTGTAATTTCCATAGGTAACTTGGTTAGGGGTTGCATCTCTGTTGTGACTTCTAATTTGGGAATGTTCCAGGAGACAGATTGTGTTCTCTATCACTGCCTCCTGTCACGTTGGTATGTGATGGGCAACTAACAGTTTATTGTAGTGGTAAACATGAGTGGGTTATGTACTGACCTAGCCATAATCTCTGTACATATTGTGGGTGATCAGATCTTTACATTTATGTGTTGCACAGTCAGGATTGGCCTATGTGTGTATCTTCTCCACGTTTTCCCGCATAACTTGTTAGGAATAATTTGTGTCCTAAATTGCTGCCAATCTTTAGGTTGCTTACACTTTGTACACATCTTCTACAGCAACATTGTCTAGTCATACATGGAAAGATGCAACTTGTGACTTGTGTAAATTGTAGATGTACACATCTTCTACTACTGGCTACATGATAGTTACTGTCCCATTGCCTGGCTTTGTGAGATTACATGATTTCCACACACATGACATTACATCTGCCACAGCACTTGTGTCGTCTTCAAGTAACCTCCCATGTTGTATCTCCAAGTATCTGTGGGTATCTCTCAGCTGTCCATCCACATCCTTTGTTGAACATGGGCATGCATGTATTCCTGTATTCCACTACCTATGTCACTGTTACCATCAGTGTATGATGTTAGCGTGTGAAATTATATCAGTGCTGCTTTTTTTATTAGGCACATGCAACATGTCTGTCTACTTCTACTCCCATTCATTTTTTAATAGGCCTGTGACATGTTTGAATATTGTTCGACATACTTCCACATCCCACATCGGATTGGCATGTTGGAGACCTAGACATATTAGGGAATTTTGTCACTGCTGGTAATTTTCTGTTGGTCTGGCATGTGAGTGACAATGAGTGGTATGTATTGATATGTGCTGTGTGATTGTGTAATACAGACTATACTAGGTTACCTTGCTGACACGTGTCAACCATTGTTGGTACTTGCAAACCCTTTGCTACCTAGGCCAAACACCCGTACATCAGTCTTCACATGTATAACTGGATTTGCAGTAGGAATGTGTCAAAACAGCAGATTTGTGTGACTAGTGTGTATAGAATGTACATAGGGAGTGGAACACACTCTGCCTACATTCCTGCCAGACATTAATTTGTTGGTGCATTGTCCCATTTTATTCTTAAATTCTGACAATAGGCCACATGTTTGGATAGTGGGTCAGCACCCATTGCTGCGTCATTTGTCTGGCAACCTATAGCACACTCCACAGCCAATGTGTGTGTGCCACAAGTGGGTACAGTGCATCATGTGTCAGGGTTGGGCCCAATGGCAGTGCCAGGATATAAGCCCATTGATATACAGTGCAGTCTCTGGCTCTAACGTTTGTTACTAACCCTGAACAGTAAATGAAGGTCCATAGTTACCAATGATGTCCCCCCTTGTCACACATGTCACAGTGCTGGTGTATCAGCAATCCGCCTGAGATGTGACACTGTTAAATTTCTACATCATTTAAACACCATTTGACAACAGCCCCTACCTTATGTATGGCCCCCTTGCATAAATCCTGTCAGGTGTGGTAATGATGCGGTGAAAGGGCTAGGAATTTGCACATTGGCTACTAACGGCATGTTATATTTCGTGGTGCATGGATCTAGGCCTTCAAGAGCCACATACCCGTGAGTTTTGTGGCACTACTGTGTTACATGGAGGCACTAGACCCTTTTACATCATAAACTGTGTTGCAACCATACTTGTAACTGTTGTGTTTCTTTCCTGCCCTCTGAGGTATGAGTTACATTCCAAAGGTATATGTAGTGGAGAATGAGTAGACCATGGAGATTCTGGTGCAAAGTAATTTATTGGTGATATTTACAAAGTGATAATATTTGTACAGTGACTATGATGGTCATTATGACATGGGTGGTGACTGTTAAAGTGGTGGTAATACCACCAACAGCCTAGAGGTAATTACTGCCAAATTATGACCATAGTGGTGATACCTCCCATAGACAGCCAATGTACCACACCAACTGCCAGTGCGTTAACCCCACTGACCACAGTGGTAGCCACCTACAGCCAGGCGGAAGTCAAGGTACCGTCCACCATATTATGACATAGCAAACCACCAGGATTTCCGGGGCGGTATCAACGCCATCAAAAGCCTGGCAGAAACACAGTACAGAAAACGAAAGACTCACCATCAGGGACACAGAGGACTTCGCAACCTCCATGGAACCGGAACTCCAAGTCTTCCTGATGTTTTACCACGCCATGGCCGTCCTGGAGCACCAACGTTGACGAAGACGATGACTGTGAGTACAGCCGCCTAACACGCAGGGGAGGGAGGAAGGAAAAGGAGAATGAGACACAGACGCACAACACACACCATTCACGCACGCACCATACACAGAACCTGCTGCAGAGTAAAACGACTGTCACATGACCCACTAGCAAATAATGCAAGGACAATAATTCAGTACAAACACTGTAATTTGCTGCCAACAGCCACCATAATGAATCATCACATGAAAATGCAGGCGTCAATGTCCAGATTGGGCCAATGGCCAGTCCAAAGTACCAAAGAACCACATGGCCATAGGGTATAGTCCAAGGCCCAACTTGACTCATGACAAATTCCGGACTCCATTGTTCGGGGGCAACATGTTGGAAATGGGCAGGTACCTCAGGGGGAATGGGGAAAGAGGGATGGGGGTTGCACTTCAGCTTGAGTGGGTAACATGCCCACTGGTTCTGGAGGGGGCTCCTTGCCCAACAGTCTCTGGAGGGGAGTGAAAGGTGACAGTCTCTAGAGTGTGTGTCATGACCACTGGTTCTGGTGGGGGCATCTTGCCCAACAGTCTCTGGAGGGTGGACTACATGCCCTCTGCTGGTGGAGAAGACTCCTTGCCCTCTGCTGGTGGATGGGGCTTTATGGGTTCCACTGCTGGTTGCTGGGGCTCCTTGGGTTCCACTGCTGGTTGTGGGGGCTCCTTGGGTTCCTCTGCTAGTTGTGGGGGCTCATTGCCCTCTGCTGGTGGAGGGGGCTCTTTGGGTTCCACTGCTGGTTGTGGGGGCTCATTGGGTCCTCTGCTGGTTGTGGGGGATCCTTGCCCTCTGCTGGTGGAGGGGACTCCTTGTCCTCTGCTGGTAAAGGGGGCTCTCTGGGTTCCACTGCTGGTTGTTGGGGCTCCTTAGGTTCCTTTGCTGGTTGTGGGGGCTCCTTGCCCTCAGCTGGTGGAGGGGGCTCTTTGGGTTCCACTGCTGGTTGTGGGTTCCTGTGCTGATTGTGGGGGCTCCTTGTACCCTTCTGGGGGAGGGGGGTCCTTGCCCTCTGCTGCTGGAGGAGGCCCTTGGCCTCTGCTGGTGAAGGGGGCCTCTTGGCTTTCTTTGGTGGTGGATGGGGATCGTTGTGTTCCCTCTAGTGACGGGCCCCCTTGGTCTTTGTCATTTGACCTGTGTCCTTGCCTCCAGATCTAGGAGGTGCCTCCACTGACCCTGTCCTCTGTCCCTTAAGTTTTGCCACCCTAATCCTCCCTTCCGAGGCAGAGGTGTGGAGTTACTAGGAGTGGCTGCTGTCACACTCAGGGGTCCCTTTGTGCCAGCAGCAGACTTTTTGGTGGGAGTAGTGACTGACTGTTTTGCTGAGGTGCTGGACTGGGTCATTGGGACCCTGCACTTATGGGCAGGACGAGAGGGGTGGAGGGGGAGGGAGGTCAAGATGGGCAAGGAAAAGCTTCTTGGGGGTGGGAGTGGAGGTAGAGGGAGTGGTTCTAGGAGGTGTACATCTGCTGGACTTGGGTGCAGGTGCGTGGACAGTGTGCATGTGTAAGAAGAATGGCTGTTGGGTGTCTGAGTGCGAGCGTTTGTGTCTTCTAGGAGGGGGCAGACAGGGTGGGAGAGAACAAACAGGTCGTGTGGATGTATGTCAGGGAGGTGTCTGCAAGTAAGGTGGGTGTGCTGCATGACGTGGTGATGGTGGTGGTGGCTCTTGATGCAGTGCATGCAGGTGTGAGTGCGGATGTGACTGTGAGGGAGGAGGAGGAGTAGTGGAGGCAGTGGATGTTGTTGTGTGTGTAATTGTCTGTTGTTTGTGTGAGTGCTTGTGGCTTGAAGTTTGGTGCCTGTGTTTGTCTGTGCCACTCTTGTGTGATGTTCTGTGTGCATGCTTGTCTGTATGTGTGCATGGGTTGCGGTTGAGGAGACTGGGACTAGGAAGTGGTAGTTGGAGGGGGGACGGTAGGACCAGGGACACTGGTTGCCATCAGAGAGGAGGCCAGAGCCTGAAACGATCTCTGTAGGGCCATCAACCCACTGTGGATGCCCTCCAGGTAGGCATTGCATTGTTGCATCTGGGATGCCAGCCCCTGGATGACATTAATTATGGTTGACTGCCCTACAGATGGATCAAAGAAGGTCAATAGCCTCCTCACTGCGAGCAGCAGGGCCAACTAGGGCAAGGTCTGATAAGCCTGTGGCGAAGGAGATGCCCACCCTCCTGGGTGAGTGGGCATGGCCAACTCGGTGGGGGGCTACTGGGAGGGCAGTGCTGGTATGGGGGTTTGTGGCTGAACCTGTTGCTGGGTTGGTTCTAGAGGTGTCCGCCACCACCAAGGAGCTCCCATTGGAGGAGGAATCACAGTCAGTGTTGTCAGCTCATGTCCCCACTGTGGTTCTCCCTTTGACCTCCATCCCACTGGTCCCCTCGGCATCCGTGGACTCTGCCTCCTGGGTCCTGTGGCCTGCAGCTCCCTCACTCACCGATGTCCCTGCTCCTTTGCCAGATGATGCTAATGCACACATGGACAGGATGTCAGAAGAAAATAGGGGGAAGAGAGAGAGAGAGAGAGAGAGAGACGGAGTACTGGGTCAATTATGGCACCAACATCACAGACAGCATACACATTACCATCACACACAGGGATCAAGATAGAGCACCATCCACCATACTAGCAGTCCATTGGCTAGGTACCACAGCAAGATGAGAGCCAACCACCGCCATCTGCACCCCTCCTGGGACCTACTAAGCCCAGTCTGACATGGAATGCCACCTACCTAGCTAACAAGATTTTGCCATTCACTCATTTACCCTGAGCTGGACCACGCAACAATGTAAAGACTGGCAGGAAGGGGCACCCACTTACTGAAACCCACCACCAGCATCCTATGGCAGGAAACAAAGATGGGTGTTAAACACACTGTACTCACCCCCTTCTGGCTCCTGTGCTGCTCTCAAGCACCCATCAAGCTCTGGGTAGGCCACCGCCAGTATGCGGGCCATCGGGGGTCAGGTTCCGACAAGCATCCCTCCCTCATTGGGAGGCCATCCCCAGCTGGGCCTCCACGGTCTTCCAGGCCCAGCGTCTCAGATCCTCCCACCGTTTCCTACACCTGCTATAGACATCCAGGGTCCGCATGTCCTTGGTAATGGCACGCCACAATCCCTTCTTCTGATGGGCACTGACCTGCAGAGGAAACACAGATAGGAGGACACCATTAACCATACAATCCAGCCTGTCACACATATAGCCCACAAATACCATTTCCCCTCAAATGGCACACAGATCAACCGGAGCCCTGCATGTACACTACCACCAGCCATACCCGCCACCCAAATGACACACTGCCAGCACACACACATCTCCATGCAACCTTCCAGCACGCATCGTCCCCATGGTGTACTCACCCGTTGGTCCGGAGGCCCAAACAGCTGTCCATACAGGAGTAGGATGCCATTCCTCTGAAGTGAAATAAAAAATAACGGGGTATACCCTAATAACCCTACTAACCTGGGTAGAAAGAATGTATTCAAGATAAGGCAAAAGGTAGATAGTAGGGACGAATACAAATAATTACTTGCTGACAATGAACTCATTAATTGAACATTGGTAATGTATTTTAATTATAACAAACTCTTAATGAATTGTTAAGGACAATGACACCCTAAGTCGATCAATGAACTGATACATTCTATACATAAAGTTATATGCACATATTTGCAACATCTTATTTACAACAAATTGTTTACACCTACACACGTTATTTGAATAGCTCTTCATCACTCTCTATCAAAAGATTTTTGAAACTGTGGTCACAAGTATATTGAAACTGTAATCCAAATACAAGTGAGATGGTTGCAAAAGTGATTACATCCACTAATCCTGCTTTCTCAAAGCACTTATTCACCGAGGGATGTAAACTGTACACATTGTCCAAATAGTGTTAATTTTTTATGTGGCAACCTCCTTATGTAATGATTGATGCGTTTCGGCCCGTATAAGTATGGGCCTCTTCAGGACACGTGGGGTGATACAGACCGAATTAAAATTGAAATCTGGGTTTCAAGGTGATGTCAATATTGTCACCACTTCACCTCTGTCACCTCACACAAATTTTTGAAAAGATATGGCAATCAGTGAAGAAACCTCCCGGCCGGCTGTAAGTCCCGCATTTATGGAGCCAAAAAAGTTTTTGATGGAGAGTGATGAAGAGATATTCAAATAACGTGTGTAGGTGTGAACAATTTCTTGTAAATAAGATGTTGCAAATATGTGCATATAACTTTATGTATAGAATGTCTCAGTTCATTGATCAACTTAGGGTGTCATTGTCCTTAACAATTCATTAAGAGTTTGTTATAATTAAAATACATTACCAATGTTCAATTGATAAGTTCATTGTCAGCAAGTCATAATTTGTATTCCTCCCTACTATCTACCTTTTGCCTTATCTTGAATATATTCCTCTGAAGTGAAGGCAGGGGACCTTTCCCCTATCACCTGGGCTGTGGCAGGTTCCAGACACAGGTCACAGCAGCACACAAAGTGGCAGTGTTGTCCTGTGAAAAGTCAGGAATCAAGTGAGGTTGTAGTCAGAAAATGGCAGTGACGTCTGCAGCGGTGTACACCATCACCGCCGCCGGTGATCCCCATTGGACACGGTACTCCATAGAGCCCCATGAAAGCCAAAGAGAAATAGTATGGCGGTGCAAGACCACCTTCCACCATGACGCCCAATGCCAGCGGAGTTACATCACTTCCACCTGCCCCTACTTAGAGGACAGGTAGTCTCCATTTTATGGTGCAGGTCAACATTCTGAAATTGAAAACTGCATCATTGCTGTCAAATGAACATAGAATGCCATTTACATAGTTCAGTACACACAAGCTCAATGTACACTGAAGTGGTGGTTCCATTGTGCAGTTTGTCATTCCCTTCTCACTCTTGTGTCCCTTAGGTACCTACCACTGCAGAGGAAAAGGAGGAGGAAACAAGCCCTCATGCACAGACCCCTTGTAGACTTGGCTACACTGCAGGGCAGGCACATTTTATTCACCTATAGACTGGACAGGGCCACAGTCATGGATCTGGGTGCACAATTGGAGCCTGATCTGATATCTGATATCTGTAAACCAACTGGGGTTCCCCCTCTTGTACAGGTCCTATCAGTACTCCATTTCCTGGCAATTGGCTCTTTCCAAATGACAGTGGGGTTGGCTGCAGGAATGTCACAACCAATGTACTCAATACTGCTAGCAAGGGTTTTGCCTCCCCTGTTCAAACACATGTGCAGCTACATTGCTTTTCCCCAAGGGGATGATAGGCCAATGTGAAGGCTGGTTTCTATGCAATAGGACATATTCCAAATGTTATTGGGGCCATTGATGGAACACCTATAGCATCCCCCCCCCCCGGCACGATGAACAGGTGTTCAGGAATCAGAATAGTTTCTACTCACTCAATGTGCAAATGGTGTGCCTGACTTACCAGTACTTCTCCCATGTCACTGCTAAGTATCCTGGGTGGGTGAATGATGCCATCGTCTTGAGGAATAGCAGCATCCACAAGGGATGGCACAGCTACAGAGGCACATGGTGTGGTAATGTGTAAGCCTCAGTCCCCACTGAATGCATGTTAGTGTATGGCTTCAGGAGTCATCCCCCATACCATTGTACAAGGCTGTTTGTCCCTCACTTCTTGCAGGTGACTCTGGCTACCCAAACCTCTTGTGGTTCTTGACCCCTGTAAGGAATGCCAGTACAGGGGCTGAGAATAGGTATAATAATGCTCATGGATGAACCAGGAGAATAATTGAGAGGACCTTCAGCCTCCTGAAGGCCAGGTTCAGATGCCTCCACCTGACAGGTGGATCCCTCTGCTAATCCCCTGAGAAGGTCCGCCAGATATTTGTTTTATGCTGCATGTTGCACAACCTGGCCATCAGACGACATGTGCCCTATCTGCAGGAGAAGGAGGATGGAAATGATCCTGTTTCAGCAGTGGACCCTGAGGACAGCGGGGATGAGGAGGCAGAGGATGAGGATGTGGACAGCAGGACATTAGTCATACAGCAGTACTTCCAATGACACACAGGTAAGACAGTGGAACTGACCATTCCTCTGAATATCTAGCATTTCTGTGTGGCAGTAGCACACTGGCAGTGACTTCCTTAGCATCCCAACTGACTGTCACCTATGCCTTCCCATTTTGCAGATGTTGGTGTGGTTAAAACTGTGAACTGATGTGATAGCTACAGACAGCCACAGACCATTTTATGTATGAAATCACAAAGTTCAGGACAATTGCAGAAGATGAAACAGTTAAAGTTATTGCACATTTTTGTCACATAAAGCAATATCACTCAAGTTGTGTCCAAGGGTTTTTATTGAATGAAAAATATAGAAGGAATAGTGCAATGGAATGGGGTGATGGTAGAGGAAGTCCAGGTTATTGGTCCAGTCTGTTTGTAGCACAGGTCCAGTGTCCAAGGGGCCATAGGAAGGGGAGCAATGGCAGTTCAAAGTGGACAAGGTGACAATGGGACACAAGGGGGACATTCAGACGGGTCTCATTTCCTGGCAGTGGTCTTCGTCTTTGCAAGTGTCTCTGGCATCTCTATAGGTCACAGGGAACATTTGTGGGCTGGTTCACCATCTGCAGGGGGAGGGCTGCTGGTGGCCTGTGGGTCCTGTGGCAGGGCCACCTGTCCACTAGCTGCAGCAGATGTGGAGGGCTGTTCAGTTGAATGGCTAGTTGAAGGGGCCCGCTGGAATGATGTGTAGTCCCTCATGATGTTGGCCATATCACCCAGCTCCCCTGCTGTGGAGACCATTGTGGTGTTGAGGGCCTGCAATTCTTTCCTGTTCTCCTGGTGGTGTTCCTCCTGCAGCTGCTGGTTCTCCTGCATGATGTCTATCACATGACCCATCTTGTATTGGGATTGTTGGTAACCCCCCAGGACATTAGTGAGTGCCTCCTGAACAGTTGGTTCCCTGTACATGTCCTCCCCTTGGTGCACAGCTCTCCTCCGATTGTCCCTGGCCCCCTCTGCCTGTGCCCCCTTGAACGGTGTGCCCACTGCTACTGACCCCAGGACTCTGATTTTCTTGGCTGTGAGGTGTGGACTGGGGTCCCTATACAGGTGGGCACACTGCTGATTGACGTGTCCTGGGGACAAAGGTTAGACATATAGGTGACTTATAAGTTACTTAAGTGCAGTGAAAATAGCTGTGAAATAACGTGTGCACTATTTCACACAGGCTGCAGTGGTAGTCCTGTGAAAGGGTTTGTCAGAGTTCCTTAGGGGTGGCAAAAGAAATGCTGCAGCCCATAAAGATCTCCTGGAACCCCAATGCCCCAGGTTCCTAGGTACCATATACTAGGGACTTATAAGGGGGCTCAAGTGTGCCAAATAAATTTGGTAAATGAAGTCACTAGCCTATAGTGACACATTTAAAAGCAGAGAGAGAGCATAAGCACTGAAGGTCTGGTTAGCAGAGCCTCAGTGACACAGTCAAGCACTACTGACACCACACACATTAGGCCATAAATTATGAGCACTGGGGTCCTGACCAGCAGGATCCCAGTGAGACAGGCAAAAACATACAGACATACAGGTAAAAATGGGGGTAACATGCCAAAAAAGATGGTACTTTCCTACAATGGGTATTTGTGGTGTGTGTGTAGTTGTGTCTATGATTTGCGTGGCTATCTCTTGGCTATTTTTCATGGTCATAAATGGTTGTGGGTAATGTGGGTGTGTGTCAGTGTCAGGTGTGTGTTTTTAGTTTTGGCCAATGTTGTGTTGTCTTATATTTGAGTGGCCATTCTGACTGCGGCAGTGTGTACCGCCAATGGTTTACTGCAGTTGAATGTCCACTGATGTGATTTGTGTATCATAATGTGGAGGGCGTTGTTTTGTTGGGGGTATGGCTGTTTGTACCAACAGTTGAACACTGACCTTTGGTCTGGTGGATATGTGTGGCAGTAATCTGTTGGTTTAGTGTGTGTCATAATATTGCGAACGGATGTTACCCTCCACAACGGTATGTTGGCGGCCATCACCACGGCGGTAAGCGGGATTTACCACAAATGTCATAATGAGGGCCTATGTGTAGAAGTTCTGTACAATTTGTAGTCTCCTGCGAACTCCTGCAGCAGTGTTTTGTAGTTCCCCCTACAAATGTGCTGCACAATTGTCATCCTCCTCCTCGTTGGGGACATCTACCTGGTCATCCCAGGGAACATTGGTCTATGTACATATATTATGCAAGATTGCACAAACCAGTATCATCTTACACACCAGTGGTGGAGCATACAACAGGCTTCCTCCAGTCAGGGCCAGGCACCTGAACCTCGACTTCAGAACCCCAAATTTCCTCTCCACCACATTTCATGTTCTTCTCTGCCCTTCATTTTATGCTCACTCTACTACAGTTGTGGGATTGCTAAATTGAGTCATCACCCATGGCTGTATGCCATACCCTTGGTCAGTTGCACAGGAATGAGAGATGTGTTGGTAATGCTTGATAGTGGCTTGGTATGTACCTTGGAAAGTGTTAGTTTTAGGTGGAGTGGTGAATCAGACTTGCTTCTGGTATAGTGTATGTTCCTGTTTTGTGAACTGGTTTCATTGGTCTGTGTTGATGGACATGACAATCTTGGGATGTGGCTCAGGGACCTGGGCATTGTAATATTCAATCCAAACTGATGGTTCAGACATTGCAAATATATGTTGTGTTGTCCATATTTGTGCCAGTGCCATAATATTGGTGGAACCTTTCACCTCCTTGCACCACAGTGGTGTCATATGTACAGTGGTAGCCCTACAAACCCAAACTCCGGCCTCCATGTTACCATGTGACTCTAAGCATACAATGGAACATATAGTGACTCTTTATGGCATATAATAGCTGTACAAGCCATCAAGTGTACTAGGGTGCAAATCACCGAAATGGAGGATGATCAAAAGTTGGCATACTGGAATCTCCTAAGTTCCTATACATGATTTATCACAGACACTCTCAACACATACACAGTGCAAGCGTTGGGAGGGGTCACACCATTCTTTTACATAGGTCCCTATGCACGGTGCATGAAAGGTCATGCATGTCCTCTATATTCCTACAGAGTCCAACTATGGCATCCATGATCTTGACAGTATTGCACAAATTCTGTGCCATGGTGGACCTTTTCTTGTATACGGCACACACACAGTGGGATTAGGGGGCATTAAGGGGCGCATGTGGGATGGCACTGGACTAGGTGCTGCACAACTTCTCTTCATTCTGCCCCATGGTCTTTCATGGCAGCTAATGTTGGATTCCTATGTGTGCAACATAATGCAACAGGTAGGTGAATGCGCACACTATAGGCATGTCAGCTATGTGTTTATGATATGTAGTTGGTCATGGCAACACTTGGGTGACATTTATTATTGGTGCTGCCAGAGGCTGGAACCCCATGACTGATGTAGGGCTGTGACTATGTGTGACTTTTGTTTACATTGACATGGCCAATGCCCTTCACATTGCTGATCTATACGTTATTAGGTGTAATGTGTGTGGGATCTGTATTTAGTTGTCAATCAGTGGACACTTGTAGTGGTTTGTGCCCAGCTTCTGTATGCAAAGGAGACATAGCTCCACCTGTCCTCACGTGGTGTGCAAGGCCGGGTGTGGCTGTTTTATGTATATGTGGGTGTTCATGTGTGTGTGATGTGCAATTATTATGGTGTAGTGTGGCATGTGGCATATGTGTTGTTGCATGTACATCTGTGTTCCTCTGCCTCTGTGTGTTTAGTGTGGTGTATGTCTGGTTTGTCCTACATGGTAGGTGTGTTGTCTGTGTAGTGATTGGTTTGGTGGCTTTCCTATGAGCAGGCCATTGCCATATTGCTCATCCTGGAACTGCTCGTTGATGCTGGAATGCAAGAATATGTAGGCATCATGTACACTGCCGAGGTGTTAGACAAGGATGTCTGAGAAGAGCCCATGGTGGTCTTCAATGGCCAGCATATTTATGGAAAGGGTATGCTTGCGCTTCCTGTATAGGTGTTCCATTGCTGCAGGTGGCACCAGTTGGAAATGGGTGCAGTCCATTTCACCCAGCACATGTAGGAACCAAGCAATTAGATATAAACCTTGCTTGGTCTCCTGTTGGAGTTGCTGGGTGTTGGGGAAGCAGATGTGGTAGGGTGTGAGGCATATGATTGCGCCCAGAAACATTGGAAGGAAGAATGAGAATGATGGCTGGGAGATATCCTGACGTCACCATACGGAGGACAGAGAGGAGTTTGGTCAGCGAGGAGTTTGTTAGAGTTTCCACCCTTGCAGTGATGTCTGGCGCAATGTGGTGCAGCAGGAGTACAATTGACTCCCGGTTCAGACAGTAATTCCTGATGACATCTTGTTTTCTAAGCCCAAGGATGGTTGTACGCTGACAAAAGATCTTCTTCTGCCTTCTGTGCTGACTATGTGGCTGTTGTGTTGGTGTCTGGGGCTGCTGTGATGGTGGTGGAGGGACCTGTTGTCATCGCTGACGTCTGCGGAGTGAGCCAAGCTGAAGAAATAACAGTTACGTGTTGTCCTGGAGATTATCAATGCTCCTTCTGTGTGTTTTCCATAAGTGGTGTTGTGTGGGCCTCTTTTAAATGCCTGTCTGCCCTTTGTGTCATTTTTTGTGTCTGCTTCCTTTCTGTGCGTCATTTTTGCATCAGGGTTAAATATTGCGCTGGAGGGCTACCGTCATTTTGTGGAAGGGAACGCCTACCTTGCATATTATTGTCACAATATGATGCAAGGTGGGTTGGAGCTCCCAAAAAATGACGTTAACTCAGTTATTTTGATGCTATGGTCTAGTGTTGAAATATAAATATGGTGGTAGGTTTGCACCACTTTGCGTAAAAAAAAATGACGCAAAGGCGGCGCAACCTTTTCATAAATCTGGGCCTAATTTCTACATGAGAGCAAGTAGCAGTGGTAGCCCTAATCCTCCCTTCTAGTCCTGGGAAAGAAGCCCAGACCCATACCTGCGTTCAGTGGTGAAGAAGATGTCTATTAGTCTGCTGGGAGTCCTTCAATGTAGATAAACGGCAATAACGTGCAGCATGAGATGGCAAACTGGATGGAATGCCCCCTCTAAGATGGTGTGGGCAGTGCTTTGTTTTATAATAGCATATCTGTTGCTCAAAAGAACTCCCCTGATGTGACAATATGTATTTTTCTGTGTAGGGTAGACAATGTACTCTTTGGACCGGAAAATACCTGGTAAATACTGTGTACAGCCTTGGGTTGAGCGCAGGAAGAATGTGTGTGCAAAGAAATGAATAACAAATTCTGCATGAAACGACAACTGATGAAAGAATGAAAAACATCTTCACGAAACTGAAGCTTTGCTAAAACAAAGGAACAAAAGTGAAAAATAACTAGGTAAAAGGGCACAGGCCTCAAGCCCAGGGTTAAATAATTAAACAGTGTAAATGCTGGGCATAGTTTAGTTACAGTGACAAAGAGAGCATGGGACCCATGTCTGGGTATACCTATGCAACTAAGGGAGGTACATTACACACACAAAAGGTGACTGTGGAAATGCATACAATTTATCTAACCACTGGCAATCATTCAGGGTGGTATTCCAACCCATCATTCTTTTGTTCACATGCCATCTCAGTTTGGGCTGAGACATATGCAAATCAGCCTTGACCCTGCTCCTCCTGGGAGCAGTCTAGTCTGAACTGCCAGCAACAGTGCGATCAGGGGCCTTGTGAAGCCATGATCGATTTGGGGTAGTATTACCAGCTTCTCCCAACCTGTAGTCTGGGCAGGTGGAGGTGCTGTCAGCCCGACCCCAATGCTTGTTACCTGAGGCTGTAAGTGTTCATGTAGCAGAGGCACCTCTCTCAGTTTTGGGCACTACCTTTGGCCCACGGCTGTGGTGCTTGGGGCAAGTGAAGGGTTCAGAGTCCATGGGAGGTGGAATGAAGGTGGGAGGATGGATAGCACCTTCTATGGTTCTTCTGGTCCAGGCTGTGCTCCTTCTCACTGTCCCTGCCCTCAGCAGCCATCAGCCCAGCTAGTTTAAAGAATCAAACCCTGTACAATAGGGTCTTGAGTTTCTGGACCCAAAACGTTTCCAGGCCCGTTTTTTTCTGACCCAGTAATGGTCCCAGAAACAGAGTCCCAGTTTGAATCAAGTTTTTCCATGGGAGTTACTACTCTGTGTGACTCATAATCTGTCCCAAAGAGATCCTATTCTCCCTGAAGCTTATTAGGCAGACTACACATGCCATTATCTCACACTTTGGAAATTATTTCTGTGACTCCTTTCACAAAACATAACTCCAATGCTGCTCAACAATATTACAAATGGATGTTCTGTTCATGGCACCCCTCTTCACAAGCATGTGGGCCTCAGTGTTCAAGAATGCTGTGCGTGCATCCATTTGATTGTTAAGCAAAAGTTATTTTCTCATGCCTAAAGAATTGTGATAGTGATAGCTACAGCTACTACAATTGTTAGCTCTAATCATGTGGTGTGGTGTTTCCTTTTGTGGCTTGTTTTGTATGATTTGATTATGTTAATTCTCATGCTTGACAGTCACTGGCATTGATGTCGGAGAGAAGCTATCATGTCTATGTACATTCTTATTATGTAGGACACAGTCATGCTCCATGTTGGACCTGACCCTTTCTGCAGGGTTACCCCAAACCTTTTAACTTCCTCCTTCTATTTTTCTGACCTTCTTTTTGTTGGTTTTAGGTCTCTAAACACTTTACCACTGCTACCCAATGCTAAAGCCCAGGTGCTCTTTCCTGTAAACATAGTATAATTGATTTACACCTGTCTGGCATGTTTGATTTACTTGAAAGTCTCTTGTAAAGTGGTATACATATACACAGGGCCTTTAACTTAAGTGCTACTAGTGGGCCTGCAGCACCGAATATGCCACCCACAGAAGCAACCTTTCAACCTATCTCAGGCATGCCACTGCAGTGCCTGTGTGTGCAGTTTACTGCAGCTTCAAAGTGACATTTAAAACTATTTGTCAAGCCTTAAGCTCCCTTTCTATTACACATAGGTCACCCCTAAGGTAGGCCATAGGTAGCCCTACGGGCAGAGTGCTGTGTAAGTAAAAGATAGGACATGCACTTTTATGTTTTCATGTCCTGGTAGTGACAAACAGCCTATTTTGTTTTTCACTACTGTGAGGCCTGTTCTTCTCATAGATTAGCATTGGGAATTCCCCCATACCCTTTTAAGTGATACTTCCTGATCAGAAAAGAGAAACTTTGTCATCTTTGGTATGTTTAGAAAGGTAGTGCTAAATCCTCCTTACTGGAGAAGTTGGCTTACTATTTAAAAAATTACACTTTTAGGAAGTGGGCATTTCTCTGTGCTTAAAACTCTTTGTGTTTTGCAGCCAGTCTCCAATACACAACTGGGCTGGGCGACAGCTGCACTTTGACAGAGGATACATCTGCCAATCATCTGCATAGTGCCAGTCTCCCTGGGCTGTGTGAGAGAGAGGTGGTTCACACTTACATGTCAATAGGTTTGATGCTGCCCTCACACAAAGGGCTGATTTGTTCCCTACTGAATATCTGGAGTCAGGTCTGCGCTCAAAGAGATTGTTGTGCCCTTCAGAGGGTTCCTTTGAAGTCACCCCTTCCTCAAAGACATTTTTTAGTAGAAATACTGGGCTCTGACCCCATATTTTTAGACACTGCGTGGGACTTGTAACCAGACATAGCTGGCTCTACCATCGGTACTTCGCAAGAGGACTACTGTGCTGCCAGGAAGATCCGCTACTCGCACTACCTGCTGCTTGCTGGGCTGGTGGAGGGACTGCCACCCTGCAACTGGATCTCTTTGCTGGCCTGCCTGCTGTTCTCTTTGTGCCTATCCAAGTGTTTTCCAAGGTCTTGTTGGCTTACCCCCTGTTCTCTGGGAATCTCAGGACCAGCAAAGATTCACCCTCTCTGCCCCTGCTGTGGGTCGCTGCACCTGGTGAGTCTGGCACAGGGATTTTTGTTATGTCAGCTCAAGGCTGACCAACGTGGACCTAAGTATCAACCCAGCCCTCCATGCTGCTTGAGCCTGAACACAGGCAGTCATAAAGAGAGAGAGAACTGCCCGGGAATCAACATGTCCCTTTTGTGGCTCCTGCTGCATAACCAGTATGTTCCCAGTCCTCAGCACTCCCCCCTTTTTGTGTTCATGCTGTACAGGCAGTGCACGCTGGTTCAGGATCTGCCTTCCTCTGTCCCCATGTTGCAGCGACAAGAAGGCTCCTGTCGCTGTGGACCAGAGTTTCAGACAAGGAGAACCAGAATAATTTTCCTGGGTTGGCACACCCACCTAGCTGATGCCAACATTAGGGCAGCACAGCACTCAAGAGGAAAGGGTGGCTGTGCTGCCTGCCCTTTTTCTGCAAATTTTCTGTGTCTCAAAAAGGAGACCTGTGGGATCCCCTGGGATCTTTGGGATCACTGGGACAAAGCAGCGACACCTGGCTGTTGTTGGCACGTAGCCAAGAGACCTGTGGAGTTTCAGCTCCTTGATGTCCTGCCTCCTTTGTACGGATCATAGGGCATTGTCCTCCTCTGTGTTGTATGGGGGAAGCTGAGCAAGCTGTCCCACACTCCTTCACAGGGAAAGTTCTTTGGATCACTTAGCTGCTCACATTACTGTATCATGAGTAGTAGGTGCATAGGTGCTTTTGTGCCCTACGTTTTATGCCTGCATGCAATTATTTTGACTAGGTTCATAAGAAATTACGATATATAGTGGAATAGGCATGCAGGCGTGCTGTCCTCTATCTTCTCATTGTAATTTATATAATTACCCTAACAATATGTATTATTTGCACGATAGGAGATTTTCCCTAATCCTGCGTGGGAGTTACACTGAGATGTTACTTTAAAGTGCCTAATAGATGCACAGGTGCTTCTGAGGATGCTATGTGTTTCTTATGCATTTAAAGTGATTCACATTTAAAAGTGCATAACTTGCAAAGTATTATATTTCATAATTTTTTGGTCTTGTTGGATGTGTAATATAGAAATCCATTTTTAAATAATCCTGTGTGGAGTCTCTTCTTTGGTGTATTCATTGTTTTACTGTGTGAGTGTGCTGCGCAAAAGCTCTGCACATTGTCTCTGATGATAAGAATGCCTGGTCTGTGTCAAGCTGCCAGAGGGTGAGTACAGGTTGTCTTTGGTGTGTAACTGACTTGCCCTGACTAGAGTGGTGAGTTCTGCCTGGCTTAGGTGCATACCCCAGCCAACCAGATGCCCCATTTCTAACATTTCATGTTTGAATTGGTGGCTTGTATAGAGATATGTGGTAGGCAATCTATTCTCTTTGACCTACCTTCGCTGAGACAGTACTTGTTTCTATATTTTTATTTCCTGTTCAATTACCATACTCGCCTCTACCTTAGGAGCTCTACCCTTTTGTTACACACGGCTCATTATAAGTGACAATTTATTTATAGTTTTAATTTCCTAATAGAATATTCAGAAAATTGCCACATTTACATTTCCGATATTTAACGTAAGAAAGTATGCTACTAAATCCTTAAACACATAGAGATTCCTACATTTCTTTCTCTGTGGGCTAAATTTTGCCCATTTTTTGTGTCCAAGAAGTTTCCTCCTGGAGACGGACTTGATCTGGTATACACCAAGAATGGGTTCCCCAGTTTACACTGCCATCCACTCTGAAAGAAACAGCCTATGTGGCCTGCCCTCTTATCTGCTGATCCCTGCAGTTTGAGCCACTGAACCACCAAAGAGCCACCTGCCACAGGGCCATGATGACCGTTTCTAACCTGTTCATGACTGATGACAACATCTCATCCTTTTGAATTCCTTGCATAATAAGACTGAGAGTGGGTGGATCTTTCTCACAGAAGAATTCTTCTTCAGTTGCCCTGTCTATAGCTCACGGGCTTGTCAGCAAGTCATGCTGTACCAATGTTGTCCATCCATATCTGCAGCCCTAATACCAAGAGGTTGCAGTGAAAGCATGGCAGACGTATCAGCTACCACCAGAATGCTTCATTGGTAGGTGCGTATACCCCTAAAATGGGCACCTGAGCGGGGGAAATAAGTTGAACAAAGGTTAGCCCTTATGTTTGCAGCTTTATGAAGTCTTCCCCCCTGGAAGGCCATTATCAAAGATTGCAAGGAAAAAATAAAAAAGACAGTATAGGCCTCATTCCCAGACAACTTCCTCATTAACAGATATCTAAGCCTGAGGGAGGCTTGAAGCATTTGTGAAAATGCCTTGTCATATAGAAATCCAACAGTGCCTCATACTCCATTGGATAATCAAGCATGACACCCTCAAAAAACTTGCACTCAACAATTACACCAAATTAGTAGTCATGAATCATGCCAAGAATGAAATTCTGTTCACCGTTTGGTGAGACCTGCTCAAATTCCCAACAAAGCAAGATCAGAAACTGGTATCAACTCTAATACTACCACAGCTCGCCACTAACTACATTAGACACAAACTCTCCACCTTGTACAATGAAATCAAATGTGCTGCACAAGGTCAACAAATACAATGGTATACACCACCTTGAAAAAAAACTCTTCACCTACTGCATCCTTGCTAGACCACCCTCTAGAAACATTTAAAAGAAGCATTCACCCACCAGAGATCAACCCAGAAATGCCTATATTCGCTCATGAGAGGCAACTACACAGAATTGTAGAAAACCATTTGGCTTTTTCTAATGCCTGATTTCAGTTGTCTGGTAGAATTAATTCCTCATATAAGAAACATTTCTCCCTGAAGTACATCAGAACATTCATAAACTACTACCTGAGATCAAAGTTCATCACATTTTATTCAAGTTCAGGTTGAGAGACAACTTAATCACTATTCCGGAAGACATTATTCCCCTGGATTCAATATATCCCTTAGAAAGAAATTGGTTAAGGGAGGAGACTGAGTAGTGCTAGTCCTTCCTGATGCGTTAAACTGCACAGAACTGCGTGTCACACTATACTTATTTTTAAATGCCCCTTCCTCTATGGCACAACATTTTGTAGAGGCTCATTCATCACAACACAAGCAGCACTCTCCAAGATACAATCCTGCATTCCTAGATACATGTCATGAATTCTCCTTTCACTAACAGACAACAGCCAACAAAAAATGGATTACGCATACATCTCATCAGTAAAGTGCTCAGCCATACAACAGAGACCATTGATATGTATTAATATATGGATTTTATTAACACCTACTAGCACACATTGAGTTCAGAATAACAAAAATATGCCCTTATGTCTCCAAAAAGCATTAACTTACATGCCCGCCACCCGACCATTGATACCATATCATTTTTATCACATGAGCAAGCCTGAATAAAGATTAGGCGTTGCAACTGATCCTTAAAATAAAATCCATTAACATGCCTTTAGGCCTCACTGAGGATAACACAAAAAACATTTCTTGCATCGCTTACAGCTGGTATCATGATCATTTTAAATTCCTTTTTCCAGAAATGAAAGTGAAACAACTGGAGCTCACTGAAGCACGACTTCATCACTCCCCTCTGAAAGAAGGTATGGACTGATCAGAAGATGCTGACAACTGAACATACTGTGTGACAACAGACCTTCTTCTAGTAAAACATTAGAGAAGCTATGAGATGGAATCCATGAAAGGTTGGAGAAATAATGCATCTTATTTAAGACCTGCTGTTTTGTCATGATATTGAAGAAGATGGCCTCTCAGCAACTTAATAACCAAACACTAGTTAGGTGTCAACACAACTTTAAGGGGGCCTCTGCTCAGCCCCAGGTAGCTGTGGCACAACAACAGAGGATTCTCCAAAGAATTGTGTTATTTTCAAGTACTGCCAACAATTTTAAAGGAAAGAAAAAAAATGCAATGAATTTCCAAAACTAAAAAAGAGACAAACAAATTATAATCAAAATGACACCAACAGCATCAAATAAATGATACTAGATATATGATTTTTTGGGGTCTTAGAGCAAAAGCTCTTAGCACAAGTATAGTGCCTATTAAGAGTAACAGTTTGTGTTTGACCAGGCCCAAGCACGATTTCAGGTAAATTGCAATGGAGCAGAGGTTGGATAGACAAGGCTGGTCACCTATGTCAAAGTCCTTACCTTCAGGCTTTTTTCTGGAAGTTAAAGTCCTCTGGCATGGCAAGGTCCGAAGCTAAATCTAGTAAAGGTCCCTCAAAGTCTGATATGTCTTTGTCATGCTCCTGCTAGACACCATAAGCTCTGGGGCAAAACTGCATTTCTTACCTGCAGACGTTGCCTCATTGCTGGAATTCATTTTCTGCCTCACCCTGTGTTGGAAAATGGGTTATTGGTAGGGCAGGTAGGTACCTACACCTAGCAACAAGCCACTAACCTCCACATAGGTACAGTTAGGTCTCAGTAAATTAATCCCAGCTCTACCCTTGGTAGCTTGGCATCGAGCGTCAAGGCTTAACTTAGGAGACAAAGTGTAAAGCATTCAAATATCACAAAACAGTAATTAAATAAAACACAGGAAACAGTTTAAAAATCCAAAACCAATTTATAAAAATAGCTTATATTTTTATCTTTAAAATGACACAAAAACGATTAAAATCGGTTCAGGGGAACCGGAGATATGAATTTTTAAAGTATTATTATTTTCTAGCGCTTAGAAACAAAAAGCGCCAATCGGGTCATCTGGTTGCACCAGGACCGGGGCAAAGTCAAACTTTCAGGCCGACCGCGATGGAGCCCTGCTCGGCTACAAGTCGCGGGAGGCCTCGGTTAAAAAGTTACCTTCTGACTTAGTCTCTTTTTTGATGTTTTTCTTCCCCGGGACGAACCTGCCAGTTGAATCCGACCTCCTGGAGCCCTTGTCCGGATACGCGAAGTCAGTTTCCTCGGTGGTGATTTTTACCTTCGGACTTAGTCGTTTTTTCGAGATGAAAATCCTTCGACCGGGGTAAACCTGGATCTTGATCCGACGTCCATGGAGCCCTTCTCGGATACGATGGCTGGGAGGTCCCGGTCAACTTTTTACGTTCGGACTTAGTCTCTTTTTTGGTTGTTTTTCTTTACCGGGACGAACCACGAAGTCAGGCCGGGTCGCGGTTGAGGCAAGCCGGCTAGAATTTCCGCGGCGGGTCGGTCCCTCTCTGGAGCTTTTTTCCAAAAATTCTCAAATCTTTTCCAAACTTCTGGGGCTTCACCCAGATGTTCTTTTAAGGTTCTTTTGGGGTCCACAGCTCACCCCAAGGGTCCAGAAGTTCTGTGATGGTCCTTGGGGGGTGCGGACTTCAACTCCCAGAATGCACCAGGCGCAAACTCCTTTTTGGCCACTGGACAGTGGTCAGCTGGTCGCTTTCTTCAGGAGTTGGTGCAGGGGACTCTGGTTTAGCAATTTTTCACCTGTAGCAAACAGGGAGTCCCTCCTTGAACCAGTTGAAGCCAGGCAAAGTCCTTCTTGTGGTGAAGCCCAAGTGTGCAGCTGGTGCAGTCCTTCTGAGTGCAGGGTCCAGGTGCAGGCCAGGGGTCCAGCAGGGCAGTCCTTCTTCTTCTTTAGTTCCTTTCTTGTTGAATTCTGGAGGGGTTCTGAGGTGTGGGTGCAGGTCTGCCAGTTTTATCCTTGCTCCTGGGTGAAAAGCAGGGGGGCCCTGGTTCTCCAATCATGGACAGGGTCGTCCCCCTGTGATGACCACTTCCTGGGAAGTGTGGCAAAAATCCATCCCAGAAGGCAACAGTCTCTAAAAATCCAACATGGATGAATCTGATTTTTGGAGGTTACATCTGGCTGAGCCCACCCACTGGTGTGGCTAAAAATCATAAACACACCCCTCTCCTGCCCTCTCCTAATCTAATCAAGGGGGCACCTAATTGTCTGGGGTTGCAGGATGTGGGGGTGTTGCTGGGTGCTGCAAATGTCCTTCTCTGCCTTTGAAGACCAGTTTGGCAGCCCTCCCCCTTCCTGCCTCACCATCTGCTGAGGGGAGATTCTCTCCCCCAAGCACATTCCTTTGTGTGAAGCCTGGCCACTTCACACCTCATCAAGGCAGCCTGGCAGAAGCTGCTGCAGGCTGGCCAATCAGAGCACAGCAGCAAAAACAATGCAGAGCTGAAATTGGCAACTTTTTAGGTAAAGTCTAAACTTTTTACCTGAACTAGTTATATTAAATCCAACAACTGGAAGTTGTAGGATTTATTACAACAATTAATTTGATACCAAATTCTTGGTATGCAACATTTAAGGAGACTTTAAAATTTAAAATAAAGTCTGCCCATTCTAGCCTATGAAGGCCATTTACTTCAATGAGGGAAAAACGAATTTGGCTGTTTTTACCTCACCAGGGCTTATAAATCTATTTTTATAAAGTCCCTGCTTATAGTTACATGGCACCCAGCCCTAGGGGCACATAGGGCACACCTTAGGGGTGACTTATATGTAAAAATAAGGTAGTTTAAGACTTTGGAAGTACCTTTAATTCCAAAGTCGAATTTGCATATAACTTTAATTTAAAAGCAGCCAGCAAGGCAGGCTTGCTTTTAAAATGACACTGGGCACCTCAGCAGTGCACCTAGGTGTGCACCACCTATGCTGTGGTCCCTAAACCTACATGCCCTACCATATACTAGGGACTTATAGGTAGGTTAACTTAGCCAATTATAATTAGCCTAATTTGCATATCCATTTTACACAGAGCACAGGCCCTGGGACTGGTTAGCAGTACCCAGGGCACCATCAAAGTCAGGAAAACACCAGCAAAAAGAGGAAAATGGGGGCAAAAAGTTATGGGGCCTCTGCAATCAGCCCTGTTTTCTCACACAACCCCCCCCCAGCCCACACGCCCTGGAGACTCAGCCCAACCCTGGGAGAGTCTTCCTGGCTTGTTAGGCGAGGAAGACAGTGAAGAAAACTGGCTGTCCCTTTGCAGGGCCTACTCTGCCTTATATCCTCCTGTCAGGGTCACTCCCTATGGGTAGTGAAGCCATCCCAACAGTAAAAGGACCCAACTCAAACTGAAACTTTCCTCTAGGGGGGTCTTCCTCCTTTCTCTCTGCCAACTTGGGTAGTGAGGTGCCCACCTCCCCTACTCCAAACTTTGCTAGGGCAACACCTAGCTTACCCAAAGAGGTCACCCAACACTTGAGCAACCCCACCATGACCAATAGGGTCAGGGGGCCTACTTTGCTATTGGCCCTGGGGTCTGCCTCCCAGGCCAAGTACATTGCTGCCAGGAAGGCAAGCACCCAGCAGAGGCTACTGACAGCTGTCAGTACCCAGAACCACACCCTAAGCTCTCCACTGACAGGTGGCTGAGCTGCTTTAGGGGCATCTTTGGGGTCCTGGCACCCCTCTTGCCGTCTAGAGTGGGGGGCTACCACCTCCTGTGGCAGACACCCTCCTTCCACTCTCCCTTCTGTCAGTGCAGGGGCAACACCCTGCATCTGGACAGCTGCCTGACTACTCAGGACTTCCTTGGGGTCAGGGGAGGCCTCACCAGTGCCCACTCTGGGCTCCCCCCCTACTGGGGCAGAAGGCCCTTAGCTCCCTGGAACTCTCTTTAAGAGTGGCCTACCCTTCCTTTTCTTCTTTCCTTTTCTTGGGGACCCCTGTCTCCTAACTGTAGGGACTGACTCCCCAGGACTTTGGGTTGGGGGGGCGCCCTGGGCGACCACCCCATCTGTGACCAGACTCACTTCTGGGAGGTCATTGCCCAGGATACAATCTAGGGGAAGGTCAGCACTGACTACCACCCTAATCCAGTCAAGGATACCCTCCCTCTCTAGGGGCACTATGGCTACAGGTTTGGAGGTGACCTCCCCTGTGGCTATCCTGACTTTCTTTGTCTTTCCTGGGACATACATGTCTGGGGTCACTAACCGGTCACTCACTATAGTGTGACTGGCACAGGTGTCTCTCAGGCCAGTGGTAGGGATCCCATTCACTTGAATGTGGTGGAAGTGCCTACTCCCACCCTCAGGGATCACCAGCTTACCATCTGGTCCTGTCTCCCAGCACAATGCTAGGAGGACTTCATCATCTGAGGAATCCTCCTCTATGGCTACACTGGACAGCCCAGTGCTAACCACCTTCCTTGGACAGGCTGCATCTCCTCTGAAGTGACCTGTCTGCTGACAGTCAAAGCAAGCCCTACTGTCCAAGAGTTTTTTTTAACCCTGGGTCTCCCTGTCTCTGCTTGTCAGAGTGGGAGTGGGATTTACTCTCCTCCTTCTTAGGGTTCTGGGGTACAGAGGGAGTCTCTGTGGTGGGCTTACCACCTCCCTCCTTAGGTTTTTGGGGACCTGTCCCCCCCTTCTTGGAGTCTCCCCCCTGGGACTTGACAACCACCCTGGTTCTCAACCACTCATCAGCTGCCTCCCCTAGCTCTCTAGGGTTGGTCTGCTTAGAGTCCACTAGTTGCTGGCGTAACCTTTCTTGGATACAATTGGTCAAGATGTGCTCTCTCATGATCAGATTGTATAACCCCTCATAAGTATCTACTTTGTTACCAATAATCCAGCCCTCCAGTGCTTTTAGTGAAATGTCCACAAAGTCAACCCAAGACTGGGTACTGACCTTCTGGGTGTCCCTGAACTTCATTCTATATTGCTCTGGCTCAGACCAAACTTCTTGGCTAAGCACCTCTTCATACTAGGGTATGAATCTGCCTCCTCCCCCCTTAAGGTCAGAAGCCTATCCCTCCCTGAGTTGGGGACCAACTCCCACAAAAGGGAACCCCAGTATTGAGGCCTAACCCTTCTCATTTGGAGTGCCCTCTCAAAGGCCCCCAGCCACTTATCTATGTCATCCCCCTCTACATAAGCAGGAACTACCCCCTTGGGTAATCTGGGGCAAACTCCCCCACCCATGGACACCTCAGCTTCTTTATCGCTGCCTCCATCTCTTTTCTCTTTGTATGCCCACTTTTTCTTTTCTAGGGCCAGCTTCTCTGCTTCCAAAGCTATGTATGCTAGCTGGGCCTCCAGCTCTCTTTCTCTGATGGATGGGTTCTCTCCTCCTGAAAGGACCCCCTTCCTACCACTAGCTTTGGGTCTGCCCCTAGTGACTGTATCTACTGAGGACCGTTCTTCCTCATCCTCACTTAGGCTCAGATGCCTTCCCTCCCCTGAGTGGTTAGAGCTAGCATCCTCCCTTCTTTCTCCCTCCTCTGGAGCTTCTTCTGACTCTACCTCTTGGGCCTCAGCCCATGCTGTCAGGGATGTGATCAGGATTTTCTTCCTGAGATCAGTGGTTGCAGGCAACCCTCTTTCAATACACAACCCCCTAAGCTGGACTACTGTCAGTGTGGGTAGGCTAGCCAGATCAAGCTCCATGGTTCCCTAGTTTTGTGTCAACAAAAACTTTTTGCAAAAATTGGAAACAAGAATTTAGAAAAATTACAAAAATTCAATAATTGAAATTAATCCAAATTAAAAATTAAAAACAATTTTTGCACTAGGACAATTTAAAGGATTTTTAATTTGTTTTACCTAAAACTGTAACGTGATATTGAACACAAGTACAGGATCCCGTCGCTGCTTCCAATTATGTTGGAAAATGGGTTATTGGTAGGGCAGGTAGGTACCTACACCTAGCAACAAGCCACTAACCTCCACATAGGTACAGTTAGGTCTCAGTAAATTAATCCCAGCTCTACCCTTGGTAGCTTGGCATCGAGCGTCAAGGCTTAACTTAGGAGACAAAGTGTAAAGCATTCAAATATCACAAAACAGTAATTAAATAAAACACAGGAAACAGTTTAAAAATCCAAAACCAATTTATAAAAATAGCTTATATTTTTATCTTTAAAATGACACAAAAACGATTAAAATCGGTTCAGGGGAACCGGAGATATGAATTTTTAAAGTATTATTATTTTCTAGCGCTTAGAAACAAAAAGCGCCAATCGGGTCATCTGGTTGCACCAGGACCGGGGCAAAGTCAAACTTTCAGGCCGACCGCGATGGAGCCCTGCTCGGCTACAAGTCGCGGGAGGCCTCGGTTAAAAAGTTACCTTCTGACTTAGTCTCTTTTTTGATGTTTTTCTTCCCCGGGACGAACCTGCCAGTTGAATCCGACCTCCTGGAGCCCTTGTCCGGATACGCGAAGTCAGTTTCCTCGGTGGTGATTTTTACCTTCGGACTTAGTCGTTTTTTCGAGATGAAAATCCTTCGACCGGGGTAAACCTGGATCTTGATCCGACGTCCATGGAGCCCTTCTCGGATACGATGGCTGGGAGTTCCCGGTCAACTTTTTACGTTCGGACTTAGTCTCTTTTTTGGATGTTTTTCTTTACCGGGACGAACCACGAAGTCAGGCCGGGTCGCGGTTGAGGCAAGCCGGCTAGAATTTCCGCGGCGGGTCGGTCCCTCTCTGGAGCTTTTTTCCAAAAATTCTCAAATCTTTTCCAAACTTCTGGGGCTTCACCCAGATGTTCTTTTAAGGTTCTTTTGGGGTCCACAGCTCACCCCAAGGGTCCAGAAGTTCTGTGATGGTCCTTGGGGGGTGCGGACTTCAACTCCCAGAATGCACCAGGCGCAAACTCCTTTTTGGCCACTGGACAGTGGTCAGCTGGTCGCTTTCTTCAGGAGTTGGTGCAGGGGACTCTGGTTTAGCAATTTTTCACCTGTAGCAAACAGGGAGTCCCTCCTTGAACCAGTTGAAGCCAGGCAAAGTCCTTCTTGTGGTGAAGCCCAAGTGTGCAGCTGGTGCAGTCCTTCTGAGTGCAGGGTCCAGGTGCAGGCCAGGGGTCCAGCAGGGCAGTCCTTCTTCTTCTTTAGTTCCTTTCTTGTTGAATTCTGGAGGGGTTCTGAGGTGTGGGTGCAGGTCTGCCAGTTTTATCCTTGCTCCTGGGTGAAAAGCAGGGGGGCCCTGGTTCTCCAATCATGGACAGGGTCGTCCCCCTGTGATGACCACTTCCTGGGAAGTGTGGCAAAAATCCATCCCAGAAGGCAACAGTCTCTAAAAATCCAACATGGATGAATCTGATTTTTGGAGGTTACATCTGGCTGAGCCCACCCACTGGTGTGGCTAAAAATCATAAACACACCCCTCTCCTGCCCTCTCCTAATCTAATCAAGGGGGCACCTAATTGTCTGGGGTTGCAGGATGTGGGGGTGTTGCTGGGTGCTGCAAATGTCCTTCTCTGCCTTTGAAGACCAGTTTGGCAGCCCTCCCCCTTCCTGCCTCACCATCTGCTGAGGGGAGATTCTCTCCCCCAAGCACATTCCTTTGTGTGAAGCCTGGCCACTTCACACCTCATCAAGGCAGCCTGGCAGAAGCTGCTGCAGGCTGGCCAATCAGAGCACAGCAGCAAAAACAATGCAGAGCTGAAATTGGCAACTTTTTAGGTAAAGTCTAAACTTTTTACCTGAACTAGTTATATTAAATCCAACAACTGGAAGTTGTAGGATTTATTACAACAATTAATTTGATACCAAATTCTTGGTATGCAACATTTAAGGAGACTTTAAAATTTAAAATAAAGTCTGCCCATTCTAGCCTATGAAGGCCATTTACTTCAATGAGGGAAAAACGAATTTGGCTGTTTTTACCTCACCAGGGCTTATAAATCTATTTTTATAAAGTCCCTGCTTATTGTTACATGGCACCCAGCCCTAGGGGCACATAGGGCACACCTTAGGGGTGACTCATATGTAAAAATAAGGTAGTTTAAGACTTTGGAAGTATCTTTAATTCCAAAGTCGAATTTGCATATAACTTTAATTTAAAAGCAGCCAGCAAGGCAGGCTTGCTTTTAAAATGACACTGGGCACCTCAGCAGTGCACCTAGGTGTGCACCACCTATGCTGTGGTCCCTAAACCTACATGCCCTACCATATACTAGGGACTTATAGGTAGGTTAACTTAGCCAATTATAATTAGCCTAATTTGCATATCCATTTTACACAGAGCACAGGCCCTGGGACTGGTTAGCAGTACCCAGGGCACCATCAAAGTCAGGAAAACACCAGCAAAAAGAGGAAAATGGGGGCAAAAAGTTATGGGGCCTCTGCAATCAGCCCTGTTTTCTCACACCCTGTTTCAAGGTTTTACCTTCAGACTTAGTCACTGTTTCTGAAAGTCAAAATCCTCCATTGTGGCAAGACTGGAAGCAGTTTTCAGTGCAGCTAAAAGTTCTTAGCAGAATGAACCTGGTTTTCTTGCCATCTAAGGTGTGACCTCAAACCCTAGGCTAGCCTATCTATCTTGTCACGGTCCTCCAGAGATTGAAAATATTATTAAGTCCAACTTTTGTAAAATGTTGGAAAAGTTCCTCGTAGTCAGCCCTGCAGGCCTGAGATCCTCAGGGATTTCTATCAACGAGGTCTATCTCCAGCCAGGGTTCATGCTGGATCAAGTTGTCTATGTTGATCTGGGCCTTGGTGGAGTCAGGAGTCCTTCTATTTTTGTTTCTCCAGGTCAGGCAAACAGGGGGAAAGCTACTTGACCTGTGGAAAAATTCCAGTACACAGGAGCACTGTTTAAGCCAGAATTCAGGAGTATTTTTTCCTCTAGCAGGGTTTTTATAGTTGCAGATTTTCTAGCTCCTGTAATATATTGAAGCGGGTGGTAAGGTACAGGTCTTACAATGTGCACTGACTGGTGATTAGAGAAATGTTCTCAACAAATCCTGACTATTTTCTCACCTTATACCCAGCTCTGTTCGCAGCACTTCCTCTCAACTTTAATGTAAAAATTCCTGGATGCCACAAATCTAAGATGGTTACACACTTCTTCAACCAGAAGGGTTTCTGGTTCTCTGTAAAACCACTTATCCTCATCCTTCTGGACCTCTCGGCTGCGTTCAACACCGTCTGCCACCACATCCTACGCTCACGCCTAAGCAATGCAGGAATCCACGACAGAGTCCTGGACTGGGTCACCTCCTTTCTCACTGGCAGAACCCAGAGATTCCGCCTCCCCCCATTCTGCTTGGAGGCCACCGAAATCATCTGCAGCATACCCCAGGGTTCATCCCTCATCCCGACCATCTTCGACATCTACATGGCCCTGCTCGCTAACATTGCCCGATTCCACAACCTCAACATCATCTCATATGCTGACGACACCCTGCTGATCCTCTCCCTCACCAAGGACTCCGCCAAGCCCAACCTCCAGGAAGGAATGAAGGCCATTGCCGAATGGATGAAGAGCAGCTGCCTCAAACTCAATTCCGACAAGATGGAAGTCCTCATCTTCAGCTCCACCCCATACGCATAGGATGACTCCTGGTGGCCTGCCACTCTCGGAGCCTCTCCGACTCCAACCGACCATGCACTCAACCTAGGATTCATCTTGGACTCCTCATTATCCATGACCCAGCAAGTCAATGCCTCCTCCTGCTTCAACACCCTCCGCATGCTCCGAAAGATCTACAAATGGATACCCACTGAAACCAGAAGAACAGTCACCCAAACCCTTGTAAGCAGCAAATTGGACTAGGGCAATGCCCTCTACGCAGGAACCATGGCCAAACTCCAGAAGAGGCTGCACTGCATCCAGAACGCCTCCAGATACCTCATCCTGGACATCCCCTGCCATTGCTACATCACAGATCACCTGAGAAACCTGCACTGGCGCCAAGTCAACAAGAGAATCACCTTTAAACTTCTCACCCATGCTCACAAAGCACTGCACAACACTGGACCAGAATACCTGAACAGACGGCTCTCCTTCTATACCCCGATCCGGCATCTCAGCTCTGCCGACCTCGCCCTCGCAACTTTCCCACCATCCGCAGAACTACAACCGGTGGTATATCATTCTCACACCTCACCGTCAAAATGAGGAACACTCTTCCCACCCACCTGCGCCAGACCAAAGACCTTCTTACCTTCAGGAAACGTCTCAAGACCTGGCTGTTCGAGCAGGAGCAGCACCTCCCACCTTCTCCCCCCTTCCTCAGTGCCTTGAAACCCTCACAGGTGAGTAGTGCACTTTACAAATTCCTAATTGATTGATTGATTGATTGACCTATCTGTAGTGTGAAGTTTTCACCTCTCTGTCAGGGCCTACACTGGTTCTTCTTCTTGCGCGGGTGATGCCAAAGGTTCTATCATGACTCTGAGAATAACTGATAGTATTCACAGTTTGCATCTGCAAGTCAAAATAATTAATGTTAAGGCGGTCCAATCCCAGAAGGCTAATCCCTGCTAAGTGGTCAATTGTTGACAACACCCCTGCCAGATGCCAGACTATCATCCTTAGAGTAGCAGCATTGTTTACTCCAGTGAGGAATGAATACTGGTCTTTGGAGGTGAGATGAGTGGAAGAACTGATTACCAGCCATTTTTGGTTCAGGTAACACAAAACACACTTTTATAAAGCTACTTCACACTGAAATTATCACCATTAAATTCGATTTTTGATTTTTTTTTTAAACATGAAAAGAATGTTGATTTAATTTGCTGGCATTTTACTGGGCAGAGATGCAAAATGGTACGTTAATCATTTATCTAGGCCTAGGACATTAATAATTTTTTATATTCTCTGCACTGTACATAATGTCCACTGGGGCAATTGGCAATGATTCCTTTAGAAACTGACCCCAACATCTCACCAACCAATATACTGTTATAGGTTCAGCTGACAAGAGCCTTAGAGGTGGCATGTTTAGACTAGCAAACCATTCACTTGTTTCGAAGGGTACAAATTTAAGCTGACAGAAGAGGAAGGTAAGGTGCACATTTTTTTTGGCTAAAAGCCTCTGATCTCAAGGATCAGAGGATAAAATTAATTGCCACTGTCGTGTGTGGGCAAGTAGAGAGTGACGTATCTTCCCTCACCATTCCCAATATGCCTCTTCCCTGTGTGTCATCTGTTTACTCAAACATTGATAACAATGGGAAGAACCAGGGGCGGCTCTTCCATAGGGGAGGAGGAGCGTCACCCCCGCCTACAGCGGCAGCTGCAAACCTTTTCCCAAAGAAATATCATAAACTGTGTTTATGATAATGTTTTGGGAAAAGGGGTGAGTGCTCGGCACTCCTCCTCAGAGCGCATGTGTGTTTGGCCGGCCGTCTCATGCCGGCCAAACACACATATGCACAGAGCTCTCTCCAGCCCAGCAACACTGTTGCTGGGCTGGAGAGAGCCTGCACAGGCCCCCAGTCTTCCTGGGAGCGCCAAGCCAGGGCACTCCCAGCCAATCCTGATGCTGCTCTAAGCAGCAACAGGATTGGTGCAGGGCAGGCTGGGAGCCTGAGCCTGCAGCACCGGCGAGACGGGAGGAGTCAGAGGAGCGGCGTGGCACAGGAGCGAAGGGTAAATGTTTTTTACATTTAATTTAATTCAATCCCCCCCACTCGCTCACGCCGCCCCACCCCTTTCAATAAGCGCAACTGCAACTGGAATGAATGTATTCCATTATTGAGTGTCCTGTTGTAACGCAAGCAAGAACATTAAAGATTGTTTGTTTTTATCCGGGTTTGTTGTTTTGAGCATATTTCTTAAGAAGGTCTATCATATACAATGGTTGCCTTGGTCAAATATTTTTAATTCAAAAGGTGAATGTTTCAATGCATTTAGTCATGACTTCAGTGATCTTTGGTTCTGTTCTAGCGTAACACAATAGAGTACTTTTGACAAACGAAGACCACACTTCACAAATATTGGTGTATACATAGGTACAATTTACCCTTGTAGCACCTTTGCCCAAGCCCTGAATTTTAAGAGTAAACCAGAAGCACTCCTACAAAATATAGCACATTACAGAGCTCCATACAATCAGAGAGAAAACAACAGCATGGCTAAGAAATGGAAAAGATAGAACAATACATCACAATTAAAGTAATCAGTAGGTTCATGCAGTAGAATCCAGGGACAATGCGACTCCTACCTTAATCTTGGCAAAGCCGTGGAATCAGGAGTAAGACAAAAGTGCTTTAAGAGTAAGTCACTGCAAAATCTTTATAAATCAGAGAAAAGGGACACATTCATTTAATCCCGGTGGAATTATTGCTCCAAATATAACATTAAGGACCTGATTTAAGAAAAGTGGCACTGCACCCAAAATGTTGACGCTAGTTTGGAGCTTTGCAGGATTAGCATAAAAAATGTTGGTGCTAATCCTGCAAAGCCCATTGAGGCCAATTATAAACAATGGCATGACTCATGTTAATGTGTGTTTCAAGTTTAGAAACAGTTCACTTGAAATAATGAAGGACATTCAAACTATATTACAGATAGCTAACGCAGAATCAAGAGCAGAATCACATGCAGCTAATGTGGAATAAAAGAAAAGTAAAGCAATTGAACAAGTTTGTTAAATGTTGTGCAAATATATTGATAAAAAAGAGAGTCCAAGACAAGAAACTAATAGGTTGTAGACACAGTTCACAATTTCCACTTGTAAAAGTATGAGCATCATTAGTACAACTGTCCCGCAAATGTAGCAAGATGAACCATTGTGTTAATGTGTGGAAGTCAAAATCGGATACTTTTAAAAAAGAGATTTTTAAACTTGAAAAAGAATAGGGACAGGAAATAAGCTATATGTGGGGCGAATGGGAAATTAAGAGTGTGAGCAGGCCCAGAAAATCTATAAAAATTGTATTTAAGTGAGCAATATTACATAATGCATAAGTCACAAAGGTTCAAAGATAGAAAATGAACAACCATGTCTGATTCAAAGAGATTACATAAGGGCAACAGCGAAACTTGATAGTACTATAAGTAATTTGAAAGGTACAGTATTTTTTTCAAACTAGACTTGTATAAAAGATACCATCAGATGAAATTTAATGAACTATCAAGGTACATAATGACATTTTCCACTCATTAAGATTGTTTAGGTACACAAGGTTCAGAAATATTTCAGGAGACTGTGAAAAACATCATTACACTGAAGCGGAACTGCATGAATTATATAAAAAATACCATGGCCTTTGACAAGTCTGAAGAAGAGCATTACCACGCTTTGGCAGTTGGTTTGAAGAGTTTAGCAGAAGTTGGTTTAACAGTACATGCAGAAAATGTGAAATTGATAAACCAGAATTGTTCCTTTATGGACATATATTTTCTAAATTGGATAGGCAACCAAACCCTGAGTATGTATCAGCTTTAAATAGTACTGCATCATTGCAGAATGTGTCTGTCCTGTGCTCTTTTCTAAAGGTAGCTAGTTATTTTTCCACTATATAAAAAATGATGGCCCTCATTATGACTTTAATGGTCTTTTTAGTAGACCTCCGATGTCACGCCCGCCGTATGACCACCAGTGTTGGCGGCCTTCAGACTGCCATTTTATGGCTGCTGGCTGCTCTCTGCCACTATTTGGTGGGGAAGCCACTAGCAGCCATACTGGCTGTCGGCGGTCTAGTGGAGCTTGCTCCATTGCCACAGCCACGTCACCACAACACGCACACCATATAACAACATTGTAGACGGTGTGGCAGTGTTGTGTTGGCAGGGCGCTGGCAGCTGGCTGCTGAGCAAGCGCCATGGACCCTGTTCCCTCCTGGATGACCAACGCAACCACCAGGTAAGGTGATCGACCGGCAGGGGGTGGGGTGTTGAGTGTTGTGTGCGTGAGCGGGGGGGTGTGCGTGTGTGAATGGAGGGGATTGGGGTGTTGTGTGTGTTTGTGTGCGTGTGTGTGCAAGTGTCTGTGAACTTGTGTGAATGCGTGTATGCAGGGGGTGAGAGGAATGTTGTGGCCATGTGTGCATGTGTGTGTGAATGAGTGAGCGTGTATGTGTGCGTGTATGTCTATATGTGTGGTGTGTGCATGAATGGATCGGGAGGGTGGGGGTTCAGTACGAGGATCGGGGAGGGGGTGTCACTGCTTGGTGGTGGGGGCTCCTGATGAGGTTGAGGGGGTGGGGGCGCTCCTACATGGAGGGGGGCTGTTGGGGAGTCCAGTTGTGGCAACAGGAATTAGCATTCCTGTCACCACTATCCTTACCGCCAGTTATTTTGTGGAGGGGCTGCCACCACAGAATTCCTGGTCGTAAGGATACACATTATACCGCAGGCCGTGTTAGGTAGACCACTGGGCCGAAGGTGGTCAACCTTCGACCAGGTGGTCCCACCCCCCCCCCGGAGGTAAAGGTGGTGAACTGACTGTGATGTGCCAGTTCACTGCAGTGGTCATAATTTGGCATTCCTGCACTGCCACACAGTTGGTGGTCTGACTGCCACCACCGGAATGGTGGGGCAGGACTGCCAGTGTCATAATGACCCCCTATATGATTCTTCTACATAAGCACTCTTCTACATGAATTGGCCAAAAAAGGAAAACCTTTCCAGTAAATATTGTGAAAATGCATCCTCAGCCACACATCTGTCATATTTTGATCCTACACTCTGCTCATGATTTCTACTAGGTGGAAGTCTGTGGGAGTAAGAGCAATTTTACAGCAATGCAGGCTATGAACAGAGACATCTAGATGTGGGTTATCCATTCCAGCTGAAGTTTAACAGATGATGAAGAGAAATATTTTCAGCCCTGATAGGACAAGCACATTTACTCTATCTTAGATCTGTGACCATAGCTCAGCCTTCTTTCTAGGTGAAATTCCAGACTGAGGCAAAAAGGTGATTTTGAAATGTAGAAACCTCATTCATCAAAATGTCCATCTCAGCCTCTCTGAATTTAATGTTATGCTTTTTGGTGATTTTGGAACTTCCACTAGCTCAACTAGAATTTGTTCTTCTCAGCTAGTGTTGCAATGTTTTATATTGTAAAATTATGTTTTGTGTGGCTTGCACAATGTTATTTTAAACTTGCATGATGCATATAGTGCATGGCATTCCTAACCATACATTACCTCCTTATACAATGCGCCAATGAAGTGTGGCACAATATCTAAGAGAAACTATATACATTTGATGTTGTGTATATTTGTGTTTCTGCACAGTGCAGCATAGCTTTTTCTCATGAAGCACTGCAAAATTATTAGTAAGTCTTGCCCCAAATGTGAAAGTTTGTTGCATGATGGAATTTCAGAGGCACAGAAAATTGACTAACTTTGAAATCAGTGATACACTCATAAGCCATGGTGGAAGATGATGAATGTCGACTTCATATTAATTTCTTTGTACTTTTGTACTGAAGATTAGAACACATTTTAGGGAAATGGGGGAGGTTTGTGTGTTTCCTGCTTTTTTTTTTTTAATTATAGATGCTCAGGGACCTTCGCTGGTGTAACCAGCAGAGGATAACAGTCTGAACTGAAGAATGTGGTGCTGCTAGTACCAGTGCCACAAGTGTCTAGTTGGCTGCTTCCTCACCATCACCTCAGGGCTTGCAAAGATGTCTGGGCCTGCAGCCGCCTGTTGTGTCTTTGTGAAATATGGGTTGTGCTACACACACATCAGGTGTGGGTGGGCTTATTATTAGCACACCTGTTCATATTATAGTGGCCTCGCAGTGCTACAGCTCCTTTTTCAGTGGATCAAGAAAGGGAGGAATATCCTTCTGACTGTACCCTAATCAGTCTTCAGATAGGCAGCCATGGCACTATGCTCTTGCCTTTCCCACCCCACCTACTTACATCTTCCTCTTTAAGCTACAGCCAGGCCTACACTTGTGATGTCCATAACCTAGCTAAAAAACGTACAGCTTCATTGTATTACATTAGATGTGGTAATAGGTTGAACAGTGGGTAGAGTGTGTCACTCAGCCCATAGCAGCTGTTAGGTGGTGGACAAAAGGCCCAAGATAATAAGTCCAGCCCCCTGCTGCACCTGTGCTCTTGTAGACCAAGCTGCACAAGCAGAGTTGGGGCCAAAGGAGAATAGGCACTGGTCATCAAATGTTCCACCCCATGTCTGCAGTTTACTAGCTGAGGTCAGGTTCACACAATCATCAATTCCTGCCCCAGTGTCCAACCAAGGCATACCTTTCACCCAACCAAGCTTCTTGAATGGTCTGCTCCATCAAGGCCCAGGTCAGACAGTAGCCAGTCATGAGAGCACTTCTCAAGGGCTTTGGTCCCTGGGGAGTCTCGAAGAACAGACAAAAACAGCCTATGACATGTTTCCACTTTACTACTGTCTAAAGGAACTTCGGAAAGACTACCCAGTCCCCTACATCAAATGTTGGTGGCTAAATTAAGGCTGTCCTAATTTCTACGAGTACTATTTTTTCTGTTAGCGAATCAATAAGAACTGCTACTCTATTCTCGTACTGCAATGCATTGTAATATTACTACATTTACCAAAGGAACTGTCCTCCTACTTCCTGTACTGTTACAAACAGTAGCCCTAATACTTCAGGTACTACTATTCAGGCTGCTGCTACTCTACATTACTAACTGCATTGCATTGGCCTTCTCACAGGTTTTGTCTGTTTAATAATGCTTTATTAAATAAGTTAGCATACATTAGTACAATAAGAAATATATAGAATTGTAGTACATATTTCTGACCAAATCAAAAAAGTGTATTGAACTAGAGAAATATAAAGATAATTGTGTCTATAAAAACATTTTATATACTCAACAGGAATATAATATTGTACTATAAAATACTGCCATTTTGTTATGTTTGAGCAAAGTAATAAAGAGAAGAGAGAAAAGAGAAGAAAAGAAAACTAAACGATGCAAATTGAAAATTGCATATTTATAATAGAGCAACCATTGATTCTAAACAGACAATCACAGAGGTTCAAAAACAGTGTTGTTAGTGGTTTGAAAGGTCTTTTGTTGCAAAAGAAAAGAAGTGAGAGGAAGCCATAGCTTGTCCTTTCGAATAGCAGTTGAGTAGTATTAGCATTTGCACGATCCATATCTTTCCTATTAGAAGTTATAATTTGCAGTGCACTAGCAATACGTAGATCAACAAATTTACCAAGCATAGTCTGGGATTGCCATATAAAAAAGTACTACCGAGAAAAATATGTAAGATACTGAAAGGTACATTTGTAGACAAAAATCGAATTAATTTTTTCCCAAACATGTACCCAAACAGTTTTAGCTAAAGGGCATTAAAAACATGTACATATAGTGACTGTTTTCTTGAGAACGCAACCAACATATGTTGTCTGCAGAAAGTTTAAATTTATAAAGATCTATAGGAGCATAGTATGGTCTGTTATAAAAATAAAATAATGTTTGGTTTGTAGATGCTGATCGGGATGTTGTGTGGAGTTTTGACCATATTTTTTCATGTATATAGAGGAAACTGTTGATTAAAGTCTTGCTCCTATGCTAATTGCAGGTATTTAGAAGGTTTTTTTTTATATAAAGGACACTTGACTTGTGAGGAAAAGTTATGAAGTTGGGAGAGGGTCTGTGTGGGGGGGTAAATTTTAAGATTGAGATAAAATGTTATAGAGGATATTTTGAACATATTGGTACTGCACAGCATAATTAGTGGAAATGTGAAATTTCTGTTGAATATCTTGAAATTGAAGTAGACCATTATCTGAAATTAAATGATCTAAGGTTATAATACCTTCATGTATCCATTCTTTCCAGGCAAGAACTCTATCATTTAATTTGATATCTTTATTGTACCATATAGGAGTATTTTTTAGATTCTCCAATGAGGAATGAGAGGTAATAAGTAATGGCATGGCAATAGAGATAGAGTGAGTGATTATTAGAGAGAGGAATAATTTAGGGGTTTTTGAAAGCTGAATTGCATCTCTGAAAGTAAATGGTGTGATTTGTGAGTATTCCAGTTAACTCCAAATGGTGGTTTTGTCCTGAAAGGTGGAAGAAAGGGACATCCATATTTGTTTCAAGAAAGCAGAGTGGTATCGTTTAAGGCATGCAAAATTGACACCTCCATTATCTCTAGATTCCTGTAATGTGGTTAATGATATACAAGATTTATGTTTTTTCCATATAAATTTTAGAAATGATTTATTTATAGTTTAAGAAAAAACAGAGGGAAGTTCATCTGGGAGCATAGACAGATACAAATTTAGAATGGGCAACATCATCATTTTGATTGTGGCCAGTCTGCCCCGTCAAGTTAAATATAGAGGGTACCATCTATTGGACAATTTAGAAATGTTTGATAGTAAATGTTTAACAGAATTAGAGTATAGGATGCCCAGGCATTTGATATGCTTAGAATTCCAAGTAAAACCAGTATCTTTAAACATGTTGGATAAACAATAAGCATTTAATGGCAAAACCGCTGATTTGTCTATATTAAGCTTACACCCTGAGACATTGGAGTACTTTTGAAACAAGTGGAAAAAATCAGGGAAAGTTTTTTTGGGGTTAGAGATATAAAGCTAAATAGCATCTGGGTTTCTGCTTAAAGCTATAGAAGTTAGACAATCTACATATTTTCTCCAAAAAAAGGCTCAAGGGCTAATATAAATAAATGAGGTGATAACAGACAACCCTGTCTAGTACCTCTATACAAGGGGAAGTACTGGAATTGTCTACCATTAACTAAAATAGACGTGGAAGGTGAGGAGTATAAAAGTCTAATACGTTTTAAGAATATGAGGACTGAACCCATGCCATTTTAATGCTCCAAACATGAAATCCCAACGGACTCGATCGAAGGCTTTTTTGGTATCTAAAATTATAGCAACTATAGGATCCCTAGACTTAGAAGCTAGGTGGATAATTTTGAAAAAAGTTCTGGAATTATCCGATATGTATAGTCCCTTAATGAAACCTGACTGATGTATGTATATTGAGTAAGGGATGAACTGATTAATACATAAGGCAAGGGCTTTTGCAAAGATTTGACAATCAATATTTATAAGGGATATAGGTCTGTAATTGCCGCATTTGGATAGATCATTATCTTTTTTAGGAATTAAGCATAACATAGCTTCAGAAAAGGTTACTTGTGTTTGATGTTGTGTTATGACAAATTGAATAAGTGATAATAACTTTAGAACTAGAATAGATGCAAATGTTGAATAAAGCTTAATTGAGAAGCCAACAGGGCCAGGGGCTTTATCTTTTGGAAATTTCGTAATGGCATTTTTTATTTCTACCTCAGATAGCTTAGAGTCTAACGGAGACAAATCCAGGAGTGCTTCCTCAGGTATTTAATGTGTTATAGTAGTTAATGAAGCATTCCAGGATTTTTGAGTCACTGGTGTGTCTGTTTCCATGTTTGTCAGTAATAACAGTAATTTTAGATTTTTGTTTCTTAATCTTTAAATAATTTGCCAATAATTTGCCTGCTTTCTTTTTTCCCCCATAAAATTTGGAATACATTTTGAGTAGAGTACCATGTGCACTTTCCCAAGACTGTTTATTCTATTGCAATTTAGCATCAATCAACCTAGATAAAGTATCTGGTTTGTTAGATGAGAAATATTTATGTTCAAGATGTTTAATTTGTGCAAGCATTTGAGAGGAAACTTTAAAATTTGCTTTCCTTTTAGTTGCAACATAATCTATAATAAAGCCTCTAGCGGTAACTTAAAAGGCATCTCATATAAGGTTCATCTGAGTGTCAGAGGGTACATTGTTCATAAAAAATGTTAAATAAATAACTTGTCTTGCAGAAAGGAGTTATTAAATCTCCATCGATTCGAAGAGGGAGAATTGCTTGGGAAGTTCAAATCAATAATAACTGGAGCATGATCGGATATAAGAATAGACCCAATATCCACATGTAAAAATTATTGTAGGATAGTTTGCGTAACAAATATATAATCTATTCTAGAGTGTGAGTGATGGGCTGGAGAATAAAATGTAAATTCTAATATGTCTGGATGTACAGTTCTCCATACATCATGTAGTCCTCTAGAGGAAATTGCTTGACGGAATGCTTTTTGCATTTTATTAGAGATATAGTAAGTTTGAGAACGACAATCAACAAAAGGATCCAATAGTTGGTTACAATCACCACCTACCACAAAATTATCATATTTGCAAGATAGTAATAATGAAGAAAAAAAATTGGCCCAGAATTGAGGTTCTACTCCAGTGGGACCATAAATATTACATATGAAAAATAGTGTACCATTAATCTTAGCAGTCAAAATAATCCATCTGATTGCATCATCTTTAACCTCTTCTATAACCTGTATTTGTAAGGATTTGTGAAAGAAAATTATTACTCCATTCTTGTTGTGAACTGCAGAGGAACCAAACACTTGACCTTCCCAATTTCAACTCAAACTTTTAAAGCCCTGTTCCTTAAGATGTGCTTCTTGTACAAAAGCAACCTGACAATTTAATTTAGAAAGATGCTACAGCACTCTTTGTTTCTTAACACCGGATTACATAAACCCTTGACATTCCATGAGATAATACGAAGAGTGGTCATTTATGGAACAATGGAAACATTTCAACAACAAAACCATAATTAAACCTAAGTGCAAACAACATGCGAATCGTAGAATAAGATGGAGTGGAAAGTTATGAACATATATCTAAGTGTTGTCGCTTGCTGATGCCAACATTGCATTATAAAATAAAAAAGGAAGTGAATGAAGAGAGAGCGAGAGAAGAAGAAAAAGAAGAAAATATATGACAGAAAAATGATAGAGGAAAAAGAAGATGATGACCAGCCAAAGAGCATTAGTCATAATTGTCTTGAAAAGAAGAAATATTTTTTGCATCAGAGAAAGGGTGGAACAAGAAAATTAGAGGCCAATCCACAACAGTACCCCTGAGGAGTTGAAATACTAAGTAATATAAGGGAGGAGAAAGATTAAAACCGAAATATGTACTTTACAATGTTAACAACTGACGATGAGACTTACCAATAAGGGAAATAACAATGTGATGTTGAGATATACCAGAATATGGACACATTTGGAGAAGGGGATTTCTCAACTTGACAGCGATTTTAAAACCGGTGGAGAAAAAATAAAAAAGTTAAGAGTTCTACATTGATTAATCAAGACTTGCTGAGTTCTATTGCTTCCCCTTTGTGAGTATATATAAATTGCTTCAAATCTGATGGATTTTCAAAAGAAGTTGTTCTGTCTTGGAAAGTAACTTTAAAGAAAAAAGGATGAATAAGGCCAAATCTAGCATTCATAGATTTTAAGGCTGGTCAGAGATCTAGAAACTCCTTTCTTCTATTAGCTGTTGCCCTGGCTACATCTTGACTAAAGAAAGTCTTGTGGCCAGACCATAACATTTGTTTAGGTTGTTTGGTGGCTGTTAAAATTGTCATTAAAGCTGAGTATTGTGGAAAAAGGGCAATAATTCCTCTTGGTTTACATGAAGAAGAAGGTTAAGATGATCCAATATGATGAGCTTGCTGGATGTTAAGGACAGTGGTATTCTGCAGACCAACAATCTTTGGAATATGAGTTTGTAAAAATGTTATCATATCCTGGCCTTCTGAACCTTTCGGAATGCCATATATGCGAATGTTATTTCGCTGATTGTGGTTTTCCCAATCTTCTGTCTGTTTTTTAAGTAGTATGATTTTGTTAGTCAAATTGTCAACATTGACAGTACTGTCTTGCACACCACTGATCCTCTGTTCCACCTCAGTAAGGGGTTCATTCCAACCTTGGCTGTCGGTGGTAAAGCGGCGGCTGAACCGCCAACAGTCTGGCGGTAAAAGAAATGGAATTCCGACCCTAGCGGAAACCGCCAACAGAGACTGCCACTTCAACACACCGCCCACCACGGCGGGACAAACAAACAGCGTGGCGGTCACCGCCAACAGACAGGCGAGAGTCAATGTACCGCCCACCCCATCACAACCTACCAATCCGCCACCTTTTCCGGGGCGGTAGCCCCGGCGATGAAAACAAGACGGAAACAGCCATTTCGAAGGGAAAATGCTCACCTCCATACACCCCACGAGGAATCTGGATAGCATGGAACCCGAACTCCACATCCTCCCAGCGATTGTCTACCTGCTCCTCTACCAGGAGCACGAACACCGGCGCAGAAGACAACGGTGAGTACTGCACCTACGACACAGGGGAGGGGGGGAGGGAAAAAATTACGGGGACACACATACGCGACACACCCACCCCCACCCTCACCCACTACAACACCTACATCAATACATAGCAATACATCACAGTTACCCCCCCCCCCAAAACCCCCGGAAGAATGCAAAGACAAAAGGAAATGATTCTAAACATTGGAATATATTGTATCACTGGCTTAAAAATATATCATACATCTAAAACCTTTATATACATAAATTTTAAAGTCCGATCATTGTAGCAGGCATTGTCCGTGGACCACTGGGTCCAAATCACATGGGCAAAGCCCACACAGGATACCTGACTTCAACGGAGAGAACACTGCAGGGGCATCAGATAGCAAAACTACAGGCACCTCAGGGGGAAGGGAAGGGGGGGCACCTCAGCCAGATGAGTCCAGGACGCTAGATCCACGATGGGCCTCCATGGCCACTGTTCCATCCTGGGGAGTGCAAAGCCACAGTCTCTCAAGTCTCTACAGTGTGTGGTTTGCCCACTGTTCCATCCTGGGGAGTGCAAAGCCACAGTCTCTCCAGTGGGTGATTTGCCCACTGTTACATCCTGGGGAGTGCAAAGCCACAGTCTCTCAAGTCGATAACAGTGGGTGATTTGGCCACTGTTCCATCCTGGGGAGTGCAAAGCCACAGTCTCTCAAGTCTCTACAGTGGGTGATTTGGCCACTGTTCCACCCTGGGGAGTGCAAAGCCACAGTCTCTCAAGTCTCTTCAGTGGGTGGGGTGCCCACTGTTACATCCTGGGGAGTGCAAAGCCACAGTCTCACAAGTGGATAACAGTCTCCACTGGTTCTGGAGGGGGACTGGTGCCCAGAGTGCTTCGTGCAGCCCTGTCCGACACAGAGGCGGGCCTGCCCCTTCCGCCAATGGGCCAGCGGTGCTTGAGACGGCGGTGCCCTGTTCAGTGGTGCTTGAGACGGCGGTGCCCTGTTCAGCGGTGCTTGAGACGGTGGTGCCCTGTTCAGCGGTGCTTGAGACGGCGGTGCCCAGTTCCGCGGTGCTTGAGACGGCGGTGCCCTGTTCAGCGGTGCGTGAGACGGCGGTGCACAGTGCAGCGGTGCTTGAGATGAAGGGCCCTGTTCAGCGGTGCTTGAGATGGCGGTGCCCAGTTCAGCGGTGCTTGAGACGGCGGTGCCCTGTTCAGCGGTGCTTGAGACGGCGGTGCACAGTGCAGCGGTGCTTGAGATGAAAGGCCCTGTTCAGCGGTGCTTGAGATGGCGGTGCCCAGTTCAGCGGTGCTTGAGACGGCGGTGCCCTGTTCAGCGGTGCTTGAGACGGCGGTGCCCTGTTCAGCGGTGCTTGAGACGGTGGTGCCCTGTTCAGCAGTGCTTGAGACGGCGGTGCCCAGTTCAGCGGTGCTTGAGACGGCGGTGCCCTGTTCAGCGGTGCTTGAGACGGCGGTGCACAGTGCAGCGGTGCTTGAGATGAAGGGCCCTGTTCAGCGGTGCTTGAGACGGCGGTGCCCAGTTCAGCGGTGCTTGAGACGGCGGTGCCCTGTTCAGCGGTGCTTGAGATGGCGGTGCATAGTGTAGCGGTGCTTGAGATGAAGGGCCCTGTTCAGCGGTGCTTGAGACGGCGGTGTCCTGTTCAGCAGTGCTTGAGACGGCGGTGACCTGTTCAGCGGTGCTTGAGACGGAGGTGCCCAGTTCAGCGGTGCTTGAGACGGCGGTGCCCTGTTCAGCGGTGCTTGAGACGGCGGTGCACAGTGCAGCGGTGCTTGAGATGAAGGGCCCTGTTCAGCGGTGCTTGAGATGGCGGTTCCCAGTTAAGCGGTGCTTGAGACGGTGGTGCCCTGTTCAGCGGTGCTTGAGACGGCGGTGCACAGTGCAGCGGTGCTTGAGATGAAGGGCCCTGTTCAGCAGTGCTTGAGATGGCGGTGCCCAGTTCAGCGGTGCATCGGATGAGTGTCCAGCTCAGCGGATCCGGCCATGGCATGGAGGTCATTCGCCACCTGACCTGTGGCTGGCGGTGCCTTCCTGCCCATCTGTCGTGTGGCTGGCGGGGTCCTCCTGGGCTGCAGTACCGGGCCTGTGGGTGTCCTCCTGCCCACCTGGAATGGGGCAGGCGGGGCCCTCCTGGCCAGCTGGGCTGCTGGCGGACTTGTCGGGCGTGCTGCCCTTCCCAGCCTTCCCTGTTCGCCTGTGGCCCTTCCCCACCTTTGGCGGTGTGCCAGGTGGCACCACACTTCCTGCCGGAACCATGGTCGGGATTTTGGTCCCTGGTGTCTTCGGCCTCTCGCGCCGGCCACTGACAATCTTCGGATGTTTTACCGGGGGTGGGCTGGCCGTGCCTTGGCTCCTTCCTGAACTGGCTGCCCTTGAGGGTGGGGGACTCCACAGTCCATGGCACACTGTCATTCCAGGTCCCGCTTTTGTGGTGGCTGAGGTGCTGACTGCAGTCCTATGAGATGGACGGGGTGGGGGAGTTGTAGGAAAGAGGTCAAGTTTGGAAAGGAAAACCAATTTAGGAACAGAGGGACGGGTAGGTGTAGTGGGTATGGGAGTGGAGGAAGAGGTTGTGGTTGTAGGAGTCTTCAGTCTGGTGTCTTTGGGTGCAGGTGCTTGGGCTGGATGCGGTCGTGAGGTGGATGGCTGTTGGGTGGGTGGCTGCCTGCGTTTGTGTAGCTTGGAAGAGGGGGTCACAGACACAGTGGGAGAGGACACAGGGGACGTGTAAATGGTAGTGGGGGTGGTGACTGCACGTGTGCGGGTGGTTCTGGTGGGTGTGCTGGTGATGGACGTAGTGGCTGAAGATGTTGTGCATGCAGGTGTGAGTGGAGACGTGACTGGGAGGGAGGAGGGAGACGAGGAGGAGGGGGACACAGTGGAGGCAGTGGGTGTTGGTATGTCTGTATGTGGATGTTGCTTGTGTGAATGCTTGTGTGATGTGTGGTGCTTATGTCTGGATGAGCTTCCCTTGGGTGTTGAGGTGTGTGCAGGCTGGTCTGATGGTGTGTCTGGGATAGGCAGAGGTACCGGTGATAGGGTATGGGTGGAGGAAGTTGGAGGGGGGAAGCTAGAGACAGGGACAATTGCTGCCATCAGTGCTGAGGCCAGAGTGTTGAACGATCGCTGATGGGCAGCCTGACCCGAATGAATGCCCTCCAGGTATGCATTACTCTGGTGCACCTCCCTTTCTACACCCTGGATGGCATTCAAAAGGGTAGACTGCCCAACAATGAGCGTCCTCAGGAGGTCAATGACCTCCTCCCTGAGGGCAGCAGGGGTGACAGGGGCAGGGCCTGAGGTGCCTGGGGCGAAGGAGATGCCCACCTTCCTGGGTGAGCGGGCAGGGGCCAAACGCTGAGGGGCTGCTGGGAGGGTGGTGCTGGTGTGCTGGGTGGCGGCTGTACCTGTTGTTGCGGGGGCACGGATGTTGCCGCCACCACAAGGGAGCTCCCTTCAGAGGACGAGTCTGTGTCACTAATGTCTGCACGAGTCCCCGCTGTGGAGCTCCCCTCGCCCTCCGTCCCACTGGTGTACTCGGAATCCGTTGCATGGTCCTCCAGGGCCATGTGGGATGCAGCTCCCTCGTGCTCCGATGCCACTTCTCCTCTGCCTGATGATGCTAATGCACACATGAACAGGAAGACCACAAAAAAGGGGGGGGGAAATAAAGACATGTTGAGTGCATGCATTAGCTACACAGTTGACGGAGAGGACAGACACAGAAGCCCCCTGCACTACGCCGCGCACTTGGGGTCCACTACTCAATCCGTGCGACATGGCCTACAAGCCTATGGACGACAACTGCACACATAGATGACACAGGGTCATGGATAACTGTACTTGGCACCCTACAGAGGTGGGGGGCGGGGGCACAGGGCCATGCCTTACGGAGGGGCCTAGCCTACAGAAGTCGTCCTGGCCTAGGGATACCCACAGCCCTCCTCCCCCACCCAGACACCTCCCCTGCGCGCAGTCAGCAGAATAAGGTTGTACTCACCCCCTTGTGTCTGCTGTGATGTCCTCACACGCCCATCCAAATCGGGGTAGGCCACCGCCAGGATCCGGGACATCAGGGGGGTCAAAGTACGACTGGCACCCCTCCCACGTTGGGAGGCCATCCCCAGCTGATCCTCCGCCGTCTTCCTGCTCCAGCGTCGGATGTCCTCCCAACTCTTTCGGCAGTGGATGCCCCGTTTGTGGTGGACCCCCAGGGCCCGGACGTCCTTGGCGATGGCACGCCAAATGGCTATCTTCTGGTGGGCGCTGACCTATGTGAAATGTACAGGGGGAGAAAAAGAGTCATCACCTTCTGCACCCTCAATGTGAGTGGCCCCCCATCCCTACCCTTGCCATGTGGCACATCCTGTCATCCGTTGTCTGATGCATGCCTCACTCGCTCCCCTCCCCACCATCTTTCATCCACCCGACTCAACACAGACATTGCCCACAAAGCATGGTCCCAGTGTACTTACCTGTTGGTCTGGAGGACCGTAGAGTAGTGCATACTGGGGGAGGACCCCATCCACGAGTTTCTCCAATTCCTGAGCAGTGAAGGCAGGAGCCCTTTCCCCAGTCGCATGAGCCATTGTCTCTTCCAGACCGAGGTCACAGCAGCACTTGCAGTGTAGGTCCTCTCCTGTCGAAGATCAGGTATCGAGTGATTAAGCAGATAGAAAATGGAGGTCACGCCCGCGGCGGTGCGTACCGCGACCGCCGGCGCACATCGTCATTTTCTACTGAGACCCATAGGGTTCAATGTTAACCAATGCTGCTTTACGCCGCGGTCTTCGACCGCCTACTGCCACGGTGTGCCACGCCAGCGCATTGACCTCACATCCCATTGTCACACTTCACAGGTCAGGCAGCCGCCATTTCAAGGGCCCACATGGCTTACTTTTAACTGCGTCACACATACCTAGGCCTTGCATCAACACTCCAACAAACCTTTCAATGCATTGGGAATTGTGTTTGGTGCAAACTGTGGTAACGTACCTGTGGGCTGATTGACTCTGTGCTCGCTGTTGTCCTACATAGGCACCGTCTGCTGGGACATGCGAGGAGATGGAGGAATCTTCCCGTGTACAGACCGCTGGTAGACCTGTCGACAATGGAGGAAAGACATGTCATACTGACATACAGGCTTGACCGAGCCACTATTCAGGAACTGTGTGCCCAGCTGGAGCCAGACCTGATGTCACCCATCCGCCAACCCACAGGGATCCCACCTCTAGTGCAGGTGCTGTCAGTACTCCATTTCTTTGCAAGTGGGTCATTTCAAACAACAGTGGCCATATCAGCAGGGATGTCCCAGCCTATGTTTTCCAAGGTGTTGTCCAGAGTGTTGTCTGCCCTTCTGAAATACATGCAGAGCTACATTGTTTTCCCTGAGGTGGAGGATTTGCCTACAGTGAAAGGTGATTTCTATGCCCTTGGACATATCCCCAACATCATAGGTGCCATTGATGGGACCCATGTGGCTTTAGTACCCCCCAGCAGGAGTGAACAAGTGTACAGAAACAGAAAGAGTTATCATTCGATGAATGTACAGATGGTGTGTTTGGCAGACCAGTACATCTCCCATGTTAATGCCAAGTTCCCTGGCTCATTGCATGACGCCTACATCATGCGGAATAGCAGCATCCCTTACGTGATGGGTCAACTCCAGAGGCACCGTGTGTGGCTAATTGGTGACTCATGGCTACTGACCCCAGTGAGGAATCCCCGTACAAGGGCAGAGGAACGGTACAATGAGGCCCATGGGAGAACTCGGAGGGTGATCGAGCGGACCTTCGGCCTTCTGAAGGCCAGGTTCCCGCTGCCTCCATATGACAGGTGGATCCCTATTGTACTCACCAAAGAAGGTGTGCCAATCATCGTGGCCTGCTGTATGCTTCACAACCTGGCTTTGCGATGTCAGGTGCCTTTTCTGCAGGAGGATGGTCCAGATGGTGGTGTTGTAGCAGCTGTGGAGCCTGTGGAGAGTGAAGAAGAGGAAGCCGAAGAGGACGACATAGACAACAGGAACACAGTAATACAGCAGCATTTTCAATGACACACAGGTAAGAGTGCAACCCATCATATTACATATACTTAACCCCTACTACCTCTCTACTGTCTGACCTTTTCCCCCTGTGTATGGTAACTGAGTTGTGACTTTCCCTTCCAATTTCAGAGATGTGGGCCATACTGCGTGACATCTGCTTTGTTTCCCCATGGACTACAGCTGTGTGACAGTGGTATGTTGGCATCACAATGTAAATATGCATTTTGGGACGGTAATGTCTAATACATTAGTACAAAATCACAGCCAGACTCCTGATTGTTTTGTGCAATAACTGTGTTTATTTCAGTGCTCTATATTGGTGGGTGATTGCAAATCGGTGAGGGGTGATGGTGGAGGATTGTCCATGGCAGAGTCCAGACTATTAGTCTCACAGGTGCAATGTCCAAATGCCTGTGGAAAGTGGAGCATGGGAAGTATAAGAATGGACAGGGTGTCAATGTGGGACAGTGGGATGACAATCGGGGAGGTATCCTTTCCTGGCGGGGGTCTTGGCATCTTACTCTGTCTTCTTCCTGGATCTCAGGGCCCGCTTGCGGGGTGGTTCTCCTTCTGCAGGGGGTGGGGTGCTGGTGGCCTGTTGGTCCTGTGGCGGGGCCTCCTGTCCACTAGCGCCGGCGGAGGTGGTAGGCAGTTCTTGGTCCATGCTAGTGTGAGGGGCCCTTTGTCCTGCCACAGTGTCCCGCAATGTGGTGACTACCTGATTCAGAGCCCCTACAATGGTGGCCAGGGCGGAACTGATGTTTTGTAGTTCCTCCCTGAACCCCAAATACTGTTCCTCCTGCAGAAGCTGGATCTCCTGAAACCTGGCCAGGACCGTCGCCATCATCTCCTGGGAGTGGTGGTAGGCTCCCATGATGGAGGAGAGGGCCTCGTGGAGAGTGGGTTCCCTGGGCCTGTCCCCCCGTCGCACAGCAGCCCTCCCAGTTCCCCTGTTTCCCTGTGCCTCTGTCCCCTGGACCGTGTGCCCACTACCACTGCCCCAGGTCCCTGTTGTTGTTGGGGTGGTGGGTTAACCTGGGTGGCCTGTAGTGGTGGACACACCGCTGATTGACGTGTCCTGGGGACTGAGGTATGGGCCTGCTGGGTGGGTGCTGTGCTGGTGTTGCAAAAGGGGGGACGGTCTGCTATGGGCTGTGGTTGTGTGAGGGGAACCGACTGTCCCGAGGTCCCCGATGGGCCGAGCTGGTCATCTAGATCCAGGTCGACAGAGGTGCTGTCCTCACTGTGGGCCTCTTCTGGGGGTGGAGTGGACATTTGTGGACCCTCCTGCGCGGTGACGTGGCGTTCGGGTCCTGCAGGGGTATAAAAGTATGGTTATTGCATTTGTGTGTGTCATAGCGTGTAATGGGTGGGTGCCCTTGTGCCCCAGTGCTGGCATTCCCGTGTGGGGGCTTTTGTGACGGTGATTTGGTGGGGGATGGGTATGTGCAGTGGGCATGCTTTGGTGATGGGTGTCCATGCTTTGTGGTCGCATGCAGGGCTTGGTGTTGGGATGGGTGGGCTGTGATGTGGAGACATTTGCAAGGAGCAGGATGTGATGGGGGTGAGGGTGGGGGTATGAGTTGGCATGCTGGTGGGGTGCGGGGATGATGTAGTGAAGATGAGACTTACCAGAGTCCATTCCTCCAGATACTCCTGCGAGGCCCTCAGGATGCAGGATCGCCAAGACTTGCGCCTCCCATGTTGTAAATTCTGGGGGAGGAGGTGGGGGTCTGCCGCCAGTCTGCTGCACTGCGATGTTGTGCCTGGATACCATTGAACGCACCTTCCCCCGTAGGTCGTTCCACCGCTTCCTGATGTCGTCCCTATTTCTTGGGTGCTGTCCCACAGCGTTGACCCTATCGACTATTCTGCTCCATAGCTCCATCTTCCTAGCAATGGTGGTGTGCTGCACCTGTGTCCCGAAGAGCTGTGGCTCTACCCGTACAATTTCCTCCACCATGACCCTGAGTTGATCCTCTGAGAACCTGGGGTGTCTTTGCGAAGCCATGGGGTGGTGTGGGTGATGTGTGGGGTGGATTGTGTGGTGATGTGTATTGGTGTGTTGTGTGAAGTGCGTGGAAATATTGCTGGGTGAAAGTTAAATGCGCGTCTGGGTGCTCAGTTCTCTTTTTCTCAGTGCGTGGTCCCGATTCTGTAGAAGTGGGTGTTTGTGGGTGATGTGGGTGTGTGTTTTATATTGGATTGGGTGTGTGGGAGTGGTGTGTGTATGTGTATCAGGTGTGTGTATTTCGATTTGTCCAATGTGGTTGTGTTTTGTAAATGTGTGTGTATTTTGAGCGCGGAGGTGTGTACTGCCAATGGAATACCGCGGTTGAAAGACCGCCGCGTGGATTCGTGCGTCGTGATAGTGTGGGCGTATTTCTGTTGGCGTGACGGTGGAGGTTTGGTCATTGCCAGTTTCTCGCTGGCCTTTGGTGTGGACGTCTTTTGTGGATGTCTGTATTTTGGCAGTTTGCCTGTTGTGGGTCAGAATGACCGTGGCGGTTTACCGCGGCCGCGGTGGTATGTTGGCGGTCTTCTGACAGCGGTAAGCGGCTTTTACCGCCAAGGTTGGAATGACCCCCTAAGTCTAGAATCCAGAAGTGACCATTTCTCTTCATTTCGTTTTAATGGAAGATTAGTTTCCATGAAAAAGGCTTTATCAACTTTAGTTCATCCATAATATCTTCCATTGTAAGAGGTAATGGACACCTAGGGCCTGATTACAACTTTGGAGGAGGTGTTAATCCGTCCCAAATGTGACGGATATACCACCAGCTGTATTACGAGTTCCATAGGATATAATGGACTCGTAATATAGCTGGTGGTATATCCGTCACTTTACTGTCACTTTTGGGACGGATTAACACCTCCTCCAAAGTTGTAATCAGGCCCCTAGTGTGGGAGGATTGGTATTTTTTAACTCTTTCGTTGCCCCTGGAATCCTTACGACCATTAGAATTGGAAACAGAGGATATCGAGATTTTTTAAGTAGGTGGAACTTTCATTTTAACAATATTGTCAATGTTTAATATAGTAATATGGTTTATTCTCCTATGTAGCTGACTGAGATCACCTCAAGGGACGAGGACTCAAAGATAGATGAGAATGCCCAGAATATATTGTTTAAAATACCATCAGAAGCAACAGTAAATGTCAGATGATCATAAAATATCCCATTAGGTTAAGATAATAGTAATTGAGTTCAAATGTAATGTTGTGTAGTCATTTTAGCTACAATTTTATACTCGTTATTTTAGAAAATTAGGCTTGCCAATGTGCACTTTAGCCTAGATATATTTTATTCAGCTTTATTTTATTATTTTCACATTAGCTACATTTGCGGTCTTGTTTTATTTTCTCTTTCTAGCTGTTCTTCGCCTAGGTCCGCACTGCGTTCTGAAACAAGACATTTCTCTCACACTGTGCTTTTCTCAAGGCTGCAATAAGATAGGTTGCCGGCAAAATTGGTACGCTATGTCTCCAATGTTTACATAAACATACACATTCTTACGTGGGGATCCTTTCTTGGAACATCTGTTGTTTTATTATAAAAACTACTACTTTGACCCATGTACATTAGAGGGAGATTCCAGCCAGATGACCACAACTGTACGCTGATTGCTGATTGCTGATTACTTCGCTACCACTGCTTATGTAGACTACAGGTCTCTTGCTCAGGTATGGGGATAATGTCTTCCCAGGGGGAACCAGAAAGGCAGAATTAGAGCTTAACATGCTGTTCTCTAGCCTAGCTTAGGTAGAAACTACCTCTACAACCCTAGTGACAATATGGTAGTGTTATTATTGTGTTTTACTCTCCTTGTCACAATTTTAATCTTATTGTGCTTCATCGTCCTAGTTATTGCAATACATGCTTTATTATCTAAGATGCAGTTATTTCAATAAAACCTTATTGAACTGTACTCTGCCTCTGATTGTCCTTGCATATGTGAGACTAATGTAACTGAGAGAAACTGATGAGATCTGAGTGACAACGATTCTCCAGAGGACTCATATATGTCATGGGCCCGGTTGCACCAATCATCCCTGCTCTTGGGTGGAGATGAGGCCCTGCTAGTTAGCCGGAACAAGCCTGGATTTGGCTGACAGGTGGTGCGGGATCAGACTCAGTCCCCCACAGTACAGGTGATTCTGCCTCCCGAATCGAGTAGTCTCATTAGGATGATAAGAACCTATGCGTCGTGGCGCCACCAACATTTGGTCAGGCATTAATTTTCGGGTGCTCCTGTGTATCCTAGCTCATATGCAAAGACACCTCAGTACTATAGACGGAGATGTCCGTGGCATTGAGGATGTGTAGGGAGTACCTAACTAACACTGTAGGTTGTTCGAGCTTGAACTCTAAAAGAATATTCCCCATTTGGTGTGCTTATCTCTGAAAAAACTTTACCATTTACCATGACAAACCTGCAACGGGTAGCAATTGCAATCAATATGCCACCACCCTTTGCGGCACACTTATTGGCACACGGCCTAACGGCCCAGGGGTGACCCATTATATTTGTTGTTGAAGCTCATGCAGCCTACAGAACAGAAATTTTATATTCTTGGGTCACATTTCCAGCAGTTGATGGGAACACAAATACATTTCAACACTATAAACCTGCAAACATACCTCCACAATATAGAGCTTATGCATTTTTAGAAATATCACTATCTTATCAAACCCATAATAATTGTATTGATGGCGCCCTACCACATGCAATCCTACACTTTAGTTTAGGTCCTCTAAGTAATGATGGTTCTACCAGGCTTTTATTTGCCACATATACACCACATCCTGATGCAGCAACCTTGGCAGTAGCTGAGGTTCGCCACTTATATACTGAGCTTGCGGCAATATACAGACTATTAGTACAGCTTGTAATGCAAACATTAAATACAAACCCAGCACATGCTGCCCCGGTGCAACCACATTCAGCAACGCCAGGTATTAAACCTGCAACTGTACATTCGATCATGAGTAAGGTACCCGCCAAACGGGAAGAGATTCCGTTTTGGTTAGCTCAAAAAATAAATGCATTGGAAGCAATATTTCCCCATACGGGACCTTAGGATAAGCATAGAATATTAACTATGTGCTTGCCAATTAGGATGGTTCCCACAGTAGATAACTGCAATACTCGGGCACGGTATTTGCCACGCTCTATACTACTGCACACGGTACACCGACACTTGCCAATCTTCCGGAAGTGTTAAACAAATTCAAGATGAATACGGGGTTTCCCCGGCCCTAGACTTGGGGATGCAACTTATGGGCAACTTTGCCACTGTATCTTCCATTATACTAAGTAACCTTAAAGAGGAAGCAGTAGCACTAGCAGTGCGTATGTGGCTCCTGGACGTTCCCGCACAGGATCAAGAACATGAGCTGCCAAAGATTATCGGGGAGACCTATTCTAGTATGGGTCAAGATAGTCTGGGGGCCAGACCTATAAAACCACAATTTTAGGGTAAATCTCATAAAGATTCTACCAAGCAAGCACCTGAGGGTTCTAAAAAATGCTGGGATAAAAAACAACAAACACTTAAAAAAGAAAGGGGAGAATCTCCGCATATGGAGACCCCAGAGAATAGATAAAGGCCCTCACTACGACCCTGGGGGTCGGCGGTAATATGGTGGAAAGTACTGCCAACAGGTTGACGGTACTTTCCACCATATTATGACATTGGTAGTTTGTCTGAAGCCAAACTGCCAATGTCCCACACCGACCACCAGGGCGGTAACAAGCCGGCGGCCATCACTGTACCGCCGGCAGGATTATGACCCCACCTACCGCCATGGTTTTTGTGGCTTCCTTACCGCCATAAAAACCATGGTGGTATGCACTATCAGTGACAGGTAATCCCTTCCCTGTCACTGATAGGGGTCTTCCCTACCACCTTCCCCCTCTCCAGATTCCCGCCACCCCCTTCCTCTCCAAACACTCCCCTCCATTCACGCCCCGCTACTCACACACACACACATGTGCATACACACACCCATTCCCACACGCATCCATGCATGCATACATCCATTCAGACACACATCCACACACACTTTCATACATACATGCAGACACGCATTCACACAACACAACATACATGCACTCATGCCCCATACATGCACACACATCCAACATGCAACACTCACCTGCATACATATACGCACAAACATTCACACACACACAACATCCCCCACCCCCTCCCCTGTCAGAGCACACACTTACCTGGGTTCAGGGGGTTCTCTAGCAGGAGACAGGATGGGGTGCTGCTGCCAGCAGCATCGTCCACCAGCAGAACACCGCCATGCTGTATTATGGGTCATAATACGGCTACCAGCAGTCTACTGGCATGGCGCTGCTGCTGGCAGCAGCGCCACCTTACCGCCATCTGCTTGCATGGCCACAGCTGGATTTCCACCAGCCTTCTGGTGGAAATCCAGCTGTGGTCATAATACCGCGGACGGCTGGTAGACACGGCGACGCTTTTTTGGCAGCCGTCACCACGGCAGTAGGTGGTTTTTACCACCAATGTCATAATGAGGGCCATAATATCCAAAATAGAGATAATGTAAAAACGCTTGACAGATATCAATATACTGATACACGTCAATCTTGTTCCTTTCAGGACTTACTGGAAAAACTCAGTGAGAGAGGTGGGAGGTCGGGGAGGACAACTGAGTAAGTGAAACTGAGACAGGAATCACAATGCTCAACAGAAGTTTCTGTAAAAAGAGAAGTGGCAGCAGTTGTGATTCGTCATGGCACTCAAGAAGAGGGCTCTATTGAAGAACAAGACTTGGGCATTAGCTCTGCTAGACAGCGCAGCAGATGTCACAGTAGTTTACCGGAATCTTCAAGAGCATCTGGAGGAGAAAGCAACTGATGACTTATTACAAGTTCAAACTGCGGACATGCGTATCTCCACACCTGAACGGGTGTACAAAATAATGATACAGTTAGAAGGAGACATTGAACACACATTTGACGCATACTTTTCGGACCGCATCATCAACATTTATGATATTTTACTGGGCGAAATGGATTCACCAGCTGAATTTGTCCGTACTTGCCCATATGGGGAAGAGGTTATCAAACCTTCTTTCTTGTCCCTTGTCCCGATGAGCTCGCAGAATCCTACACCATTGGCATTGGCGCAGGCACCTGCGTTATACGGCAACCACGTAAAGAGGGAGAAAGTTCCCCCTATCATGTAATTCCAATTAAAATCAACCCCAAACCCAATACCATATAAAACATGATGCTAAAGCACCTGTGAGGGAAATCCTCACACAATTAGAGTACCAGGGTGTAATCGAACCCTGTGTCTCACCAATTAATAATCCGTTATTCCTTGTAGCTAAACCAGACCATCCATACAGAATAGTCTTAGACTATAGACAGTTAAACAGTCATACATGCACATATGCTATACAAAACTCTTATAGCACAGCACTTATGAACAACATAGTGCACATAAAATACAAAACAACAGTGGGTATTTCCAATGGCTTCTTCTGCCAAAACATAGCGCCTGAGAGTAGAGACTTAACAAGTTTCAGTGCACTAGGCTTCCAGAAAAATTCTGTCATTTACCAAAGGGGAACAAGAACTGTCCAGGACTGTTTGCAGCTCGTTTAACTTAAATATTGCACGACATTGACCCTTAAGCATTGTCCCAGGTAGATGATATCTACCTTACGGACGATGAATTACTGCAACATCTAAGACGGGTAGGCCGCATTGTTGTAGGATTTGCCGAATTCGAATATAAATTCAATTCCAAAAAACAAAAATAGCCCTCCTTAGTGTCCTGTTTCTGGGATACAAATTATTAAGTGAAGGAAAGAGCCTAGTGCCACAATTCTTAAAAAAATGTGCAGTTACAACCTCCAAATACCATTAAAAAACTCCAATCATAATGAGGTTTTCTAAAATTTGGCACAACATACATTCCAGATTCTGCATCACGCATCAAACACTTAAATGATTTAATACATCCTGACTTTTCCAGTAAATTTTGGACAATTAAACACACACATATTCTCAGAACATTGCAACAAGACATGCTTGCAGCACAGCACCTACACACAAGGAACAATAAAAAAACATCTTGTTATCAGAGTAATCAATGGTGCCATTGGTTTCACCTATGAAACATTCATTGAGGGTGAGACAGTTCTGATTGCATACAAATCACATTTGTACTCAACAGCAGAAAAATGCTTTGCTCCCACTGAGAAAATTCTCACTGCTGTTTAGATGGCTGTCATTAAACAAAGACCTCTACCCAGGGGAAACGCATTATTGTTGTATCTCCAAATCCAGCGCTCGAGGCTGTTACTAAAGCCAGCGTTCCAAATGCTAAAGCATTACATCCACATTGGATCCAATGGGCAACATCTCTGACACTGATGTTGATTATATTTTTGACCCAAAGTTACAAACTCAAGAAGAATTTTTGCAATATGAACTAGAATACCCAGTTCAGGCAAATACATTGTCTATCGATCAATATCGAAGAGTCATGTACAGCGATGGCTCAGCACAACCTGCTATAAGCACAAAGCATCAATACTCCGCTGCTTGCGCAGTCATAAGCGGCTACATCCACAACATACCTTTACACAAACCCGAGCAGATTGCACTGCACAACTAGCAGAGCTAAAGGCTCTGGTGATGGCACTGGAACATACGGATCCTGAACAGATAACACTGATTGTCTGTGATTCGTACTATTGTGTCCAATTCTTTAATGAATAGCTGCAGTACTGCACCAGAATGGTTTCAGAGATTCCAAAGGTAACACCATTAAACACAGACTCCGGTAGGGGAAGGTAACGGATCTGAAGGAAGTGCTACCAAATGTCCATGTTGTGCATACATTTGGACACCAGCGCGTTGGAATACACTTTGCTGGGAATACACTGGCTGATGAAGCAGCCAAATCAGCAGTTGCTACAGCTTTTGTTGCTGCAGTAAGTCATTCTAGGACGAAACCGGACGATGACATTTGGGCTGCAGTGGCAGCCACGGCTGAAGGCACACCCTTGCCAAAAGCATTTCCTGCTAAATATTCCTACCAGATGACAGACTTGTTTTCCGCCATAGCTCTAATACTAGGTGTGGGTAAGCGTGAGATTCTCAACAAAGATAGAAGACCAGAGTTGATCAAAGCAGCGCATGAGGGAGTTGCTTATGCCCATGCTGGTGTGGCGGCTACATTATTGTTGTTTCAAGCTCAATATTAGTGCCCAGGTTTATACAAACAGACCAAGCAGTATGTCCTTTGTTGTGATATCTGCAAACAACTTAAAGGGTCCACCGTTAAACGCCCTCCGCAGACACCCCTCCTAATTTCTAACAAACCATTATAATGTGTGCACTTGGACCATTGCGGTCCCCTGACACCTGACAGTGCATACAAATACATCTTAGTCACTGTTGACTCCTGCTCCAGATTTCTATGGGTGTGGCCACAATGCTCGGCTGACGCTCGACTGTTATTAAAGATTTGCAAGACTTTGTCGACACATATGCATTTGCAGCTTTCCACTCAGACCAGGGTCCTCCTTTGCTTCAAGGGCATTCAGGGGGCCATGGCTTTGTTAGAGGTCCAACTCCATTACTCGTCTCCATTTCATCTCGAGGGAAATAGTGTTGTGAAGCGACGAAACCGAGATTTAAAGCAATCTTTAACAGCCAGAGTACTAGGTATGGGTTGTAGTTGGATTATTCACCTGTATGTCCAGAGAGTACCTAATAATCTGCCTAAAAAGATCCTGGGGGGTCGTGCTTGTTTGAAACTCGAATGTATGATCTAGATCTTGATGGTCCTGGCATGGAGCTGTCAGAAACACCTTTTGACATAAATTAACATGTCACTGTCTTGGAGGACTTACAACAGTTACATGACGACAACGCTTCTGCAGGTGCTGCCTCCATAAGAATTAAGGATGTACCAATAACATCTACAGGCTGGATTCCAAAGATTGGGGCTCTAGTATGTGAAAAAGTTGCTGTTGAAAAGGAGTTCGGTACTTCCTATTGTGCACCGGTTCCAGTCCACTGCTCCCTGGTTCTAAAAAAAAACGCTTTGTCTTTATCAACATTATCAAGTTACACCATGTGACCGATCCTTCACAGCAGACCAAGAGGAACAGCCAGTAGTACCCAAATCCCTCTCACTACTTGTCAAGATGTCCCTCTGCAAGTTTTAAACAGCAATGCTGACACCTCTCCGAGCTTGGGGAGGGTGGAAAATGATCTTGCATTGGTTCGACTATCATCTTTGACAACAAGCAACACAGAAAATGTTGACTGATCGTTCTCAAATTCTACACAGGCGGATGGCATCATCTATTATGAACCACTGCAGAGACCACTGATATTTCTCCTCGTCAAAATACGGCTTCAGTTGTTGCACAAACTGCTTCTGGATACTTTGCCGACATCACTGACACTTTCTCATACTCATTTGCCTCTTCTGCATCTGAACTGTCAAAAAACACGTCAGCTGATAATTTGTCTTAAAGCAAATTACTTTATTTTTCCATGGAACTATCTGTGGCTTTCCTTGACTATATTGGCTTTCCTTCTTTGGATTGGCTTTGTTATTACTTTCTTTTTACTAATATATGGTCATTACCTTCCTGAACGATCAGCAGTTGAACTGGTGGAGGAGGTCCTGAAACCCCATTTTTCATTTCACAAAGTCTGCAGAGACGTGTCTTTTGTGAACATTTCCACTATACCAATTCCTGATGGGATTGTGTGGATAGAATCACATTTAGTATATATACGGCTAGACTGAGGTCATTCAAATACCATATGTGTTCAAACTTTCTATGAATGATGCAATATTACCCAGAGTTGTTTCTGATGACTGGGATGTGAAACCAGTTGATTCTATGATGATTGAGTTGCAGTATTTTACTGTATTTGAAAGTGAGGATGTTTATCAATCCAAAGAAATTTATGGAGATATGTACTGTTATATTTATTATGGACACCATTTCATTCACAGAGCAAGTACCCCAAAAACTATTTTTAACTATACACAATGAGAACATTGCCTGACTCCACCACAAGGGAGTTCTAAAACATCTGTGTTGCTTCACTCTTCAGAATAACAGAACTATGCACTTCAGGATAGTTTAGGGCACAATGTGAAACAATCACTCTCACACACCTTGGTAAGTAGAATAATCAAGTTTATTTATGGGGCAAGTTCTCATATAGCAAAACTGACCACACTAATATATCATAAAAAATAACATGAGAATAACTGCGATAATACAAACACTCTGTGATATCATGAAAAATAACATGAGAATAACTGCAAGAATAAGTGCATATTACACACCCACACACAATATGCTTAAATGCTTATAAGTTGAAAGGCTTCACCGAAAAGAGATTCTGCATCCCTCCGCCGCACACAAAGCCGGGGAACCCAAATTGACTGGCGCAGTGAGTCTCCTTCGGGACAATCAGTCCTCCTGGCATTGCGTCCAACCCAGAAGAGAGTTCCTAAACCAGTCCATCAGGGCTCATGACCTTTATAGTATTTACTAACGCCCAGGAGTCTCTTCTAGAAAAAGACCCCCTCCTTTACAAATTGTGCATTTGGCGGTACCTTGTTCACCCTTCGAGACGTCTCCTCGGAACGGGCCAGGTTCCCAGAAGAGGGCTCCAAGGTGAAGCTTTCTTTCCTCCTTGAGTACAGGCGCATCCCCCTGTTGTCCTAACTGATAGCTCGTGGAATGTAAATAGCGCCCTTCGTACCAGGCAGATGGAATGAAGTTGAGCAGAATAACACCCCACCCTGCAGCTTGCAGAAGCTTGTGGAAAAACACAGAACAGAGCTTTATGCACAGAACAAGACTTGACAAAATGGTGTCGTGAACCAATGTAAAATGGAAGCAGAGGCCAATGGTCCATAGCATATTTCATTGCGCTTACCCTGCAACACTATTCACCTTGCACTTGGTGCATGTAGCAATAGAACATCTTCTGAAAATTTTATATATTTTTCCAGGCACAATGTAAAAAATGCTGAGTCATATTTTTTCAAATTGCCAATGATGGAATATGTCCATGTATTAATGACAGTTACAAAATTCATTTATTCAGATTCCTTTGTTTCCCAGTTGGCTATGGAAGGCTACGAATATTGGTCAATGTCGATTGACTTAAAAAGTGTGTGGGGAACAAAAAATTGGCAAAAGAGGGGAAAGGAAGCCTTATTTAGAGCATGTGTAATATCTGTTCATATGATATTTCTAAATGAAACTGTACAGCAGACAAGTTGTTTAGGCTTAAAAAAATAAGGATTTGAATGTGCCCAGTATTCCTGCCCCTGCAAAATTTTACAAATGGCAAAAGTTTATTAATGCAACTGAAGATCAGCTCTATGAATGGGTCCAAAATGGCACATTTAATGCTTCACTTTCACGTCCTGGTGGGTGGTTATTATGGCCAATAGATACCAATGGATGTCATAAATGTTTTGTGAACTCCACGGGGGTTTCAGAACAAGTAGGCTTGACCTTTGCTATGTGTCATCTGAACACGTGGGTATAGTGACAACACACAGTGTAATGAAACCATGCCAGCAATGGCTGAAGAGTTCCTCACTAGATGCTGTGAAAGAACACCTCAGTCTCCTGTCTAATAATACAGATTTACAGGATTTCCTGTTAGGCCCCAGAAAACAATGCAGAAAGTGCTTCTCATATGCAAGTCTATAATAAAATTTGGAAACCTTCTCAACAAGAAGCTGCTGTCTAGTTAAGGCAAATAGACCAGGAAAATGTACAGAAGGCATTAGCTGTTGTAGATAATGGGATTATTACCCTGTCCAACCAAATACACACCTTAAACAACATTGTTTTCTCTGCAGTAGACATAGTATAGAGCAACATGTCTTATTTACACCATGGGCAGAGTCAACTAAGATCCATTATGATGTTAGGCTGGACACTACAAAGACTGAAAGCAGGTCGCGTTTCCTAGCAACACGTTAGCGCGAGGGACATATTTTCTACATTTAATTTAACGCGACAACAACAACTAATGGCTAAGAAGGAAGCGACTTACTCATGGTAAATATTGAAAAATTGGAAAAGTTGCCTTTTACTGTGGCTGAAATATCATCTGCTGAGTGTTTAACCCCTTCGCTGCCAGGCCTTTCCCTCCCCTGTGCCAATCCTTTTTTTGGCTATTTAGAGCAGTTCCCGCTTAGGCCCTCATAACTTTTTGTTCACATAAGCTACCCCCGAAAAATTTGTGTCCTCTTTTTCCAACATCCTAGGGATTCTAGAGGTACACAGACTTTGTGGGTTCCCCTGAAGGAGACCAAGAAATTAGCCAAAATACAGTGAAAATTTCGTTTTTTTCAAAAAAGTGGGAAAAAGGGCTGCAGAAGGCTGCTTGTGGTTTTAGCCCTGAAAATGGCATCAACAAAGGGTTTACAGTGGTAAGATCACCATCTTCCCAGCTTTCAGGAACAGGCAGAAAACCCTTTTGAATGATAAAACCCCATTTTTCAACACGATTTTGACATTTTACTGGGACATACCCCATTTGTACTATTTTTTGTGCTTTCAGCCTCCTGCCAGTTAGTGTAGAAAATGAATGGGAAACCAATGCTGGATCCCAGAAAGCTAAACATTTCTACAAAGTAGACAAAATTCTGAATTCATCAAGGGGTCATTTGTGTAGATCCTAAAAGTGTTTCCTACAGAAAATAACAGCTGAAATAAAAGAATATTGAAATTGAGGTGAAAAAACAACCATTTTTCTCCACGTTTTACTCTGTAACTTTGTCCTGCGATGTCAGATTTTTGAAAGCAATATACCATTAGGTCAGCTGGACTCCTCTGGTTGCAGGGATATATAGGGCTTGCAGGTTCATCAAGACCCCTAGTTACACAGAGCCAATAAATGAGCTGCACCTTGCAATGGGTTTTCATTTTATACCGGGTATGCAGCAATTCATTTGCTGAAATATAAAAAGTGAAACATAGGTATCAAGAAAACCTTTGTATTTCCAAAATGGCCACAAGATAAGGTGTTGGGAAGCAGTGGTTATTTGCACATCTCTATATTCCGGGATGCCCATACTAGCATGAGAATTACAGGGCATTTCTCAAATAGACTTCTTTTTTACACACTGTCTTACATTTGGAAGGAAAAAATGTAGAAAAAGACAAGGGGCTTTAACACTTGTTTTGCTATTCTGTGTTCCCCCATGTCTCCCGATAAAAATGGTACCTCACTTGCGTGGGTAGGCCTAGCGCCGGCGACAGGAACTGCCCCAAAACACAACGTGGACACATCACATTTTCCCAAAGAAAACAGAGCTGTTTTTTGCAAAGTGCCTAGCTGTGGATTTTGGCCTCTAGCTCAGCCGGCACCTAGGGAAACCTAGCAAACCTGCTCAGTTTTGAAAACTAGACACCTAGGGAAATCAAAGATGGGGTCACTTGTGGGGCTCTGACCAGGTTCTGTTGCCCAGAATCTTTTGTAAACCTCAAAATTTGGCCAAAAAAACACTTTTTTCTCTCATTTCGGTGACAGAAAGTTCTGGAATCAGAGAGGAGCCACAAATTTCCTTCCACCCAGCTTTTACCCAAGTCTCCCGATAAAAATGGTACCTCACTTGTGGAGGTAGGCCTAGCGCCCGCGACAGCAACAACCCCAAAACACAACGTGGACACATCACATTTTCACAAAGAAAACAGAGCTGTTTTTTGCAAAATGTCTAGCTGTGAATTTTGGCCTCTAGCTCAGCCTGCACCTAGGGAAACCTAGCAAACCTGCACTGTTTTGAAAACTAGACACCTAGGGGAATCCAAGACGGGGGGACTTGTGGGTTCTAACCAGGTTCTGTTACCCAGAATCCTTTGCAAACCTCAACATTTGCCAAAAAAAACACTTTTTTCTCTCATTTCGGTGACGGGAAGTTCTGGAATCAGAGAGGAGCCACAAATTTCCTTCTACCCAGCTGTAGGAGGCTGGACTGGCTTGTAGTGAGTACCAAGGGGTACTTGCACCAGGCCCAGTTATCCCTTATTAGTGTATAGGGTGTCTAGCAGCTTAGGCTGATAGATAATGGTAGCTTAGCAGAGCAGCTTAGGCTGAACTAGGAGACGTGTGAAGCTACTACAGTACCACTTAGTGTCATATGCACAATATCATAAGAAAACACAATACACAGTTATACTAAAAATAAAGGTACTTTATTTTTATGACAATATGCCAAAGTATCTTAGAGTGTACCCTCAGTGAGAGGATAGGAAATATACACAAGATATATATACACAATAGCAAAAATATGCAGTATAGTCTTAGAAAACAGTGCAAACAATGTATAGTTACAATAGGATGCAATGGGGAAACATAGGGATAGGGGCAACACAAACCATATACTCCAAAAGTGGAATGCGAACCACGAATGGACCCCAAACCTATGTGACCTTGTAGAGGGTCGCTGGGACTATTAGAAAATAGTGAGAGTTAGAAAAATAACCCTCCCAAGACCCTGAAAAGTGAGTGCAAAGTGCACTACAGTTTCCCTAAGGACAAAGAAGTCGTGTTAGAGGAATAATGCGGGAAAGACACAAACCAGCAATGCAACAACTGTGGATTTCCAATCTAGGGTACCTGTGGAACAAGGGGACCAAGTCCAAAAGTCACAAGCAAGTCGGAGAGGGGCAGATGCCCAGGAAATGCCAGCTGAAGGTGCAAAGAAGCTTCGACTGGACAGAAGAAGCTGAGGTTTCTGCAGGAACGAAAAGGGCTAGAGACTTGCCCGTTGGTGGACGGATCCCTCTCGCCGTGGAGAGTCGTGCAGAAGTGTTTTCCCGCTGAAAGAACGCCAACAAACCTTGCTAGCTGCAAATCGTGCGTTTGGCATTTTTGGACGCTGCTGGGGCCCAGGAGGGACCAGGAGGTGGTAAATTGGACCTGAAGAGAGAGGGGACGTCGAGCAAGACAAAGAGCCCTCACTGAAGCAGGTAGCACCCAGAGAAGTGCCAGAAACAGGCACTACGAGGATGCGTGAAACGGTGCTCACCGAAGTTGCACAAAGGAGTCCCACGTCGCCGGAGACCAACTTAGAAAGTCGTGCAATGCAGGTTAGAGTGCCGTGGTCCCAGGCTTGGCTGTGCACAAAGGATTTCCGCCGGAAGTGCACAGGGGCTGGAGTAGCTGCAAAGTCGCGGTTCCCAGCAATGCAGCCCAGTGAGGTGAGGCAAGGACTTACCTCCACCAAACTTGGGCTGAAGAGTCACTGGACTGTGGGGGTCACTTGGACAGAGTCGCTGGATTCGAGGGACCTCGCTCGTCGTGCTGAGAGGAGACCCAAGGGACCGGTAATGCAGCTTTTTGGTGCCTGCGGTTGCAGGGGGAAGATTCCGTCGACCCACAGGAGATTTCTTCGGAGCTTCTGGTGCAGAGAGGAGGCAGGCTACCCCCCCCAGCATGCACAAGCAGGAAAACAGTCGAGAAGGCGGCAGGATCAGCGTTACAGAGTTGCAGTAGTCGTCTTTGCTACTATGTTGCAGGTTTGCAGGCTTCCAGCGCGGTCAGCAGTCGTTTCCTTATCAGAAGGTGAAGAGAGAGATGCAGAGGAACTCGGATGAGCTCTTGCATTCGTTATCTAAAGTTTCCCCAGAGACAGAGACCCTAAATAGCCAGAAAAGAGGGTTTGGCTACCTAGGAGAGAGGATAGGCTACTAACACCTGAAGGAGCCTATCAGCAGGAGTCTCTGACGTCACCTGGTGGCACTGGCCACTCAGAGCAGTCCAGTGTGCCAGCAGCACCTCTGTTTCCAAGATGGCAGAGGTCTGGAGCACACTGGAGGAGCTCTGGACACCTCCCAGGGGAGGTGCAGGTCAGGGGAGTGGTCACTCCCCTTTCCTTTGTCCAGTTTCGCGCCAGAGCAGGGGCTAAGGGGTCCCTGAACCGGTGTAGACTGGCTTATGCAGAATTGGGCACATCTGTGCCCAAGAAAGCATTTCCAGAGGCTGGGGGAGGCTACTCCTCCCCTGCCTTCACACCATTTTCCAAAGGGAGAGGGTGTCACACCCTCTCTCAGAGGAAGTTCTTTGTTCTGCCATCCTGGGCCAGGCCTGGCTGGACCCCAGGAGGGCAGATGCCTGTCTGAGGGGTTGGCAGCAGCAGCAGCTGCAGTGAAACCCCAGGAAGGGCAGTTTGGCAGTACCAGGGTCTGTGATACCGACCACTGGGATCATGGGATTGTGCCAACTATGCCAGGATGGCATAGAGGGGGCAATTCCATGATCATAGACATGTTACATGGCCATTTTCGGAGTTACCATTGTGAAGCTACATATAGGTAGTGACCTATATGTAGTGCACACGTGTAATGGTGTCCCCGCACTCACAAAGTTCAGTGAATTGGCTCTGAACAATGTGGGGGCACCTTGGCTAGTGCCAGGGTGCCCACACACTAAGTAACTTTGCACCTAACCTTTACCAGGTAAAGGTTAGACATATAGGTGACTTATAAGTTACTTAAGTGCAGTGTAAAATGGCTGTGAAATAACGTGGACGTTATTTCACTCAGGCTGCAGTGGCAGGCCTGTGTAGGAATTGTCAGAGCTCCCTATGGGTGGCAAAAGAAATGCTGCAGCCCATAGGGATCTCCTGGAACCCCAATACCCTGGGTGCCTCAGTACCATATACTAGGGAATTATAAGGGTGTTCCAGTAAGCCAATGTAAATTGGTAAAAATGGTCACTAGCCTGTTAGTGACAATTTGAAAGTAATGAGAGAGCATAACCACTGAGGTTCTGGTTAGCAGAGCCTCAGTGAGACAGTTAGGCACCACACAGGGAACATATACATGCACACCTATGAGCACTGGGGCCCTGTGTGACAGGGTCCCAGTGACACATACATATAGGCCACAAACCTATGAGCACTGGGGTCCTGACCAGCAGGATCCCAGTGACCCATAACAAACATACTGAAAACATAGTGTTTTCACTATGAGCACTGAGGCCTGACTATCAGGATCCCAGTGAGACAGTGAAAACAGTGACAAACACCCTGACATACACTCACAAAAAGGCCAAAAGTGGGGGTAACAAGGCTAGAAAGAGGCTACCTTCTCACACAACCCCCCCCCCAAACGAAGGACAATAAGGCTAACCTTGGCCAGTTGAGACTTTATTGTCTAAGTGGTGATAAGTAGAGAGTAGCTCTGCAATAGACTGGTTACTCCCCTTATCATCCACTATATGGTTACTTCCCTGTGGGGATGTAAACCACCCTGTTTGAAGTTTTTTAGCTAAGCAACAATGTGAAGATGTATTTTCAGAGTTTCTATCAGTAAGTTTTAGTTTAGAGCAGTGGGAATTGTCCACTGAACCTATTTGTAGTGATGGAAATGCCAGACAGGGATGCTGTCTCAGAAAAGCCATAGCTGGGCAAAAACTTTGTCCATCTGGCTGGAAGAGAGAACAGGGATGCTGTTTCTCTTGAGTTGGAGCAGGGCAGGGATGCTGTCCTATGAGCTCCACACTAGGGCAGGGATGCTGTCCTAAGTGTTGTGAGGTAGTGCAGGGTTTCTGCACTACATTTTCTCTGGGAGGGTTGGAGGGATGCTCCATGTTAACTAAAATGGTGCTGTTTTTCTCACCAATGTTAGTTATCCCACAGAGAGGTACTTCCACCTCAGGGAGTCCAGCTTTGGCAGCTGATGATTCCCTTGGAACAGGTGCCACCCCAGGAGAGGTTTCTCCCACCACAGGAATAGTATCCTGAATGGTTCGGGTGGTTAGGGGATACTGTGATACCCTTTTTACCTGTTGATGGAGAGGGATCCTGAGTTTTCAGGCCTTCTCTCCTTTGCTTTTTCATTTCACTTGAAATGAGAGGGAACAATTCCTCAGGGATGCCCAGCATGGCTGCATGGGCATAAAACTCTACATCAGCCCAACCTGAGGCCTCTAGGTCATTACCTAAGAGACAGTCTACAGGTAAGCTAGGTGATACCGCCACCTGCTTAGGGCCAGTAACTCCACCCCAACTAAACTGAATTATAGCTAAGGGAAGAAACTTAGTGGAGTTATGGACATCAATAATCTTATACTGTTGTCCAATGATGTGTTGTTCAGGAGGCACTAGGTTTTCAGTCACCAAAGTGAAACTGGCACCTGTGTCCCTGTAGGCCAAGGCCTCAACACCATTTATTGAAACTGTCTGCCTGTACTTATCCATTGTAAGGGGACAAGCAGCCAGTGTGGCAAGGCCAGTGCCACTAGGTGTGACAGAAACTGTCTTGGGACTGACTACCCCAGTTTCTACTATGGACCCATAAGTGAACCCAACTACACCCTTTGTTTGACTGTTGCCAGCAGTCCCACCACTAGTACCACTACTGCTAGGGGCACTAGAGCTTGATGTATTAGTGGTGGTAGGCTCAGGGGGTTTACCTGGACAGGACTTATCCCCTGGCCTATGGCCTCTATTTTTACACACAAAGCACCAAGGCTTTTTAATGTGTGCAGGTTGGGAAGAAGAGGAAGAATTTGTTTTATCCCCACCCTCTGAAGAGTGTTTAAGATTTGAAGTGGGATCTTTGGTTTTACCCTTATCCCCATGCTTATCTTGAGATTTTTCACCATCTTTCTTCTTATTGCCATCTTTGTCACCCCCTGTATGAACTTTTCTGTTCACCCTTGTTCTGACCCATTTGTCTGCCTTCTTTCCCAATTCTTGGGGAGAGGTCAGATCAGAGTCTACCAGGTACTGGTGCAACAAATCAGACACACAATTATTAAGTATATGCTCTCTCAGGATTGTGTTATACAGGCTGTCATAATCAGTAACTTTACTGCCATGTAACCACCCCTCCAAGGCCTTCACTGAATGGTCAATAAAATCAACCCAGTCTTGTGAAGACTCCTTTTTGGTCTCTCTGAACTTTATCCTGTACTGTTCAGTGGTTAAGCCATAACCATCTAGGAGTGCATTCTTAAGAACTTGGAAATTATTAGCATCATTTTCTTTCACAGTAAGGAGCCTATCCCTACCTTTTCCACTAAATGATAGCCATAGGATAGCAGCCCACTGCCTTTGAGGGACATCCTGTACAACACAGGCCCTCTCAAGTGCAGCAAACCACTTGTTAATGTCATCCCCCTCCTTATAAGGGGGAACTATCTTGTGCAGATTCCTGGAATCATGCTCTTTTGCAGGATGACTATGGGGAATACTGCTGCTGCCACCATGGGTATCTAAACCCAACTTCTGTCTTTCCTTCTCTAATTCAAAAGACTGTCTATCCAAATCCAGCTGTTGCTTTTTAAGCTTCAGTCTGGTTTGTTCCACCCTCAACTTATTGAGTTCCCTCTCTAACATTCTGTCATCAGGGTTGGTGGGAGGGACATTTCTAGAAACAGAGCTGTGATGGGAATGAACAGAAGGAGACCTGTCCCTTACAGAAGCCACCCTAACAGCTTGGTTTACAGAAACATTACTACCAGTATGGCGAGAATAAATGCTTTTGCTATGATGTGAGACAACACTATTTATTTGGTGTGGCTCATCATCATTACCATCTATGCTAGATTGTCTAGTAATGGGCAGGCTAGGAAGTTTCTTTCCTGAATCTTTTCCTGGGGGAGTCCCTGAATCAGATTGGGAACTATTAGGTACTTTTTCAACAGATGGGGCACCTATGGCCTTATCCTGTTCTCTAAGCATGTTAAGTAACAGTTCCAAGGAAGGATTTTTCCCTACACTCAAACCTCTCTCTATACAGAGACTCCTTGCTCTTTTCCAGCTAAGGTTGTCATATGCAAGTTTGGACAGATCAACAGTTTGGCCTGTGCCAGACATTTTTTAGAGAGAGTTAAAGTGATAGAAAAAGAGAAAAAGTTTTCAGAACTTTTTGGAAAGACAGAAAAAACTTTTTAAACTTTTAAGAACGTTTTGAAAGTTTTAGAAGTACTTTTCAGCACTTAGAAAAGAGTGAAAAGAGGAAATGCAAAACTTTTTGGCTATGTGTATATACACTGACCTTGTTTTGTATATTTTTCTCTTATGAAAAGTACAATGACAAGAGTGGTAAGTAGTCTCAAGCACTTATCCCACCACTGCACAACCAATGTAGGAGGCTGGACTGGCTTGTAGTGAGTACCAAGGGGTACTTGCACCTTGCACCAGGCCCAGTTATCCCTTATTAGTGTATAGGGTGTCTAGCAGCTTAGGCTGATAGATAATGGTAGCTTAGCAGAGCAGCTTAGGCTGAACTAGGAGACGTGTGAAGCTACTACAGTACCACTTAGTGTCATATGCACAATATCATAAGAAAACACAATACACAGTTATACTAAAAATAAAGGTACTTTATTTTTATGACAATATGCCAAAGTATCTTAGAGTGTACCCTCAGTGAGAGGATAGGAAATATACACAAGATATATATACACAATAGCAAAAATATGCAGTATAGTCTTAGAAAACAGTGCAAACAATGTATAGTTACAATAGGATGCAATGGGGAAACATAGGGATAGGGGCAACACAAACCATATACTCCAAAAGTGGAATGCGAACCACGAATGGACCCCAAACCTATGTGACCTTGTAGAGGGTCGCTGGGACTATTAGAAAATAGTGAGAGTTAGAAAAATAACCCTCCCCAAGACCCTGAAAAGTGAGTGCAAAGTGCACTACAGTTCCCCTAAGGACAAAGAAGTCGTGTTAGAGGAATAATGCGGGAAAGACACAAACCAGCAATGCAACAACTGTGGATTTCCAATCTAGGGTACCTGTGGAACAAGGGGAACAAGTCCAAAAGTCACAAGCAAGTCGGAGAGGGGCAGATGCCCAGGAAATGCCAGCTGCGGGTGCAAAGAAGCTTCGACTGGACAGAAGAAGCTGAGGTTTCTGCAGGAACAAAAAGGGCTAGAGACTTCCCCTTTGGTGGACGGATCTCTCTTGCCGTGGAGAGTCGTGCAGAAGTGTTTTCCCGCTGAAAGAACGCCAACAAGCCTTGCTAGCTTCAAATCATGCGTTTGGCGATTTTGGACGCTGCTGGGGCCCAGGAAGGACCAGGAGGTCGCAAATTGGACCTGAAGAGAGAGGGGACGTCGTGCAAGACAAAGAGCCCTCACTGAAGCAGGTAGCACCCGGACAAGTGCCAGAAACAGGCACTACGAGGATGCGTGAAACGGTGCTTGCCAAAGTTGCACAAAGGAGTCCCACGTCGCCGGAGACCAACTTAGAAAGTCGTGCAATACAGGTTAGAGTGCCGTGGATGCAGGCTTGGCTGTGCACAAAGGATTTCCGCTGGAAGTGCACAGGGGTCGGAGTAGCTGCAAAGTCGCAGTTCCCAGCAATGCAGCCCAGCGAGGTGAGGCAAGGACTTACCTCCACCAAACTTGGGCTGAAGAGTCACTGGACTGTGGGGGTCACTTGGACAGAGTCGCTGGATTCGAGGGACCTCGCTCGTCGTGCTGAGAGGAGACCCAAGGGACCGGTAATGCAGCTTTTTGGTGCCTGCGGTTGCAGGGGGAAGATTTCGTCGACCCACGGGAGATTTCTTCGGAGCTTCTGGTGCAGAGAGGAGGCAGGCTACCCCCCCAGCATGCACAAGCAGGAAAACAGTTTAGAAGATGGCAGGATCAGCGTTACAGAGTTGCAGTAGTCGTGTTTGCTACTATGTTGCAGGTTTGCAGGCTTCCAGCGCGGTCAGCAGTCGTTTCCTTATCAGAAGGTGAAGAGAGAGATGCAGAGGAACTCGGATGAGCTCTTGCATTCGTTATCTAAAGTTTCCCCAGAGACAGAGACCCTAAATAGCCAGAAAAGAGGGTTTGGCTACCTAGGAGAGAGGATAGGCTACTAACACCTGAAGGAGCCTATCAGCAGGAGTCTCTGACTTCACCTGGTGGCACTGGCCACTCAGAGCAGTCCAGTGTGCCAGCAGCACCTCTGTTTCCAAGATGGCAGAGGTCTGGAGCACACTGGAGGAGCTCTGGACACCTCCCAGGGGAAGTGCAGGTCAGGGGAGTGGTCACTCCCCTTTCCTTTGTCCAGTTTCGCGCCAGAGCAGGGGCTAAGGGGTCCCTGAACCGGTGTAGACTGGCTTATGCAGAATTGGGCACATCTGTGCCCAAGAAAGCATTTCCAGAGGCTGGGGGAGGCTACTCCTCCCCTGCCTTCACCCCATTTTCCAAAGGGAGAGGGTGTCACACCCTCTCTCAGAGGAAGTTCTTTGTTCTGCCATCCTGGGCCAGGCCTGGCTGGACCCCAGGAGGGCAGATGCCTGTCTGAGGGGTTGGCAGCAGCTGCAGTGAAACCCCAGGAAGGGCAGTTTGGCAGTACCAGGGTCTGTGCTACCGACCACTGGGATCATGGGATTGTGCCAACTATGCCAGGATGGCATAGAGGGGACAATTCCATGATCATAGACATGTTACATGGCCATTTTCGGAGTTACCATTGTGAAGCTACATATAGGTAGTGACCTATATGTAGTGCACGCGTGTAATGGTGTCCCCGCACTCACAAAGTTCAGTGAATTGGCTCTGAACAATGTGGGGGCACCTTGGCTAGTGCCAGGGTGCCCACACACTAAGTAACTTTGCACCTAACCTTTACCAGGTAAAGGTTAGACATATAGGTGACTTATAAGTTACTTAAGTGCAGTGTAAAATGGCTGTAAAATAACGTGGACGTTATTTCACTCAGGCTGCAGTGGCAGGCCTGTGTAGGAATTGTCAGAGCTCCCTATGGGTGGCAAAAGAAATGCTGCAGCCCATAGGGATCTCCTGGAACCCCAATACCCTGGGTACCTCAGTACCATATACTAGGGAATTATAAGGGTGTTCCAGTAAGCCAATGTAAATTGGTAAAAATGGTCACTAGCCTGTTAGTGACAATTTGAAAGTAATGAGAGAGCATAACCACTGAGGTTCTGGTTAGCAGAGCCTCAGTGAGACAGTTAGGCACCACACAGGGAACATATACATGCACACCTATGAGCACTGGGGCCCTGTGTGACAGGGTCCCAGTGACACATACATATAGGCCACAAACCTATGAGCACTGGGGTCCTGACCAGCAGGATCCCAGTGACCCATAACAAACATACTGAAAACATAGTGTTTTCACTATGAGCACTGAGGCCTGGCTATCAGGATCCCAGTGAGACAGTGAAAACAGTGACAAACACCCTGACATACACTCACAAACAGGCCAAAAGTGGGGGTAACAAGGCTAGAAAGAGGCTACCTTCTCACACCAGCTTTTCCCCAAGTCTCCTGATAAAAATGGTACCTCACTTGTGGGGGCAGGCCTAGCGCCTGCGACAGCAAAAAACCCAAAACACAACGTGGACACATCACTTTTTCACAAAGAAAACAGAGCTGTTTTTTGCAAAGTGTCTAGCTGTGGATTTTGGCCTCTAGCTCAGCCTGCACCTAGGGAAACCTAGCAAACCTGCACTGTTTTGAAAACTAGACACCTAGGGGAGTCCAAGATGGGGTGACTTCTGGGGTTCTGACCAGGTTCTGTTACCCAGAATCCTTTGCAAACCTCAAAATGTGGCCAAAAAACACTTTTTTCTCTCATTTCGGTGACAGAAAGTTCTGGAATCAGAGAGGAGCCACAAATTTACTTCCACCCAGCGTTCTCCCAAAACGCCCGATAAAAATTGTACCTTACTTTTGTGGGTGGGCCTACTCCCCGCGAAAGGAAATGCCCCAAAACACTATCTGGACACATCAAAATTATCAAATACAAAACTACCTGTTTTTGCGGGAGGCACCTGTGTTTTTGGTCCTGGGCTCAGCACCCTTCTAGGGAAACCTACCAAACCCAGACATTTCTGAAAACTAGACACCAAAGGGAGTCCAGTGAGGTGTGACTTGCGTGGATCCCCCAATTTACTTACCCAGAATCCTAAGGAAACCTCAAATTTAGCTAAAAAATCACATTTTTCCCACATTTCTGTGTGGGATCACCGCACTGGGACAAATTTCATATCACCCAATGTTCCCCTTAGTCTACCGGTAGAAATATTACCTCATTTGTGTAGGTGGGCCAAGTGCTTGTGAAAGAGAAGAGCCAAAAACATGTTGATATTGAGGGGGAACCAAAGGGGGTCCAAAAGGGCAGTTTGCAAAAAAACATTTTTAAGCTGACAAGTGCAGCAGAATTTTTATCGGTATAGATGAGAAAATGCTGGGTGGTAGGAGTTTTGTGGATTCCTGCAGATTACGGAAGGTTCCATCACAAAAACGTGGGAAAAATGTGTGCTTTCCAGCAGAGTTGGAGGTTTGCAGGGCATTGTGGGTAAAAAAATGGTGCGGGGTGCATGTGAATCACCACCCTGGAATCACCCAAATGTTTAGTTTTCAGATGTGTCTAGGTCTTGTGGATGTTTCTACATGGCAGCGTCCCAAAGTCCATAAAGTGCAACCCTGACCATTTCAAGTGGGACGATTTTGAGAGTTAGCCAAGCTCTCATGGCCCAAATGTAAAAACCAAAACCCAAAATAATCAAATGTCTTCCTGCTTGCTGTGGGATAAGATGTTTTAGAGTGCGGGTAGAGCTGAAAGACTGTTACCCCCTTCAGTTGGGGTGGGGCCATAACCAGGCCCATACTGGTTGGTAGCCACCACCCCATTATTTGTTTTTGTTTTAAATTCCCTGGGATCGAGTAGACTTTCTGACCCACTGGGGTGTGGATCAGGTGTAATTGCCCACTGGTGGACAGAACAACTTTGGCCCCATTTGGGGGCAGATATGGCCAACAGTAAAGTGCCCCCATGGGAAGCGACCCTTACCCAAGGGGCTGCCCCTTAAAGAAAACACATGCATACACACACACCAATCCCTGGTGCCTAAGGGGTTTCTGCCACCCTTGGGTCAGATTGGCCTAACACAAATTGGCCGATCTGCCCCCTAGGGGGGCAGAAATGGTGTAAATACGATTTGCCCCCCAGGGGAGCGACCCTTGCCTAAGGGGTCGCTCCCCACCTCTAAAAAACAAAACAAACAAAAAATTAGCCCTGGCTCCTATATGTTTCTGCCCCCGGGGGGAAGAAATGGCCTAAAAAAAATCCCCCCCAGGGAGTGACCCTTGCCTATGGGGTCGCTCCCCTTGCGTGAAATTGGCGCCAAAAAAAAGATCCCCGGTACCTAGTGGTTTCTGCCTCCCTTGTGGGCAGATTGAACAAAAAAAAAAATGGGCTGATCTGCCCCCAAGGGGGGCAGAAATTGTCTAAATACAATGTGCCCCCCAGGGGAGCGACCCTTGCCTAAGGTGTCGCTCCCAACCTCTAAAAAACAAAACAAAAAAAACAACAAAAAAAACTAAAATGTATCCCCGGCGCCTAGAGGTTTTTGCCCCCCCAGGGGCAGATCGGCCTAATAACAATAGGCCGATCTGCCCCCGGGGGGGGCAGAAATGGCGTAAAATAAATCCCCCCTCCCCCGGGGAGCAACCCTTGCCTAAGAGGTCGCGTCCCTTCCATGAATTTGGTTTAGAAAAAAAAACTCCCTAGTGTCTAGTGGTTTCTTCCCCCCTTGGGGGCAGACTGGCCTCATAAAAATAGGCCGATCTGCCCCCAAGGGGGGCAGAAATGGCCTAAGATAATTTGCCCCCTAGGGAGCGACCCTTGCCTAAGGGGTCACTCCCCAACTAAAAAACAACAACAAAAACACACAAAAAAACAAACAAAAATGATCCCTGGAGCCTAGTGGATTCTGCCCCCCCGGGGGCAGATCGGCCTAACAATAGGCCAATCTGCCCCCAGGGGGAGCAGAAAAGGCCTTGCAAAATATTGCCCCCCTGGGGAGCGACCCTTGCCCAAGGGGTCGCTCCCCTTATGCAAGTTTAATTTTGCACAGTAAATCCCTGGTGTCTAGTGGGCATTTAAAAAGCTGAATTGCTTTACAATCCGGCTATTGAAATGCTCAGAGCAGACTTCAAAGGGAAGGACAATTCCTTTCCTTTCCTTTGAAGCCTCTCAGGGCCCCATCACATGATCGGAAGAGAAATGCTTTGCATTTCTCTTCCTATCCAGCGCAATGGGGAAGTGGTCTGGGGGGTTCGGGGGGTCAGGGGTGGAAAGGGAAGGGCTTACCCTTCCATCCCTCCCTTGGGGGGGTGGGAGGGAAGCCCACAGAGGTACCGCTAGCGTACCCTCTGAGCTCAGTGCCCAGGGCGTAATGGTTACGTTCTCGGCACATGAGCACTGTGCAGCGGGACGTAACCATTACGTCCGCGGCACAGAAGGGGTTAATACATGGGGTCATCAATCTGCCTATTTCAACACTTTAATTCACATCATGCTTAAAACACATTCCTGTGGGCAGATATGAAAGGCTAGGAGATAGTAACATACACGAGGTGTGGGAGCTACCCTTCTCATGCAAATGTCTCAGTGGCATGAGGGAGGTCTTTCTTAGTGGTAGTGAAGGCGAGACATCTGTCAGCCATTCGATGGTTTGTAAACAGCTGCCCTTGCACGGGGCATGCAATGCTTCAGCAGCTAACTTGGCTTGTTATCTGAAGGGAGTCCCAGTCCCCTTGATTAGACCTGCGTTCCAGGTGCTCTCGAATGGTAGCAATGAGTTCTTTAACAGAGAGAGTTGTTGTGGGATGCGAGCTGGAATAGTTTATGGTGTTTTGGTCTCCAAAATTGTTATATGTTGTGAGAATGGACTTTTTCCTCCTACACGACAGAGAGAAGAAGCTGAGATTTGGCCCCATATCGCTACTTCAAATGTAAATTTTGACAAGTTGAGCAGACTCAAGGTTTATTGTTTCAAAAACATGTGGCACTTACATCTGCATGCGAGACCTATGTGTTTCAGGTTGCGAGGTCATCCACAAGTCTTTTTTCAGTACTAACTTTCCTAGACACTTTGGTGAACTTGTGGGACAGATATTTAATGCGGCCAGTACTACTGAAATCGCACATTTCTCTAAGGCTTTTGGTTCTGGTTCAATATTTTCCAATATTTTTTGAGGATTTCCGATAACTTTGGCTATCATAGGTGGCATTTTGTTGTTGCTATTTTTTTTGCGCAATCGCTGTCTCTTCACAACAAGGAGGACTAAAAGCGCTTCCACCTGCGCAGCTGTGTCGTGAGGCATTATGCAATACTTTGGAGCACCACTCCTGGAGCGATTGTAGTGTAACTGGTTTCTGTCATTCAGACCGGTTTTGCATTGTGTGAAGCCCATTTTTGGTGCCTCTTGTGCCCCTTTGAATCTGCACTGAAAGATTGTCTTTCTTCGCAGCACTTGCTTTCATTGGACGCTGATCTGTTGATGTTCACGCAGAGCGCTCATCACCAGACATGCACATGTAGGGCGCTTTTGCTACGGGAAGCTGTTTATGAGTTGTCCTTTGTGGATCATGCAGCTGTAAATTCACTGTTTGGCACACCACGGAATGCTGCTGCCTCGGCTGGAGCTCAGGCTTTGGAACACGAATGCCCCCCGTATTTCCTTGGTGATGAACTTCCTACTTTACCACCTGCTGAAGTGGTAGATTTCCTATCTTCAATTATCCTGCATCCAATTAGTGACTTTAAAAATGACTCTGACTTTTAAAATTTGTCTTTTCTTAACTCCACAATTAACATTTTCAATTGTCCTTTTAATCCATGCTTAAGTATCTTTTAACTTGTCATTATTGACATTCCCATATAAATGCTTTCAGATTAATTTTAATAGCTTTCAAATATTCAAATAGGCTTTGAACCACCTTTGAAACGGCAAGGGGACTTTAGCTATAAGTTTATACACATTATTTTAGCATATTAGGCCTGCCGCTGTGCACTTTGGCCTAGATATCTTTTATTCAGCTTTATTTTATTATTTTAACATTAGCTACATTTGCTGTCTTGTTTTATTTTCCCTATGCATTCTTAAACAAGACATTTCTCTCACTCTGTGCTTTTCTCAAGGCTGCAGTAAGTTAGGTTGCTGGCAAAAGTGGTCTGTTTTGTCTCCAATGTTCACAGAAACATACATACTCTTACGTGCGGATCCTTTCTTGGAACATCAGATGTTTTATTATAAAAACACTACTTTGACCGATGTGCGTTAGAGGGAGATTCCAACCAGCTGACCACAACTCTTTGCTGATTGCTGATTACTTCACTACAGCTGCTTCTGTAGACTACAGGCCTCTTTCTCAGGTATGAGGGATGATGTCTTCTGAGGGGGAACCCGAAAGGCAGAATTAGAGCTTAGCATGCTGTGCTCTAACCTAGCTTAGGTAGGAATTACCTCTACAACCTTAGTGACAATATGGTAGTGTTATTCTTGTGTTTGTCGCCCTGGTTATTGCAATACATGCTTTATTATCTAAGATGCAGTTACTTCAATAAAACCTTATTGAACTATACTCTGCCTCTGATTGTCCTTTCACATGTGAGACTAAAGTAACTGAGAGAAACCGATGAAATCTGAGTGACCACGATCCCCCTAAGGAGTAATATATGTCATGCGCCCGGTTGCCCCAATCACCCTTGCTCTTGGGTGGAGATGAGGCACTGCTAGTTAGCCAGAATAAAGCCGGATGAGGCCGACAGGTGTCACATTGTGAGGGATCAGACTCAGTCCCCCACAGTACAGGTGAGTCTGCCGCCCAAATCCAGTAGTCTCATTAGGATAATGAGAACCTATGCAACAGTAGAGAAGAAAAAAGAGAGGAGAAAATGTTCAAAATGGTGGGTGTAATCCTGTGAGAGTGGGAGCAGCAGGTTGAAAGAGTTAAACTCTCTGAAATACCAGAGTTAAAATATAAACAAAAACTCATCATACTGCTCCCTACTAGCTCACACATCATTTCCATGAATGTAGAAATCTTTAGTTGTCCAAAATCTGCTCCTCTGTGGAAAAGTCTCCTCAGCGGCTTGGAAGCGACATTATCAAGCAGCCATCTTGTTTTCCCCTGTGCGCGATCCTGTGCCCGTCTCATAGTTTTAAATACCTATAAAACTTATAATCAGCTCTCTCTTCCCCCATAAATTAATGTTTAACTACCCTGCTCCTGTCTTCATTGAAATATATGCTTAGATAACCAGACCCTCTGTCCTAATATGTACCATTACTACTACTCCAGTTTAAATTAAATTACTCCTATAATTTCAGTTAATAACATAAGTACTAATAGCAACTAGCTGCTACACCAATACAGTGCTGCTGGCACCTCTACTAACTGTAGTACTCCTACTAATTCCACTGTTGTGTAAACTATTACATCTGACCCTGTCACTGCCTCCACTACTGCTAACAACGCACTAGTAAATATTTTACTAATACTGCTCATACACTTACTATTGCTATTCCTTTGAGTTTTACTTGTACTACTACTTTCAGAATATTCAGTGTACAGTTATGTTAAATTATAGTATTCAGATTTAGGGGGTCATTCCGACCCCGGTGGGCGGCGCCCGCCGGGCGGAGACCGCCAGAAAACCGCACCGTGGTCAAATGACCGCGGCCGTCATTCTGACTTTCCCGCTGGGCGGGCGGGCGACCGCCAAAAGGCCGCCCGCCCAGCGGGAAAGCCCCAGCAACGATGAAGCCGGCTCCGAATGGAGCCGGCGGAGTTGCTGGTGTGCGATGGGTGCAGTGGCACCCTTCGCGATTTTCAGTGTCTGCTTTGCAGACACTGAAAATCTGAATGGGGCCCTGTTAGGGGGCCCCTGCAGTGCCCATGCCAGTGGCATGGGCACTGCAGGGGCCCCCAGGGGCCCCACGACACCTGTTCCCGCCAGCCTCTTCCTGGCGGTGTAAACCGCCAGGAACAGGCTGGCGGGAAGGGGGTCGGAATCCCCATGGCGGCGCTGCTTGCAGCGCTGCCGTGGAGGATTCTCTGGGGCAGGGGAAAACCGGCGGGAAACCGCTGGTTCCCCTTTTCTGACCACGGCTTTACCGCCGCGGTCAGAATTGCCCCTGAAGCACCGCCAGCCTGTTGGCGGTGCTTCCTCCGTCCCCGGCCCTGGCGGTCCATGACCGCCAGGGTCGGAATGACCCCCTTAGTGTTTTAGTACATTTCGTATGTGGGTGCCCTTTTCTGAGCATTTATAAAGTTTGTCAACTTGACTGGAGGAACAATTGTGTGACAGTGTTGGTTGTTTTGTCAGTATTTGCTTTTATATGGTTAAGATTCAAAACATTTAGGATGAGTTCAAGTGAAAATAAAGTGATGTTGTTCTAAAAAGATTTTTCTGTTGTTTTCTGTGTAAGATGGCTGTGCCATAGAGCTTTATTTTAGTGGTTACCTGTGTTCTTTAAAAGTAATGGGCATAATCTTTGACTCTAATTTCAGTGAGCAAGCCTGACTTCTAAGTGGGATCACTCTATCCCCTCTGACTCACTCACACTGACTCAGTTTTACTTTGCCTCATTCTCACTCTGACTGACTCATTCAAACTCACTCTTTCTGAGTTAGTTTAACTCAGTGTCTATCAATTGCATTCATTCGCACTCAGCCCCAATCACTTTTTCTCAATCAATCTCTCTGACTCACCTACCATTCATTCTCACTCTGACTCCCCTAGTCTTACTCAGTCTCACTCATTTCCACTTAGTCCCACTCATTTGGACTCACTCTGTCTCACTCATTTTCTGACTTAATCAGTCTTTCTCATTCTCTGACTCAGCCTTACTCATTCTCTGGCTCACTCAGAGTGTAACTCACTCAGGGGCATATTTTAACTATGTTTCTGCTGAATTAGTGTCATTTTTATATGCAATTTCCGCACAAACTGACCTCCATATTTATATTTTGAGGCTAGACCTGTCAAGCGTCAAAATATAGGAGTAAACACCATTTTTGGGATGCAGGAAACCTCCTTGTATCACTGAGATGCAAGGTAGGCGTTCCTGTCCAAAAAATGACTCTACGCCCCCAGCGCCTTTTTTATCCTCCCATTTTAAAAAGGTACACCGGGGGAGGGCCTAAATAATGAAGCTGAGCCTGCTTAACGCCATTATTTAACACCTGTGTCAGAGCAGGCATTAGGGGACCTATGGAACCATTTCCATGGTCAAACACCATGGAAAGAGCCCACAGGCACCCACCCCAAGCTCCAGGAACACCCACACCCACACCAGAGGTTGGGGGGACCCCATCACAGGTAAGTAGGGTGAGTAGAAGTAAGTATTTTAAAATTATTTTTAAAGTGCCAATGGGGACCATGAAATGGGCCCTCCTACATAGCACTGGGAGCAATGGCCATGCCCAGGGGACACTTGTACCCAGTGCTGGCCATTGGGGTGGTCGGCATGACTCCCGTCTTTTATGAGACAGGAGTCATTTGATATGGATGATTTTGTGTCAGGAAATGATGCAACGCAGGTTAACAGCATTTTTTTTGCCTCTAACCAGCCTAGCGTCATTTTTTGAGGCAAAACTCCCTTCCCCTCTACCCCCACCCTCACCCGAATAACGTCATTTTTCCAGACACTAGCCACCTTTTGCATCAGCTTGTGGGATTCTATAAATTTTGCACCCAGCTAGTGCTCTGGAATGACTCAAGCCGGCGCTATACGTTTTGACCCAAAACTGCATTTGCGCTGTTTTGCATCAAAAAGTATTAATATGGGCCCCATTCTCACTCATTCCCTGTCAGTCTCACTTAGTCCCACTTATTTTCACTTATTCTCAGATAATCAGTCTTACCCAGATTCATTCAATCTCACTGACTCACCTAGCCTCAATCATTCTCATTAGTTCCTGGTCAATCCCACTGATTAAAACTAACTCTGACAAAATGAGTGTCATTGATTCTCACTCTGTCTCACTCATTCTGACTCTCTGAGACTGTGACTCACAAAGTCTTGCTCACAGTAATACTCACTATTATTCTCCCTCATGGTTACACTCACTGTCATTCTCCCTCACAGTTACACTCATTGTCATTCTCCCTCATTGACTATTATTCATGCACAGTAGTACTCATTCTTCCTATCAATCATTGTCAATCATTGACTCCCTCCGCTGACTCTCTTATTTTCACTTACACACACATACACACATAAAAACACACACACACATGCACATGCTGTCTCTCACAGAAACACTGTTACCCACAAACACACATATTTATCCGTATGTACAGCATACCACATTTAAAAGCTGTAAAGCTTTATACTTATCTTGCTGCAGGTCCCTTTTGGAAGATTTCTCCTTTCAGCTTCAGGTGCATGGGCATGAAGCTGACACCTCAAACTTGTGCAGCAGCAGATTTTAGGTTTTTGCCCCTCCTCTTGCAATCTACCCTCTGTGCGTCTGAGTCAGCCATCAGATAGAGACTGTTGCCGGACAGAAGGAAGTTGGCATTTGTATTATACCCATACTGAATAATAGACTATTATTCACTCTGTGTTTAACAAAAACAAACAGGCCAGAATACAAAGAAGGAGTAGCCCATTAAGAGGACCCACCACAGCTTTATCTTTTTCTCTCGGTTGGGTAGAATTATATCTCCTTTTCTCAGCTAGGGAACTGCACTCTCTATGTTAGCATCACTAGTTTGTACTTGACAGTATAATATGTTCATGGTAATAGTATGTGCAGGATTCTAGAATCTATTGTGGTGTGGTTCACGAGTATGCTATGGATTTGGCCCCGCTTTTTCTAGTGTTTTGTAGGGCTTGGCCAAGTTCACAGAGTTCTACTCCACAGAATTCAGAGGAGTTGGTATGCAACTCTATGGAATTCTGCAGAATTCCGTGGGCCGTGGAGTGCTGTCTGCCCTGGCCTGAATGCACCTGATCTCGTAATAGTTAAGCAGGGTCAGTCCTTTGCTTCCGAGATTGGACGCATTCACACCAGGACAGGTGGGAGCCAGAGCTTCTGTTTTCAGGCCTCTTGTACACCAGCCTGCACCATGTGCACACAGGGCAGGCGGGTGCACAAGAGGCCTGAAACTGCAGTTTAGACAGTGAAAGCTGCCATTTCAGGCCTGTGGTGCACTGCACACGGGGCAGGCCGGTGCACAAGAAGCCTGGGCAGGCAGGTGCACAAGGGGCCTGAAACGGCAGCTTTTGCTGTCTACAGCCCTGCTCTGAATTCGGGCCTGGGCTATAGGCAGCAAAAGCTGCTGTTTCAGACCTCTTGTGCACCAGTGTGCACAGAAAACAATTAGGACTTACTTGAGTCCTCCCAGGTGGTCCTTGCTGCCAGCAGCATGGCTCTCTGTCTCCCTCTGTCCCCTGCTCCTGGGTTGCTGGTGGAGGGAGACCTGGATCCGGAGTTGGCACCAGTGAGCAGCTCCATCGTTGACGTTGGGCCAAGTGCGCACTACAGCCTAGCGATGGGCCACACAGCGCAAGCGCAGACTGTCTGCGCTTGCACTGTGAGGCCCATAACTAAGCTGCAGTGTGCATATGGTGAGCTCCGCTCCGCTGGTGGGGCTAGCTGAGTTTTTGGTTGAATTCAACGCTCCAAGTGTAGTGCAGAGTTCCAAAAACTCTGTTAGCTCTGCAGAGCTCACCGGCCACCACTATACTTTTGGCTTTGATACTCTGTTGTACATTGTTTGTCCTGAGTGTGCTGCTTGAGTATGATCATTTGAGGGTGAGGTTGTATTGATGGTGCATGATGTTATTGTTAACTGTAAAGTCTTGTAGTATTTCAGAAGAATATTCAAATAAGGGTTATCAAAGTTGAATCTTGTGTGTAACACAGAATGGGTCTGATTTAGAGTGTGGAAGATGATTTTATGTGTCAGAGCAATGGAGTAAAGCACTCTGTCACCCCGATGGACATCCCATTCACCAAATCTAGAGATGTCCATTGGTTCCACAGACATCTCTTAATAATGGCAGGTATTGTCATCACTGTGGTTCCTTGTAACGTTGTAAAATTTTGATGGCTTCCTTCATCAAACAGGATGCATAGTTTTACTTTTTTTAAAACAAACTCACAAAGCACAGATGTGTATTTGACAAGGTAAAAGTAATGATCCCTACACCATGTACGTTTTCTCCCATGGTGTGGGGGATTTTTTTCTTTTTACGGTCCCTCTGATAAACAGCAAAAAACATCCATCTGACTGCTCACTCTAAATTAGGCGGACGGTCAAACAGCTAAGCTCTGATGGCCCATACTCCACAAGGCCATCGGAGTTTGGCCGAGATGGATTCAAACTCATGTTTGAGCGGATTCAGTGGTGTGGGACCCTGCATGACCCACTTTTGTGGAGTGTGTTGCATTTCTCTCATGTGACTCCTGACTGCATGCTCATTGTGCTTGGTGCCCATGTCATAGGTGACGACCCTCAGAGGTGTGTGCATTTCAGGAGCCGTGCCTTATCCTACCTTGTGTGTCCCCTCTGAACTTGCATCTTTTGTGTGTGTTGCCAGGTCATCTGGTGCTACTCAGAAATTGTGCCTCATTCCAGGGAGGCACAGCATTGGAATCCTTCGTGTTTGTGCTCAAGGATTCTCTGGTGCAAATCAGCCCATCATGCACCAGGCGCTGTGCCTCATTCCAGGGAGTTATGACATTGAGGGCCATATTTATACTTTTTGACGCAAAACTGCGCCAACGCAGTTTTGCGTCAAAAATATTACCTCCGGCTAACGCCATTTCTTTGTGCCATGCGGGTGTGAAATTTATACTTTGACGCACGACGGCGCAAACCACAGGTGTGAGTCATTTTTTTTACTAAAACCAATGCGTCACGTCGTAAAGGAAAACAACGTTTACGCAGGGAAAATGACTGTGAGCCGGTTTACGACATCGCAAACCGGATACGCGCCGTTTTTTTATGCAATTGCGGCAAAAAGCACTGCAAACACTGCAAAATGTGCATAGGAGAGCCAAAATGGATCCCAGATGGTTGCACAGACCCCAGGAAGATGACAACAGACCAGGAAACAGCCAGGAGGACCCACAGAAGACCCAGGACAGGGAGAAGAAGACAAGAAAGTGTTGCTTCAGTGCAGAGGAGCAGGAAATTCTGGTTAAAGAGGTGAAGGAACACCAGCACCAACTGTTTTTCACCTCAAAGTTGCCAATCAGTAGGAGAGAGGCAATATGGCAACAAATTGTTGACAAGATCAACAGTGTGGCAGAAGTACGGAGAACAGTCATCGAGTGCAAGAAACGCTGGCATGACTGGAAGCGCAGGACCAAGGAAAAGATGGCAAGGAACAGGAAGGCAGCACTGCAGACTGGAGGTGGGAGTCCAGCTCCGCAGGAGGCCCTGGACCACATGGAGGAGATGGTCGCAGTCGTCATCCCTGTGGAGATCGTCACAGGGATTCAAGGACAGGACAGCGCAGACTACCAGGAGACAACACAAATGCACGGTGAGTCACATGGGGTATTAAATTGCACAAATGTTAAATGAAAGCAGGGGGGTGGACATACCTACTACCCAATGCATGTAAGTCATGAAATTCAGGGAGTGGAATGGGTAAAGGGGCACAGCATGGGGGCATGGGCCTTTCAGAGGAAACCTGGGGCACACTACTACACAACTCCAACAACCTTTGCATGGGGGTATACTGCCATGCCAAGAATGTTGGAAAGGTAAAGCCAGGCCAGGAGGGCAGGGAACAACGTAAAACTGGCAGCTCGTCACACGTCAGCCAGTATTCTCCCTACATGAACTAGGGTCCAATTAACAACCTCTGGCCATACCTGCAAGTGGAATGTAACATTGAAAACAGTTGCCACTACCACCTCTGCTGTGTGTGCAGGTCAAGTAGCTAATGGCAGTAACGTCCCCAGGGATCAAACACACCCAAATTAGAGGGTTCAGAATGACAACGTTATCAATCCCCTGTAATCAAGACAAATGTTCCAATCCAGTAAAATGTGATTGTCCAAAGTTGCTACAAACATCAGCCATTGTTATTAACATTAATAGGTACACGGCACTAATGCCATAGACATGCTGCATATGTCAGGGTCCACCCTTTGCCTGGGTCACAATAGCTCCAATGACACCATGCAACATCCCAAATGTCATACTGGTCAGACAACAGCATTTAGGGGGAGGACACGTGTAACTGGTTATAGAAATACACCTGCACAGTCAGAGGATGAAATGGAACACTGCTAGGACTATCAGTGCAATCCAATGTACCACACATTCCCCAACATCAGCAGTACACATTACCAATGCTGACATCCATATTGTGCCATAACAAAGCTATACATAGTATATGCTAGATCTCAACTACATATAGGTGGATGTGAAATATCAGAGACTGGGGCAGGTCCAGATTGTTATTTGTGGTGCTAGTGCCATCAGAGCACTCACAGCCAGTGAAGGCCTCACGATGGGAATGGAAGTAGACGGAGGGTTGAGTAGGACAAAAACGTGGCAATTCACAATTTGGCCAGAACCAACACCTAGAGGATGTGATGCTGACAAGTCCACAAACTGACCACAATACATGTGACATGCAGGTGGGGCATAGGCCTGGGAGAATGCTTATATTATAGACATGAATAATGAACAGGAACCAAGATCACAATGTGAAAATAATCGGAAGGCAGGCATGTCACATTACAAAGCCCACAACACAGACACACTAATTGTACCATATCTCATTGTAGAGGACAATGGCTCTCCTGCGGATATGCCTGTCCAGGACTACCCTGATGACATGGATGATGAGCTGACAAACATCAGCCAGCAGACCCTCCAAGATGTCCTGGGAACCCTCTAGACCCTACCTTCAGTCACAGGAGGAGCACAGAACTAGCAGCCATCACAGAGGACCCACCAACCACCCCAATTGTACAACCTGCCAGCTCCAACACAGCTGAGGATTCTGACGACCCTGGCACCAGCTTTGAGAGAACTGTAGTTGGAGTACAGCGGGAGCTGGCCAAGGAGGTGCGGGTGGGGATGCAAACTATGGCAGCCAGCCTAGAGGGGGTGCGTTTGCGCATGATGTCAACTGAAGAACAGGCAGCAGGTATGCAAGAGCAAACAACAATCTTGCAGGAACTTGAAAAAAGGTTGAAGGAAATCCGCACAGCTGTAATACAGTTGACCCAACAACTACAACAACAATCCTGTCAGCGCGTGCACAAATTTAATATTGAACCCCTCAGGGCCGACCTGGCTGCCTACCACCATGATGTGGCTGCTATTCGTAAGAACCAGCAGCTCTTCCTTGCTGCAGTGCTGCCCTTAAGACCCCCACAGTTTGCAGCTACCGGGATGTCTGACTCCACGTCTTCAAACACTGAGGTGTGTGTTGCCCCTTCACAACCACCACCACCAAGGGCAGAGGGTACAACACACACATCAGAGGATGAAGACGTGGAGCAGATCACCTTCACCCGTAAGAGTACCCGGTAGCACTAGTCCCTGCCACATAGCCACCTATTACCAAGGTCCTGTGCTTTGTAACTTGCCTATATTGCAACAACTGTACTCAAGCACTGTTCTTCAGCCCATTGTTTATCTTGTCACCTTGCCCTGTGATTGTCTCTCACTAACACATTGGCAAATCCTGTCCCTCTGCACTGTCTGACACTTCACCACAGCATGTACAATGACATGTCCTTTTGCACTTGTGTAGAATCACAATGGAAGATGTCACACTAATGGACTCACAATCATGGACAATGTACATATAGCACTTTTAAATAAATAGCACTTACACAACAACTTTGTTTCTGTGTAATGTGACACATCAACCATGATGGCCATCAGTGATGTTAACCTCAGGTCAAGGATCATTGATTGTCTATACACCTGACCTAAACGAATCTTGGCTGATAACTATGCACACTGGCCTGGATTGTACCATCATCTGCCCTCCCTGAGGGTTATTTCAGAGGAAAATATAAACTATACACCAAAGTGCTGTGTTGTACAGAATAACGCTTCCTCAAGGGATGTCTAAGCCAGAAAATAGTGCCTTCAATTTTTACTGAAAGTCAAAACTTACGTATGTGATATTTGCAGCAATTTTTAGCTAACACACACCAAACAGCATGAAGGGATGTGTATGAGTTTCCATACAAATAAGTAACCGGGCTGAACATTGTAACAAATGATAGGTGTGAGTTATGTATACCATACTACCTGAGAGCATACTACCACTCACCTTATAAGGATTTGCTTGGACATCAGGCTGCAGCCAGACTTAACACAGTGTCCCCAATACCAAATCTGTTAGCAAAGTATGTGACATTGAAAACATACATCACAAAATAACCACACTTTGGGATCCATAGTAACCGTGAGTGGTGGGTGCAATGGATGGCCGAATCTTAGCTAAGTAGCTTTGGTGTGGCTGCCAATGTAACAGCTTAGTTGGGATATGGCTGCAGCATTGTACACAAAAGCTAATACAAAAGAGACACTGTTCACTCATGGTAAGGCCCTGGTCTACAAGCATTTGACACGTGCTGTAAAGGGTTACCTAGATATTTATTAAACAGTAAAAACAGAAGGTAAAACCAGGGGAAACACCTTACCTAACATAAACTACTCTAACTACACATTACCCACAACTGTCCCTAACTAACCTAAGTTAAACTTACTTATCACATTTAACGAAACGATCTAAACATCAACCCCCCTTATAAGATGGGACACATGGAGGACAACATACACTAACCTAAACGCATACTATCTTATACTAAACAAATATATATTTTTTTGTATTTTTTTCTTTTTTTTTAACACCAAAACCCCAATATCGTTGTACACCCACCCACCCATACACATAATAAAAAACAGTTGTTAAAAGTATGATACCCCCACTCCCCACCCACTACTACTAACTAAACTAACAGCCTGTACTAACCTAACACTAAGCCCCCTAAACCCACTAATTTAAAGAACCAGGAAAGAGGAGGGAGGGGAGGGAATCATGGCTGGGTATAAGCCTACAAGTTGGCCCTCCGCAGGGTCTTTTTGATGGCACGCACCCTCCGATTCACATGTGCCACCTCTTGCTGCAGTCTGCTCCTTTTACGTAGCATACGGTCCAAGTTTCTTTGCATCTGGTTAAAAGCTGCAGGGTCTATGACTGCAGCAGGAGTGGTCTGGGTGCCAGTGGATGAAGTATGGGCCCTTGTCAGTGCCATGTCCGTCGGCTGAGGTGCAGGTGGTGCTGTGACAGGTCCGGAGCTGTCGATGTTGATGGTCCAGCAAAGGACCCTGCTACTGTTGGTGCCACCTGGGTGGTAGTGGTGGTGCTGGTGGTGGTGGCTGTGGTGGACACGGAAGGGCCTCCTTGGGCAAATGCCCTCCACACTCCGGAGGCTCTTTCATGGCGATAACGTCTTGCCATGTTGCGGTACCCAGACTCCACATCCAGAATGTGGCGGTAACGCAGTGCCCTGTGCTGAAACTCTCAAATTTGGATGGGAGTCACATTGGCAACTGTTAAGACAAATAGAAAACCAAACATTAGGTACTTCTTTGTGTGAAATGGCTCAAGAAGTAAATCAGACAATACATCTAATGTACCTGAAACAGCCCATATCATCATACAGATCACTGATTGTCCATGAGGAAGTACATGGCAAGCCAGCCTACACATGTCCTATCATCAAACAGCACATCCAAACCCTAAAAGATGGGTAACAACTGGAATGACTTTGGCATCATTGTTCAGCCACTTGTCAGGTAAACATCATGCTGCAAATCCTCCACCACTGACAGGCAAACACATTTCTATGTTCTTGATGGCAACCTAGGGCCACAAGATCTGCGAGTTGTAAATGGAATTGCCAGTAAAGAATGCAGGTGCTAATCATGAGTGGGTATCCTAGGTCTGGACAAGTGATTTATAGATGTACATGTCTGTGTACCAAAAACGGATCATCAGTCCTAGGTATACTATTCACAACCCTACGCCTGTGCCTGGGGGGGGATGGACAAGCAACTAATAATGTCTAACAACAAGGACACCCAGGAAGCTTTGGAAAGCTGCACATGGGTTTGGCCAGCACACCACAGGTAAGGAGGAACTCCAAATAGGATACACCCAAAGCTTGGTCAATCCCATCAACACTTATCTTTGGAAATGCAGACCACTGTCAACATCATTTCCTACCAGTAACCCATTACTTACAACAAACAATTAGCTGCAAGAACACCTCTGTCCATGAGCTGCATGCACACCTAGGCCATTGTACTCAAGGGCCACATACTCGTAGCACAACATGTGGAGCTACATGCTGCTAGGAAGTTAAACATACAGTCAAACATGTTCATTAGTGAATAGGGAAGCTGAAGTCTGTGGGTAAGACTTTGGCATCCCTATTCTGGGAGAATCAGGGTCTGACTGGCTGACTAAATCACTAATATGGTCCACTGCTACATTTTCTGATTTCAAGTTTTATCCACATAACTCATACCTATTCACATTGCCGTGCCTACAGGACTGACCTAGAATCCCAAAATATGACAATACGATAAGGATTGGCCAACTCAAAGATGGGGAAAAAATGATACTCCACTCAAGGAACAAAACAGATCATTGACCAGCGCATCACACCTTGCTATGTGTCCAACACACAGGAGTCAATCACACATCATCCGCAAACCCAACACAGAACAGAAATATCAACACTTACTGGAGATGTCTGGGTCCACAAATTGAGCTATCTCTCCGATAGTGTGGGGTGCAGGTCCCCCTGTAAGGCATGGAAGGGAGAAATGTGCTCAATGTCTGTGCTCTGCACAACACTTCAAAATACAAATACTATGTGTAATATTAACTCAGAAAGTAAAGCCTCTCAGACATGATGCTACTGCATTCTACATTCCACTGCAAACATGTACAGACCCGGGGACTCCAGTGAGTGATATACACACAAATCTGCACACATGCAGTGGCCCTAACTATAATCTGGTGGCAAACAACGCACTTCAATAGTGAGCAGACAAATTCATGGAGTGTATTCCTCTCATCATGTGTTTCCATGAGAGACATGCAAAGGCACTTTCCGTGAGGACTGCAATACCAGTCACCCAGACATTTAGACTAAGACCAATTTTAGACACACAAGTACAATGTACAGAGGGCCAGGGACAGTTGTTAACCCTTAATTTGTATCATTTTCTTCATTTGATGTGCCACAGCTATGGTGAGTTGCACCAACCATAGGGATATGAACCCGTGTTATACCTTTTGCCAGCCATCCCTAATTGAAATGTGGCACTACAAACTCAAAATATCAGTCTAAGATGTTACCTGAGGTAAGCTATAACTTGTTACGTGTGTGTCAGAATACAGTTCAGACATGTATCCGAAAACAATTGAGGGACACATTATTTCTTGTAAATTTCAGGATTTCAAAGATATGTTTCCTGATGCACTCATAGACCACACATGAAACATATGTTTGAGCCACACTGCCATCATCAATTGACGTGAAGCCAGCACTAATTTACAGGCTCCTCTTGTGTTTTGAAAGTTAGTCTAGCTGTTGCGTCAACAAATGACAGTAATGTGTAGGAAAATTGTATACCTCACAGGAAACTGTGGCCCATATCTATACATATTTTGCACCGCATTTGTGCTGCTGTTTGACACAAAGGCAGTGCAAACTTACAAAATACAATCGTATTTTTTAACTTTGCGCTGCACTTGCTTCAAAACAGGTCGCAATTGCGGTGCTAACAAAGTAGAAATATGACCCAGTATGTTTCACTAGCATACCACATGTTCAAAAACATTGCCGGTAGCAAATGAACAAATCAGCTACTGTCACTACAGAGCATTTATACGTGCACATTACTCTGATTTGTACTCACCAACAGGGCCACCAATCACAATCCCCAGGTGGTCCAGCAGGTCTTGCTCCCTGGCAGCAAGGTCAGCACAGCGGTGCTTCAGCTGGTAGTCATTGCGCTGTGTGTTGTATATTCTCTGCAGATGGTACAACACCTTTGCCCACAGGAGCCTCCTTGCCTCTGCGTGATAGCTTTGGATCACACGACCACCTGCCTCTATCATTAAGGGTAGGACGTGGCACACCAGCCAAATAAACCCACCCAGCTCCTCCTCTCCCATCCTGCCAAGACAAGGCCTACCCAACATCATTGCACCAAAAAAAGAGGGGATACAGGGGCACAAAGGAGAATAGAGGGAAAGTAGGACAGGAAAATGCTAAATAACTAAGAACACAGCCCAACTATACCCAAACTACCACTACCCACAACAGACTCTCAACAAAACAAAGACAAATGTTGACAACACAAATGACCAACAAAACACTCAGACAGGATACCACAGACAGTTATTATTCACAAAAAGACAATTTAAAGACTACACTGGAGACAAAATCACAAAATGCACAGAGAGACAAGTCTAAACACAGCCACACAGTCAGGAAATATCACAGACTGCAAAGTGAAAGTGAAAGTAAACCCACTGTACCAAATCTGTAAACAGGATATCCTATTACATCACTTCCTGCCTCAAATACGGTGCGTTTTTCTTGTTATGCGTCAAAATATTATGACGCTTACAGTCTGTGCGTCATTTTTTTTTCACGCACATGATTAGAAACAACCCCGCATCCATATTGTTATTGTTAAATATGTTTCATACTTAACCAATTTTCGGGGGTACAGTGTGGGAATTACCGCTCAGGGCCAATGGATGTTTCATGGCATATGCGTCATTTTTTGATGCATGTGCGTCTTTTTTTACGCATATGCATCAAAATTTCTGTCATTAACTGGGTTTGGGTAATTTCTCATTTGTAATTGTACATGACAGTTGTGACAATACAGAGATAGGCTGATTGCACCCACATTGGGCATTACGGTGTATGGGCACATGTGACAGATCATACTACTGCGGACCCTGATCGTCTACTTGGTGTACGGGATTTTCAACCTTCACTGACGCAATAGATGGCCAAACGTGTGGGATGCAATTATGTATTACCCAGTATGGGCATGTTTCGCATCAAGAGAGGAAAGCAAGGCGACGCAACTCAATACAGTAACTCAATGTCTATGGGTCAATGTGTGTGATTTGGCTACTACTATTGTTGTTGTCCCACTGTGTGACCATCACAAGATGCATTTTTGCTAATCTGCTTGTATGCATGTGGAGTCAATGTGTCCAACCCTCAGATGCAAGTCAGTGTGGAAATGAGAGAGGACATGTGTTAGTCTTACACATAGCAACAACTACTGTGTGCACTTCCTAGGTTTACGGGAACATAAACACCACCAATGACAAAGCATGCACTGGATAGATAGCAGATGGTTGTTCATGGCAATGTTCCAAAACTTAGCCATCACATGTCCTGGAATGTTGCATACTACTTCCTAGGCACTTGTTTGTTTACCCACCATGAGTCAGGCATGGGATCATACTATGTGGGTACCGTGTTTGTGACACGGAGTCCCAAATATAAAACACAATTGTAATGTTATGCCACACTTGGAGTCATATAACTGAGCCATGTCTCTCCTGTGGCAGTGGAGGACCAGCAGACCAAGCAGCACATGTTCACATATTTCCAATGGTAAAATGCACAGAGGTGTCTGGTTCATGCGTGTGGGCCAATGTTTAGCCTGCATAATTATTGGGGTCCATGTTGTCACAGTTACATGCAGGTCTAGTCATGAGTCTGTGGAGGCATTTCCTGTATCTACAAAGTATCCTTTGCAGATCAATAGAAGGAAAGCCAATGAGGATTTGAGAACTCACATGGGGATGGTACAATCCTGTCACTGCAGACGTGTTATGAGACTGTCAACAGGGCAACCTTGGTGTGCTGACCAAGTTAATGTCTCAGGATTCTTATACCGGCAGTTGTCCTCACAACATTTGTACACAGGTTGGCCTCTTAAATTCCCACTGCATCTAGGAACATCAGTGTCTCTGTGCTCATTAATCTCACAGCTATTCACCACACAAGCCCCATCAATATGTTGGGAGCAATGTGAATCAGCGTGTGGACTGTCAGGGTCCTAACATGTGTAGACATTTCATGCACATTATCTGATGTTGTTTGTTGTGCTGGAGGCACCATACCCAATCCATGCACACAGCCATGGTACACTGTCACAATTTGTCACTCATGCATACATGAAACCCAAACAAGGGGTAGGCCATGATTTGGCTATTTGGAGACAAGTTCCCCCCCATGGTACAATAAATAAACTGATTATGCTATACAATGTATTTGAGTATGCATTGTAGACCAACCTGACACAATACCCCAGGAGGAATGTGAGGGTTGGGAAAGCAACTATGATACAAATGTAGGTCCAAGGAACCTTTAAGGTTAACCAAAGACAGGAGCCAGTCAGGCTAACAGAATGCAGGGTCAATCAGGATCCAAACATTTCACAAGGTAAACACACCATGGTCAGACTGAGACTGGTCAAAGGTGGAACAAGACTGTGGAAACGGAAAACTGTGTTTGCCCTATGTGTTGGAACGTAACACGTTAACCCAAGGGTTGTGTTACACAGCTGATTTATACGGCAATGCATAACAGTGTTATAGATAAAATGGCTGCTTCTATGCTGTTCCAAGCAGCTGCAAGGGCAGTGCATGTTCAAATGGCTGGTCTCCATGGAGGTGGTTACAGGTGTGTGCAGCATCAGTCTCTCACAAGTCCTGTAGGTGAGATTCAAGTTCAAAGGGCCAACAGTACCTTTCACATGGGAAGCAATGTACAGGTGATTACAGGTCCTACAGACTACAAGCCAGTGCATTATTTAACCTGATGTCCATGCAGACAGAAGTACAATGACTATGGCATACCATACTAAAGAGGGAAGCACACTGGATTTACATTGTGAGTCTGGGAGTGTGTACAGGAGGGATTATCTGAGGACACATATTCCCATTCCAGGGACCTCTGAAGAAGGGTGGGCTGAGACAGGGAACATGGGTGTGGCTGGACTTAGGACATGGGCTGCCATGTGCAGGGATCTCATGTGAGCAATGGTAGTCATACCTGAGGCACTTGTGCTATGAAATTGCTGCTTATATGGAAATCTAGTCACACATAGTCCTTGCAAAGATAGGTGATGTAAGACTTACTGCTGTCAAAGGTCTTGTCATATATTCCTGTTACCAATGCAATAGCACATCCGCTGCCTCATGTATGAGACATTTTTTTCCCTTATTGACTGATGGTGTCTTAGTTGTGTGCCATATGCTGTGATGAACCATGTTGCCAACATGTATGTGTGAAATAGGTGTGGTCATCTGCTATTGCCCTTCAAATGTGAAATGTACAGGATATATGTCATTTACAGTGTGAGTGAATGTGGCTGTACATTCATACGCATCAAACTAGCTTGGGAATTTTCTGTGTCCTAATCGGTATTTCAGCAATGCTCCATGAGGCTACACTCTGATTCTGATAGTTAGAGATAATATTATGCAAAAATGATTATCCAGACCATGATATAGTGATTAGTATAGGTGTGTATTTACATATGGTAAGACAGTGGTGATGGATGAGTAGAGTTAAAAGAAATTTTGGACAATATGTTGTCTCTGACGCAATCCTGCAGCTGTGTTTGGATGGTCCTCCTCATGTTGATGGACAGCATCCTCCTCTTCCTCCTCTTCAGGCATTTGTGGGTCGGTTTCATGTAGGGGAATGTCCTTTCTTACACATATATTGTTCAGGATGGCACAGGTCAAATGATTTTGCACACCATTTCAGGTGAGTATAGGAGGCTGCCTCCGGTGATGTCGAGGCACGTGAATCTTGACTTCAGGATGCCAAAGGTCCTCTCGACTATGGTGTGTGTCCTCCTATGTGCCTCATTAAAGGCACGCTCTGCTGCAGTGCTTGGGTTTGCAAATGGGGTCATGATCCATGGCTGGATCCCATACCGCTGATCAGCTGAAAGAGAAAATGAGTGAGAACATGTTGATGTACCTTGCACCATAAATATCACTTTGCATGGCTGTTGCTCTCTTGTGTTGTCTGTGACTCATTGGTGTTTGTGTTATTCTGTGGAATCCTAGACTTCTAGGATGTACCATCAGCATTGGGTTGTTTCCTTATCTGAACTGGTGTTTGGCTGTTGACCGGATGTCAGCAGTATTTTTGTAGAGTTGCAGTACAGTGTGTACTCCCTTGCATTGTGACTTGTGAAATAGGTGTTGTTGTGTCTTAACTGGGGTGACATGATACTTCCATACACAGTATTCGACAGTGGTGATAACACGGTTGCATCTATAATACCCTGGACATCCCATCCAATTTCACTTATGCAATAGAATTATTTAACCATCAGTGAGACCCTTAGACTTTGCCAGGTGACAATGTGCAAAACATCTCCGTACATTGTGAGCACGGACGTGTTAACAATTGACTATGCACTAATTTCATGTGTGTGACAAGTTCACTGCAGACCTATTTCTCTGCCCTTGCCAAGTCGACTCAGGTTGTAACGTGTACCTATATTACTGAACATGTTCTAGTTCAGATGGCTAACTTTGTTGTGAGGTTGTCATTTAGAGCTTCAGAAGGTCCGTATGCCAGTACATCTGTTGTGTGTGTGTTAATTTGTTGCAATGCATATGTGTAGGAATGTGCACTTTCAATATTGTCCCATCAATATGTGTTCTTCGCACTGTCTACTTGCTTCTTGGTTGTGGGCAATGTGAGAGCAGGAGTGTTGTGAGATATTGGTCCAGCCTCAATGATTTCACGTGACCTTCATTGGAGTCATCATCATGCTATGTGTGTCATGGTGTTTGACCTGCAGCAAAAAACATTACACACCCCTTACACAGTACGTATTGGTTTGAAGGGTGGTGGATTGAGTGTTATTGATGTGATATTGAAAGATTAATCTTCCAAAATGTACTGGCAGTTGGGACCATGTTTTTGTCATTGTGTTGTTTTAAATTGTCCCCTTGTGTCTGTGGAGTGGCATCTGTTGTTATTTGGAACTGTCATTTGTCCCTAGGTGTGTCTCCCTTTGGGTGAGAATATCAAACATGCCTAGCGGTGTCACAACCTCAGTGTGTTCCTGTCCACGTGTCAATGTCGTGGTGTATGTGTTGTGTGTCCTAGAGGGTTGCAGTGCAGTTTGTATATAACTGGGTTCTGTACTTACCAACAAGTGGGCCATTTCCATATTGTCCATCCTGGAAGTGTTGATTGATGGTGCAGTGACGGAAGATGAATGAATCATGTACACTCCCAGGATACTTTGCCACAATGTTGGTGATCAAACCTTGGTGATCGACAATGGCCTGCACAGTGATGGAGTGTGTGTGCTTCCTGTTGCGGTATAGATGTTCGGATGCAGCAGGTGGCACAATGCGGACATGTGTGCAGTCAATGGCACCAAGGATGTGTGGGAAGCCATTAATTTGGTAAACCCCTGTTTTGCCTCCTGCTGCTTCAGCTGTGTGTTGGGGAAGCTGATGTGGCGGGGTGTGAGGGAGATTATGGCATCCAGTACCTTGGGTAGGAAGGTGGAGAATGATGGCTGTGAGATCCCAGCAACCTGGGCGCTAGTGGTTTGAAAGGAGCCACTTGCCAACATGTGGAGTACAGCTAGCAGCTTGGTTTCTGGTGGAATGGTGCAGGGTGTTTGCAAGCTGGGTGCCAACTGTGGCTCAATGTTGCGCAGCAGCTGCTGAATGGTTTGCCAGTTAAGCCTGTACCTCTGAATGATGTCTTGTTGGCGGAGTCCCAGAAGGGTTGTCCTGGTGCGGAATATCCTCTCCTGCCTTCTGCGTTGCCTTTGGGGTCCCTGCTGGTGTTGTGGAAGCTGCTGTTGTTGGTCCAGTGCTCTGCGTCTGCGTGCACGCTGGATGAAAAGCACCTCCATGTCTTCCTTTTGGAGCTCTGCTGTTGCTGTGTTTTAATTAAGTACAGGTGTGTTTGCCCCATTTTAACGCCTGCCCTGACCCAGGCGTTATTTGTTTATGCAAATCGGGCTGTGCGTCATTTTCCGACTCCGCCTCCGGGTCGTGCGTCATTTTTGCGCAGTAGCATAAATAAGACGCACAGGAGTTTAAGTCATTTTTTGGACGAGAACGCCTACCTTGCATGTCACTAATGCAAGGGGGTTTCCCACATCCAGAAAATGACCCACACAGCATAATTTTTGCGTTCGCGGGCTCGGGCATCAAAGTTTAAACATGGTGCACGGTTTGTGCCGAATGTGCGTCAAATTTTTTGACACACACTCAGCGCAAACAGAGTATAAATATGCCCCTGAGCACTTTGTTTTGGTGATCAAGATTGTCTGGTGCTACTCAAGTCATTGCGCACCAGACGTTGTGCCTCATTCCAAGGAGGTAAGACATTGAACACATTGGCCCTCATTCTGACCCTGGCGGTCGGTGATAAAGCGGCGGCCAAGCCGCCAACAAGCCGGCGGTCTAAAATATGCAATTCTGACCCTGGCGGGAACCGCCAACACAGCCCGCCAACTTAACACTCCGCCCGCCACAGCGGTACAAACAAACAGCGCGGCGGTTCCCGCCAACAGCCAGGCGGCAGACAATGTACCGCCCACCCTATTACGACCCACCAATCTGCCACCTTTTCCGGGGCGGGAGCACCGCCGATAAGAACACGGCGGAAACAGACTACGAACGGGAAAACGCTCACCTCTACGCACTCCACGCGAGATTCCGGCAGTATGGAACCAGAGTTGCAGGTCATCCCCGCACTCCTATTCCTGCTCATATACCAGGAGCACGCCCGGCGGCGCGGAAGACATCGGTGAGTACTGCACCTACGACACAGGGGAGGGAAAAGATTACCGGCACACACCCACCCACCCACACCCACTACAACACACACATCAATGCATTCCCACAGATCACTGTCACAACCCACAAACCACCCCCCTCCGAAATAATGCAAAGACCAAAAGAAGAGATCATAAACGGGCAGATATATTGAAATATGTACACCAGTAATCCCAATAAATAAATAAACTATGTACAAAATATATACAGCTACTAAATGTAGTCCAACCACTGTCCGTGGATCACAGGGGTCCTGTGCAAAGGGGCAAGGCCCAGTCCCATGACAAGAACTCCACGGAGAGAACACTGCAGGGGCATCAGAAAGAAAATAGGACAGGCACCTCAGGGGGAAGGGAAGGGGGGGCACCTCAGCCACTTGAGTACACGACGCCAGATCCACGAGGGGACTCCATGACCACTGGCCCATCCTGGGGAGAGCAAAGCCACAGTCCATACAGTCCATACAGTGGGTGGCCTGCCCACTGGGCCATCCTGGTGAGAGCAAAGCCACAGTCCAAACAGTCCATACAGTGGGTGGCCTGCCCACTGGGCCATCCTGGGGAGAGCAAAGCCACAGTCCAAACAGTCCATACAGTGGGTGGCCTGCCCACTGGGCCATCCTGGGGAGAGCAAAGCCACAGTCCAAACAGTCCATACAGTGGGTGGCCTGCCCACTGGGCCATCCTGGGGAGAGCAAAGCCACAGTCCAAACAGTCCATACAGTGGGTGGCCTGCCCACTGGGCCATCCTGGGGAGAGCAAAGCCACAGTCCAAACAGTCCATACAGTGGGTGGCCTGCCCACTGGGCCATCCTGGGGAAAGCAAAGCCACAGTCCATACAGTCCATACAGTGGGTGGCCTGCCCACTGGGCCATCCTGGGGAGAGCAAAGCCACAGTCCAAACAGTCCATACAGTGGGTGGCCTGCCCACTGGGCCATCCTGGGAGAGCAAAGCCACAGTCCAAACAGTCCATACAGTGGGTGGCCTGCCCACTGGGCCATCCTGGGGAGAGCAAAGCCACAGTCCATACAGTCCATACAGTGGGTGGCCTGCCCACTGGGCCATCCTGGGGAGAGCAAAGCCACAGTCCAAACAGTCCATACAGTGGGTGGCCTGCCCACTGGGCCATCCTGGGGAGAGCAAAGCCACAGTCCAAACAGTCCATACAGTGGGTGGCCTGCCCACTGGGCCATCCTGGGGAGAGCAAAGCCACAGTCCATACAGTCCATACAGTGGGTGGCCTGCCCACTGGGCCATCCTGGGGAGAGCAAAGCCACAGTCCATACAGTCCATAACAGACCCCACTGCCACTGGAGGAGGCAAGTTGGCCAGAGGACATCCTGCAGCCCTGCCCGAGATAGATCCTGCCCTGCCACGTCTGCCAAAGGGCCAGCGGTTCTTGCCTTGAAGGGCCCAGTTCAGCGGTTCCTGAGACGGCGGGGCCCAGTTCAGCGGTCCTTGCCCTGAAGGGCCCAGTTAAGCGGTTCTTGAGACGGCGGGGCCCAGCGGAGCGGTGCTTGAGACGGCGGGGCCCAGTTCAGCGGTTCTTGAGACGGCGGGGCCCAGCGGAGCGGTTCTTGAGACGGCGGGGCCCAGCGGAGCGGTGCGTGAGACGGCGGGGCCCAGCGGAGCGGTGCTTGAGACGGCGGGGCCCAGTTCAGCGGTTCTTGAGACGGCGGGGCCCAGTTCAGCGGTTCTTGAGACGGCGGGGCCCAGTTCAGCGGTGCTTGAGACGGCGGGGCCCAGCGGAGCGGTGCTTGAGATGGCGGGGCCCAGTTCAGCGGTTCTTGAGACGGCGGGGCCCAGTTCAGCGGTTCTTGAGACGGCGGGGCCCAGTTCAGCGGTTCTTGAGACGGCGGGGCCCAGTTCAGCGGTGCTTGAGACGGCGGGGCCCAGCGGAGCGGTGCTTGAGACGGCGGGGCCCAGTTCAGCGGTTCTTGAGACGGCGGGGCCCAGTTCAGCGGTTCTTGAGACGGCGGGGCCCAGTTCAGCGGTTCTTGAGACGGCGGGGCCCAGTTCAGCGGTGCTTGAGCAGGCGGGGCCCAGTTCAGCGGTTCTTGAGACGGCGGGGCCCAGTTCAGCGGTTCTTGAGACGGCGGGGCCCAGTTCAGCGGTCCTTGCCTTGAAGGGCCCAGTTCAGCGGTTCTTGAGACGGCGGACGGTCTATGGCCAACTGCTAATTGCCTGGTGGTGCCCTCCTGGGCAGCGGGGATGGTGCTCCTTCACTGCCCACCTGGGCTGTGGGTGGTGGGGCCCTCCTGGCCAGCTGGGCTGGGTCCTCCCTGGGCAGCGGCTATGGGGGTGGTGGGCTCTCCCGGGGCAGCTGTGCCGGTTCCTCCCGGGGCAGCGGCTATGGGGGTTGTGGGCTCCTCCTGGGCAGCAGGCCTGCTGCCTGACCTCTCCGACTTGCTGCCCTTGCCCTCCTTAGTCGTGGGCCTGTGGCCCTTTCCTCCCTTTGGAGCTGTGGCTGGTGACTGTCTCTGGGTGGTGTCCGGGGGGGATGTAGAAGGCGGGCTCCTGCGGCGCCCCTTCCGCCTTCTGCTCCTCTTCCCAGGGGGTGGGCTGGCTGTCCCCTTGCTGCTGGGCGAAGATCCAGACATGCGGGCTGGCGGGCTCCAATACCCCTGCACCCTTGTCAAGGGGGCTGCAGGGCTGGTGGTGGCTGAGGTGCTCTTCTTACCCCGACGAGAAGGAGGGGGGGGCTCAGGGTCAGGAAAGAAGTTAGTAGTGGCGAGGAAGAGCTTCTTGGGACAATGGAGAGTGGTAGGTACAGTGGGAATGGGAGTGGAGGGAGAGGATGTGGTTGTAGGTGAGTCACGTTTGCTGTCTTTGGGTGCAGGTGCAGGAGGGATAGGCTGTCGTGAGGTGGATGGCTGTTGGGTGGGTGGGTGGCTGCGTTTGTGTGGTGTGGAAGAGGGGGTGACAGACACAGTGGGAGAGGACACAGGGGACGTGTAAATGGCAGTGGGGGTGGTGACTGCACGTGTGCGGACTGGAGTGGAGGGTGTGCTGGTGATGGAAACACTGGCTGATGGTGAGGTGAATGGAGGTGTGAGTGTAGACGTCACAGGGAGGGAGGAGGGAGACGAGGAGGTGGGGGTCACAGAGGTGGTAGTGACTGTTGGCATGTCTGCATCGGAATGTTGCGTGTGTGAATGTCTGCGTGATCTGTGGTGCTTATGTTTGGATGAGCTTCTCTTGGGTGTTGAGGTGTGTGCAGGCTGGTCTGATGGTGTGGGTGGGACAGGCAGAGGAACAGGAGACTGGGAGGAGGGAGTTAGTAGAGGCAGGCAGGAGACAGGGACAATGGCTGCCGTCAGTGCTGAGGCCAGAGCCTGGAACGATCGCTGATGGGCAGCCTGACCCGAATGAATGCCCTCCAGGTACGCATTGCTGCGATGAACCTCCCTCTCCACCCCCTGGATGGCATTCAAAAGGGTAGTCTGCCCAACAATGAGCGTTCGGAGGAGGTCAATGACCTCCTCACTGAGGGCAGCGGGGGTAACAGGGGCAGGGCCTGAGGTGCCTGGGGCGAAGGAGATGCCCGGCTTCCTGGCAGAGCGGGCACGGGGCGAACGCTGAGGGGCTGCTGGGAGGGCGGAGATGGTGCGCTGGGTGGCGGCTGTACCTGTAATGGCGGGGGGCACGGATGGTGCCACCCCCGCAAGGGAGCCCCCTTCCGAGGACGTGTCCGTGTCGCTGCAGGGTCCAGTCGTCCCCGTCGTGGAGCTCCCCTCGCCCTCCGTCTCACTGGTCCAGTCTGACTCTGTGGCATGGCCCTCCTGGGCCATGTGAGATGCAGCTCCCTCCTGCCCCGATGCCACTTCTCCTCCGCCTGATGATGCTGATGCACACAAGTACAGAAAGACAAACAAAAAGGGGGGGGGGAGAGAGAAATAAAGGGATATTGAGTACATGGATCTCCGGTACAGTTAGCGGACATGACAGACACAGATGCCCCCTGCACTAAGTTGCGCACTTGGGGTCCGCTACGCATTCCGTGGAACATGCCCTACACGCCTAGAGTTGACAACTGCACCCATGGATGGCTGTACTGACAAACTACTGAGGGTGGTGGCTGGGGACACAGGGGCTTACGGGGGTGCCCAGCCTACAGATATCGCCCTGGCCTAGGGGGACCCCCAGCCCTCCTCCCCCAACCAGACACCTCCACTGCGCGACAACAGAGTAGATAATGCTTGTACTCACCCCCTTGTGTCTGCTGTGCTGCCCTCACGCGCCCATCCAATTCAGGGTAGGCCACCGCCAGGATCCGGAACATCAGGGGGCTCAGTTGACGGCAGGCACCCCGCCTACGTTGGGAGGCCATCCCCAGCAGAGACTCGGCGGTCTTCTTGGTCCCGCGGCGGATGTCCTCCCACCTCTTGCGGCAGTGGGTGCCCCGTCGATGGTGGACCCCCAGGGTCCGGACTTCCTTGGCGATGGCACGCCAAATCCCGATCTTCTCATGGGCGCGGACCTATGTGACACGTACAGGGAGGGAGAAATACCACGTTCAAGTTTGTCAGCATTTTCCTTTCCAGTGGCCCAACGCCCCCCATCCCCGCCAGGCCCCCCGCCATGCCCCCCGCCAGGCCCAACATGCCCCCCATCCCCGCCATGCCCCCCGCCAGGCCCAACATGCCCCCCATCCCCGCCAGGCCCCCCGCCAGGACCCCCGCCAGGCCCAACATGCCCCCCATCCCCGCCAGGCCCCCCGCCATGCCCCCCGCCAGGCCCAACATGTCCCCCATCCCCGCCATGCCCCCCGCCAGGCCCAACATGCCCCCCATCCCCGCCATGCCCCCCGCCAGGCCCAACATGCCCCCCATCCCCGCCAGGCCCCCCGCCAGGACCCCCGCCAGGCCCAACATGCCCCCCATCCCCGCCAGGCCCCTCGCCAGGCCCAACATGCCCCCCATCCCCGCCAGGCCCCCAAGCCAGCCAGTGGCTCCAAATCCATATTGAATTAAACTCACTTGTTGGTCTGGAGGACCGTAGAGTAGCGCATACTGGGGGAGGACCCCATCCACAAGTTTCTCCAACTCCTCTCCAGTGAAGGCAGGGGCCCTTTCCCCAGGCGCAGCAGCCATTGTCCCTTCCAGACCGAGGTCACAGCAACACTTGCAGTATAGGTCCTCTCCTGTGAAAGTTCAAGTCGCAAGTGGATAAGTAGATAGAAAATGGCGGTGACGTCCGCGGCGGTGCGTACCGCGGCGGTGCGTCCCGCCACCGCCCTTCGCCATTGGCTCCTGAAACCCATAGGCTTCAATGTTAACCAATGCGGCTTTGCGCCGCGGTCTTCGCCCGCCGCCCGCCGCCCGCCGCGGTGTGCCACGCCAGCGCATTGACCTCACATCCCATTGTCACACTTCACAGGTCAGGCAGCTGCCATTTCCAGGGCCCACATGGCTCAATTTCAACTGCGTCACACAGGCCTAGGCCTTGCATAGCCACTCAGACACGCCATTCACTGCATAGAGAATCGTATACTGTGCTAGCTGTGAGTACGTACCTGTGGGTTGCTTGACTGTGTGCTCCATGTTGTCCTTCCTAGGCACCGTCCGCTGGGTTGGGCGAGGAGACGGATGAATCCTCCCGTGTACCGACCGCTGGTGGACCTGTCGACAATGGAAGAACGCCACATTATCCTGACCTACCGTCTTAACCGTGCCACTATCCATGAACTGTGTGCCCAGCTGGAGCCCGACCTGATGTCCCCCATCCGCCAACCCACAGGGATTCCCCCTCTGGTGCAGGTCATGTCAGTACTCCATTTCTTGGCAAGTGGGTCATTTCAGACAACCGTGGGAATTGCTTCTGGGATGTCTCAGCCCATGTTTTCGAAGGTGTTATCCAGAGTGTTGTCTGCCCTGATGAAATCCGTGAGGAGCTACATCATTTTCCCTGAGGTGGGCGAATTGGCTACAGTGAAGGGTGATTTCTACGCCCTTGGACATATTCCCAACGTAATTGGTGCCATTGATGGGACCCATGTGGCTTTGGTTCCCCCAAGAGACAGGGAGCAGGTGTACAGGAACAGAAAAAATTACCATTCAATGAACATCCAGGTGGTGTGTTTGGCTGACCAGTACATCTCGCATGTAAATGCCAAATTCCCAGGGTCAGTGCATGACGCCTACATCCTCAGGAATAGCAGCATCCCTTACGTGATGGAACAGCTACAGACACACCGTGTATGGCTAGTGGGGGACTCTGGGTACCCCAACCTGTCGTGGCTACTGACCCCAGTAAGGAATCCCCGGACCAGGGCAGAGGAACGGTACAATGAGGCCCATGGGCGTACTAGGAGGGTGATCGAACGCACCTTTGGCCTCCTAAAGGCCAGGTTTAGGTGCCTGCATATGACCGGTGGATCCCTAATGTACTCACCTAAGAAGGTGTGTCACATCATCGTGGCCTGCTGCATGCTTCAAAACATGGCTTTGCGCCGCCAGGTGCCTTTCCTGCAGGAGGATGGTCGAGACGGTGGTGTTGTGGCAGCGGTGGAACCTGAGGAGAGTGACGAGGAGGAAGACGACGGGGCTGAAACAGACAACAGGGACAGAATCATTGAACAGTACTTCCAATAGGACACAGGTAACATTTCAAAGATAATTTAGTAAATGTTAACTACTCTCCAGCATCTCTGCTGCCTGTCTATTTGCCCCAGTGTATGAAGACTGAGTTTTGGCTTTTGCCTCCTTATTTCAGATCTGGGGTCCCCACTACGAGTCCTGTGCTTCGTTTCCCCATGGACTACAGCTTTGTGGCAGCTGTTTGTTGACTTCACCATGTACAAGGACATATTTGCACTGTCATGTCAATTACAATCTATTGAAATCACAGCCAGACTCCAGATATTTTGGTGCAAAATAGGTGTTTATTTAAGTGCTCAAAATGGGATGGGTGGTTTCAAGTGGGTGGGGGCTATGGTGAAGGAATGTCCATGGCAGAGTCCAGAGTAACAGTCACACAGGTGCATTGTCCAGAGGCCTGTGGAGAGATGGAGCATGGGCAGTTCAAGGATGGACAGGGTGACAATGTGGGACAGTGGGATGACATCAGGTGGTATCCATTGCTGGCGGGGGTCTTGACATCCTACTCTGTCTTCTTGCGAGATCTCAGGGCCCTCTTGCGGGGTGGTTCTTCTCCTGCAGGAGGTGGGGGTCTGGTGGGCTGCTGCTGTGCGGGGGCCTCCTGTCCACTAGCGCCGGCGGAGGTGGTTGGCTGTTCTTGGTCCAGGCTAGTGGCAGGGGCCCTTGGGTGTTGTTCAGTGTCCGCCCTGTTGTTGACGAGGTCCTGCAGCAGCCCTACCATGGTAACCAGGGTGGTGTTGATGGCTCTGATGTCCTCCCTGTACCCCCGATAGTGTTCCTCCTGCAGTACCTGGATCTCCTGGAACCGGGCCAGTACCGTCGCCATCGTCTCCTGGGAGCGGTTGTATGCTCCCATGATGGTGGTGAGGACCTCGTGGAGAGTGGGTTCCCTGGGCCTCTCCTCCCCCCCCTGTCGCACAGCTGCCCTCCGAGTTCCCCTGTTTCCCTGGGCCTCTGCCCCCTGGCCGGTGTGCCCACTACCACTGCCCCCAGGTCCCTGTTGTTGTTGGGGTGGTGGGTTATCCTGGGTGCCCTGTAGTGGTAGACACACCGCAGATTGACGCGCCCTGGAGACAGAGGCATGGGCCCGCTGGGTGGGAGCTGTGCTGGTGTTCCCAGAGGGGTTTGGGTCTGTAGTGGCCTGGGCCTGTGTGAGGGGAACCGACTGTCCAGAGGTCCCCGATGGTCCGGGCTGGTCATCGGTGTCCAGGTCGACAGAGCTGCTGTCATCGCTGACGGCCTCTTGGGTGGGGGGTGTGGAGAATTCTGGCCCCTCCGCCGCGGTGTGTTGACGGTCGGGTCCTGCAGGGGTATAGAGGTATGGTTATAGTTTCAATGTGTGGCATATGGGTGTATCTGTGGGTTCTCGTGTCCCCAAGTGCTGGCATTCGTGTGTGGGGGCTTTGGTGAGGGTGGCTTGTGGGGGGGATGTGTATATGCATTGGGCATGCTTTGGTGATGGGTGTCCATGCTTAGTGGACGCATGCAGGCCTAGGTTTTGGGATGTGTGGGTTGTGATGGTGAGACATTGGCGGGGAATAGGTGTGCTGGGGGTGGGGGTGAGGATGGTGGTGGGGGTGAGGGTGGGGGTGAGGATGGGGGTGGGGGTGAGGGTGGGGTTCGAGGATGGGGGTGAGGGTTGGTGTCTGATTTGGCATGCAGGTGGGGGGGAAGCAGTATTGAAGCTTCAACTTACCAGTATCCATTCCTCCGCCGACTCCTGCGAGGCCGTCAGGATGCAGGATGTTCAAGACTTCCTCCTCCCATGATGTGAATTGTTGGGGTTGAGGTGGGGGTCCTCCGCCAGTCTTCTGCACGGCGATGTTGTGCCTGGATACCATGGAACGCACCTTCCCCCGTAGGTCGTTCCATCGCTTCCTGATGTCTTCCCGATTTCTGGGGTGCTGTCCCACTGCGTTCACCCTGTCGACAATCCTCTGCCATAGCTCCGTCCTCCGGGCAATGCTGGTGTATTGTATCTGTGTGCCGAACAGCTGGGGCTCTACCCGAACGATTTCCTCCACCATGACCCTGAGTTCTTCGTCTGTGAAGCGGGGTTGTCTTTGGGGTGCCATGGGGTGGTGTGTATGATGTGTGGGGTGGAGTATGTGTATTTAAGTGAGTTGAGTGTGGTGGTGTGTGTTGTTTTGTGTGTGGATAGTGTGTGGGTGATGGTGTTGAGTGGCTGTGGCTGTTATTTTTTGGATGCTGGTGTCTCGCTCTTGCCTTCTTTACGAATTTTTTAGCGTAGGGGTTTGTGGGTGATGTGGGTGGGTGTTTTATATTGTATTGTGTGTGTGGGAGTGGTGTGTGTATGTGTATCAGGTGTGTGGGATTCAAATCGTCCAATGTGGCTGAGTTTTGTTCGTTTGTGTGTATTCTGACCGCGGCGGTGTGTCCCGCCAATGGAATACCGCGTTTGAATGACCGCCGCGTGGATTCGTGGGTCGTAATGGCATGGGCGTATTTCTGTTGGCGTGACGGTGGAGGTTTTGTCACCTCCACCTTTCCGCCGACCGCTGGTCTGGCGGTCTGTTGTGGCGGTCGGATTTTCGGAGGTTTGCCTTCTGCGGGTCAGAATGACCGTGGCGGGTTTCCGCGACCGCGGCGGGATTATGGAGGATTTCTGACCGGCGGTAGGCGCCTTTTACCGCCGAGGTCAGAATGACCACCATTGTGTTTGCAATCAGAAGTGTTTGGTGTGACTCAAGTCATTGCACACCCAACATTGTGCTTCATTCCAGGGAGGTACAGGAGTGGAATCCTCTTTGTGTGTTTAACCGGATTGTCTGGTGCAGCTCAAGTCATCGCTCACCAGACATTGTGCCTCATTCCAGGGAGGTACAGTATTGAGCACTTTGTGGGTGCCATCGGAACCTGTCTGTTGTGACTCAAGTCATTGCGCACCAGACGTTGTGCCTTGTTTCAGGGAGGTACAGCATTGAGCCCTTTGTGTTGGTGATCGGAATCGTCTGGTGTGACTCAAGTCCTTGCACACCTGATGTAGTGCCTCCATCCAAGGAACTGAGGCATGGTATGTCTTTTTGTGCAACTGGAACATTCTGGGACTTCTCAGGTCATCACACCCCAGACATTACGCCTTCTCCCAGGGAGGTGTGGGATTTGGTAACTATTGTGTATTAGAGTGTCTGGCTCAGCTGGGTGCCACTGTGACCAGCATGTATAACCCAACAATCCTCCCCTGTGCTTTGCGGACCTGGGTCCATGCCAGAAGGCACGGTATGGAGACCTCTCAGTGAACTTTCAAAGTGGTGGCCAAACCTCGATTTGTTGACTATTACCTGCTCTGCTGGTATCTCTTCCATTCTTCCCATATTGTCCCTGAGTGCCTGAATGATGTTATATGATATTAGATGAGTGAGTGCTGGGCAAGCACTTTAGTACAATATAGTGTGTCAGTGGAAAAGGAAGGATGCAAGGTCAGGCCCTTGCCAATATTCCTGAAGGATTTCATAGGTTTAATCTGCTAGTGGAGACCGGTTTTATGGTGAATTATGTTGGGTGCAAAAGTGAGTCCAGAGCACAGTGATGCAGAGCAGTGTGGTGTCTTTGGCTTCTAGGGGAAGATGATGATATGTAACATCATGATGGCTGAGAAGTGTCTTAGTGCAGGGCAGTGTCTTTTGTCTCAGGGTGAGGAAGGACACAAAGTGCATATAAGTAACACTATTACTACCACTAACACTACCACTACTAATAATATAGGAATTACTATCACAATTACTACTGGTACTATCCTCATGTTAACTATTTAACTACTTGTATCACAGATACAGGCCTCACTTGTTTGATACCTCTTATAGTGGTGCTAGTTGTAACACTATGAGTAACTCAACTATACATAGTTTAACCATTGCTGGGGTATATATAGTTCTTCTACAGTTACTAGTACAAGATGTTCTGCTACTTCTGTTAGTAAAGTATGTGCATAGTATTTGTATAGCACAAATTTAACCAAAAAGGCAGTGGTGCTTCATACTGAGTTGAAAGGCAAGCATACATTCAGCCAGCAACAGGAGAGGAAGTGGTTGTTGGATTGTTACTGCATTGTAAAGTAATGTTCTTTTAAGAGGTGTATCTTCAATTCTTTCTTAAATTAAGAACGTCCTTATAGATATAGAGATGTTGTGTCAGATCGTGCACCTGCTGCGTTGCTTTCAATTTTTAACACTTCTTGTTCTTCAGTCTTTTGGTGTCTTGGCTGCGGGTGTGCCGAAAGCCACTAGAGATGGTGAGCTTGCCTGCAAAATGTCATGTTCTGGTCATGATGGCTTTGTAAAAAAGGTGCAGCTGGGTATGAAGATGGCACAGGCAGGGGGAGCCAATGAGTTCCATTAGGGTGTAAATGGTGTTATTATAGTTCATCCAGCAATGGATGAGACGTTCTGCAGCCTGTCGCGTGTCCTGTAAATTGGGGCTGGCATTCTGGAGTCTGTGATGGTGTTGTCACCACCAAGGTACAAAAATATGAGGGCTTAAACAGTAGTTCTGAAGTCAATTGCTGAAGGAAATCGTAGCATTTTCCTTAGAAGAGGAAGCTTGTACCAAGTCGTCTTTGGTTATTTGGTAATGTGCTCCTTCAAGGTGACTTGACATTCAGTGAAAGTTAGGGTTGGAAGCTTTCAAGATTTATGCCAATAAGCCAGGTTTGCACTATTGACTGTAATCATTAAAGACACTGTTACAAATGCTAAAAGTACAACAACTGATAGTATTAGTATTATTGGTGCAACCACTTGGTACACATAGTGGTACTTTTAATACGACCTTTTCTGATAATAATCCAACTACAAGCCACAGTCACATTATTTATGTAAAAGTCACTGAAAAGGGAGAACATATTTTTAAAAAAATCGCATGTCCCAAGTGCATCAATGGATGGGATATTTCTGTTGAAGAATAATAATTATAAAGATTATTCTTGATTTAAACTGCAATGTATCTGTATAATGTGACATAATCTTTCATGGACACTGTCATTTGAAAAATCGTGTCTATAATGATTCATACTGTTCTGCAAATGCCGTGTTAATTTTTCTCAGATCAGTAGTTAGCGTGTGATAATTTGCATTTAATGGCATTATGTTTTTATTATTTCATTCGAAGTCAAATATCATTCAAAACTGGTTCATTAGCTTGAAAATCAGCAAGAGCTTGTATCCTGAGTTGGGTTGGTTTTTATTTTTAGACTAGTGATCCGTGTAGCAGATCGCTTAAGATGTCTTTTAGCTCAAATCAAATTAGAATACAGAATGCATGAATATGCAGCCAACATCTGGTAATGGGAGTACTTCATACCCCACATTTCCTCACAAATATCACTTTACGCTCCATTCCATTTTAGATCTCCTTTATTTCATCAGTATATTACACTTTGTGAGCCTCCTTTACAAGGCCCGAGCAGCACACTGTGCCACCGGATGCTCCGGTGGTGCAGTTTGTGGCACATATTTACAAGGCCAAACAAACCACCTTGCATGGCTTTTCATGGCCCTGTAAATATGGATCCCTTTCATGCATAACACTCCGTTAAAGGGGTGTTACCATGCAACAACCATGAAATCCAATGGAAACTGATGCAATCTCAGATTTACAAGTCTGGGAATGCATCATGGGCCATATGTACGAACACTTTTTCCCATAGACACAGAATAGGTAAAAACCTTTGCTACATCTGGCCCCATATTCCTTTGCCACCTCCGGGGTGGGGTTAAAGTGGGGCAATGGGGACAAATAACATTATTTCTCCCCGTTTTTCTGTTTCTATGTGTGCTGCATTCTGCAGCACACATAGAAAGAGGAAACACCATTATTGATTGTTTATGTGCAGGAAGGTGTCCCTTCCTGAACATAAACAATCATACCTGCAATGCAGGCACCCTTGCACCACAGGGCAAGGGTGCTTGCATTGGAGGGCAGCAATTTGTGCGCCAGCATAGACAACAAGGACAGATAAGCACTGTATCTTTTAGATACAGCGCATTCCTGCCCTTTTGTTTTGACGCAGGTTGGCGCAGCAAAAAGGCTTGTGGCACTGCCCTCTGTATTTTTCTATCATATACCCACGCACATTCAAATTTTTGCCATAATTTAATATAGCATTTCTCTACATAATTTGAAGGACTTTCTGGCTAAGACAATGTACTACCATTCAATATGTCTTGTTGAATTTGAATTCTGTGAGGAAGGAATAATGCAAATTTCTATTGCTGTTCAATAGGTAAATTAAATTAATGTTGGGGGGCTCTGCAAGTATCTACCACTTGTTTACAAGCATATGCAGAGTTTGAAACCAATGAACTTATTTTTTATGTCATGTGACTACTAATGGAGTTTGTCCCACGCAAAAATAAGTGAGTATCACCGCTTAAATTTTCTTTCATTCTTGCATTTTTGCGCTGATCAAAGAGAGAGAATGGGGCCAGGCTGCCCCTCGCCTCCCCAACTATCTTATTGCAAACACAAGAAGGACAACCAATGTATAGAATGCTTGTCGTCGTCCCCCCGCCCTCCCGATGACACACAGTTGGATCATATGTGGTACTCATACAGGGACCTTCTAGGGCCGACTCTTGACTGTGGGCAGGAACCTTAATAACCTTAACGTTAATAAGCCAGCCGAACTGTTGTTGTGGTTTCTGTTTTAGTTTAGGATTTGTGCACTTGTTCCTTGCACCATGATTGATGTGCAACATAGCAGATTGGGATTTTTCATCACCATTATTAATGATTTCTCCTGTGTCGACTCCATATTGATGTATCATTTAGATGTTATGTGATGTACTAGTTACGCTCTGGAACTAAGTAACTCCACATTCTACAGTACTGTTATGTATGTTTATTACTGCGAAGGCATGCGTGTAATGTAAATTGACATAAATCTAAAAAGATTAAAATAAAAAACGAAGAGAGACACCATACCACAAGAAACATATTCTCACTTTTTTTACATTTTTTCTTGATATCGAATTTAGCATGGTAATCAATGTACGGGCCAGTTTGTTTTTACTTTATTTGATGTGTATATAACTCTTTTGTTAAAGATTATCAATAACTATCACCACTCAGAGCGTGTAGTTTATTCAACTGAAATCTAAAATGTATTTTTTTATAGTTCGGTGATAGTTTCAGTTGCTGCCAGTAGCTCTATATCAGAACATTCTCATCAATGTCCAGCAATTGCTCCTAGGTCGTTTTGTTTCTTACCACTATTACCACTAATTTCTGATTCACAATAATTCTGGCAGAGGCTTTGCTCGTCTTGATCCCCTGCAAGGTGTGGAAGATCGGATATCCTTAGTGCAGTAACTGCAAAACAGTTTACTAAATGTTTTACCCATAATCTGTACTTGGGAGCAAGTGGCAAACGTTCTGACCTGAAGTCTGAAGACTGACTGGGCGATAACTGAGCCTGGTCATAGTACAGAGGATTGTTAACCCTTGATGATAAGGCCATTCCCCGAAGTGTGCTGGAGCCAGTGAGTCCAGTCAGTCACTGAGGTCTTGTAAGACTTCTCATCTTGCTTGGAATACAATGTGATCTCATGCTGGAGCTGAAATAAAAGCTGTAATGTAGCCTTCTAGAGCAACTTGCATTCATGGTCTAGGCAAGAAGTTTCAGCAGATGAGGCAAGTTCAAGAGAAAGCTGACACCATGCTGTGGTGCCTCAAACACACTCTGACCTCTGAGGACAGGGTGAAGTGGGTACAGACTACGTCATGAAGCTGAAATGCTCATAGTAGTGGCTGCAATCTGTGGTCCTGAGATAGGACTACTCATTCATTTGATATTTGTATTATTTCGTTTTATAGCAATGTAATAGCACTCAAGCACCACTATTTAAATCACAAGAAGCAGTAACTAGTTTAATTCAGCAAAATGCCACTTCCAGTCAATGCAAAACGTCATAGGGAAAGTCATTGGCACCTACAAGTTGGCTGTCTGCAGGAAATCAGAGGGACAGTGGTTGGACCACGGCAAGCAAATAGCAACGATGTCAGGAAGTAGTGAAAACACAAAGGTAAGAGAGAAAGACGAACAAGCACTGGCACTGACAAACGAAATAGGTTTAGATTGTGCGTAGTACATATGCACAAGTGTCACCTACATGGAAAAATAGGAACATATAGAGCATGAGAAATGCAATCAGATGATCTCACCTACAGTCCTACTGACATACAGACTGTAAGTGGTACACTAACCAACACATTGAGATACTAATGCACAGAGACCAACAGTCACATATTACCCTTTGTACCATGAGGCACAGCATGGAGTGCATCAGTGGAGCGCAGGTGTCTGTGCCAAAGAGGCCACAAGCTGACATGTTGTAAGTTGCCACATAGTGATCTACAGCAGTTAAGCTCAGTGTGTTGTGCCACCAGGAGGCACTGTTCCAACGTGCACCGTCAATACACCAATGATGCACTATATGGAAACAAAGAGTGATGTGCCTCATGGATGCACTGAGATATGCTTCTAAGGACAGCTGTTGGTGACGCACTTCAGAGGAGCAAGGGATGATGCTTCTCGAGTGATATTTTGTCATTGGGTGTTGTGCTACCACTTGGTACTCTGCTTGAGGAGTACACTGGGTGTTGTACATGAGGTAAGAACCAATGGACATATTGACAAGCCCCACTGTGCCACTGGAGTGTCCCTTTTGGGATGTTCCGGTGGCGCAAACAACAGAGCTATATGTACAAGGCCACATAAAGCCACCCTGCATGGCTTTTTATGGCCTTGTAGATGTGGCGTGAGACATTGTAGAGCAAGTCACTGTGTTGTCTCCCACTGTGATAAGGATGCATGCCATGGGCGTTACAGTGGATGTTCTCATGTAACACCCATAGCATTTGAATCATTGCCAGATTTACGAGAAATCATAAACCTGGGAATACAGGAAAAGGTGTTCCTTCCTGCACAAAAACAATCATCCTCACAATGAAGAGACCCTTGCACTATGGTGCAAAGGTGCTTGCATTGGCCCATGGCAGCAATTTGTGTGCCAGAGCAGGGGAAGAGTACAGAAATGCACCGTATCTTGTAGATTATTGCTCTTTCCCGGTGGCACAGGGCAGCGCAGCAAGGCATTTGCCGTCCTATGGGGCTTGTAAATATGTCGCCAGGTGCTGTTTATGAGCAGAGCACTGTGTGATAAACAGTTCTATCAGAGAGGACTGTGTGAATTTTGGTGACAGGGTGATGCACGAAAGGGCATATGTTGATTTGCATTGGGAGAAGCGGTGTGGTCTTTAGTTGTCTCATGTCAAGTGTGACCACCTTATCTGTTGCTGGTTTCTTTCTTTGCATGAAGGAATTTGTGGCACCTTCCCACTATAAGCACAGGAGTATAAGAATTAGGATTGCAAAAAAAGTATTGATTCAGATAAGCTACTCATACTTGAAATTTCAGAAGACATTGGGATAACTTCCTCGTACATTCCTTGTAATTTACTTGAGTCAATTATTTTGAAGAACTGTTCATGGGTAGATACCATATTTTAAACAAACTGATTATTACAGCACCACAAAAAGCATGCAAGGCATGCATGTAAATACACAACTCACACGTGCACAGCTACTCAGCTATAGGGGGCTCCAGACGAACTGTGACACCTTCAGCTGGTTCTTGGTTTTTGGTCAGCTGTATTTGGCACTCTGGCATGTTAACACAGGTACATTTACAACTCCCAAAATAAAATGTTCCGTCACTCAAAACCAGAACTGACTTAAGGTGTCACTTGAATCATGGACCACTTGCCAGCAAAGTTTTTAGAACACTGGGAGCTAAATGACAAAAAAAATGTGAATATGTACATTTCCCCTATATTATATTGACAATCTGAGTTACTGTTTGCTGCTTTAAGCTGTATAAATTTTCGGGGTCTTACATTCTGCAAAAAACGTACTTTTGTAACACCACTACTTCTTTATTTTCATTTATTCTTCTCCTTTCAAACATTTTCATGACCACCGTTTTACACATAAAGACAGGAATGAAGCGTCTCGTTCAAGTTGTCATTCTATTGGATTGCGTGAAAGATGAGAGACGTGTTGAACCGTGTGCAGGCAATGGACTGCATGTCCATAATGATTTGTGTGAAGTCAAGATTTACTTTTAACAATATACCAAGGAAAACATCAAACGTCATTGAAATGAGATTGTGAAACAGCTAATTTCCATTCCTCTCTCATAATACACTCAATCGCAAATCACGGAATTCCACTAAAAAATGCAGACTTTCAAAATTATTTGGGGTATTGATACTGCAGGAATCATTCACAAAGATAGCCATAAAAGATGATATATATTAAACTAATGCAATCCATGGCAAGGTCGCAGCATGAAAACTACATATTGAAATAATTATTAAATGCCTTTTACTCAACAGAAACTGTATTCACTGTGGTAAATTTTCTGGCGCTATTCAGCAATGATATCTTCAAAGTGATGACTGTTTTTCCTCACTGGTGCTCTATACCACCATCCCATAGTTCATGATGTCCACAGTTTTGCTGCAACTGCGTGCCCAGATTTTGGTCATACCTGGTAGATCCCTCTCCCCCCTTCCTCTATACTCCCACCCCCTCCCCCACCCAGTGTGAGAGGGTATACTTTCATCATGGAGAAAACACACACATTTCTTAGGACCCCTCCTTCAAACAATATCAGACCGCGAGTTTAAATGTAGATGACCAAACATTTCGACCCAAGATAAAGCAGTTAGTGAGGTCCCCTCTGTCTACCTCCCCTGACACTGCCAGTTGACATACACACTGGGCGTACACATGCATACACTGCAGGTCTTTCTTAAATATTAGCATAGGTCAAAATATATGTTGCAAAATGATAGTAAGTTCGTGATTATGGCGGTCATTCTGACCCTGGCGGTTGAAAACCGCCAGGGCAGAGTGCCGCAGAAGCACCGCCAACAGGCTGGCGGTGCTTCATGGGCAACTCTGACCGCGGCGGTAAAGCCGCGGTCAGAAAAGGGCAAACGGCGGTTTCCCGTCGGTTTACCCCTGCCCCAAAGAATCCTCCATGGCGGCGCTGCTCGCAGCACCACCATGGGGATTCCGACCCCCTTCCCTCCATCCTGGTTCTGGCGGTTAAAACCGCCAGGAACAGGATGGCGGGAACGGGTGTCGTGGGGCCCCTGGGGGCCCCTGCACTGTCCATGCCACAGGCATGGGCAGTGCAGGGGCCCCCTAACAGGGCCCCATAATGATTTTCAGTGTCTGCCTAGCAAACACTGAAAATCGCGACGGGTGCCAGTGCACCCGTCGCACCCCTTCAACTCCGCCGGCTCCATTCGGAGCCGGCTTCATTGTTGAAGGGGCTTTCCCGCTGGGCCGGCGGGCGGCCTTCTGGCGGTCGCCCGCCGGCCCAGCGGGAAAGTCAGAATGACCGCCGCGGTCATTTGACCGCAGTACGGTCTTCTGGCGGTTCCCGCCAGGCGGGCGGCGGAATGACCCCCTATATCTGCAGTGTTGAACATGAATGAAGTACATGAAATAAAAATAAAGCATGATGAGTGTTTTTGGATAATTCTTCTGCTTATTTAAACCTCTAAATGCTAGTAGCAAGAATTTCGCTGTAATGTGAAGTGCAATACAAAATGAGCATGTGTGCAAGAAGGCTGGATAGAGCCTGGTACTGCATTGGGCTATGTTCAGAGAGGATGCCTGATGATATCCTCGGACATAAAGATACGTGGGCGATTCAGCCCTCTCTCCCTACACACCTTTAGTACTTACAGAATGAAAGAGTGTATGAGAACATGTTCGACCTAATTATGTGTGAGTGAGACAGTATGATAATGTATGGTGGAAGTATAATCTTTTATAGGTCTTATATAGTCTTTTATAGATCTTACTGGCCTATTACATTCGTCTCCTATACCTCATAATCAGAAAAACAGGACAATGTATCATAAGCAAATAATATCACACATATGCAAGGTTTACATGATACACAGACACATCTTTTGTACAGATGTAACCTCATCATGCTATCTAAACATAGTTTATAACATCATACGTCGCATTATCCAAAAGAGCAAAGGACAGGGGGTGATCACTGTTCCTTCATGCCGAACACAAAAAAAAACAACAGTATAAAAACATCAGTGTCTGTTTTGCAATTAAGGGATTTGTAAAACATAAAAATATTAACTTTAATTTACATTATGTCTATTTTAAAAAATCATTGATTGTGGTTGATAAAACATAAAATGTTTCATTTGTGTCAGTCTGTACACCCTTTTCTGGAAACGAAATGGGAAGTATGAGGGGGAGTTTGACCTTGAGTTGGACGGATATTGTCAGGTAAGGCGTTAAACCTGCACTTCCTTTTTATCTCATACACATTAGCTTATAGCATGCTTAACACTGGGATAAGCAAAACGATAAACGCTGAAAGACTGAGTGATATCATGTAGGCAGCCAGGGCACAACAGACCGCACATGATAAGGTACTGTAAAGCATTTCCAGTCTCCTTTTGGACTCTGTGGGGCATATTTATACTCCGTTTGCGCCGAATTAGCGTCGTTTTTTTCGACGCAAATTTGGCGCAAAACTAACGCCATATTTATACTTTGGCGTTAGACGCGTCTAGCGCCAAAGTATGAGGAAAGAGCGTCATTTTTTTGCGTGAACGCCTTCCTTGCGTTAATGAGATGCAAGGTAGGTGTTCCCGTCTAAAAAAATTACTGCGCCGCAAATGCGTAGTATTTATACTCCCGGGCAAAAATCACGCCCGGGAGTGGGCGGGGCAAAAAACCCTGCATTTGCGCCGGATTTTAGCGCCTGGGTCAGGGCAGGCGTTAAGGGACCTGTGGGCTCAAAATGAGCCCACAGCTGCCCTCCCATGCCCCCAGGGACCCCCCCTGCCACCCTTGCCCACCCCAGGAGGACACCCAAGGCTGGAGGGACCCACCCCAGGGACATTCAGGTAAGTTCAGGTAAGTATATATATATTTTTTTTTTTGGCATAGGGGGGCCTGATTTGTGCCCCCCTACATGCCTCAATGCCCAATGACCATGCCCAGGGGACATAAGTCCCCTGGGCATGGCCATTGGGCAAGGGGGCATGACTCCTGTCTTTACTAAGACAGGAGTCATGTAAATGGCGTCTGGGCGTCGTTAAAAATGGCGCAAATTGGGTGGAGGCGATTTTTTGCGTCAACCTGACTTGCACCATTTTTAAGACGCCCTAGGGCCATTTTTCCCAACGCCGGCACTGCCTGGTGTACGTGGTTTTTTTCCAAGCACACCAGGCAGCGCCGGTCTGCTTGCGCCGGCTAACGCCATTCAATAAATACGGCGCCCGCATGGCGCTTCAGAATGGCGTTAGCCGGCGCAACATTTTTTGAAGCTAAACTGCGTTAGCGCAGTTTAGCGTCAAAAAGTATAAATACGGGCCTGTATCTTTGCAAATACAGGTCAGCGCCGCCTACAAGCCTCCAGCCATTATACACCAAATGCTTGGCTTGATTAGTAATTTCATGCATTCCTTGCACCCCAATATGCCTGTGTCAGCCATTATGTATGCAAGTTGGGCATTCCCCCATTAAGGGGGCAGAAAAAATGGCGCAAAGAAATCGAAAAGATTTCTTTGCGGCATTTTTAGTAGCATGTTTTAATGCCTGTTCTGAGAACACGTTAAAAGGAGGCACACCATTTATTAAAATGGGCCTCTATGTACTTTGCAGGACTAGCACCAACATTTTTGGTGCTAGTCCTGCAAAGTACATCAATAGTCTCAAACATTTTGACGTTATTGCTCCTACCTCTGCCATGGTGCGCCGTATATTAAATACAGTGCACACATTGTGACGGTAAGGGGGCAGTATGGGGCGCTACAAAAGTAGCATTGCATTAGATGCAGTGCCACTTTTCTTAAATATGCCCCTTGGTGCTCAGGTACAGGGGGTTTGACTTCTGTGCCTACATGAAAGCCAAATCTTTCAGTGACCAGTATGGCAGTCAGAGTTGCATTACATTTTGGGGATGTTTATCTAGTGTGTAGTAATTTTGCACCCCCACATACAAGTTTTCTCTTGGGGTACAAATGTTCTAAAACAACTAAAATATCAATTTGCGAAATTGACATTGTCTGTCCAATTGTAGCCAATTACATAAGCAACCAAGTCTGCTAACAACCAGTTAAGTGAGGAAAATGCGGCTTCTTTTGGGGAGATGCTATTTCTGTACTCCCACCACCTTTTAGGCAAGGATTCAGATTAAAATTACAGCCACAAATGCAAAAGCTACGTTCTGGAAACCAACAGAAAGGGGTCCACATGTCATACAATAACAGCAATATTTTTAAGATCACCATCACCCAGAGGGGACTCTTGGTACTTTTGACAGATAGCTTTTGTTAATAGCTACCCACTCAGTTGTATTCATTTCAATTACCTCAAAAGGATGAAAGCCTGCGTGTACCTCTTGTGATTTTAACCTGCGCACATTAAGACAAAAAACACAGCTACCTTGCGTGGCTTTTCATGGCCTTGTAAATATGGACCCCTTTCACTCATAACACTGCATGAAATGGGCATTCCATGGGTGTTGCTTGGGGTGTTCCTATGCAAAACCCATGGAACCCATGGAACCCTGGCGCATTCCCAGGTTTACAAGTCTGGGAATGCTTCAGATTCTACGCCACCTCAGGGGTGGCGTAAGTCTGATGCAATGTGGAGAAACATCTTTATTTCGCCCTGTTGTTTCCTCTTTCTATATGTGCTGCATTCTGAAGCACACATAAAAAGAGAAAAACACCTCTTGTGATTGTTTCTGTGTAGGAAGGTGTCCCTTCCTGCACCCTTGCACTGTGGTGCAAGATGTCTGCTTCGGCGCCAGGAAGGAACTTGTGCACCAGCGCAGGGGGAGAGGATAGAAATTAGTATCTTGTAGATATGATTGATTTCTACCTTTTCCTTGTGACACAGCAAGGTACTTGCTGCACCACCCTGCACCACGGGCCTCGTAATGAGGCCAATATTTTACTCAACCCTGCAGCATACTTTGCCTCTCCCCCGACAGCATATTTCTAGTGGCCCTGTAAGTAGGTTTCATGCCAGATATGGAAGACTATACACTTATTTGCTTGATGCAGGCAATGCTCGTGGTAATATTAAGGAAATCAACAGCAAAACTACACCACCTGCCCATAAAAGAAGGCCCACACTTTAAAACCAGCCCTTCGGCACTGCCAGGTTGCTCTGTAGGACGGTCAGTTTCAGGCAGCATTGAAAGAAACATTTTCTTTACATTTAGCATTGTTACACAACGGTTTTTATAGCTGAAAAGAACACTCACGTTGCATCTAACATGCATTTTTTAATTAGCCATTAGGAGGCTACGAGCAGCTCATAAACCTTGGATCACACGCCTATAATCAAATATTTTACATACCGTTGGAAACACTGAATGCAAACATTGCATTTATCTTAGTCAACAAAACTGTCGATTCCCCTAGTCTGACACTTAATGAAAGGAAATAAGCTGGTGTTGGAGCAGGGTGATTACTTATTCTTCAGTTCAAACAGTCTGGGTTAAGTTCAGAAGCCAAATGAAAACAGCTTAATCGGCAGATTTGTTGCCAAAAAAGGCTGCCAGCAAAGATAGCCTCAGTAGATACAACTGCTGCTTATGAATACCTGAATATATTATCTGAAATAGTTAACGTTTAGCACGCAGTTATTCGACCTACACTTCAGAAGTGATGAGAACAACAATAATTTTAAAGTGGAATGTTCACATTTCTACTATCGAGTAGAACACATGAGTAGAAACAAGGCAATAAAATGATCTCTGTTCCCATTTGTCTGTGTCCTGGGTTCACTGGACATTACTTTTTCAGTTGGAGACAAAATGACAAGTCATCCAAAATAATTAGAACTGAGTTTTGTACAGGCCATTCTGCAACATCGGAAATCTTGTCGCAATATTGGCAAAACTAGAGGGACTGCATTGGCCAGGTGCATGCCGGCTCCACAGGTTTCTTTAGTTGCAGTTTGAGGCTGTGTGTCCATTTAGCTACGACATCGCTATTTCGAGAGCACATATGGTAATTCGCAGTGGAGCAGGAAAGCACATACACTGACCCTAAGCTTTGCTTAATGTGTGAATTAAACGTTCCAGATCCAAAGTTTTTTTTCTCAGGAGCCCACCACCAACACAGTGAAATGCCTGGGTTGCCAACTACCAAGCAGTCCGTCCGCCTAACGTTCAGTCCGGCCCTCAGTCCTAATTCCGGTTAATACCTCTACCTTATTTCACTTACAGATTCTTTCTGATAACTTCTTTTTACGCTTCGCCTCACTGTCATTGTACACTGTCAAACTGAAGAGAAAACTATTGGTCAGTCCCCATCGCTAGGCATACGATGGAACCCGTTGGTATGTGACCTAAAAGGTGCATCTTTTCACTCTCATACTAAGACTTTCTGTCTAGCAGGGCCTGCACTACCTCTCATTGCCCTTGGAGATGCACTGGCAGGGGGAAGGGAGTCACTCGGGCAGTGCTTCGATTCTACCTGCCCTTTCACCTCCAAAGAGCAGGTGAAGGCCACTGGCACCCCGCCCCTCTCTGTTTTGTGCTGTCTTGCCTCTGCCATCTCGCGCTTCGGCTTGCTCCCCTTCACAGCCCCACACTTCTGCTTGATTACTCTGTCGCACGCACTCCAGTTGGCCCTTCGGGCTGCGCCGTGTGGTTGCAGTCACTCTCCTTTCCAGCAGTTCTGCTGCAATCCTCTCTGCCCCACCCACCTACCCTTTGGGTCCCCATTGATCACTGTCCGCCAGTTTATGCCAGGCACTCTGCTGCATGTTTACCCCTTGGTTCACTTGTGCCCTGGATGCCCACTGGACAGGAGCGGCGTGAGGGTGAGAAGAGAATAGACAAGCTCACCAGAGAAGAAGCAGAAATTAGGAACAAGGAAAAGTTTAAAAAAATGTTTCTGAACTGTGTCTGCACGTGTGTGTGTGCGGGAGTGTATGTGTGTGTCTGTTTTTGTCTGTAGGCATCTGTCTGCGTGTGTGCAAATGCATGTTTGTGAGCGCATGTCAACGTATTTGCGTGTGTGTCTGCTTTAGGAACAATTATTTTTCCCACTGACTCTGCCTGGCAAAATGATGGAACTGATAAAATTGTGCTGTTTGCTGGAACTGTGCTTGCCATTGCACAATGGTAGAATTCCATGGCAACATGCAAACACTGGCACAATGGTAATAATTCCTGTTAAAAGTCTAGCAATAGCATAAAAACTATAATCCCTGGCAATATGTTGATCTTGGCAAATTAGTAATAATTCCTTGCAGAATGCTGGTAATCCCTTGCAACATGCTGGTCCTGGTGCAATGGTATTAACAAAGCAAAACACAAACGCTGTGGGATAGCGTAACTGGTCCCGTGCTCACTATGCCACCAGATTCAAGCTAGCCTGGCTGAAGAGAGGTGATACCCTGAAACCGGTCCCAGGATGCTTGTTTTTGGTCCAGGGAGGACCTGGTCTGGCAGTTCGGGCTGGACTGTTCCTATGGGGAACAGGGTCAAGCCTGATTTGCATATGACTGGGTCCAAACTGGAATGGCATGGTGAGCAAAAAAACTGATGGATTAAACCCAGATCTGTGACTGGGGTGAATGTTTGATTTGTTCTACATTCCGTCCATCAACTGTTATTTTTGCAATGGTATTAACACCTGGTCGAAGTGTTGTCTGTGCTACAATGGTGATAATCCCTGGTGACATGCTGGCCATAGCAAAACGGATGTATTCCCCATCATCAGGTTCATTGTAGCACAATTGTGGTCATTCCTGGTAAAATGCTAGCCCTAGCACAAAAGTGGTAATCCTTGGCAATATGTTGGCTCTGGCACAATGGTAGTTAGTCCAAGCAGTACCATGTTTGTTACTGGTACAATTCTGGGAATCGTGGGCAACATGCTGGAAATGTCACAATGGTGAAAACCCCTGGGAACACGCTGGCCCTGGAACAAGGGGTGATAATTCCTGGGTAAATTCAGTACCTGGGACAATAGTGTTAATCCCTGACCACATACTGACCCAAGAACAATGGGTTTAATTCCTGGAAACAGAGTCGACCGGCATATTGTTGGTAATCCCTGGCAACAAGCGGGCCCTCGTACAAAGGCAGTTAACCATGGTAATATGCTGGCACTGGAACAATGGTGGAAATCCTTGGCTACAAGCTCACAGTGTCACAATAATAGTAATGTCTGGTAAGAAACTGGCCTTGGCACAACTTTGGTAACTCTTGAAAGGAAGATGGACCTGGCACAATGGCGGTTATCCTTGGCAATATGCTGACCTTGGTACAATTGCGGTACTTCCTAGCAACGTGCTATCTTGGCCAATGTTGGAAATCCTTTGCAACATATTGGTGGTATTCCCTCGTAAAAATCAGAGTGTGCCACATTGGTGATAATCCATGGAACATGTTGGCCACTGAATAATGGGGGTATGCCTCAGCAACATGTCTCTTGTGGCACAATGGTGGTCATTTCTTGACAAATACTGGGCCTGGCACAATGGTGGTAATCCTTGGCAACATGCTGGCATTGGTACAATGCTGGCTATTCCTAGCAACACTCTAGTCCTAGAACAATGCTGATAATCCATGACAGCATGCCGAGAATGTCACAATGGTGGTAGTCCCTGGCAATATGCTGGCCCCGTTACAATGGTGGTAATTCCTGGTAAAATGATTGACTTGGAACAACAGCGTCAATCACAGGTCGCATGCTGCGCCCTACTGCCCTTAGTCTAATAATTGAAAACATAGTGGCTCTGGTGCAATGTTGGTATTCCCTGGCAACATGCTGGCCCTGGCACAGGGGGGGTATTCCCTGGTATAATCTTGGCCATACCACACTGCCTACAATATTAGGCAACATGCTGGCACTGGCACAATGGAAGTAATATCTGGTTTAGGAAATCTACCTTTTTTGCATGATCACCACAGATGATTTGTCTTTTTCTAGACTCTAATATTGCTGGACATATATATCTGCGCACTTTACCCCTTATAAACAGGATTAACATGCCTCTATTTCCTCTTTACAAATGTCAGAATTGGCTTAAACCTGAATGGCATAATGAACTTCTTTAAAATGCCATAGTATGTGATGTAGAAGTATATCCCTCATATGTACAGTTGAAAGGCACCTGTGAACTGCAGCACCAGGTATGCCATCGACTACAATGATAGAGAATACATGTATTCAGCCCTACCCTGTATAGCCTACCAGCAGCAGCTTGAACCATCCTGCACAGACCTGTCAAAACCACCTTTTTGAAAGGTCGGAAAACTTGATTTTAAATATTAAACACATCACCCCTAAGCACACCTCGCTGCCCACAAGGTATGGTGCATACATTTTAAGAGGAAACAAGTGTCACATTAGAAATGGCTTTATTCCTCAGTGACGACCCAAAATGACTTTGTCACTGGCAAGGCTGTACCTGTCACATAGAAATGATTATATATTTCAATCTATAACTTTTGACTTGTACCAATTACAGACGTCATTCAAATATGTATTACAGTATTTTAAAACAAATCCAACAGAAAGGTGAAGGTAGAGTTGTATTAACTATACGGAATTTGTAATTTTTTGAAAGTTATCTTTACCCTGACTGAAGCTGCTGGAGCCTAATTTGTATTAACTCACTAGACACTGCCCATACTGTGCTTGGCTTTAGTGAGGTGTGAATGAGGTGTGAAAATACCTCCCAGAGTACAGACAATAGCCTGGCAGGGGGAAGTGTTTTCTTCTTTCCTTACCTTCAAGTATAAATGGGGCATCCCCAGCCACCATCCTCAGAATACGTGCTGAACCTGCAGAAGATCAGAAAAGGACTGGACCAGCTGCTATAACCTGATATGAGCCTTCAAGGGCTGGACCTATGCTCATGTACCCAGGAAAAAGATGTGAACTCCAAGGGTTAGCTGGCTGGCCACCTGTCTGTCTTCAGGGATACCACAAGCTTCAAGAAGCCTTTTCCCTGAAGTATCAATAAGATCAGTGACAACTGGAACTGGACTGGACTTTGCTGTTGGCCTCTACCTGACACACTGAGATCCTCTATGTGCCTTCCTGAGACCACAGAAGCCTTAGACTTGTTCTCCTGTGATTGTTAGAGCATCAGAAGAAAGTTTGGAAACTTCAGAAAACTTTTTTAGCTGAGCTCCAGAGCTTCAGGGGACCTGCTGGAAAAGCATCCTTCCAGCCGTTCCCCAGCATAAGACTGAATTTCAGCTATGTACCACAGAATACTCGCAGTACCTGTGAAAAAAATGATGAAGTCTCTTTCTGCTCTGAGGATTAGAAATTTTTTGGTGTGAAATCTTCAAAGGTCCAGTGGGACCAACCTGCTTTTCGTTCCATAGAAGCACCCACAATTCCAGCTGTAATCTGCTCAGACAGGGATTTTTTTCATCTCAAAATGTGATAAAGTCCCTTTCTGTGCTGGGCTTAGAAGATATTTTAAGGCTTGTTTGCAAAAAAAGTGAACAAGTCACTTTCTGAAGTGGGACTCCAAAACGTTTTCACTTCTATACCTTTCACAAGGACCAATCCACTTAGGCCCATATTTATACTTTTTGACGCACAACTGCGCCAACACAGTTGTGCGCCAAAAATTTTACCGCCGGCTAACGCCATTGCAAAGCGCCATGCGGGCGCCTTATTTATTGAATGACGTTAGCCGCCGCTGCGGACTGGTGTGCGTAAAAAAAATGACTCACACCAGGCAGCGCCGGCGTAGGGGAAAATGGAGGTTGGGCGTCAAAAAATGGGGCAAGTCAGGTCTGAGGAAAAATTCAGGCCTCAACCCGATTTGCGCCATTTATTTTGACGCCCAACCTCCATTGACATGACTCCTGTCTTAGCAAAGACAGGAGTCATGCCCCCTTGCCCAATGGCCATGCCCAGGGGACTTATGTCCCCTGGGCATGGTCATTGGGCATAGTGGCATGTAGGGGGGCCCAAATCAGGCCCCCCTATGCCACAAAAAAAAAGAAAAAAATACTTACCCCAACTTACCTCAACTTCCCTGGAATGGGTCCCTCCATCCTTGGGGGTCCTCCTGGGGTGGGCAAGGTTGGCAGGGGGTGTCCCTGGGGGCATGGGAGGGCACCTCTGGGCTCCTTCTGAGCCCACAGGTCCCTTAACGCCTGCCCTGACCCAGGCGTTAAAAAACGGCGCCCATCAGGCTGGGCGCCGTTTTTTAAGGCCTGCCCCCTCCTCTGCGTCAAAATGACGTCAGAGTATAAATATGGGGCACAGGCCTTAAAGTCATTTTTTGGAAGGGAACGCCTACCTTGCATATAATTAACGCAAGGCTGTTTCCCCCTTCCAAAAAATGACGCAAATGGTGGAACTTTGACGCCCGCGGGGTCGGACGTCAAAGTATAAATATGGGGCAGGGTTTGCGCCGATTGTGCGTCAAAAATTTTGACGCACATTCGGCGCAAACAGAGTATAAATATGCCCCTGAGTGTATCTGACCACAGATCCATCACGTAGCCTCACATTGTGCCTAGGTCCCTGTCTACCACTTTCCTAGACTATCAATTGGCACTTTGTGCCTTTTGGTGCTAGTTGTACTTACAAGTTTAGAAGATTCATATCTTCCATCCCCTTTATTAGATTATTTGGTGTTGGTTTGCTTATTTTCTTTTATTTTTTTCAGTTTGATATTTTGTATGCTTGTAGTTTTGAATATATTACTGTTGGTACTCCATAAATGCTTTACACATTGCCTCAAATTAAGCTTGTCTGCTCTGTGGCAAAGCAACCAGGTAATTGAGCTCTGGTTAATTTAATGACTTTGATGGTTCACTCTTCAAAAAGTGTTATTATTCCATCAGGTGGCCAGTGATCCACCTCAAATAGTAATCTACATTCTTACAACCAGCAACTGACTCACAGTGCCACAATGGTGTTAAATGCTGGCACAACATGGGTCCTTGCACAATACCAGCATGTAGATAAAGATTACTACCAGTGTCACAAGGGACACAGGACACTGGCTTTGGCGCAATGGTGATAAGATTTTTGAAAAATACTGCAGCTGGCACAAGGATGATTTTCCTTCTCATTATGCTGACATTGGTAAAATGGTGGCATTTGTAGCAAGCTGCTGTTCTTACCCAAAGCTGATAATACTTGGCAACATACTGGTCAAGATACAATGGTGAAATTCCCAGCTAAAATTCTAGCAGTGTCACAGTTGTGATAATCCCTGCCAACATGATGGACCATGCTTAAAAGAGGTAATGCTCAGCAACATGCCCACTGTGGCACAATGGTAGTCATTCCTCGTACAATGCTGGCCCTGGCATCTTGGTGGTAATCTCTGCTGGCACACTGGCTCTGGCATAATGGGGATAATGTGAGGTAAAATGTTGGCCCGAGTACAATGGTGGCAATCTCTGGCCATGTGCTAACTCTTGCACAATCTATCAAAATGGTGATTATCTATGACAACATGCTGGCCCTAACACAGTGGCAGTAATCCTTGGTAAAATGCTGGCTGTATCTTCACAGTAGTGATTCCTGGTAAAATGCTGGCCCTGGCACAGCAGTGGCAAACCCTGTCACTGAGCTGACTTTGGCACAATTGTAATAATTTGTGGTACAAGGCTATGTCTGACACAATGGTGGCAATCTTTGGAAATGTGCTGGACCTGGTGCCATGTGATAAATCCTGAGCCTGGTACAATGGTAGTATTCCCTAGGCTGTTGTAGCCAGCCATGGGAGGATGGTGCTAGTGCAAAAATCTATATCATTTTGATCATATTAAAGTTCAGGGAGACTGATACAAGCTGAAATCCAAGAAAAGAGAACATAGGATGTTAGTGTACATGCATAGCTTACCTCTCCAAACCAAAGGGAAACACTGTACATGAATGTCTGATGGTGAAAAATAAGTCCCAGTTCTTGAAGACGACTGCCAGGACGTGCCACTGGCAACCACTGTCACAAATTGAGTACTGATTCAAAGAGAGGACAAATTGCTCTACTTTAAACTATTTCTCCACCTGTAAAGACAGGAGCCATGCCAACCACCCCAATGGCCATACCCAGGGAACAAATGTCCCCTGGGCATGGCCATTGGTGCCAGTGCCGTGTAGGGGGCCCTAGTTCAGGGCCTCCAAGCGGTGTTGGATAAAAAAATATATACTTACCGGGACTTACCTGGGATGGGTCCCACATCCTTAGGTGTCCTCCTGGTGTGGGTGGGGGTGCACCCTGAGGCCAGGGAAGGGGACCTGTGGGCAATTTCTATGGCCTCTGACCATGGAAATATGCCTACAGGTCCCCTTACACCTGCCCATACCTAGGCGTTAAATAATGGCACTAAGCAAGCTTAGGCCCATTATTTAAGCCCCGTGCTGGATTTTAGAACGGGGGGATAAATATGGCGCAAAAGCCATATCGTTGTTTTCTGGCCGGGAACGCCTACCTTGCATCTTACTGACGCAAGGTGTGTTTTTCCCGTCCAGAAAACAACGTTAACTCCCTAACTTTGGTGCTAGACATGTCTAGCGCCAAAGTATAAATATGGAGTTAGGTTTGCGCTGAATTGGTGTAAAACAAATGACGCTAATTCATCACAAACCAAGTATAAATATGACCCTCAGTGTGGAAACAAATGCTGTACACCACTGTGACGGCACCTGAAGCTAAGCACAAAATGGAGTCAGTGGTCATGATACAGATAGCATTAGAGCACAGCATAAGAAAAGCAGTAACAGAGTATTTTGATATTGTTTTACTCCTGGATTGTTTTCTAATTGGATGATAAATACACAGTATTGACATTCTGCATTACTCTTTTTAGACCTGTGCTTTACTGTCCTCTGCAAGAGCAACTCCTCTTTGTCTATGAGTAGTTGCAGTCTTGGAACTAGTTTAGAGGTGTGCATTTTTTTAATGCTGAACTGAGTTAGAAAAGGCACCAGAAGTGTGGAGTATACACTAGAATGCCTCACAAGTGGACCAACAGTAGGTGTCTGGGAATCCATTTCCTGTTTCGCTTTTGGCATACCTATTCCCCCACAAGCCAGACCTAACTGCTGAACACAATTAAAGATGCAGGTACTAACAGGGCCCTAAGCACTGACACTGAAGGGTTGAATTTCAGGCATCTGTGCAGCTTTAGTAACTCACTATTAGGTCTTCAAGCTGCACACCCCTCAGATATTATGACAAATACATTGTACAGATGCAAATACCCACCCAGCATAATTAGGTCTAGGGTGCTGTAAACATGAGGCCTCAAAGCCACAACCCTTTCTAATCAGTATCCACCCAATGTTCGGCAACTCAATGGAGCCATTTGACCTCACCATGCTACCCTTTTCTTTCCTCAACTAAGTCAGGATCCGCTGTGCTGTTTATAAATGCCATCTATGGATGTCAGATAGGTCATTAGAATGAGAAATGGGAGTTAAGCAAGGTAAAATACATATCTTCTTGAGGGGATAAAATCTTGGGAGAGGGAAAGGGTGTGGAAAGGGAGTCCATTACTCCTTGCATTGCCATATGGAGGTGGAGATATCATGGCATTGGGAGCTTCCTCAAGGTAAAGGTAAATAAATAACAAAAGATATGATTACCATGTCAGTTGGAGTAGAAGTTGATCCCACATTAGAAACAGAGGAAGAAATTGTCTTTCTTGTGTCCAAGGGAACTGACAATGACTGGCTGACTTAACAGGAAGCAGCTTTCCTGGTGCAAACCAACCCCAAGGTACCTTACTTTTAAATTCTCCCAAAGGTACATAAGGAGACGAATACTCCTCCGGGCATACCCATCGTCTTGGGGATTGGCTCCATCCTGGAACCCCTTTCACAATTCTGTGATTACTTCCTACAACCCCTAGTCAAACAAATTCCGACCTACCTAAAGGATACAACCAATGTCTTGAACTTATTAGACACCATGCCCTTTGACAAAACTACTGAACACCTGATTACGCTAGACGTGGAATCCCTCTACAAAAACATTCCCCAGGAAGCCACCCTAGAGGTCATTAGTGGCCGACTGGAGGGGATAAGACGGGACTCCCGTACACCTCCAGAACTTATACTTGATCTGGCCCACACAGCATTAACAAGGAACTACTTTGAGAAGACCTTCTACCTACAGATACATGGGATATCAATGGGGAGCACTCTTGCCCCCAGTCTGGCATGCCTGTATGTAGACTATTTTGAAAGGCAAGTGGTGCTCAACAGTGACAATCCATTCCTTGGGCAGATCAGGTTGTGGAAACACTACATCGATGACATCCTACTAATCTGGACAGGCACCACACTAGAGGCCCGGACCTTCACCAACTGACTGAATACAGCAAACCCCTATCTCAAGTTCACAATGACGATAGGTGATAACGAACTGCCCTTCCTTGATCTACGGATTTATGAGAAAAATGGAGCATTGGCCACCGAGGTCTATTATAAACCCACAGATCATAATAATCTACTTCAATTTCAGAGCTTCCATCCTAAGTCCCTACAAGAAAACGTACCCGTGGGTCAGTTCTCACGTCTGAGACGCAATTGCTCAGACTTAATAGACTACATAAAACATACCCAAAGGTTATCCAATAAACATATGGAGAAAAACTATCCAACGCACCTCATCAGGAATGCTGATAAAAGGGCACGGAACAACAATAAAGACCAGCTGATGGAGCCTCCAAGGGCAAACCTGAAGACAGAACAGATTGTCTGCATCACGACTTTCAATCCCCTTTCTAACCAAATCCATAAAATAATAAAGGAGGATTGGAAGATCCTGACATCAGGAGGTCTCCCGTTTGAGCAACTTTTACATGCCTACAAAAGAGCAACTAATATATGAGACATGGTGGTCCATACACCACCCCAAATGAAGACATCCCGTAGCAATCAAACAACACTGTGGCAACCACCCCCTTTACCAGGCCACCACCCTTGTAGGAAATGCATTGTCTGTCATTTCACACACAAGAATACTAGTGTAGACCTAGGCCTAAAAACACCTTGAGAACTTAAATCCTTCACAAACTGCGATAGCAAAAATGTGATTTATATGATCACATGCCCTTGTAAATTGAAGTACATTGGCATGACAACGAGGAGAGTAGGGACCCGCATCTGTGAACAGAGAAGTACCATCTGATGCAAACGGGACGCAACGAAACTCACTAGTCACTTCATTAGGAGAAACCACTCCCCAGACGACCTTGAATGGACAGTACTAGATAAGCTATCTCCTTCTACAAATAAGATGAACCAGAAACTTCTGTATTACGAACGGAGATGGGTCTGGAGACTGCACACAGACACCTCTGGATTGAATGATGAAATACTATGGTCATTACTAACCAAGTGAGATGACGCATGGACATCATCCTTAACCCCCCTCCACTTCAATACTAGCTCAGGGCATTTGTCCTTGAGCTGTCATTCTATCCGATCCCTAGCACCTGCCCCCCCTTTCTGTCTCTTTTTACTTCCCTTTCTTCCCTTCTGTTCTTCATTTTTTCGCTGCCTTTTTTCCCTTTGTTTCTTTTCTTTCTTGCTATTTCTTTTTGTTCTTAGTTTTTCCCCACCACCCTGTTTTTTCCTTTTTTTCTTTCTTTTTTCACTTGCCCCCCGTTTTTCATACCCTCACCTCTCCTTCTGTTCTTTCACGCCCGCTCTTTGTCTCTTTAGTTCTTGTTATAGGTCCTGGGGCAATTTTCTAACTCCCCGCCCTGGCTCCTTTGTCTTTTGTGTTGTGTGTTTTGTCTTTTATCTTTTGTCTTTTGCTTTTTGCTTTTTGTTTTTGTTTTTGTGTGTTTTTTTGGCTTTGTTTTTTGGTTTCATTTTGGTTCTTTGCTTTTTTTGCATTGTTTTTTGCTTTCGGTGCTGGTTCCGGTAGAGCGTTGCGCTCCATGTACCATCCGCACCAATGCCACTACCACGCCGTTTGGCTTTTTAAAATTCTGTTCCTCCCCGACCCTAACAGACAAACGGTCAGGGAGGGGAATGCATTTGGTGTTCAGGCGGGCTCCTCCCTTTGGAGTAGTGAGTTTCTTCTGGAACCTACCATGCGCTGCACTAACACAGACGACCTCCGTACAGATAAGTCTGAAGTGGTTACCTGTGTGATGAGTGATAGCTGTGTCTCACATATTATATGTTGTGTGTGTCTGAGTGTGAGCCTTCTTCATATATATTTAGTGTAAGATTATGCTGCTACTATGTATGTGTATGTGTGTATGTGTGTATATATATATATATATATATCTTTTTACGCCTATACTGCATCCTTCTCAGCGATCTGCCCTTAATATATACGATCCCATTATAACCATGGATTTTTGGTTACAACTTCTACTTGATTGTGTGTGTACCAATAATGTCTTGTTCATACTTTTCCCTTGAGCCTTGCCTTTACAATCAGCGTCCTTTAGGGAGAACCTACATCTTGAGCTTACGGACAGTACGCACCTAAGGAGCATCTTTCTCTTATTTAGTTGTTACCATTAGCACTGACCCCCTAATCTGTCAAGCTTATGTCTTGCCTTCTATGTCTCCCCCGTTTTGAGTGTGTGACTATAAGGGGACTCCCCCCTCCCATAGACCAGGGGCAAATAGCCCAGCAGGAATAGGGTCAGAGAATGTATTTCCCTGTCCCTTTATTTGGGGTCTGCTACCCCTTATAGGGCGTCAGGTCTTCACTCTGTTGGTGCATGCACTTGTGACTCATCTAAGCATGCAGTGTCACTCACTCGTGTGTTGTGGTTTGCTGTGTAACACCTTGATGAAACGTTCTAACTATTATCATTCTTATTTTAGACTGCCGTGGTCAAGCTGCCCACAGGTAGGCTCCCTTTCCTTTTCTTTACTAGAGCACCTCTTAATGAGGCAATCCCCTCATACTTGAATCTTTAAACATATATTTAGGGATCCTAGGCCCTGACGAATTCCCCCAGACCTCCTTTGGCTCTCGGAAGTGGGCAGAAACATGTTGGCCAGGAATCAACGATTAGGTAACACTTCAAGTCATTATTCTCAGTAGGTGTCTCATCGCTTCTTTTAACCATACTAGCAGTCACCACGATTAAAGGTGTGCTATTACACAGGTGACTGATTAGGTATTTTTATATTTTCCCTAGCTCAACTGGATCCCTTGTTTATCCAGATAATTCTAATTTCAGCATTCCCTCCAAGTTCTTTTAACGTGGAGGTTGAGTCCATCCAGGTGGTACTGTCCTACCAGGGTGGGGCTAGGTGGTCATATGATGAAGCAAGACACTATAATGTGTGTGAGACCACCTAGTCCATAAAGGAAAATTTCCTTCCCCCTTCACAGTTACACTTGACACACTACCAAGTGTCCAAATCTGGGATTTTAGGGCTAAGGGCAATTTCTAGAAGTAGAAGTTGATTCATATTGTTAAGAAGAGCAGAATTAGATACATTATGTGACAGAGGAGCTACAAAAGGGACTGCATTCATGCTGGCAACCATCTTGGTTATGACATTTCAAATCCCAATAGTGCACTCAGATTGTTGTGGGTACCCCCTGTACCTTCCAATGTGGCATAAGCAGCAACATCATACCTGGTCAACACTTCCAACCATAGTTCTATAATTTCATGTTGAGCTGTCCACAGCTCCATTGTTGCATAGAGGGATGCATATAAAGCATGTTGATGCTTCTGCTGTTAAATTGATCCGGCTATTGATGAGTGAGTCCAATTTGTAAGGACCAAATCTGATTCACACAATATGGCTGGGTGGGGAATCGGATGCAGGCAACTAGACGACTGATTGTTAAGACAAAAATACTAGGGCCACATTTATACTTTTTTAGCGCCGCATTTGCGTCTTTTTTTTACGCGAAAGCGGCGCAAACATTCAAAATACAATTATATTTTGTAAGTTTGCGCCGCTTTTGCTTCAAAAAGCGGCGCAAATGCGGCGCTAAAAAAGTATAAATATGGGGCTAAGTTCCTGACTTATAGTTGGGAAAGATAGAGTTTTTTCCACTGAGATAGTGGAGAACCATACCTCATCCATCCTGAGGGACCACCATTTGCCAATTTTAGAGCTGTCCACCAACCCAGCAGAGACCTCGCTATAGTTACAAGAACTGCTGTCATGACTTTTCCTGTCAGTGTAGGAAAAGTATGACAGAGAGCACTGTCAGCCATGACGGTCAGCTGTCAAACATTGCAAAACTCTCAGAGGGAGTTTGTTTTTGAAAAACTAGTGGCTCCCCCCACTCCACTGGAGTTTTCTCCAAGTGTGGTCATTATTGCTGTTTTCCTGTCCCTTATTGCTAGATTTGTTTTTGGCAGTAACAGACAAGAAAAAAAGATTTTACACAATCCACCCTAAATAGGGCATGTGGTGTAAAGTCCTTCCTCGGAAGGTCCCTACTCTGTCAGGTCACCGGAAGAACTATTCTGTCAATGGTGCCAATGGAAGCTCTGTTAATAAAAAGTTGTGGGCCACCTGAAGCTAAATGAGACAGGTGGTAGACTGAGGGTTTGGCTAAAAGAGTACTCTGCAAAGTTTGCAACGGACTAACCTGTCTGCCAAACTCTAAATCAGGCCCTAAGTGTGAAAATACGACTTTGAAATTTAAATGATAAAACAACGACATTAGAATTATGTAGGCCAAAGTGAAAGTGCAAATATTTTTTTCAAATAACTAAACAACAAATTGATAGCCATCACGTGCCAAGAACTTTACTTTTAAAGTAGCATTATGGTTTATTACTGAGGATAATTTGGCCAAGGTCTTACTAAATGGTGCAGTGTGCTTATTTGTAGTTGTGGATTGACAGGTTAGCTGTCAGCGAGACCTATTATCTCCTGTTTGCTTTGGGTCAGATGCTTTCAGCTACTGACTTGATTGGCTGAACCCCATTCAGCTATTGTTTTCAGGCTTTCTCAACAATATTGAGGCTGGCAGGAGGACATGGCGGGACGCAGCAGTGCTGCCACGTGCTGCTGCGTGCTGCCGCGTGCTGCCGCGTGCTGAGCGTTGCGTCTTCCAAGTTAGGGAGGGGGCGGGACGAGAGCTCCCTCGCGCCAAATGTGCCGGCCGGATCTCTCCGACTTCCCGAGCCGCAGGAGTTGCGAGCCAGCTCGGGTATTGCAGATTGGCTCCCCAGGGGCAGTGTGGCGGTGAGCAGCCCTGGACTTTGGCGCTCGCAAAGGGCCATTGCACAGGCCCCCCTCCAGGGAGAAGCAGGCAGGGGCAGAGCCAGCACAGGCAAAAGCTGGCTCAGCCCTGGTCGCCCTAAGGCTCCCCTAGGAGGCTGCAGAAAGGTGAGGAGTGGGAGTGGAGTGCTGGAAGGGCCTGGAAAGTCTTCAGGGGCCCAACAAGGACGGCCTTTATTGTGGAACACGTGGAGTGGGGCTCAACCACAAGGTAGGAAGGTCTTGGACTCGGTTTGTTTGGAGATAGTTGATCCTCTCCCTAACTCTGCCTGTCTAGCTGAAAGTGGAGAGCTTCAGAGCCTTGGGGATGAAGTTAATACCACCTGGGGTGGGGGCCTGACTTTAAAAAAAGGTCTGGATGGCTGTGAGGCAAAAAAATAATAACAGCGCTGCCCCTAAAATCACCCCCTCCCTGAGATCCTTCTTTAAACTTAAGCCTGGGTTGGACGCTTTTCCATTAGAGTCCATGCTGGAAAGGGATTCCCAAGGCCCTAGGGAGATGCAGGAGCAATTGGATACAAGGTGTTGTGAATTAGGGGGCCCCCTTCAAGTAGTTGAGACCACACGATGCTTTGGTGTGCAGTCAGTCCAGGGGGGATGCTCCCCTCTCCTCAGGCTACTGGCAGCGAGGACGCTCCTGCTGAGGTAATACAGAGCTCTTTGGAGGGTAGTATCCTGTGTCAGGTGCCGGCTGGTCATTCGGGTCCCCCTCGACAGGCTTCTGGCAAGGAGCCTTCAGTAGAACCGATGTTACTCTCCCTCTCGAAGGATATGGGGAATGGGTTCTCTATTTCGGAAAAAAATCAGGCAGAGATTAGAGAGGTCTGTGAGGCATTGGAAAAAACAATGGATCTCCTGTCATTAAGAACACAGGCCCTGGAAGCTACGGTGGGGGCTTTGAAAGCGTACATTGAAGTGAACAAAGTCGACATTCAGGCCTTGAAAGAGCAGGCCCTTCAGAATAAACTGGAACAATTAGAAAATAATTCAAGGAGAAATAACTTGAGGGTACTGCATGTTCCCGAAGGGGCAGAAGGAGTTGATTTGAAAGCTTTTTTGGTATCACTTTTGAAGTCTGCGCTCTCATTAGAGGAGAGTGAAGAAGAAATTGCCCGGGACATTCAAAGGATACATATAGACCCCTTCAGGAAAAATCCAAGTGTTAGCAAGCCTCGAAAAATTCTGATTAACTTTCTAACATATGGTCTGAAGGTAGAAAATTTTGTTAAAAGCACTTAAGTTTAGATCCTTAAAAGCGCAGGATTTTTCATTTGAAGTCAAATCAGATCTTTCCAGGATCACCATCAACAGGCAGTGGGAGTTGGAGCAATGGCTAGAGGAGTATAGACTATTGGGAGCCTCTGCACTACTTACATTTCTCGCTAATCTAAAGGTTATGTTTAATATTAAGATGTATAATGTGAGAGATGGGAAAACCACGGATGAGCTGTTGGCACTACTCAAGTCGGGGGCAGCACGATGGGGAAATTACGTCCCTGGCCCTAACCCGGGAATCACATGTGCTCTAATCGTGGACATACTTCAGTCCACTTATCGAAGAGGGTCCTCCATCAGAAGGGCGGGAGGTTGGGGGTCACAGGGTGGGGAGCATGTGGGAAAAAATTTAAAAAAAGGTTTCCTCATTCACCTCAATCAAAGTGGCACCCAGTGGATAATGGCGGGTGAGAGTAGTAAATGCCGGGACCCCTCATTTTATCAGTTATTCTCTTGGAATGTGAATGGATTAAGAACAAAGTGTAGGAGAGATAAAATTTTACAATATTTAAAAGACTCCCCTGCTCAAATTTTTATTCTACAAGAGACTTGTCTGACTAGAGATGAGGGGGTTGATCTCTTTAAAAAGCTAGCATGGGTACACTCATTCACCTGTACAGAGCATAATTTCAATACTGGGGGGGTTGCCATTTTAGTTAAGCACGGGATTAAGGCAGGATTGTTAGAGGTACGATCTGATCCAGTGGGAAGATGGATTATAGTTAAGCTACAAATTTATTACAGAAGATTTACTGTGGGGGTTTTATGGTCCAAATTGTGACGATACTGGCCCTCTTGAAAAATGCTTTTCACAGTTAGTCGACTTCCCGGATCCGGTCCTAATTGCTGGGGATTTTAATGTTGTGCTAGATAATAATCTGGGTAGATCTGAGAAGTGCAGGCCACTAGGGCCTTTTGAGAGGAGTGATGAAAGAGTGGGGGTTAAGGGATGTATGGCGACAGAGGAAGAGAGAAGTAAGGGAGTTCTCTTTTTACAATCAGAAATATAAGCACGCCTCTCGTATAGACTATTTTCTTATTGACTGTAGGCTTGAAGGTTTGGTAGGTAATATTGCTTATTTACCCACCCATCTCTCAGATCACACAGCAGTGGTATTAGAATTAAAGGTGGTTGGACGGTCTGGTGGTAGCAGATGGACGTTTGACTGCACGTTACTGCACGATTTGGAGGCTCTCGACCAGTTGCGAATAGAGGCGGAGGTCTTTTTTAAAACTAATTTGGGTTCGGCTTCTCTGGCAGTGGTATGGGACACTTTTAAAGCAGTCATGAGAGGTAATGTTATGAATATAGATACCTATAAGAATAGGCAGTACAGGGCCACTATTCTCCAGTTGGAACAGGAAATGCTTAAAGTGAGGAGGCAACTTTTGGGGAATACTAAGGAGGAGGAGGCTGAGGCTTTGGAGTCTAATCTGAAGGAGCTGAGACTTCAGTTGGAGGAGGTGTTACAAGCTAGAGTCACCAAAAGAGTAGAGGCTAGCAAATTAGCGCACTTTGAGTATGGGGAGAGTGCAGGTAAGCTACTAGCTTGGAAATGCAAGCGAGATCTAGCAAGGAACTATATTAAGGAATTAGAGATAAATCAAGCAGTCAAGAGATCATTGAATAGGGAGGAAATGGAGGTAGCTTTCCACTCTTTCTTTTCTGAACTGTAAAAAGAAGAGGCTGAGGTAGGAGAGGAGGATATTGGTAAATGGTTGGTGGATGACACACTCCCAACTATATCACAAGAAGAACAAACAGCTTTGAACAGTCCGATCTCAGCTAGGGAAATCAGGAAGGTGTTGATGGGTAGGCAACCCTATGGAATTTCATAAATTGATGGTGGAGTCAATAATTCCAGTTTTAGTAGACTTGTTTACTGCGATCTTTGAAGACAGGGCCCCTACCCCTGGTTCATGAAATAAGGCTACGATTGCCTTAATTCAGAAATTGGGTAAGGGTCCAGTTAAGTGTGAATATTACAGGCCCATCTCTTTGCTGAATTGCGACTATAAGATATTTGCTAAAGTTTTCGCTGATAGACTCAGCAGAGTGGTGGGTCAACTAATCCACCCTGATCAAAAGGGATTGATCAAGGGTAGGTTTCTCTATGAATTGACTTATAACTTGGCAGGGGCAATAGATATGGCTACATCCTTTGAAATGCCCCTGGCTGTGGTTACCTTGGATGCAATGAAGGCCTTTGATAGGGTGAACTGGAGGTACTTAACATTCATCCTGAGATCAGCTGGTTTAGGGGAAAACTTTTGCAGGGTTATAGATTTAATACCTAGAGATCCCATTGGCAGAGTATTAGTAAACGGTAATCTTACTGAGCCTTTGAAGATAATGAGGGGTACTAGGCAGGGTTGTCCTCTTTCCACGTTGCTGTTTGATTTGTATATAGAGCCACTAGCTAGAAAAATAAGAGGCAATTTTGTTATTGCTCCTTATGAGTGCAATGGTTGGGTGAAAAAGGTGGCTCTGTGTGCTGATGACCTTTTAATTTATACGGCTGACTTGGTTTCTGCCTTGCCTATGCTTTTGTCTTTAGCTGATGATTTTGGTAAAGTTTCAGGATTTCGGGTAAATGCAGAGAAGACAGAGGCTATGGCTTGGAATCATTTGTCTGTGGGACGGATACAATTGAAGAGAGAAATTAGATATTTAGGGATTCTATATACTCAAATCGAAAACCAGTGATAGAGGAAGGGCGCAGATCCCTTCAGAGATGGATGTTCCTTCCCCTGACATTGGTAGGGAGGGTCAATTTGGTGAAGATGATGATTCTGCCTAAACTCAATTTTTTGTACAGTTCTATACCTTTGTTAATGCATAAGTAGTATTTGTTAAAGCTTCAACAGGCTATTACCTCTTTTGTTTGGGCATCAAAGGGATCTAGGATATCATGGAAAAAACTGATGAGAAAGAGGGAAAAAGGGGGGCTAGCGCTCCCGGATTTGAACTATTATGCCTGGGCTTTTCAACTGAATTCAGTAAAAATGCTGTTTTCTATTCTTGATGCCTCAGCGATCGGTGTAATGTTTAAAGCTATGTTGGGGGCTATGTTAAGGGAGCTGTTAATGGATATCTTTTTAAGTTTGGAGATCCAAAATTCTTTTAAAAAAAAAAATTGAAAATCCTCCGCGATCTTGCATCAAGTTGGTACTATTTGAGGCTGGCGGCAGGAGTTAGTTATTACAGTCCATATGCTCCAATTTCGGACTCTCCTGGTACCCCTGAATGTTTTAAGGACGTTTTAGCATTACCATTGAAGAAGGCAGGGATAATGTCCTGGGGGGATCTGTTTATCGATGGAGTGCTAATCCCTCTGGAAGATCTTGAGGTGAAGCTGGGGTGTACCTTTTCTACATTGAAGTATGCTCAAATAAAAGTCTGGTTACCAGAATCACAAGTGGCATGTGGGTCCGCCGGCTTTTTGGAAGAACTTGTGTTATCCGAGTCCCCCAATTTTAAGCGGGTCTCAAGTTTGTATTGGGAGATATTAGAAGGTCTGCATGGTGAATTTACATTGCCCACCTCCCTATGGGGGAAGATTATGACACATGAAAAAGTTGTGCAGTGGTGGGAATCCTCTATGTCAACTCTGTTTCAGATTGCCAAGCCGGCATCTCTTTGGAGGAATCATTTGTTTACGATCCATAGAGCATATCTTTCCCCAGGGAGACTCTCTAGAATAGGCAGTAACAAGGTATTTAAGTGTCCCAAATGTGACTTACAGCTTGCCTCTTATCTTCATATGTTTTATGAGTGTCCACGGGTGGCGTTTTTTTGGAAAGATCTTTGTAAATATCTCTCTCATGTGTTGGGATGGGAGGTTTTGGTAACTCTCCCCTTGATTATTTTTGGCCAGACGCAAGGGGTGGCTGGAGGAAGGCATAACATTAGTAAAGCACACAAGGACTTCATCTTCTACTCCATCTTGGTGGCCAGGAGAGAAATGTGTGGAAAATGGACAGCGAATACGCCTCCTCGTTCAAAGACTGGCTGCAAGCCCTTTTCTATTTTGCAAAAATGGACTTGGTGGTGGGAGGCTCATGCAAGAGGAAAGAGGGAATGTGGGCCCCCCTGCTTGGTGGGCAAGGAAGATGAATATGGTTATAGTCTAACAGGGAGCGTATAAAAATGGTTTGGTTTGTCAAGGTCCAATGATTAATTCTCCTCCTCCCCATCTCTCGTTGACTGGTTGGCGTGGGTACACCATTTACTGCTTGAAGCCTAAATGAGAGAAATTGGGGCTCCTCGGCAGGATCAGCTCTTTTTGGGAAGTGGTGCCTGGATCAACTGCGGGCTGATATAGGAGTTTCTGTGAGGTAAATGAGGACAAAAAAGAAAAGAAAAAGAAAAAGAACAATATTGAGGATCATCCCAGAAAAGTATACAGCTTCATCTTATGTTATTTATTTCTGATGAATTAGTTCTCTCCTGTGAAGAAGTTCCATTGTAATATATGAGGGACAATTTTACAATAGAAAACTACACTCAGGTCATCCTCCATTAAATTTTTCATCTCATAAACACATTGAACAAACAAAATAATCCTATTTTATAAATTCTTTACTCCAACATCCTTTCATTAACATTTATGTTAGAACTCAAGTGCAAACCTGACTTAATATGGCCACCTAATGGCGTGTTTGTGTTTAAAAATTAGGATGACTTGACAGCAATACAACAATCCGGTGAGATCCAATCTCCTGCTCTACCTCAGCCTCCTTGAGCCTGTAAATCAAGGCAGTCTAGACTTCTCTTCTTCCCTGCATTTTTTGCAATTTATTGCGGTTTAGGGATTCCAGCTTTTGCTCTTCCCACTCACTCCCGGCTACTCCTTAAAACTGTTTGACAGGCTACATTGTAGTCTTATCTGTTCAAAAACGACTGCCTTTGAACCCCCCGAGGCACTTGCTAGTCCACTCATTTGGTGTGCAGTGTGCCCATCAGACACAACAAAGCAATGGTTATCTAGAGATTTTATAGTGTCATTATATGAACGTTTGACAATATTATGTGTCACTACTACCACTGCAATCAATTTCTGTTACCACCACTACCATTGCCACTAACACTATTACAATTGCTAATTCCACAACAACAAAAATCACCACCATTACCAGGATGTGGCACTACACCAGAGGTGCCAATTTGGAACTAAAGAACCAGGTTCGAGACTCAACTTGACATCATGTGATTCTGGGCAAATCACTTAATTTCCCTATGACTAAAAAATGAATATGACCTTGTGAAATCTAACCATGGCCAGGAAGTATGTGATTTTGGAGCCACTGAGATTTTGCATAGCTATAGGTTTGACACATTTGCCACATAATCATTCATCTGCTGCATTATCTGCAGATTTGCACACAATTGTTTTTGTTTCTAACTCCAACGGTTCAAAAGTTTCTAAAAATGTAGCAAAATATGTACCCGCATGGTGGAAGGCCCTTTGCAAAGCTAGAGTGGTCACTTCCCTATTTCTATATTTAGGTGCTAAATTGGTACTAACAAGGTGCAACCAATGCCCAGAGAGAGTTACTAAGTTTAAAAATTATGAAATGATGGGGAAATACTATTATGAAATGTGTTGCATTATGCTGCATAGTTTGTGTTTTCTTCCTACATAATTTACTCAACCCTGGCATATAATTAGGCCCTCTGCCCGGAATGTAACTGGCGCTCATGTAAAGAGCTCCAATGCCTTTGGGTCGAGGTCATGCTATAAAAATACTGCAAAAAACACATTACCATCAACGAGGCTCACTTAAAAGCAGTCAGAGAAGTCCTACTAGCTAAACTTAGACAGGGTTTGCACAAAATGAAGTACCAAATTAAGGCACAATATATGGACTAAACTGAAAAGAGCTGTTCTATAGAATGTGATAGGGTTAATTACATCTTGATAAGATTAGGCAAACACTTCCATGAGGATGTGAACAAAGAAAGTAAGCTGTTGGCTAATAAACTTCAAACTTGGAGATAAAAACTAAGAAGGGGTGGCTCAGGTGATGGAAGAGGGAAAATTAGTGTCTTTTCAGTCATTTTATCAAACATAATTTATGGCAGAGACCTCAGATGCACAATTTAGATGATGATACCCGGACTTCAGAGAAGTAGTGAAGCTTAGAAAAGAAGATGTAATCTCCTCAGATACATACTCCTTGAAGGCACCAGTATCCAAGAAGCAATAGATATTAACAACCAAAGGTTGAACTATCCAACAGTCAATCTAAACATGTAATACCATCAATCACAATGCCATCCATAATGAAAACCAAAACCCATATCAATATGATCAGGGACAAAAGTACTAATGCCAGTACACCACAACTCAAACCCCCCAGTTGAAAAACCTTCATCTTCCTCACACACACTGAACTTAATAACATCAGCTTGCTCAAGGTGGCTTTGAAAAATCTCTCCTTGTAGACTCCCCTGACCCCCCACCCGAAGTCCCAAAATATCTTCAATGCCTCCCTCCATCTTAGAACCATTCTAACACTCTCAAAACTAGACATATCTTTCTGACATTGTCTTGCAACATTTCACTGCCCATCTTAGCAATCGCACCAACTCTTACAGATGGGAACCTTAAGATCCCAGATATTCCTGTCTCCTACAGAACATCTTAGGACTTCATCACATTACTTCTTAATTTGAACTTCTGTGGACCCTCAAGGAAATGAACTCACTTGCTGCAGCATTGATGTACACTAATATGCAGATGATACACAATTTTCCAAGAAAAGTTCCAGGGCACAATGCATCCAATGGATCAAAAATGTTCTCCTGCTTGTTTCTTATCACTTCTATTTTTGACGATCTATGACAAACTTAATTTGACCTTCATAGAAAAAATAGGACAAGGCTTGAAGGTTATTGATAAGTGTTAGAGCACTTCAGCAGCATCACACTCTAGGGACTTCATACTTAAACCTATCTGCCCTTGCACTCACTGGTTGAACCCATTATTGTTGGGTGCACTTCAAACTGAATAATGTAAAAGTGTATTTATTTTGAAAATGGTGGTGCCACTGGACTCTGGGATTCTAATAAATTGCCTGTTTAATGAGAAAACATCAATATGTTGATGAGCTAAAATATTCCTGGTCTGTGGGCAAGCCGCCAAGGCAACATATTTAGTTACCCCAGGGGTCTTCTGCTGGTAACTTTCCAGTAACCTGGAAGTACTTCTGTGAAGTGCAGCCCAGCAAAGAAAATAATACAGAGGATCTAGCAATTTTGCACATGTTAAAGCTAAGTGTCTCTGTATCCTTGGTGTGGCAACCAGCCAAACCAATGGTGGCACCAAACATTTATACACAAATCCACACTGTGACAGCCTGCACTACCTGCTACGTGACCACCTGTTTCCACTCTCAATTTAGCAAAGTCACATGGAGAGTGATTACTTGCACTCTGGCGAGCATACAGTACTTGTGAAAACTGGGTCAGAAAAGAAGTGTCAGCAATAGCTGGAATGGAGTCAAAAGTGTGTAGGACTGTCAGAGACAGGAGCATGAAAATAAGTTATAACCGCTCATTAGCAGCTATGGAGTAAAGGAAAGCAGAGGCTAGATTGAGATTGGAGACAAGTAATGGCCTTAATTGTTTCTGATGGTGGGAGTGGTGTGCCCATGCATGCATATGTATTTGTTTAAATGCTTTTCTGGGCTTATATACACACATGAGTACACTATTGTATATGTGGCTAGTGTTGTGTTTCCCCTCCTTGAAAGACACTGTCTCACCAATGAAGTATTTCCTAGTGTCAGGGACATCATATCTTTATATATATATATTTTTTTGCATAATTTATGCGTCACTCTAACCCTGAAAGGGCCTTGTTTTGACTTATACTGAGTGTTCCCTTGTGTCTGGACAAAGCTAAACCCCTCTGAAGAGCTCTAATGAGAGCGAAACATGTGTCAGGGGTTGCTTTACTCATTCCAGGTTGGCTTGGACGGTATTTGATCAGTCCAAAGCTGTAATACTGTGCCTGGAATGGTAAATGGCTTTTGTCATTTTACAGCTCAGTGAGAATGACACTGTACTAATCCTATGCTTAAAGATTTTGCTGTACAAACGGCAAAAGACTTTGTCACTATCTAGCTCGGCGTGGATAGCACTGTGCTGATACTATGCTTAAAAACTTTGCTAGATAAACAGACATTTGATGTGAGCAAATCGAGAGTGTCGCTGGTGTTGCAGGGTGCTCTTTACTAAAGCTGCTCTCCACCTAAAATTGGGAACTTCCCAGAGTTCGCCTTTGTTTTTTGCATAATTTATGCGTCACTCTAACCCTGAAAGGGCCTTGTTTTGACTTATACTTGGTGCCCCCTTGTGCCTGGACACAGCTAAACCCCTCTGAAGAGCTCTAATAAGAGTGAAGCACGTGTCAGGGGTTGCTTTACTCATTCCAGGTTTGCTTGGACGGTATTTGACCAGTCCAAAGTTGTAATACTGTATCTGAAGTGGTAAATGGCTTTTGTCATTTTACAGCTTGGCGAGGATGACACTGTGTTAATTCTATGCTTAAAGATTTTTCTGTACAAATGGCAAAAGACTTTGTCACTATCTAGCTCGGCGTGGATAGCACTGTGCTGATCCTATGCTTAAAAACTTTGCTAGATAAGCAGACATTTGAGGTGAGCAAATCTAGAGTGCCGCTGGTGTTGCAGGGTGCTCCTTACTAAAGCTGCTCTCCACCTAAAATTGGGAACTTCCCATTGTTCTCCTTTGTTTTTTGCATAATTTATGCGCCACTCTAACCCTGAAAGGGCCTTGTTTTGATATGTATATATATATATATATATATATATATATATATATATATATATATATATATATATATATATATAAATATATTCATGTCCATCTAGCACATGTTTTCAAAATTCAGTATGAGACAATAGAATGTTTCTGAGTTTGGCAGGGCTTGGTTGTTTTAGAAAAGCTCTTCATTTGCTTGGTATATTCACATTGGTATTTCGTTGTTGCCTTTCACAGTGCTCTAAATACAGACTGCCAAGGTCTATGCTGACAAACACAAACCTCTGGAAGAGTCTGAATGTATAGCATCTGTTAGCAAGGAGGTTTCTTGGGTCTTTTGAAGGGGGGCTATAGGGAGGGGTTTGAGAATTATAAAACGGAGATTTTCAGTAGATAACTAAATTTAAGAGTTCAGAATTAACATCAGCAATATACGTACTAAACACACACGCACAAACCAGCCATGTTAAATTAATGAGCCTTCTTTGAAACGGTGAGAGAAAAAAACAAACTTATCAAAGGTTACACTGTCTCATCAATGTGCATAAGTATCAAAACACTATATCATGCCATGTCACAAAAGTTTTTAAAAAAAGGACACTTCCAATGTTTCTCACAGGTATTTGAAAACCAGGAAGTGGCATTATGAATACTGAAACGTTATCATAGAATGAGTCTTTTATGTCTAGGGAGTCTTCACTGTAGGAGTGGAACATGTCATGTGCTGATTTTGACTCTTAGGGCCCTGTTTTCAAACTGCACTTTGTAGTGCTACAAAATGTAAGTTTGCCTATATGCATATGTGTGGAGTTCTCCACCCCAGTTTTGAAGCCTTCACACACAAAAGTATAGGTCCTACTAGTAAATGTGGGAGGGTCACAGGAGAGTGGGTAGAAAAATGAGCAGACTTAAAACTAAAGAGGATGGGATTAGCGAGGAGTAAGAGGCGTTCACGGACAGGTATAGAGAGGTATCAAACACCCACATAAGAGTAAGCCCATTGCATTACTCAGAGGTGGATGCATGTAACATATGCATTTGCAGTAAGTTTAACCTCGGAGTTTGTGAATAATGAATGCCGTAAACTTACTAATGAATGCAGTAATTGTAGACTTACTCAAATGTGTGTTACCTTTATGAATCAGGCCCTTAGTATTTTTCAAAATAACTTGAAAAACTCACTTAAAAAGGACAATAAGCTTCTTTTTTTTTAGGTCAAGCAAACCAAATAGCACAAGCTGTCTGACAGCAAAAGATACATATTTGGGCTTACCAAAAGATACAGGGGCTTGCAGACCCATTGTTTACCACTGGTTGGATTTGCTGTCACTCTTATTTGCTTGTGTTCCATTGGATGGCTTTTCTTATTTCAGCCCAGTCATCCTGTGGTTGCTGCTCTCATGGAGCATAGCCTTTTTACCATATCTTTGATTGACTGGCTTCTATGCTTCCTCTGCTCACTTTGAGGGAGCTACTTTTCTCTCTCTTTTAATACTTCATGAGAATGCATGCATTTTCCATCTGTCTTCTTCAAGTGCTTTTCTACCCCCTTCACATTGCTCTGTCTCGCCCATGTGCTTCTCCTGCTCTCCAAGTTGGTGTTTGGCGCATCTGTTTCTCCTTATACCACTGTACTCTCCCCCTCTATTGCTTCTCCCCACCTGCCAAGTGGCTTCACCCCACCCCAACCCACTCTTGCAACCTGATCATCAGATCTGTTTTACAAAACACATCCCTACCCCCTTTACCATTCAAGTTCCACTCACCAACAGTACTTTACATACAAATCCTTCTCAGGAAAACCAATACATCAATTTCTCCTCTCACTACTCCACAAAAACAAAGCACAACACACACCAGCACATCAAAATCTCACACATCCACACTCACTTTCATAATACTTCCCATCACAAATTAGAAACACACATCCACACCCACCCTTATGATTCTGCAAATAACACACATCCTAAACCATCTTTACTCCCAAATTTTCTACCATCACCAACAACAACCCCAAATACACTGACTCAGCAACTCTTTTTTACCTACCTAATCATTGCCCAATTTAGAGCCTTAAAATATGACCCACATGCTCCATCACCACCCCTAACCCATACACCTGCCAGCCTAAACAGACGCAAACAAAATACACAATACGCCATTCTTCACAAGCTCGTATCTCCATGTCTATTACACAAGGCCAATCTACAGAAACAACAAAACTCACCATATCACTCTCAACCACCATCTCCACCACCAACACACACAGACCCAACAAAATGCCTTCCAAGCCTGCCGGATGAGGAATATGATATAGAGAAGCCACACTATTGTTACCCTCATGCAGTTAATACCAGCACTAATGACACCCTCTACAAGTTCAAAATATACTGCTCACGCTTCTAGAAAACTAAGTCAGACCACACCAAAACACAATCTCTAAACTGCCAACGAATAAATGTTTTCACGCTCTCTAAAAACAAGCACCACATGTACGACCCACTCACTGACACAATGACTTAATCTTCATAACTGATTAACTGGTTGGGAGTTGACATGGCTCTGGTGTTGCATGAAGCCTGTTCCTCTAGGCTTTTAAACAATCACGCAAAATCGTATGCGTAAAAGAGGTGGTGGGCTCACAGTTATATTCAAGCAAACAATAAATCTCACAAAAACTGACAACATTTCCAAATAAGGTTGTGAGGCTCTCATCACCAGATGCAATCCTACACCAACTTTCTCTGTAACATCCTCCTCCTTTACAGACCACCACGTAGCAATGCAACATTCCCAGACACGTTTCTAGACACAGTTTCAAACCTTCTAACATTACACTCCAACCAATGTATTCTTGGGGACCTAAACATTTGGTTTGACTAACCCAGTATGCCCCATCCAAAAACTATCATCACTGGCCTAGCCACACTGAACCTCTATCAGATCGTACCCAAACACACACATCACTGAACACATCCTAGATGTAATTTTTGAAAATCCCAAACTAGTTACCTTACAAAGGATTACTCCAGTCACATGGTCTGACCACCATCTTGTAGCTTTCCCACATAAAACACCACAAATCAACACACCCAAGACCACCTTACATGCATCGACCTATCGACCATGGAACAAACTCAGTTTTGAATACTTAGAAACACAGCTAACAGCAAACACAGATCTAGACACAATAAATTCAATTTAAAAAACATTATGAGTGGCTACAGCAAGCTTTTGATGTCCTAATACCACTAAAAACAACAAAACATGAAAAAAGAAAACAAGCACTTTTGAGAAGTGCAGAACTAAAAAAGATAAAACAACAAATTAGAAGGATGCAACAAACCTGGCTTAAAACAAAAAGTAATCAAGGCAACTTTGCCTACGCAAACTTAACAGAATGTACAAATCAACAATAAAAAGGCAAAAAGGTGATATTCTAAAAGAATTTAAAATGCTAAATGTGCAAATAAAGAACTAAACAAAAATTCTCACTGAATTTTGAAAACCTAAATAAATACAAGGAGCTCATCCCATTACTCAAGAATTTCCTGACAAAATGGCAAATCAATACCTAACCAAATCAGGCATGCTGGAGTCCTGTTTAAAAGAAAAGAAAACCAACAGCACCAACCCATTTCTAAAAATCCCATCCAGGAGTAAGCTAACCCATCCTCTGCATTCCTTCATACAAATATCACAAAATGAATTTATGTATCTGACCGAAGCAAGCAGGCCTTTTGGCTGTCCTTTTGGCTGTCCTTTGGGCCCTTGTCCACCACAAATTTTCAAGAACATTCTTTTATCTACCGCTGCTGCCATACCAGTAAAAAGAATAATCAATAATTCTAATTAATTACATTAATCTTTCCAGAAGACCTAAAAAAGACATACATATGCTCATTATTAAAGAAAACAAACCTTGACCCACATGACCTCAACAACTACAGAACAATTACAAATGGACCTTTACTGGGCAAACTGATAGAAAGATCTGCATTCATCCAGAGGTCACAATTCATTGAAGATAGCTCCATACTTTCAGACTACCAAGCTGGATTCTGCCTGGGAAGAGGCACAGAATCCGCCCTCATTGCCATCTGGAATGACCTTAAAAACACAGTAGACCACAAGGGGGTTGCTGCACTACTTCTCTTGGACCTCCCAGCTGCCTTTGACACAGTTGAGCAACACCCAAATATAAAGACTCTGTGGAGCCGACATAGAGGGGATTTCTCTTGACTGGATCACATCCTACCTTCAAAACAGAACAAATGTTGACCATCCCCCATTTCTTATCCAAACCATACTTCACAAATGCAGGGGTCCCTCAAGGCTCAATTGCTTCACCAGTGCTTTTCAACAGCTACATGAAGTCATCACTGGTAATGATCAATGAATTTCAGCTCACATACTATGCAGATGGCACACAGATACTCCTTAAACTGGAAAGCCCCAAAGACACTGGAATCTCAAAAATCTTCAGTTGCCCCAGAACCATTGATCAGTGGATGGCATGGAGCCATCTCAAACTGAATGCCTCCAAAAGCAAATACTCACATATTGTAATTGGAAAAATGATGACGATCTGGGGCCACCTCCTGAAGTTTCTAAGGAAGTAAGAAAACTTGGAATTACCATGGACTCCAAATTAACAATGACTACCCAAGTAGACAAATTAGCAAGATCAAGCTTCATCACCATGAAAAGTCGATGACTCATCTTCCCTTACCTGGGGTTTCCACACAAGGCTAGGCTACTATCTCTCTTGTACTGTCTGAACTTGATTACACCACTGGCCTCTACTAAAGATCATCTCTATTAAGTATGAAAAGACTACAGTGCATTCAGAACTCTGCTGTCAGACAACTCCTACATGTAAAGCCACTTCGCCCCTGCCTCGAAGGCCATACATTGGTTACCAGTTGCCACCAAAATACTTTGTATTACACACAAAGTAAATACATGAAAAAGGACCAATTTTCATCAGGAATAAAATCACCAAGTACATTGAACAAAGAAACCTCTGCTCAAGATTGCCACCTCTCCTCAAAACCCCACCATATAAAAAAAAATGAAGAATTTGTTGTAAAGACATAAGTGGTAAAGGCATGCATGGAAACAATGCTGTCATTGTTCCGACCGCGTTGTTAAGGCATCCGTGGTTCCATCATTCAACCATCACAAGGCACTGGGCAAGAATATGCCCTCGTCTAATACAGAGAATAAAAGTCCATATTAATTCCAGTGTGTTCTCACACGGTCCAAAATATTCGGAGTTGTGTGCTCAAAGTCCATATATGTAGTGTTATCTAAATGTAATTGCACGTCACACTCAAGCCACACTTATTGGCTTTGTTCTAACAAGTTGCACATTGCAAAAACAACAGGCCGTGTTATCTACGGTACTTCAAGAAGACTTTGTCGGAAGGTCCACTTGGAGTGTTCGAAAGTTGCATAGGAAAACTGTATGTTTAATTTTGCATTGTTCCGATCACTTCAGTGAAAATGGACAACTCATAATTCACCTCTGTGAATCTTTTCCTTTGATTGCTAGAAGAATCATTATGCATGCCTGATTACACTGGGAACAATCGAGATTCGTCGTGTCTGTTCATCAAAGCCACTCAGCCATGCTCAAAATTACCATAAATCACACTGACAATACCTAGGATACGCAGTAGCTTTCAGGTTTATTGCTAGCACTTCAAAAAGTATGGTTTGAAACAGTTTCACTACTAGGTAACCTGGATAAAAGAAGATAATAGTATACATGGTAACTTCTTTCTGATGCATAGCAACTCCTCTGGAGAATGATGGCCTACCAATGTTATCTATAAAACTCTATAGTTGTATTGAGACTAAGGCTATGGAAATAAGTGCTCACTGTCTTTTTTTCTTTTTAATGTTTCTTACTGTATTTAACTCAATTAAATTTGTACATTTTCAGAGACACAAAATAACCAGAAAAAATTGCGGCCGAGAATACAAAATAAAACGAAATAGGACCACTCTGGCCAAAATTAAAACACCAGAGGTGGAAGTACAATCTGCAATTCATTGATTTAACTGCATTGTGTGTATGTTCCGATCAATGGAGGACTCCCTAACCCAACTGATAAATAAAATCCCACACCTTATGCCAGCAGGCTTCGTTGAGAAGACAATTACAGCTGCAATTTGATGGGGAGGTGGATAGCAGTATTTCAGAATGGGTATAGTTCATGAACTAAAGTCAATACTCAATATGATTTCAAACAAAATATAATTATACGTCTCATAAGGATTCGATTAATAAAAACTCTATTATTGCCTCTGCACTGACCTTAGAACTTAAACAAAATCTTATCAAAATGCATTTTACCAGTTTGGGACCCTAGAATACATAAAATAAATAAAAGTGAGCCCTACACCCTGAGCGGAAACTCCCATGGAGTTAGGGCCAGTCGTGTTTTTTTACTTAGAGTGCCTGTTTTGAAAAACAAAAACTTATTCTGGCTCTGCCTTAGCGTGGACAGTAACTGCAGGGACTGTGGCGGCTGAAGAAACATTGGAACATGTTGTATGCCCATGTCAAGCATTGCAAAGCGAACGTAGTGGCCAGAGTATGGAGGGAGTGGAATAGATTGGGAGTTCGCACATGCCGGCAGGCTGTTATAGCATCCTTAAATCCTGATAAAACGGGCCAGAATATTTCATTGATAATGTTTGTTACCACCGCATCCAACTTGTTCAGCCGGCTAGGAGCTAGAAAGCTGGGACTCGCGCACTTTGCTGACCCATCTACTCACTCAGTACCACTCAGTACCAGTTGATGAAATTGTTCAGCGACATTACATTATGCTCAAGCTAAACTGCTTTCTAAGTGCACGACGTTGTTGGTGTTTGTTGGATTACTTTGTTTCTGTCAATATTGGTTGGTTGTATAGCACTTTATTAGTTTATTGCAGAGTGGGCAATGAGGACTAATTTGCTGCTACCTTATCTTAAGTCAACTAGATGGTGTACAGTTACAAATACTTAGGGCCACATTTATACTTTTTGACGCAAAACTGCGCTAACGCAGTTTTGCGTCAAAAAAATTAGTGCCGGCTAACGCCATTCTGAAGCGCCATGCGGGCGACATATTTATTCAATGACGTTAGCTGGCGTTAGCTGCCGGCGCTGCCTGGTGTGCGTAAAAAAAAACGACGTACACCAGGCAGCGCCGGCGTAGGGGGATATGGAGCTTGGGCGCCAAAAAATGGGGCAAGTCAGGCTGAGGCAAATTTTTCGCCTCAACCTGATTTGCGCCATTTTTTTCGACTCCCAACCCCCATAGAAATGACTCCTGTCTTAGCAAAGACAGGAGTCATGCCCCCTTGCCCAATGGCCATGCCCAGGGGACTTATGTCCCCTGGGCATGGTCATTGGGCATAGTGGCATGTAGGGGGGCACAAATCAGGCCCCCCTATGCCCAAAAAAAAAAAAAAAAACACTTACCTGAACTTACCTTAATGTCTCTGGGATGGGTCCCTCCAGCCTTGGGTGTCCTCCTGGGGTGGGCAAGGGTGACAGGGGGGGTCCCTGGGGGCATGGGAGGGCACCTCTGGGCTCCTTCCGAGCCCACAGGTCTCTTAACGCCTGCCCTGACCAGGCGCTAAAAAAATGGCACAAAAGCGGCGTACGTCATTTTTTTTTACCTGCCCACTCCCGGGCGTGAATTTTGCCCGGGAGTGTAAATACGGCGCACATGCCTCGGAGTCACTTTTTTAGACGGGAACGCCTACCTTGCATATAATTAACGCAAGGTAGGTGTCCACGCTAAAAAATGACGCAAACTCCATGGACTTTGGCGCTAGAAGCGTCTAACGCCAAAGTATAAATATGGAGTTAGTTTTGCGTCGGAATTGCGTAAAAAAAAACGACGCAATTCCGGCGCAAACAGAGTATAAATATGCCCCTTAATCCCTTGTCCAATTTATTTGCTGCTTTTATTGACAGTCATTTAGCTGCTGCATTTTTTTACACCACGTGTAGTAATGGGGCCTCCACCGCCAGCTGAAGTAGTGCATCCCTCACCACCAGCAAAGGCTGCTCTGGAAGCACCTTCACCTGCCACCACAGTTCAATCCTTGCCACTAGCAGAGGCTGCCCAGGAGGCACCTCCACCTGCAACCACTGTTCAGCCCTCACCTCCAGATGACACAGTTCAGCCATCACCACCAGTGGAAGCCATGTAGGCCACCCTCCAGAGGCTGCTGTACGAGGGCCCCCCTCCAGGAGCAGTGGGCGTGTTTCCCACTCCAGAGATTTAGGCCTTGTACTCCCCAGGACAGAGAACTGGGCATGGAGCCCACTCCAGAACCAGTGGGAAAGTCACCCACCTGAGAGACTGTGGTCTTGCTCTCCCCAGGACAGAGATGTGGACATGGAACCCCCTCTAGAACCAGTCAGCTTGTTCCCATATTCGGCTGAGGTGCTCCCCAACCCCCATCCCCCTGAGGTGCCTGCCCAAATGCAAACTGATGCCCCTGCAGAGTTCTATCTGGATGAAGTCAGGATTCAAGTTGGGCCTTGGACTGTGCCCTGTGGCCATGTGGGCCCTCAGTACATTGGACTGGGCAGTGACCCTTTGTGTACATTTGTACATAATTGTTTCCCTTACAATTGGGTTCTTTATTAGCTGTTTATATCAATACATTTTCATTAGTGCATTCTTGTTGTCCTTGCATTATTCTGCCGTGTGTCGTGTGGCATTGTTTTTCGTGTGCAGCTGGTTGTGTGCATGGTGTGTGTGTGTCGGTTGTGTGTCATACGTGTGTGTGTCACTCTTGTTTTCCTCCCTCCCTCCCTTGTGTGCTAGGCAGCTGTACTCACCATCGTCATCTTTGTCGGCATTGGTGTTCCGGGTGGAGCATGACGTAGATGAGCATCGGGAAGACTTGCAGTTCCTGTTCCATGGCGGCCATGTGCTTCCCTGTGCCTCCGATGGTGAGTCCTTTCTCTTCTGTGATGCATTTCCGCTAAGCTTTTGATGGCGTTGGTGCCGCCCCGGAAATTGTGGCGGATTGATGTGTCAAAATATGGTCGGCGGTACTTTGTCTTCCACCTGGCTGTTGACGGCTACCGCTGTGGTGAGTGTTGTTGCTACCTTGGCGGTTGGTGTGGTACATTGGCTGTCTATGGGAGTTATCACCGCCATGGTCATAATTTGGTGGTAATTACTGCCCGCCTGTTGATGGTATTACCGCCACTTTATCACTCTCCGCCAGGGTCATAATGAGGGCCTATATTTCAAGATAATATTGCATATACTTGTGATTTGGATGATGAGGCATACAGTGAATAACAATGTCCAATGGTTAATGTGAACATGTGATCATAGAGTTGAGAAAAGTGTGCACTTTAAAACCACTCTAAAGCAAGATGGCTACCATTTGTGACCAAGACAAGCTATGTGGAGGTAACACATTATGGTGCTAATAAATATCTGAACTTGGTGAACTTATATGTGTGTGTATGTTACACTCCTTTTGTAAGGACGGATTTTGAAAAATATATGTATAGGTGGGGCACATGATTTAATTGACAGGTTTAACAATAATGACTTGAATTTACATTTCAAAGGCCACATCAGTAATCATCAGGCAGAGTCTTGTGATAGCAGCACTACTGTAAAAGAGTATACACTTTTTACCAAACCACGTAGAAAGGAGACTGTTAGCAACAGTGTACTACATGCAGGAAGCAGCCATCCCATGAATTTAGACCCATATTTAGGAAGGTTTTGCATCAACCTTGTGTCACGCAAGGGGTTGTAAGGGCAATGCAAAACTTAAGTGAGATTTAACAAGCCACACAAGGCCACCTTGTGTGGCCCTGCATGGCTTCATAAATCTAGAGCAAAGCAAGGCAGCACAAACTGCTTCTTTGCATTACTCTGCAGCTGGGAGGAGTTCCCTGGGTGGAGGGTGGTTGTTCCCATGCAGTCACCCATGGATTTTAGAATATTCAAGGATTTACCATTAGTGGTAGACCTGGAAATCCAGCCAAATGCGAAACTTCCCCAGGTGAGGCATAACGAGGAGAAAAATATTTTTAGAACTCTTTCTAACAGTTACGTAAAATCAGTCTTACCTGATTGATCAGCCTATGGCAGGCTGCGTCAAGTTGCTTTAATGTGGTGTGAAGTGACATGGGCAAAGACAAACAAAGCAACTCATGGGAGGAGAACTGCTGTAGCAGATGTCAGAGCGGGAATGGGACTGGGTGGCCAAACGGTTTTTCAAAGGAGGGAAGGAGGGAAGGAGGGAAGGGGGGAAGGATGGAAAAACATTTGGAACGCACCCTCAGCCAGATGGAAGCTCTTGTAATTGAATTACCAGAGGGGCTGGAAGGGGTGCGTTAGGGAAAGTTAGCCACAAAAGTGTGTGGGCATAGCCAGACCTGACCCTCTAGGAGAGGTTTTCTACAGCTTGAATTTTTGAGAACCAGTGCTTTCTGGGATTGAAATGTGCCACACTTCATAAGAAGTGGTCATACGAGAGGGTGGCATCCTGTACCCCATTGGTCATGGGTGCCCCCTGCATGTCACCCCAGAAGCATGGATGAAGGTGGGAGAGCTGCCCAGCAACTCATGTCCCTGCCTGCAACCAAGAAGAATAGGGACTGCCCTGCTGAACCCTTGATTTGCACCAAGATGGACTGCACTCACAAGGACTGCACATGCGGCACACTTTGGGCTTCACAAAGAAAGGACTTCACCTTACTTTAAAGGACTCAAGAGAGGACTCCCTGTGAGTAACAGGTGGAAAGGACCTACCAAGAATCCCCTGCCTCAAGTCCTTCAAGTAGAGCCCAGCTGACCAACATCCAGTGGCCTTTTAAGGATTTAAGGTGCATTCTGAGAATTGTAGTCTCAAATTCCAAGAAGCAACTCAGAACTTCTGGAACCTTGGCCCAAGTTTGTGGACACGATCCAGAGGTTTGAAGAAGTTCGAAGCAAACTTTAGAAAAAAGCTCCATAAGGTGACTGACCGGTCGATGAGAATCAAACTGGCGCCATCGAACTGTGACCCAGCCTGAATTTCAGGTTCATCCCGCTGAAGTTCCCGTGCTTTTCCCCGTTCACAAAACTTTCAGGATTTGATGGGAACTCACGCTGAGCCAAGACGATAATGTCTCACCGCAAGCTGGCCTGTCTTGCTCGACAATAAGAGAAAAAGCTCCAGAAAAAAGACTGAGGGCTTGATTACAATCTTGGTGGATGGGATACTCTGACACACATGTGATGGATATTCAACATGCGGTATTACAAATTCCATTTTATCCTTTGCATCCCATCCGCTAAGGTCGTCATCAGTCCTTAAGCCCGAAGGTAAAACTTTGACCGAAGCTTCCTGCTCAGTGTATCTGATTTGGGTTCCATTGTGGTCGGCCTTAAAATCTGACTTTGTCACAGTCAAGTGCGACCAGATGTCAGTGGCACTAGAAAGCACATTTTTACAATTAATCTTTAAAAATTCATATCTTCGGTTCCCTATGTTGGATTTTTGTCTCTTTTTGTGTCCTTTTAAATATAAAAATATATCCTATTTTTATAAATTGGTGTTGGATTTTAATTGTGTGTTGTGTATTACTTATTTACTGTTCTGTTGATATTAAATGCATTACACACCTGTCTCCTAAATTAAGCCTAACTGCTCATGGGCATAGATACCAAGGGTTGAGTAAGGATTCATTTATTGAGACCTTGGCTGGACCTTATGTGAGACTGTGGCCTATTATTAAGTGTAGGTACCTACCTGCCCTTACTAATATTCCACCTTCCAAAACATATGAAATGTAGCTCCATATTATCCAGTTGCTAGACACTTCAGAGGCACCCATGGGAACAGTAGCAGCACACTAACATTTTTTGTTTTGGGATGATTCACATCCCCAAATCTGAAAGAGAAAGATACCATGAACTCAGCCTTGGAAGGGGGAAAGCTGATGCCTTATAATGTTGGATACCAAGACTCCTCGAGGGTTGAATACAGAAGAGGAACTCAACATTCACATGCGTCCAGGGTAAACATAATGTTACCAGAAGTGTAGAAAGGAAAATAATGTGGTTAACTAAGAATTCTATACCTCTTTTAATAAACCTATGGTTACTTTTTTGCATTTACAATGGTTTAAACATGTTTATTTCTTCACACAGATCCTCACACAGTCCTCACTCAGCTAAGAACTATTTTCTCTTTTTTGCGTTTATGATAATGATAATATAGATTTATATGGTTACCACTGATATGGTCTACAAGTAGTATTGCCCTGAGATTGCACCTGTACGTGCTTTCCCACATACTATGAACAAGTGTATGTAGCTGTGGTATGTACACTGTGCCCACTTGGGCTACACTATACAATTACAATGTCATTCACAGGAATTTATTGATGATAGGTATAGTTATTATGATGAGAAATTGGGGATGTGCATGTAGTGAATGCATGTTGCATTATGAAAATGTTTATTGCAAGTTTAATAAAAACCTTTGTAATCCAAGATATATATAAAACAAAGAAACATTCAGATCATATAGGTAGGTAAGATTTAACAGCAGCAGACATATATAAACACAGTTCCATGTGATATTGCTTCGATCTTAACCTTGTTCTGGTTGCTAATCTTATAAAGGGGCAATGCTTTCATGTCATTATTAGAATGTGCAGGTATAGCCAGGGCAGCTGGAAATTATGTATGAACGTGCAATAAATACTGATAAAATCACATAGTGTAAATCATTACTACTGTGTTAATATAAAATATATATGAAAAGGTCCTCATATTTAATGTTGAGCGCCACATATGAAAAAATACTTTTCAGCCTTCCAACTAATGCAGTTTCAACATATGAGAAAATATGAACCTGATGAACCTGATTTTCAAAGTTATATTTGAAAACTGCTATGTTCACCTGTCGACAGCTCAGCACATTTAGAAGGATAAACAGTTGGTAGAACAGCCACTTTCTATGGTCAAGTAACATAGGCCACACAAATATAAAATATTGCAGAGTTTCATGCTCTGTATTAAAAAATCTGTATTGTGTCTCGTGCGGCAAAGTGTGCCACCTTGGTTGATGGCCCAAATTTGGTAGGGCTTCAAGGTGGAATGCCAGAAGTCTATTATTTTTATGACTTTGATAACTTGCTGTCAGGTAGGGCTGCTCAGCCAGATGTTTATATGAGGTTAAAATCATTCAGGCATGGAATCACCATAGCAGAGTCTCTTTGCCATTGTGCCCAGAACCTGGGCACTTGCATTTGTCACTTTCCTGAACGTATTCTGGGTTTTTCCCAAGCTTCATAGCTTGAGGAGGTTTAGGTCATTCAAAGATGTGTCCATATACTGAGCATGGGTGGCTTTAACTCTGATATTCTTCACCTTGTTCTGTATTATACTATTGAGTGTATCAGGTTGTGCTGACATGTTTTTATGGGAAAATAAAAAGGTGAATGCTTAAATTAACTCAGCCTCTGGAAATCACTTGGGGCCACATCCCTCTCCATCTTTTTGTGCCCTTCATGCCGCCCTCAGTTTGGACCCAAGTAAATGCAAATCACTTGTGCATGCCGCCCTCCCCATTACTTATATTTAAATATGCTCCTAGGATCTGGCCCACCTGTTGTTTAAAAAAACAAATCCCCGGGATCTGCGGGTTCTCCTCATGGTTTCACAGTACAAATTTTTTAAATTTTAAAAATATGTTTTTGGGCTCTGGCAGTGTCCCTGGGGTACACCAGCAGCAGGCCCAAAATGTCAGGGTATTCCTAACCTGCCCCCCTTTCTTTTTTTTAATTCATTTTTGGGACTCAGCAGAGTCCAAGTCCCAAAATGGCTGCTAGCACTTCCTAGTTGAAGTCTTGTCAGGCAATCAGATATCATCACGGAGACTGTCTGATCTACCAAGGATCTTCATCCCTAGATATCTATATTTTTATTAACATATCTCATAAAATACTGAATACATTTTCCTCAAATAACAGTTGTCACTAGGTAGTTATAGTTAGAACAATGTTTCCATAAAAAAAGCGTTTTCTGATTTGACTATATCTTTGCCACTGTTTGACAAATCTTCACAACATTTCCCAAAAGAAGTGTGCTGGTAATTCTTGTTGCACACTGAAAGTTCCGTCAAGTGAGGACCAAGAAAAAGGGGGGGAGGGTTGTGTTTCCAATGTTAATTCCCATAGGACTTTTAGACACAAGTACAGCCTGAACTACTGGACGGAATTACACCAAATTTGGCAGAAACCTAGATTCCAGTACACAGATTACACTTTCGCTAAATTGGAGGAAATCTGTTCAGTAGTTATTAAAGGGCAAACACATTTGTATATATAGGGATGCAGTTCCTTCGCAATGTTTTTGCGGTGAACAAGAGCGTGTGCACAGCAAATGCACACCTCTGATTTGCTACCAACACTTTAACAAGGAAGTGCTGGCAGCCATCTTGGGACTCGGCTTCAGCTGAGTCCCTCAAAAAGTGGAAAAAAAGAAAGGTTGCCACAGTTCGACACCCTGACCCTTAGCTCTGGTGCTGGGGTCCAAGAGGGAGCCCCCAGAGCTAATAGGCATTAAAAAAAAATGCTGCGATTCATGGCGGATCTGCAAGGGTTTTTCTCAAGTAACTATAACTCATACCCTCGCCATGCACTGCTAATTACCCCAAAAAATATGACACACATGGCATCTTCGATAACATCATTGATAATATCAATGTAATATTTACAGTAAAATGTTTGATGAAGGCTTTGTAAATCCTCCCAGTCTCATACAGAGATCTGATTGGCTGCCTACCAGGAAGTGTTGGCAGCCAATTTGAAAAAAAATGAACAAAGACAAGGGGGCAGGGTAACCACCCTATCTCCCTAGCCTTGGTACAGGGATCCACCAGGGACTCCCTTGTCCTAAAAAGCATTTTCTTAAAAATCATGATGAAAATCATGAATATTCATAAATTTTGCTGTCTCCTGCACTTGCTTTTAATTGTGCCCTCGAGTGGGCCAGGTAGTTGGAGCATTGCGGGCAAAATATGAGGCATGCATGAAAGAGATAAAAACATTGCTCCCGTAAACAGGAAGCTGATATTTAAAGCACCTACCTGTTTGCGGGAGCAAGGCTGGCTCCCTCAGGACACGGAGAGCAGACTAGGACCGTAGGGCCTTCATGCTCTCCCCTCAGTCCTGTCCTGTGAGCAAACATCTTGCTTGTGGGCCACTTTGAGTCATTCCATGGAGAGACCATATCAATAACAATGGTCTATATGTAGAATGACCCCACAGAGGTACACAACAAGATATTTGCTACAGATGTTATAGTGACATTTTGATGCACAGCAGAACAGATCCACCTCTGGCTTACTGGTATAGCTCTTGGAGTGTCATTCAGTCAGTTGAAGGTTCAAATCCTGGTATCTAATTGCAGTGTGTCTATTTATTTACTCATGTTTAGAGTGATAAACATTCTTAGTGATGGAACATTTTCATCTTTGTCACCATCACCATATTTGGATTGAAAGTTATAGAGTGGCCTAGTGGTTAAGGTCTTAGACCCTCACAGAGAACATTGAGAGTCCCATTCTATGTGAATCAGTTGTCATTTCTCAGCTTTAAATTCTTTTCCACTTCAAAAATGAAAGGTACATACAGAAAAGTGAGCTCACTCTTTTTACTTGTCAATTTTATGTTTTTTTCTATTTGCAAAAACATTTTTCTTTTAAAGTAGTGCCCGGTTGGGTGGCCAGGCCATGCAGCCAACCCTCCACCATGCATGGCAGATGGCTGTGTGTGGCACGGGGTTGGGTGGTTAGAGGGGGTTGGCTGTAAGGCCTGGCCACAGGCCAAGCCCTGCAGTCAACCCCAACCACACACGACCAAAGCAGTGCACATTGGTGGTTGGATTAACAGTAAGTAATTAATATAACTTTACATTAAAAATAACATAGAAATTCACTGAAAACACCAAAAGTTACAGGGATGTTATAGTTAGGGAAATTAATGAAAAAACATAGAAATGTACTTAAAAAGCCAAAGGTTACAGATATGTTATAGTTAGGTTCTGAATTTACTCATACAAAACCATAGAAATTCAACGGTTATAGTTAGAATTATTTCAAGTAACTATAACTCCTCTCTAAAGAGACAACTGTGCATGGTGGGGCACAATTTTGAATTTGTAATTTTTGTTGGGATTCACAAATTCTTCCAGAATTAAGGCGCAAAATATTTTAAAAAAAGCTTTTTGATCCCAGCAGAGTCCCTTAGGGACTCCACCATCAGTCCTACGGGTTCAGGGTTTTACTTCCCTGCTCCTTTCTCTTTTTCTTTACTTTTGTTTTGGTACTCAGCTGCCTCTGAGTCCCAAAATGGCAGCTAACACCTGGTTGAAGTGCTGGAAACCAATTGGATGGCAGCATGAGATCTATTGGATCCACAGAGATTCTGCATCCATAGATAGCTATATTTTCCCCTTAAAATCTGAAAAACGACTGATTTACACCAAATTACAAAAGCACATTTTCTGGATCAAGATCTAGCTGTCTGGCAAATTTGGTGTAATTTAGTTCACCAGGTCAGGCTGCAGTCGTGTCTAAAACTTACTGTGGGAAATTGCATGGTGTTAGAACTGGGGTTCTGGTTGTCAGAGTATGGCACCTGCACAAGAAGGAACCACCACTTCTAGTCAAGGTAATCAAGATACACACTTAGATATGACCTGTGCTCATCCTCTGGTAGCTTGGCATAGGTCAGGCAGGCTTATCTAGAGGGAATGTGTAAGGTATATGTGCAACAAACACACACAGTAACTCAATGAAACACCACAAAAGGACACAACACATTTAGAAAAATAGAGACTTTTATCTGAGTAAAACAACACCAAAATGACAAAAAGGTAATCAGTAGAAGTCGAGATATGAAGGTTTAAAGAACAAACAATAAATAGTGCTTAGAAGTCAATAGCGCTAAAAGTCACGCTAGACCAGTGCAAATCCAGAGTTCAGGCTGGCCGCAGTGGAGAGCAGGCCGGATACAGGATTCAAGCAGAGCCCATGGAAAAAAGTACCTTATGTGAAGAAAGTGTCAACGTTGACGAGCGATACAAAGGCCCATGCGTCAGTTTCGATCGATGAAGTTGATTGGATGTGTCGGTGTCGAGACTCACAGTCGTGTCCCTCTTCAAACACTGTTGAGATATATGGAAAGCATCATTGTCGAGCTGCGGAATAATGTCCTTGGATCGGCGCTGCACCATCGTCCAACCTCACAGTTGGGTCCCGCATTGTTGGTAAATAGGCAATGTGTCGTAGGGCACTGTGTCTGTTCTGAGTCTCAGAATTGCCTGAGACTGCAGAAGAACAGGGGGGTAAGCCAGCAAGCCCTTGGAGTCACATTGGTTCAGATGAGATGTTCCTGTCCTTCTTCAGCAGTGCCAAGATCAGCAGGTAGCAGGGTGGCTCATCAATGCACTCATTCTAGCACTGCAGTCCTTACTCTTGGAAGAGTTGTTCACAGGTCTAGTAATGTACTAATTTGATAGGTTCAGAGACCAAGGTCCTCATTATGAGGTTGGCTGGCTGACTGTCAGCCTGCCAGCCCCAGGGAGAGACCACCATGGATCTGGCAGTCTCCCCCCTAGGCTGATTACGAGGTTTCTCCTGACCAATTGCCAAAACCATCTATCACATTGCTGTTGTATTCTGGGTATTGTAGTTCTGATTGCTCTGACTGAGTTTGGTTTGAGCATGAAGAAATGCCGAAGAACATACAACAAAACCATTTCACTGTTATTATTATTTTCACAAAGATACCGATCATGAACAAGATGACCAAGTCATTGTTAACATGATGGTATCATAGAGATGAATTGCACAAGAGTTCAAAAGACACTATGCATTGCTGTGCTCCTTTGTTTTTTGCCAAGTATAACAATGGGCAATTATGAGGCTTCTCTGAGGCTGTTCAAACTAAACCATTATTCTGAGGCTTTAAGAATTTGCCTGAGGTATTGCATGCAGAATGTACCGGTATATGGCAAAAGAGTTTTTACTTTCAGAGGTTTTTCAACTTTGTCATCTCATTTAGCCCATTAGTTGTGGTTTGAAATTTCAATATAAGATAGGCCTCCTTTTGGGTCAAACATTGTTCTAATACCCCACCTCTTGGATGCGGTTGAATAGTGGTTAAGCATGTCCAAACAAAATCTTTTTCCGGTGGTTGTTTTTCTAAAAAATGATTAAAAAGAGGTGCAGTGATGACTTTGGGTCGAATCCTTGATCCAGCTGGATAATCCTTTGTCTTACTTCTTGATTTGTTTTTCCTATTTTCAATTTTTTGCATGGGCAAGTGATTCCCTAGACAACATTTATTTGTCTTATTATTGGAAAAGCTTTTGTGTTGCCATTTGATGTTATTGTTTTGAAACTCAAAGCATTCCAGGGCTTGATTGCAAACAACATAGGTCCCACATTTGTGGTGTCCCTTTAGAGAAGAGAGAGTCCAGTGCTATCTGAGATTGCTTTTGGTTGAGGCTGGAGGAGCATATGCTTGTATTAGCTGTTTGCCTACACTGGTGTTTTTTTTGGTGCCAACAGTTGGCCTTTGAAGGTACTGTCTAATTTTGATATTACATGCCAATTTTGCAAGAGGATTTTTTTTAATGGTTTGTTTGGGGACAAAAAATAGAGACACAAATGAGTCACCAGATGTTGATTTGTCTTTTTTCTGCAAAAGGCTTTCTGTTGGTTTGATCCAGGCTCTTCTCATTTAGGGGCAGATCTATGGAAAATGGCGCTGCACCGAGTGCAGCACCACTTTCTGTGCGCCCCTTAGCACCCCCCCTACCGCCACCATGTGTACACCGGATTAAAAATACAGTGCACCATGGCTTAGGGTAGTGGGCACTAGCGTCATTTCTCATGACACTACTGATGTACTCTGCTGCTACTACTGCAGAGTACATAGGTCCCCATTCCACAGAATGGAAGCCCCCTTTTAATGCCCGCTTTTGAGCAGGCATTAAAAGTGTCGTAAAAAATGGTGCAAGGAAATCTCATAGATTTCATTACATGATTTTTCCGGCTCCCCTAATGGGGGAATGACCCCCTTTGCATACATTATGCCTGGTGCAGGAATAATGTAGCGCAAAGGGTTACAGAGGGGTGCAATACATGCATTGCGCCACTCTGTATATACGGCATGGGGATTTCGGATTGTTGGGCCACATTAACATAAAAAATAATGACGTTAATGTGGCACAAGGTGGCACTAGGACATTATAAATATGCCCCTTCTTTTTTTAGGAATTTCTGAGGGTACCCTCTTTCTTTTAGTTTCTCGACCAGAATGCCAGCATGGGTAAAGTAATCTTTATGGCACAAACAATTACGTCAAACCTGTAAAAATTGCCCATACAGCAAGTTGTCTCTCAAGCTTCTCGGGTGGATTTCAATGCAATGTTGTTATGAACTGTCTGTCAATGGCCATAATTTCAATATCCAAAAATGTGATTGACTTTGTGTTTTTAGTCATACAAAACTTTATGTCAGGAGATCTATTATTTAACCTGTTGAAAAACTGGTCAAGAGACTCTGCGTCTCCCATCCAGATACATAGAATACCATTGATGTATTGTAGCCATCTTGTGACTTGATGACCAAAAGGGTTGTTATTGTAAACACATTTCTCCTCAAATTGGGCCAGATATAGAACCACCAGCTCTGCGGCAAAAGAACACCTCATCACAGTCCCTTTGATATGAAAGAAAAAACCCTCTTTAAATTTAAAGTAATTTCTCCTCAAGCCCAGCCGTGCCAAGCGAATGATGAATCCAGTGGGTTTGTGGTGAGGTTTTGTTCTTTCTTCAAGATATATTTCATTAGCTTGGAGGTCATCTTCTTAGAGGATCTGAGTGTAAAGTGAAACTACATCAAAAGTTATCAACCATTGTGTTTCAAAGGATATTCCAATCCCTCAATGTTATTAATGACACCCGTTGTGTCCCTAAGGTATGATCAAACTTTATTGATCAAAGGTTTTAGGAATGTGTCCAAATATTTTTAAATTGTTTCTAGCAGTGAGGCGCAGCCCAAGACGATGGGTCGGCCCAGAGGAGTTTTTTCACCTTTATACATTTTTGGTGGAAAACATATCACAGGCATGCGCAGATTCAATTTTTTAGAGATTCACCTCCTTTGGACCAGTGTACTCATTTTCAAACGCTTCTTGAAGAAACCCTGAGATTTCACACTGCACCTCCTTTGTAGGGTCAGTTGGGATCCCGGGGAGACTCTGCAGATTCTGCAGAGGCAGGCCTGAGACATGTTTAAAGAGCTATGTAAGTAGGTGGCAAATCAGTGCTGCAGGTCCACTAGTAGCATTTAATTTACAGGCCCTGGGTAAATGGCATACTACTTTACAAGGGACTTACAAGTAAATTAAATATGCCAATTATGTATTTACCAATTTTACTATGTTTCAGAGAGAAGCACCTGCCCTTTAGCACTGGTCAACAGTGGTAAAGTGTTCAGAGTCCTAAGGTCAACAAATTCAAATTCAGCACTAAGTGGATTGGGGGGAATAAGTAAAAAAAAAACTAAGAGTGACCCTGCAAAAAGGTCCATTTCCAACACAGGGAAAAAAACATTTTGGGACCCCTTTTTTCTCAGCCACCACTTGACGATGCACCCCTAAACTTTCAAGACAGCAGCTTAGTAGCACAGTGGTGGTTGGGATAACGTATAGTAATTAAAATTATTTTACATTAAAAAAAACATAGAAACATAAAAATTCACTGAAAAAAACTAAGTTTACAGGGACGTTATAGTTAGGAAATAGAATTTTTTTTTAAATTGAAATTCACTTATAAAACCAAAGGTTATAGGGACCTTATAATTAGGTTCAAGATTTAAATGTACAAAAAACCATAGAAATGTCCCTATTACAGTTAGAGTTATTTCAAGTAACTATAAATCGTGCCCTAAGGTAACTATAACTCATGCCCTCACCATGCACCATTAATCACCCCATATATTACAACACTCATAATATCTTTGACAACATCATTGATAATATAATGTAATATTTGCAGTAAAACTATTGAGGAGTAAACTGTGCATGGCTGGGAGTGAGTCATAGTTACCTTAGGGCACAAGCTATAGTTACTTGAAATAACTCTAACAAGTGAATTTCTATGATTTTGTACATTTAAAATATGAGCTTAACTATAGCATCCCTGTAAGCTTTGGTGCTTTAAGTGTAGATAGATAGATAGATAGATAGATAGATAGATAGATAGATAGATAGATAGATAGATAGATAGATAGATGTTGCACTTTCTATGATTATATACTAACACAGGTTTTTTTTTTAGATGGTTCTTTTCTGCTTTTATTTTTTCCTAATAAATTGTACTTGCTTATAGTGAATATATATGCTAACTATGTGTTGTTACTGGTGGTACTCTAACTGTTGCTTTCCTTTTTGTATCCCGCAGCGAAGATGTGGTGGAATGTTTTAACTCAAATGTGTATATTGGAGGTGTTTCTAAATCATGACATGCATGCGGTAGTATGATAATAACTGTTTCTTTAACAGCAGTTGTTTGTTTCATGTGATGGGTGCTTTTTGGTGACAATAAATGCATGCTACTGAGGTAGTGTCTTGTTGAATGTTGATTATCTTACAACGGTTTGTAACAGTGGTTTTCTGTTACAATTGATTGCATGTTTAATAAAACAATCTCCAATGAGCATTGCATTCAGCTGTGCTCAGCAGGGGTGGGTCACAGGGTATGGCCTCCAGCCAGATCATGCAACCCCACCTCCCCCAGCAGCGGTCTAAACTCCACAGATCACAGTCTTTGGCTGTGTACCTTCAATGTTGGGATTCATGTCCTGGCTTAAAGCCAGGATTTAGGTCTCTCCTTTGAAGACATTTAGCCTCCATGCCTTCAGTGGTACAGTACTTTTATTAGAAAATTATTTTGTTTGTGGATTGTAGCATGTAGTGCATTTTTTTTTAATTATTCAGACTTTTAAGGATACCTTTGAGTTTAAGGATGGGTTGAGGCTTGAGATGGATTCCCTTTTTTTCGATAGTTTGCATTTTTTGGATTTTATATTTGTGTCGTGAAATGCTGTAGAACAGGATTTTTGAAGCTGCTCTAATGGTACTTTATGTGTATTTGTAAAGGACACTATCACCTGCAAGTGTATCCTGGAGCTACAATACTGTAGATATATTTACATTTTTAATAATTTTTTAGGAGTGTTTGTTTTTGTCATGTAAATAGTGTTTTGTTGGTCTAAGGTTTCTAGTTCCTGATCATGTTTATTACCAAGTATGGTGTACATGTGCTGTATGTGTTTGTATAGTTTATGTTTCTTGCTCTGGGCTAGAGATTGTTTTATTCTGAGATTTCTGTAATCCTGTTGTAGTATTCCAAAGAATGTGTAGCCCCTGACTTATTTTCTATTGTCATTTGTATTCGTTCAGCCACTGGTAACGTATTATTTTATGTTATGTACTATTTGGTATACTATTTGATGATAATGACTGATTTAAATAAAAAGAATGTGTAGCGTGTAGGGTGATGTCTTCCTTTGGGAGCTAGGAATTAATTGTGCCATTAGTCTGAGACATTGTTTGCTTTCGCTTCTTTATTTCAAATGCTTTTGTAATCGTTCCACCACTGTATGGAAAACATTGCTTGGGGTTGGTGTCCTGAACAGTGAAGATGGCAAACCCGTGAGACCTTGGAATACTCAACTAGTGGACCTATTTTCTCCTATTTTTCTTTGTAAAGTGTAAATTCTATTAGTAACATAAAGAAAAAATAATTTCAGTTTGTAGCATAAAGCCAAGGATTAGTTGTTATTGCCTGAGAGGATTGTTTTGGATGGTGCCACATGGCTCTGTTGTAGAGGTATTAACATCTTCGGATGGAGGTTTTGGAATACTTTTGTGACTTTGTGTGTGTCATTGTATATTTGATATCTGTCCCTGTTTTAGTTGTTGAATAGTTATTTGTTTTCTCTTTTATTGTGTTTAGAAGTTCACTATGTATTGTTTGTTTAATACAAGAATGAAGATAAGGAGTATAATGTTGTCTTGGTAATGTCTGGGGATAGTATATGGTTGATATTACAGTGGTGGGCATGTTTTAATAGCTGCATTCATGAGCCTGGTTGGTGACTGAGCTAGAGTTAATATGTTTTGAGCTGTAGTAAAATATGCATTCTTTTGTCCCTATTTAAATTACCAAATAAAATGTAACCCTCTTTTGTATGATTTGGTGTTAAGTGGTGAAGGATGTGTGTTAGAAATTGGGTTTTTGGTTGGCAGTCAGGTTACCCTCTGTCCAAGCAAGAACCCTCACTCTAGTCAGGGTAAGTCACACACAATCCAAAACTAACCTGTGCCCACCCTCCGGTAGCTTGGCACATGCAGTCAGGCTTAACTTAGAAGGCAATGTGTAAAGCATTTGTGCAATAAATCATACAATACCATATTATAGCACCACAAAAATACACCACACAGTGTTTAGAAAAATATATAATATTTATCTGGGTATTTGCAGGTCAAAACGATTAAAGATGCAAAAAGTGATATAAAGTGTCTTAAGTATTTAAAAAGCAAACAAAGTCTCTTTCAAGCACAAAGTACCTGGTTTCTGGTGGAAAATCTCCGCAAAGGGCCGCAGAAGAAGAGATACGTGGAAAAATGGTGTGTGTGTCGATTTCTCCCCAGCACACACAGACTTGCGTCGTTATTTTTCACGCGGGGAAGTCGTGCGTCGTTTTCCGGCGCGCGGACAGTCTCTTTCTGTGGATCGCGGGGATTACCAGATGTCCCGGGTCTGTGTGTGGATTCTCCTGCTTGTTTTCCGGCTGTGCGTTGTTCCGCGGGGCTGTGCGTCGAAATTTCGCTCTCACGGCAGGCGTCACGTCGATTTCTTCTTGGAAGTCGGGCGGCGTTGTCCATGCGAGGCCGTGCGTCAAAGTTTTGGTCGTCCCGAAGGCGTTGCGTCGATCAGCATCAGTGTGTGGCGTTTTTCTCGCCACGGAACACGCTGTGCGTCGAAAATTCGGCGCACGAAGCGTCCAAGTGAAAAATAGAAGTCTTTTTGGTCCTGAGACTTCAGGGAACAGGAGGCAAGCTCTATCCAAGTCCTTGGAGAGCACTTTCACAGCCAGACAAGAGTGCAGCAAGGAAGCAGGCCAACAGCAAGGCAGCAGTCCTTTGTAGAAAGCAGACAGGTGAGTCCTTTGAGCAGCCAGGCAGTTCTTCTTGGCAGGATGTAGTTTCTGGTTCAGGTTTCTTCTCCAGCAAGTGTCTGATGAGGTAGGGCAGAGGCCCTGTTTTATACCCAAATGTGCCTTTGAAGTGGGGGAGACTTCAAAGAGTGGCTAAGAAGTGCACCAGGTCCCCTTTCAGTTCAATCCTGTTTGCCAGGGTCCCAGTAGGGGGTGTGGCAGTCCTTTGTGTGAGAGCAGGCCCTCCACCCTCCCAGCCCAGGAAGACCCATTCAAAATGCAGATGTATGCAAGTGAGGCTGAGTACCCTGTGTTTGGGGTGTGTCTGAGTGAATGCACAAGGAGCTGTCAACCAAGCCCAGCCAGACAGGCACAGAAAGATTTAAGTGCAAAGAAATGCTCACTTTCTAAAAGTGGCATTTCTACAATAGTAATATTAAATCCGACTTCACCAGTCAGCAGGATTTTGTATTACCATTCTGGCCATACTAAATATGACCTTCCTGCTCCTCTCAGATCAGCAGCTGCCACTTCAACAATGTATGAGGGCAGCCCCAATGTTAGCCTATGAAGGGAGCAGGCCTCACAGTAGTGTAAAAACAAATTTAGGAGTTTTACACTACCAGGACATATAACTACACAGGTACATGTCCTGCCTTTTACCTACACAGCACCCTGCTCTAGGGGTTACCTAGGGCACACATTAGGGGTGACTTATATGTAGAAAAAGGGGGGTTCTAGGCTTGGCAAGTACTTTTAAATGCCAAGTCGAAGTGGCAGTGAAACTGCACACACAGGCTTTGCAATGGCAAGCCTGAGACAAGGTTAAGGGGGCTACTTAAGTGGGTGGCACAACCAGTGCTGCAGGTCCACTAGTAGCATTTAATCTACAGGCCCTAGGCACATATAGTGCACATTACTAGGGACTTATAAGTACATTAAATAGTCCAATCAGGTATGATCCAAAGTTACCATGTTTAAAAAGGGAGAGAGCATATGCACTTTAGCTCTGGTTAGCAGTGGTAAAGTGCACAGAGTCTAAAAGCCATCAAAAATGAGGTCAGAAAAAGAGAAGGAGGAAGGCAAAAAGTTTGGGGATGACCCTGTCAAAAAGCCAGGTCCAACAATGTGTATGTAAGCAAAGGTCTGTGGAGTACTTTATGCCATTCTTTATCATCTTCTTTGCCTAGACATTGTTGTTTTTAGGTTTGAAATAGAGTAATTGGGCTGTAATGTGGCTTGGAACTTTGTTGCAGACATCAACTTCTGTCATATTTGGAGGTGTTTGTGTTCAGTTATGTTCTCTGTAGGAAATGGGGTTGATGGATTTGTTAACCCTGCTCAAGCAATAATGACAATCTCTTGTGGGGTGAACCACTAAAGTCACTAAATTAACCTGTGCTTAAAGCTCTGGTAGCTTGGCAAAAAAGCAGTTAGAGGTAATGAGTAAAGAGTTTATGCAGCACACAAACAGTAATAAAGTCAAAACACAACACCAGAAAGAGCCCAAACCAATTTAGAAAAATAAAGAAAGTTGTAATAATTTGACACCAAAACAAGAGAAATCCAATCAGTAAAACTAGACTAATTAATTTTTACACTGTAAAAACTAGCACCTAAAAGATCAAAGCACTAACTGCGGACATCTAATTGTGCGCAATGAGGTCAAAGTTAAAAAATATGGCTGAACACATGAAGCAGTCACAGTGAAGATTTCTATATTCGGACTTAGGCCCTCATTACAACCGTGGTGGTAAATGCCGCCTACCGCCGTGCTGATGGCCGCCAACAAACCGTGCCTGCAGTGGTATTCCGCTACGGGTATTATGACCCACACTGAGAATTCTGCCACAATACAGACACCCACACAAGTCCGCCAGCCCTAAGGTCAGTGATAAACTGGCAATAGCCAAACCCACACCGTTGCGGCAACAGGAATGCGCCCACAGTATCACGACCTACGAATCACCGCAGCGATATTTCAATCGCGGTAAACCATTGGCGATACATACCGCTGCGCTCAAAATATACACACATTTACAAAACACCACCACATTGGACAATTCAAAATACACACACCTGATACACATACACACACCACACACACACACTCACACCATTATAAAACACACACCCACATTACCCACAACTCTTTCAACAACAAAAAAAAGATTGCCAACACAGAGAGACACAAGCCAGGAGCACCCACTTTATCAGAGCCACAGAACACCATCACCCATACACCATACACAGACCTCACAGCATACACCCCAACACATCACCCCACACATCACCCCACATATCCTTACACATATCACACACACACCACATCCATGGCATCCCAAAGACACCCCAGGTTTTCTGAGGAGGAGCTAAGGGTCATGGTGGAGGAAATCATCCAGGTAGAGCCACAGTTACTCGGAATACAGGTGCAGCAGATGTCCATTGCAAGGAAGATGGAGCTAGGGCGGATAATCGTGGACAGGTTCAACGCTGGGGGACAGCACCCAAGAACCAGGGATTACATCAGGAGAGGTGGAACGACCTACGGGGGAAGGTGCGTTTGGTGGTTGCAAGACACGAGGTAGCAGTACAGAGGACTGGCGGTGGACCACCACCTCCTACCCCACAACTAACAACATGTGAAGAACAAGTCTTGGAAATTATGCATCCTGAGGGCCTCACAGGAGTCACAGGAGTACTGGTCTCTGGTAAGCCAAATCTTTACTACTTTATCCACCCCACCCTACCTGCATGCCATCACAAACTCCTACCCCTACCCTCACACTCATCACTCCAACACCTCACATATACCCCACTATCACAACCCACCCATCCCAATACCAAGCCCTTCATGCAACACCAAAGCATGGACCCCCAACACAGACCTGCATGGACACCCATCACCACAGCATGCCCAGTAGCGAGACTCGCCCAGCCCACAAAATCACTACTCACACAAGGCCAAGCTGACAGGGAAATCACAACCATGCAGGAAAACACACCCATGCACACAATGGCACATGCAGATACATTAACAGTGCATTTGCATCCCCACAGGACCCATACTCAATGTCACCGGGAGAGGAGGTGCCAGCTATATCCAGTCCCCCCTGAAGAGGCCCACAGTGACGACAGTAGCTCTGCACGCCTGGATCAGGTTGACCAGCCTGGCCCATCAGGGACCTCTGGACAGTCGGGTACCCAGCCACAGTCCTAACCCACCACAGAGCCTCCCCCTTCAGGAAACACCAGCAAAGCACCCACCCGGCGGGTCCATGCCACTGTCCCAAGGACACGTCAATTAGCAGTGTGTCCACCACTACAGGGACCTCAGGCAACTCCACAAACACAGGACGATTAGGGACCTGGGGTCAGTGGCAGTGGGCACACGGTTCAGGGGACAGTGACACAGGACAACAGGGAAGCTGGGAGGACTGCTGTGCAACAGAGGGAGGACAGGCCCAGGGAACCCACTCTCCACAAGGCACTCTCCAACATCCTGGGAGCATACCACCATTCCCAGGAGATGATGGCCCGGATACTGGCAAAGTTGAAGGATCAGGGATGACCTAACAAACATCTACACCATCCTGGTCACAATTGCAGGGGTGCTGGCTGACATGGCCAAGACCATGAGGGAGGCAGTGGCACAACAACGGGCGCCCGAAAATAGCCAAACCGATGAACAGCCTTCCACCTCCGCCGGCGCTAGTGGACAGGAGGCCCCACCACAGGAACAACAGGCCCCCAGCACCCCACCCCCTGCAGAACCCTGCAAACGGTCCTGTGATCAAGGCAGAAGCCAGAGAACATTTCCAAGACCCCCGCCAGGAAAAAAGACTCTCCTGATTGTCACCCTTCTGTCCCACTCTGTCATTCTGTCCACCTTGAACTGCCATTACTCCCCTTCCTATGCCCCATTGGACAATGCACCTAAGATACCAAGAGTCTGGACTCTACCCTGGACTTTCCTCCACCATCAGCCTAGCCCATTGCACATCCCCCTCTACTTATAAGCACCTAAATAAACACCCTTGGAACAAGTACTAATCTGGAGTCTGTCAAATGATTCTCAAATGTATTAGTACAACATTATCAAAGTATTGCAACTCAAATGACCAGTGAAATATACTTTGGAATGACCTTTGGTTCGCAGCAGTACACATAGCAGGAGCCAGAGTGGGGCACAGAGATCTGAAAATAGAGATGCCAAAGAGTAAAGTCAGTGGTCATAGACATAGGTTAAGAGGCTGCCTTGTACAATGTCCAAAAGATAACTGAAATGTTAAGTGAACTTACAGTGTCTTACCTGTGTGTCACTGGAAGTACTGCTGAATTATATTGATTCTGTTGTCAACATCTTCTTCCTCTGCTTCCTCTTCCTCACTGTCCACAGGCTCCACCGCTGCCACAAGACCCTCTCCAGGCACATCCTCCTGCAGAAAAGGCACCTGGCGTCTCAAGGCCAGGTTGTGCAACATGCAATATGCAACGATGATCTGGCACACCTTCTTGGATGAGTAGTACAGGGAGCCACCTGTCATATGGAAGCACCGGAACCTGGCCTTCAGGAGGCTGAAGGTCCTTTCAATAATCCTTCTTGTACGCCCATGTGCCTCATTGTAACGTTCCTCTGTCCTTGTCCTGGCATTCCGCACTGGGGTCAGATGCCATGAGAGGTTGGGGTAACCAGAGTCACCTGCAAATATCAAGGGACAACTGTTAGACACACACTAACCCTTAGGGACAACCCCATACCTAGACACCTACTCATAGTGTGTGGTGACCTTTGGCTCACCTATTAGCCACACCTGGTGCCTCTGGAGTTGACCCATAACATATGGGATGCTGCTATTCCTCAAGATAAAAGCGTCATGCACAGAGCCAGGATATTTGGCATTCACATGGGAGATGTACTGGTCCGCCAAACACACCATCTGCACATTCATAGAGTGATAGCTTTTCCTATTCCTGTAAACTTGTTAATTTCTCCGGGGGGGAGGGGGGGAACAAATGCCACATGTGTACCATCAATGGCACCAATGATGTGGGAGATATGACCCAGGACATAAAAGTCAGCTTTCACTGTGGCCAAATCCTCCACCTGGGGGAACACAATGTAGCTGCTCATGTGTTTCAGCAGGGCAGACAACACTCTGGTCAACACGTTGGAGAACATTGGCTGAGAAATCTCTGATGCCATGGCCACTGTTGTTTGGAAGGAACCACTTGCCAGGAAATGGAGCACTGACAGGACCTGCACTAGAGGGAGGATACCTGTGGGCTGGCGGATAGCTGACATCAGGACTGGCTCCAATTGGGCACACAGTTCTTGGATGGTGGCCCGCCGATCACGTCTGTATGTAATGATAATGTGTGTGTCCTCCATTGTCGCAAGGTCCACCAGGGGTCTGTACACCGGAGGATGCCGCCATATCATATTCAGCCTCAGTGGTTGAAGCCTATGGAAGAGAACGGTGAGCAGAGTTTCATATTACCACATCTATTGCACTAATGATGATTTGTGAACCTGACAATCAGTTGCCGTGCCATTGTCTGCTGTGACGCAGTTAGGTGCCATGCCCTGTGCCCCCCTGAAATTGTAGATTCCTGACCTGTGAGGAGGGACAAGAAGAAATTAGGTAATTGCGCTGGCGTTGTGCGCCGTCGCGGTAGGCGGTCGATGACCGCCGCGCAACTTCGCATTGGTTATCAATGGGCCCTATGGGTTCCAGGAGCCAATGGCGATGTACGCTGGCGGTGACAGTACACACCACCGCGGATGTCACCGCTATTTTCTATCCATGCACTCACTTGCTACCTGACCTGCAACAGGAGAGGACCTACACTGCAAGTGCTGTTGTGACCTGTGTCTGGAACCGACCATGGCTCATGTGTCTGGGGAAAGGGCCCCTGCCTTCACTGCGGAGGAATTGGAGAAACAGGTGGATGAGGTCTTACCCCAGTACATGTTACTCTATGGTTCTCCATACAAACAGTTGAGTACACTGTGAGCATGGGCCATGAATGTATGGAGTGCTGTGTATGTAAGCCACATGTAGGAGGGGGGCAGAGGTGTTTAGGCCAGAGTGCAGCATGTGAGGTGGACAATGTATGTGCGTCAGGGGATGGGAGGGATCTGGTGTGCCATGAGTTGACTAATTCCCTTTTCTGCTGTCTTTTCCCTGCAGGTCAGCGCCCACCAGAAGAAGGGTATTTGGCGTGCCATCACCAAGGATGTGCGGACCCTGGGTGTCTGACAGGCAGAGCACCCACTGCCGCAAGAGGTGGGAGGACCTGCGCCTCTGGGCAAAGAAGACAGCGGAGGCCAGTTGGGGCTAGCCTCCCAATGAGGAAGGGGTGCCTGTCACACCATGACCCCCCTGATGTTCTGCATCCGGGGGGTGGCCTATTCGGAGATGGATGGACGCTTGAAGGCATCACAGCAGCCACAAGGGAGTGAGTACAGAATCTGACTCCTGACTTTGCGCGCATTAAGATGTACCTGGGTGGGGGATGTAGGATATGGGTGCCCCTAGGCCAGAGCGAAGATGGCAGGGTAGGTCCCTTGTTGGGCAAGCTCTGAAGCACTTCTACCCAATAGTGTTAGGCCGCATCTACGACAGGGCAGGGTCCTGTGGGTTTCTGATGTGCAGCTGATTGCGTTAGGACTTCTATCCCATGGGCTGGTGACTATCTTAGTAACTGGTTGGGCATGGCCTAGTGCACAGGGCTGCTCCCTGTGTGTTGTGTCCGTCAACGGTAGTGGTGTTGCTGGCATTGATCAAGTGTATCCTCTGTCTCTTCCCCCACCTTTTTGTTTTGTCACCCTGTCCTATGTACATTAGCATAATCTGGCAGAGGAGCAGAGGCACCGGCAGTGGAGGGAGCTGCAACCCACATGGGCCTGGAGGCCGAATCCACCAATGGTGAGGGCACCAGTGGGACAGAGGGCGAGGGGAGCACCATGATGTGGACATGAGGGGAGACCACATACAGTGACTACTCCTCTGATGGAAGCTCCCAGGCAGTGGTGGACACCTCTGTGCCCACCCCAACAACAGGTACAGCCGCCGCCCCCCTACCAACACCACCCTCCCAGCAGACCCTCAGCGTGTTTCCCGTGCCCGCTCACCCAGGAGGGTGGGCATCTCCTTTGCCCCAGGCACCTCAGGCCCTGCCCCAGTCAGCCCTGCTGCCCTCAGTGAGGAGGCTATTGACCTCCTGAGATCCCTCACTGTTGGGTAGTCAACCATTCTGAATGCCATCCAGGGTGTTGAGAGGCATTTGCAGCAAACAAATGCATACCTGGAAAGCATTCACTCTGACGTGGCGGCCCAACAGAGAGCATTTCAGGCTCTGGCCTCCGCACTGATGGCAGCCATTGTCCCTGTCTCTAGCCTCCCCCCTCCAACTTCCTCTACCCAGTCCCAATCCCCTCAACCCCAGCCTATCCCAAGCACACCTTCAGACTAGCATTCACCCAAATCAACACACAGAAGTGGTTCAGGCAAACACAAGCACTACACATCATCCCACAGACACTCACACAAGCACCATACCCATGCAGACACACCAAAATACACTGCCTCCACTGTGTCCCCCTCCTCGTCCACCTCCCTCCCAGTATCGTCTCCACTCACAACTCCATGCACTACATCCTCATCCACTACCTCCATCACCAGCAAGCCCATCACTACTCACCCCTCACTGGCAGTCACCACCCCCACATCCATTCACACGTCCCCTGTTTCCTTTCCCAGTGTGTCTGTGACCCCTCCTCCCAAAGTAAACAAATGCAAGCAAAAACAGCCATCCACCTCACAACAGCATCCAGCACATGCACCTTCACCCAAACTCAGCAGACAGACACCTCCTACCACCACTCCTTCCTCCTCCACTCCCAAACCCTCTCCATCTTCCCACCCCAGTGTGTCTAAAAAACTTTTCCTGGCAAGCATTGACCTGTTCCCTCCCCCCCTCGTCCTTCCCTTTGGGCCAGGGTGTCCAGAACCCATGCCAGCACCTCAGCCACCAAGTAGGCATCCGCTGTGGTACCTGCAACTCCCAGAGGCTCAAAGCGGGCACCCGTCAGGACAGCCAGTGTGCCACCAACCCCTATAAAGGACCAAACCATTCCACCACCTGCCAAGGTGAAGAAGGGGACAACATGCAGCAAGGGCAAGGAGAACGACCCACCCAGCAAGGTCTCCTCCAAAACTCCAGCTTCCAGAGCCAAGGTCACAACAGCATCTGCCAAGATGAGGAAGGGGCAGAAAACCCAATGCAAGCCACTTCAGCTGTCGGAGGCTGCAGGTGAAGGCCTGGTGCCCACCAGCAGAACTACCAGCCCCGCCACCTGGACTGTTGGCGCACCGCCAGCAGTCCCGCCACAGGCACCGCCGCAAGCACCGCCACCTGCACCGCCACCTGCACCGCTGTTGCCACCACTACTGTCAGCAGCAGTATCCCCAGTAGGCAGCCATCTGAGGCTGCAGGAAAAGGGCTGGGGCCTACCTCCACCACTGGCAGCACCTGCACCTGCACCACGGCCAGCACCACCAGCAGCCCCACCGCAAGCACTGCCGCAAGCACCACCACTTGCACCGCTGACCGTAGAACCACTACCAGCACCAGCAGCCCCAGTGGCCAGCCGTCCGAGGCTGCAGGAGATGGGCTGGAGCCTCCTACCACCACTGGCAGCACCCCACGACCACTGGCACTACCACCAGTTTGCAGCCGTAGGTGCCGCAGGATGGAGTCTATCCCTGCCTCCATGGACTACCATGCAACCTGGTCCCTGCAAATCACGTGCCTCAGACACCCAGGTGAGGGAATGTGAACTGCTACAACCCAAGTGCTGCATCACTTGGCACAAGGCCCCCTCCAAAACCAGTTGAGAAAGGAATCCACTCACCCTATCCTTGGCAGGATGAAGCACACTCAGCACCAAGCCCCCTCCAGAACCAGTAGAAGGAGCCATCCACTTGAGAGACTGAGCCTTGCACTCCCCAGGACCAAGCAGTGGACAAACCACCCACTTGAGAGACTGTGGCCTTCCACTCCCCAGGACATTGCTGTGGGCATGGAACCCCTTCTTCTGGCTGAGGTGCCTCCCCTTCCCCGTCCCCCTGAGGTGTCTGTGTGTTTTCGACCTGATGCCCCTGCAGTGTTCTCTCCGTATTGAGGCAGGAGTCAAGTGTGGGCTTGGCCCATGATTTTTGTCCCAGTGACCAACAGACATTTGGAATGGACAATGTAGGGCCTTAAGTACATATATTTTTGTAGAAACTGTTTTTATAATCGTTACGTATATCTGCCTATCTATAAAATATCAATGATTTAACTCTATTCCTTTTGTCCTTGCGTTCTTCCAGGGGGTTACAGGGTGTAAATGCAATGTTGCTGCATGTGTTTGTTTGTGTGGTGTTGTGGGTGGGGGTGTTGCATGTTGCGTGTGTGTGTCACCCTCTTTTACCTCTCCCCTCCCCTGTGTACTAGGTGCAGTACTCACTGTGGTCGTAGCCGCCGCCTTTGGTATTCCTGGTAGATGAGGAGGTAGACCAGCATGGACAGGACCTGTAACTCGGGCTCCATGGTGTCCTGGTTCTTCGTTGAGTGTCGAGAGGTGAGTGGTTTCCCTTCCAAACACTGTTTCCGCCGTGCTTTTGATGGCATTGGTACCTCCTCTCAGTTCTGAGAGCAGTTCTGAGAGCAGACTTTAGCCACAAATATTCTAAGTCTGAAGTTTTGAGATTTTGGCTGTCTGGGCACATTTGTCACCACTCACAAGGGTCCAGGACTGGGAAGGTGAGAGCCTCTTTCTAGCATGGTTTCCCCCACATTTGGCCTGTTTGTGAGTGTGTGTCAGTGTATTTTTACTGTGTCACTGGGATCCTGCTAGCCAGAACCCCAGTGTTCATAGATAAAAACCTATATGTCAGTGTGTTTTGCCTGTTTCACTGGTATCCTGCTAGCCAGGACCCCAGTGTTCAAAGTTTGTGGCCTAATGTATGTGTTGTCAGTAGTGCTTGACTGTGTCACTGAGGCTCTGCTAACCAGAACCTCAGTGCTTATGCTCTCTCTGATTTTTAATTTGTCACTATAGGCTAGTGACTTCATGTACCAGTTTCAATTGGCACACTGGACCCCCCCCCTTATAAGTCCCTAGTATATGGTACCTAGGTACCCAGGGCATTATGGTTCCAGGAAATCCTTATGAGCTGCAGCATTTCTTTTGCCACCCATAAGGAGCTCAGACAAACCCTTTCACAGGACTGCCACTGCAGCCTGCGTAAAATAATGCACACACTATTTCACAGCCATTTTCACTGCACTTAAATAACTTATAAGTCACCTATATGTCTTACCTTCACTTGCTGAAGATTAGGTGCAAAGTTACTAAGTGTAAGGGCACCCCTGCACTAGCAAAGGTGCCCCCACATAGTTCAGGGCCATTTCCCGGGACTTTGTGAGTGTGGGAATGCCATTACATGCGTGCACTAAATATAGGTCATTACCTATATGTAGCTTCACAATGGTAACTCCGAATATGGCCACATAAGGTGTCTAAGATCATGGAATTGTCCCCCCATTCCAAATATGGTATTGGGGAGCCAATTCCATGCATCCTGGGGGCTCCACTGTGGACCCCAAGTACTGCCAAACCAGCTCTCTGAGGCTTGCACTGCAGCTACAGCTACTGCCACTTCACAGACAGGGTTATGCCCGCCTGTGGTCTGAGCAGCTCAGTCCCAGGAAGGCAGAACAAAGCATTTCCTCTGAGATCAGGGTGTTACACTCCCTCCCTTTGGAAATAGGTGTTACAGGCTGGGGAGGGGTAGCCTCCCCCAGCCTCTGGAAATGCTTTGAAGGGCACAGATGGTGCCCTACTTGCATAAACAAGTCTTCACCTTTGCAGGGACCCCTTGTCCCCTGCTCTGGAATGAAACTGGACAAAGGAAAGGGGAGTGACCACTCCCCTGTCCACCACCACCCTAGTGGTGGTACCCAGAGCTTCCTCCAGTGTTTCCCAGACCTCAGCCATCTTGCTTTGCAAGGTGTGGGGGTACTTTAGAGGGCTTTGAGTGACCAGTGCCAGCAGGTGACGTCAGAGGCCCCTCCTGATAGGTCCTTCCCTGATAAGGTAGCCAATCCCCCTCTCAGGGCTGTTTAGGGTCCCTCCAGTGGGTTCTCCTCAGATTCTGCTTGCAAGTTTCCAGCAGGAATCCTCTGCAACTACTACTTCATCCTCGGACCTTGGATCAACCGCAGCCTGCTCCAGGAACCGCTGTAACAGCAACAAAGTATCTACAAGAGATACCTTTCTTCTAGAACTTCAGCTCCAGCCAGAAACTGCACAGTTTCCATCATGTGTACACACTGGGAACTCCCTGTCTTCACCCTGCACCAGAAGGACTGAATAAATCTCCCGTGGGGTGACGGAGTCACTCCCTGCTCACGCAGGCACCTTCCAAGTTGATTACCGGTACTCCTGGACTCCTCTCACAGCAACGAGCATGCTCCTAGAAACACAGAGGGTGGACTCCATCAACATAGACCGTCGTGAGGTCCTGCTGACACAATTTGGAGGATGTAAGACCTTACCTTCCCTGAGAGCAACAGTACTCCTGTACACCTCGTCTTCTCCACCTCCTGAGGCCTCTGTGCATTAGTTGCAAAATTCCTTCATGCACAGCCGGGCCCAGGTCCCCAGCATTCTATCCTGTGACGCTCAACTCGCTGAGTTGACCTCTAGCGGTTTGGGACTCTTCTTTGTAGTGCTGCACCAACCGCGTTTTGCACCTCCTTTGTCCCCATGTCCTGGCACTCCTGTGGGTGCTGCCCTGCATCCTGAGGGCTCTCTAAAGTACTGAGAGCCCACTCTTCCTCCTCTCACAGAGTTGAGGCCCCCAGGTCCCTCCTGGGTCAGCCAGCTCCATTTTGAAGTGAAATGCATATTTATCGTACCCAAGGTTTGTTGGCGACTTCCAACACAAAATCACATCTGCATCCATCTTCACGTCGTGGGACATCTTTTGCATCATGCAGGAACCCACTGGCATCTTCCGAGGGTGCAATTCTACAGTCTTTGTCCAACCGGGGACTTTTCTTTTGCACCCTCTTCCGTGTTGGCAGGGGCTCCTGTCCTTCTCAGAACTTCTTTCGTGTTCTGGACTTGGTCCCCTTCTTTTGCAGTTCTTCAGGGCCAGGAATGCAGCAGTTGTTGTTGAAGACTTGGGGGGTGATTCTAACTTCGGTGGGCTGCGGAGGCCGCCCGCCAAAGTTCCCCCACCAAAATACCGCTCTGCGGTCGAAAGACCACTGAGGGTATTTTGGGATTTGCCCTGGGCTGGCGGGCGGCCGCCAAAAGGCCGCCCGCCAGCCCAGGGCAAATCAACCTTCCCACGAGGACGCCGGCTCAGAATTGAGCCGGCGTAGTGGGAAGGCGCGATGGGTGCAGTGGCACCCGTCGCGTATTTCAGTGTCTGCATAGCAGACACTGAAATACTTTGTGGGGCCCTCTTACGGTGGCCCCTGCAGTGCCCATGCCATTGGCATGGGCACTGCAGGGGCCCCCAGGGGCCCCGCGGCACCCCCTACCGCCATCCTGTTCCTGGCGGGAGACCCGCCAGGAACAGGATGGCGGTAGGGGGTGTCAGAATCCCCATGGCGGTGGAGCGCGCTCCGCCGCCATGGAGCATTCTGCAGGGCAGCGGGAAACCAGCGGGAGACCGCCGGTTTCCCGCATCTGACCGCGGCCGAACCGCCGCGGTCAGAATGCCCTGCGGGGCACCGCCGGTCTGTCGGCGGTGCTCCCGCCGGGGTCAGAATGACCCCCTTGGTTGGTTACTGCAATAATCCATATCACGAGGTGTAGCATGCCCTAAGGAAACTTGCAGTACTTTACTCTTGCTTTTCTGGGCTCTGGGGTGGGGTAATTTACTTACCTTTACTGTATTCTTACTCTCCCAGCGATTCTGCACACACTACACTTGTCTAGGGACAATTCATGATTCGCAATCCACTTTTTTAGTATGTGGTTTGTGTTGCCCCAGACCTATTTTCTTCCACTGCATTCTATAGCATTTCCTATTGTTTGCACTATCCTATGACTAATTACTTGTCTAATATTGGTATCTAGTGTATATATTGTGTATAATACTTACCTCCAGAAGGAGTATGGTCTCTAAGATATTTTTGGTACTGTGTCACCCAAATAAATACCTTTATTTTTGTAACACTGAGTATTGTCTTTACTTGTGTATAAGTACTGTGTAACTATAAGTGGTATTGCAGGAGCTTTGAATGTCTCCCAGTTCAGCCTCAGCTGCACTGCTATAGCTACCTCTATCAGCCTAAACTGCTAGAACACTACTACATTTCACTAATAAGGGATAACTGGACCTGGTGTAAGGTGTAAGTATCCAATGTACCCACTACAAACCAGGCCTGCCTCTTACAGAAGGCACCAGTGGAAGGGGTGGGGACTCACTCAGGCTGGGTCCAGGTGCAGTTTACAGATGGGTACAGCATTTTCTATACCCGAGGCTCTGATCATGATACCAGCCAACTAGCCCCTGGAGTCACCATGGTAGTCCTGGGTTCAAGCAGTAGAACAAGCCTTAAGCAACAGAGCAGACATCTGAGGATTCAGGCCACACTTTTGGCAGCATAGCAGTCCTTCCAGGAGCAACAAAGCAGACTTCTGAAATATGCAACAGGCCACAGCAGCAGGCAGTTTTCTGACAGTCCTTCCGCAGGTCCAGAAAATAAAACAAAGAGTGTGCCTGAGGGTCCTATTTTTATATGTGGTGCCTCATAGAAAGTGGGAGAAGTCTCAAGGGACTTTGATTTGAAGTGCTTGTAACGTCTACCTCCCATTCGCATGACTCCAGGCTGGCTGCATGAACGATGATGTGGTGTAATAAAAGTCCTTTGTGTGAAGGCAGTACTCAGCCTACTGATTTGCAAGTGGGGCTGTGCCCATTTCTTCCTGCATATCGTGCCAGTGATGGCCCATCCAGACACAGTTCCTCCCTGTACTGTTTCACTGTCTCGGATGCCTAAACAAAGTTCAACTGCCACCTACACCCAGCCATGTGACCCAGGAATAGGTGGCAGGCTCCAAATAGGTGTAAAAACAACAAGGTGATGGATGGAATGCATGAATTAATCTCAGTCACTGGCATCCGTTCATGGCAGCATCACAAACCATCGTTTTTTTTGGCCACAATGCCACCATTGTATTTGTTGACCTAAGTGGGATGGGAATGTCCAGATGTGGGTTCCTTGCTCGCCATGCCACCGGATTCACACTAGCCTCACTCATGAGGGGTGATACCTCAAAACAAGTCCCAGGATGCTTGTTCTGATCCATGGAGGACCTGGCCTGACATTTCAAGCTGGACTGTACCCCCGGGGAAAAGGGTCAAGACTGATTTGCATATGGCTAGCTCCAAACTGGATTGGTCTGGTAAGCAAACAAATGATGGAGTTAGACCCAGATCTCTGACTGGGGGTAAATGTTTGACATTGTTCAGCATTCCATCCATCATCTGTTCTTTCTGCGACTCTCTAAAAGTGGCATTTTCAAAATTGTAACTTAAAATCCGACTTGACCATTAGAAGAGGATTTTAAAATATAATTTCTCAGATGCCAAACATTAAGGCCCGTATTTAAACTCCGTTTGCGCCGAATTTGCGTTGTTTTTTTCGACGCAAAATCGGCGCAAAACTAACGCCATATTTATACTTTGGCGTTAGACGCGTCTAGCGCCAAAGTATGAAGAAAGAGCGTCATTTTTTAGCGTGAACGCCTTCCTTGCGTTAATGAGATGCAAGGAAGGCGTTCCCGTCTAAAAAAATGACGGCGACGCAAATGCGTCGTATTTATACTCCCGGGCAAAAATCACGCCCGGGAGGTGGCGGGTCAAAAAAAACCGCATTTGCGCCTGAATTTAACGCCTGGGTCAGGGTAGGCGTTAAGGGACCTGTGGCTCAGAATGAGCCCACAGGTGCCCTCCCCTGCCCCCAGGGACCCCCCCTGCCACCCCTGCCCACCCCAGGAGGACACCCAAGGATGGAGGGACCCATCCCAGTGAAGTACAGGTAAGTTCAGGTAAGTATAATTTTTTTTATTTTTTTATTTTTTTTGTGGCTTAGGGGGGCCTTATTTGTGCCCCCCTACATGCCACTATGCCCAATGACCATGCCCAGGGGACACAAGTCCCCTGGGCATGGCCATTGGGCAAGGGGGCATGACTCCTGTCTTTACTAAGACAGGAGTCATGAAATGGCGTCTGGGCGTCGAAAAAATGGCGCAAATCGGGTTAAGACGATTTTTTAGCGTCAACCTGACTTGCGCCATTTTAAGACGCCCTAACGTCATTTTTTCCCAACGCTGGCGCTGCCTGGTCTACGTGGTTTTTTTCCACGCACACCAGGCAGCGCCGGTCTGATTGCGCCGGCTAACGCCATTCCATAAATACGGCGCCCGCATGGCGCTTCGGAATGGCGTTAGACGGCGCAAAATTTTTTGACGCTAAACTGCGTTAGCGCAGTTTAGCGTCAGAAAGTATAAATATGGGCCCAAATCTTCCCCTGCGCCCAATCAAATGTTAGCACTTACTGAATGTAAAAGCCAATCCACTGGTATTCTATGCGAGAGGTAGGCCTCACCGTAGTGAAAAACACATTTGTACGTTTTTAACTACTATGACATGTACAACTTAAAAGTAAACATCCAACCTTTTAATTACAACTCACCTAGCCATATGGGCTTACCTTAGGGGTGACATATATATAATAAAAGGGGAGTTTAAGGCCTGGCAAAGGGTTCATTTTGCCAAGTCGAATTGGGAGTTTACAACTGCATTTAGGCTACAAGGGCAGACATGGGACATTTTTAAGGGGCTACTTAAATGGGTGGCACAATATGTGCTGCAGGCCCTCAAGTGACATTTAATTTACAGGCCCTAGGTAAATAGTATATCACTTTACAAGAGACTTCTAAGTAAAACGAATATGCCTTTGAAGTATAAGCTAATTTTACCATGTGTTAGGGAGAGCACAAACACTGTAGCACAGTTAGCAATGGTAAAGTGCACATGGTCCTAAGGCCAACAAAAGCAAATCCAGAAAAATAGGAAGGTGACAACAAATGTGTGATAGAAGACCACCTTAAGGCTGACAGGTCTAACATTCTCCACCTGGTTATTAACAGTGATAGCCTTCCATAGCGACCAGTCCACCGTATTTTGGATAGTTCCAGTCTCTATGTTCTACTCCATTGTGCTCTTTGCTAATGTGTAATCTAGGTGAGTTAGAAGGCGTTCCTCTCTTTAAGATTCAATGAACGTGGTTTCATTTGACATATTGGGATCTGCATGTGTTGTAACAATATTAAAATATAATTTTAGCCTAATGTTCTGTGTGTTATGTTTATCATTTTATATTACTGTTTACAGCTATTTATTTTCTATTTTACTAATTTTTCCCCAGACCTTTCTTGTGTTGATTTGAAAATGTGTAACATACAACCTATTTTTCTTATTTGGCCTTTCACAGAATATTCCTTTGTTTTCCTACAGTAGAAATGTGGAAAAGAATAGAGAAAATACAATAAGTTTATTTTTATTTGACAATAGCTTGAAAAGATTTAGCTTGTATCATTTAATAGTTTCAAATAATTATAGTTGTTAATTTGCAGTTGCTTTTCTTTTGTTTAGAACTTGACAGGACAAAGGATTCTGTCTTCTGTGTTCAGGGTGAGGGCACAATGATGGCTTAGTTTCTCATGTTTTTAAAGTGCTTTGTTAATTCTCATTTTATTTTATTTGAATCTGATTGGTGGTTTGAGTTATTGTTTTTTCTTTTTTCTTTGTTGTTTTCCATATATTGAATAAACTAATCTAGGTGAATATGTATTTTCCATATTTGTAATGCTAATTTTTACATGTTGCATCAATTCATACTAAAACAAAGTACTTTTTCATCATTATTTAAGTTCTCAATATTTTACACTGTAATATTTTTGTGTGGTTTAATAATCTTGATAGCAGTTCAATATTATGTTTATCTACTTTATGTAAAATAAGATTATGTTTAAATCAAAATTTAAAGTCACAATAATATTGTCAATGTGTTTGAAATGTACACAGGTGCAATTCATATTCAACCTTTTGATTGTCAATATTTTTGTCTCAATATTGTTGCAGCTCGATATTTGTGTTGTTGATATTCAGTAGTACAAACATTCTTAACTGTGGTAGTCATGACTGAGATAAGAAATAAAACAGTGACTCCCATTAACATCTTAGAAGATTTACAGGACATTCCAGTTTCTCTGCTAAGTTTGGACTTAGAACCAAGCACATAGACCGGTTGTTTTTTTATAAAGTTTCAGTTTGTCATAAATCCATTCTCTCCTTCACAGTTTGACCCTAGTCATCACCATGTTTGTATATAACTCAAGGCTTTCTGTAATTTTAAGGGTCACTTAAATGTGCCTGTGGTACTCAAACATAGTATAGAAACCTGGTACACAAGTCTTGAAACATGGGTTTGCCAACTTAATAGCCTGGCTCATGAACTCGGAAGGTAGCCCAAACAGGGAGTACATGTCCTAAGGTTTAGTTTGTGAAACCAAAAATCAGGTTTGTGAACTGGGACCACAGGTTCTCTGGTGAGGTTCACAAACCCAAAAGCCAGGTCCACAAGCTCCCCAAATATGCTGTTGAGTTCATGAATTAAGGATCTGGTAGCCCATGTGAAAACCATAATTTCTGCACGTTTTAGCTTCAGGGACCCTATTGTGGCTTCCTCATTCATGGCTGGTGGTCAAGATCTGCTCTGCTTTTGTGGTCTTTTATAGTTTTTAAGATGTAGAGTCCATGTTCTTCGTCCTGTAATGATGACCTCAACAGCAATTTTCCAGCCTATTAGAGCACTCTAGATGGGTCTGCACATGCCAAACTTAGCTACTTTGCCATGATTTGTGCATATCTGTCCAGGGCCAAGAGCAGGGGTTTTAACGAAAAAGGATAAGGTCAAAAACAGTGCTGTTTTCATTTTACTGCCCCAAGGAAAATTTGCTGTCCACTAAATGACATCAAAAGTGACATTCTTCATGGGAATCATAGTCTCTAGCAACTATGTCATTTTGTACCCTAATCACACTTAAACTACCCATTGGTGGTCCTCACATTCTTAAATCAAGCTTGTAGCCTAGTAATCATGGTTTTGTTTGTTTCTCCTCACTAACCCTGAGTGGACCACATTGCAATAAGTAGCAATGATGCTGGACCTGGCCCTTTCTGCAGGGTCACCCCGGAACCTTTGGTCTTCCTCCTCCTACTTTTTTGGTGAGTTCATTTTTGTTGACTTTAGGACTCTGTGCACTTTACTACTGCTGGCCAGTACTAGCATGCTTCTGCTCGCTCCTCTGAGCATGTTAATATTGGCTTATTCCCAATTGGCACATTTAATTTACAAATAAATCCCTAGTAAAGTGCACTAAATGTGTCCGGGGTCTGTAAATTAAATACTACTAGTGAGCCTGCAGCACTGATTGTGCCACCCACTTAAGTAGCCCTTTAAACATGTCTCAGGCCTGTCATTGCAGAGCCTGTCTGTGCAGTTTTAAAGCGTCATTTTGACCTGGCAAAAGTAACCTTTTGCCAGGTCCAAATCCTCATTTTTAATACATATGTTACCCCCTAGGGTAGGTCCTGGACAGCCCAGAGGGCAGGGTGCAATGATTTATAAAGAAGGAAATGTATGTTTAAGTTTTACATGTCCATCTCTCCCATGACATAACATTGGAGTTGCCTAATTATATTTTATAAGCGTAATTTCAAAATGGAGAGAGATACTTCCTTCAGGTTTGTGGTCTCTGGAAACACAATTTAATACCCTAACTTTTGGTGAAGTCAGATTTTAAACTGCATTTATGAAAATGCCCCTTTTAGAAAGCTGACATATTCTTTCCATAGCCATTTTATGCATGCAGCCTGTCTCTGGTCACATGACTGGGTATAGTTGGCAGTTTGCCTTTGTGAATTTCTCCTACACAGACACACACAATGGGAGCTTAGGTGTGAGTTGATGGGCCTTCTAGGGCAAGATGGGAGGAAGGAGCTGGGCACAGCCCCGCTTACACCTGAATAGGCTGTGTGCTGTCCACACACAAAGGGCTTAACAATACTGTATTGTCACTCACTTTGGAGCCAGGAAAGGAGAGGGAGGGAATTCCTTGCACTTTAAAGCCACTGTCTAGATGTTTCTCCCACTTTCCAGAACCTGGGCACCAAGGTACAGATACTGGACCTGAGACACCACCCCTTCAGTACAATTTTGAAACTATGGATACTCTGACAGGATGAAGGACTGCTGTGCTGCTGAAGTTTTGCAACTCTGCTGGATTCCTGCTCAGCTGTGCTGACCTGCTGGCGTCTTGCCAGGTTAGTAGGACTGGACCTACATCACTTGAACCCAGAACCCAGACTGACTCCAAGGGCTAGCTGATTGGCCTCCTGAGCTGAAGACTTAGGGACATAACAAACTTCCAACCACCCTGCTTCTGCACCTGGATTCTGCCATCTGTGAATCACCCCTGCCAGGTGGTGGCACCCCAGTCCTGGACCTTTGGAAGTGGTCAAAAGGCCTTGTCAGAGGAACTGACACACCCTCTCTGCTGAACGATGCATCACTGAGCAGAACCAATGCATCTCTTTGGCTGAGCAACACATCCCTGAGCAGACTCGACAACACTCACATAGAAGTTGCATCCGCATCTTGCGACTATTTCATCACCTTCAGAACCACCACTGAGCAATGCTTTCCAAGAGCAGATCCTTGCATTTGTTGTCAAAGGCAGCCTGAACATCAATGCCAAACCTCAGCATCACAGCTTTACCGCTCCTCGTAATTAATGCATTGTTCCAGCTGTGCATCACATCCTCAACACCGGCATTAGCATCACAAGCCCCGTGGCTGTGATCCTCAACGCAACAGTATCTCGCACAGCTGCCTTGCCACATCTAGGCACAATGGATCTTTGACAAGGATCCACACAGCCCTCTGCAACCAGGATTTAAGATACTTTATTCAGAGGGCCTAGCTGGGTCCTTGTAGTCGGCCCGCACTCCATTGTGGTCGGCCTGAACTTGTGACTTTGTTTCAGTCCAGCACAACGAGATATCCCCAATAGTGCTTTCTGCTTTTCAGAGATAGTTTTACTTATAAATGTATAATTCATTATCTCTGGTTCTACTAATTAGATTTTTGTTGTTTAGATCTTGTTTTATTTATTGAAAACTACTCTGTACTTTTAAGTTTATGAGCACACTCATAGTAAAAGAGCCTGCCATTCTCTATGGGCCTGCATACTAGTTGTTTAGTAATTATTTATTGCACCTGATAAATAACAATAGCACTGGGTGTGTTATTTCTTGAGTGCAATAAATAACTCTTAATATGAATTTGTGAGGAATAAAATACAGATTTTGATGTTTAAAGCACCAAAATCCGCATGGTATGGTAAATTCTATGTGGTTTTTGCAGGTAAATTTCAACAGGTTTTACCTGTCGAAATTTAATGACAGTTGATGTATTTAACGTATCTGATAATCAACAGAAGTGTTAAATAACGTCAAACTTGAAATTCCATCTCTGCATAAACAGGGGGCTACAGGGGTTGGAATATAACAAGCAACTCATAATCAGTGTCTATGGGGGTCATTCTAACTGCTCCCCCGACAGAAGTCTGAAGACCGCCGCAGTGATTCTGTGTTTCCCGCTGGGCTGGCGGGCGACCGCCAGAAGGCCGCCCGCCAGCCCAGCGGGAAACCCCTTCCCACGAGGAAGCTGGCTCCGAATGGAGCCGGCGGAGTGGGAAGGTGCGACGGGTGCAGTTGCACCCGTCGCGAATTTCAGTGTCTGCTAAGCAGACACTGAAATTCTTTGTGGGGCCCTCTTACGGGGGCCCCTGCAGTGCCCATGCCACTGGCATGGGCACTGCAGGGGCCCCCAGGGGCCCCAAGACACCCCATACCGCCATCCTGTTCCTGGCGGGCGAACCGCCAGGAACAGGATGGCAGTATGGGGTGTCGGAATCCCAATGGCGGCGCAGCAAGCTGCGCCACCATGGAGGATTCCTGAGGGCAGCGGAAAACCGGCGGGAGACCGCCGGTTTTCCCTTTCTGACCGCGGCCAAACCGCCGCGGTCAGAATGCCCTTGAGAGCACCGCCAGCCTGTTGGCGGTGCTCTCGTGGTCGTTGACCCTGGCGGTCAATGACCGCCAGGGTCAGAATGACCCCCTATGTCTTTAAAAATTGCATCATGCAATGGGAAAAAACTAAGAAACATTGTAGTTTTGAAGATCTGTTGGTAAAACATAAAAACCTTGGAAGTGCTGAATTTTTCCACTTAACATATTCGGGATGAAGGCCTAAAAATACTAAAACTCAAAAGTAGCATCTACAGCATCCAAACAACAGGAAATCTACAACAAACAAGACGAGTTTCAACTGTTGCATCGAAAGGCGAAGTTCACAATGCTGTAATACTAGCTTAAATTATGCACTTGGTGCACTATTCCTAAGGCAGTTTTAGGTGCAAAGCAGCAAAATGTGCACAAAGCACGTGATCTGAATGCCCCACTGGTGACCTAAATTATCTTACTTGGATCTAAATCTTCAAACAGTTAATTAAGAAAGAACTTTGAAGCAGAAGCTATAACTTGAGCTCTGGCCTCTGATGACTCATAGTGCCTTGTCACTTGGAGCACACTGAAACAATGCAGGAGTGAAGGTGAGGCCCAGGGATCAGTTGGTCTGGAGTCTGAAGAGCTGAAGCCTGAAGAAATGCATCTGTTGACTATTCAGAAGTCTTACAGGTCCAGACCAGAAATGGCTTTTATACTGAATCACACACCAGAACTGGTTCCACAAATAACAGCTAGAGCCAGAGGTATTCTTACAGGAAAGCATACAATTCTAAACTCATTATGGGTTTCAAACTGAGAAACCCCCACTGTCCACTGAGATAAGAACACTAAGGCTCTGATTTAAGCCAAAGTGGTGCAGCGTGGTGCTGTGCCAAAAAATAGCAATGCCGCGCTGAGCCACTTTTAAAACGCAGGGCTGTGCCGTATTTACAGAAATACGGTGCTGCCCTCCGTGTCCCCCTACACCAGCGGTAAATGAAGCTACCTGTGCCAACACAAGCATCCTTGCACCATAGTGCAAGGTTGTCTGCATTGAGGGAATAGATTGTTTATGCGCAGGAAGGTATCCCTTCCTGCACATAAACAATCTATTATGACAATTTGACACTTCTACATGTGCTTTGGTAGAAGTACCAAAGTGTAATTTCAGAATGATTGCTTATGTACAGGTAGGAACACCTTCCTGCACATAAACAATCATCCATCGCATTTTGCTTCTTCTATGTGTGCTGCAGAATGCAGCACATATAGAAAAAGCCAAAAACTAGGAGGAATAAAGGCATTCCTCCTCGTTTTGCCATGCTAATGTCACCCCTGGGGTGGCATTAGTTTTTGTCGTTGCCTCAAGTTTACAACAACTCATAAATCTGAGGCAGTGTCAAAAGAAATGGGTGTTGAGGTGGAATACCCACTGCAACACTCATTGCATGCCCCTCTGATGCAGACAACAATAGCAGATACCATTGTCTCCGTTTACCTTTTTATCATAGATTTGTATGTCTATAAATTTGCACTAATTTATACTTCTTCCTCAGATCACCGTGATCATTTACACATGACAGTTTATTCATTATGTTAATTGCAGCACAAATAGGTTACTTATAAAAGTGATGCACAGAGCAGCCATTTTTGGTGTGCATTTGTTTAAACTAGAGACTTCGACAATAGGTAGTATTGAAGTTGAACTTAATATTTGAAGAATTAAACTGATATTATGTTATATTTTAGACTCTAAACTAATAGTCTGTATTGAAACTATACTGAATTTTTAATAATTAGTGTTTTAAATATGAGTGCCAATATAGAGAAAATGCAGATCTGCATCACACTAATGGAAATGTATTGACAAGGTTATTTCATTTTAAATTCATTCCAACATGAATGCTAATGAAGAATTTTTAATGGTGAATTTCCAACCCACACCTGTTTTCCCCTGACTGGCTAAAATCAAGGGTATCCCTGTGCCCAGCCAAATTGAACTTTGATGATTTGAATTGCCTTAACACTAGTTAAATCTGAGCACCGGTTTTCTATCCATCAGATCAGTTTGTTGATGTTCTGTGTCATCTTTATTAAATACCTAGTTCTCTTATGTTGGTTCACCTGAATTTGTATCATTGCCTCATTGCCTTGGTCAACCCTTGGTGATATTGTATCCTCATAACTTTGTCTTGGAAATCATCTACATTACTTTGAGTTTGAGCTTGTAATAAATCCCTTAACTTTATTCCTGAATGGAGTTTTCCTTGCATGGACATATTGGTAGTACTGTGTAATCTAATTGGGTTGTATTGAAATGGTGCTGTATGGTTCTACCATGCTCTAAGATGGGTCCAAAGATCCATTGACCTTGATAAGCATTGATTCCTGTGAAGGATGAAAATTCTCCCACAGATCTGGTGGCAGAGGATGGTTTGCCCGACAAGAGGGGAGAACAATTCAAGTATAGTGTTAGGGAGATAAGATTTGTCCCATTCAATTGCCCAGTCCAAAGTTTGTCCACCCCAAATTCTCTCCCAAAGTTTGTTCTGAAGACTGATGAAGTTCCAGGGTTGTTCCTGCGAGAGACAGATATGTGAGTATTAATAGGGTTTGTTCTTGCATTGTTTTTGGCCTGAAGATTGCGTTAGATGTGTGATGTTGTGAAGTGTTTTGCGGAGTTGTTGTACTTTGGGGATTGTGGTGCTTGTTGGTAAAAATTGTCCCTGGTTGTTGTTTTGACAGGTCCATTGCGGCCTACGATTCTGGGATGGCGCACAAGTGTGGAAGACACTTGGTTAATTTATTGCCTGCGGTGAGGTGCTTGTCATGAGATGCTGCTGACAGTGTCAATAGGTTTCCTTTAGTGACGGAGTTATTGGATGGCATTAAGTGAATCCTGAGTGCTTATGGAGGATCTGTATCAACCGAGTGAGAATTGCAGGTCAAGTTTCACTCGCTATATAATTTTGAAAGATTTTCTCTGTATAGCTTTGTGTTTGAGTTCCTACCTTGTAGTGTGCAGACAGGTTGCTGTTTTTTTTCTCACAATATTTTACATTAAGTGTGTAAGAGCTATTGTGTGAGAGACAATTGCGAAGTGACTGCATTTCTGAAAGAAGTGTATGTGACATCATTGTGTGTCTCACTGGTATAGGTCATTTGGTGTGAAGCTGCGCTCATGTTGTTGGACAGTGCAGCATGATATTGGTTGAGAACATCAAAAGAAAAGAATCATGTGATTGAAGTTATTTTCTGATTAGATTGAAAAGTTACTGTGATTAACCACTTTGCTGCCAGGACTTTTACACCTCAGGTGCAGAGCCTTTTTTGGCTATTTGGGGAAGTTCACGCTAAGGCCATCGTAACTTTTTGTACACATAAGCTATCCACGCCAAATTTGCATCCTTTTTTTCCAACATCCTAGGAATTCTAAAGGTACCAGGAGTTTGTGGGTTCCCCTCAAGGAGACAAAGAAATTAGCCAAAATACAGCTAAAATTTAGTTTTTTTTCATAAAAATTGGAAAAAGTGCTGCAGAAGAAAGCATGTGTTTTTTTCCCTAAAAATGGCATCAACAAAGGTTTTGCGGTGCTAAAATCACCATCTTCCCAGCTTGCAGCGACAGGCAGACTTGAATCAGAAAACCACATTTTTCAACACAATTTTGGCCTTTTACTGGAACATACCCCATTTTTTGTTCTTTCAGCCTCCTTCCAGTTAGTGACAGAAATGGGTGTGAAACCAATGCTGGATCCTGGACAGCTAAAAAATTCTGAAAAGCAAACAATTTCTGAATTCCTCAAGGGTCATTTGTGTAGATCCTTCAAGCTAAAATAAAAAAAATAAAATAAAATTGAGGTGAAAAAAGAGCCATGTCTGTCCACATTTTCATCTAAAACATTTTCCAGCTATGGCAGATTTTTTAAAGCAATATACCATTATGTCTGCTGGACTCTTCTGGTTTTGGGGATATATAGGGCTTGTAGGTTCATCAAGAACCCTATGTACCCAGAGAAAATAAATTAGCTGCACCTTGCAATGGATTTTAATTGTATACCGGGTATATAGCAATTCATTTGGTGAAATATAAAGAGTGAAAAATAGGTCACCAGGAAAAATTTGTATTTCCAAAATGGGCACAAGATAAGGTTTTGGGAAGCAGTGGTTATTTGCACATGTCTGAAATCTGGGGTCCCCATACTAGCATGTGAATTCCAGTGCATTTATCAAATAGACTTCTTTTTTACACACTGTCTTACATTTGGAAGGAAAAAATGTAGAGAAAGACAAGGGGTAATAACAATTGTTCTTCTATTCTGTGTTCCCCCAAATCTCCCGATAAAAATGGTACCTTACTTGTGTGTGTAGGCCTAGTGCCCGCGGCAAGAAATGCCTCAAAACACAACATAGACACACCACATTTTTACATTGAAATCAATGTGTTTTTTGGAAAGTGCCTAGTTGTGGATTTTGGCCTCTAGCTCAGCCGGCACCTAGGGAATCCTAGCAAACTTTTGCATTTTGTAAAACTAGACACCTAGGGGAATTTAGGATGGGGTGACTTGTGGGGCTCTCACCAGGTTCTGTTACCCAAAATCTTTTGCAAACCGCAAAATTTGGCAAACAAATACTTTTTCCTCACATTTCGGTGATAGAAAGTTCTGGAATCTGAGATGAGCCACAATCTTCCTTATACCCAGTGTTTCCCCAAAGTAAGATAAAAATGGTACCTGACGTGTGTGGGTAGGCTTAGTGCCCACGACAGGAAATGACCCAATACACAACATGGACACATAACATTTTCGGCAAAGAAAACTGACCTGTTTTTTGCAAAGTGCCTAGCTATGGATTTGACTTCTAGCTCAGCCGGCACCTGGGAAACATAGCAAATCTATACATTTTCCAAAAACTAGATACCTAGGGGAACCCAGGATGGGGTAGCTCGTGGCGCTCTCGCCAGATTCTGTTACCCAGAATCCTTTGCAAACCTCAAAATTTGGCAAAAAAATACACTTTTTCATCACACCTTTGGTGATAAGAAAGTTCTGGAATCTGAGAGGAGACAAAAATGTCCTTCAACTAAGCATTCCCTCAAGTCTCCTGATAAAAATGGTACTTCACTTGTGTGAGTAGGCCTAGTGTCCGTGACAGGAAATGCCTCAAAACACAACATGGACACATCAAAATTATCTATTACAAAACTACCTGTTTTTGCAAGGGGGCACCTGCGTTTTTGGTCCTGGACTCAACAGCCATCTAGGGAAACCTACCAAACACAGACATTTCTGAAAACTAGACAACAGAGAGAGTCCAGCGAGGTGTGACTTGAGTGGATCCCCCAGTGTTTTCTTACCCAGAATCTTCAGCAAACCTCAAATTTAGCAGAAAAATCACATGCTCCTCACATGTCTTTGTGGGATCACCGCACCTGCACAAATTTCCTTCCACCCAACATTCCCCTCAGTCTCCTGATAAAAATGATTCCTCACTTGTGTAGGTGGGCCAAGTGCCTGTGACAGGGAAGGGACAAAAATATGTGGAAATTGAGAGGGAACCAAAGCGGGTCCAAAAGGACAGTTTAAAAAAAAATGTTTTAGGCTGACAAGTGGGGCAGAATTTGTATCGGTATAGATGTGACTATGCTGGGTGGTAGGTATTTTGTGGATTCCTGCAGATTCCAGAAGGTTCCATCACAAAAATGTAGGGAAAATGCATGATTTCAAGCAAAGTTAGAGGTTTCCATGGTATTGTGGGTAAGAAAATGGCATGGGGTGCATGTGAAGCACACCACCTTGGACTCACCCAGATGTTTAGTTTTCAGATATGTGTAGGTCTGGCAGATTTTTCTAGGTGGCAGTTTGCCAAAGTCCAAAAAGTGCAGCTGTTCACCATTCCAATTGGGACGATATTGAGAGTTAGCCATGCTCTTTTGGCCCAAATGTAAAATCAAATCCCAAATAAATCAAAACCCAAATAAATCAAATGTCCTCTTGCTTGCCATTGGGATAACATCCTTTAGTTTGCAGGGGGACTGAAAGACTGTTACACCATTCAGTTGGGGTGAGGGGCATAACCATGCCCTTAGTGGTTGGCAGCTCCCACCCCTCTATTTTTTTCTAATTCCCTGGCATCTAATAGACTTTCACCAGTCCCCCCCGGGAGTAGATCAGGGGTAATTGCCCCATCCGCCCAACAGTGGGCAGAACAACTTTGTTCCCATTTATTTGGGATAGGGGTATGGCCAAAGGGGGTGCTCTCTCCTGTAGAAAACCAAAAAATATATATCCCTGTTGTCTAGTGGTTTTTGCCCCACTTTGGGGCAGAGCAGCCTAATGAAAATAGGCTGATCTCCCCCAAAAGGGGGCAGAATTGGCATAATAAAAAATGCTCCCCCTTGTGGAGCAACCCGTGCCCAAGGGGCCGCTCCCCTCATCTCATTTCAAAAATAAACAAAAACTCTGGTGTCTAGTGGGCCTTCCTGAAGCACGATCGCCTTCAGGAATGTTCAAAGAGACAGCAGAGGAAAGGAAAAGCATTTCCATTCCTCCAAAGCCTCTCTGACCTGCCCTCTTGCCCCGTCCGAGGAGAAACAATTCAGTTTCTCCTTGGGTCGTGCCGATGTAGGCGATCAGGTGCTGACATCATCAGACTTCACTGGAAGGGGTCAGGCCGGGGGTGGCAGGGGAACGCCTTCCCCTGCCATCCCTGCCAAGGAGAGGGACATGGGAGGCCCACGGGGGGAGCGCTCCTTCATGGGCCGGGTGCAGGACGTAATGGTTACATCCTTGGCACAGCAGCTCTGCAGCCTAGGACGCAACCATTACTTCCATGGCACCCAAGGGATTAACCGAATTTGATTAAAAGTGAAGTTCTTTAAAGCATTAAAAGTTAAATAAGAGGAGATGTGTTTATTCCCAGGTATAGAAACCCCACCCAAAGGTACTCCAGGTTATTCTGTGTCGTCTGCAAAAGGATTCCATGCATGTTTGTGACTTGAACAATGATGCAAGATTACTGAGAAAGAAGGTGCTTTAGCATTTCCCCATTATGGAATTTTTAATCGAGAATTTTAGATAATTTGAGGCGAATACTGTATGAGGTGAAGCCATCTCCAAGACCGGCACAATTTGAAGAGAACAGAATGCAAAAAGCAATCAAGAAGCTTGCAGATGCTAGATAGGGTGCCGAACAGAAAATGTGGAGAGAAAATGAGATTGAGTCAGAATGTATCTAGTTATTTTGATTGAAGATGGTGAAAGTACTAAATCCAAGACTAAGAAAAAAACAGCAAAGGCAGAACCAGCGACATATAGTGAAGAGAAAAAGACAGTGACATACAAGAGTGATTCAGATGATGAGTTTACAAATCAGATCTTGATGAATCATCCACCTCCGCACCACTCAGTTGAGGTAGGAGCAAGAAGTTAAGCAGCAAATAATGTAACTTCAAACATGCCAATTGCTCCAGTTTCACAGACTCCGAATCAGATAGTACCAGGTACACCTGCAAATTCAGTGACGCAAATTCCTAAAGCAATTCAACCAGGTTAGAGCTTTAATATTGTTCAGCCAATAGAGAATCTCATAGTGAACCAGATTGTGCCAAATCGTAATGTGAATCAGCCGGTGCAGTCACCTTATGTGAATCCACCTGTACAAATTTGTATTTCAAATCAACATGTGTGCATGTTTAGTCCAACTCAGTTAATTAAAAATGTTACCCCGTGTCAAACAGAGTGTAGGAATGACACTCCTAAGAATCAGACAAATCATATAGGTCCCAATGCATTAACAGTTTCTGTGACTATAGGACCAGTTGTTCCTATGTATACTCCAGGTTCATCTAGAAGCAATGACGTTCAATAAATGTCCCAACAGTTCCTGATACACCAGTTACATCCACTGGGATATCACAAATTGTTAAGCAGAGATCAGTATATTCTAACAATTCAGAAATGGAGAGAACAGCTTCTCTTGTGAGACCGCTAACTCCTACACAAAATGCAAATTCAAGCCCAATGGCAAGTCAGGCAGGATTTACCCCTGATGTGAGATTTCCCTGTTTCCTGCCCAGACCTGATCAGATCCTGAAGTAAATTGCAGCACTGCACACGGAGGAGCATCCTTTAACATGCTGACCTCATTGTCCCCAGTCACTCGCCTCGACTGACTATTTCCTACTCTGCGATCCCAGCTTCCACCTCAACCACCAGGGTGACTCAAAAACCACAACCCTCTTGGACAACCTTGCATCCCTCGGTCTCAAGCAACTAGTCAATGTCCCCACTCACTCAGCAGGACACACCCTTGACCCCGTCTTTTAGGCAGGAAACAATGTCAAAATCTCACACATCTCCGAACACCAATGGACCAGTCACCAATGTGTCCACTTCCTCTTCACGAAGACCATCGCACAACACCGTGCCCCTGTTCCCCTGGCAGAAGCTGGGGCAAAGTCACCAAAGATAACTTCCCCCACCGGACGATGCAAACGTGAATAACTCAGCATACAACCTGCATCACTGGATTACAGAATGCGCTAACAGCATAGCCCCCCTCAGAAAATCCACCAAGAAACCAGCACTGCAAGAAACCAAGCTGGTTCATGACAGAACTCCAAGTGTCTAAAAGCACCTGCAGATGAATGGAACAGAAATGGAGAAACAGGAAAACAAATGAAGACCACTCAGCCTACAAAATTGTAGTCACCCCACACCACCAGCTCATCAGAGCCTCTAAGACAGCTGCCATTCAAGAACACATGCAAAAAGAACAAGTGATTGATGGAATTATGAACAATGTCAAACATTCACCCCAGTGCAGAGATCTGGGCCTAAAGCCATAGTTTTGTTGCAACCCATGCCATTCCAGTTTGGACCCAGCCATATGCAAATCAGTCTTGACCCTGTTCCCCATGGGAACAGTCCAGCCCGAACTGCTAGGCCAGGTCTTCCCTGGACTGGAAACAAGTATCCTATGACTGGTTTCAGGGTATCACCCATCCTCAGCCAGGATAGCTTGACTCCAGTGGCATGGGGAGCACACCATCAGCACACACAACAACAAGAAACTCTTCACCATAGTCAAGTAATTAAAAAATTCTGGATCGGACACCTCAAACATCCCCCCTCTCAAGACCTCTGTGACAACCTTGCCACCTTTTTTCACTGGAAAATCCAGGACATATATGAAGTATTCAAGAACCAAAGCCCATCCCCACCGTCCACCAGCACCTCCACGGATTCCACACTGCACCAGACCCTGAACCATTGGACCCCTATCTCCACAGAAGACACCCAGAAACTTATGAATTCCATCCACTCAGGGGCACCCTCAGGTCTGAGCCCACATCACATCTTCAACATGACCATTGCCACCATCACACTGACGGACTATTGACCGTTCTATCAAAACAGCCACCTTCCCAACAAACTGGAAGCAAGCAGAGATCAACCTGCTCCTAAACAAACCCTCTGCTGACCCAAGAGATCTGAAGAATTACAGACCCATGTCACTGCTTTCCTTCCCATCCAAGGGAACTGAAATGGCCAACAACATACAACTCATGGAGTTCCTCGAAGTAAACCAGATCCTGGATCCTTCCCAATCGAGATTCAGTAGCAACCACAACACCGAAACTGCCCTCCTCACAGCCACCAATGACATCCCCACCATACTGGGCCATGGAGACACGGCAGCCCTCATCCACCTGACCTCTCCACCACGTTCGACACAGTCTCCCACTCCACTCTCTACATCAGACTCCACAGCACCAGCTAAAGCACTGGAATGGATTAGATCCTTCTTCATCGGAAGAACACAGTGTGTTAGATTCCCGCTGTTCACCTCAGCTCCCGAAGAAACATGCTGCGGAGTACCCCAGGGATCCTCACTTAGCCCAACCCTCTTCAACATCTACATTGCACCATTCACTAAAATCATCAGCCAGCACAGCCTAAACTTTGTCTTCCACGCCGATAATACCCAATTGATCTTCTCCTTGACCAACAACCCATCAATAGCCAAGAGAGATTTCCACTACAGAATGAGAACAGTCACTGGATGGAAACCAGCTGTCTCAAACTTAACTCAGACAAGACAGAGATCCTCGTACTCTGCTCCACAGTCTCTGCCCTGGATAACTTCTGGTGGCCTACTGCCCTAGGAATCACTCCACCAGCCACGCACAGAACCTAGGCATCATCCTAGACTCCTCGCTCTCCCTGACCTGTCAAGTCAACACTGTCTCATGATCTTGCTTCCACACACTTTGTCTACTTTTGAAGATTTTCAATGGATCCCCACCAAGACGAAAGACAGTCACTCACTTGATTGTCAGCAGCAAACTAGACTGCGGCAACTCACTCTATGCTAGCATCACAAAGATGCTCCAAACAAGACTACAGAGAATCCAGAACACAGCAGCCAGACTCATCATGTACATCCCCCACCACAGCCACATCACCGGCCACCTCAGAGACCTGCACTGGCTCCTGGTCGACAAACGCATCACCTACAAGCTACTGACGCACACCTACAAGGCTCTGCGCAGCATACGACCATCCTACCTCACCCAGCTCCTATCCTTCTTTACCCCCACCAGACAGCTCTGATCCTCCGAACTCGCCCTCACCACCATCCCAAGAATCAAGAGGAGCACAGAAAGAGGTAGATCCTTCTCTTATCGCACAGGCTGGACATGGAATGGGTGATAAGCAGAGCTTTATAAATAACTGATTGATTGAATTTTGATTTGGAACTGAAGCAGAAAAAGGGGAGAAAGAAGATGATCGTCGCGCCATTGAAGGCTTCACAGAAAGCTAATCTGAGCCCACAGATGATGGTGAACACTGTTGGTATGCAAGGAGTACCACAGCAGGTAATAAATGTTGTCAAGCTTAGAGCAGACAACGTGATATTCAGGTAGATCAAAGTGGAGGTGATATTGATGCCCACGCTTTGAAAATAACTAATCTGTGTCATGTGTGTGGAAATTTGGGTCATTGGCAAAGGGCGCGTCCCTTTAATAATGTGAATAATCAAGTACAGAATACTGGAGTTGCTCGAGTACAAGGCAATAATAAGGTTCAAATTCAAAGAGTTGAAAGAACCCGAGTGCAAAATCTAAAAGTATCCACAGGACAGCAGTTGCAAATGCCGCAAGCCATGATGATTCAACAGCAACTGGTTGTTCCCCAACAGAAGTTAAATAAAATTGCAAATGCAAATATGAATCAGATAGCATCACAGCTTCTTCTAATGGACCTAAGTGATGAGGAATTTTCAGAAATTCTCCAAGCTGATAACTCAGATGATGAGGTCTGCATGCTAGGTTTGACTGGAGCTACACATTCTACTGTCAGAAAAAGTCCCAAACTCCCCCCTTTCAAGAAAATGATTACAAGTTGTAGTCTTTGCAAATACGTAAATAGCCACCCTGTCACATAAAAGGTCCCTATGAAAATAGGTTTATGTGAAGAGGGGCACCAAACTTGGTCTGTGAATCAAGTCCTCTCAGCTTACTTAGATGTGACTTACTGTATAAGCTAAACTGTTCCATTAGTTGCATATGCTGAGGAATTGCACTACAGACAAATGAAGAAGTTGTGCCCTGTAAAATTGTGAAGCAGTACCTGCGTGTCACATTGCACCCAATGCTGACATATAATGATTTCCCTGAAGAATTAAAAGTGAAAACTGAGGTTTAGGATTTTTCAGGAAAGGAAATAAGACTCATCAAAGGAGTTGAGTCCATAAAAATAATAGTGAAGCCAGATGCAGTGTTTCCAAAAACACATCTGTATAACATGACACCCAAGACAATTGCTGAAATGACCACCCTGATTAGCAGTTTAATTGAAAAAGGTATTCTGAAAGAGGTAATGAAAACTTCATGTAACTCTTCCATTCTAAAACTGTGAAAGCCCAATGGAAAGTACCTCAAAGTCCAGTACCTGAGAAAAATAAATGAAATAGTAATTCCATGCTGGCCTTCGATACCAAATCCTACAAAGATTTTATTGCATATTTTTTGTGAAACAAAATGGTTCACCATGCTTGATTTGTGCCAGGCATTTTTCTGCAGTCCTTTCCATGAGGAAAGTCAATTCCTCTTCATGTTCAAATTCAGCAGTCGTGTTTTTTTATGGGGCTGAGATCCACAAGGGTATACTGAGAATCCTTCAATTTTCAACCAGATCTCGACAAAGAATCTGTAGTCACTTAAAATGCCCTATGGTTCAGTTTTCCTATAGTGTATACATGACTTAATTACTGGTTGCAACAAACACCCAATTAGCATGCAGGTGAGACACAATTGCCCTTTTGAATCATTTAGGAGAGGTGGACATAAAGTTTCCCTAGCAAAATTGCAGTATTGCATGAAAGAAGTCTTGTATTTAGGTCACCACATTGAGAAAGGTATGCAGAAAGTGTCACAAGAAAGAGTCTCAGCACTTTGAAAATGCCTTCACAGAGCTGTGCGAAAGCCTATGCCATGCCCCAGCTCTGGGAATGCCTGATTATAACAAATGCTTTACTTTGTTTTGTTGTGAGAGGGATAGATGCGCTCTCTCAGTTTTGACACAGCTGAATGGAAATGCAAATAGGCTTGTTGCTTATTTTTCTGCCACACGCGATCATGTGGCTTCTGCACTGCCTGATTGTTTGAAGGTGGTCACAGCTCTGAGCATCAGCATCGAACAGTGTGAAGGTATTTTTATGGGTCATCCCTGAATGTTTTTGTACCCTTCTCCATGGAGATATTGTTAACCCAAACCAAAACCAAATACTTGACCAGTGAGCGTTTGACCCGCTATGAGCAGGTCATCCTCGCTTCACACAATGTTAATCTTAGGAGATGAACTGATTCGAATCCTGCTACATTCTTGCCAAATTCTATTAAAAATGCAAGTGGAATGGTGGATGAGGTTGAGCATGACTGCCTCAATGTAACTGAATTATGCACCAAGGACTTGCCATTCAAGATATTCCCCTGATTGAAAATGACTATGTTATGTTTGTTGATGGCTCCTGTTTAAGAGATGAAGATGGCACCCTGAGAGCTGGTTATGCCGATTGCACAGTCTCAGGTGTGATTGAAGCTTCATGGCTTCGAGTAGTCTTTTTTGCCCAAGTGGCTCGTACTAGAGCATGCTGTGTTTCTGAACAGCTGAAAGTGACAATTTTCACTGACAGTATGGGTTTGATGTTGTTCATGATTTCGAACAGTTGTGTTCACGGAGAGGGTTCATGCTCTCATCTGGATCCCCCTCTGCAAAGGTGATAAAATTTACCATCTGTTGAATGCATTGCAGCTGCCAGCAAAAATTGCTGATGTGTGCGGCACACCAAAAATCTACTGATTATATAACATTAGGTAATACTTATAATGATGAAGTGGGGAGATATTGCACCCTAAGCTATACTTCCTTTAATGGAGAATTCAATAATGAGACAAATGATGAGACAAGTCAAAATTTCCAGTTAACTGCTGATGACACATGGAGGGAAGTTAAGAGATTGCAGGAGGAAGCAACAGAAGACGAGCTGCAAAGTTGGGTTACAACATGATGTGTCAGGAGGGATGAAGATGATATTTGGGGTTTAATTGATGGAAGAGCAGTGTTGCCCTCTAGCTTATTGTCACCCATGGCAAGACATTATAATGGACAAGCACATATTGGTAGGGATGTGGCAATCAGATCTTTAAGACAGACATGGATTCAGAGAGATTGCGGAAGCTGAGTGCCACAGGTGTGTCACATGCCAGCAGATGAATGTGGGGAAACACACAGTTGGTACACTGAGTCAAATAGGTAGATCAGGAGGATCTAAAGTTTGACATGCAGAATTCATTTCAACAGTAAGGTACTTAAATTATTATTTGTGGCATTGCAAGTTCAGCAAAGAATACATTGCAGCTACAGATCTGAAGCTTCTGATGTTGTAGAACAGATTAATGGTACACTGAAGCCCAGATTGATGAAAGTATGTGCATCCACCACTTTGAAATGGCCAGAAGAGTTGCCTCTTGTCTTGATAAGTATGAGCAGTACACCCAACAGAAAAACTGGTTTGTCCCCTCATGAAATCATCATGGGGGCATGAGATTGCAGCAAGGCCTATAAATGTGTTCAGTGTACTGAAAATGACACATGCCACTTTTTCTTTTCCTTTTTTAAAGATTCTAAAAAAATGTAAATATATTGCCAAGCTTACACATGGATTGATGTGAGCTCTCAGTTAAGAAAAACATAATAATGGTCAGCCTCTGTACCCAGAATGTACACAGCATTGTGCAGTCAGCTCATTTTTATGTGCAAGTGAAACCACCTTCACACTTCACAATATTCCTCCTCTTCACCACAAAGCTTCAGTTGTGAACAATTGAGGATATTAGAGCAAACGTCTATGCTTCTCCAGAGTACGTCACATTGGACAACTCACTCCATATTATGAGCCTAAAGAAAGCAGTAGCGCATGGTTAACATTAGTGCTAGACTCTGCCCTGAGCGCTCCCATCAAACCATGTGTAAGCTTTGCAGTATATTTACAGACTGTGCCCTATCAAGGCTCCCTGATTTCTCACTTTATGACATGGTGTTACTCATTTAATGCTGCCCTCTATATTTACCTGCTGCTCTGTTGACTCCTGTATGTCAATTCGCACTTGTTGACAGACTCCATATCACTCTCAAAATGTAATTTGAGACATCATGTTCAATGACTGCCTAGCCCTGCCCACTGAGATATTATACTAGCAGCTGAGTTTGTACCCCCAATCCACGCTGGATCTGAGCATCTCCTGAAGGGCTCCTGTTCCTTGGGCAGCAGTGCTATATTGAAGAGGTGGGAGGGGCCTAGGCTGTCCTGACCATGCAGGTAATTGTAACCTGATGGACATTTCCGCTGCACAAAACATATCTGTGTAATCTTTCTCTCTCAGGCCTGTGAGATCTATGTATCCAGCTAGGTAGCTGTGCTTTCAATGGCGTGTATAGTCTATCAGTAGGGATAGCTCACCTCTAGTATACCTATAAGATAATTGTTAAAAAAATATATATTATAAAAATACACAAATAACTTCGCTTCACGTATAGCAACACCCAAAAGTGTTAATCTCTATCTATCCATACCTGAACATATGGGACTTTATGCCATACAATTTCCCTTTATTATTTTCTTTATAAATGTATACTCTTTCTTCATAGTTATGTATCTATATATGTATTACTTTACTCCTACTTAGAAAGAAAGAAAAAAACATTCAACACCCTCCAATGTACTGCTCTATGTCTCATCCTATACCTCTCTCAATATACCCTCTTTCTCCACTCTCTGACTTGTCCCAAACCTGATTCTATCACTATGATCTCCCTAAGATTCTTTCTTGGCTTTTCTCTCCTCTATCCCTCCTTCTCCCACCCCAAACCTCAGTTTACTATAGTGATCTCCCTAATAACCCATTCTAGACTCATCCCTCCTCTATCCCTCCTTTGACTCCTCCAAATCTTCATCCGACTATTATGAACTCCCAAATAACACTATCTAGAATCTTCCTTCCTCTATCCATACTTTATTCTATTCAATCAGACTAACAGACTCAGATGGCCACTCCTCAAATTAACAAATTATATTTCCCTATACTAAACCACCACTAATCCTTTGGGCTCTGGAGTAGTGTGCTACCTGCCAAAAAATGATTCAATGCTTCACTACGAGTAGTAAGAATTATATAAACACAATTTCAATTACAGTTACAATTTGTGCCTACCACATACCTCCTCTTGATTCTGTTTGATAAAAGATGTGTGAATGATGACGGTTTTCACTGCATTGTGCTCAACATTAGTGCTACATCGCCATCAGTTAGTTCCTTTGGTACTGTAGATCTCGTGGACAATCCTGCTTACTAGCTTTTTGGCCACATCCACTAAACCCACTCAGTTAGCCTTCTAGCATAAGTCCTGTCTTCATGCATGGATATTTGTGTCCTCATTTTTCTGATTTTGTGTTTGGGAATTCTGTAGTCCTTCCTTGTGGGTACAGGAAACCATGAAACATCACAATTTACTGTTTATGAATGGCAGAGGAATATGGTCCATCAACACCATGGCGAAAAGTGGTCAACATGGGAAAATGCCGTGGAGTATGGACAATTATTGCTTAATCCTTGGCTTCAGAAATATTTACATGAGATGCAGAGATATTTATCCTGTTCATGGAGATGACACTTATAGTATGCAGCTGCACTCATGCCAGAATGAGCAATGGGAGATGATGGGACATTTAAGAGTGTGGCATCCTTCATGGTGGCTGTCCCTCAATGTGCATAGTAAGTCAAGGTGCATTCTGCGAGATGTACTCATTGGTTGCAGCGTACTTTCTCCAGCAGCTCCATTGTGGCCAGATGAGCCGACCGACCTTTGTTATTCACATTCTGCACATTCCTGGAGGATGTATCTGCAGGGAGATAAACAGCACTCTGTGTATCCAGTTACATCATGCAGCACAGTTACCATAAGTACTAAATTGAACGCTGTCCCCTTTCACAATCAACAGTGCAATTACAAGCAGTGCACCAATGTACAAGATGCACACTTATGCACCTTGTACAGCGGCACTATTTGTTCCATATAGGATTTTGGGTGATTAATCTACTAGTATTGAATCGCAGAGTGAAGCACCAACATCAACTCACCAACTCCTAGTTGCAAAGTAAATTTCTCACTACAGGGATGTCAAGAGGACCTCAAGCTAATCACCTTCAGAGTTTTCTCATGCATCTGGTGTGCTCAACACAGCCATACCTATGGTCATCACAGTAGCATTATGGAAGTAGGAAGCATCAATTAGCCTCCAACACCTGGGATTTTCAGCCCTGGGGACATATCATGATTCTGTTTTCTGTGCTGCACTGGTGCAGAATAAATATATGTATTTCCTTTTGGTGTCTTTTGCCCATACATTAACTTAAAATATCTCCATGTTAGGCCACAAATACTATTGGGCTGTTATTCGGGCTGATTTATTGCACTGTACGTACATGTGCAAATTTACTGTTACCATGCAGTAAATCTGCTCAGTCACGTGAAATTGCAAATTAATCCTCATGAGGAAAACCACGTGAGGGCATTTTTCCAGGTGTAAAATCAAGTGGAATTCGCCATTTCATGGGATTATTCCTTCTGTGAGTTGGTGGCAAAAATACCTGGGGGCCAGTGCAAGGCGAGGGTCTGTAGGAGATGGAAGATTAACTCTTTTTTCCTATGAGGGGAGCATTATATGCTCATCATGCTGTGTTGGCTGATCCACAGAAGTGGTGAATTAAAGCTCATTGGTAAAAATGCATTTGTCTATGACTTTTATGGGGGCAAGTGCCCAGAATGAGTAGGTGTTTGAAAATGGTGGAATACAATTTACCTGTAAAACTGATCAGTATTTACTGCTAAAATGAAGATTCAAGAAATACAAGTATTGCATTCACCACAATGCTTTGGAACCTTATTGAATTCACAAACCTGTGATTAATGTTGAGCCACTTGGAGCAAGCGCAATCTGAGTTGATACATTTGACACTTGTAGCCAGGGGCGTAGCTTGGTCAGTAAGACTCGGGGGATGTGAGCTTTAGATTTTCAGACAATCAGACAGGCATATAATTTGAAAATACATCATTTGACAAGCAGGGTGCATGGGAGAGACCTAAGGGGCAATGGAAAGAGAGAGGAATGTGGATTGGTAGGTGTACTAAGAGAGGGAAAACGCAATGGGCCACATTTAAGACAAGTGGTGCTGCAACTACTGTGAGCAGGCGTTAAAGGTGCCAAAAAAATGGTGCAAGGAAATCTCTTAGATTTCCATGCACCATTATTACAGACCACCTAATGGTGGAACCCCCCCCCTTGCATACATTATGCCTGGCACAGGCATACTTTGTAAATATGGCATGGGAAAATAGCCACTTTAGAGCCGCCTTAGCATAAAAAAATGATGCTATGACAGCGCTAAGGTGTGGATAAGGACTCTTAAATCTGCCCCAATACTTTGTAAAAGTACCAATATTTCTGATGACTTTAAAAACTGAGAGGGAGAGAGTGTGTCTGCGTTTTTGTCTGAGTGATTGTAAAAAATCCTGGTGAAATCCGACACACGTCTCCTCATACCCGACTGAAACCATCTGTACCCTACTATTTATCGGAAAATTCATTAATTAGGGGGGGTGTACCACTACCCGCCACATATTGGTGAGGTTTAATGAAATCGAAATATGATGCTCGTAGCTTACACTGGTGGAAATCGAACCACATTAAATGATTTACGTTGTTTAAATGAAAGAGGATTGAAAAGTGATAAATATTTACAGCTAAAATGAGGACTGAAAAAAGAAAAGTAAAATTTAAAAAGTGCATTCACCACAACGCGATTGGTCTTTACTGAAGGAAGAAATGATAATATCTGCGTATGTTCTGCGCTGCTTTGACTGGTTGCAGAGAGCAATGACTGATGATTTGCCTGAGAACTTGGAGTAAAATCCACCTTAAAAATATGAAACAGACTGGCCAAGGGAATTTTGAGTGTTCAATCAATTATTTTTTGACTGCAAATACAATAAATCTAAACTATTAAACACGCGTTTTGCAAAACACACATGCATGCCCCAATCACTAACCGCTATCTGCCTAGTAAGTTTATAGACGGTAGTATTCCTTATGTAGTAATTAGTTTTGCCATTGTATGAAATATATATATTTTTGATGTTGGGGTAGGCTGCTCCCTAGTCCACGTATAAATTATAAGCAATGAACAGATTCTACAGGACTCTTTGCTATTTTTAAAGACGGTTTTCCAGCATCCTCCTTAGTTTTGTCTTCGTTTTGTAATGTATGTAATGCGCAGAAAATTGTATCTAAAGGGATCTTAGTTCACCAGTGATGTAGAGCAGAGGCAACCACTGCATCACAAGATAGATGTTTGAAGTCATTCTTGGGATGTGTTCCTAATATGCAAATATAGCTCATTGCTAAATAATGAAGCCATATGTGCTTGCCATGCTGGTAAATATCTAGTCTTTTGAAAAATATACCATCCTTATGGTTTGTGTATTTTAATATGTATGAATTCTCTTTGAATGCTGTTTTGTTCTCTTCTACAAAATACGTTCTGTAAAGAAAGACCAATAAAGAATATACATCATTAATTATTAAACCAGATTTTGGAGGGAAGAATATTCATATCTTGCTTGATTAATATGTTAACTGCATCATGCAAGAGTCGGATGTGAATTAATCAAAATTGTATTTCTGTATGTATGTATTTATTTATTTGGACTTTCAGATATGGCATGTCCAAACCAGAGTTGTATCAGAACACTTCAAATGTTATATTCCAGAAATTAATACATTTTGATGTTAGACGCACTCATAGCTAAGATAGACACATTTAGGATTGCTGATCATGCCCTGATTATGAGCATGTTTGAAGATGGGGTGATACTTACTGTTTTTACCGCACCCAGAAAATAGCAATGCCCTGGAGAGAGGTGCTTAAGGGGCACATAAAATACCTCTAATCTCGTGTTTCAGAGGAAAAAGAGGGAATTGGAAGCAAAATCGGTGTTTATCTCAGATACCATTGTGGTAGCATTATCACAGACAGAGGAAAGTGGGATGACGTCAATGTATAACTTCAGTCGGGTTGCTAAAATTGTCATACTCGGCTTTGACCTGACACCTTCTTCATTCCCAACTCTCTGCTAGTTTGCGAATCTGCTACAATGCTATTGAATTCTTAAGATACAGTATTCAGTGAATTGCCTCATTGTTGTAGCTCCTTCTCCATGCAAATTCAGGCCCTTTAAGCGGTATTTGAGAAGCCGAAATCCACAACTGAGGTTAGTCATCAGTTCAGTGCATTTAAATAACGTGAATTACATTAGGTTGACAAGGAAGACAAAGTCATGTTAAGTTTTCAAATCATAAAATTTTATCAAAGTTTAAAAAATGTATAGATTCAGAATTATCAAAATAGTGTCAAACCGCAATCAATAAATTAATGCATTATTCAGCATGAATTTCAAAATTAAAGTCATATAAATGAGGGGACAGATTCGCTTAAGGTTGCCTTAAAGGACGAGGTTGAGTAAATCGGGTATCCCAAAAGAGAGCACTCCAGTCTTCCCTAGGCAGTCTTGAAATGCACAGAAATATGCCTTTGCACATTCTAGAAAAGTCCTGATCTGCCCCAGCTAAAGCACCCAATTCTAATGTTTGTTATAAGGACCTGATTCCAATACAAAGCTCCAATCAGGTTTAAGTAGGAAGATACAGTAGCTATCTCATTAGCTTCTCTGGACGCTCTACAATACAGCTTTTCCATACGTCCTTCAAACTTACAGCTCTAATCAACATAACGAGATACACGGATCCAGCCTGTACTCTTCATGTGTACTGTAGCACGTATTGTAAGATTCTGCATTTATCACATAAACAAAAACATTTCACATGAGAAAGTAAGCAAAGCAACATCACATGTTAATTGTGAGTTGAACCTCTCCTAGAAATAAACTTACAGTGATACGAAACAAGGGGGCAAACAGATGTTAGTCATCTACAATGTAGGCCTACATTAGCTATAATCATTCTAAATGACAATAATACACGTTTAATACGTTTGTGTGTTCACCTGTTACTGTTGATAAAATACAAAAATGTAAGACAAAAAATAACCTCATCATTCCTCACTCTGGTGACCATGGGAGTCACCACAAATTAAAACCCACATTGGTTTCAGATCTCATCTTTACCCACCCTTTGTAGTGATGGATTCATCCCTGTTATAAAAAGAAATAGGCATATAACAGAAATTATAATAATTAGTATCTGAGTAAATATCTTTGTAGGTATTCCATTACCAATTTCACTAAACCACTCACCAATCTTAGAAAATCCCTTCCCTATTGCTACCAGGCACCTGTCGCCTCCAAATCCTTTACCTCATGAGACATCTCTCCAATGTGAGCTATAGATGTGTTAATATCTTCACTTGTATCAGGAATGTAAGCGCAGCATTACTGAACGCATAACATGAAGGTGACTCTGCCCTCTTTTGCAAGTTAAATATCTAAAGCAAGCCTATTGTGCAAACCCATTGCCCTTGTAGCTATAAGCGTAGTATTAATTGCAGTTGAAGCACCAGCTTTGTTAGTAGTAAGAAGATCTAGCAAGGTAGACTGCTTTCTGATCTTCATATAATTTAAAATTATACGTATAGAAGGAATTATAATGCCAAATATAAAGCCATCTACTTGGGAAGTACTATGTTTAGCTCGTTCATGAGTCACTCCCCTGTTATCATCTATATCATCTACATGATACACCTTGGGGAATCCTAAGGCTAAATAACAGCTGTCAATCCAGTTCACCAGAGGCTGACAAAAGGCATTTTTCTTGCATACATAATAAACTCCTGTTAGACTTGTCAGTCTTAGGGTTCTTGTCCCTCAAACATTTTGCCTTCTTACCTCCATTTTTGGTGCTGACATTTGTTTGTGTTGGTCTTAGGACTCCGTGCACTTAACCACTGCTAACCAGTTCTAAATCACTTGTGCTACACCTGATTTAATTGGCTTACACCTGATTTAATTGGCTCACACCTGATCAGCATATTCAATTTATTTGTAAGTCACTTGTAGAGTAGTATACCATGTGCCCAGGGCCTGGAATTTAAATGCTGCCAGTGGGCCTACAGCACTTATTGTGCCACCCACTTAAATAGCACTTTAAAACATGTCCACAGTCTTTCATTGCAGTCTGAATTCAGTTTAAACCATCAATTTGAACTGGCAATATAATCCCCTTGCTAAGGGGTAAACTTCCCCTTTCTTGCATACAATAAACTCTAAGGCAGCCCAAAGGGCAGTGTGCATTATAATTAAAAGGTTTGACATGTAGCTTAAAGTTGTACATCCCCTGGTAGTGAAAAACTCCTAAATACGTTTGTCACTACTGTGGGGCATGCCTGTCCTATAGGATAACATTGGGTTGCCCTTTTACACTTAATAAGTGCTAAATTTTGATTGGCACCAGGTATCCAGTTAATGTTTGGTATCAATGACATTGTAATGAGAAACCCTCTTTAATTGTAAAGTCAGATTTTTTATTACAGTGTTAGAAATGCCACTTTTAGAAAGTTGTCATTTTCCTGCCCTTTTGTGTCTGCAGCCTGTCTTGGGTCACATGAATGGGTGTAGCTGACAGACTTTGTAACTTTCTCCCAGACACTCACGCAATCAAGGTATTAGATGTGACTGAATGGGCTATTGGCTGGCAGGATGCGGGTGGAGCTCTGCACATCCCCACTTGCAACTGAATAGTGTGCCCTGCCTTCATACAAAGTACTTATCACCTCTACATTGTCAGTGCAGCCAGTTTGGAGCAAGGACAGGGAGGTCAGGAAATTCCATGCACTTGAAAGAAGCATTCTAGAAGCTTCTCCCACCTTCCAGACCAACTCTTATGTTTACTACTGGGCCAGTGAAAAGACTCTCAAAGGACTGACTGCTGCTGTGCACTCTGCAAAAGTTCTTTGTTGTAGCTGAAATGACTGCTTTGCTGTCTGGAGCCTGCCTTGAGCTCTCAGAGGCCAGCCCTGCTGCCAAGCCTCGCATCTTCACCTGAACACGGGACTCTAAGGGCTAGTATACTGGCCTCCTGTTTAGAGCCACAGGGACCCAAAAGAATACCACTATCTTGAACCCACACCAAGACCAAGTCTGAGTGAGGTCTGCACAGCTTCGATCCAAGGCTCCCCACGATGAAGCCCCTCTGTTGGACACCTACTGCAGCCTTGCCCTGCTGAACGTTAACTTCTCAGAACACCTTTTCCTCAGAATTTCTTCTGAGTTCAAAGGTAAGCGCTGACCAGGCTCAATCCACTTCTTGCATCCGAACCACTCTCCATCATGGTCAGCTATATATTCTGATTTTGGCCCAATCTTGTGTGACTAGACGTCCACAGATGATGCTTTGATCATTTAGGCACTAGTTTGTACTACGAATTTGAAAAAAATCATAACTATGGTTCTACTGATTAGGCTCTTGTCATTTTAGTCTCAAATATTTTATTTAAATGCACTTTATTGTTTTCTACATTTGTGTGATATTTTTCTTGAGTTGCGTTTTCTGTTTGAGTGCTGCATAAATACTTTTCATATTGTCTCTAAGTTAAGCTGGACTACCTGTTGTGCTGAGCTAGCCAGGGTTAAGTACATGTTAAAAATACTGACTTTTTGTGGTTCCCCCTGCAAGGGAATGTTGCTGTTGCTTGACCGGGGCTTCTGTCCCAGTCTGTCCTAGTCAACCAACAGCCGATATACTCACATTGGTGTTCAGCTGTGTGGATTAGGATTTGTGTTTGTACAGAACCATACAGAGATGTGTGTTACACAAAAATCTCAGCTAAATGTTCTGACATCAGGGTTGACTTCTTTTTTAATTCTTCCTAGTTATCAAGTAACTGTTTTACACCTTTTCTAAATGTAAGTGACCTACATCCCTTTTCGTACCATGGAGATGGAACTGTGCAACTTTGATACCCTCAGGATAGCTGAGCTGCTGAAACTCTGCTAGCAGAAGGGAATAAAAACAGATAAGAGGGCTATCAACTGGATCTCACTTTAGCCCTCAGAGCCTCTGAGAAGATGCAAAAGTGGCAATCCTCCTCAGTAGAGGATGATGGTGATGACAATGATGACCGGGGAGGATTGACAGTGAACAAGAAAAGATGCAACCTAGTCAAGAGTCTTGAGCTGCAAGAGGAGCCCAACTCCAGCAGATGCCGAGGATGGAGCAATGATCAGTGTATCTACCAGGGGTCTGACCCCAAAGGAGCTGGAGGATAGAAAAAAAATTAGTGGAAGCTCAAACTTCAGCTTGCCAAGATGAAGCCAGAAGCAGAGGAAAGGAAAGCTGAGGTTGAAAGAGCAATTGAAGATAAGAGACTAGCCATGGAGAGAGTAGAATGCCCATGCGCTCAATCTCAAGGAGCTGAACATAAAACCCAAGCAAGTGGAGTCCAGCAATATTGGTGGCAGCATGCCTGCAGTGCCAACTGGCGAGGTGAGGGTCCACATACCCAAGGAGCTGGTGTCCCCTTGTGTTATGGGAGATGATATAAATAGTTTTCTGCATACAAGATATCTTTAAGGGTATACAATGTCTCAGATAAGTACTGGGGGGGGGCTTGTGAAGGTGCATGCCAACAGTGGGGAGGGACACACTCCTTCACTTGATGTAGAGGACCCAACCAAGCATCCCCCCATGAAGGACATTCTTCTGTCAAAATCTGGACTACCCCTGAAAATACCACAAAAGTTAAGGGACAGCCTGAAACTCTCAAAACTGTCCTGGGCTGACTTCTTAGCCTATTCTGGTAAGGCACTGAAGAGCTGGGTGTGCGCAGCAAAGTGGATGATTTTGTTAGGCTGTTCAACCTGATTGTGAAGGAGCACATGCTCAATACCTGTTTTAAAGAGCTGTGTGAACACCTGGTAGCGAGCAAGTTGAGTGACCCACGGAAGCTTGCTGAGGAGGCAGACTTCTGGGCTAGTATGTGTGTCCAAAAAGTCAATAGTCAGAGTTCCCACCAGATTGGGGGGGATAAAAACAAAGAGTTCTCTCAAGGCCCCCCAAAATACTTCTCAGGAGAAAGGATCCAATTCTCAATCTCAGCACTAAAAGAAAGGCTTCTTTCACAAGATCACTGGCAAGTTTTCCCCGAAGTGTTATGGCTGTTACCAGCATGTGAACACCAAGGGTGACCTCAATTTTACTAAGCTGGCACAGACTCCCAGTGATTGGTGGACCCCAAGGTTTGCTAGCACAGTGCTTGGGGAGGAGATGGCCCCAGTTAGTGTGGGGGAGGTCAGTGAGGTTACCCTCATCACCGTGGGTGGCAAGGTGATGGAGCCCAAACCCCACAAGTATAGGCAGTGGGTCATGATCAATAGGCAGAGAACAGAGACTCTAAAGGACAGAGGAGCAAGTATTGTCAGATGCCATCTGGGCTCAGTGCAAGTGATTCCCAATACATTTCACTATGTTGTAGAAGCAGACAACCAGGAGAGCCACAACCCTGTTGCTCAAAATCTCTTTGAATGGGGGGGTCTCTGGTTATCTGAAAGTCTCTGTGGGCCCTGCCATGCCTGTAGTCTGTCTGTTAGAGAATGACCTGCAACGTACTGCCTAGAAGGAAGTGGAGCTTAATTTGCCCCTGGAAATGCTGTTGTTGCCTGAGTGGGTCTGTGTTGCCAAAAGGTCTGTGGCTGCCCAGGACGGGAGTCAAGAAGGTCTGGAGCCTGGAATAATGGCCCAGACAGCTGCCAAGAGATGGAAGAGCAAGGGGCATGAGAAACCAGCCCCTGAGTCTCCCAGAGTACAGGTGTCTGGGACGCTGGAGGAGGGATTTTCAGAGCTGAACAGGGGAGACATTGTCTACCCTCCTGTCCTGCCTAAGTTTACTAAATGGCAAGCAGAAGGGGACACTCTAAGAAGAAGTTCTGTAAGACACAGGAGTGCCCACTGCTGGAGAGCATAAGGTGGCAAGCTGAAGTCCGTCTCTGGAGATCACCTCAGAAACAGGGAGAATGCCCTCCTGCATAGCGAGCCTAAGGCACTTGTACATGGGGCAACATGTTTTTTCGTGGTCCCTCCATGCTACAGGCCTTCCTACTGGAGCTGGCTCATGAGATACCCCTGGCAAGACATCTGTGGCAGGACAAGACCTTTGTCAGGTTTCCCTCCCACTTCTATTAGTCCCAGATGAGGATCTCCTCAGATGCACTCTGCAAGACTTGCCTAACCTGCCAACCCAGTGTAAAGATAGGGAAAAGCTCCCCTGAATCTCTTACTGTCTTGGCAGCCCATTTAAAAGGGTGATATTCGTGGGACCTTGGACCCAAAGATAGGCTTAGGCAACAAGTTTATTCTGGTCTTAGTGGACCATGCACCAAGGTAACAGAGGCTGTCCTTCTGAAGACTGTGACTGCACCTGTAGTGGCCAGGGTCCTGATGGGGATTTCCACCCTGGTGGGTTTCCCCAAGCAAGTGGTATCTGACAGGGGCAAAAGGATGATGTCTGCGTACATGAGGTCAATGAGGAAGGAGTGTGGGCTAACCTACATGTTTTCCACACCCTACCATCCACATACCAACTGACATGTTGAAAGATTTAATAATACACAAAAGGGCATGACATAGCCTTCCTGAGCCCATAAAGTGGAAGTGGGACATCATCTCACCATGTCTGATCTTTGCCTAAAGCGAAGTGCCACAGAATGGGGTTGGATTTAGCCCCTTTGAACTTATGTATGGTCACCCTATTGGGGGACTGTTCAACTTGGTCAAGGAAGGGTAGCAGCAAGCTCCCAAGAAACCCCTCATAATGTAGTTAGCTACATACTTGCCCTCAAGAACCAGATGGCCAATTTCTGGAAGAAAGCTTCTGAGAACTGGAGGCTAGCCAGGAAGTTATGAAGCAGAGGTATGATCATACAGCTACCCCTGTGAAATTACAGCCTGGGCCGAAAGCATGAGTAATGGAGCTTGTGGGCCCCAGGGACCTCCAAGACTGTTGAACTGGGAGTTTTTAGGTGGTTGAAAGGAAGGGGGAGAACACCTTCCTGATGGGTCTCAAGCCCCCAGAATTCCCTCAGGGGTACTCCATGCCAACTGTCTCAAGGCACACTATGATAGGTCTGAGGTCACCATTCTGCTGGTGTAAGATAAAGGGGAAGAGGAGGAGAATGAGCATCTCCCTGAGCATCTGCCATCCAAAGGGAAAGATGGGTCAGTGGAGGATGTCAACCGCTACCTTACCCTGAACCTAGAACATCAGAGAGACTGTCACCAATTATTGGGATGATTTGCCTCTCTGTTTCCCTCACTCCTGGGCTTACACATCTGTGTACCCATGTCACTGAAACAAACCCCTGCCAAAAATAAAATTCTGACAACGTAAGGACCAACATCAATGAGGAGTTCTCCACAATGTTGGAACTAGGGTTGATTGACAAGTCCAGTAGCCCCGGTCAAACCAGTGAATCTGCCCCCAAACTCCAGTTCTGTGTAAACTACTGGGGGCTCTATTCATTCACTAAGACTGATGCTTACACCATCCCCAAAGCTGATGAGCTCTTCAACATAATGGTGACTGAAAATGTCCTAAGTACTTTTGATTTAACTTCAGGTTACTGGCAGCTGAAGGGGTGAAAGAGGTGTCAGCATTTGCCACTCTAGAGGACCAGTTTCAATTGAAAGTGATGCCCTTTGAACTGAAAATGTCCCTGCCACATTCCAGAAGCTGGGGAACCAGGAACTCATTAGTATGGAGGCCTTCAATGCTGCATACTTGGTTGACATAGCTGGATTTAGTAGCAGCTTGGAGGACCATCTCTTTTCACCTGTAGGACGTGCTTCAGGTCCTGCAAAACACAGACCTGACTGTCAAGGACAGTAAGTGCCAGATAGGCCAGGGTCCTGTGGTGTGCTTGGAAAACCTTTTGGGCTGAGATATGGTACCATCCCTCCAGGCCAAAGTAGAGACTATTCTGGCCTGGGAGCCCCTAAAGATGCATACTGAGGTTTGGGCCTTCCTGGTCTTCTTGGAGTATTATAGGAGATTTGTCAAGGGGTGTGGCACCATTGCTGTCCCCTTGACTGAGCTGACTTCAAAGAAGCAGCTGAAGAAGGTGCTCTGGACGGAGGCGTGCCAGAAAGCCTTTGACTCACTCAAATAGGTCATAAGCACAGCCCCTGTGCTCAAGGTCCCTGACTTTTCTAAATAATTCATAATCTAAACAGATGCCACAGAGCATGGAATATGGACAGTCGTATCACAGCTCAATAAGGATTGCCTAAACTAACCTGTAACTTTCACCTCTAGGATGCTAATTCCCAGGTAACACAGTTGGAGTGGTATTGAGAGAGAAGCCGTTGCTGTAGTCTGGACAATGAAAATGCAGAGACCATAATTCTTTGGGACTCGCTTCTGGATTATAACAGACCACAGGCCCTCAAGTGGCTAATGCAAATGAGTGGTGAGAATACAAAATTGTTGAGGTGGTCCATCTCCCTACAGGGAATGTACTTTACAATGGAACACTACCCCAGGTTGGATCACTCCAGTGCTGATGGTTTACCCAGGTTATTCCACCTTAGTGATGAAACCTCAGAGGAGGTTGTGCAGTTCTCTGCACTTTCACTTTCAGCTCGAAGGGACATGTATTAGACCTCTCAGCCTTAGGGTAGTCTTCCCCCAAACGTTTTGCCTACTTACCTCCATTTGTGTTGCTGAAATGCATGTTTAGTTGCCTTAGGACTCTGTGTACCTTACTAATGCTAAAGTGCTTGTGCTCATTCCCCTAAACAAAACATGGTTGGATTGGCTTACACCTGATTGGCATATTTAATTTGCTTATATGTCCCTTGAAGAGTGGTATACAACATACACAGGGCCTAAATAATTAATGGTACCAGCGAGCCTGTAGCACTTATTGTACCACCCACTTAAGTAGCACTTCAAAACATGACTTAGGTCTGCCATTGCAAATTGGATGGAGTTGAAACTATCAGTTCAACTTGGCAATATAACTCCTTTGCCAACCCTTAAAGTCCCCTTTTATTGCATATGTCATGCCTAAGGTATACCCTACATAGCCCAAAATGCTTGGCACATTGTAAATAAAAGGTTAGACATAGACTTTTACGTTTTATATCTACTGTAAGTTAAGACTGGGTAGCATTATCACATTTGATAAGTGCTAACCTTTGATTAAAGCCATGGATCCAGTTCATATTTGGTATCTATGAAATTGTAATGAAACATCATTGTTAATGGTCTTATCAGATTTTTGCAATTTTGAAAATGCCTCTTTTAGAAAGTTGGTATTTTCCAATCCTCAGCCCTTTTGTGCCTGCGGTCTAGTTTGTCACATGACTGAGTATACATGACAATTAAACTTTGTTAATTAGGTGTACTTGAATGGGCCATCTGCTCACAGAATGGCAGGAGCAGAGCTGAGCACAGCCACAATTGCAACTGAATAGAGTGTGCCTAGGCTTCACACACAGAATCTATCACCTCTACATTGTCATTGCAGTCAGCTTGCAGTCAGAGCAAGGTAGTCAGGAAATTCCATGCACATCAAAGAACCTTTCTAGAACCTTCTTGAAGCAAGTAGGAACCAAATAGTAGACAAAATGAGATTCCAGAACAGCATAGGGATAAATCTTCTCGCAAGAAATGTATTCCAAGTTGTAATTCCAGGCAACAGAAACTCCATCCACACCAGCAAGCAGGCTGCTCTCAACCAATTGCCAGATAGAACACCAAGCAGTGTTCCAGGCAACAGCACAGAGAGCCAGGGTATGGGAGAATGGAACATACCAAAATGACATAAAACAGGAATAAAATTACAATAGTAGAACAGGGGAAATAATAACAAAGGTACAAATAAAACCAAAACCACAGAACTGAATAACAATACTATACTACCCCCCTTCCCAGAAAAGAAAGGCAATATATAAAATAAACACACAGAATCTATCACCTCTACATTGTCATTGCAGTCAGCTTGCAGTCAGAGCCAGGTAGTCAGGAAATTCCATGCACATCAAAGAACCTTTCTAGAACCTTCTTGAAGCAAGTAGGAACCAAATAGTAGACAAAATGAGATTCCAGAACAGCATAGGGATGAATCTTCTTTCAAGAAGTGTATTCCAAGTTGTAATTCCAGGTAACAGAAACTCCATCCACACCAGCAAGCAGGCTGCTCTCCACCAACTGCCAGATAGAACACCAAGCAGTGTTCCAGGCAACAGCACAGAGAGCCAGGGTGGGGGAGAATGGAGCATACCAAAATGACATAAAACAGGAATAAAATTACAATAGTAGAACAGGGGAAATATTAACAAAGGTACAATAAAAACCAAAACCACAGAACTGAATAACAATACTACACTACCCCCCTTCCCAGAAAAGAAAGGAAATATATAAAAAAACAATAATTTAAGTTTGACAACTCTAGTAAGATTCTAAATACGGTCATCATCAACCTTAACTGCTCCCTTGAACACTTTTATAACTTTGAACATTCTACTAAAGTGTGAAATTCCAGTGTTTTTTTTCTCCGGCAGTTTTATCTTGACCATATCTCCTACTTGCACATTTATCTCTTTTACTGATTTTCAAACATCATAAATATTTTTCCTCCTACTCTGAAAATATCTGTCTTTTTCAAGAGCTACCTTCTTCTGAATCTCATGATCAAACTCCTCTTTAACAGACTTTTCACCCATGGTGGACTCACTTTAGTGTGAGGAAAATGCTTCCTGAACAAAACAAAAGGAGATTGACTCGTACTTGAATGTGGGGTAAATCTGTAATCTTCCACCTTAGATTTAATCAACACTTCCCAACTTTCACCCATTTGTTTAACTAACTGAATAGTCTCCTTTAATGTTCTGTTAAAGCGTTCCACCATTCCATTTGATTCTGGATGATATAATGCACATTTCTTGTGAACTATCCCCCTTGCTGTAAAAAAATCACACATAAGCTTAGAGGTAAATTGAACCCCATTATCTGTCAGAATGAACCTTGGATTCCCTTCCCTGCTAAACACATCAGAAAGAAAGTTCACAACCGTCCTTGACGTAATCTCAGATCTATTTAAAACCTCGGGCCTAAGAGACAACGGGGGTTATTCCAACTTTGGAGGAGGTGTTAATCCGTCCTAAAAGTGACGGATATACCACCAGCCGTATTACGAGTTCCATAGGATATAATGGACTCGTAATACGGCTGGTGGTATATCCGTCACTTTACCGTCACTTTTAGGACGGATTAACACCTCCTCCAAAGTTGGAATAACCCCCAACATGTCCATAAGAACTAAAACATATTTGGAAACAGCCCCACAGGATTTTGGTCCCATGATGTCAATGGATACCTCTTCTCAAACATCCTTCGGAATCTCATTTAGTACCAAGGGTTGCGTCCTAAGCTTCAAAGCCTTCTCAGCCAATTTGCAACCTTCACAATCCCTAACTCTCCTTTTCAAAACCATATCCATACCTTGCAACCAATATGTACATCTCATCCTTTCTTTCATTTTACACATCCCATGATGACCAGAATGTACAGGATTTATAAGGCGTCCACGTAAATTAGAAGGAGGTATTAACCTACACACTCTGAATAGCAACCCATCCTGAACAGAAAGTTCATCCCACACCTTCCTGAATAGCATAACATCCTTTCCACAATTTGCTAACAACTTCACAGACAACAGCTGGTCCTTAACCTTCAATAATTCATCATCCTTACTCATTTCTTCCAGCCACTCTTTTACCGAAATACAGCCATCCGTAACAATACAGGCTTTAATCTCATCATCAATCCACCACGAAGCATCATTAACATCATCATCTACACTCACTGATCTCATTCTGGACAAGCAATCAGCTGTCCTGTTTTCACACCCTGGATCATATTTAGCAACAAAATGAAAATCCTGTAAAGCTACGACCCATTTACAAATACGAGAAGAAATATTATCAAGTCCCTTTTTCTCAAAAATTTCTCGCAATGGCTTATGGTCCGTATGCACTTCAAAACGTACTCTCCAAAGAAATTGCTTGATCTTCTTAACAGCCCAATATATAGCTAACTCTTCCTTCTCTACTGTAGAATATCTGAACTCTGCTCCACGTAGACTGCGTGAAGCAAACGCTATAGTAGTCTCCTGACAATTGTTCAACTGTTTCAAAACACAACACAAACCTTTTTTTGAAGCATCAGTAATAAGACAACAGGACAGACCAGGCTGAAAGCTACTAAGAGATTGGTCAGAAGACAAAACACTCTTCAAGTCTTGAAATTCTTCTTCACATTCACTTGTCCACAGAAATTCTGATCCTTTCTTGAGCAGATTTCTAATAGAACTGGATCTTTTAGCAAAATTGGGAACATACCTGGCATAAAATTCCACCATCCCCAAAAAAACGTGGATATCTTCTTTCTTTTCTGAGGTAGACAAATTCACAATAGACTTCACCAACTCATCTTTAGGTTTAACCCCACTTCCAGATATGACATGACCTAAGTACACAATTTCTGATCTTAAACATTTGCACTTTCCCCTTTTCAAGGTCACACCTTTTGATCTAAACACTTGAAGAACATCCCTGACTTTTTTCTCGTGTGGCTCACATGTTTCGGTGAAGACAAGAACATCATCCTGAATAAACAAACAAAAAAAAAACATCCAAACCACCCAGAATGTCATTCATCAGTCTTTGAAAAACTGCAGTTCCAGAACAAAGACCAAATGACATCCTGTTGAATTTGTAAACAACAAACGGTGTGATAAAAGAAGTCAACAATTTCGATTGCTCACACAGTTGCACTTGATGGGAAGCAGAAGTTAGATCAAGAGTGGTAAAAAACTTTGCATTACCCAAAGAACTGACCATTTCTGTACTATTAGGCAACAGAAATGTATCCTCAATAAATTCCTTGTTGAGGTTGTGAAGATCAACACATAGCCTAATATCACCAGACCTTTTAGTGACAACGAATATAGGAGCAATCCATTGTGCCACTTCCACTTCCTCAATAATGCCTTCAGTCTGTAATTTCTGAAGTTCAGACTTAACTTTGTCTCGTAAACTTATAGGAACATTTCTGACTTTGCAAGCAATTGGTTGGGCAGTGCTCTTCAACACAATACGATGCTTATACCCCCTAATACACCCCACTTTGGAACTAAAAACATCAGGAAACTCAACCATCACATCATTCTCAAAATCAGAAACTTTCTGCACTTGAACTTGCGGCTCAGAATTTGGATTCAAAATAATACCCAATTGCTTTTGATGGAGCCAGCTCAATATAGTGTCCCCTAAACTGGAACATAAACTTTGCCAAAAGTCTTATTGCCTTTAAATTGTATAGACGCATCAAAATAAACTTTCAATTCCATAGGTTTTCCCCCATAGCTGTACGGTGTGACATCGGGATCATGAAGAGTGACTTTCCCATCAAAATACGTCTTGTAATCTTCCTCAGACACCAGTGATAATTCAGCGCACGAGTCCATCATCATAGAGACACTTACTCCATTCACTTCAACAAGATCTGTAGGATAGTCTCAGCGAATGACGGATACACAATTAACATCATTGACAATCAGCAAAATTAAGTCGTGGCCAGTATGATCACAGTCAACTTCATTCACCTTCACATTAGTCTTAGAGGAAGACTTACAATATTTTGCAAAGTGCCCTTTTTTCCACACTTATTACAAGTGACAGCAAGAGCAGGGCAATCCTTGCTGTTGGTCAAATGGGAAGGAGAACCACATCTAAAACATGACAACTTTGATTTCATGTTAACATTAGTTTTGATTTTTGGTTCAGTATCTAATTTTTGAACAGATGAAGTTGTGATCTTAGATTTTTTAAAGTTTTCAATGCAAGATGCAGAATGCTCAATTTGCTTTGCAATCATTAAAACTTCATCCAAAGTAGGATCACTCTTTGACCAGAACGCTTCTCTTATCTTATCACTCTTATACTCAAGAATGAACTGGTCACAAATACGGTCATCTACACTATCACCAAAATTGCAAAGTGCAGCGAGTTTGCGTGGAGTAGTGACGAAATCCTCAACTGTCTCTTCATCGTTCTGCTTACATTTACAAAAAATAGTATCTTTGTAGTATAATGGAAATTTTTGGCAAGTAGTGTCTGTCCAGTTTTTGTAATGTGATTTTAAACTCATTCAAGGAAGTGTCCCCTTCAGCTCCGTCAGAAGCGGTAATTGCAGGAAGAGTTTCCAAGACCTCCTGACCCTCTGCGCCAAGACAATGTTGAAGAACAGATGTCTTTCTTTCAGCTGACAAACTGCTGCCACAAACTTTGAGATATGTTAAAAAAACATTCTTCTATTTAGGCCAAGCTATAGGAGGTTCGCCCGGAACAGATAAAAAGAAAGGTGGAGGTGTAATGTTCTGCATAACTGAATGCGATATAAGGGTAAAGAACAACAATAAAACAATAAAATACTGTCAGAGTAAAATGCTTGAAATATCAGTAATGAGGGTTTTCAGAAAGCAATGTTACAAAAACCCAAATACTTTAAACACTGAAACGAAAGCTGTTAGAATACAAGTATAGAAAATGAATTAAAATGCAATGAGCGCTTTAACTTCTTTCAGTAAAAGTGAGCTGTACATAACAAAAATCCAGGAAGTCAAGATAAAAACTGCTGTGTTCAGTTTTCAGATATTTTAAACGTTTCCAGCGCAGCACGTCTAACTTTGTAACAGCTGCATAAAGACGAGAAGTTGCGCTGTCAAAGACTGTTTAAACACGGAAATACAGTTGACTGCACGCATGACATTATTAGATCCAGAAGGAGATGAGCCTTGGAAACAGTTGCCAGCAACAACGTCAGAAGCTGTGAATGACGCGCAAATGCTGTCTGAGAAACAGCCAACCCGGAAACAGCAGTGCACACGTAGAGAGTTGCTAGGCAACCCCAGTAAACGCTTAGAATCACTGAAGAAAAAATATTAACGATCGCTAATAAATAGCAAGGCGATCCTGAAATAAAAACGCAGTGTTTAAGACTGACACCGCAAAAACAACACAGTACCTTATCACATAAGTAGATTCAGAAATGGAGACAGGTGTGTTGAAGTTTCTGTAATCTTCACTACGTAGATCCAAAGTCCATTCGTCACCAAATGATACAAGTAGGAACCAAATAGTAGACAAAAAGAGATTCCAAAACAGCATAGGGATGAATCTTCTTTCAAGACGTTTATTCCAAGTTGCAATTCCAGGCAACAGAAACTCCATCCACACCAGTAAGCAGGCTGCTCTCCACCAACTGCCAGATAGAACACCAAGCAGTGATCCAGGCAACAGCACGGAGAGCCGCGCGGTAGAGAATGGAGCATACCAAAATGACATAAAAACAGGAATACAATTACTGTAGTAGAACAGGGGAAATAATAACAAAGGTACAATAAAAATCAAAACCACAGAACTGAATATTGAATACTACACTTCTCTCACCTTCCAGGAGAGGAGCACCTGAGAATAAACATAAGGCCTTCAAACCCACTCTTCAGTTCAGCCCTAGACCTGCGGAAGGATTCTCAGAGGACTGACTGCTGCTATGATCTGCAGTGCACTCTTTAAGACTGCTTTGCTGTACCTGGAAGGACTGCATTGCTGCCTGAGTCCTGCCTTGAGCCCTCAGATGCCAACCCTGCTGTTGAGCCCTGCATCTTCACCTGAACCTACAACTATCAGAGTGACTCCAAGTGTTAGTTTTCCAGCCTCCTGTTTAGAGCCACTGGGATACAAAAGTCTGCCACCATCTTGAACCCTCATCTGGGCCAAGCTTGAGTAGGTCCTGAACCCTCAATTGGTGACCCACCAGTCCCAGACCCTTGATTGTGGTACTGAAAGTGCCCAGATGGCCACATCCCAAAACTGAGGACTTAAAAAATGTTTGGCCAAAAACTGCTCTGAAAACATGGAGGAGACTGGGACCAACCGGCTCATGTGACTAGATGCCCATGATTGGCACTGTAGTCTTTTAGGTTCTAGTTTTTACTAAAAACATTTTTAAAAAGTGAAATTCTGGATTTTTGTCATTTTGGTTTCAAATGATTTGTAAAATTTGTTAAATTAGTTTTGAATTTTTCTTGTGTTCTTTTTTCACTTTCTTACTGTTTATATCCTGCATAAATTCTTTAAGCACAGGTTATTTAGTGACTTTTGTGATTCACCATGCAAGGGACTGAGGCTGTTTCTTGACCAGGGCTCCCACCCCAGTCAACCAACAATCCAGTTTCTTAAAACTCCTATAATGATAGGTTCCTCTCCTGTCAAATGGGCATCTCTCATAGGTTTATATGCCCAAATGTAATCAACCCATCCCATCAACTCTGGTTTCAAGCATTTTTTTTCTCCCTTACAATTCAAAAATGTCCTTTCTTTTTCAAATCTAAACTGAGTTTTGGATGTACTTCTAAATCCTTGCTGCCTCTTCTTTCTTCTCCCATCCACTTTGTTCTCCTTTCTTCACTTCCTTACCAACCTTCAATCTACTGTAATTTAATTATTCTATAAATCCTTCTTAGGTTGCTTAATTTACATGAAGCCTTGAAGTTAAATGAATCAGTAGATTCAGTTTGTTTGATAGGTCTCATATAATGGCAAATTCAGTCAACAGACTTCACTCCTGCACATAAATGTAAAACATTGATCACAGGTATATTATATAAAAGACTGATTATAGTTTGAGAAATAAAACTACAGATGAACTTGAAGATAGACGAAAATAATGAATATATTTCACAACAGTCTGTAGGTTAACTGTAAGCAGTGGTACATCACACCAGCTGTGGTAGAAGCAGGTACATATGTACATATATAGCAATCTTTGGCTTCCATAACTTCGGAATACTCACAGAGTAACCTGAAAAAACATTCTCATAAAAATTTCCCACAAACCAACTTTAAGTTAAATCTTTGTATATTTTAACTCTATGCTGCTTCTCTAAACAGGATGTGCAGTTTATTTGCTGTAGAACCATGCTCCACAGATGAGTTACTGCTCACTTGTAAAGCATACCAATAACATAACTATGGCATATACCTCTACTACTGTTAATACTCTACAGCTTTTCAGTGTACTTGACACCATAGTTTGTCTCAAGTTATACTAAAATGAAAAAGAAACATTGAAATCCACTCATTGATTCTACTTGTGAAAAGCAGCACAATGAGCAGTCTATTTCAAAGTTAGTTTGTTAGTTCAGTTGACTTCAGGATTCAAATTCTACAGTCTACAAGTTGATACTGTACACGGACAACAATCCTACTTTTCTACTGGAATGTCTAAACCTCATGCCTTCTGGGAATACTCAGGATACAGAGCATAAAGCTTCAGCGCCTGACAGTATGTCACTTGAATTCAGTGAATCAAAATATCAATTAATCTTCAATGAGGTATCACTATTAATGACATTTTTATTAAACACTATGAAGATCCTCAGTCTCCTGAGCTCCCAGATCAGGCTCATTCTTAGCAAAAAAGGTCCACTCAGGAACTGAATACTTTTAGTTAGGTACTCTTTGCCTTCTTGATCTTCTGACTTCTGGCTGCTCCCTTTCACAGTCTATTTGATCTGCTGTTTCTTCTCTGATCATTTCTGGGATGCATTCCTCTGACATAAGAGCTCTCCTTCTCTCATACTTTTTTGGACACTCCTCTCTCCTCAGTTCTGCTCTGACTGAAGTGCTTGCACTTTCTTCCACCTCAGGGTGCACACTCTCAGTTTCAACTGCTTGGTTCACTGCGGTTACTTTACACTCATTCATCACAGGGTATGCATTTGTCTCAACTTGACTTTGAAACTGTTGTTTGCAGTCTTCTCCATCTGAATGTTTGTTCTTTACTTGTGCTTGGCTCTGCTTATCAGTGGTTGTTGTCACCACTTCTTCACTCACTTGTCTCATATTCTTGGTGTGAGTTGCATGAATCCAATTAGCCAAACCCAAAACTTCACCACAGTGTTTGTCACAAGGATAACCTGGAAAAGGTGTTGCCAAATCAACTACGGGCATATCTTTCTTAACAATTTCTTCCACAGGACCCAATCTTGTGCGCTTAAGTCATGGTACTGTTCTTGTCTCTGAAGTGGGGTCACCAAGGGAACCCAGGTGACAGATAGAATGCATCACATCAGCCAATCCTTTGCTGTAGTCATTATCATATCAATAGTTGTATTCACAAGTGCAACTTCTGGTACAGCAGGAGGTCTTATAGCTTTTCCCATCAGGATTTCATGGGACTAAGTCCAGGCCTCAATTCAGGAGTACTTCATAGGCTCATCAGAGCCAGGGCGTGGGCATCCAGCCATTTCAGGGATGTAGATGTGCACACCTTGACTAGTCGGGATCTCAGTAGTTTCACCATTACAGACACTTCTGGCCTATAGCTAGTTTAGAGTCTCTGCTCTACCTGCACTACTATACATAACAGTTGGATAACTTCATTCTTGAAATGACTTCCTTGATCTGACTCCAGAGAAAGGCTGACCCTGGGAATCTATTCCCTCAGTAACAATTTAGCCATAGTAAAAATGTCAAACCTCCTGAACAGGTATGCTTAAACCCACCTGGAAAACAAAACAGACTACCACAACATATAGCAGAGTCCAATGCAGATGAACAGCTACATGAAATCTAATTGCATACACTCAAAGGGACCACATGGTCTTCCTACCTGCATTAACGGCTGGCAAGTAATGCACATGTGACACAAACACTCTGTAATAACATAGAAGTAACATGGAAATAGGGATTCTACAGGTAGGACTTGGAAAGACAGATCATAGCATTTCTCTCTACATTGGTAGGACCGTGGCTATATCTTGCAATAAGTGACACCATCTTATCTGGCAAAGCAAATTGTTCATTTGTCTCAACCCAGGCCTCATCCTGATCCTTGACATAACCTGACCTGACCCACTTTTCTTCCCTGTCTCTGGTGCTTCATCTTGTACTGTGCTTAAATCTTCCCAAGTATTCATAGTGCTCAACAAAATGTTTGGAACAGCACTATTTTCAGATTCACGACTGTATTCCTGATTGAATGTACAGAACTCAAAAGTGCAGTCCCTTGCCATTTCGTCAACATAGCGGGTTCCAGCAGTCACAAAATCCCATCCACTCCTGTGTGCTCCACATTTCACAAAATATACCTCTCTAGACAGATGCAGGCCTTCAAGAAGATCCATGATATAGTTCCTATTTCATTTTAGGGAACCAGAGAAAGTTAAGAAATCCCAACTCAACTTCACCCTAGTCTCATGCAACCAGATGTCTGTGGTTGAGTTTTGTTTGTCAGGTGTTATTTAACCTTGAAATATTCATAACTCCGGTTCTACTAATTGAATTGTTGCAATTTTCATGTCAAATAACTCATCAAAATGTACTCTTTTTCTAAATTAGTGTGGGATTTTTCTTATGTTGTGTGTTCACTTTATCACTGTTAAGTGCTGCATAAATATTTTACACATTATCTCTAAATTGACCCTGACATGTTTGTGCCAAGCTACCATAAGGTTAAGAACAGGTTAATTTAATTAACTTTTGTGGTTCACCATGACAAGGATCTGGCTGTTGCTTGAGTGGGTTTTCACTCCTCCTGCAACCAAAAATCCAATTTTGCACATTTTTTAATACAAAATAGCAAATCGAGCGGGCTTTCCATCCCTATTGTGAAAAATAGTGATGTAAATTACCTCATCTCAAACCGCAATTCACTTGCCTTGACTGCTCAGCAATGCTGCCTGGAAAATTAAGGAGGATGGGAAGTCCAACTTCCCATTGTAGGAAAAGTAACCGGTGCCTGGCTAGAGGACCTGCAATTCCACCCTTATATTCTTACGTTTACCAAATGACAGGATGGATCTAGGGAAAAGATTGCCCTTGTCTTGCCTACGCTTTGGAAACTATGCAGTGTAACAGAACTCACCAATTCATGTTCTCTTTTGTTTCTTCTCCCCAATGCACATTTCTTCATTTAATGCCTTTCTTTGGTTCTTCTTCCTATAAATCATTTATTGTTTGTCTTCAGTGTTCCAAGGCGGCTCATTTGGAGTCAGTGGCATCCTGTGATCGCTAGTCGGTGGTGTCGGTTGTGGCCAGAGGCACTCATTTTTTGGGACTGTCACTTATTTTCTCTCATCTGACATTTTTCGAAAGCACAAGAGTGAAAACAGAGAAACGGACAAGCAGGAAAGCAGGAGAAAGAGAAAGACGGGAAAATCCGTCTCAAAAAGAGAAAGCAGAAACCTGCCTTAGCGACATAAAGGGCTGGGAGTGTCTGACAGTGGAATAAAGAGCCATGAGGTATATTGAAGACTACACGGCCGCTGTGTTCAGTGTACTGACTTTTAATAGTGCTGGCTGCTGGCTTCTGAGTAGCGCTTTGGACACCAGCTCTCATTTTCTGTTTTTATAACTAAAACACTGGGTATTAGTTGCCAGTAATTCCAGTAAGTGGATAAACGAAGCACACCCAGCTGCAACTAAGAGGTTCTGTATGAGGTTCTCCCCCTGAGAAATGTTCGAAAAATGTAGTGAGATACTAGGGCCCTGATTTATACTATTTTTGCGCAGCGTTACCGTCATTTATTGACGCAAAAGCGGCGCAGACTTCAAAAATACCATAGCATTTTGTAAGTTTGCGCCACTTTTGCGTCAAAAAAATGACGGTAATGCGGCACAAAAAAAGTATAAATCAGTGCCTACGTTTTAGGCATAATTTCCATACAAATTTGCAAGTGCAGTAGGTCGGCTAAGTAGTATCTTTTGCGCCTGTTAGAGGGGACGTAGCTAAAGTACACCCTAAGCATGTGAAATCCAGATATCCACCTTTAGGCTGTGCATTTTTCAACAGCACGCTGAAGTTGGATTACGAATCAACCCCCTCAGCCCCTTCCTCCTCTGTTTAACAGGAGTCTGGATATGCCGAGGTGGCTGACCAGCACATTAGTAGAGGGTGTGAAGATACGGAAGTGTCTTTTTTCATGAACACTGCTAAATTAACTATTTAGCAACAAGGGCAGAGGCTTCAGCATTCTGTGGTGTTCATAAGGGGTAAGGATGCGTCCTGATGACAAGTCACTACTATTAGGATTCAAATAAAAGAAAACTGCAAATGAAATGACAAACTTGGACGTTATGGGCTGTGAGAAAAAAAGCAATACACTACTTACTGCAGCCATAGGCAGAGCTTTTTGGGAGAAAAATATCAGAAAGTAGCTGCGGTGGTAGCTCTCTTTCAGAGGGAACATCTGGATGAATAGCACATCTAGTTCTGTTTCCTGCTACTGAAGGATCAACATTTTGTACGCTTCCGGACACACTTCAAAAAATTCCCTGCACTGAACCACGATGGACAAGTAATAGACATCCAATTGACCTGACTTATTGGAAACAGAAAATAGGACAGTGGGACTGACAGATGAGAAGGTAATAACTAAGGTATTTGAAGTGACATATTATTATTCCAAGAAAAAGTAGCCATTGTTAAGCCTGGATGACATTCTGGAAGCCCAAAAAATGGTCCTGTGAGAATGTGTCATTTCCCGTACCACAGGAAAAATACATGAAGAAATAGGATATTATGTGAGGTAGACTTGGGAAAACCCAGGTGCACATTGGAGTTATACCCTTAGGGCCAGATGTATCAAAGGGTTTTATCCATTTTGTGTCTATGGGAAAATGTGTTCATACATATGGCCCTTAATTAGGTACGTAGCTCTGCTGAAAGAGGATCTAAATCTGTGAGAATGAAGCTTTAATGTATTATCTTGGTGCACAGTGGTGTCTGCATATTTTAGGCAAGTAGGCTGACAAATAAATAATATATCATATCAGGAGAGAAGAAGAGAACTTCTGGTTGAGAGGACTGAAGAGTCCAATGGGTGCTCTGGTTTCAAGTGAAATATGAATATTTTAAACATTTGCCTTCTATTAACATCCCCTTTGTATATGCACCCTACTCTAAGAGGTGCAAAAACTCTCTGATTTTGTGACAGAACTGCATACCCACACGGTAGAAGGTGAAGAAATACTTATGGTTGGTTTGGACCTGTCAGAGGAAAATGTAATGGTAGCGCTATCACATATCAAGATTGAGGAAACTCCAGTACCTATTGGTTTTTCAGTGGAAAATAATAAAACAGTAAGGTCGGTGGAAGAAAGGCATAAGGTCTGTCTCATGATCTCCACACAGTGAAAATACCTGCAATACATTAAGGGGGTCATTCTGACCTCGGCGGTAAAAGCCGCTTACCGCCGGTCAGAAGACCGCCACAATACCGCCGCGGCCGCGGTCAGCCGCCACGGTCATTCTGACCCACAACTGCCAAACCTCCAAAAATCCGACCTCCATTGCAGTCCGCCACATCAGCGGCCAGCGATAAACTGGAGATGACTAAACCTCCACCGCCACGCCAACAGAAATACGTCCATGCCATAACGATCCACAAATCCACGCGGCGGTCTTTCAAACGCGGTAGTCTATTGGCGGTACACACCGCCGCGGTCAAAATACACACACCTTTACAAAACACTACCACATTGGACAATTTGAAATACACACACCTGATACACATACAAACAACACTCCCACACATCCAATCAACTATAAAACACACACCCACATCACCCACAAACCCCTACAACCAAAAATCAGAGACGAAGGAGAGAGAGACACATCAGAGAATAGAGAGCCAGACACACAGAGGCACACTACAACATCACACACACCACATAGTAGCACAAAGCACCACCCACCAACACACTCATCACCACATACACCACCCCACACCTCATCCACACCACCCCATGGCACCACAAAGACACCCACGCTTTACGGACCAAGAACTCAGGGTGATGGTGGAGGAAATCATCAGAGTGGAACCCCAGCTCTTCGGCTCACAGGTTCAGCACACCACCATAGCAAGGAAGGCGGAGCTATTGCAGCGGATCGTGGACAGGGTCAACGCGGTGGGACAGCACCCCAGAAATAGGGACGACATCCGCAAACGATGGAACGACCTACGGGGGAAGGTGCGCTCGATGGTGTCGCGACACAACATCGCGGTGCAGAAGACTGGCGGAGGACCCCCACCCACCCCACCAGAATTCACAGCATGGGAGCAAGAAGTATTAAACATCCTGCATCCTGAGGGCCTCGCTGGAGTACCCGGAGGAATGGACTCAGGTAAGTCCTATCTCATATACTTCATCCCCCCACCCCACCAGCATGCCAACCCACACCCCCACCCTCACCCCCAACCCACCATCACACATCATCCCTGAGAATGTTTCCCTAGCACAACTCACCCAACCCCTCACCAACCCTTGCATGCCACCACAAACATTGGACACCCATTACCTAAGCATGACCACTGCACATACCCATCCCCCCCCACAAACCACCCTCACAACACCACCCACAAGGGAATGCCTGCACTGGGGGACAAGGGCACCCATAAATCGCACGCTATTTCACACACAGAAACAATAACCATACTCTCTCACCCCATGCAGGACCCGAACGCCAACACACCGGTCAGGAGGGTCCTCAAATGTCCATCCCACCCCCGGAACAGGCCCCCAGTGAGGACAGCAGCTCAGTCGACCTGGAACCTGATGACCAGCCCGGACCATCGGGGACCTCTGGGCAGTGGGTTCCCCAAACACAGACACAGGCCACAGCAGACCCGAACCCCCCTGGGAACAACAGCACAGCTCCCACCCAGCGGGCCCATGCCTCTGTCTCTAGGACAGGTCAAGCAGCGGTGTGTCTGCCACTACAGGGCACCCAGGCCAACCCAACACCCCAACAACAACAGGGACCTGGGGGCAGTGGGAGTGGGCACACCGTCCAGGGGACAGAGGCCCAGGCAAACAGGGCAACTCGGAGGGCTGCCGTGCGAGAGGGGGGGGGAGGAGAGGCCCAGGGAACCCACTCTCCAAGAGGCCCTCACTACCATCATGGGAGCATACCACCACTCCCAAGAGACGATGGCGACGGTACTGGCCAGGTTCACCGAGATACAGGCACAGCAGGAAGAACGCTACATGGGGTTCAGCAACCAACTCACCACCATCGCTACCGCCATGGGGAGCATGGTCCAGGCCCTCAACAGGATAGAAGACACATTGCGGGACCATGTGGCACCACACAGGGCCCCTGTCACTAGCCAGGAACAGCCTACCACCTCCGCCGGCGCTAGTGGACAGGAGGCCCACACACAACGACAGGCCACAAGAACCCCACCTCCTGCTGAAGAACAACCACCCCGCAAGAGGAGCCTAAGACCCCAAAAAAAAACAGAGTAGCATGCCAAGACCACCACCAGCATGAGATACCCCCAGAAGTCATCCCACTGTCCCATCTTGCCACCCTGTCCAAACTCAAACAGCCCCTGCTCCATCCTTCCACAGGCATATGGACAATAGACCTGTCAGACTGAGAACTGGACTCTGCCATGGACATCACTCCACCCCCCCCCATCACCGTTTTCATATAATATACCATTATCTAAGCACACAAAATAAAACAATTATTGCACCGAAAACCGTTTTGAGTCATGCTGTATTCTCAAAAAATCGTACAACCCATAACAGTTCACAATATGTGATGTCAGTTAGTGATGACAACATACCAATGTCAATACGCTGTAGTACATGGCCAAACCAAGCAGAAGTCGGGCTATGAGTCATTAAGCACTGAGAAGGGAAGGGAAAAAGAAATGTTATTTAAAAGAGCTGGGGGGAAATACATAAAGTTGAGATGCATGAGGCTCTAAGTAAATGGGAAATGGCGTGGCTGAACCTTACCTGTGTGCTACTGAAAATACTGTTGTATGACAGCTTCCCTGTTGTCTGTTTCCTCACCGTCGTCTTCCTCCTCTTCACTCTCCACAGGCTCCACGGCTTCTACGACACCACCATCTGGACCATCCTCCTGCAGGAAAGGCACCTGGCGTCGCAAAGCCAGGTTGTGAAGCATACAGCAGGCCACGATGATGTGGCACACCTTCTTTGGTGAGTACATTAGGGATTCACCTGTCATATGCAGGCACCTAAACCTGGCATTCAGGAGGCCGAAGGTCCTTTCTATGACCCTCCTAGTACGCCCATGGGCCTCATTGTACTGTTCCTCTGCCCTGGTCCGGGGATTCCTCACTGGGGTCAATAGCCATGGCAGGTTGGGGTAACCAGAGTCACCTATTAGCCACACACGCTGTCTCTGTAGCTGTTCCATCACATAGGGGACGCTGCTATTACGCATAACATACGCGTCATGCACTGACCCAGGGAACATGGCATTCACATGGGAGATGTACTGGTCTGCCAAACAGACAACCTGCACATTCATAGAATGGTAATTTTTCCTATTTCTGTACACCTGTTCATCGTCATTTGGGGGTACTAATGCCACATGGGTCCCATCAATGGCACCAATGATGTTGGGGATATGTCCAAGGGCATAGAAATCACCCTTCACTGTGGCCAAATCAGCCTCTTCTGGGAATATGATGTAGCTCCTCATGAGTTTCATCAGGGCAGACAACACTCTGGACAGAATCTTTGAAAACATAGGCTGAGACATTCCAGATGACAAGGCCACTGTTGTCTGGAATGAGCCACTTGCAAAAAAATGGAGGACTGATAGAACCTGCACTAGAGGGGGAATTCCTGTGGGTTGGCGGATCGGTGACATCAGGTCTGGCTCCAGCTGGGCACACAGTTCATGTATAGTGGCTGGGTCAAGTCGGTGTCGGAGTATTATATGGCGTTCTTCCATTGTCGACAGGTCAACCAGCGGCCGGTACACGGGAGGATTCCTCCTTCTCCTCGCAAGTCCCTGCGGACGGTGCCTAGGAAGGACAACATGGAGCACTGAGTCAATCAACTCACAGGTACGTACAACACAGCTTGCACAGTACACGAAAATGTATTGACTGCTATGTTTGTATGTGTGCAAATGCAAGGCCTAGGCCTGTGTGACGCATTAGAATTTAAGCCATGTGGGCCCTTGAAATGGCGGCTGCCTGACCTCTAAACTGGGACAATGGGATGTGAGGTCAATGCGCTGGCGTGGCACACCGTGGCGGTAGGCGGTCGAAGACCGCTGTACTAAGTCGCATTGGTTAACATTGAACCCTATGGGATTCAGGAGCCAATGACGATGTGCGCCGGCGGTCGCGGTACGCACCGCCGCGGTACGCACCGCCGCGGGCGTGACCACCATTTTCTATCTGCTTAATCACTCGAGACCTGATCATCCACAGGAGAGGACCTATACTGCAAGTGCTGCTGTGAACTCGGTCTGGAAGTGACAATGGCTGCTGCGACTGGGGAAAGGGCCCCTGCCTTCACGTCTGAAGAGTTGGAGAAACTTGTGGACGGGGTCCTCCCCCAGTATGCGCTACTCTACGGTCCTCCAGACCAACAGGTGAGTACACTGAGTGCACATTGAATGGGTAATGCCTGTGTGGAGTGGGGTGGCTGTCAGTTGGTGGGGTGGGGAGAAAATGAGGAATGCAACGCACGACTGATGAGAGTATGGGCCACATGGCAAGGGTGGGGAGGGGGGGCATGTACTCCAAACATGCAGAAATTTGACGTTTTCTCTTTCCCACCCTGTACATGTCAAACAGGTGAGCGCCCATCAGAAAATCGATATTTGGCGTGCCATCGCCAAGGAAGTCCGGGCCCTGGGGGTCTACACCAGACGGGGCACCCACTGTCGGAAGAGGTGGGAGGACATCCGCCGCAGAACCCGAAAGACCGCCGAGTCACTGCTGGGGATGGCCTCCCGACCTAGGAGGGGTGCCAGTCGTACCCTGACCCCCCTGATGTCCCGGATCCTGGCGGTGGCCTACCCTGATTTGGATGGGCGCTTGAGGACATCACAGCAGACACAAGGGGGTGAGTATCAGCACATTCTCCTATCTATACGCGCAGTGGAGGCGTCTGGGTGGGGGAGGAGGGCTGTGGGTGACAGTAGGCCAGGGCGCTTTCTGTAGTGTAGTCCCCTCCCTTAGACATGGCCCTGTGCCCCCGCCCACCACCTCTGTAGGGTGCCAAGTGCAGCTATCCATGGTCCAACATCACCCATGAGCGCGTCTGTTGTCCCTAGACCTGTTGGCTTAGTCAGAAGTACAGAGTAGTGTACCCCAAGTTCGTGGCTCAGTGCATGAGGCACCTGTGTCTGTCCTCTCCGCCAAGGCTATTTACAAGGCATGCACTCAACTTGGTTTTATTTCTCCCCCCACCCTTATTCTTTGTTTCTTGTGCATTAGCATCATCAGGCGGAGGAGAATTGGCGTCGGAGCACGAGGGAGCTGCAGGTCACCAGGCCCCGGTGGGCACTGACACAGACACCGAGGGCACCAGTGATCCGGAGGGCGAGGGGAGCACCACAACGGGGGCCGGTGGAGACACCAGCGACACGGACACGTCCTCGTTTGGGAGCTCCCTAGCGGGGGCGGCAACATCTGTGCCCCCCGCAACAACAGGTACAGCCGCCACCCAGCGCACCAGCACCGCCCTCCCAGCAGCCCCTCAGTCTTCGCTCCGTGCCCATTCGCCCAGGAAGGCGCGCGTCTCCTTTGCCCCAGGCACCTCAGCCCCTGCCTCTGTTACCCCTGCTGCCCTCAGTGCGGAGCTCATTGACCTCGTGAGGACGCTCATTGTTGGGCAGACTACCCTTTTGAATGCCATCCAGGGGGTGCAAAGGGAGGTGCAACAGAGCAATGCCTACCTGGAGGGCATTCATTCGGGTCAGGCTGCCCATCAACGAGCGTTCACTTCTCTGGCCTCAGCACTGACGGCAGCCATTGTCCCTGTCTCCAGTCTCCCTCTTCTAACTGCCTCCAGCCTTTCTCTGTCTCCTGTTCCTCAGCCTATCCCATCCACACCATCTGACCAGCCTGCACACACCTCAACACCCAAGGCCAGCTCATCCAAACATAAGCACCACAGAACACACAAGCATTCACCCAAGCAACACCCAGTTGCAGACATACCAACAGTCACTACCACCTCTGTGTCCCCCTCCTCCTCGTCTCCCTCCTCCCTCCCTGTGACGTCTACACTCACACCTGCATGCACACCAACATCAGCCAGTTCTTTCATCACCAGCACACCCTCCACTACAGTCCTCACACGTGCAGTCACCACCCCCACTGCCATGTACACGTCCCCTGTGTCCTCTCCCACTGAGACAGCCTACGTCTCAGTCACCTGCACCCAAGGACAGCACACCTGACTCTCCTACAACCACATCCTCTTCCTCCACTTCTATCTCGACTACTCCTACCCTTTACCCTGGTCCAAAGAAATATTACCTCTCAAATGTTGACCTCTTTCCCTCCCCTGACCCACCCCCTCCATCTGGGAAAAGTCCCAAAGGCACCTCAGCCACCACCAGCCCAGCTTCCAAGGTACAAGTGGTGCATGGAATATGGAGTCCACCCTTTGGCGGCAGTAACACTTCACTGAGCAGCAAGGGGACTGGCAGCCCCCCCCCAGGCAAGAGGACCCGGAAAGTGAAGGGCCGCCGTGAGCGGACTGAGACGGATGCCCCCAAGGAGGTGACTCCGGCCACTTCACCTGCCACAACAGCCAGGGGAGGCAAGGGCCCGAGAGCCCCATCTAAGGAGCGGAAGGGCAGCAGGGCGGAGAGGCCAGCCAGCAGGGCGGAGAGGCCAGCCAGCAGGAGCGCGGAGCAGGAGGGCCCCACACGCCCCATCCCGGCTGCAAGGGACGACACCAAAGGGCCCAGGACTCCGTCTCCGAAGGGGCCTGACACTGCACGTTCGGAGGGCGAGTGAGCAGGTTGTCCAGGCCAGGTCTGACTCCCTACACTGACTGGAAGAGCACCGCTGAAGAGGGCCCCGCCGTGAAGACAAGCACCGCTGAAGAGGGCCCCGCCGTGCAGAAGAGCACCGCTGAACAGGGCCCCGCCGTGAAGACAAGCACCGCTGAAGAGGGCCCCGCCGTGCAGAAGAGCACCGCTGAACAGGGCCCCGCCGTGAAGACAAGCACCGCTGAAGAGGGCCCCGCCGTGAAGATAAGCACAGCTGAACAGGGCCCCGCCGTGAAGACAAGCACCGCTGAACAGGGCCCCGCCGTGAAGACAAGCACCGCTGAAGAGGGCCCCGCCGTGAAGACAAGCACCGCTGAAGAGGGCCCCGCCGTGCAGAAGAGCACCGCTGAACAGGGCCCCGCCGTGAAGACAAGCACCGCTGAACAGGGCCCCGCCGTGAAGACAAGCACCGCTGAAGAGGGCCCCACCGTGAAGACAAGCACCGCTGAAGAGGGCCCCGCCGTGCAGAAGAGCACCGCTGAACAGGGCCCCGCCGTGAAGACAAGCACCGCTGAAGAGGGCCCCGCCGTGCAGAAGAGCACCGCTGAACAGGGCCCCGCCGTGAAGACAAGCACCGCTGAACAGGGCCCCGCCGTGAAGACAAGCACCGCTGAAGAGGGCCCCGCCGTGAAGACAAGCACCGCTGAAGAGGGCCCCGCCGTGCAGAAGAGCACCGCTGAACAGGGCCCCGCCGTGAAGACAAGCACCGCTGAACAGGGCCCCGCCGTGAAGACAAGCACCGCTGAAGAGGGCCCCGCCGTGAAGACAAGCACCGCTGAAGAGGGCCCCGCCGTGCAGAAGAGCACCGCTGAACAGGGCCCCGCCGTGAAGACAAGCACCGCTGAAGAGGGCCCCGCCGTGAAGACAAGCACCGCTGAACAGGGCCCCGCCGTGAAGACAAGCACCGCTGAAGAGGGCCCCGCCGTGCAGAAGAGCAACGCTGAACAGGGCCCCGCCGTGAAGACAAGCACCGCTGAACAGGGCCCCGCCGTGCAGAAGAGCACCGCTGAAGAGGGCCCCGCCGTCTCAAGCACCGCTCCGCTGGGCACCGCCGTCTCAAGCACCGCTCCGCTGGGCCCTTCCTGTCAAGCACCGCTCCGCTGGGCCCCGCCGTCTCAAGCACCGCTCCGCTGGGCCCTTCCTGTCAAGCACCGCTCCGCTGGGCCCTTCCTGTCAAGCACCGCTCCGCTGGGCCCCGCCGTATCAAGCACCGCTCCGCTGGGCCCTTCCTGTCAAGCACCGCTCCGCTGGGCCCCGCCGTCTCAAGCACCGCTCCGCTGGGCCCTTCCTGTCAAGCACCGCTCCGCTGGGCCCCGCCGGGCCCCGCCGTCTCAAGCACCGCTCCGCTGGGCCCTTCCTGTCAAGCACTGCTCCGCTGGGCCCCGCCGTCTCAAGCACCGCTCCGCTGGGCCCTTCCTGTCAAGCACCGCTCCGCTGGGCCCTTCCTGTCAAGCACCGCTCCGCTGGGCCCCGCCGTCTCAAGCACCGCTCCGCTGGGCCCTTCCTGTCAAGCACCGCTCCGCTGGGCCCTTCCTGTCAAGCACCACTCCGCTGGGCCCTTCCTGTCAAGCACCGCTCCGCTGGGCACCGCCGTCTCAAGCACCGCTCCGCTGGGCCCTTCCTGTCACGCACCGCTCCGATGGTCACCGCCGTCTCAAGCACCGCTCCGCTGGGCCCTTCCTGTCAGGCACTGTTCAGGGTTCACTGTGCCCACCATGCATCCTCCTTGTCCAGTGGGGACATTTATCCACCTGATGGACTGTGGCTTTGCACACCCCAGGATGGCACAGAGGGCAATCCACCCACTGTAGAGACTTTGCGAGACTGTGGCTTTGCACTCCCCAGGATGGCACAGTGGGCAATCCACCCACTGTAGAGACTTGAGAGACTGTGGCTTTGCACTCCCCAGGATGGCACAGTGGGCAACCCACCCACTGGAGAGACTTGAGAGACTGTGGCTTTGCACTCCCCAGGATGGCACAGTGGGCAACCCACCCACTGGAGAGACTTGAGAGACTGTGGCTTTGCACTCCCCAGGATGGCACAGTGGGCATGGTGGGCCCTTCGTGGATCTGGCGTCGTGGACTCATGTGGCTGTGGTGCCCCCCCCTTCCCTTCCCCCTGAGGTGCCTGTGGTTTTGTCACCAGATGCCCCTGCAGTGTTCTCTCCAAAGGACTCAGGTCTCCTGTGTGGGCTTTGCCCTTGTTTCGCTACACTTTGGCCCACGGACATGATGGATTCGTAAGATGTGCAGGACTACTTGCTTCAGTTATCCACTGCTGTGTAAATAATTTGTTTATCAGAAGAAAGTTTTGATGGTTGATAAATACTTTTCTGAGACTATTTTGTTCATAAATATTTATTCTCAATTTAGTTATGTGATTGTATTTTTTACGGGTGTTTGGGTGGTGTCACTGTGACTTGTTGCTCTGCATTGGTGTGTACATCTTGGGGGGCTGGTGGGGGTCGCATATGTGTGTGCCCGTAACCTTTCCTCCTCCCCCCTCCCGTGTGTCGTAGGTGCAGTACTCACCGTTGACGTCTGCGGCGGAGTTCGTACTCGTGGTAGATGAGCAGGTAGACGAGTGCAGGTATGATGTTCAATTCGGGTTCCATGCTGTCCTTCATCCTCGTGGAGTGCGTAGAGGTGAGCGTTTTCCCGTTCGTAGTCTGTTTCCGCCGTGTTTTTATCGGCGGTGCTCCCGCCCCGGAAAAGGTGGCGGATTGGTGAGTTGTGATAGGGTGGGCGGTACATTGTCTGCCGCCTGCCTGTTGGCAGTGACCGCCGCGCTGTTTGTTTGTCCCGCCGTGGCGGTCGGAGTGTTAAAGTGGCGGTCTCTGTTGGCGGTTCCCGCCTGGGTCAGAATTCCATTTTTCGGACCGCCAGCCTGTTGGCGGGTTGGCCGCCGCTTTATCACCGACCGCCAGGGTCAGAATCACCCCCTAAATCAGCTAACCACTGAAGACCTGCTACTCCTTATGATAAATGTATATGCTTAACATACAGCGCAAAGTCCTATATACAATCATAGCCAATGGAATACGAAAAGTTGTGGAGAAACTGATAGAGCAAAATAAATTAGGCTTTATGCACCACAGTTTGTTGAGACAGTTTTTCTGGAACATTCCCAAACCTTTTCTGAACCAATAATGGTAATATTATCGAGTGTGGAGAAAGCATTTGATTTCGTCATGTGGGAATTTATACTGGCTGTATAGGCTAATAGGGGTCTCAGCCCAAACTATGGGCCTGATCACAACTTTGGAGGAAGGTGTTAATCCATCCCAAATGTGACAGATATACCACCAGTATTACGAGTCCATTATATCCTATGGAACTCGTAATACAGCTGGTGGTATATCCATCACATTTGGGACGGATTAACACCTCCTCCAAAGTTGTAATCAGGCCCTATGTGTCTTGATTGTGGCTCCTTTACAAGGATATACTGACAAAACATTAGGGTTATTGGAATTATTTTCCATCCTTCTTTACACCATGATAACATTGAGGCACAAGGCAAGGATGTCCGCTTTTCCCACTAATTGTCTGATAGAATATTGAGGACAAAAATATAGTATGGTGAAAATATTGTGGCAAAAAATCGGGGACAAGAATATCGCTTACCCATAGAACCATAGAAACTTACTTTCACAATGTTCTTGTCCTTAATATTCTTAACACATGGGGGCATATTTGCAAGCCCCTAGCGCATGGGAGCATCACTTTTTGTGATGCTTTGGTAATGCTGTGCACTGCACCATATTTACAAGGCGGCACTAAGCAACTTTTTCTGGCTTAATGTCGCCTTGTAAATATGGACACCTCTGATGCAGTTTTCTGTGGAAGAGGGGAGTACAATAGGTGTTGCTGTGGGCGTTCCACCACAACACCCATTACTTTTGACACTGCCCCAGATTTACAAGGAATCATAAATGTGAGGCAGCACCAAAAACTAATATCATCCCAGCGGTGCTGTTAACATGGTGCAATGAGAAGAAATACTTTTACATCTCTTCGTTTTAGCTTTTCCCATGTGTACTGTATTCTGCAGCACACATAGAGCAAAATGCCACAAATTACTGTTTATGTGCAGGAAGGTGTCCCTTCCTGCACATAAACAATCATTCAATAATGACAATTTGCTACATCTATGTGTGATGCATTTTGCAGCGCACATAGAAGTGCCAAGTCACCATTGTCACACCAAGTCACTTCCTGCACATAAACAATCACTCCCTTCAACGCAGACACCCTTGCACTGTGGTGCAAGGACCCCCCGTTGGTGCTGCCAGCTAAATATTGTGCCAGCGGTGGGGGAAACACAGGGGTGGGCCGTATTTTTACCAATACGGTGCATCCCCGTGTTTCAGAACTGACGAAGCGCAGCGCTGCCAATTTGCCAGTTCCTTGTAAATCTGGCCCATGATTATTTTATCCTCAATATTTTGTTAGGTACATCCCATTCTTCTTTCTACCTGATGAAAATAATGTTTAGCATGACATATCACTTGGGACCCACTGGTTAACTGTTTGCTTTGGACTAATGACTACCCTGCACTAACTAACAAATGGTTTTGGTACGTGATAACAGAACAACACACAAAGGAAGGTTGGTGTGCTCACTAAGGTGGTCACGTGTCTATTGCAGTGGGATCATCCTAGATTTCCTGAGCCTCAAATGGTTTCGGGTGTGGGACATGACACCTGTCTCTGCTTCGTGAGATGTGTGGGGATAGAGAAGGTTTCAACTCCTTTATGTTTTGTAGAACGACTACGATTTGGCAACAGCTCAGTTTTATCTCTGCTGGGAGTTTAAGTACATAATGCTGAAATATGTTAACCCAGAAGCAGAATTACCGAATACCATGACTCCCGCGGACAGGTTACTTGCAGAAACACTAGGCATGAAGTCTATTTCTAAGTTCATTTCGAGTGCTCACCCCATGCTGTGATCCAATTGATAAAGTAAAGTAAGCTTTAGAAGTGTATTTACTTAATTACATGGATCATTTGTGAACCATTAAGCTAATAATAAATGTCAACACATAATACAGCATTACACATTTAGGGGCACATGTACGTACCATTTTTCCTGTCGGATACGGCCCGATTTGCAGAATCAGAAAGATTGAGACAGGAAATAAACATTTTGGTATGTACAGAGCCTATTTTGTGATTCGGTAATCTATTTACTGAATCGCAAAATAGGTTTGCGAGTCGGAATTAGGAAGGGACGTTCCCTTCCTAATTGCGAGTCGCAGCACGATGTAGCATTGTTTTTTTACCGTGAATGCGGTCACAAAACAATCGCAGTTAGCACCAGTTTCAAACTGGTGCTAACCCATTCGCAAACGGGAAGGCCACCATTCCTGTGAGCGTGGCCATTCCCAATAGGGTCGCACATTGCAACCTGCTTCATGAATATTCATGAGGTTGGTCATTTGCAACCCCATTGTGAATCGCAAACAGTGTAAAGTACACTGTTGTACATCCGGTTTGCGACTCGCAGTTTGCGAGTCGCAAAACCGGATCTTTGTGCATGTGGCCCTAAATCCCAAATAGCAATGCAATACGTTTCAATACAAAATAAAGAAGGGTCGTTTTTAAGACTGAGCAGAATTTGTGGATTTACCTTTGAGAAGTAACGCAACGTTTCAGGAAATTAAAGCAAATTACTATTAAGTATGCAAAATGCAAATCTGTCATATAGCACTACAGTATATATGGGTTCTTGCATCACTTTTTGACAAAAGGACAGTTTTTGTGCTAAAAAATAGATGAAAAAATAAAAACTGTGAACAACATCTGCCCACATTCTGTTCTTTGTGCGAATTCACAATCACTTTTTAGGAGTTTTGTCTAGCAAGCATAACACTAAATTCCCAAAATTACGCAAATTAGGACAGTGTAATTCAAAATTGGCCCATGCCTAGTCTTGTTAGTCTTGGGGCTCATATTTATGTCAAGTGAATAGACCTGTCAGTGTTTTTCTTTGCAGTGACTAAAAAACCTCTTACTTCTTATATGTAAATGTAATTTGGTTATTTCATCTATATTTGTAAGGCATCATAGAATGTCTGCTCATATTTGGGCCTATTCGCAAAATTAAATTTGGTGATCCCTTATGTTTATGACCAGATTTACCATATTCATGCCTTTTTGGGATTCACAAACTGATTCCTGTCAGGTGTAAATGATCTTGTGAATGTGTAATTTTTCCAGCACAAGTGTAGAAGAATTTACATACCTAAATCCCATTCAGGCGGCAGAAAGGGGCATTCCAAGACATGGTTTAGCTTGGAAGTTTGGAAACCCACAAAAATGAACGTTTGTTAGCATTTCCAAACTCCTCTCTGTCCCCTTTCTACCAGTAAATGTAGGAAGATTTCCTCAAGCACAGGACTGGATTAATTTCCTTTCCAGGATGGCAAAGCGAATGATTTACATCCAGATTTGGTTCAGTTCAATGTGAAGGGATTTCTCCAAGGTGGGAAATGTTTCCACAGAGAAAAAAGTGCAATTGCACTGAGGGATCCATTCACTTTGCACACATTTCTCTATGTTATGGAACTCCACACAGAAGGAATAGGAGGCTTTTTTAAAAAGTCACCTGAGGCCCCAGTAGCAAGTCAGGAAATATGTGGTACATGCAGCCTTCCATACATATTACAATGGATATTAGTGAATAGGAAATATATAGGAAAGAATCTTAGGCATTGATATAAAACTCCTCTAAATGTTCTGTTTATTTTTGTGAACCTAGTCCTTTGAGTTTGATCTTCCCAAACGGTCTTCCTGAAATTTTAATTCAGAACAGCACTCCATATCAATGGTGCCCCATCCAAATGTTATCTCCTTCAAGGCAGCAGTTCTTAACATTTGGGTCCGCAACGTTTACTCAGGTGGTCTGTGACTGTTTAGAAAATTAAATAATACATGTGGATTATTGAAATGCATATGCATAAAGAAGCAAAATGTGAAACTGAAAAGTTTAAAATGTTCTGTCAATGTGAAGAAATTTGAAATTGGAGACTAAAAATTAAGGTTGTATCCATATCTTGATTTGTGGTGGCAGAGCAAGTTCAGTAAACTGAATGTACTATAGGAAATTGAAGTACTTGTATGTGCCAACAAAAAGATAATATATCACTTCTTCTTTTAGAAATAAAACCACATTTTCAAAAGCTCCAACCATCCCACTAAAAGTAATTGATATTGGTATATTTTTGTCATGAATTCAATAACATATTTAATAATTTGTATATTTTCTTTATATATAATTGTTTCTGTATTTTATGTAGTGTTCTGAACTTCAAATACAAACTGCTTAGGCCGGGGTCTAGACCTTGCAGTGAAAATTCAGTGGGGTCCACCGACACCAAAGGTTAAGAACAGCTACTCTAGTCTGCTTTGAATTTTTTTATCACAGGTATGCCATTTGAGTGTTCCTGCTAAAGGTGCGTTAAATGGGTTTTGCCCTCCTATGTTCATGAGTAGCCAAGGTTTGCATAGTCCATGTTGCACTTGCAGTCTTAGGTTTGTGCTACTCGTGTCTCTGCTGCTTTAGCTGTTTTGGTGAGGGTAAATGTTATGCCATGCTGGCTCCAATTTACACTTTGTCAGAGACAGCGCTGTGCTTTAATCAATGAGACAAATCAATCTCATAGTGGGACATCTCCACGAGCACCCAGATGTTTGCATGCCTTCTTCTCCTATAAAACAACAAATTGAATAAAACTGATGTTTTTGTGGGATTTTTAAGAAAGTGATAATTAACAGATATTTGTGGGCTTGTGGTCGCATGCAGTTCTGTGGACGCTCGCTGTGAATATTAATCTGTGTTTTAGCAGATTTAGGCCCTCATTATGACATTGGCGGTAAATCCCATTTACCGCCATGCCGACTGCCGCCAACATACCGTTGCTGCGGTGGATATCCGCCAACCATATTATGACACACACATACCAATCCATCACTATACAGCCACACACACAAGTTCGCCAGCCCAAAGATCAGTCATCAAGTTATAAAGTGGTGGTATCCAAACCCACACCGTTACGCCAACAGAACTATGCCCACAACATTATGACCCACGAATCACCGTGGTGGACATTCAATGGGGGTAAACCACTGGCGGTTCATACCGCCACGCTCAAAATACACACAACCTAACAAAACAACACTACATTGGTCAATTCAAACTACACACATCTATACCTATACACGCACCACATCCACACACCCACACCACTGTAAAACACACACCCACATTACCCACAACCCTTTACGACTACTAACCATTGCCAACAGAGAGAGAGACAGCAAGAGCACCCACACAACCAGAGCCATATACCAACATCACCTATACACCACCCACGCACCTCACAACACACACCCTCACCCACACCACTCTCACCACACTCATGGCACCACAACGACACCCCAGGTTTTCTGAGGAGGAGCTAAGGGTCATGGTGGAGGAAATCATCCGGTTAGAGCCACAGCTATTTGGATCACAGGTGCAGCAGATATCCATTGCTAGGAAGATGGAGCTATGGTGGAGGATCTTGGACAGGGTCAACGCCGCGGGACAGCACCCCAGAATAAGAAATTACATCAGGAAGAGGTGGAATGACCTACGGGGGAAGGTACGTTCCATTGCAGCAAGACACCAACTAGCTGTACAGAGGACTGGCGGTGGACCCCCTTCTCCTCACCCACAAGTAACAACATGGGAGGAGCAAGTCTTGGCAACCATGCATCCTGAGGGCCTGGCAGGAGTAGCAGGAGGACTGGACTCTAGTAAGTCAACTCTCTATTACTATCACCCCCCTACCTGCATGCATCACATACCCCACCCATCCTCAACCTCACTCCCATCACTCAACCACCCCCCACAGCCCACCATCACTACACACTCATCCCAATGCCAAGCACTGCATGCAACACCAATGCATGGACATCCCTCACAGACCTGTATGGACACCTATCACCACAGCATGCACACAAGAGAGAATCAGCTAGCCCACCACATAACAACTCACATAAGGAAAAGCTGCCGGGGCAATTCCAACCAAAGAGGGCAACACACCCATGCTCAATATGTCACACACAGAAACAATAAAACTTAATTTACATTCCCACAGGTAACCCAGCCAATGTCACAGGCAAAGAGGTGCCAGCAACATCCAGTCCCCCCACAGAAGATGCCCACAGTGAGGACAGCAGCTCTGGTCGCCTGGATCTGGATGACCAACCTGGCCCATCTGGGACCTCCGGACAGTTGGTTACCCAGACACGCTCTTGCACCACCACAGAGCCTCCCCCCTCAGTAAACACCACCATCGCACCCATCCAGTGGGCCCATACCTCTGTCCCCAGGACACGTCAATCAGCACTGTTCCACCACTACAGGGACCCCAGGGCACAGCACAAACACAGGACAATCAGGGACCTGGGGGCAGTGGCAGTGGCACATGGTTCAGGGGACAGAGGCAAAGGACAATAGGGGAGCTCGGAGGACTGCTGTGTGACACGGGGAGGAAAGGCCTAGGGAACCGATCCTCCAGGAGGCACTCACAGTGATCCTGGGAGCATACCAACATTCCCAGGATACGCTGGGCCAGATTCTGGACAAGTTGCAGGAGAACATGCGGCTGAAGGAGGGACAGTAACTTGGGATCAGGTGGACTTGAAGGACATCAACACCACCCTGGTCTCCATTGCAGGGGTGCTGGCAGACATGACCAACAGTAGGAGGGAGGCAGTGGCACACCATCGGGCCCCTGACACTAGCCAAACCATTGAACAGCCCTCCACCTCTGCTGCCACTAGTGGACAGAAGGCCCCGCCACAGGACCAACAGGCCAGCAGCACCCCTCTCCCTGAAGAAGGAGAACCACCCCGCAAACGTTCCCTGCGATCCAGGCAGAAGCCAGAGACTACTGCCAAGACCCCCGTCAGGAAATGAGACTGTCCTGATTGTCACCCTTCTGTCCCACTCTGTCACCCTGTCCACCTTGTATTGCCATTGCTCTCCTTCCTATGCCCCCTTGGACAATGCACCTGTGATACAAATGGACTGGACTCTAACCTGGACTTTCCTCCATCATCACCCCAGCCCGTTCCACTATCCCCTGTTCTTCAAAGCACTGCAATAAACACACTTTGATAAAATACAATTATGGTGTATGTCAAATGTTTTCAAAATGTATTCTTTTAACCAGGTTCAAACATTCACAAGTCAACTGTACAGTAATGTTTACATTGGAAAGACCTGTAATTGGCTGCACTGACCACACCAGGAGCAATAGTGGGGCATTAATATCTGCAAAAAGAGATGCCAAAGGGTACAGTGAGTGGGCATAGAAGAAGGAATACACAGCCTGCCAGTGATAATGTCATACATCAAACTGTCAATGAAATGTGTACTAACACTGCCTTACCTGTTTCTCATTGGAAGTATTGACAAATAATTGCACTTCTGTTGTCCTCATCCTCATCCTCTGCCTCCTCATCTTCACTGTCCCCAGGATCCACTGCTGCAACACAACCATCTCCAGCCTCCTTCTCCTGCAGAATAGGTAATTGGCGATGCAAGGCAAGGTTGTGCAACATACAGTATGCCACGATGATCTGGCAGACCTTCTTGGGTGAGTAGCACAGGGATCCACCTGTTAGATGGAGGCAACAAAACATGGCCTTCAGGAGGTCAAAGGTCCTTTCTATAATCCTTCTTGTTTGCCCATGTGCCTCATTGTAACATTCCTCTGCCCTTGTCCTGGCATTCCTCACAGGGATCATAGCCATGAGAGGTTGGGGTAACCAGAGTCACCTGCAAATATCGAGGGACAACTGTTAGCCACACACTCACCTTTAGGGCCAACACCATACCCATACACCAACATCCACTGGGTGGGTGCCAGGGCTCACTTATTAGCCACACCCTGAGCCTCTGAAGTTGGGCCATCACATTTGGGATGCTGCTTTTCCTCAGGATAAAGGCATCATGCACAGACCCAGGATACTTTGCATTGACATGGGAGATGTACTGGTCCTCCAGGCACACCATCTGGACATTCATTGAGTGAAAACTCTTTCGCTTGCTGAACACCTATTCATTTTGCCAGGGGGGGACAAATGCAATATGTGTTCCGGCAATTGCCCCAGTGATGTTGGGGTTATGTCCCATTGCATAGAAGTCTTTCACTGTAGCCAAATCCTCCACCTGGGGGGAAACAATGTAGCTGCACATATGTTTAATCAGGGCAGACAACACTCTGGTCAGCACTATTGGGAACATTGGCTGTGATATTCCTGCTGGCAAGCCTACTGTCACTTGGAAAGAGCCACTTGCCAGGAAATGGAGTACTGATAGGACTTGCACAAGAGGGGGGATCACGTTGGGTTGACCAGATATTAGGTCAGGCTCCCATTGGGCACACAGCTCTGTGATTGTGACCCTGTCAAGTCTATAAGTGAGGATAATGTGCCTGTCCTCCATTGTTGCCAAGTCCACCAGGGGTCTGTGCACTGGGGGGATGTTTCAATCTCCTATTCATTCGCAGCAGTTACAATCTATGGGGCAAAAGAGTGAGCAGCTGATCATTATCTCTACATTCCAAACACTACAGTTCGATGCATATTGTAATTGTAACATTATTTTGTTGCAGATGTCCAAATAGTGCATTTGTGTACTGTGATGCAGTTAGAATCCATGGCCTGCACCCCCCTGAAATGGCATCTGCCTGTCCTGTATGGAGGGACAGGTGGAAATGAGGTAATTCCGCTGACGTTGTGCTCCGTTGCGGGAGGCGGCCGAGAACAGCTGTGCAACTCCTCATTGGTAATCATTGGGCCCTATGGGGTACAGTGGCCAATGTTGATGTACGCTGGTGGTGACAGCACACACCGCCGCAGACGAGACCATCATTTTCTATCTGTGCACTCACTTGCTACCTAACCTTCAACAGGAGAGGAACTACACTGCAAGTGCTGCTGTGACCTGCGTCTGGAACCGACCATGGCTCATGTTACTAGGGAAAAGGCCCCTGCCTTCACCTCAGCAGAATTGGCGCGACTGGTGGATGGGGTCCTACCCCAGTACTGATTGCTGTATGGGCCTCCAGACCAACAGGTAAGTACACCATGAGTACGATGCATGGGGCGTGAGGGCATGGAGTGCTGTGTGTGAAGGCCTCATGTAGGGGAGAGTTGGTGGATGGGCCCTGGGCAGCGTAGAGCATGTATGGTGGGCCATGTCTGTGCTAATGGGGATGAGAAGGGGCCTGGTGGGCCATGAGTGTAACAGGCAGGATGGTCGGACTCATATCTTTCCCGGTGTCTATTTCCCTGCAGGTCAGCGCCCATCAAAAGAAGCGTATATGGCGTGCCATTGCTCGCCATGGACGTATGGACCCTGGGGGTCCACGGCAGGAGGAGCACCTACTGTAGCAAATGGTGGAAGGAGATACAGGGCAGGGAAGACATCAGAGGCCCAGCTGGGGATGGCCTCCCAACGAGGAAGGGGTGCCCGTCGAACCCTGACCCCCCTAATGGCCCGCATACTGGCGGTAGCCTATCCGGAGCTAGATGGGTGCATGGGGGCATCACGGCAGCCACTAGGGGGTGAGTACAGTGCCCTAATTTACAACTAACACCTGGTGGGGTGGTATCCAGGTGGGGGGTTTGGGCCCTGTGGGTGCCCCTAGGCCAGGCCTGGCATTGAATAGTAGGTCCCATGTTGGGCAGGATTCGGCTGTGAAAGTCCTCAAACCAAGCTAGTAGGTATCCACTACTGGGTAAGGGTCTGTGGGTCTCAGGTATGCTGCAATTTGCGTAGATGTCCCTATCCATGGGCTGGTGACTAACATTGTGACTGGTAGTGCATTGCCTAATGCGTAGGGCTGTTCCCTGTGTGTGAGTGTGTTGTACATGGCAACTGTGGTGTTGGTGCCACTATCAACCAAGTGTATCCATTGTCCCCCCTTCCCCCTTTTTGTTTTGTCACCCTGTCCTTATGTGCATTAGCAGCACCTGGCAGAGGAGCAGAAGCACCAGCGATGGAGGGAGCTGCATTCCACAGGACCCAGGAGGCTGAATCCACCAACGGTTAGGGCACCAGTGGGACGGAGGGCGAGGGTAGCATCACAGCAGAGACTGGAGGGGACAGTTCGGACATGGATTCCTCCTCCAATGGAAGCTCCCTGGTGGTGGAAGACACCTCTGTGCCCACCCCAGCTACAGGTACAGCTGCCACCCCCGTACCAGCAATGCCCTCTCAGCAGCCCCTCAGCGAATTTCCCGTGCCCGCTCACCCAGGAGGGTGGGCATCTCCTTCGCCCCAGGCACCTCAGGCCCTGCCCCAGTTAGCTCTGCTGCCCTGGGTGAGGAGGCTATTGACCTCCTGCGATCCATCTCTGTTGGGCAGTCAACCGTTGTGAATGCCATCCAGAGGCTGGCAGCCCAAATGCAACAGTCCAATGCATTTCTGGAGGGCATTCACACTGGCTTGGTGGCCCAACAGAGATCAATCCAGGCGCTGGCCTCCTCTCTGATGGCAGCCATTGTCCCTTTTTCCACCCTACCCCCTCTAACTTCCTCCACCTAATCCCATTACCCTCAACCCCAACTTATCCCAAGCACACAGACAGACGAGCAGGCACCCAGGACAATACACAGAAGTGGACATGGCAAACACAAGCACCACACTTCATCCCACAGGCACTCACACAAACAACATCCAGAATCAGACATACCAATATTCACTGCCTCCACTGTGTCCCCCTTCTCCTCATATTCCACCTTCCTCCCAGTTGTGTCTCCACTCACCCCTGCATGCACCACATCCTCATCCATTACCACCATCACCAGCACACCTATCAGTACACACCCCTCACTGGCAGTCACCACCCCCACATCCATGAAACGTCCCCTGTGTCCTCTCCTACTGTGTCTGTGCCACCTCCTCCCAAAGTACATAAACGTAAGCACTCAGACACCCAACAGCCATCCACCTCATAACAGCATCCAGGCCATGCACCTGCACCAAACACAGCAGACTGACACCTCCTACCGCCACTCCCTCTTCTTCCACTCCCAAACCATCTCCCTTTTCCCACCCTAATGTCCCTAAGAAGCTTTTCCACACCAACATTGACCTCTTCCCTAGCCCCCTGTCACTCACATAGGCCAGGGTGGTCAAAACCCAGGCAAGCACCTCAGCCACCCAGTCCACAGGCACAGTAGTGTCCCCAGCTACTCCAGGTGGGAAAGGATCCCGGCCTCCAGCCAGCCAGACGGAAGGGGTGCCTGCCTCAAGTGTGTCAAGGAAGGGCAAGGAGTCAGCCCCATCTGCAGGAAGGAAGGGAAAAGAGGCAGCCCTAGCTGCAGGATGGAAGGGCAAGGAGTCAGCCCTAGCTGCTGGAAGGAAGGGCAAGGAGGCAGCCCCAGCTCCTGGAAGGAAGGGTCAGGGGCCTGCAACAGCAGGCAGTAGAGACAAGGGACCTGGTGCTGGGACTCAGTTGGAGCCCCGACCACCAACCATGGTGGTGCAGCCGTCCGAGGCTGCAGGGGATGGGCTTGAGCCTCCCCCCACCACTGCCAGCTCAGCAACCAGCAGCAGCAGCCCCAGTGGGCAGCCATCCAAGGGTGCAGGGGATGGGCTCGAGCCTCTCCCCACCACTGCCAGCACTTCTACCAGCACCGCCACCAGTAGCATCAGCCCCAAAGGCTGCAGGGGATGGGCTGGCGCCTCCCCCCACCACTGCCAGCACTGCCACCAGCAACAGCAGCCCCAGTGGGCAGACATCTGAGGCTGCAGAGGATGGGCTGGATCCTCACCCCACCACGGCCAGCTCGACCAGCAGCAGCACCACTGCCACCACTGAGCAGCCGTCACCACCGGCAAACAGTGTGTAGTCCTGCATTGATGGGCTGTTGTGTGGCTTGGCCCCTGCTAATCCTGTGGGCATAACACCCAGGTGAGAGACTGTGACCTTGCACTCCCCAAGATCTGCATCACAGGACACAATGACCCCTCCAGAACCAGTGGAGAAGCCATCCACTCACCCCATCCTCCGCGGAATGAAGAGAACAGGGCACAATGCCCCCTCCAGAGCCAGTGGAGAAGGCATCCACTCACCCCATCCTCCCCAGAATGAAGCTCACAGGGCACAATGCCCCCTCCAGAACCAGTGGGGAAGCCATCCACTCACCCCTTCCTCCCCAGGATGTAGAGAACAGGGAACAATGCCCCCTCCAGAACCAGTGGAGAAGCCGTCCACTCATCCCATCCTCCCCAGGATGAAGCTCACTGTGCACAATGCCCCCTCCAGAATCAGTGGAGATGCCATCCACCCACCCCATCCTCCCCAGGATGAAGAGCACAGGGCACAATGCCCCCTCCAGAACCAGTGAAGATGCCATCCACTCACCCCATCCTTCCCAGGATGAAGCTCGCTGGGCACAATGCCCCCTTCAGAACCAGTGGAGAAGTCATCCACTCACCCCATCCTCCCCATGATGAAGTTCTCTGGGCACAATGCCCCCTACAGAACCAGTGGGCAAGTCACCCACTTGAGAGACTGTGGCCTTGCACTCCCCAGGACCAAGAACAGGGCATGTTGCCCCCTCCAGAGCATGTGGGCAAGTCACCCACTTGAGAGACTGTGGCCTTGCACTCCTCAGGGCCAAGCACAGGGCATGTTGCCCCCTCCAGAACCAGTGGGCAAGTCACCCACTTGAGAGACTGTGGCCTTGCACTCCCCAGGACCAAGCACAGGGCATGTTGCCCCCTCCAGAACCAGTGGTGTTGTACCTTCTTCCGGCTGAGGTGCCCCCCCATTGCCCATCCCCCTGAGGTGGCTGGCTATTTTGACCTGATGCCCCTGCAGTGTTCTCTCCGTGTTGTTGCAGGAGTGAGGTGGGGCCTTGGACTTTGTGATGTGGCCCTGTAGCCCACGAACATTGAGGACTGGGCAGTGTCCCTTGATTTGTGAAAATGTATATACTTTTTTATTTGAAAGCATGTATTCCTATTATATTTATCTTGTTACACTCTTTTTTACTCTATTTTAGTTGTCCTTGTATCATTCCTGGGGGGTACGGGGTGAATATGTAATGTTAGTGCATTTGCTTGTGTGTATGGTGTTGGGGGTGGGGGTGTTGCATGTGTGTGTCACTCTCTTTTGCCTACGCCCCACTGTGTGCTACGCGGCAGCACTCACCGTGGTAGTCTTTGCCAGTGTTGGTGTTCGTAGTGGAGCAGAACGTAGAAAAGCATGGGGAACACATGCAACTCGGGCTCCATGGCGGCGTGGTTCTTCCTTAAGTCTCCAGAGGCGTTTCCCTTCTGTGCAGTGTTTCCGCCTGGCTTTTGATGTCGTTGCTACTGCCCTGGAAAAGGTGGAGGATTGGTGTGTCATTATACAGTGGGTGGAACATTGTCTTCCTCCTGGCAGTAGGCGGTTACCGCCGTGGTGCCTGTTGATTTCGCCCTGGCGGTCGGTGTGTTAAAGTGGCTGTCTGGTGGTTTCCGCTGTGGTTATAATTTCATATTTATTACCACCGGCATGTTGGTGGTATTACTGCCACTATATCACCGATGGCCAGGGTTGTAATGAGGGCCTTAGTGTTCTATGTCTCTTACAGGAATGAGTGATAGAGAACATTGATGTTTCACAATCATTACTTGTTAGAAATGGGTTTCTGGTTGGCTCGGGTATACACCTAAACCAGGCAGAACCCACTTAATCTAGTCAGGGCAAGAGAGTTACACCTCCAAGATAACCCCTGCTCACCCCCTTGGTAGCTTGGCACGAGCAGTCAGGCCTAACCCGGATGCAATGTGTAAAGCGTTTGCACAACACACCCAACACACATGACGCAATAAATACACCACAAAGGAACTCAAACAAAGTTATGGAAAAATAAACTGTATTGCACAAAACATAATTATTACACCAAACATTACATATCAGTAATACCCTGCTACCTTAGCAGTTGTCAGAATGTTACACAGGTTACTAATACTCTGCTGGAATAAGCAGTAGTCATAATAGAACACACGGGCACTCAGGATTCTGCAACATAAGCAGTAGTCAGGAATCACATGAAGAAAGAAATGCATTTGTCATAAAAGTATCATACATGCCTAAATCAGGAACATCATAAGCCCATATGGCAAGTAATCAACACATAACAGCATGTACGGCCCTTAAAAGGGCACATCAGCTCATAGATGGTCCAACAAAGGACACAGGCTAACCTAAGTAATCCACCATGTCCATATAAGGAACATGGGTAGTCATATGTTCTGGGAGAGTACCTGTTTTTCAGCTGCCAAGGCACCTCTAGTGACGTGATGGGGACACAGGGGTCCCCGGCGCTCCCTGCACAAAACGGAAGGGTGTGTGTTGATCCTGGGGAGAGGGGGGTGGCATGCACCCCCTCAGGTTTGGTGTAAACTGTAAACTTCGCACTTGTATAGCGCACTACTCACACGTTAGAGTCTCAAGGCGCTGTACGCATACTGCTCTGGAACCCCTGGCTTTTCCCTGTGAGGCACCCACTCCTGGACAGCTCCAGGGTGAAGGTAGGCATCCAAGCACTGTGAGGGCCGTTGTGGAGATTAAGCAAGCTATTGCCCAGAGTTACAGAGTGGGACCCGTTAATTTGATTAGGCACCGAAGCAAGAATTATCTGGTCCAAGGGAATTGAGCCCAAGACCCCCGAGGTGGGAATTGAACCCTTGTCCCATGCCAGATCTCTGCACCAGGGTCTGCTGCTCTAACCATTGTGTCACACTTCTCCACTCCACTGGGGTGTCAGGGCCGCTCCTGGGACCCTCGCCTAAACGGGCACTGACAATTATGGGGGCCCCTCTCACGGGTCCCAACTGACACTCCTTGGGGGGGGGGGGGGACGAAGTGAAGCTAATGAGGCTGGGGTGTCCAAACCCCAAAGGCAGTGGCCGGGGGGCAAGGAACTCCCTTGCCGCCCCCAGCCCTGCGGTCCTGCAGGCAGATGCCCGTGTCCCAGTGCTAGGGCAACTGTAATGAGCCTGGGTTGTGGCAGTGAATCTCCTCCACTGCACTGCACTAAGATGCACAGGGGAGGCACAGAGAAGCGCTCTCTAGGTGCTGTACATTAAAAAGAGAAGCACTCCTCGTGCTGGTTAGTTGTAGAGGTCAGGGGCCATAGCACCCTGCCCCTGGAGACAGAAGAGGGGGGAAGCACAGGGCTAGCAGGCCCAACAACAGGCCAGCACAAGGGATGCAGATGGTGGAATTTCCTCTTAGTGACCTAGCAGGTCACAAGTCAGCACAGCAGCCGCAGTCCAAAGTGGGTCCTGGTGAGTCCATTCAGCAGCGCTCTGTGCCTAGTTCCAGAAGTGTCTTTTGTATCCCAAGAATGTCTAAATTGTGGGGAAATTCTCCTGTACTTATACTCAGTTTTATCAAGCCTTTGCAATGGAGAGGAGAGGGGGTTTCAACCAGCTACAACTTGTTCTGGGAGTGTCCCCTCTGTCCGCTAGCACAGGCTCCAAACATCAGTTGGGGGTAAACAACCCTTTTTTGTGAGGTCAGGGCACAGCCTTTACAATTGCATGGGTGCCCCGCCTCTCCCTTCTCTCAGCCCAGGAAGACTATTCAGTATGCAGGTGCATCTCTGTGACACCTCCACCCTCCCTGTGTACAGGCTGTATGAAAAGTATGCACAAAGCCTAACTGTCACTCTGCCCAGACATGGATTGAAGTCAAGCTGCAAAACACCAGAGACATAAGCACAGAGAAATGCTCACTTTCTAGAAGAGGCATGTCTGTAATGATAATTAAAAAATCCACCTACACCAGTTAACAGCATTTCTTACTACCATTGCAACCATACCAAATGTGCCTACGCTACCTCTCATAAATCAGACAATACCCCTTAGACATCAGGCAGGGCATTTCCAATGCAATCCTATGAGAAGGCAGAACTCACAGCAGTGAGAAACCAAATAGGCTGTTTGTCACTACCACACAACCAGACACATGTCTTGCCTTTTACATACACAGTACTCTGACCATAGGGCTAGCTAGGGCCTACCATAGGGATGACTTACATGTAGTATAAGGGGAGTTCTGGGCCTGGCAAGTAAATTTAGATGCCAGGTCCCTGTGGCAGCAAACTGCACACACAGGTCCTGCACCAGCATGCCTGAGACAGGTTTGAAGGGCTACTTCAGTTGGTGGTGGAAGCAGCGCTGCAGGCCCATTAGTAGCATTTAATTTACAGGCCCTGGGTATAGAGATATCACTTTACAAGGGTCTTACAGGTAAATTAACTATGCCAATTAGGTATAAGCCAATCATACCAAGTTTACAAGGAAGAGCACATGCACTTTAGCACTGATTATCAGTGGTAAACTGCCCAGAGTCATAACGTCAGCCAAAAAGGGTCAGAAAAATAAGGAGGAGCGGGCACAAAGTTTCAGGAATGAGCCAGTAAAAAGGGCAAGGTCCAACATTACTCATGCAATTATCTCATTAAAAAAACACCAAGTGTAACGTGGAGCTATCATGTCTATCTTAAGAACACTTTAAAGCCAGTTTTGCCTTATCTGTGGTAAAAGCATAACCTTGCACTTCCTGATTAAACACTTGCTGGTCTATAAGTGCAGAATGTTTGAGGTCTGAGTCCTGAAATGTCTAAGTAAATTTGATCAGGTACTGGAAACGTTAAAAGCCTGGAAATTGTGGTATAAAAATAGGGTTTTGTTTATATCTGTTTAGTTAGAGCACAAAGCTACCAGTGCACTCTTTCCCTCTTAAGAGATACCAGTCCACACATCCAGTCAGATCAGTACACCAGGGCATCCAGTTTGTATTTCAGTTTCTGAGGATAAGAAGTAGGGCTGCCCTAGAGGAAGCTGCTAAAGTAAGGAATGCCTTGATGACACACTTCTTTTTTTTGTCCTCATATAACTATGGATACATATAACCTTTCAATGTCTCCTCTCTTTTAGCACCTGCTTTCCCATTGTCATTTACTCATGCACAGGCTCTCAGCCCTGTGCCACAAAATGTGTCAAGATGAAATCATCGGACACATTCTTTCTTTTCCCTTATCCACTGTTCAACCGGTGGCCACAACCAATCCTTTTTAGGGTTGAGCACAAAGGGTTCTGTCTCTAGTGTAATCTTTCTGTGGGCTTTTATCCATGCTCATGTCATGCCCATCAGTGTGGTTGGTTTGTGGGCTTGCCTTTTAAAATTCGCTTGATTTAATTAGTGAAAGGCATGAGTACATCATGCCTTTTCTGGTGTTTTGACCACGTTGAGTGCACCGGCCAACTACTGAAAACATACGTGGCTCCATGTTTTCCGAATGGTTTCTGGACTGCTTTTTCTCTTTATTTTGTAGTCAGCGTGATCTCGCTGGGCAGTAGTCAAGCACTTCGCCTGACATCGACCCTGTTACATGGATATTTGCACTTTTGCTGGTTACATGGATAATTGCACTTTTGCCGATACGTTTCACTGTGAGAAAACTACTGTTTCCTTTTGTGTGTCTGCTTTGTTATTACGGCAGCCATTGGCTCGCTTATGTGAAACTGTTTTACTTTTCATTTTCAGTTTATGTGGCACGAAAAGTCTGGTTAGTTATGTAAAACTATTTTACTTTTCATTTTCAGTTTACATGACAAGAGAAGTCCGGTTAGGAGATTACAATGCTAACAGCTTTAACTCGAACAAGCGCGAGACCCATTGCTTTGCAAATGCTTGTTGACATTGCAACATCTAGAACGTCCATCTGCATGACGGACATTTCCCACTCTGATATTGTTGGAGATTCCACTTTTAATCACTTTTACTAATCTCCCTCCTTGCTGACAGAACCAGGTACAGAATCAATATTTTCTCCTCCACATTCCACCTGCTTTGACTTCCTCATCTGTGATACCAAAGAAGATTATGGTATGGCTTATCTTGATTTCTTTTCCAAAATTGCATTCATAGCCTTATCCGCATCTCCTCAATACTTCACCAACTTTGAACAGTTGAACATTGTATGGATGTCATCGGCTGCTGCCAGGCCACATCTTCTGCAACCCGTTTTTATTTTGCCCTTAACCTTGGAACATTTGCCTGAGGTCCAGTGGCATCTGTGCAGAGGAAAGAGATGGTTCCTTCTTAATAGAGCAGGTCTGACATTACCATAAAGCAGACTCAATGATGCTTGCCTTCTATCTTTCAACTCCAAACGTGGAAAGTCATTCTTCCTGTCCTCGTGTGGTGGTTTCATCTTCAAGTCCACTGCTGTAACCAGCTCCAATACCACACTGATACCACCTTTTTATTGAGACTAGTGTGTTGCAGTTTTGTCTCCACCGTAGTAACACTACACTCTGCCCACTCCTGACATTTTATCTATGATGACCATTGCATGTACTTGAAGAGGGAAAGAGGGCCCTCTGATTATGAGGCATTATGTTGCCTCCTGCTACCAAATCGCCCCAGTATTGGATCTTATCCCTCCTGACTGACAAAGAAAGCTCATCCTTATAACACTCTGGCTGTCCAGGTGAGTCCCAAACTGAAGTGAACTCACTGTATTAAGGAATCCCCAAAATCAATCTAACTTCACACCATAGTCGAGCTGCCATCTGAAGTACCTTCGGTCTTGCTTTCTTAAAAAATCTAGGTGAGCCAAACTTGTTTAAAAGCACTCCTCTGCTTTGCTCTTTACTATGCACTTCAAATATCTCACCAATTGTATCATCACCCTGCCTGTCTTTCAGCATTCTGCAGTTTTCACCTGAAAAGCCCAGCAACATAGCTACAGGTCCGGCAATACTAAACCTCCTTTCGTAAACTTTTTCCTTCACTTCCTCCATGCTATTCTAGTCTCTTTATCAGCTCCTACAAAGCTAATTATGTTACCCAGTGCTTTTTTTCAGGGTCTCATTTACAAAGGTCAGAGATATGCAATTAAACAAGAATTTGAATTTTGGGTGGATTATCATTTTTGCTAAGTTTGTTTGACAATATAAAGTCAGAGAGTGATTGATCCATTTTTTCAACAGATAGCTACCTTCTTTCATAACTCTAGTCAAGTTAACCACACGGTAGCTTCCTCAAGTCCCTTGTCAACTATAATTCCAAGTACCTCATCGTTTCTCACTTTTCTGGCCCCTCCCAGGTATAATTCCAGTTCATTACCTCAGTTTCCCATTCTTTCACATGGTACCCTGAGAGTGAGCCAAATGCGACCACTTCCTTCTTGATCTGCTCCATTGTCTCATCTACACTAGCTGTATACACCAGGAGGTCATCAGCATATAATGCTACCTTCATCTCAAAACCTTTACAGTAGAAAGGAACTATGGGCCTGATTACAACTTTGGAGGACGGTGTTAAACCGTCCCAAAAGTGGCGGATATACCACCTACCGTATTACGAGTCCATTATATCCTATGGAACTCGTAATACGGTAGGTGGTATATCCGTCACTTTTGGGACAGTTTAACACCGTCCTCCAAAGTTGTAATCAGGCCCTATGTTTTTATTCAGTTGCAAACTTTGCTCTAAAGGCTCTTTCTAGATGTTGAACAAGAGCGGAGGCAAGGGGCAGCCCTGCCTGGTGTCTGTTGCTATGCTCACCTGCCCTGTTAGCTCACCATTCAACATAATCCTTGCTTTCAGTGCCCTATTGGTTAGCTCTTTGATCCTGCAAAATGTTTTACCCAGGCCCACATGATTTAGAACTTTCAACAAATAACTGCAATTTATCTGATCATAGGCTTTGACTGCTTCAAGTGTTATCACTGCTAGTTGTGCTGAGTTCCCGACTACCATACCTATAGACCCCAATAGCAATTGAGTTAATTCCCTCAGTTACCTTTCAGGCATAAGCCCTTTTTGCTCTCCATCAATCAATCATCCTACACGTTGAGCCAGTCTCTTCACCATCACTGCAGCAAAGACATTGGTGGTCATTCTGACCCTGGCGGTCTTTGACCGCCAGGGCGGAGGACCGCGGGAGCACCGCCGACAGGCCGGCGGTGCTCCAATGGGGATTCCGACCGCGGCGGTAAAGCCGCGGTCGGACCGGCACCACTGGCGGGCTCCCGCCAGTGTACCGCCGCCCCATTGAATCCTCCACGGCGGCGCAGCTTGCTGCACCGCCGCGGGGATTCCGACCCCCCCTACCGCCATCCAGATCCCGGCGGTCGGACCGCCGGGATCCGGATGGCGGTAGGGGGGGGTCGCGGGGCCCCTGGTGGCCCCTGCAGTGCCCATGCCACTGGCATGGGCATTGCAGGGGCCCCCGTAAGAGGGCCCCTACATGTATTTCACTGTCTGCTGCGCAGACAGTGAAATACGCGACGGGTGCAACTGCACCTGTCGCACAGCTTCCACTCCGCCGGCTCGATTCCGAGCCGGCTTCATCGTGGAAGCCTCTTTCCCGCTGGGCTGGCTGGCGGTCTGAAGGCGACCGCCCGCCAGCCCAGCGGGAAAGTCAGAATGACCGCCGCGGTCTTTCGACCGCGGAACGGTAATCTGACGGCGGGACTTTGGCGGGCGGCCTCCGCCGCCCGCCAAGGTCAGAATGAGGGCCATTGTTTTCACAGTTTAAAAAAGATTTGCCTTTGTGACTCACATCTCTCTGCATACATATTGGGTTTTAAAATCAAGCTAACAGTGGCCTCAATCTGTGTTTCCTGAATCTGGTCCTTACCAGGCAAACGTTTGTTGAAAAGAACTTTCCATACTATCACTTCCTCCAAATTTACCTATAACTCCATTGATAACCGATCCTGTCATGGTGCCTGTGCTTTCTTGCTAGATCTCAAAACTATAATAATTTCCTCTTTACTAATCTACAGAGAGAGAAACTGCTGCTGTTGTTCATCACTTAGTTTCTTCAACTTCTTCTTTCCTAACCACTTCCTACTTTGCACATTGTCTGGTGACCTTCTTTCCTGATACAAGTTCCCAAAAAAACTCAAAAAAGCTCTACCAATCATCTTTACTGTGTTCTTGATGTCCTTGGAGCTTACTTCCTTGATTTTGTTTATGAAATTGAAATTCCTGTTCTGATCTGCCTTAGCCTCCTATACCAACATTCTTCTGTATTTCTCTCCATACTCAAAACGACTAAGCTTCCTTGTATCCGACTTCCATACATACTGCTTTTCAATTAGCACTTTCAGTTCATCCTGTGCATCCTAAATCCCCACCCCTTGATTTCTTCCTCCACATCTCACCTGGTGCCCTCTGGGAAACCCTCCACTCTACCTCCCATGACATTCCTACATCAAGATGGAGTTTTGCCTGTGGGGCACTTCCTATCCACATGTTCTCTTTATAGTGGACCTATTACTTTTCCTTCCCATTTTTACACTCTGAATAAGCTGATCCACCTCCTCCACCTCCCTGAAGTTAAGCACTTTTTAAAAATGCAGAGAATGTCATCTGGGTTTTTGCTCCCATCTCCTTCAGCTCCTCTGCCTTCTTCCCCAGCTCTCACTGCCTATCCTGAGTCTAATTACTGAGGTCAAATCTTATGCTAAAATTCATCCCTATACCTGGAGTGACTGAGCTTTAAGAGCTGCACCCAGTTTTTGTTCCATCACATTAAATGTCAGAAGGTTCACCAGAATCTTCCTTGGTTTTCTCAGTCCCTGACCCAACTTAAAGGTGTCTCTATGGAGTCTCTGAATTTCATGGGTGAGATCACAACAGGCCATTGAAAAGGTCAATCATAAACATCTTCAGGTCCCCCTTCCACTCCTTCTGCCAGACTCACATTTCTTAAGTTGTTCCTCCTTGCATTATTCTCTTCTCTCCTCTCTCCATCCTATCTCGCAGTTCCTTATTTATTTGATTCATAGCCTGAATTCCTGAAGCATTTGATTCTGTAACCTTGCTAAACTCTTCAGCATCTTTCTCTAATGCCTCAGTTCTCACTGACACATTATCTAGCTTCTTCTCCAGTGCCTTATACTTCTCTTGTTTCTTGTTTTGGTTTTCCATTGAGATCTGAAAACCCCTCATAATTTCTAAAGAGATATTCTACAACATTGTGTGAATCCCAGCCTCCATACGCTCCGCTTTCCAGAGACACTTCTCACCTCTCTTTCCCAACATGTTGCTCCTGACCCCTCCTGCTGGTCCTGGCTCCTGTGAGAGTATATCTCACACCCCCCAACCTGAAACATAGCAAAATTGTTAACCACCACACAATCAAACAGCTACTGGGTCTTCTTCTCTCCTTAATCCCTCAGTTGGCTGCTGTATTGAAGCTACCTTAGTCCTTACTATTTTTTCCATCATCAGATCATCCCCTCTGATATGTCTTATCCCTTAACTGACCATTCCTGTCTTCCTCTCTTCTTCCTTCTCCCTGCTTAACCTTTAACATCCTTTTTGACTTATCTTAAAAGAAACAACTTTAAGAACAGAGTTATCTTGATTTGAGTGTTTTTGGCTGTTTCTCTCTTTTTCGATGCCCCTCTGATATTTTTTGGGACTTTACAGCCTCCTGTCTACTCGCTTCACCTAATGTCCCATCTCTGCTTCCTCATAGTCCTTGAATTTATCCAGTTTGAACTCCCACGCTTTTCCAGACCTCAAACTGTACCTACAAGACTCCTGTGAACCCTTTGCCTTTTACTCTGTCCCCTTACTCCGCCCTCGTGAATGCCCAGCAGCATGAATTCTATGTTTCTGTGCGGTAAGGCGGGCGTTTGGGCATGCGTTTTTTATATTTTTCATGGGTTTTCCTCATTGAGGGGCCTATTACGGATTATTTTTTGATTGGTGGTCTGAGAGGGCGTTTTAGCCCTTTTCAACCTCGGAAACGTGGAGTCGGGCATTTCTTATGTTCCATCATGTCGGGGCAGATGGATGCGAAATGAAGGAGGGTTATGTTTTCCTCTTCTGAGGAGGGGTGGGGTTCCTGTGCAATTGCAGTCTACTAGAGTGGCCAGGGGTGATGTGGCTGGTACTGCTCCGCTTATGTCTCGTGAGGAGGTTCAAGAGATGATTGAGGTGGCAGTTTCAAAGAGCTCTCCAGGCTGGGGCTGTCCGGTCGAGTCGTCCCTCTACTGCTCCCACCTCCATGAAGGCTGCTGGTTCATCTTCATCAGAGGAGGATGTTCCTTCTACTTCTGCTGGGGGCAAATATGTGTCTTGTGAGGAGATGTGGAACATTCTGCCTCACGTACGGGACAATTTGGATTTTCCTGCTTTTCAGCCTGCAGGGGACGGTTCTACCTTATTTCCTCAATATGTTACTCATTCTCGGTTTGCTATGCCTTTCCTGGGGCCAGTAAAGGACATGGTTTTCCAGGAATGGAAGGAGGTTGGCAAAGCCCAGGTTCCGCATTTTCTCCAGAAATTGTATTTGCTGGAAGGAGAGGATGCTCTGCCTCCTTCTATGCATTTAGATTCCATGCTGGCTACTTTGATTGGTAAAACAGCTGTCAATCCTGAAGACTGTACTCTTTCTGATGCCACTGATCGGAAGTTGGACTCTGGTATGAAGAGGGCTTTTTCAGCTGGAAATTTGACTCTTCGGGCTGGTATTTTTACGGCTTATTCTGCGCAGTCCTTGGTTCAGGACTTTGACAAACTTGCTGTGGCTGTGCAGGATGGGTTGCAATGTTCTGAATTACTCTCCCTTTATGGAACAACAGGCCCGTGTATTAGCTGATTTTCTTCGGATATTATCCGCTCTTCGGCTATGGTTTCTGGGGCAGTGATTGGAATGGGCAGGTCTCTTTGGTTGCGGCAATTGAAGACTGATCCTGGGAAGAAGGCGGCTCTCCTGAGACTTCCTTTTGAGGGACAGGCTCTGTTTGGGGATCAATTGCCTGCAATGATTTCTAAAGCCTTTAAGAACAGCAGGCATGCCTTTCCTTATAAGGGAAGGTCCGCATCGGGCAAGGGGTGGAAGTCGCACTCCAGTTCCTCGCCCAAGTTTGTTCCTCGGTCCTCTTCTTCTAGGAAGTGTAGGTTTCAGCCTAGGTTTTCTCCTAAGAGATCAGTTCCCTCGGCGAAGTGGACTCCCAAGAAGGGTTACTGACAATCAAGGTTTTGGAGAGTGGCCAGTGGGAGGAAGACTGAGGCATTTTCTGTCCGAATGGAGAAAGGATGTTACTGATCAGTGGGGCCTGAACATTGACAGAATGGATACTCCATAGAGTTCGATCTTGTTCCTCCAGACACTGGGATTCGTCCAACTCCTTTACCTATGGAAGAAGGCAGGCGAGGGGCTTTGGTGGAAGGAGTCCAAACTTTGCTGTTCAAAGGAGCCATTTGCCGCCTGTGGCGGAATGGGGAAAGGGGGCTTATTCTGTTCTGTTCCTTGTTCCAAAACTGACAGGGGGGTTTTGTCCAGTCTTGAATTTCAAATGGGTGAATTCTTGGATCAAGACTTCCGGATGTTGTCCATTCAGGATATTCTTTCTCTGATTTTTCCAGGGGATTTTTTGTGGTTTCTGGATCTTCAGGATGCTTAGCTCCACATGCCTGTCGCAGTTTCTTCTTAAAGGTTTCTGTGCTTTGCAATAGGCCCAGATCATTTTCAGTTTTGTGTTCTTCCCTTTGGCCTGAAGTCCGCTCCCAGGATGTTCATGAAAGTGCTGTCTCCTATCGTGGTGCTTCTGCATGCGGAAAGAGTGTTTGTGCATCTTTACCTGGACGATCTGTTGATCCAGGCTCCAGACGCAAATCTCATGAGGTTTCATGTGGAAAGGGTCTTGGGGGTCCTCCAGGGTCCTCTTACAGATTGGGGTTCCTTTGTCTCCTCCGGTGCCTGTGGTGCTGACAACTGATGCCAGTCTCTCGGGGTGGGGGCATGGCTGGGGTCAGAGCAGTTTCAGAGATTTTGGTCTCTGAGCGAATTGGGGAGATCCTCAAATTGGAGGCAGTTGGCTGCAGTCTGGCTGGCTCTGGGGCATTTCAAGCGTTCTTGCAAGGGGAGGCGGTGTTAATCCAGACGGACAACTTGGTGACCAAGTCTTATATCAACAGGCAGGGGGGACCAGGTCCCACTCTCTGAATTGGGTTGCTCTGGCCCTTTTTTTATGGGCTTAGCATTCGGATCTGTCTCTTTGGGCCACCTACATTCAGGGGCGGACAATGTTCTGGCAGATCATTTGAGCAGGGTCATTCCTATCCCCCGGGATTTCTGCCTTCGGGTGTCTCTGTTCTGTTGTCTGGTGCGGAAATAGGGTCATCCAGTTGTGGACTTGTTTGCATCCTTGGAAAATGTGAAGGTTGATGAATTTATGCTCCCGGTCTCGGTGTCCTCAGACATTGGCAGTGGACTGTCTGACGTGTCAGTGGCCGCAGGGTCTTCTTTATGCATTTCCCCCTTTTCAGTTGATCTGATCCTTTCTTGTCCAGGTCCGGCAGGTGATTTGATCGCTCCCCATTGGCCTTGTGCAAATTGGTTTCCTCTGCTTCAGAGACGGAGTGGGCTCTTCCTCTCCATCTATCTCCTCTGGCGTTTCCTTGTCTCTTCCGGGGATCCTTGCAGAGGCTGCACTTGACGGCTTGGAGGTTGAACGGCGGGGTATGACTGGACTAGGGGTTCCTGGTCCTTTGGCTTTGACTTCTAGGCGTAAATCCACGTTGCATTCCTATGGATGTCAGTGGAAGTTTTTTTCCTCGTGGTGATTGGGGCAGCATATTGACCCTACGGTGGCTTCTCTGTTTGTGATCATGCAGTGTTTGCAGGATGGGGCACGTATGGGGTTGTCGGTGGTTATGTTTCGAGTACAGTGGGTGGTGATCCAAGCCTTTTCGGGTCTTTGGCGAAATTTGGACGATAAAGGTTATTTGATGCCAAAATATTTTCAGGGTCTGGTGAATGTATTTCCGAGACCTGTGCGATCTTTTCCTGGCTGGAATCTCCAGTTGGTGTTAGATGTGTTGCTGGACCCTCCTTTCGAACCTTTGGGGGACATTGATTTAAAGCATTTGACGTTGAAGACTAGTTTGTTGGTGGCTATTATTTCGGCCAGGCATTTAGGGGAGTTGGGTGGGTTATCCTGCTCTTTTCCTTTTTGCAAAAATGTTCCTGATCGGGTTGTGCTGGCTCCTGTTCCCTCTTTTGTGCCTATGGTTAGTTCGGCTTTTCATGGTTGACAAGAGGTGATTCTCCCTGCTTTTTGTCCTGACCCTTCCTCAGAGGAGGAGGTCAGATTACATGCTTTGGATGTGCGGCGGGCCTTGTTGTGTTATTTGAAGGTGGTTGCTTCATTTCATAAAGGGGATTCTTTGTTTGTAAATTTTGGTCCTGCTCAGAAAGGCAGGAAACCTTCTACTGCTTCCCTGAGTTGCTGGATCCGGTTGATGGTGCTGTTGGCCTATGATTTGAAAGGGGTGGTGCCTCCTTCAGGGATTCAGGGTCGTTCCATTCGGGGTATGGCTGCTACTGTAGCTGAATTGCATAGTGCATCAGTGGTGGAGAGTTGTAGAGCCGCTACTTGGGCGTCTCGGTCCACTTTTGTGAGACACTACCGAATTGGTGAATTGGGGTGTTTGGAGTCTGTTTTGGGGCACAGGGATTTGTCCTCTATGAAGGAATAGGGGTCTTTCTATGTCTGGGCTGGTTGTAATTAAATATGTTTTTTGTGCATTGCAACTCAGTTGTCTGTCTCCTGTTTTACTTGCTATGTCTCATTGGTCATTAAGGAAGGTGAGGGAGGGACGGGAGGTAATGCGTCCATTACTTATCGTTAATGGCAATCCTCCTAGTCCTACTCCCTCGCCTTCTTTACAGTTCCCTCCCTCCCTCTGGTACAGGACAACTGAGTTGCCTTTGGCTTGTTTCTGTACAGGAGTGGGCGGGGGTCCTTTTAAAAAGAGAGGAGAGTGGTTTAGGTGAGGCAAAGGGGCCTCATGGGTCATTAAGGAAGGCGAGGGAGTAGGACTAGGAGTAATGCCATTAGCGATAAGTTATGGATGCAGTAATACACCTGTGCACCAGTCACAACTTTCCTGAATGAGCCTTGTGACTTTTGTAAAATGCTGCTATTTACCCATTGTGGAATGCTACATAGGTAAGAATTATGCACTATGGAAAGACAACTTGATTCTTAAATGCACATTCATTTTTCGTCTTTAATTTTTTTCCAATTGGAAAACACTTCCCCCCATGGAGTAATCAATTTCCCGACAGCCTCCGTAGACTAAGATTAATCTATTTCTCTTCCCATCCTGGAAGTGGAGTAGCACCAAGTGTTGGCTGGAGTGAGATGTTGTCCTTTTCCACAGCGAGAAATGGTTAGATAGGATTTTGTGAAAAGCCACAGTCTCACAAGTGTGTGGATGTTTACAAATTTACAAAGTAAACCACACTTTCGCATGGTGATTCCCCATCCCTTCCTTGTGGTTTATTTCAGTGAGCTTCTACGGACTCTTGGCGGAAAACTCTACCATTTATATCCATTTCTACCTACTAGTGATCTTATGCTCGATACCGAACAGCCATAAATGGAGTTATATTCAGCCACAAACAAAGCCTTACATCCGTAAATGTCTTTGTGAATTGGGCCCTTTATGTTTAAATATTTTGCACTTTAAAGCCTCAGTGTTTTAGTGCTTTACTAAAGAACATAGCATCATAAAAAAATTCTAACTTGTTTCCCTTACACTGCATGCCAAGTGCCACATACATATTATATACTCTAGCTACACACGCTTCATGAAGAAAGGCAGTCCTCACTGTTTATGAACCCCCAAACCGAAACATAAATATTCTTTAATGATAAAGTGAAAGGGATGTTGAAACATTGCCATGCTATCAAACTCATCGTGATTAGTCATACCCTGAGCATCACACACTGAGCAGTCAACCAGATGTTAAATTCTAAGCAAATTCTAAATCAATTAGAGATGCTGTGCAGCAAATCATGCCCCGCCATTTGATGGATGAAAGCCATAACGAGGGACGCATCCACATTGAACGCTGTGTATGAGCCCATTAGGTGGGCTGGCTTTCCTGACTTGACACTCTGATCTCAGCTCACACTGGATTAAAGTGCTGGTGAAAACGAGGTCAGAGTGCAGTCAATTGTGTGATTAGCTTATCAAGAGCGCTTTCGCTCAGAGTGCTACCCTCGCTGCTAGCAAGTGCGCTCATTGCATTCTAAGTCCCTTTCTCTCCTGGAGAGGAACGTCAGGCTGTGCATGTAAATAAAAGCAATCTCATTCCGGCTGACCAGATCCATCACAGAAACCAGGCATATAAGCAACATTTATAATAATAATTCTTGACTTTGAAGTACCTCGTCTTGACAAATCAATATAGCCGTCCTGGCGACATTAAAATATGTGAATTTAAGGGGAAGGTTTTCAAAGCAATAAATGCTGACTTTATTCAGTTTTAAGGTATTCGTTCCTTTCTTCTAATCTGATAACTTGCTCATTTTTTTTGTCAAAGATTAATGGGCAGAGTTTTTTCACGTCCCCTTAGCAAGAAGGGATGATCTGTTTAATATGCCCCCTGGTTACATGACAGGAGTGCCACGGCAGAGAACATACTGAAATCTCTATCTGTGCCAGTGCTTACATTTCACCGGTTGCTTATTTTTGGGTACCAGGACGTATTTTTCATACTCAGAGTTTGACCCAGAGCAAAAGAGTGAGAGAAAGGCAGAAAATAGAGAAAAACGTGGAGGAGAGGGAAACAGTGACAAATGGGAAAGTCGGGATGAAAAGAAATCTGCGAAATACATGGAGACAGGAAGTGCGCGACTATGGAAGAAAGAGGCATGAGGTGGATAAAGATTACGAAGCTTGGGACATTGTTCTTTTTTAAATAAATTAACCATTGGTCTGAACATAGGGTTTTTTCCTAAGTTCACAAGGCTGTGAACACAGTTTTGGTGTTATAGTTACTAATAAGCGCCTATTTTCTAAAATGTCTTAGCTATTCATGTTTCCAGTGCTAACTCCTCACACTGTAGTTCATTTTACAGAATGGCTTTAAAGTCTAAATTGAGATGTGATTTCTGAAATGTAAAAAAAAAATCATCAAACTTGGGTTCCAGAACAGAGGTAAAGGACGAAATCATGTTCACAGCAAGTACTCAGATAATGTTGGGGGCCCAGATGTACGAGACATTTTACCGGTTGAAAATGTCCCATCAGGCCATTTGCGACCAGTAAAATCAGTTTCCTATTTACCATCCCTATTTTTCGAGTCTGTAGCCTATTGCTGACTTTCAAAATGAGGTCTGTGAGTCAATTTTAGGAAGGGGTGTATAAAGGTTCTCTCTTCCAAATAGCGAGTCGCACTGGTATGTATGAATGTTTTGCCATCGGGAATGCGGTCGCAAAACATTCATATTTTACCAACTCCATGAAGGAGGTGGTAACCCATTCGCAAACGGGAAGGGGTCCCCAAGGGCACCTTCCCCTTTGTGAATGGGGTGCCAACATTTCTTCAGAGCAGGCAGTGGCAATGCCCACTCTAACAAAATTGAAAGAAAACTTTTCTTTTTCTTTTAAATGCATCCTGTGTTTCTTTAAGGAAAACAGGCTGCATTTTTTTCACAACTGCTTTATTTAAAAAGCAGTCACAGAAATAGTTGTCTGCTGACCCCAGCAGACCACTATCCCTGTGAGTGCCAGCCATTCCCAATGGGTTGCAAATTGTGACCTGCTTCATGAATATTAATGAGGTAGGACCCTTGCGACCCATTTGTAAATCGCAGACAGTGTCTTAGACGCGGTTGTACATCAGTCTTTGTGACTCGCAATTTGTGAGTCACTAAAATTGAAAATTATGAGTGGCAAACACTAAGGGCCAGATTTGCAAGAAACTGGTGCATCAGCTGAGATGCACCACTTTTCTTGCGTCCACCCTGTGCCCCCCTAACAACACAATGTGTATGCCATATTTACAATACGGTGCCCCATGCTGCATGTTAGGACAACAGCTTCACAATTTATCATGCTATTGTGGTACTCTGCAGGATTAGCGCCATCAATTGTGGAGCTACTCCTGCAAAATAAAAGGAGGCCAATTGAAAACAATGGGCACGTCATTTTAATGCCTGCTTTGAGCAGGCATTAAACACCTATTTCCAAAGGGAGAGGGTGTAACACCCTCTCTCAGAGGAAATCCTTTGTTCTGCCTTCCTTGGACTGGGCTGCCCAGGCCCCAGGGGCAGAAACCTGTCTGAGGGTTGGCCGCAACGGTAGCTGCAGAGAAAACCCCGGAAAGTTAGTTTGGCAGTAGCTGGGCTCTATGCTGGAGACCCGGGGATGCATGGAATTGTCCCCCCAATAACAGAATGGTATTGGGGTGACAATTCCATGATGCTAGATATATTACATGGCCATGTTCAGAGTTACCATTGTGATGCTATATATAGGTATTGAGCTATATGTAGTTCACACATGTAATGGTGTCCCCGCACTCACAAAGTTCGGGGAATTTGCCCCGAACAATGGGGGGGCACCTTGGCTAGTGCCAGGGTGCCCTCACACTAAGTAACTTTGAACCTAACCTTTACTAAGTGAGGGTTAGACATATAGGTAACTTATAAGTTATTTAAGTGCAGTGTAAAATCGTTGTGAAAGAAGGTGGATGTTATTTCACTCAGGCTGCAATGGCCGTCCTGTGTAAGAATTGTCTGAGCTCCCTATGGGTGGCAAAAGAAATGCTGCAGCCCATAGGGATCTCCTGGAACCCCAATACCCTGGGTACCTAGGTACCATATACTAGGGAATTATAAGGGTGTTCCAGTGTGCCAATCAGAATTGGTTAAATTAGTCACTAGCCGGCAGTGACAAATTTTAAAAGCAGAGAGAGCATAAACACTGAGGTTCTGGTGAGCAGAGCCTCAGTGATACTGTTAGGCACCACACAGGGAACACATATAGGACACAAACTTATGAGCACTGGGGTCCTAGCTAGCAGGATCCCAGTGACACATATCAAACACACTGACAACATAGAGATTTCACTATGAGCACTGGGCCCTGGCTAGCAGGATCCCAGTGAGACAGTAAAAACACCCTGGCATATACTCAAAAACAGGCCAAAAGTGGGGGTAACAAGGCTAGAAAGAGGCTACCTTCCTCAGATGGCCTCCTAAGACATCTTAACTGACTGGGTTAGCTTTAGTGAGCACTTGAGTGATAGCTTAAAGTTAGCAGTATGAATTGAGAGCTAGGGCTGGCCTTTAGCTAGCCGCCGCTCCTCTGCCACAGCAGAGGAGCATCACCCCCGCAAGCAGCCACAGCCACAAACCTTTAACAATAAAATGACAATAAACTTTGTTTATTATCATTGTATTATTTAAAGGGTGGGGACATGGGGGATGACAGGGAAGGGGGGGGAGTGCAGAGCAATCCCCCTCAATGGGCATGTATGTTTGGCTGGCCATCTCGGTCCACCCAAACACTGATGCGCACTGTGCTCTCTCCAACCCGGCACTGTGTTGCCGGGCTGGAGAAAGTAGGCACAGGCTCCCAGTTTGCCTGGGAGCACCCAGCCAGGGCACTCCAGCCAATCCTAACGCTGCTTTCATAGAGCATTAGGAATGGCTGCAGGGCAGGCTGGGAGCCTGTGCCTCTAGTGACCAGTAAAGAGGAGCGGTGGGCGCGGTGGCAAGACAGGTAAGTTATTTTTTTTAAATTAAATGTTTATTTTGTGTACCCCAGCTGCCACGCGATGCTCCACCCCTTCACCGCGCAGCGAGCCGTGACTGCCTTTGGCATATGTGAGCGGGACCATACCCAGGATGCAGACCTTTAGAGGGGGGCAAAAGCTGCCTGCAGCAGTCTCCTTCTGATGTAGCTCCAAAGAAAAGTGTATTTAAACTATTTTTAGAAGCTGCTGGTGTCCATGTCTGCAATTTAACAGTTTTTCTTCCTTAGCGCTCCTTTCTCCTGCCTCCCTCATCTTCCCCCAACTCTCCCCTTTTTTCAAAACATAGACAGTTAAAGAAGAGGAATAGAAGGTGACACCAGACTTGGTTTCGCCCAGGATGCTTTCTGAGCAAAGGCCAACACTGCTAAGAGCCTGGATTAGTTACAGCACAGTTACTACAGTTGTAGTTTAGATGTAATTACAGCCATTTGTTATTATTCATGAAAAAGTCTTGAAACCCTGGCAGTATGAAACATAGGTTAATAAATGATAGTACACTAGCTAAATCACATCAACATAATAAAGCAATGTCAAATTCAATTATATGTGGCTTTGTTGTATCTGTTAATTAAAACCATAAACGAATATTAAAAAAAAGAAGGTAATATATCCTTCAGGATTTGAACTGAACTTGATAATAGCCAAGTAAAACACAGGAATTCAGTGTCATAAAATCCTACAACTTTCAAACTGTTGTGCCGGTAAACTGCACATAACATAAGCCAAATCAATGTTACTCATTGGAGTGTTTAATCAATGAATTAATCAATGTAGGTTATTTCAGGGATATATTCATAAAACATGCATAAAAAAACAAAATACATTGTACTAAAAATCATATTGCAATAATTTTCAAATATTGTGTGTTTCAATGGACTGAGTAGGTCATGTATACCTGTGAACTAATCTGACCCCCTTGGAGCTTCCTCCCATACTATGCCACATACAGATATTTGCTCAGGCCAAAAACAAAAAGTTAATGAGTGTTTGATTTAAAAACCAGTGCAGGTAAGTAACTTACATTGGTGTGGTGGCACCGGGGTCCAGAGGCCTGAGGAGCCAACTCTGATTGTTGCTGTATTTTACAGTTCAAACAGCAGCTAGGAGGCCTTCTCCTACCTTGCAGTCAGGTACATGATACTCGGGCTGCGCCACTGTCTCATTCTTATGTAGTGACTTATACCCAAATTCAAATATAGTTGAAACAATTTTTTCAAGTCAGATGATATGCAGGACAGAAAAATAAAAAGTGATCCTAACTTTCCGCTGCACTACTGCACACATTACAAATTTCCGATTTCTCAAACACTAGAATCCATTTTCAAGTACAACTGTTGACAAGTAAGATACCAAACCTAAATTTGATAGACAAGGATTCTGCTTTTGTTGGATATATATCACCCATAAAAGATTTGAATCTAGGAGCGAGCTTACATTCCAAGAACGTATAAGTAATGCACCCACTCTCCGTATTCCTGAGACGTTTTCCATTACTTGGGACCAGTATTTTAGTTTTAGGGTATTCCTTGTGTTCCTCTTAATGGATTAAGGACACTACCAAATTGCTGCTAGGTCCAAAGAGTGTAAACACATTTTCACATAATCTAGTCTGCAGACCTTAAACCAGCCATTTTCACTAGGCTCTGATTCAGCTATTTCAATAGTCTCAGACATTAAAAGAGGGGTTTGAAATTAGAATGTTCTATTCACTTGAGACCAATGTCTTTGAATAGAAGCAGAATGGGGGTACTTTGTGGCATGCTAAGAAGAGATCTAACCTAACAAAGTTATTATCCCTTGCAGTCAGATCATTAACTTTCTAGTTTCCCCAGATCTCGGCTCCAAAAAGTGTGGCAGACTGGGCCTTTAGCCTATATACAGCTAAGGACCACAGACACAGATCTTGATGTAGTTGATTTGTGCATCTTTAGAATCACCACTCTTCTATGCTGTCCTATCAGTTGGCTCATGAATATGTCAAGGCACAATGATAATGTGTTAGATACTCTTATGCCCAAGTAATCAGTTATTAACTTTTTCCAAAATGGAATCCCTCATCTTCAAACTACCTTATAAGATTTATGTGGGTTAAAAAACATATATTTGTTTTTCGAAGTGGCTATTTCCTTTGTCAGTAATTCTATATTGCAGCTGAGGCTATCAACGGAGCAGGAGTCAGAAACATGTACAACCCCCTTTTCTGGAGTTTTAACTTTACGTTTTATCCATGAGTTTTACTAAATCACATGGTTTGCAATCACTGAACGTATTTTTGCAAATTGATAAGTGCTTACCTAATTGCAAAATTAGTTTTGATAATTTCCACCATACAACAGTTAAGTAAATCTGTGTTTGGTCCCAGTTGATAATGTTTGACCTGAGGTGGACTCGAAGGAATAGCAATGGGCAAATGGCTTACAAACTTAAAAGCTATATTTGAGAAATCAAATGTATTAGAACTTTGGATAGTTTTTATTTGTGCTTTCTCCTTACATAACTTAGTTTCTCTTGAGGTGAAATCTGGACTATTTTTCTTCCCTTTCTGACTGAGCATTATATCCACCTCCTCAAACAGCAAATCAATCTCCTTTAAGGTGCAATCTTCTGTTGTCTGTCTGGCTGTCTTTTTTACTTTGACTGTTCCCTGCAATTTTGCATCAGCGTGTCTCATGTCCATGTCGGAAGCCAACAAACTCACTCAACCTTTGCTACAGATAAAGCAAAGGTGTACCGACTAACAGAGAGAGGCAAGAGACAGAGAGGAGAAAAGAAGGGACACAAATATTATCAAACAGCCTTAGTAATATGTCCAATTACCAGAGTAGACTGAGAAAGTGGAGCTTGAGCCATCACAGGTCAGCAAGAGTGCCCATTCCCCACTTGCCGCAATCCTTTCCTGAAGCATGCGCTTCTGATATACATAAAAGGTGCCACAAAGTAACCTGCAGAAAAAGAAGTCAAATTAGTTGGCCCTGCCTCTTACTGGTGATAATGGGTGAAGACGGACCTGCCATTGGCTCTGACTTCGTCTGGTCACTGGCGGCATGTGCCCCACACAGAAGGAAGAGAGTCAGCACTTTGTAGCATGATGAAAGTGGGAGAGCCCACCTTATTCACCCCTTCCTCACAGCACAATGGTCTCCTGGGGCTTGTAGTCCCCACCAGTCGTCCTTTGCATCCACTGGGAGTTTCATTTGTGGTCATTCACCTTGCTGTTGTCAAAAGATAAAGCAATGCTAGTACATATTCACCAGTCTTCGCCAGACAATAGCAAAATGATAGCATATTCTCTTCCTCAAATCCCAGATATTAAAATGAGTAAGAACAAATCTTCTGTCTATTGCCCCTTAATATATGACAAGACCCAAATGAGCAGTTACACTGCGTTTTTCACCACAGCTACAACTAAGCAACATCCATTGGGAGCATTGCCAGTTCCCTAATGAGTAAACACGTTTAAGCTGGACACATCTAATTGCCATAAAGTCCAATAGAATGCTAGGTGTTTAATTCCTTCTCAAGCGTGCTTCTTGGGCAACAGTACATATTATACTAGTGTGGACGCTTAAGTATTTCATATTTCATATTTTTATTACTTTTCAGAATATAGTCAGCCACAAACTCCTTACACACTCATTCGTACTTGTTCTTCAGTTTGTTAAAATCACATTGGCCTCCTGGTATGAGATAGTGAAATAATTACTATTCCCCCAATATTGTCTTGGGATTTCCTCCTGTATCTGTCACAATAACAATGAACAATAAAACACCGCAAGTAAATAAACTTAGAGGCAGCTGTATGTTTGTCATGTTTGTATACACATTTGTGATGACTATGCCAGGAATCCAGAGTAGTCAAGAGCCATTTAGCAAGTAATGATTCAGATCAAGGAATCACAATTGAGGGAAGTTGCAGGTCCTGTGCTTTCTACACCTGCTAGTGTCAGGCACATACTTAGGCTTAGAAACCATGGATGGTGGTGTATCCCTTAACACACTCTCTAGGATGTTCAGGTGTTTCCTAGGTGCTTTTTTTTATAGAAGATACATGGCCAAATATCATTGATACAGACAGAGGCATAATAACAAAAAATTGTGATGGATTCTTAAGCATAGCACATCCTACAGACAATAGGCTGTGTAAGTAGTACCAATGTATTGCATTGTCCCTCATTCGGTACAGAATAAATCTATAGGAACAGAAAGAAACACCATTTCCGATATACATTCAGGTGAAGTGGAACTGGTTGCATAATTAAAGACCTTGTTGCACACACCCTTGCAGTACTCATGATAATTACATGTTTACACTGCATTACATAACTGTCTGACAAGAGGAAACCTTGGAGATGGGTGGCTTTTAGGTGAGTTGCAAGTACCTACCCATGTATCCCAATAATATAGTTGAACAGATTCCTGAATGCACAATTACAGATGTCAGTGCTTATGCAAACTAATCCTGACACTACGCCAGCATCGACAGTCAGTAAGGTAGAGCAAGTACACCTTGGCACACAGACACATTCAGCGGTGAAGCTTTCAGTGGAGGAGCATACTCCTGAAAGGCTAATTTAGTCTGACTTATCAAAGTGGGAGATCACTGCAATTGCACTACAAACCTTCTGACAACAGTAGTTTGTTGTGTCATTCAACACAATATTCCAATAACAGGCCTTTTTATAGACCTGAACAATAATGACCCTGAGGATGCAGACCCCGACACACTCACATCTACATACAGGTAAATATGCTGCTGAAACAGCAGAAGAAAGGGCATGCCTGAGGGATGCCCCAAACAACCATTTACATGTGTGTTTGGAACACTGAATACAGTTCTATGAAATAACCACATAGTGTAAGTGATCCTAAAAAGCTCATCTTTAGTCACATGGGGTGCCCATTTTCAGGCTACTGTGTCCGAAAGCTTTGCTTGCCATTTAAGGCCCAGTACCGCTCCATAGTGCCCTGACTATAAAGGGATCCTTGACCCACTATACACCAACAACAATCCTTGGCTTTTCTACTTCGGCCATTTTTACCACACCACAATGTTACCCGCTCTCATCCTTAATGATTATTCTCCCTTTGAGGCACACAGTAATCAGAGTCCTGGTGATGATTCGCATCCATCAAGAGATTGAAATAAATCAACTATTGTCATGGACCCATTCAATCATCCTTTTAATACACATATGGGCCATGCTCTTCATAATTTACTATGATTCACCCACAAGTTGTTATGCTAATATTTGCTTGTCACGTTATTTTGAACACTGAGCACGTTTGTTCTTGCTGGCATATATGATTCTAATTTTTCTTTATATTATTTGCCTTAATTTGTTATAATTTATTATTACATTTCACTTATTTATTTATATATACCTTTCAGGGATTAAAGCAAGGCTGTGTCCTGGCACCCTACTTATTTAATTTGTTCCTAGCAGACCTGATAGACAACCTCAAGGCAGTAAACTCACTCGCACCTAAACTAGGCTCAATGAGAATCTCCAATTTGCTCTATGCAGATGAGGTTATTCTTATAAACCAAAAGCGGATTGGGTTACAAAGATCACTGAGAAGGCTGTCAGAATATTCTCAGAAAAATGGGCTGATAGTAAATTTAAAAAAGACAAAGGTAATGAATTGCAAAGGAACAACGGGAGACCTGCGGCGCAGTATTTGAATCTGGCAATGAATGATCTAGGGTTGCATGAAATCTGGGAAGCAGACTTATCAGTAGAATGCTTTAAGAAACAAGTCAACAGCAACATAAAGAGGCTATCATTACAACAAGATAAAGAATTATTATCAAAAAGATCACATGCATGGGGGGTGTTAAATAATTATAAGATCCTCTGACAACAGCTATATTTCGAATAAAGCTGGTCCCTCTTTCTAAAACTACGGTTCATCCATTTTAGATTAGGGAAGCTACTGGGTGACAACATGATCTCCATAAGAGAAAGGGTGAGCGAGAATGAGCACTGTAAGCTACATAAGCAGGGGAAGATGAAACTAAGGGCCTGATTCTAACTTTGGAGGACGGTGTTAAACCGTCCCAAAAGTGGCGGATATACCACCTACCGTATTACGAGTTCCATAGGATATAATGGACTCGTAATACGGTAGGTGGTATATCCGCCACTTTTGGGACCGTTTAACACCGTCCTCCAAAGTTAGAATCAGGCCCTAAGTCATTTATTATGTCTTTGTCCAGCCCTAATGCAAGAAAGAAAATGCATGTTAAAAATTCTGCTCAACCAATGAGGCATACGAAAAATCAGGCAAGCAGTAATAGCATGTCTAAAACCAGATGATCCTATTCTGAACTCAAGCTTGGTGAAATTCTTAGAGGTGGCAGAAAAAATAATATTACCAAATCATCGGACACAATCCCCCTAGGAGGACGACGATGGACAATAGAGTCCCAGGAATCTGATCAAGTCGAATTATGAGCTTGTTTGTTTTAATATTGAACTTATGTTTTTTTCTTTTAAATGTGTTTTTCCTAAAAAATAATGTAAGAGTTATTTATGCCCTGGTCCATGTATTTTAGTAAGAAATAGATTTATTTTTGTTATGGTTTTTATTTGCGGAACAATAAATTCACTCACTCACACTTATTTATTTAATTAGTTTCTTCCTTATTGTAATGGGCACATTATTGTTTTCCATACAGTATGTTCAAACATTTCACGAATAGTGGGTGCAAATTGTGGACCACAAATCTGCTGTTCTTTTGTGATGCAACCTATCAGAACTTAATTTGGGTACCACCTTCATTTATTTCAGAGGGACAGATCCCTGCAACCTCCCACACTTTCCCTGCCCCTTCCTACAGCTGCTTGAATCCAGAGGGCATTGGGAGACCCCCTCAGCAATGTTTTTTTTGTTATTTCCAGTAAGACCCACGGGAATATCAGGACAGCAAATGGTGTTATATTTCAGCATTGCTGAATTATCAGCCCTTTTTCTATTTCCACAAGCCATCTTGGAAATAAAAAGAAAATGCTGTGGTGTGTATTTTTATTATCACCTCAATGGTGTGCATGCTTCTATCCAGTCAGCTGGACAAGTATTATGGAGAGGAAGCTATTGCCAAACGCCATTGTAGTCATTTCTTGGCAAACTCTAACTTGATGGAGAAAGCTACATAAAGAATAAAAATGTAAAAAAACTATCTGAAAGTATTATTGATGTTAATACATTTTATGCTGGGGAACATCATTCACAAGATTGTTGGAATTGTCTTTTTAATATAAAATTGTACAGGTTACAGAAAAACGTGCTCAACGGCACCTGTTTTTTCAGTGGTAAATATACGAGTTTGCTGCACTTTCTACATAATTCATCATCCACTCCGAAAATATGCCTTCCTGACTAATTTTTCTTTTCTTGCCTCATAATTTAGTAAATGTATTTGTATAATTTGGTTTTCCATTGATAGGCACATTTCCTTGGTCCTGCACGTAGGGCAGGAGGATGAGGATTAGCAGGATTAGCAGGATAGTCTAAAAAAGCAACAGCAAAAATCCGCTACTACTGATTCGATTGACCTTTACTCTAATATAGGGTGAAAGTTGGCCTGGATTTTCTGGGGATTGTCAGGTTTATGGTGTCTTTCCTGCACGTTCACCATAACCCAGCATCTATGATTTCACCTTGCTTGTTCCGTTGCCACCTTTTCCTGGCATTTCTCTTTTTCGTACCGATAAACATTGCATAGGATAGCAGTTATTTTGCTCTATTGGGTGAGGCTAAACTCCAACACTCTTCCCCTGAAAACCCTTGGACTGCTCGCCCTCCTACTCTGGGAGTCCGCTGCTGATGAGGTACCTGTGGTGCCCAGTTTTCAGTGCTAAAGTAGGTTTGGCCACGGGACAACAGCTGTAAACGACCCAACCACCTTGTTACTAGCCATTAACCCTTGCTTGCTTGAAGAATTCCGAATGGATTCTACCAGTTGTCATGTCAGTTCTTCTATCCCCTAAAGAGATTCCAAACGGTTTCTCCGCATTTCGCAATCGAATAGGCTGCTCAGTCTCATCCATCTCTGTAAAGTTTCCATTGTCTTCCATCTGAGCTAAGAATCATATCTTGCCATCTTGTATTTTGCACAGCTGTTAAAGCCTGAACTTTCAGTTCCACATAGTAGTCCTGCCTAATAATGTAAGTTTTTTCCATTTGTAAAACACGCAATCCTTTCACTGCGCATTTGACATCAGTTAACTTTGTAGTCAAGCTAATATGCAGTGTTTTATAATCTGCTGGAAAAAATAATCAATAATAATAATCGTAGACAATCTAAATTCTAAAATCTAAATCTCAGTGGAAAGCGTTGTTCTCACTTTAACAACAATTCTGTTTTGTCTCTTATGACTGAACAACAGTAGCAAGAGCAATTACATGGTGTATGTATTATGTGCCAACCGTGTTTTCTGCATATAGAATACATTATTGCATCCACAGTTTACGTTTTAGTAATATATGAGGTTTATTTTCAGGTACCAGATCCCTAAGAATTCCCCCCCGAGTGGCGAGGATCCGCATCAGGGTTTTTTAGGCAGAATTTAACTAATGATTACATATGTGTCTCCTATACAAATGTTATTTTAGCCATATGAAGGAATCCTTCCACAGTGCTTACGCAGTGGGCTTTGTGAATTTGATCATTTTTATATACCTTAAGTTTGACAAAAACTGCTAAACAAACATTTGCAATGCAATAGGTCTTGCCTTTTCTTGAGCTAGAGCTATAGGGAATGTAAATTTATAACTGGACTTTTCTTGACACATACATTGGACAATCCTGCCTCATAATTTAATCTTTTCCTGCCATATAATTCGAGTGGCCCATCATTTAACTAAAGCACTTCCATTTACCTTCTTCCTCTATCTTAAAACATATACAATTATCATATAAACCTTAGCAGAAGTAAACATTTCGTATTAGAGTGTAATGCTCAAAACACCATAACAAAAATATCATTTGGGACAGATTGGAAGGTGAAAGGAAAGAGGCAGTCAGGAGTAAATATGGAGAGGAAAAGTGGCATAGCAACGGTAGCATGGGCCCTGGATCAAGAAAGAAAAATGGTTGACTAGAATTTCAATAGGAAAATACAGCAGATTTAGAGTTGAGTGAGGTCTGTAAGTCTCTGGACCCCGGTGCCGCTGCACCTGTTGCTCAATTGATAACTAGGCTTCAGGAGAGAAAACAATGGGCAGAAAAAGAGAAGTGAAAGGGATACAACAGAAAAAAAGGAATGAAGAGACAGGGTTGCAAAGAAAGAAAGAAGGGAAAGAAAGAATGAGAAAATGAAAGTTCAATATGGAAGAAATAGAGCAAACGTGTGAGACAAAAAATGGCAGGAAGCTAGCGAACGGAAGATAAAGAGGAATAAATAATGAAAGAAGTGTGAAAAGAAAGAGAAAATGAACATTAGAGAACAAAGAGAGATGGAGAGAGAAACAAACAGCGAAAGACTCGGGCATGTATGTACTGACACATTTTCCACAGACAAAGAATGGGAAAACCACTTTGACACTTTGTATCCCGACAAGTAACTTGTGGCTTCCACAAACAGATAGGAAAAAGAGGAATTTTTAGTAAAACGTGAATTGACAGATAACGATATGAAAAACAGTAGCGAAAGGAAGGAAGAAAGATCTAAATAAAAAGTGAAAGGATGGTATACCGAGTCAAAGAAAAGAACAAATAAAAAAGACAAAGAAAGAATGAAGGGAAGAGAAAAAACAGTGAAAGAAGGAACGCCTGAAGAAGAAAAAAAGAGAGGAATAAAACAAGGAAAGAAATGACCACATTTTTGCAAGTTTGAAAGAGGAGGTAGCAAGAGAAAGAGGAAAATAAAAAAAGGGGACCGGAGTAGAAAAAACAGTTGAAAGAAAGAGCGAATGTGGATTTTAAGAGCTGGAAATAGAAAAGTTGGGGAGAAAGAAAACATTGAGGGTAAACTGAGTAAAGGGAAGAAAAGAGTGAGATATGTGAAACAGACCCTCCCAAATAAAGATGGCAGCTAAGAATAGATTTCATTGGCTCCCCCACGTCCTCAAACAGAAGTCAGAGTGTGAAATTTCAGGAGGCACTGCAGAAGAGCAGGAGGTGCGTTAGCAGAGTTGTATGTGAACCTCAATACAGCAATATAGGGGAGCATCAGATCAGGATTGGGAGTATAGACAGAGCTGTGTCCCGGCCCAGATGGAGCTGTGAATGGGATCCCAGTATAAAGCAAAAGTGAGCACTGTCTCTAAGGATTTCGGAGCCCTGGTAGAGCTGGTGACATAGGCTATAAGCAATTACAAGCGACCCTTCAACCTTGCTCTCAGCATCCCACAGGCAGGCATACTTGTTAAATAAAATCCAAGCCAAGGAAGGACGTGAGGCAGGCAGCTGAGAGAGGGTGCAGAGAACACACAAAGCCCAAATGTGACCAAGATAACAGCCTGATTTATAGCCTTGTTTACAGCTAAGCTCAGAGCAAGCATTCTCTGCAAATGAAAAGGGAAGCTTCCCTGGACAGCAGCAGGAAACAAAGTAAAAAATAAAGTCCCCTACAGACCATATAAACAAGACAAAGCATAATTATACAGTAGTTGGTCCCTGCTCCCAAACAGAAGAAGGAGGGACAAAGAGCCATGACTGACCACTAACAAACAAGGATTTTTAAATTACACTGAAACTAACCAATGAAATAGCTGGAAGCCCACAATATAAGTGGACTTAAAAGTATACAAGAGGTTCTACACATACGCTTAACTTAAAAATCACAATTTATTTTAGAAATCAGTTGTTTAGCTAAAAGGATAATCTGATTTTTTGAGACAAGTTCAGCTGCATCATGAATTTTCTCCTATAACTGATCTCTTTCATTCTGCTTTATTCTATTATAGAATGAGGTAAGTGCTCGATGCAATTTGTTTATCCATAATAATGGTTCTAAAGAACATAGGGCCAGATGTAGCAAAGGTTTTTACCCATTCTGTGTCTATGGGAAAACCCACTTTGAACCAGACTCTAATGACAGCAAGAAGGTGAAGCAAATGAGCCCGACCCTCCCTAGAAGAGCTTCATTGTGTCTTCCATCCAAACATCTATCCATCCATCTTTTCACTCTTCCATTCATCTGCTGATATCTACCATTTCATCTTTACATTCTGTCATGCCTTCATTCTTTCTTTAATCATTTAATCTTTCCCCATCCCATCCATCGGGCATTCCATCCATCCCTTCCATTCATATATTCATCATCAGGACATGCATCCATCCATACGTACATCCACCTGTACATCCTTTCCTTGTCTTACCAATCCATCAATTAAAGCTATCCATCTAGCCATCCATCCACACTCTCAGATTTATCTTTACTCTACCATCCTTTCACCTGTCCATCCACCTAACATTTCACTCAGCCTTTCACCCACTCATTCATGTACCAACTCATTCATCCCCCACTCATTCATCAATCAATTCTATTACCCATTTTACCTTTCTTGCATCTTTCCTTCACAGCAATATTCCTTCCATTTTCCCTTTTCTATCTACCCATCCTTCGTTCTTTATTGTACCTGTATGCTCTCATGTTGATGCTGGTGTTCTTTATAATGTTATTTAGGAGCCTTTTTTTCTGAAGAGTTGCAGACAGTAGAGGCCCATGAAGAACATCACTCCCGCGGTGGCTGCTAAAATGAGGGCTTCACTGTGCCCCTGGTCACAGAGGTACCATGTGCCATATATGGAAATGTTGTGGGGGTTAATTTAGTGTTCACTGTCGTTCTGTTGTTGACTAGTGAACTATTAAACGTTACTTGATAATCAAGGTGACTCAGAGTCACCTCTAATATTTAAGATTGGTGTTCTTGATATATTAGTCAACACAAGACATAATTGGAGTAAACCACAAAGGGACAGAGTAATTTATGTCCTTCAATAAAGTGTAGGTAGTTCATTTGGAAACCACGTTCGATACACAACCAGGTTGTCTTGAATTGTAAGTGCAGTACTTCCATTCATGTCCCCACATTGTGTACCATTTTGGATTGATAAATACGAGTTGGAGACACAAAAGGGAGGTTGAGAAAGATACTCATTTGAGGCTTGTCTGGAACAATAAAGAACAGAAATGCTGAGCACATCTCAAAGGGAATGCTGATTTGAATATCCTAATTTTACTTTTATTACTTTTATATACATTACTTCAGCCATTTACCCCACAACAGAATGCAGGGGAGGAAGGGTGGTATGGTTTGTTTTTGCCTAAGATATTCCAAACTTGCTTCATATTACCAGTCACAAAATATGGGCTACACCCATAAAAATACGGGCCACATTGTGAGAATACAAAATTAAATAACAAATCGGTAGCAGTCTCACCTTTGAAGTTAATAGGTGGAGACCATTCAATCCACTTCAAAACAAGACCCGTGATTGTCAGCTGTATTTGCTCTCTTGAGCTGAACTTGTTACTGGACCAAGGAAACTCATCTGATCATTATGCCATGTTAATCTAATATCTCAATTTCTTTTAGTGGGGCTCTCTAAGTTAGGTAAGTTTCTCCAGAAGTTTAGATATTTTTGGGCCTTGGTAAGCACAATACAATAAGTAATAGGCACAGTTTAGTGTTTGTCCTTTAAGTTGTTTGATATAAAGAAGTTTTTTTCACCAAGAGACCAGAAAGATTTGTGATTTTTTTGTTTCCCAGACATCCTTTTATCATGAAGGGTGTCTCTAATGGGTCATACGTGCATTGATAAAATGTAATAACAATAGAGTCTCGCTTTTGTGCTGTGATTAAATCAGCATAAGCATTTTTGTGACTTCATTTGGCAGTTCTCACCTTATTTTCCGTCCCTGCGGGCTGTTCGGTGGTTACTGCAACTTGATGGTCAGACTCCCCTTGCATCGATAACGTTATCAAGTTGATCATCCTCACCAATCTAGAATTTGTCATTAACAGCAATTGTAAAGGGAATATTGGCTTTCTTTCATTGGATATTCATAGCATTTTTTATATCTAGCTCATGTATAATGCAAATAAACTTTCCTTGTTTGATCACATTTTTATTTTAGGATTCTACTCCTCCCTCTTGCCAGTTACTTCAGGTAACTCTGTCTGATCTGTTCTGAAATGGTAATGATAAATGTTAGAAATGGGATCTCTAGTTGGCAGAGGTATACAGCCTTGTCCAAGTGGGGACCACAATCCTATTTAGGGTAAGTCACAACTCAACTCAACCTAAATTATCCTGTGTTCACCCTCTGGTAGCTTGGCACAGAGCAGCAGGCTTAACGAAGAAGGCAATGTGTAAAGTATTTGTGCAACAAATCATCCATTACCATAATGAAAACACCACCAAAATACACCACACAGATTTAGAAAAATAGATAAAATGTATCTGTAGAAAATAAGGTAAAAATTACAATAATCGAATAAGCGCAAGTTGAAATATTACTTTTAAAAGGTTTAACCTTAAGGGTGCCTTGGACGAGGTGATCTCGTCCAAGGCACCGGTTCCCGGGAGCCTTGGACGAGATCACCTTGTCCTGTACCGGGGAACTGGGGGGAGGGCTAGCGCTCCCCCCATGTGCTCCAAGGCAGGGATGGAAGGGGAAGCCCTTCCACCCCCGACCCCCCCACCCCCTTGTGACGTCAGCGCGCATCGCGTGCTGAGAATCACAGAGGGCCTCCTCCCATTGCGCTGGAAGCTCAGCTTCCAGCGCGACTCTTTCGATCACGTGGGGGAGGCCCGGAGAGGCTTCAAAGGGAAGGGAAGGGAAGGAAAGGAATTTCCTTCCCTTTGAAGTCTCTCTGAGCGTTTCAAAAGCCGAATTGCAGAGCAATCCGGCTTTTGAAACGCCCACTAGACACCAGGGATTTTCTTTGTGTTTTCAAATTGGTGTAAGGGAGCGACCCATTGGGCAAGGGTCGCTGCCAGGGGGGGGGCATTTTTTTGGAAGGCCTTTTCTGCCACCCCCCGGGGGCAGATAGGACTATTATTAGGCCGATCTTCCCCCAGGGGGGGCAGAAACCTCTAGGCACCAGGGATCATTTTTTGTTTTTTTTGTTTGTGTTTTTGAAGGTGGGGAGTGACCCCTTAGGCAAGAGTCGCTCCCCTAGGGGGCTTATTATATTTAGGCCATTTCTGTCCCCCTTGGAGGCAGATTGGCCTATTTTTATGAGGCCAATCTGCCCCCAAGGGGGACAGAAACCACTAGACACCAGGAAGTTTTTTTTAACGTGAATTTCACGCAAGGGGAGCGACCCCTTAGACAAGGGCCGCTCCCATGGGGGGAACATTTATTTCAGGCCATTTCTGCCCCCTGGGGGAATGCTGGGTGGAAGGAAATGTGTGGCTCCTCTCAGATTCCAGAACTTTGACACCGAAATGAGAGGAAAAAGTGTTTTTTTGGCCAAGTTTTGAGGTTTGCAAAGGATTATGGGTAACAGAACCTGGTCAGAGCCCCACAGTCATCCCATCTTGGATTCCCCTAGGTTTCTAGTTTTCAAAAATGCGCTGGTTTGCTAGGTTTCCCAAGGTGCTGGCTGAGCTAGAGGCCAAAATCTACAGTTAGGCACTTTGCAAAAAACACCTCTGTTTTCTGTCCAAAAATGTGATGTGCCCACGTTGTGTTTTGGGGCATTTCCTGTCACGGGCACTAGGCCTACCCACACAAGTGAGGTATCATTTTTATCAGGAGACTTGGGGGAACGCTGGGTGGAAGGAAATTTGTGGCTCCTCTCAGATTCCAGAACTTTCTGTCACTGAAATATGAGGAAAATGTGTTTTTTTTGCCAAATTTTGAGGTTTGCAAAGGATTCTGGGTAACAGAACCTGGTCAGAGCCCCACAAGTCACCCCATCTTGGATTCCCCTAGGTCTCTAGTTTTTAAAAATGCACAGGTATGGTAGGTTTCCCTAGGTGCCGGCTGAGCTAGAGGCCAAAATCTACAGGTAGGCACTTTGCAAAAAACACCTCTGTTTTCTGTCAAAAATTGTGATGTGTTCACGTTGTGTTTTGGGGCATTCCCTATTGTGGGCGCTAGGCCTACCGACACAAGTGAGGTATCATTTTTATCGGGAGACTTGGGGGAACGCTGGGTGGAAGGAAATTTGTGGCTCCTCTCAGATTCCAGAACTTTCTGTCATCAAAATATGAGGAAAACATGTTTTTTTAGCCAAAATTTGAGGTTTGCAAAGGATTCTGGGTAACAGAACCTGGTCAGAGCCCCACAAGTCCCCCCATCATGGATTTCCCTAGGTCTCTAGTTTTCAAAAATGCACATGTTTGGTAGGTTTCCCTAGGTGCTGGCTGAGCTAGAGGCCAAAATCTACACATAGGCACTTTGCAAAAAACACCTCTGTTTTCTGGCAAAAAATTTCATGTGTCCACGTTGTGTTTTGGGGCATTTCCTGTCTTGGGTGCTAGGCCTACCCACACAAGTGAGGTATCAAATCTGACATTGCAGGAAAAATTTACAGTGTAAAATGTAGAGAAAAATTGCTGTTTTTTTCACCTCAATTTCAATATTTTTCTTTTTCAGTTGTTATTTTCTGTAGGAAACCCTTGTAGGATCTACACAAATTACCCCTTGCTGAATTCAGAATTTTGTCTACTTTTCAGAAATGTTTAGGTTTCTGGGATCCAGCATTGGTTTCATGCCCATTTCTGTCACTGACTGGAAGGAGGCTGAAAGCACAAAAAATCGTAAAAATGGGGTATGTCCCAGTAAAATGCCAAATTTGTGTTGAAAAATTGGGTTTTCTGATTCAAGTCTGCCTGTTCCTGAAAGCTGGGAAGCTCGTGATTTTAGCACCACATACCCTTTGTTGATGCCATTTTCAGGGAAAAAACCACAAGCCTTCTTCTGCAGCCACTTTTTCAATCTTTTTTAAAAAAAACGAACTTTTCACTGTATTTTGGCTAATTTCTTTGCCTCCTTCAGGGGAACCCACAAAGTCTGGGTACCTCTAGAATCCCTAGGATGTTGGAAAAAAGGACACAAATTTGGCTTGGCTAGCTTTTGTGGACAAAAAGTTATGAGGGCCTAAGCACGAACTGCCCCAAATAGCCAAAAAAAGGCCTGGCACAGGAGGGGGAAAAGGCCTGGCAGCGAAGGGGTTAAAAGAGTCTCGAGCCTTAAGAATCAGATGTTGTTTCTTTGTAACACACAGTACCTCGGATGTGTCAAAAATAATGACGCACGGAGACTGCAGATGAGGAGATGTGTGGAACAATAAGGTGTTAAGTCAGATTTTCTGGTGCTGCACTGGCGATGCATTGTTTCTTTCCATGCTGCAAAGTGATGCGCCGATTTCCAGAAGTGCAGGCTTGGTTCCTTACTGGGATGCAGGGATATTTTGATGCCCAGGGATGATGCGTTGAAAATGCTTGACGTGCTGGTAAAAGGAACAGGTGCTGCGTTGATCTGATTGGAGATGTGGTGAAGTTTTAGCCGCAAGGCGGGCACTGCATTAATTTCTGGTTGTGGGTCCAGCACTGTGTCGTTCCGGTCGGCGGTGCAGCAATTTTCCAGCCACGAGGCAGGTATTGCATTGGTTTCTGCAGGTGTTGCAACGATTTTCCGATGCACAAGGATTTCCTGAAGGGGTGAAGTCTTTGTTGACAATGAGACTTCAGAAACAGTAGGCAAGCTCAATCCAAGCCCTTGAAGAGCACTTTAGGAGGAAGGCAGAGTCCTTCCAGGAGAGTCAGGAGTACCAGGCGGCAGTGCAGCAGGCAGGAAAGCAGTCCTTCAGCAAAGCAGTCTAGATGAGTCCTTTGGGCAGCCAGACAGTCTCCCTGGCGGAGACCTGATGTAGGTCCAGAAGTGCCTGATTTGGCGGGGTCATAGACCCAGTTTATATACCTAAACATGACTTTGAAGTGGGGGAGACTTCAGAGTGGTTTTAAAGTGAACACATTCCACTTTCAGCCCAGACCTGTCTGCTAGGATCCCTGTGGGGGTTCTCAGTCCTTTATGTGAAGGGAGGCCACTGGCCTTTGGAGTGTAAGAGACAGCCCCTACACCCTTCCTGCCCAGGGAGACTCATTCAGTATCTAGATTAATGCAGATGTGACTGAGTGTCCTGTGTTTATGGTTGTCTGGGTGGAATGCACAGGTAGAGCTGTCAACCACCACAGACCAGACGTGATTTGGAGACAGGGCTGGAAGGCACAGATGGCAGTACATGCAAAGAAATACCCACTTTCTAAAAGTGGCATTTCTAAAATAGTAATATTAAATCCAACTTCACCAGTAAGTAGGATTTTCTATTATCATTCTGGAAATACCAAACATGACAGGGCTACTCCTTCCAGATCAGAATCTACCACTCAAAAATATATGAGGGAAGTTCCAATGCTAGTCCATGAGAGGAGCAGGTCTCACAGTAGTAGAACATTTATTTATGAGTTTTTCACTACCAGCACATGTAAAACACATAAGTACATGTCCTTCCTTTTGCCTACATAGCATCCGGCCCTGTGGGTTGCCCATGGCCTACTTTAGGGGTGACATATGTAGAAAAAGAGGAGTTTAAGGCTTGGCAAGTAGTTTTAAATGCCAAGTCGAAGTGATAGTGAAACTGTACAAACAGGTCTTGCAATGGCAGGCCTGAGACATGATTATGGGGCTACTTATGTGGTTTGCACAATCAGTGCTGTGGGCCCCCTGGTAGCATTTAATTTACAGGCCCTGGGCACACATAGTGCACTTTACCAGTGACTTACAGGTAAAATTAATATACCAAGTGGGTAGAAGCCAATGTTACCACGTTGAGGAGAGAGAGCATATGCACTTTAGCACTGGTCAGTAGGTGTAAATTGCTCAGAGTCATAAAACCAGCAAAAACTGGGTAAAATAAATCGAGGAAGGCAAGTAAAAAGTTGGGGGATGACCGCCCTAAGGCGGTCAGGTCTAACATGTGTCCCCCCTGCTGAAAGTGGAGAGAGCTACCCAACCCCTTGGGAGCTCTCATGGCTGAGGCGGAAGAATCTGGAGAGACCATCAGCATTTGCGTGGTCAATCCCCGGGCGATGCTCCACCGTAAAGTCAATACCCTGTAGGTAGATGGACCACCTAAAGAGTTTAGGATTTTCACTCCTCATCTGCATGAACCATCTGCGGGTCCTGTGGTCTGTCTGAACTTGGATGTGAATCCCAAACAGGTATGGTCTCAGCTTCTTCAGTGCCAGACCACAGCAAATGCTTCTCCTTCAATGGCACTCCACTTCTGTTCCCTTGGAAGTAACCTGCTGCTAATGAAGGCTACTGGGTGGTCTAGGCCTTCCTCATTCAGCTGTTCTAAGATTGCCCCTATGCCATGTTCTGAAGCATCTGTTTGCATGGTGAACTCTTTGGAGTAATCAGGGGCCCTCAGCACAGGTGCTGCGCTCATAGCTTCCTTGAGGGAATCAAAGGCTTTCTGGCAAGCTTCTGTCCAGATCATCAACCTGGGATGCTTGTTAGAAGTCAGCTCAGTTAAGGGGGCAACCTTGGTGCCATTTTCCAATTCTTCTGTAGTAACCAGTGAGGGCTAGGAAGGCTCTCACTTCAGTTTAGGTTATAAGTGGTTGCCAAGCCATGATTGTTTAAATCATGACCTGGAGTAGCCGCACCTTGCCATCACCTTTCAGGTGTCCCAAATTCACCACAGAACCCTGCCTAATCTGGCACTTACTGGCCTTGATGGTCAGTCCTGCATGTTGCAGAGCCTAGAGTACCTCTTAGCGGTGAAGCAGATGTTTCTCCCAGCTGGCACTGTAGACAGCAATGCCATCTAAAGAGGCAGCACAGAATATACCTCTTTACTAGCCAGGACCCTGTTGAACAACCTCCCGAAGGTAGCAGGGGCTTTCCTCAAGCCAAAGGACATCACCTGGAACTTGTAATGTCTCTCTGAGGTTGAGAATGCTGACCTCTCTTTTGCCCCCTCATTCAAGGTGATCTGCCAGTACCCTGATGTCAAATAAAAGGTGCTGAGGAATTTGGCAGCGCCTAGCCGGTCAATGAGATCATCAGCTCTGGGGACGGGGTGTACGGCAGTCTTAGTGATGGAGTTGAGACCTTGGTAGTCCACATACAACCAAAGTTCAGGTTTGGTGTCCGGTGGGGCAGCCTTAGGTACCAACACTACTTGGCTAGACCAAAGACTGGTAGATGTTTTAATCACCCTTAAAGCTAGCATCTTGGGAACTTCCTCCTTGATGCTGGCATTTACCCTGTCTGACAACCTGTACATTTTGTTCTTTACAAGGAGACTGTCTCCCGTGTCAATATCATTTACACACAGATGTGTGAGCCCAGGGGTGACAGAAAGCAGGGAGGAGAATTGTCCCAGTAACTGGTAACAGTCACCTCCCTGGTCGAGGGTCAGGGAGTCAGAGAGTTTGACACCCTCCATGGATCCACCACTTTCTTGTGCAGAGAGGATGTCAGGGAGAGGTTCACACTCCTCCTCCATACCCTCACCTGTCACAAGGAGCATGTTGAGTTCAGACCTCTCAAAGTGAGGCTTGAGTCTGTTTACATGGAGCACCCTTAGGGAGTTTCTAGGGGTCTGGAGGTCCACTAAGTAAGTGACCTCCCCTTTATGCTCCTTTACTTCGTATGGGCAGTCCAGTGATCCTTGAGAGCCCTGGCCCTCCCTGGTTCCATCACCTATACTTTGTTGCAAGGTTGAAACTCTACCAGAGTGGCCTTCTGGTCTTACCACCGTTTCATTACCTCTTGACTGGCCTCAAGGTTGCTTTTGGCCTTTTTCCAGAAGTGGTGCATCTGGCTGCAGAAGGCCAACATCCAGCTGACCACGTCCTGAGGGGTGTTTCCTGGGAGCTTTCTCCCACCCCTCCCAAACAATGCTTAGGGGACCCCTGGCAGGGTAGCCATAGAGAAGTTCAAAGGGACTGAACCCTACCCCTTTGTGGGGCACCTCTCTGTAAGCAAAGAGAAGGCATGGCAAGAGGACATCCCACTTACGCCTCATGACCTCAGGTAGGCCTGTAATCATGCCTTTCAAGGTCTTGTTGAATCTCCCAACTAGACCATTGTATTGAGGGTGATAGGTTGTGGTCAACTTGTAAGTTACACCACAAGCATCCCAAATGGACTTGATTTAGGCAGACATGAAGTCAATGTCTCTGTCAAACACAATCTCTTTGGGGAACCCCACATGGGTAAAGATCCCCATCAAAGCTCTGGTTACCACAGTTGCAGTCATCAGAATTGCCTCTGGGTAGTGTGTGGTATGGTCCACCAAGACCACAATGAACCTATTGCCTAGGGATGTCTTGGGGTCCAATGGACCAATTACATCAATGTCCAGCCTTTCAAAGAGGGTGCCAACAACAGGAGGTGGTATCAGGGGAGCCTTCCGCTTTTTCCCTGACTTCCCACTAGCCTGGCAGGTGGGACATGACCTGCAGAATGTATCTGAGACTGTCTTCATTTTTAGCCAAGAGAAGTGGGTGACAAGCCTGGCGAAGGTCTTGCGTTGCTCTAAATGTCCTGCCAGGGGTATGTCATGAGCCAAACCCAGTAGGAAGGCCCGGTAACACTGAGGGACCACCAGCACGTGCTGCCCCAGTACTCAGAACCTTAGGCTCACTACATAGGAGATCATTCTCCCAGTAGATCAGGTGATCCCAAGAGGCTTCATCTGTTGCATGAGCTGAGGCCTGTTGCCTCAAGCCCTCAAGAGTGGGACACTTTTTTTGCACTTTTAAGAATTCCTCCCTGGTGGGCCCAACCTCAACTTGCCAACCAGCAAGCTCAGGCAGGTCATCTAGTGTGGCAATATTAGCCCAGTTGGCTCAGGGGCCTTCTCCTCATGGACTCCGTCAACCTCAACCGTGGGAACTTTGGGGTCTGGCTTCCTGTGCCCCCTGCCCCTCTCCTTGGCAGCAGTCTGGGCCATTTTTTCAGGCTCCAGATGCCCATGACTCCCCTCCACGGCAGCCATGGACCGCGTGGTCATACAGACCTACTTAGGCAATACCATCTTGTCCAAGTGAGACCTGAGCTCAATCTCCCTCCAATCAGTGTGCTCTAGGCCATTGCCTAACAGACAATCTACAGGCATGGCAGGACTCACAGCTGCTTTTAGAATACCAGAGACCCTCCCACTAAAAGGGAACCAAAGCCACTGGTAGATGCTCTCACAATTGTCAGTGACTATGACTTGGTGGAATGTGTTTGGTAGGACCTGCTCTGCTGACACCTGCTGCTCCTTGACAGTGGTCATGCTTGTTCCTGTGTCATGCAGAGCCTCCACCCATTGCTTATTAATGGTGACTCACTGCCTATACTTAGAAGTCTTGGCAGACATGTGGGCTTCTGGCACCATATCTGCATCCCCCAGGGACACTAGGGCTACTTATTGTGTGTTTCCCAAAGCTATCGGAGACTACCTCCTCTGTGAGTGCTACACTAGCCAACCTAGGTGTCTGCCCACCAGTGTGCCCTCATTGCAACTTCATAAGCAGAAAACCACTTGTCAATGTCATCTCCCAGCACAAAACTGGGCACCAAATCCTTGGGTATCTGAACCTTCTGGTCTTCAGCAGGTCTTGCATGTATGCTGCCACCATCACTGCTGGACTCAGACTGCCTAGCCTTGAGGTCCAGCACTTTTAGACTCAGTTCATGAGCCAGAAGTACATTCTTTTCTGACGAGGCTATGTCAGCCTTCCTCTCCTCTGATTCTCTCTCCTCTCTCCTTTCCTCTGCAGTTAGGCATTGACTTGAGCCATAGCTCCATGGCTTTGCAGTTGGCACAAATCCAGGGGTGTCATCCCCCACTGCTGTTCGCAGCTCCTCAGAGAGCCATCCACTTGCTCCCCCAACTCATCTTGCTCTTGTGAGCGATCTTCTGCCCCGGCCCTCAGCACCTTCTGGTACTCCTCCTTCTTGAAGGCTCCCTGGGTAGGTATTGCCACCCTTTGCAAAAGGCCTTCAGCTGGTTAACTGTGCACCTGTGTATTTATCTGGATAAAATAACGTCAAAATGACAATAATGCATTAAGCACAAGTTGAATTACTACTTTTAAAAGGTTTAAAAGAGTCTCAATCCTTAAAAATCAGTTTTCGTTTCCTTGTAACACCGAGAACCTGGGATGCGTCAAAAATAACGATGAACGGGGACCGCAGAGAAAGAGATGCGTGGAAAAATAAGGTGCTGCAGCGGATTTTCCAGTGCAGCACAGATGATGCATCGTTTCTTTCCATGCTGCAAGGTGATGCATTGATTTCCAGGAGCGCAGCCGTGGTTCCTTACTATGATATGGGAATATTTTGGCACCCAGGGATGATGTTTTGAAAATCCTTGACACGTTGGTAGAAGGAGCAGGTGCTGCATTGATCCAGTAGGTGATGCAGCGAAATTTCAGCCGCGAAGCAGGTGCTGCATCGACCTTCGGCTGTGGGTCCTGCACTTCGTCGTTCCAGTCAGCGCTGTGTCGATTTACCAGCTGTGAGGCAGACATTCCATCAGTTTCTGCAAAGAAGTCCAGATAAGTCCTTTGGGCAGCCAGGCAGTCTTTCTGACTTAGTCCAGGTGTAGGTCCAGAAGTGTCTGATTTGGTGGGGCCAGTTTAGAGACCCAAAATGCCTTTGAAGTGCGAGAAACTTCAAAGAGTGGTTTCGAAGTGCACAAGTTCCCCTTTCAGCCCCAGCTGGTCTGCCAGGATTCTGGGTGGGTTCAAAGATAGTCTGTGCTCAGAGATAATAAACCCATCTTACATATGACAAGTACTTCCAAGGGATACACCTGAAAGGGACAAAACACCCATCTTCCCTACATCCAATCAACGGATTGAAATAACTAGCACATTTTTAGGGCACACGCCCCAACAAAAAGTCCATAAGCAATGAATATCTTCAGAAGGCATTTCTATTCCCAATTTTTTTCTTTAGACAGGGCCATATTTATACTTTTTGACGCACAACTGCGCCAACGCAGTTGTGCGTCAAAAAAGTTAACGGCGGCTAACGCCATTCCAAAGCGCCATGCGGGCGCCTTATTTATGGAATGACGTTAGCCGGCGCAGCTGACTGGTGTGCGTAAAAAAAAATGACCCACATCAGGCAGCGCCGGCGTAGGGGAAAATGGAGCTTGGGCGTCAAAAAATGGGGCAAGTCAGGGCTGAGGCAAAATATTGGCCTCAACCCGATTTGCGCCATTTGTTTTTACTCCCAACCCCCATTGAAATGACTCCTGTCTTAGCACAGACAGGAGTCATGCCCCCTTGCCCAATGGCCATGCCCAGGGGACTTATGTCCCTTGGGCATAATCATTGGGCATAGTGGCATGTAGGGGGGCACAAATCAGGCCACCTATGCCACAAATATGTTTTTAAAAAATTACTTACCTGAACTTACCTTAAGTTCCCTGGGATGGGTCCCTCCATCCTTGGGTGTCCTCCTGGGGTGGGCAAGGATGGCAGGGGGTATACCTGGGGGCATGGGAGGGCACCTCTGGGCTCCTTCCGAGCCCACAGGTCCCTTAACGCCTGCCCTGACCAGGTACTAAAAAATGACGCAAAAGCGGCTGGACGTCATTTTTTTTTACCCGCCCACTCCCGTGTGCCATTTTTGCACGGGAGTTTAAATAAGGCGCACATGCCTTGGAGTCATTTTTTAGACGGGAACGCCTACCTTGCATATCATTAACGCAAGGTAGGTGTCCACGCTAAAAAATGACGCTAACTCCAAGATCTTTGGCGCTAGACGGGTCTAACGCCAAAGTATAAATATGGAGTTAGCTTTGCGTCGGATTTGCGTAAAAAAAAACGACGCAATTCCGGCGCAAACAGAGTATAAATATGCCCCAAAGTCTTTCACCAATAATATCTTCAGCATGAAAGTTTTATTTCAAACCAAGTTCTTGCTTCTACAGGATTCTCGATCTTCATTATCTTCTTATAGTGGATTTCGAAATAGACATGAATGACCCACAGCCGAAAATCGATGCAGCACCTTCTTTGCGGCTGGAATTTCACTGCATCGCCTACCAGATCGATGCAGCACCTGCTTCTTCTACCAGCGTATCAAGGATTTTCAACACATCATCCCTGGGCGATGGGAAGCTATTCATTGCTTATGTACTTTTTGTTGTGACGTGTGCCCTAAAAATGTGCTGCCTGTCAATATCCCTGTGGGGGGTTATCAGTCATTTGTGTAAGAGCAGGCCCCTGGTCTTTGAAGTGTAAGAGAGCCCCTCCACCCTTCCTGCCCAGGGAGATCCATTCAGTATGCAGATGAATACAGATGTGACTGAATGTCCTGTGTTTATGGTTCTCTGGGTGGAATGCGCAAGAGGAGCTGTCAACCAGCACAGACCACACGAGGTTTGAAGACAGGGCTGTAAGGCACAGATGGCAGTAAGTGCAGAGAAATGTCCACTTTCTAAAAGTGGCATTTCTAACATAGTAATATTATATCCAACTTTACCAGTGAGTTGGATTTTCTATATCATTCTGGCAATACCAAACATGACAGCGCGACTCCTTCCAGATCAGAATCAACCACTTAAAAGTAGATAAGGGCAGTTCTAATTCTATTCTATGAGAGGAGCAGGTCTCACAGTAGTGGAAAACAAATTAATGAGTTTTTCACTACCAGGACATGTAAAACACATAAGTACATATCCTGCCTTTTGCCTGCATAGCACCCTGCCCTTTGGGTTACCAGGTCCTAGCTTAGGGGTGACTTATATGAAGAAAAAGGGGAGTTTAAGGCTTGGCAAGTAGTTTCAAAAGCCAAGTCAATTGACAGTGAAACTACACACACAGGCCTTGCAATGGCAGGCCTGAGACATGGTTAAGGGGCTACTTATGAAGGTGGCACAATCAGTGCTGCAAACCCACTAGAAGCATTTTATTTACAGGCCCTGGGCACATGTAGTACACGTACCAGGGACTTAGAGGTAAATTAAATATGCTAATTGGGTAGGAACCAATGTTACCATGTTTAGGGGAGAGAACATATGCACTTTAGTACTGGACAAAAGTGGTAAAACTTTCAGAGTCATAAAACCAGCAAAAATAGGGTCAGAAAAATGGAGGAGGCAGAGAAAAAGTTGGGGGATGACCAAATTTAAGCTGCCAGGTCTAACGATAAACATTCCAGAAGTATTAGTACTTTGACACAAAGTAAGATGGTCTGTTTCCTGACTAATTTTAGGGCCTTGTCAATAAACCTACTAATGTAAAATCATACAATTTATTTGTTCCTTTACAATTCCTGCAACCAATGCTTTTGCATAGCTCTCTTTGACATAAAAGGCACACATATCAGTGTATACAGTGGGCATTCCTTGGCAAATTGCTTCATCCCAGCCATTATGATGGGATAACGCATATGATTTAAGTTTGTCTGATAAACTTGTGGTAAGGGGAGTTTTTTGGCCAGTAATTCATGCACGTCAGGTGGGCCTTAAGGTATGGCATTTTTTTTGTCCATACATAGCATGAACAGAATATCCCCTAATGAACATTATCCATGAGGTGATTCTAGAATTACTCAGGTTTCCTCATCCGATCTGGTCATATTATAGGTATTGCAAGAGTTAATCAGGTGCCCCATTAATGTCCTTCAATAAACACTCTTGAATGTGTTGGAGGTCAAAGTGTGCCTACAAAAGCTAATTCAGATTTTTTTGTTCTCTTCTGGAGACAACGCTTTTTTTGCATAGCATATGGTTTTATTCTGATTATTATGTGTTTAATCCAGCCCAGTGGTCAAGACCCTATCGGAAAATCCAGTCTTGAGATAAAATTCATGAATACTCATAGTGGAAGACAAACAGAGAGCTTGAGGCATTCCTTGTGTTGGATGCAATTTTTCTACTCACAGCAGCATTCCCATTTTTAGTGTTTCGTTAACAATTTAGGTAGGGGAACAGTAATTGACTATGCGCATAAATAATTATTTGTGAAAAAAACGCCATCCCATAATAGACTATACTGCTTTAAAGATAGTAGGCCCTATCCATTTAAACAGGGCTTCTATCTGGGTTCAACTTTTATGCAGTGGTTATGCAAAAAATAAAACAGTGTTTTAAATCCATTGGTCTTTTTGAAATATTTTAGAATCTGGATTTTGTAATTGAGTAGAATATGCCTAACTTCCTTCATGCGATTTTCCATTGTGAAAACCTTTATTAGGATGTCATCTACATCTGCCATATGGCAGCTCTGTCACTTTTGGGCTAACATTATAAAGAGAAAATATTTTTACAAATTTACATTTGATACTGCTACTGATATGGCTAAAAGGTATTACGTGTTACCAATTTTGTTAGTTTTGGGAACTAAAAAGCAGTTCTTGCTGTTCATCACTTTATACACACATTTGGCAGTACTCACTCGTTAAATAGATCACGCTAACATTTTTTTACTCTTGAAGCTGTGATAAACTTTGGTTAGAGTATGGCAGCGGCCATATTAAACAATGGCTCTTTTTGTTTAATTTGTGATGGCCAGGTTCACACTGGGGTTTAAAGCATCAATGATTGGAATATCGATCATACACAGTTTAAGTTACTGATTAAAAAAAGCAATAGTACGTCTAGCACTACACATGACCAACCACTGATACTTTGCATAAAAAATAACAGAGGTAGGGACATAAAATAAAGCAAACCGAAAGAAAATCATATTACATTAAAAATACATTTCTTAGAATATATAAAAATATAAATAAATATAAATCAATGTTTCAAAAATATTTAAAAAAATACATATTTAGGCTCCCATTACGAGTTTGGCGGTCATGAGATGGCCAAACTCGTGCTGGTGGTCTAACTGTAGCTGACCCGGTGGTAAAGACCACTGCATTATGAGTTGTGAGGTTTATCCAGAACCAAACCACCACAACACCGCCTGTCCCGCTGGTCCGGTCGGACTGCCGCCACCAGAGGTGAGCTCCTCCGGGCCGGCGGTAGGCCTAAGGCCGTATTCAGAGTCAGTGAACCACAAGGCTTTTCGCAGCAGTTGCGCTGCCACAAAAACCCTGGCAGTAACTCACTCGGCAGCAGGAATCCCCATTCCTGTTGCTGGCACATGCACCCTCACACATCCGCACACATGCAGACACCCCCCACCCGTCCACACACTTGCAAACACCCTCCCACCCAACCGTACATATCCATACAAACACCCCCACCCGCTCTCACACTGACATACACCCCCCCACTTGCACTCACACATACAACCCCCCTCTGCAATCATTCCCGCCCCCCCGCATTCATGCACACCCGACCCCTCCACGCTTGCATACAGTCACCCACTCCCCCTCTGCATATGCATACATGCACACATCCCCCATCTTCACACTTGCACCACCCCATCTGCACATTTGCACACAGACACCCCTACTCACTCACAGACTTGTACACAGACACCCCTACTCACTAACAGATTTGCACACATGCACCCCCACTCGCATGCATCCCAATACACACACCTACTCACTCGCATCCCGACACCCCCCTCCCCTCTGCATACATGCAGACACCCCCCCAACTGCACAAATACATCCAGACACCCACATTTGCGCACATACATGCACTCAGACACCCCCTTTTACATTCATACACCCCCATTTGCACACATACATGCACTCAGACACCCCCATTTGCAAACACACACATGCACTTAGACACCCCCATTCGCGCACATACACGCACTCAGACAGATACCCCCACCCCACTGCATATAAACACACATGTACTCACACCTAACACACCGCCCTTCCCTCCACTGCCATTCGGACACACACACCCTCCACGCACACATAGATACACTCACGCACTCGTGCACACCTATACCACTACACATACATGCACACATCACACACAGTCCTGTTGGCATGGCAGTCCTGGAGGTGAAAATGCCGCTCTTCCACCATCGGTCAGGCTGACTGTGTTGGATTTTTGCCCATAAACGGGTGGAAATCCTACATGATTCTTAATATAGCTATCTTTGGACCGCCAACACTGGTGGTCTTCTGTCACCCGTGGCTTCGGGGGCCTTCTGAAAAGACCGCTGAAGTCATTATGTATTGTGAATTAAAAATAGCATTACAATGTATATTATTAAAAATAAAAGTTTTTTTAATGAATTCTATAATTGATTTTAATAATTATTAATGCACATTAAAATAGTTTTTTCTTTTGATGGGAATGTAGTTTCTTATTTAAACTTCAGAAAACTAATCTTAATTTGGTTGTCTCCTGTGGAGTGTTGTGTTCTGGTTTCACCATTGTCCCAGTTTAGCTGAGAATGGGAAAAAGAATGGTGGCTACCTTGAAGTCTTCGTTGCTGCAAGTTGCCCGAAGTGCTTCTGCTGTTGATAGCTTCTTGGCATTTACTGTGGGGGTAGTATAAAAATAAATTGAGCTTGTGGAGAGAAGATTATCTTTGATGGCTCCCAATTTGATCCCTCAATGTTTTACCCGTCTGAAAGGGGACCTCTTCATACATCGTATTCATCAAAACCCAGAGGAGGGGTGTTTTATAGAGGTAAACCTGTAATCTGCTCTAATCTTTTCTACTTTGACTGAGAGGGCGGACTCCCCATAGGATTTAACCTACAAGTCTACACAATCTGGTTTCAGCCCTGTGAACAAGCGTAGTAGAGGGGCATCTTTGCCCAAGAGTGGGAACCACTTTACTGATGTGGTACACAAAGTGAGAGTTCAGATCAGTTTTCTACCTCTTGGGGTACCCTGGTTGATACTTCATTGAAGGTGTTTAATGATGCTTTTAGTGCCAACATAGTGTTAATTTGCTCAAAGTTAATACTCATTGAATCTAAACTGTCTCAAATGATGTAACTCATAAATCGGGGGGGACCCATCTCTTGTTTCTAGTGCATTAAACTCTGGTTTATCTAATAAGCACACTCCTGCCCACCCACAGCCTCTGCATGAGAACACTGCTAGGTTGGTTCCTTCCCCTGACTTACCCCAGGTTACTAGTGCAACAAATAATGATCCTATTGCCCCTGCAGCCCCTTCAGACTCATTTCCATGTTCCAGTCCACCTAATAAGGCCCACCCATCAAACCCTAAATTGGGGACTGTAATAAATTTCACACCTGAAGCCATCTCTTATGTAGTGGTTTTCGGGAATGTGTCTCCTTTGATTCTGCCACTGTCAGAATCCTACGATGAGCTTAAAAAAAGTGGTCCACTGGCTAAACAGGCACTCTAATTTGGGGATGCAGATATATGATTCTATTAAAATGGTGAGAAGAGTGAGCTGGTGGTGATAAACTTCAATGGACCCACTATGGTGGCTTGTGTCCTGCTATCCCTAGGCTCCTTCAGCTTCTCCAAACTGACTAACATTCAGGCTTGTACCCTTGGCTTTTTTATAAGCCGGAAACAGTTTATATGATCAAATGGAAACAGGGCCCCCAGGGGCAGGTCCATCATGGTAGACATTCACTTGTTTCTCCTAGCTTCCCCAGTCTTGAGGATAGTGAAACGATTTGCCCCCTATTGCAGCTTGGATTCTTGCAACTGACTTGCCCAGATTCCCTCACATTTCCCAGCTATGGTCCCTTGGCTTTCAATTGCCCCTACTGACAACTCTATTAACAAACCGCAAAAGTTCCTTTTGTTATCCTAGAACATTGTGGGTCTGTCAGGCAAATTTGATGATTGCAACTAAGATTCCTTTTTTAGGGGATCTGTCTACGGACAAACGTGGAAAGTGTCAAACCACTTTTTACTGGAAGGGTGTAAAACTTATTTTACTCTGGCTGTGGCCACGGAGGCAGGGCGGGTCAAAGGTGGGGTGATTATTTTAGTATCTCTGGACCTGTGTGATAGAAACAATGATTTGACATGGGATTCACATTTGTTACAAGTGTTGAAATTAGCTATCCAAGGCTCTATGGGCCTCGATATGACCCTGGCGTCCGGCAGTACACTGGCAGTAACACTGCCAACAGGCTGGCTGTGTTCCGCCAGTGTTTTATGACTGTGGCGCATTAGCCACGGCCATAACGCCGTCACCTGCAACTGACCCCCAGGCTTCCGCCAGGCGGTCATAATGCAAGCACTGCTGCCCTGGGGATTATGAGTCCCCAACCACCAGCCTGTCCATGGCGGTAAACACCTCCATGGAAAGGTTGGCAGTAAGGGGGACTCTGGGTGCCCCTGGGGGCCCCTGAGCTGCCCATGCACTTGGCATTGGCAGTGCAGGGACCCCCAGGCAAAGCCCCATAGTGCATTTCACTGCCCCAATTTTGGCCAGTGAAATGCGCAACGGATGCTGATGCACCCGCTGCACATCAACATTGCCGCCAGCTCTTTTATGTTGATGTGACTTTTCTGCTGGGCCAGCAGACGGAAACGCTGTTTCCGTCCAGTGGCCCAGCGGAAAAGTCATAATAGGGAGCTACAAATACCACCAGCACTGGAGGTATAGTGGCTTCCGCAGCTTTGGCGGTCCTTTTGTAAGACCGCCAAAGTTGTAATGAGGGCCAATATCTTTTGCACTAATCAGTTTTTATAATGTCAAAGCCTGGACAGAGGAGCCATCCAATTTTAGTATCTTAAGCTCAGCTATTGGCACTCTGTCAGGCCATAGGTTTGGACTGGATAAGGTAATCTTGGTTGGTGATTCAATTGTCATCTCTGTGAGAGCCTTTTGGGCCCCATTGTAGGAGGCTGGCCTGGCTTGTAGTAGGTACCAGAGGTACTTACACCTTGTGCCAGGTCCAGTTATCCCTTATTAGTGTAGAAGAAAACACAGAAGTACTAAAAATAAAGGTACTTTATTTTTATGACAATATGCCAAAAGTATCTCAGTGAGTACCCTCAGTATGAGGATAAGTTATATACACAAGATATATGTACACAAACCAAAATTATGCAGATAATAGCAAAAGGAAGTAATGCAAGCAATGTAAAATTACAGTAGATTGTAATAGGAGCACATAGGTATAGGGGCAACACAAACCATATACTCCAAAAGTGGAATGCGAACCACGAATGGACCCCAAACTTATGTGAGCTTGTAGAGGGTCACTGGGACTGTAAGAAAATAGTGAGGGTTAGAAAAATAGCCCACCCCAAGACCCTGAAAGGTAGGTGTAAAGTGCACCTACTACCCCCAGAGAGCACAGAAGTCGTGATAGGGGGATTCTGCAGGAAGAACAAACACCAGCAATGCAACAACAGTGGATTTCCGGACCTGAGTACCTGTAAGACAAGGGGACCAAGGGCCAGATATAGCAAAGACATTGCGACCCGCAAACGGCGAAAATCGCCGTTTGCGAGTCGCAAATGCGTCTTTGCTATGTTGAAATGCATTTTGCGAGTCGGAACCGACTCGCAAAATGCATTTCCGAGTCGCAAATAGGAAGGGGTGTTCCCTTCCTATTTGCGAGTCGTAATGGTATGCATTTTCATTTGCGACCGCGATTGCGGTCGCAAATGAAAGCGCAGTTACCATCCACTTGGGACCCCTTCCCCTTTGTGTCTGGCACAAAAAATAATTTTTCAGAGCAGGCAGTGGTCCAATGGACCACTACCTGCCCTGAAAAATACCGAAACAAAAGGTTTCGTTTTTTTTTTCAAAGTGCAGCTCGTTTTCCTTTAAGGAAAACGGGTTGCACTTTGAAAAAAAAAACTGCTTTAATTAAAAGCAGTCACAGACATGGTGGTCTGCTGTTCCCAGCAGGCCACCATCCTCGTGAGTGCCCTGAATCGCTATGGGGTCGCAAATTGTGACCCACCTCATTAATATTAATGAGGTGGGTCTTTGCGACCCCATAGCGACTCGCAGAAGGTGTCTGAGACACCTTTCTGCATTCCAAATTGCGAGTTGCAATTTGCGAGTCGCTGGGACTCGCAAATTGCAAGTCGCAATTTGGAAGTTTGCTACATCTGGCCCCTAGTCCAATAGTTGCGACAGTGTCGAGAGTGGGCAGGAGCCCAGGAAATGCCAGCTGAGGGTGCAAGGAAGCTGCCACCTGTTGGAAGAAGCTTGGAGTTCTGCAAGAACGAAGAGGACTAGGAACTTCCCCTTTGGAGGATGGATGTCCCATGCCGTGAAGAAGCTTGCAGAGGTGTTCCCACGCAGAAAGACAGCAAACAAGCCTTGCTAGCTGCAAGGGTCGCAGTTAGGGTTTTTGGATGCTGCTGTGGTCCAGGAAGGATCAGGATGTCGCCACTTGGATGAGGAGACAGAGGGGGTGCCCAGCAAGTCAGGGAGCCTTCACAGAAGCAGGCAGCACCCACAGAAGTACCTGAACAGGCACTTAGAAGAAAAGTGAACCGGAGTCCACCCGAAGTCACAAAAGGGAGTCCCACGATGCCGGAGGACAACTCAGAAGGTTGTGCACTGCAGGTTAGAGTGTCGGGGACCCAGGCTTGGCTGTGCACGAAGGAAATCCTGGAAGAGTGCACAGGAGCCGGAGCAGCTGCAAATCACGTGGTACCCAGCAATGCAGTCTAGCGTGGGGAGGCAAGGACTTACCTCCACCAAGCATGGACTGAAGAGTCACTGGACTGTGGGAGTCACTTGGACAGAGTTGCTGAGTTCCAGGGACCACGCTCGTCATGCTGAGAGGGGACCCAGAGGACCAGTGATGCAGTCTTTTGTTGCCTGCGGCTGCAGGGGGAAGATTCTGTCGACCCACGGGAGATTTCTTCAGAGCTCCTGGTGCAGAAAGGAGGCAGGCTACCCCCAGAGCATGTACCACCTGGAAACAGTCGAGAAAGCCGGCAGGATGAAGCGATATAAGGTTGCTAGTAGTCGTCTTGCTACTTTTTTGCGGTTTTGCAGGTGTCCTGAGCAGTCAGCGGTTGATCCTTCGGCAGAAGGTGTAGAGAGAGATGCAGAGGAACTCTGGTGAGCTCTTGCATTCATTATCTGGTGAGATCCCCAAAGCAGAGACCCTAAATAGCCAGCAAAGGAGGTTTGGCTACCTAGGAAGGAGGATTGGCTACCAAGAGAGGTAAGAGCCTATCAGAAGGAGCCTCTGATGTCACCTTCTGGCACTGGCCACTCAGAGCAGTCCAGTGTGCCACAAATACCTCTGTTTCCAAGATGGCAGAGGTCTGGGACACACTGGAGGAGCTCTGGGCACCTCCCCTGGGAGGTGCAGGTCAGTGGAGTGGTCACTCCCCTTTCCTTTGTCCAGTTTCGCGCCAGAGCAGGGCTGGGGGATCCCTGAACTGGTGAAGACTGGCTTATGCAGTGTGTTACACCCTCTCTCAGAGGAAGTCCTTTGTTCTGCCTTCCTGGGCCAGGGCTGCCTGGACCCCAGGAGGGCAGAAACCTGTCTGAGGGGTTGGCAGCAGCAGCAGCTGCAGTGGAGACCCCGGAAAGGCAGTTTGGCAGTACCCGGGTTCTGTGCTAGAGACCCGGGGGATCAAGGAATTGTCCCCCCAATGCCAGAATGGCATTGGGGTGACAATTCCATGATCTTAGACATGTTACATGGCCATGTTCGGAGTTACCATTGTGACGCTGTACGTAGGTAGTGACCTATGTACAGTGCACGCGTGTAATGGTGTCCCCGCACTCACAAAGTCCAGGGAATTTGCCCTGAACGATGTCGGGGCACCTTGGCTAGTGCCAGGGTGCCCACACACTAAGTAACGTTGCACCCAACCTTCACCAGGTGAAGGTTAGACATATAGGTGACCTATAAGTTACTTAAGTGCAGTGGTAAATGGCTGTGAAATAATGTGGACGTTATTTCACTCAGGCTGCACTGGCAGGCCTGTGTAAGAATTGTCAGAGCTCCCTATGGGTGGCAAAAGAAATGCTGCAGCCCATAGGGCTGTCCTGGAACCCCAATACCCTGGGTACCTCAGTACCATATACTAGGGAATTATATGGGTGTACCAGTATGCCAATGTGAATTGGTAAATTTAGTCACTAGCCTGTTAGTGACAAATTTGGAAAGCAGAGAGAGCATAACCACTGAGGTTCTGGTTAGCAGAGCCTCAGTGAGACAGTTAGGCATCACACAGGGAACACATACAGGTATATACTTATGAGCACTGGGGCCCTGCCTGGCAGGGTCCCAGTGACACATAGACTAAAACAACATATATACAGTGAAATATGGGGGTAACATGCCAGGTAAGATGGTACTTTCCTACACCCATCAACATCAGGCTCAAATGATTGTTGGTATAGGGACTTCATATAATGCACACCAAGGAAGCCTCTAAGTTAAGTGTAATGTTAAGCAATCATAACCTTGTCTTTTCTCTGAAGAAATGTTTGAGTTCCATCAATCCCCATATCTTACCAAATGTTAGAGAAAGGGGGTGTGCTTCCATAATTGATTTTATTTTTGTGTCTGCTTCCTTGTTTTCTTTTATTTCCAACTTTAGTATAGTGTATCATTCCAGTAGATATGTGGTGGTTCTAGCAACCCATTCAAGATTCAGGGAGTGCTTTCTCATACAGATCAGGATAGGCACTTTGGCCCATATTTATACTTTTTGACGCAAAACTGCGCTAACGCAGTTTTGCGCCAAAAAAATTAGCGCCGGCTAACGCCATTCTGAAGCGCCATGCAGGCGCCGTATTTATTGAATGCCGTTAGCCGGCGTTAGCCGACCGGCGCTGCCATGTGTGCGTGAAAAAAAACGACGTACACCAGGCAGCGCCGGTTTAGGGAAAAATGGCGTTTGGGCGTCCCAAAATGGGGCAAGTCAGGCTGAGGCAAAAACATCGTCTTAACCCGATTTGCGCCACTTTTTTTTGGGCGCCCAGACGCCATTAACATGACTCCTGTCTTAGCAAAGACAGGAGTCATGCCCCCTTGCCCAATGGCCATGCCCAGGTGACTTCTGTCCCCTGGGCATGGTCATTGGGCATAGTGGCATGTAGGGGGGCACAAATCAGGCCCCCCTATGCCACAAAAAAAAAAATATATATACTTACCACAACTTACCTTTTCTTCCCTGGGATGGGTCCCTCCATCCTTGGGTGTCCTCCTGGGGTGGGCAAGGGTGGCAGGGGGTGTCCCTGGGGGCAGGGGAGGGCACCTCTGGGCTCATTCTGAGCCCACAGGTCCCTTAACGCCTGCCCTGACCCAGGCGTTAAAAAGAGGCGCAAATGCGGGGTTTTTTGCCCCGCCCACTCCCGGGCGTGATTTTTGCCCGGGAGTATAAATACCACGCACATGCCTGGGAGTCATATTTTAAGACGGGAACGCCTACCTTGCATCTCATTAACGCAAGGAAGGTGTTCACGCAAAAAAATGACGCTAACTCCATGAACTTTGGCGCTAGATGCGTCTAACGGCAAAGTATAAATATGGAGTTAGTTTTGCGTCGAATTTGCGTCGAAAAAAAGACGCAAATTCGGCGCAAACAGAGTATAAATATGCCCCTTAAGGTGGTCCCAGGTGGAGCCCATACCGTTTAAAAAAATCTCTCTTCTCAGGCTGCAGATATCAGATCCTTATATGTTTGGATTTAAGTGCCTCAAGTGGGCCAATGCTATCTGCTTTTGAGGGTATGGTGCAGAAGGTGTTCGAATTACTAGAGGTCCTTGAACTCAAGTGGTTCAATACTAAATGTTCCAAGGCCCTTTGTAAATTGAAGGTGGCATCAAAGAAGATGCCTAGAGATAAGTATTCTGTGGCTGTCTGCTGTAGGGCCTACAATGTGGAACTTGCAAACTGTAAGGCCAGGTAAAGAGAGAGAGCATGGGATGATTTAGACCAAGCCTATAAAGCCATGGGCAGTTCTTTGTTCTGGAGTATTATAAATTGTTCCACCCTCACCAACTACAATGGTCCTGCTTTATGCTATCATATATATGAGCACCAGTGGGTAGCACACTTTGAAGGGATCTCTACCTTCGGACCCAGGATAGACAGTGCAGCTTCGGGTGTGACCTTCCATGGTAGACCAAACCTTGTTTTACTTTAGAGGAGGTTAGTAAGGCTATTCAACCCTCCCACGAAACAAAGATCCAGGGCCTGATGGGATTTCCCCTTATTTGTTTCTGGATGACATTAAGTTGTGGGGTCCAGCCTTAATAATGGTTCTAAATGCCGCAGTCGGGGTGGATCTAGTGCCCTCGTTGTCTACTGGTGTAATAGCCCCCATTTTTAAGAAGGGGAACAAAGACAGTACCCAATGTTATCGGCCTATTTCCATGAGAAATGCAGTGGTGAAGGTTCTGAGCAGGGTGGTACTAGATAGACTGATGGGGTGGGCTGAGCACAATATAATCTCTGATGTTCAATATGGCTTCAAGCAGGGTAGATTGACAACAGACCAATGCCTGAGTTTATATTTGCAAAAAGAACAGATGATGGACGGAATGCTGAACAATGCAAACACATACCCCCAGTCACAAACATCTGGATTTAACTATTGTTTTTTTTCTTACCACACCACCTCAGTTTGGACATAGCCACATGCAAATCAGTCTTGACCCTGCTCCCCATGGGAACAGTCCAGCCTGAACAGCAATGCCAGGTTCTCCCTTCATCAGCTGCTCTAACTGGGAAGGGTATGCCCAGACGTGGGTCCCGTGCTCACAGCACCACTGGATTCAAGCTAGCCTGCCAGATGAAGGGTGATATCCTGAAACTGGCCACAAGATGCTTGTTTCCAGTCCAGGGACCACTTAATGTAGAAGAAGTGATTTTTAACCCCCTTATAGGGTTATTTTCATGGAATATAATGATGTATTGAAATGTTTTTGTTTAACTCTGAAAAAGTTTCAAAGCATACAATGCCTTACTATAAGAAATTAATAGGTAGCTTGTGAGTCAATAAAATGATGTAACATCTTAACCATGAACTGAAGTCTTTATTAAGTAGAGTCAATGGTGAGAACTCTCACTCATATATACAATATTTTGATAACAATCATTCACAAAAACATTACTGTCTGAGGACTATTGTATCCTGGGTGAGATGAAAACATGTTTTAATGGGAAATTCTGCTTTGATTGATAATTAATTCTATTCTGAAACTTCCTGCTTGAACTTCTCTATTTGGAGCACTCTATGGGTTCTGACTGGCACCTTTCTCTTATCTCTCCTAAATCCATCCTGAGACATAGAATAGGCATTATTTCCTTGCTGAAACATGCTTAAAGCATTTTAAGCAGTTATTGATTGATCATTATGCTTCATTGACTATTGAGTTATATTTATAATACTGTATGCAAGTTCATTAAAGATTGAAGCTTTTAAAAATACTTATAAATAAAATTTTAGAACTCATACCAACTCTCATTATTGATTGAAAATTAACAATTTAAATTTTGATAATTGTCTGATTGATGTTCAGCTCTTGGTTACACTCATCTATGACCAAGTTCTGATTGCTTTTGTTGAGGGAATTTCTACTCAGATGAGCTGATAAGCCTTACCTCGCAAATCAATATTTAACTGATATCCCCATGCTCCAGTAAAGTTGGTAGTGAGAGGATGGATCATGTAAGAAGAAAGAGGAGCTTTAATTAGTTTTTTGGAGTTAGAGATAAGCCCATGTCCCATTGTCCAAGGCCATACTTGAATATTTATGGAATGCGGTTTCTAAGGCGGTTGTTGAATTGGACGTGTGAGTATTAATAGGGTTATGCATCACAATTATTTTGACTATTGTGGTTTTATTCAAGTATGGCTGTATGCATGTTGCATGAGTTGCTGATGCTAATGTGTTCATTGTCAAAGAAATTGAAGAGATATCAGAGTAAGAAGTAGTCTAAGATCTCAATTCAGAGATAAACAGGTGATTTATGGTTTTCTTGGCTCCTAAGGATTTGTGGTGCAGGTTGTGATGCACTGTCATCTTCATAATTGAGATAGGGACCGTAACGGTTTGTTGTGATTGTACTGACATTGATTAATGTAAGTGAAATCTTTTACGCTACATTGATTAGGGTGATTTCCTGCTTGCCAAGATTTAAATTATGTGTGTGAAAATCTTTTTGAATAAAAAGCCGGAGGGTGTAGAAACCTGAATATTCAAGTTGTCAAGTTTTTTTTTTTCCTTCGTTAGGAGAGCAGATAAAGACTATCATTTTGTGTTGCGTACAATTGTAGAATTATAACTTTGTGTGTGTATGAAGAAATTGTAAAGGAGGGTGAGCCCTTGCAAGGAGCAGATTGTTGGCTCATACTGTGTCGCGCTGAGATTGATCGATTGGTGTGAAACGCTGCTCTGAGATTGATCAGTCAGTGTGAAGAGTTCCGTCATGATTGATTGGTTAGTGTGAAGAGCCTTGCTGAGATTGAGAGACAGGCTATTGAGAAATTGATGTATATGGAACAGAATCAAGTCATTGAAGAACTGAATTATGTTGTAGAGACAGGCTATTGAGGAATTGATGTATATGGAACAGAATTAAGTCATTGAAGAACTGAATTATGTTGTTTGTCATTTGTTGATTCAAACTTGAACACATGAATTTTTTCAAAGCTATTAGAGATTTGATGAGAGGTGGCATGTGAATTGCAGAATGGGAAGGTGAAAATGCACCTCCTGAGGGTATGCCTGTCTATCATATAATGATTGAGGAAGGGTTACATAGATGTGTATGGCTTTGTGAATGGTGCAAGATCACTAAGAAAGAGGGTCTATTGAGCTTTCCTAGATGGGGAACATTCAATTTGAGAATTATTGACAGATTAAGAGATAGACTTTGTGCCATGCAGCCACCTCCTAGATCTACCCAGTACGAAGTATTTAGGGCCTAATTTATGAAACGTTTGCACTGCCTTAGTGTCATTTTTGTGATGTAAAAGCAGTGCAAATTTACAAAATTTAATTGTATTTTGTAAGTTTGAGCTGCTTTTGCGTCACAAAATGACACAAAGGCAGCACACACTTTTCCTAAATCAGGCCCTACGTGCTTGGGAGAAGATGGCTTGCACTAGAGAACAAGAGAAATATCAGATATGAACAAAGAGAGCTGTGAAAAAATATTGTGATGCAATATGGGAGGAGCAACAACAGAAATGGAGGCAAAATATAGTGGTGGGAACTAGATTATATCCTGCCAACACTAATGAGAGATCTGAGACACTGCAAAGGCCAAACGTTAAGGAAAACAAAGATGAAAAAGGAGATGAACAGGAATTTGCCACTGATAGTGATTCTGGAGATGAGATACTGGACAAATTATTGGCTGCATAATCAGCACCTTATGTGGCTCCTGTGACAATACTGAGGGATTTCAATTAATAATGTGACAGTGGCTACAGCCCCTGTTTATCTAAATACAATTCAAGTTGAAGAGACCATTACAAATGATTAGTCTGTTATGACACAGCCTGTTGCACAACCTATTATACTTAATCATGTGCCTGCCAGGGTTGAGACTGCCCTGGCAGTGATGCCTCCAGACATTACTTCTTCTATGTGGACTGTATCAGCACCTCTTGCTTGAGTTATAACATCACAGCCAGTTGAGGTTTGTACAGCAAATGCTCTAGATTAATAATGCCCCAAATGCTGTACCTCAAGGACTTATAGGAGTTGCACCTGCCACAGGGTATGTTCCAATTTCACAGAAGTCACATATTGTTGCTTGGACACCACCACAGGCTATTCAATCATTAAGGGAAAGAAGATGTTTTGGCTTTATGACACAAACAACACATGGTGAGACAAATTAATTTGAAGATGGTATCTTTCCTCCATGGGTTGAGGAAGATGTCAAGAACAGTGCAAAGACAGAAAATGCAGGAAGCCTAGATCCTTGTCAGAGTAGTGAGAAAATAAGACCATTAAATGTCCTGAGATTAAATATAGAACTTGATGAAATAATTACAGGATGTTTAGACCTTAAACATGTAAATTAGTGCTAAGATGGAGAATGAATCTATTTATGCAAAGAGTTTACCGGGGTGCAGCAGCCACACACAATAAATTGACTGAATTGGCCAGAAAATATGAAGTTGGTCTTTCAAAAAATGCCCTATTGCAGAAAAGTTTCAGAGTACAGTTGGATCATGAAGCAATTGAGACAATGGGGGTCATTACGACCCTGGCGGACGGCGGAGAAGCAGCGGTAAGACCGCCAACAGGCTGGCGGACACATTTTTGCAATAGTGACCATTGCGGTTACCGCCATGGTCATCTGCCTCTTCTCCGTTCCGCCCGCCAGGGCGGAGACGACCGCTGGGCTGGAGACCTGGGTCTCCAGCCCGGCGGTCGTCATTATACCGCCGGCGGTATTTGGACCCGGCTGACCACCATGGATTTCATGCGGTTGGAACCGCATGAAATCCATGGCAGTAAGCACCATCAGTGCCAGGGAATTCCTGCCCTGGCACTGATAGGGGTCTCCCCCACCCCCACCCGACTCCCTCCCCTACACCCCCCACCACCCTTGCCACCCCCCAAACGTGGCAGGACCCCCCTCCCCACCCCTACCCCCAACATTACATCACTCATTCACACCAGACACGCATACACGCACACACACACCGACATTCATGCCAACAGCCACACACAGAGTCAGCCATGCACATCCACATTCAAACATACACGCACACATCCATACAGACATATCTACAGACATACATGCACTCATTCCCAAACACATAACACCCCTGCAAGCATACACGCACTCACACACCTCCACTACATACTCACACGCACACCCCCATGCACGCACACAACACACAACACCCCCCCATCCTCCTCCCCTAACGGACAATCAACTTACCTGGTCCGTTGATCCTCCGGGAGGGGACGGGATCCATGGGGGCTGCTCCGCCGACACCACACCGTCAACAGAACACCGCCACGCCGAATCACAGGACGTGATTCGGTGGGCGGTGTTCTGTTGACGTGGCGGTGGAGGTGGAGCAACCTCCTCTTCCCCGTCGACCGCCAGTATGGCTGTTGGCGGCTCTCCATCCGAAAAAGGACAGAGGGCTGCCAAAAGTCATAATATGCCGAGCGGAAAACCGCCACCACTGGCGGTCTTCAGCACGGCGGTCCCTCGGCGGTCTTGACAAAAGACCGCAGAGGTCAAAATGACCCCCAATGTGTTCTTCAGGAATGTGGTGACATATTACTGAATTAGGAAAATGTGTTTATAAATGGAGTGATTTTGAGAAATTAAAGAGCAAATGGGCAAAGAACCATGACAAGAAATGGAAGCAATCAGAGATGGCTGGAGTAAACAGATGGCTACCCCCAGATCAACTAGATGAAAGAAAAGTGTGGGCTTATTGACTGAGAGAAGTACCAGAAGGAGGGCATGTTCATGTGCCTTGGAGTAGAGGAGATCTTGCAGCATGAACAAAACGTTTCCCCAGTTTAAGAGTGAACCGTATGCAGTCGTATATGCGATTTGAGAGATTTGTCAAAATTTCTAAAGTGCTGTGGATTGATTTGAATACATTCTTTGACATTGTTGTTCCAAATGATTTGTGGGCTGAATGCAAATGTGCTATACATTGTCCAAGTTCAGAGCCACCAACACATGCACACAATAATGCACTACCACTATCACATCTTCAGCCAACTGATATGGGATTCATTATCTCACAGTTTCTTACTGGATTGAGACCTAAGATTAGTCAGCATATTTAAACAACTGCAAGGGCTCCCTGAGTTGTTTGGGAAAGGACCAGGCTTCCAAATCCTGCACACTTTCTACTGTTTGTTCTAACGAGCCTGGTGGTGTATCTGCTACTGACTCTTAAAGTAAGGGAAGTGTTCTTCCCACAGAACTACCTAGACCTCAGAAGGCAACTCAATCTTCCACAGATCAACTGTCACTTCACAAGTTAATTATAAAGGATTGTCTTTGTCTCCAACCCAACCTAGTTATTTTGTGGCTGGCTTATGTGAAAACAGTCTGTAAAAAGATTGGTTATCCAAGCCTATTTGACACTGCTGAGTCTTGTCATAGAGTAGATAAAGGGAAACCAACAAAAAATCTCTCTTATGACAAAGCCATGTGGAGCCGGGATACCTCTGACAATCAAAGACCAATGGTGCGTACTTATAAAATAGTTCGCATACATGATGGCCTTCAACAGTATCTATCTTTTATCCTTAACACACAGCAGCGGTTTGTTCTTACCAGGTTTCAATTCAATCTCTTATCCCTGCTGGTTAGGTTCCCTGTTAAATGTTGTACTTTACAGGATCTGTGCCACTGACCCTGTAATGGGAGTTCTGCTCAGTCAACATTGCACATCAGGTTTTGTTGTTCCTTTTATCAGAGTCAAGTTTTAAAGCTTTTACATTTTGACAATACAGACCTGCCTTACTATAGTTAACTTAACTACACTGCCCTTTGATTTGCTGCTCTGTTGCCTTTTTTATTTAACAACCACTAAAAATTATATAATGCGTTATACTGAGAATTTTTGTTTTCCCCAAGATGTATATTTGTTGAAGAAGAAATACATTTATTGTGTATGTATTGCTGTGTTTTATATTACCGAAATATGGTGAATAAATGAATATTTGTCTTGTCTTGACTAGTGAGCATGTACAAGAAAATGTGCTTTGCCTGCAGACAAAGTCATTGGATGAGATTCTGAAATACGCAAAGTAGTGTAGTGATAAACAGGAGATAAAACAAACTAAACTTAAGGAGAAATTTATGTTGGTTCGGATGAAATTGGCACAGAAAGGGTTACATAATCATTTGCTTGTGGGAAATGTTGGTGCAATGCAAGGCATCTGTTTTTAGAATGACATGCAAGGAGTTGGGTTTCAAGGTGTTCAAGAAGGTATGTTTGATCCTCAGGGTAGAAGACAAGAAGTTCCGATTGATCCAAATTCTAGTGTAGATGCTGTAAAGTTTAAATAAATGACTCCTTGTCACTCCTGTAACAAGTTTGGGCACTGGGAGAGGGAGTGTAGGCTGAATCCAGATAGAAAGCAAGGAGGAAATCAGATGCAAAGGCGGAATGTACCCATTCAGCAAATGCAAGTTCCAGTGCAGACACAATTTCCAATGATAAAGGTTTTACAATTTCGGATGGCCCCACAAAATACGGGCAACCCCAAATTTAATGTATATTTACTGCCTCGAGTAAATAAAAATCCATTCCAGACTCAGACCCATATCCAGAATCCAACAGTTCCCTGTGTTGGATAGTGATAGATGTGGTTCTGACAACTCCCAATGACGGTGCATGATGGGGATGGTAGATTGCCTACATGATGCAATCTAAGAGGTAGACCAAAGAGGACCATTTGTACAAGGTGGGGTAAATGGCCACCACATGTCATTTCTTATTGACACTGGTGCTACCCGTTCCACTGTTAGAACAGCAGAAGTCCTAGATCTACCCCACTTGGGAACGAAGATACAAGTTATAGGCGTTACAAAAAAACTGATTACAAATCCAGTTTCAAAAGAGCTATCAAATAAAATAGGACCATTTGAAGAGAAACACCAGCTTGTTGTGTGTGATTCAAGGCCTGTCAACCTGTTAGGAAGAGATCTGATGTGCTAGGTAAGTTGCTCAATTTATTGTACCCCAAATGGAATTGAATTTCAGACAAATGACGAGGATTTGGAATTTTAGTTAGTCCAACAAGAGATTGTACCTAATGAGAACAGAAGAAGAATTGCCCCCTGATTTAAGAGGCAGTGTGAAACAAAAGTATTGGACGTTACAGGGAAAGAAATTGAAATAATTAAAGGTGTACAACTGGTCATTATTACATGCAAGCGCAATTTATTGTACCCCAAATGGAATTGAATTTCAGACACAGGACGAGGATTTGGAATTTTAGTTAGTCCAACAAGAGATTGTACCTAGTGAGAACAGAAGAAGAATTGACCCCTGATTTAAGAGGCAGTGTGAAACAAAAGTATGGGACATTACAGGGAAAGAAATTGAAATAATTAAAGGTGTACAACCAGTCATTATTACATGCAAGCACAATGCTGTTTTCTCAAGAACACCACGATATAAATTGACTCCTGTGACAGTGACAGCAACAAGACCAATAATTGAAGACATGTTGAGGAAAGGGATACTGAGAGAGATTCTTGGGAGTCCCTGCAACTCACCGATTATGGGTTTGCAGAAACTTAAGGGGAAGTTTAGGATTGTCCAGGATCTTCTAAAAATTAACAGTATAGTTGCTCTATGTTGTCAGGTGCCAGTGAATCCTGCCACCATCTTTTTCCAGAATCCATGCACTGAAGAGTTGTTCATGGCTGTGGACCTTCAGTAAGCCTTTTCTCCATACCATTGCATGAGGATAGCCAATTCTTGTTCCTTTTCTGTTCTCATGGAGGGTTTCAGCATAGTGGCAAGTTCCACAAGGGTATAAGGAAAATTATTCTATTCTGAAACACATATTGAAGAGAAATCTTGAATCTCTGCATATGCCTTGTTACTCAGTTCTGGTGTGGTACATTGATGACCTACTTGTGGCATTGAGCACTAGAGAAGCTTGCAAGCAGGATACCATTGAGCTTCTTCATCACCTAGCTGGGAATGGACATAAAGGCCCTCATTACAACCCTGGCGGCAAATCCTGCTTACTGCCGTGCAGAAGACCGCCAACATACCGTTGCGGCAGCGGAATTCCGCTACAGGTATTACAACCCATAACACGGAATCCGTCACAACACAGATACCCACACAAGTCAGCCACACCAAAGGTCAGTGATAAACTGGCGATACTAAAACCTACACCGTCAGGTCAACAAGAATACGCCCACAGTATCACGACCCACAAATCAACGCGGCGGTCTTTCAACCGCTGTAATCCATTGGCGGTACACACCGCTGCACTCAAAATACACACACATTGACAAAACACAACCACATTGGACAATTCAAAATGCACACACCCGATACACATACACACACCACACCCACACACCCAATCCAATATAAAGCACACACCCACAAACCCTTCCAACCAGAAATTTGAAAGAAGACCAGAGAGAGAGACTACCTAACACATCACTAGCATCCACAGACACACAATACCATCACTCATACAACATCCACGCACCTCAAACAACACACACCAACACATCCCCTAACACATCACAGCAGACACCACCTCACACATTACCCACACCACATCATGACACCTCAAAGACACCCCAGGTTTTCAGAGGAGGAGCTCAGGGTCATGGTGGAGGAAATTGTCCAGGTAGAGCCACAGCTATTCGGATCACAGGTGCAGCAGACATCCATTGCAAGGAAGATGGAGCTATGGCACAGAATTGTCGACAGGGTTAATGCAGTGGGACAGCATCCAAGAACACGGGATGACATCAGGAAGAGGTGGAATGACCTACGCGGAAAGGTACTTTCCGTGGTATCCAGACACCAGATTGCTGTACAGAGGACTGGCGGTGGAACCCCACCTCCTCCTCCACAACTAACAACATGGGAGGAGCAAGTCTTGGCGATCATGCATCATGAGGGCCTCGCAGGTGTAGCAGGAGGACTGGACTCTGGTAAGGCAAATCTTTACTACTTTATCCCCCCATCCCACCTGCATGCCATCACATACTCCCACCGTCACCCTCACACCCATCACCCCAACAACCCACATATACCCCACTAACACAACCCACACATCCCAAAACCAAGCCCTGCATGGAACACCAATGCATGGACACCCATCACCAAAGCATGTCCAGTAGAGAGACTCACTCAAGCCTCAAAATCACCAATCACACAATGGCCACAGCAATAATGCAAGCACAAGAGTAGAGGATAACACACATACAATAACTATGCATTTACACCCCAACAGGACCCCTACCCAACGTCACCAGACAGGAGGTGCCAGACATATCCAGTCCCCCCACAGAAGTGGCCCACAGTGACGACAGCAGCTCTGCACGCTTGGATCAAGATGACCAGCCCGGACCATCAGGGACCTCGGAACAGTCAGTTCCCCTGACATAGTCACCAACAACCACTGAACCTCCCCCCTCAGTAAACACCACCACAACACCCACCTAGCTGGCCCATCCCTCTGTCCCCAGGACACGTCAATCAGCAGTGTGTTTACCACTATAGGGAACCCAGGCAACCCCACTAACACAGGATGATCAGGGACCTGGGGGCAGTGGCAGTGGGCACACGGGTCAGGGGACAGAGGCACAGGATAACAGGGAATCTCGGAGGACTGCTGTGCGACAGGGGGAGGACAGGCCCAGGGAACCGACACTCCACGAGGCACTCTCCAACATCATGGGAGCTTACCACCATTCCCAGGAGACCATGGGCATGGTACTAGCCAAGTTTCAGGAGACCCAGTGGCTGCAGGAGGAACACTACCTGGGGATGAGGGAGGGCTTAAAGTCCATCAACAACACCCTGGTCACCATTGCTGGGGTGCTGGCAGACCTTGTCAACACCAGGAGGGAGCAGTGGCACACCAATGGGCCCCTGACACTAGCCTGGATGATGAACAGCCCTCCACCTCCGCTGGCGTTAGAGGACAGGAGGCACCACCACAGGAACAACAGGCCACCAGCACCCCCACCCCCTTCAGATGGAGAACCACCCCGTAAATGGTCCCTGAGATCCAGGAACAAGACAGAGAACATTGCCAAGACCCCTGCCAGGAAATAAGATCCCCCTGAATGTCAACCTTCTGTCCCACTTCGACACCCTGTCCACCTGAAACTGCCATTGCTCCACTTCCTATGCCCCATTGGACAATGCACCTGTGAAATAAATAGACTGGACTCTGCAATGGACATTCCTCCACCATCACCCCAGCCCATTTTACAACCCCCTCCACTTATTTGTACAGAAATAAACACACTTTTTTAATCACAAAACAATCTGGAGTCTGTCTGTGCTTTCACAAATGTGTAATTGCTAAATCTCTAGAATATAGCAATGTCAATGTACTTGTTCACATACCAATGTAACACAGCTGTAGGCCCGCAGTAAACATAGCAGAGGGCACAACGTTGGACCCAGATCTGTGAAATGGAAAGCCAAAGTATCAAGTCAGGGTCCATACACTGAGTGAAAATGATAGACATATGCTAGCTCCAACAATAGTATGAGATGTGGGAAGCAGTTACATCTTCTTACCTGTGTCTCACTGTATTGCATTATGATGTTGTTTCAGTTGTCGACATCTTCTTCTTCTGCCTCCTCTTCTTCACTGTCCACAGGCTCCACAGCTGCCACAAGGCCACCATCTGGCCCATCCTCCTGCAGAAAAGGCACCTGGCTTTGCAAAGCCAGGTTGTGCAGCATACAGCAGGCCACGATTATCTGGCACACCTTCTTAGGTGAGTAGTATAGTGAGCCACCTGTCGGATGGAGGCACCGGAAACTGGCCATCAGGAGGATGAAGGTGCATTCTATAATCCTTCTAGTTCACCCATGTGCCTCATTGTAGCGTTCCTCTGCCCTTGTCCTGGGATTCGTCACTGGGGTCAGGAGCCATGACAGGTTGGGGTAACTAGAGTCACCTGCAAATGTCGAGGGACAACTGTTAGACACACACTAACCCTTAGGGACAACCCCATACCCAGACACCACTGTCAACTGTGTTGGGACATTGGCCTCACCTGTTAACCACACAAGGTGCCTCTGGAGTTGCCCCATCACATAAGGGATGCTGCTATTCCTCGCAATGTAAGTGTCATGCACTGAGCCAGGATACCTGGCATTCACATGGGAGATGTACTGGTCTGCCAAACATACCATCTGCACATTCATCGAATGGAAGCTTTTCCGGTTCCTGTACACCTGTTTATTCCTGTGGGGGAGTACAAATGCCACATGTGTACCTTCAATGGCACCAATGATGTTGGGGATATATCCCAGGGCATAGAAGTCACCTTTCACTGCGGGCAAATCCTCCACCTGAGGGAAAACGATGTAGCTGTGCATGTGTTTCAGCAGGGCAGATAACACTCTGGACAACACGTTATAGAACATTGGCTGGGACATTCCTGATGCCATGGCCACTGTTGTTTGAAAAGACCCACTGGCCAGGAAATGGAGTAGAGATAGAACCTGCACTAGAAGGGGGATTCCTGTGGGATGGCGGATAGCTGAAATCAGGTCTGGCTCCAACTGGGCACACAGTTCCAGGATTTTTGCACGATCAAGTCTGTGTATGATTATGATGTGTCTCTCTTCCATAGTTGACAGGTCCACCAGGACGAGCGAGCAGAGGGTCATCCAACACTGAGGTATCACGATGTGTTATTTGTCGAAACGTTGGTAATTCGCAATGTGCCGGTATCTGTCTGTATTCCCGGCATAGATAGGTGTGACGCAGTTTTTATCCATCCCATGTGGCCCCCTGAAATGGCGGCTGCTGACCTGTAAGGTGGACAAGGGGAAATGAGGTAACTGTGCTGGTGTTGTACACCGTCTTGATGGGCGGTCGAAGACCGCAGTGCAATTCAGCATTGGTTAACATTGGGCCCTATGGGTCCCAGGAGCCAATGACGATGTACGCCGCTGGTGACGGTACGCACCGCCGCGGACGTGACCGCCATTTTCTATCTGTTCACTCACTTGATACCTGACCTTCAACAGGAGAGGACCTACACTGCAAGTGCTACTGAGACCTGTGTCTGGAAGCGATGGCTACAGTGTCTGGGGAAAGGTCCTGTGACGGGCTGGAACCTGTTCACCCGCACTCGGACTTCGCTTGTGCTGACACTGCCACTGGTGGCCCCAGGCAGCCCAGTTTACTCTCCCATGATTGGCTGGACCCTCTGGAGTGGCGGGATGTCAGGAAGTCAAAACCGCCGCTACCCGAAGGTGTGGCGTTCGGTGTTTGTGAGGAAGGAGTTGGAGGCGATAGAGAAACTGTGAACCATTTCCCAAAGGAGGAGTCTGGAGGAAGCAAGGTGGACGCCGAAAGCAGAGGACGGAGCCCAAGTAATAACCGGAGGCAGTGGAAACATTCGTATCCTGGAGGAGACGGCTGGAGACGAGTATCGGATGCCCCAATAGCCAGCAACCGGGAGGACGAGCCGCTGCATCCCGCCACGCTTCCGGAGAAGCGTGGCAGTACAGGTGTGTGGGACGACGACCCTGAACCCGAGTGAAAGAGTGGAGTAGAGAAGGGGGGGAGAGAGAGAGATAATAAGAGAGAGAGAGAGCGACAAACAAGGGCACGAGCACAACACAAAAGAGGGGAGGGGGAGGGAAAGGATCCAAATCTAATTGGGGTTGCCAGAAAACTTACCACTGAACACCGTAGAGCACAATAGTCAGTATAGGCCACCGAAGACACTTCGCACAGGATAACGAGCACTGTAGAGGAATAAACAGACAGAAAACACATATGTTAAAAGTAAGAGTCACTCGGAGAAATGTCACCTTGAAAGAATAGTGGGATAGGACAGAAACAAAAGGAAGACTTACAGTAAAGAGCAAATAGACGAAAGTGCCTAGTCCACTTACCGATACTGTTCTCTTCTTTCCACATGTGCCTCCCGGGGAACACCCTATGGAAAAGGAACAGAAAAGAGGAGAGTGAAGATCAGACCACGGAAAACACCCCACCACCCTATACCCAACATTTAAAGACTAACAAATACGTACCTGCACATTTTCACATCTATTATTTAAAATAAAACTTCTTTGTTGTCACAACTGGAACTCTGTCGGAGTGTTTCATCCCCTACCATCCAGTCACAAGTGGTGTCAGAAGTGGGATTTGAAGGACAAACCGTCACCATGGAAGAGAAGGCGACAATGGCCGATGTTATTGCCCAGCTGGCTGAGGGGCAACGCCATCTCCAGTTGATATGGGAGCAACAAATGAAAGAAGCCAAAGAAGAACGGGAGGCGTTGCAGACTGCACTCAAAAGCCAGGCAACAATTATGGCCAATAACCAGCTGGTACATGAAACAGCACTAGGCAAGCTCACTGATACCATTGCCCATACCAAAGTACATCCTACGGTACCAAGTAGTGTGTTACAAAAGTATCAGGAGCAGGAAGATCCGGACTCTTTTTTCACAAACTTTGAAAGAGTGGCCAGCACCGCTAACTGGCCTGAGGACAAATGGGGTCCGTATATCGCCCCCCTGCTCACTGGACACCTACAAACCACATACCAAGCCATTAGTCCAAGTGGTACCCTGCCGTATAAGGACATTAAAAAGACAATTCTAGAACGAGTGGGCTTAGATAATGAAAGCTATCGCACCCGGTTCAGACAGATGAAATGGCAGCATCAGGAGAACCCCGCACCTTATATTACAGAGTCCAACATGCTGCCGGGAGGTGGTTACAACTCACAGAAAACACAAGAGAGGACATTTTTAATGTCATAGTATTAGAACAGTATTTGGATGCTTTACCACCTACCACCCGGAATTGGGTACGACAACATCCCGGGCTCTCTAATGAAACTGCTGTAGATCTTGCCTGTGCCTATCATAGAGGTTCGGACTTCCGTGCTACCACTAGTCGGGCTCCTCCCCCTCCTATCAGACTGGCCATACCAAGAAATAATCCCCAGCGACCAGTACTAAATCACGGTACAGACAGACCACAATCAGCAGGCCCAGGGCCATCCGGATGTTCGGGCCCTGGTCCCCAGTGCTACAACTGCTCGGAGTGGGGTCATATTGCCCGATATTGTCCGCAGAAGAAAGAGACAGAGGAACCCATGGAGATAGGACTAACCAAGGGAAGGGTGTTCTGGACTGGAGGAGAAAAACCCAAATATATCCTTCCCATTGTCGTCAATGATGTGGAAAGAACAGCCCTCATTGATTCCGGTTGTAGTCAGAGCGTGATTAGGGGAAATTTGGTATTGCCAGGACAAGCTGATGAAGGAAAACAAGTCCTAGTCACCTGTGTACATGGCGATCAGCGGTACTATCCCATAGCTAATGTACGATTGCAGTGGAGAGACAGGAATGAGAGCCTCCGGGTTGGGGTACTCTCCAACCTCGATGAGGACATAATCCTCGGTACGGATTATGAGGATTTTCCCTCATTATTGGAGCGAGCCGGGCAAGAACACATTTTGAGGACTTGGTGGACGGAGGCACCCAAAGGAGTAGTTATGGAGGAAACAGGAAGGGTACGAGTGACCCTCAGTAAAAAACAAAACAATTAAAAAAAGACGCACGTATTCGCAGCACTTCCCATCCAGAGAGGGTCCTACTATATCTGGGATGGTTTGCATGATTACTGGAGATTTCCGGCAGAATCAGAATGAGGATCCCTCCTTAAAACACGCATGGCAGCAGGAACAGTCCGGGGCAACACAAGGGGCAGGTCCCAGGTTCCTAATTCGTAACCATCTACTGTACCGCAATCCCACACCCACCCGGGGAAATGACCTTCAGTTAGTGGTACCCAGAAGTCATCGTCAACAAGTTTTACAACTAGCACATGGGGATAACGGGGAAGGACACTTGGGAAGGGAGAAAACTGAGGAGGCAGTACTTAGACGGTTTTATTGGCCGGGTGTTTATGGTGAAATACGTAGACATTGTGCTGAATGTCTCAAATGCCAATTGTATAATTCTTCTTCACAAAGCCCTGTTCCGCTTCAACCCCTTTCAATTATTGATATTCCCTTTACCCGGGTTGGGATGGATCTCATTGGTCCCCTCACACCTTCCACTCGGGGTAGACAATATGTCCTGGTTTTGGTGGACTATGCTACACGGTATCCGGAGGCCATAGCCCTTTCCAGTATACACACTAAAGCTATTTCCCAGGCAATGATCGAGTTTTTTTCGAGGGTGGGTTTCCTGAAAGAAATATTGACTGACCAAGGGACCCCGTTCATGTCTCGATTGATGGCTGAAGTATGCCGCTTACTAGGAGTAAAACAAATTCGTACCTCAGTGTACCATCCGCAAACAGATGGGCTGGTGGAAAGATATAATAAAACAATTAAATCCCTCCTAAGAAAAAGCATATCTGACGCTGGCAAGGATTGGGAGAAGAAGTTACCGTTAGTTTTATATGCCATCCGTACCCATGTACAGGCTTCCCTAGGACACAGCCCCTTTGAGTTGCTGTTCGGCCGACAACCTCGTACTTTGTTGGATATGTTAGCAGAACAGTGGGAGGATACGGAGGAGGAAGTAAAAGATCTGTTAACCTATACCCGAGAGTTAAGAGATAATTTACATACAGTATGGGAAGAAGCCCATACTGCTTTACGTGAGGCCCAGAATAAACAGAAGCGGCTATATGATACCCAAAGCACAGTGCGGACCTTGACAGTAGGAGATAAAGCGCTGGTTTTACTCCCTAGTACAGATAATAAGTTGTTGGCCCGATGGCAAGGGCCATTTGAAGTGACAGCTCAGATTAACCCCACCACTTATAGGTTGGCCATACCCCACGGAAGTGGCAGGAACAGATTTATCACATCAACCTGCTTAAAAAATGGTTAGATTCTACAGAGGACCATAATATTCGGTATATAAATACTGATGGTACTGAAGACATCCCGTATCCCATGCTATCGAACCCTGAACTGCCTAACCAGTCATTACCATGGATCAATCCCGAACTTACTGGGTCCTATCACAACCAACTAACTCATCTAGCACATCACAATCACGATGTCTTCTCAAAATATCCAGGAAGAACCCCCCTAGTCCAACATCCCATTCGCCTTAAAACAAATACTGTTCACCGCCAGAGGCCATACCGCATCCCAGAAGCCAAACAAAAGATTATTGAAGGAGAAGTCCAAACCATGTTAGCAGCAGGGATTATAGAACCTTCAGCCAGTCCTTGGTGCTCGCCAGTCGTATTGGTACCAAAGCCAGACGGCAGTACCAGATTTTGTGTAGACTATAGGGGGGTCAATAATTTAACCTATTTTGATGCCTATCCTATGCCGAGAATTGATGAGCTCATTGAGAGATTGGGCCAGGCCAAATATTTATCCACCCTAGATCTCACGAAGGGTTATTGGCAAATACCCTTAAGAAAGGAAGACAAAGAAAAAACAGCGTTTGCTACCCCTTCGGGGTTATATCACTTTACTGTCCTCCCTTTTGGGCTCCACAGGGCTCCCGTCACCTTCCAAAGACTCATGGACGAAATCTTACGACCCTTTAGGCAATATGCCGCTGCCTATCTGGATGACATTGTTATCTATAGCAAAACCTGGGAGGAACACATGACCGATCTAGATACAATATTACAAGCTCTACGAAAAGCCCAGTTAACTGCCAATCCTGAGAAATGTCGACTAGGACAGACTAGCATCAGATACCTGGGTTACATTGTAGGGGGTGGTAGGATTTACCCCCAAGTCGAAAAGGTAGAAGCTATCTCCAACATGACGTTCCCTAAAAGGAAGAAAGACATTAGGGTTTTTTTGGGATTGGTTGGCTATTATAGACGCTTCATTCCCTATTTTTCCACAGTGGCAGAACCCCTTACTAATTTGCTGAAAAAAATCCTATCCCAACACCCTTGGTTCCCCTTCGGTGACTGTGCTACGTAGCTTTAACTATCTCAAAACCGCTCTCATTTCTGAACCTGTGTTATGTTGCCCAGATTTCAATAAGCCCTTTGTGTTACTGACTGATGCCTCCGACGTGGGTCTTGGGGCTGTGTTATCCCAACCACAGGATGATGGGACACTCCATCCCATCCTGTATATCAGCAGGAAATTACTGCCACGTGAATCACATTATCCAATTATTGAGAAAGAGTGCCTGGCGATTAAGTGGGCTATTGAATCTCTCCGATACTATCTGTCTGGCAGGGCCTTTACCCTCATCACTGATCACGCTCCTCTTACCTGGCTCGCCCATAATAAGGACACTAACTCCCGCGTTCTCCAGTGGTTTCTTTCCCTACAGCCTTTCTCTTTTCGGATTCAACATCTTCCCGGTAAACAAATGTTGACTGCTGATTTTCTTTCCCGCTATCCGGTCTCTGAGCGTCTCGACAGGCCGCTCTCTAGGGGGAGTGTATGTGACAGGCTGGAACCTGTTCGCCCTCACTCGGACTTCGCTTGTGCTGACGCTGCCACTGGTGGCCCCAGGCAGCCCAGTTTACCCTCCCGTGATTGGCTGGACGCTCTGGAGTGGCGGGATGTCAGGAAGTCAAAACCGCTGCTACCCGAACGTACGGCGTTCGGTGTTTGTGAGGAAGGAGTTGGAGGCGATAGAGGAACCGTGAACCATTTCCCAAAGGAGGAGTCTGGAGGAAGCAAGGGGGACGCCGAAAGCAGAGGACGGAGCCCAAGTAATAACCGGAGGCAGTGGAAACATTCCTATCCTGGAGGAGATGGCTGGAGACGAGTATCGGATGCCCCGATAGCCAGCAACCGGGAGGACGAGCCGCTGCATCCCGCCACGCTTCTGGAGAAGCGTGGCAGTACAGGTGCGTGGGACCACGACCCTGAACCCGAGTGAAAGAGTGGAGTAGAGAAGGGGGAGAGAGAGAGAGAAAATAAGAGAGAGAGAGAGAGCGACAAACAAGGGCACGAGCACAACACAAAAGAGGGGAGGGGGAGGGAAAGGATCGGAATCGAATTGGGGTTGCCAGAAAACTTACCACTGAACACTGTAGAGCACAATAGTCAGTATAGGCCACCAAAGACATTTCGCACAGGATAACGAGCACTGTAGAGGAATAAACAGACAGAAAACACATATGTTAAAAGTAAGAGTCACTCGGAGAAATGTCACCTTGAAAGAATAGTGGGATAGGACAGAAACAAAAGGAAGACTTACAGTAAAGAGCAAATAGACAAAAGTGCCTAGTCCACTTACCGATACTGTTCTCTTCTTTCCACATGTGCCTCCCGGGGAACACCCTACGGAAAAGGAACAGAAAAGAGGAGAGCGAAGATCAGACCACGGAAAACACCCCACCACCCTATACCCAGCATTTAAAGACTAACAAATACGTACCTGCACATTTTCACATCTATTATTTAAAATAAAACTTCTTTGTTGTCACAAGTGGAACTCTGTCGGAGTGTTTCATCCCCTACCATCCGGTCACAGGTCCCCTGCCTTCGCTTCGGAGGAGTTGGAGAAACTAGTGCACGCAACTGTACGGTCCTCCAGACAAACAGGTGAGTACACTGTGAGCATGCTGCGTGGGCAATGCTTGTTTTGAGTGGTGTGGATGGAAGATACATGGGGGGACTGAGGCCTGCATGTGCTGATGGTAAGTGTATGTGTGTCAGGGCATGGGTGGGAACTGGTGGGCAATGATTATGATGGTCCGGACGGGTGAGTAATTTCCTTTCCTCCTGCACCTTTCCTCTAGGTCAGCGCCCACCTGAAGAAGGGTATTTGGTGTGCCATAGCCAACGACGTCCAGACCCTGGGGGTCTACCACAGACGGAGCACCCACTGCCGTAAAAGATGGGAGAACCTGCGCCGCTGGAGCAAGAAGATGGCTGAGGCCCAGCTGGGGATGGCCTCCCAACTTGGAAGGGGTGCCCGTCGCACCATGATCTCCCTGATGTACCAGATCCTGGTGGTGGCCTATCTGGAGTTGGATGGGCGCTTGAGAGCATCACAGCAGCCACAAGGGGGTGAGTACACTCTCATTCAGCTGACTCTGCGCGCATTACGAGGTGTCTGGGTGGGGGAGGTGGGCAGTGGGTTCCCCTAGGCCAGGGCAAACTTGTTAGGCAGGCTCTGTGGCACGCCAACCCCACTTGTGGTAATATCCATCTACACCTAGTTAGGCTCCTGTGACTTCCAGGTGTGCAGCACTTGAGCTTAGGCCTCGTACCCCATAGGCATGTGAAGTTGCCAGAAACTGGTAGTGCGTCGCATAGTGGAGAGGGCTTCTCCCTGTGTGTTGCGTCCGCCAACGGTAGTGGTGTTGCATGCACTGAACATGTTTTTCTTCTGTCTTCCCCCCCCTTTTTGTTTTTTCTCTCTGTTCTTGTGTGCAATAGCATCATCTGATGGCGGAGCAGTGGTACCGGAGCAGGAGGGAGCTGCAACCCACTTGGCCCTGGAGGGTGAAGCAACGGACTCTGAAGCCACAAGTGGGACAGAGGGCAGGGGGAGCTCCACGATGGGGACAGGAGTATACAAGAGTGACAGCGACTCCTCCTCTGATGGGAGCTCCCTTGTGGTGGCGGGCACCTCTGTGCCCACCGCATCAACAGGTACAGCCGCCAACCCCCCCTACCAGCACCACCCTCCCAGCAGCCCCTCAGCATGTGTCCTGTGCCCGCTCACCCAGGAGGTTGGGCATCTCCTTCGCCGCAGGCACCTCAGCCCCTGCCCCATTCAGCCCTGCTGCCCTCAGTGAGGAGGCTATTGACCTCTGTTGGTCAGTCTACCATTTTGAATGCCATCCAGGGTGTTGAGAGGCATTTCAACAAACAAATGCATACCTGGAGGGCATTCATTCTGGGCAGGCGGCCTAACAGAGAGCATTTCAGGCTCTGGCCTCAGCACTGATGGCAGCCATTGTCCCTGTGTCCAGCCTCCCACCTCCAACTTCCTCCACCCCGACCCAATCCCCTGTACCTCAGCCTATCCCAAGCACACCATCAGACCAGCATGCACACTCATCAACACACAAGAGTGGACATGGCAAACATAAACACCACACATCCCACAAGCACTCACACAAGCACCATCCCCATGCAGACACAGCAACATCCACTGCCTCTACTGTGTCCCCCTCCTCCACGTCCTCCTCCTCCCTCCCTGTCTCGTCTCCACTCATACCTGCATGCACTACATCCTCAGCCACTACCTCCATCACCAGCACGCCTATCACCACATACCGCTCACGTGCAATCACCACCCCCACTACCATGCACACATTCCCAGTGTTCTCTCCAATTGTGTCTGTGAGCCCTCCTCCCAAAGTACACAAAAGCAGACACACACCCACCCAACAGCCATCCACCTCACAACAGTCTCCGGCCCATGCACCTTCACCCAAATTCAGCAAACGTACACCTCCTACAACCACTATCTCTTCCTCCACTCCCAAACCCCCTTCATCTTCCCATCCCAGTGTGTCTAAAAAACTTTTCCTGGCAAACCTTGACCTCTTCCCTTTACCTCCCCCCCGTCCTTCCCCTAGGGCGAGGCTTTCCAGGTCTCAGCCCAGCACCTCAGCCACCAAATCCCCAAGCACAGTGGTGGCAGCAACTGCGGGGTCATCGAGTGCGCCACCCATCAGGGCTGCCAGAGTACCACGTAGCGAGGGCAAGGACATTCCACCACCCGCCAAGGTGAAGAAGGTGCCCACATCCCAGAGGGAGAAGCCACACCTACCAGCCACCAAGGGCTCCGCCAAAACAAAAGGGAACAGTGGCAAGACACCTGCGGCACTATCAAAGGTGGGGAAGGGACAAAAGCAGAAGAGCAGGTCAGGGCAGGGCATCGTGGCACCGACTGAGGGACTATTGTCATCATCATCATCATCAAATACTCTAGTCGGTTCATATAAAACCATAAAAGACATCAAATATATACATACATACAAATTTCTCACATATATAATAAATAGCAATATTAATAAAAATGCTGGATACCAAAAGCAGCATATACATAATTTAACACAGCCTGTATTGTCTCTTCATCTCCCAAATTATATAGATGAGAGAAAGCAAGATGGCTAGACCTAATGCCCTTGGCTAAAAAAATAGGGTGTAAAAACCTTTTTCTTGGAGCATCATACAAAGTGCAAAAGAGAACAAAGTGCAACGTGCTTTGAGGTCTTTTTCCATCACAACCACATGGCGGGAGTTCCTTAAACCAGGTACCATGAGTAGGGAATGCTACTAAATTATGTAATATGTTCAAACGTAACCTGGCAAGTAAAAACCTGCGCCGCTCAGAACTAATAGTAGTCAAATGTAGCATAGGGTTTGGTTTCTGTAGCGGCGTCCTCTCCTGATTTCCAACTGTAGCTATATTTGAATGTGAAATGTGAATTGAATGCCAGTATAACTCCTTGATCCTTTTGATGTCCCGTCTCACCAAAAGATCCGGGGTGAGGAAAAACTCCCCTACCCCGAGAAAAATAGAATTAATATATCTGAGCCAGGGTATGTGCATCGATCGTGATAGTGAAAGACAGTCCTGGATTACCATTCTACACAAGTGGGCTTCTGGATTTAACCAGATTTTTGGCCATAACAATACGGGCTGAAGCTTTATGTGATCAGATATGTCCCTCAGGCCCACTTCTTCATGATAAAACTTCACTGAGGTCGATTGTGGGACTGCTAATAGCCTCCTTACAAACTTGTTTTCAACTACCTGAAGACTTGAACAATCAGCGTGGCCCCTAACTCCTGATCCAAATGTCGCAATAGAAAGGCATTTACTTATCAAAATAGTCAGCATCTCTTTGACCGGTTTATGCCCCAGTTTTTTAGGAAATCTAAAAAGAGAATCTATGGCTCTTTGAAATTGTGTTACACGTACATTCACTAAAAATTTCCAGTTAAAATCTACATCAATGGGAACCCCCAGATAGGTAAACTTTGGGACCTTAAGTATTTCTACCCCTTCCAAGATGAATTTTTTTGTTTTTGCTAATTTTGGACCACTCTTCATTAAAAATGATTTAGTTCTATTGATTTTAAGACGAGGTTACCCATAAATGTATTAAAAGCATTTAGTAAAATTTGGAGGCCATTTGCTGTCCTTGAAATCAGTAGAAGGAGAACTGGGATTAGAGAGTTATTGATGATTGGCAAATCCTTCCCTATTGCACATAAAAACTTTTCCAACCCATTTATATAGAGAAGGAAAAGAAAAGGGGCCAGCACATAGCCCTGTCTAACCCCTTTTAGTGAGGGAAATTTGTCTGTCACCATCCTGGGAAAAACGGACTTGTGCCGAGGTGCAAGCATGAAGTCTACTGAGTAAGACAATTATATCTTTGTCCACCCCCATATTTAGCATAACAGTCCACAGTTTCACTCTATCAACTGTGTCAAAAGCACAGGACAAGTCCATAAAGGCTAAATGCACACAGCCCTTTTTTGCCTTCATATATTTTTGAACCATCAAGGTCAAATTAAGGGTGTGTTCAACTGTGCCCAGCCCGGGGTGAAACCCATACTGCACCCTTGACAAACAGTTAGTCTCCATTGCCCAGTTCTCCAGTTTGTTTAAGATCACTCTGCCTAATATCATAACTGAGCAGTCTAAGAGGGAGATTGGGTGATAACATAGTGGATCTGCTCTGTCCCCCTTCTTAAAAATGGGCACAATGATTGCCTCTCTCCAAGTGTCTATGAGGGGACCTATCATAACAGATCTCAAAACGTTGGTAAGCAATGGTCCCCAAATATCTGGGAGCGCTTTATATAGGTCGGCAGGAATTTTATCTGGGCCAGGAGCTTTATCAGAGGGGCAATCTTGGATGGCCTGTATTACATCAGCTACATCTATTGTGTTACAGAAAGCTGCACCTATTGAGGCATTACTTATTGCCATAAAACTGTTTATGTCATCTTGGGAGGTATCATTCGCTATAACATTTTTGAGAAATGGTCCAGCCAGGCCTTTGCTGGGATGATGGTGTCCATTATCGTTTTATCCTTATCATTTAAAAAAGGGGAATTAGCCACCTGTCAAAAATCCTTTGTATCTTTTTTTTTACTTGCTTCAATCAGCTCATCCCAGGCGATCTCCCTCAGTTCAGTCTTCCTAGGAGCAAGCGCGCCCTTATATGACCTTCTTGCCACTTTAATAGCATATCGATTTTGAGTGAAGAGATTAGTTATTTTTTTTAGATCTTTAAGGGAAGAGGTAGATGCATGATTAAACCAACGAGGTTCTCTCTCTTTGCTGGTACTAGGACGTTGCAATTTATCAGACATACACCTTGTCAAGGAAGAAAAAGCCTTGACAATTTTGTGGGGAGGCAAATCTTCCCCCAAAGCAGTCATGACCTCTACCCTTTTGTTCAGCATTAGATCTCTAAAAAAACTGTGACTGTCAATTTTCCCCCAGCTGATAGTTAGACCTTTCTGGGCAGGGAGCTTCATGGCAGGCTGTCGTTTCACTACTTTTAAATCCTTGTCCAAACCCAATCTTGTTTCTTGAGTTAGGGGGCTATGATCACTAAAGCAAGTTAACGTCACCTTAAACTTCCCAACAAATGGGGTAAGTTCTCTAGAATAGAGAATAAAATCAATTATGGTATGGACATCACCCCTTATAAACGTGGGAACCCCCACTTCCACAGGTGTTGGGAATTGCAAAGAGTTGGCCACCATCACCCGATTGTGCGCATTTCCATATGGGGAATGTTTAAAATGCTGCATGGGACAATCATATTCATCAAAAAGCCCACAACAGGCCAAACATTTTGATTTACAAAGATGGGCATTAAAATCCCCAGCCCATATTATTCTGAGGCCCTTCTTGCTTATATTCATTGCCCTATGTATCATAGCCACAAGATTGTCAATCACACTGGTGTCTGACAAATCAAAAACATTATTGTAGTAATTAATCAGCAACACATCAAATGGCTCATTTAGTTTCAGATATAGGGCCAAATAGTATGGGGATGCGTCCAAAACGCACACTTCCAACCCCTTTACCATTACTGATACAAATGTGGCCAGGCCTCCTTTAGCCCTGCCCACAGGGGACTTGGTTGCAGGAACACTATAGGTGGTATAACCATTGATATATGGAGGCTCTGTAAGCCATGTCTCTTGACAGCAGATATAAAACTTTGGGTCACTATTTTAAGCCAATCTGGATTCTCCATTTTAGATTTTAATCCAGCCACATTCCAGGAGATAATCCCTAGGGTTATCACATCAGATGTGTTAGTCGCTCCATTAGACTGCAAACTGGACAAGGATGGTGTATTTATCTTCCAATTTTCTCCTAAGAGACACCCATTTGCTAATGGTCAGTCCAATTGCTCCAAGAAATTCAGAGGCTCAAAACTATTAGATGTCAACAGAGGGGTATCAAGAGACTTAGACACAAGGGAGTGACAAGGGTTCTGTTTACCTGGGTCAGTTATACTAAGTGGATGGCCTAGGAAGAAGTGCTAATATACTCTGTTAGACATTGAGCTCTGATAGATCCTAGAGCTTTCATTGGAGTTAAAAAATAATGATACAGAGTATTTACTAACCATGGGTTCCTAAAGTTTATGATTATACAATCACCTTGTGAGGGTTTAACTGAAGTACCAACCCAAGGAACCCTCCTTACAGTTAGAATTTATCTAGAAAGATCTGCCCTCTACCCTGAGTGCTTTCCAACCCATTGTAAAACTTTATTTAACAATGATGTATGGGACTCAGAATGTGGTTTGCCTAATGTGGGAACATTCTCCAAGATTAGAATATATGGGGCGCATGCCAGTGGAATCCTCAGGTAGGGGGTTTGAGCTCTTAAAGGCACAGAATGCAAGGCCCGTGCCATACCCTTACAATCCTCCTGCTTGTCTGCCCCCCGCTGATATGGCATATTCAAAAAAGATTTTGCAATTACAGGGCTCAGAGTCTTTAAAGCAGGATTCTGCACATGATTTGGCCTTCCTCTTTGCTCTAGTGAAATGGCTGAAGCTGATGAGTATACGGCTTCAATGGGATTAGACTGGGGTTTAACCCCCGATATTGGTGGATTGACGGGCATATTCCTTACCACCAATAGAGAGTTAACTTTTTCCTCAAGAGCTACCACTTTATTCAGAACCAAGGAACGTAGCTGTCTTATGTCACTGAAATGTTTATCAAATTGATTAAGATAATCATTTGAGATAGTAAGAGGATTCTTATTTCCGAGCTGCTTCCCATTAGCCTTCTTACATGGCTTTATTCGTAGATTCTCCTTTCCACTCTCTGTTCCTACTAGGTCCTTCCCAGATAAAGTGGGTTTTGCACAGGACAGAGTTGAATATGAAGGGGAATTTATAGCATGAGGAGGGGCCAAGTATCTGCACTTTTTTTACAGGGGGCTCTCAGACAGTGTATGGGTTATTGGCTCAATTAGGAGATCCTGGTCTAATATGACACATGGGTTCCTTAGCCTAACCACTGAGGATTTTACAGGGGGAGCCCTTTCTTCCATCTCGCCTTTTCCTGTTTTCTCAAGGGTTGTTCCCAAGCTAGCTTCTACCCTCCCTATCTCAGATTCAATTGCGCCCATCACGAAGGTAAGATAGCTAGTTATCAATTGGGGGCCAGAGGCCTCATGACAAGATCCCCTCTTCCCATGACCTCCTTTACGTTTCCCCATCAGGCCAACCAATTAAAAATAAGAACTAATATAAGTTATCTGCTAGTAAGATGATATCAAAACCTAATCTATAAGCTAGGTAAAACAGGTGGGTAAGAGATTAGGCCCAGCCCAGCCTCATCCGACTGCGGACGGGCACAGACGGGCCTTGTCGGGGGGCCAAGTCCAATTTTATGTGCCTCCAGGCGCAAGTGAAGCAGCGACGATGACGGCTTCCTGCCGCAAAGATCACTGGGGGGTGTAGTCATGCGTCCCCCGGCCCGATTCTAGGTGTCCCGGGTGGCGGGGGCCAAGTCCAATTTTCTACGCCACCAGGTGCAAGTGAAGCAGCGGCGGTGATGGCGGCTTCTTGCCGCAAATATCACTGGGGACTGTATTCCTAGGTCCTCCGGGCCGAGTCTAGGCGTCCGCGAGCATTGTAATCAGGTAGCGCCGGCGACCAGTCTCATCCTGGGGAAAGCTGCCGCCCTGTGCCCCGGACCGCGGTCACTCCAGCGGGATCAAAGAGGGCGGTGCGCCGGGCAGCAGGCAGGCCGGTGCTCTGCTTGCCGCCGGAGAAGCGCATCAGCTTCTGGGGGGCCTGCGGCGGTGATGTTAGCCCCTCTCCTGACCTCCGGGGTCTGCGGAGCAATGAGCACTCAGATGGTACACGGAGACTCTTCCTAATGCGTCTAGCTCTTAGCACAGGCGGCACTTTTTCCCCCATGCCTGAAAGTGCCTGCCAACAGGGGTGTGTCTAAAGGGAGATCTCCCTGCTGGATCAGAGCCTAAGAAGACCATCTGTTACCTTAAGGAAATCCACAAATAGTTCTGAGCTGTAAAAAGAGATGGCTTCATTTATAAGTTACTGTTCGTGAGGGGGACCTCGTGCCAGTGCTCTCAGTCTGCAGGTGGCAGCAACCAGGTCTGCCGAGGCCAATCAGCTGCGCATGATGCGCGCTCCGGGTGCAGAGTCGGTGCAGGCAGGGTGCTTGTCTCGGAGGCGCCTGCTTCCTGCTTCTCCGTGTGGCTTGCACAGACACCACACAGGTAGGGCTCTTCGGAGCGACACAGCAAGATGGCTGCTTCTCAGCACTCTCAGCCGAAGCTGGACTCCGAGATTGAGTGCTCCCAAGCCGAGTGCCAATGGGAGCCTAGTCGGGCAGATCTCCTCAAGTCCGGACCCTGCAGGTGGTGAGTCATGCTCGGGCTAGGGGGCGCCTGGTGTGTGGTTGAAGGGTGTGGCAGCTGTAGTCCCCTAAGCCCGGTGTGTGGACTATTATCACCCCTTCTGTCCACGACTCCACCAACCTGTACGGTGGCGAACACCACAACCTGCCCCGCCACCAGCACCGCCACCAGCACTGCCACCTGCACCGCCACCATCACCGCCACCTGCACAGCCACCTGCACCGCCACCTGCACTGCCACTGGCACATCTGAAGCCTCAGCAACAGTCCCCAGCATCTTCCACAGTGGGCAGCCGTCCGGCTGTGTTCCTCAACAGGCGCTGACCCATGCACCACTGCCAGCACTACCTCCACGGACACCGCCACAAGCACCGCCACCAGCCCCGCGACGTGCTCGGACAGTGGCACCACCGCTGACATGGCTACCATCCCCAGTGGTCAGTCGTCCGAGGCTGGAGGAAACTTCCTGGACCCTGCCCAGCTTCCATGATGCCATCACTATTTGCACTTGCAGGTGGAAGGCGAAGCCGCAGCATTGTGGGGTATGTCTCTGCCTCCATGGCGTATCATGCTACCTGTTCCTAGGCAATCTCGTGGCACACACACACCCAGGTGAGGGAATGGGACCGGCCACGCTGCATGTGGAGCACTCTGGGCACCAGGCCCCCTCCAGAACCAGTGGAGAAATACATCCAATACCTCAGTCCTTGGCAGGATGAAGCAATCTGGGCACCGTGCCCCCTCCAGAACCAGTGGAGAAATACATCCACTACCTCAGTCCTTGGCAGGATGAAGCACTCTGGGCACCATGCCCCCTCCAGAACCAGTGGAGAAATACATCCACTACATCAGTCCTTGGCATGATGAAGCACTCTGGGTACCATGCCCCCTCCAGAACCAGTGGAGAAATACATCCACTACCTCAGTCCTTGGCAGGATGAAGCACTCTGGGCACCAGGCCCCCTCCTGAACCAGTGGAGGCTGTTATCCACTGGAGAGACTGTGGCTTTGCACTCCCCAGGATAAAGCAGTGGGCAAACCACCCACTGGAAAGACTTGAGAGACTGTAGCTTTGCACTCCCCAGGATAAAGCAGTGGGCAAACCACCCACTGGAAATACTTGAGAGACTGTGGCTTTGCACTCCCCAGGATACAGCAATGGGCATGGAGCCCCCTTCGTGCAGCAGTGGTGTCGTGCATTCATCCGGCTGAGGTGCCCCCCTTGCCTTCCCCCTGAGGTGCCTGTTTATTTTCGATCTGATGCCTGTGCAGTGTTCTCACTGTTTCAAGTCAGGTATCTTGTGTGGGCTTCGTCCATGCATTTTGGGACCACTGGTCCACGGACAATGATTGGTACACTATCCGGACTTGTGTAGTTGGTGTACATATTTGTATATACTGAATTTTGAACTTTCACTTTCAGATTTTTCATGATTACAATCGTTACAATAATTTCCTTTTGTCCTTGCGTTCTTCCAGGGGGTGGGGGGGTGTATATGTAATGTTGCTGCATGTATTTGTGTGTATGTTGTTGTGAGTGAGGGTGGGGGTGAGGGTATTGCGTGTTTCATGTGGGTGTCACTCTCTTTTCCCTCCCCCTCCCCTGTGTTGTAGGTGCAGTAGTCTCCGTGGTCATCGACGGCGTCTGTCCTGCTCCTGATAGAGCAGGAGGAAGACCAGCATAGGCAGTACGTTTAGTTCGGGCTCCATGGCGTCCTGGTTCCTCGTTGGGTGTCGAGAGGTGAGTGTTTTCCCTTCTGTGTACTGTTTCCGCCGTGCTTTTGATAGCGTTGGTTCCGCCCCGGAAAAGGTGGCGGATAGGCCTGTTGTGATACGGTGGGCCGTACTTTGTCCTCCACCTGTCTGTTGGCGGTTAGTGCTGCGGTGTTTGTTTCTACCGCCGTGGCGGTCAGAGTGTTAAAGTGGCTGTCTATGTTGGCGGTTTCCACCATGGTCGTGATTCCACTTTTTTTCTCGCCGGCCTGTTGGCGGTATTACTGCCGCTTTAACACCGACCACCTGGGTTGTATTAAGGGCCAAAGTGTCCTCAAGCAAACTACAACACTGTCAAAGGGAAGTCCAATACTTAAGACATATCACTGAAGAAGGAACCAGAAAGGTGTCACAGGAAAGAATAGGAACCATTTGAAGATGAACCCACCCAAAACACAGAGAGAAGTCATAATGTTCCTGTTAATGGTTAGCTACTGTAGACAGTGAATACCAAATTTTCCCTAGTAAGCAAAGCCTTTACTGAGGCTGACACACAAAGGTGTGCCTGATCCTCTTCCATGGGACAACAAATGGTTGAAAACTTTCCTAGAGCTGAGTGAAAGTTAGCACTAGGAATGACAGATTACAGTAAAATGTTCACATTATTTAACAGTGAGAGGGTGGGCTGTGCTCTCTCAGGGGTAGATTTAAGGAAAGTGGTGTTGCATTTCTTATGAAACAATGTGGTAATTGATGTATGGTGCAGACCACACACCAGGGTGCTTACTGACCTTATGTTATTGTTTTACTACTGGGCCCATGTCTGTGATTTGGTTTTTGGTCATTTTGGTATAAGCTCAGTACTGACAGGATGAGTACCATTATCATACCTCATGTGTGCTTTGTAATATTTGGGTCTGCCTGATGATTCACATGTATTCTGAGATAACCTACCTGCTGTATTTCATGCCCTGATATAATGTATGAAATTTGTTATTCTTGAATAGCCAAGGCAATGAGTAATGACTCAGGATTTGCATAGTGCACTCAGTAACTATAAATAATATCATTTTGGTCTTTGTGATATATAGTATACTATATTGTTTTATATAACCTGGTGTGAAGTCTCTTTTGTGGTGTATTTATTGATTTATTGTGTCACGGGTATGAGTGTGTTGCTCAAACACTTTACACATGAGCCATGGGGATAAGCCTGACTGCTCTGTGCCAAGCTACCGGGGGTGAGCACAGGTTATTTTTGGTGTGTAGCTTCCTCACCCTGACTATAGTGGTGGGTCCTGCCTGGCTTAGGTGCACATCCTAGCCAACAAAAAGCCCCATCTCTAATAGTCGGCATAGAAAGGTGTGAAAGCATAGTGATGGGACACCTTTTATCCGAATGAGAACTCTGTAAATTACAAACTCCTGACTTACCAAATAGGAGGAGCACATCCTCACAGCAGATAATGTGAGTTTAAAGAGATGCTAGGTTTTAAATCCAAGTACACTATCACCTTTGCCTGAAAGCGATGCATATGATAATTTTTAGCATGATTGTCTATATGTAACATACTTATTCACAAAGCCAAGGCCAGACATAAAAGATGAACCATTGGTTGAGCTTGATTATGTAATTTTTGTGATGACTCATTTCTTAGGACCAATCTTCATGGCTTCTAGGTGTAACCTTAGCACAAGTGGCTGAACTGATTGCCCTTGCAGATCTTGCAGCCTCACAGCTCAAATGCGAGTGACTACATTTACAGATAGTCAGTGTGGCTTTGGTGTGGTCCATGATTTTGGACAAACATGGTCACAAAGGGGTTTAATAAAATCATCTGGATCATCCGTTAAAAACGGCAAACATGTAAATAAAATTGCTAGGTTTACTGCTTCCTACTGAAATTGTGGTTGCTAAATCTGCAGCTCACAAACAAAGCAATTAATATGTCACAGTTGGAAACAGATATGCCGACGAAGTTGCACATCATTGTGCACTTGTGGTCTGCACATTTAATGGGACATTCAAAGATAAATCTGAAGAGGACACTGTCTTTTAATTGTTGATGACTATAGTTGATAGCTGGGAAGAGCTCAAGAGATTGCAGGAAAATATTTCAGAACAGCAGGCTTGGATCAAAGCAGGATGTGGAAAAGATGCAAAAGACATTTGGATTTTAGCAGACGGGAGACCAGTTGCCAGACAGTTTGCTGTCTACCATGAGAGGACACTTTCATTGCCCTACAAATTTCAGAAGGGGTGCAATGTTGAGGTTTTTTGGACAATACTGGTTTAACCCCAGATTCAGTATGCTTGCAGAAGAATTGTATCACCAATGTGGGACATGCCAACAGTTGAATGGAGGGAGGAGAACAGCAGTTCCACTGAGTCATGGTCCCTTCAACAGGATGCAGATGGATTTTATTGGCATGCCTATGTTTAAGTGATTGAGATTTGTCCTTGTTGTAGTGCCTTTTGATGGGTGCAACCTTAACCAACATTGAGAAATGACAGTCTTATTGTACCAAAAGCTGCTGTTGAGGGTGTTAATACCCAGGTACGGAATTTCACTTTCTCTGGAGTCAGATTGAGGAACTCATTTCAATAATGAGATCCGTAGAATGTTTTGTGCAGCATTACAATTGAAGTAGAAACTACATTGTAGCTATCGCCCAGAGGCTTCTGGGATTGTTGAACAGCTTAATGGAACCATAAAGTCAAGGCTGGTGAAAGTCTGTGAATCCACTTCCCTGAGATGACCTGATGTTTTTCACTTGCTGTTGAAGTGCCTTTCGAAGTACACAATATAGAAGGACAGGATTATTGCTGAATGAAATATTAATGGGGCATGCAATGAGATTTCCTGCTGTACCTGCAAATGCAATTACAGATGAGATGATACTGGATTACTGGTAAGAATTGGCTGAAGTGGTGCATTCTGTTACTCAACAGGTTATAGCTGTCACTGCAGATCTGCATCCAGATCAACATTAGCCCTGTCTGTCTGGAGCTGAGTTGGAAAGACCCCTACCAGGTGATTTTAGTCATGGATACTATTGTTAAATGTGCTGGAGTATCAAACTAGGTGCATGCAGAAAACCAGAGATCCGAATGAAGAAATAGTGTTCTTTGAGTCAGAACCAAGAGCACTGGTGAATGTACCATGGAAAGATGTACAAGAGGAAGTAGCAGTACCACAAGAGGCATAACAGCAAAAAGAGGAAAGGGTTGAGGATCTGCAGACAGGTGAAACAATACTGTTTCCTGAGCTTTCACAAAGTGGCAATAAAACCTTTGGGAAGTGAAGAAGAGAGTGAAACAAGACCTCAACCTCAAGTGACAGTTGAGTCAACACCAGAGCAACAAGAGGATCCAGGAGAAGGGACATGTACTGGATCAAGAAGATTCACTTACAATGCTTAATGGGCAAGAACCTACGGTCGAATGAAACTGGGACCAAGAGCATCAGTTGAAAGTCTACTGCCAACAATTGATGAGGTGACAGAGTCAAGCGCTATAAGTGACACAGAAGGGAAAGATTAACAAACATCCAGGATATCAAAAAGAGTGAGTGTGTCTTGTAGGAGGTATTGGGCACCTAAGTGGACTTACTAGGTGAATCAAGTGCTGAATGTTCCAATATCAGATTTACTTGATTTGAGTAAAGAGCTGCCCAAAACACCTTGATCTTGATTCTGAAATTCATAAAAACAATTCTGAAAAAGACTTTGGAACAAACAAAAGTTGTCTGAAGAATTATGTTGAACAAAAAAGATAAAGAATGAGATACAAACTGTAAGATTTCTAAAGTAAAAAAACTAAAAAGATTTCCCTAGGCCCAAAGCCACAGTAGAAGAGTAGGGAGAACATTTTAGAAGAAGAAGAAGTAGGGTTAAGGATGACTATACAAAGAAAAATGTAAAATCTGTTTGTGCAATAATTAACCTTGAAAACAGACCAATAAATGCTTTTGCTGTCACACCTTCCATTTGAAATGATGTGATTTTAGACAAAAATGTTTCATACCCAGAGCTAGATGTAAGATTCTTATGGTAGTTAAAGTTTTAGTAATATTATTGGTAGAAATAGCATTATTATTTGTGATACATTGGACACCAGAGAAAGATACATCTGTATTTTTGTTTACTAACATGGCATCTTCACATGGCATAGATAAGGATAAATTGAAAGCCTCCTTAGCAGATTATATGAAACAAGATTACACAAAAAATATTTATTCTAGATTAGTTCAAGAATACACACTAGCTTTGGACACATAGGATTGTTATGTGTATGCCCACTTAATTTGATCTGCTATGGCAGAGCTGACATACCATCACATACCTTTGTCATGTGCTGTTACATGCAGTATTTTGCTTAGCTTAGTTTATAAGCAGGAACACTTTGAATACTATTATTCTAACTCTGACATGATTCTTTCAACCTACCTTTACAGAAAAACATGTATTTACATCTGCAAGCAAAACAAATGGAAACAGCTTGACATTTCTTTAGACATTTTCTTTCTATGGAGACTGTTAAGGCATTCAAAAGAAATCTGACTTGTTTAATGAGACCATTAGTCAAGGTGTTAGACGAAAGGAGATCACACATTGCACACAGTAAAAACAGAGATGGAGATGTTTTGAAAAAGGTTTGCAAAAAGGATGAAGACAAATATTGAAAGAAAATGTTTTACCCAAAATTGAAAATAGACAAAAGTCAAAAGAGAAAAATCTATGTTTTCAGAAGAAGACACCAACTGAGAAAGAGACCTGTAGGTAATTGCAATTGGGACCGCACTGAATTATCAGGAAGTACATTGCAAATTTTAAAGGACAATGAACCAGTTATTCTAGGAGTTTATTTCATATATGGGCTTGATGCCTATTTCAAATTACCTGCTGATTAGAATGGTATTTGCTATTTAGCTTTGCTTTTTCTAAAGCTGTATCATGTGCATAGTATAGATGCTTTGACAATGGCACCAGCACATACACACACACATAGTATTAGTGATGGAACACGATTAATGGGAGGCATTTTGGTGCAATTATTCCACCTGTAAGATTGATGTTAAATGATGAAAAGATTAGAAGGCTTTCAACAGTACAGGCAATTTATCAACTAGTACTTCTGGAGCTTTACTGGTGGTTATCACAGAACTGGTAGCGATTAGATCAATTGTTGCAAAAAATTGATTAGCATTAAACATTTTACTCCCACAGTAGGGCGGCGTCTTCAAGATGTTAAAAGTTCAGAAATGGTGCACTTATATTCCAGATTAGAGTAAGAGCATTTTAGAATTTCTGAAAAACATTACTGACCTAAAATCTGGATTAGAGTCTTTAGAAACCATTAGAGTTTTGGAAGGGTTTGTCAAAGGAGTTTCTGCAATTAGAAATTGGCTTACAACAGCACAAGGGAGGAATCCTCAAAGTAATACTAGTACCATTAATAATATTAGTTCTTTGTTTCCAGGCACCATTAGGAGTTTGCAATCCTATCAGAATTATACTGGAGAAAAAAAAGAACAGAGTAAGAAACAGGTCGATAAAGAGATAAATAGAATTAAACAATCACATCAATAGAGAGTATAAACAGCTGAAAGAAACTGAGAGTTTGAAAAGAAGAAAAGACTCAACTGAAGATGAGAATGACCTTTAAAAATTTAATCTATGAAGAATTTGTGATGGTTACAAACCATCAGAGGGGGGAGTTGAAAGAGCATTTGTAATGTTTAGAATTTACATGTAGGCCTTAGGTGAAAATGCAATGTATTTTAATTCAGGTAAACATACAAGGCTGACACATTTACATGTTTTAGGCCTGAACAGTTGAAGCCGCCCTTTTTGTAAAACTGACCTAGGTTAAGAATGTGAAATGTTATATTTTCGACAAGCTAACAGGATGTGAAAATGATGATAATGTAAAAGAAGTTAGTTCTAACCTTCCAATAGAACTATTTTCATAGAATACAGTAATGTATTAAAATGTTTTTGTTTAGCTCTAAAAACATTTCAAATCATACAATGGTTTAGTATAAGAAATTAATAGGTGGCTTATGTTTCAATAAAACAATGCAAAAGCTTAACCATGAACTGAAGTTCTTCTCAAGTAGAGTCAATCGTAAGAACTTCCACACATGTATACAAAATGTTGAGTAAAATGATACAACAAAATTATTACTGCCTGAGCACTATTGTATTCTTGGCAAAATGACCTTAAAATGTTCCTGTTTCCATGAAGACACTGCTTGATGACTGGCCGACACACAGAAAAAGATTAAACATGTTGCAAAAGTCTAGCGATGCTATGATATATTAGTGCATGAACCTAGAGTAGGTTAGGACTTCCCCCCCTTGATGTTCATGTGGCTAATTCCTCGCTATGCTGCCATTTGCCCGAACTTGTGCTGCTCTGACACTCTACTGAGTTTCGTGAGCATCTCTTTATGGGAAGTCCTGCTTTGATTGATAATTGATTCTATTGAGAAGCTCCATGCTTGAACCTCTCTTTTGGAACTCTTCATTGGTTCTGACTGACACCTTTTTCTTGTCCCTCCTAAATACATTCTGAGACTTCGAATAGGGATTTTTTCCTTAATGGAATACACCTAATGCATTTTAATCTGTTATTGATTGATCACTATGCTTTATTAACTATTGATTGATGATACTCTATGCTTAGTTTTATGCAGATTGGAGCTATTAAAAAGACTTATAAATACAAGGTTTTGAACTCACACCAACTCTCATTGTTGACTGAAAATTAACAATTGAAATTATGATAATTGTTTGATTGATGCACTGCTCTTGGTTAATCTCATCGATGACTAAGGTCTTTTGACCTTTGTTGAAGGGATGTCTACCCAGATAAATTGATAGGCCTTACCCTGTAAATGAATATTTAACTAATATCCCCACACTCCAGCAGTACAGTGTCATCTTGGGTCAGACAAAAGTTGTGTGGCACTTGTACAGTCTCTGCTGCTCCTAGGATCTGGTCACCCAAAACCTCCCAATAGACACTCTCTTGCAGATGGATGGCTGTTATTTTGACAGTATCTTCATTTTACACATTCCTGGTTACTCTGTGTTGATTCTCTTCTCTCTTGCATGTCTTGCTTAATTGTTACTGCATGTGATTCTTCAATATCTTGAATGAATTCAGCATGCAGCATTTGGATTTGAACCATCTTGAAAGTTTGACAAATTTTGAATGAAATCAGTGTCACATTTGTCCAGACATAAGTCAAAGGAGGTATGGTATGCATCTACATTGCATGTCCACTCCACCGATCTCCTTTATCCAACTTCAGAGTGTGTTATCCATGACAGTAATTTCAAATCTGTAACTCCTTTCATCAGGATATTGAGGGCCTTATTTATACTTTTTGGTGCAAAACTGCACTAAGGCAGTTTTGCCCCAAAAAGTTTTGCACCGGCTTGCACCATTTTTTAGCACCAGTTGTGCACCATATTTATGGAATGGTGCAAGCCGGTGCAAAGGGTAGGCTAGCTTTAAAAAAAATGACGTTAGGCAGTTTTGAGTCAAAATAAATGATTCTGACCAGATTAGCATCATTTTTTGATGCTAAGGGGCATATTTATACTCTGTTTGCACTGAATAAGCATCATTTTTTTTTAACTCTAATTCAGTGCAAAACTAACTCCATATTTATACTTTGGTGCTAGACCCGTCTAGCACCAAATTTATGGAGTTAAAGTCATTTTTTGGAAGTGGAAACCTACCTTGCCTTAATGAGATGCAAGGTAGGCGTTCCCGTGCAAAAAAATGACTCTATGGCCTTAACACCATATTTATACTCCCATGTAAAAATGGTGCAAGGGAGGGAGGAGGGGTCAAAAAATGGGGCAAAGCTTGCTTTGCCCCATTTTTTAAGACCTGGGTCAGGGCAGGTGTTAGGGGACCTGTGGCCCTATTTCCATGGTGGAACACCATAGAATAAGTCCAGAGGTGCCCTCCCTAGGCCCTAGGGGCACCCCCACCCACACTAGAGGGACTGCGAGGATGGGGGACCCCATCCCAGGTAAGTACAGGTAAGTGCATTTTATTTTTAAAAGAGCCATAGGGGGCCCTGAAATGGGCCCCCATACATGGCACCGGGTGCAATGGCCATGCCCAGGGGACACCTGTCCTCTGTGCTGGCCAGTGGGGTGGTGGGCATGACTCCTGCCTTTTCTAAGGCAGGAGTCATGTGGCATGGTAGGTTTAGCACCATAAAATGACGTTAATCTGGTTAGAGTCATTTTTTTTTACTCTAACCTGCCTAAAGCCATTTTTTGGTGCTAAACCCTCTTCTTCTATACTGCCAGCCCCACCCGACTAAAGTCATTTTTTAAAACTCTAGCCTACCCTTTGCACCGGCTTGCACCATTCCATAAATATGGTGCCCGGCTGGTGCACAGAAATGGTGCAAGCCGGTGCTAAACTTTTTGGTGCAAAACTGAGTTAGTGCAGTTTTGTAGCAAAAAGTATAAATAAGGGCCAATATTTTGTACGTTTGCGCCACTTTTGTGTCATAAAATGACGTTAATGCGGTGCAAAAAAAGTTTAAATCAGGGCCGTGGTGCTAGATGGGTCTAGCATCAAAGTATAAATATGGAGTTAGTTTTGCACCGAATTAGAGTTAAAAAAAAATGACACTAATTCGGTGCAAACAGAGTATAAATATGCCCCTAAATATGGCGTTAAGGCCATAGAGTCATTTTTTGCACGGGAACGCCTACCTTGCATCTCATTAAGGCAAAGTAGGTCTCCAATTTCAAAAAATGACTTTAACTCCATAAATTTAGTGCTAGAGGGGTCTAGCACCAAAGTATAAATATGGAGTTAGTTTTGCACCGAATTAGAGTTAAAAAAAATGACACTAATTCGGTGCAAACAGAGTATAAATATGCCCCTGAACATTTTGCAATCTGATTGAGTATCAGATAGGTTTCTGGTGCTTTCATTCAGAACACACATACTCAAAGTATAGCCCTTTGGGTACTTGCAACCCCCTGAAATCTACAGGCCACCTCCTTGTGAACAGTGGCACTGCTGTGTACTTGAGTGAGCACTAACATTCGGAAAGCTCTTAAAAGGACAAGCATTTATTTACACATCAACTGAAGCAAAAGAAAGAAGAACAGTGAATGTGTACACCAATGTTCACTTTAGAAACACCTTAATTTTTAAAGACTTTGTGCAACAAATATGGACAAATATGGAAACATCTCAAGAATTCAAGGAAGTGTTTATATTTAATACGTGGAAGCATTTTATCTTGTTACATCAGATTCTATCACTGCATTGAGAAACATGTAGTGAAAGTGATAATTTTAAAAACATGAACTTAGAAACATTGATGCCTTTTCCCTCTCTGACAGCAATGCCGTTGAAAATCAAGAGGCAAGTCATTGCCATGTACATGTCTGTTGGTGGCCTAACTTCCTAATGCACATAAAACAGCATTATAGTTTATAATATCTAAGAAAAGCCAAGGTTGTGTACAGTGCACATGCTGAATTCATGTAATTTATTGTAATTTTGATCCTATAGGATAATAAAGCACAATACCCTGGGTACCTCAGTACCATATACTAGGGAATTATAAGGGTGTTCCAGTAAGCCAATGTAAATTGGTAAAAATGGTCACTAGCCTGTTAGTGACAATTTGGAAAGAAATGAGAGAGCATAACCACTGAGGTTCTGATTAGCAGAGCCTCAGTGAGACAGTTAGGCACCACACAGGGAACACACACATATAGGCCACAAACTTATGAGCACTGGGGTCCTGACTAGCAGGGTCCCAGTGACACATAACAAACATACTGAAAACATAGGGTTTTCACTGTGAGCACTGGGCCCTGGCTAGCAGGATCCCAGTGAGACAGTGAAAACACCCTGGCATACACTCCCAAAACAGGCCAAAAGTGGGGGTAACAAGGCTAGAAAGAGGCTACTTTCTCACACAACCCCCCCCCAAACGAAGGACAATAAGGCTAACCTTGGCCAGTTGAGACTTTATTGTCTAAGTGGTGATAAGTAGAGAGTAGCTCTGCAATAGACTGGTTACTCCCTTTATCATCCACTATATGGTTACTTCCCTGTGGGGATGTAAACCACCCTGTTTGAAGTTTTTTAGCTAAGCAACAATGTGAAGATGTATTTTCAGAGTTTCTATCAATATGTTTTAGTTTAGAGCAGTGGGAATTATCCACTGAACCTATTTGTAGTGATGGAAATGCCAGTCAGGGATGCTGTCTCAGAAAAGCCATGGCTGGGCAAAAACTTTGTCCATATGGCTGGAAGAGAGAACAGGGATGCTGGTTCTCTTGAGTTGGAGCAGGGCAGGGATGCTGTCCTATGAGCTCCACACTAGGGCAGGGATGCTGTCCTAAGTGTTGTGAGGCAGTGCAGGGTTTCTGCACTAAAGTTTCTCTGGGAAGGTTGGAGGGATGCTCCATGTTAACTAAAATGGTGCTCTTTTTCTCACCAATGTTAGTTATCCCACAGAGAGGTACTTCCACCTCAGGGAGTACAGTTTTGCCAACTGATGATTCCCTTGGAACAGGTGCCACCCCAGGAGAGGTTTCTCCCACCACAGGAATGGTATCCTGAATGGTAGGGTGGTTAGGGGATACTGTGATACCCTTTTTACCTGTTGATGGAGAGGGATCCTGAGTTTTCAGGCCTTCTCTCCTTTGCTTTTTCATTTCAGTAGAAATGAGAGGGAACAATTCCTCAGGGATGCCCAGCATGGCTGCATGGGCATAAAACTCTACATCAGCCCAACCTGAGGCCTCTAGGTCATTACCTAAGAGACATTCTACAGGTAAGCTAGGTGATACCACCACCTGCTTAGGGCCAGTAACTCCACCCCAACTAAACTGAATTATAGCTAAGGGAAGAAACTTAGTGGAGTTATGGACATCAATAATCTTATACTGTTGTCCAATGATGTGTTGATCAGGGTGCACTAGGTTTTCAGTCACCAAAGTGATACTGGCACCTGTGTCCCTGTAGGCCAAGGCCTCAACACCGTTTATTGAAACTGTCTGCTTGTACTTATCCATTGTAAGGGGACAAGCAGCCAGTGTGGCAAGGCCAATGCCACTAGGTGTGACAGAAACTGTCTTGGGACTACCCCAGTTTCTATTATGGACCCATAAGTGAACCCAACTACACCCTTAACTTGACTGTTGCCAGCAGTCCCACCACTAGTACCACTACTGCTAGGGGCACTAGAGCTTGATGTATTAGTGGTGGTAGGCTCAGGGGGTTTACCTGGACAGGACTTATCCCCTGGCCTATGGCCTCTGTTTTTACACACAAAGCACCAAGGCTTTTTAATGTGTGTGGGTTGAGAAGAAGAGGAAGAATTAGTTTTATCCCCACCCTCTGAAGAGTGTTTAAGATTTGAAGTGGGATCTTTGGTTTTACCCTTATCCCCATGCTTATCTTGAGATTTTTCACCATCTTTCTTCTTATTGCCATCTTTGTCACCCCCTGTATGAACTTTTCTGTTCACCCTTGTTCTGACCCATTTGTCTGCCTTCTTTCCCAATTCTTGGGGAGAGGTCAGATCAGAGTCTACCAGGTACTGGTGCAACAAATCAGACACACAATTATTAAGTATATGCTCTCTCAGGATTGTGTTATACAGGCTTTCATAATCAGTAACTTTACTGCCATGTAACCACCCCTCCAAGGCCTTCACTGAATGGTCAATGAAATCAACCCAGTCTTGTGAAGACTCATTTTTGGTCTCTCTGAACTTTATCCTGTATTGTTCAGTGGTTAAGCCATAACCATCCAGGAGTGCATTCTTAAGAACTGTAAAATTATTGGCATCACTTTCTTTCACAGTAAGGAGTCTATCCCTACCCTTTCCACTAAATGATAGCCATAGGATAGCAGCCCACTGCCTTTGAGGGACATCCTGTACAACACAGGCCCTCTCAAGTGCAGCAAACCACTTGTTAATGTCATCCCCCTCCTTATAAGGGGGAACTATCTTATGCAGATTCCTGGAATCATGCTCTTTTGCAGGATGACTATGGGGAATACTGCTGCTGCCACCATGGGTTTCTAAACCCAACTTCTGACTTTCCTTCTCTAATTCTAAAGACTGTCTATCCAAATCCAGCTGTTGCTTTTTAAGCTTCAGTCTGGTTTGTTCCACTCTCAATCTATTGAGCTCCCTTTCTAACAATCTGTCATCAGGGTGGGTGGGAGGGACATGCCTTGAAACAGAAGTATGGTGAGAATGGACAGAAGGAGACCTGTCCCTTACAGAAGCCACCCTAACAGCTTGGCTAACAGAAACATCACTACCAGTATGGTGAGAATAAATGCTTTTGCTATGATGTGAGACAACACTATTTATATGGTGTGGCTCATCATCATTACCAACTATGCTAGACTGTCTAGTAATGGGCAGGCTAGGAAGTTTCTTTCCTGAATCTTTTCCTGGGGGAGTCCCTGGATCTGATTGAGAACCATTAGCTACTTTTTCTACAGATTGGGCACTTATGGCCTTATCCTGTACTCTAAGCATGTTAATTAACAGTTCTAAGGAAGGATTCTTCCCTACACTCAAACCTCTCTCTATGCAGAGATTCCTTGCTCCTTTCCAGCTAAGGTGATCATATGCAAGTTTGGACAGATCAATATTTTGGCCTGTGCCAGGCATTTTTAGAGAGAGTTAAAGTGATAGTAAAAGATAAAAAAGTTTGTCAGAGCTTTTAGAAAGACAGAGAAAAAAAACTTTTTAAACTTTTTAGAACTTTTTAGAAAGTTACAAGTACTTTTCAGCACTTAGAAAAGAGTGAAAAGAGGAAATGCAAAACTTTTTGGCTATGTGTATATACACTGACCTTGTTTTGTATATTTTTCTCTTATGAAAAGTACAATGACAAGAGTGGTAAGTAGTCTCAAGCACTTATCCCACCACTGCACAACCAATGTAGGAGGCTGGACTGGCTTGTAGTGAGTACCAAGGGGTACTTGCACCTTGCACCAGGCCCAGTTATCCCTTATTAGTGTATAGGGTGTCTAGCAGCTTAGGCTGATAGATAATGGTAGCTTAGCAGAGCAGCTTAGGCTGAACTAGGAGACGTGTGAAGCTACTACAGTACCACGTAGTGTCATATGCACAATATCATAAGAAAACACAATACACAGTTATACTAAAAATAAAGGTACTTTATTTTTATGACAATATGCCAAAGTATCTTAGAGTGTACCCTCAGTGAGAGGATAGGAAATATACACAAGATATATATACACAATAGCAAAAATATGCAGTATAGTCTTAGAAAACAGTGCAAACAATGTATAGTTACAATAGGATGCAATGGGGAAACATAGGGATAGGGGCAACACAAACCATATACTCCAAAAGTGGAATGCGAACCACGAATGGACCCCAAACCTATGTGACCTTGTAGAGGGTCGCTGGGACTATTAGAAAATAGTGAGAGTTAGAAAAATAACCCTCCCCAAGACCCTGAAAAGTGAGTGCAAAGTGCACTAAAGTTCCCCTAAGGACAAAGAAGTCGTGTTAGAGGAATAATGCAGGAAAGACACAAACCAGCAATGCAACAACTGTGGATTTCCAATCTAGGGTACCTGTGGAACAAGGGGACCAAGTCCAAAAGTCACAAGCAAGTTGGAGATGGGCAAATGCCCAGGAAATGCCAGCTGCGGGTGCAAAGAAGCTTCTACTGGACAGAAGAAGCTGAGGTTTCTGCAGGAACGAAAAGGGCTAGAGACTTCCCCTTTGGTGGATGGATCCCTCTCGCCGTGGAGAATCGTGCAGAAGTGTTTTCCCACCAAAAGAACGCCAACAAGCCTTGCTAGCTGCAAATCGTGCAGTTAGCGATTTTGGACGCTGCTGAGGCCCAGGAGGGACCAGGAGGTCGCAAATTGGACCAGCAGAGAGAGGGGACGTCGAGTAAGACAAGGAGCCCTCTCAGAAGCAGGTAGCACCCGGAGAAGTGCCAGAAACAGGCACTACAAGGATGCGTGAAACGGTGCTTGCCGAAGTTGCACAAAGGAGTCCCACGTCGCCGGAGACCAACTTAGAAAGTCGTGCAATGCAGGTTAGAGTGCCGTGGACCCAGGCTTGGTTGTGCACAAAGGATTTCCGCCGGAAGTGCACAGGGGCCGGAGTAGCTGCAAAAGTCGCGGTTCCCAGCAATGCAGCCCAGCGAGGTGAGGCAAGGACTTACCTCCACCAAACTTGGACTGAAGAGTCACTGGACTGTGGGGGTCACTTGGACAGAGTTGCTGGATTCGAGGGACCTCGCTCGTCATGCTGAGAGGAGACCCAAGGGACTGGTAATGCAGCTTTTTGGTGCCTGCGGTTGCAGGGGGAAGATTCCGTCGACCCACGGGAGATTTCTTCGGAGCTTCTGGTGCAGAGAGGAGGCAGACTACCCCCACAGCATGCACAAGCAGGAAAACAGTCGAGAAGGCGGCAGGATCAGCGTTACAGAGTTGCAGTAGTCGTCTTTGCTACTATGTTGCAGGTTTGCAGGCTTCCAGCGCGGTCAGCAGTCGATTCCTTATCAGAAGGTGAAGAGAGAGATGCAGAGGAACTCAGCTGAGCTCATGCATTCGTTATCTGAAGTTTCCCCAGAGACAGAGACCCTAAATAGCCAGAAAAGAGGGTTTGGCTACCTAGGAGAGAGGATAGGCTACTAACACCTGAAGGAGCCTATCACAAGAAGTCTCTGACGTCACCTGGTGGCACTGGCCACTCAGAGCAGTCCAGTGTGCCAGCAGCACCTCTGTTTCCAAGATGGCAGAGGTCTGGAGCACACTGGAGGAGCTCTGGACACCTCCCAGGGGAGGTGCAGGTCAGGGGAGTGGTCACTCCCCTTTCCTTTGTCCAGTTTCGCGCCAGAGCAGGGCTAAGGGGTCCCCTGAACCGGTGTAGACTGGCTTATGCAGAATTGGGCACATATGTGCCCAACAAAGCATTTCCAGAGGCTGGGGGAGGCTACTCCTCCCCTGCCTTCACACCATTTTCCAAAGGGAGAGGGTGTCACACCCTCTCTCAGAGGAAGTTCTTTGTTCTGCCATCCTGGGCCAGGCCTGGCTGGACCCCAGGAGGGCAGATGCCTGTCTGAGGGGTTGGCAGCAGCAGCAGCTGCAGTGAAACCCCAGGAAGGGCAGTTTGGCAGTACCAGGGTCTGTGCTACAGACCACTGGGATCATGGGATTGTGCCAACTATGCCAGGATGGCATAGAGGGGGTAATTCCATGATCATAGACATGTTACATGGCCATATTCAGAGTTACCATTGTGAAGCTACATATAGGTAGTGACCTATATGTAGTGCACGCGTGTAATAGTGTCCCCGCACTCACAAAGTTCAGGGAATTGGCTCTGAACAATGTGGGGGCACCTTGGCTAGTGCCAGGGTGCCCTCACACTGAGTAACTTTGCACCTAACCTTTACCAGGTAAAGGTTAGACATATAGGTGACTTATATGTTACTTAAGTGCAGTGTAAAATGGCTGTGAAATAACATGGACGTTATTTCACTCAGGCTGCAGTGTCAGGCCTGTGTAAGAATTGTCAGAGCTCCCTATGGGTGGCAAAAGAAATGCTGCAGCCCATAGGGATCTCCTGGAACCCCAATACCCTGGGTACCTCAGTACCATATACTAGGGAATTATAAGGGTGTTCCAGTAAGCCAATGTAAATTGGTAAAAATGGTCACTAGCCTGTTAGTGACAATTTGGAAAGAAATGAGAGAGCATAACCACTGAGGTTCTGATTAGCAGAGCCTCAGTGAGACAGTTAGGCACCACACAGGGAACACACACATATAGGCCACAAACTTATGAGCACTGGGGTCCTGACTAGCAGGGTCCCAGTGACACATAACAAACATACTGAAAACATAGGGTTTTCACTATGAGCACTGGGCCCTGGCTAGCAGGATCCCAGTGAGACAGTGAAAACACCCTGGCATACACTCCCAAAACAGGCCAAAAGTGGGGGTAACAAGGCTAGAAAGAGGCTACTTTCTCACAGTCACTAAAATAAAGTCCCTTTATTTTTAGTAACTCTGAGTATTGTGTTTTCTTATGATATAGTACTAAGTGATATGAGTGGTATATTAGGAGCTTTGCATGTCTCCTAGTTCAGCCTAAACTGCTCTGCTATAGCTACCTCTATCAGCCTAAGCTGCTAGAACATCTCTAATCTACTAATAAGGGATAACTGGACCTGGCACAAGGTGTAAGTACCACAAGATACCCACTATGAGCCAAGCCAGCCTCCTACACGGGTCAATTGGGGAAAACTAATTGTGCAATTCAGTCACTTAATGAGTGTGGGGACAGAAAAGTGCACTGAGTGCCCAGCTATATTGTTGTCTGGATGCCTAATGCTGATTTTATGTCATAGGCAAACAAGTATCATGTGTGTATGCCATGACATAGGCCTGTCTCACAGATTGCAGTCTTGTTGGACTGGGAGGTGCACCCAAAATGCTTTCCTCATAGTGGTGGAAGCCTACTGTCTTCACCAGGAGATAAGCAGGAGATGCAAGGTGGTAGCAGCATACCATGTAAGTAGTAGTGAACAGGTCCTTCTTTAACCTGTATCACTAGAGTGGGGTCTACAGGATCACTCTCCTTTTTTAAAATGTTTCTCTGTTGTGTATTTACCTCCTCCTTGGCGTACATCATTTTGAAGTGGATGTGCATGCATGATGGAAACGTGCTGAATGCATGTCAGCATGCACAACATACACTACACAGAGGGAGCAATGTGAAACAGTGTACACATGGCAAATGTGTGCGCACTGGCAATGTGTGTTTAAAGTGACATGCTTTAGCACAGTGCATAGAGAGTACTGAAGTACCTACCAGTGTGTCCAAGCTGAGTGGGTGTGCTGCATGTGGGAATGCTGGTGGCAGCATGGTACATTGGCCCAACAGTACTAGACAGCAGAGTGTGCTGTGAATGTATAGTGAGTGCAGACGTGCCTGCACTGGTACTACATGGAGGGCCTTGGGTTCCATTTTGGGAAGCCCAGGGCTGCCTGGTGAAAACATGAGAAGTAGGAGAATACCCCTATACAAAGTTGTATTTTACTGTATTCATGTAAGCTGGTTGAGAGAAGCACTGAATGAGGAGAAGCCAGGCTCTCCCTGTGCATATCAAAGTTTTTTTTATTAAGGGACAGATTACAAGGAAGGTGTCGGGACATAGCTCAGGAAGAGGGGATGAGGCTGATGGGAGACTCATAAATGGCAGGACTGAGGGCCCAGATTTAAACGTTGATGCAGATATCACTGTGGCTGACATCCGTGTGTGAACTCTAGTCACTCCCATGAATCTTGCTGTGGGTTAATCAGCTATGGTGTCTTGCCTGTTGTGACACGTGTCTTTTCCGGAAGAAATATCAAGGGGAGAAATGCCTATTTCAAAGAAGCAGAACTCTTATACTCAGCTTCAAAGGTCCAGACACCAAATCACAATTGGTGTCTGGAAAAGAACTATAAGTAGAAGAGTTGGAGACCCCCAACTTGGATATCTGCTGAGCAGCTAGTCATATTGCATGAGGCGGAAAAGCTCTGCAAGACTCCTGACTGTTACCATGACTAGGATTAAGGCAAAGTTGGTTTCCAAATCCCAAAAATTACTTTAACTCTATAAATTTGGCGCTAGACGGGTTTTGCGCCAAAATATAATTATTGAGTTAGTTTTGCACGGAATTTGCACAAAACAAGTATAAATATGCCCCTAAGTGACTAAATCTTATTGACTGAATCAGAGAAGGGGATACAAGGTGACAGGTCCTAGAAGTTTACATTCCTTGGATGTCAACATATTTGAATGGGGAATAACAACACTCATTACAGGGGAATCAGGTGGCTGGGGAGCGGCCTGACAACTACTAGAGCGCTTACCTCATGAGGGGACTATGTTATTGCTTTTTGAAGGGTGTTTACCCCTTTTATGTTTAGAAGTACATTTAAACTGCTTATTTTTTGACAAAAACAGGAATTTGGCTGGATTTATTGGCACATTGCATTATGAATTGTCCTCACTGACGGTGTCTACACTTCCCTCCGAAGGAACCTTGACTGCTTGTGTCACACTATTAACTGAGAGTCAGATACAGAAGGGGTTATGTCACCCAGATGAGTGGGATCCATAGTAGTGTGGGCCCTGGGACATCAGGAGTAAAAGTCCTTAACCACCACAGTTGGGTTCAGTAACTCCTGCGTGCCCGGTGGCACCCTGAATGGGGTTCTGACAGTGAGAATCTCTCTCTCTCTCTCATTTCAGATCTAAAGTTAATACAATAGGCCTGATTTAGATCTTGGCTATAACAGGTCTGCAATCTCTTTTTTGAATGAAAACCCGTTTGCTAGTTGGCCGTCCACATGCTCGATTCAGATATTGGTGGTCCCATAGAGGAAAACCATGCGGGTCCTGCTGACTCCACCTGTGATTCCCACCTGTGTTGATGGCGCCACTGGAAATGGTGGCTGGTGCTGGGACTCCAGACACCCTTCCCGCCGTGCGGATTTGGATGTGCCTTGCCACCAGGCCAACTGTGGCGGTCCGACCCTCACATCTGAGTTGCCGGATTGGGGAAGGAAATAAGGTAAGAACTTAGCGGCATATGTATAATTCCCTAGCACCACCTTGTGCCACATTAACATAATTATTTTTTACATTAATGTGGCCCACAAGGCCGAAATCCCAGCGCCTTATTTACAGAGTGGCGCAATGCATGCATTGCGCCACTCTGTAAGCCTTTGCGCTACATTATGCCTGCACCATAATGTATGCAAGGGGGGCGTTCCCCCATTAGGGAAGCTGGAAAAATGGCACTAGGAAATCTATGAGATCTCTGCACCATTTTTTACGGCACTTTTAACACCTGCTCAAGAGAAGGTGTTAAAACGGCGCTTCAATTCTTTAGAATGGGCTGTTATATACTCAGCAGGAGTAGCACCAACATTTTGGCGCTACTCCTGCAGAGTACATCAATAGTGTCATGAAAAATTACATATTTCCCCCTACCCTACACCATGGTTTGCCTATTTTAAATACGGCGCACACATGGTAGCTGTAGGGGGGTGCTAAGGAGTGCAGGTAAAGTGGCGCTGGCATAAATCTGCCCCATACTTTTTTCCTGATTCCACTTCCATTTTTGACTGGACATAATCGTCAGGCAACATCACAAAATAAAATGATGGACGGAGTGTTTAAACGTTTCATATACTCACCTCTAGTCACAGATCTGGGTTCAATAAATTTTTACTTTGCTTGCCACATCACCACAGTTCTAACCCCCCTATATGCAAATCAGTCTTGACCCTGCTCCCTATGGGAGCAGCCAAGCCTAAACTGCCAAGCCAGGTCCTACCTGGACAGGATTCAAACACCCAAGGACAGGTTTCAGGGTATCACCCTTCATCAGCCAGGCTAGCCTGAATCCAGTGACAAAGAAAGCAAGGGACCCACGTCTGGGCATACCCTAGTCACTTAGGGTGCACAAGGCAACATCACAAAATAAGATGGACGGAGTGTTGAAACTTTTCAGTCACAGATTTGGATTGAATCCATCATTATTTTGCTTGCCACATCACCAGAGTTTGGATCCAGCTATATGCATATCAGTCTTGACCCTGCTCCCTATGGGAGCAGCCCAGCCCAAACTGCCAAGCCAGGTCCTCCATGGACAGGATTCAAGCATCCAAAGACCGGTTTCAGGATATCACCCTTCATTCGCCACACTAGCTTGAATCCAGTGTCACAGCAAGCAAGGGACCCACATCTGGGCATACCCTAACCACTTAGGGCGCACAAAGCAACATCACAAAATAGGATGATGGACGGAGTGTTGAAACTTTTCAAACAATCACCCCCAATCACAGATCTGAGTTTAATCCATTGTTATTTTGCTTGCCACGTCCCCACAGTTCAGACCCAGCTATATGCAAATCATTCTTGACCCCGTCCAGCCTGAACTGCCAAGGCACGTCCTCCATGGACAGGTTTCAAGCATCCAAATACCAGTTTCAGGGTATCACCCTTCATCAACCAGGCTAGCTTGAATCCAGTGGCACAGCAAGTAAGGGACTCACGTCGAGGCATACACTGCTCACTGTGCCACCGGACTCAAGTTAGCCTGGATGAAGAAGGGTGATAGCCTGAAACTGGTTCCAGGGTGCTTGTTTCTGCTCCACTGTGGACCTGGCCTTGGAGTTCGGTCTGGACTGTTCCCATGGGGAACAGGATCAAGACTGATTTACATATGGCTGAATCCAAACTGGGGTGGCATGGTGAGCAAAAGAATGATGGATTAAACCCAGATCTGTGACTGGGGGGTGAGTGCTTGAAAAGTTTCAACACTCTGTTCATCATCCTATTGTGTTGCCAAAGTTGCCCTAAGTGGAAAGGGTATGCCCAGACGAGGGTCCATTGCTGCTATGCCACTGGATTCAAGCTAGCCTGGATGATGAACGGTGAAACCCTGAAACCTGTTCCTGTTTCTGGTTCAGAGAGAAGCTGGTCTGGCAGTTTGGGTGGACTTTTCCGATGGTTAACAGGGTCAAGACTGATTTGCATATGGCTTGGTGCAAACTGGGGTGGCATGGTGAGCAAAAGAGCAATGGATTAAACCCAGATCTGTGACTGGGGTTGAGTGGTTGAAAAGTTTCAACACTCTGTCCTTCATTCTTTTGTGTTCCTAAAGTGGACACAACCTTCAGTCACTGCTGCCATTGGACCATGGAGAAATCATGCCCACCATCACCGGACTAAAAGGTAGGGAAACTGCATTGCCAATGTCCGTAGTGTGGCCACTGCACATGAGTTCCAGACCACTGCATTCATATATATGTCTCAGCAATTTCTAAAAATTACTGTCACATGCATATATTCAGAAACAATTGTATCGTACAAGGATGGGGACAGATTGGTACAAGACACATATCACACAGATGCAAAATAGGTATTATGTTGCCAATATTCATTGCCAAATGAATGCTGGCACCACAATAATGATGCAATAGAACTCCTCGAATATGTTCATGTGTGCACATTGCAATCAGACCTGTACCTGTAATGTTGTGCTGCCAGTTGTCTATGTGAGTCAGTACGTGCATGTGTGTGTGACATTGGATTGGCTTGGTTGAGGTGGATGGAGCTGGAGTGGGTGGTGTGATTGTGTCGGTATGTGTGCCACTTGCATATGGGTTTGATGTTGGGTATGTTGTTTGCTGTGTTGCTATGTGCAACATTCAGGTGGATGTTGTTGTGATGTAGTGGTTGTTGTTGTGATGTATGTAGTTGTGCCTTTGTGTGAGTGTGCTTGTGTAGATGAGTTTGTAGTTGTGTTGGTTGCTCTGGTTGTGTCATTTGTGGTTGTAGTATCAATGTTATACGTATGTTGTGCATGGATGTATGGCAATGTATGTTTTTGGCATGTGTGTTTTGTGGTAGAATTTTAATAGATAATAGTGTGTATATAGTGTGTTGTGTTGTGTGTTGTGCAGGTGGACACATATGGTCAAAGTACTGTGTGTGTGTCTGACTTACCTCTATTCCATAGCCACTGTGATTGCACGATATCTATTGGGTCCAGCGTAAGCCTCCCCCCATCAGCAGTCCCACGGAGTACACCACCTGCAGGACTCTAACATTTAAATATGGTCGGCAGGAATCCGCCAGCCTAACAGCTAAAAAAGGGCACTCTGTTCTGGTGGTCCGCGGCTCAGCCATATCCATTTAAATACTGCATGCGGAACACCGTCAACTTGGAGGTGTTCTTAGGTCTGCTGCTGCGGCAGCTTGGCAGTAATGCCACCAGGATCTAAACCAGGCCCTATATCTTTACTTCTGGGCCCTGAAGGTTACAGTGTGGATGACAGACACATGAAGGCTCTGTTCATTTTGGGCTACAGAATCCAACAAAACCTCAAGCTGAGACAGATACATGGCCTGAACTTGGCTTGAGGCTTCAGTGGCTTACCCACCTCCATCACATAATAGCAATTAATGAAACAAAGGCACAGGAATGATATGATTTGATTATCATCAAACAATCTGGTATACCATGAGTACCAGGACCATACTGTTGTACTTCTTGTTTCAAGATACATAACTTTCTCCATGCACTGTATTTTAGTGAGAGGACAATAAGAGTTTGTGTTCTCTCCCCCATGGGCAAAATCAAATTATTGTTGAGTTACAGTAATGCTTTCTTATCCATACTTACCATGAGTGTTTATTTTGATTTAAGTTTATCCGAGCTCCTCAATTAGAAAGGAACGGAGAAATATATTTTGAAAGTAATTACCCAAGAGTACAAAATTTGTCATAAGGGGACACCAAGAATAATGCTTCTAATTTCATAGTTTCACACTCCAAACAGCAAATGGAGTGAGATTCAGGGACTATTCAGACTGAAGAAATGCCAATGGTCTGCAGAACCTGGCCGACTCCAAATACAGAGTTTACAACTAGCGTATTTTGGCAAAGTGGCAAAGCCAGGATTAAATGTCAAGTCTCATAATGCCACAATAAAAACTTTCCTACTGTCCCATATCTAACAATAGAGGTGTGTGTTTTTTTCTGCCCACTTCAGTGAGTTGCACACATTATTGTGGGGTCTTTGTAATGTTTGTATTGCACTTGCCACCTTAACACAGGCTGTTTCTAATCAGTAATACAAATAGAAGACTAAAGGTATATGGAGATGGTGAGGCCTAAGATTCTACTTTATTCTAATTCAATAATCAAGTTACTTCCTTTGTACACTGGATATGTGAAAAGGTGATAGCAAGCAAATAAGGATTACCACAGGGTGCAGTAGAGAGATTGGAACTTGGGCACAATCTAACACAGTATTGTCAAATCTATGACTCTTCTAGAGGCTTTGTTATGAACACAGAAGACAACATGGAATGAAACTCTTAAAATAAGTCCACAACGTATTGCCCACACTATGTATGTGCCTCTCTTCTCCTACATCCCCCTCATAACACCACTTACCCAGCCCCTCCCTGCTGGCATCAATGCATCCTCGGTCACACCACAGGCTATCCTTTTCAACCCTGCAAAAAATGTTTGTGATCACCCAAGCCTCAATACATTTTCAGTGCAATCTGAGACAGATTTCAGTTATAGTGGAGATGTAGATACTATTTCACTCAAGCATTAAAGTGCTTACAGCTTGTTGATCTGTGCTCAAACCTGACAGATCTTATTTGGAGGGTTTTTTGACTACAGCACACTTTCTTATCATTCTTGTTGGTTGCACAGTTCGTGGTATTTCTGGAAGCTGACTGACAGCACACCTTTCTTTTTCCTTTCATCTCTTTGACACCTAAGGGACAAAGGCCCAGATGTAGGTACATTCTGAATTGCGACCTGCAAATTGCGAGTCAGACCGACTCGCAGTTTACGAGTCGCAATTCAGAATGTTGGATGGTGTCCCTGACACCATTTGCGATTCGCAGGGGGGTCGCAAAGGCCCACCTCATGAATATTCATGAGGTGGGTCACAATTTGCGACCCCCTTGCGAGTGGCGGCATTCACAGGGTTTGTGGCCTGCGGCAGACATCAGACCACCATGTCTGTGACTGCTTATTAATAAGTTTTTTTAGTTCTTTTTGTAATGCAGCCCGTTTTCCTTAAAGGAAAACGAGATGCATTACAAATACGAAAAATGAAAAAAAATTGTTTCATTTTTTTTAGATCAGACAGTGGTCCATAGGACCACTGCCTGCTCTGAAAAAATGTTTGCAGTGCCATTCACAATGGGGAAGGGGTCCAATGGGGACCCCTTCCCTTATGAGAATAGGTTAGCACCCATTTCAAAAGGGTGCAAACTGCGATTGGTTTGCGACCGCGTTTGTGGTCACAAAGCAATCCTGCATTGCACTGCGGCTCGCAATTAGGAAGGGATCACCCCTTCCTAATTGCGACTCGTAAACCCATTTTGCGATTCGGTAACCAGGATACCGAATCACAAAACAGGTTTTGTGCATTGCAAAGTGCATTTTGCATGTCGCAAACAGCGAAATTCGCTGTTTGCGATGTGCAAATTGCTTCGTACATCTGGCCCAAAATGTTTCTCCCTACATCTCCACCACAAGCTTGTCAACCATTGCCTATACAATAGAGGTTTGAAGTGGCTTCATTGTGGTTGAAGGCTTTGTGCCAATCTGACGGAGTTCCGGTCGCCTTATTTAAATACATTGTGGTTCAACCTCCCTCCGCGTCAACGGAGTGTACTCTGTTGCGTGAGCAGTATCCAGCAGCTGATGGGGTAGACTCCAATGCAGGCCTATAGCATTTAATTGCTGTTGGAACAGTGGGATTGAGCCGACCATATTTAGATAACAGAGTTGTGCTGGTGGTATACCAGTGGCGGTCCCCTGACGGTGGGAATCTATTTTGGGACCTGTTCAGCATCGTACTATGGCTGTGACTGTTGCCTGGATGGTAGCAGCACACACATGATGTATACTGGATAATTGTAAACACCTGCAAACCACACTAGAAAGCACATCCAATTTAAGAACATGGTCCCTTGCCATCCCACTGCAGAACAATATTTTGCTCTTAATTTTGCCACTCAGGAGTCAGTTTTTTTCTCAGCTTTTTTCTCACTCTATTTCCATTTCTTTCCTTTCACTTTTCCGATTTTTCATCAATTTTTGGGGCACTAGATAATTTTTGTGGTTACTCACTATGGCAGGGAGGAGGAATCCACATTTTATAGAGAAGAATTGTCAGTCATAGTAGACCCACATTTGTTTGGAGCTAATACAACCATGTCTCAGAAAAGGCAAATGTGGACCAGAATAGTTGACAGAGTGAATGTTGTAGCAAACAATCTGCGCACACAGGAGGAAATTAGGAAAAGGTAGAATGACCTGCTGGGGAGAGTGCAATCACTGGCTTCCAAGCATCACCTGAAGGCCCAAAGGACTGGAGGTGGTTCTCCCAGCACCCCTTCCAACTCTTTCCCTGGAGAAGAATGTCTTGCAGATCCTACATCCTTAAGACATGACAGAAATCCCTGGTGGAGTGGAACTGGGATTTTGACTTTTAAGACCCTTATCAAAACATATATATCTAGAATTATTTCATCAAAATATCTTCATTTATCCAAATTACCAGCATCATGGTTGTATCTCGCTTTGGTTTCTTTTATAATGCTTAATAGAATTTGTCAGAATGAGTGGATCCATGGATCATACCTTGCATTTGCCTAGTCCCTTGCATTATTCTAATTTATGTTGTTTTACTTAAAAACAACAGTTTGCAAACTCCATCTATTTGCACATGAAGGAATAGTGTTTGTAAGTTTTTTACCTATTTATGTGAATCACATAAGTGTGTGTAAATATTGTAAATGTGTGTTTATCTTCACTGTAGATATTTAAATAGGTATGCTTAACTCACATTTTAACAAGTGTTGTCAAAGGTGATTACAAATTACTACAACTAACATGATGCCCTGTTTCTGTCTCTGGAAAACAAAAATGAAATGTGATGTTGCCCTATCCCCCTTTACTTCCATATTTGCACATATGTCCAAGTGTTATGCATTTGTCACTGAACATTTCATCCTATGCATGAAATTTTCATTTGTTGTGTTGATCTAGTATGGTGTCACCTTCTTTTGACTCCTTTGAATTGATGTAATTGCTTACTTAATTCATAGTCTATAGAATAAAAGATTTCCAATCATGTTCTGTGGCTTGCTGAATACAAGTAGTATTGATACACAAGTTATGTTATGTTAAATGTTTTTATAAAGCTCTTGAGTACCCATAGGTGTCCTGGCACTGACTATGAGATTAACTGGAAGAAAACTGAAGCCTAATTTCTAAAGAGCAAGGTCTTGAGCTCTTTCCTAAAAAATAACAAACATGAAGCAGATCTAATGTTGAAAGGCAATTGATTCTAAACTTTTGCTGTTATTAAAAAAAACTTGTTCCACCGAAGTTAACTTGTTTGAATCTAGGGACAACCACAGTCTTGGTATCTGGCGAGCGTAAATTTCTATTGGGCTTGTACAGTTAAAATTTGGTTCAAGTGAAGGGGTTCCATGTCATGCAGTGCTTTATAAGCAGTACAGAGCGATTTTAACTTTATGCGCTGTGTGACCATAAGCTAATGTAGCTTCCAAACGGCAGTAGTTAATGATTTAAATTTGGGAACCCCACTTAATTACCTGGCCACTGCATTTTGTAATGTTTGTAGTTTGTTTAGGTGTTGCTGCTGCATATTTAGACACTACACATTACAATAATCAATTTTCGAAAGCATCATTGATAAAACCACTGTTTTTGTAGATCTAGAGGAATACAAGGGAGGATTTTTTTTTATCATGCTCAATGTACCAAAGGTAGTAGATGTGACTATGTTCACTTGGTCACCAAATGTGATCTTATTGTCCCTTTAGATATCTAAGTTTCTGGCCTTAGGCACTGCTGTTGGAAGGGTACCTAGTTCAACTGGCGATTATGATAGTGACTGGAAGGAAGCCGGATTTCCGTATTGTTTGAATTAGGTTACAAAGTTTTTTCCCATCCAATTACTGATGGCCTGAATGAAGTCCTGAAATCCATATCCTATTTATTCATCATGATTGAATAATAATGCAATCATTTGCGTGTCATCTACATAAGGTATGAGTGAAAAGCTGAAAGTTCTTAGCAAAAAGGCCAATGATGACCCATATACATTGAACAAAGTGAAACTAAGTAAAGATCCTTGGGGGACCCGCATGGCAATGGAAATGGTTTGGACACAAAGGAATCAGGTTGTACTGATTGTACAAGCTCTGAGAGGAAGGACCAAAGCAAAGTTAATGCTGTTCCATTGACTTCAGTCTTAATGAGACGGTCAATCAAGAAAGCCTGATTGACTTTGTCAAATGCTGCTGATCATTCAAGTAAGACCAAGACCACTTTTCCACCAGCATCTACACCTACTCTTGTTTTTTTCTGGTGCTTTGATCGGCACACTTTCAGAGCTACGGCCACTTCTGAAGCCATACTGAGTAGAGTCAGGCAGCTGAATGGTCAAAATAAAGTCTGATAACTGAAGGTTTATGGCTTTTTTCCATTAGCTTGGCAGGTAATAGAAGATGTGAGATGGAGTGGAAATTGTTAGGATCCCAAAAGACTTAATCTAGGTTTTTTAATAAATGGAGAATATATGCCATTTTCCAAGTTTTAGGAAAAAAGCCTAATTTAAACATCTGGTTAAATATTATAGTCAGATTTTTAGCCAGGATCCCCAGTGAAAATGTAATCACCAATGGCAGACACAGATCCAGTGGGGGCCCGGACTTGGATGCCTGATTTGACCCATGACTTGACTGGATGTAAGAGGAGCAAATTCTGAAAAGTGGGTGTGAGTGGTATCTGGCACTACCTGTCCCATTTCCTCTTCCATTTTCTCTACAGATATTGCAGTGTTCATATGATGACCAATGCCCTTAAATCTAATACGTTGCACTATATTCTTTTTTCTTCTGTGATGAGTTGAATGTCTAGTACCTGTAATGTATAGTTTCTAAATAATATTTTTCATTTTAGGACAGCTCTTGAACGTTTTTACTGAAGATTGCAACTGTGTAAATTTTCCCTTGTGTGTAAATTATTAAAAATCACACAAAAACCTAATAATTCCATTAATCATACTGTTCACTTTCAGGTAGCTTCATTTGTAGCTGAAGACACATTTGAGGTACAATCCAGACTTTTAATTTGGTATTGTTTGTAATTCATCTTAGGTCCAACACCCAGGGCAAGGGGGCCACCGTCTGCAACTGAAGACACCTCAACTCCAGACCAAGATCAAGCCTTCAGTAAGGACACTACTCCTGTAAGTTGAGGTGATGTGGAGCTGCCTGGTCTTTTTGGTCTTCGGGGCAGACAGCTCCAGTAAATCTCACTCAGCCCACACCTACACCTCGTACCTCAGTTGCAACACCTCAGCAATTTATACCTCCATTTCCTGTGTCCAGAGGAATACAACAACCATCTTGTGGCCCATAGTTCTGACTGCTGTTGAGGAAGCACCACCACCAGCACCTCCAGTTCTGCCAGGACCTAGTGGGATGGGGCACACTGCCTCAAGGGCACAAGGAAATGGGTGTATGGGTCATGGGGATCTATGGGCCAGAAAAGTCAGGCCATTGGGTGCACTGTCACCCAGACTACCATCGACCAAGTCTTGGGAGCACTACAGCAGTCCTAAGACATGATGGTCCAGGTCCTTACAGACCTGATGCAGGTACAGAGGGAGCACAATGTAAAGATGCAGAATCACAATTCAAATGTGTGCTCCCTGACTGGGGAGATGTTTGAAATTTACCATCATATGTGCAGAATTCGCTTGTACCATCTATCCCTGCCTGTGGTCCTCCAATATCACAACAAAATATACCTGCCTCAGCCACAGACAGGGAGGCCCTGCCACAATTAGACTCTACTCCACCCACCCCAGCCCCTGCAAGTGCAAGTTTTCTCTGTACAAAATCTGTAAACCCTAAGTGTGTGTCTGTCCTAGAATTAACCCATGTTCGGTTTGTACTTTCCAACAGCAAGATATCACTGTAAATGTCACAACTTTAAAATGTCCAAATTAGATGACATGGTGAAGGTTGCTAAAACAGAATAACAAGGGAAAATAATGTTTCCTCATGAGAAAATTGACTGAATTGATAAGTTAGGAGGACACATACATTTAGCACATGCAAAGATAATCAATGTCAATAAGCACAGTAGTCAATGTATAAAAAATGTGATCAACAAACATCTTTGCCCTGGACTTTCCTGAACTAACCATTACTACTAAATTACCATCACAGACTGATATGTTCACTATGTTACAAGTTGTTCTGACATTTAATGTTACATTATGTAAAGATAAACTTACACTCAGGTGTCAGAAACATCTTGGTTGGTGTCAATCCCTTCCTCTTCACCACTGTCATTTCATTTGCTATTTCAACGCCCTCACACAGTGGTTCTTTATGATCTCCATCCTCTGTGATGATTAGGATGTTCCATAGCAGGGCTTTGTTATGCAACATGCAGCAGGCAACCATGAATTGGCACATCTCATCGGATGTGTAGAGGAAGGCTCCACCGGTCTTGTCCAGATATCTAAATCTGGCCTACAACACCCCAAAAACCCACTCCACTGGCCTCGGTGTTCTTCCATGGGCCTCATGAAGCAGACTTCCCCTGGCTTTGTTGGATTCCTCAGCAGTGCTAACAACCATGTTTGGTTTTGATAAGCTTAGTCTCTTATATGAAAGTAAACAATATATTGAGGAAAAATATCTCATCCCCTTGTATGTTCCTAAACTATGAATAAAACAAATGATACTCATGTCATATTGTACTTACCAATAAGCCAGACTCTCTCAGGTAGAAATTGTGATATATACAGGGTTATAGTGTTGTTCTGTAGTTCAAAGGAATCATGTGTTGACCCTCAGAAAGAGGCAAACCCACTTGACATGTGCAAATCAGGTAAGCAGATAACTTGCACAGTGATTGAATTTAAGTTCTTCTGATAGTGGTAGACCTGTTCCCTTGCGTGTGGTGGCAGCAAGGCAATATGTGTACCATCACTAGATCTAACCACATGTGGAATGTCACCCAAAGCATAGAAATATCCCTTCATATTGGCAAAATCCTGAAATCACATAAACCGGATCAAGATGAAGATGTACCTCATCATTGATGAAAGGAGGTCTTGTAACACACCAATGAAAGTTCCTTTGTGTGTGAAATGCCTCCTTATACTGCCACAGTGTATTAGAAAGATTCTGTGGCCACAAAATGAAGTACTGGAATGATATTCACTATTTGTGTTATTGCTTTTGAATTCCTATTGTGAGACAGAAGATCAGCCTCCAACTGGTGACATGAATCCAGAATAGTTCCTCTATTCACTCAGAATTATTTTACTGTTGGTAGCAAGGGCTGGAAAAAGTCTGAAGACTTGAGGCTTTCCTCCCTGGATTCTGTAATTTAGGAAAACAAATTATCACTGAAAATGGTTCTACAATACTTAGATAATCAACACACATCTCATGTCTTTGTAAAAATACATATCTTTTTATTACATATATGTACACATCATGTTTGTGTTATGTTGCAATTTTGAAAAACAATTTTTACATGTCTGATATTTTTTAAAAACAATGTGTGAATAATACATTTGAAATGTATTATTTGCAAAATATTAATTTATTTTACAAAATTGGTCAAGAAAAGTATAAAATGCACAGCGCCTCTATTGATGTCAAACACAGTAACGGTTTACATTTTAAAGTATCAAATGTAAAAAAAACTGTGTTGTACATATCTTACATTGGTAAACTAGTCACAATTTTGAGTGTTGGTAATGCACATCAAATTGAAAAATACACTACTTAACATCCTAAAATGACATCCGGACATTGGCTATCCGACGGCCATCGGAGGTAGTTGATTGCGCAGTAGGTTTAACACTCCACGACAGACACAGTCATAGGCTAATGTGTACGACAGCTATGCACGAAAGCCAATGGCTTTCTCTGTCTCCATTGCAGATCATGTACACCATGTAGGTGTACCCAGCATCTCACAAAAAGCTCACATACCTCTTAACACTGCAGCCCACAACACCTCTCCACAACATGGATGTCAGAACAGGTACATGTTTGAATGGGAAATGTTTTTTAATTAACTTGTTTCTTTTTCATACAAAGGATAATTTGTCCCTTTTTGTTTATGAGTGAAGTTTTGTGATTGGAGGTAGTGAACTGAATAATTTAGCAGGGGTCATAATGATGTATGATAATGTTTGGAATATCTGTAAATTTAAATGAAAACTCATCTGAATGAATAAGCTGATTTTTCAGTTCATTTACTCAGAATTCCAGATGTTATTTGACAAACTGCATGTCCCAATTTTCCAGGGACCAGTAGACACTGTACCATCTGTATAAGTGAGAAATACAACCAAATGTGGAAATGGGAGGAATGTGAAGTGCAAAAAATACTCAAGTTATGGAGTTGTATATTTTTTTTCAAATCAAACTACATCCTATTTTCTGAAAGATGAGTGTCTGTGTGTTTTAGCCACGTAATTGTGCCACATATGAGGAAAGGCATATCCTGCACTGCAAGTATAAATGACACATGCTCTCAATCATCCATACAAGTATGTCACATTACTACCTACACTTTTTCTTACATCACCCAAACACCATGCTCTCACTGATGCACATGGTAGCCTTCCATATAGCCCTTAGTCATTGTAAGTCTTTCAAACCATAGTATCTGGCATTAAGTCAATGTAGCTGTGTGAGGGTGTGTGTGCTAGCATTGTATAAGTTGTTTAGCTTTTACTAGACTCTCACTACAGGATGTTCGTGACTTGGATTAGGAATATGAGGACATTGTAAATGTGGAGGGTGCTCAACAGGTCACTACAAATTAGTATTTCTTTGGAAAGTTTGTCAATAATGTGTACTGACTTTCTAGAAATACTTGTGAGAGTTGTTCAAAATTGTGTCACAGCAATACAGACAAACAAAACCTCACAAAACATTTTTTCTTTCTTTTTTTATATCAATATAGGTCAGAACCCCTCAGAAGGCGATGATATAGAAGGCCATCTCTAAAAAGGAATAGACCCTGGGAGGACATATGACGCTGGATCAGAAATGTATTTGATGTCCTGCTCGGCCAGTCCTCCCAAAGTGGGAAGTGCATGGGCCGCATCCTGACCACCTAATGGCCTGCACACTCACTGTGGCCTATACGGACTTGATGGGCAGCTGAGAGCCAAACAGTAGAAACAAGGGGGTAAGTTCTAATGTGAGCTCAATATGTTAAATAACTATTTATTGTTACAGCAACTAATTTTGCCATCAGCATTACGGTTGACATATGTCCAATGCAGAAGAATGATTCTTTAAGATGTAAGTTTTGCACACGGTGTGAAATGATGTGTTTTGTAGATTACATTTTTGGGAAAGGATACCACCTGATTTGTGTTCACTATCAAAGGACTGGCTTGCGCAGACACATGCTGGCCTAAACAAATATTCATCAGGTAGTTTGAAGTTATAAGGGACAGTAGTACTAAACAGGCCACTGCTTTATCATCTCAGGTGTGATGCTCCTTCATTATTGTGATTGATGTTAAGTTAGCCCTATTACAGATGCTATACCATAAAATGCTATTGTGATACAGGAGATGTTCCAAATGTCACATTAGTAAGTTGACTTTATACACAAACAAGAGTAAGCATGTGAGACAAAATGACTAGTACCATCAGGTTAAATGGACACATTAGTTATTCAAAACATACCCCAGATGTGTTTTAAAACAAAAATACTATTTCATTCATTTTAAGAGGGACATATTTGCATGATATCTTACTCCTTCACAAAAGTGCATGTAGGCCACTCTGTTTTGTGAAAAATAACTGTGATAGCATACAATTTGTGGTACAACACAGACAGGAATGTATACACATTGGTGACAGAGTGCCACATACCATACACCATATTACAATGTCCTCTCTTTTGTCCAGATGAGAAATTAATGATGGAGAAAAAATGGATACTTAGAGGGACTTTTGCACATGGAATGATCCATCACATATGTTGGAGTATTCAATCTGAAAAACTCAATATCAGGCCCAAATCATGACTCATTTGGTAAATGTATAAATGCATCAAAGTGTAATCTGTAGCATATTGTTAACTGCATGCAAATCTTTGATAAAAAATATATATGAATCACTGCATGTACATTTACTGTGAAGTTATACCAATGTTTACCTAAAGTGAAAGCCAGCATATTTTGTGAAACCATTACACAATGGTAAAATAGACTTCAAATAAGTAGAAATATTTAGGGGTCAAATGTGAAAATGATTTTGCTCTGTTCTGAAGTGGATTTGAAATGTATCAAGGCCCATGTACGTACATATGTTGTATGTCATTTGTCAATCCACCACAAATTGGTCTGCTCAGCTATGTGGAGATTTTCGGAACTCTGCGCTCTAAGCGGAGCGCGAAGTGGGAAAAACTCCTCAAACGCTGCAAGCAGAGCTGAGTTTATCGCCCACCCCTAATTTCAGTTCACACAAATATTGGTGCAACATTGTCATATTTGTTGACACAAATTGATTCTTTTCATAATTGACAATAATGCAGATTTGTAGCCCTTGTAAACACACTGTACAAATACATTTTTCATTTATATCGTTTTGGAGGGCACAAGTTCACTATTCTAAACAACAAAGACTACCCATTCAGAGGTGTTAAACAGTTCCTGCAGATAAATTAAAATGGATATGAGAGTCAAGGTTGCACATGATATGGGAGATATCATGGGGAATTACAGAACTGTGAACAAATGGTTTCTGAAAATGTTCCCTACAGACATGAGATAATGATAGTAAAACGACCAAAGTTTGAGAGCCTTGAAGCAGGTGAAGTATGAAAACTTGGAAAATGTTTTTTGATCATTTTTAGTTCATGGTCAGTTCTATTTACACAGATACAATAAAACTGTTGTATCTCTAATTTCAGCATCATCAGGAGCAGGCATAATAGAAATTGGCCACAGAGTGGGGAACCAGCCAGCCACTGTGGTTTGGGTACTGAGACCACAAGCCGAGTGACTGAGTGGCATGGAGAGTAAGGACTGGCACAGAGACCACAAGATCCACATCATCATCTTCAGAGACCTCCACAGAAGACCAGTGCCTAGTGGTGACAGACCCTACAGCAACTGTTCAACCTGCACCCTTGTCTGCCACCCAGAAGACCATCTCTACCCTCCCTATTGCTCCTCCCAGTTGGCTGAACCCCCCAAAGGGGTGACATCTCTTTTGCTGCAGGCATCGCCCCCTGTCCCTGCCCCACGGCTGTGCTGAGTGAGGAGGATATTGACCTCCTAGGGAACATCTCTATCTATAGGCCAGACTGCTCTCCTGAATGCCATCCTGGGACTTAGTTGACTAATGCATCAAATGGTAGCATACCTTAAAGGCATTCACAGTGGTATGTCTGGCCTTCAGAACACAATTCAAGGTCTAGCCTCCTCACTGTCCCTAATCTCCCAACCATCCCAACATGGTGCTCCAACTACTACCCCTTCCCCTTCCCCATCCCAATTTCCTATTTTCAGCCCTGTCCCAAGCACACTCACTACCACACAATCGCCCACTCACACGGACACAAGTAGCAAAACAGACATAAACACAAACATACAAAGAAACACAAGCATGCACCCAGCCAATATACACACACTGCTGACACAACAATCACCACAACACCCACAACCACAACACCCACTAAAACACCTAACACCACAACTACTACCAACACCTACCCCCACAACACCCACCACCGCAAACATAACCACCACACCTACACCCACAACATCCACTACCACAGACACATCCACAACATACAAGTCCACAACACCCACAACCACATACACATGCACTACAACTACCTCCACTACCCTATCCCCCAGCACTCCCACAAGCACCACAACTACAGCATCCACCTCTACATCACACTCAACCAAACACACATAGGTGGTCATTCTGACCTCGGCGGTAAAAGGCGCTTACCGCCGGTCAGAAGACCGCCATAACACCGCCGCGGTAAACCGCCACGGTCATTCTGACCCGCAACTGGCAAACCGCCAAAAACCCGACATCAACAAAAGTCCGCCACAGCAACGGCCAGCGAAAAACTGGCGATGACCAAACCTCCACCGTCACGCCAACAGAAATACGGCCATGCCATTACGAACCACAAATCCCCGCAGCGGTCTTTCAACCGCGGTATTCCATTGGCGGTACACACCGCTGCGGTGAAAAATACACACACCTTTACAAAACACTACCACATTGGACAATTCAAAATACACACACCTGAGACACATACACACACCACTCCCACACACCCAATTAAATATAAAACACACACCCACATCACCCACAAACCCTTACGACCACAATTGCGACTGAAGGACAGAGAGAGACAGCACAGCATAGAGTAGACCATCACACAGAGGCAAATCACAACATCACCCACACAATATCCACGCACAAAACACCATACACCACCACACTCACCACACTCTACAAAACATACACCACCCATCACCTCATCCACACCACCCCATGGCACCCCAAAGACACCCCAGGTTCTCTGACGCAGAACTCAGGGTCATGGTGGAGGAAATAGTGCGGGTAGAGCCCCAGCTCTTCGGGGCACAGGTGCAGCACACCACCATTGCCAGGAAGATGGAGCTATGGAGCAGAATAGTGGACAGGGTCAACGCTGTGGGACAGCATCCACGAAATCGGGACGACATCAGGAAGCGGTGGAACGACCTACGGGGAAGGTGCGTTCCATGGTATCAAGGCACAACATCGAGGTACAGCGGACTGGCAGCGGACCCCCACCTACTCCCCCAGAATTCACAGCATGGGAGGAGGAAGTCTTGCACATCCTGCATCCTGAGGGCCTCGCAGGAGTAGGTGGAGGAATGGACTCTGGTAAGTCAAATCTTCACTACTTCATTCCCCCACCCCACCTGCATGCCAAATCATACCCCCACCCTCACCCCCACACCCATCACACCAACTCCTTGCAAATGGCTCACCATCACAACCCACCCATCCCAAAACCTAGCCCTGCATGCCTACCCAAAGCATGGACACCCATCACCAAAGCATGCCCACTGCACATACCCATCTCCCCGACAAGCCACCGTCACAAAAGCCCCCACAAGGGAATGCCAGCACTGTGGTACATGGCCACCCACCCATTACACGAAATGGCACACACAGAAGCAATAACCATACTCTAATACCCCTGCAGGACCCGAACACCACCACACCGCCCAGGAGGGTCCAGAGATGTCCATCCCACCCCCAGAAGAGGCCCCCAGTGATGACAGCAGCTCTGTCTCCCTGGACCCAGATGACCAGCCCGGCCCATCGGGGACCTCGGGACAGTCGGTTCCCCACAGACAGCCACAGGCTACAGCAGACCTAACCCCCTCTGGGAACATCAGCACAGTTCCCACCCAGCGGGCCCATGCCTCTGTCTCCAGGACACGTCAATCAGCGGTGTGTCCACCACTACAGGGCACCCAGGTTGACCCACCACCCCAACAACAACAGGGACCTGGGGGCAGTGGTAGTGGGCACACGGTCCAGGGGACAGAGGCCCAGGGAAACAGGGGAACTGGGAGGGCTGCTGTGCGACAGGGGGGGGACAGGCCCAGGGAACCGACTCTCCAAGAGGCCCTCTCCTCCATCATGGGAGCATACCACCACTCCCAGGAGACGATGGCTATGGTACTGGCCAGGTTCCAGGAGATCCAGGTAATGCAGGAGGAACAGTACATGGGGTTCAGAGAGGAACTGAGAAACATTAGTTCCGCAATGGGGACCATCGTCGTGGCCCTTAACCAGATAGTCACCACATTGCGGGACCATGTGGCACCACAAAGAGCCCCTGTCACTAGCATGGACCAGGAACAGCCTACCATGTCCGCTGGCGCTAGTGGACAGGAAGCCCCCACACAACGACAGGCCACCAGAACCCCACCTCCTGCTGAAGAAGAACCACCCCGCAAGCGGTACCTGAGATCTCACAAGAAGACAAAGTAGGATGCCAAGACCCCCGCCAGCAAACGATAACCCCTGATGTCATCCCACTGTCCCACATTGTCACCCTGTCCAAACTTAAACTGCCCCTGCTCCATCCTTCCACAGGCATATGGACAATGCACCTGTGAGACTGAAAACTGTACTCTGCCATGGACATTACTCCACCATCACCCATCACCGTTTTACAATCATGTCCCTAAATTTAGCACTTTAATAAAATCACTTATTGCACTTAAAAAATCTGGAGTCTGCTTGTATTTTGAACAAATGTATTAGACATAACGTTGCCAAAATGTTCAGTTACATTGTGATGACAACATACCACGGTCACACAGCTGTAGTCCATGGGCAAACAAAGCAGAGGTCACGCAGTGGGGCCCACAGCTCTGAAAACGGAAGGGAAAGTCACAACTCAGTTAACAGGAACTGGGGGGAAACACAGACAGTAGAGAGACAGGAGACTTTAAGTAAATGTAAAATGGCGGGGTTGATTCGTACCTGTGTGCTACTGAAAATACTGTTGTATCACTGTGTCCCTGTTGTCTGTGTCGTCCCCGTCGTCTTCCTCCTCTTCACTCTCCACAGGCTCCACAGCTGCTACAACACCACCATCTGGACCATCCTCCTGCAGGAAAGGCACCTGGCGTCGCAAAGCCAGGTTGTGAAGCATACAGCAGGCCACGATGATATGGCACACCTTCTTTGGTGAGTACATTAGGGATCCACCTGTCATATGCAGGCACCTAAACCTGGCCTTCAGGAGGCCGAAGGTCCGCTCGATCACCCTCCTAGTACGCCCATGGGCCTCACTGTACTGTTCCTCTGCCCTTGTCCTGGGATTCCTCACTGGGGTCAGTAGCCACGACAGGTTGGGGTAACCAGAGTCACCAATTAGCCACACACGGTGTCTCTAGCTGTTCCATCACATAAGGGATGCTGCTATTTCGCATGATGTACGCGTCATGCACTGACCCAGGGAACTTGGCATTTACATGGGAGATGTACTGGTCAGCCAAACCGACCACCTGGACATTCATCGAATGATAACTTTTTCTGTTCCTGTACACCTGCTCACTTTCACTGGGGGGAACCAAAGCCACATGGGTCCCATCAATGGCACCAATGATGTTGGGGATATGGCCAAGGGCATAGAAATCACCCTTCACTGTAGCCAAATCGCCCACCTCAGGGAAAACAATGTAGCTCCGCATGTATTTCATCAGGGCAGACAACACTCTGGACAACACCTTAGAAAACATAGGCTGAGACATCCCTGATGATATGGCCACTGTTGTTTGGAATGATCCACTTGCCAAAAAATGGAGTACTGACAGAACCTGCACCAGAGGGGGAATCCCTGTGGGTTGGCGAATGGGGGACATCAGGTCTGACTCCAGCTGGGCACACAGTTCCTGTATAGTGGCTCGGTCAAGTCTGTATGTCAGTATGACATGTCTTTCTTCCATTCTCGACAGGTCCACCAGCGGTCTGTACACAGGAAGATTCCTCCATCTCCTCGCAAGTCCCAGCGGACGGTTCCTTGGAAGGACAACATGGAGCACAGAGTCAAGCAACCCACAGGTACGTAACCACAGCTTGCACAGAACACGATTCGCTATGCATTGAATGGCTTGTATGAGTGGCAATGCAAGGCCTAGGCCTGTGTGACGCAGTACAAATTAAGCCATGTGGGCCCTTGAAATGGCGGCTGCCTGACCTGTGAAGTGTGACAATGGGATGTGAGGTCAATGCGCTGGCGTGGCACACCGTGGCGGTAGGCGGTCGAAGACAGCGGCGCAAAGCAGCATTGGTTAACATTGAACCCTATGGGTCTCAGGGGCCAATGACGATGTGCGCCGGCGGTCGCGGTACTCACCGCCGCGGTACGCACCGCCGCGGGCGTGACCGCCATCTTCTATCTGCTTAATCACTCGAGACCTGATCATCCACAGGAGAGGACCTATACTGCAAGTGCTGCTGTGACCTCCGTCTGGAAGATACAATGGCTGCTGCGACTGGGGAAAGGGCCCCTGCCTTCACATCTGAGGAATTGGAGAAACTTGTTGATGGGGTCCTCCCCCAGTATGCGCTACTCAACGGTCCTCCAGACCAACAGGTAAGTACACTGGGACCATGCTTTGTGGGCAATGCCTCTGTTGAGTGGGGTGGATGAAAGATGGTGGGGAGGGGAGCGAATGAGGCATGCATCGCACGACAGATGAGAGCATGTGCCATATGGCAAGGTTGGGGAGGGGGGCCACTCACATCGACCATGCAGAAAATGATGATATTTATTTTCCCACCCTGTCCATGTCACATAGGTCAGCGCCCATCAGAAGATCGACATTTGGCGTGCCATCGCCAAGGACGTCCGGACCCTGGGGGTCCACAACAGACGGGGCACCCACTGCCTCAAGAGGTGGGAGGACATCCGCCGCGGGAGCAGGAAGACCGCGGAGGCTCTGCTGTGGATGGCCTCCCAACGTAGGAGGGGTGGCTCCCGTCAATTGACCCCCCTGATGTCCCGGATCCTGGCGGTGGCCTACCCCGACTTGGATGGGCGCGTGAGGACATCACAGCAGACACAAGGGGGTGAGTACCAGCACATTCTGCTATGTTAGCGCACAGTGGAGGTGTCTGGGTGGGGGAGGAGGGCTGTGGGTATCTCTAGGCCAGGGCAACTTCTGTAGGCTGGTACCCTCCGTAAGGCATGGCCCTGTGCCCCCGCCCCCCACCTCTGTAGGGTGCTAAGTACAGCTATCCATGGCCCTGGGTCACCTATGTGTGCAGTTGTCATCCATAGGCTTGTAGGCCAAGTCACAATAATTGAGTAGGGTACACCGAGTGCGCGGCGTAGTGCAGGGGGCTTCTGTCTCTGTCCTCTCCGCCAACGGTGTTGCCAATGCATGCACTCAACATGTCATTTTTTCTCCCCCCCCCTTTTTTGTGGTCTTCCTGTTCATGTGTGCATTAGCATCATCAGGCGGAGGAGAAGTGGCATCGGAGCACGAGGGAGCTGCATCTCACATGGCCCCGGAGGGCCATGCAACCGACTCCTAGTACACCAGTGAGACGGAGGGCGAGGGGAGCTCCACAACGGGGACCCGTGGAGACGTCAGCGACACAGACACGTCCTCGGAAGGCAGCTCCCTTGTGGTGGCGGCAACATCCATGCCCACCGCTACAACAGGTACAGCCGCCACCCCGCGCACCAACTCCGCCCTCCAAGCAGCCCCTCAGCGTTCGCCCCGTGCCCGTTCGGCCAGGAAGGCGGGCATCTCCTTCGCCCCAGGCACCTCAGGCCCTGCCCCAGTTACCCCTGCTGCCCTCAGTGAGGAGATCATTGACCTCCTCCAGACGCTCATTGTTGGGCAGTCTACCCTTTTGAATGCCATCCAGGGTTTAGAAAGGGAGGTGCACCGGAGCAATGCATACCTGGAGGGCATTCATTCGGGTCAGGCTGCCCATCAGCGATCGTTCAACGCTCTGGCCTCAGCACTGACGGCAGCCATTGTCCCTGTCTCCTGCCTCCCCCCTCCAATTTCCTCATCCCAGTCCCACTCCCCTGTTCCTCTGCCTATCCCAGCCACACCTACAGACCAGCCTGCACACACATCAACACCCAAGGGCAGCTCATCCAGACATAAGCACCACAGATCACACAAGCATTCACACATGCAACATCCACATGCATACATGCCAACAGCCACTGCCTCCTCTGTGTCCCCCTCCTCCTCGTCTCCCTCCTCCCTCCCTGTGACGTCTCCACTCACACCTGCATGCACACCACCATCAGCCAGTACGTCCATCACCAGCACACCCACCAGAACACTCCGCACACGTGCAGTCACCACCCCCACTGCCATTTACACGTCCCCTGTGTCCTCTCCCAGTGTGTCTGTCACCCCCTCTTCCAAACCACACAAACGCAGGCAGCCACCCACCCAACAGCCATCCTCCTCACGACAGCCTCCGTCACAAGCACCTGCACCCAAAGACAGCACACTTGACTCTCCTACAACCACATCCTCTTCCTCCACTCCCATACCCACTGCACCTACCCTTCCCACTGCTCCTAAAAAGTTTTTCCTCTCCAAAATTAACCTCTTTGCATCACCTGACCCACCCCCTCCATCTCCTATGAGTCCAAACAGCACCTCAGCCACCACAAGCCCTGCACCTACAAGGACCATAGTCCAGGGCTATTGGAGTCCACCAGCTTCTAGGGCAGCAACATCGGCGAGCAGCAAGGGGACAGCCAGCCCACCCCCTGGGAAAAAAACTAAAAAAGGGAAGGGCCGGCGCGAGAGGCCAGAGACGGCAGCCCCCAAAGGCACTACCCTGGCACCGTCACCTGGCACATCCACAAAGGGAGGCAAGGGCCCCAGAGAATCGGTCAAGGAGGGCAAGGGCAGCAGGGCGGACATTTCCGGCAGCAGGCGAGCTGCCCAGGAGGGCCCCACCAGCCCCATTTCGGGTGTGAAGGAGGACACCCACGGGCCCAGGACTCCAGCACAGGAGGGCCCCGCAAGCGAAAGGTCGGACGGCGACTGAGCGGAAAATATTGGCCCGATCTATTTCCCTGGGAACACATGTCAAGCACCGCCGAACAGGGCCCCGCCGTGACAAGCACCGCTGAACAGGGCCCCGCCGTGACAAGCACTGCTGAACAGGGCCCCGCCGTGACTAGCACCGCTGAACAGGTCCCCGCCGTGACAAGCACCGCTGAACAGGGCCCTGCCGTGACAAGCACCGCCGAACTGGGCCCGCCGTGACAAGCACCGCTGAACATGGCCCTTCCTGTCAAGCACCGCTCCGCTGGGCCCTTCATCTCAAGCACTGCTCCGCTGGGCCCTTCCTGTCAAGCACCGCTCCGCTGGGCCCTACCTGTCATGCACCGCTCCACTGGGCCCTTCCTGTCAAGCACCGCTCCGCTGGGCCCTTCATCTCAAGCACCACTCCGCTGGGCCCTTCCTGTCAAGCACCACTCCGCTGGGCCCTTCCTGTCAAGCACCGCTCTGCTGGGCCCTTCATCTCAGGCACCACTCCGCTGGGCCCTTCCTGTCAAGCACCGCTGGGCCCTTCATCTCAGGCACCGCTCCGCTGGGCCCTTCATCTCAAGCACCGCTCCGCTGGGCCCTTCCTGTCAAGCACTGCTCCGCTGGGCCCTACCTGTCATGCACCGCTCCGCTGGGCCCTTCCTGTCATGCACCGCTCCGCTGGGCCCTTCCTGTCAAGCACCGCTCTGCTAGGCCCTTCATCTGAAACACCGCTCCGCTGGGCCCTTCCTGTCAAGCACCGCTCCGCTGGGCCCTTCATCTCAGGCACCGATCCGCTGGGCCCTTCATCTCAACCACCGCTCCGCTGGGCCCTTCCTGTCAAGCACCGCTCCGCTGGGCCCTACCTGTCATGCACCGCTCCGCTGGGCCCTTCCTGTCATGCACCGCTCCGCTGGGCCCTTCATCTCAAGCACCGCTCCGCTGGGCCCTTCCTGTCAAGCACCGCTCCGCTGGGCCCTTCATCTCAAGCACCGCTCCGCTGGGCCCTTCCTGTCAAGCACAGCTCCGCTGGGCCCTTCCTGTCAAGCACCGCTCCGCTGGGCCCTTCATCTCAGGCACCGCTCCGCTGGGCCCTTCATCTCAAGCACCGCTCCGCTGGGCCCTTCCTCTCAAGCACCGCTCCGCTGGGCCCTTCCTGTCAAGCACCGCTCCGCTGGGCCCTACCTGTCATGCACCGCTCTGCTGGGCCCTTCCTGTCAAGCACCGCTCCACTGGGCCCTTCATCTCAAGCACCGCTCCGCTGGGCCCTTCCTGTCAAGCACCGCTCCGCTGGGCCCTTCCTGTCAAGCACCGCTCCGCTGGGCCCTTCCTGTCAAGCACCGCTCCGCTGGGCCCTTCATCTCAGGCACCGCTCCGCTGGGCCCTTCATCTCAAGCACCGCTCTGCTGGGCCCTTCCTGTCAAGCACCGCTCCGCTGGGCCCTTCCTGTCACGCACCGCTCCGCTGGGCCCTTCATCTCAGGCACCGCTCCGCTGGGCCCTTCATCTCAAGCACCGCTCCGCTGGGCCCTTCCTGTCAAGCACCGCTCCGCTGGGCACTTCCTCTCAAGCACCGCTCCGCTGGGCCCTTCCTGTCAAGCACCGCTCCGCTGGGCCCTTCCTGTCAAGCACCTCTCCGTTGGGCCATTCATCTCAAGCACCCCTCCGCTGGGCCCTTCATCTCAAGCACTGCTGGCGTATTGGCTGGGCCGGATCTGTGTCGGCCAGGGCTTCACGAAGCACTCTGGGCACCATGCCTCCTCCAGAACCAGTGGAGTCTGTTATCCACTTGATGGACTGTGGCTTTGCACTCCCCAGGATGGCACAGTGGGCAAGCCACCCACTCTAGAGACTTAAGAGACTGTGGCTTTGCACTCCCCAGGATGGTACAGTGGGCAACCCACCCACTGTAGAGACTTGTGAGACTGTGGCTTTGCACTCCCCAGGATGGTACAGTGGCCATGGAGGCCCCTCGTGGATCTGGCGTCGTGAACTCAACTGGCTGAGGTGCCCCCCTTCCCATCCCCCTGAGGTGCCTGTAGTTTTACTATCTGATGCCCCTGCAGTGTTCTCTCCAATGGAATCGGGTCTCGTGGGTGGGCTTTGCCCATGTGTTTAGGCCCATTGGCCCACGAACAATGGATGATAGCCAATATGGCCCGGACTTTTGACCTATGCATATATTGTTCATGATGTTATATATTTTATTTATATATTTCATATTTCACTTAACTTCAATTATGCTATAATATACTTCATTTTTAATGATCATTTTATTTTGTCTTTGCATTCTTCCGGGGGGGTTGGGGGGTGTCACTCTGACTTGTTGCTCTGCATTGATGTGTGTGTTGTAGTGGGTGAGGGTGGGGGTGGGTGTGTGGCGTATGTGTGTCCCCGTAATTTTTTGCCTCCCCTGTGTCGTAGGTGCAGTACTCACCGTTGTCTTCTGCGCCGGCGTTCGTGCTCCTGGTAGAGGAGCAGGTAGACAATAGCTGGTAGGATGTGTAGTTCTGGTTCCATGCTGTCCAGATTCCTCGTGGAGTGTATAGAGGTGAGCGTTTTCCCGTTCGAAGTCTGTTTCCGCTGTGTTTTTATCGGCGGGGCTCCCGCCCCGGAAAAGTGGCGGATTGGTGAGTTGTGATAGGGTGGGCGGTACATTGTCTGCCGCCTGTCTGTTGGCGGTGACCGCCGCGCTGCTTGTCTGTACCGCCGTGGCGGTCGGAGTGTTAAAGTGGCGGGCTGTGTTGGCGGTTCCCGCAAGGGTCGGAATTCCATTTTTTTGGCCGCCTGCCTGTTTGCGGGTTGGCCGCCGCTTTTACACCGACCGCCAGGGTTGGAATGACCCCCATAGTCATATACACATGCACATACACTTACATGCAAAACAATGCCCACCAGACACACATGCTCACAATCACCAGAGTACACTACACCAACAAACCACACACATGCAAACATGCACAGCCACAGAAAAGCACATACACCTCAACACCCACCAAATACAAATGCAAACACTCACCCAAACACCACACACCTTCCAAAACTCACAGACCCAAATATGCACCACATATACCAGACACACCTGCACATGCACAATAGACAGAAACACATATAACACCCACTCCTGCTCCCTTTACCACCAAAACCCCATCCTCTCCCATCCCATCTACTCCTTTGCCTCCAGATGCTTTTGCTCTTGACCTCTTCCTGACTCCTCTCAGACCAAAACCTGTCCAAAGGAGAAGACATCATTGAGGTGCCCCCTATGCCCACTGGATGCCCCTTACTGAGGAGGTTGTACTTTGCAGTGTATTCAGGAGGCAAGTTCTGGGCCTGAAGCCCACAGTTCCTATGCTTAGCTATGTGAACAATATGAATATATATGTTTGTATCCTTCTCTGTGAAAGATGTAGGAAAGTACCCTCTTTTGGCATGGTTACCCCCCCTTTTTGCCTGTTTTCAGTATGTTTTGACTGTGTTCACTGGGATCCTGCTAACCAGGACCAAAATGCCTGTGATCTCTCCCTTTGAACTTGGTGTTTAGACCAGAAACACTCCACATTTGGCATACTGGTTCCTCCTTATAGGTCCCTAGTATGCGGTACCCAGCTACCCAGATCATTGGAGCACCAGGGGTTCCCCATGGGCTGCAGCATGTATTATGCCACCCATGGGAGCCCATGTAAAATGTGTCTGCAGGCCTGCCATTGCAGCCTAGGTGAAAATGTACATGCACCCTTTCACTTTAGGTTACTGCACCAGATCAGTATAAGTCATCCCTATGGTTCATCTTCCTAGCTTAGAGGACAGGGTGCAGGTATCTGTGTGTAAGGGCACCCCTGAATGAGCAGAGGTGCCCCCACAAACTCCATCTCATTTTCTTGGACTTTGTGATTGCAGGGATGACATTTTACGCGTGTACTGAACATAGGTCACTACCTATGTCCAGTTACATAAAGACAACTCCGAATTTTGGCATGTTTGGTATCAAACATGTCAGAATCATACCCCAATACTGTTGCCATCATTGGTTGTTTGATTCCATGCACCCTGGGGGCTCCTTAGAGGACACCCAGCATTGCTCCTACTAGCTTTCTGGGGTTTCCCATGCAGACTTATCTGCTGCCACCCTTCAGATTGGTTTCTGCCCTCCTGCTGGTTGAACAGCTCAAGCCCAGGAAGGCAGAACAAAGGATTTCCTTTTTTGAGAGGCAACATACTCTCCCTTTGGAAATGGGTGTAACATGGCTTAGGAGGAGTAGCCTCCCCAAGCCACTGGTGTGCTTTGAAGGGCACATTTGGTACCCTCCTTGCATAAACCAGTCTGCACCAGTTAGGGTCTGGCTCTTGCTTGGGTCCTCAGATTCAACATGCACAATTCCAGCAGGACACCTCTGCAATGTTTACTTCCACTTCTGGTCACTGGAACTGCAACTGGACTTCACAGGAACCCACCGTCTGCAGCTCTAGCAACAACTTATCCCTGCATATTTGTTTCTCCAGCTCCTTCCAGCAACTGCAACAATTACCTGACTGTGCATCCTCTGAGGATGGCAAGTCTTTAGTCTGCACCAAGAAGCAAGAAGGAATCTCCTTTGGAGTGAAAGAGTCACTCCCCTGCATCTGCAGGCACCAGCTGCAACAACGATCGGCCACATGGATCCTCTCTGCTGCAACTCTGTGTGGATCCTCTAACACAGGTAACTGGTCCTGAGTATTCCCCTTCGTCCCCTCTACCAGCTGTCCGACTTTAGAGGTGGTGAGTCTTTGCTTCTCCTTGCAGGGACTGTACCCCTGTACACCACGACTCTTGCAGCTACCAAGGCTTGTTGGCTCTTATTCTGAGACGTCTCTGACTCTGTGTTGCCCCGGCCTCCAGCACTTTTCCATGCAACATGTGTTCTCCTGCCTGCTGCTCCAGCGATGTGGGACTCCTTTCCAGGTGTACTGAGTGAGCGTCACAAAATCCTGAGCCTGCTGCCTGTGAGATGCCATTGGGGGCTGCATCCATGACTTCTTGCTCTCCTCACTGCTGGGGGATGCCTGGGACTCCCCTCCATGGGTTGAGTCCCCTCTGACCTTCCTTGTCCCCGGCAGCTCTGTAAGCCTTCTTCAGCAACTCTTGCCTTTGCCAAGGCCTGTTGGTGGTTTTTCCACACCACTGACAGACTGCTACTCTTATTCTGATGGGGGACATTGACTGCATCACTTCTGGAATGCTTCCTCTGCTCCTGTGCTGCATAGCCGACTCCTGGTCCTCACTGTTGACCTTGTCCTGCAACTCCAGAAGGGTGGATAGTGTTTCCTGCCCCAGCCGGACACTCCTACTGGAGTTCGACTTGGCCTCTTTCATTTGCAGGTCCTCTTCTGTCTGGATCCATCTTCTTTTTCTTGCAGTCTTGCTTGGGTCTTGCACAGTCCTTTTCCAAAGTTTCTCTGTGGGTTTGGAAACCACTAGGTACTTACCTCTTCCCTCCTGGTCGCTAGGGGTCACTCTAGTACTTATCTTTGGGGTTCCTAGTTCCTCCAGCTCCCCTCTACAGATTCCACTAACCTAGGTGGGGGTCACTCACTCACATTCCATTGTGTTAGTATTTGGTTTTGGCTCCCCCTAAGGTCACTACTGTCTATTGCTATTGCACTGTTTTCTATTGCTTTGTATGCTTATTCCTGACAACTAAGGTGTATATAATAGTGTGTTTACTCACCTGCTAATAGAGTATTGCCTATATAGTATTTTGGCATTGGTCTGACTAAAATAAAGTACCTTTATTTTTGTAACACTGTGTGGTTCTTTTATGTGTGTCAGTGCTGTGAGACTATGAGTGGTATTGCGTGAGCTTATCATGTCTCCTAGATAAGCCTTGGCTGCTCATCCACAGCTACCTCTAGTGAGCCTGGCTTCTAGACACTGAAAACACCTCATCAATAGGGGATACCTGGACCTGCCATAAGGTGATAATACCATAGGTACTCACCACACACCAGGCCAGCTTCCTACAAGAGACTTATCTAGATGTATTACAATTTCAATACCTTTGTCTTGGCATTAATTTTAGATTATTAGTAATTTATTGTTGATAATGCTATTTATTGTTATTTATTCAAATATGTCTGACTTGCAGTTATTCTTATTTCCAACAGTGACAAACACAGGTTTTATTTTTTACATATTTATATAGTGCATACATTAGTGCTGGGCATTTGTGCTGAATATATTCATTTTGGTGCAAGCATTCATCCTGATCCCGGATACTTACACCAAAATTATACATGTTTATATTTTTGTGACTTGAGAACGCAGGTGTGTTTATTTTAACATAATATGTGTTGATAATATACACATATGCATTACCAAGAGAAAATTACACTTTACAGTTAAATAACATCTATGGTTTAACAGAAATTGTACAAGACGCGGGAACATGTGAACTTAATACGTCTCTGACATGTTTGAAGTTTAGAGGTAACATTGGTCATACATTCAGTATAAACCCACTTGCTGCATTGCCTACTGCAATTACTACATTATATTGGATTTATGTACTTACAATGATGTGTACTGTTTATATATATGACGTGGTAGTTTAGGGAAAATGATTACACACACTTGTATGGGCACATTTCGATTTAGGGATTCATGTGACTTTTTGTGTGGGTGTTCATTGGCATAAAGGCAGATCGTACCAGATGGCTGAGTGTTAATAATATGTAGAGATCTGGTTCTTTAGGTTTTTCAAACTACCACATTACACACACATACACATTGCACATCATTATAGTATTGCTTGCAACTATTTTTTAAACATGCACAAGTCCAGAGGTAATGTATACATAGAAATTCTGAGGATTACACTTAAGAGAGTCACGTGCCTTTGGTTCTAGAGACAACAGGTTTGATTTTTGTCATGGTCCAGTAGCACCAGCAAAGGTAGGGCTTGTGCAATCTGGTTCACAGCAGCAGGGAATGAGAAGAGTAAAATAAAAAAAATAAAAATTGTTTTGTGCTTTTTTAACTCCCAACTCACCAACTCAAGTATGGAGATTTAGCTGCCACATTTACGTTGGCAGAAAGGCACATCATGATTTGTCCGGCAGTAAAATTGGCAGGAGTTCCGCTGCCAGCGGATTTCGCCTATGGAACCACCAATATCTAAATACAGTGAGCAGACTGCCAAGGCAGCAGTTGGGAAATACCATAGAAAATCAATGGCGGAACCGATTCTGCTAGTGTCTAAATCAGACCCTTTATCTATTGTCAGTTTTCACACTATACTACATATTGTCAAGTTAATTTGGACATCAAGAGACATGAGTAATCCTGTTGCAATATATGCAGAGTAGCCACAACTGTGCTGAAGCAATCATCTCATGCCCAGCTTCTGAACTACCTTTTTCATTTGTTATATTGGATTAAACGTCGGTCACACCTTCCCTAATCTATATATTGTTTCTTGCTCTCCACGTCTGCTTCCCCTGCCACTGTTTGGAAAGACTCAGAATTAGTTGTATTGATTCAGTCAGATCCTTTTTAGATGCTAAGTGCTCAACAAACCGCAGTGGGAAAACAGACACCTTACCAGTAATCAGAATTATGAAATATCTCCAGATGTCTCTTTCCCTTTTACTAAATCGCAACATGCACAATATTTGGGATTTAACTATATGAATATTTAATATACAATATTCATGTACACATCATATGCATTAGAGTGATTGTAAATATTACAACTCAGCAAACATACACACATTTGGGGAAAGTAGGGCACAGGTTAAATGGTCCCAATCATATTTCAACACACAACCCTACATTACTAGTTTCTACCTACATTATAAACAGCCATCTAACAGCAAAGGTCGGTAACTTCTCAATGATTTGCCAATGTATTTACTACCTCCCCAAGAATCATATTGTGCCTTTAAGCTGGAAGTTAGAACTCCATGTTCCAGCATCTCCTCCAGCAGTATGTCTGTCAGCCCTATACTGCCACATTCCAATACCTTATATACCTTCCTTAAACCAGGTGTTGGATTGAGTGAGGAAAGTGAGTTCATGCTAACCTCGTTATTACTCAAGATATTTGAAGAATGTATTTTGTTCAAAAAGTATACACATAAACTTACTGCTATTTTCCTTCCTTCTTTTTCCTACAGAATCAAACACCCTAAGCCATCTTTACCTGTAGGTATGTGTTGGACTTTTGGCCATACGCATGGTCATCCCTAGTCTTTTTGCCTCCTTCCTCCTGGTTTTTCTGACCTTTCGCTGTTGGCTCTAGGACTCTGAGCACTTTATCACTGCTGACCAGTGTTAAAGTGCAGGTGCTCTCCCATCTAAAGTTGGTATGATTGGCTTATACCTGATTGGCATATTTAATTTACCTATAAGTCCCTTGTACAGTGGTATCTCTATACCCAGGGCCTGTAAATTAAATACTACTAGTGGGCCTGCAGCGCTGCTTGCGCCACCCACTGAAGTAGACTTTCAAACCTGTCTCAGGCCTGCTAGCGCAGGGCCTGTGTGCGCAGTTTTCTGCCACAGGGACCTGGCATCTAAATTTACTTGCCAGGCCCAGGACTCCCCTTTTACTACATGTAAGTCACCCCTAAAGTACGCCCTGTGGGCAGGGTGCCATGTATGTAGAAAGGCAGGACATGTGCCATATTGCATGGCCTGTCCTGGTAGTGACAAACAGCCTAACTTGGTGTCTCACTGCTGTGAGTGCTGCCTTCTCATAGGATTGCATTAGGAATGCCCTGCCTTATGTGTAGGGGTATTGTCTGATTTATGAGGGCTAGCGTAGGCGTGTTTGGTATGGTTGTGATGGTGATAATAAATACTGCTTACTGGTGTGGGTGTATTTTTTATTACTATCACAGAAATGCCACTTCTAGAAAGTGCGCATTTATCTGTGCTTATGATTCTGGTGTTTTGCAGCTTGACTCCAATCCACGTCTGGGCAGAGTGACAGTTGGGGCTTTGTGCATACTTTTCAGACAGCCTGTACACAGGGAGGGTGGAGGTGTCACTGAGGTGCATCTACATACTGAATAGTCTTCCTGGGCTGAGAGAAGGGAGAGGCGGGGCACACCTACATTTGTAAAGGCTGTGCCCTGGCCTCACACAATAGGGTCGTTAACCCCCCACTGATGTTTGGAGCCTGTGCTGAAAGGAGAGAGGGGGCACTCCCAGAACCAGTTGTAACTGGCTGGAACCTCCTCTCCCTACCACTGTAAAACACTGTAAGAACTGACTATAAGTACAAGGGAATTTTCCCCACAATTTGGAGACGTTTTGAACTTACCTGGAACTGGACACAGACTACTGGAAGGACTCACCAGGAACCGCCATGGACTGCTGCTGCTGTGCTGACCTGTGACCTGCTTGGTCACTGCAAAGGACTTGCCACTAGCCTGCACCCTCTTTGCGCTGGCCTGTTGCTGGCCCCCCCACCACCTGTGGACCTGCTTCGTAGGACCTGCTCCCCAGGGGCAGGGTGCTGTGGCCCCTGACCCCTGTAGCCATCCTCTGCACGGGGAGGGCTTCACCTCTCTATCAAAAAGTAGCGCTTCTAAGCGCTGCCCCTTGTTGTGCCATTGCGCTTGAAAAAGCGCTCTACTACAGGGGGACATCACCGCCGCAACCTGGGCTCTATTCTATTCAAAAGCGCTTCTAAAAGCGCATCGTGGTGGCAGAGAATCACCGCCGCAGCCCGGGCAGGGCTTTTTGTTTCCAGCGCAAGGATCGCGCTGACTTTAGTGCCCCCGGGGCACTTCAAGAAGTAAAGGAAGGAGCAGCACGCTCCTACCGTGCCCCTGGGGGACGCGCACTCTTCGGAGCGCCCCCGGGGCACACCGGGACCGTCACCTTCGGCGCTGCCTTCCCAGAGGACGAGGGAAGGCAGCACAGCGGCTGCGCACCAGACCGGGTGCTGCCGCTTCCAGAAACAGGGGCAGTGCCTCAACGGAGGCCCCTGCTTCTCCCACTACTTTGGCAGCCGCACCGAGGACAAGGGCGGCTGCCTCCCGACAAGCAGGACGCGGGGGAGGAAGGGGATTCCCTTTCCCCCGGTCACTGCGCTAGGGGCGCAAACGCCCCTCCAGCTCTAATCTTTACCGCTTTGGGCTCCCCCCTTGTGGAGAGGGCCGGTTGAGGCCCGAGGGGGGGCCCTAAAGGCCCCGAGTCCCCAGGAGGGACCCAATAAGGATCGGAGAGGGTGCGTGCTGCCCCTCTCCCGTTACAGGATCACGAGGCCCCCGTTTGGCGCATGGAGCGCCGGGGGCCCCCTTGTTTCGGCTCCTCAGGCACTGGAGGTGCCTCTAGCAAAACAGGTACTTTAAAATGGACCATTATAATCTAAAGTTCTTTCTACAGACTTTGCCATTATGGTATATTGCCTACCTGTTTTATGATGCTTTGACATATGTGTGCACATGTTCCTTTTATGGGCATGACTTGCTAATATGTTTCCCTAACTTGCCATAGGTTTTTTTAATGTTCCTACTATGGGCGTTTTATGATATGCTTATGACAAGTGTTCTAATGTGATAACGTGTTTCCTGACTACTGCTTATGTTGCAGAATACTGAGTAACCTGTGTGTTATGTGTGACTACTGCTAGTTTGCAGAGTAACTAATGTGTAACGTTCTGACAACTGCTAAGGTAGCAGGATAGTACTGTTATGTGATGTTTGTCTGATAATTACGTTGTGTACAATACAGGATATTTTCATATAATCTAGTGTTGTGTTTCCTTGGTGGTGGGAATATTGCGTCACATTTATGTGTGTGTTGTGCAAACGCTTTACGCATTGCCTCTGGGTTAAGCCTGACTGCTCGTGCCAAGCTACCAAGGGGGTGAGCAGGGGTTACCTTGGACGTGTAACTCCCTTGCCCTGACTAGAGTGGGTAAGTTCTGCCTGGCTGAGGTGCATACCCTAGCCAACCAGAAACCCCATTTCTAACATTGGAAGTCAGCGGTGAGGATAGGACTTGCGCTTGCACAATACCATTGTGACTCATTATTTCACTACAAGGATTGCGTTTAGACCATCACATGTTTGGCTTCTCTTAACTTTCTCTCTTTGGTCATTTTTCCTGTTTTCAGTTCTCACGCTTGGGTAGTGTGGTTGTCACAGTTGAGTTATTTGTACCTTTTCAAGATGGGGCTTACCTTTGATTTAGAGGACCTGCCGTTTTACACGCAGGGGGAATTAGAGGGGTTCTGTAGAGAGAGAGGGCTGCCTGTAGAAGGGGACCTCAGGAGATCTCTGAATTTCTTTGAAAGGTTTGTGACATTTACCCAGGGAGGGAGTGTGCGTAGGGGGTACCCAGAGGATCCTGAGTGTAGCGAGGGTTCCCAATGGGAGGGCTCCCAGACCTCATCCCTAGAGAGTGGTAGAGAGACTGATCAGGAGGGTGAGAATGACCGGGTGGGGACGCCAGTTGACAGGGAAGGCCCCAGTGATAGGGAGTCCCTTGCTGGGTCCAGTGTAAGAAGCAGGGCTACCTCTCATTCCTTGACGCCTGATGAGCTAAGAGATAGGCGGGAAGAGAGGGACCTGAAGTTGCAGTTAGCGCGCCTAGCTGTTGAGGAGAGAAGGGCTGAGGTAGAGAAGGCCTTAGTACAGGAGAGAATGGCAGAGGCAGAGAGGGCCTTTGCCAGAGAAAGACTCGCTCTAGAGCGCAGTCTGAAGGTTCTGGACTCACCAGCGTTGCAGGTGGAGTCCAGTGGTGGCAGCAATGTACAGTGCTGTAGCAAAGAGGTTACTCACATACCCATAGATCTGGTACCTAGGTTCCAAGAGGGGGGTGACATACGTCAGTGGTTAAAGGAATATGAGAAGGCTCTGGTAGAGCGCAGGATCCCTGAGAAGGATTGGGGAACTGGCCTAGGGAGTTTTATTCCTGAGGAGGGGAGGGATGCCCTACTGACTCTAGAAGAGAGTGACAGGGAGGGGTACTCCGCTGTGAAGAACGCACTGATTGTGAAGTATGGTTTCTCCCCTGAGGAATACAGAAAAAGGTTTAGGGGTGGTAAGAAACTGTCCCACCAGTCTTGGGAGGAGTTTGTGGAGGCTTGCTGCATTGCATTAGATGGATGGGTGAAGGGTAGCACAGTAAACAATTTTGAAGGGCTGTTTAATCTGATTCTCAGAGAGCACCTGTTTCGTTGTTGTTTTTCAGAGTTACGCCAACACTTGTCAGTGTGTGAGCTCTCTGACCCCAGGGAGCTTGCAAAGGAGGCAGACTTCTGGTTGCGTACCAGAGGGTCTGGTGTGACCTTAGGGGGCGTTCCTAATGAGAGTGGTCTAGGTGTTTCCCAACCAGGTGTGGTGGGAAAGGCTTGTGTCCCAGGTAGGTCCCAGTGTATTGGGGCGGGTAAGGCACCCCATGTCCAGTCTCAGAGGAGAGGGAATGGGGTTGGGCTGAGGCCCAGGGTACCCGAGCTCCAGTCCCAGGTCCTGGAGGGTTCCATGAGTGAACGCCAGGAGGTGAGCCTAGCCTGTGCCGTAGGGCCAGCTGTTCAGAAGGATCCCATTTTGTCATTAGGACTTGGGCGGGTGGCTGGTGATAGCGTTCCGCCGGTCCTGGTGTCTGGTAGTCTCGCTCTACAGCGGAGGAGGCGGAAATCCAGGCATAGGGTTGAGAGGGGGCTGCGGGCCCCAGTGGAGAACCTGGAGGGTCAGGGGTCGGCTCTGAGTGCAGAGCCCCCCAGGAATGACCTTGGTGAGACCATTTCTGGGCTGGGGGGAATCCAGACTCTGTCCGATGGGCAGAGGTCAGGAGACCTGCGCCAGCCAGACTCTTGTGTGGCCCTTGGGGAAAGTGTTTCCCTGATGGGGGGTAGGTGTGCCCCCCAGGAAGTCCTGGTGCGCCAGGCAGTGGTTCAACCGCAGGGTAGTGACTCTGGGTTGGATTGCCAGATTCAGGGGGTAAGCTCTGATCTGGTAGGGGGTAGGTGTGCTCCCAAGGAAGTCCTGGTTCGCTGGGCAATGGTCCAGTCTAAGGGTGTCGTCCCTGGACTAGATAGACAGGTTCAGGGGGTAAACTCTGACCTGGTTGGGGGGGCGGTTAGTGCGCTCACCTCCCCGTGTGAAACTTCTGGTGGCTTCTCCCGAGGTGGGGAGATGCAGGACTCTGGAAGTGGGGTTCAGGGAGGGGGAAGCCCGCCCTGGACCCCGGTGCAACCCAAGGGTGTCGTCCCTAGGTTGGGTGGCCAGTCGCCAGGTAGTGATCCTGGGCTGGCGAGAAAGTTGTGCAGGGCTGCTGTACCCAGCACCCTGGCAAGTGTGGATTCTGGTGATACCCCTCCTAGGAGAGGAGGGCGGGATCCTAGAAGGAGGGGTAGAGGGAGGAGAGCCTCGCCTCTAGCCCCTGTAGAACCTATGGGTGCGGACCCTAGGTTGGTGGATCAGTGGCAGGGTAGAGCCCCTGAACTGATCAGAAATGGAGTGGAGACAGGTTGCTTTGCACCTGGGGCTACCGCCCCCCACTCATTATGGTTTCAGAGACCAGAGGCTCCTAGATGGCCTGGGGCCTGGTTCTGGCCATTGGCAGCTAGAGAATCCCCGTGGGTTGGTCTAGGCTGCCTGGGACGCATTGACAGAGAGATCCCAGTGGAGTCAGGAAGGCGTAGAACTGGAACATGCCCCTGCTGTTGTGGGCCTGGGTCCTTGTTCTATCGCCCCAATCAGGAAAGTACATCAAGGTATTGATTGTTCTCCCCTGGATTTTGGCTGGTAGGGGGTTGTGTTGGACTTTTGGCCATACGCATGGTCATCCCTAGTCTTTTTGCCTCCTTCCTCCTGGTTTTTCTGACCTTTCGCTGTTGGCTCTAGGACTCTGAGCACTTTATCACTGCTGACCAGTGTTAAAGTGCAGGTGCTCTCCCATCTAAAGTTGGTATGATTGGCTTATACCTGATTGGCATATTTAATTTACCTATAAGTCCCTTGTACAGTGGTATCTCTATACCCAGGGCCTGTAAATTAAATACTACTAGTGGGCCTGCAGCGCTGCTTGCGCCACCCACTGAAGTAGACTTTCAAACCTGTCTCAGGCCTGCTAGCGCAGGGCCTGTGTGCGCAGTTTTCTGCCACAGGGACCTGGCATCTAAATTTACTTGCCAGGCCCAGGACTCCCCTTTTACTACATGTAAGTCACCCCTAAAGTACGCCCTGTGGGCAGGGTGCCATGTATGTAGAAAGGCAGGACATGTGCCATATTGCATGGCCTGTCCTGGTAGTGACAAACAGCCTAACTTGGTGTCTCACTGCTGTGAGTGCTGCCTTCTCATAGGATTGCATTAGGAATGCCCTGCCTTATGTGTAGGGGTATTGTCTGATTTATGAGGGCTAGCGTAGGCGTGTTTGGTATGGTTGTGATGGTGATAATAAATACTGCTTACTGGTGTGGGTGTATTTTTTATTACTATCACAGAAATGCCACTTCTAGAAAGTGCGCATTTATCTGTGCTTATGATTCTGGTGTTTTGCAGCTTGACTCCAATCCACGTCTGGGCAGAGTGACAGTTGGGGCTTTGTGCATACTTTTCAGACAGCCTGTACACAGGGAGGGTGGAGGTGTCACTGAGGTGCATCTACATACTGAATAGTCTTCCTGGGCTGAGAGAAGGGAGAGGCGGGGCACACCTACATTTGTAAAGGCTGTGCCCTGGCCTCACACAATAGGGTCGTTAACCCCCCACTGATGTTTGGAGCCTGTGCTGAAAGGAGAGAGGGGGCACTCCCAGAACCAGTTGTAACTGGCTGGAACCTCCTCTCCCTACCACTGTAAAACACTGTAAGAACTGACTATAAGTACAAGGGAATTTTCCCCACAATTTGGAGACGTTTTGAACTTACCTGGAACTGGACACAGACTACTGGAAGGACTCACCAGGAACCGCCATGGACTGCTGCTGCTGTGCTGACCTGTGACCTGCTTGGTCACTGCAAAGGACTTGCCACTAGCCTGCACCCTCTTTGCGCTGGCCTGTTGCTGGCCCCCCCACCACCTGTGGACCTGCTTCGTAGGACCTGCTCCCCAGGGGCAGGGTGCTGTGGCCCCTGACCCCTGTAGCCATCCTCTGCACGGGGAGGGCTTCACCTCTCTATCAAAATGTAGCGCTTCTAAGCGCTGCCCCTTGTTGTGCCATTGCGCTTGAAAAAGCGCTCTACTACAGGGGGACATCACCGCCGCAACCTGGGCTCTATTCTATTCAAAAGCGCTTCTAAAAGCGCATCGTGGTGGCAGAGAATCACCGCCGCAGCCCGGGCAGGGCTTTTTGTTTCCAGCGCAAGGATCGCGCTGACTTTAGTGCCCCCGGGGCACTTCAAGAAGTAAAGGAAGGAGCAGCACGCTCCTACCGTGCCCCTGGGGGACGCGCACTCTTCGGAGCGCCCCCGGGGCACACCGGGACCGTCACCTTCGGCGCTGCCTTCCCAGAGGACGAGGGAAGGCAGCACAGCGGCCGCGCACCAGACCGGGTGCTGCCGCTTCCAGAAACAGGGGCAGTGCCTCAACGGAGGCCCCTGCTTCTCCCACTACTTTGGCAGCCGCACCGAGGACAAGGGCGGCTGCCTCCCGACAAGCAGGACGCGGGGGAGGAAGGGGATTCCCTTTCCCCCGGTCACTGCGCTAGGGGCGCGAACGCCCCTCCAGCTCTAATCTTTACCGCTTTGGGCTCCCCCCTTGTGGAGAGGGCCGGTTGAGGCCCGAGGGGGGGCCCTAAAGGCCCCGAGTCCCCAGGAGGGACCCAATAAGGATCGGAGAGGGTGCGTGCTGCCCCTCTCCCGTTACAGGATCACGAGGCCCCCGTTTGGCGCATGGAGCGCCGGGGGCCCCCTTGTTTCGGCTCCTCAGGCACTGGAGGTGCCTCTAGCAAAACAGGTACTTTAAAATGGACCATTATAATCTAAAGTTCTTTCTACAGACTTTGCCATTATGGTATATTGCCTACCTGTTTTATGATGCTTTGACATATGTGTGCACATGTTCCTTTTATGGGCATGACTTGCTAATATGTTTCCCTAACTTGCCATAGGTTTTTTTAATGTTCCTACTATGGGCGTTTTATGATATGCTTATGACAAGTGTTCTAATGTGATAACGTGTTTCCTGACTACTGCTTATGTTGCAGAATACTGAGTAACCTGTGTGTTATGTGTGACTACTGCTAGTTTGCAGAGTAACTAATGTGTAACGTTCTGACAACTGCTAAGGTAGCAGGATAGTACTGTTATGTGATGTTTGTCTGATAATTACGTTGTGTACAATACAGGATATTTTCATATAATCTAGTGTTGTGTTTCCTTGGTGGTGGGAATATTGCGTCACATTTATGTGTGTGTTGTGCAAACGCTTTACGCATTGCCTCTGGGTTAAGCCTGACTGCTCGTGCCAAGCTACCAAGGGGGTGAGCAGGGGTTACCTTGGACGTGTAACTCCCTTGCCCTGACTAGAGTGGGTAAGTTCTGCCTGGCTGAGGTGCATACCCTAGCCAACCAGAAACCCCATTTCTAACAGTATGTATGTCTGTGGTATTTGTATAGTGTGAATCTAGCAAGAAGGCCGTGGAGCACGGTACAGGGTTAAAGGCAAGCATACAGTATACATGAAATAGGAGCTGGAGCTGCTTTATGTACTTTTAATAAGTTTTGATGTTTTTTTTTTTAAAGAAGTACTTTTAGACATGAAAGCCTTAGGGTGGTCTTCCTCCCAACTTTTTGCCTACCTCATCCACTTTTCTGACCTCATGTTTGCTGGCTTTGGGATTCTGTGCACTTTACCACTACTAACCAGTGCTAAAGTGCTTGTGCTCTCTCCCCTGAAAATATTGGCTTAACCCCTACTGGCTTATTTGATTTACTTATAAGTCCCTAGTAAAGTGCACTGCAGGTGCATAGGGCCATTAAACAAATGCTACTTGTGGGACTTCAGCACTGATTGTGCCACCTAATTATGTAGCGTTCTACCATTGCAGAGCCTGTGTGGGCAGTTTCACACTGCCATGTCAACCCAAAATGATCCTCTTGCCAGGCCCACGCCTTTTCCTTTTACACATATATGTCACTTCTAAGGTAGGCCCTGAACAACCCAAAGGGCAGGGTGCAATGTATTTAAAAGGCAGGACAGTTACTTTTAGGTTTCACTTATTCTGGTAGTGAAAAACCCCCAAAGTCGTTTCCACTACAACAAAGAATATCGCTCCAATGGGATAGTATTGGGATTACCTCATTACATTTTATAAGTATAAGTCACAATCTGGAAAAGATACATTTTTCAAGTTTTATGTCTCTGGACTCATAATTTAAAATCACAACCAATGGTGAAGTCTGACTTTAAATTGCAGTTCTGAAAATACCACTTTTAGAAAACTGGCATTTTCTTACTTTAGCCATGTGGTGACTGCTGCCTATCTCTGAATACTCGTATGAGGTGGGGGACAGCTGGGCCTTTTGCATTTCCTCTAGATAGCCACACACAAAGGGAGCTTAGGTGTGACTTTATGGGCCATCCATATCCTAATGGGCCGTCCTGGGCAGGATGGGAGACAGGAGCTGGGTACAGCCTTACACTTACACCTGAATAGATTATGGTGGTTATTACAACCCTGGCGGTCAGTGTTAAAGCGGCGGTAAGACCGCCAACAGGCCGGCGGTAAAAAATGTGCAATTACGACCGTGGCGGAAACCGCCAACAAAGACAGCCACTTTAAAACTCCAACCACCACGGCGGTACAAACAGCGCAGCAGTCACCGCCAACAGACAGGCGGGAGACAATGTACCGCCCACACTATTCTCCCTGCAATAGTCTTCCTGCTCCTCCCCCAGGAGCACGAACGCCAGCGGCGAAGACCACGGTGAGTACTGCACCTACGACACAGGGGATGGGGGAGGGAAAAAACAGGGACACACACACGCAGCACCCCCACCCTCACCCACTACAACACACACACTAATGCATAGCAATACATCACAGTTACACCCCCTAAACCCCCCGGAAGAATGCAAAGACAATAGAAAATGAGTGTAACCATTGTAATATATTAAAAGCAAGTAGGCAAAAATATATATATACACCATGTACATAATATATACCAAGCATAGTAGTCCAGGTAGTGCTCTAGAAAGTCTGTGGAACACTGGGACCACACGGTATGGGCGAGGCCCACACAAGATCCCCGACCATGACGGAGAGAACACTGCAAGGGCATCAGAGAGCAACTAAACAGGCCCCTCAGCGGAATGGAAAGGGGGGCACCTCAGCCGCTTGAGTGCACAACGCCAAATCCACGAGGGGGCCACATGCCCACTGTTACATTCTGGGGAGTGCAAAGCCACAGTCTCTCAAGTCTCTACAGTGGTTGGTTTGCCCACTGTTCAATCCTGGGGAGTGCAAAGCCACAGTCTCTCAAGTCTCTACAGTGGTTGGTTTGCCCACTGTTCAATCCTGGGAGTGCAAAGCCACAGTCTCTCAAGTCTCTACAGTGGGTGGGTTGCACACTGCCATATCCTGGGGAGTGCAAAGCCACAGTCTCTCAAGTCTCTACAGTGGGTGGGTTGCCCGCTGCCATATCCTGGGGAGTGCAAAGCCACAGTCTCACAAGTGGAGGACAGTCTCCACTGGGTCTGGAGGGGGCATGGTGCCCAGAGTGCTTCATCCTGCCAAGGATTGGTGTAGTGGATGCTTTACTCCACTGGTTCTGGAGGGGGCTTGGTGCCCATAGTGCTTCATCCTGCCAAGGATTGGTGTAGTGGATGCTTTTCTCCACTGGTTCTGGAGGGGGCTTGGTGCCCAAAGTGCTTCATCCTGCCAAGGATTGGTGTAGTGGATGCTTTTCTCCACTGGTTCTGGAGGGGGCTTGGTGCCCAGAGTGGTTCATTCACCCCGTGACGGACTCAGTTGCGTCAGTGCCCTTGCCGCTCATGGGCCAGCGGTGCTTGAGACGGCGGTGCCCTGTTCAGCGGTGCTTGAGATGGCAGTCTCCATTGCAGGGTCTCAGCTGCTCGCGGTCCTTCATGGCCCAGCGGGGCATTTGCTGGCAGTCCTTCATGACCCAGCGGGGCTAGTGCTGGCGGTGGCCTCCTGGGCAGCTGGGCTGGTGCTGGCAGGGGCCTCCTGGGCAGGTGGGCTGGTGCTGGCGGTGGCCTCCTGGGCAGGTGGGCTGGTGCTGGCGGGCCCCTTCTGGGCAGGTGGGCTTGTGCTGGAGGTGGGCTCCTGGGCATTGGGGATGATGGCGGTCTTCTCCGCCGTGCTGCTCTTCCCAGACTTGCTGGGTTTCTTGTGGCCATTCCCCACCTTGGAAGGTGTCACAGCTGACTCCACACTCCCACCGGGACCCCTGGGAGCGGGTTTGGTGGCTGGAGTCTTCCCCCTCTCCCGCCGGGCACTGGCCAATTTCTGATGCTTCACAGGTGGGGGACTGTCTGTGCTGTGGCTCCGTGCCACACTGGCTGCCTTGGTGGCTGGTGCACTCCAGATTCTGGCGACTACAGGCACCACTGGTCCCGGAGATGTTGTGGCTGAGGTGCTAGTTCGGGACCTATGAGACGGACGGGTGGGGGAGGTGTGGGAAAGAGGTCAAGGTTGGACAGGAAAAGTTTTTGGGACACACTGGGACGGGTAGCTGGAGGGGGTTTGAGAGTGGAGGAAGAGGTGGTGGTTGTAGGAGGTGTACGTTTGGTGACTTTGGGTGAAGGTGCATGCGCTGGAGGCTGTCGTGAGGTGGATGGCTGTTGGGTGGGCGTGTGCCTGCGCTTGTGTATCTTGGGAGGGGCGTCACAGACACACTTGGAGAGGACACAGGGGGCGTGTGAATGGTAGTGGGGGTGGTGACTGCACGTGAGCGGGGTGTGGTGGTGGGTGTGCTGGAGAGGGACGTAGTGGCTGTAGAGGTAGTGCATGCAGGTGTGAGTGTAGACGAGACTGGGAGGGAGGAGGGAAATGAGGAGGAGGGGGACACAGTGGAGGAAGTGGATGTTGGTGTGTCTGCATGTGTGTGATGCTTATGTGAGTGCCTGTGGGATGTGTGGTGCTTATGTTTGCCTGAGCTTCCCTTGTGTGTTGACGTGTGTGCATGTTGGTCTGTAGGTGTGCTTGGGATAGGCTGAGGTAAAGGGGATTGGGTCGGGGTGGAGGAAGTTGGAGGGGGGAGGCTAGAGACAGGGACAAAGGCTGCCATCATTGCTGAGGCCAGAGTCTGAAAAGCTCGCTGAAGGGCCGCCTGACCAGAATGAATGCCCTCCAGAAATGCATTGGTTTGTTGCAACTGCCTCTCTACACCCTGGATGGCATTCAAAATGGTAGACTGCCCAACAGTAAGGGACCTGAGGAGGTCAATGGCCTCCTCACTGAGGGCAGCAGGGGTGACTGGGGCAGGGCCTGAGGTGCCTGGGGTGAAGGTGATGCCCACCCTCCTGGGTGAGTGGGCACGGGGCAAAGGCTGAGGGGCTGCTGAGAGGGCGGTGCTGGTAGGGGGGGTGGCGGTTGTACCTGTAGATGCGGGGGGCACAGATGTTGCCGCCACGACAGCGAATGTCCTCCCATCTTTTCCGGCAGTGGGTGTTCCGTCTTTGGTAGACCCCCAGGGTCCGGACGTCCTTGGCGATGGCACGCCAAATATCTTTTTTCTGGTGGGCGCTGACCTACATGAAATGTACAAGGGAAAAAGAGAAGTTAATACCAACTGCACTTTCAAAGTGATTGGCCCCCATTCCTACCCTTGCCATGTGGCACATGCATTCACCGTCTTTCATGCACGCAGCACTCTCCCCCCTTACATCCAGCCCTCTCCACACAGGCATAGCCCATACAACATGCTCCCTGTGTACTTACCTGTTTGTCTGGAGGACCGTAGAGTAGCGTGTACTGGGGGAGGACCCCATCCACGACATTCTTCAACTCCTCCGATGTGAAGGCAGGGGCCCTTTCCCCAGACACTCGAGCCATTGTCTCTTCTAGACCGAGGTCACAGCAGCACTTGCAGTGTAGGTCTTCTCCTATCGAAGATCAGGTATCTAGTGATTGAACAGATAGAAAATGGCGGTCACGTCCACGGCGGTGCGTACTGTCACCGCCGGAGTACATCGTCATTGGCTCCTGGGGCCCATATGGTACAATGTTAACCAATGCAGCATTGCACTGCGGTCTTCGACCGCCTACTGTGACGGTGTACAACGCCAGCGCAGTTACCTCACATCCCATTGTCCCACTTTAGAGGTCTGGCAGCCGCCATTTCAGGGGCCCACATGGCTTCATTTCCAACTACGTCACATATACCTAGGCCTAGACTCAACACACGTACAGGCCACCTTTTGTGTATGATTGGTGTTCTGAGTAAACTGTGGGTAAGTACCTCTGAGTTGTTTGACTCTGTGCTCGCTGTTGTCCTTCATAGGCACCGTCCGCTGGGACATGTGAGGAGATGGCGGCATCCTCCCGTGTACCGACCGTTGGTGGACCTGTTGATTATCACATACAGGCTTGACCGTGCCTCAATCCAGGAACTGTGTACCCAGTTGGAGCCAGACCTGATGTTAGCAATCTGCCATCCCACAGGAATCCCCCCTCAAGTGCAGGTGCTGTCAGTGCTCCATTTCCTTGCAAGTGGGTCTTTTCAAACAACAGTGGCCATAGCATCAGGGATGTCCCAGCCTATGTTTTCCAACGTATTGTCCAGAGTGTTGTCTGCCCTTCTGAAACACATGCGGAGCTACATCGTTTTCCCTCAGGTAGAGGATTTGCCTACAGTGAAAAGGGATTTCTATGCCCTGGGACACATCCCCAACATCATAGGTGCCATTGATGGGACCCATGTGGCTTTGGTCCTCCCCCAGAGGAGTGAACAGGTGTACAGAAACCGGAAGAGTTATCATTCTATGAATGTACAGTTGGTATGTTTGGCAGACCAGTACATCTGCCATGTGAATGACAGGTTCCCTGGCTCAGTGCATGACGCCTACATCCTGCGTAATAGCAGCATCCCTTATGTGATGGGTCAACTCCAGAGGCACCGTTTGGGGCTATTAGGTGAGCACCTGGAGGCAAGTCATTGGGAATGGTTGTCTGGGTCTGCGGATATCCCTCCAGATTAGTGCATGTCTAACAGTTGTCCCTCACCATTTGCAGGTGACTTTGGTTACGCGCTGCTACATGAGGGAGTGACGCGGGTATAACCACGCGTTCTCCACTCACTGTTTAATATTATTATACGCGCTGATAGTTACACGCGCCCTTCTTGTCTTCCCATGTTAAAACGTGGGCTTTACTACGCGGTTCTTCCGTCTCCGCCTCTTTTTGAATGATGTTTTTTCTATGATCGTGTACTAGTAGATAGCAGCACGGATCTATGAGTTGAACGTTACTTACATTTGTGTAATGGATCAAAACAATTTTAACAGCTGGCTCTCCACTTCTTCGGGATGACGTCCCGGTGAAATATAGGAGCTTCTTAGTGAATTATTTACTTCCTTTTCACTATTATATTTAATATGCTGTATAACTAGATCAGTGAAGTACCAATCTTCTCAATGAAAGTTTTTCTTATGTTCCCTCTTTTGTATATATATAGATCACAGTTGATTTTTTTAGCCTGGACTCCCCCGATGTGGCCCTACCATGAATTTTTGGAGGGTAAGCAATGTGGATGTTTATCTGCCTAATTGGCCTCCGCACATTTCCTTTTTCTAGAAACGTTCATATACCACCTGGCACCTGAGTGATTTTGCACTTCGATTTGGGGTTGCACAACGTAATTTACTGTGAATATGTCTCCTATTTGAACTATGTTATGCTAATCGTGGTTGCTTTCTTTCTATATTCCCTTAGGTTTTTGACTTTCATATTTGTGGAAATTTCCACGATTAGGTATGTTATTAGGTCCTGATGAATCGCATAAGGTAATTCTTCTGTAACAAGCGAGAAACATGTTGACCAACTACATAGAGTGACACAGGGGACCCTGTGTGCTCTGTCTCTTGTATACTATTTTCCTCTAAGAGACATTACAACTACTATTATACCTACCTATATCTCTATGGGGTTTGTGGACATTATCCCACTAACTCCCCGTGTTTTGGTTTTTAATCTTGCCAGAGGCATAAGCACGAGAATTAAAATTATTAGTTGTTACCTCTAGGCATTTTTTATTTTTCTATATATCAATCATTCACTTCATTGTTTTCGACAGGCTTTCTCGATTCTCAAAAGATCTCCGGCAAAGAGCCCCCCTGCGGGGCCCGTCAGGCATTGCAGCGCCAGCCTGACGAGAAGCTGGCCCTATGATGAAGCATGTCACCGGATGGTGAGTGAGGGCTCTTGCTTCGAAAAGCTTCGGTTCTCAGCTACCGACCGAACTATTTACTTGAAAGAAACCCACAGTACTAGGTGGAACCGTGTGTAATCTTTTTTGATTTACTGACTCTGGTTACCCCAACCTGTCATAGCTACTGACCCCAGTGAGGAATCCTAGGACAAGGGCAGAGGAACGCTACAATGAGGCCCATGGGCGAACTAGGAGGGTGATCGAGCGGACCTTCGGCCTCCTGAAGTCCAGATTCAGGTGCCTCCATATGACTGATGGATCCCTATTCTACTCACCAAAGAAGGTGTGCCAGATCATCGTGGCCTGCTGTATGCTTCACAACTTGGCTTTGCGACGACAGGTGCCTTTTCTGCATGAGGATGATCCAGATGGCGGTGTTGTTGCAGCTGTGGAGCCTGTGGACAGTGAAGACGAGGAAGCAGAGGAAGAAGACATGAACAACAGGGACTCAGTGATCCAGCAATATTTCCAGTGAGACACAGGTAAGAGTACAGACCTGCCTACTACATGTACTTTAACACTACTACCTCTCTACTGTCTGTCGTTTTCACCCAGTGTATGGTCACTGAGTTGTCACTTTCCCTTATGATTTCATAGATGTGGGTCCCACTGTGTGACATCTGCTTAGATTCTTCATGGACTATGTTAGACTTTTCATCCTTGGCGTGGTCTCCCTTAACTTTTTGCCTCTGTTCCCCAGGTTGTTGATGTGTGCTGGACTCTGATTTCACTGTTTTTGTTACTCTGGGCACTTTACCACTGCTAACCAGTGCTAAAGTGCAAGTGCCCCTGTTTAAAATGTGTACGTAATTGGTTCTCCATGATTGGCATATTTGTTTTACTATTAAGTCCCTAGTAAAGTGCGCTAGAGGTGCCCAGGGCCTGTAAATCAAATGTTACTAGTGGGCCTGCAGCACTGATTGTGCCACCCACACAAGTAACCCTGTAATCATGTCTCAGACCTGCCACTGCAGTGTCTGTGTGTGTATTTTTACATTGTAAATTTGACTTGGCAAGTGTACCCACTTGCCAGGCCTAAACCTTTCCTTTTCTTACATGTAAGGCACCCCTATGGTAGGCCCTAGGTAGCCCCAAGGGCAGGGTGCAGTGTATGGATAAGGTAGGACATATAGTAATGTGGTTTATATGTCCTGACAGTGAAATACTGCCAACTTCGTTTTTCACTGTTGCAAGGCCTGTCTCTCTCATAGGATAATATGGGGGCTACCTTTAAATATGATTAAAGTGTAGATTCCCCTAGAGAGTAGATGGACATGTGGAGTTTGGGGTCTGTGAACTCACAATTTAAAAATACATCTTTTAGTAAAGTTGATTTTAAGATTGTGCGTTTGAAAATGCCACTTTTAGAAAGTGAGCATTTTCTTGCTTAAAGCATTCTGTGACTCTGCCGTGTTTGTGGATTCCATGTCTGGGTCAGTTTGACAGTTGGGTTGTTTTTCACCTCACACTAGACAGTGACACAAAGGGAGCTGGGGTGTAACCTGCATTTCCTGATTAGCCATCTCTGCTAGGAGGGAGGGGTGGAGTGGTCACTCTCATCTGAAAGGACTGTGCCTGCCTCTGACAATGCAGGCTCCAACCCCCTGGTGTGTGTCTGAGGCCTTGCCTGTGCAAGGCAGGATTTCACAAGTAGGTGTGAGTCCCCTTTGAAGAAAGGTGACTTCAAAGACTAAAATGGGTATAAGAAGGGCACCCAAATCTACAGACTTTAGAAACACTTCTGGAACCAAGAGGAACCTCTGCCTGGAGAAGAGCTGATAGCTGAGGACGAAGTACTGCCCTGCCTGTGACTGTGCTTTGTGGAGCTTTCCTGCAGTGCTGCTTCTGCCAGAGTAAGAGGGCAAAGACTGTACTTTGTGTGCCTTCCATCTTGTGAAGAAATCTCCAAGGGCTTGAGTTAGAGCTTGCCTCCTGTTGTTTGAAGTCTCAGGGACAGAAAAGACTTCTCTCTGCCAGCACCTGGAGTCTCTGGAGAGACTCCTGCTCTGACAAGTGGTGCCCTATCCAGTCCCTGGGCCCTTGAAAGGAAAGCTGGTGGAAACCCAAGGAAATCGACTTCGGACGACTCCGGACCGACGCTGCTGCTGAATCCGGTGACGCTGCCTGCACCTGACGCCGTGACCTTCGCTGGAACGCAACGCTCTTCGCAGGCCTGATGCCGCTGCAGCCCCACTGAAGTCCGTGACTCCGTGGAAGTCGCCGCACCACGTCGTGACCGACGCCGCTCGACGTGCACAGATTCAACGTTTCACACAGACGCCGCGATCCCCGACTTCGCGCATCAGCTTGTTTTCACTCTTCACCAAAGGTACTGTACTTGGGGGTCTATACAACTCCGTGACCGGTGCCGCTGGTGTCGGCTTGTTGGGAACGACTCCGTCACGACGCCGTGTTAACATCTCATCGAAGCATTTTTGTTTCTAAGCGCTATTTTTGAGTTTGATCTCTAAAAATTCGTAACTTGACTTGTGTATGTCGGATTTTTGTCGTTTTGGTCTTGTTTTGTTTAGATAAATATATCCTATTTTTCTAAACTGGTGTTGTGTCATTTTGTAGTGTTTTCATTAAGTTACTGTGTGTGTTGGTACAGATACTTTACACCTAGCGCTCTGAAGTTAAGCCTACTGCTCTGCCAAGCTACCAAGGGGGTAAGCAGGGGTTAGCTGAGAGTGATTCTCTTTTACCCTGACTAGAGTGAGGGTCCTTGCTTGAACAGGGGGTAACCTGACTGTCAACCAAAGACCCCATTTCTAACATTGGTGATCAGCGGGTCGGATTTGCACTTGTATTTGTACTTGACATACAGTAATTAAGTGTACACTACTGTTTGAGTTCAGACCACTACGTGACCACATACTACTAGTCTTGTGATTTTTGTTTTTTTTCTATTTGGACTGTTTTTCCTCTGCATTCATTTTTTTCTCGCTGATTCCTTGATTGACTTTCTTTGGAACTTCATTTGGGAACTTGTTTTTCTGCCTTTTGAACTTTACACTTGTTTTTGAATCTTCATCATGTCCCATGCTGGAGATGCATCAGTTGGAGCTGACTTTGACCTTGAGAAATTGGAGAGTTATACCAAAGCTCAGTTGAAGCAGTTCTGTAAAAGTTTTGACTGTCCCATTAAGAGCTCAGCCAAGAAGGAGGAGCTGCAAAAGGCGCTGAGGGCCTAGGTGACAGCCAAGAGCACTGAAGGGCACACAGAGGATGAGGAAGATGAGGAGGATGAGGAAGAGTGTTCAGTACACAATGGTATTGTGGGTGGGCCTCTTATGTCCAGGGAGAAGGTCTCCAGGGCAGGTAGCAATGTCTCATCCAAGGGTCTGACACCTGAGGAGTTACAGGACAGACAGGCAGAAAGGGAGTACCAATTGGAGCAGAGGAGGCTAGCCCTTGAGGAGAGGAAGTTAGCGATGGCTCATGAGCTTAGCTTGAGAGAGATGGATCATAGAAGCCAGTCCAGTAGAGATGGTGGCAGTAATCCTACACTGCAGCCTGAGAGAAGGCTACACATCCCAAAAGACCTTGTGAGGGATTATAAGAGGGAGGATGATATCTACTTGTGGTTCAAGGGTTATGAGTCAGCTCTCCACATGAACCTGGTCCCTGAAGCTCATTGGGGGGCATCCCTGTGGAAGCATTTCGAGGCAGAGGGGAGGGACACACTGACAGCCTTAGGGGATGCTCAGGACCTCACCTACCCTGTCATGAAGGAGGCCTTACTCACCAGGTATGGTCTCACCCCTGAGCAGTACAAGGAAAAGTTTAGATCCTACAAGAGAAAGGAATCCCAAACATGGTTGGAATGTGTTGATTCTTTTTGCAGGTCACTGGATGGTTGGGTGAAGGGCAGTAAGGTAAACACGTATGAGGGGCTTTACAATTTAATTGCTTGGGAGCACTTGTACAGTTTATGTTTTCCAGAGCTGCGCCAGCACCTCATTGACAGCAAGCTGACTGACCCCAGGAAGCTTGCACAGGAAGTGGACCGCTGGGAGAGCACCAGGGTCCAAAAGAGGTATGGGGGAGACCACGCCAAGGGTGGGCAGGGTCCCTCTCAGAAGAAAGGGGGGGATAAAGGCAAACAGGGGGAGTTCTCTAAAGGGCCCCAAACTGATTCCCAGGGTAAGGATTCCCAACCCCCCAGTGAAAAGTGTAGGAGGCTGGCCTGATTTGTAGTGGTACCAAGGGGTACTTACACTCTGCACCAAGTCCAGTTATCCCTTATTAGTGTAGAAGAGGTGTCTAGCAGCTAAGGCTGATAGAAAAGGTAGCTTAGCAGAGTAGCTTAGGCTGAACTAGGAGACGTGTAAAGCTCCTACTATACCACTGGTGTCATATCCACAATATCATAAGAAAACACAATACACAGATATACTAAAAATAAAGGTACTTTATTTTTATGACAATATCCCAAAAGTATCTCAGTATGAGGATAGCAAATATACACAAGATATATGTACACAATACCAAAATTATGCAGTAATAGCAATAGAAAGCAATGCAAGCAATGTACAGTCACAATAGATTGCATTGAGAGCACATAGGTATAGGGGCAACACAAACCATATACTCCAAAAGTGGAATGCGAATAACGTATGGACCCCAAACCTATGTGAGCTTGTAGAGGGTCGCTGGGACTGTAAGAAAACAGTGAGGGTTAGAAAAATAGCCCACCCCAAGACCCTGAGAAGTGGGTGCAAAGTGCACCTAAGTTCCCCAGAGAGCACAGAAGTCGTGATAGGGGAATTCTGCAAGGAAGACCAACACCAGCAATGCAACAACAATGGATTTCCAGACGAGAGAACCTGTGGAACAAGGGGACCAAGTCCAAGAGTCACACTCAAGTCGTGAGTGGGCAGATGCCCACGAAATGCCAGCTGAGGGTGCAAAGAAGCTGCCACTGGATGGTAGAAGCTGTGGATTCTGCAAGAACGAAGAAGACTAGGAACTTCCCCTTTGGAGGATTGATGTCCCACGTCGTGAAGAAGCTTGCAGAGGTGTTTCCGTGCAGAAAGACTGCAAACAAGCCTTGCTAGCTGCAAGGGTCGCATTTAGGGTTTTTGGATGCTGCTGTGGCCCAGGAGGGACCAGGATGTCACCAATTGCGTGAGGAGACAGAGGGGGCGCCCAGCAAGCGAAGGAGCCCACTCAGAAGCAAGCAGCATGCACAGAAGTACCAAAACAGGCACTACGAAGAAGAGTGAAGCAGAGCTCACCCGAAGTCACAAAAGAAGGTCCCACGATGCCGGAGGACAACTCAGGAGGTCGTGCACTGCAGGTTAGAGTGTCGGGGACCCAGGCTTGGCTGTGCACAAAGGAAGTCCTAGAAGAGTGCACAGGAGCCGGAGCAGCTGCAAATCACAAGGTACCCAGCAATGCAGTCTAGCGTGGGGAGGCAAGGACTTACCTCCACCAAATTTGGACTGAAGAGTCACTGGACTGTGGAAGTGACTTGGACAGAGTTGCTGAGTTCCAGGGACCACACTCGTTGTGCTGAGAGGGGACCCAGAGTACCGGTGATGCAGTCTTTTGGTGCCTGCGGTTGCAGGGGGAAGATTCCGTCGACCCACGGGAGATTTCTTCGGAGCTTCTAGTGCAGAGATGAGGCAGACTACCCCCACAGCATGCACCACCAGGAAAACAGTCGAGAAGGCCGCAGGATCAGCGATACAAGGTTGCAGTAGTCGTCTTTGCTACTTTGTTGCGGTTTTGCAGGCATCCAGAGCAGTCAGCGGTCAATTCCTTGGCAGAAGGTGAAGAGAGAGAGATGCAGAGGAACTCTGATGAGCTCTTGCATTCATTATCTAAAGAATTCCCCAAAGCAGAGAACCTAAATAGCCAGAAAAGGAGGTTTGGCTACTTAGGAAGGAGGATAGGCTAGCAACACAGGTAAGAGCCTATCAGAAGGAGTCTCTGACGTCACCTGCTGGCACTGGCCACTCAGAGCAGTCCAGTGTGCCAGCGTCACCTCTGTTTCCAAGATGGCAGAGGTCTGGAGCACACTGGAGGAGATCTGGGCACCTCCCAGGGGAGGTGCAGGTCAGGGGAGTAGTCACTCCCCTTTCCTTTGTCCAGTTTCGCGCCAGAGCAGGGCTGGGGGATCCCTGAACCGGTGTAGACTGGCTTATGCAGAGATGGGCACCACCTGTGCCCATCAAAGCATTTCCAGAGGCTGGGGGAGGCTACTCCTCCCCAGCCCTGACACCTTTTTCCAAAGGGAGAGGGTGTAACACCCCCTCTCTGAGGAAGTCCTTTGTTCTGCCTTCCTGGGCCAAGCCTGGCTGGACCCCAGGAGGGCAGAAACCTGTCTGAGGGGTTGGCAGCAGCAGCATCTGCAGTGAAACCCCGGGAAAGGTAGTTTGGCAGTACCCGGGTCTGTCTCCAATTCCATAATCTTAGACATGTTACATGGCCATGTTCGGAGTTACCATTGTGACGCTATACATATGTAGTGACATATGTATAGTGCACGCGTGTAATGGTGTCCCCGCACTCACAAAGTCCGGGGAATTTGCCCTGAACAATGTGGGGGCACCTTGGCTAGTGCCAGGGTGCCCACACACTAAGTAACTTAGCACCCAACCTTTACCAGGTAAAGGTTAGACATATAGGTGACTTATAAGTTACTTAAGTGCAGTGGTAAATGGCTGTGAAATAACGTGGATGTTATTTCACTCAGGCTGCAATGGCAGGCCTGTGTAAGAATTGTCAGAGCTCCCTATGGGTGGCAAAAGAAATGCTGCAGCCCATAGGGATCTCCTGGAACCCCAATACCCTGGGTACCTCAGTACCATATACTATGGAATTATAAGGGTGTTCCAGTATGCCAATGTGAATTGGTGAAATTGGTCACTAGCCTGTTAGTGACAATTTGTAAAGAGAGAGCATAACCACTGAGGTTCTGGTTAGCAGAGCCTCAGTGAGACAGTTAGTCATCACACAGGTAACACATACAGGGCACACTTATGAGCACTGGGGCCCTGGCTGGCAGGGTCCCAGTGACACATACAACTAAAACAACATATATACAGTAAAATATGGGGGTAACATGCCAGGCAAGATGGTACTTTCCTACACAACCCCCCCCAAACGAAGGACAATAAGACTAGCCATGACCTGATGAGTCTTCATTGTCTAAGTGGAAATATCTGGAATGTCCATCTGCATTGGAGTGGGTACTCCCAGGTCTATGTTCCACTGTATAGTCAATTCCCTGTAGGGATATGGACCACCTCAACAATTTAGGGTTTTCACCTTTCATTTGTTTTAGCCAAAGTAGAGGTTTGTGGTCTGTCTGAACAATGAAGTGAGTGGCAAACAGGTATGGCCTCAACTTCTTCAGTGCCCAGACCACAGCAAAGGCCTCCCTCTCTATGGCAGACCAACGCTTTTCTCTAGGGGTCAACCTCCTGCTGATAAAAGCAACAGGTTGATCCTGGCCCTCAGAATTAAGTTGTGATAAGACTGCCCCTACCCCTAATTCAGATGCATCAGTTTGGACAATTAATTTTTTAGAGTAACAGGGGCTTTTCAGGACAGGTGCAGAGCACATGGCCTGCTTAAGCTCCTCAAAAGCTTTCTGACAGCTAGCTGTCCACAATACCTTTTTAGGCATTTTCTTAGATGTGAGGTCATTAAGAGGGGCTGCTATGGAGCCATAGTTCTTTATGAATGTCCTGTAATACCCAGTGAGGCCTAAGAAGGCTCTCACCTGGGTCTGAGTTGTAGGGGGAACCCAATCTGTAATAGTTTGGATTTTCCCCTGAAGTGGTGCAATCTGTTCTCCACCTACCAGGTGTCCCAGATAAACCACTTTCCCCTGCCCTATCTGGCACTTTGAAGCCTTGATAGTGAGGCCTACCTTCTGCAGGGCCTCCAAAACTTTCCATAGGTGGACCAGGTGATCATCCCAGGTGGAGCTGAAGACAGCTATATCATCTAGATATGCTGCACTAAAAGCCTCCAACCCTTGCAGGACTGTATTCACCAACCTCTGAAAAGTGGCAGGTGCATTTTTCAACCCAAAAGGCATTACTGTGAATTGGTAGTGCCCTCCAATGGTTGAAAATGCAGTTTTTGCTTTAGCATCCTCTGATAACTTGATCTGCCAATACCCTGCAGTCAAATCAAAGGTGCTTAGATACTTGGCAGATGCCAGTGTATCTATTAGCTCATCTGCCCTGGTTATAGGGTGAGCATCAATTTTAGTTACCTGGTTGAGACCTCTGTAATCTACACAAAATCTCATTTCCTTCTTTCCATCTTTGGAATGAGGTTTTGGTACAAGTACCACAGGAGAGGCCCATGGACTTTCAGAGTGCTCAACCACTCCCAGTTCAAGCATTTTCTGAACCTCTTGTTTTATGCAGTCCCTGACATGGTCAGGCTGCCTATAGATCTTACTTTTGACAGGCAAGCTGTCTCCAGTATCTATAGTGTGCTCACACCACGAAGTGGTGCCTGGCACAGTAGAAAAGAGTTCAGAAAACTGACCCAGGAGATTTATGCAGTGGTCTTTCTGCTCAGCAGTAAGACAATCTGCCAGAACTACACCTTCCACCAGAGCATCTTGTTCTGTGGAAGAGAAAAGATCAGGGAGAGGGTCACTCTCTTCTTCCTGTCCTTCATCTGTTGGCATGAGCAGGGTGAGATCAGCCCTGTCATAGTAGGGTTTCAGGCGATTGACATGGAGCACCCTAAGGAGACTCCTGGCAGTGCCCAAGTCAACCAAGTAGGTGACTTCACCTTTTTCTCAACAATAATGTGGGGACCACTCCATTTGTCTTGGAGTGCTCTTGGGGCCACAGGCTCACACTTTCTGCCCTGGTTGGTACTGAATCAGAACAGCCTTCTGGTCATGCCATTGCTTTTGGAGCTCTTGGCTGGCCTGAAGGTTTTTACTGGCCTTTTTCATGTACTCAGCCATTCTAGATCGTAGGCCAAGTACATAGTCCACTATGTCTTGCTTAGGAGCTTTTAAAGGTTGTTCCCAACCCTCCTTCACAAGAGTTAGAGGACCTCTTACAGGGTGTCCAAATAGGAGTTCAAAGGGGCTGAAGCCCACTCCTTTTTGGGGTACCTCCCTGTAAGCAAAAAGGAGGCAAGGTAACAGGACATCCCATCTCCTCTGGAGTTTTTCAGGGAGTCCCATTATCATTCCTTTGAGAGTTTTATTAAACCTCTCAACCAGTCCATTTGTTTGTGGATGATAGGGTGTGGTGAACTTGTATGTCACACCACATTCCTTCCACATGGCCTTTCAGTATGTAGACATGAAGTTGCTACCCCTGTCTGATACCACCTCTTTTGGGAAGCCCACCCTGAAAAAGATTCCCAGGAGGACCTTTGCCACTGCAGGAGCTGTAGTGGTCCTTAGAGGAATTGCTTCAGGATATCTGGTGGCATGGTCCACTACCACCAAAATAAACCTATTGCCTGAAGCAGTAGGAGGGTCAAGGGGGCCAACTATGTCAACCCCTACCCTTTCAAAGGGGACCCCAACCACAGGTAGTGGAATAAGGGGAGCCTTTGGAGTGCCACCTGTTTTGCCACTGGCTTGACAGGTTTCACAGGACGTACAAAATTCCTTTGTGTCCTCTGACATTCTAGGCCAATGAAACAAGGGGATAAGCCTGTCCCAAGTTTTCATTTGTCCTAAATGTCCAGCCAAGGGAATGTCGTGGGCTAGAGTTAGGAGGAACTCTCTGTATTGCTGTGGAATCACTAATCTCCTGGCTGCTCCAGGTTCTGGATCCCTTGCTTCAGTATACAAGAGATTGTCCTCCCAGTAAACTCTGTGAGAGTAACTGACATCCCCATTTTGCTGTTTGACAGCTTGCTGTCTTGAACCCTCTAGTGTGGGACAGGTATGCTGTGCTACACTCAGCTCCTCCCTGGCAGGCCCCCCTCCACCCAAAAGCTCAGCAGTGTCTGCTTCCAGCTCCTCTGGTGAAGGTTCTGCACAGGGTGGAAATTCTTCTTCCTCAGAAGTTAAATCCACTGTAGAGGGAGGGATAGTAGGTAGTGTTTTACCTTTACTAACCCTAGCTTTAGGGAGCACTTGGTCCATTGTTCCAGGATCCAAGTCACCCTGTCCTTTTTGCTTTTTGTCCTGAGCCCTTGTTAAAGCAAAAATGTGCCCAGGAATGCCCAGCATTGCTGCATGAGCCTCCAACTCCACTTCTGACCAGGCTGATGTCTCTAAATTGTTCCCTAGTAGATAGTCTACAGGTAAATCTAAGGCAACCACAACTTTCTTTGGACCAGTAACCCCCCCCCCCCCCCAGTTGAGATTCACAACAGCCATGGGGTGGCTAAGTGTGTTGTTATGAGCATCAGTCACTTGGTACTGGTGACCAAGTAGGTGTTGTTCAGGGTGGACCAGTTTCTCTATTACCATGGTAACACTGGCACCTGTGTCCCTGTAGGCCTGAACCTCAACACCATTTATTAGGGGAAGTTGCTTGTACTTATCCATATTAAGGGGACAAGCAACCAAGGTGTCCAAATCAATGGCACCTTCAGAGACTAACACAGCCTCTGTGGTCTCCCTAACAAGACCAACCCCAACTAAATTACCAAAAGTGAGCCCAGCTACTCCCTTGGTTTGGCTATTAGTAGGTTTGCTCCCACCACCACTGCTATTACTAGGGGCACTAGGTGTAGCAGCAGGGGTTGTGGTGGTGGGAGGCTTGGTGCTTTTCTTTGGACAACTGGCATCAGTTGTCCAATGGCCTTTTACTTTACATAAATAGCACCATGGTTTCTTTACTTGATTTGAAGAGGATTTGGGCCCACCACCCCCACCAGAGTGTTTTTTGTGGGCCTGATGAAGACTCATTTTTAGATTTGTCCCCACCCTTGTCAGAAGACTTACCATCCTTCTTCTTGCCATCCTTGTCACCCCCTGTATGAACTTTTCTGTTCACCCTTGTTCTGACCCATTTGTCTGCCTTCTTTCCCAATTCTTGGGGAGAGGTCAGATCTGAGTCCACTAGGTACTGGTGCAACAAATCAGACTCACAATTATTAAGAATATGCTCTCTCAGGATTAAGTTATACAGGCATTCATAGTCAGAAACTTTACTGCCATGTAACCACCCCTCCAAGGCCTTCACTGAATGGTCAACAAAGTTTACCCAGTCTTGTGAGGACTCCTTTTTGGTTTCTCTGAACTTGATCCTGTACTGTTCAGTGGTTAAGCCATAACCATCTAGGAGTGCATTCTTAAGAACTGTAAAATTATTGGCATCACTTTCCATAACAGTAAGGAGCCTATCCCTTTCCACTGAAAGATAGCCATAGGATAGCAGCCCACTGCTTTTGAGGGACCCCTTGTACAACACAGGCCCTCTCAAGTGCAGCAAACCACTTGTTAATGTCACCCCCCTCCTTGTAAGGGGGAACTATCTTGTGCAGATTCCTAGAATCATGCTCTTTTACAGGATTACTATCTGTAATACTGCTGCTGCCACCATGGGGTCCAAACCCCAACCTCTGCCTTTCTTTTTCTAAGTCAAATGCTTCCCTGTCTAGATCCAGCTGTTGCTTTTTCAGCTTCAGCCTGGACTCTTCCACTCTCAATCTATTGAGTTCCCTTTCTAACACTCTGTCATCAGGGTGGGTGGGTTGGGCATGCTTAGACACAGAAGAATGGTGTGAATGGACAGAGGGAGACCTGTCCCTAACAGATGGCACTCTAACAACCTGGCCTAAAGGAGTGATATCCCTACTGTGATGAGAGCTCACATTAGTACCAGCCATTCTAGGTGGCCTGCTAAGGGGCAGGTTGGGAAGATTCTCATATAACACTTTAGCTGGGGCTACCCCAGAATCAGAGTGTGAACCATCAGCTAATCTGTCACCTGATGTGCCAGCTAAGGCCTTCTCATTTTCTATGAGCATATTAACTAACAATTCTCTAGAGGGATTCTTCCCTACCCCTTAACCTCTATCAATGCAGAGACTCCTTACACCTTTCCAGTTAAGGTGGTCATAAGCTGTGCTGGCCAGATCCAGAGATTGACCTGTACCAGACATGATAGAAAAGGGTTTAAGGGACAGAAAAATAAATAAAAAGTTTCAGAACTTTTTAAGGAACAGAAAAAAAACTTTTTCAACTTTTTAGAAACTTTTTGAAAGTTTTAGAGGTACTTTTCAGCACTTAGCAATAAAGTAAGAGAAGAAAAGCAAAACTTTTTGGTTAGGTGTACATACACTGAACTTGTTTTGTATATTTTTCTCTTATGAAAAGTAAAAAATTACAAAGTGGTAAGTAGTTGCAAGTATTTATCCCACCACTGCACAACCAATGTAGGAGGCTGGCCTGATTTGTAGTGGTACCAAGGGGTACTTACACTCTGCACCAGGTCCAGTTATCTCTTATTAGTGTAGAAGAGGTGTCTAGAAGCTTAGGCTGATAGAAAAGGTAGCTTAGCAGAGCAGCTTAGGCTGAACTAGGAGACGTGTAAAGCACCTACTATACCACTGGTGTCAAATGCACAATATCATAAGAAAACACAATACACAGATATACTAAAAATAAAGGTACTTTGGCCCATATTTATACTTTTTGACGCTAAACTGCGCTAACGCAGTTTAGCGTCAAAAAGTTTTGCGCAGTCTAACGCCATTCTGAAGCGCCATGCGGGCGCCGTATTTATGGAATGGCGTTAGACGGCGCAATCAGACCGGCGCTGCCTGGTTTGCGTGGGAAAAAACCACGTAGACCAGACAGCGCCGGCGTAGGGGGAAAATGGCGCATGGGCGTCTTAAAATGGGGCAAGTCAGGTTACGTCGAAAAAATCGTCTTAACCCGACTTGCGCCATTTATTTTCGACGCCCATCCCCCATCAACATGACTCCTATCATTGTAAAGATAGGAGTCATGCCCCCTTGCCCAATGGCCATGCCCAGGGGACTTCTGTCCCCTGGGCATGGTCATTGGGCATAGTGGCATGTAGGGGGGCACAAATAAGGCCCCCCTATGCCACCAAAAAAAAATATAAAAAATAAAAAATTATACTTACCTGAACTTACCTGAATGTCCCTGGGGTGGGTCCCTCCATCCTTGGGGGTCCTCCTGGGGTGGGCAAGGGTGGCAGGGGGGGTCCCTGGGGGCATGGGAGGGCACCTGTGGGCTCATTTTGAGCCCACAGGCCCCTTAACGCCTGCCCTGAGCAGGCGTTAAAAAGTGGCGCAAATGCGCCGTTTTTAGCCACGCCAACTCCCGGGCGTCTCTTTTGCCCGGGAGTATAAATACCACGTAAAGGCCTGGGAGTCATTTTTTAGACGGGAACGCCTCCCTTGCATATCATTAACGCAAGGAAGGGGTTCACGCTAAAAAATGACGCACATTCCGGGAACTTTGGCGCTATTCGCCTCTAACGCCATAGTATAAATATGGCGTTAGTTGGCGTTAGTTTTGCGTCGAAATTGCGTCAAAAAAAACGACGCAATTTCGGCGCAAACGGAGTATAAATATGGCCCTTTATTTTTATGACAATATGCCAAAAGTATCTCAGTGAGTACCCTCAGTATGAGGATAACAAATATACACAAGATATATGTACACAATACCAAAATTATGCTGTAATAGCAATAGAAAGCAATGCAAGCAATGTACAGTCACAGTAGATTGCAATGAGAGCACATAGGTATAGGGGCAACACAAACCATATACTCCAAAAGTGGAATGCGAATAACGTATGGACCCCAAACCTATGTGAGCTTGTAGAGGGTCGCTGGGACTGTAAGAAAACAGTGAGGGTTAGAAAAATAGCCCACCCCAAGACCCTGAAAAGTGGGTGCAAAGTGCACCTAAGTTCCCCAGAGAGCACAGAAGTCGTGATAGGGGAATTCTGCAAGGAAGACCAACACCAGAAATGCAACAACGATGGATTTCCAGACGAGACAACCTGTGGAACAAGGGGACCAAGTCCAAGAGTCACACTCAAGTCGTGAGTGGGCAGATGCCCACAAAATGACAGCTGAGGGTGCAAAGAAGCTGCCACTGGATGGTAGAAGCTGTGGATTCTGCAAGAACGAAGAGGACTAGGAACTTCCCCTTTGGAGGATTGATGTCCCATGTCGTGAAGAAGCTTGCAGAGGTGTTTCTGTGCAGAAAGACTGCAAACAAGCCTTGCTAGCTGCAAGGGTTGCGGTTAGGGTTTTTTGATGCTGCTGTGGCCCAGGAGGGACCAGGATGTCACCAATTGAATGAGGAGACAGAGGGGGCGCCCAGCAAGACAAGAAGCCCACTCAGAAGCAAGCAGCACCTGCAGAAGTACCGGAACTGGCACTACAAAGAAGAGTGAACTGGAGCTCACCCGAAGTTACAAAAGAAGGTCTCACGACGCCGGAGGACAACTCAGGAGGTCGTGCACTGCAGGTTAGAGTGTTGGGGACCCAGGCTTGGCTGTGCACAAAGGAAATCCTGGAAGAGTGCACAGGAGCCGGAGCAGCTGCAAATCATGAGGTAACCCAGCAATGCAGTCTAGCGTGGGGAGGCAAGGACTTACCTCCACCAAACTTGGACTGAAGAGTCACTGGACTGTGGGAGTCACTTGGACAGAGTTGCTGAGTTCCAGGGACCACGCTCGTCATGCTGAGAGGGGACCCAGAGTACCGGTGATGCAGTCTTTTGGTGCCTGCGGTGGCAGGGGGAAGATTCCGTCGACCCACGGGAGATTTCTTTGGAGCTTCTAGTGCAGAGAGGAGGCAGACTACCCCCACAGCATGCACCACCAGGAAAACAGTCGAGAAGGCCGCAGGATCAGCAATACAAGGTTGCAGTAGTCGTCTTTGCTACTTTGTTGCGGTTTTGCAGGCGTCCAGAGCAGTCAGCGGTCGATTCCTTGGCAGAAGGTGAAGAGAGAGAGATGCAGAGGAACTCTGATGAGCTCTTGCATTCGTTATCTAAAGAATTCCCCAAAGCAGAGACCCTAAATAGCCAGAAAAGGAGGCTTGGCTACTTAGGAAGGAGGATAGGCTAGCAACACAGGTAAGAGCCTATCAGAAGGAGTCTCTGACATCACCTGCTGGCACTGGCCACTCAGAGCAGTCCAGTGTGCCAGCAGCACCTCTGTTTCCAAGATGGCAGAGGTCTGGAGCACACTGGAGGAGCTCTGGGCACCTCCCAGGGGAGGTGCAGGACAGGGGAGTGGTCACTCCCCTTTCCTTTGTCCAGTTTCGTGCCAGAGCAGGGCTGGGGGATCCCTGAACCAGTGTAGACTGGCTTATGCAGAGATGGGCTCCATCTGTGCCCATCAAAGCATTTCCAGAGGTTGGGGGAGGCTACTCCTCCCCAGCCCTGACACCTTTTTCCAAAGGGAGAGGGTGTAACACCCCCTCTCTGAGGAAGTCCTTTGTTCTGCCTTCCTGGGCCAAGCCTGGCTGGACCCCAGGAGGGCAGAAACCTGTCTGAGGGGTTGGCAGCAGCAGCAGCTCCAGTGAAACCCCGGGAAAGGTAATTTGGCAGTACCCGGGTCTGTGCTAGAGACTCAGGGGATCATTGGGGTGACAATTCCATGATCTTAGACATGTTACATGGCCATGTTCGGAGTTACCATTGTGACGCTATACATATGTAGTGACATATGTATAGTGCACGCGTGTAATGGTGTCCCCGCACTCACAAAGTCCGGGGAATTTGCCCTGAACAATGTGGGGGCACCTTGGCTAGTGCCAGGGTGCCCACACACTAAGTAACTTAGCACCCAACCTTTACCAGGTAAAGGTTAGACATATAGGTGACTTATAAGTTACATAAGTGCAGTGGTAAATGGCTGTGAAATAACGTGGACGTTATTTCACTCAGGCTGCAATGGCAGGCCTGTGTAAGAATTGTCAGAGCTCCCTATGGGTGGCAAAAGAAATGCTGCAGCCCATAGGGATCTCCTGGAACCCCAATACCCTGGGTACCTCAGTACCATATACTAGGGAATTATAAGGGTGTTCCAGTATGCCAATGTGAATTGGTGAAATTGGTCACTAGCCTGTTAGTGACAATTTGTAAAGAGAGAGCATAACCACTGAGGTTCTGGTTAGCAGAGTCTCAGTGAGACAGTAAGTCATCACACAGGTAACACATACAGGGCACACTTATGAGCACTGTGGCTCTGGCTGGCAGGGTCCCAGTGACACATACAACTAAAACAACATATATACAATGAAATATGGGGGTAACATGCCAGGCAAGATGGTACTTTCCTACAAAAAGAAGCCATGGTGTCCAAAGGGAAGCCAGTGGCAGGTGGTCCCCCACGTACATGTTATGCATGTGACCAGGTGGGTCATGTGAGGGGGGACCCCAAAAGTACACCGGCACCCACTGGTGCACCGTCCCAGGGTTTGGTCAGTGTAGCACTTGGGGAGGAGTTGGTTTCAGGTGGGTGGGAACCAGCAGAAATGACCCTTGTCTCACTAGGGGACAGTAAGATGGTCCAGAGAAACCTAGTGCCTGATAACACTAAGAAGTACAGGCGATGGGTGACCATCAATGGACAGAGGGTGGAGGCTCTGAGAGACACAGGAGCCAGTGTGACTACAGTGAGGAGTCACCTGGTGTCTGAAGAGCAGATTGATCCCCGGGTACTTCACCAAGTAGTTGCGGTAGACAACTCTGAGCGCCTCTGCAGGGTGGCGCAGGTTCCCTTTGAATGGGGGGGGGGGTCTCAGGTTCCTGGAAAGTAGCTGTGAGTCCAACCATGCCTGTTGATTGTTTGCTAGGCAACGACCTGGAGGATTCCCCTTGGAAGGAGGTGGAACATAGGTCTCACTTGGAGATGTTGGGTCTGCCTGGGTGGGTATGCGTATCCACCCGGTCTATGGCAGCCAATCAGGGTAGTCAAGAGCCCCTGGAGCCTGAAACAGTGGCCCAGGGGACCGCCAAGAAGAGGAAGGACAGGGGGCGCGGGAAACCGGCCCCTGAAGTTCCCACAGTCCGGGAGGAGGCAGAGCCTGAGGGTGATGCCCCGGAGCCTACAGGGGAACAGGTGGCTGAACTGGGGGAGGTCCCTGAGCTGTCGCAGTGGCAGCAGGAAGGGGGGCCCACCAGGGAAGCATTCTGTGCAGCACAGAGGTCATGCCCTACTTTGCAGGGTTTGCGGCAGAGGGCGGCAGACCAGGCGGCTGGCAAGGAGCCAGGATCACACCTGATTTATTGGGAGTATGACCTCCCGTATAGCGAGCCTAAGGTTCCTGAGCCTGGGTCAGCCCGTGTGTTGGTGGTACCCCAGTGCTTCAGGGCCTTCCTACTGGGGTTGGCTCATGATGTGCCTTTAGCTGGACATTTGGGGCAGGACAAGACCTTTGAGAGGCTTGTAACCCACTTTTACTGGCCCCTAATGCGCAGGCACTCAGATGCACATTGCAGGTCTTGTCAGACTTGTCAGGCAAGTGGCAAGAGTGGGAGGAAATGTAAAGTTCCCCTCCAACCTTTGCCTGTTGTCAATACTCCCTTTGAACGGGTAGGAATTGACATTGTGGGGCCTCTGGATCCCAAGACAGCCCTGGGCAACAGGTTCATCCTGGTCTTGGTGGACCATGCCACCCTGTACCCAGAAGCCATTCCTCTAAGGACGGTCACTGCCCCGCGGTGGGACGTGCCTTGATGGGAGTTTTTACCCGCATGGGGTTCCCCAAGGAAGTGGTATCTGATAGAGGTACAAACTTCATATCTACTTATTTGAAGTCTATGTGGAAGGTGTGTGGGGTAACCTACAAGTTCACCACCTCTTACCACCCCCAAAGTAATGGTCTGGTTGAGAGATTCAACCGCACCTTGAAAGGCATGATTCAGGGCCTGTCAGAGCCCTTGAGGTGTAAGTGGGACGTCCTCTTGCCATGCCTTTTGTTTGTTTACAAGGAGGTGCCTCAAAAGGGACTTGGCTTTAGCCCCTTTGAGCTCATCTATGGCCACCCTGTGAGGGGACCGCTCAGTCTGGTGAAGGAGGCTTTGGAGAAAGCTCCTAGTAAACCACCCCAGGATGTATTTAGCTACATGCTGGCACTAAGAAACCAGACTGCCCGCTTCAGGAGTCTCGCTCAGGAGAACCTGGAAGCAAGCCAGGAGGATATGAAACGTGGTACGACCAGAATGCCACTCTGGTTGAGTTTCAACCTGGACAAAAAGTGTGGGTCATGACACCAGTGGAGCCTAGGGCTCTCCAAGATAAGTGGACTGGGCCTTTTGAGGTGGTGGAAAGAAAGAGCGAGGTCACCTATCTGGTAGACTTACAATCCCCCAGGAACCCTTTGAGGGTCCTACATGTCAACCGCCTCAAACCACACTTTGAGCGAACTAAGCTATCCATGCTCCTAGCGACAGATGACGGGGTGGAGGAAGAGAGTGAGCCTCTTCCTGACCTCCTGTCTGTAGGAGAGAAAGATGGGTCTGTGGAGGGAGTGATCCTCTCCCCCTCCTTGACTGAGGAACAGCAGAGGGACTGTCGCCACGTGTTGGGACAGTTCGCCTCGCTGTTTTCCCTGATCCCAGGAGTCACACACCTGTGCACACATGATGTGGACACTGGGGACAGTACACCTGTTAAACATAGGGTTTACAGGGTGACTGACAGGGTCAGAGCTTGCATTAAGGAGGAAGTCTCCAAAATGTTAACCCTAGGGGTTATTGAGCACTCCAGCAGTCCTTGGGCCAGCCCAGTGGTATTGGTCCCAAAGGCTGCTGCTCCTGGTGCCTCTCCGGAACTTAGGTTCTGTGTGGACTACCAGGGTCTCAATGCCGTCATCAAGACTGACGCACACCCCATCCCCCGAGCTGATGAGCTCATTGATCGGTTAGGAGCTGCCAAGTACCTCAGTACGTTTGTTTTGACATCTGGGTACTGGCAGATTGCCTTAACTGAGGGGGCAAAGGAGAGGTCAGCATTCTCTACCCCAGATGGGCACTTCCAATTCAACGTGATGCCCTTTGGGATGAAGAATGCCCCTGCCACCTTTCAGAGGTTGGTCAACCAGGTGTTGGCAGGACTGGATGAGTTCAGTGCCGCCTACCTGGATGACATTGCGGTGTTTAGTTCCACATGGGAGGAACACCTGCAACACCTCTGGAGAGTGTTAGAGGCCCTGCAGAAGGCAGGCCTCACTCTTAAGGTGAGCAAGTGCCAAATAGGGCAGGGTTCTGTGGTGTACTTAGGACACCAGGTGGGGAGTGGCCAGGTGGCACCCCTACAGCCTAAGATTGACACGATTCTGGCTTGGGAGCCTCCCAAGACCCAGACTGAAGTGAGAGCCTTTTTTGGTCTCACAGGATATTACCAGAGATTTGTTAAGGGATATTGTACCATTGTTACCCCCTTAACTGAGTTGACTTCTAAGAAGCAATCCAAGAAAGTGATCTGGACAGAGGCTTGTCAGAACGCTTTTGATGCCCTGAAGGCTGCCATGTGCACAGCACCTGTGCTGCAGGCACCTGACTACTCCAAGGAGTTTGTTGTGCAAACAGACGCCTCAGAGCATGGTATTGGAGCAGTACTCCCACAGCTTAATGAAGAGGGCCTAGATCAACCCGTAGCCTTCATTAGCAGGAGGTTACTACCCAGGGAACGTAGGTGGAGTGCCATAGAACGTGAAGCGTTTGCTGTGATCTGGGCACTGAAGAAGCTGAGACTCTACTTGTTTGGGACTCACTTCCGAGTTCAGACCGACCACAGGCCCCTCAGATGGTTAATGCAGATGAGGGGTGAGAATCCAAAACTGTTGAGGTGGTCCATTTCCCTACAGGGGATGGACTTTATGGTGGAACACCGTCCTGATACAGAGCACGCCAATGCTGATGGTCTGTGCAGGTTCTTCTGACTTAGTGATGAGAACTCCTATGAGGTTGGGTAGTTGCTCCCCACTTTTAGCTGGGGGGACACGTGTTAGACTTTTTATCCTTGGTGTGGTCTCCCTTAACTTTTTGCCTCTGTTCCCCAGGTTGTTGATGTGTGCGGGACTCTGATTTTACTGTTTTTGTTACTCTGGGCACCTTACCACTGCTAACCAGTGCTAAAGTGCAAGTGCTCCTGTTTAAAATGTGTACGTAATTGGTTCTCCATGATTGGCATATTTGTTTTACTGTTAAGTCCCTAGTAAAGTGCACTAGAGGTGCCAAGGGCCTGTAAATCAAATGTTACTAGTGGGCCTGCAGCACTGATTGTGCCACCAACACAAGTAACCCTGTAATCATGTCTCAGACCTGCCACTGCAGTGTCTGTGTGTGTATTTTTACACTGTAAATTCGACTTGGCAAGTGTACCCACTTGCCAGGCCTAAACCTTCCCTTTTCTTACATGTAAGGAACCCCTAAGGTAGGCCCTAGGTAGCCCCAAGGGCAGGGTGCAGTGTATGGATAAGGTAGGACATATAGTAATGTGGTTTATATGTCCTGACATTGAAATACTGCCAACTTCGTTTTTCACTGTTGCAAGGCCTGTCTCTCTCATAGAATAATATGGGGGCTACCTTTAAATATGATTAAAGTGTAGATTCCCCTAGAGAGTAGATGGACATGTGGAGTTTGGTGTCCCTGAACTCACAATTTAAAAATACATCTTTTAGTAAAGTTGATTTTAAGATTGTGCGTTTGAAAATGCCACTTTTAGAAAGTGAGCATTTTCTTGCTTAAACCATTCTGTGACTCTGCCGTGTTTGTGGATTCCCTGTCTGGGTCATTTTGACAGTTGGCTTGTTTTTCACCTCACACTAGACAGTGACACAAAGGGAGCTGGGGTGTAACCTGCATTTCCTGATTAGCCATCTCTGCTAGGAGGGAGGGGTGGAGTGGTCACTCTCATCTGAAAGGACTGTGCTTGCCTCTGACAATGCAGGCTCCAACCCCCTGGTGTGTGTCTGAGGCCTTGCCTGTGCAAGGCAGGATTTCACAAGTAGGTGTGAGTCCCCTTTGAAGAAAGGTGACTTCAAAGACTAAAATGGGTATAAGAAGGGCACCCAAATCTACAGACTTTAGAAACACTTCTGGAACCAAGAGGAACCTCTGCCTGGAGAAGAGCTGATAGCTGAGGAAGAAGTGCTGCCCTGCCTGTGACTGTGCTTTGTGGAGCTTTCCTGCAGTGCTGCTTCTGCCAGAGTAAGAGGGCAAAGACTGTACTTTGTGTGCCTTCCATCTTGTGAAGAAATCTCCAAGGGCTTGAGTTAGAGCTTGCCTCCTGTTGTTTGAAGTCTCAGGGACAGCAAAGACTTCTCTCTGCCAGCACCTGGAGTCTCTGGAAAGACTCCTGCTCTGACAAGTGGTGCCCTATCCAGTCCCTGGGCCCTTGAAAGGAAAACTGGTGGAAACCCAAGGAAATCGACTTCGGACGACTCCGGACCGACGCCGCTGCTGAATCCGGTGACGCCGCCTGCACCCGACGCCGTGACCTTCGCTGGAACGCGACGCTCTTCGCAGGCCCAATGCCGCTGCAGCCCCGCTGAAGTCCGCGACTCCGTGGAAGTCGCCGCACCACGTCGTGACCGACACCACTCGAATTGCACGGATTCGACGTTTCGCACAGACGCCGCGATCCCCGACTTCGCGCATCGGCTTGTTTTCACTCTTCACCAAAGGTACTGTACTTGAGGGTCTACACGACTCCGTGTCCGGCGCCGCTGGTGTCGGCTTGTTGGGAACGACTCCGTCACGACGCCGTGTTAACATCTCATCGAAGCATTTTTGTTTCTAAGCGCTATTTTTGAGTTTAATCTCTAAAAATTCGTAACTTGACTTGTGTATGTCGGATTTTTGTCGTTTTGGTCTTGTTTTGTTTAGATAAATATGTCCTATTTTTCTAAACTGGTGTTGTGTCATTTTGTAGTGTTTTCATTAAGTTACTGTGTGTGTTGGTACAAATACTTTACACCTAGCGCTCTGAAGTTAAGCCTACTGCTCTGCCAAGCTACCAAGGGGGTAAGCAGGGGTTAGCTGAGGGTGATTCTCTTTTACCCTGACTAGAGTGAGGGTCCTTGCTTGAACAGGGGGTAACCTGACTGTCAACCAAAGACCCCATTTCTAACAGACTAGAGCTGTTTGACATAGGTATGTTGCCATTATAATTGAAAGAGCATTTTGTCACTGCAATTGATAATACACTATTTCGAAATCACAGACAGACTCCAGATTGTTTTGTGATTTAAGTGTGTTTATTTTAGTGCTCAATATTGGAGGGGGTAGTGAAATGGTGAGGGGTGATGGCGGAGGAATGTCCATGGCAGAGTCCAGTCTATTAGTCTCACAGGTGCATTGCCCAAATGGGCATAGGAAGTGGAGCTGGGGCAGTTTAAGTATGGACAGGGTGACAAAGTGGGACAGTAGGATGACAATCAGGGTAGTCTAATTTCTTGGCGGGGGTCTTGGCATTGTGCTCTGTCTTTGTCCTGGATCTCAGGGACCGTTTGCGGGGTGGTTCTCCCTCTGCAGGGGGTGGGGTGCTGGTGTGGTGGTCCTGTGGTAGGGAGTCCTGTCCACTAGTGCCGGCGGAGGTGGTGGGCAGTTCATCGTTCATGCTATTGTCAGGGGCCCCTTGTAGTGCCACCGTGTCCCTCCTGGTGTTGAGTACTTCCTTCAGCACCCCTACGATGGTGCCCAGGGTGGAGCTGATGGTTCTGAGTTCCTCCCTGAAGCCCATATACTGTTCCTCCTGCAGGCGCTGGGTCTCCTGAAACTTGGCCAGTACCGTTGCGATTGTCTCCTGGGAGTGGTGGTAGGCTCCCATGATGGAGGAGAGGGCCTCGTGGAGAGTGGGTTCCCTTGGCCTGTCCGTCCCCTGTCGCACAGCAGCCCTCCCAGTTCCCCTGTGTTCCTGGGCCTCCGTCCCCTGGACCTTGTGCCCACTACCACTGCCCCCAGGTCGCTGTTGTTGTTGGGGTGGTGGGTTATCCTGGGTTCCCTGTAGTGGTGGACACACAGCTGATTGACGTGTCCTGGGAATGGAGGTATGGGCCCGCTGGGTGGGTGCTGTGCTTGTATTTCCAGAGGGGGGAAGGTCTGTGGTGGCCTGTGACTGGGTGAGGGGAACCTACTGTCCCGAGGTCCCCGATGGGCCGGGTTGGTCATCTAGATCCAGTTGCACAGAGGTGCTGTCATCACTGTGGGCCTCTTCTGTTGGTGGTGTGGACATGTGTGGACCCTCCTGTCCAGTGACGTTGGGTAGGGGTCCTGCAGGGGTATAAAAGGATGGTTATTACATCTGTGTGTGTCATGGTGTGCAATGGGTGGGTGACCGTGTACCCCAGTGCTTGCCTTCCTGTGTGGGACCTTGTGTGATGATGGTTTAGGGGGTTGCATGGGTATGTGCAGTGGCCATGCTTTAGTGATGGGTGTCCATGCTTTGTTGTTGCATGCAGGGCTTGGTGTTGGGATGGGTGGTTTGTGATGTTGGGACATATGTGAGGAGTTAGAGTGCTGGGGGTGAAGGTGGGAGTATGTGATACATGCAGGTAGGGTGGGGGATGTAATAATTAAGATTTGTCTTACCAGAGTCCATTCCTCCACCTACTCCTGCGAGGCCCTCAGGATGCAGAATCGCCAAGACCTGCTCCTCCCATGTTGTTAGTTGTGGGGGAGGAGGTGGGGGTCCGCCGCCAGTCCGCTGAACCGCCTGGTGTTGTCTTGAGACCACAGAGCGCACCTTCGCCCGTAGGTCGTTCCACCTCTTCCTGATGTCCTCCCGATTTCTTGGGTGCTGTCCCACTGCGTTGACCCTGTCCACTATTCTTCGCCATAGCTCCATCTTCCTTGCAATTGAGGTGTGCTGCACCTGTGCTCCGAATAGCTGTGGCTCTACCCGGATGATTTCCTCCACAATGACCCTGAGCTCCTCCTCCGAGAACCTGGGGTGTCTTTGCCGTGCTATGGGGTGGTGTAGGTGATGTGTGGGGTGGAGTGTGTGGTGATATGTAGTGGTGTGTTGTGTGAGGTGTGTGGAAGTTCTGTGGGTGATGGTGTTGTGTGCCTGTGGATGCTGTTGTTCTTGCTGGTGGTGTCTCTCTCTGGCCTTCTTTCGGAATTTTGGGTCATGGGGGTGTGTGGGTGATGTAGGTGTGTGTTTTATATTGTAATGGGTGTGTGGGAGTGGTGTGTGTATGTGTATCAGGTGTGTGTATTTCGAATTGTCCGATGTGGTAGTGTTTTGTAAGAGTGTGTGTATTTTGAGCACGGCGGTGTGTACCACCAATGGATTACCGCGGTTGAAAGACTGCCGCGTGGATTCATGTGTCGTGATAGTGTGGGCGTATTTCTGTTGGCGTGACGGTGGAGGTTTTGTTTTCGCCAGTTTCTCACTGACCTTTGGTGTGGCGGACTTGTGTGGGTGTCTGAATTTTGGCGGATTCCGAAATGTGGGTCATAATAGCTGTGGCGGAATTCCGCGGCCGCGGCGGTGTGTTGGTGGTCTTCTGCACGGCGGTAAGCGGCTTTTACCACCGATGTTGTAATGACTGCCTATGTCCTGTCCCCACACAAAGGGGTGCATACCTCTCTGTAATGATTCTGGACAAAAGCATGAAGGGTGGGCCTCTGTTTACTTCAAATGCCCTTCGTTGAAGTCTCTTCCACTTCCAAGGCACAACTGGTTGCAAGTACTGGACTTCTGACTCCACCATTTCTTCTTTCTACTTTTGGACCTGTGTATGCTTTCCCAGGAAGAAAGACTGCTGTGATGCTGAAAGGAATGCCACTCTGCTGGACTTCTATTCTGCTGGACTTCTGCTTGATTTGCTGGCCTGCTGCCTGCTTCCCTCTTGCCTGGGAGTGAGAAGGACTGGACCTCCATCTCTCCACCCCAGAACACAGGTGACTGATCTCCCATTTTCTGAAGTCTCAGGGACATAAAAAACATGTAACTTACCTTCATCTGCACCTGGACTCTGCCATTTGTGAGTATGCCCTGCCAATTGGTGCCTCCCCAGACCTGGACTTATGCATGTGAGGCCTAAAGTGCTTCTTCAGTAAACCCATGCATCCTCATTGGCTCTGGTGCATCTTCGCTGTTGTAGGGGATTGGAACTGGCACACCTTCACCTTTGCGTGGATCAGAACCGGGGCATCCTCGTCACTGTGTTGAGCAGATCTGGCACATTGCCTTCAGAACCAGCACATCACCCTCATATTTGACACATCCATTGCTATAGGAGCAGAGCCAATGCTTCACATTTGGGACAAGTGTATCAGTCTGGGAACTGAAGTACTGCCAATTTTGCATGGAGAAAACAGAAAATCTCCTTCTGTTGCAGGATTGCAACTGACGCATTGCTTCGGATGCAACTTGCATCTGCCTTGATATCAACAAAACCAGGATCAAGGTACTTTTGTTTATTGTACCTAAGTGGGTCCCTGTGAACAGCCCGTGCTCCATTGTGGTTGGCAGGAACTCTTGACTTTGTCTCAGGCTGGCACGACCAGATATCCCCGGTTGGTGCTTCATGCTTCTAAATACTTTTCCACAGTTTATTCTTTAAAAATGCATAGCTCAAATTCTACTTATTGAATTTTTATCATTTTGGCCTGGTTTTATTTATTAAATTAGGCTCTATGGTGGTCATTACAACTTCGGCGTTTTTTTCCAAGACTGCCGAAGCCACTGCCACCAACAGACCACGAGTGCTGGCGGTCTGAAGACTGCCATATTTTGATTTATGAAGGATTTATGCCCGTTTACAGATGGAAATCCGTCCCCATCGGCCTGGCAGATGGAGGAAAAGAGTCAGGTCCACCACCAGCACCACCCCACCAAGAAGACTCCGCCCACCATATTACTATACGAAATACGGCATGGTGGAGTCCTGTCGGCAGTGTGGTGCTGGTGGTAGAAAACACCAGGACCGATCCCTTCCGGACAACCACCTCACTGGAAAAGGTAAGTTGATCGTCCGAAAGGAGGGGGGAGGTTGGGTGCATGAGGGGGTCTCGGTGCATGTATGTGTGCGAATGGGAGTGTCTGGGTGCATGTATGTTTGCGAATGGGGGTGTCTGGGTGCTTGTATGTATGCGGACAGTGGTGTCTGGGTGCGTGAATGGATGAGCTGTCTGGGTGTGTGCATGAATGTGAAGGGGGGAGTGCGTGTGCATGAATGCGGAGAGGAGTGCGTGAATGGATGCAGTGGGGTGTGCATGAATGTGGACGAGGAAGTGAGTGTGCATGAATGCAGAGAGGGGGAGTGCATGCATGGATGTGGTGGGTGTGTGCATGATTGCGGAGGTGGGAGTGCATGTGCATGAATGCGGAGAGGGAAAGTGCGTGAATGGATGCGGTTGGGGTGTACATGACTGCAGACCGGGGTGCGTATGTGTGAGTGGGGTGTGTGTATGGTTGTGTGCGGTTGGGTGGGGAGGGTGTTTGCATGTGTGTGGAAATCGGGGTGAGGCTGTTTGTTTGTGCATGGAAGTGGGGGGAAGGGTGCGTGCATGTGTGTGGACATGAGGGTGGGGGTGCCGGCGACAGGAATGGAGATTCCTGTCCCTGGGTGTGTTACTTCCAGGGTTTTTGTGGTAGTGCGACCGCCATGGAAGACCTAGCGGTCTGCTGTGTCATGGTAATGCCGGTGGTCTCACGGCTGCTGCTGGGTCAGAGGTGCTCACCTACGGCCCAGTGGTGCGACCGCACTGGTGGTAGTGGTGGTGATGTGGCTGTGTTTGGGTCAGTTCACTGCCACAGTCGTTAGATGGCTGTCTTTGCTGCTGGACTGGTGGGGGACCGACTGCCACTGCCACAATGGCGGCCAAGTGACCGCCAAAAAGATAACGACCATCGATATTTTCAATCAGGTGTGGTAACTTTTTGTGTGATCTATTCACTGTTTTATTGTTTGAAGTGTTGCACAAGTACTTTACACATTGGCACTCACTTCCGTGTACAAAAAGTGTGGGGGTGACCAGGGCAAAAAGGAGGACTTTCCTACACTGCCCCCCCCAGATGAAAAGTGATTGGTACTAACCTACACCCTGGTAGTCTTCATCAGCTAAGTGGAAAAACCTGGAAAGGCCATCTGCATTGGCAGTCCCAGGTCTGTGTTCCACTGTGAAGTCCATCCCCTGTAGGAAAATGGACCACCTTAACAGTTTTGGGTTCTCCCCCCTCATTTGCATCAACCATCTGAGAGGTCTGTGGTCAGTTTGTACACGGAAGTGAGTGCCAAACAAGTATGGCCTCAACTTCTTCAGGGACCAGACCACAGCAAAGGCCTCCCTCTCAATGGCACTCCATCTTTTCTCTCTGGGGAGTAGTCGACTGCTGATGAAGGCAACTGGTTGATCTTGGCCCTCTTCGTTAACTTGTGCTAAAACTGCCCCAATCCCTTCCTCTGAAGCATCTGTTTGCAATATAAACTCCTTGCTATAGTCAGGGGCCAGTAACACTGGTGCTGAACACATAGCCTGTTTTAGGGTGTCAAAAGCTTTCTGACACTTTGGGGTCCAAATGATCCTCTTGGGCTGTTTCTTGGAGGTAAGCTCAGTCAGAGGGGCCACTATGGTCCCATAATTATGAACAAACCTCCTGTAGTACCCAGTCAGGCCAAGAAAGGCCCTGACCTGAGTCTGGGTTTTAGGAGCCTCCCAATCCAGGATAGTCTGGATCTTGGGCTGTACAAGGCCTCCACCAACAAGGTGGCCCAGGTACACAACTGAGCTTTGCCCTATCTGGCACTTGGTTGCCTTGATAGTCAGGCCTGCTTGAAGCAGGGCTTGAAGCACTTCCTTCAGGTGGACCAGGTGGTCCTCCCAGGTGGAACTAAATACAGCTATATCATCCAGATAAGCTGCAATGAAATATTCCAACCCAGACAGGACTCTATTCACCAACCGTTGGAAGGTGGCAGGAGCATTTTTCAGGCCAAAGGGCATCACCTTGGACTGAAAGTGGCCCTCTGGTGTGGAGAATGCTGACCTCTCCTTAGCTCCTGGACTTAAGGCAATCTGCCAGTATCCTGAGGTCAGATCAAATGTGCTCAGGAATTTGGCAGCCCCCAACCTATCAATGAGCTCATCAGCTCTAGGTATGGGGTGAGCATCACTCCTAGTGACTGCATTTAGACCTCTGTAGTCCACACAGAATCTCAATTCCTTCTTCCCACCTTGGGGATTAGGCTTGGGCACCAGTACCACTGGATTGGACCAAGGACTGTCAGAGGGCTCAATTACCTTGAGCTCCAACATCTTAGCCACTTCAGCTTTGATGTTGTCCTTGACCTGGTCAGACAGCCTGTACAGCTTGTTCTTAACAGGTAATCTGTCACCAGTGTCAATGTCATGAACACACTAATTGGTGAGTCCAGGGGTCAGGGAAAACAGACTAGCAAACTGCTCCAAAACTTGTCTGCAGTCTTTTTGTTGCTGGTCTGTCAACCTGGGAGAGAGTACCACTCTCTCCACTGACCCATCTTGTTCATTTGATGACAGCAGGTCTGGCAGAGGTTCACTCCCCTCCTCCTTCCCTTCATCAGTGACCATCAACATGGTCATGTCTGCCCTGTCCTGGTGGGGTTTCAACCGGTTAACATGCAGGATCCTATGAGGATTCCTGGGGGTGCCAAGGTCCACCAAGTAGGTGACCTCACCGTTTTTCTCCACAATTGGATAGGGCCCAGTCCATTTGGCCTGAAGTGCCCTAGGAGCCATGGGCTCCAAAACCCACACCAGCTGTCCTGGGTTATACTCAGGCATGCTAGCCTTTTGGTCATGCCAGGGCTTCATGAGCTCTTGGCTGGCCTCCAGGTTTCTGCTTACCTTCGTCATGTACTCAGCCATGTGTGACTGCAGGCCCAGCACATAATCCAACACATTCTCCTTGGACTCTTTGAGAGGCTTCTCCCAAGACTCTCTCACCAAGCACAATGGGCCTCTTACAGGGTGCCCAAACAGTAACTCGAAGGGGCTGAATCCAACCCCCTTCTGTGGCATCTCTCTGTAGCCAAACAGCAGGCATGGGAGGAGAACATTCCATCTCCTCCTGAGTTTGTCAGACAAACCCATGATCATTCCCTTCAGGGTCTTATTAAATCTTTCCACCAGACCATTGGTCTGTGGATATTAGGAGGTGGTGAACTTATAAGTAACACCACACTCATCCCACATGGCTTTCAGATAGGCAGACATAAAATGTGTACCCCTATCTGAGACCACCTCCTTTGGGAATCCTATTCTGGTGAACACACCAAGTAGGGCCCTAGTCACTGTGGGAGCAGTGACTGTCCGGAGGGTTATTGTCTCAGGGTGCCTGGTGGCATGCTCCACAACCACCAAAATGTACCTGTTACCTGAGGCAGTTAGTGGGTCTAGGGGACCAACAATGTCAATCCCCACCCTCTCAAAGAGAGTCCCAACCACTGGCTTGGCAGGTAACACAGGAGCTGCAAAACTTCTTGACTTTTTCTGACCAATAAAAATGGTTGACCAGCCTGTTCCAGGACTTGATCTGTCCCAAATGTCCAGCTAAGGGACTATCATGGCTTAAAGTAAGGAGGAATACTCTATACTTCTGGGGGACCACTACTCTCCTGGTTGCCCCTGGTTTGGGGTCCCTTGCCTCGGTGTAGAAAAGTCCATCCTCCCAGTAAACCTTGTGGGTCCCACTGGTATCCCCTTGTTCTTGCCTGGCAGCAGTCTGCCTTAGGCCCTCAAGAGTGGGACACTCTTTTTGTCCCTGGTACAACTCTTCTCTGGTGGGCCCACGTGCCCCTTACAGTTCTGCTAAGTCAGGCAGAGCTTGCAGTGGAAGTGGCCCTCCCTCAGAGGCCAAATCCTCCCCCTCAGGTTTGGATTCCTCCTGATCCTCTGTACTTGTAGGGGCTGGAAAACCAGACCCAGTGCCCTTTCTCTTCTTCTTGGAGGCTTGGCCCATTGTTCCAGGGTCCAAGTGTCCAGCACTTCCCTATTGTGCTGCCTGTGACCTGGTCACCGCACACACCCATTCAGGGAGGTCCAGCATCTGTGCATGGACCCTTCTCTCCACTTCTGACCATTCAGATGCTTCAAGATAATTTCCCAGCAGACACTCTACTGGGAGGGCAGGAGCTACAGCTACCTTCTTAGGGCCAGTCACACCTCCCTATTCCAGGCTCGCCATGGGATGGAGTTGGGTTCTGCTATCTGCATATGTTACTTAGTGGAAGACACCAGGTAAGACCTGTTCTGGAGAAACCAGCTTCTCTGTGCCCATTGTCACACTTGCTCCTGTATCTCTCAGAGCTTCCACCTCAGTCCCATTGACTTTAGGCCTCTGGGAGCTGGGAGGTAAGGTGTCCATAGTTGCAATGCGCACCCCATCCACGGATACTAAGGTGACCTCTGTGTACCCTGATCCCAGCCCTGGGCCAACTTCCACCCCCAACCCTACACTAGCAATCCCCTGGGTTTGCCCACCAGTGGGAGGCTTCTTGGAGCAGATGGCATCTCCTCTTTTGTGTCCAGGTTGATGACACTCAAAGCACTTGCCGGCCTTAGCAAGCTCCTGAAACTTTCCTGCTTTAACAGGATCATAATTCTTACCCTGATACCCTTTCCTCTTAGAAGTGGAATGGCTCGGGCTCCCCCAACCTGAGAAGTTTTTGGGGACTCTTGTGAGGACTCCTTGGGCTTTCTGTCATCTTTCCCTTGGTTCTTCCCCTGAGAAGAACCATGTCCTCCTTTTTTATGAACACCCCCTGGGGGTTTCTGGTTAACCCTTGTTCTTAACCAGTCATCTGCTGCCTCCCCCAGCTCTCTGGGTTTGGTCAATTTAGAGTCAACTAGATACTGGTGGAGCTTCTCTTGGACACGATTGGTTAGAAGGTGCTCCCTCATAATCAAATTGTACAGCCCCTCAAAGGTACTTACCTTGTTGCCCTGTATCCAGCCCTCTAGTGCTTTAACTGAGAGGTCCACAAAGTCCGCCCAGGACTGGGTGCTTGTCTTTTGGGTGTCCCTAAACTTGAGCCTATACTGCTCTGGGGTCAGACCAAACTTTTTAGTCAAGCATCTGTTCATACTGGGGTATGAATCTGCCTCCTCTCCCCTCAAGGTTAGGAGCCTATCCCTCCCAGAGTTTGGGACCAACTCCCACAGAAGTGAACCCCAGTACTGAGGCTTGACTCTCGTCATCTGGAGGGCCCTCTCAAAGGCCTCCAACCACTTGTCTATGTCATCCCCCTCTATATAGGCAGGAACCACCCCCTTGGGTAATACGGGGCAAAGACCTCCACCCACGGACACCTCAGCTTCTCTTTCGCTGCCACCATCTCTTTTCTCTTCCCTTGCCCACTTTTTCTTTTCTAGGACCAGCTTTTCTGCCTCCAAATCTATAAATGCTAGCTGGGCCTCCAGCTCTCTTTCCCTGAGGGACAGGTTCTCTCCTCCTGAAGGGACCCCCTTCCCCCAACTAGCTTTGGGTATGACCCTAGTAACTGTGTGCAGTGAGGACCTTTCTTCCTCCTCCTCACTTAGGCTCACATGCCCTCCCTCCCCTGAGTGGTTGGAGCTAGCATCCTCCCCTGCTTCTCCCTCCTCTGGAGCTTCCTCTGAGTCTACCTCTTGGGCCTCAGCCCATGCTGTCAGGGATTTGATCAGGACATGCTTTCTGAGGTCAGTGGTTGTAGGCAACCCTCTTTCAGTACACAACCCCCTAAGCTTGACTTCTGTCAGTGGGGGTAGGCTAGCCAGATCAAGCTCCATGGTTCCCTAGTTTTGTGTCAACAAAAACCTTTTGCAAAAACTGGAAACAAGAATTGAGAAAAATCACAAAAATTCAATAATTGAAATTCATCCAAATACAAAAATTAAAAGCAATTTTTGCTCTAGGACAATTTAAAGGATTTTTAATGTGTTTTACTTAAAACTGTAATGTGATACTGAACACAAGTACAGGATCCCACCACTGCGCACCAAAAATGTTGGAAAATGGGTTATTGGTAAGGGCAGGTAGGTACCTACACTATAGCAATAGGCCACTAACCTCCACTTAGGTCCAGTTAGGTCTCAGTAAATTATACCCAGCTCAACCCTTGGTAGCTTGGCAACGAGCGACAAGGCTTAACTTAGGAGACAGAGTGTAAAGCAATCAAATATCACAAAACAATAATTAATTAAAACACAGGAAACAGTTTAAAAATCCAAAACCAATTTATAAAAATAGATTATATTTTTATCTCTAAAATGACACAAAAACGAATAAAATCAGATAAGTGGAACCGGAGATATGAATTTTTAAAGAACTTTTTTTTTTTTTAGCACCTAGAAACAAAACTCGTCAATTGGGTCATCTGGTTGCACCTCGACTGGGGCAAAGACAAAGTTTAAGGCCGACCTCGATGGAGCCCGGCTCGGCTACAGGCCGTGGGAGGCCTCGGTCAAAAGTTTACCTTCGCACTTAGTCGTTTTTCTGAAAATTTTCTTGAGCGGGACGAACCTGCCAGTCCAATCCGACCTCCTGAAACCCTTCTCCGGATACGCGTAGTGGGAATCCTCTGAGGAGATTTTTACCTTCGGACCTAGTCATTTTTTTTAGGTGAAAGTCCTTCGACCGGGGTAAACCTGGATCTTGATCGGCCGTCCTTGGAGCCCTCCTCGGATACACTGGCTAGGAGGTCCCGGTCAACTTTGTACGTTCTGACTTAGTCTCTTTTTTGGAGATTTTCTTCACCGGGACGAACCTGCAAATCAGGCCAGTTCGCGGATGAGGCAAGCCGGCTAGAGCTGCTGCGGCGGGTCGGTCCCTCTATGGAGCTTTTTTTCAAAAGTTCTCCAAACTTCTCCAAACTTCTGGATCTTCTCCCAGATGTTCTGTTAAGGTTCTTTTGGGGTCCACAGCTCACCCCAAAGGTCCAGAAGCTCTGAGATGATCCTTAGGGGTGTGGACTACAACTCCCAGAATGCACCTGGCACAAACTCCTTTTTGGCCACTGGGCAGTAGTCAGCTGGTTGATTTCTTCAGGAGTTGGTGCAGGGGACTCTGGTTAGCAATTTGTCACCTGTAGCAAACAGGGAGTCCCTCCTTGAACCAGTTGCAGCCAGGCAAAGTTCTTCTTGTGGTGAAGCCCAAGTGTGCAGCTGGTGCAGTCCTTCTGAGGGCAGGTTCCAGGTGCAAGCCAGGGGTCCAGCAGGGCAGTCCTTCTTTTCCTTTGGTTCTTCCTTGTTGGAATCTGATGGGGCTCTGAGTTGTGGGTGCAGGTCTGCCAGTTTTATCCTTGCTACTGGTTGAAAAACAGGGGGGTCCTGATTCTCCAATCAGGTGCAGGGTCCTTCCCCGTGTGATGACCACTTCCTGGGAAGTGTGGCAAAAATCAATCCCAGTAGGCAACATTCTTCAAAAATCCATCATGTCTGAAAATTATTTTTGGAGGTTACATCTGGCTGAGCCCACCCACTGGTGTGGCTAAAAATCATAAACACACCCCTCTCCTGCCCTCTCCTACTCTAATCAAGGGGGCACCTAGTTGTCTGGGGTTGCAGGATGTGGGGGTGTTGCTGGGTTGCTCCAAATGTCCTTCTCTGCCTTTGAAGACCAGTTTGGCAGCCCTCCCCCTTCCTGCCTCACCAACCGTTGAGGGGAGATTCACTCCCACAGGCACATCTCTTTGTGTGAAGCCAGGCCGCTTCACACCTCATCAAGTCAGCCTGGCCAGGCTGCCAGAGGCTGTCCAATCAGAGCACAGCAGCAAAAACAATGCAGGGCTGAAATTGGCAACTTTTCAGGTAAAGTTTAAAACTCTTTACCTGAACAAGTTATATTAAATCCAACAACTGGAAGTTGTGGGATTTACTTTAAGAATTAATTTGATACCAAACTCTTTGTATCTGTCATTTAAGGGGACTTTAAAAAATAAAATAAAGTCTCCCCATTCTAGCCTATGAAGGCCATTCACTACAATGAGGGAAAAACGAATTTGGCTCTTTTTACCTCACCAGGGCTTGTAAAACTACTTTTATAAGGTCCCTGCTTATAGTGACATGGCACCCAGCCCTAGGGGCACATAGGGCACACCTTAGGGGTGACTTATATGTAAAAATAAGGTAGTTTAAGACTTTGGAACTACTTTTAATTCCAAAGTCAAATTTGCATATAACTTTAATTTAAAAGCAGCCAGCAAGGCAGGTCTGCCTTTAAAATTACACTGGGCACCTCAGCAGTGCACCTATGGGTGCACTACCTATGCTGTGGTCCCTAAACCTACATGCCCTACCATATACTAGGGACTTATAGGTAGGTTAACTTAGCCAATTATAATTAGCCTAATTTGCATATCCACTTTACACAGAGCACTGGCCCTGGGACTGGTAAGCAGTACCCAGGGCACAGCCAAGAGTCAGTAACCACCAGTACCTGTCCAAAAAGTGTGGGGGTGACCAGGGCAAAAAGGAGGACTTTCCTACACTCAGCTAATGTCACGTCTGTACCCAGAGAGGGCCTGGCTGATTATTAAGTCAAATATGACGTACATTTTCTCAGGCAATGTCTGTTGCTATGAAAATGATGAGAGGGACACATAGCTGCATATTTGTTGCATTTCCTTACAGGGGACTCTGCATACCCAAATCGGTAAGGAACCCAACTACGCCAGGGGAAGTCTGCTTCAACTATGCCCATGGAAGAACATGACATGCCGTGGAGCGGGCTTTTGGACTCCTGAAAGGCAGATTTCTCTGTCTGGACAAGACAGGTGGAATGCTCCACTACTCACCTGAAAATGTTTGTAAGTTCATTGTGGCCTGCTGCATGTGCCACAAAATTGCCCTGAGGTGAAACATCCCATATAAACCAGATGAGGGGGAGCAGGCAAGGGCCACAAGGTGAGCCCCTGAAATGCCATATGAGGATGGCAGTGATGAAGAGGAAGCTGAAGTTTTATGGGAAGATCTCATCAATCAACACTTCACCTGAGTGTAAGAATGTCAGGTGATGTGATTTCTGTGACTGTCTGGGGAAGTGTAGGGGCCAGGATGTGTTGAGTCGGATTATTTCACACTAAAGACAGGCCATCCCATGCTATACAGTACACAGCTTCGCTTCACTGCCTAAGTCAGACTAGGTGTAGGAAGTTGGCTCTGTATGTACTATTTCAAAGTAAGAAATAGCATGCACAGAGTCCAAGGGTTCCCCTTAGAGGTAAGATAGTGGCAAAAAGAGATAATTCTACTGCTCTGTTTTGTGGTAGTGTGGTCGAGCAGTAGGCTTATCAGAGGGTAGTGTTAAGCATTTGTTGTACACACACAGGCAATAAATGAGGAACACACACTCAAAGACAATTCCAGGCCAATAGGTTTTTATATAGAAAAATATATTTTCTTAGTTTATTTTAAGAACCACAGGTTCAAGATTCACAAACAATACTTTAAATGAAAGGTATTTCACTTAGGAACTTTAGGAACTTTGAATTAGCAAAATATCATATACAGTTTTCACACAAATGGCAATAAGCTATTTTAAAACTGGTTACTGTGCAATTTTCAACAGTTCCTGGGTGAGGTAAGTGTTTGTTAGTTTTGCAGGTCAGTAAACCACCTACAGGGTTCAAAGTTGGGTCCAAGGTAGCCCACCGTTGGGGGTTCAGGGCAACCCCAAAGTTACCACACCAGCAGCTCAGGGCCGGTCAGGTGCAGAGGTCAAAGTGGTGCCCAAAACACATAGGCTTCAATGGAGAAGGGGGTGCCCCGGTTCCAGCCTGCCAGCAGGTAAGTACCCGCGTCTTCGGAGGGCAGACCAGGGGGGTTTTGTAGGGCACCGGGGGGGACACAAGTCAGTACAAAAAGTACACCCTCAGCGGCATGGGGGCGGCCGGGTGCAGAGTGCAAACAGGCGTTGGGTTTGCAATGTAGTTCAATGGGAGACCCAGGGGTCTCTTCAGCGAAGCAGGCAGGCAAGGGGCGGGCTCCTAGGGTAGCCACCCCCTGGGCAAGGGAGAGGGCCACCTGGGGGTCTCTTCGGCACTGGAGGTCGGATCCTTCAGGTCCTGGGGACTGCGGGTGCAGTGTCCTTACCAAGCATCGGGTTTTTAGAAGCAGGCAGTCGCGGTCAGGGGGAGCCTCTGGATTTCCTCTGCAGGCGTCGCTGTGGGGGCTCAGGGGGGTCAACTCTGGCTCCTCACGAGCTCGCAGTCGCCGGGGAGTCCTCCCTGTAGTGTTGGTTCTCCACAATTCGAGCCGGGGGCGTCGGGTGCAGAGGGCAAAGTCTCACGCTTCCGCGGGAAACGTGTGTTCTTTTAAAGTTGCTTCTTTGTTGCAAAGATTTTTCTTCTTTGGAGCAGAGCCGCTGTCCTCTGGAGTTCTTGGTCCTTTTAGATGCAGGGTAGACCTCTGAGGCTTCAGAGGTCGCTGGACCCTGTGGAACGCGTCGCTGTTGCAGTTTTTCTTGAAGTGGGGAGACAGGCCGGTAGAGCTGGGGCCAAAGCAGTTGGTGTCTCCGTCTTCTCTGCAGGGTTTTCAGCTCAGCAGTCCTTCTTCATCTTAGGTTGCAGGAATCTAGTTACCTAGGTTCTGGGAGCCCCTACATACTCGATTTAGGGGTGTGTTTAGGTCTGGGGGGTTAGTAGCCAATGGCTACTAGCCCTAAGGGTGGCTACACCCTCTTTGTGCCTCCTCCCTGAGGGGGGGGGGCACATCCCTAATCCTATTGGGGGAATCCTCCATCCGCAAGATGGAGGATTTCTAAAAGTCAGAGTCACCTCAGCTCAGGACACCTTAGGGGCTGTCCTGACTGGCCAGTGACTCCTCCTTGTTTTTCTCATTATCTCCTCCGGCCTTGCCGCTAAAAGTGGGGCCGTGGTCGGAGGGGGCGGGCAACTCCACTAGCTGGAGTGCCCTGGGGTGCTGTAACAAAGGGGGTGAGCCTTTGAGGCTCACCGCCAGGTGTTACAGTTCCTGCAGGGGGAGGTGAGAAGCACCTCCACCCAGTACAGGCTTTGTTACTAGCCACAGAGTGACAAAGGCACTCTCCCCATGTGGCCAGCAACATGTCTGGTGTGTGGCAGGCTGCTAAAACTAGTCAGCCCACACTGGAAGTCGGTATGGTTTCAGGGGGCATCTCTAAGATGCCCTCTGGGGTGTATTTTACAATAAAATGTACACTGGCATCAGTGTGCATTTATTGTGCTGAGAAGTTTGATACCAAACTTCCCAGTTTTCAGTGTAGCCATTATGGTGCTGTGGAGTTCGTGTATGACAGACTCCCAGACCATATACTCTTATGGCTACCCTGCACTTACAATGTCTAATGTTTTGCTTAGACACTGTAGGGGCATAGTGCTCATGCACTTATGCCCTCACCTATGGTATAGTGCACCCTGCCTTAGCGCTGTAAGGCCTGCTAGAGGGGTGACTTATCTATGCCATAGGCAGTGTGAGGTTGGCATGGCACCCTGAGGGGAGTGCCTTGTCGACTTAGTCATTTTATCCCCACCAGCACACACAAGCTGGCAAGCAGTGTGTCTGTGCTGAGTGAGGGGTCTCCAGGGTGGCATAAGACATGCTGCAGCCCTTAGAGACCTTCCCTGGCATCAGGGCCCTTGGTACCAGAGGTACCAGATACAAGGGACTTACCTGGATGCCAGGGTGTGTCAATTGTGGAAACAAAGGTACAGGTTAGGGAAAGAACACTGGTGCTGGGACCTGGTTAGCAGGCCTCAGCACACTTTCAAATCATAACTTGGCATCAGCAAAGGCAAAAAGTCAGGGGGTAACCATGCCAAGGAGGCATTTCCTTACACTAGGTCATGTAACTACCTTTATGATCTGACTTGTTTTGTCAGTCTCATTGCAATGTGAGTGGATCTATAGTACTTTCTGATGTGGTGTGGATCATATGTATGAACTGTCAAGCCTTAACTCCCCATTTTCCAATTGTTCACCCAGCTCTCTTCATCATGCCATCTTCATAAGGACATTTCAGACTTCTGACATTGACAGGTGGCTGTAGCTGTTCCAACATGTGAAGTGGACACAGGTTGATGCATGGGTTGCAGGTCACAGATTCGGGGTGTATGAGTCCTGGACAGTGGGTGGGGGAGATCTGAAGTGCACAATACACTTGTGATTTGTGGTGTGATGGGCCAATTGTTTCATGTGTGTCACCATGTGGCCTTGCTACATGTCATCCAGTGCAATCCATGCATTCTTCCTTCACATTGTATGTAGAGTGATTCTGTATGATCTTTTTGTGGCTGACAATGGGTTTCCCTATAGTAGGCCAGAGTGCCTGTGCCACAACACTGACACAGTTTAGCATCATACCACCAGATGTTTGCTCCAGGTAATAGGATGGACCTAAGATCAGGAAATGAGGTACTGCCCTCTGGCTGTGCCCTGGTGTATGTAGAGCTGGCAGACCTGGTTTGGCATGTGATAAGGCTCAAGCTGGTGACAACATCCACTCATCTGTTGGCCTATTCTACAGGACAAGGTCTGACAAAGCACAATGAACTGTGGTCTAGAGGACAGTATTTTTGTGATATCTGGCCTGACTCAATGGATGTCAGACAGTATTGGCAATGGCAGTCTAGACCTTTTAACAGCCTTTGTGAAATACATTGCAATAAAATGTTTGATGTGACCAGAACCTTGTGACATTGTGCTGCTAGTCATCCTCTGCATGACACTACCGCAGACATCTCCCTTCTTCCATTACCATTGTTTGTCTTCCTCATGTGCATTACATGGGTTTAACATTTGACATTTTAAAATTGTCCCAAAATAGAGGTAGTAGGCAGTGTTTTTGTGATAGGTGTGTTTATTAACATATGCACATGGAATAATTGTGAAACTCTGAAAGTAAGGTGAAGTGATCAATCATGGTGGATGTAATCAATAGAGTAGTTGCCACAACATTTGAAGTCCAAAGTCCATTCTCATACTACCATGGCAAATGGAGAGTGGTAAAAGGCCAGTCAATGGATTGAATCTGTGGCACAAAGGAGCTCCTTCAGGAAGAGGTCACTTCCTGGAAGTGGTTGGTGTCTTGCCATCCACACCTCCTGGCGTCTTAGGTGGACGTCCCAGCTTGCGGGGGGTTCTGTGGCTACAGAGGCAGGGAAGTCTGAGGCGGGTGCTTCCCCTCACAGGGCCTCCCTTCCAGTGTCTGCCACTGATGTTGAAGGGGCTGGTGTTGTTGTGCCACAGGAAGGGGGATGTTTTTGTTCACGGTCCCTGATCAGGGTACTGCTGATCTCCTTGAACACCCTTGTTAGGGATGGCAAGATGATGTTGGAGGCCTCCTACTTTTCCATGGTTTCCCAATGGAAATCTCTCTGCAGCTGCTTCATCTCCCTGAGTTTGGTAGGTACCTGGCCCATCACGCCTTGGGATTGTTGATTAGCTCCCAGCACTTGGTTGTTTGTGTCCTGGCCAGGTGCATCAACAGAAGCTTCTTGCCGCTGGGCCACACCATCCCCCATGCACCTTACCTCCACGTGCATGCACCCTTGGCACAGCCTGCCCCCTTCCTCTGGTTCCAGGTCCTTCATTTTCAGAGTTGACTTGCTGTGACTCAGAAACATGGACTGGGGGTATCAGATGTTAGTGACTGTCCTTGGGTCACAGGTGCAAGGGCGACTGGTTGCCTGAGATGTTGAGGCCAGGGGGCTGGGAGGAGTCAATGTGGTTAGGGTGAGGCCCACTTGTATCATCTGACCAGGTTGCATGGCAGGGCCAGAACTGTCCTCAACATCCATACATCCAGGAGTGGTGTCCCCAATGAGGGCTTATCCTTGGGGGTTGTGGCAGTCTCTTCAATGGTGTCAGTATTTCTAGTGGCTTCTTGACCTGTTGATGTGAGAGACACAATGCTACAGGTTGTATTGTGACATCTACCTCGAATGGGTATCAGTGGCATTTGGCTAGGGCTACGTACACAATGGTGTTTGCAGCTTTCCCTTATGTGACAGGTTCACATGCTCTCCTTTGTAATGACCTGAGATTAGAGTAAAATACCTATTCCATTTCAGTCAATTGGCTTCAGAATGTCTGAGTACCTTAGCACTTGGAGGGATGGTCATAGACTTCTATCTGGCCAGCAGGGAACGCAAAACAGTGGTTGGGCAGGATGTACTTTGGGTCATCTTAAGACCTAGTTGGCTGTTATGCAGGTAGACTCAATACCTTGCAGTTTACGTAATATGTGGACAGTGCATTGTGGATATGTCTGCTACCAATACCATTCAGATGATGCATCTTGGGGCCTTTGATCTGTCATAATGTTTTATAGTACACAGTTTGAGCTGTTCTGCCTATCCGCAACATTTCATCTTGGCATAGCTGCTCTAGATGGTTCTGGGTGTGTAGCCACCTCCCAGGGTGTACCATGACATGTATCTTGGTCCCTCCCAGGTGGGTTAAGTTCATCAGTAGTTCACAAACAGATGCACAATGTCAGATGGCCACTAGCCTGCTGATAGGAGTTACATGGACTTTCCCTCCTGGGAGTTACAGTGATGTTTCTCCAAGTACTACACACTGTGTACATGGGCCATTCCCTGAGGTGAGTACACTTCCATGGCAAGATAACCTACATGGATATTTGAGCATATGCAGAGTTCCGCTGGTGCCTTGAATTGGGTCGACCTAGCCTCCTGACTTAGCAATCATGTGACTTCCTGTTACTCATGCACTTGTTATGTGTCAACCCCCCCCCCCCCCGGTGAGTGCACCTCATGTGTCAATGTCCAGGAAAATTGTATTTAGGCAGGTGTTCCTCCTGCGTAATGTAGTCATTTGACTCCATGTATCACACATACCATACAGGCATGATCCTCTCTACGTGAGCACAGTTCAATGTCTGAGTAGAGGTGGAAGCCTCATTTGGCAGAGAACACTGTGTTGGCTGATTGGGGTTACACTACCAGTGCATCATGGCATTTTCATTCCTATCAGTGCCTGCCCTACACCCACACACTATACAGTTGTGATCCTGTCTATGTGAGTACAGTTCAGTGACTGACTAGAGGTAGTGGGATAATTGTAGGAGAGGTCACTCTGTTGGCTGAATGGGGTCACACTACTAGTACCTCCTGGCATTGGCAGTCCTCTCAGCACTTGTGCTACACATGCACATTGTGAAGTTGAGCCACTTTCTAGGTGAGTACAGTAGTCTGGGGATTTGCAATACACAGTAATATTGTATGTGATACGCAGTTCTGGTTTTGGGAATTGTAGGACAGTGCCTGCTGGTAATTGTAGTGCTGTCAGTCCCTGCCCTACAACCAGTATACACAGTTGAGGTTTCCCCAGGTGAGTGTAGTTCACATTTGAGATGTCAGACAATCATCTTTGGACAGGTGAAGACTGGGCTGGTGATTGGGGTGCCAGTGAAGGTGTCCAAAGGTGAGCAGTGAGCATACATGCCAATACATTGAGGTGTGATATTTTGTTGTTGTGACCTGCCCGACTCCACTCCCCCAGGATTTCCTGTGAAGCCCTCAGGATACAGGATGGCCAAGACCTTCTTCTCCCTAGATGTGAGTTGCAAGGGAGAGGTGGGGGACCACCGCCAGTCTTCTGGAGCTGCAGCTGGTGCCTGGATGCCATGGAACGTACCTCCTCCCTGAGGTCGTTCTAGCTTTTCCTGATGTCAACCCTTATGGGCGGGGTGGTGCCTACAGCATTCACTCCGTCCACGATCCTTTGCCACATTTCCATCTTCAGTGTGAAAGTAGTTTGCTGGACTTGGGCTCCAAATAAATGTGGCTCCACTTTAATGATGTCATCCACCATGACTTTTAAATGATCTTCAGTGAAACAGGGATTTTTCTTCTGTGACATGATGGTGTTAAATATAGATGGGTGGGTGCTGGGAAAATGAACAGGTAACAGTGAGTAAATGGAGTAGGGAGGTGCAGACGGTTGTGATAGGGTTGTGTTGAGGGTGTGAGATGTGTGGTTGGTGTAAATTGAAGGGGTGCCTATTCTAGTGTATTTGGAGTTTCGGAATTTCTTGCTGTGTTGCAAGGTCTTGCTGTGAAAATCAAAAGGATTGTGGTGCGTGAAGGGGTTATTTTATGGTGTGCTTTGCAGGTGTGGGGGAATGTGTGTCAGCTGTGTTGTTTCCAAATCCATCCAATGTGGTGTTACGTATTAATATGGTAACCGTGAACCTCCGTGGTTTGTTCCACCATTGGTAGACCGCCATTCCTGAAATGCCAATGCGTTTTTTACTTGTAACAGTTTTGCTGGCTGAATGATGGGTGGGAGGTGCTAGTGGTCGGACTGCCTATTTCCCGCCCTTATGAGTCCTGGGAGTGTCGGTTTTTTAACTGACTTTTAGCAGGCCTGGCTGTGTGACTCATAACACAGCGGTCTAAGTGACAGCGAACATGGTGGTCTTTTGGTGGCCCTAGTATAGTGGTCTTTCGGTCCTACCACAAAACTCGTAATGAGGCCCTAAGTGTTACCTCTCTCGTCTTTGTCATTAGAAAGAAGGAGAAAATGAAAAGGGCGATTACATTCTAGAGTGGGCTGATATGTATTGGGAAAATCAGGATACCCCTTTGAATGTGAGTTTTTGTAAACAAAGAAGAGATGGAAAGAATTGAATAAATGCTCAAAATGTCTGTGGCATCATCACCATCTAACACACTGCACAGAAATTAACTTCATGGAGCAGTGTGCAGAAGTATGAAAGCATACAGATAATGAATGAGGTTCACATGGGTGCAAGCTTTTATAAGTGCAAATTTTTGTGTTATACACAGTTCAGATCTGATTGCATATTTGTTGTGCATGTGTCGTAGAAGTATAGAACCTAATAAGCAGACTAATCTCTTGTTTTCATTTGGGTAGCTAATAAATGAGTCCTAGGGCTGCCATGTTTTTCTTAATTCATTCTAGCAGGACAGAGAAGGAGACAGAGAAGGAAAATGTCCATATTATTTCTGAAACTCTGAGCAGCCTTCAACACAGTTGATCATCCCACCCTCAGCCGCACTCTGGTGTCTCTAATGGGACTCACTGGCTATGCCCTTCACTGGTTTTCCTCCCAGCTTTCCAACTAACACCAGCTTGTTTATGTGAGCACTTCCAGGTGCCAAAATATAAGTATCGCCTGCGAAGTCCCACAGATTCCATTCTGTCCCTTACTTTTACCTCTACATGGACCTCTTTGGGTCTCGAATCACAGATCAAAGCACCAATATACAGATGATACACAATTATAATTTAAAATCTCCTGTGCCTCAAACATCAAATGCCTAAAAACTACCTGCAGCTCATGCAGGCATGGAGGTCCATTGCCTACCTGAAGCTTAAATTCAAAGAAGACAAAAATAATAAGTCTGTCTCAATCACCCAAACCTGGAAGCCATCAATCCTCAACTTTTACTAAGTGCCAAATAACTTAGATTAACCCTAGACACTAACCTCTCCCTAATGGAACACTGTGCCAAAACAAAACAACAAAGACAGCCTAGAACCAACTCTCTCCTTCAAAGATGAAACATTTCAACTGTTGTCCGAGCCATAATACTCTGATATCTGGATGGTGATAATGACCTGCTCCATGAAGAAGCTCCCAGACTGCACAATTGCAACCCAAAATGGTATCCTACATGGCACAGAACATCCCATGCAGTATCTGAAAAAATATCACCCCAATCCTGACACAATTCCATTGGCTTCCCATACCTGATTGTACCATCTTTAAAACCAGTTGCACCTTTTATAAAGCTATCAACATCCTCAGACCCTCTTATCTAGCAAACAAGTTCAAGGTCTGTGGTGGCTTTCACATACATATAGACTGGACATCATTAGATTGCAGACAAACAAGGAAGAAGGCATTCTCCATCCATGCGCCTTGGATCTGGAATAGCATCCCCTTATTCATGAGGGCCATCCCACATTTGTTACAATTTAGCAAAGATTTGAAGAAATACCTTTTAAAAATTGGGTTTCTGGTTGTCAGAGGGATGTACCCTGTCCAAGCAGGAATCACAAACACACCCTAAATTAACCTGTGCTTACCCTCTGGCAGCTTGGCACAGAGAAGTCAGACTTAACTTAAGAGGCAGGTACTGGTGGTTACTGACTCTTGGCTGTGCCCTGGGTACTTCTTACCAGTCCCAGGGCCAGTGCTCTGTGTAAAGTGGATATGCAAATTAGGCTAATTATAATTAGCTAAGTTAACCTACCTATAAGTCCCTAGTATATGGTAGGGCGTGTAGGTTTAGGGACCACAACATAGGTAGTGCACCTATAGGTGCACTGCTGAGGTGCCCAGTGTCATTTTAAAGGCAGGCCTGCCTTGCTGGCTGCTTTTAAATTAAAGTTATATGCAAATTCGACTTTGGAATTAAAAGTAGTTCCAAAGTCTTAGACTACCTTATTTGTACATATACGTCACCCCTAAGGTGTGCCCTATGTGCCACTAGGGCTGGGTGCCATGTAACTATAAGCAGGGACTTTATGAAAGTAGTTTTATAAGCCCTGGTGAGGTAAAAACAGCCAAATTCGTTTTTCCCTCATTGTAGTGAATGGCCTTCATAGGGTAGAATAGGGAGACTTTAGTTTATTTTTTAAAGTCCCCTTAATGACAGATACAAAGAGTTTAGTATCAAATCAAATTAATTGTTATAATAAATCCTACAACTTCCAGTTGCTGGATTTAGTATAACTTGTTCAGGTAAAGAGTTTTAAACTTTACCTGAAAAGTTGCCAATTTCAGCCCTGCCTTGTTTTTGCTGCGGTGCTCTGATTGGCCAGCCTCTGGCAGCCTAGCCAGGCTGCCTTGATGAGGTGTGAAGTGGCCTGGCTTCACACAAAGAGATGTGCCTGTGGGAGGGAATCTCCCCTCAGCAGAGGGTGAGGCAGGAAGGGGAGGGCTGCCAAACTGGTCTTCAAAGGCAGAGAAGGACATTTGGAGCAACCCAGCAACACCCCCATATCCTGCAACCCCAGACAACTAGGTGCCCCCTAGATTAGGAGAGGGCAGGGGTGGGGTGTGATTTAGATTTTTAACCACACCAGTGGTGGGCTCAGCCAGATGTAACCTCCAAAAATCATTTTCAGCCATGATGGATTTTTGAAGAATGTTGCCTCCTGGGATTGATTTTTGCCACACTTCCCAGGGAGTGGTCATCACACGGGGAAGGGCCCTGCACCTGATTAGAAAATCAGGACCCCCCTGTTTTTCACCCGGTAGCAAGGATAAAACTGGCAGACCTGCACCCATACCTCAGATCCCCATCAGATTCCAACAAGGAAGAACCAAAGGAGAAGAAGGACTGCCCTGCTGGACCCCTGGCCTGCACCTGGAACCTGCACTCAGAAGGACTGCACCAGCTGCACACTTGGGCTTCACCACAAGAAGGACTTTGCCTGGCTTCAACTGGTTCAAGGAGGGACTCCCTGTTTGCTACAGGTGAAAAATTGCTAACCAGAGTCCCCTGTACCAACTCCTGAAGAAATCAACCAGCTGACTACTGCCCAGTGGCCAAAAAGGAGTTTGTGCCAGGTGCATTCTGGGAGTTGTAGTCCACACCCCCAAAAGTTTGGAGAAGTTTGGAGAACTTTTGAAAGAAAAGCTCCATAGAGGGACCGACCCGCCGTGGCAACTCCAGCCGGCATGCCTCAACCGCGACCCGGCCTGATTTGCAGGTTCGTCCCAGTGAAGAAAATCTCCCAAAAAGAGACTAAGGGGCATATTTATACTCTGTTTGCGCCGAAATTGCATCGTTTTTTTTTACGCAATTTTGACGCAAAACTAACTCCATATTTATACTTTGGCGTTAGACGCGTCTAGCGCCAAAGTCCATGGAGTTAGTGTAATTTTTTAGCGTGGACACCTACTTTGCGTTAATTATACAGGGAGTGCAGAATTATTAGGCAAATGAGTATTTTGACCACATCATCCTCTTTATGCATGTTGTCTTACTCCAAGCTGTATAGGCTCGAAAGCCTACTACCAATTAAGCATATTAGGTGATGTGCATCTCTGTAATGAGAAGGGGTGTGGTCTAATGACATCAACACCCTATATCAGGTGTGCATAATTATTAGGCAACTTCCTTTCCTTTGGCAAAATGGGTCAAAAGAAGGACATGACAGGCTCAGAAAAGTCAAAAATAGTGAGATATCTTGCAGAGGGATGCAGCACTCTTAAAATTGCAAAGCTTCTGAAGCGTGATCATCGAACAATCAAGCGTTTCATTCAAAATAGTCAACAGGGTCGCAAGAAGCGTGTGGAAAAACCAAGGCGCAAAATAACTGCCCATGAACTGAGAAAAGTCAAGCGTGCAGCTGCCACGATGCCACTTGCCACCAGTTTGGCCATATTTCAGAGCTGCAACATCACTGGAGTGCCCAAAAGCACAAGGTGTGCAATACTCAGAGACATGGCCAAGGTAAGAAAGGCTGAAAGACGACCACCACTGAACAAGACACACAAGCTGAAACGTCAAGACTGGGCCAAGAAATATCTCAAGACTGATTTTTCTAAGGTTTTATGGACTGATGAAATGAGAGTGAGTCTTGATGGGCCAGATGGATGGGCCCGTGGCTGGATTGGTAAAGGGCAGAGAGCTCCAGTCCGACTCAGACGCCAGCAAGGTGGAGGTGGAGTACTGGTTTGGGCTGGTATCATCAAAGATGAGCTTGTGGGGCCTTTTCGGGTTGAGGATGGAGTCAAGCTCAACTCCCAGTCCTACTGCCAGTTCCTGGAAGACACCTTCTTCAAGCAGTGGTACAGGAAGAAGTCTGCATCCTTCAAGAAAAACATGATTTTCATGCAGGACAATGCTCCATCACACGCGTCCAAGTACTCCACAGCGTGGCTGGCAAGAAAGGGTATAAAAGAAGGAAATCTAATGACATGGCCTCCTTGTTCACCTGATCTGAACCCCATTGAGAACCTGTGGTCCATCATCAAATGTGAGATTTACAAGGAGGGAAAACAGTACACCTCTCTGAACAGTGTCTGGGAGGCTGTGGTTGCTGCTGCACGCAAGGTTGATGGTGAACAGATCAAAACACTGACAGAATCCATGGATGGCAGGCTTTTGAGTGTCCTTGCAAAGAAAGGTGGCTATATTGGTCACTGATTTTTTTTTGTTTTGTTTTGGAATGTCAGAAATGTATATTTGTGAATGTTGAGATGTTATATTGGTTTCACTGGTAATAATAAATAATTGAAATGGGTATATATATTTTTTTGTTGAGTAGCCTAATAATTATGCACAGTAATAGTCACCTGCACACACAGATATCCCCCTAACATAGCTAAAACTAAAAACAAACTAAAAACTACTTCCAAAAATATTCAGCTTTGATATTAATGAGTTTTTTGGTTTCATTGAGAACATGGTTGTTGTTCAATAATAAAATTAATCCTCAAAAATACAACTTGCCTAATAATTCTGCACTCCCTGTATGCAAGGTAGGCGTTCCCGTCTAAAAAATCGACTCCGAGGCATGTGCGTCGGATTTATACTCCCGGGCAAAAATCACGCCCGGGAGTGGGCGGGTAAAAAAAAATGACGTACGGCCGCTTTTGCGCTGTTTTTTAGCGCCTGCAAAAGGCAGGCGTTAAGGGACCTGTGGGCTCGGAAGGAGCCCAGAGGTGCCCCCCCATTCCCCCAGGGACACCCCCTGTCACCCATGCCCAACCCAGGAGGACACCCAAGGCTGGAGGGACCCATCCCAGGGACATTAAGGTAAGTTCAGGTAAGTGTTTTTTTTTTTTTTTTTGTGGCATAGGGGGGCCTGATTTGTGCCCCCCTACATGCCACTATGCCCAATGACCATGCCCAGGGGACAGAAGTCCCCTGGGCATGGCCATTGGGCAAGGGGGCATGACTCCTGTCTTTGCTAAGACAGGAGTCATTTCAATGGGGGTTGGGAGTGAAAAAAATGGCGCAAATCGGGTTGAGGCGAAAAAATTGCCTCAACCTGACTTGCCCCATTTCTTGACGCCCAAGCTCCATATCCCCCTACGCCGGCCCTGCTTGGTGTACGTCGTTTTTTTTAACGCACACCAGACGGCGCCAGTGGCTAACGCCGGCTAACGTCATTCAATAAATACGGCGCCCGCATGGTGCTTCAGAATGGCGTTAGCCGGCACTAATTTTTTTGACGCAAAACTGCGTTGGCGCAGTTTTGCGTCAAAAAGTATAAATATGGGCCTAAGGGGCATATTTATACTCCGTTTGCGCCGGATTTGCGTCATTTTTTTTTACGCAAATTCGACGCAAAACTAACTCCATATTTATACTCTGGCGTTAGACGCGTCTAGCGCCAAAGTCCATGGCATTTGCGTCACTTTTTAGCGTGGACACCTACTTTGCGTTAATGATATGCAAGGTAGGCGTTCCCGTCTAAAAAATTGACTCCGAGGCATGTGCGCCGTATTTACACTCCCGGGCAAAAATCACGCCCGGGAATGGGCGGGTCCAAAAAAATTACGTCCAGCCGCTTTTGCGTTGTTTTTTAGCGCATGGTCAGGGCAGGCGTTAAGGGACCTGTGGGCTTGGAAGGAGCCCAGAGGTGCCCTCCCATGCCCCCAGGGACCCCCCCTGTCACCCTTGCCCACCCCAGGAGGATGCCTAAGGATGGAGGGACCCATCCCAGGGAACATAAGGTAAGTTCAGGTAAGTCATTTTTTTTTTTTTTTGTGGCATAGGGGGGCCTGATTTGTGCCCCCCTACATGCCACTATGCCCAATGACCATGCCCAGGGGACAGAAGTCCCCTGGACATGGCCATTGGGCAATGGGGCATGACTCCTGTCTTTGTTAAGACAGGAGTCATTTCAATGGGGGTTGGGAGTCCAAAAAAATGGCGCAATTCGGGTTGAGGCGATAATTTTGCCTCAGCCTGACTTGCCCCATTTTTTGGCGCCCAAGCTCCATCTTCCCCTACGCCGACGCTGCCTGGTGTACGTCATTTTTTTTCACGCACACCAGGCAGCGCCGGCGCAGTTTTGCGTCAAAAATATTACCGCCGGCTAACGCCATTTTGGTGCGCCGTGCGGGTGTCATATTTATACTTTGACACACGGCGGCGCAAACAACAGGTGGGAGTCATTATTTTTTACGCACAGCGCGGCGTCAAGTCGTAAAGTAAAACGACGTCGACGCGGTGGAAATGCCTGTGGGTCGATTAACGACACCGCAAACCGGATATGCGCCGTTTTTTTACACAATAGCGTCAAAAAAAAACGCGAACACTGCCATTTCACCAGAGGAGAGCCAAAATGGATCCCAGATGCCACTACAGACCCCAGGAAGATGACAGCAGACCAGGAACCAGCCAGGAGGACCCACACAAGAACCAGGACACTTTTAAGAAGAAAAGAAAGTGTTGCTTCAGTGCAGAGGAGTAGGAAATCCTGGTTAAAGAGGTGACCGAACACCAGCACCAACTGTTTGTCACATCAAAGTTGCCAATCAGTAGGAGAGAGACTATATGGCAACAAATTGTCGACAAGATTAACAGTGTGGCTGAAGTACGCAGAACAGTCATCGAGTGCAAGAAACGCTGGCATGACTGCAAACGCAGGACCAAGGAAAAGATGGCCAGGAACAGGAAGGCAGCAATGCAGACTGGAGGGGGGAGTCCAGCACACCAGGAGGCCCTGGACCACATGGAGGAGATGGTCACAGCCATCATCCCTGAGGAGATCGTTACAGGGATTCAAGGACAGGACAGCGCAGACTACCAGGAGACAATGCACATGCAGGGTAAGTCGCATGGGAATTGAAATGCACTAATGTCAACTGCAACCGGGGGGGGGAAATACCTACTACACATTGCATGTAAGTCATCATATACATGGAGTGGCATGGGTAAAGGGGCACGGCAGGGGGGCATGGCCCGTTCTGAGAAGACATGGGGCACACCATTACACAACACCAACAACAGTCCCATGGGGGCATGCTGTCATGCCAACGATGGAGCAAAGGGAAAGCCACGACAGGAGGGAAGGTCACTACGTCAAACTGACATGCTGGCACTCGTCAGCCAACATACCTCCTACATTAACTAGGGCCCTATTAGTAATCCTCTAGCCAAACCGACAACTGCAATGTAACTGCAACAACAGTTGCCACTTTCACCTCTGATCTGTGTGCAGCTCAAGTAGCCAATGGCAGTAACCTCCCCATGGAACATACATACCTAAATTAGGGGGTGAGGATGACATCTGCAACAATCTCCTGAAACAAGACAAAGGCCCCAGTACACTCAAATGTCAATGCCCATAGTTGTCACAAACATCAGCCAAAGTAAACAACAATAGGAGCGACACAGCACTAAGGACACCCCCATGCTGCAGGTGTCAGGGTCCATCCTGTGCCTGGGTAACAAGGCAACATCACAAATGTCATACTGCTCAGACAACAGCATTGAGGAGGGGACACATGTAACTGGTCACTGAAATACACCTGCACAGTCAGAGGACGAAATAGGACACTGATACGACTATCAGGGCAATCCAATGTAACACACATTACCCAACATCAGGAGGACCCATTAACAATGTCAATATCCATATCACATCATAACATTGCCATGCATAGGATATGCAACATGTCAATTACATTTAAGTCGATGTGAACGATCAGGGATTGGGGCAGGTCCTGATAGTTAAGTGTGCTGCCAGGGCCATCAGAACACCCACAGCCAGTGAAAGGTCTCACCATGAGAATGGATATACACGGAGGGTCGAGTAGGACAAGAAGGTGGCAATTCTCTATTTAACATACATGTGACACACAGGTGGGCCATAGGCCTGAAACAATGCCCATCTGAAGGACTGCAGATATTAATACAAAACAAGATCACAAAGTGAATTAATCAAAAGGCAGGCACTTCACGTCAAAATTGTCACAACACAGACACACTAATTGTACCCTGTTTCATTGCAGAGGAAGATGGATCATCTGCCGATATGCCTGTCCCAGATTTCCCTGATGACATGGATGACGAGCCGATAAACATTCCCCACGAGACTATCCAAAAGGTCCTTGAAACCCTCCAGACCCCACCTTCTGTCACAAGGAGGAGCACAGAACAAGCAGCCATCGCAGAGGATCCACCCACCACCCCAATTGTAAGACCTGCCAGCTCCAATACAGCTGAGGACTCAGACGACACTGGCACCAGCTTTGAGAGAACTGTAGTTGGAGTACAGCGGGAGCTGGCCAAGGAGGTGCGGGTAGGGAGGCAAAATATGGCAGCCAGCCTTGAGGGGGTGCGTTCGTGCATGATGTCATCTGCAGATCAGGCAGCAGCTATGCAAGCCCTAACATCTATCTTGCAGGAACTGCAGAAAACCCAGAAGGAAATCAGCAGAGCTGTAATACAGTTGACCCAACACCTACAACAGCAATCCTGTCAACGCGTGCACGAATGCAACATTGAACCCCTCAGGGCCGACCTGGCTGCCTACCATCGTGATGTGGCTGCTATTCTCAAGAACCAGCAGGCCCTCCTTGCAGCAGTACTGCCCTTAAGACCTTCACAGGGAGCAGCGACCGGGATGTCTGACTCCACGTCTTCTAACACTGAGGTGTGTGTTGCCCGTTCACAACCAACAACAACAAGGACAAAGCAGGCAACACACACATCAAAAGAAGAAGACATGGAACAGATCACATTCACAAGGAAAATGACCCGGAAGCACTAGTCCCTGCCACATGGCTGACATTTACCAAGGTCCTGCGCTTTGTAACTTGCCAGTCTTGCAACAACTGTACTCAAGCACTGTTCTGCAAACCACTGTATATCTTGTCACCAGCCCAGTGATTGTCTCTCTCCTACTCATTGGCTAAGTCTGTCCCTCTGCACTGTCTGAAACAGCAACCCCAGCATGACAAAAGCATTTTGGTAAACCCTTGTGTTGGATCACAATGGAAGATATCACTATAATGGACTCACAGTCATGGACAATGTACATATAGCACTACAGCACTTTTCTATAAATAGCACTTACACAACAAATCTGTCTGTCGGTAATGTGACATATCAACTGCGCAGTAGATAATTGAAATCTCCCTACTGTCAAATAACGTAGCTTGTCAATACAACTGTCCAGATATTCAGCGGTGCCTCTCTGCACGGCGGGGCCCTCTTCAGCGGTGTCTTTCTGCATGGCGGGCCCTCTTCAGCGGTGTCTTTCTGCACGGCGGGGCCCTCTTCAGCGGTGCTTGTCCAGTCATCCCAGGGAGCCAGACCTGGCCAGGACTCCCTGCTTAGTCGCCCTCCGACGGTGCAGTTGCTAGACCCTTCTGTGACGGAGTCCTGGGCCCGTGGGTGTCCTCCCTCACACCCGGGATGGGGCTTGTGGGGCCCTCCTGGTCCGCGCCCCTGCTGGCTGACTTCTCCGCCCTGCTGCCCTTGCCCTCCTTCGATGAGGCTCTCTGGCCCTTGCCTCCCCTGGATGTTGTGGCAGGTGAGGGCCCAGGACTTCGCTCCTTGGGGGCAGCCGTGTCAGTCTTCTCGCGGCGGCCCCTGATTTTACGGGTCCTCTTCCCAGGGGGGGGGGGCTGGCTGTTCCCTTGCTGCTGGCCGATGTATCTGTGCTGGGGAAGGGTGGACTCCAAAACCCCTGCACAATGGTGACACTTGAAGCAGGGCTGGTGGTGGCTGAGGTGCTCTTGGGACTCTTAGCAGATGGAGGGGGTGGGTCAGGTGGGGCAAAGAGGTTAAGTTTGGAGAGGTAAAGTTTTTTAGGACCAATGTAAAGGGTAGGAGTAGAGGTATGGGAGTGGAGGAAGAGGATGTGGTTGTAGGAGAGTCAGGTGTGCTGTCTTTGGGTGCAGGTGCTTGTGACGTAGGCTGCCGTGAGGTGGTTGGCTGTTGGGTGGGTGGCTGCCTGCGTTTGTGTGTCTTGGAAGAGGGGGTGACAGACACAGTGGGAGAGGACACAGGGGACGTGTAAATGGCAGTGGGGGTGGTGACTGCACGTGGGCGGACTGTACTGGAGGGTGTGCTGGTGATGGAAGTACTGGCTGATGGTGGTGTGCATGCAGGTGTGAGTGGAGACATCACAGGGAGGGAGGAGGGAGACGAGGAGGTGGGGGACACAGGGGTGGTAGTGACTGTTGGCATGTCTGCATCTGGGTGTTGCTTGGGTGAATGCTTGTGTGATCTGTGGTGCTTATGTCGGGATGAGCTGCCCTTGGGTGTTGAGGTGTGTGCAGGCTGGTCTGATGGTGTGGCTGGGATAGGCTGAGGAACAGGAGACAGAGACAGGGTGGAGGCAGATAGAAGAGGGAGGCTGGAAACAGGTACAATGGCTGCCGTCAGTGCTGAGGCCAGAGCATTGAACGATCGTTGATGGGCAGCCTGACCCGAATGAATGCCCTCCAGGTATGCATTGCTCCGATGCACCTCCCTCTCTACCCCCTGGATGGCATTCAAAAGGGTAGATTGCCCAACAATGATGGTCTGTAGGAGGTCAATGACCTCCGCACTGAGGGCAGCAGGGGTAACGGGGGCAGGGCCTGAGGTGCCTGGGGTGAAGGAGATGCCCGCCTTCTTGGGCGAGCGGGCACGGAGCGAAGGCTGAGGGGCTGCTGGGAGGGCGGAGCTGGTGCGCTGGGTGGCGGCTGTACCTGTAGAGGCGGGGGGCCCGGATGTTGCCGCCACCGCTAGGGAGCTCCCTTCCGAGGACGTGTCGGTGTCGCTGGTGTCACCACGGGTCCCCGTTGTGGTGCTCCCCTTGCCCTCCGTATCACTGGTGACCTCGGTGTCTGTACCATGGCCCACCGGGGCCTTGTGAGTTGCAGCTCCCTCGTGCTCCGATGCCAATTCTCCTCCGCCTGATGATGCTAATGCACACATGCACAAGAAGACAAAGAAAAAGGGTGGGGGGAGAAATAAAAACAGGTTGAGTGCATGCATTGTCAACACCGTTGGCGGAGAGGACAGACACAGGAGCCTCATGCACTACGCCGTGCAATCGGGGTACACTACTCAGTACTTGTGACTAGGCCAACAGGTCTCTGGACAACATATGCGCACATGGGTGATGCAGGACCATGGATTGCTGTACTTGGCACCCTACAGAGGTGGGGGGCGGGGGCACAGGGCATTGCCTAAAGGAGGGGACTACACTACAGAAAGCGCCCTGGCCTAATGTCACCCACAGCCCTCCTCCCCCACCCAGGCACCTCCACTGCGCGTAAAGATAGCAGTATGTGCTGGTACTCACCCCCTTGTGTCTGCTGTGATGTCCTCACGCGCCCATCCAATTCGGGGTAGGCCACCGCCAGGATCCGGGACATCAGGGGGGTCAAGTTACGACTGGCACCCCTCCTACGTTGGGAGGCCATCCCCAGCAGTGACTCGGCGGTCTTCCTGGTCCCGCGGCGGATGTCCTCCCACCTCTTTCGGCAGTGGGTGCCCCGTCTTGTGTGGACCCCCAGGGCCCGGACTTCCTTGGCGATGGCACGCCAAATGTCGACTTTCTGATGGGCGCTGACCTATTTGACATGTACAGGGTGGGAAAGGAAATTTCAACATTTTTCTGCATGTTAGATGTGATTGCCCCCCCCTCCCCAACCCTGCCATGTGGCACATGCTCTCATCTGTCGTGCCTTGCACTCTCATTCGCTCCCCACCCCACAATCTTACATCCACCATACACGACCCAGGCATAGCCCATTCAACGTGCACCCAGCGTACTTACCTATTGGTCTGGAGGACCGTAGCATAGCGCATACTGGGGTAGGACCCCATCCACAAGTTTCTCCAACTCTTCTGAAGTGAAGGCAGGGGCCCTTTCCCCAGTCGCAGCAGCCATTGTCTCTTCCAGACCGAGGTCACAGCAGCACTTGCAGTATAGGTCCTCTCCTGTGGATGATCAGGTCTCGAGTGATTAAGCAGATAGAAAACGGCAGTCACGCCCGCGGCGGTGCGTACCGCGACCGCTGGCGCACATCGTCATTGGCTCCTGAGACCCATAGGGTTCAATGTTAACCAATGCTGCTTTGCGCCGCGGTCTTCGACCGCCCACCGCCATGGTGAGCCACGCCAGCGCAGTGACCTCACATCCCACTGTCACACTTCACAGGTCAGGCAGCCGCCATTTCAAGGGCCCACATGGCCTGATTTCTACTGCGTCACACAGGCCTAGGCCTTGCATTGCCACTCATACAAGCCATTCAATGCATAGCGAATCGTGTAATGTGCAAGCTGTGGGAACGAACCTGAGGGTTGCTTGACTCTGTGCTCCATGTTGTCCTTCCTAGACACCGTCCGCTGGGACTTGCGAGGAGAAGGATGAATCCTCCCGTGTACCGACCGCTGGTGGACCTGTCGACAATGGAAGAACGACATATTATACTTCGATACCGACTTGACCGAGCCACTATACATGAACTGTGTGCCCAGCTGGAGCCAGACCTGATGTCCCCCATCCGCCAACCCGCAGGGATTCCCCCTCTGGTGCAGGTTATGTCAGTACTCCATTTTTTGGCTAGTGGCTCTTTTCAGACAACAGTGGCCATGTCATCAGGGATGTCTCAGCCTATGTTTTCTAAGGTTTTGTCCAGAATGTTGTCTGCCCTGATGAAATACATGCGGAGATACATTGTTTTCCCTGAGGAGGGTGATTTGGCCACTGTGAAGGGTGATTTCTATGCCCTTGGACATATCCCCAACATCATTGGTGCCATTGATGGGACCCATGTGGCTTTAGTACCCCCAAAAGACAATGAGCAGGTGTACAGAAATAGAAAAAGTTACCATTCGATGAATGTCCAGGTGGTCTGTTTGGCTGACCAGTACATCTCCCATCTAAATGCCAAGTTCCCTGGGTCAGTGCATGACGCGTATGTCATGCGAAATAGCAGCATCCCTTATGTGATGGAACAGCTACAGAGACACCGTGTGTGGCTAATAGGTGACTCTGGTTACCCCAACCTGCCTTGGCTATTGACCCCAGGGAGGAATCCCCGGACCAGGGCAGAGGAACGGTACAATGAGGCACATGGGCGAACTAGGAGGATCATAGAAAGGACCTTCGGGGTCCTGAAGGCCAGGTTTAGGTGCCTGCATATGACAGGGGGATCCCTCATGTACTCACCAAAGAAGGTGTGTCATATCATCGTGGCCTGCTGTATGCTTCACAACCTGGCTTTGCGACCCCAGGTGCCTTTCCTGCAGGAGGATGGTCCAGATGGTGGTGTTGTAGCAGCTGTGGAGCCTGTGGAGAGTGAAGAGGAGGAAGACGACGGGGACGACACGGACAACAGGGACACAGTTATACAACAGTATTTTCAGTAGCACCCAGGTAAGAATCATCCACGCCATTTTACATTTACTTCTGGCCTCCTGCATCTCTACTTTCTGTGTTTCCCCCCAGTTCCTTTTCACTGAATTTTGACTTTCCCTTCCCTTTTCAGAGCTGTATGACCCACAGCGTGACTTCTGCTTTGTTTGCCCATGGACTAATGCTTCTTGACACTGGTATGTTGTCATCACAATGTAAAAGAACATTATTGCACCGTTATGTGTAATACATTTGTAAAGAATACAAGCAGACTCCTGACATTTGAAGTGCAATTGGTGATTTATTTTAAGTGCTGCGTATAGGTCCGTGATAGTAAAACGGTGATGGGTGGGGGTGGAGTCATGTCCATGGCAGAGTCCAGTTCTCAGTAGCACAGGTGGGATGTCCATATGCCTGTGGAAGGATGGAGCAGGGGCAGTTCAAGGTTGGACAGGGTGCCAATGTGGGACAGTGGGATGACATCAGGGGGTATCTTAGGCTGGCGGGGGTCTTGGCATCCTACTCTGTCTTCTTGTGTGATCTCAGGTTCCGCTTGCGGGGTGGTTGATCTTCAGCAGGAGGTGGGGTTCTGGTGGCCTGTCGGGTGTGGGGGCCTCCTGTCCACTTGCGCCGGCGGAGGTGGTAGGCTGTTCGTCGTCCGGGCTGGTGACAGGGGCCCTTTGGGGTGCCACATGGTCCTGCAATCTGGTTGAGGGCCAGGACGATGGTCCCCATTGCGGTCCCGATGTGCCGGAGTTCGTCTCTGAACCCCATGTACCTTTCCTCCTGCTGTGCCTGGATCTCCTGGAACCTGGCCAGTACCGTCGCCATCGTCTCCTGGGAGCGGTGGTATGCTCCCATGATGGTGGTGAGGGCCTGTTGGAGAGTGGGTTCCCTGGGCCGGTCAACCCCCTCTGGCACAGCAGCCCTCCCAGTTGCCCTGTTTCCCCAGGCCTCTGTCCCCTGGACGGTGTGCCCACTACCACTGCCCCCAGGTCCCTGTTGTTGTTGGGGTGGTGGGTCAGCCTGGGTGCCCTGTAGTGGCGGACACACCGCTGATTGACGCGTCCTGGAGACAGTGGCATGGGCCCGCTGGGTGGGAGCTGTGCTGGTATTCCCAGAGGGGGTTGGGTCTGCTGCGGCCTGTGTCTGTGTGTGGGGAACCGACTGTCCAGAGGTCCCCGATGGTCCGGGCTGGTCATCAGGTTCCAGGTCGACAGAGCTGCTGTCATCACTGGGGGCCTGTTCTGGGGGCGGGATGGACAAATCTGGACCCTCCTGGCCGGTGTGTTGGCGTTCGGGACCTGCAGGGGTAAAAGAGTATGGTTATTGCTTCTGTGTGTGCCATGGCGTGCGATTTGTGGGTGCCCTTGTCCCCCAGTGCTGGCATTCCCTTGTGGGAGGAGTTGTGAGGGTGGTATGGGGGGGGGGTTGGGTATATGCAGTGGTCATGCTTGGGTGATGGGTGTCCATGGTTTGTGTTGGCATTCAGGTATTGGTGTTGTGTTGGGTGGGTTGTGCTAGTGAGACATTGGCAGGGTGGAAGTGTGCTGGGGGGTTGGGGGTGAGGGTGGGGGTGCGGGTTGGCATGCTGGTGGTTGGGGGGGGGTGAAGTATTTGGGATTAGACTTACCAGAGTCCATTCCTCCGCCTACTCCAGCGAGGCCCGCAGGATGCAGGATGTTCAAGACCTCTTGCTCCCATGATGTGAATTCGGATGGAGTGGGTGGGGGTCAGTCTTCTGCACAGCGATGTTGTGTCTTGACACCATCGACCGCACCTTCCCCCGTAGGTCGTTCCACCGCTTTCGGATGTCTTCCCGGTTTCTGGGATGCTGTCCCACAGCGTTGACCCTGTCGACGATCCTTTGCCATAGCTCCGCCTTCCTGGCTATTGTGGTGTGCTGCACCTGTGTGCCGAATAGCTGGGGCTCTACCCTGATTAATTCCTCCACCATTACCCTGAGTTCTTGGTCCGAGAACCTGGGGTGTCTTTGGGGTGCCATGGGGTGGTGTGGGGTGGTGTTTGTGGTGATGAGTGTGGTGTGTGTGGTGGTGTGTGGTGTTTTGTGCGTGGATGTGGTGTGGGTGATGATGTTGTGTTCCTCTGTGTGTTGGGGTTTGCGTTAGCTGTGCTCTCTCTCTCTCTCTCTCTCTCTCTCTCTCTCGCCTTCTCTCCGAATTTCTAGTAGTGGGGGTTTGTGGGTGATGTGGGTGTGTGTTTTATAGTTGATTGGATGTGTGGGTGTGGTGTGTGTATGTGTATCAGGTGTGTGTATTTCGAATTGTCCAATGTCACTGTGTTTTGTAAAGGTGTGTGTATTTTGACCGCGGCGGTGTGTACCGCCAATGGAATACTGCGGTTGAAAGACCGCCGCGTGGATTCGTGGGTCGTAATGGCATGGGCGTGTTCGTGTTGGCGTGACGGTGGAGGTTTGGTCATCTCCAGTTTATCGCTGACCGCTGATGAGGCGGCCTTCCGTGGATGTCGGGTTTTTGGCGGTTTGGAAGTTGTGGGTCAGAATGACCGTGGCGGTTTGCCGCGGCCGCGGCGGTAGAATGGCGGACTTCTGACCGGCGGTAAGAGCCTTTTACCGCCAGGGTCAGAATGACCCCCTATGTATTTAGAGAAATCTGCACAGTGACTATGATTGCATCATACTCTGCCCATCCTGAGGGAATAATCTGATGAAGTGAGAAACCATAGACCACCATGCTGTGTTGGACAGAAGAATGGTTCCTCAGGGGATAACTAAGTCATCAAATAGTGCCCGCTAGATGTTGGCAATGTGCAAAAATAACACAATAAACATGCCACACTAATCTAAGTAAACACTAAAAAAACTGCACAAATGAAGGTGTCTGAGTTATTGTACAAATAGGTAATCATGCCGAACTGTGTCACAAATGATGTATGAGGGTCATGAAGACAAGAATACAAGATTGCCAATGAGAACTCATCTTATAAGGGTGTGCATGATCATCACACTGCAGTCAGACCTAAAACTGTTTCCCCAATATCAAGTCTGGAAGCACTGTTAGTGACTTTGAAAACACACTTATCAACAGAAACACATTGTCATCCATATTAACTGTGATTGGTGGTTGCAACAAAGGGTAGACACTTTGCAAGGTAGCTCTGGGTTAGCTGCCAATCGTACAGCTCAGTTGGGATTTGTTTGTAGCATTGGACACAGATGTTATAGTACAAAAGAGATGTACACGGAATCCAAACCCACAATCAAGTACCATTCAACACATACTGTTAAGGGGTAACCAAATATTTATTAAAAGCTAACCATAGATGAGGAAACTGAGGGACAAATCTTACCTACCCTAATCTACCCTGACTACTCATTACCCACAACTGTCCCTAACTAACCTAAGCTACACTTACTTATCACATGTAACAAACCATTCTAAACATCTACCCCCCACCCCCCTTATGAGACGGGACACATTGAGGACAACACATACTAACCTAAACACATACTATACTATCCGAAACAAATATATATATTTTGTAGTAAATGGTTTTTTTTATGTTTTTTGCTTTTTTTTTTTTACACACAAGAACCCAAACATAGCCCCCCACCCACCCACCCACACCTGTAATAACTCAAAAAAGAAACAAGCAGGACCCCCTACCCCCCACCCACTAACACTGACTAAACTAACCTAACACTAAGCCCTCTAAGCCCACTAACTATAAGAACAAGGAAAGAGGAGGGAGGGGAAGGTATCATGTCCATCTATTCAACTGTCTAGAGGTTGGCCCTCCGGAGGGTGCTCTTGATATCCTTGACCCGCTGTTTAATGTGCCGCACGTCCCGGCTCAGGAGGCTCACCTTGCGCAGCACTTTGTCCATCTTGTTTTCAAGTCTATTGAAGGCTGCGGGGTCAACAGCTGGAGCAGTGGCAGTCTGGGTACCGGTGGAGAAGGTCTGTGTGGGCTGTCCTGCACTGGTAGCAATCCTGGGGCCAGGAAGTCCAGCAGATGTATATTCAACAGAGGCAGCTGTGGGTGGGGCCGCCTGGCTCTCATTTGTGGTTGTTTCTGTGTTGGCTGTGGTGGGCACAGTAGGCCCACCCTGTGGGAAGGCTCGCCATGCCCCGGAGGCACGTTCATGGCGATATCGCCGGGCCATCCTCCGGAACCCCGACTCCACCAGCAGGATGTGCTGGTATCGCATGGCCCGACGCTGAAATTCACGGACCTGGTCTGGAGTCATGTTAGCTTCTATGAAGACAAATGCAGATATGCCACATTAGTAACTGCATTGTGTGAAACAGCACAGCAAGTTAATCAGACAATACATCTACTGTACTTCTAACAGCTCATATCACGATACAGAGCATCGAATGTCCCTGAGGAAGTACATGGCAGGCCAGACAACAAAGGTCACATCACACAAAGCACATTCATAACCCACAAGATGGGTAACAACTGGCCTTGACTTGCAATCTGAGTTCTGACAGTTAACAACTAAGAGTCATGCTGCATATCCTCCACCAAGAGCTGGGCTACAAATGTCAGTGTACGGAAAGCAAAACTAAAGCCATATGATCTGCAAGTTGTAACTGGACTTTCCAGTATAGTACCAAGTGCCAAACCTGAGTGCGTATACTAGTATGCAACCAAACCGTCACTTCTTCACAGGTATGTGTAACATACTGGTAGCATCAATACCAGGTACCCCATTCACAAACCCATGGCCGTGTTTGATGGGGGGCGGTGGATATACAACTATAATTTGCCAACAACATGTACACCGAGGAGTGTATAGGCTAATCCACACATGTTTGTCTCTACAGATACACCACAGGTAAGGTCTATCTACATTTTGGAGTCAGCAAACCCTAGAGCACTCATAGCGTCAGACATGTCAGGAAAATCAGAACTTAGTACACAACATATACTTCCAGTGAGGCCTGACTTACATCAGACCCAGAGTTGCTAGAACACCCATGATCATGAATTGCATGCACACTTAGGCCATTACACTCAGGTTCCACAGACTTGATGCACTACATGTGGAAGTACATGATGCTAGGAGGTTCTACCTACTGTTTTCAAAATTACGTAGGTAAATAGTGAAGCAGATGTCTATTGGGAAGCTATTAGCTCCACCAATCTTAGAGAATGTGGGTCTGACAGGCTGACTAAATAGGGGCTGACTTCCATTGCGACTCTTGGTGATACAAGTGCCAGAGACATGACTATCCCCTGTACTCACAGTGGGGCCTACAGGGATGTCCTACAATCCCTAGATGATACCATTGGATACGCATTGGCTAACTCAAAACATGTGAAAACTGCATTCCCACTCATGGAACAAGTGAAAAACTTGCCCACAGCATCTCACCTTGCTATGCGTCCAACTCACACGAGTCCATTACCAGCAAACACAACACATAACAGACATATCAACACTTACTGTAGTGGTCGGGGTCCTCAAATGTCGCCACCTCTCCCACAGTGTAGGGCGCCGGTCCACCTGTAAGGTATGGAAGGAAGAAATGTGCTCAAAATCTGTGCACAGTGCAACATTTTCAGTATCATTTACAATGTGTAGGCTGAATAAGTAAATGGCAGCCATTCAGACACGATGGTACTGCATCTGATATTTCACGGCCAACTTGTACATAGCATGGGTCTCCTGTGACAGTTACACACATATCTGCACACATACATTGGCCCTAACTATCATGTGGTTGCAAACTTGACCCATAATTGGTGAGCACTAAAAAATATGGAGTGTAATCGTCTCATCATGTGCATCCAAGGGAAACATCCAACGCCTGGTTACTTGAGGACTGCCTTACCAGTCAAACATGCCGTGTGGCCATGACACATTTAGTGCACATAGGCCCAATGTACAGAGGGAGGGGCAGGGACTCCTGTAAGCCATCCTGTTGTTACAGTATAGTCAATTGATGTGGCCCAGCTATGATGATTTGCACCAACCATGGAGATGTAAAGACATGTGCATACACTTGGACTGCCATCCATATTTGGATTGTGTCTCAAACGATTCCAACCAACATCTTATGATGTTAGCTGATGGCACCTTACACCTTTACACAATGTATTCAAATCATGAACTGACATTTATCCTAAAAGATTAAGAAACACAATAATCCCACACATTCATAGTACTTCTGTGAACGCTTTCCTTCCATACTCACATGAGACCAATGTTTGAGCCACTTTGCTATTATCAATTGTCATGAAGGCAGCACTCATTTTCAGCATCATGTAGTGATTCTAAAGTCAGTCTAGCAATTGCATCAACATAGTTGGCCTAAATGTTGGTACATCTGTACTTCTCTGTCAATAATACCCTATATAGATATGATTGGCTCCTATTTTGTTAGCTGTGCTGACAGAAAGGCCGCACCAATTTCCTTCATGGTAAAGTTACCTGTAAGTTTGCTGAGCACGTGCTACCTGACAGCTAGCAATTGTGATCCTTGCCATAGTGCATCAATGATCCCCTTAAATGTCCCCAAAAATATGGAGTGTAATCGTCTCATCATGTGCATCCAAGAGAAACATCCAACGCCTGGTTACTTGAGGACTGCCTTACCAGTCAAACATGCCTTGTGGCCATGACACATTTAGTGCACATAGGCCCAATGTACAGAGGGAGGGGCAGGGACTCCTGTAAGCCATCCTGTTGTTACAGTATAGTCAATTGATGTGGCCCAGCTATGATGATTTGCACCAACCATGGAGATGTAAAGCCATGTGCATACACTTGGACTGCCATCCATATTTGGATTGTGGCTCAAACGATTCCAACAAACATCTTACGATGTTAGCTGAGGGCACCTTACACCTTTACACGATGTATTCAAATCATGAACTGACATTTATCCTAAAAGATTAAGAAACACAATAATCCCACACATTCATAGTACTTCTGTGAACGCTTTCCTTCCATACTCACCAGACTCACATGAGACCAATGTTTGAGCCACTTTGTTATTATCAATTGCCGTGAAGGCAGCACTCATTTTCAGTATCATGTAGTGATTCTAAAGTCATTCTAGCAATTGCATCAACACAGTTGGCCTAAATGTTGGTACATCTGTACTTCTCTGTCAATAAAACCCTATATAGACATGATTGGCTCCTATTTTGTTAGCTGTGCTGACAGAAAGGCCGCACCAATTTCCTTCATGGTAAAGTTACCTGTAAGTTTGCTGAGCACGTGCTACCTGACAGTTAGCAATTGTGATCCTTGCCATAGTGCATCAATGATCTGCTTATATGTCCCCAAAATTACACACAGTCATCAAGTTAGCTGGCAGATATTGCACTAATCCACTGATGTCACTACAGAGCATTCATTTGTGCACAATAACAATAGTCGTACTCACCAACAGTGCCACCAATCATGATTCCCAGGTGGTCCAAGAGATCCTGCTCCCTGGTGATGAGGTCAGCCCACCGGTGCTTCAGCTGGTGGTCACTCCTCTGGCTGGCATACACACGCTGCAGGTGATGCAGCACCTTTCCCCACCGGATTCTGCGCGCCTCTGTCGGGTACCCCTGTATGACCCTGCCCCCTGCCTGGATCATGAGCGGCAAGAAATGTGTCACCAGCCAGATGAAGCCCCCCAACTCCTCTTCCCCCATCCTGCCAAGACGTGGCCTACCAGACATACTTCTAATTGAAGAGAAGGAATAGGGGTAAAAGAAATAGAAAGGGGAAATGGGTGAAAGTAGGGGTAAAAAGACAGAAAAAAAGTAAACCTAAACACTAAAAGAGCCCACCTATCCCCAAATTAATACTACCCACAACAGACTCCCACAAACAAGAAATACACAAGATAAATGGACAAATGTAGACAAAACACAGTACTACAGTATACACAATCAAAATGTATTTCACAAAAGGACTTTACAGATAGCACACAGGACAAATACAGCACAAAATCTCTGGACAACACTCTCTACACAGCCACATAGTCTAGAAGGATCATAGACTGCAAAGTGAAAGTGAAAGTACACCCAATGTACATGATCTGTAAACAGGATATCCTATTACATCAATTCCTGAATGAAAAGTCCTGCCTTTTTCGCGTTATGCGTCATTTTTTGTTGCACAAAACTGTATTTGCGTCATTTTTTTGGACGCACAGACATGAATATTAACCCGCATCCACATAATGATACATGGACTGTACAAATATCTGGATGCGGGCTATATTTCACTCCTGTGCTTCAAAAAAACCTACGCAAATACAGTTTTGTGCAACAAAAAATGACGCACACCGCTAGGGACGTCAAAATTACAGTGCATTAACTGGTTTGGGGAATTTTTACTTGTTTTTTGGTTATTTTACATTTGGAACACATCAGAGATTGGCTAATTGAAGACAGTATGGAGTTGATGGTGTATTTTCACATGTGTGACATCATACTGCAGCGGAACATCATCCACTACACCCTTCACAGTATGTTTACAGTTGGCTGACGTCATAGATGGTCATAAATGTGGCCCACATATATGTATGGCACAAATTGTGCATGTTTGCCATAAGGAGAGGATAGCAATGTGACGCACATATGTACAATACCTAATTGTCTTTGGCTCAAAGTGTGTGCTTTGACAACTAATTTTTTGGTTGACCAGGTGTGTGTGTACATCACATGAAGCATTATTGTACATTTGGTTGTATGAATGTGACGTCCATGTGTCCAACCCAAAGATGCAAGTAAAAATTGGAATGAGCAAGGGCATGCGTTAGTCATACATGTAACAACACCCGCAAAGTATACTTCCATGTTTTAGGGTCACGTAGACACCACATGTGACATAGCAGGCACCAGATGGATGGTAGACACATGTTCATGTCAAAGGTCCACAATTTCTACATCCTATGTCCTAGAGTATTGGTAAGAGCTTCCTAGGCACTAGTTGATGAATCCCACAGTGAGTCATACACATGCATTGAGGAAGTGGGTACCATGTTGTTTGCACAGACAGACAAGGGTCAATCTCATATGTATGATGACACCACAGTTGAGGCCATAGAAGCAAGCCCCAACTATCAAGTGGCTGTGGTGGACCAGCATACAAGACAGCACCTGTCCACATATTTCCAGTGATCATTTGCACATAGGTGTCTTGTTCATGTGTGTGGTCCAATGATGATCCTGTGGATTTTTTGGGATGTAATTTGTCACAGTTCGGACCAGGACTCATCATGAGTCAGTGGCAGCTATTCCTGTAACTACTGAGTATCCTTTGTTGATCAATGTGAGTAAAGTAGATGTGGACATGTGAACCAACATGTGGATGGTCCCACCCTGTCACTAAAGACATGTAATGAGACAGTCAACAGGGCAACCTTGGTGTGCTGAGTGAGATAATGTCTCAATTGTCGTGTTCCGTCAGGGGTCATTACAACATTTGTACACAGGCTGGCCTCTGCACTTCCCACTGCATCTGGGAACATCATAGCCTCTGTGCTGTTTATTCTAGCAGCTATTCAGCACACACGGCCCATCACTATGTTGTGCGCACTGTGATGCTGTGTGTGAACTGTCATGGTTCTGACATTTGTGTATTAGTCATGTACATTATCAGAGGTTTCTGGTTGTGCTGAAAGCCCGGTACCCAAGCCCTGCCTATGACCCTGGGACACTGTCACACTTTGTCATTCATGCATAAATGCAACCCAGAAAAGGGATGGGCCATGAATTTTGCATTTCCAAGAGGATTTAACTCAAAAGGTACAGTTAAAAGGCAGATGATGCTATACAATGTATTTGTGTATGCATGGGAGAAGCCCATGCCCAATGCCCCCTGATGAATGGCAGGTTTGCTAACGCAAGTGTGGTACATATGTAGACACAGGGATACTTTAGTGCGACGCACAGACAGTTGCCAGTCAGGCTGACAGAATGCAAGATGATTCAGGAGCCAGCTACTGGACAAGTTACATAATCAGTGGTCTGACTGAGACTGTTTGGAGGACAAACTAGACAGTTGACATTGTCAATCTGTGTATGTCCTGTGTTTTTGAAGGTGACAAATGAACCCAAGGGCTGTGTTACACGGCTTAATTACTATCAATGGTTGATGATGTATTTGACATAATGGCAACTACTATGCTGTTCCAGACATCATCAGGGGCAGTGCTTTTTGTAATGGGTGGCATGCATGGAGGTATTCACAGGTGTGGGCTGCATCTGTTTCTCACCAGTCCTGTAGGTGAGACTTGCATTCTAAGGGCCAACAGACATTTTCACAAGGGGAAGCAATCTACATGTGCTAACAGGGCTTTGAAACTAGAAGACAGTGTATAAATTGACCTGACGTCCATGCAGTCAGATGTTCTTTGACAATGGCATACCTTAGGGAAGGGTGTAGCACACTGGTTTGCTAATGTTGGTCTGTGTTTGTAGAGGAGGTATTATCAGGGTACACATCTTAGTATTCCAGGGACCTCTTCCGACAGGTGGGTTGTGACCAGGTGCATGGGTGTGTAATGACTTCGGAAATGGGCTGACATGTACATGGAATATCATGTGCGCAATGCACGTCATATGTGTGGCACTTGTGCTGTCTATGTTCTGCTTCTATGGAACTCTAGTCACAGATATTCCTTGCAAATATTGGATGCAGTTGGACTAACTGCTGTCAAGGGTCTTGTCAGACATTCCTGTTAGTGATGCCAAAGCACATTGACTGCCTCATGTATGAGGCTTGTTTTCCCCTTATTGAGTGATGGTGTCAGAGTTGTGTGCCATATGCTGCGTTGGACCTTGCTTTCAACATGTATGTGTGAAATAGTTGTGGTCCTCTGCTATAGGCCTTCAAAGGAGATATGTACATTATATATGTAATTAAGAGTGTGTGTGTATGTGACCATTCTATGTTAGGCATCACATAAGCTCTGGGATGTTCCGTGTCCTACTCAGTATCTCAGCAATGCTCCATGAGGCAACACTCTTATTCTGATAAGTAGAGATGAAGGGGTGTAAAAAGGAATAGCCAGACCATGATATGGTGATTATAATAGGTGTTTATTTACATTAGTTAACTAAAGTGTTGAAGGTGATCATATTCAGAAGAAATTATTTACAATCTGTTGCTGCCTGCGTATACCAGCAGCTGTGTTCTGTAGTTCCCCCTCCTGTTGCAGGCCAGCATCCTCCTCTTCCTCCTCTTCAGGCATGTGTGGCTCTGGTTCCAGGAGGGGAATGTTTCTTCTGACACAAATGTTGTGCAATATTGCACATGTGAGGATGATCCTACAGACCATCTCGGGGCAATATAGGAGGCTACCACCAGTGATGTCGAGGCAGCGGAACCATGACTTGAGGATGCCGAAGGTCCGCTCGACAATGCTGCGTGTCCTCCTATGGGCCTCGTTGTATGCACGCTCTGCAGCTGTACTCGGGTTGCCAAATGGTGTCATAATCCATGGCTGGATGCCATACCCCTGATCAGCTGCAAGAGAAAATGAATGGGATCATGTTGATGTAGATGGCACTATTGAAAAGACTTTTAATGGCAGTAGTTGTCTTGTGTTGTCTGTGACTCTTTTGTGTATTAATGTGACATCCTATGTTTGCAGGCTATACCATCTGCATTGTGTTGTTTCCTTGGCTTAACAAGTGTTTGTCTGCTAACCGTTTGTCAGCAGTATGTTTTGGGATTTTCAGTACAGTGTGCCCTCCCTAGCATTGTGACTTGTGATACAGGTGTCCGTGTGTCTTCACTGGGGGTGAGATGATAGTTCCATGCAGAGTTAAAATTGAAAGTGTTGTTAACACGTTCATATCAAAGTACCCTGGACATCCCATACCTTTAGACTTAGGCAATGTATAAATGTAAAGGTCATTGGGACACTTACAATTTGCAAGGTGACATTTCGGCAACCACACTCATTGACGTCTTCACATTAGGCTGTACAGTAAATTCCGATGTGTGACAGGTTCAATGGTGACTTAAGAAACATGGCTAGCGATGTCACGACCTCAGTGTGTTCCTGTCGACATGTTGCTGTTGTGGTGTATGTGTTGTGTGTCCTAGAGGGTTGCTGTGCAGTGTATATATATGTAGGTTTTTGTACTTACCAACAAGTAGTCCATTGCCATACCGTCCATCCTGGAAGTGTTGATTGATGGTGCAGTGACGGAAGATGAAAGAGTCATGGACACTCCCAGGATATTTAGCCACAATGTTGGTGATCAATCCTTGGTGATCGACTATGGCCTGCACGTTGATGGAATGTGTGTGCTTCCTGTTGCGGTAGAGGTGTTCAGTTGCAGCAGGTGGCACAAGGCGTACATGTGTGCAGTCGATTGCACCAAGGACGTGTGGGAAGCCACTGATTGCGTAGAACCCCTGTTTAGTTTCCTGCTGCTTCTGCAGTGTGTTAGGGAAGCAGATGTGGCGGGGTGTCACTCGAATGATGGCGTCCAGTACTTTTGGCAAAAAGGCGGAGAATGATGGTTGTGATATTCCGCCAACCAGGGCACCAGTTGTTTGAAAAGAGCCACTTGCCAGCATATGAAGTACGGCAAGCAACTTTGTTTCTGTTGGGATGGTGCGGGTGTCACCAAAGTGGGGGCCAACTGCTGTTCAATGTTTCGCAGCAGCTGCTGAATGGCCTGCCAGTTCAACCGGTACCTCTGTATAATGTTGTGTTCCCTGAGGCCCTGAAGGGTTGTTCTTGGGCGGAATATCCTCTCCTGCCTTCTGCGCTGCCTTTGGGGTCCCTGCTGGTGTTGTTGTAGCTGCTGTTGTTGTTGCTGGGCTCTGCGTCTGCATGCATGCTGGATTAGAATCACCTCCATGGCTCCCTGTTGCTGCTCTGCTGCTTTGCTGTTTGTTCTGGGTGTTCCGATTAAATACAGGTGTGTTTGCCCCATTTTAACGCCTGCCCTGACCCAGGCGTTAATTTTTGATGCAAATCGGGCTGTGTGTCATTTTCTGGCTAGCCTCCCGGCCGTGCGTCATTTTTGCCTGAAAGCATAAATACGACGCATGGCCGTTTAAGCCATTTTTTGGACGGGAACGCCTACCTTGCATATAATTAACGCAAGGCGGGTTGCCGCATCAAAAAAATGACGCACACAGCGGAATTTTGTCATCCGTGGGCTCGGGCATCAAAGTTTAAATACGGGGCAACGTTTGCGCTGATTGTGCGTCAAAAATTTTGACGCACAATTGGCGCAGACAGAGTATAAATATGGCCCTAAGTCCGAAAGTAAAAAGTTGGCCAGGACTTCCCAGCCAGCGTATCCGAGGAGGGCTCCAAGGACGTCGGATCAAGATCCAGGTTTACCCCGGTCAAAGGATTTTTACCTCAAAAAAACGACTAAGTCCGAAGGTAAAAATCTCCACCGAGGATTCCCGCGACGCATATCCGGAGAAGGTTCCAGGAGGTCGGATTAGACTGGCAGGTTTGTCCCGCTGAAGAAAATCTTCAGAAAAACGACAAAGTGCGAAGGTAAACTTTTGACCAAGGCATCCCGAGGCCTGTAGCCGAGCCGGGCTCCATCGCGGTCAGCCTTAAACTTTGACTTTGCCCCAGTCGAGGTGCAACCAGATGACCCGATTGGCGCTTTTTGTTTCTAGGCGCTAAAAAACAATAATTCTTTTAAAAATTCATATCTCCGGTTCCCCTTATCTGATTTTATCCATTTTTGTGTCATTTTAAAGATAAAAATATAATCTATTTTCATAAATTGGTTTTGGATTTTTAAACTGTCTCCTGCATTTTATTTAATTACTGTTTTGTGATATTTGAATGCTTTATACTCTGTCTCCTAAGTTAAGCCTTGTCGCTCGTTGCCAAGCTACCAAGGGTTGAGCTAGGTTTAATTTACTGAGACCTTACTGGACCTAAGTGGAGGTTAGTGGCCTATTGCTAAGTGTAGGTACCTACCTGCCCTTACCAATAACCTATTTTCCAACACTGTGGAATTGGGCTGTTTCGCATGATGAAGGTATCATGGACTGAACATGGATAACAGGCACAGACCTGTGAAATATAGAGGTCCAACAAACATACAACCAGGACATTGATAGAGTGCAAATTCTTCCTGTTCCGATAGACTTGTTCATTGCCATGCAGTGTGCCAAATCATAAAAGTTAGCCTTCACATGGACAAAATCCTCATGTTGAGGAAATTGGATGTAGCTGTCTAAGGCCCATATTTATACTTTTTGACGCTAAACTGCGCTAACGCAGTTTAGCGTCAAAAAATTTAGCGCCGTCTAACGCCATTCTGAAGCGCCATGCGGGCGCCGTATTTATGGAATGGCGTTAGCCGGCGCTAGCAGACCGGCGCTGCCTGGTGTGCGTGGAAAAAAAACACGTAGACCAGGCAGCGCCGGCGTAGGGGGAAAATGGCGTTAGGGCGTCTTAAAATGGGGCAAGTCAGGTTGAGGCAAAAAAATCGCCTCAACCCGATTTGCGCCATTTTTTTCGACGCCCAGACGCCATTTAAATGACTCCTGTCTTAGTAAAGACAGGAGTCATGCCCCCTTGCCCAATGGCCATGCCCAGGGGACTTATGTCCCCTGGGCATGGTCATTGGGCATAGTGGCATGTAGGGGGGCACAAATAAGGCCCCCCTATGCCACCCAAAAAAATTAAAAATATAAAAAATGATACTTACCTGAACTTACCTGAATGTCCCTGGGGTGGGTCCCTCCATCCTTGGGTGTCCTCCTGGGGTGGGCAGGGGTGGCAGGGGGGGTCCCTGGGGGCAGGGAAGGGCACCTGTGGGCTCATTTTGAGCCCACAGGCCCCTTAACGCCTACCCTGACCCAGGCGTTAAATAGTGGCGCAAATGCGGGGTTTTTTGACCCGCCAACTCCCGGGCGTGATTTTTGCTCGGGAGTATAAATACAATGCATTTGCGTCGCCGTCATTTTTTTTAGACGGGAACGCATTCCTTGCATCTCATTAACGGAAGGAAGGCGTTCACGCAAAAAAATGACGCTATTTGCCCATACTTTGGCGCTAGACGCGTCTAACGCCAAAGTATAAATATGGCGTTAGTTTCGCGCCGAATTTGCGGCGAAAAAAACGACGCTAATTCGGCGCAAACGGAGTATAAATACGGGCCTAAGTGTTTCAACAGTGCTGGGAGTACATCCTACAGTACTAGACTGAACATAGGCTGCAACATCCCAGTAGATAGTGTCACTGTATTCTGGAAGGACCCTGTGGCTAGGAAGTGCAACACATCCATGACTTGTGTGATGGGTGGTATGCTATTTCGATTACTAATGGCACGCATCAGATCGGGCTCCAACTGACGACAGAGACCCACAATTGTTTGCCTATTCAGGTGGTACATCTGGATGATGTGTCTGACATCTATGGCCTGAAGGTCTGCCAGTGGGTGGTACACAGAAGGATGCCTAATCCTTCTCCTCCCTGAGTACCTATATGGGACAAACAATTAATGAGTATAGGCATCATTCAATGTGTCCTTGCAATGTACATATATGCATGTCATTCACAAACTGTGACAAGGCATGTCAGAGGTTGAGGACATGATACACAATACACATCACCACTGTCAATCACACAGAAATAACATGTTTCCTTCATACATTCCCACAACTGTGTACACATCATCTACCCAACAGCAACTACTTGTGAATAAGACTTGCCACTCGGACTGTGAGTTTATGTCACATTACATAATTTTTGCCGGGGGGGCGGCTGTGTCACAGAGCAAGTAGCCATATGTGCATAGGGTATGCCCAAAAGGGTGTAAAAGTCGAAGGACTTACATTCCAGGACAAGTCCAGCACTCGCCACTAGCATTAGCAACAATTTTGTATTTGTGGTACATTTTTTGCCCATAAACTGCATTTTATGCCCCTAAAATGGCAGCTGCCTGACGCACTCTACTGGACAATGTGAAGGGGCCTCAACTACCGGTGGACGTTGTCATGGCAGTAGGCGATACTACAGCGGCGGACACTGCTATCGGCTAACGTTGTTGCCAGTGGTGGTCTTGGGCCAATGGCCATGTCCGCCATTTGTAACGGCAGTGATGGCAGCATACATGGAAGACACTGCTGCCGACCTCCACTACCTGGGCCGCTGTGTCCCTCCTCTCGGAGCAATCATGCCATGTCCAGCAGGTGATATGCCCCAGCCTTCTTCCCGGAAGAGAAGAAGCTGGTGGAAGAGGCCCTACCCCTGTATGATCAGCTTTATGGTGCACCAGAGGAGCAGGTAAGTAACTCATGTACACTATTTCACCCTATGCTTCACCCTACTTTTACTCCTCACAGGCTAGATTGAGGCCATGGTGAACAGTATATAAAGTAATGATCATGGTTGTGCTGTTGGTGTGGTGTCAATGGGTGACGTTTTGTGCATTCTACTTGGACCAGTGACAGATGTTGAAGCATCTGACTTGTGGGTTTGTGTTTTGAGTGTACCATGTTCTTCCTTATGTGGGATGCACTAGACTACGTGAGGGGACTCCTCAGCCATGCCCATACAACACTTGACACATAGATGTCGACAATGTGATAGGACATGTACAACCATGACAGCAGCTGCTGTGTAGCACCTCTGTGAGCAATCACCCCATGTCCAGCAGCTGATAGGCCTCAGCCTTCTCCCCAGAGGAGCTTGAGAAGCTTGTGGAGGAGGTCCTACCCCTGTATGATCAGCTCTACGATGAACCAGAGGAGCAGGTTAGTATCTCATGTACACTATTTTACCCTGTGCTTCACCATATTTCTACTCCTCACAGGCTAGATTAAGGCCATGGTGAACAGTATATAAAATCATGGTCATGGGTGTGCATTTGGAGTGGCATCAATGGGTGTCTTATTGTGCATGTAACTTGGACCAGTGTCAGATGTTGAGGCATCTGAATTGTGTGTGTGTGTTTTGAGTGTACCATGTTGTTCCTTAAGTGGGATGCACTAAACTAGGTGATGGGACTCCTCAGCCATGCCCATACAACAATTGACACACAGATGGTGACAATGTGATAGCACATGTGCATCCATGACAGCATGAGCAGCGTGGGCAGGTAGTATGTGTGAGGTTTGTGTAAACTGAGCCATGCGTATGTTGCCACTGAAATTCAGACCACGTTTCCCCATGCTAATCTGTTGTTTTGGAGGCATATGCAGACTCACTCTGCCTTTCCGGTTGCCACATACACATCACATAGTAAATGACTGTTGGCTACATGATGTTCTGTCATGGAATTGATGGAAATCGATTATCAAGCAGGTTCTGTCTTCTCAGCCTGCAGAGACCAGTGTCTGTCAACTGTATCTCACTGTATGGCTCCAAGTCTAGGATTGAGTTGAGTCATTTTGACTATGCAACTGTGACTCTGTGCACACTACCTGTCTCACAAGACATCCTGTCCTGTGGACCATTCTGGTCTATGTGCTAAGATGCAGCTTCCTGAGGTTCTTTCACTGAGGATTATGTAGATGGTATTGAGTGAAGAGTCAAAGCTCTGTGTTCAAAGTGCACTGGATATCACTGTCAATGTGTGTCTCTGACCCCAGACAGGTCCCTTACTCCCACAGCCCTGTTGTCATCATTAGAATGGTCATCATTAGACTGGTCAAATTAGTCATGTACAGGCTTATAGCATACATGTCTGCTCAAAATGCAGAGAGCATGGTGAATCCTGTAATGATATGATTTCTGGCCTGGTTGTTGTGCTACATGGCTGACAATTGACAAAGCATACCTCTGTTTGTTGGATGCTGACATTGTAGGATTGAAACATATTTCCAGAAGCATGTTCTTTGTCACAGGTAGATGACACATTACCCCACCCCCTGAGGTGGAATAAGTATGCCTCTGTGAGTCCACATGTCCACACATGGATAGGTTAGGAACCTCCTGTACCTACCATGCCAGTCCTATCATTGTTACGTGATGTGCTTGGCTTGGTGTAGAGACATGTATGTGACTCTGACATTTTGTATGAGACACTTTTTGACATGGTTTCCTGTCTTGTCTTTTGCATTCATGCAGGTCAACGCCCATCAGAAGAAGGGGATTTGGAGAGCCACTGCCAAGAAGGTGCGGACCCCGGGGGTTCACTGCCGCCAGAGCGCCTACTGTGACAAGAGGTGGGAGGACCTGAGACACTGGGCCCAGAAGATCGTGGAGGCCCAGCTGGGGCTGTCCTCCCAACGTGGGCTTAGTGCCCATCAGACCATTAACCCCCCAAAGGCTTGCATTCTGGTCGTGGCCTACCTGGAACTGGATGGGCATTTAAGAGCAGCACAGCTGCCTCAAGGGGATGGGTACACAGCATATTTCTTCCTTTTCCATTGCCTGGTGAATGAGTGGGGTACAGACAGCTCCCCCTGACAACGAGGGCTGAGCCATGTGTCACACAGTTGATGGAAGATTGTTTGTGTTGACAGGTGATGTGCAACATACTGGGGTACTTTGCCTTCTGAACCCAGAACCCAGTACAACCCTGCTGTGATTCCTCAAGCTAATTCCTTTGCATGGTCAACAAATGGCTGTGTGCAGTGAACAATCATGTACTATTTGTAGTTGGGATGGGTGTGATTTCTAACCCACTGATCACTTCCCCTGAATGTCACAGACGATAGGTAAATGGGTGAAAGATCACTGTCCTTTGCTATGTGTCTGGACTTAAGTGTATGTAGACATTTTACACCGGCTCTATGATGGAACAACACATGCTCTTACAATGCATACATTTACAACACAGTAAGTACAATGAATGGTCATTACCACACATGCACTTACCGCAAAATGTTTTTACAATGCAAATGCCTTTACCACAGATGTCTTTACCACAAACATTTCGTAGTAAAGGCATATTTGGTAAAGGCATATGCATGGTAAAAACTAAGGCCCATATTTATACTTTTTGACGCACAACTGCGCCAACGCAGTTGTGCGTCAAAACTTTTAACGCCATTCCAACACGCCATGCGGGCGCCTTATTAATGGAATGACGTTAGCCGGGGAAATGGGGGTTGTGCGTCAAAAAATGGTGCACGTCAGGTCTGAGGCAAAATTCAGGCCTCAAACCGGATTTGCGCCATTTTTTTTTATGCCCAACCTCCATTGACATGACTCCTGTCTTAGCAAAGACAGGAGTCATGCCCCCTTGCCCAATGGCCATGCCCAGGGGACTTATGTCCCCTGGGCATGGTCATTGGGCATAGTGGCATGTAGGGGGGCCCAAATCAGGCCCCCCTATGCCACAAAAAAAAAATCGGAAAAAAATACTTAACCGAACTTACCTTTACTTCCCTGGGATGGGTCCCTCCATCCTTGGGTGTCCTCCTGGGGTGGGCAAGGGTGGCAGGGGGTGTCCCTGGGGGCAGGGGAGGGCACCTCTGGGCTCCTTCCGAACCCACAGGTCCCATAACGCCTGCCCTGACCCAGGCATTAAAAAACGGCGCACATCAGGCTGTGCACCGTTTTTAAGGCCCACCCCCTCCTGTGCGTCAAAATGACGCCAAAGTATAAATAAGGGGCACAGGCCTTAAAGTCATTTTTTGGAAGGGAACGCCTACCTTGCATATAATTAACGCAAGGCTGGTTCCCCCTTTCAAAAAATGACGCACATGGTGGAATTTTGACGCCCGCGGGGTCGGACGACAAAGTATAAATATGGGGAAGGGTTTGTGCTGATTGTGCGTCAAAAATTTTGACGCACATTTGGCGCAAACAGAGTATAAATATGCCCCTAAGTAAGTAAGTACTATATATACATGTATATATATATATGTGTGTGTGTGTATAAATATAATATATATGTATATTATATATATACATAAATATATATATATATATATATATATTTATATATATAATAGATACATATTTCTATATAAAGTTATATATATAGATATATATGTATATCTATATATATATATATATATATACACACACACCTTTCTACCTAAAAACCCTACCTACCCTAAACCCTAAAAATTACCTTACCACTGCAAGACCCATATCCACCCTAAAACCTAAACACCCCTTACCATCCCAAACCCCATACCCACCCTAAAAACTAAACACCCCTTACCACCCCAAAACATAAAAATGCCCTTACTACCCCAATTCCCATACCCACCCTAAAACCTAAACACCCCTTATCACACCAAACCCCATACTCACCCTAAAACCTAAAAAAAAGCCTTACCGCCCCAAAACCCATACCCACCCTAAAACCTAAAAATGCCCTTACCACCCGAAAGCCATATCAAAATCTAAACAACCCTTACCACCCTAAACCCCATAGCCACCCTAAAAGCTAAAAATACCCTTACCACCCCAAAACCCATGCCCACCCTAAAACCTAAACACCCCTTACCACACCAAAACCCATACCCACCCTAAAACCTAAACACCCCTTACCACCCCAAAACCCAAGCCCACCCTGAAACCTAAACATGCCCTTACTACCCCAAAACCCAAACCCACCCTAAAACCTAAAAATGCTCTTCAAACCCCAAAACGTATATCCACCCTAAAACCTAAAAATGCCCTTACCACCCCAAAACCCATACCCACCCTAAAACCTAAAAATGCCCTTACCACCCCAAAACCCATTCACACCCTAAAACCTAAAAACACCCTTAGTACCCCAAAACCCATACCCACCCTAAAAACTAAACACCCCTTACCACCCCAAAACCCATACCCACCCTAAAACCTAAAAATACCCTTACCACCCCAAAACCTATGCCCACCCTAAAACCTAAAAATACCCTTACCACCCCAAAACCTATGCCCACCCTAAAACCTAAAAAAGCACTTACCACTCCAAAACCTATACTCATCCTAAAACCTAAAAATGCCCTTACCACCCCAAAACCATACCCACCCTAAAACCTAAAAATGTCCTTACAATCCCAAAACCCAAACCCACCCTAAAACCTAAAAATGCCCTTACCACCCCAAAACCCTTACCCTCCTCAAAACCCAAAAGTGCCCTTACCACCCCAAAATCCATACCCACCCAACCTAAAAATGCCCTTACCACCCTAAAACCCATAACCCATGCCCACTCTAAAATCTAAAAATGCCTCTATATATATATATATATATATATATATATATATATATGCGAAACACAAAGGAGAACTCTGGGAAGTTCCCAATTTTAGGTGGAGAGCTGCTCTAGTGAGGAGCACCCTGCAACATCAGCGACACTCTAGATTTGCTCACCTCACATGTCTGCTTATCTAGCAAAGTTTTTAAGCATAGGATCAGTACAGTGCTATTCTCGCCGAGCTAAATAGTGACAAAGTCTTTTGCCATTTGTACAGCAAAATCTTTAAGCATAGGATTGACACAGTGTCATCCTCACCGAGCTGTAAAATGACAAAAGCCATTTACCACTCCAGACACAGTATTACAGCTTTGGACTGGTCAAATACCATCCAAGCCAACCTGGAATGAGTGAAGCAACCCCTGACATGTGTTTCGCTCTCATTAGAGCTCTTCAGAGGGGTATAGTTTTATCCAGACACAAGGGAGCACCCAGTATAAGTCAAACCAAAGCCCTTTCAGGGTTAGAGTGACGCATAAATTATGCAAAACACAAAGGAGAACTCTGGGAAGTTCCCAATTTTAGGTGGAGAGCTGCTCTAGTGAGGAGCACCCGAGCAACACCAGCGACACTCTAGATTTGCTCACCTCACATGTCTGCTTATCTAGCAAAAATTTTAAGCATAGGATCAGCACTATCCTGGCCGAGCTAGATAGTGACAAAGTCTTTTGCCATTGGTACAGCAAACTCTTTAAGCATAGGATTGATACAGTGTCATCCTCACCGAGCTGTAAAATGACAAAAGCCTTTTACCACTCCAGGCACAATATTACAGCTTTGGACTTGTCAAATACCATCCAAGCCAACCTGGAATGAGTAAAGCAACCCCTGACATGTGTTTCACTCTCATTAGAGCTCTTCAGAGGGGTATAGCTATGTCCAGACATGAGGGAGCACCCAGTATAAGTCAAACCAAGGCCCTTTCAAGGTTAGAGTGACGCATAAATTATGCAAAACACAAAGGAGAACTCTGGGAAGTTCCCAATTTTAGGTGGAGAGCTGCTCTAGTGAGGAGCACCCTGCAACACCAGCGACACTCTAGATTTGCTCACCTCACCATATATATATATATCTTAACCCACTTAATACTTACCTGTACTTACCTTTAAAACCTTTATCACACATATACCTTTACCATTAATGCCTTTACAATGATATTAGTTGTAAAGGTGTAGTGTAGCTATTTTTAATATTTTTAACATACCAGGCCACTGTGCACTTTGCCCTAGATACAGTTTATTCAGCCTCGCACTGTTATTTTACAATAACCAGTTTTACGGTCTTGTTTCACTTTTCTTCTCTCACACTGTTTAGCTTAGTTCAGTACTGTGTTCTCAGATAATGCATTCTTGATCGCCCTGTGCTTCAGTCAAGACTACAGTTTGGTACATTGCCGGTAAACGTGGTAGAAGTTTAGTCTCCAGTATTCATAGAAAAAAAACATCCTTACGTAGGGACATTTTCTTAGAACATCTGCGTGTTAGTTATAAAAACACTTCCTAGTCCTAGTACACGTCAGAGGGAGATTCCGTCCAGTAACCTACAACTAGATGCTGACTGCCCCGTTGCAGATGCTGATGCAGATTACAGGCCTTTGCTCAGGTATGAGAGTTGATGTCCTCCTGGGGGAACCTGAAAGGCAGGCTTAGAGCTTCACATGCTGTGCTCGAAATATAACTTAGAGAGAACATAATCTAGCGGCACTATGATAGCTTTATTCTTGTGCTTCACTCTCATCGTTACTATTTTAATCCTACTGTGTTGTGTAGTTCTAGTTATTGCAGCTCACGCTTTGCTATCTAAAATGCAGTTGTTTTATTAAACCAATCTTTAAAACTTAAACTGCGTTTGTCATTTCTATGTGAGACCGTACTGTGTATGAGAGAATCGGTTGTGACCTGAGTGACCACAACTTCCATGTGAAGTGCTAAAATGTCATGCGCTCGGCTGCCCAATTGTCTCTTCCCTTTGGGAGAGATGAGGCACTGTTAGTTATCCGGAGCAGAACCCGGATTTAGAGTGACAAAGGTCCTTCACCGTGGGTCAGACTTTGTCCCCCACACTGTGAACGATCTTGCCGCTCAAAATCCAGTAGTCTCATTAGGATAATGAGCATGCGTGGTAAAGGTATATTCGTGGTAAAGGCATGCGCGGTAAAGCCATGCGTGGTAAACGCATATGCGTTGTAAATGCATCGTGGTATATGCATTTTGTTGCATTCACCGCGATGTAAGTGATGTTTCCCTTGACACCCAGAAGCAAGTGATCTTCAGTGTATGATAGATGCTGGTGCCTCACTGCAGTCTGTGATAAGTTAGTGCCCAGCATAGATGTGACATGGCTTACATGGATAAAGGCCTGCAGGTGTAGGAAACTACTTTCCCTTGGTAAGTGCGGAATGTTCATTGACAAGAATTATGTCCCATGACTGTAGCCAGCAAACCAATGTGCCCACGTGTCAGCATGTGTCCTTTTCTCATATGGATGCATTCCTTTCTGCAATGTCATTAATGTTCTACCTGTGATGATGGGATGATATATGTAGTCACACATATATTAGTTCATGGAAAACAGTTGATGTATTGGTACAGTTATGTTGGGCCACAGACAGGAGTTTGTCACCTTTGGTTATCATCTGACAAATACCTTCTTGTGTCAAAGTATGTTATGTGGCATGTAGGACTACAGTTACACTGAAAAATATGGCAAGATTGTGGAACAACTCTGTGTTCCCCATGCCCTTGATGTGGCATCATGTTGTTTAGTGCACTGCACCTGTGTAGTGATTGAGGATTGTGCCATGACTGTAGGAATGCATCATGGAGTGACTTGCAGTGATGTGTTTGAGTTCAGGCATTCATCCACAGACAGATGGCAGGCTTGCCATTGCTGACATGTGGGTAGTGATGTGGCTTTATATTGGACAATGGGTTGGGGTCTTTCTATCGGTAATTGCAAGTTCTGTGACTCTCCAACATGCAAACAACAGATGTTTACCACAGATGCACTCAGATGATGTCATTTTGATTGGTGTCAGACATTAGCGGTGACTATACTGTGGCTTGCTGATTCATTGTTGTGTGTTTTCTTGATACATCTCTCACGCACATGTTCGACCTGACATCAATGTTGGTCCTTTTCATGACACATGTGAGGCGTATCTGGGTGATCTTGCTACTACCTCCTTGACTCAGTTGGGACAGGTGTAACTTAAAGGTGTAACTTAAAGCTAGTGCACACAAACACAAGCACACACAAAGACAGCATCTACCCACACAGCAAATGTCACAGCTTCCCCTGATACCCCTACCACCTCTAGCATCACACTCACGACGCCAAGCATACCTATAGTCACCACATCAACAGTCACTGATATAGCCACCACACCCATCCAACCCGCAGACACTACCACAGCAGACTCTCAGACATCCACCCCAATCACCACACCCGCAGACACCCCAACTACAGACACACGTACATCCAGCACATCCACCATACCTACAGTCACCACCCCAATAGACAGTCACCAACCCACCACAGCATCTCCCTGCACCTCCATCCCCTAAGCCCAAGACACATAAATGTTCTCACTCATCCACTCAACAGACACCCATGACACACAAGCCTTCCTCCCACAACCATGCACCCACAACATCCACACCTGCACATCATACAACCACTCCCTCATCCTCCAAACCCCGTTCCCCTTCCAATGACCACCCCTGTGTGTCTAGGATGTTTTTCCTATGTGACCTTGGCCTTCCCCTGTCCTTCCGCCTGTACCACACTCAAAAGGTCTTCTGTGCATACTCCTCCCTTTGTGTATGCTCCGCCCCCTGCCAAGAAGAAGCCCACCCCTTGCAAGAGGAAGCCCCCCTTCCCAAGCCTAAGCCCCCCCATAAGTCTGATGCTCTTACCCCTGAATATCCCTTGAGGTGCCTGACTGCCCTCTTGAAGCCCCTTCCTATGGAGTTACATGGGTGTCAGAAGCCAAATAAGGGAACAACCATTGTGCCATTTAGGCAGAATTGATGGGCTGGCCTATTGCCTTGGACGTTTGGAGTTTTTGCACCAAATATACCCACACAGTTATTTATTGGGGTACACTTTTATCCTGCACTTCCTTTTCTAGCCCAATGTAGGTCCTGTGTGACTTTATTAGTGTACCTGCAGTTGTGTGTTTGAGCCTGCTTGCTGCGCCATGTGATGTTGTTTGCAGTATATGAGTTTGTGTTCAGTGCTGGTGTCCCCCAAGAAAAGGTTATATGTTGTGTGTAGGTGTAATTGTTTGTTATGGTATGTATTTCTCATTGTGTTGAGCAATGTGGGCATGTATGTGTTGGACTTGTCACCATGATATGGCTTATGTACTGATCCGATGTGTATCATCTTGAGTTTTGTATATGCAGAATTGGGGTGTGTTCAGTTATGCTAGCTGTGGTTGCATTTGCCTTTACGTGTGACCATTTAGGTATGTGTCCCTTGCAGCTGGTTCCTGTAGAGTTCTGCCGCATGCAGTAGGAGTTGTGGTGCTTTGTTGACTGTTTTGGGTATTGTTTGTTCCCGTGACCCATGTGGGGCCATTTCCTGTGGAGATGTTGATTGAGAGTCCTGTTTGGAGTGTGATATGTTCTAGTGCAGTCCCCTTCCCTGGGTGTCCCAGTTGACCCCATCCAAAATATGTAGGTATAGTTGTGAAGTTGTTCCTGGTGTATTTGTCTTTCTGTGTTTTGTGGGTGGCATTGTGCTTCCGTTGTGGTGTGATGTGTGTGTTGTGTGTGTCCATTGCAGGGTTGTTTACCGGTGGTCTGTTCTGTGCCACAGAGTTTGAAAAGTGTGTTGTATGTGTGGACAGTACCTAGCCAGTGCTGGATGTGAGTGTGTGAGTTGCATGTGTATATGTGCTATAAGTGTGTTGTTCTTGCTGCGTGTGACAATGTTGTGTAGCCTTCAGTGTTCCTGTGCCTGAGCTGTGTGGCCATGTGTATTTGTGTGGTATTGACATGCTGTGTGTGTTCTGTTCAAACTGTGCTTACTGTGAGTGTGTATGTATCCATGTTGCTGTGCGTCAGTGAGTTTGACTTGTATAAAACGTGTGCCTGCTGCCCATTGTGTCCTCCCCATGATGTGTTTGCAGGCGCTACATGAAGGTTTCCATGCTTAATAACATAGATAGGTGTATGTACCTACAGTTGGTGTCACCCATGTTGACATTGATTCCTTAGTTTCTGGATGAACAGGAACAGTGGCCTGACATCTGCGAAGGGTTTCATGGTAGCTCGAACGTGTGAGGCTACCTGCAGGTGAGTTTCTCCCTTTATACTGTCTGTTCCCGCCAGCTTACCCCTCTTGGTTGGACCGCCAGAGTTACATTGGCAGTGTACAACCTCCTAATGGATCTGGTGGAAGCACAGGCTCCACCAGCCTATTTGTGCTTGCTTATGACCGTGGTGGTCTGTGCTGCCTGGTGGTGGTGGACCGCTACCGGTCTTCTGTGGGTACGACAGTCAAACTCATAATATGGTGGTTGACTCGGCCAGAGCATTGGCAGTCAGACCGCCACGTCCAACATGGTGGTCACAGGACTGCCAAACTCGCAATCAGCCCTTAAGTGATAGAGAAGACATATTTCTGTAGTTTTTGTAAGGGCCTTTATAGAAGATATGTTGTATTTCACTAGTTTAAATTACCTTTAGTGCAGTGCAATTTTTCCTTGTAGATCTGATATTTGCGAATCAAATTTTATAACGACATTCATCCAGGTGATCAAAATAGTATACTCTTCTTAATTATATCAAGTGAGGCACACAATACAAAAAATATAATTCTTTTTGTTGCAATATCAAATTATGTTTGTCCCCAAAATTATAGTGATTCTTTAAATTTGATAATCTATATAAATGTCCAACATAAACTAATCTTGTTTGTATGTATAATTGTTTATGTTCAATAATTTGGAATTGTTCTATTACTTCTTTTCAGGAAAATAAATATTTTTGATGTATTTCAGTGTGTATAGTTCCTTCTTCAGAAAAATGTCTCAATTTATAGTCCCATAATATTGGAGAGAGGAAACAAATGATTCATAGACTTTCAATATACTAAACTTGCATACCCGACATAATTGTGCCAAAAGACAGTTTGATAAGTCTATCTACAGCTGTCATCTTGATCCACTTGTTTTAATGGATACTAAAGGCCTGATTTACTCCCTCTGTCAGGGTGGTGAAGGACACTACCCCCACCATTCTAACAGATTCAGCTGTCAAATATAGAGATGACTGCTGGGCAAGTGGTCAACTCTGTAGATTTAAATGATCCATTGTCATATCTGTTTCTGTACAAAGTTTGGTGTATGGCCACAGTTGGTTTTAATGGCAGTTCACCCAATGTTAAACTGTTTTTGTTTTTCAGAAATGGACTAAAAGAGCAGGAGCGTATGTCCAAAAACTGAAAAAAAAACTAATGACCCCAAGTTTTCTCCCAGGGTGTAGTGTCAATTTTTCTTTTTTTAACTGTTCTTAAATGCCAAGTTTTTCCTGATGATAATGGACAGGACAAAAATACATCACACTGCCGAGCTTGAATAGGACAGGTGGTGTAATGCCGTTCCTCTGTTGAATCTTACTCTGTCTAGCCGTTGGAGTAAGGTTTCTGTTGAAAGAGCAAACAGGGGCTCTGTTGATGGAAACCTTAAGGCCTGCCCATCTCTAAGTTAGGTGGGTGGAATTCAGCAGCTATAGTTAGAATTCTCTCAAGTAAATATAACACGCACCCTAAGGTAACTATTACTCAAGCCATGCACAGCATCTTCAAAAATTTGACTGCTAATGTTTCATTTATACTTTTAAGGACTTTGTGGAAGTTCTCATGACTGCCATAATATTTGGGTTAATTAGCAGTGCATGGCAAGGGTGTGAGATATAGTTGCCTTAGGGTGCAAGTTCTACTTACTTGAAAGAACTCTAACTGCTTAAATTCTATGGTTTTCTATGAGTAAATTCAGAACCTAACTCCCTGTAACGTTTATTTTTTTCAATGAATTTCTAAGGTATATATATATACTGAGAAAGGCGTTATCATCGAAACACATTCTGTAGTTTCCATTGTTCTGGAATAAAAGGGAATTCACTTGCATGATGAGTGCCTGGAGACTTTATTGACACATTAGGAGACTATTGTGTGTATGTATATATGTATATATATATATATATATCACACTTGTGCTCCTCCAATATATCAAGTAAGCCTCAGACACCTTCTGGATTTGCTGAAAATCACTTGATTGCAAGCACGGATACTGGTTGTCTCCCACTTCCTTCACCTGCTTGACCTTTGGATGTGGCAGCCACTTACAATGGAAGGGCCCCTGGAGGAAGCACAAAACCAGACGAGGGGGCACCAACAACAAAAAGGGGCATTTTGCCACTTGGGAAGGATACTATAGCAGAACAAAAGAAACAAGTGATGGGTGATAACAGCTTAACAGGTATTAATTTATCCACCCATGAGCTAACTACTGATTAACCATCTCTATTAGAACTGGGTTTGTCATTTTGTCCTACTGCTGACTTTGATTACTCTAGAACTCAAATAGAACTTTTTTTGTTTGTCAGAAAATTTAAACTTTTGAAGGTGCACACTCAGGAGCAGGAGAAGTGTAAATATTTGCCTAATAGGGAGATTGCTACTGAGACTCGAAACTACACTATTACTGAAAATTTGTGTATTGGGAACATTGAAGACCTAACTGCTCTTAGACAATTGTAATGTGGGGGCAGGGAGTGGGATATGGAGAGGGATTTCTTATGTAATTTAGGCCTAGAAATTGATAGATCTAAAAAGAATGATTTTTGGCTAAAGTCGAGATGCAATCTAATTCCTCCCCTATGACAATATTAAAACATTTCCTGTATCCTCAGAACTTATGAAACTTTGGCAAAACCGTAGCAAGGATTTTGCCAAAAATCTCACTACAGGGCAACATTTAACTTTGGGTATTTTGACTAAAGCTACCTCCTTTGTTATAAAACATGCAGATAGGGCTGTAATGTTCTCCTATGGGACGTGAACAAATATCAACAGGAGATATATCCAATTGGCATGATCGGGGCCTCCTTTAAATAGACAAAGTTCAGTTCTACTTAACTAGGCAACCGACTGCACCATGCTTTTACATGCTGTCTAAGATACACAAAAATGGCACTGATCCCCCAGGAAGAGCTATCATATCAGCTACTAAAAGTCTTTTGGAGAACACGTCTATTACCTGGATCATTTCCGCTGTCCCTATGTTCTGAGCTTACAAGCATATTGTAGGGACAGTAAAGGAATTTATTTACAAACTCCAGGGTATTCCTTGGAAACATAGCATTATCATGGTTGCAATTGGTGTTGTGTCCATGTATACATGCATCAATCATAATAATGTAGACATTTCTTTTGTGACAAATCCTTAGCCCTATGCGACCATTCTATGATGCTTCTCAAGATATGAAGATCTTGTCTCGAACATAATATTTTCTCTTTGAGGATCAGTGGTACAGGCAAAAGACTGGGACAGCAATGGGAAACTGCTTTGCTCCCAGCTATGCTGCTATTTTTTTCGAGTGGTGGGAGTCACAGGTCGTCTGGACAAACGGAAATGAGAGGTGGACACAACACTTGGGCCCATATTTATACTTTTTGACGCAAAACTGCGCTAACGCAGTTTTGCGTCCAAAAAATTAGCGCCGGCTAACGCCATTCTGAAGCGCCATGCGGGCGCCGTATTTATTCAATGACGTTAGCCGGCGTTAGCCGCCGGCGCCGTCTGGTGTGCGTAAAAAAAAACGATGTACACCAGGCAGCGCCGGCGTAGGGGGATATGGGGCTTGGGCGTCAAGAAATGGGGCAAGTCAGGTTGAGGCAATTTTTTCGCCTCAACCCGATTTGCGCAATTTTTTGTCACTCCCAACCCCCATAGAAATTACTCCTGTCTTAGCAAAGACAGGAGTCATGCCCCCTTGCCCAATGGCCATGCCCAGGGGACTTCTGTCCCCTGGGCATGGTCATTGGGCATAGTGGCATGTAGGGGGGCACAAATCAGGCCCCCCTATGCCACACAAAAAAAAAAAAAAACACTTACCTGAACTTACCTTAATGTCCCTGGGATGGGTCCCTCCAGCCTTGGGTGTGTTCCTGGGGTGGGCAAGGGTGACAGGGGGTGTCCCTGGGGGCATGGGAGGGCACCTCTGGGCTCCTTCAGAGCCCACAGGTCCCTTAACGCCTGCCTTTTGCAGGCGCTAAAAAACGTTGCAAAAGCGGCCGTACGTCATTTTTTTTGACCCGCCCACTCCCGGGCGTGAATTTTGCCCGGGAGTATAAATCCGACGCACATGCCTCGGTGTCGATTTTTTAGACGGGAACGCCTACCTTGCATGTAATTAACGCAAAGTAGGTGTCCACGCTAAAAAATGACGCTAACTCCATGGACTTTGGCGCTAGACGCGTCTAGCGCCAAAGTATAAATATGGAGTTAGTTTTGCGTCGAAATTGCGTAAAAAAAAACGACGCGATTCCGGCGCAAACGGAGTATAAATATGCCCCTTGATTTTTTGGACAAGGTACATTGACAACCGTTTCATAATATGGAACGAGCTGCAGTCCACCTTGGATACATTATTGACCTGGGTAAATAACAATTTGAATTTAAGGCTCACAAATAAGACAAATAAAACAATGATGGAATTATTGGATGCTCTTCTCACATTGGAGGGGGGTATGATGCACACTAGCCTTCACAGAAAATGTACAGCTGGGAACAGTATTCTGCATGCTCAGAGACATCATCTGCCAACTCTAAAGTGGAGTATTTACTAAGGGCAAAAAGGAACAGTGGCACCCAACAGGGCTTTGTGACACAACAAGAAATAATGACTAAGAGATTTTTGACCAGAGGATATCCTGGAAGATAATCAAGGCAGCTTGTGAGAAGGCCTCAAGGATCAGCAGGGATAGCTGCTGCTGTGAAAGAAAGAGAGGTAAACCAAGTGAGGTTTATTACCACATATAACAGTGAATCAGTTGCAGTCAATAGAGTAATGAAGAAGTATTGGCACTTTATCACAACTGATAGAGTGATAGGTAAACTGGTCTGTCCTTATCCCTCCATCACATACAGAAGGTGTAGATCTTTGAGGGACATTTTGGTATGCAGTTGCTCTACAAAACAGGCTCCTGGATTAAGGAACCACAGGGGATTTTCACATGTACGAAATGTCAGGCATGAGGCCATAGAAGAATTGAAAGTCATACACACTGTCCACGGATCGAGAAGTTAGGATTTCATCAATTGCAACACTTTGTGATATATGTCTTGTTTTGCCCCTGTGGCCTTCACTATATGGGAAGTACTGTGTTTTCTGTCAAGAAAAGGATTCTTGAACATATTCCTGCAATCAGGAATAATGATTTGAATTTCTTATTGGCAAGACATTGTAACCAAGTACATAAAGTGGACCCTGATGAGTTATCTTTATTTGGGATTGACAGGGTTAGGACAAATGTGAGAGGAAGAAACAGGGAGCTCATCTTGAAACTTTTTTAATCGGAATACATTATAAGACTGAACAGTAAATTCTCTGGAGGATTAAATCAAGATGGGGAACTCCATGTATATATTGGTTGAACCACATGGGCCTTCAACCATCTTGAGCATCATGGTTAAATCATGTTAAGGGGTCACATTCTCACAGATACCAAGGAATATGTTTCTGTTACTGTCCTTTATCTCTCACTGCTCTTTTCATTGTGATGATGTTTAAGACTTGAAAATCTCACTGCTGCTGTTACTGCAATGATGGTTAAGATTTGAAATACCTCACTGTCTTTCCTTTCTAATCTGCAATCTAGTGATTCCAAACTGTCTAAAAGAATTAGATTTGGAAAATGCATTTTTAGGGATATCTTTGTTTGTTACACCACAAGGTATTCAGATTTATGTGAGTAAGAATTTTTACTCGGTTCATATGATGATTTATTATTATTTTACAATTATGGTTTAATTAGTATTATGCATTGGGTGTCTGCTGCATGAAGATGTGATATGCCCACATTAGTTATGAGAAAGATGTTTTTTGAAGGGAATATGTATGTGTTATGAATTATTTTTGTGGGTGAGCATACTTGTTTCCTTACATGAATAATTTGTGGTTTAAAAAAAATGGATATGTTTGATGGTTATAAATATTGTACGAGCACCATAGTCGGTTTACTATCTCTAGGCATGCATTGGGTTGCTTTCAAAAGGAAGTAGGGCACTATGTTTTTTTTTCTTCACAGCATTGTGTTAATCATCCAATGTCAAAAGGAAGCCTCGACCACCTTCTGCACTTGCTGAAAATCACCTGCTTGCAAGCACAACGTCCCCATCAATGCACTTCCGCCATAGACTCGATCAAGGTAAATGACAAACTCCGCCATACTTTATGTGTCACATCAAGCACAAATAAAAGGCTACTTCCTGGTGACGGGAATTTCCATATCCAAAGCAGCTGCCATTTTTAAATATGTAAAATGTATAAAGTAACCATTATTACCAATCGTAACTACTTAAGATTAACCCTGATTTACACATATGCATAACCCATTTCTAAAAGTTCATTTGGCCAATATATCACCGTACTGATAGCAATGTTTGGTTGTCACGCATTATGGGGTATAAGGTTCTCACTCTGTTGTGGCATAATGCCAATAACATCTGAGGGGCGTGAAAGTTTGTGCGAGATGCAGCACTTACAGGGTGTATTAATTTGTGTCCCCCACAAACTACATTTCAGCATCAATCAATATGCATTGTGGGATATATATTTCCTATACTATTGCAGCAAACTAATATAATTGTGGCAGTGTGAAGGTGATGCACAAATAATGTAAGTTAAACCATCGTACATCACCTGTTACCTACACATATTCAACCTTACTCTGACCATGAGGGCTACCTCTTCTATAGTACGGTTTATGAATATATAATCCCAGTGAACACCACATGCTCTAAATATTGTAATCACTCCTGCCTCAGTGGGCTATGGCAGTTAACTTTGCCCTGAACTCCAAACATGTGCGTGTTGTTAAGTCAATGATTGGGTGGCATGCCGAGTGACAGCATCTGGAGTTTGTGAAATATAAAAATTACGATGTGTAGTAAAGTCATTCTTTTTGACCTGGTCACCCCCAAACCTTTGTACAGCTACTGGTGTTTATTGACTCTCGGATGTGCCCTGGGTACTGCTACCAGTCCCAGGGCCAGTGCTCTGTGTAAAGTGGATATTCAAATTAGGTTAATTATGATTGCCAGTATCAACCTACCTACAGGTCCCTAGTATATGCTTGGGCATGTAGTTTTAGGGACCCCAGCATATATAGTGCACACATGGGTGAACTGCTGATGTTCTCAGTGTCATGTTAAAGGTAGCTCTGCCTTGCTGGCTGCTTTTAAACTAACGTTGAACGTTGAATGCAAATTCAACTTTGGAATTAAAAGTACTTCCAAAGTTTTAAACCACCTTATTTTTACATATAAGTCACCCCTAGGGTATGCCTTAAGTGTCCCGAAGTTTGGGTGCTATGTAACTATAATCAGGAACCTCGTAGAAAATGTTTTATAAACCCTGGTGAGGTAAAATAGCCAAATTTGTTTTTCACTGTATTGAATGGGCCCAATAGGCTAAAATGGGGAGACTTTATTTTAATCATGTAATTATTTTTTAATAAACATATCGAATACAAATAATTAATAAAAATATTATTTTTAATTATTTTAATTAATAGAGTCCCAATAGGAACCAGATATTTCGAGTTTGGTATCAAACTGACGGGATTTAGATGAACCCATTTTTTTCAATTTCAATTTTCCTAAATAACAAAATAGATGAATCCTCAATTGTACATAGTTTTAATTGCTTGAGGGACAAAAGGATCGTCCTAATGAGAGAAGTCTACTTTCATCATCTGTTAATTTATATTTAGATAAGTTAACTGCATTAATTTTTGTAGCTGTTTTTCCCTTGTTGCCATTCCCACGGGCAAGCTACCTTCTCTTTTTGCTTCTAGATTTTGCCTGCTGGTTCCTATAGGTCTTCCTCGTCCACCTCTGCCTCTCCCTCTGCCCCTCCAAAACTCCTGGATTGAATGTTGTTCTGTCCTTTCTTGGTTTAACATTTTCAATTGTCTTTAAAAAAATCCTTCTACCAGTAGTAATGTCATTTGAAGGACCTCAATAAACAGCTTCCTCTGAGACATCAGACGTGTTACTGTCCAGAGCATCAAGCTCTATTGGATATGCAGTCATCTGGGCAAGAGGTCCCTTCCTTACTTGATGAACTAAGGTCCCTTCCACAAAGAGATGATCATATTTTTGGTGAAAAGTTAGGGTCCACCCTGGATGATATTATTTAAAATTTCATACTAATTTACATTGTTTCTTTGCTGTAATTTCTTCCTCACATTAGCAAAGCGCATCTGTAAACTTGAAAAAAATTCTTCAAACACCTTCTGAGAGATTAGTCCCTTCAATTCATCTGTAAATTGTTCATTTTCATCCAGCATGTTTTCCTATTCTTCAATGTATAGTGTATGAGGATCATCACCATTGTTACCGAACATTTCTTTGAGTTTTGGTCCTATTCATCCAACATATCTGGATCCAGAACCTCATAGTTTGGCTCTGTAAATATCCTCTGTCCCCTTGGGACGTGTTCAGCATCTATGTACTTTTGTAGTGATTCAGCTTCCCACCACTTTGCTATTTCCTTTTTATGGAGCCTCTTGAGTTGTTCTTGTATTACTTGAGTTCTCATGCCATCCGCCACCCCACTGCTATTGTTCAAGGTGTCTTTATTAGTTCACATTTTGTTAGAAGAAGAGTCTGCTTAACTTAGGAGATAAAATGTGTAAAGTATTCAAGTATCACAGATCAGTAATAAAATAAAAAACAGGAAACAGTTTAAAAATCCAAAACCAGCTTATGAAAATAGGAAATATTTTTATCCTTACTTTGACACCAAAACAAATAAAATCCCATAGGGGAACTGGAGATATGCATTTTTAAAGAATTAACGTTTTTTATCGTTTAGAAACTAAAAGCGCCACTCTGGATATCTGGTCGCAACTCGGCTGGGGCAAAGTCAAAGTTACAGGTCAACCGTGGCGGAGCCTGTTCCGCTACAGCAATGAGACCCTCGGTCAAAAGTTTACCTTCGGACATAGTCTATTTCTTGAAGATTTTCTCCAGCAGGACAGTCACCAATCCGATCCAACCTACCAGGAGCTGTCTTCGGGTGTGCTTCACTGGAGACCTCGGTGAAGAATTCTACTTTCAGACTTAGACGATTTTCAGAATGAAAATCTCCATCCGGGCCAAAGTGAGTCTTGATCCAACGTACCTTGAGCCCTCCTCAGATACGCTGCGTGGGAAGTCCCAGTCAACTTGTTACGTTTGGACTTTGTCACTTTTTGGGAGATTTTTCTCTCTGACGTTGGACGAACCTCCACAACAAGCCGATTTGGAGTCAACATCGTCGAATTGCCTTTCCAGGAGCCCCCAGTGAAATCCTGTGCCGTGTAGCCATTTTACAGCTTCATACACGTTATTTTAGCGAACTATGCCTGCCGCTGTGTACTTTAAACTAGATATATTTTATTCAGCTTCGTTCATTATTTTAACAATAGCCACATTTGCGATCTTGTTTTATTTTTCTCTATCTAGCTGTTCTTTGCCTAGGCCAGCACTGCATTCTTAAACAAGACATTTCTTTCACTCTGTGCTTTTCTCAAGGCCACAGTAAGATGTTGTAACACTTTGTCTCTAGTGTTCATAGAAACATACACACTCTTACGTAGCGATCCTTTCTTAGAACATCAGCTGTTTTATTATAAAAAAACTACTTTGACCCATGTATCTTAGAGGGAGATTCCAGCCACATGGCCACGATTGTATGTGATTGCTGAATGCTTCGCTACAGCTGCCTATGTAGACTATAGGCCTCTTGCTTAGGTATGATGGATGATGTCTTCCCAGGGGAACCTGAAGGACAAAATTAGAGCTTAACATGCTGTGCTCTACCATAGCTTAGGTAGGAGCTATTCTTAACGATTCTAGTGACAATATGGTTGCGTTATGTTTATGCTTCACTCTCCTTGTCACAATTTTAATCATGTCATGCTTTATCGTCCTAGTTATTGCAGTATATGTTTATTATCTAAGATGCAATTGCTTCAATAAAACCTTACATACATGGAGGCACGACGCCCAGTGGCCCACGGGCTGCCAGTCATAATCAGCCAGGTCAACAGCACAGAGCACACAGACAGTCCCATGCAAAGACCACAGCTGTGGTTCCCACAGCAGGTACTGACCCAGCCGCTTCCCTCCTCTGTCGCCGGGGGGTGGTAAGATGGGCTTCTGCCACGCTGCATTGTCAAATGGGCCCAAGGGGCTCCACATATATCGCCCTCCATTTAGCCGCAGCAGCATGGACTGGGGCTCCAACAGGCCCTGTGCACCCAGCCGCCGTCGGGCCCAGCAACCTCTGGCTGAATTCATGCCACCAAATGGGGCCACAGCTTACCTCCAGCTCCGTCAGGTGGTCCTGGTTCCAATGTGTTTAGCCCAGCCCAGTGGGAAATGTTGCGCCAGGCGCCTCACACAACTCCTCCTGTCCTCCGCTTTCTCCAAGCACAAGCGAAGCACTGCGCAGGACCAGGCTCCTCAGGTCCGGCTACGCGGCATCTTCAGAGCAGGCCGCACTTCACTCCTACCCGCGCGGGCCAGTCGCCCCCCCAACAGCCCAGATAGGTCCACCGCTCTCACAAACAGCTCCCCCAGCTCCAGGTGATCCCGCGTTCGGGTAAGCGCTGCTGTAGACTCCGATCGACTCCCCATATCCGATTAAATTGTGGATAAATGGGGTGTCGCCGCGGAGCACTTTCAGCTTGTGCCCCCTATCTTAGCCAGCAAGCCACGCCCCCCCAAGACAGTGACAAGTTAATTTATGTCAAAATGTGGTGTGTCTGCCGCCACTGCATTAGGGCAATCAAGACCAGGGACATATATAAGTATGCCAAAAAGAACTGCATATCGTATGCGCTCTCCCAAGGACTTTCTGGGCAATTATTAAGTGCTCTCTGGACTCCATACAGGTAGTTAAGACAACTACGACCTGAACCTAATACTCTAGCTGTTAAGGATTGCTTTAAGTCTCAGTTCTTCTTCTCCACAACAGTGTTCCCCCAGTATGACATGGAGACAAGAAATACAGTTGGACTCAATCATCACCATGGTGTCCCTGATTGCCCTGGAGGCAAAGTTAGGGCCCTGGTCTTAATGGGAAGCCGCAACTGCATATGTCCCGATGAAGGGATGCAAATCGTCGATAACAGTTTGAGCGTTAACTGATCATTGTGGCCATACCCATAGAAATCTGAAGCAAGAATCAACAGCAATTAAGATATATCTGTATGTACCATCAGGTGTTAGAGAACCACAATAGTCCAATTACACACATTGTAGTCATTAGTTAGAAATTAAGAGGTATGTCTGCAGTGGGTGTTTAAAGGTAGACTCTCTTATTTATTGACAGATGTCACAACAAAGGACATACTGTTTGGTCTGTTTATACAGACCTGGCCACCAACAATATTTTTGCAAAATTATAATTGTGGCCACCACACCTGCATGGGCAGAAGCAACCCCTTCATGCACTACTTTTATTAAATCTAATCTCCTTCTTGGTTGGCGATCACCCACCACTGGTATTGTTACAAATGCAACATTTTTGGCACATAAATGGTTGGAATATTTGGTGGGATAAACCTTTGGAAAGAGCTTGCTGTTAGTTGAAGCTTTGAAAGCAACCAGTATTTCATCATCCAACCTCATTTTGGAATGAGTAATCGCAGCAACAGAAACCGTGGCTACTGCTGACTTGGCTGCCTCATCAGCTAAAGTGTTTCCTGCAACATGTTTTCATACATGTTGATGGCCCATTGTATGTAAAATATGGCTTTTGGTAGTGTTTCTTCTAAATCTGCTACCTTCCCCCACAGGAGTCTGTGTTTGATGGTGTTGTCTTTTGAATCTTTGAACCCATTTTGATGCCAGTAATGCAGAAATTCTTTAAAGGACTGGACACGGAAATACAAATCACACACAGTTAGTGTTAGGAGGTCAGGAGCCGTGTATTCCAGTGCCAAAAATAGAGCCTTAAACTCTGACACATGTGCAGTGCCATCCCCTAGGGTCTGCATATTTATGTTTTGGAAATGGAACTTGCTACCCCTCTTGAATCTAATCACAGCCGCACAAGTGGGCGAGTACTGGTGTTTTGTGCCTTCTGTCGGTTGTGCTGAACTATTTGTGTAAATAACAATTTTATATTGATTAAGAAGCTAACTGTTTGTAGGTGTTAGGTATTCAAGTTCATATTGAAGGAACTCGTGTGTCGGAAGTTTTGGATCAAAAATATAATCAACATTAGTGGCACTGAGAGAGGCGGCCCATTGTATCCGATGTGGATGTAGAGCTTTTGCATTTGGAACATTACTTTCATTACTGCCTCTAAGCCGGTATTGGGGTCTAGACAACAATTTGTTTCCTCTGGGCTAGAGGTCTCTCTTTTATGACAGCCACCTGAACAGCATTCAGAATTTTCTCAGTGGGAGCAAAGCATTGTTCAGCTGTTGAGTACAAATGTGATGTCTATGCTATAGGGACGGCATCACCTTCATTGAATGTCACATAGGTGAACACAATGGCACCAGAGATTACTCTGATGACAAGTTTGTTTTGTTATCATGTGTGTGTAAGTGTTTTGCTTCAAGCATGTCGTGTTGTAATGCTCTAAGAATGGGTGTGTGTTAAACTGTCCAAAAGTTGCTTGCAAAATCAGTTCATAAAGTGGTTTTATGCATTGTGCATAATAGAGAATATATGTTCTGCCAAAACTGAAAAAGCTCAAAATTGATAGCAGATTTTTTATGGTGTTTGATGGTTGTAATTGCGTACACTTTTCTAGAAAGTGAGGGGCTAAGCTCTTTCTTTATTCTGATTATTCATATCCAATAAACAGGACACTGAGAAAGACCATTTTTGTTTTCTTGAAATTAAATTTGTAGCCTATTTCTATAAAACCCAACACAATGTGATCCACCCATCTTAGGTGTGTGACCAGGTCATCTGTTAGGTAGATGTCATCTACATAGATCAACAACAATGTTGTGTAGTATGGGTGTCACACCTGCAGAGAACAATCCAGGGCTGTTCTTATACCCTTGAGGGTGTCAACAAAATTTCCCAGTGTGAGTTAATAAAATTTCCTTTGTGAGCTTAATGCGCTGAAGGCGGTCAAATCCCTGCTTTCATGCGCTATATTTTGGCAGAAAAAAACATTGGAAATAGCCAAGGTTGTTTTGTATTTTTTGTGCACTAAACTGTTGATGAGTGCTGTGCTTTGTGCATTTTATATAGCAAATATGTAGGTGTGACTGTTTAAATGTCTGTAGTCTAAGACTAGTCTATATGAATGGTTTGGCTTAGCTATGGGGGACAAAGGGTTGTCGATTGGTGATATGCAGGGTTCTGTCTCACCGTGATACTCAAGTTTTGTGAGTATTTCCCTCACTGGTGCTTTAGCTTCATGTTTAATAAGGTATTGTGGTAGTCGTAATGGTGTTGATCTTACATCAATTATGTGGTCGGGAGAGTCTTTGTCCCATCCTACATGGTTGCAATATAGCACTGGGGCTTGTGCCAATATCCACTCTACTGCATAAACCTGTCTTCTTCAGGAATAAGGAATACAAAACATGGCATAATGACATCTTTCCCTAGTGGGAGCTTACAGACAAATTCTGGTGGCAAATCTTTTTCTGGCAATAGGATGTCCTAAAATAAATGTAGTTTTTCCCAGAATATAACTTTAATTGTGCGTTCTAAGTCTCACTCAATTTATATTTTCACTTTGTAATCCCTATCTGGGTGTGGGGGGCTCACATGTCATTCATTTTGACTTCTAAAACGTCATTAGTTGCTGTCACCTCTAGAAGCTCTTGAAAATTCCAGCAAACTATTGTGACCTCTGCTACACTGACTGTTAGAGTCAGTGCCCACCTCCTATTCTTCAGTACAGTTCTCATTATGTATGGCATTTCTGGCCAAAATCGCTGCCACTTTTATCTTTTTGATTTGTGTTTTCTGGTGTGAAGGTTTCTCTTCCTTTTTTATGGAAAGTTCAGATGAGCATTGTGAATCTTTTCTTGGTTTCACATACTAATTTTGTTGTTTGGAACACCCACCTGTCTCACTGCATTTATCTAGTGAGTCCTGAAAGAAACAAGATTGGCGTGTATCAATATATTGGTATCTATCAGGGGTTTTTAAACTATCTCTATTTCTCAAATTGTAGTGTTTATCAGAGGTCTCAGAGCGTGGAGATTCCCCTATCTGTTTTGTATTATCTTTATTTTGTTTTTGTTTATCCCAGAGTTTGGAGAACCCTCTTCTGCTTGCTTGATAGAATCCTTATTAGATTTACCTTGTAGTTGTGATTTTCTTGGTCTGGTCCAAGACTATCCCAACCTATACTTGTGAGGGTCACAGCAATGATCTTTGACAGCTTGCAATCCTGATCTTGTATAGGAACATCTTGGAGCCATTGGGGTACTGCCAATGGTACTGCTTCTCCTTTAAGGCTACTTAATATGACTGTAATTAATTACATCCTGAGATCTAGGGCAGACACATATTCTTCCTGAATTTGTTTTAACACTTCCAGAAGATTCACAAGTGTTGGTGTACCATGTGCGTAGTGTACAGTGAAGCAAATACTGCACCCTAAATGGCACAATTGTCAACTGAGGGAACAATTTCAAATGGCGAACACAGTATGAGAATTCTATGTTTATCTTGCGGTCCAGTATGGGAAAATTCTGCTTCTAAGGTGCTAATTTTTTGTGGTGACCAAAACAAAATCTCTTCACGTTTGATGGGTACTTTACCCATAACTGAATGCATAGTAGCATGATTAATGCCCACTGTAGTCGCATGTGGTTGCGCCTGAGCAGCCATTGCTGTGGCGGTATTAAAAATCTCCACTACAAATTGTATTATTCATCCATATATCTCTACTAAGTTAATGTATAGGCACGGTACGTCTGCTACCGCCATTGAACCTATATCAGGATGTGGTGTATGGGTAGCCAATTCTGCCATGTAGGTCCATCATTACTTAAAGGAAGTAGTCTAACATTTGTGTAACATTGGGTAGGGGCCCCATCAAGTCAAGTTTGGTGTTCTTGATAAGCTAAGATACGCATATGGTCTGTATTGTGAGGGTGCATTTGCTGGAGTGCAGTGATGAAACGTATGTGCATTCCCATCTGGTGCTGGAAAAGTGATTCAAGAATAAAAAGAATCTGTTCTGTATGTGTCATGAGCCTCAACAACAAATATAACCACTCCTCCCTCATCATTGAGGCCATTATTTAATAGTTGTGTTGCAAGAGGGAGTGAGGAATCCTTTTTAATCTTAAACAAACTACAGCGTCAAATAGTTACTACCTATTGAGCTGAGGAGGATATTCCTGAATACCACAGAATTCTCCATATGAGGTATTCAGTTTGACTTTGCATGAAATGAGACAGCGATAGTTGGGAGATCTGTAAAATCAGTGCCTAACTAACGTTAGTGGCACAATGCCACTGACTCCCGTTATCATAACAAGACCGCTGGATTTTGAGCAGCAGCACAACCGAGTATGCAGGACTGAGTATAAGCCCAAGCCAAGTGACAGCTGTTGGCCTAACCCTTCCTGCTAGCTAGTAGTACCTCACCAATACCAAAGGTAAGATTGATTTGTGGCAGCCTTTCACATGACACTCAGACTCCTAGGGAAGTTGTGGTGGAACAGATCGTGCTCCTTTCTCTCAGTTACACAAGTCTCATACGAGCAAAGACAAACAGAAGAAGGATCTTGATTCAATATATTTTTTTTTTAAGCACCTGCATTCTAAGTAAAAAGGCGTGTATTGTTATTATGAGGATAATAAAACACAGAGCTATTACAGCAGCAACCAGGATGGTGAAACACAAGAAGATTCCCACCATATTCTACATGAGAGCAAATAGCAGTGGTAGCCCTAATCCACCCTTCTGGTCTGGGAAGGAAGCACAACCACAAACCTGCATTCAGAGGTGAAGAAGAGTTCTGTTAGCCTGCTGAGAGTCCTCCCACGGAGGTGAAGAGGAACCAAACGGTTTCTGCATAAACTGCGACGACATGCAGCATGAGATGGCAAGCTTGCTGGAATGTCACCTCTACCATGGTGTGGGCAGTGTGATGTTTTATATTAACATGTCTGTTATTCTAAGAACTGCCCTGATGTGACAACACCTATTTTTCTGCAAAGGGTAGACTTTGGACCAGCACTACCTGGAAAATATTGTATACAGTTTTGGATTGAGCAGAGGATGAAGATGTTATGAAAAGAAAAGAATAACAAATTGTGCATGGAAGGGCAAGTGATAAAAGAATGAAAAATATCTCCACTAAAATGGAGCTTTGCTCAAATAATAAAAGAAACAACATTGAAATGTAACTAGGTGAGAGGGCACAGGCCTCAGGCCCAGGATTGAATAATGCACCTGTGTAAATGCTAAAATAACCTCAAAACAACACCAATAGTCTACATCATGGTAGTGACTAAAACTGAGGCCACAAGACCATAATAGGACACTGTGGCAGTATCTGGTACAATGTCATAACCACCATTCAGTGATGAGCTACAAATATGTTCTTTTAACTTTGAGGAGACACATCAACAGTTTCCTATACTGAACACAGTTTGAAGATGTATCTAATATAAAGGGAGACCACTATACTACGGCTTGACAGAAACATGCGGTTAGAGCAAGTTAGGCAGCAAATAATTGCCTTGGAGGCAACATCCAACAGAAAACAGGCCTGATACAATCTCAAGAACTTCCATTCAATCACAGTGCAAGTTGTCTCTGTATAAGATTAGCTCATCCAAAGTGGGTGTCTGTCCCAGGATCAACCTTGTGCCCTTTGTACATTTCAACAGCAACATATCACTGCAAATGTCACTACTTTGAAATGTCCAAATAAAGATGACATGGTGAAGGAGCTTAACACAGAACAACAAGGGAAAAATAATTATTTCAGACACAATTTGACTCAAAAGATAAGTTAGAAGTTCACATATACTTAGCATGAGCAAAGTTAATCTATGTCAGTAAACATAGTTTTCAATGTAGGGAAACTTTGATTGATAAACATCTTTGCCTTTGACTTTCAGGTTGCTCATCATGGTGGTTTTCATCCTCTGCATCATTGGGATGTTCCAATGCAGGTAAATATTGTGCAGCATGCAGCAGGCAACTATGATTTTGCACACCTTATCGGATGAGTAGAGGATGGCTCACTGGTCTTGTCTAGACACTTAAATCTGGCCTTCAGGAGTCTGAAAACTCACTTCACTGGCCTCCCATGCTCTTCCATGGCCTCCTGGAAGTGGACTTCCCCTGACGTTGTTGGATTCCTCAGTGGTGCCAACAACCATTGTTGATTAGGATACCCTGAGTCTCCTCCATGGAAGCAATAAATTGATAGATTCAAATTATATGAAGCCATTGTACATTCCTAAACTAAGATTAAAGGCCATGATCCTTAAGTCATATTGTACCTACCAGTGATCCAGGCCCTCTCAGGTCCAAGTTGTGACATTTGCAGGGCTATGGTGCTGTTTTGTGGTACAAAGGAACCATGTGGCAGAACAGCAGGCACACAAATTTGAGATGTATAAATCTGGTCAGCAGACAACTTTCACATTGATGGAATGGAAGATCTTCTGATTGTGTTCTCTGGTGTGTGGGGTGGCACCAAGGCAATGTGTGTGCAAGCAATTGCTACAACCACATGTGGTAGGCCACCAAATCATAAAATTCTCCCTTCACAATAGCCAAATCCTGAGCTCTTGGAAACTGGATGAAGTTGTTAATGTGTCTCATCATTGAAGCAAGGACTTCTTATTGCATACCATTGAATGATGTCCTCTAGATACTGCCAGATACTGCCACAGTGTATTGAAAAGAGCCAGTGGCCACAAAATGAAGTACTGCCATGAGTTTCACTGTTGGGATTATTGTTGTTGTATTCATATTGTGAGACAAGAGATCAGGCTTTAGCTGCTGGCACAAATCGAGTATAGTTTGCCTATTTAACCTGAACTTTTTTACTATGTCCCTTTCCTCCAGGGTGGCAAGGTCTGGAAATGGTCTGAAGACTTGAGGACACCTTCTTCTACCAATCCCTGGGTTCATATGTCTGCATTTAAAGAAAACAAACTTTTAATGAAAATTGTCACAGACGACTTTCACACTCAATACACATCTTATGTCTTGGTTAGATTAGTGATCTTATTATGTCATATATGTTCCCATAAATTGTAAACATTTTAACTACTCTAAATCTAATTTACTTTTACATGTCCGACTTATGTTTTAAAATAATGCGTGATTAATACATTTGAAATTGATTATTACGTATTATCTTTTTTTTTACAATTAACGTCAACATAAATATAACATGCACAGTGGCACTAGCAATGTAAAGCACAGTAACACAATACCAGTTCACTTTTTCATGTGTCATATTTTTGCAAAAACAGTGTTGTACGTATCTGAGATTTGTATACAAAGTAGCCACATTTTTTAGTGCTAGTGACACACAAACAATTAAAAAATATACAGATGCATCTCCTAAAAAGGCAGAAGCCTGGCCTTGCCATCAGGACATTGGCTATCTGATGGCTGTCAGCTGAACTTGACCGCATAGTAGGTGCAACACTCCACAAGGGACACTGCCACATGCCAACATGTGTGACGGTCATGCTTGAGAGCTAATGACTGTGTCTGTCTCTGCCATGGAGCACGTGTGCTGTGTACTTGTATGAGGCATCTAGAAAAACATTCACTTGCCCCATAACACTGCAGTCAACAACACCTCCTCAACTTTTGCTGCTGTTACCAACCACTGGGAGACAGGATATCGGGCAAAGCAGAAGACAAGGACCCTGCCTTCTCCCTTGAAGAGGCAGAGCACATCACCATGTTGCTGTACAGTCAGCTGTATGGGAACCCAGAGGAACAGATACATGTTTGTGTGGAAATGCTTGTCAAGGTAACTTGTGCCTTTTTTCTACACAGGCTAATTTGTCCCCTTTTGTTTATGAGTGAAGTGTTGGTATTGGAATGTAGTGAATGGAATGATTTAGCTGGGTACAGAATGTTGTTTGGTAATGTTAGAAATGTCTGTACATTGAAATGAAGTAATCTGAGGAAATCAATTCAATTTTCAGTTTATGTTACTCACAATTCCAGATTTCATTAGACAAAATACTGGCCTCTTACTTCCAGTGGCCAGTAGACATTGTACCACTAGTATAAATGAAAACATACAGCCTATGTGGAAAAGAGTGAAATGTAAATTGCAAGAAGAATCTTCAAAGTTGTGGGGTTTTCTGATGCTGTTCTGTCCAGTAAAATTACGTCCCTTAATTAGAAATAAGAGTATCTGAATGTTTCAAACATTGTCATGGTGCTGCATATGGGAAAAAGTATTTCCTGTGCTTTAAGTCTAAATGACATAGGCTCTCAATTATCCATAAAAAGATGTCACATTACTACATACATGTTTACATACCTCACCTACACCATGCTCTCACTGACACATTTCACCCCTTCCATGCCATCACTCTATGTGGTGCAAACCATAATATATGGGTCTTTGAAGATTAGACATTAAGCCAATGTAGCTGTGCATGGGATTATGTGCAAATAATGCACATGTTGTTTGATCTTTAGTGTCTCACAATGATATGGACTATTTAGGATTGACTCTTACTGCAGGAAATGTTTTCTAGCCCTGGCCCTGGCCTCAATGATGTTTGTGGCCTGGATTGGTAACATGAGGAGATAAAAAGTGTTGAGGGTGCTCAGCAGATCACTGGCGATTAGTATTTCCTAGGAAATGAGAAATGTTTGAAAAAATCTGTACTGACTGTTTTGGGAAACACATGTGAGAGATGCAACATGATTGTGTCACACCACTACAGACAATCAAAATCACTCAAAACCTCTTTTGTAGTTTTTTTCTCATCCATACAGGTCAACACCAATTAAAAGTGGGACATGTGGAAGGTAATCGCAAAGAAGGTGTGGACTCTTGAGGTCCATAAGCAGTGCAGCCTGCATTGCAAGAAGAGGTGGCAGGACCTCCAGTGCTAGACCAGAAAGTCAGCCCAAGCCCAGCTTAGCCAGGCCTCCCAACGAGGAAAGCGCATGCACTGCACACTGACTCTCCTAATGACCTTCATCCTTGCAGTGGCCATGCTGATGCTTGATGGGCAGTTGAGGGCCCAACAGCAGCATTAAGGTGGTGAGTTATTGTATATACCTATTCTTGTTTAACCTTTCTAATTTACAGCAATGTTATTTGGCATCAACATGATGGTTGACACACATCCAATGCAGATGAGGATTTTTGGAGGTGTAAGTTTTTCTGGCAGTGTCTGATGCTGTGTTTGGTGTATTGTTTTCTGCTAAAGGTTTTCACTAGCTTCTTCATGACAAGCCAAATACTGTTTTGAGCAGGCACATCTGCATGCGAAAAAGGAGTATCCGCATTTTCTCCATGTTATAATGGGCATTTGTACCAAACATGTTGCAGGACTGGGTCAGGTGTAATGCTCCATCAAAAATGTGAGTAGGTAATATAGGCCCTTTTACTGTTTACATGGCATAGAATGCACTTATGATACAGTTGATGTTTCAGGATTTAGATTGGTAAGTTGATACAATGACAATGTGATCATAAGATTCTGCTTCAAAAGGACTTTAAACATGTGCACAATGGCATCACTCCTTATCTGACATATGGTATCTGTGTTTTCAGCAGCATCTGGGCAAAGTGAAGGTGACAACGGCCACGTTGGCAGGGAAGAAGCTGGGCACTACAGTACTGGTGCAGACACTACCATCACTGATGGATCCAGTGCCACGGAGGATGAGGGGAGTGGCACAGAGGCCACAAGTGACTTGACATCATCTTCAGAGGCCTCCACAGAAGACCAGTCCCTAGTGGTGGCAGACCCTATTGCAACAATTCAACCTGCATAATTGTTCACCACCCACATTTCCATCTCCACCTTCTCCCTTGCCCCCCAATTGGTCATAGCCGCTCCACCTAAAAGGGGTGGCATTACCTTTGCTGCCGGTACCTCTTCCCCTGCTTCCCAGGTCGTGCTCAATGAGGAGGCTATTGATATATTGGACTATCTCTGTAGGCTAGACTGCAGTACTGAATGCCATCCAGAGGCTCGGTGGGCAGATGACACAAATGCTAGCTTACCAGTAGGGCCTTCACGGTGCCATGCCAGGCCTACAGTAGTCATTCCAGGGTATGGCCTCCTCATTGACCGCAGCCTCCCAACCATCCCAACCTGCTGCCCTAACTCCCACCTCTTCCAAATCCCTCTTCCCAGCCTTATCCAAAGCACACACACATTTGCACGCACTCACTCAAACACACACAAGCAGCCCATCCACACACAAACACAGCAAGAAACACAGACACACACAGAAACATACAGACACCACACCTCCCCACCACCACCACAAACATACCCACAGACACTACGCCCAACACAACACAAACATCCACACCAACCACTACCACACCTGCAGACATGACACCCACCATAACATAAATATCCACATCCACAGACAACACACAGCACTTCCACAGCATATCTATCCACACACACATACATTGCATGTTACACACACTGTACATAAATGCCCATGATCATCTAAACAAGACACCCAGTAAGAGACACAAACCAACATTTAAACCATATACAATCGACCCACAAGTACCAGCAATAGCAACAGACACATGTACATCAGACACTACCTCTCCCTGTACCTCTCAACCCGAACTCCCTACCAACTACCCTAGCCATTTCCTAAAGAAGGCCATTTTATTGCCCTGGCCTTGACCCCTTCCACATCCCAACCCACCCCTCCAAAATCCAAACCCACCCCTCCCAAATCCAAACCCACCCCTCCCAAAACCAAGCCCACCCCTCCAAAATGCAAACCCGCCCATCCCAATCCCAAACCCACCCCTCCCAAACCAAAGGGACACCCCAAAGTAAGTTCATTGAGGGGCCTGCTCTCTGACCAATTCTGGCAGTGTGAATAGGAGGCAAGGACTGGGCATGCAGACCAGGATTTAGATGTTTGGACTTTGGCCCTCTCCTATACAATTTATTTTGGAACTGAATTTTGAGAGAATTATCTAAATTTCATTACAAATAATTTTGTTTGACAATACCTTTGTCCTCACCTTATTTTTGGAGTGATGATTATTGTTGTATTCTTTGCTGATTATGGTATTTCTGCTTATCTGTGTGCCATGCACTTACTCTCATTTGTGACAGTGACAAGCACAGGTTTTAATTTTTAGATATCTTTGGAATGCATACATTAGTGTTGCACATTTGTGATGGACTTGTTGATTTTGGCCCAAGCATTCAACATGTTACTGGGCACATACACCAAAATGATATGTGTTTCTGTTTTTACGACTGAAGAATGGATGTATGTTTATTTTAACATGATGTGTATATAATATACAAATATGCATTACACCTGAAACCTGACATTTTAAGTTTAATTACATTTAATGTTTGTCATAAATTGCACAAACCAAGGGGACATGTGACCTTCATACATCTCTGACATGTTTGCAGTATAGATGTAACATTGGTTGTACATTCTGTGTCCACCCACTTGTAGTATGTTGTACTGCAATTGCTTCATTATCATAAATTTATGTAGTTTATATTGTGTATACTGTTTATGTATAAGATATGAGAGTTTAAGAAAAATTATTGCGCGCACCTGCATGGAGATATTTCGAGTTGGGACTGATGTGACTGTTTGTGTAGGTGTCCAGTGCAATTAAGGCAGTAGTTTTTACCAGATTGGTGAGTGCTTCTGATATATCTAGGTGTGTTTTTAAACATTTTTTACTATGACATTATAGACATGTTCATTGCACATCATTGTACTATTGCTTGCAAGTATTTGTTAAAATGCTCAAGTCCTGTGCTAGTATATACCGACAATTCTGAGGATGACAGGTAATACAGTGACTTATCTTCTGTAACAGTGACAATAGGGTTGATTTTCGTCTTGGTCTAAGAGCAGCAGAAATGGCAGGACATGTATGAACAGATTCATGGTGGCAGGAAATGAGAAAACTTGGAAAAAGGTGAATTTCATCCTTTTTATCCTTCCCAATCCACCAACCCTGATGTGGAGGGTTAGCCATCACAGTGGCATCAGCGGGAAGGTACATTGTGGTTGGCTCAGCAATAAAACTGGCTGGAGTATCGTCACCAGTCACTTTTGCCTGTAGTGCGGTTGATGCAGGTTGTGATTCATGGCAGTGACAGCAGTTCGCTAGCGGCCTTTCATCTATGAACCGAATAACTTCTAAATAGAGCGGGTGGACCACAAAGACCATGGACGGGAAATCTGACAGAAAATCAATGGAGGGACCCTTACCTCCAAGATCTAATTCAAGCCCACAATCTTGCTGTGAGTTAAAGACCACATTTGGGCACACACAGGCAAGGGAATCACACTTAAACTATTGGAGGCAGAGAATATCACTACCAATCCAAAACTCAACCCCCAACAAAAAAAGGTCAAATTACAAAAACCTGCAAAATAATATTACATATTGCCCATCTAAATCAATTAAATTGGTAAAATGTTAAAATTGTGGTAATAATGAGATACATAAAACTATTTATAGAAAAATGGTTATATCACATTGGTCACAACATACATTTATACACATTTCATTTTTAACGTATAAATACAGCTGATACACATACTTCAAAAACTACAAATATGTATATTGTTTATGAACTTAAGAAAAACACATGACTTATGTCACATCAAACATTGCGCTATACACACTCAAAGGCATGTTATAAGATACGGATTGCCTCAAACACATGCACAATTGCACTAATGTACAAACACACACAATGACACATAACACAATTGTAGTTGGTGACTGACAACACACGGTCTTATAGGGGAAGAGGGCAGAACTCAGGGTGTGGATTAATGAACTGTGGAACACTGTCACCTGTATATACTGGACTGCCAAGAAACTGTGGTCCTCTGAACTTGCTGGGTGTATGGAGGAGAGGACAGGCCCTTCTCACAAAGGCATTCTAATGGTTCAGCAAAGGAGCCAGGCTCTTCACTCAACCACCTATATTTCCTAGTAAATTAGATGCTGGACGTGGCCTATGACCAGGCCTTGCTCTACACTTACTGTGCATCTAGCCCCACCTTTTCACACAGCTTACAGCCAAGTGGTGAGGGGGCTGGATTCAAGGACTTGCTTACGGCCAGAACCCATACTAAGCTGCTTCAGCATTCCGTCACTTGGATGTAGGGCCTGGCTGCATACCAGGCCCTGCCTTCAATGTCCTGTGCATCCACCCCCACTGTGCATGCCCTCAGGCAAGCAAAGGTGGGTGTTAAATGCTGGGATTGTCTTGTAGTTAAGGCCTGGACCCACCCCACCAGTGAGCCCCAGCTTTATGATGCAGGACCTGGCCTGGACAGCCAATCTACCCATCCACTAATGTGTTCTATAGTACATGTTGACTTATTCCCTTTTTTGTTTTCAATGTTCTAAAACTTTCTATCTCAAGCTTAGAAGCATTCATTATTCATTACCCTGTTCTCTATGAAGCTTTATGTACATCATGATAGTCACATGCATTCCCCTATGCACCTTATTGTCACTATCTTTCAATCTTGTTTATATTGGTGCTTTACATATGTATTTCAGTTTTTGATCTGTACACGTGCTGTTAGTAATTGAGTTTCTGGTTAGCAGAAGTATGCACATTGTCCATGCATGAACCAAAATCCTAGTCAGGTTATGTCAGATACATACCATAAATGAACCTGTGCTTACCCTTTGGTAGCTTGGCACACAGCAGGCAGGTTTAACTTAGGAGACGGTGTATAAGGTATTTGTGCAAAACTTAAAACAGTCAAACAGTGAAAACACCACAGAAAACTAATCCACACTAGGTTAAAAAATAGAGGAGCTTAATTTAATGAACAAAACAAGACCAAAATTACAAATACCTAATAAGTAGAAGTCGAGATTTGAATTTTTGAAGAATATTTTAAAACAGTGCTTAAAAGCACGAGGGGTCAACTGGGGCTATCTGGTCGCACTAGACTGGGTGAAATCTAAAAAGTCAGGCTGACTGCGATGGAGCATGGGTCAGATACAGGGATCAACCTTGTCCTGCTGAGAAAGTACCTAGTTGCACTGTCAAGGAGGCGTGATGCATGGAACAGAGGAGAAGATGCATCAGTGTCAGATGTTGCATTGGTTCCGAGTCAAGCAATCTGAGATGTGTCATCAGCAGTTCCTTAGCAATATAGGTTATGCGCTGTCATTGAGGTACATAGACAATAATGCAATGTCTTTTTCCTCAGCCACAGCGGTGATGCAGTGTGGAGGGGAGATGCAAATGTTCTGATCACAGCATTGAGGGAGATGCGTGGATTTTATAGTTGCAGCCCTTTAGATTCAATTCCAAAGGCCCAGGACTGGATCAGCACCACTTGGCAGGGCAAGACATGCAGAATGTAAAGTCTGGGTGCTGTTGCAGGATGAAGTGAAGTCTTTGATGTCCCTGAGACTACAGAACAGGGGGCAAGTCAGCAGGTCCTTGGAGTCACTTTGGTCCTGGGGATGTAGAGATGCAGGTCCAGCCCTTCTCACTCCCAGGCAAGGAGGACAGCAGGCAACAGGGCAGGCACAACAGAGCAGAAGTCTAGCGAAGTCCTATAGAGTCCAGCAGAATGACAGTCCCTTCAGCAGCACAGCAGTCCTTCTTCCTGGCAAAATGCCCTCAGGTTCAGTAGTGTACTGATTTGGTGGGGTCAGAAGTCCAATTCTTGTACCCAGTGAGTCCTTTAAAATAAGTGCACAGAGTTCGTGTCCTTCCTGTCCTGGCTCCAAACTCACTACAGGGGTAATGCATTCCTTTGTTGGGGATCAGGACACAGCCCATTCAGGTGTAGGTGCCAGCTCCTCTCTCCCATCTTGCCCACAATGGGCTAACCGGAATTTCATGGTCCATCACTCACACCTAAGCTCCATTTGTGTGTGGCTGTCTGGAGGGAATGCACAGGAGCCCAGTTGTCACCCACCTAGACAGGTTGTTCAGAGTTAGGTAGAAGTCACTAGATGACTAAAGTAAGAAAATTCCAAACTTTCTAAAAGTGGCATTTTCACGATTATGATTTAACATCCAACTTCACCATGAGTTATGCTTTTAAATTGTGATTCCAGAGACACCAAATATAGGGGTCCCATCTCTGCCTTGCGCTAGTGAACAACTAGTTTGAGAGTGTTTCACTACCTGGACATGTGAAACTTAAAAAGTACAAACCCAACATTTCAAATACACTGCACCATGCACTGTGGGCTGTCCAGGGCCTAACTTAGGGTGGCTCATATGTATTAAAAAGGAAGATTTGGCCTTGCAAGAGGGTTAACTTGTCAGGTCAACATGGCAGTTCAAAACTGCAACCACAGGCTCTGCAATGATAGGCCTTAGTCATGTTTAAAGGACTACTGAAGTGGGTGGCACAATTGGTGCTGCGCGCCCACCAGCAGCATTTAATTTATGGGCCCTGGACACATGTAGTGCACTTTACTAGGGGCTTATAAGTAAATTAAATATGCCAATTGAGGATAAGCCAATGTTACCATATTTTGAGCAGAGTGCCCAGAGTCCAAAACCCAACAAAAATTAACTCAGCAAAAAGGGTAGGAGGAAGGCAAAATGTTAGTCATGTAGTCTCACTTTTTTGAAAATATCTAAATTACCATCTTCTAAATGAAAGTTCATTTTCTCTCAATTGCCTTTTCCAAACCTTGTTGTGTAGAACTGGTAACGATGACTGCTTTCTGTAAACTTTTTTTTAATGTTGAGTAACTGTCAAGTGTGGCAAAACTTACAAATTTCAAGATAGAGGAAAAATCCTATTTCGTACTCTTCATCCATGAAACGCATTTGTTGAAAAAATCAAATGTGATTTAAAGAATTTGAAAGTTTTGCATTTGAGGAAAAAAGGCAGAATATTTCTTAATTTTAACTGTTCAAAGTCCAATGGATGCCTTTTTTACACATACAGTATCTCCAAAACTGCTTAATGGATGTATATCAAACACCAAAAAGAAGGTTGTGAGTAAAATTCTAGTTTTATGTCAGATTTGGTGTAAATCTGTTTAATCATTTTTGCTGTATGGGACAGTAAGGTTTCCTGAGGGAGGTGAATGTGGAAATACTTCCTATATGACCTCCCCTTTACTCTTTTTTGTATAATTTAACAAATCGTTTAAAACAATTGAAATCAACAAGCTATGACATTCTTGGAAACTATAACATTCAGCAATGCTCAGAAACTCATACATGCTGACATATTGCATCACTATATATAATAACAATGATGTCACTACTTCAAATGTAGTTGTACCGCTGCAAAGATATTATCTACCAATGGATGTCTTTAATAAATATATACACAATTAAGCCTCATTTAACATGTTCAAGGGGTGTTATGAACTAATCCTACTTGTGTTATACATCTTCAATAGACAGGTTTATGAGTTGCCCAAGCCACCGATCACCAGGCTCTATGCAACCAAATGGAGCTACAATCCAGGTGCTACTCACCTTCAATGAAGAGTATTGTGGATATAGACCATACTCCACCAAAGCTGCACATTGGTACTGCATTTAATTACATGTTTGCAAATGTTTAGCAAAAGGAACTATGGGGGTCATTATGACCCCAGCAGTCGGTGTAAATATGGCGGTAAGTACTGCCAACAGGCTGGCGGAACTCATCACCATATTATGACATTGGCAGGTTGGCTGATGCCAACCCGTCACTGTACCGCTCCGACCACCATGGCTGTGACCCCGCGAGATTATGCCCCCGCCTACTGCCATGGTTTTCGTGGCTTACTTACCGCCATGAAAACCATGGCGGTAGGCACCATCAGTGACAGAGAATTCCTTCTCTGTCACTGATGGGGTATCCCCCCTCCCTCTCCAATTACCCCCCTGCCTCTCCAAAGCCCCCCAAGCCCCCTACATACACACTCCCCTCTTCACACACATACAATCACACTTTCCCATAAACCTCCACGCATGCAGACATCCACTAACACACACCTGCACACACTTTCAAACATACACGCAGACATGCATTCACATAACGCAACATACATACACTCACACCTTCATACATGCCCATCGCATCCAACACGTAACACACACCCTCATCCATGAACACACAGACATACAAACATACCCACACACACACTCACACACACACCACCCCCTACCCTGTCTCTGTCAGAGAGCTGACTTACCTGTATTCAGGGGGTTCTCCGGCAGGAGACGGGTCGGGATGGGAAGGGGCGCTGCTGCCAGCAGCAGCGTCCACCAGCAGAACACTTCCAGGCTGTATTATTGGTCATAATACACCCGGCGACGGTCTACTGCCGTGGCACTGCTGGTGGTAGCAGTGCCACCTTACCGCCATCTGCCGCCATGGCCGCACCCGGATTTCTGCCATCATTCTGGCGGAAATCTGGCTGTGGTCATAATACGGCAGACGGCTGGTAGCCGCGGCAACAGTCTTTCGGCGCCAGTCACCACGGCGGTAGGTGGTTTTTACCATCAATGTTATAATGAGGGCCTATATTACTAAATAGGAACTATGGGGGTCATTCTGACCCTGGCGGTAAATACCACCAGGGCGGTGGTTGGCGGTAGCACCGCCAACAGGCTGGCGGTGCTCCGCCGGGCATTCTGACCGCGGCGGTACAGCCGCAGCCAGAAGCGGAAAGCCGGCGGTGTACCGCCGACTTTCCGCTGCCCATGGGAATCCGCCATGGCGGCGCAGCTTGCTGTGCCGCCATGGGGATTCTGACACCCCATACCGCCATCCGACCCGCCAGGAACAGGATGGCGGTATGGGGTGTGGTGGGGCCCCTGGGGGCCCCTGCAGTGCCCATGCCAAAGGCATGGGCACTGCAGGGGCCCCCGTAAGAGGGCCCCACAAAGAATTTCAGTGTCTGCTTTGCAGACACTGAAATTCGCGACGGGTGCAACTGCACCCGTCGCACCTTCCCACTCCGCCGGCTCCATTCGGAGCCGGCTTCCTCGTGGGAAGGGTGTTTCCCACTGGGCTGGCGGGCGGACTTTTGGCGGTCGCCTGCCAGCCCAGTGGGAAACCCAGAATGACCACCGCGGCCTTTTGACCGCGGAACGGTCTTCTGGCGGTTCCCGCTTGGCGGCCGGCTCCCGCCGCCCGCCAAGCTTAGAATCAGGCCCTATATAATGCCATTAATACACAAGGCAGGTTGTATATAAGCTAATTAGATATTATACTCATACATAGAGCAACAATGTAGGTTCTGTACATCTCTAATGGAGCCTGACATGGGTGTAGCCCATACTACCCAGTGCTACATGTTGGTGTTTCATGTAGTTGTGTGCTCACAAAGAAATAGTTTATGAGCATACCAGTTCCCAATGCGTAGGATGTGTTTTTTTTCAAATACATTTAGGACATCATATCACTATTCCAAATGTATTGGATCTGTCTTTGACCATCTGATTGATATTTTTTTGAGTGTTTTCTTGACATTAGAGAGATATAACCCCTTCTGTGCCCAGGACATAATGGTTACATCCTGAGGCACAGTGCTCGTGTGCCCAGGACGTAACCATTATGTCCTGGGTACAAAGCCCAGAGGGAGCGCAAGCGCTCCCTCTGTGGGGTTCCCCCCCACCCCTCCAAGGCAGGGATGGAAGGAGAAGCCCTTCCCCTTCCACCCCCGACCCTCCCACCCCACTGTGACGTTAGCGCGCGATCGCTAGCTGATTGTCACAATGGGCCTCCTCTGTCGCGCTGGAAGCTCAGCTTCCAGCGCGATCGGAAGAGAAATGCAAAAGCATTTCTCTTCCGATCACGTGGAGGAGGCCGGAGAGACTTCAAAGGGAAAGAAAGTTATTTCCTTCCCTTTGAAGTCTCTCTCAGCGTTTTGGCAGCCGGATTGAAAGCAATCCGGCTGTCAAAACGCCCACTATACACCAGGGATTTTTTTTTTTTAATGAAATTGGCATGAAGGAGCGACCCCTTGGGCAAGGGTCGCTCCCAGGGGGGGCATTTTTTTTAAAGGCCTTTTCTGCCCCCCCCTGGGGGCAGATCAGCCTATAATTAGCCGGAGGAGCTAGAGGCCAAAATCCACAGGTAGGCACTTTGTAAAAAACACCTCTGTTTTCTGTGAAAAAATGTGATGTGTCCACGTTGTGTTTTTGGCCATTTTCTTTCGTGGGCGCTAGGCCTACCCACACAAGTGAGGTATGATTTTTATCGAGAGACTTGAAGGAACGCTGGGAGGAAGGAAATTTGTGGCTCCTCTCAGATTCCAGAACTTTCTGTGGCCGAAATGTGAGGAAAATGTGTTTTTTTTGCCAAATTTTGAGGTTTGCAAAGGATTCTGGGTAACAGACCTTGGTCAGAGCCCCACAGGTCACCCCATCTTGGATTCCCCTAGGTCTCTAGTTTTCAAAAATGCACAAGTTTGGTAGGTTTCCCTAGGTGCCGGCTGAGCTAGAGGCCAAAATCTACAGGTAGGCACTTTTCAAAAAAAAACTCTGTTTTCTGTCAAAAAATGGGATGTGTCCACGTTGTGTTTTGGGGCATTTCCTGTCGCAGGCGCTAGGCCTACCCACACAAGTGAGGTATCATTTTTATCGGGAGACTTGGGGGAACGCTGGGTGGAAGGAAATTTGTGGCTTCTCTCAGATTCCAGAACTTTCTGTCACCGAAATGTGAGGAAAATGTGTTTTTTTAGACAAATTTTGAGGTTTGCAAAGGATTCTGGGTAACAGAACCTGGTCAGAGCCCCACAAGTCACCCCATCTTGGATTCCCCTAGGTGTCTAGTTTTTAAAAATGTACTGGTTTGCTAGGTTTCCCCAGGTGCTGGTAGAGCTAGAGGCCAAAATCCACAGGTAGGCACTTTGTTAAAAACACCTCTGTTTTCTGTGAAAAAATGTGATGTGTCCATGTTGTGTACTGGGACATTTCCTTTCGTGGGCGCTAGGCCTACCCACACCAGTGAGGTACCATTTTTATCGGGAGACTTGGGGGAACGCTGGGTGGAAGGACATTTGTGGCTCCTCTTAGATTTCAGAACTTTCTGTCACCAAAATGAGAGGAAAAGTGTTTTTTTGGTCAAATTTTGAGGTTTGCAAAGGATTCTGGGTAACAGAACTTGGTCAGAGCCCCACAAGTCACCCCATCCTGGATTCCCCTAGGTGTCTAGTTTTCAAAATTGCACTGGTTTGCCAGGTGCCGGATGAGCTAGAGGCCAAAATCCAGAGGTAGGCACTTTGCAAAAAACACCTCTGTTTTCTGTGAAAAAATGTGATGTGTCCACGTTGTGTTTTGAGCCATTTCCTTTCGTGGGCGCTTGGCTTACCCACACAAGTGAGGTACCATTTTTATTGGGAGACTTGGGTGAACACAGAATAGCAAAACAAATGTTATTGCCCCTTGTCTTTCTCGAAATTTTTTCCTTCCAAATGTAAGGCAGTGTGTAAAAAAGACGTCTATTTGAGAAATGCCCTGTAATTCACATGCTAGTATGGGCACCCCGGAATTCAGAGATGTGCAAATAACCACTGCTTCTCAACACCTTATCTTGTGGCCATTTTGGAAATACAAAGGTTTTCTTGATACCTATTTTTCACTTTTTATATTTCAGCAAATGAATTGCTGTATACCCGGTATAGAATAAAAACCCATTGCAAGGTGCAGCTCATTTATTGGCTCTGGGTACCTAGAGTTCTTGATGAACCTACAAGCCCTATATATCCCCACAACCAGAAGAGTCCAGCTGACGTAACGGTATATTGCTTTCAAAAATCTGACATCGCAGGAAAAAGTTACAGAGTAAAACGTGGAGAAAAATGGTTGTTTTTTTCACCTCAATTTCAATATTTTTTTATTTCAGCTGTTATTTTCTGTAGGAAACCCTTGTAGGATGTACACAAATGTCCCTTGCTGAATTCAGAATTTGGTCTACTTTTCAGAAATGTTTATCTTTCTGGGATCCAGCGTGGTTTCTCACCCATATTGGTCACTAACTGGAAGGAGGCTGAAAGCAAAACAAATCGTAAAAATGGGGTATGTCCCAGTAAAATGCCAAAATTGTGTTGAAATATTGGGTTTTCTGATTCAAGTCTGCCTGTTCCTGAAATCTGGTGATTTTAGCACCGCAAACCCTTTGTTGATGCCATTTTCAGGGGAAAAACCACAAGCCTTCTTCTGCAGCCCCTTTTTCCCATTTTCTTTTTAAAAAACGAAATTTTCACTGTATTTTGGCTAATTTCTTGGTATCCTTCTGGGGAACCCACAAAGTCTGGGTACCTCTAGAATCCCTAGGATGTTGGAAAAAAAGGATGCAAATTTGGCGTGGGTAGCTTATGTGCACAAAAAGTTATGAGTGCCTAAGCGTGAACTGCCCCAAATAGCCAAAAAAAGGCTCGCCATAGGAGGGGGGAAAGGCCTGGCAGCGAAGGGGTTATAGAAACTCAGCCATTAGTGTTTTGTAATCACTGACCATGGAATTTAGAATTTCTTCACCTCTATAAGCACCTTTGCCAAATACAATTTGTTCTTCTCATGTTATTTCGAAGGTTGATGCAACACAGTCTAATCAGTTGATTTGAGCTTTTCCTTCAGGAGGGATTTGCTGTCACCAGTTTTTACAAGTTTCCCTTCTAGTCAAAAGACTCAAAAGAAAAGTAGTTTCTTCTGTGATGGTGAAAGGTCTATAATATATAGGGCATTAATTCCAAATAGTATTAGGGGCTGTTTACCTTTATCTCTTCTTGGAATGTAGAAGACAATACACTTGTAACTCTTGGCCAAAACCTGGTTAGCTCCAGACAACTGACAAACATATGTTTGTCATTTGCATCTAGTGAGCAACACTTCTTGCATCACATGGCCTAATTCTTTGTAAGCCTGGCAAATTCTTTGAGTTACCCGAACGTATTTATGATGGATGAAAAAAAATTTTCTTTTCTTTTGGAAAGCAGAGATTGAGATAAAGTTAGACCACAAGAAGATCTCTGTGAGGTTATGGGACAAGATGCCAGAAAGGAAATTAGACAAGGAGACCTGGAAAATATTTGGGTTAGTGAACAAAATGGATGAATCTACAACTAACACTTTATGGCTGTGTCAACTTGATAAAAATGTTGATCCTCTTTAATTAACCCTTATATTTAATACCATTCCTTTACCTTTCTTAAAGAAAACAAGCATTTGCAATGCAATGGGTCTCGCATTTGCTCGAGTTAGACCTATTAGCGCTGTAAGTTCCCAACTGGACTTTTCTTGCCACACAAATTGAAAATGAAAAGTAAAACTGTTGACATAAGCGAACCGATAAAAAGTGCCACGCCACCAGGAGCACAAAGGAGAGAAACAAAAGGAAAGAGAAGTTTGCTCGCAGTCAAACATATCGACAAACGTTCAATTATCCATGTAACAGGGTCAATGGCCAACGCGGTAACAAAACCGCACCAAGGAGGGACAAACAAAGCATTTCCCAAGGATAAAGGATTTTGGAAAGGCAAGCCCATGAACGAGTGATGGTGATGGGCGTGCAGTGGGTGTGGTTAAAAGCCTACATAGATACCAACTCGTCAGAAAAGCAGCACTTGTGCACTGCTATGCTCAATCTAAAATTGGCACAGAACAAGTACATGCGTTTATAAACTTTAACTGATGTTGTGTTTACATATGCATGTTCTAGCAATGGATTGCTTCAGTCCCTCACTCTAATCTTAAGCACTTGGAGTTCAAATTCACATGCATCTCGAAAAGTAGAAAGGAAAAAAAAAGGAAACGCATGCAATCTTGATTTTGCTTTCCTTGAGAAACTGTAACACCAGCTCTCCAAAACATATTTACTAACAAATCCTAAGGAAAGCTCTTCAGACTTGCATCCTATTGTATTTGCACCCCTTGGACTGCATGCAGTATCTTCGTGGAGCATAACACTTAGAAATATAACAATTACAAGATGGTGTATTTCACAGTCCACCCACTCATTACACAACTTTGAAAACATATAGCAAGTACCCTCTAAAACAATGGTTCCCAACCTTTTATCTTTTGTGGACCCCCCCAACTTTATCATTACTGGTCTGAACCCGAGGACCCCCACTCAATCATTATTGGAATCTGGGGACCCTCCACTGAGTCATTACTGAAGTGGGGGTCCTAATATGTTAATATTATTTAGTTTTCTAAGCAGTGGCTGATCCCATGAGAAGGCTCTGTGAACCCCCAGCGGTCCCCAAACCCCAGGTAAGGAAACATCTACTCTCAAAGGTTTATTCCTGCACACAGCAGCAGCCTTCCCCTGTAATTTCCAGTGCTGGAAGTCAGAGCGAGCTTAAAGAGGGACACCTTCCCCAGCAGGCACACCCCTCAGGCCTCTGCATGATTTGCTTAAAGTGCCCTCCATTCAGACACCTGAAGAAAGCAAGAGTGGGAGAGAGAGGGGTGAGGACCTGGCGTTATGGCCAGAGCTCCAGGCTTTGGTGCTAGCGAATCCAGTTTGAGTCTTATAGACAAAAGAAGAAAATAGCAGGGCACACAAATTGTCCTTAATATAGAAATACAAAAAGCCAATTAAGGCTTATGGAAGATGATATAAGGTACAAATAATTCCTAGAAAAAATTTCTTACATTCTCAACAAAGGGGTCAGTTCTCTTATGAACACATACCTATAAATACCTTTACATATCAAGAATGATTTTTATTAAAGAAAACACATATTCTAAAATACACATTATAACAAAATTGATACAATAAAACCACACTGACATATAACTAAAAAACGTCATTGAGTGTTCTTATTAAATAATCAAATCTTGAAGTATGTGGGCCTAGAAGGTGTACGTTGAACCTGCATGTAGCATCAGCCGACACGTGTTTCGTCCAAAATTGGACTTCTTCAAGGCTGATAAATTATAATACAAAAACATAGTATTATTGACCAAAAATATATAATACAAAAGATTCCAATAATAACTACACCTTAGAAATAGATAAAATGATACACCAGATCTCCAAAAGTGTATAATAATATTAAAAATTGTGAAAAGAGAACCGACACCAAATGTTGAAAAACCTAATTGTTATACAGATGGTTATTAAGTATTGTTTAGCCATAAATATGGCCATGTGCTCAGGCGGTTGAAGTGCAAATGTTATATAGATACAGCAGCCGTATAGAAAAATATAGATATTGAGAGGAGTCCGAAAATTTCTGAAGTGAAACAGGCCCTAAATGACGTCATCCCCAAAGCGATCATAGTTACTGACCACAAAGGGTAAAAACCTTAATTATCCTTAAGTCCTTGGGTCGCAAGTCGATATCTAGAATTCTAAATAGAAATAGGGACCAAAGTCATGAGCTTAAACTCAAAGCTATATGAGTATATTAATTCTAACAATATTCAAGTCTGGTACTAACTGTGATATACATAACAACCATGCCCATTAGTTATGATGGGTCCCAAGAATTAATTTTCTTGTTGAAAATTCTACTTCAACTGTCAAATTCTCAGCTAGTCCCAGAAGAAGAGAGTGTTTATATCTATCTTATGAGTGGAGGAGAACGTCACATCAGACTATTCCTATATCTACAAACATGAAAATGAATTATTAAAAACATTTTACAATTTTAACGTCATTTTTTTATGTAATTATGATTCGTTATTGCCACTCACTCTACAACATGAAATATACATGTTGATTTACCATAATCTAAAGAAATCCTTATTGAAAAAAGAAGATAACCCCACAAACCACAACTGTGTATCGGTTATAGATATATGACATATGTCAACTGAGATCTCATATAAACTGTTTAAACAGCACCAAAGAATGGATCAATATTCTCTAAATTCATCTTTACAGTAAATAGAAGAGTTATTATTTAATCATGTATCATATTTATCTGAATTTAAGGATCATTGTCAGAGCAAGAATGAATTCAAAACTGTGACACTACACCTTATAGATGAAATATATATGGGAAGCCAAAAAATTATGCGCAGTCCCATGATAATAAATACTGAAATGAATACGCTCTTAATTAAATTTCCCTATGTACCTAAATAAGGGTACAGATGTAAGAATATGATGGTAAAATTAATGGCAAAGTGAAACATACATATGTGCAACCTAGTAAACATTATGGAGTACTTGGAAGTAAGACGTTGAAAGAGTCAGAGTGTTACTGACACTCATATGCACAGGCAAAAATCGGCTTCAGAACGCTACCTGTATATTGTCATCTCCAGCGTCGTAAATCTGCGTTGTGTTGATTAGATACAAAACCGTCTATTAACCAACCGCCTTATATACTTATTGGCAAAGTCATCATACATCCAATGCCGACATCGGATATACAACCTTCCGTTGAAGGCAGGAATCGGACTGTCGTCAGAGTAGAAAGAGTCCTTAAAAGATCACATAAAACGTAGCGGCCATCTTGGAATGTAGTGCATATGGATTCTCCATATGATACTACAACTATTGTATAGAACTATAACGTGAAAAATGGCGCTTTATGAAAACATTTCGGGACTCAACATGCCTAAAATACTAATGTGCAAAACATCTATCGTCCATATAAGGACGAAATCAAATTATCAAAAAAAAAAAAAAAAAATCATTCAAAAGTGGCACACAACACAGCAGCCATCTTGGAGTGTACTCCATATGGCTCCACCATCTACACTTGCATCAATTATCTGAAAATAAAAATGTTAACAAAAAAATGTTTTACATATAAAAAACAAAAAATAATTATTAATCCATAAAGGGACAAAATCAGACTGCCGTAGAGACCTAAAGGGATATTTAAAAGGTCATAATAAATTATAGTGGCCATCTTGGAGTGTAATCACTATGGCTCCTGTATATTACATGGCATCAAATATATAAACATATGATGCAAAAACAGTTATTTCTACAAAGAGAAAGTCCCCATGTACTATATCCAATGTAATTAACCTATGGATAGATGTAAACAAATTATATCTTCAACTATATAACCGATGAATCGTTCTCATAAGGATAGATCTGAAATAAGTTGAAAGGGCAGAGCGTAGAGAAACCCAGAAGAGACCGTCACCATAGTGAAACAGTATGAGCCACAAAAACATTTAGCAATAACATCATATGCACATTGATCAAAAAATCCTCTCATATATAAAGAACTAATCTGGTCACAAGCAACAGGAATTTCTAACAATGATAGATAGCTTTCATGGACTGCACATCTATCAATACATAATCATAGAAAATGATACAGTTCATCATCAAGATTCATCCCCATTTCTATGGTCCTTAACTTGATGACCCATTTTGCTTCGTTCCTTCTTAAATCAAGTGTCCTGTTTCCACCCCTAGGATTCACTGGTGTATGACTAATGCCCATATATTTTATTACTGGAACTTCTGTACCTGGATGTTTTTTATTCACATATGTCGTACCACTGGTGATGTCATATTGTTATTTCTAAGTGCACTAATATGTTCCTGAATACGTTCTTTAAAGGGCCTAATTGTACTGCCCACGTATATTTGACCACAATCACATTCTAGAACATATACAGTAAATTTAGTATTGCAATTAATGAAAGTGGTGATTTTATATGTGTCACTTCCATTATAACTAAATTCTGAAGTTTTGTGTAATGATAGATTGCACATATTGCAATGACCACATCTATAAAAGCCATTAATTTTTCCAGGTAGCCATGTAAATTTACTTTCCTTAGGAGGAGGCAAAAAGCTTTACATACAAAGTTTTTAATAGTTTTGCCCCTTTTATGAATCATTTTCGGCCTTTTAGATAGTATCTTTGTAAGGGTGCAGTCAGTTTGCAACATATTCCAGTGTTTGTACAAAATACGATATATACTTTGAGTATTCTGGCTATAAGCCGTACAAAAGTTGACAATTGTGCATAGCAAACTATCTCGGGATTTAGTATGTTTATTCAACAAGTTGTTCTACATGTTTGATTGATCTTATTTCTTGCTGCCCCTATGATGTGTTTGGAATATCCTCTTTGTAGGAATCTTTTTTCCAAATCATCTAATTCAACATCACATGTCTTTGGTTCACTAAAATTCCTCTTGAGTCTAGTCATTTCCCTAAGGGGAATAGCTGCAATTAGACTTTTGGGATGGGCATTCTCAGCATGCAATATTGCATTACAGGATTGTCGGTTTCCGATAGATTTCAGTATGGACCCTATTGTCTTTGATAAATATATTGAGTTCAAAGAAGCAGATACTCTGTTTACTATATTCATAGGTCATATGTATATTATATGTGTTCAAATTTATGTGGTTGTAAAAATCCACCAATAGCTGTTCCGACCCTGTCCAAATCATAATCACATCATCAATATATCTCCCCCCCAAAAAATATGTTTTCAGTCAAATGGGGGGGACCTTCTTTCCAAATTTGCATCACCTCAAACAGACCCATATATAAGTTTGCATAAGATGGTGAGAATCTTAAACCCATAGCTACTCCTTGTGCTTGTTTGAACCACTGACTCTTATGCATAAAGACATTATTCTCCAATGTAAATTCTATCATATGTAATAACATTTCCGTATGTTCATAATGTGATGCCGAAGTCCCAGACAGAAAGTGCTGCACTGCTTGTGTGTCTTTTGGTATACACGTTTACAAAGAAGATACATCCAATGTAACCCAAATAGATGTAAGAACACAATGGTAAAATTATTGGCAAAGTGAAACATATATATGTGCAACCTAGTGAACATTATGGAGTACTTGGAAGTAAGACGCTAAAAGAGCGTAAGAGTGTTACTGCACTCATATGCACGGGCAAAAATCGGCCTCAGAACGCTTCCTGTATAAGTTTAAGGACGACTTGTGTGCTCCGCTATTTTCTTCTTTTGTCCATGTAACTGGTCTTCTGCTTTGGGAATTCTGGGATGCACATTATGGCAACAATGTGCTTTAGTGTTTGAGCACCTCTAATCATTATTATATTTAGGAATATTATGGGAATGTGCATTGATTTTCTTTTTAGTGTTGCCAATTTTTTTTTGTATCTTTCTATTAATTGATCATTTGCACTTCCTTATCGGTAAACTATGTTATTAGAACATTGCCATATATATAAGTGGATTGTGTAGTTCAAAATGACGACTCTTGAAGATGATAGGGACAAACATTTTCATGAAATGTTTTCACGGAGTTCAGGTGGTAGAAACACATCACAAACAGTGGAAAATCACCCAGAGGGCATGAAATTGAAATATATAGGTCTGGAAAAACTTAGGAAACAGGAATTATCTTGATGGTGGGATGCAACAGTCCTAAAAAAGTATATTACAGATAGAAAGGTACCACAAGGTTTAAGAGTAGTCATATTCCCTTCCTTTGATGATCTTTCACCCAAGTATATGTTAGATTGGGAGCAACTACTTTTTGAGGCTTCCAAGGGTATGATGACAATTCTGATACAGCATGCGGAGGAAAAGAGGGAGAATCTATTGAAGGAAATACAGGAGCTTGAAATTGAGATCTTAGCTCTAACTTACCGGAGGTGAAAATGAAAAATGACAAAATTCTGAAAGAGATGTTAGACAAACACCAGTCATATATAAAAAATAAGAAGATTTCCAAAATACAGAGAGATGACAGGGATTATGAAAATGGCAGGGTGTATACATTTGCAAAAAGATTTGATGAATTTGCTAATAAATTTCATACTACCAATGCACAAGGGTCGGCTATAGTAGCGACCAATGGTTCAGACTGCTCTATTACATCTGAAGAATTCAATACAACTAGTGCATCAAGTGACAACTTAAGTATAATTTCTAATGAAGATCAGATGGCTTCTACCAGTTTTTTACGAGTCGCAAAAAGATACAGATTAGGCAACAAGAGAAATTTTTACAAACAGTCACTTTCAAATCAAAGAAAAGAACACATAGAGGGAAAAGGAGAAGGAGACATCAAGGGACAGATGGCCACAGGAGTACAAACCAGAGCAGCCAGGAACAAAATCAAGAACACTTAATGCCTATAGGTCTGCAGGATGAGAGTATAATTGAAAATCCAGAATGCAATAATAGCATTTCCATTGTTAATCTATCTGACTGTATACTTACTGATAAACAAATAAATGTGTTAAGCAAATGATTAGGATTTTCTGTGTCCAGTCTTTGTAACATGACACAAGTACACATAGATCTGTTCAAATTTTTACGACAACTTAAACTTAAAAAGTACTTTGCTGAGAAAACTGACATACAAACTACAGTGATATCCGAGACTGCATTAAGTGCTTATACAATAAGAGACATTATGGATATTAAACTCCTATTAACCTTAGACGACATGGATCAAAATAATCTTGACAGACAAAAAATGTTAGATGAATTAAAAGTCGTCCAGGATCTAACATTAGATAGCGGCCTCAAACCTAGGTCTCTCTTTATTCCCAATTTACCAAGTAATAATGCTATAGATACCTTTGGTAAAATAGTTAAGGAAGATCTTTATAAATTGGAGAATCAGATCAAGAGGGGTCATTGTTACAAATTACACAAGTTAACTTCCAAACAGAAATCAGCTTTGAAGGAACTTGGTGATAATCAAAATATAGTTATCAAAGAGGCTGACAAGGGAGGCAATATCAGTATTTTGAATAGAACGGATTATGTCAAAGAAATTGATAGACAACTCATGGATAGCATTGCCTATACAAGACTACAAACTAATCCTAAGAATTGTCAGTAATCTAGAATAATTATTACTAGTTTGGCGGGACAAGGATTTGATTTCTGAGTCAGAATTCAAATACATACTTAACCCATATCCTACATCACCATCTATATATGTTTTACCCAAATTGCATAAAAGTAAGACATCGCCACCTGGTAGACCGATCATATCAGGGATAGGAGCACTGACTGAAAGACTTTCTGACTTCATTGACAGTTATTTACAACCTGTCGTTAAGAATATACCCTTATACTTACAGGACACAAATGATGTTCTTGCATAACTAGAGGATATAATATGGACATCAGAAATGATTTGGGTTACACTGGATGTATCTTCTTCGTATACTTGTATACCAAAAGATAAGGGCTTGCAAGCAGTGCAGCACTTTCTGTCTGGGAAATCAGCATCACATTATGAACATACGGAAAAGTTATTACATATGGTAGAAGTTACATTGGAGAATAATGTCTTTATGCATGAGAGTCAGTGGTTCAAACAAGCACAAGGAGTAGCCATGGGTTCAAGATTCTCACCATCGTATGCAAACGTATATATGGGTCGGTTTGAGGTGATGCATATTTGTAAAGAAGGTCCCCCCCATTTGACTGAAAACATCATTTTTTGGGGAGATATATTGATGATGTGATTATGATTTGGACAGGGTCGGAACAGCTATTGGTGGATTTTTACAACCACATATATTTGAACACATATAATATACATATGATCTATGAATATAGTAAACAGAATATCTGCTTCCTTGATCTCAATATATTCATCAAAGACAATAGGGTCCATACTAAAATCTATCCGAAAATGACAGCCTGTAATGCAATACTGCATGCTGAGAGTGCCCATCCCAAAAGTCAAATTGCAGCTATTCCCTTTGGGGAAATGACTAGACTCAAGAGGAATTGTAGTGAACCAAAGACATGTGATATCGAATTAGATGATTTGGAAAAAAGATTCCTACATAGAGGATATTCCAAACACATCATAGGGGCAGCAAGAAATAAGATCAATCGCACATGTAGAACAACTTTGTTGAATAAACATACTAAATCTCGAGATAGTTCGCTATGTACAGCTGTCAACTTTTGTACGGCTTATAGCCAGAATACTCAAAATATATATCGTATTTTGTACAAACACTGGAATATATTGCAAACTGACTGCACACTTGCAAAGATACTATCTAAAAGGCCGAAAATGATTCATAAAAGGGGCAAAACTATAAAAAAACTTTGTATGTAAAAGCTTTTTGCCTCCTCCTAAGGAAAGAAAATTAACATGGCTACCTGAAAAAATTAAAGGCTTTTATAGATGTGGTCATTGCAATATGTGCAATCTATCGTTACACAAAATTTCAAAATTTAGTTATAATGGAAGTGACACATATAAAATCACCACTTTCATTAATTGCAATACTAAATTTACTGTATATGTTCTAGAATGTGATTGTGGTCAAATATACGTGGGCAGTACAATTAGGCCCTTTAAAGAACGTATTCAGGAACATATTAGGAACATAACAATATGACATCACCAGTGATACGACATATGAGTAAAAAACATCCAGGTACAGAAGTTCCAGTAATAAAATATATGGGCATTAGTCATACACCAGTGAATCCTAGGTGTGGAAACAGGACACTTGATTTAAGAAGGAACGAAGCAAAATGGGTCATCAAGTTAAGGACCATAGAAATGGGGATTAATCTTGATGATGAACTGTATCATTTTCTATGATTATGTATGTATAGATGTGCAGTCCATGAAAGCTATCTATCATTGTTAGAAATTCCTGTCGCTTGTGACCAGATTAGTTCTTTATATATGACAGCATTTTTGGATTAATGTGCATATGATGTTATTGCTAAATGTTTATGTGGCTCATAATGTTTCACTACGGTGACTCTCTCTTCTGGATTTCTCTCCGCTCTGCCCTTTCTACTTTTTCAGATCTATCCTTATGAGATCGATTCATCGATTATATAGTTGAAGATATAATTTGTTTACATCTATCCATTGGTTAATTACATTGGATATAGTACATGTGGACTTTCTCTTTGTAGAAATAACTGTTTTTGCATCATATTTTTATAAATTTGATGCAATGTAATTTACAGGAGCCATAGTGATTACACTCCAAGATGGCCGCTATAATTTATTATGACCTTTTAAATATCCCTTTTGTTCTCTACGGCAGTCTGATTTGGTCCCTTTATGGATTAATCATTATTTTTTGTTTTTTGTATGGTCAAAAAAAAGAATTTACATTTTTATTTTCAGATAATTGATGCAAGTGTACATGGTGGAGCCATATGGAGTACACTCCAAGATGGCTGCCATGTTTTGGGCGACTTTTGAATGAGTTTTTCTTTTTTTTGGTTGATAATTTGATTTTGTCCTTATATGGACGATACACGTTTTGCATATTAGTATTTTAGGCATGTTGGGTCCTGAAATGTTTTCATAAAGCGCCATTTTTCACGTTATATTTCCATACAATAGTTGTAGTATCATACGGAGAATCCATTTGTACTACATTCCAAGATGGCCGCTACGTTTTATGTGATCTTTTAAGGACTCTTTCTACTCTGACGACAGTCCGATTCCTGCCTTCAACGGAAGGTTGTATATCCGATGTCGGCATTGGATGTATGTTGACTTTGCCAATAAGTATATAAGGCGGGTGGTTAATAGACGGTTTTGTATCTAATCAACACGATGCAGATTTACGACACTGGAGATGACAATATACAATTAGCGTTCTGAAGCTGATTTTTGCCCGTGCATATGAGTGTCAGTAACACTCTGACGCTCTTTCAACGTCTTACTTCCAAGTACTCCATAATGTTTACTAGGTTTCACATATATATGTTTCACTTTGCCATTAATTTTACCATTGTATTCTTACATCTTTGCCCTTATTTAAGTACATAGGGAAATTTAATTAATTAAGAGCGCATTAATTTCAGTATTTATTATCATGGGACTGCGCATGATTTTTTGGCTTCCCATATATATTTCATCTATAAGGTATAGTGTCACAGTTTTGAATTCATTCTTGCTCTGACAATGATCCTTAAATTCAGATAATTATGATACATGATCAAATAATAACTCTTCTATTTACTGTAAAGATGAATTTAGAGACTATTGATCCATTTTTTGGTGCTGTTTAAACAGTCTATATGAGATCTCAGTTGATATATGTCATATGTCTATAACCGATACACAATTATAGTTTTGTGGGGTTTTCTTCTTTTTTCAATAAGGATTTCTTTAGATTATGGTAAATCAACATGTATATTTCATGTTGTAGAGTGATTGGCAATATAGAATCATAATTACATTAAAAAATGACGTTAAAATTGTAAAATGTTTTTAATATTTCATTTTCATGTTTGTAGATAGAGGAATAGTCCGATGTGACGTTCTCCTCCACTCATAAGATAGATATAAACACTCTCTTCTTCTGGGACTAGCTGAGAATTTGACAGTCGAAGTAGAATTTTCAACAAGAAAATTAATTCTTGGGACCCATCATAACTAATGGGCATGGTCGTTATGTATATCAAGATTAGTACCAGACTTGAATATTGTTAGAATTAATATACTCATATAGCTTTGAGTTTAAGCTTATGGTTTTGGTCCCTATTTCTATTTAGAATTCAAGATATCGACTTGCGACCAAAGGACTTAAGGATAATTAACGTATTTACCCTTTGTGGTCAGTAACTAGGATCGCTTTGGGGATGACTTGTTATATAGGGCCTGTTTCACTTCAGAAATTTTCGGACTTCTCTCAATATCTATATTTTTCTATACGGCTGCTTTATCTATATAACATTTGCACTTCTACCGCCTGAGCACATGGACATATTTATGGCTAAACAATACTTACTAACCATCTGTATAACAATTTTGTTTTTCAACATTTGGTGTCGGTTCTCTTTTCACAATTTTTAATATTAGTATACACTTTTGGAGATCTGGTGTATCTTTTTATCTATTTCTAAGGTGTAGTTATTATTGGAATCTTTTGATTATATATTTTTGGTCAATAATACTATGTTTTTGTATTATAATTTATCAGCCTTGAAGAAGTCCAAGTTTGGACGAAACACGTGTCGGCTGATGCTACATGCGGGTTCAACGTACACCTTCTAGGCCCACACACTTCAAGATTTGATTATTTAATAAGAACACTCATTGTCTTTTGTTAGTTATATGTCAGTGTGGTTTTGTTGTAACAATTTTGTTATAATGTGTATTTTAGAATATGTGTTTTCTTTAATGAAAATCATTCTTGATATGCAAAGGTATTTATAGGTATGTGTTCATAAGAGAACTGACACCTTTGTTGAGAATGTAACAACATTTTTCTAGGAATTATTTGTACCTTATATCATCTTCCATAAGCCTTAATTGGCTTTTTGTATATCTACATTAAGGACGACTTGTGTGCTTTGCTATTTTCTTCTTTTGTCTATGTAACTGGTCTTCTGCTTTGGGAATTCCGGGATGCACATTATGGCAACAATGTGCTTTACTGTTTGAGCACCTCTAATCATTATTATATTTAGGAATATTATGGGAATGTGCATTGATTTTCTTTTTAGTGTTGCCAAAAAAATGTTTGTACCAGTTCGAGTCTTGGTGTCTGCTGCAATATTGTGAATCTGGGCAGATTGCTTAATCTCCCTCTGCCTACAAAACATGAATGTCTTGCCATATAATGTAACTGGGGCTCATGTAAAGCGCTCCCATACCTTGAGATCCATTTAGCTACCTGAAAAAACAAGGTGGCCGGCACTGCTGTGGATTGCACTATGTAAAACTGCACAACAGTAGGAGAATAGCAATAGCAGCTCTGTGGAGTAGCAGGCTGCCAACAGTCCCCAAAGGGCATGCCAAGTGATCTCCACAAATCAGAGAGATTTTACCAATAGAGCTCCCCAGTCCCCGCCACTTGATCTATTGTGAAACCAACAGGTGGAAACGGCTGTAACGCTCTTTTAAAGAGCACCATGGCTCTGCTCCTGGCTCAGGACGGCGTTGAAGGGATTGAAACCCCTCCTGTAAATGGCATGGAATTACCTCCAGGGCGCATCTGGCGCAGCGACGCGGCTCGAACCATTATCCTTCTGCGCACCCCACTCAGGCCCCTCGGGAAGAGCCCCTGCTCCATGCGGTCCGGTGGTCTTGGGAGTCCAGTGAGTGGTCACACTGTAAGACACCTGCAGTGCACGAAGCCTTCTGTTTGGGGCTTGTTGACGTGCAGATCCTCCGGCCTCACCAATCATTAACTCCACCCGGCCTCCGCCACGTAGGATATGGGGCTGCATTATACAGAGCCAAAGGGGCGCCCAGCATCTCAGAGTCCAGGTTCAGCTGATCTTAATTTCAAGAGGCTCCAAGGTCACAGCACTGGGATACCCGCCCTCTAAGGGTGATTTCTACAACACCTGTTTACTTCGCCCAGCCCTCCTGCTTTGAGGTTGGACTTCAGAGACTCCCTCTGCCATACTCCGACACCCGGCAATTATCCCAATGTTCTGCTGGCAAAGAAAAACTTTTAAGACATAGTCACGCCACCTGCTGTGTGGTAACTGGCCCGAACACATGGCTTCTTTCAAGCACAGTGAAACAAAAGAAAAAAACAGCGCTATTGCGCTGCTACAGTTCACTCGTATTGAAACCTATTGGCAAAAGTACAATTTTGTACGTAACCGGCAAAAGTGCAACTAACTATGTAACAGGGTCGATATTATGCAAAGCGCTTGACTTCTGCCAAGCAAGATTGTGCTGCAAAAATAGAGAAAAAGTAGTTCACAAACCTGACGGGAAACAGCGAGCCTCGCATGTTTTCAGTACTTGGTCGGTGCGCTCGAGGAGGGCTAACCACTGGAAAAGGCATGACGTATGCGTGCCTTCCACTAATGAAAGCAAGCAGATTTTAACATTTTAACAGGCAAGCCCACGAACCAATGAATGACACTGACGTGACGTGGACGGGGCTCTGAGCCCTTTTCTAACTCCTAAAGCACCTCGCAAGCGATATGCATGCGCAAGCACATGCGACGCATGCTCAACCCTAAAAAACCTGTATTCAGAGAGAAATTAGTAGTTCTGGATCTGGACTCCAATGCAGGATAACTAGCACAGATGAAGTTAAAGATGAAATTAGAGGGGGGTAGCATTTCCTGAACTACACTATTTTGTCCATGCTTTCAATTAAAAAACTGTAGAATGCTTCACACTAGGTCCAACAATACAATTAGGAGTCGAAGAGAAGGAAAACGTTTTATATAAAGAAGGAGCACAGTTTTTTTCGAACAGATCCTGAAGATGCTGTTAAAGAGTCTGTCACCAGGTGGACTAGTACCAGCCGATTTAAAGCACTGCGTGTCACTAATTTCATCAGTCCTGCAACGGATGAAAGGCTGAGCTTAGATAGTCAATTCAGATGCTATTCTGTGCTGGATCCACTACTACATTCTCTGCTGAAAGCGCATTAAACCAGTGAGCGACTTTCGCCTTTCAGTTTCAACTCCACTTGAAGCACACGCACATTCTCACGAATTAAATCTGTATAAAATAATTTTTATTCTGAGAAATACATTCATTTACGTAACAATCTTTTCAATGCATTCTCTAAATCACTATGGGGTAGAGGTGCTCATCTATTTATTAAAGAATTAGAAATTTTAAACGTAAAACGCGGCTTTCGCAGCACATTGGTGTGCCTAAGAATCCACTTTTATGGTTTAAATATAACTGATTTTTACGCTGCCAAGGTCGTTTTTCATAATCTCTGATAAATTATAGCACACAGAGTGAACACTGCCGTCTCGGGCCTTAGCCAATCAATGCAGTTATTTGATTATTTTATAGACCTAAAATGGATCAAAGCTGGGTTAATGCACGGCAAAGGAAAACTTAATTGACAAAGCGTATTTCAAAACTACACCATTTAAAGATGGAAGTAGAAACCTGTAGCCAACGCACCTTACTGCTTACCTTAATACGAAGAGCTCATTATATGTGCAAACACAGCTAAGTATTAACCTGTTCAGCACTTGCCACTTTTTTTAAACAACCCACTGGTTATTATTATGAGTAAACCAGATACTTCAGTCAAAGACAACAGCTCTCTAGAATTCTATCTGTATTGTGAAGATTTGTCAGTAGCTCCGTAGTGTTGTATATTTATTAAGAAATATGCAGTGCGTTGCTGCTTCTCATCGCACAGGGAGAAATTTCCTGCTGCTGTTTTAATTCGAGGCCTTGAATAGGGAGCTTAGGGGGAACTCCTTTTATAAATGTCTCAAAACAATTGTCTGTGTTTCGGGGAATACCACAGAGATCACTTACAATTTCTGCAGTGCTTGTCCCTGTGCGCGGAACCACGCGTCACTCTAGCGCAGCGCCTAGAAGGGCCCCTGGCTTCAGTTTGTTCAGGTGCCTTTGTTGTTGTCACTTGAGTTGTACTTGGGAAACAGGTGGTTTCCGAATGGACTTCAGAGGTTGTTATTCCTTATGTCGTTCAAATGTGTTTACAGCTGCACGAGACCGGCCTGCCCCAGAGACCAAGAGGCAGTGAAGACGCCAAGTTATTGAGACAGAACTCAGCATATAGAAATGTATCTACCTATTTCACTTTATTCTATCATTTGCTTAGCTTCCTAAAGTGAAAAACACACACTTCTTGTTACGCTTTAATTGTATGCTATTTGTAACAGTGCTTCCGCCCTGTCATTTAGAGGGTGGGCTGTGAAGGCCCGTTGTCAGCCGGGAGCACAATATTTTAGAATACCTATAACTAAAAATGGAAAGGTTTTGAAAGAGTAAAATCTTAAAAAGAACAATATGTACCGTGTCCACTCCAGCCGCATTTTCTTGATAAAAGTGTCATAGATAAGCAGTCTGTACCTACAAATTTCCCTTCTCCGTGTTTGCAGCTTTTTAATATAAACATTCGGTTATATGAGCATTATTTATCAAGCATGACAAATGTATGTACTTTTACAAACATTATTTTAAGAGGCTAACATTGTATGCTTCATTTCAGCATCTTCCTTTAAATCATTTGTCAACGTGGCCATCGTGTATCAACCAAGTCTCCCTGAATATAATAGTTAAGGAGAAACAAACAATGTTCCAGTTTCCGCCAGCTCCAACCAGTGCTGAATCACTTTCAGTTTTTAAGCCTCCGTGAAACACACACTAAGCTCGCATCTGGTGAAGTACCACACTTTTCAGAACTCAATGGATAATTATTTGTCGTGTCTTAAAGGGGTACATACAACATTTCAAAGGTAGAACAAATCTGCAGCTTTAGTGGTTATTGAATAACAAACACGCAGTAGAAAACACAAACAGACATGTTAAGTCACACGTAAGCATGCACTTTGTAGTAGCTAAACCAACGGACCCATTGTCTTCGTTCCCTCCCACAAAGATGGACATGTAACAAAGAAACCAAATTGTTTTTAAAAACGCCTAAAGCACGTCACGGTGAAATAACTACAATATATTTTTAATGGCGACCCAAAGTAACCATATAGCAGCCACAAATAACGTACACATGTCGATTTCTAAATACCTGCGATTCACTTTTATAGGCTGCTCAAAACAGTAAGTGCACTTTTGGTGAAGTGGAAAGTGCGAGCAAGTTAGGCAGTGGCCGCAACAAAACAGGAAACTTGTGTCGACTTAGTGACCACAGCTCCCCTATCGCTCTAGTGTTTTCATTCACAAGCCGTTGCAAAAGGCAACAGCATCGAAGTCGCACTTCGTTTCTGCAGAGGGTGAGTCAAACATTTATTTTATTTTACCCTATTTGTGAGGCATTTTAAAACTCTTTATCAGAAAATCACCCTTTTGCCTCTCGTTTATTGTGCCGGGGCCGATGAATCTACCTTGCTCTCTTTGTGGTGCCCAAAATTTACTGTCTCTATCGCTCCTCACATACACTCCTCCTTCATCTAAAAAAAAAAATCTCGTTTCCAGAAACATTTTACTTAAAATTAAAAGAGTAGTAACGATGACTATACACGACATGCCTTTGGCTTTCAATTCCATTTATGTCTTGTGTATGAGTCCTATTTATTACATTTCACAGATATTGTGCAATATTTTCTCTATAGACCGAATGATTTTTTTCTGCAATTTAAATGACCATTAATGGTGGTAGCACACTCAGATATTAGATTACATCATTAAGACATTTCAGCACCCATATTAAATTGAACGAGGAGATAAACAGTCTGCTAAATCTTTTCTACAACTCAGATCTTCATTGCACCCACGAAGTAGGGCTCAGTTAAGGGGGCATAATTGACGCGTATGAAGCCTACAGTAGGAAAACCTTGTATGGCTCTCTCGTGGTTTGTATAAATGGTGCAGCAATAAAACTCCCTCAGAAATGAGACTTTCATGGATTCTGATTTGCTTTGATTTCCAAACTATCTCGAACTGCATATGCTGCGTGGGTCTTCCGAGCTTTCTGGCGCAAGCCAAATAGGATTGTAATTATGGTGCTTCAGCCGCCTTTTATGAGCATCATAAAAATCACATTAATTTAGTATAACTTGAGGCAAAATAGGGCGGGGGTGTCTAATAAGTAAATGTTGTAGGAAGAGCTGAGGATGTGCAAAATCTAATTTTACTGTGCTTGACGATGTACTGAAACTATTAAACAATGTGCTTCAAAATTGCCTATGTGTGTGTGTGTGTGTGTGTATATATATATATATACTGGCATGCAGTTAGCACTAGCTTATTCATGACAATTGATGAAGTGGATGGGCAGCACAACACACTCAAACTTTAGTGAGTCATGGCACTTCTTCACACTTAAGAAGGTAATACATAACATATTACACTGCAAAATTGCATAACAACTATACATTCTATTGAGTACCTACAGTTATTGCAGCATTTCCATTGCAAAGGACATACTTTGAATCTTTTGGAACTTTGGGTCTGTTTGACAAATCTGGATAAACCTTTCCAAAAATAATAGTTCATCCATTATGCTCCTTCATAGTAAATCTGTGCCAATCTCTTCAGTGGGGGCAAGAAAAAGGGATAGAGTAAGAAAAGTGCAATTTCCAATGTTAATTCCCATAAGGAATTTTTCTCTCCAATACTGAAAACATGGCAGAACCGAGTTACATCAAATTTAGCAACATTTGAGAACTTTACTCACATACCATGTTTTTTTAATTTGTTATAAATCTGATCAGCAGTTTTTCAGAAATTACCATATAAAAAGCTGCTCAGGGTGGACAAGACATGAAGGGGTTAACACTGGTAAAAAAGTTAGCACTATCAGGACCATTGGCACCTAAATATGCTTTGAGTGGCCCATTTAAAGTGAATGAGGTTGTTCTGATTGGCTGGCCAAACATGAAAAATATGTTGTGGCAGCCATTACAGGACTTCTGAAAAACGGTAGGGCCACATAAGGGCGTAGTATGGGCACACTCCAACCCCAGAAACATGTTAGGGGGCTAGGAGGCCTGAAGAAACTCGTCTTGGTGACTAAAGCCAGGCACCAGCAAAAAAAGAAGAAAGAAACGCATCCAAAGCATCTCATCTCGGTGAAAGTACAGAGAGAAGTTTGGTCCTTTGGGAGAACTGGACAATGCCCTAGAGGTCAGTGCAAAATTAATGGAGGAGGGCAGGGAGAATGCATGGTGCCAGTTGGCTAGAGATATCCATGTCCCAGGGGCCCCCATTTCCCAGGGACCAGCACTAATTAAAACCCAGGAAAACGAAAGAAAAACAATCAGTCACCATGCTCGTGTAACAGCTTGTCCCTTGGGTTCCCAGTGTCTGTGGAGGCAAAGTAAATAAGCATTGCAGCATGCCTCTGCTGTTTCTCATGTGGGAGCATGGAGAACATTGATGTTGCCACAAACCTGCATGGACATGGGCAGGAACCAAAAAGATGCCAACCCCCATGTCAGCAAAATGAGAGCTTTGTCGAACAAGAGGGGAGCCAGAAGTCCATGCCGGAGTGGGCTTCCCACATGGCCCTAGAAATATGAGCATGCTAGTGACCCATTCGAGACACATGGGCACCAAGCCTCAACAAAAGTTGTGGCACAAGGCCACTTTGTTGAAGAAAAGAAAAGCAGCAAGAGTGCTAAGCTACTAATTAAATATTCAAGCCTGGGGCTAAACTAGAAGAATCCTCTGAAAAATGTGCATATTGCTTTCTCACAGCATAGCAGTGAGCGATATAGTGACCCTGAAGCACCGAATGGTAGGTCACTAGTAGAGGTATAATGTAGAAGACAGTCACAACAACCAACTAAAACAGCTATTCCGCACCAAGGAGTAACTGTACCATAGTACCCATGCGAAATATAGACATTCGTGGGAGGGCAAGAGGGGCCGCTTGCTCCCCCCAACAAATTCAGGTACAGCCTGGTGTGCAGGCTCACAGGCCAGTGTAATCTGCTCAAAATGGAAAATTCCAAGGCAGACCTATTTTTCCACCATTGTTGGCCCGGCAATCAACCATCAAGTGTACAACTGATTGGCAACGCCACGAATGAAAGTAATTTCAGTTCATCCACCTCACAATGGGCATGAGGACTAGATGTCCATTACTGCACTCTGGATCTTTTTCAAGAATCTAAAGCAAGAGCTAACTGCAGGTCTCACTGCTTATGATGCTTTTCAGAGCATTCAGTGGCATGAAACAGTTGTGATATTCACCATGGAGAAATCAAATACAGTTGGCAAAATACTGAACTAATTCAGTTCTATCTATGAATGGCTTCAGCCTGTGGGTACCAGCCTTGGATTTGTTGCAAATGACAATGGCAGTAATATTGTCAAAGCCATGGCTGACAGAGGATATCTCAGAATTCTGTGTTTAGTGCACTGCATAGGCCTAATTGTGCAGAACTACCTCAAAAAAGAAGACATAGTTAGCAACATACTGCCCACCCGTTGTGGAGATTTGGTGTATTATATGATATGGCTGTGTGTCCTTATCATGTAATACACTCGCAAAAAATTGTCTTGGGTCCAGTGAACAACCTTAAGCCGAACCCTGGGTACCTGTGTCTTTCATGCAGCAAGGCTTGAACAAAGTAACTTTTGTAAAGCATTTAACAGTACCAAACAACGGAATAATAAAGTCACTCAACAAGAAAGAACCAGGACACCAATTTATAAAAATAGGGCATGTTTTATGAATTTTTAGAGACCTTGATGAGCGAAACAAAATCCACCAGAGGGTTTCGGAGATGCAGATTTTCGAAGACATTATCACTTTTGAATGCAACAGCGAACGAACATTGGTGAACTAAAAGCTTGCAAACTTTTCAAAAGCTTGAAAGTGTTAGTTAGATTAATCTGACCCAGCTTGGGTGACTAACTCATACAGGGTGGAGGTTTAGGGGGGTGAGAAAGGATACTTTTACCTGACCACGAGAACTTTTTTCAGTCCAGTTCTAGCTTTTAGAGAATAACAGCTATGAACTATAATAGAGTGGGCCTGATGCTTGGGACATAGGATGAAAAGTTGCTCATTAATGCTCCACTTGAGGTGCAGTAGACAGGGGTGCCTTTGTGGCTGTTCCTCAGTTCACGCATGATGTAGGGCCCCATTGGCCACAGAGGTCGCAGTCCCACAACGTCCTCTGTGATGCAGTAGCTAGCCACCCAATGATGGTCTACTAGTCTCCTTACACTGCCACTGTGGCGAAATCCATTGGTTGGGGTTAGAGTCCGTCTTTGGTGACAAATCTGGACTGTGACGGCACCCCCAGGTCCAGCAGACTCAGACACAACTTTTGGCTGTTGAGGATCATTAATTTTCATGGCCGGTGGAAGATAGCAGCACTACTTCTGTGGCTACCAAGTTGCCTGTTTGAGTGTCTTCAGCTCATTTGTTCCTGCAGCTGGTTCTAGGGGATCAGCCAACTGATCCTTGGAGTCACTGCTTTGGCCTGGGACTGGGAATCATTTTTTCCCTGAGCCAGGGGCCACAGACACAGTCCAAACCTCTCTAGCCCAAAGTGCAGCAGTTGGAATCATTCACATCATTCACATGGTTCAGCCCCTCTATGTGTAGTTTCAAGGTCAGCGGGGCTGTCCTTCCTTGGTCCTTTCTCTAAATTCAATGTAATCTGAGGGGCAGGGTATCAGGGGTGCCATATTTATCCCAGGAAGGTGCCTTGAGGTAACCATGCGGTCACTAGCCAATGGTCTACTAGGTCCCCTCCCTTCTGGTGACGTGTTTCCTGCAATAGGTGGCATCTGACTATCCCAGACTGTACTATTCTAGCCACTCCCCAGATATTGGACCCTTCTTCAGTTGTCAGGAGTTTGGCAGCCCATTCTGGAGGTGTGGCTACCTAAGGGGTACATGCCCACGGAAAAAAATGGTTTGCCCACCGGATTTCCCTCTCTGTACCTTTCTCCAACTTGTCCACATGAACAAAAGGCAGCATGCTTGGGAGTGTTATTACCATTTGCCCTTCAAAGGCGGCTTCCCCCTCGCAACTTGCCTTTTGCCCTAACGCCCGAGTGACTTGCCTGGGAGAGGAGATAACACCTCACTCTGCAGCAGCTGTCTTTGTGCCTAAGCCTCGGAGTCATAAAAATGTCTTCCCAGGTGGACAGAAAGCTGTTTATGGGATAGAGCCTTTGTGAGGCCACTGGACCAACTGGAGCATAGAGTGGAAACTTTCTAAATGTTGCAGAACTTTAAATGGGACATAACATTTGACCTAGGCAACAAGTTTGGTTTAATGCCACACTTAGTTTGATAACTTACAGTACCCAGTTAAGTTGTCTCATCCAGGAGTTAGCCAGGCCGGGGTGCCAGCTGGTTATCCAGCGTTAGCCAATGGGGCTACTAACTTTCCCCAGCAAAACAACAATTTCAAAGTGTTGCTGTTAAGACATATGAAAAATATATGTCTAACTTAACCATATATAGGTCCCTGCCATGGGGTTCTGTAGGTCTTTCTTAGGGGAGACTTATAGGGCTAAAGGAAGTAGTGGCTTTGTCATTAGTTTGAATGGCAAAGTCAAACTAGCAGTTTAAACACTGCCTTCCCAGTCTGCAGTGGCAGGTTGGAGGTCGGTTTGTCCTTTGTCACACTCAGGGTGGCTATAACAGTGATACAGTATTGGGTGGACATGCTTCCTTACATGCCATGGACAGATTGGGTACCATATTCCAAGGACGTATTTATAAATCAGCACTTGCCAATTATGTATAGCCAATTTGACATACACTTTGTAAAGGATTAAAGCACTAACAATGAGGTATGGCTTGCAGGCCTCAGTGAACTCTCAGAGTGGAAAAAAACAGCAGCATAAGTCCAAAACTGTGGGGGTGCATATGTAAAAAGAGGCATCTCCTTACACCTGTCAAATAATTTGCACTCAATTTAGTCATTTGTTCAAAGCCTGGAAGCAGTTGATGATTAATAAGTACGGTAATAAAGTACCTGTAAAAGCACCTGTAAAAACAATGGCACTCAACCTTATGCATGATACAGAGCCTGTTTGAGCAATACAAGTCTATCAATGATTTTTTAATTCAAAGAAGAAGATCCACAACTACCAAAGCTATGACAATGGAGGTGGATAAATGGGTATTTGTGGAGTACCTGATCCAAATGCTACTCCTTTTTGAAATTATGACATAGGAAAGCAGCAAGTAGAAGAGTACAATGAGCCATTGTTAGAAATTGGGTTTTTGGTTGGCAGTCAGGTTACCCCCTGTCCAAGCAAAAACCCTCACTCTAGTCAGGGTAAGTCACACACAATCCAAGATTATCCTGTGCCCACCCTCTGGTAGCTTGGCACAAGCAGTCAGGCTTAACTTAGAAGGCAATGTGTAAAGTATTTGTGCAATAAATCATACAATACCACCATATAGCACCACAAAAATACACCACACAGTGTTTAGAAAAATATATAATATTTATCAGGATAATTGTAGGTCAAAACGAATAAAGTTGCATTGTGAATTTGTAGAGATATCACTGAAAAGTGATATAAAGTGTCTTAAGTCTTTAAAAAGCAAACAAAGTCTCTTTCAAGCACAAAGTACCTGGTTTGGAGTGGAAAATCTCCTCAGAGGGCCACAGAAGAAGAGATACGTGGAAAAATGGTGTGTGCGTCGATTTCCCCCCAGCACACACAGACTTGCGTCGTTATTTTCCACGCGGGGAAGTCGTGTGCCTTTTCCGGCGCGCGGACAGTCTCTTTCTGTGGATAGCAGGGATTACCAGATGTCCCAATCTGTGCGTGGATTCTCCTGCTTGTTTTCCGGCTGCGCATCGTTCTGCGGGGCTGCGCGCCGAAGTTTCCCTCGCATGAAGCGTCCAAGTGAAAAAGAGAAGTCTTTTTAGTCCTGAGACTTCAGGGAACAGTAGGTAAGCTCTATCCAAGCCCTTGGAGAGCACTTTCACAGCCAGACAAGAATTCAGCAAGGCAGCAGGCCAACAGCAAGGCAGCAGTCCTTAGTAGAAGGCAGACAGGTGAGTCCTTTGAGCAGCCAGGCAGTTCTTCTTGGCAGGATGTAGTTTCTGGTTCAGGTTTCTTCTCCAGCAAGTGTCTGATGAGGTAGGGCAGAGGCCCTGTTTTATACCCAACTGTGCCTTTGAAGTGGGGGAGACTTCAAAGAGTGGCTAAGAAGTGCACCAGGTCCCCTTTCAGTTCAATCCTGTCTGCCAGGGTCCCAGTAGGGGGTGTGGCAGTCCTTAGTGTGAGAGCAGGCCCTCCACCCTCCAAGCCCAGGAAGACCCATTCAGAATGCAGATGTATGCAAGTGAGGCTGAGTACCCCGTGTTTGGGGTGTGTCTGAGTGAATGCACAAGGAGCTGTCAACTAAGCCCAGCCAGACGTGGATTGTAAGGCACAGAAAGATTTAAGTGCAAAAGAAATGCTCACTTTCTAAAAGTGGCATTTCTAGAATAGTAATATTAAATCCAACTTCACCAGTCAGCAGGATTTTATATTACCATTCTGGCCATACTAAATATGACCTTCCTACTCCTTTCAGATCAGCAGCTACCACTTCAATACTGTATGAGGGCAGCCCCAATGTTAGCCTATGAAGGGAGCAGGCCTCACAGTAGTGCAAAAACGAATTTAGGAGTTTTACACTACCAGGACATGTAAACTACACAGGTACATGTCCTGCCTTTCACCCACACAGCACCCTGCTCTAGGGGTTACCTAGGGCACACATTAGAGGTGACTTATATGTGGAGAAAGGGGAGGTTTAGGCTTGGCAAGTACAATTAAATGCCAAGTCGAGGTGACAGTGAAACTGCACACAAAGGCCTTGCAGTGGCAGGCCTGAGACAAGGAAAAGGGGCTACTGAAGTGGTTGGCACAACCAGTGCTGCAGGCCCACTAGTAGCATTTAATCTACAGGCCCTAGGCACATAGAGTGCACATTACTAGGGACTTATAAGTAAATTAAATAGTCCAATCCAGTATGATTCAAGGTTACCATGTTTTCAGGGAGAGAGCATATGCACTTTAGCACTGGTTAGCAGTGGTAAAGTGCGCAGAGTCTAAAAGCCAGCAAAAACAGTGTCAAAAAGTGGAGGGAGGCAGGCAAAAAGTTAGGGGTGACCACCCTAAGGCTGTCAGGTCTAACAGCCATGCATACCTTTTTTTCTCCTCCTGAACTAGCATTTGCGAAAGGTGGAGCACACATTTAGTTACAAAGTTAGTGAGGAAGAAGTTGCTTTGGTAAACAGCTTAATCCTTTGCTTGAGGGGGGTGTCTCCATTCACATCACATAGTTTGTCATAGAAAGTGGATGATCTAGAAGAGGAACAACTGAAAACTTGAAGCCAAAGCAGAACTTCAACCTCCACAGAGGGCATTGCTGTTTGCTCTCAGTCTCTGCAGCAGGAGTCTACAACATTGCTGGCAACTACTAAACAGACAACAGCAACTGCTTCATTATGAACCTCTGCAATGGTTTGGTTCCATATGGCAGGAAGTAAGCCAAGTGCAATGGCACAGGCATGCAGCCACAGCAAGTGGAAGCACCAATGGCAGTATAGTTGATCTAAAACTACCTATATGACATGGATCAAGACCCATTGACGTATTGGCACGCCAAGAAGAAACAGTGGACAGACCTCAGCAGGCTGACAATTCTGTATCTAATATACACCATAGCAAGTGTGTCTCTGTAGCATGTGTTCAGTGCATGGGCAGTTGTCACAGTCAGAAAAGACTAGTCTCTCTCATCAAAACATGGACAGATTGACGACTAAAATGAAAACAAAAAAGTACTATCAAAATATCGCAAAGCTAATGAAGACACAACCATAGATGAGGGTAGTTAGTCTGACGTCATATTTGGTGTGTGGCCCAGCTGGATGATGTAAATAATTATTAATGGACACGTGTATCTGGCACAGATAGCCACTCAAGGAGGACAGAGCAATTTTCTTTTGCTGGGTTTGACTGAGCAATAAGAGATGAGAAAGATTACTTTAACCTTTGGTTCAACAGTAGGCTTTGAAAAGAGCAGCAGTGTCAGTCTGCAATTGAAGCCTCAATTTCATAAAAAAAATAAGAAGATGCCTCCCATCCCTATCCTTTCTTTCGTTCTCATGCTGGACTGCCAGTAAAGATTTAAAAGACTGCAGCTTATTGTGTATCATTTAATTGGGAAAGAGACGCATATGGAAAAGGATTACCAAACATGAAACAGATAACTTGCACAAATAAATACCAAATGTTGATAATTCATTTGATGGCAGGGAGGGGCCTGGTAAACTACATGTGAAATATAATATTTGGGTGATCAATGCTTGACTTCCACATACCACTGGGATAGCTGGTTATCTCATTTACTGGAATGTCCTTTCATTAACTTAAGTTCATCTTCTCTAGGATCTTCTGAGACCACTTAGCTTACTTAGACTAAACTAATACTCAATTATTTTTCATTTTCTTGTTTAACAGGCATGAAATCTTAAAATATCATTGATAAGAACCAGAGTAATGACCAATGCCTAACTATTCATGAAGGAAACTCAGGGATTCAAAGATGCCTACCACATGAACTGGAAAAAGGTGTGTTGATTAGATTGGAAAAAAGCAGATTAGTGGCTGAAGCAACAAGCGCTAATTAGGTTGTTGTGGTTTGGACATGTCACTCAATGGGCGCAGATAACTGATAATAAGCCAGGTACAAGCAGCTAGTTATCATTCTAATTTCCTGGGCACTGGGATTGATATCACATTGGCTCTTAGCTAATAGCACACCACAATGTCAGCATACGTTCAACCTTCTCACAGTGATTTCTCATTAGCCATTCTTGCTTTGACTCTTTAATATTGTCATTTTCTTTTTGCATATCATTCAATGCCAAAAGACTGCAGATGCATTGTCCATTTGTATACAATATAATTTGTCTTTTATTATAAATGCTTTTTTGAACTGTGCAGGTCCTCCCTATGTTGCATGTTTCCAGTCTAGGTAATGAATAGCTAACTTGGGAGTCGGATGGCTTCTATGGTGTGTTTCTGCTACAATTAACTTTGTGACACCCAGGCTAAACCAGTAGGCCTGCCCTTTGATAGCTTCTCACCTTAAATTATGTCGAGCCTCTGAGGGAGGTATCATGGTTCTAGGGTTCGGAGATCACTAGGGCACTACAAACATGTTCCTAAATGTTTGTGAGGCTTCCAGGAGTAAAGTAGGCCCCACAGGAGCACTCATTAAAGTTTTTCTAAAGTCCCTTTAAGTCTCTTAAGGGATAAAAGTATACGATTCAGGTGCTCCTAGATATGGATTTTTTAAAAAGAATCTCTGGGATATGGGGGCCCTTGTTCGTAGGTTTTAAGACATCATTTGCAAAATGTTGAAAACAGAAGAAAAACACATGGTCATAGTTCTGAAATTGTAATGCTTTAGTGACAACAGCATACTTTATTCATTTTAAATGATGTCATAATGATGTTTATTTGGTTATGATGTTAACAGTGAGTCATTACATGTTCTTAAGAATGGCATTTTAAGGTTGTTCAGTCCTAGCAGTACTAGTTTGTTGCATTTGTCTGTTATGATGTTTTTACTTTTATGACTGTGGCAACACCCTGACAAAGCCAGGATGACTGCCTTTTGATTACTACATCCCCTTTAATTGCGTCTAGTATATGGGCTATCATGATATTAGGGATTCGTTTTTCACTAGGGGCTTGGACTGTTAGAATGGTGTTACAATATGTATCTGTACCTGCCTACTTGCACCCATTGCAAATTACCAAGTCGTTTCAAGTATTGTGTTAATAATAAAGTACTTTTCCTTTTTATAGCTAAAAGTGCCGACTGGATAAAAAAAGATATTTGGTGTTTTATGTTAGGCACTTGCTAACAGGGGCAGTAGCCCACTCTAATTCTTCTGAATAAGCCTTGGAATTCTTTGCCCCCCCAACCTGAGAGAATCAAGTGTTACAACGGGGTACTTGGTTCTCAGTAGTATACGTATATATAGTCATTGACAAAAAACAAAGCTTAAAGTGCCATTATTGTTGGTGTTGAAATGAGTAAAAACATAATGCATAAAAACAAAAAAACACTGAAATTCACCCATTATAGTTCTGTGAGCTAAATATAACTTGTGCCCCCGACATGCACTGCGTATCACACCACATATAAATAATTTATGACAATCTAAATTACATTATTGAATTGATAACATCACTGATGACATCATGCAAGCTACTGCTCCTCAATCACTCTATAACCCACTTGATCATTTGAGGAAAAAAAAGTTAGCAAGCTGACCACAAACGTACACAGTGTTCATTTAATGTATGCACATGTATGTATCTATAAAATACAAAAGTGTAGACCTGGAGACAAGTCTGACTCATTATGGTAAAATTTATATGGTAAACAGTTTAACTTCTAGCCCAATTTTGAAAGGAAGTAGTGTCATCTACGATGGCATTTAACATGTTTTGATTGATGTAATATATGAGGTCATAAGCAGTGCATGTTGAGAGTTGAAAGATATAGTTAGCTCACTGAACTGGTGAGATTACATTTCTTTTTCATTTTTAATCGTTAGGTTTTTACTCATTACTTAAACCTTTGGGCTTTTTTAATTACATTTCTGATTTATTTTCATATAGGCTAATATCGTATTACCATACCTAACTGTAACATTATTTTAATCTTTTTTCCAGTGCATTTCTGTTTTTTAAAGGTTAAGGAAGATCATATCACCATATCTGACCTTAACGTCTATTTAACCTTCATTTTCCTCTGAATTTCTAGGTTTTTTAAACATATTCTGTGCACAACTCCATTGTACAGCAGAAGCTTGCAAAAGGTGTATTACCAGATGAAGGTTAACCCACCAAACTCCACCCGTCCATGGTCAGCTTGCTTTTCTGATCCCCTCCTGCTATTCCCCTCTTCTAAATCTGTGTTTCACTGCTTCAACTGCTGCCTCTGTGGCTAGCTTGCTGCCCCTTCCCCTCCTGTCCTCTTTTCTCTATATGTGTGCCTATGGCCCTTCCCACATGTTCTCAATGGTCAACATGCTGCCCCTCCTGTATGTCCTCTGTTTTCCATCTGCATGCACTGATACGTTCAGCCTTCACTCCATGGGCAACTTGCTGCCCCTGCCCCCTCCATTCCCTTTGATCTCCATGTACATGCATTTTTCCCCTCCCTCCTTCCCTCCATGATCCATTCTGGTGACCTTGACCATACTGGACTGCTTGCTGCTGTGTTCAGACTGCTGCCCCTGCCTTTTGGTTGCACTCCAATAACTACCTGTGTACCCCTGCCCCATCCAGCCAACCCTGTGTGGACAGATTACTGCCCCTGCTGGCTTACCCAACATGGCCTGCTTGCTTCAGCTGCTCCTTCCCAATCCTCCATGCCCTTCTTTCTCCATTTGTGTACCCATTCCACTTCCCTACCCCCATCAATGGTTTGAGGTGTTGCCCCATCAAACCACTCCTTTCCTCAGAGGTCAGCGTACAGCCCCTGCCCTCCTCCTCGCTGCCCACCATTGTTCAATTCCATGCCCCGTCCCCTCACTCAAGCTCTGTGTGGCTGTGATGCTGCCACTGCCTGTCCTGCATGGTTAGTGTGCTGGCCCTACACATCTTCTCCCTGCTTTCTGTTGTCCGAGTCCATGTCAAGAAATCACTCACAAGGAGAAATGTTAGGTTGCAAAGACATCTCACCTTCTTGATATACTGGAATGACTTTCTCTCCCAGCCTTGGGTGTCAAGATTTCTCTTTGTCTAGGAATTTAGAAAGCTAGCGATTACCTAAATACGACATTAAAAATGGTAAGGTAGGTTACACCTTAACTAATCTCTTTTGTTCAAACCTATTCCTCCAATTCTATTACTTTAATCAGTGTCTTACCGTAAGCAGAACTCTATGAATACACGTGGGTTGTTGAGAGCTGGGCTTTGTTCATTCCTTCTAGTGTGTCACACAAAATGGGAGCTTGGGTGTGACATTTGAATCCTATTGGCCCATCACCAGGCTGATGGGTCTTCCCTGTCTAGATGGGTGGGAGGAGATGACGCTTACATCTGAATAGGACTGCACCTCTCCCCTCACAAAGGGCTGCATAACCCCCTGTAGAGTGTCTGGAGCCAGGGAAGGAAAGGACAGGGACCTTTTGATCTTCAAAGGCCTCCTTTGAAGTCTCCCCCACATCAAAGACACATTTGTATATAAGTACAGGAGCACAAAACCCTAAAATCAGATTTCTTCTGGAACTAAGGACACTGCCAGGAAGAAGGTCTGCTTTGCTGCCAGGAAGGACTGCCACTCTATAACTGCACTGCTATGTTGGCCTACTGCTTTTTGGGATGTAGGAGGGACTGCCACTTTGCTGCTTGCTTTTCTGTGTTGGCTGGCTGCCTGCTGCTTCTGTCCTGCAATGAGAAGGACTAGATTTGTTCTCTACATCCTTGCACTCAAGAGACTCCAAGGGCTTGCTGACTTGCCCCCTGTTTTCCTGCAGTCTCAGGGACATCAAAGACTGCTTACAAGTCTCCTGGTGCTGCTGCCATCTGTGAGTCCTACCCTTCCTCGAGGTTCCCCCTCAAGTCTGGGGCCTCAGAAGTGAGTTGTACAGCAGCAAAATCCAAAAAGCGGAGCATCGCCCCAAATACAGCAGAAAAATCAACGTGCTGCCTCAAGAAATGACACACCACATCTACAGCTCCAAAACTTAAGAAGCGACGCATGACCCCGAGCGTGGCAGAAAAATCGATGCATCGCATCCCCGTCAACGACGCAGTGGCTATCTGATGTCACCAACTTCACCATTGCATGGCCCGATGACGACACTCTGTGACCCACTGCCGATGCATTGCATCCACTTTTAGAGAGCCTGATGATGAGGCATAGCCCAGAATGTGGCAGATCGTATCTCCACTGACACGTTGCTCCAACTAAGGTACTGTTTAGTGGACCCTGTTTGTGTTCTGTAGTCGACCTCTCCCCAATTGCGGTTGGCCTGGATTTTGGACTTTCACTGGGCCCCAGCAACCTCAAGTAACCTTTCGAGTGCTATAGACTGGCAGTGGTTTCACAATTAGTCTTTAAAAATTCTAATCTTGCTTTCTACTGATTGGATTTTTGTCATATTGGTCTTGTTTTAATCAGCAAAATATTCTCTATTTTTCTAACCTGGGGTTGAGTCTTGGTGTTTTTCACTGTGTTACTGTAATTTAAGTTTTGCATAAATACTTTACACATTAAGTTGAGCCTGACTGCTCTGTGCCAAGCTACCAGAGGGTGAGCACAGGTTAATTTAGGGATTGTAACTGACTTACCCTACCTAAGATTGTGGTCCCTACTTGGACAGGGTGCGTACCTCTGCCAACTAGAGCCCCAATTTCTAACAGTTGCTGTTTGATTTTGTACTGTGGCACATGTCACAGGAGTGACTCAAACAGAGAATTCTTGGTAACAAGACTGCAGCCTTTACCTGGAATCTAAGGTAACAGTTTTAGATGACCACTCAATGTTAGGATTATATAAGTGTAGCCATGGTACTCTAGCCCCATTTTAAATTAAGTAACACGTTGTTGTTGCTGGCCTACATAAAGGCGTGTTTGGCAAGTAACCTACACATTCTTCATTTGAATGCTGAAAAACTGTACAAAACAGAGTCATCAATTTTGACCAAAGGATTCCCTGCTAATTAAGCAATTAAACTATGAGAAAAGAATGGTGAAAGTGAAAGGGCTTCTAGGAAAAATGGTGCTTGCTGCTGCTCATGTTGATAGGGAGAGTGTCATTAATTACAATGTCAGTCTTTAACGCTGTTCTTGTTTCTTTTTGCAAATCTCCCAATAAAGGTCAACAGAGCATTTTTTAAAGAATTTGATTTTCTTCATAATTCATTTCTTATTGTGAGGAAAAAATCATAGAGTGAGATATTCCATTACTCAGTTAGATGAGCAACAAGGAGATTTGGCTTTACCTGATTTCTTTCTGTATTACGAGGCCGGATGGTTGGATATTATTGTCAAAATGGGTATAGTGGATGGGGGTTTAGATACATTTTTTATCTGAAAAATGGTACAGAAGAGTGGAGGCAATTTGCCAGTTTTCTTAAAGATGGTGAGATTGCCCAAAAGAAGAAGGTGCAAGGTGTTAGCTGAAATTTTTTGGTCTGCATAAAGTTTTTTTTTTAATTTAGGCATATATCTTAGTGTGAGGAAAAAATCCTAGAGTGAGATATTCCATTGTTCAGTTAGGTAAGCAACAAGGAGATTTGGCTTCACCTGATGTCTTTCTGTATTACGAGGCCGGGTGGTTGGATAACATGGTCAAAATGGGTATAGTGGACGGGGTTTAGATACATTTTTTATCTGAAAAATGGTACAGAAGAGTGGAGGTAATTTGCCAGTTTTCTTAAAGATGGCGAGATTGTCCAAAAGAAGAAGGTACAAGGTGCTGGCTAAAATGATTTGGTCTGCACAAAGGTTTTTTTTTAATTTAGGCACATTCTTCCATGTCATCGGCTGGTAAGGTTAAAGGGCTGCCTGGAGCTTGGTTTGGTAATTTCAAAAATTATGTCTAGCACCTGGAACTCTAAAGGTTACTGGAAAACCGGTGACTTCTACCTCAGCACTCGTCTTGCTAACTGGGTGGAGATAAAATTTTGGAGTAGGGACAGAGGCTCGTAAGCTCTGGCATAGTTTTGTCCAAATTAAATGTTTGATAAATAATTGTCTGCAATAGATGAGCCATTCCTCGGAGGCAACTATGAAACTGTGGTACTAAAGACATCTGGTGGGAGTAGGAAATTAGGTCTTTTCAGAAATCTACAGATTTGTTATTGATAGAAAGGCATCTGAGTAAGGTAGAGCAGGAGGAAGGAAGTAATTTGACAATTGGAGAATGGGAGCGCATCTTGATATTAGGATATTAATCTCTTAGGACAGCTAATTTCAAAAGAGCACATCTTTTATCATGTTGGTTAGCTTATTACACACTCAAATCTATTCATAAAATGTATCCATCTGTCACCAACAAATGCTTCAGTTGTGCCCAAGAGGAAAAAGGGTATTGGTCAAATATTTTTTTGACTGTCCAAAATTGTCACAATTCTGGGTTGCTTTTTTCTTTGTGCTAAGCCAAGGAATTCAGGTAACGTTAAAGCCAGAACCGAAGCTGGTACTTTTTGGGGTATCCATTCAACCTTCCTGGTTAGATAAGAATACTCAGAATTTTATCTCAGCATCATTAGCCATTGCAAGGTCATTGATTTTACAGTACTGGTGTACAGTCACAGTACCAATACCTAAGATGTGGTTCATGAAGCTACAAAGGACAGGTTGATTCGAGGAAGCGTACACTAGGAGAATGAGCAGCCTGAAGAAATTTATTTTTGTGTGGGCTCCATTAGAAGCAATGACTATGTATGCAGCAGTATTGTAATACAATTGTCCTTTTGGCTTAATGGCAAAGTAACATTGGGCTCTGATAATGCAAAGGGACCATGCAGTACTATTAAGCAGTGCGATGAAGTTGCTGCAGCATAATGGAATGTGCTAGTAAAGGTATAATGACTATGAAGATTTTTTTTTTCATTCTAGAATGTATGTCTTGCAAAGCATGAAGGCACTTTATGAATTGATACTCCTTAAATTGAGGTACAGTTTTCTGTTTTGCAACTCTTCTTTATAATATTGCATTTTTATTGTTATGATAAAGGTTACACAAACATGATAAAGATGAATTTGCACAGATGTTATGTTGATTAACCTTCAAATATGCTATATATTTTGCTGTGTGGGACATGTGACTTACAACTCTTAGAAAAGAACTGTAGTACTGTATCACTTTTTGTGCTCAACTGCTTATTTTGCACCAAACGTTGTTGCACTTTAGTAATGTAGACCTCTTTGCTGTGATAAAGGTTTTACTAAAATGACTCATGGACAGATGCTATTATGATCAACTTGTAGATGTTTAATATATTTATTTGTGCTGGATAAATCTAATTTTTTCAGTTTGAGAAAGTTATGTTGCATCGCAGCACTTTCTAGGATGAGGAATAGGAAGGATAAAAGAGAATGGGGAGCTATTTTTTTGTTTTTATGCCAAGCTGCCTATTTATACCAACATTTTAAGATTGTTGGTTAATTTATGTTCAGGCTAAGCCTGTTTCGGCTGAGCAAGTCTTGCGGTCCTGCTGTATAATGTTATTTTAATTGTTTCATGTATATGATGTATTTGATAGATTGTTAGTCTATTTTCATTTTGACTTGTCGTTTTTAATGCAGGAGACCTTTGGTCTAGTGAATGAATTTATTCTTTGTATTATATTGTGGAATTGATAAATCTGTTCAATAAAACTTTTAAAAAATCATAACCTGAGTCAAGTATTCTGTATTTGGAAAAAATCATATCTGATTTCTCATTAGCCAGTTTTGATGAAATTATTAACAATACATCTGAAAAAATGGTATGGAAAAAAGCTTCAATTCTCCCAGATTTAAATGTAAAATTTGATACCTTGGTGTTGCAATCATGCCCAATGTGAGAGTAGTGACCTATAATCACAGAAGAGAATCACAGAAGAAGCATTTTTAAAGCCATATTAGTTGACTTTAATAAAAGAGAGATGCTGAAAATCAAAATTATGGTCAGTACTTTTATCTGGGTAGGTGCTGACCACAGAATAGACTGGAAGAAACAAACTATGGGCCTCATTATGAGCTCGGCAGGCGGGATAACCCGTCCACCGTACTTGTGACAGGAAGGTTGCCGCCAGGCTGGCTTCCTCCCAGACAGGCCCATTACGACTTTCACAGTGGGCTGATGGGCGGAAACCAAGGCCAGCGGAAAAGTGGCAACAGCCAGATGCATGGGAAGTGCAGGTCCCCCCCAGTGGCCCCCTGTACCTGTTCTCCACCAGCCTTTTCATGGCAGTGATACCACCATGAGAAGTCTGGCGGAGAACCAGGTCAGAATCAGTAGTGCCGTCTTGGCTCATTCTGAACTCTGCAACCGTCAGTCCGTCCAGGTCACTGAGCCAGGCAGAGATGGCAGTACCCTGGAGGTCTGACCCCCAGGGTTGTAATGTGGCAGTCAGAGCACCACAGCAGCGACGGTTCTGACCGCCACCGTGAGGCTGGCAGTCTCAACACTGCCCGCCTTGAGGCCCTTAATCTTCAAAGAAAGGCACCTGGGCTTTAATTAACTTCCAACTCTCTGCTGCAACTATCATTTTAAATACATTATACCAGTCATCACATGTAATCCCAAAAAAGTTGATGGGCTGTCTGTAGCAATAGCTCCCAAAGCTAGACTGTGCTTTGAGTACAAATATTCATATCCCAAGTTACAGATTCTGACAATCTGTAACTAGGAGCTGGTATAAAACTGTAACTAGGAGCTGACATAAAATTTGCATATTTGCGGAGATTCCATATCAGATTTTACATCAACTACTTTGAAACATTTGAGATGGTCCACTGTGTTTACAGGATAGGCTGAGCATCCCATTTTATATATTGCATTATAGCAGATCTATGAAGGAGGGGAAATGTCAAATCATGCCAGGTTTTTGCAGACAAGTAAAACAATCTGTTATCCAAATGTAAGGACTACTCACCAAGTGGTTGGCTAGCAAAGATCAATGACAGATAAAAGGACGTTAACGTGGACCATTTGACTCTAAGAAAGAGTTATTGAACTAGAACCAATTTCTCTTTCACAGTAAGAAAATTAAATTGGCAGACCTGAAAATACTGAAAGGGAGTTGTTTCGATGGGTCCAAGAAAAAAATTTATAGCAAGTAGTTATTGATTTTCTACATAAAATTGGTATGTCCATTTACACTTTAAAAGTCTATTATTTTACAGTTACTGGTACTAAAGGACCTAACCAAATTAACATGTGGAACTATGTTGAGGTGTCCAAAATATTAAGCTAAAAATTTAGACACACATATTTCACAGCTGCTCTAATTGTTCTGGTTGGATGTAAGTAAGATGTTTGGGAAGAAAATTGATGTATTTAGCACAAAAGAGACTAATGGTGGGTTAGGTAAATAACAACCTATGCTATCATTCTACCTGATTCTGCTAGGCAGTGCCAAGATTTGTAAATATGTGAAGAGGCGGGATCTTGATCTGCTGAAGAGAGCTTCTTTAGTTCAGTTTTTAGTTTAGCAATGATAAATTAAAAAAAAAACTTGACAACTCTGAACGAATTTGGAAATGCCACCCTAAATGGACCAGTTGTTACAGTTCCCAGACCAGTAATTAAATATCATGTATAGATAAAATTAAGTATCACTATATGTTTTAATATTTTGGCCTTTATGCTAAACCATTAGCAAAACCCAAGACTGTAACCATCTGAGAGGAACCCACTGTGGTGATTATGTGGGCAATACAAAATTAAGTATTTACAAAGGACAAATTCTTGCATTTTGGTTAATACTCATCAAAAAGGATTCCATTGCTAGAACAAACATTAATGAAGATAAAGCATTTCTCTGTCCAGTACTGCTCATAGGGAAAAATAATGTATAACAGATATCTTCAATTGAATCGGAAGCTCTAAGGGAATTCTAAAGAACAGAAAGTTTTTGAAAAAAAAATAGTACCCAAAACAAACCATTCCATAGTTTTAAACATATAAGATCATTTCATTTATTTCACAGTCTTCTCTGCTTTCAAGGAAATGAACGTAATTATAGTACAATCAGAAGACACCTTACTTAGGATATTGAGAAATATTCTGGTATTATCTGAAGATACTCTTACTAAAACCAAATGGATTGGTACCAATTAGTTTAGGAAGGAAATATTCCAACTTAGGGCCTCATTACGAGTGTGGCGGTCCAAGGACTGTCACATTGGTGGTGACGGTGGGACTGCCACATTATTAACTTGGCGGTGGGACCACCAGGGAACCGCCGTTCCCGCCAGAAACATGGTTCCTGATGGCATTAGGGTGGTCAGAGAAGAACTCAGCCAGGGCGGCAATGAACTCAGCGTTGCCAGGCAGATTACAAGTCCCCTAACCACCAGCCTTTCCACAATGGAAAGGCTGGTGGTAAGGGTGTGCTGCGGGCTACAGGGGGCTCTGCACTGCCCATGCCTTTTGCAGGCTGTGCTACGGTATATCATAGCATTGTTCCTTCCCCATTGACCGGTGCAAATGCTCGATTACAATGCTCCCACTGGTCAACCTGGGGTAAGCATTGTAATAGGATGGGGGGACACCACAGGTATGATGGTGGCATCCTCCCAACAGCATTGGCGGTCGGCTAGTCTGACCACCAATGTCATAATGAGGCCCTTAGTTGCTACAATGTTAGCAAAAATGTTATAGTCTAATGGCCTGATTTAAGGAAAGCTGCACTGCACCCAGTGCAGCACCACTTTCCTTGCACCCCTTAGTGCCCTGTTAAAAGCCCCCATGTGTGCGCTGTATCTAAGATACGGCGCATCATGGCGGTAGTTAGGGAAACTACTGTCAACATTTTTTACGCTAGTTCGGAGCTTTGCAGGACTAGCGTTAAAAATGTTGATGCTAAATCTGCAAAGCCCACTGAAGCCCGTTGAAAACAATGCCGTGCCTCCTGTTAATACCTGCTCTGAGCAGGTGTTAAAAGTGCAAAAAAATTATGCAAAGAAATCTCTTAGATTTCTCTGCACCTTTTTTTCAGCCCCCTTAACGGGGGAATGCCCCCTTTGCAAATATTAGGCCTGGTGCAGGCATGATGTAGCACAAAGGGTCACAAAGTGGCACAATGCATGCTTTGTGCCACTTTGTAACTCTGGCATGGTGATTTTGGCCTCAGTGGCCCACATTAGTGTGAACAAAATAAAACAATGCTTATGTGTCGTAAGGATGGGCTAGGGGCTCTTACATCTGCCCCTAAATTTATTAATGAAATTGATCTATGATTTTTACATAGAGATACATCTTTAAAGCCCTAAGAAATTAGGCAATCATAGCCTGTAACAAATATACATTTCACTTTCTCTGAATCAGTAAAGTCCCTATGAAAGTGAAAAAGTCTTGGCACTAAAAATAATGCAAGATGTGTATAAAACTCCAGAGGAAAACGATTCAGAAGAGGAAATTTCCATTGTTTAGGATGAAGGATAGTAGAGTAGAAAAGCACAATTCAAATCAAAATGTCTCAACACCCCGGAAAAAGTGTTTGAAACTATTACTGAGACGGAGAAGACTCTAAGGAATGTGTTATGCTTGTTATGCAAAAATGCCAGGGATAATGGGTACAAGCTAACCACTTACATGATTTAAATATTGAATATGGGGTATTTCTTTTTCATTTGTAGGAAATTATCCAATGCATTTCCCATTTTGTTCAACCCCCTAGATATTTAGCCTTGAATGTAAATAGAATGCTAGTACCATTCTCTAATGAATATGGGTTAAATTGCACTTCAGCATTAATCAAATATTTAGTGATTTTGATTAGAAATACAAGTGTTCCAAGTTCTTAATATGTAATTAGACAGATTAGAAATCTTTTTGTAATTAGATTTTGTTTTAGACATGACACAGTTTAGTATGAATTCTCCCAAAGAAGCTTTGAATGTAGCCCATGTCTTCTGGGTGGAGATGTTAAAACATGTCTATGTAGAGAAAATTATCTGACAAATGCTGTTTATCGCCCTAAAGCACTGTAGAACTAAACCACCATCTTTCATTCCTATAGGTAACTACTTCATAATCAAAATCAAAAATCAATCTCAGGATCAATCTTTGAATTAATCAGATTATTAATAAAATATTACTTGCAAGAATTTTATTGATTCTAGTATTATATCCATGTACTGAGGAGAAACACTTAAATTCAAGAATATCTGGGTTACTAAGGGGGTCATTCTGAACATGGCGGAAACAACCGCCGTGTTCAGGCTGGCGGTCAAAACACTGACCGCCAGCGACGCCGGAACCCCGCCAGCCTAATTATGAACCTTTCTGTGAGCCAGCAGGCGGAAACCTTGTTTCCGCCTGCCGGCTCACAGAAAGGCTCGGCCGGGACTCTGTGAGGCAGGTGCAATTGCACCCATCGCGCAGATCCAGTGACCTGCGCGCGGGGCTCTGCACCAGGGCCCCTGCACTGCCCATGCAAGGTGCATGGGCAGTGCAGGGGTCCTCACGGGTGCCCTGGGGCACCCCCTCTGCCAGCGCTTTCCTGGCGGGATATCCCGCCAGGAAAAGGCTGGCAGAACATAAAACATTATTTGTGTTTCATCCCACCGCCAGGCTGCCTGACGGCGGGAGCCTGGCGGTGGGTGACGGGTGCCGCTGGCGGCCGTCACCATGTATATTATATGGCGTTTGTGCCCGCCATGCCGGCTGGTGGCTTCAGCTGTTCATAATGAGGGCCATAGTCTCCAATTATTTGGAATAGTTTTGGGTAATGGTTTTATTAAATATTCCTTACCTTTTACTAGGAATGTATTTCAGTTCTTGCCTCCTGCCTAAAATGTAGGCAATCGATTGATAACAATCCTTACTTAGAAAAAAAACAATATAATCTCCAAAAAGAGTATCAAAATTAGTGAACCCATATATTTTAATAATCATAATTGAAATTCCTTCACTACGATCATTTAACAGAATCCATCTGCTATTGGTATAAGTTGGCTGAGTAATAAATTCAGTAGGTAATGATTTGCAAAAGAGACTAACAGCCACATTTTTATGCAGACCATCAGATGCAAACATATGACCTGCATATTATATATTTTCCTTGTCGAAGAAAATGAGAGTTTCTTGGAGTAGTATACTTTGACATTCAATCTAGCTAATTGTGAATTGACTATTTGCCTTTATATTGTGCTATTCAAAATGTTCACATTCCATTACATTATCATACACATAAACAGAGAAAAACAGCTGAAAGATTACCATCATATAAAGGGATGAAACTTTGATAATTAAGGGAAATAATTATGCATTTAATATTTGTGACCATATAAAGCAGAGATAAGAATAGAAACACCACAAAGAAGAAAAGAAAAACTAAAGAAGAAAGTTATTCAGTCACCAATCATGGCCAAAAGATCTAAGCATTGGTGCCAGTCAAGGACTTCTGAGTCTCAGCTCTATGGTCATACCATAATTGCAATGAAAAACAAAAAGGTAAGAGTGGTGGCATATCTCACATCTCTAGATAGCAACTCCAGTTCAAAGTCAAACACAGCTATGAGTAGCAAAACATGAGAGGGCTACAAAAAAGTGAACACTCCTGAAACTATGAGAAAACATGTTAATAAAAAGAGAAGCACAAAAATGATCTTCAGAAAAGAGAGATGAGAAACCATTAGGGAGTTAATAATGACCAGAAACAATCAAACAACATTGTGGTGGAACAGACCTGAGGATGAACATGTCAGTTAATGAATGCTCCACTTGACATTTTTTAACATATTCTTTAAGCTTAGCAGGGTCCAAATAAACATTTTTAATATTTTGTGTAGCCTTAATATAACACATATAAAGAAGACCCTAACAAGCATGTAATTGTTTAAAAAGGACTGTAATCACTAATATGCAGCTAGAACCCTGCAATTATTTTCTCCTGGTTGACCTACTTATTATCAATCTTTTTGTAATTTCCAGTTAATTTCATACTTAAAGGGCTTCAGAGAATGGATTGTCCTGCAGAAGGATTTCCATAAATAAGGAAGATGAAGCATTAAACCAATTCATACTAGATATCTTTTCCTGAAGCTGCTTTATCCTGAGAATCCATGCTATGGCTTGAAATAATTACCTTGTGAGTTAAGTCAAATATGATCTTAAATCAAACACACTAAGTTTAATGGTGATCTACAAACTCTTTGCCCATAGTATAAACAGCAGGAGATTAGTGAAATGAGAACCACCCAGTCATTAAAAAGTGAAACAAAGCAGCTGTGGTCTAAAATTATTGACTGAGCTATGGAAAGCCACAAGAAAAAGAAACATAAGCACATAATAAAACCATGAAAAATTAAAGGAGTCAATCCTGAAAGATGTTTTCTGAGGTGACACTACTGTACACCTGACTAGCTGTAAAATCTCTATGTCAGTCAAAAAAATGGTAAAAGTAGCAAGAGGACATTGAGAAAATAGATAATATTAGAAACTGATGTAACCCAAAGTTCATACAGAAGCATGAGTGAGGAATGTAAGATAAGCCACACTGTGAGTTAAAAAATGATGGCTTCCAGTGCAGGTGAACTGACCCCCTCCATCAAAAGGCTAGAAGGGCTGTAAGTGAAAAAAACAACCACTGATAGACCTAACAGAGAGAAAGTCCTGACATATCTTCTCATAAGTTATGGTCACCGAACCTTTCTCTCCCATTCAGAGTCTCCACAAAGTCAGCTTAGGTTACTTTCCCAAGCAGCCATCCTGCTTGAGCTCCTGGCCAGGGCCCACAAGATTGTTGAATCTGAATGCAGGAAACAATCTGACCTCCAAGATGCCTACGATCAAAAGCCTGCATATTAAAATGATATTTTGGTAATATTTATGGAATAGCAAACACAGAAGGAGCTGTAAACCCAGGCATCTAAGCGAGTTAAGTGTTTACTTGAAACTGGGTGTACAATGGCCATTGGTGCATAGACATAGATAAAGTGTGCATTGCAAAATAACTACAAACAATAAGTAAATATATAGGTTTAGGCCCTTAACACAACATCCTCTATCCTTAGACCTCTGTTTCCTATATTTATGTAAAATGTCTCAATTAGAATTATCTTCATTTTCAAAATCATTTTCCAAATGTTGGACAATTAGCTGTGAATGAAGTTCATTTACTTGTGACTGTCACACTAGAGATAATTTAATGGAGCACATGGCTTAAAATCCATCTCAATGCACCCTCATGTTCTGATTCCTATTTTAATACCTATTAACCTTCACATTTTCCACTCCCAATTTTTCAAGCATAGAGTTTTTGCTCCCTTAAAATCACACTCAAGTGTGTACAGATAAGGCCAGCATCATGTGTGACAAATACAGCAGAGGACACCGTTTTAGCCTAAGGAAAATGAATTTTCACTGCAGCCAGTAAGCTCAGTATTATATATTTTATTATGAGAAACAAAGAAAATTAGTGGACTAATTTCCATATACTGCAGGTAGTGCTGTCCATTCTTGATCCACATGCAGCAAGAGATGGCTATAGAACATGAGTTATTACTTCTATTTTTTTCAAGGTAAGTCCACATTTGGATTTTTGAGCAAAGGTACACAAATAGTGAAATGCTAATAATAATAATAGCAACAACAATAATAATAAGTATAAAGTACCCCCTGCTGAGCATTATAAGGATATTGCAAGTCACCTCGCAGTTTCATGACCATATAGAGGAGTGAGACCGAAGGCAGAGTTCCTTTATAGTTTATGAAACTCTGAAATGACTTGCAATGTCCTTTTCATGTACTCTAAGGGGTTAATTATCCCATGTAATACATGGTCACACAATCACTTTTCCCATAAGCCACTCAAACCCTTGATGCATAGCTTTTTCATATGAAAGAGTGAGCATGTTTTCAAATATGATGAATAAATTAAGCCTTCTAGTGCAATATTGAACACATCAAAACCCTGTTGGATATTTATTCCAAACACATATTAGAAATAATTCAATACAAGTCAGTTTAAAAAAAAAGCTGTAGTAGCTCGGAATGTGCAGAAACATGTAGAAATAATCGAACTTTTCTCTAAGGAGTGCAAAAAATAAACATATTCTCTTTGCATGCCATTGTAAGTCATTAAAATAAAGCAGAAGAAAGAAAGATAATGTTCTGTTTTCATTGCTTTAAACAACTGCTTCAATTATGCTCTGCAACCTGACCTGCCTTTCACCTCAGCTGCTGGCTCTGGCAGGAGGCACTGTGATGTCAAAAATGACTGTAATAACTAATAATAGCCCAGTTCTGAGGTCTTTATAATCACTGGGAGCATTATATGTTACCGATTAAAAATAAATTATAGACTGCTGTTTATACAGGGATAACAGAATTCCATTTCTATTTATAATAATAACAATGTAAACTCATTTAAATTGCTCACTTTATAAGTTGTTTCATCTCTAATAGTTGAAAACAGGTGTTGAGTTGTCTTACTGACCCAAACAAATTAATAAACCAAAGTTACTGTGCACTATTTTAAAGAAAAAGTATTGTAAACATTAGGTTTACTGCATTGAATGGGACAGCATTCAAAATTGAGGGCACACATTGTTTGCACTGGAATTAATGCATAACAACCAGCTCTGCATTTCAGGTCTGTTGGGGCATCTTGTCAAATGAAAGCACAAAATGATCAGTTTAGCAGAGCAGGTTATATTGGGATTTGTAATGACTGTTGTGTTCATTTAATTATTGCTTGTCATGTTATTGGACTGGCAGAACTCCCATGCTGTGTAACGTTGCTCCATCAACATAATGTTCTAATGTCTACAGCTCAAGTGGGGCTGTGGACATTAACTGTGCTGTTTCCTCTATCGCTGATTTCTGTTCATACAATGGAAGATGTAATGGCTTGCTTGTTTATATAAAACGTTTCTTTTCATTGTCTTTGCCTACTGTGTTTGCCCTTATATGCCAATAAAATAACAGGAGATTGATTAAAAAAGTGTGGCAAATATTTGTGCTGGGGTGGTATTTATCACCAAGTTACAAACTGTCAGTGTGTGAAATGTTGTGGCTTGCCTTTTTTTTACTCTCACTTGTGTTTTGCATCTTTGAAACTCATATTTGTATGTATTTTGACTTCGACTTCTTTGGCCTAGATAATGAGTGTTGAGAATGGACTGGTGTATATAAAATGCCTCGTGAATACCACTACCCAAGTGCCAGATGATTACTGGTGCTAATTTACTTCTATATCAAGCATTTCCAAAAGGTGGTGCATTACATGCAGAACTGGCGGACACTGAACGAGATTCTGCATGTATTAGAATTTACCACATAATTTCACCCAGTAGGAGCTGGTTGATATGGCCTGCTGAAAGATACTTGGGGGAAAATTGTGGGATGCAGTGTTTGCTTTCAAACTCATAATTCCATTATGTGCGTAACAAGATCTCAGATTTCAGCTGATTGCAAGCATTCTGCAATCTCCCTTCAATGCGATTAACTGATACCTAGTTCACTGGTTGTGAAACCTTTTTTCTGCAAATGTGGTCTGAGGAGCTCCCTATTATTTTTCTACCTGTAGTTTGTGAAGTTTAGTCTTTTTTGTAATAGTTGTGTAGCCAGGAAAACATGCAGTGGACCCTTAATACCACTGGCAACTGCTACACCTGCAAATGCTGCACATTTGGTACTTATGACATCGTTTCCATGGCACAGGTCCTTAAAAAAAGAGTTAGGGGGACTAACCAAGTTAGGCAGTATGCAAGTGACATCATGGCTCATGACATCACAGTGTGTGACATCACAAGAAGTGACATCAGATCTTAACATCTCAGCCATATTTTTAGCAGTTCTATTATGAGTATATTTGAGCACATTACGAGAGGTTTTACATTAGAGTTGTGCCAAAAAAGTGACGCAATCCAGACACAAAATCTGGGCCTCAATTTATGCATTTATTTTTTTAACTCTGCCACAAACAAATTGGCGTCAAAGAGAAATGTGTCAGTAAAATCTGTTCCATCTGGCCTGCTTAGTTGGTTGCAAAGTTTGCATTTTAAAATATCTCATGGAGTTAAGGCAACTGCTTCAGAAACCTTTGTGTGCCCGTAAATCTCGGGAATAATAATAATGGTAAGATAACATTTGCTGTGTTTTGCCTGCTCTCAGGTTAAAATCAAAGTATCATAAAAGGTTAATATGTCACCTGCAAAGCACATCATATAACATGCAGATGACAGATTTTTATTTTATGTAGATATGTAAATGGGTTATTGTTACTTGGAGTTCATAAATTATGTAGAGAACAGTGAGCTATGAAGGACATGCGACTCCAACACCTTGAAACGCTCAGGGGCATATTTATACTCTGTTTGCACTGAATTAGTGTCATTTTTTTTACTCTAATTCGATGCAAAACTAACTCCATATTTATACTTTGGTGCTAGACCCGTCTAGCGCCAAATTTATGGAGTTAAAGTCACTTTTTGGAAGTGGAGACCTACCTTGCCTTAATGAGATGCAAGGTAGGCGTTCCCGTGCAAAAAATTACTCTATGGCCTTAACGCCATATTTAGGGGCATATTTACACTCTGCGGCGTATTTATACTCTGTTTGCACCGAATTACCGCATTTTTTAAAACTCTAATTCGGTGCAAAACTAACTCCATATTTATACTTTGGTGCTAGACCCGTCTAACACCAAGGCCCGGATTTATACTTTTTTTGCGCTGCATTAACGTCATTTTATGACGAAAAAGTGGCACAATCTTACAAAATATTGGCCCTTATTTATACTTTTTGCTGCAAAACTGCACTAACTCAGTTTTGCATCAAAAAGTTTAGCACTGGATTGCACCATTTCTGTGCACCAGCCGGGCACCATGTTTATGGAATGGTGCAAGCCGGTGCAAAGGGCAGACTAGAGTAAAAAAAAAAATTACTTTAGTTGGGTGGGGCTGGCAGTATAGAAGAAGAGGGTTTAGCACCAAAAAATGACTTTAGGCAGGTTAGAGTAAAAAAAATGACTCTAACAAGATTAGCGTCATTTTATGGTGCTAAACCTACCATGCCACATGACTCCTGCCTTAGGAAAAAGGCAGGAGTCATGCCCACCACCCCAATGGCCAGCACAGAGGACAAGGGTCCCCTGGGCATGGCAATTCCACTCTGTGCCATGTATGGGGACCCATTTCAGGGCCCCCATGGCACTTTTAAAAATAAAATGCAATCTTACCTGTACTTACCTGGGATGGGGTCCCCCATCCTCCGCAGTCCCTCTGGTGTGGGTGGGGGTGCCCCTGGGGCCTGGGAAGGGCACCTGTGGGATTATTCCATGGTGTTCCACCATTGAAATAGGCCCACAGGTCCCCTAACGCCTGCCCTGACCCAGGCTTTAAAAAATGGGGCAAAGCAAGCTTTGCCCCATTTTTTTACCCATCCTCCTTTCCTTGCACCATTTTTGCATGGGAGTATAATTATGGCGTTAAGGCCATAGAGTAATTTTTTGCACTGGAACGCCTATCTTGCATCTCATTAAGGCAAGGTAGGTTTCCACTTAAAAAAAATGACTTTAACTCCATAAATTTGGCGCTAGATGGGTCTAGCACCAAAGTATAAATATGGAGTTAGTTTTTCACCAAATGAGAGTAAAAAGAAATTATGCTAATTCAGTGCAAACAGAGTATAAATATGCCCCTTAGCATAAAAAATCACACTGATCTGGTTAGAGTCATTTATTTTGACTCTAACCTGCCTAACGTCATTTTTTCTTACGCTAGCCTACCCTTTACACCGGCTTGCACCATTCCATAAATATGGTGCCCAGCTGGTGCTACAAAATGGTGCAAGCCGGTGCAAAACTTTTTGGTGCAAAACTGCGTTAGTGCAGTTTTGCACCAAAAAGTATAAATAAGGCCCAAAGTGTCCTAGGTAGCACATCCTGTACATTGATTTACACACATATGATTTATTCTCAATACATAATGTTTAGGTGTGATGTAAAGTGCCTTGACACCCTGTACAGGGATGAGTAGCGCTACAAAAGAAATAAAACAAAATAGTGGTGTTTAAATTGTCATTTGTGTAAATACTGAGACAGACCAACACATCTGACATTCTTACAGTGCATGCATATCTCATATACAGGGACTGAACAAAGTGAAAAAAACATGCTTCTCCTAAGCACCTGTAAAGTGATAAGCTGTCTGCATTTGTTTCCCTTTCATTACATCTAGTTGTGAGGCTCCAGAAATGCTCCGAGACACAACACTCCAACAAAAAGAGGCCTGATTTCCCCTTAACTTTAGTCTTTGTTTTGGGCCAGCTAAAATGCCCGCTCTCTGCCTGCAGGTGGCTGCTTGGAAAGAAAGCAGCCTATGTGCAGGCACTGCTGAATGTGCCCCAGAGTCTCAAAATTATACCAAGACAAGTTTAGCATATTTTAGTGGGCCCAACTTCTTGCAAGGGTGGATTGTGTCCATCTTGTGAAAATAGTGGGTGGACGCTTTCTACCCGTGTGTACCCAGACTAGTACCCTGCTTGCTTTGGATGCTAACACATCTGCATAGTTGGCGCTGGTAACTGGCAAGCACTTTGCATGAAAGTATATTACGTGCCTGCGAAAGCCAGGCTGCACCAGTAACTCACAATCATTTTTTATGCACGTTCGTACCTCGCTTGGCTTTTTCTCATGAGTATTCTGAAAACTAATCACGCTGGAGCTTTGAAAGCATTTCTATGTGAGTGAACAACTTGCTTAGCTTTTTCTCACGAGTGACGTTATAAATATTACTTATCAAACGCTTGTGAAATTCCTGATTTTACGTGGAAACATTCCTAGCTCCGAATGAGAAATGTTATATGGAAAAAAACTATATGACTTCACATAACTCTGGCTTCTGTAAGAGAAGAAATAAATGACGCTCTCAGTAGTAATACCTGCCCGTTCCAAATACTGCTTCCTTCTTCTCCTGTGGTATTACTAATACTTGTACTCTGCATCGACAACAAAAGGCCAAATTGTGATAAGCACAATGCCAATATACTCCTGTGTATCCTCGGGAGCGCCTCTTCTCACACCCCTTCTGTGACAACGAGAAAGCGTCATTTGAAATATAGCACAAGCAATCCCACGCACCTGCCAAAACTTGTAGAGTACCACGCTGGAGCAAGTAACGTGAGGAGCACAGCACGGTTCAGCGCTCACCGAGAAGCGACGCTGTCTAACAAGCCTGAGGTCTGATGCTCATTTACCGTGAGGTCAAAACAAAGCTGCAGCTGTGCAACCCTTTGTACTTGACCTCAATAAGACGAGGCGCCTCTGATTTCCTGCAATCAGTGAAGGCATTGCTATCCTCACTGCCTCATTAACAACGCTCACCTCGCTCTTGCAGGTGTCCCAGGTGAAGGATTGTAAGTGTCTTCACTTTGAAATAAGAGATGAAATATGGCTTCTTTTTTATATAAACCGTTCCATGGGGGTCTTCACACGCCTTGGCGTTTTCAACAATGTGTATTTTGTTTTTAAGAACAATGTAAAGGTGCATTTAGTTCTTAAAATGTTTCAATACTGAACATATTTGGCAGGCCCTTTTCCACATACATTTGCCTGCTGCTATTTAGATTCAGTGAATCTTTTTAAAATTTGTTTTTGATAATTATTCAGAGGATTCCAAGGTAAACTGTGATGTAATTCAAAGACTTTGCTCTTGATTTTCAGAACTGTAGTTTTAAAACAGAGGCACCCAAAAGCTGCGCTTCTTTGAGGCTTCTATGTTTGTCACTGCGGTAGTAATGAGATATATCCAACTCATCATACAGAAAAAAGAACAGAGGAATGCTTGTACATACTACCCCTTCCGCTCATTAACACTATGGGCCATATTAACAAGAAAGTGGAGGATCACTAGTGATGCTCCACTTTTTTTGCAGCCCCCTTGCAACCCTCTAACACTACCATGGTAGCACCGTATTTACAATATGGTGCACCATGGTGCATGTTAAGGGAAATAGCATAATTTTTTTAGGTTATTGTATTGCTATACGGCATTAGCGTAAACAAAATGATGCTAATCCAGTACAGTGTTAAGAGGCTCATTGAAATGAATGTGACCCTCATTTTAATGCCTTCTTTAAGCAGGAATTAAAATTGACGTTAGAAATGGCACAATTGAATCTTGTATATTCCATTGCCCCAATTTTAGCGACCCTCTAATGAGGTAGCGCCCCCTTTGCATTCATAATGCATAAATTATACATAATGTGGCACAAAGGGTTTACAATGTGTTGCAAACCTAGTTTGCGCCACCTTGTAAATATGGCATTATGCTAGTGGCCCCTTAGCATCACAGTTGTGGCAAAAAAAATTGCCGCAAATAAGCCATTAAGGGATGCAACAGCCTTGTAAATCCGGCCCTACATTTCATTTACCAGGGAGAGCCGTGGCTCTCACTACATCAATTGGTATGTCCAACAGATACTCCCTTTGCTGCTCAATTTGTTCTAAAGGACCAGAACAATCTGAAGCATCATCCAGAATCCAGAATAGTGTCTTAATGTCACAAATCAATGACTTGGCCACATAAGTTGCATGGATGCCTACCCTAAGAGCCAAATGAGAACCAGAAGAGGCCTTTTTCAAGGCAGCATCAGTCTTTTTTGTCTAAGTCTCTGATAACAGCATCCTCCTCAGGGAAGATCTCCCCAACACACTACCAACAAAAGAAGCAATAGGGATAGAATCTGGAAAAGTTTGCTGCATATCCTGAAGGGGATATAACTTAGCCATAAACCGTTGTATGATTATCTTATCCAGGTCCTTTCACTCCCACTTCAGGACCTCTGTAATGTAAGGATGCACTGAGACGTCTGGAGGTGCATCTCTTCCTCCGGAAATCTCATTACTCTTTACATGCATAATTAGATCAGACAACAAGGGGCATATTTATACTCTGTTTGTGCCGGAATTGCGTCGTTTTTTTTGACGCAATTCCGACGCAAAACTAACTCCATATTTATACTTTGGCGTTAGACGCGTCTAGCGCCAAAGTCCATGGAGTTTGCGTCATTTTTTTGAGTGGACACCTACTTTGCCTTAATGAGATGCAAGGTAGGCGTTCCCGTCTAAAAAATTGACTCCGAGGCATGTGCGCCGTATTTACACTCCCGGGCAAAATTCACGCCCGGGAGTGGGCGGGTAAAAAAAAATGACGTACGGCCGCTTTTGCGCCGTTTTTTAGCGCCTGGAAAAGGCAGGCGTTAAGGGACCTGTGGGCTCTGAAGGAGCCCAGAGGTGCCCTCCCATGCCCCCAGGGACACCCCCTGTCACCCTTGCCCACCCCAGGAGGACACCCAAGGCTGGAGGGACCCATCCCAGGGACATTAAGGTAAGTTCAGGTAGTTTTTTTTTTGTTTTTTTTGTGGCATAGGGGGGCCTGATTTGTGCCCCCCTACATGCCACTATGCCCAATGACCATGCCCAGGGGACAGAAGTCCCCTGGGCATGGCCATTGGGCAAGGGGGCATGACTCCTGTCTTTGCTAAGACAGGAGTCATTTCTATGGGGTTTGGGAGTCGAAAAAAATGGCGCAAATCGGGTTGAGGCGAAAAATTTGCCTCAGCCTGACTTGCCCCATTTTTTGACGCCCAAGCTCCATATCCCCCTACGCCGGCGCTGCCTGGTGTACGTCATTTTTTTCCACGCACACCAGGCAGCGCCGGCGGCTAATGCCGGCTAACGTCATTGATTAAATACGGCGCCCGCATGGCGCTTCAGAATGGCGTTAGCCGGCGCTAATTTTTTAGCGCAGTTTTGCGTCAAAAAGTATAAATATTGCCCCAAGTCTTTTGAAATATAGTTTCCTTTACGCTCCTTTATGCCAGGAGCATCCTCATCAGAATCAGAGTTTTCGAGGACGCAACTGGCAGTTTATCTCACCACTGTGCCTTTTCAGGAGCAAGCATCAACAATGCTTTCCTGATAAGGTGCTTGAGTCTCTCCTCATCACACACTCTGCACAAATTAGGAAAAACAGGTAAGATGACGAATCTGGGGAGGAAGAGCACCCACGTGTTGCCTCGTTCATGAATGCTTCCCCATAAAGGCAGCTCACAGTAAACATGAAATAATCCAAAAATGTTCTTGCATTTATTTCAACAAAAACGCTATGCGGACTTACCCAATTGCCAGCCTTTAACTCCTTCGCTGCCAGGCCTTTATCCCCTCCTGTGCCACGCCTTTTTTGGGCTATTTGGGGCAGTTTGCGCTTAGGCCCTCATAACTTTTTGTCCACATAAGCAATCCACGCCAAATTTGCATCCTTTTTTTCAAATATCCCAGGGATTCTAGAGGTACCCAGAGTTTATTGGTTTCCCTAGAGGAGACCAAGAAATTAGCCACAACTCAGCTAAAATTTAGTTTTTAAAAATAAAATGGGAAAAAAGGGCTGCAGAAGAAAGCTTTTGTTTTTTCCTCTGAAAATGGCATCCACAAAGGGGTTGTGGTGCTACAATCACCATTCTCTTAGCTTTCTGGAACAGGCAGACTGAATCAGAAAACCACATTTTTCAACACAATTTTGACATTTTACTGGGACATATGACATTTTTACTATTTTTTGTGCTTTCAGCCTCCTTCAAGTTAGTGCCAGAAATGGGTGTGAAACCAATGCTGGATCCCAGACAGCTAAGCATTTCTAAAAAGTAGACATAATGCTGAACTCACCAAGGGGTCATTTGTGTAGATCCTTCCAGGTTTTCCTACGGAAAGCAGAAGCTAAAATAAAAAAATATTGAAATTGAAGTGAAAAAAGAGACATTTTTGTTCACGCTTTCTTCTATATCTTTTTCCAGCCATGACAGATTTTTGAAAGCAATATACCGTTACACCTGCTGGACTCTTATGGTTGTGGGGACATATAGGCCCGTATTTATACTTTTTGACGCTAAACTGCGCTAACGCAGTTTAGCGGCAAAAATTTTTGCGCCGGCTAACGCCATTCTGAAGCGCCATGCGGGCGCCGTATTTATTGAATGCCGTTAGCCGGCGCAAGCAGACCGGCGCTGCCTGGTGTGCGTGGAAAAAAACCACGTACACCAGGCAGCGCCGGCGTAGGGAAAAATGGCGTTAGGGCGTCTTAAAAATGGTGCAAGTCAGGTTGACGCAAAAAATCGCCTCCACCCGATTTGCGCCATTTTTAACGACGCCCAGACGCCATTTACATGACTCCTGTCTTAGTAAAGACAGGAGTCATGCCCCCTTGCCCAATGGCCATGCCCAGGGGACTTATGTCCCCTGGGCATGGTCATTGGGCATTGAGGCATGTAGGGGGGCACAAATCAGGCCCCCCTATGCCAAAAAAAAAATATTAAAAAAAATATATATACTTACCTGGACTTACCTGAATGTCCCTGGGGTGGGTCCCTACATCCTTGGGTGTCCTCCTGGGGTGGGCAAGGGTGGCAGGGGGGGTCCCTGGGGGCATGGGAGGGCAGCTGTGGGCTCATTTTGAGCCCACAGGTCCCTTAACGCCTGCCCTGACCCAGGCGTTAAAAAGAGGCGCAAATGCGGGGTTTTTTGCCCCGCCCACTCCCGGGCGTGATTTTTGCCCGGGAGTATAAATACGACGCATTTGCGGCGCAGTCATTTTTTTGGATGGGAACGCCTACCTTGCATCTCATTAACGCAAGGAAGGCGTTCACGCAAAAAAATTACGCTCTTTACTCATACTTTGGCGCTAGACGCGTCTAACGCCAAAGTATAAATATGGCGTTAGTTTTGCGCCGCATTTGCGTCGAAAAAAACGACGCAAATTTGGCGCAAACGGAGTATAAATATGCCCCATAGGGCTTGTAGGTTCATCAAGAACCCTAGGTACTCAGAGCCAATAAATGAGCTGCACCTTGCAATGGGTTTTCATTGTATACTGGGTATACAGCAATTCATTTGGTGAAATATAAGTATCAAGGAAACCTTTGTATTTTGAAAATGGGCACAAGATAAGGTGTTGAGAAGCAGTGGTTATTTGCACATCTCTGAATTCCGGGGTCCCTACACTAGCATGTGAATTACAAGCCTTTCTCAAATATACTTCTTTTTACACACTGTCTTGCATTTGGAATATAAAAATGTGGAGAAGGACAAGGGGCAATAACACTTGTTTTTCTACTTTGTGTTCCCCCAAGGCTCCCAACAAAAATGGTACCTCACTTGTGTGGGTAGGCCTGATGCCCACAACAGGAAACCCAACATGGACACATCACATTTTTACATTGAAATCTGACTGTTTATTTGCAAAGTGCCTAGCTGTGGATTTTGGCCTCTAGCTCAGCCGGCACCTATTAAAACCACCAAACCTATAAATTTTTGAAAACTAGACACCTAGGGAAATTCAGAATAGGGTGACTTGTGGTGCTCTCGCCAGGTTCTGTTACCCAGAATCCTTTATAAACCTCAAAATTTGGCAAAACAAAACATTTTTTCCTCACATTGTGGTGATAGAAAGCTCAGAAATCTGAGAGGAACCACAAACTCCCTTCCACCCAGCACTCCCCCAGGTCTCCTGATAAAAATGGTACCTCACTTGTGTGGGTAGGCTTAGTGCCCGCAACAGAAAATGCCCCAAAACACAACGTGGACACATCAAAATTATCAACCTGCGTTTTTGGTCTTGGGCTCAGCAGCCATCTAGGGAAACCTACCAAACCCAGACATTTCTGAAAACTAGACACCTCAGGGAGTCCAGGGAGGTGTGACTTGCGTGGATCCCCAGTGTTTTCCTACCTAGAATCCTCAGGAAACTTCAAATTTAGCTAAGAAAAATACACATTTTCCCCACATTTCTGGTGGAATCACAGCACAGGCACAAATTTCCTACCACCCAACGTTCCCCTCAGTCTCCCGATAAAAATACTACCTCACTTGTGTAGGTGGGCCAAGTGCCTATGACAGGAAAGAGCTAAAAACCTGTCAAAATTGAGGGGAACCAATGTGGGTCCAAAAGGGCAGTTTGGAAAAAAAAAAGATTTAGGCTGACAGGTGGGGCAGAATTTTTATTGCGACAATGCTGGGTGGTAGGAATTTTATGGATTCCTGCAGATTCCAGAAAGTTTCATCACAAAAATGTGGGGAAAATGTTTGATTTCAAACAAAGTTGGAGGTTTGCAGGGTATGGTGCGTAAGAAAATTGTGCAGGTAGCATGTGAAGCACACAACCCTGGACTCACTCAGATGTTTAGATTTCAGATGTGTCTAGGTCTCATAGATTTTTCTGCATGGCAGCGTCCGAAAGTCCAAAAGGTGCAGCCCTAACCATTAGGTTAGACAAGCTCTCATTCCCAAATGTAAAACCAAAACCCAAAATAATCAAATGTCCTCTTGCCTGCCATTGGGATAAGATTTTATAAGGTGCACAGGAGAGCTGAAAGACTGTTACCCCCTTCAGTTGGGGTGGGGGCATAACCATGCCCATAATGGTTGGCAGCCACCACCCCGTTATTATTTATTTTTTGAATTCCCTGGCATTTAGTAGGCTTTCTGCCCCCCACCCCCAGGTTGTGGATCAGGGGTAATTGCCCCATCTGCCCACCGGTGGAGGGAACTACTTTGTCCCCATTTATTTGGGGTGGGATATGGCCATGTCCCCACCCTCTTTTTTTGAAAAACAAATTCTTCCCTGGTCTTTGGTGGGCTTTCTGCCCCCCATGGGGGCAGATGGGCCTTACAAAAATAGGCTGGTCTGCCCCCAACGGGGGCAGAAATGGCCTAAAACATAATTTCTCCCCTGGTGAGCGACCCTTGCCAGAGGGGACACTCCCCTCAGTTTCCAAAAAAAAAGAAATCACTGGTGTCTACTGGCCATTCCTGCAGCCTGATCGCTATGTGATCGGGCTGCAGTAATGCTCAGAGAAACATGAAAAGGAAAGGAAAAGCCTTTCCTTTCGTTTTCATGCCTCCCTGACCTCCCCTGTCCCCTTACTGAGGAGAAACTAATCAGTTTCTCCTCGGTCACGCTGGAACCCATGCTTCCAGTGCCATTTAGGTGACCTCTGAGGAGATCAGTGTGCGATTGCGTGCTGTCATCATGAGAAGTCTCTGGGGGTGGTCAGGGGGGCAGGGTGGAAGGGGAAGCAATTCACCTTCCATCCCTGCCCTGGAGGGGTGGGTGGGAAGCCCATGGGGGGAGATCTAGCGCTCCCCGATGGGCCGGTACAAGGACTTAATAGTTACATCCGTGGCGCCCCAGCGCTGTGCCTCCGGACATAACTATTACATCCGTGGCCCCGAAGTGGTTAAACCCCCTTTTGCCTCCAAAATACTGGGAGAATAGAAACAAAATGATGCATGTGCACAGGCTTCATGCCTGTGCATGCTCTCACAAAACCTAAAGCAATCTTGATGGTGTGTTCTTAATGCTGAATTACCATTACTCACTGAGTCAAAATGCTCCTTAACTTGCCTATTTCTCCCTTCAAGCCCAGCAGGCAGGGAGATGCTCATCAACTCGTCAACTCCAGCCTACCTTCCCACCAAGCTGGAATGCCAGCCAGTAACCGGCACCAAGTCGCTCATGGCCAGCAAGAGCAACCCTTTTCCTCGTCCTCTTCAACACCATTGGCCAGACAGAAAAAAGAACAAGTGGAATGCTGGATAGGTAATGGCTCTATAGGTTCCAGCATGAGGGGGAGGGGCAGTATCCACAAGCATTCATCTGTTCTGTTTTCTGTATGGCGATATGGATACATCTCATTTGTGAGGAAGGGGACGAGGACATGGAGGATCTAGGGGTAATGGTAATTCTGCATTTTGTTTAATTGTCACCCAACATGATTCTGAGTCTTCCAGGTGAGGGAAAACACGTTGCTGAAAGCAGGTGGCAATGAGAGCAGAGCAGGACCCACTAATTCAGGAATGCACTTGTTATTTCCTATTCTGTGTCAAACGTTCAATGGCTGGTGACTGGGGTGAAGATACAGTCCGCAGGAGGTAACACCAGGCACAGTACTGCAACCATACGAAATATCACTTTCCTCTAGCCTGGCTACAAATAGACTTTTACCCTCACTTTATGTATGTCTTTCTCCAATGAATAAGAAAACCCCATGCTGGCAGGTGTGGTTACTGGCATCATGTGGTAAAGTTTGAGTGTTTCAGTATGTCAAATTTATGAGTTGTATGAGTATTGAAATGTGGTATATGCATTCATCTTTGTTTTCAATAATTTCTTGTTTAAAAGAATATAGTCTGGGACTTCGCTTATCCATGCTACTCAAAAATTGTCAACGATTTTGGCTCCAGTCAAGAGAAGGGATGTCAGCCACAAAGGTTAGTTTCCTGCTCAACTTTAAGTGCCTCATTATGAGAGCTTCAGAACCATGTATATAACTCTGCTCTTCCCCTACAGTTACCAATATGAGCGGCATCAGCAAATCTAGCAGTAGGGAGTTACCAATTATTATTTGTGGTACCGTGAGGCTCCACTGAGTAGAGTAATTAAAATGGAATTGATTATTTTGGTCCAGACACCCCTAATTTCTGTTTGCATTTCACACTGACACTCCACCTGCATTTTGCAGGTGGAGTCTCCATCTTAAATAGATCAGGCCTGACGTGTATTACTGTGAATTGCTACTATGATGATGCCTGTAACTCCTGCCACTGGCCTCTTCAGAATTAAGAGAGCACTCAACAGCATGGTGGGAGTAACCTTGCATCTTCATGCTGTGTTAGCTGGAGGAGAATGCAATCACTTCCCCTCAATTATTTTGCCAGCCTTGGCTTTGCGGTTCTGCAAGGTTGGCCTCCTTGTCAGGCAGCTCTACTAAACCTGTCTTGTGCAATTACAGTACTTGGTAAAAAGGCAGATGCAATGATTTCTTTACTTGAACCACCAGTCATAGCAGAAGTTACAAATGTAAATGTGGTTTCTGAGCTGCTTTGAAGGTCAAAGAAGTCCATAAATACTGTACAAGACCAGGCACCAATACCCAAGCTATTTCTGTTGGGCACAAAATCAAAAATTCACCTGCACATTGGTATGTTACAACTGAGATGAATGGCAGTAGATTGGTCTTTGGTGACAAGATAGTCCTTTTAAACTCAGTCCAAACCTAAGTGTATAAGCAAATGGAAGCAGTAGGCAAACTTTGATGAGTTTCATACGCAATAATGTTTGCCTAGCTTATGCACCAGCATGGGTCCAACTCTTCGTCATGTTTTATGCTTCAAGGTCCCAGCTTTTGACAGCAATATTAGCTTCGCCCCAGTTCATTTGCTGCAAATAAAGTGCTTGTATAGTTGAAGCCTATCAGGAAAGCAAGGAAGAACTGAATAATGGGGAAGAGCCTCTTGTTTAGAGGGAAAACCAGACCATTGTTATGCAAAACCACCATCATCTTGTTTTTACACTGACTACCAGATCATTTACATAATCTTTGAGGTATGTCAATTTTCTGACTTGATGCCAACTTCTTGTCTGGATGCTGATAGTTCAATGGTGTTTGACATGTCAGTTCTTTATTTTCAGACATCTACACTTTTGTCTTGGCTTTTTCTTCCCTTGCTGCACAGTAAATGTTTAGTCTTGCACATGAACCCTTATAGCTAATATGTGAGTTTCAAAGCACCTGCAGTAGAGTGGAGGCAAGTATAGTGGCCTCAACCAGAGCTATTGCTTGATTTTCCCCTATCTGTCATGACAGCAGTGACTAAACCTTATGTTTTCCCTTCTGCACATCATGGAGTCTTTCTAGACTAGACATAAGGTTTTTGGCTGCTTCTATAAGCTCATTTTGTACTATATTTCTCTTTTATGGGATCTTATTTATCTCCTCTGAAAGATGCTTTATTCTCAAGAAGCAGGGGCCCTGACTACGAGTGGTGTTGTACATTAAGGCCTCTTTGCAATCTCATGTTTGTACAGGAATCAGAATTCAGAATGCTGTGGTATTTACAGTACCCCCCAAAATGTTTCCTCAGTAAATTTCAGCAGATCAAATCTAACAGAACATACCAGTAGAAAACGTGGCAAAACGTAATTATATTTGGTAAACAATTATTCTTGCATGCAATTCCACATTTTGGAAGTGTTATCTTAAAAAATTAGGTATTTACTAAATCACAGGGTTGCAGTACTTACCAAATCATGTAAATAACTCATTATAGACCTCTCATAATCAGGACTTACAGGTACCGCTAGATACTATTTACCTCCTCTCAAATAAAGTGTGAGCTCCAGCAACTGCGAAGCTTATTCTTGACCTAGTAGGAGATTTTTTTAAATGTTGCCCACAACCTCTAACTTAGTTGAGGCACTACATGTAACTGAGTGAGTGAATAAAGTATTTTTCAGCATTGGCCTCAGTAATGGGCAGGCTCTAAACCCTCTTTAGGTTTAAGAGATCTCACAGTGACAGTGCATACGCTGTCTCATATGAGACCAAATAAAGTTTCCAAAGCTTGCACATTTAGAGTACAAAAATAATGCCTCTGAAACCTGCACAAAACACAGAACCCAGGCCTAAGGAACATCTACACACCTAAAAGACAGAAAGGAATCTTTTGCATCTTGAACTTGTTTAAACACATAAATAAGGTGCCTGAAGCCTACAAACACCTTCTAGAAAACACAGGAAGAAGCAAGGACTGTGAAACCTACCCACACCTACAACTATGGTCACTGGAATAATTAATTTCTGCAGCTGTAGCATTTTCTGCATAACTATGGGTTTGACACATAAACAATCATCTGCTGAATAACCTGCTGACTGTATGCAAAAAAGCTTTTAGCTCAAGCAGAAGAAAAGTTACTAAATATGCAGCGTCTTGTTTTGCTGCACAGTGAAAGGTCCTTCGCAGCGGCTAACTGGTTACCTTTTTTGTTACTTATTCTATTTTTGGCTGGTAAATTGGCAGTACTGTTAGTACTGCCCTCTAACGTGTAAGAATGACAAAAATAATGAGGTATTGCTAGCACAAAATGTGCCCCAATATTTACATTTCCTTAACCCATTTGGTGCATGGGTCGGCCAATGGCTGACACAAGCACACTCTCCCTGGTGCGGGTCACGTCCATTGGTCGACACCAGGGAGGGGTTTAAAAAGTCCTCCAATGCTTTTAAACAAAAAGCCCTGGGGAGACACGAAAGAGGTTCCATGTCTTAAACCCCACCCCAACTGTCAGCCCTTCAGTGATATCAGCACGCCGTGACACATGTTTTCCCAACCGGAGGAGAGAAGCAGCAGGTAAGGCCTCTCTCTATTCTGGTGGGGAAAACAGGCCCAAAATGTCTCCACACCTCCAGGAAGGCCTTGTTTGAAAGGGTTTCGATCCACAGCCAGAAAACCCCACTAGACACCAGGGATTTACTCTCGGGGGCGGCCTTCATGGGAATGGGCCGTCCCGGGGGCAATGTTTTCAAAAATATACACCAAACAAATATACGGATATATCACTGTTAAATCTACATCACACAGAAATGCTTTTGGAAATGATGGTTGCATATTTTATAAATAACTTCTTTATCTTAAATAAGGACATCTATAGGTAAACCCAGAGAATGGGGTTGGGGACCTGTTTCGCCTCCAGCTATGCAGGTCTTTACCTTGACTGGTGAGAGGAACAGGCATCTATAACACCCATCAGTTTAACAAATACATCATCCTCTGGGTGTGCTATATAGATGAAATGTTCTGTATCTGGAAAGGAGACAAAGAAGAGGCCTACGAATTTGTGAATATACAGAATGACAGGCACGAGGACTCCGAAATGCATTGGACTGTTTATTTTGCTGCTTGCACAAAATTAATGAAAAGAAGCTATGTGCCCTTAAGCTGCTGCTCGTTCTTCCACTTTGTGGTGAAATTGATGTGAAGCGGAATGTCTTTTGTATTGGGATTATGAGGCTTCGCAATCCTGCCGCAGGCAAGTCGTAAGAAAAGGCCCGAGATCAGTGACATTGGTTTTGGGATATGCGTTGGTCTGCGCCCTGCACGGCAGACTGAAGTGGGGTCGCAAGCCCCCGTATTTTTCACCACTTCGTCCCTCAATAACAAATGCCTCAGTCAGGCGATGTCTCCATCAAAATTAATTTATTATGCAAGAAAATAAATTAATTTTGATGGAGACATCGCGTGACTGAGGCGTTTCTTTTTGAGGGACGAAGTGGTGAAATATATATATACATAGAAATTGGGTCTTTGGTTGGCAGTCAGGTTACCCCCTGTCCAAGCAATGACCCTCACTCTAGTCAGGGTAAAGGAGATTCACCTGCATTTAACCCCCACTCACCCCCTTGGTAGCTTGGCACAAGCAGGCAGGCTTCACTTCAGAAGCAAGTGCTAAAGTATTTGTATCAACACACACAGTAACTTAGTGAAAACTCTACAAAATGACACAACACAGGTTTAGAAACATAGATAATATTTATCTAAACAAAATAAGACCAAAACGACAAAAATCCAAAATACACAAGTTATGATTTTTTAATATTAAGAGTCTTAAATCCTTTAGGAAACAGTGAGAACACTGTTAGAGTGTAAAAGTACCTGGATAATGTCAAAATAACACCGCAAAAGGCCAGCGACGTGTCGATTTCTCACTCACAAGCGAGACTGTGAGTCGTTCCTCCTCCGGTAGGGTTGGCATGCATAATTTTTCCTCTCCCGCAGGAGAGCGATGCGTCAATCCGGACAGGTACCTTGGGTTCGGGCAGGCTTTGCAATGTTTTTCTGCACCCAGTGATGTTGCGTTGAAAATCCAGTTGCACGATATCACAAAAACGCGCTGCGTGGGGTTTGTGTCATTATCAACTTCCGTTGTGGGTGTTGCACGTCGTTTCTCCAGCCGCGTTGTTTCGATCTTCAAACCACGATTCAGGTGGTGTGTTGATTTTAGCCGCAATGCCAGCAGCACCTCATTTCCCAGCAATGTCACAGAAAGTGCGTCGAAAATTTACACTCACAGTGGTCTGTGCATGGATTTTCAGTCTTGGTCTGCCAGCTTCACCTTTCAAGAGCCCAGGAACTGGATAGGGCACCACTTGGCAGGGCAGGAGTCTCAGCAGAGAGTTCAGGTGATGGCAGGGAAGTCTTTGACCGCCCTGAGACTTCAACAACAGGAGGCCAGCTCAGTTCAAGTCTTTGGAGATTCTTCAAAAGCCGAAATGCACAACAAAGTCCAGTCTTTGTCACCTTTCACAGGCAGAAGCAGCAACTACAGGATAGCTCCACAAAGCACAGTCACAGGTAGGGCAGCACTTCTCCTCAGCTCTTCTACTTGGCAGAGGTTCCTCTTGATTCCAGAAATGATCTAATTTTCAGGGGGCTGGTGCTCTTCTTATACCCCTTTCTGCCTTTGAAGTAGGCCTACTTCAAAGGAAAGTCTTTCTTGTTTCTGAGATCCTGCCTTACCCAGGCCGGGCCCCAGACACACAACAGGGGGTTGGAGACTGCATTGTGTCAGGGCAGGCACAGCCCTTTCAGGTGGGAGTGATCACTCCTCCCCTCCCTCCAAGCACAGATGGCTCATCAGGATATGCATGCTACACCCTTCCCTTTGTGTCACTGAGAGAGGTGCAAACAGCCCACTGTCCAACTAACCCAGACAGGGAATCCACAAATAGGCAGAGTCACAGAATGGTTTAAGAAAGAAAATGCCTACTTTCTAAAAGTGGCATTTTCAAACACACAATCTCAAAACCAACTTTACTAAAAGATGTATTTTTAAATTGTGAGTCCAGAGACTCCAAACTCCACATGTCTATCCACTGCCAAAGGGAATCTACGCTTTAATAATTTTTAAAGGCAGCCCCCATGTTAAGCCAGATTTGTTTTTCACTGTTGCAAGGCCTCACCAAATCTGGCAGTATTATACTGTCAAGGCATATACAACACATTAGTAAATGTCCTACCTTAGACAAACACTGCCACCTGCCCCTGAGGCTATGTAGGGCCTACCTTAGGGATGTCTTACATGTAAGAAAAGCGAAGGTTTAGGCCTGGCAAGTGGGTACACTTCCCAAGTTGAATTGGCAGTTTCAAAATGCACACATAGACCTTGCAGTGGCAGGTCTGAGCCATGTTTACAGAGCTACTAATGTGGGTGGCACAACCAGTGCTGCAGTCCCACTAGTAGCATTTAATTTACAGGCCCTGGGCACCTCTAGTGCACTGTATTAGAGACTTACCAGTAAATCAAATATGCCAATCGTGGAAATCCAATTACACATACATTTTACATAGGAGCACTTGCACGTTAGCACTGGATAGCAGTGGTAAAGTGCCCAGAGTAACATAACCAGCAAAAACAGAGTCCAGCACACATCAACAATCTGGGAAATAGAGGTACAAAGTTAGGGCAGACCACACCAAGGTTGCCAAGTCTAACACTTATCCCCCCCAGCTAAAAATGGGGGGCAACTACCCAACCTCATCACTAAGACGGAAGAATCTGGACAGACCATCAGCATTGGCGTGTTGTGTACCAGGGCAGTGTTCCACTGTAAAATCCATCCCCTGTAGGGAAATAGACCACCTCAACAGTTTTGGAGTCTCACCCCTCATCTGCATTGACCATCTGAGGGGCCTGTGGTCGGTTTGAACCTGGAAGTGAGTTCCAAACAAGTAGGGTCTTAGCTTCTTCAGCGCCCAGACCACAGGGAAAGCATCACGCTCTATGGCACTCCACCTACGTTCCCTGGGAAGTAAGCCCCTGCTAATGAAGGCGACAGGTTGATCTAGGCCCTTTTCATTAAGCTGTGAGAGTACTGCTTCTATACCATGCTCTGAGGCGTCTGTTTTCACAAACAACTCTGTGGACTAGTCAGGTGCCTTCAGCACAGGTGCTGTGCACATGGCAGCCTTCAGGGCATCAAAAGCGGTCTGACAAGCCTCGGGCCAGATCACCTTGTTTGGCTGCTTTTTCGAAGTCAACTCAGTCAAGGGGTTAACAATGGTGCCATACTACTTGACAAACCTCCTGTAAAAGCCAGTGAGTCCTAAAAAGGCTCCCACCTCAGTCTAGGTCTTGGGAGGTTCCGAAGCCAGAAAGGTATCAATCTTTGGCTGTACGGGTGCCACCTGGCCACTCCCGACCTGGTGTCCCAAATACACCACAGAACCCTGCACCATTTGGCACTTGCTTGCCTTAATAGTGAGGCCTGCCTTTTGCAGGCCCTCCAACACTTTGCAGACGAGTTGCAAATGTTCCTCCCATGTAGAACTAAAGACAGAAATGTCATCCAGGTAGGCGGAACTGAATTCATCCAATCCAGCCACACCTGGTTGACCAACCTCTGAAAGGTGACATGGGCATGCTTCATTCCAAAGGGCATCACCTTAAACTGGTATTGTCCATTTGGGGTGGAGAATGCTAACCTCTCCTGAGCCCCCTAAGTCAGAGCGATCTGCCAATTCTCAGAGGTAAAATCAAATGTACTTAGGTATTTGGCAGCTCCCAACCGGTCAGTGAGCTCATCAGCTCGAGGGATGGGGTGCGCGTCAGTCTAGGTGACTTCATTGAGTCCCCGGTAACCCACATGGAACCTGAGTCCTGGAGTGGCATCAGGAGCAGCAGGCTTTGGGACCATCACCACTGGGCTGGCCCAAGGGCTACTGGAAAACACAATCACTACATTACAACCCTGGCGATCGGTGATAAAGTGGTGGTAATACTGCCAACAGGCTAGTGGTAAATACTGCTAAATTATGACCATGGTGGAAAGAGCTCAGATAGACTGCCACTTAACCACACCGACCACCAGGGCGGAAACAACAGGCACCACGGCGGTAGTCGCCTACAGCCAGGCGGAAGTCAATGTTCTGCCCACCATATAATGACAATCCAATCCGCCACCTTTTCAATGGTGGTACCAATGATATCAAGAGCCTGGCAAAAACACTGCACAGAAGGGAAACGACTCACCTTTGGAGACACAGGAAACAACCACGCTGCCATGGAATGCGAGCTACAGATCTTTCCAATGATCGTCTAGATCCTACTCCACCACAAACACCAATGATGGCGAAGATGACTACGGTGAGTACAGCCACCTAGCACACAGGGGAGGGAGGGAGGAAAAAGACAGTGACACACACGTGCACAACACACACACCCCCACCCCCAGCACCATACACATATATACTCCATACCCCTCAGGAATGATGCAAGGACAACACAAATAGATGAAAGTGAGTGTAATAATATAAATACACCAAAAATACATACATCCAATCTAAAAGCAAATACCTATGTACAAATCAAGGGACACTACCCAGTCCTCAATGTGCGTGGGCCACAGGTCCAAGACCCCACTTGTCTCCTGCAACAACACAGAGAGAACACTGCAGGGGCATCAGTTAGAAAATAGGCAGGCACCTCAGGGGGACGGGAACGGTAGGGCACCTCAGCCAGCATATGGAACAACACCATGGGTCCTGAAGGGGACAACATGCCCTGTGCTTAGTCCTGGGGAGTGCAAGGCCACAGTCTCTCATGTGGGTGAATTGCCCACTGCCTGTTCCTGGGGAGTGCAAGGCCGCAGTCTCTCAAGTGGGTGATTTTCTCACTGCTTGGTCCTGGGGAGTGCAAGGCCGCAGTCTCTCAAGTGGGTGATTTTCTCACTGCTTGGTCCTGGGGAGTGCAAGGCCACAGTCTCTCAAATGGGTGCCATACCCACTGGTTCTGGAGGGGGCATTGTGCCCTGTGATTTTCATCCTGGGGAGGATGGGTTGAGTGGGTGGCTTCCCCACTGGTTCTAGAGGAGGCATTGTGCCCTGTGATCTTCATCCTGGGGAGGATGGGGTGAGTGAGTGGCTTCCCCACTGGTTCTGGAGGGGGTAACATGCCTTGTGATTCTGATCCTGAGGAGTGCAAAGTCATAGTCTCCAAGCTGGGTGTCATACCCACAGGATTTGCAGGGGGCAGGCTGCACAACAGCCCATGGAGGCAGGTCTACAGAATGTCCGCCGGCGGTGATGCCTGCTCAGTGGTGGCAGTGGTGCTGCTGGTGATTGTGGGGGGAAGCTCCAGCCCATTCCAAGCTCCAGCCCATCCCCTGCAGCCTCGGACGGCTGCCCACTGCTGGTGGCGGTGCTGCTGCTGCTGGTGGTGGTGGTGGGGGAAAGCTCCAGCCCATCCCCTGCAACCTCGGATGGCTGCCCACTGCTGGTGGCGGTGCTGCTGCTGCTGGTGGTGGTAGGGGGAAGCTCAAGCCCATCCCCTGCAGCCTTGCATGGCTGCACAACCATGGTTGGTGGTGGGGGCTCTGACTGGGTCCCTGCACCAGGCCCCTTGTCCTTCATGCCTGCTGGTGCAGGCCCCTTGCCCTTCCTGGCTGCAGCTGGGGATGGCTCCTTGCTCTTCAAGGCAGCAGCTGGTGCAGGCCCCTTGCCCTTCTTGGCAGCAGCTGGGGATGGCTCCTTGCCCTTCCTGGCAGCAGCTGGGAATGGCTCCTTGCCCTTCCGGGAAGCACTTGGGGCAGGCACCCTTTCCGTGAGGCTGCCTGGTGCCCTGCATCCTTTACCACCACGAGTTGCTGTGGACACTAAGGGCCCGTGGACTGGATGGCTGAGGTGTTTCTCTTGGTTTTACCCACCCTGGCCAGATGTGAAGGACGGGGGGAAGGGGTAGGGAAGAGGTCAATGGTGGAGAGGAATAACTTCTTAGGGACATTGTGACGGGAATAGGGAGAAGGTTCGGGAGTGGAGGAAGAGGGAGTGGTTGTTGGAGGTGTCTGTCTGCTGTGTTTGGGTGCAGGTGCATGGGCTGGATGCTGTTATGAGATGGATGGCTGTTGGGTGTCTGAGTGCTTGCGTTTGTGTAACTTGGGAGGGGGCACAGACACAGTGGAAGAGGACACAGGGGACGTGTACATGGCTGTTGGGATGGTGTCTGCCAGTGAGGTGTGTGTTCTGATAGGTGTGCTGGTGATGGCGGTAGTGGATGAGGATGTAGTGCATGCAGATGTGAGTGTAGATGCAACTGGGAGGGAGGTAGAGGAGGAGGAGGAGGGGGACACAGTGGAGGAAGTGGATGTTGGTATGTCTGCATCTGGATGGTGTTTGTGTGAGTGCCTGTGGGATGATGTGTTGTTCTTGTCTGTGCCTGAACCACTCTTGTGTGTTGTCCTGTGTGCATGCTGGTCTGCCTGTGTGCTTGGAATAGGTTGGGGTTGAGGAGAATGGGACTGGGTAGAGGAAGTTGGAGTGGGGAGGGTGGAAACACAGACAATGGCTGCCATCAGAGAGGAGGCCAGAGCCTGGATGGATCTCTGTTGGGCCACCAAGCTAGTGTGAAAGCCCTCCAGAAATGCATTGGTTTGTTGCATTTGGGCTGTTAGCCCCTGGATGGCTTTCACAATGGTTAACTGCCCAACAGAGATGGATCTCAGGAGGTCAATAGCCTCCTCACTCAGGGCAGCAGGGCTAACTGGGGCAGGGCCTGAGGTGCCTGGGGTGAAGGAGATGCCTACCCTCCTGGATGAGTGTGCACGGGCAACACGCTGAGGGACTGCAGGGAGGGTGGTGCTGGTATGGGTGTGGCAGTTGTAGCTAGGGTGAGCACAGAGGTGTCCGCCACCACCAGGGACCTTCCATCAGAGGATGTATCCGTGTGCGAACTGTCTCCACCGTGGTGCTCCCCTGGCCCTCCGTCCCAATGGTGCCCTCACCGTCAGTGGACTTTGCCTCCTGGGTCCTGTGGGATGCAGCTCCCTCCGTCACCGGTGCCTCTGCTCTTCTGCCAGATGATGCTAATGCACGTAAGGACAGGATGACAAAACAAAAGGGGGGCGGGGAGAGACAAAAGAAACACTTTCTCAGTGGCTGCACCAACACCACCGTTGGCATACATAGCACCCTAACACACAGTGAACAGCCCTACGCACTTTACAGTGCAGTACCAGTAACAATGCTAGTCACCAGGGCATGGGAGGGACACCTACCGCCAACTGCAGCATACCTGGGACCCACACAACCCTACCCAGTAGTGGATGCCTACTAGCTAGGTAGGAGGAATATCACATCAGAACCCTGTCCAACATGAGACCTACTCTGCGATGTGAGGTCTGGCCTTGGGGCACCCACAGACACACATACCCCAACCGGATACCACCCTACCATGCGTAAGTTGTAATGATGGCTTGTGACTGCTGTGATGCCCTCAAGTGCCCATCCAGCCCCGGATAAGCCACCACCAGTATGCGGGCTCTCAGGGGGGTCAGGGTTAGACGGACACCCCTTCCTCATGGGAGGCCATCCACAGCTGGGCCTCCGCCATCTTCCGTGCCCAGTGTCTCGAGTCCTCCCACCGTTTCTGACAGTGGGTGCTCCACCTGCCGTAGACCCCCAGGGTCCGCACGTCCTTGGCGATGGCACACCATATACCCTCCTTTTGATGGGCGCTGACCTGCAGAGGAAATACACACAGGGAAAGGTATTAGTCAGACCATCCTGCCTGTTACACTCATGGCCCACCCTACCCCTTCCCATTTGCACAAACATGGCCCAAAATACAAGCTGCACATCGCCCAGGGGATATCCAGCAACCCCCCCTACACGAGGCCTTCACACACACCATTTCATGCATTCATGCCCCATGCATCATGCTCACAGTATACTCACCTGTTGGTCTAGAGGCCCATACAGCAGTTCGTACTGGGGTAGGACTCCATTCACCAGTCGCTCCAACTCCGCTGAGGTGAAGGCAGGGGCCCTTTCCCCAGAACACGGGCCATGGTAGGTTCCAGACACAGGTCACAGCAGCACGTGCAGTGTAGGTCCTCTCCTGTTGAAGATCAGGTAGCAAGTGAGTGAACAGATACAAAATGGTGCTGACGTCCACGGCGGTGCATACCATCACCGCCGGCGTACATCACCATGGGCCACTGTACCCCATAGTGCCCAATGTTATCCAATGAGGCGTTGCACAGTGGTTCCCGACCGCCTCCCGCAATGGCGCACAACGTCAGCGGAATTACCTCACTTCCACCTGTCCATACATACAGGACTGGCAGACTCCATTTCAGGGGGAGGCAGTCCCTGGATTATAACTGCGTCACAGTTCACAATTGTACATATGGGACAAATGCCACATATACATTTCAAAATAACATCATGCATTGTACTGTTGTGGCTACAATGTACAGTTTATGATCGGCTCCTCACTCTTTTGCCCTACAGATTGCAACCGCTGCAGATGAATAGGAGATGGAGACATACCCCTGTGTACAGACCCCTGGTGGACTTGGCAACAATGGAGGACAGGCACATTATCCTCACCTCTACACTTGACAGGGCCACAATCACGGAGCTATGTGACCAATTGGAGCTTGACCTAATATCTGTTATCCGTCACCCCACTGGGATCCCTCCTCTTGTGCAAGTCCTCTCAGTTCTCCATTTCTTGGAATCTGGTTCTTTCCAAGTGACAGTGAGCTTGGCAGCAGGAATGTCACAGCCAATGGTCTCAATAGTGCTGACCAGAGTGTTGTCTGCCCTGATTAAACACATGTGCAGCTACATTGTTTTCCCCCAGGTGGAGGATTTGGCCACAGTGAAGGCTGACTTCTATGCTATGGGACATATCCCCAACATAAATGGGGCGACTGATGGAACACATATTGCATTTGTCCCCCCCTGGCAAAATTAACAGGTCTCCAGAAATCGAAAGAGTTTTCATTTCATGAATGTCCAGATGGTGTGCTGGTGGACCAGTACATCTCCCATGTCAATGCTAAGTATCCTGGGTCTGTGCATGATGCCTTTATCCTGAGGAATAGCAGCATCACAAATGTGATGGACCAACTACAGAGGCACAGGGTGTGGCTAATAGGTGAGCCCTAGTTCCCACCCAGTGGATGTTGGTGTATGGGTATGGTGCTGGCCATAAGGGATAGTGTGTGGCTAAATGTTGTCCCTCAATATTTACAGGTGACTCTGGTTATCCCAACCTATCGTGGCTACTGACTACTGTAAAGACTCTCATGACAATGACAGAGGAACGTTACAATGAGGCACATGGATGAACAAGAAAGATCATTGAACGTACCTTTGGCCTCCTGAAGGACAGGTTTCAGTGCCTCCATCTAACAGGTGGATCCCTGTGCTAGTCACCCAAGAAGGTCTGCCAGATCATCGTGGCATGCTGCATGTTCCCTTGAGACGCCATGTGCCTTTTCTGCAGGAGAAGGAGGCTGGAGATGGCCGTGTGGCAGCTGTGGACCCTGTGGACAGTGGAGATGAGGAGGCAGAGGATGAAGACAACAGAAATGCAGGGATTCGACAATATTTCCAATGACGCACAGGTAAGACAGTTGTACTTCACATTTCATTGTCATTTTTTTGTTTCATATTGTCACTGGCAGGCTGTTATTTTCCACTTCTATGCCCACTCACTGTTCCCTTTGGAAATTCTTTTTGCAGATGTTGGTGCCCCACTATTGCTCCTGGTGTATGTTCACTGCAGCCAACTACAGGTCTATCCTATGTGCACATTACTGTACAGTTGATTTGCAATGTTTGAACCTTGTTAAATGAATACATACTCAACTCATTTGACATACTCCATACTTGTATTTTTTCAAAGTGTGTTTATTGCAGTGCTAAGAAGAAAAGAGGAAGTGCAACGGAATGGGGTGATGATGGAGGGAAGTCCAGGGTGTTGTTCCAGTCTATTTGTAGCACAGGTGCATTTTCCAAGGGGGCATAGAAAGGAGAGCAATGGCAAGTCAAGGTGGACAGGGTGACAGAGTGGGACACAAGGGTGACAATCAGGAAGGTCTTATTTCCTGGTGGGGGTCTTAGCAATAGTCTCTGGCTTCAGTCTAGATTGCAGGGAATGTTTGTGGGGTGGTTCTCCTTCTTCAGGGGGAGGGGTGCTGGTGGCCTGTTGGTCCTGTGGTGGGGCCTTCTGTCCACTAGCGGCAGCGGAGGTGGCAGGTTGTTCAGTAGTCTGGCTAATGGCAGGGGCCCGCTGTTGTACGACTGCCTCCATCATAATGTTGGCCATGTCTGCCAGCACCCCTGCAATGGAGAGCAGGGTGTTGTTAATGGCCTTCAAGTCATCCCTGATCCCCTGGTACTGTCCCTCCTGCAGCCACCTGTTCTCCAGCACATTGGCCAGCATATCCTGGGAATGTTGGTATGCTCCCAGGATCTCAGTGAGTGCTTCCTGGAAAGTCAGTTTCCCGGGTCTGTCCTCCCCCTGGTGCACAGCAGTCCTCCCAGCTTTCCTGTTGTCCTGTGCCTCTGTCCCCTAAACCATGTGCCCAGTGCCACTGACCCCAGGTCCCTGATTGTCTTGGGGACGAGGGGTGCCCTGGGTCCTTGTAGTGGTGGACACACTGCTGATTGACGTGTCATGGGGATAGAGGTATGAGTACGGTGGGTGGCGCTGTGGTGGTGTTTCCAGATGGGGGAGGCTCTGTGGTGGTGTGTGACTTTGCCTGTGTAACCGACTGTCCGGAGGTCCCTGATGGGCCAGGTTGGTCATCCAGATCCAGGCGAGCAGAGTCGCTGTCATCACTGTCGGCCTCTTCTGTGGGGGGACTGGCTAGTGCTGGCACCTCCTCTCCGGTGACATTGGCTGGGATACTTGTGGGGATGTAATGCAGTGTTATTGTTTCTGTGTGTGACATTTTGTGCATGGGTGGGTTGCCCTGTTTGGTTATATTTGCCTGGCAGCTTAAATGTGTGTGAGTTTGTATGTGGTGGGCTAGCTAATTCTCTCCAGTGAGCATGCTTTAGTGAGAGGTGTCCATGCAGGGTAGAGCATGCAGGGCTTGGCATTGGGATGAGTGAGATGTGATGGTTGGGTGTATGAGAAGTGGTGGTGAGATAGGAGTGAGGGTGGGGGTATGTGATGTCATGCAGTTAGGGGGGTAGTAGTAGTAGAGAGTTAACTTACCAGAGTCCAGTCCTCCTCCTACTCCGGCCAGGCCCTCAGGATGCATGATTGCCAAGACTTGCTCCTCCCATATTGTTAGTTGTGGGGGAGGAGGTGGGGGGTCCACCGTCAATCCTCTGTACAGCTATTTGGTGTCTTGCTGCAATGGAGTGCACCTTCCCCCATAGGTCGTTCCACCTCTTCCTGATGTCATCCCTTGTTCTTGGGTGCTGTCCAATGGCGTTGACCATGTCCATGATCCTCCGCCGTAGCTCCACCTTCCTAGAAATGGATATCTCCAAATAGCTGTAGCTCTACCCGGATTTTTTCCTCCACCATGACCCATAGCTCCTAAGTGGAGTGCCGTTGTGGAAGCCATGGGTGTTGTAGTGTGGGTGAGGGTGTATAGGGTGATGTATTGGGGTATGTGTTGTGAGGTACGTGGGTGGTGTATAGGTGATGGTGGTGTGTGGCCCTGGTCTTGTCTATGGTCGTGGTGTCTGTCACGTGCCAATAATTTGTAATGGTAAAGGGTTGTGGGTAATGTGGGTGTGTGTTTTATAGTGTGTGGGAGTGTGTGTGATGTGTGTATTGGTGTCAGGTGTGTGTAGTTTGAATTGTCCAATGTGGTATTGTTTTATATGCGTGTGTATTTTGAGCGTAGCGGTATGTACCGCCAATGGTTTACCGCCATTGAATGTCCTCCATGGTGATTTGTGGGTCATAATGTGGTGGGCGTAGTTCTGTTGGCATAATGGTGTGGGTTTTAATACCGCCAGTTTATCACTGACCTTTGGTGTGGCGGACTTGTGTCTGTGGCTGAATAGTGACGGATTGGTGTGTGTGTGTGTGTCATAATATGGTGAACGGATATCCGCGGCAGCGGTATGTTGGTGGCAGACAGCATGGCGGTAAGTGGGATTTACCGCCAATGTCATAATGAGGGCCTTCATCTTTAATGTTAGCCCTTACTCCGTCAGTCACTCTGTAATCTTTGTGTTTAATAGGAGGACTGTCCCCAGTCTCCATATCATGTATTCACAACTGTGTGACCCCTGGGATCAGAGAGAACAGTGAGGCGAACTGACCCAACACGTGGTGACAGTCCCTCTGTTGCTCTGGGGTCAGGGAGGGGGAGAGGAAAACACCCTCCACAGACCCATCTTTTTCTCCAGCAGACAGGAGGTCAGGAAGAGGTTCACCCTCTTCCTCTACCCCATCATCTGTTGCTAGGAGCATAGACAATTCAGTCCACTCAAAGTGTGGCTTGAGCCGGTTCACATGCTGTTTTGCTTTTATTAATGACCGAGCTGACAAAAATCTCCAGAATGCACTTCTCAATTCAAAGAAGACATTTATTATTATTTCATCACAAGGTGCCTAAAAAAGGAGTTTAGTAGATTGAAAGCACACATTCAAAAATAGTCACAGCAATGAAAGGAAAATACACCAAAATGATTCTCAACTGCAATATACACAGCAATTATATGTAGTTATGATCATGCAAATTAAAAAATAAAGTAAAAATTAATCACCGCAGGGCCTGCCAAGCTCTTCATCTTTCTCATGCCAGCAAGAAGATGACCCCGTTCAACTGTGAGAAAGAGATCTCCACCCTCACGGGACTGATATGTCAAGCATTTGACATCCAATCCTGACCGAAGTCTCAGAACTGTCACCGCTACTGAGCATGGCCACCTTTTTATATCTTAAAGAACCCAAGAAGGACTTTTATGGAAAAAACCCTCCCATAAAAAATTAAATATTCAAACATGCTGGATAATGTAGGTCAGAGTTGAAAGAAACAGGTTGGAACTGGCCAGTCTCCCAAATTGTCTCTCTAAAGGCCAAACCGTTCCCTACTTGAACTAAAAAACATTAGTCTGGTACATTCTTATTGTGCTGACTGCCTACCTCCTCCATAATATGTATCTAGCTCTTTGGTGAGAAAGAATACGAAAACAAGCACAGATTACAATGTGGAAAAACACAGACGCATTTAACATGGCAGTGTGTAACGCTACGATAAAGTCAATAGGCAGCTAAACTGAATACAAAATGTAATCTCCAACTGATGAAGACTAGACAGCTAATCCAGGTGCAAAGTAGTGCAACACAAAGTCAGTGGTCAAAAACACATATTTCACTACACATGCAGGACCCTGAAAGGGTTCCTGGGATTCTGCAAGTCCACCAGGTAGGTGACTTCACTCTTGTGCTCCACCACCTCAAATGGGCCAGTCCACTTGTCCTGGAGCTCCCTAGGCTCCACTGGCACCATTACTCACAATTTTTGTCCAGGCTGAAACTCGACCAGAGTGGCATTCTGGTCATACCAGCATTTCATGTGTTCCTGGCTTGCTTGTAGGTTCTCCGGTGAGAGACCCCTGAAGCGGGCAGTCTGGTTTCTCAGAGCCAGCATGTAACTGAATACATCCTGAGGGGGTTTACTAGAGGCTTTTTCCAAAGGCTCCTTGACCAGACTCAAAGGTCCCCTTACAGGGTGGCCATATAGCATCTCAAACGGACTAATTCCAAGCCCTTTTTGAGGCACCGCCCTTAGGCTAACAGAAGGCATGGCAAGAGGACATCCCATTTGTTTCTCAAGAGCTCGGACAGGTCCATGATCATGCCTTTCAAGGTGCAGTTGAATCTCTCAACCAGTCCATTGCTTTGGGGATGGTAAGTAGTGGAGAATCAGCAAAATATGGAAGTAGAAAAAAAAGAGTCCCAAAATTAAAAATGCAAAAATCACAAGACAAGTAGTATTGGGTCACGTAGGGGTCTACACTGAAAACAGTAGTGTACACTTAATCACTGTATGTAAGGTACAAATATAAGAGCAAATAAGATATTTAAAAGAAGGGGAAGCAGGGGTAATGTCTAAAATGGAATCCCTAGAAAATAATCAGAGGAGGAATAATCTGAGGTTTCTCAGGGTCCCAGAAGGGTTGGAAGAAGGTGATTTAAAAGGCTTCATGGTCCGATTGATAAAGCAGGCGGTGAATGTGGAAGAATCAGAGGAGGACATTGCTGAGGATATTCAGAGGGTGCACAGGGTCCCGGCAAAAATACCTCCCAACAGGGCTAGACCAAGGAAAATGTTAGTTTATTTTCAAACATATTCACTGAAGGAACATATTCTGGCTCTGGAGTTAAAAAAGAAATCATTGTCAGTAAACAGATCCCCATTTGAAATTAGGTCAGACCTAGCGTCTGTGACTTTAAATAAACAGTGGGAGCTGGGTAAAAGAATAGACTTGTTGAAAAAACTTGCAACAGCTCAGTTAAAATTCCCTGCTTCATTAAGGGTTATGGTGAATAACAAAATGTATAATTTTACAGACTGGAAGGTGGTAGATGAGTTGATCAGGAAAATTGAGAAAGGGAGCGGGAATGAGAAAGGTCTGACCTAAGCTTCTATTGTTTTTCCCGTTAAGGAGTTTTTATTTTTTTGGGGGCAATGTCCCAAGTTAGGTACGGTGACCCTCCTCTGACTTTGGTCAGGTTAATGATTGGGTGGGTTCCCTGGGGAGGAGGGGGTATGGGTGAGGTGAAGGGGGAGGGTGATGGGGAGCATTGGGTGGGGAGCATAATAGGGAAAAAAAGATCCTCATTGTGGTAAGTAGACCTGGAGGGTGGGGGAGTGATGGGTGTGGGGGCGGAAGAAGGTAGGTGGTTTTGATGTCGGAAAATGACAGTAAAGAATTTGAGACTCCTGTCTTGGAATGTAAATGGTCTTAGGGTAAAGAGTAGGCAGAAAAGGTTGGTGCAATATTTGAAGGATGCCCGTTTGATGTTTTGATCTTACAAGAGACCCAGATTTCTAGTGAGGAATGTTTTGAAGTTTTTAAGTCATGCGGGTGGGTTCAGCAGATAGCTAGCTCAAATTGTTTGAATGGTAGTAAAGGGGTGGCTGTTCTAATCAAGAATCATGCCAATATTACTTTTCTGGAAGGTCCCATAGATAACTCAGGGAGGTGGGTGTTGGGGAAGCTGTCTGCTTTTGAATATGTCTTTACCTTGGTAGGATACTATGGTCCTAATAGGGATGATGTAGGCCCATTAAGGTAACTTTCAGATCTTCTTTTGCAATATAGATCCAATAATATGGGCAAGTGATTTTAATGTTGCATTGAACTACGAATTAGATAGATAAGCGGATAGTAGGTCCAAAATAAACGAGAAAATGCAGGGTCAGATTTGGGTAATGATGTCCCAATGGGGGCTATATGATGTTTGGAGGGATAAGAGGGGGGTCAGAGAGAGGTTATTCTTATAATAATAAGAAGTATTGGCATCAGTCCAGAATCGATTACTTCCTTTTGGATATTGTTTTGAGGGACTTCGTTGAGTCAGTAGTACATATTGGGGCCCATTTATCAGATCACTTGGCGGTCAGTTTAGATCTTAGGTTGCCAACGAAAAGGAGGGAAAAAAGGTGGACTTTATACAGAACTCTGCTTTTGGAAGATGAGGTGGTTACGGAATTGGGGGCAGATTCAGAGAAATTTTTTAGGATAAATTTGGGTTCAGCGCCCTTAGTGATAGTTTGGGATACATTTAAGGCCTTTTTGAAGGGATGTCTGATTAGGATAGCTGCACACAGGAGGAAATTATATAATGAAGAAATAAGCAGGTTGGAGAGTCAAATATGACAATTTGAGCAGGGAATGTTAAGTAAGGAGCAGGGTGAAGAATTTGACGATTTATATAAGCAATGTCAGACAGCTAGTTTAGAGTTGGCAGCTCTTTTGGACCACAGGATTAGATTGAGATGTGAAGCTAATAGGGTGATATATTTTGAGTATAGTGAGAACAGCAGTAAATTGTTGGCTTGGAAGTTAAAACCAGATAGGGTTAGGAATCGGGTGACAGAAATTCGAGATGAAGACACGGGTGAGATTAGAAAAGGTGGCAAGAAGGTGGAAGAAGGTTTCTTTAATTTCTTTAAGGAGTTCTATACAGAAGATTTGAAGCTGCCTTTGAAGGTATTGAAGGGGTGGCTTGGGGAATTAGATTTACCTACTTTGAATGAAGAGGAGAGAAGTGCGGTTAATGATCCGTTTCAGCAGAGCAAGGTAGAACGGGTCATTTTAGCTGGCAAATTGGGGAAGGCATCAGGACCAGATGGGTTACCCATGGAGGTTTATCGAGCTCTGGGTAGTTGTACTTCTAAAGTTCTTAAGCAATTATGTGATAATATTATGAGGGGGGTGAGAATCTTCCTCCTTCTTGGAAAGAGGTGATTATTACGTTAATTTTAAAACCTGGCAAAGACCCCAGGAAGTGTGATTCATACCGCCCAATATCACTGTTAAATTGTGATTATAAAATCTTTGCTAAACTCCTGGCTGATAGACTAGGGATGGTTATCGGGGAAATCATACACACAGACCAAAAGGGTTTTTGAAGGGTAGGCATAGGCATATGCATGAATTGACACAGGGATTGGTAGGGTCAATTGATTTAGCCACTTCTATGCATATGCCTTTGACGGTGGTAATGGTGGATGCAACAAAAGCATTTGACAGGGTTAATTGGAGTTATTTGATTACGGTATATGAATCATATAAAGTTGGAGGCCAATTTATTAGAACATTGCAAAAAATCTATCATGACCCAAGTGCACGAATTTTGGTTAATGATATGCTCACTCCTCCAGTAAAAATAGAAAGAGGGACGAGACAGGGGTGCCCATTATCCCCATTATTACTTGACCTTTATATTGAACCATTAGCTTGTAGAATTAGGAGAGAAAAGACAATACTTTGTTTCCGGTGTGGAGCTCTGGTCAGGAAGGTTTCTTTATGTGCGGATGATTTAATGATTTGTACAGCAAATTTAAGTCAGACAAAACCAGTTCTACAAGAGTTAATGGAGGATTTTGGGGGAATTTCTTGTTATGCTGTTAATAATCAAAAGACCGAAATTATGGCATGGAATATGTAACGAAATGATGTAGTGAATGTAAAGAAAGAAGTTAAATATTTGGGGATCACTGTAACACATGATGTATGTAAAATGGTGGAAATAAATCTTGCTCGGGTTATGAGGGAGGTGGACCTTTTACTGAGAAAATGGCTTAATCTTCCACTAACTATAATAGGTCGGATTAATGTTGGAAAATGGTGATTGTTCCCAATGCATTGCCATTAATGATTAACAAGGCTGCTTTAAAGAAATTGCAGGGGAAAATTAGCAGTTTTATTTGGGCATCTAAAGGTGTTCATATATCATGGAAAAAGCTCAGGAGGAAGAAAGAAAAAGGTGGTCTGGCGGCTCCCGATATGTAGGGTTTATCGCATGGGTTTATCTGTTAATAAAATGTAAGACAGAGTTTTAATGCATTAGATCATTCAGAGCTGGGTCAGGTGTTAATTGCTATGATGGAAGGTCAGGAAGTCCAGAGATGTTTTTTGTATAGGTTTGGGGATCCGAAGTTCTTTAAAAAAAATTGATTTAAGATATTACATGATTGGGCAGTGTTGTGGTATGAGATGAGGAAGATCACAAGGTTGTCATATTATAATGAGTATGCGCCGATTTGGGATTCTCCTGGCTCACCGGAGTGGACTAAAGACGCTCTGGCTATTCCTCTGAAGGAGGCAGGTTTTGCGCAATGGAAACATCTCTGTTATAATAGTGAACTTAGGGAGTTTGATAACCTTAATATGGAGGTAGGAGGAAGGCTGTCTACGTTTAAATACCTTCAGATGAAAACTTGGGTTGGGAATGTGACAGAGGAAGTGGGAAGTATTAACGGACTTGTGGACCAGATGCAGCTGGATACTCCAATGAAGAAAGAATTGGCTAGATGGCATTGGCTGATGATGGACATTATGGATGGCGAATTTAACCTCCCGAAAGAAATCTGGAGGGAGTGCTTGCCGGAGCCACAGCTTAAAGACCTTTGGCAAGTATCCACTACACTTCTGTATAATACTGTAAAACCTGCTGCGTTAAGGAGAAATCATCTATTTTCTATTCACAGAGCCTTTTGAACTCCCAAAAAATTGTCCAGGCTGAGACAGGATAACCTAGTAAGGTGTAAGAAGTGTGGTTCTGCATCAGCTGATGATCTACATATGTTTATTGATTGCCCTTTACTACGTAGGTTTTGGCAAGAGGTGGGTGATGCAATTAAGTAGATTCTTTCCACAAGCCCGAAGGTAAGACCTCTGATAGTGATGTTTCGCTGTTCATATGAGGTGCAGAAGATGGGTAGAGATGGAGCTAAACTGTTGTTTTATATGATGCTTGTGGCAAGAAGGGAGATTTGTAGGAAATGGATCAGCCCTGTTCCCCTTACTTTTGTTGAATGGAAATACTCTCTAATTTACCGTCTTAAGTTAGACTGTCATAAAGTTTGTAAGAGGATCAGATTTTGGAATCCGCTGAAACAATGGTTGGGAAGTGGTGAGGTATGAATAGGTAGGATCTGATCCTATGATTATACTCTTTCCTTTACCTTCCACACTGGAGCTTGGGTGGAAAGTTTGTCCCAGACAGGGGTGACAAGGTGGGAGTTGGGTGGTGAGCAGTTGTGTGAGAACCTTCGCTGCTCCCCCCTCTTCCCCAGTCATGTGAGGAAAATTGGGAATGTAAATGAGGATCAAAAGAATAAAGAAAAAAAAGAAAGAAAAAAAAGGGTAAGACAGGAGCAGGTACTCATAGATTCATAATGACATATAACACTGCACATATGTAAATTAGAAGAATACTGCAAAATCACTGGCATGTGTTGAAAAGTGATCCTGTGATAGGAGCAGAAATACCTAACAGACCTCAGTTGACATACAGGAGGAGTAAATTTATGAGGGATATATTGGTAAAAAGTGATAGCAGAAAACAAGAAAGTGATAATATGTGGTTAAAACAACAGTATGGGTTTTAAAAATGTTCTAAATGTAAAGCTTGTAAAAATGGTGAGAGTATTAAGGCCATCATCATGACATTGGCGGTAAATCCCGCTTACCGCCATGCTGACTGCTGCCAACATAACTCCGCCACGGCGGATAACCGCCAAGCATATTATGACACACATAATTATATACAGACACACTCACATGTCCACCAGTCTAAGGTCAGTGATAAGCTGGTGGTAGCAAAACCCACACCGTTACGCCAACAGAACTACACCCACAGCATTATGACCCATGAATCACCACAGCGGACATTCAATGGTGGTAAACCATTGGCGGGACATACCGCCGCACTCAAAATACATACACTAAAAAAAAACAACACCACATTGGACATTTCAAACTAGACATACACTCACCACACCCACACACACACACACCACTATAAAACACACACCCACATTACCCACAACCCTTGACGACTAGAAAGAATTGATACCAGAGAGAGACATCAAGTGCACGCACACAACCCGAGCCACATAACATCATCACCTATACACCACCCATGTACTTTACATCACACACCCCAACACATCACCCCACACACCCTCACCCACACCACTCACACTACAGCCATGGCACCACAACGGCACCCCAGATTCTCTGAGGAGGAGCTGAGGGTCATGGTGGAGGAAATCATCCGGATAGAGCCACAGCTATTTGGATCACAGGTGCAGCAGAATTCCATTGCTAGGAAGATGGAGCTATGGTGGAGAATCGTGGACAGGGTCAACGCCAAAGGACAGCACCCCAGAACAAGGGACGACATCAGGAAGAGGTGGAACGAGCTACAGGGGAAGGTACATTCCAAAGCAGCAAGACACCAACTAGCTGTACAGAGGACTGGCAGTGGACCCCCACCTCCTACCCCACAGCTAACAACATGGGAGGACCAGGCCTTGGAAATCATGCATCGTGAGGGCCTGGTAGAAGTAGGAGGAGGACTGGACTCTGGTAAGTCAAATCTCTATTACTATCACTCCCCTACCTGCATGCCATGACATACCCCCACCCTCACCTCCAACCCATCACTTCACCACCTCCCACATACCTCACCATCACAACCCACTCATCCCAATACCAAGCCCTGCATATAACACCAATGTATGGACACCCCTCACAGACCTGCATGGACACCTATCACCACTGTAAGCACACTAGCCTACCAAATAGCTACTCTGCTAGGGCAACAACAACCATAGAGGCCAACACACCCATGCACATAATGTCACAGGCAGAAACAATAACACTGCATTTACATCCCCACAGGTCCCCCAACCAATGTCACCGGAGAAGAGGTGCCAGCAACATTCAGTTCTCCCCCCCCGAGAAGAGGCGCACAGTGATGACAGCAGCTCTGCTTGCCTGGATCTGAATAACCAACCTGGCTCATCAGGGATCTCTGGACAGTCGGTTACCCAGGCACAGTCACACACCACCACAGAGCCTCTCCCGTCAGGAAACACCACCACAGCAACCACCCAGCGGGCCCATACCTGTGTCCCCAGGACACATCAATCAGCAGTGTGTCCACCACTACAGGGACCCCAGGCCACACCGCAAACAGGATGATCAGGGACCTGGGTCAGTGGCATTGGGCACACGGTTCAGGGGAAAGAGGCACAGGACAACAGGGAAGCTTGGAGGACTGCTGTGCGACAGTGGGATGACAGGCCCAGGGAACCGACTCTCCAGGGGGCACTCACTGCGATCCTGGGAGCATACCACCATTCCCAGGAGACGATGGGCCAGATACTAGACAAGATGCAGGAGAAAATGCGGCTACAGGAGGGACAGTACTTGGGGATCAGGGAGGACTTGAAGGACATCAACACCACCCTGGTCTCCATTGCAGGGGTACTGGCAGACATGGCCAACACGATGAGGGAGGCAGTGGCACCCCACCGGGCCTCTGCCACTAGCCAAATCAATGAACAGCCCTCCACCTCCGCTGCTGCTAGTGGACAGGAGGCCCAGCCACAGGATCAACAGGCCACCATCACCACTCCCCCTGCATAAGGTGACCCACCACACAAATGTTCCCTGTGATCCAGGCAGAAGCCACAGACTATTGCCAAGACCCCCGCCAGGAAATAAGACTCTCCTAATTGTCACCCTTGTGTCACATTCTGTCACCCTGTCCACCTTGAACTACCATTGTTCTCCTTCCTATGCCCCCTTGGACAATGCACCTGTGATACAAATAGACTGGACTCCAACCTGGACTTTCCTCAATCATCACCCCAGCCCATTGCACATCCCCTTCTACCTCTTAGCACTTAAAAACCCCTTTGAAAAAATACAAGTATGGAGTCTGTCAAATGATTTAAGTATGTATTCGTTTAAGAAGGTTTAAACATTGGAAATCAACTGTACAGAAATGTATACATAGGAATGACCTTTAGTTGGCTGCAGTCAACACACCAGGAGTGATAGTGGGGCACAAATATCTGCAAATAGAGATGCCAAAGGGTACAGTGAGTGGCCATAGAAGTGGGAAAATCAGCCTGCCAGTGACAATGTCAAACGCAAAACTGTCAATTAAATGTGAGTTACAGTGTCTTACCTGTGTGTCATTGGAAGTATTGACGAATTATTGCACTTCTGTTGTCCTCATCCTCATCCTCTGCCTCCTCATCTTCGCTGTCCACAGGGTCCACTGCTGCCACACGGCCATCTCGAGCCTCATACTCCTGCAGAAAAGGCACCTGGCGACGTAAGGCAAGGTTGTGCAACATACAGCATGCCACAATGATCTGGCATACCTTCTTGGTGAGTAGTACAGGAATCCACCTGGTAGATGGAGGCAACGAAACCTGGCCTTCAAGAGGCCAAAGGTCCTCTCTATAATTTTTCTTGTTCGCCCATGTGCCTCATCGTAACGTTCCTCCTCCCTTGTCCTGGGATTCCTTACAGGGGTCAGTAGCCATGAGAGGTTGGGGTAACCAGAGTGACCTGCAAATACTGAGGGACAACTGTTAGCCACACACCAACCCTTAGGGCCCACACCATACCCATACACCAACACCCACTGGGTGGGAACTAGGGCTCACCTATTAGCCACACCCAGTGCCTCTAGAGTTGAGCCATCACATATGGAATGCTGCTATTCCTCAGGATAAAGACATCATGCACAGACCCAGGATATTTTGCATTGACATGGGAGTTGTACTGGTCCACTAGGCACACCATTTGCACATTCATCGAGTGAAAGCTCTTTTGATATCTGAACACCTGTTCATTTCACCGGGGTGGGGGCAAATGCTATATGTGTACCATCAATTGCCCCAATAATGTTGGGGATATGTCCCATTGCATAGAAATCAACTTTCACTGTGGCCAAATCCTCCACCTGGGGGAAAACGATGTAGCTGTGCATGTGTTTAATCAGGGCAGACAACACTCTGGTCAGCACTATTTAGAACATTGGCTGAGACATTCCTGCTGCCAAGCCCACTGTCACTTGGAAGGAGCCAGTTGCCAGGAAATGAAGCACTGATAGCACTTGCACAAGAGGGGGGATCCCGGTGGGGTGATGGATAGCAGAAATTAGGTCAAGCTCCAATTGGGAACAGAGCTCTGTGACTGTGGCCCTGTACAGTCTATAGGTGAGGACAATATTCCTGTTCTCCATTGTTGCCAAGTCCACCAGGGGTCTGTACACTGGAGGATGTCTCCATCTCCTATTCATCGACAGCCGTTGCAATCTATGGGGCAAAATGGTGAGCAGCTGGTCAGTATCTCTTTATTCCATCCACTACACTTCAGTGCATGTCATGACTGTAACAGTATTGTTTTGAGAGGTCCAAATGGTGCATATGTGTACTGTGAAGCAGTTAGGAGCCATGGCCTGCACCCCCCCTGAAATGGCATCCACCTGTCCTGTGTGGAGGGACAGGTGTAAATTAGGTAATTCCGCTGACGTTGTGCGCCTTTGGAGGAGGTGGTCGAAAACCACCGTGCAACTCCTCATTGGTTAACATTGGGCCCTATGGGGTATAATGGCCAATGGTGATGTACGCCGGCGGAGACGGTATGCACCGCCACATATGTCACCGCCATTTTCTATCTGTTCACTCATTTGCTACCTGACCTTCAACAGGAGAGGACCTACACTTCAAGTGCTGCTGTGACCTGTGTCTGGAACTGACCATTGCTCGTGTCACTGAGGAAAGGGCCCCTGCCTTCACCTCAGCGGAGTTGGAGCGAATGGTGGATGGGGTCCTACCCCACTACTGAATGCTGTATGGGCCTCCAGACCAACAGGTGGGTACACCATGAGTAATATGCATAGGGCGTGAATGCATGGAGTGCTTTGTGTGAAGGCCTCGTGTGTGGGGGGTTGGTGGATGAGTCCTGAGCAGCGTGCTGCATGTATGGTGGGCCATGTCTGTGCTAATGGGGATGGGAAGGGGCATGGTGGGCCATGAGTGTAACAGGTAGGACAGTTGGATTAATACCTTTCCCTGTGTCCATTTCCCTGCAGGTCTGTGCCCATCAGGAAAAGGGAATATGGTGTGCTATCGCCAAGGATGTGCGGACCCTGGGGATCTACGGCAGGTGGAGCACCCACTGTTGCAAACGGTGGGAGGACCTGAAATGCTGAGCACAGAAGATGGCGGAGGCCCAGCTGGGGATGGCCTCCCAACGAGGAAAAGGTGCCCGTTGAACCGTGACCCCCCTGATGGCCCGCATACTGGTGGTGGCCTATCCAGAGCTCGATGGGCACTTGGGGCCATCACAGCAGCAACAAGGGGGTGATACAGTGCCCCATAATACAACTTGCACCTGGTGGGGTGGTATCTGGGATGTGGGCCTGTGGGTGCCCCTAGGCCAGGCCTGACATTGCAGAGTAGGTCCCATGTTGGTCAGGGTTTTGATGTAAAATACCTCCAACCAAGTTAGTAGGCATCCACTACTGGGCAGGGGTCTGTGGGGCTCAGGTATGCTGCAATTGGCATTAGGTGTCCCTATCCATGGGCTAGTGACTAGCATTGTCACTGGTAGTGCATTGCCTAGTGCGCAGGGCTGTTCCCTGTGTGTGTGTGTGTGTCGTGTACGCCAACGGTGGTGTTGTTGCCGCCATTGACCAAGTGTATCCTTTGTCTCTTCCCCTCCTTTTTGTTTTGTCTCCCTGTCCTTATGTGCATTAGCATCATCTGGTGGAGGAGATGACGCACCGGCGACGGGGGGAGCTGCATCCCACAGGGCCCAGGAGGCTGAATCAAACAGGGTGGAGACAGGAGGGTACAGTTCGGACACGGATTCCTCCTCAGAAGAAAGCTCCCTTTTTGGTGGCGGACACCTCTGTGCCCACCCCAGGTACAGGTACAGCCGCCACCCCCGTACCAGCACCACCCTCCCAGCAGCCCCTCAGTATGTTTCCCATGCCTGTTCACCCAGGAGGGTGGGCATCTCCTTCACTCCAGGCACCTCAGGCCCTGCCCCAGTGAGCCATGCTGCCCTGAGTGAGGAGGCTATTGACCTCCTGAGATCCATCTCTATTGGGCAGTCAACCATTGTGAATGCCATCCAGGGGCTGGCAGCCCAAATGCAACAGACAAATGCATTACTGGAGGGCATTCACAATGGCCTGGTGGCCCAACAGAGATCAATCCAGGCTCTGGCCTCCTCTCTGATGGCAGCCATTGTCCTTGTTTCTAGCCTCCCCCTCCAACTTCCTCTACCCAATCCCATTCCCCTCAACCCCAACCTATCCCAAGGACACAGGCAGACGAGAAGGCACCCAGGACAATATCCAAGAGTGGAATTGGCAAACTCAAGCACCGCACTGCATCCCACAGGCACTCACACAAACATTATCCAGATGCAGACATACCAACATCCACTGCCTCTACTGTGTCCCCTTCCTCCTCGTCCTCCACCTCCCTTCCAGTTGTGTCTACACTCGCACCTGCATGCACCACATCCTCATCCACTACCACCATCACCAGCACACCTATCAGCACACGCCCCTCACTGACAGTCACCACCCCCACTTCCATGCACACGTCTATTGTGTCCTCTCCCACTGTGTCTGTGCCCCTTCCTCCCAAAGTACACAAACACAAGCACTCAGGCACCCAACAGCCATCCACCTCACAATAGCATCCAGCCCATGTACCTGCACCCAAACACAGCAGACAGACACCTCTTACAACCACTCCCCCTACCTCCACTCGCAAACCATCTCCCTCTTCCCGCCCCAATGTCCCTAAGAAGCTTTTGCTATCCACCTTTGACCTCTTCCCTAGCCCTCCCCCCATCGCTCATGTCAGGCCAGGGTGGTCAGAACCCAGCCCAGCACCTCATTCACCCAGTCCAGTTGCACAGTAGTGCACACAGCTACACCAGGTGGGAGAGGATCCCGGGCACGAGGCAGCCACACTGATAGGGTACCTGCACCAAGTGCTGAAAGGAACGGCAAGGATGCACCCCCAACTGCTGCCAAAAGGAGCAAGGAGCCATCCCCAGCTGCTTGCAAGAAGAGCTAGGGGCTGCACCAGCAGGCAAAAAGGACAGGAGGCCTGGTGCTGGGACTCAGTCGGAGCCCCCACCACCAACCATGGTGGTGCAGCCATCCGAGGCTACAGGGGATGGGCTGGAGCCTCCCCCCACCACTGCCAGCACCACCACCAGCACCACTGCCAGCAGCATCAGCCCCAGTTGGCAGCTGTCTGAGGCTGCAGGGGAAGGGCTGGAGGCTCCCCCCACCACTGCCAGCAGCCCCAGTGGGCAGCCATCCGAGGCTGCAGGGGAAGGGCTGGAGCCTCCCCCACCACTGCCAGCATCGACACCAGCACAGCCACTGACACCACTGAGCAGCCGTCACCGCCGTTATGTTATTGCATCTGTTTGTGTGTGTGGTGTTGGGGGTGGGGGTATTACCCTAACTCAGGTTATGGAGGACAGCTCTGAGGCAGGATCAGAGAATGAGTCAGCAAATATCGAGACAGCATCTGAAAGAGAGGACAATGGGGCTAAATTTGGGAGTGATTTTTCAGTCCCATCCGATGGCTCCTGTTCCATTGATTCTGACCGAGACGATGAGTGCAGTCATGCTGTCCCATGCTGTCCCTTCGCAAGCACAGTCTTTGCAGTGGGACAACAGCAGGTTAGCCCAACCCAGACAGCAGGTGTGTGTGGCAGCAAGAACATAGAATGCTCTCTTGGCAGCTCCCCAATTTAGTTCAGCCCCAAATTCCAACCTTTACTGGTGACGCTGGATGTAAAGTCAACAGGGCCAACTTTTTGCCAATTGACTATGTCCATTTCTTTTTGGATGTTGACTTCCTTCAGCAAATTGTGCCTCAAACAAATGTGCATGCCAAGCAATTTCTGAGCGAGCATGGAGGTACTCTAGGATCCCATTGTAGGGCACGCCAGTTCACTCCCACTTTGCTGGCAGAGTTAAAGATATTTTTGGGCTTTATGCTAAAAATGGGGTAAGTGTAGAAACCCACCTTGCAGTTCTACTGGACTACTCGTACAGTTTAAGTAACCCCCATCTTCACACCATATATGAGTATGGATAGAGAAATGCTGCATTTCAATGGTAATTCTGCTGCATTGCCCCAGGACCTTCCAGACCATGACACATTGTTCAAAATTCAGCCTGTTGTGGAACATTTGTCTTCCAGGTTTCCCGAGTCTATACTCCTGGAAAGGATATAGCAGTTGATGAGTCCTTGATCCTGTACAGTGGGCGGCTGCTGTTCACGCAGTACATTGCGAGCAAAAAAGCTTGCTATGGCATCAAGCTGTACATGCTGTGTGAGAGCTCTACTGGCTATGTGTACAACGTGAGAGTATATACAGGGAAGGACTCAACAATAAACCCTGTAGGTTGACCTCCCACCCTAGGGGTCACAGGAAAGATTGTATGGGAACTTGTCCACCGAAGCCTTCACAAAGGTTATAACCTTTAGGTGAAACATTTTTATACAGCAGTAAAGCTGTTCATTGAGTTCTACAAAGGTGGCACTGTGGCCTGGGGTACAATTCGTTGTCACAGGAAAGGATTCCTGCAGGAGCTTGGTTGCAAGAAGCTCTAGAAATCCCACAGTACTGCGTTGCATTCCAAAAACTACTCACAGTCAAGTTCTCGGATAGGCGTGATGTGTACGTGCTCACTACAATTCATGATGAGAGCACTTCCCCCATCAAGGATTGGGGTCAGATGGCCGAAGTCTACAAGCCCACCTCTATACTTGATTACAATAATTACTTGGGGGGAGTGGACAAGAATGACCAGGTTCTTCAACCATACAATGGAAGCCGTAAAACTTGCAGTTGGTACAAGAAACTGTTTACCCACCTGATCCAGGAGGCAACATACAATGACTATGTTGTTTATTGTCAGACAACCACAGGAAGGCTAATGCCTTCCTTGACTTTCAGTTGTCTGTGATTGAAAGCCTCACTGCTGCGACAGAAGTAGAAGCCTCCACTTCATATATTCTGGAGGATATGACAAGGCTGCAGGAGTGACACTTTGCTGATCGCATTCCTAAAACACTCAAAAATGATTGACTATGTTGTCAATGTAAAGTGTGCTTGAAGCAGAGAAAGAGGCAGGAGAGTCATGTTTACTGTCCCCAGTGCCCTTCTCAGCCAGCCCTGTGTTTTCCTATTACCTTTATGTTGTATCATACTAGACCAAACTTCTGGGAAATTGAGTGAGGTAGACCTGCCATTGGGTAAACGTTTCTATAGCTGTGTATGGATACCTAAAGTCCATGGGCCTCTACTTTGTTAGGCAAGCAGCCACAGAATTTCAGTTCATCTATGTCAGGAAATCAAGGACTTCCTTATGGCCTGCTCAACTCCTTTCTTCCCCGTCAGAAAGTGGTAGGTGTTCTGTTTGATGATTAATGTGTATTATAGTCCCTACATTGTACATACTAGTGGACAAAACATATGCCACATTATCACAGATTACACTGTGTGGCAAAATGTTAAAGGCATGACTGATTTTGAAGTGTTTGTTAGGAAACTTATGTATGCTACACAAGGACCACCCTGATTGCCAACAAGAACCATAGTGAGTGTAATAAGGCAAACAAATGTCTTGTGGGACATACCAACATTTCTACTTGTTTGAAAGTGTGCAAACTCAATTTATGGCTTCACTTTCAAAGCAAAAGTAGATGTGTTGAATGAGTCCCACAGGATATTTGTTTGACTTTTTACTTAAGAGACCTTAGGTAGTATTCACCATCATGCCTGTCTTAGTTTCAACAGTAGATATGCTTGTTCAGTTCGAGGAATGGACCTCGCAAGGCATACTCGGACACCCCCAAATTGCATCCCGAAACTAGAAGGAGTTGGATTTAGATCAGTAAGTGCACTGATGGCCCATGAAAAACATGTTTTCTTGAGCTTCAAGTAGCTAGGGATGGAAGGCATTAGTGTAGGTTCACTTGGCAGTTATACAGGGTTAGTCAGGACTCTGATGATGAAGACAGAGACATGAACAGGTAAGGAATGCTAATAGTCAAAGGCAGGGATATTGCATAAGTAGAAGGCAGATAGTAAGGGTAGCACAGATACACATCATCTGCACCTAAGGTTTCAAACTCATTGGTATCGCACTCAAACTGAATTACTATGTCATGTATGGGTCAGTGTGTAATCTGCTTGCCATGTTCATTTTCTGTCACAACTCAGTAGATGATTGATTTGCAGTATGATAAGTGCATTACAGTCACAGTACTGCACATAACGGTGGCTAGGACATATGCAACATTCTCACGCACTACCCTGTGTGCCAAACACTACTCTTCTTCATAGTTCATGACATTCTCTTTAGGGAACTTTGTAAAAATTCCCCAGCATATCTGCCTTAGTTTAAAAGGTAGAAAAGCTCACTCAGCTCAATGAATGGGCCTCACAGGTCATTTTCGGACACCCCCAGCTTGCATCGAAAAACTGGATGGAGTTGGATTTAGCACAGCGAGTGCCCTAAAAGTGCATGTAAGACATGTCTTCCTGAGCCTCATGTGGCTGTCATGAGAGCCATTAGTAATGGTTCCTTACGCATGCCTACGGTAATGTTCAGGAAGAAGGGGGCTGTTACTTCACAGGTGGTAAAATGTAGTCAAACATATCCATCCTGGGGCATATGAATGTGATGTGCCCTTGTCTCGAGGCGGAAAGTTGATTTGAGTGCATTGATCAGTTGGATTGGGCCTGTGGCCGTAAGTATGAAAGAGTTGTGCGTGAATGGCGTGTGAAGGGACCATAAAGAGTTGGTGCTGTAAAGAGGCTTTATTGCTCACCTTCAGAAGGCTTGATTTCAATATTCAGATACTATGATGCTTGGAAACCAGAATATCTGAAGGTGCTAAAACCAACCAGTGTGAGTTGTGGATTAGCTGTAACATACTAATACCAGGGGAGTCCAAGGGCGCAGGACTTGCGTGGCTCTCACTGGATTTTCTTCACTCAGAATCTCCTGCAAATCACCAACTTTGCCTAACCTCTTTGCTGTTGGGCCTTCCATCCCCTCCCCCCCACCAGTGCTGAATCCTTTTTTGGCTATTTGGGGTAGTTCGCGCTTAGGCCTTCATAACTTTTCTGTCTACATAAGCTATCCATGCCAAATTTGCGTCCTTTTTTCCAGCATTCTAGGGATTCTAAAGGCACCCAGAATTTGTGGTTTACCCTGGAGGAGACCAAGAAATTACCCAAAATACAGCAAAAAAAACATTTTTTTCAAACAATTGGAAAAAAGGGCTGCCGAAGAAGGCTTGTGGTTTTTGCCCTGAATATGGCACCAAGAAAGAGTTTGTGGTGCTAAAATCACCAGCTTCCCAGCTTTCAGGAACAGGCAGACTTGAATCAGAAAAACCACATTTATCAACACAATTTTGGCATTTTACTGAGACATACCCCATTTTCACTATTTTTGGTGCTTTCAGCCTCCTTCCAGTTAGTGACAGAAATGTGTGTGAAACCAATGTTGGATCCCGGAAAGATAAATAGTTTTAGAAAATAAATAAAATTTTGAATTCAGCAAGGGGTCATTTGTGTAGATCCTACAAGTTTTTCCTATAGAAAATAACAGCTGAAATAAAAAAATATTGAAATTGAGCTGAAAACAGAAGCCATTTTTCTTCATGTTTTACTCTGTAACTTTTTCCTGCGATGTCAGATTTTTGAAAGCAATATACCATTAAGTCTGCTGAACTCTTCTGGTTGCGGGGATGTATAGGGCTTGTAGGTTTATCAAGAACCCTAGGTACCCAGAGCCAATAAAGGAGCTGCACCTTGCAATAGGTTTTCATTCTATACCGGGTATACAGAAATTAATTTGCTGAAATATAAAGAGTGAAAAATAGGTATCAAGAAAACCTTTGTATTTCCAAAATGGGCACAAGATAAGGTGTTGAGAAGCGGTGTTTATTTGCACATTCTGAATTCCGAGGTGCCCATACTAGAATGTGAATTACAGGGCATTTCTCAAATAGACTTTTTTTTTACACACTGTTTTACACTTGGAAGGAAAAAAATTAGAGAAAGACAAGGGGCAATAACACTTGTTTTGCTATCCTGTGTTCCCCCAAGTCTCCTGATACAAATGGTACCTCACTTGAGTGGGTAGGCCTAGTGCCCGTGACAGGCAATGCCCCAAAACACAACGTGGACACTTCACATTTTCCCAAAGAAATCAGAGCTGTTTTTTACGAAGTGCCTAGCTGTGGATTTTGGCCTGTCGCTCAGCCGCCACCTAGGGAAACCTACCAAACCTGTGCATTTTTTACAAATAGACACCGAGGGGAATCCAACATGGGGTGACTTGTGGGGCTCTCACCAGGTTCTGTTACCAAGAATCCTTTGCAAACCTCAAAATCTGGCAAAAAACACTTTTTCCTCACATTTCAGTGACAGAAAGTTCTGGAATCTGAGAGGAGCCACACATTTCCTCCTAACCAGCGTTCCCCCAAGTCTCCTGATAAAAATAGTACCTCACTTGTATGGGGTGGCCTAGTGCCCGCGACAGGAATGGATCACACAAGGGTCAATGGTAGTCCTTGAATAAGGGCTACTGTTAACCCTGGAGTGATCAATTCCTGATGCAGGCACTAGGCGCAGGCACACAAGTGGGGTTGTGTTTTTATCAGGACAAGTGGAGAAACACTGGGTGGTAGGAAGTTTGAGAATCACTGCACATTCCTGTAGTTTCTGTGATGAAAAAGAAAGGAAAAATAGTGGTTTTAATCAATGTTTCACATTTGCAGGGTATTCTGGGTAAGAAAACTTCGTGAAATCCAAACACGCCACACTTACGTGGACTGCCTTGGGGGTCTAGTTTTCAGAAATGTCTGTGTTTTGTAGGTCTCCCTATATGGCTGCCAAGCCCAGGACCAAACCGTTTTGGGTACGTCCCTGTTGTGGTCACTTGCCCACTCACTAAAATGAGGCAGTTTTTCGCTGGAGACTTAGTGGAACGCTGAGTGGTAGAACATTTGTGGCTGCCTGCAGATCCCTAGACTTCTGCACATTGAAATGCAAGACAAATGTGTTTTTTAAGCACATTTTGTGATTTCAAGGGGATTCTGGGTGAAGGAAAACTGGTGAGAGCCACGCAAGTCCTGCACCCTTGGACTCCTCTGGTACTAGTTTGTTAAAGTTTACCCACCACTCACACTGGTTGGTTTTAGCACCTCCAGAAATTATGGTTTCAAAGCAAGAATACTTATCAAAGTATCTGAATATTGAAACCAAGCCTTCTGAAGGTGGGCCATAAGGCCACGTCCAGGCACCAACTTGTTTATGGTCCATTCATACACCATTCACACACAACAAGCAAACCTTTCATACCGCAGGCCACGGGCCCAATCCAACCAATCACTGCACTCACATTAACTTATCGCTGCCAGACAAGGGCCCATCACATTCACACACCACAGAACGGAATAAGTTTGACTACATTTTACCACCTGTCAAGTAATTGCCTCCTTCTTCCTTAACATTACCAAATTCATGCGTAACAAACCTTTAATAATGACTCCCGTGACAGCCACCTGAGGTTCAGGAAGACATTTTTTTCATGCGCCTTTAACACACTCACTGTGCTAAATCCAACTCCTTCCAGTTTGTGGATTCAAGTTGGGGGTATCTGAGTAAGCCATGCAAAGCGATTCCTTGAACTGAGTGAGCATATCTTTGAAACTAAGGGAGACATGCTGGAGATTTCTCATGATGTTCCCTAAAGAGAAGGTCATAGGGTATGAAAAAGGGTAGTGTTTGGCACACAGGGGACTCCATGAGAATGTTGCATATGTCCCAGCCAACATTATGTGCAGTGATGTGACTGTAATGCACTTATACAGCAAACTGAACATCTACTACGTTCTGATGGAGGATGAACATGAAAAGCAGGTCAAACACTGACCTATACAAGTCATTCTCCTTCTGTGCTGGGATGGCACCAATGGGTTTGAATCCATAGGTGTCGATGATGTACATCTGTACTACCTTTACTATCTGCCTTCTATCAATGCAATATCCCTGAAAAGGCACACCTACCATAAGCTTTCCTTACCCATTCATGTCTCTGTTCTCATCAGAATCCTGACTAATCCTGTATAATTGCCAAGTGAACCTATACTAGTTTGTGGATGCAAGTTGGGGGTGTCCAAGTATGCCACACAAAGCGATTCCTCAAACTGAGTGAGCATATCTATTATTGAAACTAAGGTAGACATGCTGATGAAGAAAGGGTATTCCGTGACAATGTGGCATATGTTCTGTCCACTAGTATATGCAGTAGGGGGGGATATAATGCATGTTAATTGAACAGAACACCTACCACGTTCTGACTGTGGATTTAGCTCTCAAGCAGTTCATTAGGAAGTCCATGATGAAGTAGATGATGTAAAATTCTGTGGCTCCCTGCCTACGAAGCAGTGGCCCATGGACGTTCGGTATCCATGCACTGCCACTGAAAGGATTACCCAACTGCAGCTCAACCTCAGTCGATTTCCCAGAACTTTGCTTTAGTATGATACAACGTAAAGCAAGTAGGGATACAGAGGCCTGGTTGTGATGGACACTGGGGACAGTACTACTGAGTCTCCTGATGCTTTCCATGCTTCAAGCACACTCTACAGCGACAACATGGGCGATCCTTTTTGTGTGTGCTAGGAATGTGATCAGCAAAGTGTCACTCCTGCAGCCTTGCCACATCCTCCAGAACATATGAGGTGGAAGCTGCTGCTGGTTCTGTAACAGCAGTGAGGCTTTCAATTACAGACAACTGGAAGCCAAGGAAAGTCATAAGTCTTCCTGTGGTTGTCTGACGGTAAACAACATACACATTGAATGTAGCAATCTGAATCAGGTAAGTAAACAGTTTCATGTACCAAGTGCAAGTTTAACGACATGCATTGTATGGTTGAAGAACCTGGTCGTTCTTGCCCATTCCGCCATGTACTTATTATGATCAAGTATACAAATGGGCTTGTGGACTTCGGCCATCTGACCTCAAACCGTGATGGGGGAAGTGCTCTCATCATGAATTGTAGTGAGCACATATACATCATGCCTATCCAAGAACTTGACTGCGAGCAGTTCGTTAGAACGCAATGCAGTACTCTGGGATTTCTGGAGCTTCTTGCAAACAAACTCCTGCAGGAATCCTGTGCGGTTACAACGAACTGTACCGCAGGCCACAGTGCCAGCTTTGTAGAGCTCATTGAACAGCTCTGCTCCTGTATAGAAATAGTCCACATAAAGGTTATAACCTTTGTGAAGAAGTGGCTGGACAAGTTCCCATAAAATCCTACCTGTGACCCCTAACGCGAGAGTGCAACCTACAGGGTTTAGGGTAGAATCCTTCCCTGTATAAACTCTCAAGCTGTACACATAGCCAGAAGAGCTCTCACACAGCATGTTCAGCTTTATGGCATAGCGAGCTCTTTTGCTCGCAATGTACTGTCTGAAAAGCCCCCGTCCTTTGTACAGGATCAAGGACTCATCGACTGCTATATTCTTTCCAGGAGTATAGATCTCTGGAAACCTGGCTGACAAATGTTCCACGACACCTGTCATGGTCTGGATGGTCCTGGGGCAATGCAGCAGAATTGTCAGTGAAATGCCGCATGCGCTGCAGTAGCAAAAAGCGATCTCTGCTCATGTATGGTGCGAAGATGGGGATTACCCAAACCGTGCGAGCCGTCCAGTAAGACTGCAAGGTGGGTTTCTGCACTAACCCAACTTTTGAGCATAAGGCCCAAAAATAATTTCAACTCTGCCAGCGAAGTGGGAGTCCGCTGGCATGCTCTGGAACGGGGCCCTAGAGTGCCTCCACGCTCCCTCAGAAATTGGTCTGCACGCAAATTTGTTTGCTGCACAATTTACTGAAGGAAGTCGACATCCAAACATAGATGGATGTAGTTGACTAACAAAAAGTTAGCTGTGTCGACTTTACCTCCAGTGTCACCAGTAAAAGGTGGAATTTGGGACTGAACTAAACAGGGGGGCTGCCAAGAGAGCACTCTCTCTGTGATTGTGGCTGCATGCATCTGCTCTCTGGGTTCAGCTAACCCAATGTTGTCCCGCTGCACAGATTGTGCTTGTGAAGGGACAGCACGGCTGTCGTCACCTTCAGACTCACTGGAAGAGGTGTCGTTGGATGGGACTCCGCCGACTGAAAAATCACTCCCAGATTCTGCCCCATTGTCCTCTCCCTCAGATGCTGTCGCTGTATCTGCTGTCTCAGTCTCTGATCCTACATCAGAACTGTCCTCCATAACCCGAGTTAGGGCTTGATCAGCAGTCATCCAATGAGATGCCATCTCTGCTACTGGCTAAACTGTCCCTCTAAATTACTAGCCTACGTAGAAGGCAGATAGTCACAAAATTGCTTGTGGGTATGTTTGATGTGTCCAATAGGAAATGTCCACACCTTACCTTCGCTTCTTCTCGATTCGGCAGATTGTCTGAAGACATTGAAAAAAACAAAAAAGACTGTATTACTTCACCTTACCACATACCCATCAACACAGCCTTTAGCGCTGGTGGCACCCAGTGTGACAGTCATTTTTGGTGCTCTGCCTCCCATTACCTCCTCTTCTAATTCCCTCAGTACCACCCAGCAAAAGTACCCCTGATCTCTCCATAGTCCCCCTCGCATATCATTTGTTTTAAAGCGCAGGTAACACTTGCCTTTACTAATTCACTCAGTTAAATACAAATAAATGGATATCCTTTGCAGCAGGAGAATAAACCATCTGCGCTACTTTATGGCTTGAAAGCTGCCACTAGACAAAAGACATATATATATTTATATAAGTGTGGTTCCCTTAGGGGGACAATTGCGGCGCCCAGATAACATCACATAAAAAATATATATATATATATCTATATATGTACACACATATCTAAAAAGATTTGTGCATATATATATATATATATATATATATATGTTTCAAAAAGCGGTGCAACGTTTTTCAACACCGAATGGCTGCACAATATCCAGGAGATCGTAAGAAGTAGATAGCGAAACAATTCAAAATTGGTTTTTATAAAAGTCGTCGACTCTTTTTATTAGAGAAAATATTCCTAAAGGGAAATCTAAATGTATGAAGCTCAAAAAATAAATAAAAAAATAATAGTAATGGAAATAATGCCACAGAACACACACACACGCAGTCCCGGCCAAATGTCAACGCGTTTTGGCAAACGCCTTCAACTGGACATTGGCTGACATTTTTGCAAACACCTATTTAAGTCTTATAGTCCTTCTTTGATTTCAGCAACATCAATGCGATATTAGAGACCATGGCGGCCATATTGTAACGTTGTTATCTTCGGTCCAAACTACTAAATAACATCCATATAATCAAATCAGGATCATGTTTTAGTGATTGTATATGTCTACCATGGCACAGTATATCACCCTACTCTAGAAATTATTAATTTCAACATAACTCCTTCTCATAAATAGGGAAAATATATTCTCAAATAAATATTATAAATCATTTTCAGCACATATATGTGGAATATTTGTATACAAATTAATAAATATTAATACCTTCATCAATAGAAAAGATATGTTCTCAAATAAATATTTTAAATTATTTCAACACATACATATAGAGTATTTGTATATAAAATAATCAATATTAATATCCTCATCAATAGTGCATAACTAGAATTTCCCAATTCATCTCAACAATAATATCAAATTCATATATAAAGTATATAGGGGGTCATTCCGACCCCGGCGGGCGGCGGGCGCCAAAAGACCGCACCGCGGTCAAATGACCGCGGCGGTCATTCTGACTTTCCCGCTGGGCGGGTGGGCGACTGCCAAAAGGCCGCCTGCCGGCCCAGCGGGAAAGACCCAGCAACGATGAAGCCGGCTCCGAATGGAGCCGGCGGAGTTGCTGGGGTGCGACGGGTGCAGTGGCACGCATCGCGATTTTCAGTGTCTGCAAAGCAGACACTGAAAATCATTATGGGGCCCTGTTAGGGGGCCCCTGCACTGCCCATGCCAGTGGCATGGGCAGTACAGGGGCCCCCAGGGGCCCCACGACACCCGTTCCCGCCATCCTGTTCCTGGCGGTAAAAACCGCCAGGAACGGGATGGCGGGAAGGGGGTCGGAATCCCAATGGCGGCGCTGCTCCCTGGGGCAAGGGATAACCGGCGGGAAACCGCTGGTTCCCCTTTTCTGACCGCGGCTTTACCGCTGCGGTCAGAATGGCCCAGGAAGCACCGCCAGCCTGTTGGCGGTGCTTCCGCGGTCGTTGGCCCTGGCGGTCGGTGACCGCCAGGGTCAGAATGACCCCCATAGTCATTGAGAATCAATTAATTCCAGATTAAAAACTGTATCCATGTTAAATGTTCATCTAATAGTAATAAAGAACATCATATTCTAATATTAACCATATAGATCCAACAGATGGTCCCTATATATGGAATAAAAAGCCAATTTAGTATAAATACATAGACAAAAATCAGACCGCCTAACAATCGCCCTAAAGTGATAATTAGGATTTGATGCTAATGATATACAAAGTGCTGATATAGATGTGCAAAGAAGCAATTAAAACATTTAAAAAACAAACTATGTTCTATAATCAGGTTATAGTACTCGCGGTCTGATTGTCAAATCTCATTGACAGTGTCTATGCCAAACAATCTCTACAGATTACATATATATAGAAAGAGAGAGACTAACTCTCTACATCACATTTATTTTTCATACATGTATGCTTTCCCTTGGCAAAGCACACATGTATAAAAAAAATTGTCCCATAGAGGGTCAGCCTAAGGGCTGACCCCCAACATTTTCTATTTTTTTTAAATATTCCCTGGGGGGTGGGGGGGGCGATGACCCCCCCAGGGAAAACTAGAATCTTATGTGATCCCCAGGGGTCAGCCCGTGTTCGGAGGGACGACCCCACTATTTTTTTATTTTTTATTATATATATTTTTTTAATCTAGGGGGTGCGATTGCCCCCCAAAGCAACCCCAACCTATTGTTTTTCAATAGTGCCCCCATGGGGGGCAGTCCATTTACAAGAGGGCCTACCCCCCCCAAAGAAGATCCCTGGTGCCTAGGGGCGTTTCCTGGCCTTGGATCGCAGCCGCCCTGCGATCCATGTCCAGGAAACGGTGCCAGGGAGGTATCAGTGGAAAGGGGAGAGTCTCCCCTTTCCATTGATGCCTCCCTGGAATCTGGGGAGGCAGTTTTGGCCTTTTTTCCCCACCGGAATAGGGAGAGGACGCTTACCTGCTCCTCTGCTGCTCCGGTGGGGAAATTTGTGATGTCAGCGTGCCTCGCGGCGCGCTGATGTCACAGAGGGGCGGGAGGGAGGCAGGGGGAGACGCTGAAGATGTTCCACGTCTCCGAGACAGAAAAAAAAAAATTGGATTTTTTAAGCCCCTCTCTGGTATCGGCCACTGGTCGTGACTCGCACCAGGAAGGTAGTGCGGGCGTCGGCCAGTGGCTCACACCCACACTTAACGGGTTAAAAAACACATTTACCTTGCATTTCCATCAAGGAAGGTCCTGGAATCTGCAGGCAGACACAAATTTCCTACCACCCAGCGTTCCCCTAAGTCGCCCAAGGAAAATGTTACCTCACTTGTGTGGGTGTCAGAGTCACCAGATCCTCGGGGTCTGCGCACGTTCCCAACACGTCCACCACTGAACAGCTCCAAGTCTCTGATAGATAAATCACAGAGGCTAAGAGAGGGAAGAGGGGATTAGGAAGAGAAACAGCTGGGAAGGAGACCTGTAGTAAGAAAAAGGTTAGAACACACAATATGAAAATTATATCTCCTGAAATCAATACTAGACTATGATTCTAAGCATAGTCATTCTGAAAACATGAACAATCTAAGAATTAAGTTTAAAATGACTAAGTTTCAAGATGGCCGGATACCTGTAAGGGAATCAAGATGGATTAAATGAAAACTTTCTTATTCAAGTACTTTCCTTTACATGAGAATCAGAAAAACATTCTGACAAAATCTTAAACCAGTCATATAAATACTTTTTTGAGAATGCATACTAGGACCGTACAATATTGCATCTATACACTCTGATCTTCTGTGTACTCTTAAAATGTTTCAACACAAATTGCGCATATTGTAGATTTATATATATATATATATATATATATATATATATATATAGTAAACACCATAAAAGAATTATGCACCATGAATAACACAATATGGATTCAGGAAAAACAAATCACATAACTTGTCAACTTGAATATTACATAATAAATATCTTAGAATTAGTGGCATACAAAAAACAACATGAATGTAAAATTTCCTAGCTATCGTGAAGGAAAGTTTCAATTCTATTAAGGACACGGAGGCGAGGATTATGAAGTTCTTTCTTCACTTTTTATTAACCAGCAGATTCAAAGTAAAACAAAACATTTAACAGACTACAACTCCCATGAGTCCGTAGTCATGGAAACCATGAACCAATAACCATCAACATTATTGACAGTATAAATGCCATCGCGTAACGTCATCCACCCTTGACTTCACTGCGAAGGAACAGCAGAACTTCAAGTAGACGTTGACTCAGCACCTAAAAGCAAAAGTGATTCGACATCAGCCCCCAGATAATTAACCGCCAGACATAACCGCTGAAACCTAAGAAACATTAGGCATACAACGCAATTATAAATAAACAGTCATCAGGTACACATACCCAAATGTTACATCACTGTAAACAGAAAAACTATACAGTAGAAAACACATTGTACAACGGAGCCTGCATTCCAATACCTAACGTATACCACCTTGAACTTGGTCCCATGTCCATTCCGGGCGGGTGGAACTTAACATGTGACGGGAGGGATAATCCTCGCCTCCGTGTCCTTAATAGAATTGAAACTTTCCTTCACGATAGCTAGGAAATTTTACATTCTATATCAGGACCGGAGGTGAGGATTATGCAAGTTCAAAGCTTACTTACCACCAGCGAGGCCGCCTCATGGATCGGTTTAAAATAAAATTTCTTGAAAACTGACTCCGAGGACCAATCCGCTGCGTTCATGATGTCCTCTAATCTACCACCGACCTGGACGGCTTTAGAAGCCATGGCCCCTCGAGTTGAATGGGCGCCAAAGACCTGAATGTCCACCCCGCTTCGGAAAGGATCCATCTAACCCACCTAGCAATGGTAGGTGACGAGACCGCCTTGAACGGCCTCTGTAAGGATATCAATAACTCGTTCTCCCCAGAGGGGCGAAGAGCAGCCATGGTTTCTTCATATGCTTTCAAACAACGCACCACGCACAACTTTGGGGCAAAAGGAAACGCCGGATAAGAGACTGATCTAGTGCCACACTTTGTCCGTCGCGAGATCATGAAGGTAACGCCTTCAGGAGAAAAAACCCTGGCCGTCACATCAAGAGCCCCAACGTCTGAGACTCTCTTGCAGGAAATGAGACACAATAACATCGCCAATTTCGCTGACAACTGTTTCCTGGAAAGGAGAAAATTATCCTGCCAGGATGATAGAAGCCTTAGAACCAAGTTAACATCCCATAATTCAGAATATCTAGGGAGGGGAGGGCGGGACAGGCGTACGCCCTTGAGCAGTCTGCAAACCCATGGATGGGATCCCACTGGGTAGCCCTCTATAGGCGGATGCCCAGCCGAGATAGCGGACCGGGAAGAGTTCACTGTGCAATATGATAACCCTGAAGCGGCCAGTTCCGCCAAAAAATTGAGCACATCTGTAAGGTGGGCCCCCACGGGATCGGTATGTCTGCCAAGACACCAGCTAGCCCATCTAGACCAGGCTGATCTGTACCTCTTTCCAGTCCCAGGGGCCCAGGCTTGGGAAATGAGGGATTGAGCCTCTTGCGAAAGTCTGTGATCGTGCCAGCGGCTCCGGAAATCTTCCAGGTCGCCAACTTCAGGTAACCCTGGCGGACCAACGGATGGCACTGGCCCGATGCATCCCGAAGAATTGAAGGGTGTAGAGGAAGGCGAAGAGGAAAGTCGCATGACAGCTCCAACAGGGTTGGGAACCACGCCTGAGAGGGCCACAACGGAGTCACCAGAATAATCGTGGTTCGTTGACGGCGAACCAGAGATAGAACTCTTGGAATCAGCAAGAAGGGGGGAAATGCGTACCCCAGAAAGGAGGTCCAGTCCTGCTGCAACGCATTCACCGCTTCCGCCCCCGGATCGGGGCGCCAACTGAAATAGCGGGGAAGCTGCGCGTTCCACCTCGAGGCAAACAGGTCCACCGTACAAGGACCCCAATGGGCCGTAAGCGCCCGGAAAACCGCTGGGTCCAGCTGCCAATCGCTGGAATCCGTCAGGTATCTGGAGTTCCAGTCCGCCGTGGCATTGTGAATGCCCGGTAGGTATTCCGCTGTGACCGAAATCTGGTGGGCGAGGCAAAAATGCCCAAAATCCTTCGCCAGCTCGGCTAGAGGTCCTGGAACGGGTTCCCCCCAGGCGGTTGATATACTGAACCGCCGAAACATTGTCCATCCGAAGAAGGACCACACAAGAAACCCTGTCCCGGGTCATGGATTTGATCGCGAACGAACCCCCCAGAAGCTCCAGACAATTGATATGGAGATCGAGTTCCTGAGGTGTCCACCGACCCCCGAAGGACAAATCCCCGCAACGGGCTCCCCAGCCGTGTCGACTGGCATCTGACTCTATGATCAAATCGGGTGCAGAGCCGAAGATGGCCCTCCCGTTCCACGCTTCCATGTGATCCAACCACCACATCAGTTCCGTTCTGGCTTCCGCATTGAGGGCAATCCGTTCGGAGTAGGTCAGCCCCCTTCGTAAGTGATATGCCTTGAGGCGTTGGAGAGCCTGTAATGAAGAGGGCCTGGAAAAATAGCCTGAATCGATGAGGATAGTAACCCCACCACTCTGGCTAACTGGCGAAGCGAGATCTTGTCCCGTCTCAGTACGATCCTCAGCTTCTTCTTGATCTTTGCAATTTTCTGGAGCGGGAGACTCAGGGAAGCCGCCTGGGAATTTATCAGAAACCCCAAAAATGTCATCGACTGCGATGGGGTGAGGTCGGGTTTCTGGAAATTGATCACAAACCCCAGATCCTGAAGTAGCGCAATAGTCGTGTTCAGATTGGAAATAAGAAAATCCTTGGACTGATCCATCAGGAGGATATCATCCAGGTAAATAATGAGGCAGACTCCCCTCGAACGCAGGAGCTCCACCACCGGCTTGAGGAGTTTGGTGAAGCACCACGGGGCAGAGGACAGGCCAAAGGGGAGAGAGGTTAACTCGAATACCTGCTGCTGCCACCGGAATTGTAGAAACCTGCGATGCGGAGGAAAAATGGGGACTGTGAGGTACGCGTCCTTGAGGTCCAGACGGACCATCCATTCCCCTCGGAGTAACATATCCCGCAGGAGATGAATCCCCTCCATTTTGAAGTGGCGATACACCACCCACTCGTTGAAGGCCCGCAGATTGATAACCGGGCGAAACCCTTTGTCCTTCTTCTCCACCAGGAAGAGGTTGCTGATGAACCCCCTTGGATGAAGTGATGTGGGGCAAATAGCGCCTTTGCGCAATAGCTCCTGTACCTCCAAATCTACGAGGCGCGAATCCGCGTCCGAAAAAAACATAGGATTGGGAACTGAGTCCTGGACTGGGGTGCCCCAAAACTCTATGTGAACTCTATGTGAAAACCAGGGTCTTGCTGGAATTGGTGGCCGGAAGAGCGGCCCCTACCTCTTCCGGCCCCTCCAAAAACTTTTCCTGGGAAAATTTTCTTTATGGAGGACTGGGACTTGTCCAGGGCCGAAAAGGTGGCCACAAACCTCCCCAGGTCCTTGACGAAGGGGTCACCAAAAAGATTCCCCTGCGCCACCGCCACCGCCCCTGCCTCTGAGGTTCATAATTCCCCCAGCTTGGGGTCAATCTTAAGCAGCAGAGAACGGCGCCTCTCCATCGAAATGGCGCAGTTGGCATTACCCAGAAGGCATAAAGCCCGCTGGGCCCAACCCGCCACGACCTCAGTCTGAAGCGGTGTACCCGACAATTTGGCCCGCTCAGCCAATTGGATGATTTGTGTGAGGGGTCCCACGACGTCCAGGAGTTTATCTTGGCATGCCCGCCAAGACCTATCAATCCCCTTCTTGGGGTCCTTAACGTACTTCCCAAAGAAAGTACAAAGCTTCGGGTCCAACTCCGGAGTGGCGGCCTCTCTATCAGGAAGAGTGGGGCGGGGACACTCTGCCCTGAGTCGTGCCCGCACCTCTTTGTCCAGAGGTTGACGGATTTTACCCGCCACGTAATCCGCCACCTTAGGATCCGGGTGCCATTCGGAAGAGTGGGGATGATAAATGCCTTACGGCTCAAACATGTCGGAATCCGACTCCCCCGGGTCCTGAGCATCCGGGATAGAGGCAGCCGGACGCCACGGACGCCCCGTTTCCAGATCCTCAACTGAGGAAGAGTCTCCGTCCGAATCATCAACCATGCCCAATGCAGCTCCCACGAAGAGATCGGATTTGGGGTGACCTTTGTCACCAATAACCCTGGGCAAAGAGCCCTCCCGGGAGGGTAACCGCAGCTGCGAGAGTGCACCCTTATCAAAAAAGGAAGGAGGAACCTCCGATTCCCCAAGGTGCCCCGCATTACGCTTGCGTGGTTTCCTGGGGGAAGCCCCGTGGGCAACCCCCGTCACCCCCGTCACGCCAGGGCCCGTAGAAACCTGCGCGGCCAGTTGCTTCATGCTTTCTTTGAAAGGAGCCAAAGCCTGCGCATTGGCCTGCGATAAAACCACCTCCACCCCAGAAGGGAGAGCGCGGAGGGAAGGGGCCTCAGAGGGCATGAGGGGAAAGGACTCCTGGTCCTGGGCAGGTTGCATACCGTACAGACAGGAGAAAAAGCAAAAAATCTGCGCCCCAAAACTGTGGGAACAACCCCCTCCTACTCCTGTCGAAAGAGAGTGAAATCCCTGCAAGGGAAAATTCCTGAAGTAACCAACCGCCCAAGCTGTGTCCCAGGAGGGGGTCTGGCACCGGGCTGAAGGATCAAGCCCAAGGTGACAAAAAACGCAGCAGCGCACGTTGAAAAACGCGCGCGCAGCAGTCGCGGTGCCAAAAACGGGATGTGCGCCCTCTAGAGGGCCCGACACGTCAGTGCAGCAACAAACACGCTCGGGCTCAAAGCCTACCGTGCGACCGTAGCAACAGCGTTGCTACAACAAGAAAACCTGAAAAGGAATGGAGAAACCAATTGCGCTTGCCGCGCGCAACCAAATTGTCAAGTACACGCTCTACGACTAGGCAGAACAATAGCGAGAGGCAGGAAAGGCACTTATCTGTCACGGAGCAGTGAAGAAAGCGGGTGGATGACGTTACGCGATGGCGTTTTGTTTTACTTTGAATCTGCTGGTTAATAAAAAGTGAAGAAAGAACTGCATAATACTCGCCTCCGGTCCTGATATAGAATTAAACTCGAGGAGAGAATCGTGCGTCTAGCCGATTCGAGTGTCACCATGTAAAAAGCCAAGAAATGGTAGTACGCAATGAATATCAAAGTCAAATCATCATTAAACGAATCGCGCGTCTTGCCGATTCGTAAACCGCGATGTAAATGCCAAGAAATAACAGCTCACAATGAATAACAAGATCAAAGTACAATGAAACGAATCGCGCTTCTTTTGCCGAATCTTAAGCCACCATGTAAATGTCAAGAAATGGTAGTGCGCAATGAACAACAAAGTTAAAACATCATAAAACGAATTGCGTGTCTTGCCGATTCTTAAGCCACCATGTAAATGTCAAGAAATGGTAGCACGCAATGAACAACAAAGTTAAAACACCATAAAACGAATTGCGCGTCTTGCCTTATTCTTAATCCACCATGTAACTGTCAAAAAATGGTAGCAGTGAATAACAAGATTAACTTATCATGAAACGAATCGCAAGTCACCCTGCAAATGTCACAAACACTCAAACGCATATTTCACACGCGCAAAGTACTCTGAAGAATTAGGCCCAAGAACATGAGAGTTCTCGATAACGGCGTCGGGAGGCCAGCCCAACCACCGTCTTACCACCCAGAACAAGGATCTCCAAATGAAGAATGAAAGTCAGATGTCTGGAAGATCAAATAGGCCACTGGGACAGGAGCTCAGGAAGTAGCTGCTGCTCTGCACCGGGACCTCTGAATAGTGAGCACTTGGAGCTGGGCTGGCTCCTTTTTATAGAGTCTTGGCCCAGCCCACAACCACACACAGGCATGTTGCAGGGAAAGTCTCTAGAATGCTCTGGAAAGGGACCACACCCTAACACACTCTGAAAGCCTGCAGCAATACATTGGAAATGAACAACATTTGTAAGCACTTTAAAAATAAGTCTTCAGGATTGAACTCTGCAATGCAAAAGGTTAAACAATAACATATCAGCACAATGCATAAATTACGTTGTTTTGAGATTGCTGGGTTTTGCATTCTAGTCGCCAATAGAGCACACACTGCCCTGGTGTTGACAGTGGGTGAGCAAGTGGCTGTGAGAAGGAAGGGCCCAAAACATATTGTGGAGACAAAACTATGTATCACAAATGAACCTGGTTTTGTAAGGCGGGTGCCTGCATTTCTGGTCCTGGACTCGGCGACCATATAAGGAAACCTACCAAACCTTGTGTGACAGAACCTCATGAGAGTTCCACAAGTCACCCCATCCTGGATTCCCCTAAGGTAGCTAGTTTTATAAAATGTACAGATTTGCTAGATTTCCCTAAGTGACTGATGATCTAGAGCCCAAAATTGACAGCTAGGCACTTTGCAAAAAAACTTTCAGTTTTCAGTGTGAAAATTTCATGTGTCCTTGTTGCATTTCGGGGCATTTCATGTCCCCGGCACTAGGCCTACCCACGCGAGTGAGGTACCATTTTAATTGAGAGACTTGGAGAAATACTGGATGAAAGGACGTTTGTGGCTCCCCTCAGATTCCATAACTTTGCATCACTGAAATATGAGGAAAATTAGTTTTTTAATACATTTTGAGGTTTTCAAAGGATTCTGGGTGACAGAACCTGATGAGAGTCCCACAAGTCCCAAAAAGCACCAGTTTTTAGTGGAATAATGTGATGTGTTCATGTTGAGTTTTTGGTCATTTTTTGCGGCAGGCACTAGGCCTACCCACACAAATGAGGTACCATTTTATTGGGAGACTTTGGGAAACACAGAATAGCAGAACAAGTGTTATTACGAATTGTCCTGCTCTGCATTTGTGCCTTCCAAATGTAAGACAGTGTAGAAGAAAGAAGTCAGTTTGAGAAATTATTGGGACCCCCAAATTCAGAGATGTGCAAATAACCACCGCTTCTAAGCTTCACCTCTTGTGCCCATATCAGAAATACATAGGTGCCCTTGATACCTATTTTTCACTTTTTATATTTCACCAAATGAATTGATGTATACCAAGTATACAATGAAAACCCATTGCAAGGTGCAGCTCATTTATTGGCTCTGGATACCTTGGGTACTATATGGCCCTACAACCAGAAGGATCTGACAGATGTAACAGTATATTGCTTTCTAAAATCTGCCATAGCTGGAAACAGTTACAGATGATAGCACAGACAGAAATGGCTGTTTTGTAACTTAATTTCAATATTTTTTTTATTTCAAATGTTACTTTCTACAGAAAAAGCTTGGAGGATCTAAACAAATTACCTTTTGCTAAATTCAGAATTTCGTCAACCTTTCAGAAAAATGTATAGCTTTCCAGGATCCACCATTGATTTTACACCCATTTCTGTCACTAACTGGAAGGAGGTTGAAAGCACAAAAAAATATGAAAAAAGGGGTATGTCCCAGTAAAATGCCAAAACTGTGTTGTCAAATTTGTTTTTCTCATTTTAGTCTGCCTGTTCCTGAAAGTTCGGAAGATGATTATTTTAGCACAGCAAACCCTTTTTTGATGCCTTTTTCAGGGGAAAAAACAGATGCTTTCATCTGCAGCACTTTTTCCCAATTTTTCCTAAAAAAAACCTACATTTTAGCTGTATTTTGGCTAATTTCTCAGTCACCACTAGGGGAATCGGCAAACCCTGGGTACCTTTAAAATCCCCAGCACGTTGGGAAAAAAAGGACACAGATTTGACATGGATAGCTTATGTGGAAAAAAAGTTATGGAGCCCTAAAGAAGAACTAGTCATAATAGCCAAAAAAGGGCTCAGCAATGGGAGGGGTGGGGAAAGGCCCAGCAGCTAAGGGGTCAAAGTACAGTTGTTTTTTCCTTGTTACATAACTTCATCAGCCCTCACTTTAACACAGAAGGATTCATGGTCTCAAAAGCCAGCACACCCTAAAAAACAGATAGAAACAGGTCACCAAGTTAGCACACACTGAAAACGCAGAAACGAGCCTCCTGAAGCTGTAAACAAACATTGGCCCTCATTACAACACTGGCGGTTGGTGATAAAGCGGCAGTAATATCGCCAGTAGGCCGGCGGTAAAAAAAATGGAATTATGACCACGGCGGAAACTGCCCACACAGACAGCCACTTTAACACACTGACCGCCATGGCGGTAGCAACAAGCACCGTGGTGGTAACTGCCAACAGCCAGGAGGAGGACAATGTACCGCCCACACTATTACAACAGGCCTATCCGCCACCTTTTCCGGGGCGGTGCCAATGACATCAAAAGCACGGCAGAAACAATACACAGAAGGCAAAGGACTCTCCTCTGGAGACTCAAGGAAGAACCACGACGCCATGGAGCCCGAGTTGCACATCTTCCCTATGCTTCTATACCTCCTCATGCACTACGAACAGCAGTGCCGGCGAAGAAGACCACGGTGAGTACTGCCGCCTAGCACACGAGGGAGGGGGGAGGAAAAAGAGAGTGACACACACACGCAACACCCCCAGCCCCAACACAATCCCCAACACCATACACACAAACAGATGCAGTAACATTACATATACACCCCGTACCCCTCAGGAATAATGCAAGGACAAAAGGAATTGACTTAAATGAGTGCAATAAGATAAAATACTAGAAAATTGTGCTTCAAAAACAAAACAGTATATACATATATACAAATGAAGGGACACTGCCAAATCCTCAATGTCCATGGGCCACAGGGCCACATCACATAGGCCAAGGCCCCACTTGACTCCTGCAACAACACAGAGAGAACACTGCAGGGGCATCAGGTCGAAAATACACAGACACCTCAGGGGGTCTGTGAACAGGGTGGGGGACCTCAGCCAGAGGATGGTACAACACCACTGGTCCTAGAGGGTGCTACATGCCCTGTGCGATGTCCTGGAGAGTGCAAGGCCACAGTCTCTGAAGTGGGTGATTTACCCACTGCTTGGTCCTGGGGAGTGCAAGGCCACAGTCTCTCTAGTGGGTGGTTTGCCCACTGCTTGGTCATAGGGAGTGCAAAGCCCCAGTCTCTCTACTAGGTGGTTTGCCCACTGCTTGGTCCTGGGGAGTGCAAAGCCACAGTCTCTCTAGTGGATGGCTTCTCCACTGGTTCTGGATGGGGCCTTGTGCCCAGAGTGCTTCATCCTGGCAAGGGAGGGGGTGAGTGGATGGCTTCTCCACTGGTTCTGGAGGGGGCCTTGTGCCCAGTGTGCTTTATCCTGGCAAGGAGAGGGTGAGTGGATAGCTTCTCCACTGGTCCTGGAGGGGGCTTTGTGCCCTGTGATGCAGCACTTGGGGAGTGCAAGGTCACAGTCTCTCACCAGGGTGTCACACCTACAGGATTTGCAGGGTCCAGGATGCACTACAGCCCATGGAGGCACGCCTAACATTGCCCGCCGGCGGTGACGGCTGCTCGGTAGTTGCAGTGGTGGTGCTGTTGTCGGGGATGCCAGTGGTGGGGGGAGGATCCAGCCCTTCCCCTGCAGCCTTGGACGGCTGCTCACTGGGGCTGCTGCTACTGGCAGGGGTGCTGGTAGCGGTGCTGGTGGCGGGGATGCCAGTGGTGGGGGGAAGCTCTAGCCCTTCTCCTGCAGCCTCGGATGGCTGAACCGCCATGGTTGGTGGTGGGAACTCAGAATCAGTCCTAGCACTGGGCCTCCTGTCCTTCCTCCCTGCCGTTGAAGGTCCATTGCCCTTCCCCTTGGCAGCTGGTGGTGCCTCCCTGCCCTTCCCATTGGCAGCTTGTGATGCCTCCTTGCCCTTCCTCTTCATTCTGGTGGAGGTACACTGTCAGTGCTGCTGGCCGGTTTGCTAGAGCCTCTCACACCTGCAGTGGCTGCCCACACTACTGTGGCCATGGACTGGGTGGCTGAGGTGCTCGCTTGGGTTCTGACCACCCTAGTCCCGATGTGAAGGATGGAGGGGAGGGGTAGGGAAGCGGTCAACGGAAGAGAGGAAAAGCTTCTTAGGGACACTGGGGCGGGAAGAGGGTGAAGGTTTGGGAGTGGAGGAAGAGGGAGTGGTTGTTTGAGGTGTCTGTCTGCTGTGTTTGGGTGCAGGTGCATGGGCTGAATGCTGTTGTGAGGTGGATGGCTGTTGGGTGTATGAGTGCTTGCATTTGTGTACTTTGGGAGGAGGGGGCACAGACACAGTGGGAGAGGACACAGGGGACGTGTGCATGGATGTGAGGGTGGTGACTGCCAGTGAGGGGTGTGTAGTGATAGGCGTGATGGTGGTGGGGGTAGTGAATGAGGATGTGGTGCATGCAGGTGTGAGTGGAGGCGCTATTGGGAGTGTGGTGGACGTGGAGGAGGAGGGGGACACAGTGGAGGCAGTGGATGTTGGTATGTCTACATCTGGATGGTGTTTGTGTGGGAAACATCCTGAACAACTAGGTCTAAACCACTACTTGCCTGAACCACTACTGCTAAACAACTAAAAAGTCTCTACAACTAAGTACTGAACAACTACTGTCTGAACAACTACTGTGTCTGAATAACAATTGCCTGAACAACTAATTTTAAGGTAAGGTTTTCATTTTGGTTTTTATGGTTTATTAGTTGTTTAGAATATATATATATATTATATGTTCAGGCAATTGTTATTCAGACACAGTAGTTGTTCAGACAGTAGTTGTTCAGTACTTAGTTGTAGAGACTTTTTAGTTGTTTAGCAGTAGTGGTTTAGGCTATAGTTGTTTAGGACCTAGTTGTTCTGTCACATATTCTGTTTGTGAGTGCCATTGGGATCATGTGTGGTGCTTGTGTATGCCTGAGCCACTACTGTGTGTTGTCTCGGGTGCATGCTAGTCTGAATGTCTGCTTGGGATAGGTTGGGGTTGAGGGGAATGGGACTGGGTAGAGGAAGTTGGAGAGGGAAGGCTAGAGACAGGGACAATGGCTGTCATCAGGGAGGGTCCAGAGCCTGGATTGGTCTCTGTTGGGCTGCCATGCCAGAGTGAATGCCCTCCAGGAATGCATTTGTTTGTTGCAAATGACCTGCTAGCCCCTGGATGGCATTCACTATGGTTGACCGTGAAACAGAGATGGATCGCAGGAGGTCAATAGCCTCCTCACTCAGGGCAGCAGGGCTCACTGGGGCAGGGCCTGAGGTGCCTGGGGTGAAGAAGATGCCCACCCTCCTGGGTGAGCGGGCACGGGAAACTCGCTGAGGGGCTGCTGGGAGGGCAGTCCTGGTACTGGGTGGCAGCTGTACCTGTAGTTGGGGTGGGCACAGAGGTGTCCGCCACCAGCAGGGAGCTTCCATCGGAGGAGGTATAACTGTCAGAACTGTCCCCTCCTTTCTCCGCTGTGGTGCTCCCCTTGCCCTCCGTCCCACTGGTGCCCTCACCGTCAGTGGATTTGGCCTCCTGGGCCTTGTGAGATGCAGCTCCCTCCATCACCGGTGCCTCTGCTCCTCCACCAGATGATGCTATTGCACATAAGGACAGGGTGACAAAACAAAAAGGGGGGGAATAGACAAAGGATACACTTGGTCAATGGCAGCAACAACACCACAGTTGGCGTACACGACACACACACACACACACACACACACACACACAGGGAACAAACCTACACACTAGGCAAAGCACTATAAGTTTCAATGCTAGTCACAGCCCATGGTCAGGAATACCTAATGCCTATAGCAGCATACCTGACACTCACAGACCCCTGCCCAGAAGTGGATGACTACTAGCATGGTACCTACTCTGCAATGTCTGGCCTCGCCTAGGGGCAACCACAGACCCACATCCCCCACCAGGAGACCACCCCACCATGTGCAAGTAGTATGTAGGGAAACTGTACTCACCCACTTGTGGCTGCTGTGATACCCTTAAGCATCCATCTAGCTCCGGATAGGCCACCGCAGGTATGTGGGCTATCAGGGGGTCAGGGTTGTAATGAGGTCCATAGTAATGTGTTTTATATGTCCTGACAGTGAAATATTGCTAAATTCGTTTTTGACTGTTGCAAGGCCTGTCCCTCTCATAGGTTAACATGGGGGCTACCTTTAAATATGAGTAAAGTGTAGATTCCCTTTGGGAGCAGATAGACATGTGGAGTTTGGGGTCCCTGAGCTCACAATTGAAAAATACATCTTTTAGTAAAGTTGATTTTAAGATTGTATGTTTGAAAATGCCACTTTTAGAAAGTGAGTTTTTTTTTGCTTAAACCATTTCTGTGACACTGCCTGTGTGTGGATTCCCTGTCGGGGTCAGTTGGACAGTTGGGCTGGTTGCACATCTCACTAGACAGTGACACAAAGGGAGCTGGGGTGTAGTCTGCATTTCTTAATGAGCCATCTGTGTTAGGAGGGAGAGGAGGAGTGGTCACCCACACCTAAAAGGTCTGTGCCTGCCCTGACACAATGCAGTCTCCAACCCCCTGGTGTGTGTCTGGGGCCTGGCCTGGGCAAGGCAGGTTTTTACGTTCAAGAGAGACTTTTCTTTGAAGTAGGCCTACTTTAAAGGGAAAAATGGGTAGAAGAAGGGCACCCAAAACCACAGACTTTAGAACACTTCTGGAAACCAAGAGGAACCTCTGCCTGGAGAAGAGCTGAAGAGCTCAGGAAGAAGAGCTGCCCTGCCTGTATCTGTGCTTTGGGGAGCTATCCTGCAGTTGCTGCTTCTGCCTGTGCTAGATGACAAAGACTGGACTTTGTGTTGCCTTCCTTCTTGTGAAGAACTCACCAAGGGCTTGATTTAGAGCTTGCCTCCTGTTGTTTGAAGTCTCAGGGACAGGAAAGACTTTTTTCTGCCAGCACCTGGAGTCTCTGGAGAGACTCCTACTCTGCCAAGTTGTGCTCATCCAGTTCCTGGGACCCAGGAAGGAGAAGCTGGCAGCCCAAGAGTGAGAAATCCACGCACAGACCGCCATGCGTGCAAAAGATCGATGCAATTCCGATCTGCGGCTGAAAAATCAAAGCGCCGCCTGCTTCACGGCTGAAAATTGACACTCGCCTGCAACACGACTGGAAGATCAACGCCCGGAGCTGGGGAAACGACATGCAGCATCGCTGACGGAGGCTGGTGAAATTGCAACCTGCGCTGCGTGGTTTTCGCACTATTGTGCGGCTGAATTTCTGCTGCAAACACCGCAGGAGTGTAAAAATGTTGCAAGGCCTGCCTGGACCCGTGAGTGATGAACGGATTGATGCATCACTCTCCTGTGGAAAGAAAAAACGACGCACACCGGCCCAACTAAAGGAGAAACAACGCAAGGTCTCGCTTGTGAGTGGAATCGACGCATCGCAAGCCCTTTTTGACGTACACTAGCCCGTCACTGTACGGGGTTATTTTTGATACACCCAAGGTACATTTTCACACTAACAGCATTAGCATTGTGTTTAAAACTACATGAAGACTCTTTTTGCTTTTTAATTGATACCTTGACTTGTGTATTGTGGATTTTTGTCCTTTTGGTCTTGTTTTGTTTAGATAAATATTTTCTGTTCTTCTAAACCTGTGTTGTGTCATTTTGTAGTGTTTTCATTAAGTTACTGTGTGTGTTGGTAGAAATACTTTACATCTAGCACTCTGAAGTTAAGCCTACTGCTCATGCCAAGCGACCATGGGGGTAAGCAGGGGTTAGCTGAGGGTGATTCTCTTTTACCCTGACTGGAGTGAGGGTCCTTGCTTGGACAGGGGGTAACCTGACTGCCAACCAAAGACCCCATTTCTAACACATAGCAACACCTGTAATAGGAATTATAGTACAGCTAATTCATTAAACCTTGAAATTAGAAGTCATTCAATTACAATTCCTGTCCAAACTGCCCACATCAGCTAGTCAAAGGGTAGCAATAATTGACCCACTCTATTACATGTGCTCCCAAGTAACCATTAAGACATGATGTAGCGAGACAATAACATATGTGTCACTTTAATTGGTACGACTTTGGCACACATAGCATGGACATTGCATATTGTAAGAGTAGCTCTGCCCAGTCACTTACTGCCTAGAGAACAAAGCCATTGGGATAAATGTGATTTGTCCATATGTGAATGCCATGGAACTGCATAAAAAGGACAAATAGTCAAAATCAAACACCCAAAGTAGAATAGCCTTCCCTTACTACCTTCACATACCCCATAGTATGAAGATGATGGGACAATGGAGATACATCTACACACCTATATGTACTGTCTTATCATGGCCATATCTGTGTAGTGGTTGAGAGGCCTGCCACACATGGAGTAAATACCTGTACTAGGACAAATGTTACAAAGCCCCTGAACAAAATCTGTCAGGCACCCAGCTGCAAATATAGGTGATCAAGACAGATAGGATTGCTCAGTCACTTTAGAGCTACTAGAGCACATATGTTGAAGAATGGACCAGTACATACTCTATGGGCCAGATGAAACAGCAGCTTACAACCATAAATACGGATGGATGGAGTCACACATATGGCATTGTCGTCTGAGCATCTCCACATGCAGTCATAGATATGTCTTGACACAGGTGAAATAAACGTACACATAGGAAACCATGAATACCAGATCTACATCTAATAGTCAGGCAGTGTGGTTACTACATATTCCCACTAATCTACATACATGTAGCACCTACAACATTGTCACAGTTGCTATAGCGTGACTGCAAACACCATACAACCAGAACCAAGTATAAGGATATGGTCAATTCTTACCACATTGTGGCTTCTGTACTGCCCTCAAATGTCCATCCACCTCAGGGTAGACCACCACCAAAATGCAGACCATTGGGGGGTCAGGGTCTGGCAGAGAGACCTCCCTCATTGGGAGGACATCCCTAGCTGGGCCTCTGTGATCGTCCAGGCCCAGTGTCTCAGGTCTTCCCACTGCTTGCAATTACGTGTGCTCTGCCGGCTGTGGGCCTCCAGGGTCAGCACTTGCTTGGCAATGGCACGCCAGATCCCCTTCTTCTGATGGGCGTTCACATGCATGGATGACACAGACAAAAGGAGAAAGTCATGTATTCATACACCATACCAGTAGGAGTGGTCACTACACATCCGTCACTGCAAGTAGGCACACATACCCATCCTCTCTGCTCACATGCCCTCACAATATGGCATCTGCATGCATCTACACCTGACTAATTCACATCCCCGAATAAACATCACACAAAACACCTATCACACATGGCTGGACATTGAACTCACCTGCTCCTCTGGTGCCCCATATAGCTGTCCATTCAGGCGTGTGACATCCTCCAATAGATTATTGAGCTCTTAAGGGGTGAAGGCAGGGTACCTATCATCTGCAGGACATGGCATGATGGCTCCCAGATGCAGTACACAGCAGCTCATGTCATGGAGGTCTTGCTGGCAACAGTGTCAGGACTCAGCCCATGTTCAGCCTGGTGTTGAAGAATGTACTGTGTGCCATGTTGAATCACCTGGACAGCTGCACTAGGTTCCTCAAAAGAGTAAATTTGGCATTTGTGAAGGCAGACTTTTATGAGATGGGACACATTCCTCATGTGTTAGGCTCCATTGATGTCACCCATGTAGCCCTGGTCCCTCCCAGTGCCAATGAACTGGTGTATAGGAAGCAAGAACTACCACTCAATCAACGTACGTATAGCAAGAACTACCACTCAATCAACGTACAGGTGGTGTGACTGCCAGACCAGTACATCTTGCTGAACAAAAATGTCCCACATCTGGTGGCACGACTACAAACAGAGAGGGCCTGGCTGCTTGGTAAGTATGCATTATATTGTGTGTTTCAGTGTTATGTCTCCTGTCTTCACATAATAGCCAGTCACTGAAGCTATTTATGTTTTCTTCTACCATTGTGTTCACAGGTGATTCTGGCTATCCAAACCTTTGTTGGCTGTTGACAACAGTGAGGTACCCAGCCACGACAAAGGAATTCTGTTACAATAAGGCCCACGGGAGAACAAGGCGCGTAATCAAGCGTACATTTGTGCTCCTGAAGCCAAGATTCAGATGCCTGGACCTATCTGGAAGTGCCCTTTTCTACCGCCTCACAAGGCATGCCAAATAATCATTTCCTGCTGCATGCTCCACAATCTAGCCCTGAGAAGTCAGATACCATTGATAGCAGATGAGGGGAAAGCAGCAGGACCACTGACCAGTAATGCTGATGTGGCAAGTGATGAAGAGCCAGAGGAAGAAGGAGCTGCTGACTCTAGGACAGAGCTCATCAATCAGTATTTCCACTGACATCCAGGTATGTGAAGTAGACCTTTACATGTGTTGAATGTGCACATTTTGATATTGATGGCTGCCATAACCATCCTGACTAGATTTATCAGTGGTGGTGTAATGAGCTCCAATGTCTATATGTGAGTTGCGAAAGCAGACTAATAGATTGTAAGGTGTACAGTAACAGAGGATCAGCTGGGACATGTATTGTTATATCTGATCCTAACATTCACTTGTGGAATAGATTATTCAGTATTGAGCTATGTTTCTTACATTCTCCTATACTCTTTTCCTTCCACTCATTGCAATTGCCTCTGCAACAAATGGCTTGAGGTATTCATTGTCAGTAGCCAATGGTAGTAGATGACAGACCTGATAGTTGTTAATGACCAATAGCAGGTAAATTAGATATAGTTACAGTGAGATGAATACTAGTTTGCACTCCCTTCACACATATAGAAATGTGACAGCTTCATCCTTTCCTATTACCAGGGGGTTTGGGGGGATATGAAATTGTATTTTTTATGTTAGTTTTAGTATGTGGCACTTGTGTGAAAAATGTATCGTGGCCTCTGGCTACACAGTGGGTGGAGTAGTTTGTGATGACCATGGGGCCTAGCTGTGTTTGTATTCTGTCGTTGCTGTCCAAGGTGCAGATAAGTGTATAGTGACAAAGCAGTAATAACATTACTGCAGGTATAAGCCCTATGTTTGTGTATGGTTAATATACTAGGTTCTCAGTGATGTCATATGTGTGTTCTGTGGGATTTATGATCATGTAGCTATGTTATGTGTATGTGAGGAGTCTGTACCTTGTGAAATATAGGTCTATTCTGGCTTTGTAGGTGGGTTACCATGGCCATGACTTCTGTTACCTATATTTGTGCATTGTGTGCCACCATGCCTTCCATCCTGATAGTACTCTCTGTCATGCTCTATTTGCAGATTGGATTACTGACTATACTATGGCGTTGGCCTGGATTGCAACCTCTCTGACACCTGTCCCGTGACAACTCTGTTGTTATGAGTCTCATGCTGTGGGAGCCTCCATCTGATGACCATTACACTGGATGCTCATGGCAATTGTTGATGTATTATGAAAATCACCTATGCAGTAGCTGTGCTCATTTGTGATTTATTGTGTATATCATGATGAATAAGGTCAAAATAAAAGTGGTTAAACGAAAAAAGGGGTGATGAGTTAGGTCATGGTAGATGGATTCTTCAGAGTACCAGCTACACCAGTTGGTTACACAGGTCCAAAGTCCTTGTACCATGGAAAAATTGAGTCATGTCTCAGAACATTCTGCAGGGTGTCTCAGTGGCACTCAAGGGTGACATATCAGGCGAGGTTTCTTCCTGGCAGTGGGTTTGGTCTTGGCATCTGATCCAACCAGATGCCTGGGTGGAGGTCCACATTTGTGGGGAGTTCTTCAGCTACAGAGGAAGGGGTCGTGTAGTTCCCCTGGCAGGGCCTCCATTCCACTAGTTGCCGTAGGGCCTCCAATCCACTAGTTGCTTCAGATGTAGATGGGTCAGATGTTAAGTTGCTAGTGGAAGGGGCCTGATGGTGTGTTGAGGAACCTATGAGGGTGGTATTGATGTCCTTCAGCACCACTGCAACAGGAGCTATGGTGGCATTATGTGCTTGCCACTGTGCATGACTTCCTGGTGGTATTTCCTCTGCTGCCTTTGATTCTCCCCCAACATGGTGAGTATTTGGCCCATCCTGTCCTGGGAACTTTGGTATGCTCCAGGACTTGGGAGATGGTTTCCTGGTCAGTGGAGTCCCTTTGAGGACCCACCCTCTGACCTACTGCATCCCTCCCACGCACCCTACCCCCAGTTGCCTGTGCCTCTGGCACGTTACCCAAGCCCAGTGGTAATAGGGCCTTTATTGTCAGGGATGTCAAGATTTGACTCAGGTCCCTGTACTGTGGGTCACACAATTGATTGAACTGGCCTTGGGACACAGGTTGGAGGGTAAATGGTTGCTTGTGATGTGGTTCCACCAGGGGTCGGGGGTGTTGATGTGAGCAGGGTGAGACTGGGACTCATTGACTGACCAGGTGTCCCAGATGGGCCAGGTTGTTCGTCGTTGTTCAGACATCCAGGCGTGTTGTCCTCACTGGGTCCTTTATCCTGAGGGGGGCTGGCAGTGTCTGGTATCCTCACCATGGTAGCAATGGCTGGGTTATCTATGGAGGGAGTGAGACACAGATTTCATCTTGGAACGTGTGTTAGATTACCTTTTAATGAGATGCATGACAGTGGCTCTACATGATTCCCTGCAACAACATTGACAGATGCTGCATAGCATACCTTTGTTTTACATACTACTCTGTGACTTGATTGCGTTACTCCATGTTGGGACATGTCATACAGGTTTGATACAGATTGCACAGCAGATGAGTTCTGTTATTGTCTGATAATTGACATGACTGTTTACCTCTGTTACCTAGTAATTTGTGAGGCTTGCTAGATGTTACAAATTATAGCTGTACAATACACAATTGTCTCCTAGTGGAAACACAGTATATGAGTATGTAAGGATTAAAGTCATGCATATAGATGTTTTGCATGTGTGTCAACTCAGCCATCTTACTTTCCAACCCAGTTCAGTCTATTTCTGGAATGGGATCTTTGATCTGCACCCATTAGGAAGGGTCACTCAGCAGTAGCTGTACAGTGTTTTGTATGCTATTGTGAGTGTGCCACTACATTTCTGTCATTGCCATTTACTGGTCCTCACTAGGTCAATCTAGATGGTGTAGCTAGTACTAAAGTTGTACATGCATGAAATGTGATGTGTTGTGTACATGCAAGTTATTCAAAAGTAGTTTTAGTGCATTCTGGGATTGTAGTGATTTGATTTGCCAGTCATGAACATGCCATTGCTAAGGGCTGCGGGGCAGTTGGGCTGGGTGGAGTAGTGGCATGCAGGAGAAGGGAATTAGGTGAATAGGTGGGAGGTGCAGTGGTCAATTTCATTAATTAGGGAGTATTTGGGTGGTGAGGGGGCATGCAGGACAATACAGTGGTAAGACATGACTGTTGTAGGTACTTACCAGACTCCATCCCCCAGGTATTCTAGTCAAGCCCTCCGATGCAGTATGACCTTCTCCTCCCATGTTGTGAACTGTGGAATCCTACCACCAGTCTTGTGCACGGCGATCTGTTGGCATGATGCCATGGAATACACCTTCCCCCGTAGATCGCTCCAACTCTTCCTGATGTTGTCTTTTGTGCGTGGATGGCTGCCTACTGAGTTGACCCTTATGACTACCCTTTGCCACAACTCAATTTTCCTGGTAATCGATGTTTGTTGGACCTGTGCACCAAACAGTTGTGGCTCTACCCTGACAATTTAATCTACAATGACCCTCAACTACATTGCCAGTGAAACCTAGTATTGGTGATAAAGAGAGTGAGGAAGTGATTAAAAAGATGAATAATATTTGTGATGATGTGTGAGTGCTGTGACGTAAGTGGGTTATGGTTGATGTGTATTGTGTGGTTTTGTTAAATGTCAGTTGTGTATTTTTTGCAAGTGTTGGATGTGTGATGAGCGTAATGTGTAGTTGTGCCTATTATTTGTTTGGTTTGTTATCATTTCTTTGCTGGTGCTTGGCTGTGAGTGGTGCTCTGTTTGCAAAGGATTGTGTGTTGTGTTGGGGTGTGTTATATAGTGCAATGAGTAGGTGTGTCGGGTGTGTGGATGTGTGTCAGGTGTGGGGTATTCAAACTTTCCAATGTGGTGTGGTGTTCTGCCTGCTGTGAGTTTTGACCTCGGTGGTTCCCACCGCCAATGGTTTACCTCCATGGAAGAACCACTGTTCTGACTTGTGGCTCGTAATCTGGAGGGTGGATTTATGTCGGGCTGGCGGTGCTGGTGATGGAACTGCCTCTTTCTGGCCCTCCAGTGTCCTGGAGGTCTCTGAGTTTTGGCTGCTTTTTGCCAGTCTTCACTGTGTGACTCTTAATACGGCAATCAGATGACCGTCAACATGACGGTCTTTGGGGGGCCGCCACCACAATGGTCTTTCAAAAATACTGCTAAAGTCGTAATGAGGCTCTAAATCTAGGCATCAGGAAATGAAATAGGGAGCCGGAACGAAGAGAGTGCCTATGGGAATATTCAGCCATTTTGTCCTGAAAGATGCTGAGTGGATACCATAGAAACCTTTGTGAGCATAGCACAATGATTTAAACTGAATTTGTTCTGCTTCTTGTAACCAGAGATGCCCTCTAAGACTTCAGAGACTTTGTCAAATGTCCATAAATTGTGCACCATGTAAACCGACGAGTTCTGGACTTCTTGAAAAAAATGAGAATGGAGCATGTCAGAAGACTTAGGTTGCAGTCACTGGCATTGTTGAGTCTTGACCATGCCCTGGGGTGTATGACATACAAACATGTTTTTTCTGATGAATTTCATCGTTTGAAAGCAAGATGACACAGCCAAACCGATCTGCTCTTTAAGACTAACGTCTTCATCCGGGACACCTAGACTCCTCACCTTTGTGTCTGGTGACAGTGCATCACCTAGGCTGGTCATTCAGATTTCCAATTTAAAAGCAGTATTCTTCTAGAACATCCTGTTATTCCATTGTTTCATGCTGAGAGACAGGTGTTGAAGGTGCCAAGGATTTGGTAAGCAGTTTATCGAATCCCAAAATCAGTAGAATATTATTAACATAGGACTCTATCTTCACTTCACAGACTCAAATAATGTTGAACAGAGGGTGCATGCAAATATTAAATTAAAGGGGCGATAAAGATCAGGCCTGAAAGACTATGCAAGTATTAGCAAGAGGCTTCAAATGCTATGCAGGTAAAACGAGGATCTGAGTTTTTTTCTTAGAATAATGAAGCAAACCATTAACGGGACCCATATTGAAGTACTACCTCCACTGTCGAATGGAAAATAATGCACTCACTTAAACTGGTTATTGACCTACAAACAAGAAAACATATCTGTGGTTGAATCACTTCCAACTCATTCTCTTTTTCCTCTTTGTTTACCTTTTAATTTACTAACGGAAATACATATTTACTACAGCACAAATTCACATTAATAGAGAGTATTGCAAAAAAAAAGAAAATCAAATAGATATTCCATTGTAGGATGGATCACCATTTGCTTTACTGCTTTACCTTTAGCTTATTTGCTAATTTTTTTCACCTTTTACTACCACTATTATTTTAGTAACAACAATTATTAGGGATCAAAGGGATTCTATCTAGTACCTAGCTTGCGCTGTTGTGACATTTGTCTGTCCTTTATAGCTACACAGACTACCAGATCTTATCCTAGCTTGGTTTGCCCATTGTATTCAGATGTCCAGCTTTCGATAAAAAAAGACATCCAATTCGACAGTTTTTGAGTTTTCATATTATAGCGCCTCCTATTCTAGCTCAAGTAATTATGATGAGGCATGCAATTGAAGTGGCTATATACATCAAGTTCTGCTTTTCATCAGAGCCAGCCTAACATAAGCACTTCTCTGCTGATTTGCCTTAGCATTAAGGCGAGCTCCTGAAATGCCATTTGAACGGCAAACCTGTGCACCACATTCAAGGAAACATGTAGCATGTCTGCCTGGAACACCATGGACAAAAGGTGAAAGACTAACAAGTAATCCTGTACAGCATCTCTGCCCTCTAGTAAAAGTTATTTTAATAACATTGTTAAAAGGGTGTAGTTATGCATTTAATAGTAGAAGTATCATAGTTATCTTTACAAAATTCTCCTTAACTTGTGATGGAGTTACAAAGTGTTTGTTGCTACAAATCAACCGTTGAAATAATATGGATCATCGCCTTTTCCTTTAATAACGTATATACAGAGGTAAAGTCACATGTAAATCACAGGAAAAAGCATAATTAACTGTAACGAACAGCTGTCATAAATTTTCAGTTGATTCTCACAAAAACTCTGGTGATATGTTTAAAAAAGACCCTCGACTATGATTAGCTGGAAAGCAACCAGTCAGAGTAGAGATGGCAGAAAATGATGCTTTATGAATCCTAGCTATGTACACAGTTTGACCTATCTTCCTTCAGAATGAATGACTGAAAAGCAACCCATTCTGGTGTAAAAGCTTTCTATCGAATCAGCATTTCATCACTGAAATTACCCTTTCAGAATACTTGGTGCCAGCGATGATGACAGTGGCAGATACAGAGACGACAAAAACAGTTTAATGGCAACTAACCACACATTTGTCTCAGCCCTGAGTCTCAGGTTTAGGGGCACCATCTCTGTTCAGTTTAAACCTTTATTTTTATTTTGATAATTAGGAGGGGTCAGCGAACATATCTATGTGTGCCACTGAGCAGCTCTAGCTTCCAGCATTAACCACAGATACCATTTTGATGTTTGACTTGCCACGCAAATGTTTTAAACAATGGTGTGGTGTGTAGTAGTGCTGGTCACATAGCATATCTCTAGACAGCTGTGTCTACATTACTTGTCCCTGATTACAGCATGGCATCATTAGTTGTTGATGCAAAACAAATAATCCACCCAGGACTGCCGCTAGTGCAGTTCTGGCAAGGAGCAGGAAAGGGAGTCTCATGTTGGCAGATCTGCCTACCTTTGTCCCATTTTCCTGATGTCATTATCTTTTGCGGAGCTCATGAAAGTATCAAATCATAAGAGCAATGGCCTTGATAAACACCTGCGACATAAGTGTGATACTAGTTCCCTGATATCTATGTTTCGAGGTCAGAGAGTGAATGCATAAAGTAAACATGTAGTCTGAATTGACATACTTTTGTCATACTGGTTCATACCAGTTATGTCTTGTAATGTCATACTGGTTCATACTGGCTATGTCTGGAAGTAGGTGAAAAGTCTCCAGTGTAGGGTAGATGTCGGTGGTGAATCCTATAAAAAAAAACAGTATGACCACCAATTCAGAAACAGAGGTCTTTACCCGATGTTGTAACTAGAGGTCCTGCCAGTCTGCTGTACTGCTGCAGCATCCATTCCTGTTCTGAGAGCTGACATTGAGCCAATACTGAGAGAAGAGAAGCTGAGCAAAGCGTATGTGTATTTTCCTTTCAAGGGAACATTATCTACCGGCCAAAGTCAGATAACCAAAGCTTCTAAGCTGTGAACAGATATGGAGTGCTCTGAATCCCAAGAAACACAAGAAACAAGTTTTTTACTCCATGTTCTCATCGGGTATCTCATAGCTTTAGACGTTAGGGTGTAAGGTTGACAGGGACATTCCAACGATGCTAGAAATGTTCATATTATTCTTGCTAGTGGCATGTGTTAGTGCAGTTCTAATTATATTCTCTGTGGTTATCACTCATGTACTAAGCAATAGGAAGAGACTGTTGAAATAAACAGGTTTAAATATATTGGGTCAGATTTACAAGGCCCCTGCCCCCCTCACCGCCACATTTGCAGCAAACTTTTTGCCGCAAATGTGAGGCTAACGGGCCACTACCATAGCGCCATATTTACAAGGTGATGCAAACTAGGTTTGCGCCACCTTGTAACCCCTTTGCGCCACCTCACAAATAATATATGCATGATGTACGCAAAGGGGGTGTTCCCTTGTTAGAGGGTTGCTAAAAAAGGCACAATGGAATCTACAAGATTCCATTGCGACATTTCTAGCGTCATTTTTAACGCCTGCTTAAAGCAGGCATTAAAATGAGGCTCCCAATGATTTCAATGGGTCTCTTAACACTATATTGGTATTAGCATAACTTTTTATTTTACGCTAATCCAGAATAGCGTTACAACAGCATAAAAAAATGACGCTATTGCCCCTAACATGCGCCATTTCGTGCCGTATTGTAAATATGGTGCTACCATGGTGGCATTAGGGGACGCAAGGGGACCGCAAAAAAAGTGCGCATCACTAGTGATGCGCTACTTTCGTGTAAATATAGTACTTTTTTTTCCTAATGCAGTACTTGTGTGTGATATTCTAAAGAACAAAATTTGGTTTCAATAACCACTGTGTTCCTGGACTCTTTTTGGGACTGTTAGTAACCCATAAAGCACAGACGCCACACTGACAAGTAACAAAAATGGGGTTGTGTGGATCAACAACAACCTGGAGTTTCACTCTCAAGTGTGGTGTGCTGAGACAAGTTCAGGCACCCCTGGGTGGGAAAACTAAAATATGTAGAAGTAAACAAAAGGCTCAGGGGCATATTTATGAGCCCCTACCGCCACCAGTGCATCACTTTATGTGACGCTCTGGTGGTGCTATGCCCTGCACCGTATTTACAAGGTGGCATTAAGCCACTTTTTATGACTTAACACTACCTTGTAAATATGGCCCTTTGACACGCAGCACTTAAAAACATATTAAAAAAAATGTTACAGCATTTTAACTCTTCAAATGAAATGCTGATTAATTATTCAATTATTTTAAATACGTTAATTTAATTAATAAATAATCTGTTTTAAACAATATTTTTTTTTTTAATCCTACAGCTACTAACATTTGTATTCGTATTTGATATGTAGTAATTAAAAACAAAATTATGGACGTATTTCCTAAATTTTAGCTGAAATGCAATAGGAAATTTGCGGTATATGTAATCACATGGCCATGTGGATTGGAATATGTTGAGAGTATTGCATGTGAACTAAAGAAATAAATACTTGAGCACATCTGAGTTGTTAACAATAAAAAACAGTTATTCCACAGCTAAACACATGGAATTATTCCACTAAAATGGCTGGAAATAAATGGCCTTTTCCAACATAGCTCAGGTGCAAAAACATCCACACAGAGGTGACAGAGAAAAAATCCTATGACAACTGGAATCCAAATTTTTAATTGAACTCAGGATCTAATTGCCACTGGGGATGAAAACTGAAGAAGACATAACCTTTTGGGGTGTCTCACCAAAGGTTTCTTGAGCTTGGAGAGTGGGCTAAATTCTGAAGTATCTTGAGGTGTATCTAAGTAGTGTTCTGCTCTGTCTCTGGTTAGAAAACAGTGTTTGTTCAGTGAGCTGTGAGAGCTCTTCTCTTGCTCCAGAATGTTTCCAAAGTTGAACGTTTGCCAGTGTTGTCTCTGTTTTCTGATTAGAACCATATTTACCTATTAACATGAATCATTTTGCACTTCAAACCTATAATGCTGAGATGCATAGAACAATGGAACAGATTTGCAAGACCCTAGCGCCACTTAGTGCCGCCTTAGTATCATTTTTTTATGCAAAGGTGCAACATTCACAAATATATTTACAAAGTGGCCATATTTACAAAGTGGTGCAATGCATGCATTTCACCACTTTGTAACCCTTTGCACCACATTAGGCCTGCGCCAGGCATGATATATGCAAGGGGGTGTACCCCCACAGGGCAGGCATTAAAGAGAAGCTCCTGTGTTGGCCTATGGGCCTCTTTGTTCTTTGCTGCACAAGCGCCAACCTTTTTGGTGCTAGTGCAGCAAAGCGCCACAATATCATAAAAAATGTTGACGCTTTTGTGGTAACCACCCCCATAGTGCATTGTATTGTAAATACGGCACTGCCATGGTGTCATTCAGGGGGTGCAGGGGGATGCACGGAAAGTGGCACATTGAGCGCGAGAACTGTGGTTCATCGGGACTAATGCGCCACTTTCTTGTAAATATGCCCCTATATTTTCTTTGCATAGGCCAAACTGGGTTTTAACTCTATGTTCCCTCTTAGAGCCTCCTTAATATTCATTGCATGTTTATAGTTCTCATTAACACCACACATAGCAAAATGGGCACTCCTGTTTTGTGATGACATGCTGTTCTCGAAGAACTCCTGAGAAAACCTTAAGTTACTTTTCAAGGCTCTTCTTGTTTGTTCACTGTAGGCTACTCATTTACGAGACTAGTAATTGTTTATGTAACCAGATGTGTTCTGACACCTCTCATTATATTATGTAACAGAAAATTTAATAATATTCATTTTAGAAAGACAGTTCTAGAATTGTGGTATTATTTGACGTTTTGTAACTCCTATGTGATTTGACGATGTACTGTAACATTTGCTCACCTTATGTTGATTGTGCAATTTCCTTTGCTTTCTTTGGGAAATGTTATTACAGAAGGATGTGTTTTTTTTTGGGGGGGGCAGTCTCTTTCCCTGAGCTTCTAGGGATGCTGCACGTTTTTCAATTGATTTGCTATATATAATGAACACAGGCTATTTTTCTGAATTTGCTCTTACTTCATCTAGTTTAATGATTTCTGAGAATCAAGCTTATAACTGGAATAATATGCATTTTGAGTGTTTCTTTTTTTAAATTATTTTTTTATTTTAAGCAGCTTCTTTATTGGTGTTTAAACCTAGTTACAGCAGTCCTTGTCCACTCATTTAAACATTTAAACAATGTTATCAGTAGTGCTTACATTTGTCATTGGTAATGAGTCATAAAATATTACATTTATAGCTTGTGAGCCATTTGTAAACAAACCACAACAATAAAACCTGTATAACTTTCACCCTTTACCTAGATCATTCTTGCCTTTATTCTCTCGCTACTGTTGTCATACTTGTATTCGAGTTACTCTCACTCTGGTCCCTTCCCACGTTGGTCCAACCAAGACCTGTCTTATGTTTGGTACACAAGAATATTATCCATAATGTTCTACATATATCCTTCATTCTCTTCGGCAGACCATGTGTGCCGGATCACTGTCCCTACTAAGTATTGTTAGCTTACTTCTCCTGAGTCTAGGGGGCATTGCATCCGAGTTGGTCTACAGTGTCATCTGTAGGGTATCCCATTTATTAATGTGCACTCCCCTCCCCTGCTGTTTTTATATACGGACATTAACATTTATTTCTGCAGGGCAATATTTTATTAGTTCCCTAAGCTAGTGCATAGTAGGAGGAGCCTGCTTGCCTCCCATCTTATCACAGTGTTCCTTTTGCCTATGACCAATGCCAAATCTACGAATTTGGAGGTTTGTTTTGATCAGGGATCTCCAACCTTTTCTGTAACGAGAGCTACTTTTGATCGGTGAAAGTTATCATGAGCAACTGAAGGCTAAACAACTAGGACTTTGTTACCAGATGCCCAACGCCCAGCTTCACTGACCTTAAGCTTAATGTCCACAAAGCCAGACACTATGGTTTGAACAAAATACTGTAGTAAGTACTCAGATGGCAGAATGAAGAGAGTACACATTTATTTCTTCAAGCTACACGGATGTGGAGAAGCTCAGTCAATGACCATCCAGAGCATCCTCAGTCCACTCAATGACTGTCAAATAATTTTTAACATCAACATTCTAAGAATGCATTTTTCACTGTATTACATCACAGTACTGCAAATCAACACAGTACCACACATCTTCCCTTCTTCATGAAAAAAATAAAACATATACAAAATAACATCAACAAAGGTCAATACCATAAAAAATAAAATATAACAACAACATGTATAGGAAAAAATAGAGAGAGTTAATTCACCATATCACTTCGGAACGACTATATTTCTTAAACTTCGTCTTCTCTTGTTATTAACCAATTCACCCTCATCGTTATCTTTATTTTGTCTTTTCTCGCAAGAGTGTTCTGTCTCTAGAGCCCATTCTTTGGAACCACGTTTAACTTTTGCAACCTTAGCAAGAGTCCTCCAATGACCTCCTTGAACTTGAATAACATTCCCATGAATCTTTATCACTCTGACAGGTCTCCCAAATATTTTCATTCTTTTTTTCACATTTGTTGGCGACCTCATACAAACCATATTTCCAACTTGTAAGGAAGTTAACTTGACATCCTACTTGGTGTCATACCATTCCTTTTATTTTTTTTGAGTCTGAGTCATGTTTTCTCTTACTAACTGCATCAATCTTGTCACATCAGAATCATTTTTAAACCATCTTTCCATCTATGCTGGTCTGAAACTTGTGTTTGCCCTCCTTCCTCTTAATAACTCAAAAGGGGAAACTTTAATAGAAGAATGAGGTGTTGTTCTATCAAACCAGATCATACTGTTAACAGATTTTTCAACATCAGGGTGTGCATTTTTGGCCCACTTAATACATTCACCAACAACGCAGTTCATCCTCTCCGCTAAACCATTGGTTTGTGGATGATTAAGAGAGCGTTTTACCTATTTAATACAACAGGACTTTAAAAATCCCTCAAAATCATGGCTTACAAATTGAGTACCACTATCTGAAACAAGCGTCCTACGGAAACCTTCTCTCATAAACATTTCCTTGAGAAAGTCAATCACTACTCTAGTGGTAGGTTCCTTAAGCAGCCTAATCTCAGGGTACTTTGACACATAATCCATCAAAATGTACTTATTACCATTAGACAATACATCATAAGGTACCAAGATATCAATACCCAACTTTTCCCACTGTCTATCTGGGCACTCAATGGACATAAGAGGGAGCGTGACCATTTTCAAACTTTTATCAGCTGATGCACACACACAGCAATTGCCGATCTATTCCTCCACCTCCATATCCATTTTAAGCCACCAAAATATTTCTTGAATATGACGTTAGGTAAGGGACATACGCAAATGGCCCTCATGTGCTTTCCTGAAAATATCTACCATAACAGAATGTGGTGAAATAATCTTATCAGCACATAAGAGAATTCTATCTTCAATAGAGATCTCACTACTTACTTTAGAGTAAGTTTGCAACAACTGAGAAAACATTTTCTCACTGGGCCGCTCCTTTCTAACCATTTCATAAACCTGGTGTAAGATATCATCATTCAGCATGGCAATCATCCATTTATTCTCTGTACATGGTCTCATATTTGGTAGATCAAAAACTGATACTTTACAATCTTCACAATCTTCTTGCACAAGATCTGAAAATTCCATATTCTCATCTTCCTTCTTTTGTGGAAAACAAAACAAAAAATCAGCTCTCTCATTCTTTCCGCCGGATATATAGTCTATGTCAAATTGATACTGTAAGAGTTTTGAAACTAATCTCTGAATTCTGGGAGTACATCACTTATTCACTCCAGTACCCAGCATACAGACTAAAGGTTTGTGATCTATTAACAACTTGTAGCACCATCCCCAAACATAGGATCTGAACTTTTCAATGACCCATACACACACTAATAGTTCCTTTTCAAAAACAGAATATTGAAGTTCTGCTTCTTTACGCATCCTAGATGCAAATGCCATTGTATTTTTAACACCATCTAATTCTTGTGTTAACAGTGCTCCAAAACATACTTGGCTCACATCAACTGTAATACTGCATTATTGTTTGGGGACAAAAGGTTTGGGAGCTCCACTTTGACTGAACATTGCCTTAATTTTTTTCAAATGCCCTCATACACTCCTCACCCAGGAACGCTTTGCACCTTTCTTGAACAAATTGCTAACGGGAAGCACTTTGGTAGCAAAGTCTGGAATATACCTGAAGTAGAAATCACATAAGCCTAGAAAGGATTTAACACTAGTCTTGTCAGTAGGAGGAGGGGCTTTCACAATGGCATCCACTAATCCTGTTCTAGGTTTAATTCCTTCCACTGAAATCACATGCCCTAAGTACTCAACTTCAGCACACCCAAACTTACACTTTTCTGTTTTCAGTGCTACCCCATGTTTTTGAAAAATGCTCAATGCCTTCTCAAGAATTTCCTCATGATTTTTTTCATTGTTAGAAAAGATCAGAACATAGTCCTGAAATACAGGTACAACCTCAACTTATTTTAGCAAATTATACATGACTCTTTGAAAAACTGAAGCTGTGGAGGCTAATCCTCACAGCGTACGCCGGTATTGAAAAGTTCCTATGTCAGAAATTAATGCAGTGTCATAACGTGAGTCAGGGTGAAGTTCGCCCTGATGATAAGCACTACCCAAATCGAGTTTATCAAACATTTTAGCACCCTTAATACATGCAAAAATATACTAATCATTGGTAGTCAATGGGAGTCTACGCACATCTCCTTGTTTAAGGACCTCAGATCAATGCATACTCTTAATTGTGCATCCGTTTTACAAGCTACAATCAAAGGCGAAAGCCATAATGAAGATGCCATGGGCTCAATAATTCTGTTGTCACATAATTTTTTAAGTTATTTTTCTAAGTCTTCCCTAACACTAAAAGGAACACTTCTGAATTTATGTTTTAATGGGAACAAACCCTTCTTTGATTTAAATAACATGTTTGAACCCACAAATTTTACATAACCGATCTATGAACACTGAAGGAAACTTGTCCTTTCATTTACAATTTACCAATTCACATTCTACTACTAGAACTTGTTCTACTGCTCCAGGTTTCAATATCATGCCAAATAGACCCTGGTGAAACCACCCCAAGATGTCAAACCCTTTGACAACAACATACATGTTGCCTCTGATCACTCTGCCTTTAAACTCCCTATCATCTTCAGTGTATCACAAAAGTTTGATTCTACGACCTTCATATGAGACCAGCAGGTGCCATCAAGAGTCTTTCACCCCATTTTTCATTAAATAACTGTTGTGTTATCATAGTGGTTCTACAACTAGAATCAAACAATAATTTGATAACATTGTCCCCTACTTTTATTTCCACAATAAGATCAACTCTTTATGATTCTTGTCTTGATTGGAATCCTCAACAGCAGACACAGTTTCAGATTCTGATTCATATTCAGACTCCACAGCACATATTGTTGGTTTCTTTTGAGCCTTTTTTAACACACTTTGGCAAAATGCCCAACCTTTTGCAATAATTGGATATTACATTGACTGCAGGACACTTCCTCCTCTTAACATGTGGAGCATTACCACACCAAAAGCACATATTAGTGCTTTTAAACCATGAGTTTGAACCACTGTTTGATTTACCTACATTTTGTACAGTTTTGCTAATTGCAGCCACTTCCACTTCCACAACTTCAGCTTCTTTAAAGAGACTTGTGAAATTTCAGTGCTTTTAGCTACTTTGATGGGCTTCTCATGAGTTGGATTACTCATGGCTAATAATTTTGCCTGATTTGTTTGTCTCTAAATTCGCAGACAAACTGATTTCTAATCAGTTGATGTGTACATTTTTAAATACACAAATGGATGCCAGTCTACGTAATACTGAAATATATGTCTCTACATTCTCTCCTTCATTTTGTTTTTCTCTTTAAAAAAATGTGTCTAAGGACTATAGGACTGGGTTGTTTTTCAAACCTATTTTTCAATTTTAAAACAACTGTTCTGTTTCATATTCATTAGCAACATTATCACCTTCTTGTTGTGGTAAATCAAATACGTGTGTGTAAACGGACCAGCCCTTAAACCCCAATGAATGAAGAAGAATACATTTTTTCCTTTCTATGCTAAATCTTACAGCTTCAATTGCACCTAAATACATCTCAAACACATCAAACCACACATCCCATTTGACAAGATGTTCACCTGGGGTATCTAAGAATGCAGGTGGTGGTGACACCTCTTGAATAGTAGACATGTTTGAAATATAAGAACTAACTTAAAATGCTAAAGCCTGACTGGCTATAAAATCCAAGCAAGATTTTACAGTTATATATACAACACAAGTGCAGTGGCATAAAGTCTTAATAATAATACCCAAATTGAGTGTCTTGTGAAGACCAAACAATTTTTTTGATAGTAATGTGAAGTGGGTTAAATTTTAACAAAAGAAACAAAAAAAATGAAAATCTGAATGGCGTGCGAATCACCGTGATCCGCTCTTTGATGGTGAAGAACATTTTTTTTTTTTACATATAATATAGTGTGCGAATTACAGTGATCCGCTAGAGTGACAGTAACCATAAATTTCCTTGTGTAGGTGTGTGAACCACCACGATCCGCACTGAAGGTCAGGAACAGTCAGATATCAAACAGGAAATGGGGCCCTCAGGTGAGAAGAAGGAAATGACTGCCGGTGCAGAGTACAACGCAATGACGTGTCAATGCGATGTACTTAGGTACAACTCATGTACTACAGGTACGGCTAGGCAAATTAAAAGAAAATATCTGCACTGCCAGCGCTGAATGGCATGACGTGGTAGATCAAAAGGTAAAAGGTAAAATCCTCGGTGCTCACCCACATCGTCTTCCACACTGACGACTTCCACAACTGAACTAGAGTGTTGAGAAGGAAGGGGAAGGTAAAACCTCCTTCACAGCTCCTCTGTGGACTACTGTTACTCTCCCAACTCCAGAACGAAGATTGACACACCTCCGCAAAAAGCTAAGTATTTAAAAAAAACACAAGGAAAGCCACTAAAAGAAAGCATAGCAATGGCAGCTGGGATGATCCACTCTACTGCAATGTACAACAAAAGTTATGCGAAGAGTCCGGCAAGCAAAAAATCACCCGAGATGTTACGCATAGGTTGGTACGTGTAGCCAGCTCATTGCCAATAATCCTGTAGTGAGCACTCAGATGGCAGGATGAAGAGAATATGTGTTTATTTCATGAAGCTACGTGGTTGTGGAGCTGCACAGCCAACGACCATCCAGAGTACTGCACATCATCACAGTACTACAAATACTTTTACTAGGGGCACTATGATTAAGTCATCATGTCTTTCAGTGACACCATGGTCTTTGGGGATGTATGAACATGTGCATATGAATGGGATATATGTGTACTGGTAATAGAGCCCGGGTCATATGTACTAGTGGCACGGGAATACCTTTCTCCATATGTGGCACTGTTACAGGTATAACACAAACATTCATCCATTTTTTAAATGGGGGTAATTTAAAGTGCAAAAATGTTCATAATGTGGAAATCTTTTCTGCACTTGAAATTTCTCCCATTTAAAAATTTACTGTTATTTTCAGTTACAAATATGCCACTGTGTTCTACTGGCAACCAGGAGCAAGATGCCTGCTGTTTGTAAACACTTTGGAAAAGAAATTGAGAAAATGAAAATTAAAATGAAAAATTAACTTAACTGTTAGTTAAATTTACATTTAAATTTACATTGATTTAAAAGCATTGAGAAACATCCTTTTGTGCGCACCCAATACTGAGCTGACAAGGACTTTTATTTAGAGTTAAATACCTTAGTGCTTAAATTCTTCACCACAGTGCCCTGGGTCATAAATCTAACTCCAGCACTGCTCAATATTAGGACCCACATCCTGAAGATAATAAATTAAAATAAACACAGCCTTCTCTTAACTTTAAAAGGAAAATGTGACCCTGTGATAATTTAAAAGTGAACTCCAGGCTGTGTGCTACTCTGAAGGAGTCTGGGAGCAACTGGTTGGAGACACCTGCTTTAGATTTTGCTGGTTGAGCAAATCTTCTGAGAAGGCATACTTTTAGGATTTGAAGAAGCACTCCACAAATCAGCCACAACCTGCCTGCATCTAGAGCATTTTGTCATGAGCCCTGGGTGCATCTTTGTTACATGTGCCGGGTGAAAGTTTAAGCAGTGCAGGGTTTTCAGTTGCATATATTTAAATTGAGATTTGCTGTTCACTACGTTTAGGTATTCCAGTTTGTGTCTTCAGTCTGTGTCTGAGATTTCTTCCCCTAACCTCTGCTCCCAATGTGTCTTTAGAGTGTTTATAGCCAGGTAACATGCAAGGGCTAGGGCTGTATTCATGCATAGCACTGCCTTGCAGCCACCCCCATGTGTTAGTAAGGTAGTTACTACCATCTGTGTATTCAGCTCCATTACCCCTTCCTCCCACAATTACCCCATTGCCTCTACCATTGCAGTCAATACATTCTTTATTTCAGCTGTAAGCCATAAAAGCAGCATGCATACAGTAAAATCATAACATGTTATCCTAAAAGAGAAAAAAAAATATATATATATATATATATATATATATATATATATATATAAATATATATATATATATTTACAGCTCATAAAATTAGTCAATTAGGTTAAAATCTTTCTTTGCAACTTTTAAAATTCATTATTTGGTTAGGGTACTTGGTTGCGGTATTCCCTCTAGCAATTCCGTCTTTTATTTTGTTTGTTTTGCTACATTAGTCCTTCTATCACAAGTGAGTGTTCAGAACTGTTGGCATGGCAACACAAGTTAGACTCCCAGTTTAAAGTTTAAAAGGCTGTTGGGATCGGTAGGTAATAGATGTTAAACCTAGTTCAGATCCCAAGCCTCTCAACTAAGTATCAAGGTGCAATAAATTACAGTCAACAGGAAGCAAAATCTCTTTCATTCTCAAAATCCAGGCCCATTGTAAATACCGGGTAACTGCAAACAATACCTTTACCCTTGTTTAGCTTTTTAGAATCCAAAGTATTTCCTGGTAGTTCTGTGTACTGAGAAGTGTAAATAGAGGACTAATCCACTTCCTCCTTCACTTCAGGTATATTGGACATAAGAGAACACAATGGTCACATAGCATATCTCTAGACAGCTGTGTCTACATTACTTGTCCCTGATTACAGCATGGCATCATTAGTTGTTGATGCAAAACAAATAATCCACCCAGGACTGCCGCTAGTGCAGTTCTGGCAAGGAGCAGGAAAGGGAGTCTCATGTTGGCAGATCTGCCTACCTTTGTCCCATTTTCCTGATGTCATTATCTTTTGCGGAGCTCATGAAAGTATCAAATCATAAGAGCAATGGCCTTGATAAACACCTGCGACATAAGTGTGATACCAGTTCCCTGATATCTATGTTTCGAGGTCAGAGAGTGAATGCATAAAGTAAACATGTAGTCTGAATTGACATACTTTTGTCATACTGGTTCATACCAGTTATGTCTTGTAATGTCATACTGGTTCATACTGGCTATGTCTGGAAGTAGGTGAAAAGTCTCCAGTGTAGGTTAGATGTCGGTGGTGAATCCTATAAAAAAAAACAGTATGACCACCAATTCAGAAACAGAGGTCTTTACCCGATGTTGTAACTAGAGGTCCTGCCAGTCTGCTGTACTGCTGCAGCATCCATTCCTGTTCTGAGAGCTGACATTGAGCCAATACTGAGAGAAGAGAAGCTGAGCAAAGCGTATGTGTATGTGTATTTTCCTTTCAAGGGAACATTATCTACCGGCCAAAGTCAGATAACCAAAGCTTCTAAGCTGTGAACAGATATGGAGTGCTCTGAATCCCAAGAAACACAAGAAACAAGTTTTTTACTCCATGTTCTCATCGGGTATCTCATAGCTTTAGACGTTAGGGTGTAAGGTTGACAGGGACATTCCAACGATGCTAGAAATGTTCATATTATTCTTGCTAGTGGCATGTGTTAGTGCAGTTCTAATTATATTCTCTTTGGTTATCACTCATGTACTAAGCAATAGGAAGAGACTGTTGAAATAAACAGGTTTAAATATATTGGGTCAGATTTACAAGGCCCCTGCCCCCCTCACCGCCACATTTGCAGCAAACTTTTTGCCGCAAATGTGAGGCTAACGGGCCACTACCATAGCGCCATATTTACAAGGTGATGCAAACTAGGTTTGCGCCACCTTGTAACCCCTTTGCGCCACCTCACAAATAATATATGCATGATGTACGCAAAGGGGGTGTTCCCTTGTTAGAGGGTTGCTAAAAAAGGCACAATGGAATCTACAAGATTCCATTGCGACATTTCTAGCGTCATTTTTAACGCCTGCTTAAAGCAGGCATTAAAATGAGGCTCCCAATGATTTCAATGGGTCTCTTAACACTATATTGGTATTAGCATCACTTTTTATTTTACGCTAATCCAGAATAGCGTTACAACAGCATAAAAAAATGACGCTATTGCCCCTAACATGCGCCATTTCGTGCCGTATTGTAAATATGGTGCTACCATGGTGGCATTAGGGGACGCAAGGGGACCGCAAAAAAAGTGCGCATCACTAGTGATGCGCTACTTTCGTGTAAATATAGTACTTTTTTTTCCTAATGCAGTACTTGTGTGTGATATTCTAAAGAACAAAATTTGGTTTCAATAACCACTGTGTTCCTGGACTCTTTTTGGGACTGTTAGTAACCCATAAAGCACAGACGCCACACTGACAAGTAACAAAAATGGGGTTGTGTGGATCAACAACAACCTGGAGTTTCACTCTCAAGTGTGGTGTGCTGAGACAAGTTCAGGCACCCCTGGGTGGGAAAACTAAAATATGTAGAAGTAAACAAAAGGCTCAGGGGCATATTTATGAGCCCCTACCGCCACCAGTGCATCACTTTATGTGACGCTCTGGTGGTGCTATGCCCTGCACCGTATTTACAAGGTGGCATTAAGCCACTTTTTATGACTTAACACTACCTTGTAAATATGGCCCTTTGACACGCAGCACTTAAAAACATATTAAAAAAAATGTTACAGCATTTTAACTCTTCAAATGAAATGCTGATTAATTATTCAATTATTTTAAATACGTTAATTTAATTAATAAATAATCTGTTTTAAACAATATTTTTTTTTTTAATCCTACAGCTACTAACATTTGTATTCGTATTTGATATGTAGTAATTAAAAACAAAATTATGGACGTATTTCCTAAATTTTAGCTGAAATGCAATAGGAAATTTGCGGTATATGTAATCACATGGCCATGTGGATTGGAATATGTTGAGAGTATTGCATGTGAACTAAAGAAATAAATACTTGAGCACATCTGAGTTGTTAACAATAAAAAACAGTTATTCCACAGCTAAACACATGGAATTATTCCACTCAAATGGCTGGAAATAAATGGCCTTTTCCAACATAGCTCAGGTGCAAAAACATCCACACAGAGGTGACAGAGAAAAAATCCTATGACAACTGGAATCCAAATTTATAATTGAACTCAGGATCTAATTGCCACTGGGGATGAAAACTGAAGAAGACATAACCTTTTGGGGTGTCTCACCAAAGGTTTCTTGAGCTTGGAGAGTGGGCTAAATTCTGAAGTATCTTGAGGTGTATCTAAGTAGTGTTCTGCTCTGTCTCTGGTTAGAAAACAGTGTTTGTTCAGTGAGCTGTGAGAGCTCTTCTCTTGCTCCAGAATGTTTCCAAAGTTGAACGTTTGCCAGTGTTGTCTCTGTTTTCTGATTAGAACCATATTTACCTATTAACATGAATCATTTTGCACTTCAAACCTATAATGCTGAGATGCATAGAACAATGGAACAGATTTGCAAGACCCTAGCGCCACTTAGTGCCGCCTTAGTATCATTTTTTTATGCAAAGGTGCAACATTCACAAATATATTTACAAAGTGGCCATATTTACAAAGTGGTGCAATGCATGCATTTCACCACTTTGTAACCCTTTGCACCACATTAGGCCTGCGCCAGGCATGATATATGCAAGGGGGTGTACCCCCACAGGGCAGGCATTAAAGAGAAGCTCCTGTGTTGGCCTATGGGCCTCTTTGTTCTTTGCTGCACAAGCGCCAACCTTTTTGGTGCTAGTGCAGCAAAGCGCCACAATATCATAAAAAATGTTGACGCTTTTGTGGTAACCACCCCCATAGTGCATTGTATTGTAAATACGGCACTGCCATGGTGTCATTCAGGGGGTGCAGGGGGATGCACGGAAAGTGGCACATTGAGCGCGAGAACTGTGGTTCATCGGGACTAATGCGCCACTTTCTTGTAAATATGCCCCTATATTTTCTTTGCATAGGCCAAACTGGGTTTTAACTCTATGTTCCCTCTTAGAGCCTCCTTAATATTCATTGCATGTTTATAGTTCTCATTAACACCACACATAGCAAAATGGGCACTCCTGTTTTGTGATGACATGCTGTTCTCGAAGAACTCCTGAGAAAACCTTAAGTTACTTTTCAAGGCTCTTCTTGTTTGTTCACTGTAGGCTACTCATTTACGAGACTAGTAATTGTTTATGTAACCAGATGTGTTCTGACACCTCTCATTATATTATGTAACAGAAAATTTAATAATATTCATTTTAGAAAGACAGTTCTAGAATTGTGGTATTATTTGACGTTTTGTAACTCCTATGTGATTTGACGATGTACTGTAACATTTGCTCACCTTATGTTGATTGTGCAATTTCCTTTGCTTTCTTTGGGAAATGTTATTACAGAAGGATGTGTTTTTTTTTGGGGGGGGCAGTCTCTTTCCCTGAGCTTCTAGGGATGCTGCACGTTTTTCAATTGATTTGCTATATATAATGAACACAGGCTATTTTTCTGAATTTGCTCTTACTTCATCTAGTTTAATGATTTCTGAGAATCAAGCTTATAACTGGAATAATATGCATTTTGAGTGTTTCTTTTTTTAAATTATTTTTTTATTTTAAGCAGCTTCTTTATTGGTGTTTAAACCTAGTTACAGCAGTCCTTGTCCACTCATTTAAACATTTAAACAATGTTATCAGTAGTGCTTACATTTGTCATTGGTAATGAGTCATAAAATATTACATTTATAGCTTGTGAGCCATTTGTAAACAAACCACAACAATAAAACCTGTATAACTTTCACCCTTTACCTAGATCATTCTTGCCTTTATTCTCTCGCTACTGTTGTCATACTTGTATTCGAGTTACTCTCACTCTGGTCCCTTCCCACGTTGGTCCAACCAAGACCTGTCTTATGTTTGGTACACAAGAATATTATCCATAATGTTCTACATATATCCTTCATTCTCTTCGGCAGACCATGTGTGCCGGATCACTGTCCCTACTAAGTATTGTTAGCTTACTTCTCCTGAGTCTAGGGGGCATTGCATCCGAGTTGGTCTACAGTGTCATCTGTAGGGTATCCCATTTATTAATGTGCACTCCCCTCCCCTGCTGTTTTTATATACGGACATTAACATTTATTTCTGCAGGGCAATATTTTATTAGTTCCCTAAGCTAGTGCATAGTAGGAGGAGCCTGCTTGCCTCCCATCTTATCACAGTGTTCCTTTTGCCTATGACCAATGCCAAATCTACGAATTTGGAGGTTTGTTTTGATCAGGGATCTCCAACCTTTTCTGTAACGAGAGCTACTTTTGATCGGTGAAAGTTATCATGAGCAACTGAAGGCTAAACAACTAGGACTTTGTTACCAGATGCCCAACGCCCAGCTTCACTGACCTTAAGCTTAATGTCCACAAAGCCAGACACTATGGTTTGAACAAAATACTGTAGTAAGTACTCAGATGGCAGAATGAAGAGAGTACACATTTATTTCTTCAAGCTACACGGATGTGGAGAAGCTCAGTCAATGACCATCCAGAGCATCCTCAGTCCACTCAATGACTGTCAAATAATTTTTAACATCAACATTCTAAGAATGCATTTTTCACTGTATTACATCACAGTACTGCAAATCAACACAGTACCACACATCTTCCCTTCTTCATGAAAAAAATAAAACATATACAAAATAACATCAACAAAGGTCAATACCATAAAAAATAAAATATAACAACAACATGTATAGGAAAAAATAGAGAGAGTTAATTCACCATATCACTTCGGAACGACTATATTTCTTAAACTTCGTCTTCTCTTGTTATTAACCAATTCACCCTCATCGTTATCTTTATTTTGTCTTTTCTCGCAAGAGTGTTCTGTCTCTAGAGCCCATTCTTTGGAACCACGTTTAACTTTTGCAACCTTAGCAAGAGTCCTCCAATGACCTCCTTGAACTTGAATAACATTCCCATGAATCTTTATCACTCTGACAGGTCTCCCAAATATTTTCATTCTTTTTTTCACATTTGTTGGCGACCTCATACAAACCATATTTCCAACTTGTAAGGAAGTTAACTTGACATCCTACTTGGTGTCATACCATTCCTTTTATTTTTTTTGAGTCTGAGTCATGTTTTCTCTTACTAACTGCATCAATCTTGTCACATCAGAATCATTTTTAAACCATCTTTCCATCTATGCTGGTCTGAAACTTGTGTTTGCCCTCCTTCCTCTTAATAACTCAAAAGGGGAAACTTTAATAGAAGAATGAGGTGTTGTTCTATCAAACCAGATCATACTGTTAACAGATTTTTCAACATCAGGGTGTGCATTTTTGGCCCACTTAATACATTCACCAACAACGCAGTTCATCCTCTCCGCTAAACCATTGGTTTGTGGATGATTAAGAGAGCGTTTTACCTATTTAATACAACAGGACTTTAAAAATCCCTCAAAATCATGGCTTACAAATTGAGCACCACTATCTGAAACAAGCGTCCTACGGAAACCTTCTCTCATAAACATTTCCTTGAGAAAGTCAATCACTACTCTAGTGGTAGGTTCCTTAAGCAGCCTAATCTCAGGGTACTTTGACACATAATCCATCAAAATGTACTTATTACCATTAGACAATACATCATAAGGTACCAAGATATCAATACCCAACTTTTCCCACTGTCTATCTGGGCACTCAATGGACATAAGAGGGAGCGTGACCATTTTCAAACTTTTATCAGCTGATGCACACACACAGCAATTGCCGATCTATTCCTCCACCTCCATATCCATTTTAAGCCACCAAAATATTTCTTGAATATGACGTTAGGTAAGGGACATACGCAAATGGCCCTCATGTGCTTTCCTGAAAATATCTACCATAACAGAATGTGGTGAAATAATCTTATCAGCACATAAGAGAATTCTATCTTCAATAGAGATCTCACTACTTACTTTAGAGTAAGTTTGCAACAACTGAGAAAACATTTTCTCACTGGGCCGCTCCTTTCTAACCATTTCATAAACCTGGTGTAAGATATCATCATTCAGCATGGCAATCATCCATTTATTCTCTGTACATGGTCTCATATTTGGTAGATCTAAAACTGATACTTTACAATCTTCACAATCTTCTTGCACAAGATCTGAAAATTCCATATTCTCATCTTCCTTCTTTTGTGGAAAACAAAACAAAAAATCAGCTCTCTCATTCTTTCCGCCGGATATATAGTCTATGTCAAATTGATACTGTAAGAGTTTTGAAACTAATCTCTGAATTCTGGGAGTACATCACTTATTCACTCCAGTACCCAGCATACAGACTAAAGGTTTGTGATCTATTAACAACTTGTAGCACCATCCCCAAACATAGGATCTGAACTTTTCAATGACCCATACACACACTAATAGTTCCTTTTCAAAAACTGAATATTGAAGTTCTGCTTCTTTACGCATCCTAGATGCAAATGCCATTGTATTTTTAACACCATCTAATTCTTGTGTTAACAGTGCTCCAAAACATACTTGGCTCACATCAACTGTAATACTGCATTATTGTTTGGGGACAAAAGGTTTGGGAGCTCCACTTTGACTGAACATTGCCTTAATTTTTTTCAAATGCCCTCATACACTCCTCACCCAGGAACGCTTTGCACCTTTCTTGAACAAATTGCTAACGGGAAGCACTTTGGTAGCAAAGTCTGGAATATATCTGAAGTAGAAATCACATAAGCCTAGAAAGGATTTAACACTAGTCTTGTCAGTAGGAGGAGGGGCTTTCACAATGGCATCCACTAATCCTGTTCTAGGTTTAATTCCTTCCACTGAAATCACATGCCCTAAGTACTCAACTTCAGCACACCCAAACTTACACTTTTCTGTTTTCAGTGCTACCCCATGTTTTTGAAAAATGCTCAATGCCTTCTCAAGAATTTCCTCATGATTTTTTTCATTGTTAGAAAAGATCAGAACATAGTCCTGAAATACAGGTACAACCTCAACTTATTTTAGCAAATTATACATGACTCTTTGAAAAACTGAAGCTGTGGAGGCTAATCCTCACAGCGTACGCCGGTATTGAAAAGTTCCTATGTCAGAAATTAATGCAGTGTCATAACGTGAGTCAGGGTGAAGTTCGCCCTGATGATAAGCACTACCCAAATCGAGTTTATCAAACATTTTAGCACCCTTAATACATGCAAAAATATACTAATCATTGGTAGTCAATGGGAGTCTACGCACATCTCCTTGTTTAAGGACCTCAGATCAATGCATACTCTTAATTGTGCATCCGTTTTACAAGCTACAATCAAAGGCGAAAGCCATAATGAAGATGCCATGGGCTCAATAATTCTGTTGTCACATAATTTTTTAAGTTATTTTTCTAAGTCTTCCCTAACACTAAAAGGAACACTTCTGAATTTATGTTTTAATGGGAACAAACCCTTCTTTGATTTAAATAACATGTTTGAACCCACAAATTTTACATAACCGATCTATGAACACTGAAGGAAACTTGTCCTTTCATTTACAATTTACCAATTCACATTCTACTACTAGAACTTGTTCTACTGCTCCAGGTTTCAATATCATGCCAAATAGACCCTGGTGAAACCACCCCAAGATGTCAAACCCTTTGACAACAACATACATGTTGCCTCTGATCACTCTGCCTTTAAACTCCCTATCATCTTCAGTGTATCACAAAAGTTTGATTCTACGACCTTCATATGAGACCAGCAGGTGCCATCAAGAGTCTTTCACCCCATTTTTCATTAAATAACTGTTGTGTTATCATAGTGGTTCTACAACTAGAATCAAACAATAATTTGATAACATTGTCCCCTACTTTTATTTCCACAATAAGATCAACTCTTTATGATTCTTGTCTTGATTGGAATCCTCAACAGCAGACACAGTTTCAGATTCTGATTCATATTCAGACTCCACAGCACATATTGTTGGTTTCTTTTGAGCCTTTTTTAACACACTTTGGCAAAATGCCCAACCTTTTGCAATAATTGGATATTACATTGACTGCAGGACACTTCCTCCTCTTAACATGTGGAGCATTACCACACCAAAAGCACATATTAGTGCTTTTAAACCATGAGTTTGAACCACTGTTTGATTTACCTACATTTTGTACAGTTTTGCTAATTGCAGCCACTTCCACTTCCACAACTTCAGCTTCTTTAAAGAGACTTGTGAAATTTCAGTGCTTTTAGCTACTTTGATGGGCTTCTCATGAGTTGGATTACTCATGGCTAATAATTTTGCCTGATTTGTTTGTCTCTAAATTCGCAGACAAACTGATTTCTAATCAGTTGATGTGTACATTTTTAAATACACAAATGGATGCCAGTCTACGTAATACTGAAATATATGTCTCTACATTCTCTCCTTCATTTTGTTTTTCTCTTTAAAAAAATGTGTCTAAGGACTATAGGACTGGGTTGTTTTTCAAACCTATTTTTCAATTTTAAAACAACTGTTCTGTTTCATATTCATTAGCAACATTATCACCTTCTTGTTGTGGTAAATCAAATACGTGTGTGTAAACGGACCAGCCCTTAAACCCCAATGAATGAAGAAGAATACATTTTTTCCTTTCTATGCTAAATCTTACAGCTTCAATTGCACCTAAATACATCTCAAACACATCAAACCACACATCCCATTTGACAAGATGTTCACCTGGGGTATCTAAGAATGCAGGTGGTGGTGACACCTCTTGAATAGTAGACATGTTTGAAATATAAGAACTAACTTAAAATGCTAAAGCCTGACTGGCTATAAAATCCAAGCAAGATTTTACAGTTATATATACAACACAAGTGCAGTGGCATAAAGTCTTAATAATAATACCCAAATTGAGTGTCTTGTGAAGACCAAACAATTTTTTTGATAGTAATGTGAAGTGGGTTAAATTTTAACAAAAGAAACAAAAAAATTGAAAATCTGAATGGCGTGCGAATCACCGTGATCCGCTCTTTGATGGTGAAGAAAAAAATTTTTTTTTACATATAATATAGTGTGCGAATTACAGTGATCCGCTAGAGTGACAGTAACCATAAATTTCCTTGTGTAGGTGTGTGAACCACCACGATCCGCACTGAAGGTCAGGAACAGTCAGATATCAAACAGGAAATGGGGCCCTCAGGTGAGAAGAAGGAAATGACTGCCGGTGCAGAGTACAACGCAATGACGTGTCAATGCGATGTACTTAGGTACAACTCATGTACTACAGGTACGGCTAGGCAAATTAAAAGAAAATATCTGCACTGCCAGCGCTGAATGGCATGACGTGGTAGATCAAAAGGTAAAAGGTAAAATCCTCGGTGCTCACCCACATCGTCTTCCACACTGACGACTTCCACAACTGAACTAGAGTGTTGAGAAGGAAGGGGAAGGTAAAACCTCCTTCACAGCTCCTCTGTGGACTACTGTTACTCTCCCAACTCCAGAACGAAGATTGACACACCTCCGCAAAAAGCTAAGTATTTAAAAAAAACACAAGGAAAGCCACTAAAAGAAAGCATAGCAATGGCAGCTGGGATGATCCACTCTACTGCAATGTACAACAAAAGTTATGCGAAGAGTCCGGCAAGCAAAAAATCACCCGAGATGTTACGCATAGGTTGGTACGTGTAGCCAGCTCATTGCCAATAATCCTGTAGTGAGCACTCAGATGGCAGGATGAAGAGAATATGTGTTTATTTCATGAAGCTACGTGGTTGTGGAGCTGCACAGCCAACGACCATCCAGAGTACTGCACATCATCACAGTACTACAAATACTTTTACTAGGGGCACTATGATTAAGTCATCATGTCTTTCAGTGACACCATGGTCTTTGGGGATGTATGAACATGTGCATATGAATGGGATATATGTGTACTGGTAATAGAGCCCGGGTCATATGTACTAGTGGCACGGGAATACCTTTCTCCATATGTGGCACTGTTACAGGTATAACACAAACATTCATCCATTTTTTAAATGGGGGTAATTTAAAGTGCAAAAATGTTCATAATGTGGAAATCTTTTCTGCACTTTAAATTTCTCCCATTTAAAAATTTACTGTTATTTTCAGTTACAAATATGCCACTGTGTTCTACTGGCAACCAGGAGCAAGATGCCTGCTGTTTGTAAACACTTTGGAAAAGAAATTGAGAAAATGAAAATTAAAATGAAAAATTAACTTAACTGTTAGTTAAATTTACATTTAAATTGACATTGATTTAAAAGCATTGAGAAACATCCTTTTGTGCGCACCCAATACTGAGCTGACAAGGACTTTTATTTAGAGTTAAATACCTTAGTGCTTAAATTCTTCACCACTGTGCCCTGGGTCCTAAATCTAACTCCAGCACTGCTCAATATTAGGACCCACATCCTGAAGATAATAAATTAAAATAAACACAGCCTTCTCTTAACTTTAAAAGGAAAATGTGACCCTGTGATAATTTAAAAGTGAACTCCAGGCTGTGTGCTACTCTGAAGGAGTCTGGGAGCAACTGGTTGGAGACACCTGCTTTAGATTTTGCTGGTTGAGCAAATCTTCTGAGAAGGCATACTTTTAGGATTTGAAGAAGCACTCCACAAATCAGCCACAACCTGCCTGCATCTAGAGCATTTTGTCATGAGCCCTGGGTGCATCTTTGTTACATGTGCCGGGTGAAAGTTTAAGCAGTGCAGGGTTTTCAGTTGCATATATTTAAATTGAGATTTGCTGTTCACTACGTTTAGGTATTCCAGTTTGTGTCTTCAGTCTGTGTCTGAGATTTCTTCCCCTAACCTCTGCTCCCAATGTGTCTTTAGAGTGTTTATAGCCAGGTAACATGCAAGGGCTAGGGCTGTATTCATGCATAGCACTGCCTTGCAGCCACCCCCATGTGTTAGTAAGGTAGTTACTACCATCTGTGTATTCAGCTCCATTACCCCTTCCTCCCACAATTACCCCATTGCCTCTACCATTGCAGTCAATACATTCTTTATTTCAGCTGTAAGCCATAAAAGCTGCATGCATACAGTAAAATCATAACATGTTATCCTAAAAGAGAAAAAAAAAAAAATATATATATATATATATATATATATATATAAATATATATATATATATATTTACAGCTCATAAAATTAGTCAATTAGGTTAAAATCTTTCTTTGCAACTTTTAAAATTCATTATTTGGTTAGGGTACTTGGTTGCGGTATTCCCTCTAGCAATTCCGTCTTTTATTTTGTTTGTTTTGCTACATTAGTCCTTCTATCACAAGTGAGTGTTCAGAACTGTTGGCATGGCAACACAAGTTAGACTCCCAGTTTAAAGTTTAAAAGGCTGTTGGGATCGGTAGGTAATAGATGTTAAACCTAGTTCAGATCCCAAGCCTCTCAACTAAGTATCAAGGTGCAATAAATTACAGTCAACAGGAAGCAAAATCTCTTTCATTCTCAAAATCCAGGCCCATTGTAAATACCGGGTAACTGCAAACAATACCTTTACCCTTGTTTAGCTTTTTAGAATCCAAAGTATTTCCTGGTAGTTCTGTGTACTGAGAAGTGTAAATAGAGGACTAATCCACTTCCTCCTTCACTTCAGGTATATTGGACATAAGAGAACACAATGTGCCATAGTCTCTTTTTCCATGGGGCAATATGGACAGAAACTGCTATCCCTGACATCGTTTTTCCATTTAGAAGCAACGGATTTCAGTGGCAATGTACCCAGGCTCAATTTTATAAACAGATGTTTGGCCTGGACTGGGTGAATACTGTCAAAATAATGCTTGTACTTAGGAGTGCAATTACGTTTAGAAATTGTTCAGTTCTACAGCCTGCTGTCTAGGCACACCAAATATGGGATAGTACAGCTTACCAATAAAGTCGCTTTATGCGGTATACTATGCCCATAGTTATTTTTTGAGGGAATCCCATACTTTATCCATTTTGATCCACTGGCAAAGGTTCTTAACATGCTTAAGCCAGGAAGTTAATATGGCTTTGTTTATCGTAAGTAGGTCTAGCAAGGAGATCCTATAGGAACTCAGATCCTTGAAAGCCCATAGTCGTACCCAGTATAATAGTGGCTTCAGGAAGTTACACAATGGATTTGGTTGAGGGCCAAGTCAAATCTGAGGGGTATGAGAGGGGTACTAGTGGGCATATTTAGCAGGGAAGAATGAGCTTATTTTAAACGAGGGTTAGTTTATATGAGTTATGGTGTCCCAAAAGCTCGGCACCATACGTTGCTGCTGTCACTGCTGCAGCCTTGTACATCGTGAGGATGGGAGAGAGGGGGCTTCCCATGGTGGATGTTAGAAATGGGGTCTTTGGTTGGCAGTCAGGTCACCCCCTGTCCAAGCAAGGACCCTTACTCTAGTCAGGGTAAGTCACACACAATCCAAATTATCCTGTGCCCACCCTCTGGTAGCTTGGCATTGAGCAGTCAGGCTTAACTTAGAAGGCAATGCGTAAAGTATTTGTGCAATAAATCATGCAATAACACAGTAGGACACCACAAAAATACACCACACAGTGTTTAAAAAAATATATAATATTTATCTGATAAGATGAAGGTCAAAACAATCAAGATGCAATAAGTATACATTGAAATATCACTGTAAAAATGGTATAAAGTGTCTTTAGTCTCTTAAAAGCAACAAATGTCTCTTATAAGCACAAAGTGCCTGGTTTGCATTCAAATTCTCTGCAAGGAACTGCAGAGGAGGAGATGTGTGGAAAACAGGGAGGGGTGCGTCGATTACTTGGGCAGCACAGGCAATGCGTCATTTATTTTTCACGCAGTAAAAGCTGTGCATCGATTTCCGCCACTTTGTCTAGGAGCCTCTTTGGGTTGTGGGGTTTTTGGACCACCCTCGGGACGATGCGTTGAACTCTAGAACTGGCAGAATGAAGTCTCAGGGGCTGCGTTGATCTGGTGGGTGTTGCGTGGAAATTTCTACAGCACAGCAGGCGCTGTGTCGATTTCTCTAAGGAAGTCGGGTTTGCGTGGTTCCGGCTTGGCTGTGCATCGATCCAGTGGGCCGTGCGTCAAATTTCCAGTCGCTACGCTGGCACTGCATCAATCGTCTCACTGCAAAGTCGGGCTGCGTCGTTCCGGTTCAGCGTGCAGTGAATTTTTCACTGCAATGCAGGCTGTGCGTCATTTCTGGAAGACTGTGCGTCGATTTTTGCTGCACAGGGAGTTCTTTTGGTCGTGAGACTTCAGGGTACAGGAGGCAAGCTTTATCCAAGCCCTTGGAAAGAACTTCTCGGCACATCCAGCAGTCAAGTGAGTCTTTTGACAGGAAACAAGCATCCTGGGACAGGTTTCAGGGTATCACCCTTCATCAGCCAGGCTAGCTTGAATCCAGTGGCGCAGCGAGCAAGGGACCGACGTCTGGGCGTACCCCTGCCACTTAGGGCGCACAAAGCAACATCACAAAGCAAAATAAAATGATGGACAGAGTGTTGAAACTTTTCAAACACTCACCCCCAGTCACAGATCTGGGTTTAATCCGTCGTTATTTTGCTCGCCACGTCACACCAGTTTGGACCCAGCCATATGCAAATCAGTCTTGACCCTGTTCCCCATGGGAACAGTCCGGCCCGAACTGCTTGGCCAGGTCATCCCTGGACAGGAAACAAGCATCCTGGGACCGCTTTCAGGGTATCACCCTTCATCAACCAGGCTAGCTTGAATCCAGTGGCGCAGCGAGCAAGGGACCCACGTCTGGGCATACCCCTGCCACTTAGGGCGCACAAAGCAACATCACAAAACGAAATAAAATGATGGACGGAGTGTTGAAACTTTTCAAACACTCACCCCCAGTCACAGATCTGGGTTTAATCCATCGTTATTTTGCTCACCACGTCACCCCATTTTGGACCCAGCCAAATGTGAATCAGTCTTGCCCATGGGAACAGTCCAGCCCAAACTGCTAGGCCAGGTCCTTCCTGGACAGGAAACAAGCATCTTGGGACCGGTTTCAGGGTATCACCCTTCATCAGCCAGGCTAGCTTGAATCCAGTGGCGCAGAGTACCTTTCTGGCTGAGAGTGTCATCTATGTCACAAACTGTCCTCTGTGCAGACCATAGTCCCTTACAAAGTCATCAAACATTAATAGTGTGCCCCATTGCACAAGTTCCCCATAGTATCAATTCCAGATTGGTGCCATTCAGCTTGTGTCATGGTGATATTATGTGTCTGTCTGCCACTGTTGCCAGGGGTGGGGTTGTTCATAGAGGTAGGTCCGGTGAGTACGTAGGGTTCCCTCGCTGTCTTTTCGAATATTGTCCCACCAGGCCTTAATCATTTTCAGTGCCCCAGGGTAGGTATGATGTGTCTTATGCTTAGTGTATAGCACTCTCAGGACCAGATTTAAGAAAAGGGGCTCTGCACCAAGTGCAGTGCCACTTTCCCTGTGCCTCTTAGCATCCCCCTATTGCCACTGGGTGTGCACCATATCTAAGATACAACTTACGGGCGGTAGTTAGGGAGCTAGTGTCAGAATTTTTTACGCTAGTTCAGAGCTTTTCAGGAATAGCATAAAAAATGTGTAAACAATGGTGTGCCTCCTTTAACACCTGCTATGAGCAGACTTTAAAGTGCTGAAACAAACAGCGCAAAGAAATCTATTAGATTTCTTTGGGCCATTTTTCAACTCCCCTTAATGGGGGAACACCCCATTGCATACATTATGCCTGGCACAGGCAAAATGTAGCGCAAAAGGTTACAAAGTGGAGCAATGCATGCATCGCACCACTTCGTAAATATTTACCTCTTTAGGCCACCTTAGCATAAAATGATGCTAATGTGGCACAAGGAGATGCTAGGGACTCTTAAATCTGCACCTCAATATGTTAGAATCTTTTAGAGTTCTCACTATGTCTTGTCTTTTGGGGCCACTGTCAACCGCTATGCAGCATGCAATCCAGACCAGTTGGGCTGCCACACAATTGATGTCTGGATTGGGGACTCACGTTGCTCCCTCTTCTGTGGGATTCATGATCTTCTCTATTGATAGCACTTCCTGCGTACTCTCCAAATTAGGCCTAAAAAATGGATTGCAATTACCTAAAAAAGTATGCCCAGGGCCAGGTGGAGGGCCATGAAAAAAGTACAGCAACTGAGAATTATCATTTTAAGTGTGGGCCCCCGCCCAAGGGGAAACAACAGGAAACATAACCAAAACAGCATGATCTGGTGGATATTGCCAACACATCTATGTAAATTGCCTCCCTTATGTCCCAGGTCAGTTTGATAAATTTGAATTTAAGCCCCTAGGTATTTAAAAGTGGGGGTCTCTCAGGTGAGGGAGTCTCCTAGATCTGTAGGGGGGGGGGGCGGTGTTGCCATTGACCTGAGGGAGAAATAGGCAGGATTTCACATTTTGAATGTTTCTGATATATTATTTTTGCCGTCTGCATTTCCCTTTAAATATGAATAAATATTTGGGAATTCTAAATTACTTATCTCAAACCTTTTTGAGTCAGTCCTTATTTATCGTTTATTATTTTAAATGCTAGGTTGATTGTCTGAGAGATAGGTCTAACATCAGTTAAGTGAACCCTACTCCTGTAATACCTTACACCTAACTAGATGGGCACCATTGCTCATGGCAATGTGAAAGATAAGAAGATTTTGGGTTTGGTCAGTCAGTTCAAGACTGATTAGAACCACCTTTTATCACTCTAATCTCCACAACAGCCGACACAAGACCAGGCCACACTCAGTAAAGTGAAGGATGTGTTATAGCCTGTAACAAGACCAGTAAAGCAAGTATTTACAGGAATGTTCTACTTAACACAGCTTTTAACTGTCATACTTGCAAAAAGCAACTTTTAGGGGTTGGAGTCAAGCCTAGAGGAAAATGGCTTCTCTCTAGGCTCTCTCTGATGGTCTGACTTCTGCGTCTTCTGGCTCAGCAGGTGGTCTCTTGAGCTTTACAGGTGGCTCCTGATCTTGCCTTTGGTCTGGAGACCGACCCGTGATTGACTACTCTCTCTTCCATTTCACTGTGCAGTCCACTGAGAAGCTGTGCCTCCTGCTCACCTGCTTCTCTCCTGCTCCCAAAGACCAGAGCGGGAGCCCTGTCTGGGGGGCACAGACAGGTGCTGGTGCTGCTGGAGGCAGACCATCCTGGAATGCCCACCTGTTTGGCATCGCTGTGGCATCCCTCACCTATTGGGGGACTGACTTTTGAACAGTTCTCCGACACCTCTGGCAACCCTTTTTTTAATGTGGGTGGCTTGAAATTTCCTCCAGGTTCTGGCCTATACTTGTCTCTGTGTCGGAGGCCTCCAGGTGCTTGTGCTGCTGGTGGGTGAGCTTGCCCCCCACATTAAGCCACTTGTTGGCCTCCTCAGACTCCTTGTCACTTGCCTTGTTGGTGCTCTAGCACATTCTTCAGTGACTTTGGCGGCCATTTTTTACTGGGAAAAGCCTCCCTGGTTATGAAACTTTATTCATAAGGGCTCCAGTCCCTTTCTTTCTGTTACTACATGGGGGGCTGTCTACAGACTTAGCAACACCAGCCTACTACTGCTGAGGTTGCACCTCCCTCTCAGTCAATGGTGTACCCCTTTATTTGTGCCTACACAGACTTAGAGCTAGCACGTTGAACTTTGCTGCAGCCCACCAGCTTCAAAGGGCCTCCATCACTGCTCCATCCCACTCACCTTCCCCGTCATACAGTCTGTCTATGCTTTAGTAGCTGTGACCTTGATATTTCTACCCCTTTCCTTCAATATTGAGGGGCCTACGACAGCTTCTCTTCTCAGAGGCAGTGACTGGCCACCACCTATAGGAGGAGCTTTCCTACCCTGTAACTATGGACCCGATGGCACTGGAGACAAATTTGATGGAACTTAAACCATAAAGTCTTCCATGGAGACCATGAGACAGAATAAGGCAAAGTTAGCTGTGGACTTTAAGAGTACTCATTCAAACTTGACCTCTTTTCATGCTCAACTAGCCTGCACTGATGCAAGGGTGTTGGATTTGGAGGCAAGGCGGGACAAATCTCCAGAGATGGGCTCTAGCCCCTGCAATGGAGGGTGACAAGCTTGAAGGACTACAGCTGGTGAGACAACCTCCAGATTTATGGGATACTGGAAAAAATGGAAGAGCCCAGCGCTAGGCAACTCATTGCTACCTGGCTGCCTACTGTTTTGAACACTACCTTTGTCCCACCTTTAGAATTTCATAGACAATCACTAAAAAACAAGCTGCAAACCCATCTTGGATAATCCCCATCCGCTTATAACCTGCTTTTTATTCCACGACTAATAGCGTAGAATTCTTCACCTGTGGACTGTTGAAGCAGATATGCTAATTATAAATTATAAATGAATGTTTATGTGTTTTGATTAACAAAGTTCAAAGAGAAATTAATTATAGAGAAAATAATGTGCACTTTTGAAAATGTGTCCATGGGCAGTGGTAGCCACTTGTACTAATTTATATTAAAATGATTAAAAATGTGTGAAATAATGGAAATATGCAATAATGAAAAAGTAATGTGCCATAATGAAATGTATAACCTATGTTTTGCATTATATTGTAGAAGCTAACTTAGCTGAAGTCGTGGCTTACTTGCCAGGCCTCAAACAGAAGCAGAATTAATAAACAAACAATGTAGCAGTTACTGCTGCATATGAACTGACCGTGAACTGTGTGATTAGCTAGGATTTTCTGCAATGTACCGACCGAAAGGAGATGATGAAGTCAATTTGATACAATTATGTGTAGAGTAGGCTAAATGTACTTTCCCAGGACTTCAACAATGAGGACACTGACTGGAGAGGAAAATGCAACATTTTCGATACCTGAAGAGCCGGATGATGAAGACATCGTACAGTGGACCAATCCATGAACTGAAAAAGACAAAATATTAGAACTCATAGATATGTAGAATAAAAAGTATTGGGTAATGTCACATATGGAGAACTAATTGACCAATTAGAAATTAGGGGGATGGACTGAAAAACTCTAATAAAGTCATGACAAGAGGCTAAAACTTCAGAATTTAGGCAGATGAGAGATGTGAGGGGAGAATTGATGACGTCAAGAGACGCAGTTCGAGATTCAGTCATTGGGCTCATGCTCTTGAGAGCCTGATGCGTTGCTGATCTATTGATGACCTGAAGACGAAGACTGACTTTGTTGCTGATCCATTTTGTGGATAGGTAGCTGTGACAATGTGACTGACTAACTTTGTGCCTTTCCTTCTAGGTACCAACTGTGCTGTTTTATAGTTTTTCTTCTAGCTAGATGTTTTCCAAATTCATGTTTTCTAAATAGTTTTCACATGAAGTCCCATATGCTGATGCTAATCTGGGTTAGGTAGGTTTCTTTTGGGTGACATTGACAGTAACAAATGATTGACGGACTGGTTGCTGAACTCTGCTATTAATGTTGATATATTCATCTTTGTTGGCTTATGCTGAAGCTTTTGAGCACATGTTTTCTCAAGTTCTGATTAGATCGTGTTATTGGTGGTCGCTAATAAACTAATTCTAAGCTGATTGAATGAAGTTTGATTTAACCAAATTCATTAGAATTGTAATTAATAGGGAAATAAAAATTGTTAAACGCTTTATCGAGTTGTGGTTATTCATAAAATGTTGATTATAATTGTCTATTGACTAATTATTCTCTTAGCGGTTACTGCTTGATTACATTGATTATTGACATCATTGGTCACTACGTGACTAGGATACTGCATGTGATCCAAAAGGTTAATCGGCCTATATGCGTCCCCTTGTAAGTTTACTTATAAAGAACCAGGAGCGTTAGCAGTATTGGTAGCGGCTTGTTGGTTAGTTTCCTTTGAGAACTAGTTATGTGGTGATTAGTGGTTATCGTGGTAATTTAAGTTAGGGTTAGTTGTTCATTTTTTTTAATGAGGTTTGAATTTTGTTTTTATGAAATGCAATTGTAGCAAAGATGATGTCCCCTTAAGCCCAGAAATTACTTTCCCAGATCCTGAATCCCAGTAGTAAAGATGGGTATGTTGTCGGCTTTCTTGTGACAGTATGAAAGTGGTAGGTTGCGCTTGCAAAGGCTTATGCAAATCGCAGGTGAATTGTGACGTATGATAGGTAAAGTAGGGAGTTTGTGTACTCCAGTTGAGGTTTAGTAGGAGTGTGCGTACTCCAGAGTATGAGAGTAGGGAAGTCGTCGAACTTCATTTGTGTGGCTCTTTGTGCTCAAAAATTGTCCACATGGTTGTTGGTGATGTACGGACCCTGCGTGGTCTAGGACTCCGGAGTATATTGACAAGTGTAGGGGATACTTGCTTATATGTTATAATCTGTCTGGTTTAGTAGGTTGATTGGGCGTGGTCAACAAGTTGGTGTGTGAGTTAAGCGAGTAAGCAAAATCTTCAACTGAGATTTGGCAAGTCTTATGTGCACTAGGACAGACGCATTGATCAGTTAAGAGTAAAATTTGCGGGTCGAATTTTGCTTGCGAATGTGGGAGACTAAGAAAGAGGAATAGCTGCACAAGCGAAAGTGCCATCAGTGAAAATCCGTAAGGTCTCTGAAGCGATTGTGTACCTTCCTGTAGTAAACCAGCAGGTTTGTTTTGGTTTTTGGTTTTGGTTAAGTGCTCGCAGTAATTTTGCATTAGTTTCATGTGAGTCGAAGTTTAGGAGGACAAGCCACAAGACTTTGTCAGCTGCAGTGTGTGAATGTGACGTCAGATTGATCCGCGCTGGGATAGGTGGGTTAGTAAGAAGAGTTGTGACTGGATGGAATCTTGAGAGTAAAAGTCATTTCCTTATTGAATTGAATACACAAAACATAGCGAAAATGAAATTTTTCAAAGCCTTCAGAAGTGCCATGAAAGGTGATTCTTACATTAAGGTAACAGTGGGGGAGCCTACCCCACCGGAAAATTCTCCGGCATATATTGTGATGGAGGAGTGAGGTATCGCGCCATGTCTTTGGTTAAAGCAGTGGTGCAAATTGACAGAGAAACAGGAGCTTTAGTGTTTCCAGAGCATGGAACGTTTAATTTGAGAATTTTGGATCAGTTGCGAATGACATTATATGAAACTAAGCCACTTCCGAGACCAGCATAGGTTGAGGCTTTAGCAGTTTGGGAGCTTGTAGCTAGACAACAGCAAGAGATGAAATTCCAGAGGAGAGTAAGGAAGGTAGAGATTCCTTAGCAGAGGCAAGATGTGATTGTGAACAGAAGAAGTAGAGAATGACAATGTTACAAGGTGTTAGAACGTTCCCTGCTATTGTAGAATGAGATGAGTCAGAAGAAACAGAAGAAAACGAGGATACTGACAAAAGTGACAAGAGTTCAGGGAATAAAAAGAAGAAGAAGACCTATGTAGATGAAGAAGATTCAGATGTTGAGGATCTTATTACACAGATATTGAGGGATCGACCTCCGCCATATGCAGCACATGAAGGGGGTCCAAGTACTGGTTCTATGCAAACTGCTCCAGCTCAAGTGATGGGAACAGTCGGACCAGTACAGACAGATAAGAGACAAGTACAGGGGGTAGTGCAGAGTACTCCTAATGCAGTGACTACTTCGGTGGTCCAAGCACAGATGCACCCACCATGGGTACAGAGAATTTATCCAGATGTACCAATTCTTGAGACAACTTCGAACTTAGTGGTGTCATCAGAGCACGTGCTCCTGAAGCCAATGCTAGTTCAGACTGAGCCAACTCCAATGTTGTTACCTCAGGCACAGCCACAGGGTTTGCCGAAGTTCACACCAATGATACCCCACACAGTCAGATGTGACACCAGCGATGAATCAGACTATGGGAGTGGCTCTTGCACAAAATGTGAATGTCAGAACAGCACTAAATGCAATATCATTGCCAATTACATTTGGCCCAGCGGTACTATTGTTTGCGCAAAATAAATGAAATGCAGGAAAACAGGGTGAGATGTCACAGAGCCTCGTGAGGAGGGGAGTGAGTGATCATGTGCAGGTAATTTCATCTATAGGTCAGACCTTTGATGGATCTAGACAGTTAATGGATCTTAGTCCACTTGTTGCACTTCCAGACGCGGTAAATGGCCAGAGTGCAAGTCAGAGCTTGAAGCTCTTGACACTGCAAACTGCAGGTACTGTGGTACAGCAGGCGCCATTGCCAAATGCAAGTAACATCTCATTACAGGGATTGACAGCACAGCAATTGAGCGAGTGGTTGGATAGTTTGAATACTCCTCGAAATACATCTAAGGGTGAAGAGCAGATAAATCGTGTAAGATTAGCTAAAGAAATAACTGAGCTAGTTGAAGGAACAATGGGAGTGAATAGGTTAGAATCTTACACAGAAGAAGAGCTGAGGTACTTGTGTCCAAGGATTACAAGGGAAGTGAGCAAGATGCATCAGAAATTGGCAGATCTGGCAGATAAACATGACATAGAGATTGAGAGAAGAAAGCATTTGAAAAGAAGTTACAGGTTAGATTTTGAGGCAAAATAATTTTGAGCACATGAGATCAGCAGGGATGAAGGCACACCTAAAAGAGTTATTGCAGAGTGCTCAGATTTGGGGAGCATTAGAGAAGTGGGAAGGCAGATGGGCAAAGAAGAAGGATGAACGGAAACGAGATTCACAAGAAGGGTCTGAAAGTGTTGAGAAAGACAAGGATCCAGTAAAGATTTTACAGATGAGGGAAATTCCAGAAGGGAAGTTTGTTCATGTTGCATGGTACAGGAGTGATATACTGTCATTCACAAATGATTACCCAAAACTGAGAGAGAAACCGGTTGAGTAGTACCAGCAGACAGATAGATTTGTGAAACTTTCTAAATGTCTGTGGGAAGACTTGAATACCTTGTTAGAAATAGTGGTTCCAGCTGACTTATGGGTTGAATGCAAAAAAGCAGTGGAAGGGCTAATGAGTAAACCAGAAAGGGATAGAATTACCGGTGCACCATCACCTGAAGTGATGAAACATTATTATAAGGTGATTGAGTTCCTCAAGATGAGAATTTCTCCTAAAAATATTGACTGGCAGAGAATAGCCAGGACAGTGGTGAAAGAGTCGATACATACCTATTATGAGAGATTGCTGAAAGCATTCAAGGAGTACAATGACAAGGAAACAATTGAACCAAAAGATTTGTTGCACTTTGTGTTTAGATTAGTCAAAGGATTGAGACTTGAAATATGGCAGATGATTAAGAGTCGTTTGATTTGCTGGCAAGCGAAGCCGATTGATGAGGTGTTGCAGTATGTGAAATACTGTAGTGATGAGATTGAGTTGAAGCACAAAAAGTTGAAAGAAAAAGCAATGGTGATGCAGATTAAGGCAGCTCAGACAGGAGTGCAAGGAGCTTTAGTACAACAGATTCTGCAGCAACAGGGAACTGTTATGTTCTAACCTCAGATGAGAGGTAGGGGTCGTGGAATCAATACGACTCGTGGTCCGGATTTGAGTACTGTGGTGGTTTAGAATGATGTGCAGGGGATGAAAAAGATGTTACCAGGTCATCTGCGGAAACGTGGGACACTGGAAACGGGAGTGTCAGTTGATGGTACAGGATGGTGTTGTTCAGCAAAGTGGTGATGTCAATACATTTCAAACTGTGAAAGTCCCTAGAATGAGAGGACTTAATCCGAATGTTCAGAATCAAGCGCAGAATTTCCAACCCATTCAGCAGGTGCAAGTGCCGCGTGCACAAGTGACACAGTTGCAACCAATGCAGCAGCAGGTTCCTATGATACCTAGACAGCAAATGCAGATACCTCAAGCGCCGATGGAACAGGAACAGATGATGCTTGCTCAGCAGGTCACAGGTCAGAGACAAGACAGAAGTAATAACACAGTGCACCAATTCCCATTACATAGTGAGAATGAAATAAATGATGAATGGTTGAGTATTAGTTCGAATGAAGAGCCATGTATGCTTGCAGCGTCCTTAGGTAGATCGGAGAGGACCATTTGTGAAGGGAAAGGTGATGGGTCACAGGGTTTCATTTCTAGTGGACACAGGAGCTACACGCCCTACAGTGAGAAGTGCAGAAGTTCTGAATTTACCTCTTTCAGGCAGAACAGTTCAAGTTGTGGGAGTAGCAAACAGACAATTGACAAATCAGATCACAGATACAGTGCAGGTTGAGATTGGCAACTTCCAGGGACTACATAAGTTTGTAGTTTGCGACTCAAGTCCAGTATGTCTACTGGGAAGGGATTTGTTGTGCAAAACTAAGGCCCTCATTACATTATTGGCGGTAAATGCCGCCTACCGCCGTGCTGACGGCCACCAACATACAGTGACCGCTGCGGTATACATTTACGGGTGTTATGAACCACACAGAGAAATCCGCCACTATACAGACACCCATACAAGTCTGCCAGAACAAAGGTCAGTGAGAAACTGGCGGTACCAAAACCCACACCGTTACGCCAACAGAAATACACCCACAGTATCAGGACCAACAAAACACTGTGGCGGTCATTCAATCGCAGTAAGCCATTGGCGGTACACACCACCACGCTCAAAATACACACACACTAAAAAAACGACACCACATTGGGCAATTCAAACTACACACACCTGATACACATACACACACCATACCCACACACTCAGACCACTATAAAACACCCACCCACATTACCCACAACCCTTTCAACGAAAAAAAAGATTGCTAACTGAGAGAGAGACAAGCCAGTAGCACCCACTCAATCTGAGCCACAGAACACCATCACCTATACACCATCCACGCACCTCACAGCACACACCCCAACACATCACCCCACACACCCTCACACATACCACACACACTACATCCATGGCACCCGAAAGACACTCCAGGTTTTCAAAGGAGAAGCTAAGGGTTATGGTGGAGGAAATCTTCCGGGCAGAGCAACAGCTATTCGGATCACAGGTACAGCAGACGTCCATTGCTGGGAAGATGGAGCTACGGCGGACAGTCGTGGACAGGGTCAACGCCGTGGGTACCCCAGAACAAGGGATGACATCAGGAAGAGGTGGAATGACCTACGGGGGAAGGTGCATTCTGTGGTTGCAAGACACCAGGTTGTTGTACAGAGGTCTGGCGGTGGACCCCCACCTCCTCCCCACAACAGACAACATGGATCCTGAGGGCCTCGCAGGAGTAGCAGGAGGACTGGACTCTGGTAAGTCAAATCTTTACTATTATATCCCCCACCCTACTTGCATGCCATCACAAACTCCTACCCCTCCCCTCACCCCCATCACTCCACCACCTCACATATACCCCACTATCACAACCCACCCGTCCCAAAACCAAGCCCTGCATGCCACACCAATACATGGACACCCATCACAGACCTGCATGGACACCCATCACTAAAGCATGCACATTAGAGAGAATCACCTAGCCCACAAAATCACCACTCACAAAAGCCAAAGCTGACAGGGCAATCACAACCATACAGGGAAACACACCCATGCACAAGATGGCACACGCAGATACAATAACACTCCAGTTACATCCCCACAGGACCCCCACTCAACTTCACCGGAGAGGAGGTGCCACCAACATCCAGCCCCCCTCCAGAAGAGGCCCACAGTGATGACAGCAGCTCTGCACGCCTGGATCAGGATGACCACTCTGCCCCATCAGGGACTTCTGGACAGTCGGTTACCTTGCCACAGTCCCAAACCACCACAGAGCCTCCCCTCACAGGAAACACCAGCACAGCACACACCCAGCGGGCCCATACCACTGTCCCCAGGACACGTCAATCAGCAGTGTGTCCACCACTACAGGGACGCCAAGCAACCCCACAAACACAGGACGATCAGGGACGTGGGGTCAGTGGCAGTGGACACACGGTTCAGGGGACAGAGGCACAGGACAACAAGGAAGCTGGGAGGACTGCTGTGCGACGGGGGAGGACAGGACTAGGGAACCCACTCTCCACGATGCACTTGCAGGGATCCTGGGAGCATACCACCATTCCCAGGAGACCTTGGGCCAGATACTGGCCAAGTTGCAGGAGACCCAGCGGCTACCTCAAACACACCCACACCATCCTGGTCACCATTGCAGGGGTGCTGGCTGACATGGCCAACACCATGAGGAAGGCAGTGGCACACCAACTGCCCCTGACACTAGCCACACCAAAGATCAGCCCTCCACCTCCACCGGCGCTAGTGGACAGAAGGACCCACCACAGGACCAACAGGCCACCAGCACCCCACCCCCTGCAGAAGGAGAACCACCCTGCAAATGGTCCCTGCGATCAAGGCAGAAGCGAGAGAACATTGCCAAGACCCCGTCAGGAAATAAGACTCTCCTGAATGTCACCTTTGTGTCCCACTATGTCACCCTGTCCACCTTGAACTGCCATTGCTCCCCTTCCTATGCCCCCTTGGACAATACACCTGTGATACAAAGAGACTGGACTCTATCTGGACATTCCTCCATCATCACCCCAGCCCATTGCACATCCCCTCCACCTCTTAGCACTTTAATAAACACCCTTGGAACAAATACAAGTATGGAATCTGTCAAGTGATTGAAATATGTATTAGTTTAACAAGCTGTAAATATTTCAATTCATATGTACAGTTATATATACACATTGGTATAACCTTTAGTGGGCAGCAGTAAACACACCACGAGCCAGAGTGGGCCACAGAGATCTGAAAATAGAGATGCCAAAGGGTACAGTTAGTGGCCATAGAAATAGGGAAATCGGGCTGCCATGTCCAATGTCTAACACAAAACTGCAATGTAAAGTGAAGTTACAGTGTCTTACCTGTGTGTCAATGGAAGTACTGTTGAATGAGAGAACTTCTGTTGTCCACATCTTCATCCTCTGCCTCCTCTTCGTCACTGTCCACAGGCTCCACCGCTGCCACAAGACCATCTCCAGGCACATCCTCCTGTAGAAAAGGAACCTGGCGTCTCAAGGCCAGGTTGAGCAACATGCAACAATGATCTGGCACACATTCTTCAGTGAGTGGTACAGGGATCCACCAGTCAGATGGAGGCACCTGAACCTGGACTTCAGGAGGCCAAAGGTTCTTTCAATTATCCTCCTTGTTCGCCCATGTGCCTCATTATAACGTTCCTCTGCCCTTGTCCTGTCATTCCTTACTGGGGTCAGTAGCCATGAGAGGTTGGGGTAACCAGAGTCACCTGCAAATATCGAGGGATACCTGTTAGTCACACACTCACCCTTAGGGACAATCCCATACACCAATATATACTGGGTGAGGACCTTGGGCTCACCTATTAGCCACACCCGGTGCCTCTGGAGTTGAGCCATCACATATGAGATGCTGCTATTCTCAAGATAAAGGCATCATGCACAGAGCCAGGACACTTGGCTTTCACATGGGAGATGTACTGGTACACCAAACGCACCATCCAGAGAGTGAAAGCTTTTTCTATTCCTGAACACTTGTTCATTTCTCCGGGGGGGGGGGGGCAAATGCTACATGTGTACCCTCAATGGCACCAATGATGTTGGAGATATGTCCCAGGGCATAAAAGTCAGCCTTCACTGTGGCCAAATCCTCTACCTGGGTGAATACGATGTAGCTGCGCATGTGTTTCAGCAGGGCAGACAACACTCTGGTCAACACGTTTGAGAACATTGAATGAGACATCCCTGATGCATTGGCCACTGTCGTTTGGAAGGAACCACTTGCCAGGAAATGGAGCACTGATAGGACCTGCACTAGAGGGGGGATACCTGTGGGCTGATAGATAGCTGAAATCAGGTCTGGTTCCAATTGGGCACACAGTTCTTAGATTGTAGCTCGATCAAGTCTGTAGGTAAGGATAATGAGCCTGCCCTCCATAGTCACCAGGTCCACCAGGGGTCTGTACATGGGGGGATGTCTCCATCTACTATTCATCCTCAGCGGTTGAACTCTAGAGTGGAAAATGGTGAGCAGAGGATCATATTCACACATATGTGAAAATAAAAATGCATTTCTTCCTTTACAGAAACCGTATGTGAATTCGAAAGTCAGTTGATGTACCAATGTCTGCTGTGACACAGTTAGGTGCCATGGCCTGTGCCCCCTTGAAATGGCAGCTGCCTGACCTTTGAGGAGAGACAAGTGGAAATTAGGTAATTCCGCTGGCGTTGTGCGCCGTTGCGGTCGGCGGTCAATGACCGCCGTGCAACTTCGCATTCGTTATCATTGGGCCCTATGGGTTCCAGGAGCCAATGGCAATGTATGCCGGCGGTGACGGTACGCACCGCCGCAGATGTGACTGTCATTTTCTATCTGTTCAATCACTTGCTACCTGACCTTCAACAGGAGAGGACCTATACTGCAAGTGCTGCTGTGACCTGTGTCTGGAAGCGACAATGGATCGAGTATCTGGGGAAAGGGCCCCCGCATTCACTTCGAAGGAGTTGGAGAGACTGGTGGATAGGGTCCTACTCCAGTATACTTTACTCTATGGTCCTTCAGACAAACAGGTGAGTACACTGTGAGCTTGATGCCTGGGCCATGAATGTATGAATTGCTGAGTGTGCATGCCTAATGTAGGGGGGGGGCTAAGGGGTCCTGGGCAGAGTGCTGCATGTATGGTGGTCAATGTATGTGCGTAAGGGGATGGGAGGGATGTTGCTGGACATGAGTGTAACAGTCCGGACGGTATGACTAATCCCTTTTTTCTATGCATATTTTCCTGCAGGTCATTGCCCATCAGAAAAAAGGGTATTTGGCGTGCCATCGCCAAGGAGGTGCGGACCCTGGGGGTCTTTGAAAGGGGGAGCACCCACTGCCGTAAACGGTGTGAGGACCTGCGCTGCTGGGCAAGGAAGATGACGGGGGCCCAGCTGGGGCTGGCATCCCAACCAGGAAGAGGTGCCCGTTGTACCCTGAGCCCCCTGATGTTCCGCACCCTGGCCGTGGCCTATCTGGAGTTGGATGGGCGCTTAAAGGCATCACAGCAGCCACAAGGGAGGGAGTACAGATTCAGATTCATTACTTTGCGCACGTTTAGGTTGTACTTGGGTGGGGGATGTGAGCTGTGGGTGCCCCCAGGCCAGGGCGAACTGGCAGGGTTAGGTCCCTTATTGGTTAGGCTCTGAAGCACTCCAACCCCAAGAGTGTTAGTGGGCATCTACTACTAGGCAGGGTCCTGTTGGTTTCAGGTGTGCAGCCAATGGCATTGGGCAATGTAACCCATGGGCTGGTGACTAGCATTGTAACTGGTAGTACATGGCCTAGTGCATAGGGCTGCTCCCCGTGTGTTGTGTACGCCAACGGTAGTGTTGTTGCTGGCATTGACCAAGTGTATCCTCTGTCTGCGACGGAGGGAGCTGCATCGCACATGGGCCTGGAGGCTGAATCCACTGACGGTAAGGGCACCAGTGGGATGGAGGGCGAGGGGAGCACCACGATGGAGACAGGAGGGGACACTACAGACAGCGACTCCTCCTCCGATGGAAGCTCCCTGGCGGTGGTGGACACCTCTGTGCCCACCCCGACAACAGGTACAGCTGCCACCACCGTACCAGCACCGTCCTCCCAGCAGCCCCTCAGCGTGTTACCCATGCTCGCTCACCCAGGAGGGTGGGCATCTCCTTCGCCTGAGGCACCTCAGGCCCTGCCCCAGTCAGCCCTCCTGCCCTGAGTGAGGAGGCTATTGACCTCCTGAGATCCCTCACTGTTGTCTCCAGCCTCCAGCCTCCCCCTCCAACTTCCTCTACCCGCACAAAATCCCCTCAACTCCAACCTATCCCAATCACACCTTCAGACCAGCATTCACCCAAACCAACACACAGAAGTGGCTCAAGCAAACACAAACACCACACATCATCCCACAGGCACTCACGCAAACACCATCCAGAAACAGACTCACCAACATCCACTGCCTCCACTGTGTCCCCCTCCTCCTCCTCGTCCACCTCCCTCCCAGTAGCGTCTCCACTCATACCTGCATGCACTACATCCTCATCCACTACCTCCACCACCAGCACGCCTATCACTACACGCCCCTCACTGGCATTCACCACCCCAACATCCATGCACACGTCCCCTGTGTCCTCGCCCACTGTGTCTGTGACCCCTCCTCCCATAGTACACAAACGCAAGCACAAACCCACCCAACAGCCATCCACCTCACAACAGCATCCAGCTCATGCACCTGTACCCAAACACAGCAGACTGACCCCTCCTACATCCACTCCCTCTTCCTCCACTCCCAAACCTTCACCCTCTTCCCTTCCCCAGTATCGCTAAGAAGCTTTTCCTCGTCACCCTTGACCTCTTCCCTACACCTCCCCCCCATCCTTCACCTTGGGCTAGGGTGGCCAGAACCCAGACCAGCACCTCACTCACCAAGTCCATGTCGGCTGTGGTTTCTGCAGCTCTGTGAGGCTCTAAGGAGGCATCCGTCAGCCCAGCCAGTGTGCCACCAACACCTGCCAAGGCCAAGAAGGTTCCACCACCAGGAATGGGCAAAAAGGGGAGAACATCCAGCAAGGAAAAGGAGGGACATCCAGCCAGCAAGGCCAAGGCAAAGACTCCAGCTGGCAGAAGCAAGGAGGCACCACCATCTGCCAAGGGCAGGAAGGGACACAGAACACCAGCCAGGGCACTTCAGCTGTCTGAGGCTGCAGGGGATGGGGTGGAGCCTCTCCCCTCCACTGCCAGCACCGCCACCTCAACGCGGCCAGCACCGCCACCTGTACCGTGGCCAGCAGCACCGCAAGCACCGCAGTAAGCAGCACTGCCACCAGCAGCATCAGCCCTAGTGGGCAGCCGTCCGAGGCTGCAGGGGAAGGGCTGGAGCCTCCCCCCTCCACTGACAGCACCAACACCTGCACCGACACTGCAACCACTGTACACCCATCCCCGCCGGCGGGTTGACTGTAGTCCTGCATCCATGGTGTGTCATGCATCCTGCCCACAGAAACTCGTGTGGATCTGACACCCAGGTAAGTGACTGTGAACTTGCACCCCCATGTGCTGCATCACTGGGCACAAACCCCCTCCAGAACCAGTGGAAGAAGGCATTCACTCACCCTATCCTTGGCAGGATGAAGCACACTGGGCATAAAGCCCCCTCCAGAACCAGAGAAAGAATGCATCCGCTCACCCTATCCTTGGCAGGATGAAACACACTGGGCATAAAGCCCCCTCCAGAACCAGTGGAAGAAGGCATCCACTCACCCTATCCTTGGCAGGATGAAGCACACTGGGCACAAAGGCCCCTCCAGAACCAGTGGAAGAAGGCATCCACTCACCCTATCCTTGGCAGGATGAAGCACACTGGGTACAAAGCCCCCTCCAGAACCAGTGGAAGATGGCATCCACTTGGGAGACTATGGCTTTGCACTCCCCAGGACCAAGCAGTGGGCAAACCACCCACTTGAGAGACTGTGGCTTTGCACTCCCCAGGACCAAACAGGGGGCAACCACCCACTTGAGAGACTGTGGCATCGCACTCCCCAGGACCAGGCAGTGGGCAAACCACCCACTTGAGAGACTGTGGCTTTGCACTCCCCAGGGCCAAGCAGTGGGCATGGATACCCCTCCAGGAGCAATGAGATTGTACCATTTCTGGTTGAGGTTCTCAACCTGATGCCCCTGCAGTGTTCTCTCCATATTGAGGCAGGAGTCAAGTGTGGGCTTGGCCTATGTGTTTTGGCCCAGTGGGCCACGCACATTTTGAGTGACATTGTCCCGTCTTTTGTAAATATTGTATATTTTGTAAATCCTATTTTTGAATTATAAATATATTTCTAAATATTTCTAATATATCACTCATTATAATCCATTCCTTTTGTCCTTGCGTTATTCCAAAGGGTTACAGGGTGTATATGTAATGTTGTTGCATGTGTTTGTGTGTATGGTATTGGGGGTGGGAGTGGGGGTGCTGCATGTTGCGTGTGTGTGTCACTCTTTTTTCCTACCCCCTCCCCTGTGTGCTAGGTGCAGTACTCACTGTGATCGTCGTCTTCAGTGTTGGTACTCCTGGTATATGAGCACATACACCAGCATGGGGAAGACATGCAGCTCGGGCTCCATGGCGTCCTGGTTCTTTCTTGAGTGTCGAGAGGTGAGTCATTTCCTTTCAGAACACTGTTTCTGCTGAGCTTTTGATGGCGTTGATACCGCCCCAGAAAAGGTAGCACTGACTGTTGGCAGTTACCACTGCGGTGTTTGTTGCTGCCGCCGTGGCGGTAGGAGTGTTAAAGTGGCTGTATGAGTTGGCTGTTTCCACCGTGGTCATGATTGGTGTTACAGCTGCTTTTCCACCTACTGCCAGGGTTGTAATGAAGGCCTAAATGTTCCATTAGTTGTTCGACTGCTGGAATAGAGGTTCAGACTAATAGTGATGATGAGGAAGAACAGGCATCTGAGTCTGCAAATAAAAATGTTAACGAAGAGTACCCGTGCATTGAGTTTTTCCCGATGTTTACTGTGAAAGAATTACATGCGGATTTACAGGGAACAGTACAGGAAAACGTGTGGGACCTGACAGTGGGTTTGATCAAAGGAGTGGAGCCAATTAAGATTATTCTGAAGCCGAATGTAGTGTTCCCGCAGCTTCCACAGTATAACATGGCACAAGATGTTCTGATGAAGGTGGTGCAAATAATTGGAGATTTTCTGAAACAAGTGGTTCTGAAAGAAGTGTTGAGCAGTCCATGTATTTCACTGATAATGGGCTTGAAGAAGCCGTGTGGGAAAGTATGCCTTGTGCAGGACTTGCGAAAAGTGAATTACATGGTGGCCAAGTGCTGTCCTGTAGTGCCAAATCCAGCAGTGATACTGTTTCAGATTCCATGCGATGCGGAGTGGTTCACAGTGTTTGATTTGTCACAAGCTTTCTTTTCTGTGCCTCTTCATGAGGATAGTCAGTTTCTTTTTAGTTTCAAATTCCTAGACAGAGTCTACAGCTGGTGCAGACTTCCACAAGGGTATACGGAGTCACCGTCTGTTCAACCAGATCCTGAAAAAGGATTTTGAGTCATTGGAACTACTGTACCAATCAACTCTAGTGCAGTACATTGATGATTTGCTGATTGCATCCAGAACAAGGGACAAGTGTAAATATGACTCGATTGCCCTATTGAATCATTTGGGAAAGTTTGGACAAGTGTCACCTTTGAAATTGCAGTACTGTCAGAAGTCAGTGAAATATTTAGGACACCAGATTAAGAAAGGGTCAAGGAAAATTTCCAGAGAGAGGATTACCATGATACTGCAGAGAAGTCCTCTGACTTCACAGAGAGATGTCAGAATGTTTCTAGGAATTGTAGGTTATTGTCGTCAGTGGGTTCCAAATTTTGCTGAGATTGCCAAACCATTGCAGCATCTGACACATAAGGAAGTTACTGACCCCATTACTTTAGATGAGGATCAGATAAAGGCATTCACTGAGTTGCGAGAGAGTTTGTGCAGAGCTCCAGTGTTGCAAATGCCTGATTACACAAAGCCATTCACACTATTTTGTCATGAACGCAATGCTTGTTCTTTGTCTGTTTTGACACAAGTCCATGGAGGTGCTTATCGCCCAGTAGCCTATTTTTCAGCTACCTTGGACCCAGTCGTAGCAGCTTTACCAGGTTGTCTGGGTGCAGTTGCCGCAGTTGGTCAAAGTCTTTATCAATGTGAGGTAGTAGTGATGGGATACCCTTTGACGGTAATGGTACCACACTCTGTTAAGATTTTACTGACGAGGACAAAAACAGTATTTGACTGGTACAAGACTGACAAGGTATGAGAAGAGCATATTAATTGCTCCAAATGTAACATTTAAAAGATGTACAGTGTTCAACCTGGCAACATTACTTCCAAGTGATACTGCTGAAATTGAAAAAGAGGAAGACATCGAGCATGATTGTCTTAAGGTAACTGAACTGTGGACAAAACCAAGGCCTGATATCAGAGATACCCGATTGGAAGAAAATGATCAAATTGTCTTTGTTGATGGCTCATGTCTCAGAGATGGTACAGGGACATTGAGGGCAGGATATGCTGTATGCACAATCACAGGTACATGAGAAGCTTCCTGGCTTCGAGGTGTATATTCTGCACAAGTGGCAGAATTGGTAGCTCTTACTAGAGCATGCCATGTTTCTGCGAGACTGAGAGTCACAATCTATACTGACAGCCAATATAGATTTGGAATTGTTCATGATTTTGGTCAATTGTGGTCACAAAGAGGTTTCCTGACTTCTAATGGTACACCAGTAAGAAATGGCGACAAGATAAAAGAGTTGTTGTATGCAATGCAGCTACCTGAAGAAATTGCCATGATAAAATGTAGTGCACATAAAAAGGCCCAAGATTGCATAGCACTGGGAAATGGATATGCGGATCAAGTCGCAAGGTTTTGCACATTGAACTGTATATCGTTCAAAGACAAGTGGGTATGGATGACAGAAGAAGACAACACATGTACAAGTTTTGCATTAAAAGTGATCGATACTCTGGAAGAGTTGAAGACATTACAAAGTAATGTTGAAAAGGAAGAGAAACGTCTCTGGGCTAAATTGAAATGTGTCCAACATCCTGATGAGATTTGGGTTTCTGAAGAGGGTCAGATGGTCCTGCCCAATAGCTTATTGTCACAAATGGGCCGCTATTATCATGGCCAGGCGCAAATTGGAAGGGATGCCATGATTAGATTGTTTAAGATTGACTGGTTTAACCCTACGTTCAGACAGGCAGCAGAGGCAGTATGCCATCGCTGTATAGTTTGTCAGCAACTAAACGTGGGAAAAGGGACAGTGGTGAATTTGAGCCACATTGGAAGAGCAGGAGGTCCATTCAGCAGAATGCAACTGGATTTCAGTGAAATGCCTGCGTGTCGAGGTTTGAAGTACGTGTTGGTGATTGTGTGTGTTTTTAGTTACTGGATTGAAGCATACCCTCCAAGGAGGAATGACAGTCTCACAGTAGCAAAGCTGTTGCTTAGAGAGTTGATACCACGTTTCGGGTTTCCAATCTCTTTAGAATCAGATAGGGGAACGCACTTCAATAACAAGGTGATTAAACTCTTATGTGCAGCACTGAACATTGAGCAAAAGTTGCATTGTAGCTATCGCCCTGAAGCCTCAGGACTGGTGGAACAGATGAATGGTACCTTGAAATCAAGAATTGCAAAGATGTGTGCAGCTGCAAATCTGAAATAGCCAGATGCATTGCCTTTGGTGTTGATGTCGATGAGAAACACACCTGACAGGAAGACAGGGCTGTTGCCCCATGAGATCCTCATGGGCAGAGCAATGAGATTACCAACAGTTCCAGCTAATGCACTTGTAAACATTACAGATGATATGCTGTTGCACTACTTAAAGGGTCTGGCTGATGTGGTTCGCTCTTTTTCTCAGCAGGTGCAGGCCACCACCCCGCCACCCATCCATGATCCAGGGCACAACCTGAGAGCCGGTGACTGGGTCATTGTCAGAAAGCATGCTGGCAAGACTTGTTTGGATCCGCATTGGAGGGGCCCTTACCAGGTGGTGTTAACAACTGTGACAGCTGTGAAGTGTGCAGGGCTCCCGAACTGGATACACGCGAGCCATGCAAAGAGAGTGGTATGGCCACCAGGTCATGAAGAAGTGTTGTTGAAAGTACCAACAACAACAAAACAGGTTAGAACACCTGAGTCAGAAAAAGAACCAGCAGAGCCTGAAGTTGAACAAGAGCTGATCATGGTTCCATTACCCCTGTAAGAGGCGAAAGTGAAGAATTACAGGAGGGTGTACAAGAACCAATCTCGACAGATACAGCAGGAGAGCCTAGCTCAGCAGAGGTTCTCTCAGAAGCAGACAGTGCTGAAACGCAGACAGAGCAAGTGCCAGACCAAGAGGGGGAAAGAGCTGAGACGGATCAAAGTCAAAGTGATCTGACTCCTCCGGAACCCGTTGCAGGTCCATCAAGAGAAAACACCATAGAGAAAGAAAAGAAGAAGAGTCCAATCCTGAGAAGAATATTGACAGAAGGAACTAGACAAGGAGATAATTGGCCTGAATCGCAGATTGGGAGGGAAAAGGAATTGGTCATAAATGAAACAATAGAGGAAGTAGTGGACTCTATGAGAAAGGAAGATTTAAGTGAAGGTGAACTAAGTGGTGATCGAAGGTTGAAAAGAAAGAGAATAGCAAGTCGACGCTACACAGGTCCTGAATGGGCAGATGCAACTACCAATGAATGGCAACACGAGTTCATGTCTTTTTGTTTTGACAGAGAAGTCCCGAGTCAGTATTTTGATGTAACCTGAAGGTGATCAGGAAGCTGACTTGTTGAGCTAATCTGGAAAAACTTAAGAAAGAGAATGTTTTTGAAAATAAAACCGAAAAGAGACATTGATAACCTGTTATGACAATTGAAAACCGGATGTGACAAGCTGCTAATCAATTCTGACAAAGGAGAAGGTTTCCTGAATGTGAAACTGAACTGTGAGAAAATAATTTTTCCTCATTTTTTATTTTTACTGCACTTTATCTAAGATTTACTTCTGCTTTCTGATTCTTTACAGATCCTGGCTGAGCTAAATAATCAAGATGGAACTGCTAGGCGCTGTAGATACATGAGTGTTGGATTGGCAATTATGTGTGGAGTAATGTTTATGGTGATGATTGTGGGAATGACTGTTGATGATATGAAAAGAGCTACTATTACTTCTACTCCTGAAACTACTACACTAACAGCTTTATAGAGGTTTAAGCTAGATGAGAAATACTTGCATTACTATACTAATGCTCAAGGAGAGCTTTCTTCTAATGTTTTCTATCGCTTGTTGAGTGAGTATGTTGAAACGATGGATGCAAAGAAATGTCTTTTGTGTACGCAAATTCCTTTGTCAGTAGAAGAAGGGGTTATGTACCATAGTCTTCCACTAACATATGGAATAAGCTGTAGTTTGCTACTAACAAGATTCTATAACCAAGAGAATATACAGTATTTCTATTCAAACTATGATGTTGTGTTTTCATTTGTTCCTATTATTAGATATCTGAGTAAAATAGCTAGAGAGCATGATATACTGCTAGTTAGAAGATTCATTGAGCCAACACTAACATTTGGAACCGTATACGTGCATAAAAACAACCTTACATGCTTGCTTACACCTTTAGAAAAGAGCTTTATAGGGCATACTGATGATAGGATGATATGATGATTATGCTATTAAAACGCAAGGGAAATTAACTTTAGATGCATTACATGTAGGGAAGCTTTGAATATATAGGCCAAAGTCACGCATTGACACTTTATTTGTGGAAACAAGTGAAAGTAGGCATGTGTTTTTGTTTCAGAGGAAGTGGACTTCTATGCTGAACGGCCAGGTCCCTGCAATTCCTGGGATCTATTATATTTGTGGACTTAATGCTTATTACTGACTTCCAAGAGGATGGTATGGGACATGTTATTTGGGGATAGTTTTCCCTAAAATTTACCAGATAGATGACTTAAAGAAGTTTCCGAAATTGACTGAATTAAATCATAAGCGACAGAGAAGGGAAACCTCTTCTGCAATTGTGGGAGATATCTTTGGTGTAGTGATTCCTTCAGTGGGAGTCATTCTGAATTTGATCAAGATATGAAAGTTGTCTACTATTGTGGATAACATGCTGACAAACTTTACAGGGGCAATACTGCTGATAGATACTGAATTAACCGTGGATAGAGCTATGACGCTTCAAAATAGGCTTGCTTTATACATTCTTTTAGCGAAAGACGGCGGAGTCTGTAGGATGATTAATGGTAGGTATTGTTGTTCGTATATTCCGACCAACGATAGGGAGATAAGAGACTTAGGCCCTCATTCTGACCCTGGCGGTCGGTGATAAAGCGGCGGCCAAGCCGCCAACAGGCCGGCGGTCTAAAATATGCAATTCTGACCCTGGCGGGAACCGCCAACACAGCCCGCCAACTTAACACTCCGACCGCCACAGCGGTACAAACAAACAGCGCGGCGGTTCCCGCCAACAGCCCGGCGGCAGACAAAGTACCGCCCACCCTATTACGACCCACCAATCTGCCACCTTTTCCGGGGCGGGAGCACCGCCGATAAGAACACGGCGGAAACAGACTACGAACGGGAAAACGCTCACCTCTACGCACTCCACGCGAGATTCCGGCAGTATGGAGCCAGAGTTGCAGGTCATCCCCGCACTCCTATTCCTGCTCATATACCAGGAGCACGCCCGGCGGCGCGGAAGACATTGGTGAGTACGGCACCTACGACACAGGGGAGGGAAAAGATTACCGGCACACACCCACCCACCCACACCCACTACAACACACACATCAATGCATTCCCACAGATCACTGTCACAACCCACAAACCACCCCCCTCCGAAATAATGCAAAGACCAAAAGAAGAGATCATAAACGAGCAGATATATTGAAATATGTACACCAGTAATCCCAATAAATAAATAAACTATGTACAAAATATATACAGCTACTAAATGTAGTCCAACCACTGTCCGTGGATCACAGGGGTCCTGTGCAAAGGGGCAAGGCCCAGTCCCACGACAAGAACTCCACGGAGAGAACACTGCAGGGGCATCAGAAAGAAAATAGGACAGGCACCTCAGGGGGAAGGGAAGGGGGGGCACCTCAGCCACTTGAGTACACGACGCCAGATCCACGAGGGGACTCCATGACCACTGGCCCATCCTGGGGAGAGCAAAGCCACAGTCCAAACAGTCCATACAGTGGGTGGCCTGCCCACTGGGCCATCCTGGGGAGAGCAAAGCCACAGTCCAAACAGTCCATACAGTGGGTGGCCTGCCCACTGGGCCATCCTGGGGAGAGCAAAGCCACAGTCCATACAGTGGGTGGCCTGCCCACTGGGCCATCCTGGGGAGAGCAAAGCCACAGTCCATACAGTCGATACAGTGGGTGGCCTGCCCACTGGGCCATCCTGGGGAGAGCAAAGCCACAGTCCATACAGTCCATACAGTGGGTGGCCTGCCCACTGGGCCATCCTGGGGAGAGCAAAGCCACAGTCCATACAGTCCATACAGTGGGTGGCCTGCCCACTGGGCCATCCTGGGGAGAGCAAAGCCACAGTCCATACAGTCCATACAGTGGGTGGCCTGCCCACTGGGCCATCCTGGGGAGAGCAAAGCCACAGTCCAAACAGTCCATACAGTGGGTGGGCTGCCCACTGGGCCATCCTGGGGAGAGCAAAGCCACAGTCCATACAGTCCATAACAGACCCCACTGCCACTGGAGGAGGCAAGTTGGCCAGAGGACATCCTGCAGCCCTGCCCGAGATAGATCCTGCCCTGCCACGTCTGCCAAAGGGCCAGCGGTTCTTGCCCTGAAGGGCCCAGTTCAGCGGTTCTTGAGACGGCGGGGCCCAGTTCAGCGGTTCTTGAGACGGCGGGGCCCAGTTCAGCGCTCCTTGCCTTGAAGGGCCCAGTTCAGCGGTTCTTCAGACGGCGGGGCCCAGCGGAGCGGTGCTTGAGACGGCGGGGCCCAGTTCAGCGGTCCTTGCCTTGAAGGGCCCAGTTCAGCGGTTCTTGCCCTGAAGGGCCCAGTTCAGCGGTTCTTGAGACGGCGGGGCCCAGTTCAGCGGTTCTTGCCCTGAAGGGCCCAGTTCAGCGGTTCTTGAGACGGCGGGGCCCAGCGGAGCGGTGCTTGAGACGGCGGGGCCCAGTTCAGCGGTCCTTGCCTTGAAGGGCCCAGTTCAGCGGTTCTTGCCCTGAAGGGCCCAGTTCAGCGGTTCTTGAGACGGCGGGGCCCAGTTCAGCGGTTCTTGCCCTGAAGGGCCCAGTTCAGCGGTTCTTGAGACGGCGGGGCCCAGCGGAGTGGTGCTTGAGACGGCGGGGCCCAGTTCAGCGGTCCTTGCCTTGAAGGGCCCAGTTCAGCGGTTCTTGCCCTGAAAGGCCCAGTTCAGCGGTTCTTGAGACGGCGGGGCCCAGTTCAGCGGTTCTTGAGACGGCGGCCGGTCTATGGCCAACTGCTAATTGCCTGGTGGTGCCCTCCTGGGCAGCGGGGATGGTGCTCCTTCACTGCCCACCTGGGCTGTGGGTGGTGGGGCCCTCCTGGCCAGCTGGGCTGGGTCCTCCCTGGGCAGCGGCTATGGGGGTGGTGGGCTCTCCCGGGGCAGCTGTGCCGGTTCCTCCCGGGGCAGCGGCTATGGGGGTTGTGGGCTCCTCCTGGGCAGCAGGCCTGCTGCCTGACCTCTCCGACTTGCTGCCCTTGCCCTCCTTAGTCGTGGGCCTGTGGCCCTTTCCTCCCTTTGGAGCTGTGGCTGGTGACTGTCTCTGGGTGGTGTCCGGGGGGGATGTAGAAGGCGGGCTCCTGCGGCGACCCTTCCGCCTTCTGCTCCTCTTCCCAGGGGGTGGGCTGGCTGTCCCCTTGCTGCTGGGCGAAGACCCAGACATGCGGGCTGGCGGGCTCCAATACCCCTGCACCCTTGTCAAGGGGGCTGCAGGGCTGGTGGTGGCTGAGGTGCTCTTCTTACCCCGACGAGAAGGAGGGGGGGGCTCAGGGTCAGGAAAGAAGTTAGTAGTGGCGAGGAAGAGCTTCTTGGGACAATGGAGAGTGGTAGGTACAGTGGGAATGGGAGTGGAGGGAGAGGATGTGGTTGTAGGTGAGTCACGTTTGCTGTCTTTGGGTGCAGGTGCAGGAGGGATAGGCTGTCGTGAGGTGGATGGCTGTTGGGTGGGTGGGTGGCTGCGTTTGTGTGGTGTGGAAGAGGGGGTGACAGACACAGTGGGAGAGGACACAGGGGACGTGTAAATGGCAGTGGGGGTGGTGACTGCACGTGTGCGGACTGGAGTGGAGGGTGTGCTGGTGATGGAAACATTGGCTGATGGTGAGGTGAATGGAGGTGTGAGTGTAGACGTCACAGGGAGGGAGGAGGGAGACGAGGAGGTGGGGGTCACAGAGGTGGTAGTGACTGTTGGCATGTCTGCATCGGAATGTTGCGTGTGTGAATGTCTGCGTGATCTGTGGTGCTTATGTTTGGATGAGCTTCTCTTGGGTGTTGAGGTGTGTGCAGGCTGGTCTGATGGTGTGGGTGGGACAGGCAGAGGAACAGGAGACTGGGAGGAGGGAGTTAGTAGAGGCAGGCAGGAGACAGGGACAATGGCTGCCGTCAGTGCTGAGGCCAGAGCCTGGAACGATCGCTGATGGGCAGCCTGACCCGAATGAATGCCCTCCAGGTACGCATTGCTGCGATGAACCTCCCTCTCCACCCCCTGGATGGCATTCAAAAGGGTAGTCTGCCCAACAATGAGCGTTCGGAGGAGTTCAATGACCTCCTCACTGAGGGCAGCGGGGGTAACAGGGGCAGGGCCTGAGGTGCCTGGGGCGAAGGAGATGCCCGGCTTCCTGGCAGAGCGGGCACGGGGCGAACGCTGAGGGGCTGCTGGGAGGGCGGAGATGGTGCGCTGGGTGGCGGCTGTACCTGTAATGGCGGGGGGCACGGATGGTGCCACCCCCGCAAGGGAGCCCCCTTCCGAGGACGTGTCCGTGTCGCTGCAGGGTCCAGTCGTCCCCGTCGTGGAGCTCCCCTCGCCCTCCGTCTCACTGGTCCAGTCTGACTCTGTGGCATGGCTCTCCTGGGCCATGTGAGATGCAGCTCCCTCCTGCCCCGATGCCACTTCTCCTCCGCCTGATGATGCTGATGCACACAAGCACAGAAAGACAAACAAAAAGGGGGGGGGAGAGAGAAATAAAGGGATATTGAGTACATGGATCTCCGGTACAGTTAGCGGACATGACAGACACAGATGCCCCCTGCACTAAGTTGCGCACTTGGGGTACGCTACGCATTCCGTGGAACATGCCCTACACGCCTAGAGTTGACAACTGCACCCATGGATGACACGGCCCAGGGATGGCTGTACTGACAAACTACTGAGGGTGGTGGCTGGGGACACAGGGGCTTACGGGGGTGCCCAGCCTACAGATATCGCCCTGGCCTAGGGGGACCCCCAGCCCTCCTCCCCCACCCAGACACCTCCACTGCGCGACAACAGAGTAGATAATGCTTGTACTCACCCCCTTGTGTCTGCTGTGCTGCCCTCACGCGCCCATCCAATTCAGGGTAGGCCACCGCCAGGATCCGGAACATCAGGGGGCTCAGTTGACGGCAGGCACCCCGCCTACGTTGGGAGGCCATCCCCAGCAGAGACTCGGCGGTTCTCTTGGTCCCGCGGCGGATGTCCTCCCACCTCTTGCGGCAGTGGGTGCCCCGTCGATGGTGGACCCCCAGGGCCCGGACTTCCTTGGCGATGGCACGCCAAATCCCGATCTTCTCATGGGCGCGGACCTATGTGACACGTACAGGGAGGGAGAAATACCACGTTCAAGTTTCTCAGCATTTTCCTTTCCAGTGGCCCAACGCCCCCCATCCCCGCCAGGCCCCCCGCCAGGCCCCCCGCCATGCCCAACATGCCCCCCATCCCCGCCAGGCCCCCTGCCATGCCCCCCGCCATGCCCAACATGCCCCCCATCCCCGCCAGGCCCCCCGCAAGGCCCAACATGCCCCCCATCCCCGCCAGGCCCCCCGCCATGCCCCCCGCCATGCCCAACATGCCCCCCATCCCCGCCAGGCCCCCCGCCATGCCCCCCGCCATGCCCAACATGCCCCCCATCCCCGCCAGGCCCCCCGCCAGGCCCAACATGCCCCCCATCCCCGCCAGGCCCCCCGCCATGCCCAACATGCCCCCCATCCCCGCCATGCCCCCCGCCATGCCCAACATGCCCCCCATCCCCGCCAGGCCCCCCGCCAGGCCCAACATGCCCCCCATCCCCGCCAGGCCCCCCGCCATGCCCCCGCCATGCCCAACATGCCCCCCATCCCCGCCAGGCCCCCCGCCAGGCCCAACATGCCCCCCATCCCCGCCAGGCCCCCCGCCATGCCCCCCGCCATGCCCAACATGCCCCCCATCCCCGCCAGGCCCCCCGCCAGGCCCCCCCGCCATGCCCAACATGCCCCCCATCCCCGCCAGGCCCCCCGCCAGCCCCAACATGCCCCCCATCCCCGCCAGGCCCCCAAGCCAGCCAGTGGCCCCAAATCCATATTGAATTAAACTCACTTGTTGGTCTGGAGGACCGTAGAGTAGCGCATACTGGGGGAGGACCCCATCCACAAGTTTCTCCAACTCCTCTCCAGTGAAGGCAGGGGCCCTTTCCCCAGTCGCAGCAGCCATTGTCCCTTCCAGACCGAGGTCACAGCAACACTTGCAGTATAGGTCCTCTCCTGTGAAAGTTCAAGTCGCAAGTGGATAAGTAGATAGAAAATGGCGGTCACGTCCGCGGCGGTGCGTACCGCGGCGGTGCGTACCGCCACCGCCGGCGCCCTTCGCCATTGGCTCCTGAAACCCATAGGCTTCAATGTTAACCAATGCGGCTTCGCGCCGCGGTCTTCGCCCGCCGCCCGCCGCGGTGTGCCACGCCAGCGCATTGACCTCACATCCCATTGTCACACTTCACAGGTCAGGCAGCCGCCATTTCCAGGGCCCACATGGCTCAATTTCAACTGCGTCACACAGGCCTAGGCCTTGCATAGCCACTCAGACACGCCATTCACTGCATAGAGAATCGTATACTGTGCTAGCTGTGAGTACGTACCTGTGGGTTGCTTGACTGTGTGCTCCATGTTGTCCTTCCTAGGCACCGTCCGCTGGGTTGGGCGAGGAGACGGATGAATCCTCCCGTGTACCGACCGCTGGTGGACCTGTCGACAATGGAAGAACGCCACATTATCCTGACCTACCGTCTTAACCGTGCCACTATCCATGAACTGTGTGCCCAGCTGGAGCCCGACCTGATGTCCCCCATCCGCCAACCCACAGGGATTCCCCCTCTGGTGCAGGTCATGTCAGTACTCCATTTCTTGGCAAGTGGGTCATTTCAGACAACCGTGGGAATTGCTTCCGGGATGTCTCAGCCCATGTTTTCGAAGGTGTTATCCAGAGTGTTGTCTGCCCTGATGAAATCCGTGAGGAACTACATCATTTTCCCTGAGGTGGGCGAATTGGCTACAGTGAAGGGTGATTTCTACGCCCTTGGACATATTCCCAACGTAATTGGTGCCATTGATGGGACCCATGTGGCTTTGGTTCCCCCAAGAGACAGGGAGCAGGTGTACAGGAACAGAAAAAATTACCATTCAATGAACATCCAGGTGGTGTGTTTGGCTGACCAGTACATCTCGCATGTAAATGCCAAATTCCCAGGGTCAGTGCATGACGCCTACATCCTGAGGAATAGCAGCATCCCTTACGTGATGGAACAGCTACAGAGACACCGTGTATGGCTAGTGGGGGACTCTGGGTACCCCAACCTGTCGTGGCTACTGACCCCAGTAAGGAATCCCCGGACCAGGGCAGAGGAACGGTACAATGAGGCCCATGGGCGTACTAGGAGGGTGATCGAACGCACCTTTGGCCTCCTAAAGGCCAGGTTTCGCTGCCTGCATATGACAGGTGGATCCCTAATGTACTCACCTAAGAAGGTGTGTCACATCATCGTGGCCTGCTGCATGCTTCACAACCTGGCTTTGCGCCGCCAGGTGCCTTTCCTGCAGGAGGATGGTCGAGACGGTGGTGTTGTGGCAGCGGTGGAACCTGAGGAGAGTGACGAGGAGGAAGACGACGGGGCTGAAACAGACAACAGGGACAGAATCATTGAACAGTACTTCCAATAGGACACAGGTAACATTTAAAAGATAATTTAGTAAATGTTAACTACTCTCCAGCATCTCTGCTGCCTGTCTATTTGCCCCAGTGTATGATGACTGAGTTTTGGCTTTTCCCTCCCTATTTCAGATCTGGGGTCCCCACTACGAGTCCTGTGCTTCGTTTCCCCATGGACTACAGCTTTGTGGCAGCTGTTTGTTGACTTCACCATGTACAAGGACATATTTGCACTGTCATGTCAATTACAATCTATTGAAATCACAGCCAGACTCCTGATATTTTGGTGCAAAATAGGTGTTTATTTAAGTGCTCAAAATGGGATGGGTGGTTTCAAGTGGGTGGGGGCTATGGTGAAGGAATGTCCATGGCAGAGTCCAGAGTAACAGTCACACAGGTGCATTGTCCAGAGGCCTGTGGAGAGATGGAGCATGGGCAGTTCAAGGATGGACAGGGTGACAATGTGGGACAGTGGGATGACATCAGGTGGTATCCTTTGCTGGCGGGGGTCTTGACATCCTACTCTGTCTTCTTGCGAGATCTCAGGGCCCTCTTGCGGGGTGGTTCTTCTCCTGCAGGAGGTGGGGGTCTGGTGGGCTGCTGCTGTGCGGGGGCCTCCTGTCCACTAGCGCCGGCGGAGGTGGTTGGCTGTTCTTGGTCCAGGCTAGTGGCAGGGGCCCTTGGGTGTTGTTCAGTGTCCGCCCTGCTGTTTACGAGGTCCTGCAGCAGCCCTACCATGGTAACCAGGGTGGTGTTGATGGCTCTGATGTCCTCCCTGTATCCCCGATAGTGTTCCTCCTGCAGCACCTGGATCTCCTGGAACCGGGCCAGTACCGTCGCCATCGTCTCCTGGGAGTGGTTGTATGCTCCCATGATGGTGGTGAGGACCTCGTGGAGAGTGGGTTCCCTGGGCCTCTCCTCCCCCCCCTGTCGCACAGCTGCCCGCCGAGTTCCCCTGTTTCCCTGGGCCTCTGCCCCCTGGCCGGTGTGCCCACTACCACTGCCCCCAGGTCCCTGTTGTTGTTGGGTGGTGGGTTATCCTGGGTGCCCTGTAGTGGTAGACACACCGCAGATTGACGCGCCCTGGAGACAGAGGCATGGGCCCGCTGGGTGGGAGCTGTGCTGGTGTTCCCAGAGGGGTTTGGGTCTGTAGTGGCCTGGGCCTGTGTGAGGGGAACCGACTGTCCAGAGGTCCCCGATGGTCCGGGCTGGTCATCGGTGTCCAGGTCGACAGAGCTGCTGTCATCGCTGACGGCCTCTTGGGTGGGGGGTGTGGAGAATTCTGGCCCCTCCGCCGCGGTGTGTTGATGGTCGGGTCCTGCAGGGGTATAGAGGTATGGTTATAGTTTCAATGTGTGGCATATGGGTGTATCTGTGGGTTCTCGTGTCCCCAAGTGCTGGCATTCGTGTGTGGGGGCTTTGGTGAGGGTGGCTTGTGGGGGGGATGTGTATATGCATTGGGCATGCTTTGGTGATGGGTGTCCATGCTTAGTGGACGCATGCAGGCCTAGGTTTTGGGATGTGTGGGTTGTGATGGTGAGACATTGGCGGGGAATAGGTGTGCTGGGGGTGGGGGTGAGGATGGTGGTGGGGGTGAGGATGGTGGTGGGGGTGAGGGTGGGGGTGAGGATGGGGGTGGGGGTGAGGGTGGGGTTCGAGGATGGGGGTGAGGGTTGGGGTCTGATTTGGCATGCAGGTGGGGGGGAAGCAGTATTGAAGCTTCAACTTACCAGTATCCATTCCTCCGCCGACTCCTGCGAGGCCGTCAGGATGCAGGATGTTCAAGACTTCCTCCTCCCATGATGTGAATTGTGGGGGTTGAGGTGGGGGTCCTCCGCCAGTCTTCTGCACGGCGATGTTGTGCCTGGATACCATGGAACGCACCTTCCCCCGTAGGTCGTTCCATCACTTCCTGATGTCTTCCCGATTTCTGGGGTGCTGTCCCACTGCGTTCACCCTGTCGACAATCCTCTGCCATAGCTCCGTCCTCCGGGCAATGCTGGTGTATTGTATCTGTGTGCCGAACAGCTGGGGCTCTACCCGAACGATTTCCTCCACCATGACCCTGAGTTCTTCGTCTGTGAAGCGGGGTTGTCTTTGGGGTGCCATGGGGTGGTGTGTATGATGTGTGGGGTGGAGTATGTGTATTTAAGTGAGTTGAGAGTGGTGGTGTGTGTTGTTTTGTGTGTGGATAGTGTGTGGGTGATGGTGTTGAGTGGCTGTGGCTGTTATTTTTTGGATGCTGGTGTCTCGCTCTTGCCTTCTTGACAAATTTTTTAGCGTAGGGGTTTGTGGGTGATGTGGGTGTGTGTTTTATATTGTATTGTGTGTGTGGGAGTGGTGTGTGTATGTGTATCAGGTGTGTGGGATTCAAATCGTCCAATGTGGCTGAGTTTTGTTCGTTTGTGTGTATTCTGACCGCGGCGGTGTGTCCCGCCAATGGAATACCGCGTTTGAATGACCGCCGCGTGGATTCGTGGGTCGTAATGGAATGGGCGTATTTCTGTTGGCGTGGCGGTGGAAGTTTGGTCACCTCCACCTTTCCGCCGACCGCTGGTCTGGCGGTCTGTTGTGGCGGTCGGATTTTCGGAGGTTTGCCTTCTGCGGGTCAGAATGACCGTGGCGGGTTTCCGCGACCGCGGCGGGATTATGGAGGATTTCTGACCGGCGGTAGGCGCCTTTTACCGCCGAGGTCAGAATGACCCCCTTACTCACTAATCTGACTAACTCAAGTAAGGATTTGAAGGAATTGAAGGAAACAGGTGTTTGGGACAAAGTTGAGAAAGGATTTGCTTCCGTGGAAAATTGGCTTAGTAAAATTTTGAATGGGGTATTATTAAAAATCATACAGGGAATATTAATTGTGATTGCTTGCATATTAGGATTATGGAGTATATGTAAATTATGTCAAAAGATAAAATTGAAAAGACCAAAATATAATCAGAGGAGGGAAGAACGAAACAGGGAAATCATTTATAGGGAGGACTTAAGAAGGAGACAAAATACAGCTGAAACAGAATTTTGAAGTGATGGTAAAAGAAAGGTGTGATGACATTTAGTCATCAGAGGAGGGACTGTTGAAGCAGATGTGCTAATTAGAAATTACTAATGAATGCTTATGTGTTTTGATTAACAAAGTTCATAAAGAAATTAATTGTAGAGAAAATAATGTGCATGTTTGAAAATGTGCCCACAGGGAGTGGTAGCCACTTATACGAATTTATACTAAAATGATAAAAAATATGTGAAATAATGGAATTATGCAATAATGATGTAGTAATGTGCCATAATGAAATGTATAACCTATGTTTTGCATTATGTCGTAGAAGCTAACTTAGCTGAAGTCGTGGACTACTTGCCAGGCCTCTTGCAGAAGCAGAATTAATAAACAAACGATGTAGAAGTTACTGGTGCATATGAACTGACCGTGAACTGTGTGTTTAGCTAGGATTTTCTGCAATGTACCGATGGACAGGAGATGATGAAGTCAAATTGATACAATTATGTGTAGAGTAGGCTAAATGTACTTTCCCAGGACTTCAACAATGAGGACACTGACTGAAGTGGAACATGCAACATTTTCAATGCCTGAAGAGCCGGATGACGAAGACATCGTACAGTGGAACAATCCATGAACTGAGAAAGACGAAATATTAGAATTCATAGATATGTAGAATAAAAAGTATTGTGTAACGTCACATATGGATAACTAATTGACCAATTAGAAGTTAGGGAGATGGTCTGAAAAACTCTAATAAAGTCATGACAAGATGCTAAAACTTCAGAATTTAGGCAGATGCGAGATGAGAGGGGAGAATTGATGACGTCAAGAGAAGCGGTTCGAGATTCTGTCATTGGGCTCATGCTCTTGAGACCCTGATGCGTTGCTGATCTATTGATCACCTGAAGACGAAGACTGACTTTGTTGCTGATCCATTTTGTGGATAAGTAGCGATGACAATGTGACTGACTAACTTTGTGCCTTTCCTTCTAGGTACCAACTGCGCTGTTTTATAGTTTTTCTTCTAGCTAGACATTTTTCAAATTCATGTTTTCTCAATTCTTTTCGCATGAAGTCCCACATGCTGATGCTAATCTGGGTTAGGTAGGTTTCTTCTGGATGACGTTGACAGTAACAAATGATTGACGGACTGGTTGCTGAACTCTGCTATTAATGTTGATATATTCATCTTAGTTGGCTTATGCTGAAGCTTTTGAGCACGTTTTCTCAAGTTCTGATTATATTGTGATATTGATGGTCGCTAATAAACTAATTCTAAGCTGATTAAATAAAGTTTGAGCTAACCGAATGCATTAGAATTGTAATTAATAGGGAAATAAAAATTGTTAAATGCTTTATCGAGTTGTGGTTGTTCATGAAATGTTGATTATAATTGTCTATTGACTAATGATTCTCTTAGTGGTTATTGCTTGATTACATTGGTTATTGATATCACTGGTCACTACGTGACTAGGATACTCCATGTGACCCAAAAGGTTCATCGGCCAATACGTGTCCCCTTGTGAGTTACTTATTAAGGACCAGGCGCGTTAGCAGGACCCTACCTTCACAACAGACCAGGGATCACAGCAGCTGCTGACTAGTCCCCTGAAACAAAACTTCTACACATTCAGCTCCTGATATTTGAACCAAAGCACAAGGCCAAGGCAATACGCTATGGCCTTCTGACCCAGCAGTCATGCTTATCACACACAACGGTGTTACCTGTGAATACACTGACCCTACACTCCTGGAGTATTTTCTGGATTATGTTGATGGCCCATTGATGAACATAGCTGGAACTACTACCCTTAAATCCCAGGCAGAACCCAACGAAAGTGCCTCAGCCTCTCTGGACACAATGTAGGACCCCCACTGCTTATCTATAGACTCATACAAAGACAGCTCAATATTCTCTAAACCCAATCGATGGAGTGGGCATCCCCCGGTGACAGAGACAACTCCAGATTCCTGCGCAAACCAACCAACGATGCTCATGGCACTGATCTCTGATTACTTTGGTGGATCCCTAGTATCTGATCTCTTTCCTTTTCAGTCTGGGTGTGGCCACTACTACCTGACTACTGTTCACATTACATTACCATTTTCACTCACCACTTTTCTTGATCCCTGCTTATTGCAGTTAACAACATCTCTATGACTTCATTCTTCTTGGTAAGTCCTTATTTCCAGCCACCCGAGACCATTCATGAGGGCCCGTGACCTGACAGTTCTTTCCCTTAATGTTTAAGGATTAAACCAATGCATAAAATGCCAAGAGATGCTGTCATTCCTGGCTGCCCATAATCCAGAAAATGCACTGATTCAGAAAACCCACAAGGACAGCCCCTATGTCATACACAAATTGACCATACAATCATCTTAACCTATTGTAGGGAGCACTTACATGCCCAGTGATTTGCAACATACTTTGTTTTCACATCTTCATTGGTTTTTTTCCAGATTTTGGCTACACAGCAGTTTGTCTGGGGGAGACTGGAACTTTGCTCAAGACCCGATTCTTGACCCCATGGATGCCCCAATTCTTAGACTCGAGGTACTGTCTGACCTGCTTGCTGATCACTCCCTTCTGGACTTTTGGTGAGTTCCGCACCCTAGTGATCAGGACTATACCTTTTACTCCCACTCACATGCTACTGAATCTAGAACAGAATTTTTATGCTCACAAATGTGATTGTCCTACAACTCCGAGCCTGGAATTAAGCACCAGGCAAAACCTCTTTCCAAACTCTCATCAGAGTGATCTTGGACTAGCATATTGTCCAGACCCCAACATCCTCCAAAAAGTACCAAAGTAGTAGTTTAAAGACCCAAAGGCAACGCAGTCTTTATAATACATGTGGGGCCAAATCATGTGGGAATCCAAACTTTATAAAGGCAGGTTTGCTACCAGAAAGCAACAATTGGAACAGATGATACTTTCTATGCAGACTTTCTACAGGGCATGGCCAACAAGGGACCTCTTCCAACAACTGACACAGGCCAAGCTAGAGTTGAATTCCATTTAAACCTCCATTGTCGACAAAGCTCTGTCCCAAATTGAACATTGAAATTACGAATTTGGAGTGAAAGCCAGGCAACTGCTGGCATACCAACTTAAACAGGCAAACTCCTAATCAGCTATTCTGGCCATCCGGGCAGCCAGGGGCCCCTCACCCATCCACAACCCATATTAGAAGGATTCCTTGCCTTTTATATGGATCTCTATACAACTCTGTCAAGCAGAAGGTACTTTTTTTGACAGTCTGCATCTGTCCAGACCCGTGGATGCTGCCACTAATAAACTCTCCCAAGAAAATTCAGGAAGTTACTACTTGTAAATTTACTAGTAGTAAAGTTGCTAGTAGTAATGTACCTTTGTGAATACCGAAATGTAGCAAAGTTATACTTTTGGTCTAAGTTAGACTTTTGGTCTAAACTTAGACTTCAGGTGTAAAGTTAGACTTTAGGTCCAAACCTAGGGCCTGATTTACAAAGGTAAAGTTAGATCAAAAAAGTTAAACTAAAGTCTAAAGTTAGACTTTCGGTCTAGGTTGACCTTTGTGAATCGGGCCCCAGACTTCAGGTCCAAACTTGAACTTCAGGTGTAAATTTAGACTTCAGGTGTAAAGGTAGATATAAGGTCTAAACTTAGACTTTTGGTCTAACTTTGCCTTTGTGAATCAGGTCCTCAGGCCCATATTTATACTTTTTGACGCAAAAGTGCGCCAACGCAGTTTTGCGTCAAAAAAATTAGCGCCGGCTAACGCCATTCTGAAGCGCCATGCGGGCGCTGTATTTATTGAATGACGTTAGCCGGCGTTAGCCGCCGGCGCCGTCTGGTGTGCATTAAAAAAAACGACGTACACCAGGCAGCGCCGGCGTAGGGGGATATGGGGCTTGGGCGTCAAGAAATGGGGCAAGTCAGGTTGAGGCAATTTTTTCGCCTCAACCCGATTTGCGCCATTTTTTTCCACTCCCAACCCCCATAGAAATGACTCCTGTCTTAGCAAAGACAGGAGTCATGCCCCCTTGCCCAATGGCCATGCCCAGGGGACTTCTGTCCCCTGGGCATGGTCATTGGGCATAGTGGCATGTAGGGGGGCACAAATCAGGCCCCCCTATGCCACAAAAAAACAAAAAAAAAAAAAAAACTTACCTGAACTTACCTTAATGTCCCTGGGATGGGTCCCTCCAGCCTTGGGTGTCCTCCTGGGGTGGGCAAGGGTGACAGGGGGTGTCCCTGGGGGCATGGGAGGGCACCTCTGGGCTCCTTCAGAGCCCACAGGTCCCTTAACGCCTGCCTTTTGCAGGCGCTAAAAAACGGCGCAAAAGCGGGCGTACGTCATTTTTTTTTACCCGCCCACTCCCGGGCGTGATTTTTGCCCGGGAGTATACATCCGACGCACATGCCTCGGAGTCGATTTTTTAGACGGTAACGCCTACCTTGCATATAATTAACGCAAAGTAGGTGTTCACGCAAAAAAATGACGCTAACTCCATGGGCTTTGGCGCTAGACGCGTCTAACGCCAAAGTATAAATATGGAGTTAGTTTTCCGTCAAAATTGCGTCCAAAAAAACGACGCAATTCCGGCGCAAACGGAGAATAAATATGCCCCTCAGTGTCTTATTCCCATTCATCCTGAGTTCTTCCAGCGGCAATCTTAAATTGGGCATTTTATGTAAACTGAAATATATTCTTCTATGCTTGTATTCTAGAAGCATGAGTGGACTCAATTTACCAGTTCCTCACCCATTTATGGTGACTGCAGGAGAACTGAACTTAAAGTGGGAGGAAAAGAAATAATATTTTCTTAACTGTATTTCCACATTTGATTGTGAAGAATTCACTCCAAAGAGAATAAAATGAAATCTTATCACATTGTTTAGCCCCCAAAGGGATTGAAAGTGTATAAACATATTGAGAAAAAAAAACGATAATGGGATGAAGAAAACGTGTTTACCCACACACTGGCAGATCTAGATGTGTATTCTTCACCCATTGTGAATTTAGCAAATTACTGTTACAATTTTTATCATAGGAAACAAGGTGAACTTGAAAAAATAGAAGATTACATTGCAGCCTTAAGAGAGTCAGCCCTCACTTGGAGATTTGGTTCGAAAGAGGATGAGTATGTTAGGGACAAAGAGATTATGCACTGTAATAATCTTAGTTTAAGATAGACCATGGATACGTGGTCAGTCAAACTTACAAGAAGGTACATCAATCATTAGTATGGCAGAACTTACTTCTTGGTGCGCAAAACCATTGTTGTCTTCTAGTAAGCAAGCAACTGGGAAGAGATGGTGAAAAAAATAGATAGCAAGAAAGTTAACACTAATTATGAATGTGAGAATGACAAGATGAAAGGTATCAGAAAATACAGGCCCTCATTACAACCCTGGCGGTCGATGTTAAAGCGGCGGTAATACCGCAAACAGTCTGGCAGAAAAAAAATGGAATCATGACCATGGCTGAAACCGCCAACATAGACAGCCACTTTAACACTCCGACCGCCACAGCGGTAGAAACAAACACCGCAGCGGTAACCACCAACAGACAAGCAGAAGACAAAGTACCACCCACCGTATTACAAGAGGCCTATCTGCCACCTTTTCTGGGGCGGAACCAAAGCAAACAAAAACACGGTGGAAACAGAACACAGAAGGGAAACCACTCACCTCTCCACACCCCACGAGGAACCACGACGCCATGGAGCCCGAATTGCAGATATTGCCGATGCTGGTCTTCCTTCTCTTCTATCAGGAGCACCAAACACGGCGGTGAAAACCATGGTGAGTACTGCACCTACAACACAGGGGAGGGGGAGGGAAAAGAGAGTGACACACACACAGGCAAAACGCAACACCCCCACCCCCACCCTCACCCACAACACCATACACACAAATACATGCTGCAACATTACACATACTCCCCCACCCCCTAGAAGAACGCAAGGACAAAAGGAAATGATTTGAACGAATGTAATCATGTGAAATTTCATTGTCTAAGTTCACAATCCAGTAAATACAATTATGTACACAAACTACACAATTCCGGATAGTGCAACAATCATTGCCCGTGGACCACTGGGCCCAAAATGCATAGGCGAAGCCCACACTAGATACCTGACTGGAAACAGAGAGAGAACACTGCAGGGGCATCAGATCGAAATGAAACAGGAACCTCAGGGGGAGGGGAGCACCTCAGCCAGATGAACGCACAACGCCACTGCTGCACGAGGGGGCTCCATGCCCATTGCTCTATCCTGGGGAGTGCAAAGCCACAGTCTCTCAAGTCTCTCCAGTGGGTGGGTTGCCCACTGCTTTATCCTGGGGAGTGCAAAGCCACAGTCTCTCAAGTCTCTCCAGTGGGTGGGTTGCCCACTGTTCTATCATGGTGAGTGCAAAGCCACAGTCTCTCAAGTTTCTCCAGTGGATGCTTTGCCCACTGCTTTATCCTGGGGAGTGCAAAGCCACAGTCTCTCAAGTGGATGACAGTCTCCACTGGTTCTGGAGTGCTTCATCCTGCCAAGGACTGAGGTATTGGATGTGATTCTCCACTGGTTCTGGAGGGGGCCTGGGGCCAGATGTAGCAAGTCGGCAATTTGCGACTTGCAAATTGCGAGTCCCTGCGACTCGCAATTTGCAAGTCGCAAATTGCTATGCAGTACGGTGTCTCAGACACCGACTGCGACTCGCAATGGGGTCGCAATGACCCACCTCGTGAATATTCATGAGGTGGGTCGCAAATTGCGGCCCTATTGCGAGTATAGGCACTCGCTAACATGGAGGCCTGCTGTCTTCTTCAGACCTCCATGTTCGCGACCTGCTTTTCAATAAAGCAGTTTTTTTTTTTTTAAGTGTAGCCCGTTTTCCTAACAGGAAAACGAGCAGCACTTCAAAAAAAACGAAACCTTTAGTTTCGGGTTTTTTTCAGGGCAGGGAGTGGTCCCTTGGACCACTCCCTGCCCTGAAAAAATAATTTGGGGTCCAGTCACAAACTGGAAGGGGTCCCATGGGGACCCCTTCCAATTTGCGAGTGGGTAACCATCCACTTGAAGTGGATGGTAACTGCGAGTCCATTTGCGACCGTGTACGCGGTCGCAAATGGAATTGCATCCCACTGCGAGTCGCAAATAGGAAGGGAACACCCCTTCCTATTTGCGAGTCGGAAATGCATTTTGCGAGTCGGAGCCGACTCGCAAAATGCATTTCTGAATGGCAAAGTGGCTTTTGCGCCTCGCAAACGGCGATTTTCACCATTTGCGAGGCGCAAACACTTTGCTACATCTGGCCCCTGGTGCCCAGAGTGCTTCATCCTGCCAAGGACTGAGGTAGTGGATGTGATTCTCCACTGGCTCTGGAGGGGGCCTGGTGCCCAGAGTGCTTCATACTGCTAAGGACAGAGGTAGTGGATGTGATTCTCCACTGGTTCTGGAGGGGGCCTGGTGCCCAGGGTGCTCCACGTGCAGTGTGGCTAGTACAATTCACTCACCTGGGTGTGCGTGCCACGACATTGGCGAGGTACAGGTAGCATGAAACGCCATGGAGGCAGCAACATACCCCACACTGCTGTGGCTTCGCATTCCACCTGCAGGTGCCAACAGTGATGACAGTAATGCTTCATGGAAGCTGCCCAGGGTCCTGGAACTCACCACCAGCCTCGGACGACTGACCACTGGGGATTGTAGGCATGTCAGCGGTTGTGCCACAGTCCGAGGACGTCGCGGGGCAGCTGGCGGTGCTTGCGGCGGTGTCTGTGGTGGCGGTTCTGGCGGCGCTGTCTATTGTGGCGGTACTGGCGGCAGTGTCTGTGGTGGTGGTACTGGGGGTGGGGTCTGTAGCGGCGGTGCTGGCGGCGGGGTCTGTGGTGGCGGTGCTGGCGGCGGGGCATGTGTCAGCACCTGCTGAGGGAGAAGGCAGGATGTCTCCTGCAGACTCGGACGGCTGCCCACCGGGGAAGAGGCTGGGGACTGTCGCAGCGGCTGTAGGCGTGCCGGAGGTGGTGCAAGTGGTGGTGCAGGTGGCGTTGCAGGTGGCGGTGTTCCCTGCCGTACAGGTTGGTGTGGACGTGGACAGAAGGTGTGACACTGATCCCTCAGTCTGTGCCACCATGCCCTCTCCTGACCTGCCCTTCTGTTTTTGGCCCTTCCCCACCTTGGATGGTGGCACAGTTGTCTTGCCACTATCCCCTTTCGTTTTCACTGACCCCTTGGTGGCTGGTGGTTTCGGCTTCTCCCTCTGTGATATGGGCACCTTTTTCACCTTGGCAGGTGGCGGAATGTTCTTGCCCTCGCTGTGTGGCACACTGGCAGCCCTGATGGTTGGCTCACTCCATGACCCCACAGTTGCTGCCACCACTGTGCCTGGGAATGTGGTGGCTGATGTGCTGGGCTGGGACCTGGAAAGCCTGGCCCTAGGGGAAGGACGGGGGAGGAGGTGTAGGGAAGAGGTCAATGTTAGCCAGGAAGAGTTTTTTAGACACACTGGGATGGGAAGATGGAGGGGGTTTGGGAGTGGAGGAAGAGGTAGTGGTTGTAGGAGGTGTACGTCTGCTGAATTTGGGTGAAGGTGCATGGGCTGGATGCTGTTGTGAGGTGGATGGCTGTTGGGTGGGTGTGTGCCTGCGTTTGTGTACTTTGGGAGGAGGGCTCACAGACACACTGGTAGAGGACACTGGGGATGTGTGAATGGTAGTGGGATGGTGAGTGCACGTGAGCGGTGTGTGGTGATGGGCGTGCTGGTGATGGAGGTAGTGGCTGAGGATGTAGTGCATGCAGGTGTGAGTGGAGACGAGACTGGGAGGGAGGAGGGAGATGTGGAGGAGGGGGACACAGTGGAGGAAGAGGATGTTGGTATGTGTGCATGGGTATGTTGCTTGTGTGAGTGCCTGTGGGATGTGTGGTGCTTATGTTTGTCTGAGCCACTCTTGTGTGTTGATGTGTGTGCATGCTGGTCTGATGGTATGCTTGGGATAGGCTGTGGTACAGGGGATTGAGTGTGGGGGCAGGAGGTTGGAGGGGGGAGGCTGGACACAGGGACAAAGGCTGCCATCAGTGCTCAGGCCGGAGCCTGAAATGCTCTCTGTTGGGCTGCCTGGCCAGAAGGAATACCATCCAGGTATGCATTTGTTTGTTGCAAATGCCTCTCAACACCCTGGATGGCATTCAGAATGGTAGACTGCCCAACAGTGAGGGATCTCAGGAGGTCAATAGCCTCCTCACTGAGGGCAGCCGGGCTGACTGGGGCAGGGCCTGAGGTGCCTGTGGTGAAGGAGATGCTCACCCTCCTGGGTGAGCGGGCACGGGACACACACTGAGGGGCTGCTGGGAGGGCGGTGCTGGTAGGGGGGTGGCGGCTGTACCTGTTGATGCGGTTGGCACAGAGGGGCCCGCCACCGCAAGGGAGCTCCCATCAGAAGAGGAGTCGCTGTTGCTGGTCTCTGCTCCTGTCCCCGCCGTGGAGCTCCCCTCGCCCTCCGTCCCACTGGTGGCTTCAGACTCCATAGCATCACCGTCCAAGGCCAAGTGGGATGCAGCTCCCTCCTGCTCCGGTGCCAATGCTCCTCTGCCTGATGATGCTATTGCACACAAGAACAGGGAGACAAAACAAAAAGGGGGGAAAGACAGAAGAAAGACATGTTCAGTGCATGCAACACCACTACCATTGGCAGACACAACAGACAATGAGCAGCCCTCTGCACTACGCCATGCACTTATAGTTCCTATATTTTTCACATGCCCATGGGGTACGAGGCCTAAGCCCAATTGCTTCACACCCGGAAGTCACAGGAGCCTGATTAGGTGTAGATGGCTCTTGTCACTGGTGAGGTTTGTGTGCCACATAGCCTGCCTCACAAGGGACCTTGCCTACCAAAATCGCCCTGGCCTAGGGGAACCCACTGCCACCTCCCCCGCCCAGACACCTCGTAATGCGCGCAGAGTCAGCTGAATGAGAGTGTACTCACCCCCTTGTGGCTGCTGTGATGCCCTCAAGCGCCCATCCAACTCCGGATAGGCCACCGCCAGGATCCGGAACATCAGGGGGTCATGGTGCGACGGGCACCCCTCCCACGTTGGGAGGCCATCCCCAGCTGGGCCTCCGCCGTCTTCTTGCTCCAGCGGCCCAGGTCCTCCCTTCTTTTACAGCAGTGAGTGCTACATCAGTGGTAGACCCCCAGGGTCCGGACGTCCTTGAAATGGCACGTTAAATAGCCTTCTTCTGGTGGGCGCTGACCTAGAGGAATGGTACAGGGTGACAGGACATTACTCACCCGGCCGGACCGCCATACTCATTGCCCACCAGTTCCCACCCATGCCATGACGCACATACACTCACCATCCGCACATGTAGGCCTCAGCCCCCCATATATCTTCCAGCCACACCACTCAAAGCAGGCATTGCCCATTCAGCATGCTCACAGTGTACTCACCTGTTTGTCTGGAGGACTGTACAGTTGCGCGTACTGGGGGAGGACCCCATCAACTAGTTTCTGCAACTCCTCCAAAGTGAAGGCAGGGGCCCTTTCCCCAGACACATGAGCCATCGTCGCTTCCAGACACAGGTCACAGCAGCACTTGCAGTGTAGGTCCTCTCCTGTTAAAGGTCAGGTATCAAGTGAGTGAACAGACAGAAAATGGCAGTCACATCCGCGGCGGTGCGTACCGTCACCGCCGGTGTACATCGTCATTGGCTCCTCGGACCCATAGGGCCCAATGTGAACCAATGCTGAATTGCGCCGTGGTCTTTGACCGCCCACCGCGACGGTGTACAATGCCAGCGCAGTTACCTCATATCCCCTTGTCCCACCTTCCAGGTCAAGCAGCCGCCATTTCAGGGGGCCACGTGGCATTAATACTAACTGCTTCACACCTATCTAGGCCTGGAATACACACAGTTACAAGCACATTGCGGATTAATAAATTTCAGCAAATGACATTTTGTGATACCTCAGGGTTGGCTGACTCTCTGCTCGCTGTTCTCCTCGAGAGGGCATGTCTGCTGGGGCAGGTGATGAGATGGCGGCATCCTCCGGTGTACAGACCCCTGGTGGACCTGTCGACAATGGAAGAGAGACACATCATAGTCACATACAGACTTGATCGTGCAACAATCCAGGAATTGTGTGCCCAGTTGGAGCCAGACCTGATGTCAGCTATCCGCCATCCCACAGGGATACCCCCTCTAGTGCAGGTCTTGTCAGTACTCCATTTCCTGGCAAGTGCTTCCTTTCAAACAACAGTGGCCATTGAATCAGGGATGTCCCAGCCATTGTTCTCTAATGTGTTGTCTAGAGTGTTGTCTGCCCTGCTGAAACACATGCGCAGCTACATCGTGTTCCCTCAGGTGGAGGATTTGCCCACAGTGAAAGGTGACTTCTATATCCTGGGACATATCCCCAACATCATTGGTGCCATTGATGGTACACATGTGGCATTAGTACCCCCACGTAGGAGTGAACAGCTGTACAGGAACCGGAAGAGCTACCATTTGATGAATGTGCAGATGGTGTGTTTGGCAGACCAGTACATCTCCCATGTGAATGCCAAGTTTCCTGGCTCAGTGCATGACGCTTACATTTTGAGGAATAGCAGCATCCCTTAGGTGATGGGGCAACTCCAGAGGCACCGTGTGTCGCTAATAGGTGAGGCCAAGGACCCAATAAAGTGTGAATAGGTGTCTGGGTATGGGGTTGTCCCTAAGAGTTAGTGTGTGTCTAACAGTTGTCCCTCAATATTTGCAGGTGATTCTAGTTACCCCAACCTGTCTTGGCTACTGACCCCAGTGAGGAATCCTAGGGCAAGGGCAGAGGAACGCTACAATGAGGCACATGGGCGAACTAGGAGGGTGATCAAACGCACCTTCGGCCTCCTGAAGGCCAGATTCCGGTGCCTCCATATGATAGGTCATTCCCTATACTACTCACCAAAGAAGGTGTGCCAGATCATCGTGGCCTGATGTATGCTGCACAACCTGGCTTTGCAACAGCAGGTGCCTTTTCTGCAGGAGGATGGGCCGGCTGGTGGTCTTGTGGCAGCTGTGGAGCCTGTGGGCAGTGAAGAAGAGGAGGCAGAAGAAGAGGATATCGACAACCGAAACAACATAATCATGCAATACTTCCAGTGAGACACAGGTAAGAAGATGTCACTGCCTCCCACATCTCATACTATTGTTGGAGCTAGTATAAGTCTGTCATTTTCACTCAGTTTATGGACCCTGACTTGTCACTTTGCCTTTCCATTTCACAGATGTGGGTCCCACTTTGTGCCTTCTGCTATATTTCCTCCTGGCCTACAGCTGTGTTACATCGGTATGTGCACAAGTAAATTGACATTGCTATATTCCAAGGTTATTGCAATTACACATTTGTGAAAGCACAGACTGACTCCAGATTGTTTTGTGATTGAAGTGTGTTTATTTCTGTGTGAATAAGTGGAGGGGGTTGTAAAATGGGCTGTGGGCATGGTGGAGGAATGTCCATGGCAGAGTCCAGTCTATTTGTTTCACAGGTGCATTGTCAAAAGGGGCATAGGAAGTGGAGCAATGGCAGTTTAAGGATGGACAGGGTGACAGAGTGGGACAGAAGGGTGACATTCAGGGGGGTCTCATTTCCTGGCGGGGGTCTTGACAATGTTCTCTGTCTTGTTCCTGGATCTCAGCGACCGTTTGAGGGGTGGTTCTCTATCTGCAGGGGGTGGGGTGCTGGTGTCGTGTTCCTGTGGCGGTGCCTCCTGTCCACTTGCGCCGGCAGAGGTGGAAGGCTGTTCATCGTCCAGGCTAGTGTCAGGGGCCCCTTGTTGTGCCACTGTGTCCCTCCTGGTGTTGGCAAGGTCTGCCAGCACCCCTGCAATGGTGACCAGGGTGCTGTTAGTGGACTTCAAGTTCTCCCTGTCCCATGGTAGTGTTCCTCCTGCAGCCGCTGGGTCTCCTGAAACTTGGCCAGTACCGTTGCCATTGTCTCCTGGGAATGATGGTAAGCTCCCATGATGTTGGAGAGTGCCTCGTGAAGAGTGGGTTCCCTGGGCCTGTCCTCCCAATATCGCACAGCAGTCCTCCCAGCTTCCCTGTTGTCCAGTACCTCTGTCCCCTGAACTGTGTGCCCACTGCCACTGCCCCCAGGTCCCTGATCGTCCTGTGTTAGTGGGGTTGCCTGGGTTCCCTGTAGTGGTGGACACACTGCTGATTGACATGTCCTGGGGACAGAGGGATGGGCCCGCTGGGTGGGTGCTGTGCTGGTGTTTCCTGAGGGGGGGGGTCTGTGGTGGCTTGTGACAGTGTCAGGGGAACCGACTGTCCAGAGTTCCCTGATGGGCTGGGCTGGACATCTTGATCCAGTTGTGCAGAGCTGCTGTCATCACTGTGGGTCTCTTCTATGGGGGTACGGGATATTTCTGGCACCTCCTGTCTGGTGACGTTGGGTAGGGGTCCTGTAGGGGTGTAAAAGCATGATTATTACATTTGTGTTTGCCATTGTGTGCAATGGGTGAGTGACCCTGTACTCCAGTGCTTGTATTCTTGGCTTGGTCCTTGTGTGATAGTTGGTTTGGGGTCTGTGTGGGTATCTGTAGTGGACATGCTTTGGTGATGGGTATCCATGCAATGGTATTACATGCAGGGCTTGTTTTTGGGATGTGTGGGTTGTGTTGGTGGGGTATTTGAGGGTTGTTGGGGTGATCGGTGTGAGGGTAAGGTGGGGTATGTGATGGCATGCACGTAGGGTGGGGGATAAAGTAGTAAAGATTTGCCTTACCAGAGTCCAGTCCTCCTGCTACTCCTGCGAGGCCATCAAGATGCAGTATTGCCAAGACTTGCTCCTCCCATGTTGTTAGTTGTGGGGGAGGAGGTGGGGGTCCACCGCCAGTCCTCTGTACTGCAATCTGGTGTCTGGAGACCACGGAACGCACCTTCCCCCGTGGGTCGTTCCACCTCTTCCTGAAGTCATCCTGTGTTCTTGGATGCTGTCCCACTGCATTGACCCTGTCTACAATTCTGCACCATAGCTCCATCTTCCTTGCAATGGATGTCTGCTGAACATGTGATCCGAATAGCTGTGGCTCTACCCGGACGATTTCCTCCACCATGACCCTGAGCTCCTCCTCAGAGAACCTGGGGTGTCGTTGAGGTGCCATGATGTGGTGTGGGTGATGTGTGAGATGGTGTGTGTTGTGATGTGTGAGGGGATGTGTTGGTGTGTGTTGTTTGAGGTGTGTGGATGTTGTGTAAGTGATGGTGTTGTATGTCTGTGGATGCTGGTGTTGTTTAAGGTAGTGTCTCTCTCTGGCCTGCTATCAAATTTCTGGTAGTAAGGGTTTGTGGATGATGTGGGTGGGTGTTTTATAGTGGTGTGAGTGTGTTGGTGTGGTGTGTGTATGTGTATCAGGTGTGTGTATTTCGAATTGTCTAATGTGGTGGTGTTTTGTAAATGTGTGTGTATTTCGAGTGCGGCAGTGTACCGCCAATGGTTTACCGCGGTTGAAAGTCTGCTGCATTGATTCGTGGGTCGTGATAGTGTGGGAGTATTCTTGTTGGCGTGATGGTGTCGGTTTTGTTATCCCCAGTTTATCACTGACCTTTGGTGTGGCAGACTTGTGTGGGTGTCTGTATTGTGGCGGATTCCGAGCTGTGGGTCGTAATACCTGTAGCGGAATTCTGCAGCAGCAATGGTATTATGGCGGTCTTCTGCACGGCGGTAAGCGGGATTTACCGCCAGGGATATAATGAGGGCCATAATTTCAATAAAAGAATGGAAGATCTCAAGAGCAGATGTTATCACTGTGGAAGATCTAATCACTTAGCACATGATCAGAGATGTCAAGCTTTCAATTAAAAATGTTCCAAATGTGAAGATAATGGACACTTTGCAAAGGTGTGTCGCAGTTCTAAGGTAGTTAAATGCATAATTGATGATGGGTGTCAGGAGGAAGACCAATTCAATTCTGATAGGGAAGATCCACAAGTGCTTTGTTTAAAGACAAGGTACTAGAACTTAGGGGACATAATAGAAAAAAAACATTTTTGATATAGTAGCAAAGGTGTACATGTGCAGTTGATAACTGATTCAAGTTCACCTTATACTAATATTAGTAAGGGGCTTTAGTCAGAACTTTTTAGCTCTAAACTGGGATCTAAATCATCAAAACCAGAAATTAGACACCAAAGTTTTACGTGTGAACCTATCAACAGCCTGGGGTTCCACAAACTGATATTTCAATTCAAAGGTAGAACAGCTGACTGTAAATTGTATGTGGCTGGAAGTGGACCATCAATCCTAGGATGGTGGGATCAGGGAGAGCCAAGCATTTTACTTGATCCCAACAGTCCTGATCTGATGTTGATTGTAGAAGGCAGTTTAAAAGATGAGAGGATGTTCACCAGGGAGTTTCCATCTGTATTTTCAGGTAAAATTAGAGCATTGAAGGGGTTTGTACACAAAATAATTTTAAAGATTGACATTCCACCTTACGTATACAAAGTAAGAAATATTCCCCTGAGTGTTACGGAAGAAGTGATTGTGGAATTGAATAAGTTGTTAGAGTTGGGTGTTATTAAACAGGTTGAATCATCAGATTGGGCGGCCTCTTTGGTTGTAGTATGCAAAGCAAATGGTCATATTAGACTTTGTGTGGATCTAAGGGAAAATTAAACAAGAACATTTTTGTGGGTCAGTTTCCCTTGCCGAGCATCAGACAGTTGTTATCAGTGATGTTAGACCTGACAGCCTTAGGGTGGTCACCCCTAACTTTGTGCCTGCCTCCCTCCACTTTTTGGACACTGTTTTTGCTGGATTTTAGACTCTGTGTACTTTATCACTGCTAACCAGTGCTAAAGTGCATATGCTCTCTCCCTTTAAACATGGTAACTTTGGATCATACCTGATTGGACTATTTAATTTACTTATAAGTCCCTAGTAATGTGCACTATATGTGCCTAGGGCCTGTAGATTAAATGCTACTAGTGGGCCTGCAGCACTGGTTGTGCCACCCACTTAAGTAGCCCCTTTACCTTGTCTCAGGCCTGCCATTGCAAGGTCTGTGTGTGCAGTTTCATTGTCACCTCGACTTGGCATTTAAAAGTACTTGCCAAGCTTAAACCTCCCCTTTCTCTACATAATAGTCACCTCTAATGTGTGCCCTAGGTAACCCCTAGAGCAGGGTGCTGTGTGGGTGAAAGGCAGGACATGTACCTGTGTAGCTTACATGCCCTGGTAGTGTAAAACTCCTAAATTCATTTTTGCACTACTGTGATGCCTGCTCCCTTCATAGGCTAACATTGGGGCTGCCCTCATACAGTATTGAAGTGGTAGCTGCTGATCTGAAAGGAGTAGGAAGGTCATATTTAATATGGCCAGAATGGTAATACCAAATCCTGCTGACTGGTGAAGTTGGATTTAATATTACTATTCTAGAAATGCCACTTTTAGAGAGTGAGCATTTCTTTGCACTTAAATCTTTCTGTGCCTTACAATCCACGTCTGGCTGGGCTTAGTTGACAGCTCCTTGTGCATTCACTCAGACACACCCCAAACACAGGGTACTCAGCCTCACTTGCATACATCTGCATTTTGAATGGGTCTTCCTGGGCAGGGAGGGTGGAGGGCCTGCTCTCACACAAAGGACTGCCACACCCCCTACTGGGACCCTGGCAGACAGGATTGAACTGAAAGGGGACCTGGTGCACTTCTTAGCCACTCTTTGAAGTCTCCCCCACTTCAAAGGCACATTTGGGTATAAAACAGGGCCTCTGCCCTACCTCATCAGACACTTGCTGGAGAAGAAAGCTGAACCAGAACCTGCATCCTGCCAAGAAGAACTGCCTGGCTGCCTAAATGACTCACCTGACTACTTTCTACAAAGGACTGCTGCCTTGCTGTTGCCCTGCTGCCTTGCTGAACTCTTGCCTTGCTGCTGAAGTGCTCTCCAAGTGCTTGGATAGAGCTTGCCTCCTGTTCCCTGAAGTCTCAGGACCAAAAAGACTTCCCTTTTGCATTTTGACGCCTTGTGCGCCGAAAACTTCGACGCACAGCTTGCTCCGCGGTGAAAAATTCACCGCACTCCGATCCGGAAAGATGCCGCTCGACGCAATACCTGCGGTTCGACCGGAACTTCGACGCACGATCTCGCCTAGACAAACGCCGCCCGACTCCAGAAAGGAAATCGACGCGGCGCCTCCCGTGAGGGAGAAGATTCCACGCACAGCCCACCGGAACGACACGCAGACGGAAAACAAGCCTAGGATTCCACACACAGACCCCAGGACATCTGGTAATCCCGCGACCCACAGAAAGAGACTGTCTGCGAGCCGAAAAACGACGCCCGACTTCCCCGCGTGAAAAATAACGACACAAGTCCGTGTGTGCTGGGGAGAAATCGACGCACACACCACTTTTCCACGTATCTCTTCTTCTGCAGCCCTTTGCGGAGATTTTCCACTTTAAACCAGGTACTTTGTGCTTGAAAGAGACGTTGTTTGCTTTTTAAAGACTTAAGACACTTTATATCACTTTTCAGTGATATCTCTACAATTTCACATTGCATCTTTATTCGTTTTGACCTGCAATTATCCAGATAAATATTATATATTTTTCTAAACACTGTGTGGTGTATTTTTGTGGTGCTATATTGTGTTATTGTATGATTTATTGCACAAATACTTTACACATTGCCTTCTAAGTTAAGCCTGACTGCTCGTGCCAAGCTACCAGAGGGTGGGCACAGGATAATTTTGGATTGTGTGTGACTTACCTTGACTAGAGTGAGGGTTTTTGCTTGGACAGAGGGTAACCTGACTGCCAACCAAAAACCCAATTTCTAACATTGGTGATCAGCGGTGAGGATAGGACTTGTATTTGTGCAGTGACATACAGTAGCTAAGTATTTCACTACCTACCCACAGTTGAAGGTCAACTTGATTTTTATCTCTGTTTTGCAAATTCGTTTTTCCTGACAATTTTCCAAAACTAAATTCTCACTCAACATGTCTGTGGCTGGGTCTCAAGTAGGAGACTTTGACCTAGCCCTGTTGGATACATATACTGTCAAACAGCTAAGAGGGTTATGCAGGGTGATGAGAGTACCCACCCAAGGGGCCTCCAAAAAGGAGGACTTTCAAGTGGCGCTGAGGGCCTGGGCAGAAGCCCATTTAGAGGAGGATGATGAGGAAGAGGAGCCAGAAAATGGCCCTTCAGAGGATTTGTTGCTATCAGTGGATGATGTTACCACTGCAATTGTGCCCCCTTCCAGACCAAGGAGCAGTGTCTCTGTGCAAAGCCTGACCGCAGAGGAAAGGAGAGAAGAAAGGGAGTTCCAATTGAAAAAGGCAAAACTGAAAATTGAGGCTCAACAGGAGGAATGAAGGGCAAAGAGAGAAGCCAAGCAAGCTGAGGCTGAAAGAGCAGCCAAACAGATTGAAGCTGAAAGAGCTGAAGCTGCAGCTGAGAGAGCCTTGGCTGAAAAGAAACTTTTGTTGGCTCATGAACTGAGTCTCAAGGAGCTGGATCTCAAGGCAAAGCAGTCTGAATCCATCAGTAATGGTGGCAGCATAAAGACAGGACCTGCTGGAGAAAAGAAGGTTCGTATACCCAAAAATGTGGTGCCCGGTTTTGTGGTGGGAGATGACATAGATAAATGGTTAGCTGCTTATGAAGTTGCACTAGAGGCTTATGAGGTTCCTTAAGACCAGTGGGGTACAACTATGTGGAGTTATGTACCAGTACTGGGGAGGGACACACTTCTCACACTGGATCCTAAAGATAGAAACACATACCCACTTCAGAAAGCCATTTTACTTGCCAAGTTTGGGCTGACCCCTGAGAGATACCGTCAGAGGTTCAGGGACAGCACCAAACTATCCACACAAACATGGGTAGATTTCTTTGACTTTTCCAGTAAGGCACTGAATGGATGGGTGCGGGGCTGCAAAGTAGATGATTACACAGGATTATATAATTTGATTCTGAAAGAGCATATGCTTGGTATTTGTTTTACAGAGTTGCGCCAGCACCTAGTAGACAGTAAGCTGACTGATCCCAGGAAGCTTGCTGAGGAGGCGGATCTCTGGACTAGTACCAGAGTGTCCAAGAAGGTATCTGGGGGCGACACCCACAAAGGTGGTCAGGGTTCCCATCAGAAGAAAGAGGGGGGAGAAAAACTTAAAAACAAGGAGTTCTCAAAAGGCCCCCAAAATAGTTCCCAAGGGAGTAATGGTAACCAGACCCGGTCTGATTCTCAAAAGAAAGGTTTCACTGACCATAAGACAGGGAGGTTTGTACACCACTGTTCAGAGTGCAATAAGTATGGGCACGCTGAGGGTGACTCCAAGTGTCCCAAGAGGGCACAGCCCCCCCAAGGAGGGCAGACACCTGGGTTGGCTAGCGTAGCGCTCGGGAAGGAGATGGTCCCAGACAGTTTTGGGGTACAGACAGAGGTAACCCTAGTGTCCCTGGGGGATGCAGAGATGGTGCCAAAAGCCCACATGCCTGCCAATACTTCCAAGTATAGACAGTGGGTCACCATCAATGGGCAAAGGGTGGAGGCTCTGCGTGACACAGGAGCCAGCATGACTACTGTCAAGGGTCAGCTGGTGTCAGCAGAGCAGGTCATCTCCAATACATTTCACCAGGTCATAGTCGCTGACAATCGCGAGAGCCACCTACCGGTAGCTCTGGTTCCCTTTGAGTAGGGGGGGGTCTCTGGTACTCTGAAAGTAGCTGTGAGTCCTGCCATGCCTGTAGATTGTCTGTTAGGCAACGACCTTGAGCACACTACCTGGAAGGAGGTAGAGCAAAGGTCACACTTGGAAATGTTAGGATTGACTGAGTGGGTCTGCATGACCACACTGTCCATGGCTGACCGAGAGGGAAGCCAAGTGTGTCTGGAGCCTGGAACAATGGCCCAGACAACTGCCAAGAGGAGGGGCAAGGGGCGTGGGAAACCGGTCCCAGAAGTTCCCGCAGTGGTTGACGGGGTTCCTGAGGAGGAGGCCCCCGAGCCAACTGAGGAAGACATTGCCCCCCAGGTGATCTACCTGAGCTTGCTGGCTGGCAAGTTGAGGGTGGACCCACCAGGGAGGAATTCTGCAAGGCGCAGAAAGAATGTCCCACTCTAGAGGGTATGAGGAAGCAAGCCTCAGCCCAGGCAGCAGGTGAAGCCTCTGGCGATCACCACATATATTGGGAGAATGATCTCCTCTACAGTGAGCCTAAGGTTCCGGCCATTGGGGAAGCGCGTGCGCTGGTGGTCCCCCAGTGTTACCGAACCTTCCTACTGGGTCTGGCTCATGACATTCCCCTGGCAGGACATTTGGGGCAAGACAAGACCTTTGACAGGCTTGTCACCCACTTTTATTGGCCCAGAATAAGGACAAATTCAGATACATTCTGTAGATCTTGTCCTACCTGCCAGGCCAGTGGTAAAACAGGAAGAAGGGTTAAGGCCCCCCTGATTCCACTTCCTGTCATTGGCACCCCCTTTGAAAGGGTGGGCATCGACATCATTGGTCCATTGGACCCCAAAACTGCCCTAGGCAACAGGTTCATCCTGGTTTTGGTGACCATGCCACCCTTTACCCAGAGGCGATCCCTCTGAGGACCGTAACTGCAGCGGCGGTGACCAGAACTCTGATGGGGATATTTACCTGCCTGGGATTCCCAAAGGAGATAGTGTCTGACAAAGTCACTAACTTCATGTCTGCATACATGAAGTCTATGTGGGATGTGTGTGGTGTAACCTACAAGTTCACCACACCCTATCACCCCCAATCTAATGGTCTTGTGGAGAGATTCAACAAGACCTTGAAAGGCATGATTGGTGGCCTCCTTGAGGCCCTGAGGCATAAGTGGGACGTCCTCTTACCATGCCTTCTCTTTGCTTACAGAGAGGTACCCCAGAAGGGGGTAGGGATCAGTCCCTTTGAGCTTCTCTATGGGTACCCTGTCAGGGGACCCTTAAGCATTGTCAAGGAGGGGTTGGAGAAAGCTCCAAAGGCACCCCCTCAGGATGTGGTCAGCTGCATGTTTGCCCTCCGCAACCAGATGACCCGCTTCTGGAAAGAGGCCAAAAAGTAACCTTGAGGCCAGTCAAGAGGTAATGAAACGCTGGTATGACCAGAAGGCCACCCTGATAGAGTTTCAACCTGGAGACACAGTGTGGGTAATGGAGCCAGTAGAGCCTAGAGCTCTTCAGGACCACTGGTCTGGCCCATTTGAAGTAAAGGAGCGGAAAGGGGAGGCCACTTACCTAGTGGACCTCCAATCCCCTAGGAACCCCCTAAGGGCGCTCCATGTCAACTGACTGAGGCCTCATTTTGAGAGGTCTGAAGTCAACATGCTTCTGGTCACAGATGAAGGAATGGAAGAGGAGAGTGAACCTCTCCCCGACCTCCTCTCTGCCCAAGAAGGTGATGGGTCAGTGAAAGGTGTCATTCTCTCTGACTCCCTGACTCTAAACCAGAGAGGAGACTGCTATGAGCTGTTAGAGCAGTTCTTCCCCCTGTTCTCCCTTACTCCAGGACTGACCCACCTCTGTGTTCATGACATTGACACAGGTGACAGTCTCCCTTTGAAGAACAAAATTTACAGGTTATCGAATAAGGTGAAGGCCAGCATCAAGGAGGAGGTCTCCAAGATGTTAGGTTTAAGGGTTATTAAGAAATCCAGTAGTCCCTGGGCCAGCCCTGTGTTGTTGGTCCCTAAGGCTACTGCCCCAGGTGCGAAGCCAGAACTCAGGTTCTGTGTGGACTCCCGGGGTCTCAACTCAGTCACCCTGACTGATGCTCACCCCATCCCCCGGGCTGATGAGCTTGTTGACAGACTAGGCGCTGCCAAGTTCCTGAGTACGTTTGATCTTACTTCAGGGTACTGGCAGAACGCCCTGACTGAGGGGGCTAAAGATAGATCAGCATTTTCCTCACCTGATGGCCATTACCAGTTCCGGGTGATGCCAGTTGGGTTGAAAAATGCCCCCGCTACCTTCCAACGGTTGGTTAACGGGGTCCTAGCTGGCAAGGATGCCTTCTGTGCAGCCTACCTGGACGACATAGCTGTCTACAGTTCCAGCTGGAACACCTGCTCCACCTCAAGGAGGTGCTTCAGGCCCTGCAACAGGCAGGCCTGACCATCAAGGCTAGTAAGTGCCAGATTGGGCAGGGTTCCATGGTGTACTTGGGACACCTAGTGGGTGGTGGCAAGGTGCAGCCACTCCAGGCCAAGATTGAAACTATCAAGGCCTGGCAACCACCTAGAACACAGACTGAGGTGAGAGCCTTTTTAGGCCTCACAGGATACTACCGCAGATTTGTCAAGGGCTTTGGTACCATTGTCTCACCCTTGACAGAACTCACTTCCAAGAAACAACCTAGGTTGGTGAATTGGACAGAGGCTTGTCAGAAAGCCTTTGACTCTCTGAAGGAAGCCAGTGCTCAAGGCCCCTGACTACTTCAAGGAATTTATCGTGCAGACAGACGCTTCAGAGCATGGCATAGGGGCGGTCCTAGCACAGCTAAATGAGGAGGGCCTAGACCAACCAGTAGTCTTTATTAGCAGAAGGCTATTACCACAGGAACAGAGGTGGAATGCTATTGAGAGAGAAGCTTTTGCTGTGGTCTGGGCACTGAAGAAGCTGAGCCCATACCTGTTTGGGACTCACTTCCGGGTTCAGACAGACCACAGGGCCCTCAGATGGCTCATGCAGATGAGGGGTGAAAATCCTAAACTCTTGAGGTGGTCCATTTCCCTACAGGGGATGGACTTTACGGTGGAGCATTGCCCAGGGGTTGACCACGCCAATGCTGATGGTCTCTCCAGATACTTCTGCCTTAGCGATGAGAGCTCCCAGGAGGATCGGGTAGCTTTCCCCACTTTCAGCTGCGGGGGACACATGTTAGACCTGACAGCCTTAGGGTGGTCACCCCTAACTTTTTGCCTGAGTGTAAGGGTGTTGTGAGTGGGTGAGGGACAGGGTGTGCGTGTATGTGGGAGCGTGTGGGTGTGTGCGTGTATGCAGGAGGGTGAGGGATTAGTACGAGGATGGGGTGGGGAGTAAGTACGTTTATGCGGGGAGACACTACTGGGAGCAAGGGGGTGGGGGGTTACTGGGGGCTTGGTGAGGTGGAGGGTAGGAATGTTATAAGGGAACAGGGCTGGGGGGGCTCTTGGGTATATGGGGGCTGAGGGAGTCGTCTACCTGTTAAAGGAATGCAAAAAGACTGCCAGACTCGTAATGAGGGCCCACGAGTCTGAAGGCCTTTATGTCCCAGGTACTCACAACAGAATTGCTGATTGTCTCAGTAGGTTACCATTCCCCCCTTAACACAAGAAATGAGTGGGATGATTGTTTAGTTGTAACTGTGTTACGGTGACTTACAAAATACTGTGTAGCAGTATAGAAGGCAGAACTAGAAAAAGATAATATGCTGTCTAAAGTTAAGGTGTTTGCTGAGGATGGTTGGCCAGAGAAGAAGCTTCTTAAGAAAGATTTGGTTGCATTCTAAGAAGAAAAGAAATGAATTGTCAGTGGAAAATGTGTTTTCCTTAAGGAATGGAAGGCTGGTCCCACCTAACAATCTTCCTAGGATAATTATTAATTTATGCCATGAGAGTCACCTTGGCATTGTAACAACCAAGAGGAGTGTTAAATGATCACTCTGGTGTCCAGGGTTACACAGAAAAATTGGAAAAAATAGAACAAGTGTGCATAAAATGTATCAATTGGACAAATCAGTGATCACATTTAGGACCCCCCTTAAACCTATTGAAGTACCACAAACACCACAGTAGAGAATTGGGATAGACAGTGTTGGCCCAGTTTGGAGTGAGCAGGGTATAATCAAGTTCATTCTGTTGGCCAGAGATCATTTTTCCAAATGGTCGGAAATCAAGGTTGTGAGTAAAGTGGATGCTTGGGCTGTGATGGGATTTTTTAAAGACATTTTCTGCAGGAAAGGTTTGCCAAAATTGTAGTCAATGACAATCATGGCCAATTTATTTGGGATGTATTCAAGGAGTTTCTGACACAGACTGGAGCAGAGCATAGAACTACTGATCTTTACCATCCTAATGGGAATGGTAATGTGAGTGGTTTAACTGAGTTATAAAAGGTATACTTGAATTGCCAATCAGTAAAAACATGGATTGGGAAAGAGAAATAATGGAAAAGGACTTAAAGACTGGATCAGTGTGACTCAAGAGGGCATAGTCCATTTGAATTGTTGAGGGGGAGTACACCCCTCTAAAAGTCAACATGGGTTGGGTGTCAGGGATGAATAATGTTAACTGGTCACCTACTGGACTAAGAGATCGGATGAAAATGACTCAGAAGAAATATCAGAACAGATATGATTTGCTACATGGGGTAAAAAATTCAACCTTAAAGTAGGAGATGTTGTAAAAGCAAAAAAAGGAAAACTTGCTGAAAAGGGAGAAAGACGATTTTCTGAACCTATGCATGTGGAAAGGATTTTGAGCATTTCAGAATTGCTGAGCAATAGAAAAATATGGTCTGCAAAGAGGTTATCTTTGTTCAAAGGGGACAAAGTTGTGGTACCAAGGGTGAAGAGGTATGATTGGTTGGATGATTCACTGAGGGCATCCTTTACGAAGCCCTAGCGGTATACTGTATAGGAAAGTACCATCTTCCTTGGCATGTTACCCCCATTTTTGCCTGTATGTCAGTATGTTTATTCTTGTCTCACTGGGATCTTGCTGGTCAAGACCCCAGTGCTCATAGTTTATGGCCTAATGTGTGTGTCTGTATAGTGCTTGACTGTGTCACTGAGGCTCTGCTAAGAAGAACCTCAGTGCTTGTGCTCTCTCTGCTTTTAAATTTGTCACTATAGGCTGGTGACTTCATTTACCAATTTCAGTTAGCACACTGGACCCCCCTTATAAGTTCCTAGTATATGGTGCCTAGGTACCCAGGGCATTGCGGTTCCAGAAGATCCTTATGGGCTGCAGCATTTCTTTTGCCACCCATAAGGAGCTCAGACAAATCCTTCAACAGGCCTGCCAGTGCACACACTATTTCACAGCCATTTTCACTGCACTTAAGTAACGTATAAGTCACCTATATGTCTAACCTTCACTTGCTGAAGGTTAGGTGCAAAGTTACTAAGTGTGAGGGCACCCTTGCACTAGCAAAGGTGTCCCCACATAGTTCAGGGCCATTTCCCAGGACTTTGTGAGTGCGGGGACGCCATTACATGCGTGCACTACTAATAGGTCAATACCTATATGTAGCTTGTAGGTGTCTAAGATCATGGAATTGTCCCCCATTTCAAATGTGGTATTGGGGAGCCAATTCCATGAATCATGGGACTCCACTATGGACCCCCCAGTACTGCCAAACCAGCTCTGAGGCTTGCACTGCAGCTACAGCTGCTGCCACCTCACAGACAGGGTTCTGCTCTCCTGGGGTCTGAGCAGCTCAGTCCCAGGAAGGCAGAACAAAGCATTTCCTTTTGGAGCAGGATGTTACACCCTCTCCCTTTGGAAATAGGTGTTACAGGCTGGGGAGGGGTAGCCTCCCCCAGCCTCTGAAAATGCTTTGAAGGGCACAGATGGTGCCCTCCTTGCATAAACCAGTCTACACCGGTTCAAAGACCCCTTGTCCCCTGCTCTGGTGCACAACTGGACAAAGGAAAGGGGAGTGACCACTCCCCTATCCATCACCACCCTAGGGGTAGTGCCCAGAGCTCCTCAAGTGTGTCTCTGACTTCAGCCAATTTGCTTTGCAAGGAGTGGGGGCACTCTGGAGGGCTCTGAGTGGCCAGTGCCAGCAGGTGACATCAGAGACCCCTCCTGATAGGTTCTTATCTGATTAGGTAGCCAATCCCCCCCTCAGGGCTATTTAGGGTCTCTCCTGTGGGTTCTCTTCAGATTCTACTTGCAAGTTTCCAGCAGGAAGCCTCTGCAACTACTACTTCATCCTCTGACCTCGGATCAACCGTAGTCTGCTCCAGGAACCGCTGTAACAGCAACAAAGTATCCACAAGGGATACTTTTCTTCTGCAACTTCAGCTCCAGCAAGCAACAGTTTCCACGGTGTGCACACTCTGAGAACTCTCTGTCTTCATCCAGCACCAGAAGGACCGAAGAAATCTCTCTTGGGGTGATGGAGTTACTCCCTTGATCACACAGGCACCTTCTAAGATGATGACCAGTACCCTTGGACTTCTCTTCCAGCAATGAGCATGCTCCTAATGACAGAGAGCATGGACCCCATAGACATAGGCTGTTCTGAGGTCCTGCTGACGCAATTTGGAGGAGGAAAGACCCTGCCTTCCCTGAGAGCGACAGTAACCCTGTGTACTACATCTTCTTCACCTCCTGAGGCCTCTGTGCACTATTTGCAAAATCCCTTCATGCACAGCCTGGCCCAGGTCCCCAGCACTTTATCCTGCGACTCTCAACTCACTGAATTGACCTTTGTCGGCATGGGACCCTTCTTTGTAATCTGGCACCAACCACGTTTTGCACCTCCTTTGTCTCCATGTCCTGGGACTCCCGTGGGTGCTACCTGGCATCCTGAGGGCTCTCTAAAGTGCTGAGAGCCCCCTCTTCCTCCTCACACAAAGTTGAGGCCCCCAGGTCCCTCCTGGGTCCAACTAGTGCCATTTTGATGCAATATGCACATTTGTTATAACCAAGGCTTGTTGGCAAGTTCCAACACAAAATCACATCTGCTTCCATCTTCACATCGTGGGACATCCTTCCATCATGCAGGAATCTGCTGGCATCTTCCTAGGGTGCATTCCTGCAGTCTTCATCCAACCGGGGACTCTTCTTTTGCACCCTCTTCTGGGTTGGCAGGGGCTCCTGTCCTTCCTGGAACTTCTTTCGACTTCTGGATTTGGTCCCCTTCTTTTGCAGGTCTTCAGGTCCAGGAATCCAGCAGTTGTTGTTTGCAGACTTGGTTGGTTACTGCAAAATCCCAATCACGAGGTGTGGTGTGTCCTAAAAAACTTGCAGTACTTTACTCCTGCTTTTCTGGCTCTGGGATGGGGTAATTTACTTACCTTTACTGTATTCTTACTCTCTTGGCGATTCTGCACACACTACACTTCTCTAGGGGGGAATACTTTCTTAGTATATGGTTTGTGTTGCCCCTAGACCTATTTTCCCCCATTGCATTCTTTAGCATTTCCTATTGTTTGCACTATCCTATGTCTAATTACTTACCTTATTTTGGTGTCTAGTGTATGTATTGTGTATAATACTTACCTCCAGAAGGAGTATTGCCTCTAAGATATTTTTGGTACTGTGTCACCCAAATAAACTAACTTTATTTTTGGTAACATTGAGTATTGTCTTTACCTGTGTATAAGTACTGTGTAACTATAAGTGGTACTGCATGAGCTTTGCATGTCTCCTAGTTCAGCCTAAGCTGCTCTGCTATAGCTACCTCTATCAGCCTAAGCTGCTAGAATACTACTACTCCACTAATAAGGGATAACTGGACTTGGTATAAGGTGTAAGTACCCAAGGTACCCACTACAAACCAGGCCAACCGCCTACATATTGCACCACCGGAGCATCATTTTTTTTATGCTCCAGTGGCGCACTGTGCCAGTCCATATTTACAAGGGCACGTAAAGCCACCTTGTGTGGTTTTTCATGGCTTTTTAAATATGGGCCCCTTTCACGCTTAACACTGCATGAAAGGGGCATTCTATGGGTGTAGCTTGGGGTGTTCCCACACAACATCAATGGAACCCAGAGGAATCTGGTGCATTCCCAGACTTACAAGTCTCAAGGGTGGCGTAAATTTGATACAATGTGGAAAAATATCTTTATTTCTCACAGTTTTTTCTCTTTCCATGTGTGCTGCAGTTTGCATCCCCGCAAATCAAGCAACTTTGTACCACGGTGCAAGGGTGTCTGAATTGATGTTAGGCAGCAATTTGTGCACCTGCAGAGGGGAAGAGGACAGACATGCAACATATCTTGTAGATATGGCGCATTTCTACCCTTTCCCAGTGGCTCAGGTCAGTTCAGCAAGACAGTTGCTGCACTGCCCTGTGCCACGGGCCTCATAAATGAGTCCTTAAGTTCCCAGATGTATAACACACAATGAAGATGTCAAATGCAAGCGAGTGTTATAAGAAATATGAGTGAAACCAGGGAAGGAAGTGGTAGTGCATCAGAACATTTAATTATGAGATCCAAAAGATCAGTTGTGAAACCTAAGTCCTCATTTACATGGCCCTAGCAGCACACTGCACCACCAGAGTGGCATTTTTTTAATGCTCTGGTGGTGCAGTAGGGCAGCCCATATTTACAAGGCCACACAATTGGATGGCTTTTCATGGCCTTGTAGATATGGACTCGCATAACACTGAATGAAAGGGGCATTCCGTGGATGTTCCTTGGGGTGTTCCCGCATAACATCCATGGAACCGGAAGAAATCTGATGCATTCCCAGATTTAAAAGTCTGGGAATGCATCAGACTCCTACACCACCTCAGGGGTGCCATAAGAATGATGCAACAGAGAAAAATATATTTATTTCTCCCTGTTGCTTTCCTCTTCCTCATTCTGCAGCACACATAGAAAGAGGTAAAACCTCTTGTGGTTGCTTTTGTGCAGGAAGGTGTCCCTTCCTGCACAAAAACAATAATTCCTGCAACACAGGAATCCTTGCTCCATGGTTTAAGGGTACCTGCACTGGCACTAGGCAGCAATTTGTGCACCAGCTCAGGGGTAGAGGACACAAATGTGCCATATCTTGTAGATACAGTGCATTTCTCCCCTTTCCAAGTGGCACAGGGTGGCACAGCAAGGTACATGCTCCGCTGCCCTGCACCACAGGCCTTGTAAATGAGGTCCCCAGTTGCTACAAGGATTTTGCAGCATTAAGCACATAGATTTGGTCTTCATATTGGTACACTGTTCTTATGCAATTCCTGAGAATGTAATTTTTTGATGTTTATGTAATCTTATTGCATTGCAATGTTATGTGCATTAAAATAAACATTGCGGTGTAAGTTATTTCATGGCATGTTCTCACATGGTTCTCTTGAAGTTTATGTGCATGTTTAGTAGTAAATTAGCCATGTGATATGTATTTACTTAATATACTGCAATTTTAGGTTGAGTATAATGCAATTACTGACCATGTTTTTTTGTTCATCATTTCTTTCTTTGTTGAATTTTTGAAGGGGGAAGATGTGTTATTTTTTCTTAGGAATGGTCTGCTGTTAAGGGTTCTTAGAATATGAAGGGGCCTAGAATGTGATGAGCTCATAGGATGGAATTGAGAGAGAGGCATTCTGTCAGAGGGTTGGTGGCAGCAGTATAGCGACATGCGGTGCCAGTGGGTTTGAGCTCCATAGATAAATGTGGACGAAATACAGCTTTTCCAGAGATGTCTGTATATCAAAGAGACTCAATGCTGCTTTGGACATTACTGAAAAAAACAGATTTATGGGTACTGGATAATTTTCACTTGTTTTTTGACTGTCAGGTTGACATATGTTTTGCAACAGGAACAGTTGTAAATACTTAATAAGACTTTATGTAATGTTTCTATTTCAGTGAGCTCATTGAGTACTGCAAGTAAGTACCGGTACGAGAAATAATACATGAAAAAAAACAATTAAAAAGTGAAGAAGAAAGATTGATGCAGAACTGACTTTACATTTGTAATACGTGCATTTTTCTTATTGCACCTGTCTGCAGTTTGTGTCATTACAGTAAGGCTCTGATTAGTAGGACATCTAATGTGTTTGTTGTGCTTAAATGCTTTATTAGTCAATTTTACTGCCAGTTGTAGGCTGCTATTTTTTAACGAGTTCTTCCAGTGTGTGCTGTGCTGTCTGTCGTGCACATTAAAATATTATTTCATGATGTATGAATTATCTCCTTGGTATGAGTGCAGAGTATTCAAATGATGCTAAGTAGGGTGCAAGTATGAGTTGCATTTTTGAGCTAAACTCCAATGTTATTGTTAGGTTCAGTGATCCTTCACTGTGTATGCAAGTGAGAACTTTAAAGGTGCAGGGATTTTCAGTGCCTGTTGCGGTCACTTTTCATGATTCTTATTTTCATGTGTAGTCATTGCTTGGTAGGTTTTGTAATTGTAATTGCGTTTATATAGTGCTTACCACCCCTGACAATACGTCAAAGCACTTTTGGGCGAGTAGCACGCTACTCTGGAACCCAAGAAGAATTAGTGGTGGATTAGTATAGGGAAATATGAGTACAGTATTGGTATTATTATGAGTTAATTTGAGCAGAGGATATGTGAATTTGTTAGTTTGATTGACTAGAGTAATTGAAGTATAGAGGAGGGGAGAATCCAGAATTGTTACTTGAGAGTTTATAGTAATAGGATGAGGCTTGGGATGAGTAAAGGAGAGATGGAGGAGGGAAGAGTCTGTGGAAAGCGTTAGTGAGCTCATAGTAGCAGGAGGGGTTTTGGATGAGTCAAAGGTGAGATAAATGGTGGAGCATTTAGTAGGGTTGTTTGGGAGATCATGGTAGTAAACAGAGGTTTGGGGTGAGCTATATTCGGTAGTTGTAGGAGGCTGGCCTGGCTTATGGTGGGTACCTTGTGGTACTTACACCTTGTGCCAGGTCCAGTTATCCCTTATTAGTAGATTAGAGGTGTTCTACAGCTTAGGCTGATAGAGGTAGCTATAGCAGAGCAGCTTAGTCTGAACAAGGAGACATGCAAAGCTCCTACTATACCTCCTATATCATATAGCACTATGGGCCTGATTACGACCCTGGCGGTAAAAACCGCGAGGGTCGTGGTCCGCGGGAGCACCGCCAACAGGCTGGCGGTGCTCCTTTGGGCATTCTGACCGCGGCGGTACAGCCGCGGCCAGAAACGGAAAGTCGGCGGTGTACCGCCGGCTTTCCGCTGCCCAGGGGAATCCTCCATGGCGGCGCAGCTTGCTGCGCCACCATGGGGATTCCGACCCCCATACCGCCATCCTGTTCCTGGCGGTTTCGCCCGCCAGGAACAGGATGGCGGTATGGGGTGTCGTGGGGCCCCTGGGGGCCCCTGCAGTTGCAGGGGCCCCCGTAAGAGGGCCCCACTTAGAATTTCAGTGTCTGCTTTGCAGACACTGAAATTCGCGACGGGTGCTACTGCACATGTCGCACCCCTTCCACTCCGCCGGCTCCATTCGGAGCCGGCTTCCTCGTGGAAGGGTGTTTCCCGCTGGGCTGGCGGGCGGCCTTTTGGCGGTCGCCAGCCAGCCCAGTGGGAAACCCAGAATGACCGCCGCGGTCTTTTGACCGTGGTACGGTCTTCTGGCGGTTCCCGCTTGGCGGGCGGCTCCCGCCGCCCGCCAAGCTTGGGATGACCCCCTATATCATAAGAAAACACAATACTCAGAGTTATTAAAAGAAAGGTACTTTATTTCAGTGACAATATGCCAAAAGTATCTCAGAGGATATACTCCCTTAGGAGGTAATTAATATACACAAAATATATGCACAAACCAAAATTAGGTAAGTAACAGTTAGAAAAGTAGTGCAAACATTGTAGAACACAATAGAATGCAATAGGAGACAATGGGCCTAGGGACAACACAAACCACATACTCCAAAAGTGGAATGCGAACCACAAATGGACCCCAGGCCTAGTGTAGTGTGTAGAGGGTCGATGGGAGTGTAAGAAAACAACAAGGGTGTCCAAGACACCCCACCCCAAGACCCTGAAAGGTAGGAGTAAAGTTACCCTACTGCCCCAGAAAGACAGTAAAGTCGAGATCGGGGATTATGCAAGGACAACAACTGACTGCAAAACACTGAAGACGGATTCCTGGACCTGAGGACTTGTAAAGGAAGGGGACCAAGTCCAAGAGTCATGCAAGGGTCCAGGGGAGGTAGGACCCCACTAAACCCCGCATGAAGGTGCAAAAGGGCTGCCTCTGGGTGGAAGAAGCCAAAGATTCTGCAACAATGGAAGGTGCCAGGAACTTCTTCTTTGGTCAGAAGATGTCCCACAGCGTGCTGGAGGATGCAGAGTTGTTTCCATGCAGAAATACTGCAAACAAGCCTTGCTAGCTGCAAGAGTTGTGGTTGAGGATTTTGGGTGCTGCTAGGACCCAGGAAGGACCTGGAGGTCGCCCCTTGGAGGAGGAGACAGAAGGGGCGCTCAGCAACACAGAGAGCCCATGCAGAAGCAGGCAGCACCCACAGAAGCACCTGAACAGGCACTTAGAAGATCTGAGGATGACAGTCAACTCAGAACAACAAAAGAGGGTCCCACGATGTCAGAGTCCAACTCAGCGAGTTGGGCAATACAGGACGGAGTGCTGGGGACCTGGGCTATGATGTGCACAAAGGAAGTCTTACAAAAGTGCACAGAAGCTCGAGCAGCTGCAGTTCACACTGAACACAGGATTTCTGTCTGGCTTGGGGAGGCAAGGACTTACCTCCACCAAATTTGGACAGAAGGGCCACTGGACTGTCGAAGACACTTGGACCCAGCTCCTGTGTTCCAGGGACCATGCTAGTCAGGATGAGATGGGACCCAGAGGACCTGTGATACAGAAGTTTGGTGCCTGGGTTAGCAGGAGGGAGATTTCGTCGACCCACGGGAGATTTCTTCTTGGCTTCCAGTGCAAGGTGAAGGCAGACAGCCCTCAGAGCATGCACCACCAGGAAACAGTCAAGAAAGCCGGCAGGATGAGACGCTACAATGTTGCTGGTAGTCTTCTTGCTACTTTGTTGCGGTTATGCAGGCGTCCTGGAGCAGTCAGAGGTCGATCCTTGGCAGGAGTTGAAGAGGGAAGTGCAGAGGAACTCTGGTGAGCTCTTGCATTCGTTATCTGATGAGATACCCACAGGAGAGACCCTAAATAACCCACAGAGGAGGGTTGGCTACAGAGAAAGGTAAGCACCTATCAGGAGGGGTCTCTGACGTCACCAGCTGGCACTGGCCACTCAGAGCTGTCCATTGTGCCCTCACACCTCTGTATCCAAGATGGTGGGACACACTGGAGGAGCTCTGGGCACCTCCCCTGGGAGGTGCTGGTCAGGGGAGTGGTCATTTCCTTTTCCTTTGTCCAGTTTCGCGCCAGAGCAGGGCTGGGGGGATCCCTGAACCGATGTAGACTGGCTTATGCAAGGTGGACACCATCTGTGCCCTTCAAAGCATTTCCAGATGCCAGGAGAGGCTACTCCTCCCAGGCCCTTCACACCTATTTCCAAAGGGAGAGGGTGTAACACCCTCTCTCAGAGGAAATCCTTTGTTCTGCCTTCCTGGGACCAGGCTGCCCAGGCCCCAGGGGGGCAGAAACCTGTCTGAGGGGTTGGCAGCAGCAGTAGTTGCAGAGGAGACCCTGGAAAGTTAGTTTGGCAGTACCCGGGCTCTATGCTGGAGACCCGGGATGCATGGAATTGTCCCCCCAACACCAGAATGGTATTGGGTGACAATTCCATGATCCTAGACATGTTACATGGCCATGTTCGGAGTTACCATTGTGACACTACATATAGTTATTGACCTATATGTAGTGCACGCGTGTAATGGTGTCCCCTCACTCACAAAGTCCGGGTAAATTGCCCTGAACTATGTGGGGGCACCTCTGCTAGTGCAAGAGTGCCCTCACACTTAGTCACTTTGCACCTAACCTTCACTAAGTGAGGGTTAGACATATAGGTGACTTAGAAGTTACTAAAGTGCAGTGTAAAATGGCTCTGAAATAACGTGGACGTTATTTCACTCAGGCTGCAGTGGCATTCCTGTGTAAGAATTGTCTGAGCTCCCTATGAGTGGCAAAATAAATGTTGCAGCCCATAGGGATCTCCTGGAACCCCAATACCATGGGTACCTAGGTACCATATACTAGGAATTATAAGGGTGTTCCAGTGTGCCAATCAGAATAGTTAAAATTAATTAGTCACTAGCCTGCAGTGACAAATTTAAAAGCAGAGAGAGCATAAACACTGAGGTTCTGGTTAGCAGAGTCTCAGTGATACAGTTAGGCACCACACAGGGAACACATATAGGCCATAAACCTATGAGCACTGGGGTCCTGACTAGCAGGATCCCAGTGACACATTTCAAACATACTGACAACATAGGGTTTCCACTATGAGCACTGGGCCCTGGCTCGGAGGATCCCAGTGAGACAGTAAAAACACCCTGACATATACTCACAAACAGGCCAAAAGTGTGGGTAACAAGGCTAGAAAGAGGATACCTTCCTACAGTAGTGGAGGGAAGAGCTTAGGCAGGATTATTTTGGAGATGAAAGCAGTAGAATGGGTTTGGGATGAGTCAGACTGGGGATGGAGGATAGATTGATATAGACATAGGGTGATGGGGAGACAAAGTAAAGCTTACAAGAGAGTAAAGTTATATTATTTTTCTTTATTATTTTATATATATATATATATATATATATATATATATATATATATATATATATATATATATATACATAATTGTTTTTATTTTAATGTTTCTTTTATTTTTCATTTGTTTATTATTATTATTATTTTAATTTAATTATTTACTATTTGAATTTTATTTATAGATTTTATTTTAGATTTGTGATGTGTGAGATCTTGTATTTTATTGTGACGTGTGTATGATGACAGGATGAACAGCTTTGCCTTCTTTGGCAGCAGTGGTGAAACACAAATTTAGCCTCTCTTCTGTTATAAACCTTGAGGGGACCCTCAAATGTTGTTTTGTTCAATGAATGAGTTGAAGTAGCTCCTGCAAGGCAAAGATCTGTTTTGGCAGCTGCTGTTAATTGGTTTTCCAAGTCATTTCATCTTAAAACAGCAAACTTGACTGAGGGGATCCTCACAGGATAAAGAAATCTGTGGGGGCCTCTGCACTGCACTGCGAAGGCCTCTGGGCCTTGTGTTACGCTCCTGTTTGGGCTTTTGGCAATAAGAGCCAATGCCCAGGTATGGCAACAGTAGTCAATTAGGTTGTTGTGACTGGTATAACATTGATATTCTTAGTGGATTAATTCAGTCTCTTGCTTGATATTTTGCAATTGATGTCTGACTCAGGAATGAAGACTCCAGACTGGTATTTACCCCTTGGTATGCTATTTATGGTGGATAGCCAGTGTTGGAAGTTGTGGGGTATAGGCAGCCCACCGTTAAGGGTTCAAGGCAACCCCAAAGTTACCACACCAGCAGCTCAGGGCCGGTCAGGTGCAGAGGTCAAAGAGGTGCCCAAAACACATAGGCGCCTATGGAGAATAGGGGTGCTCCGGTTCCAGTCTGCCAGCAGGTAAGTACCTGCGTCCTCGGGGTGCAGACCAGGGGGGTTTTGTAGAGCACTGGGGGGGACACAAGTAGGCACACAGAATACACCCTCAGCGGCACCGGGCGGCTGGGGTGCAGTGTGCAAAGCAGGCGTCGGGTTTCAGCTAGGAAACAATGGAGGGACCCGGGGGTCACTCTAGCGGTGCAGGCAGGCACAGGGGGGGCTCCTTGGGGCAGCCACCACCTGGGCTAGGCAGACGGTCGCCTGGGGGTCACTCCAGCTTCAAAGTTCAGTTCCTTCAGGTCCTGGGGGCTGTGGGTGCAGTGTTTGTTCCAGGCGTCGGGTCCCTTGTCACAGGCAGTCGCGGTCAGGGGGAGCCTCTGGATTCTCTCTGCAGGCGTCCCTGTGGGGCCTCAGGGGGGTTGTCTCTGGTTACTCACGGGCTTGCAGTCACCTGGGAGTCCTCCCTGTGGTGTTTGTTCTCTGGATCTCGAGCCGGGGGCATCGGGTGCAGAGTGTGAAGTCTCACGCTTCCGGCGGGAAACATGTAGTCTTGGAAAATTGCTTCTTTGTTGCAAAGAAGAAGCTGGTTTTGAACAGGACCGCTGTTCACAGGAGTTTCTTGGTACTTTAGTCCAGGGCAGTCCTCTGAGCCTTCAGAGGTTGCTGGTCTCTGTCGGATGCGTCGCTGGAGCAGGTTTTCAAAGTTGGAGACAGGCCAGTAGGGCTGGGGCCAAATCAGTTGTCATCTTCCTCCTTCTCTGCAGGCTTGTAGGTCAGCAGTCCTTCTTGTTTCTTCGGGTTGCAGGAATCTGATTTCCTGGGATCTGGGGAGCACCTAAATACTGAATTTAGGGGTGTGTTTAGGTCTGGGAGGGCAATAGCCAATGGCTACTGTCCTTGAGGATGGCTACACCCTATTTGTGCTTCATCCCTGTGGGGAGGGGGCACATCCCTAATCCAATTGGGGGAATCCTCCAAACTCAAGATGGAGGATTTCTCAAGGCAGGGGTCACCTCAGCTCAGGACACCTTAGGGGCTGTCCTTACTGGTGGGTGACTCCTCCTTGTTTTTCTCATTATCTCCTCCAGCCTTGCCGCCAAAAGTGGGGGCAGTGGCCAGAGGGGCAGGCATCTCCACTAGCTGGGATGCCCTGGGGCACTGTAACAAAAGGGGTGAGCCTTTGAGGCTCACCGCCAGGTGTTACAGTTCCTGCAGGGGGAGGTGAGAAACACCTCCACCCAGTACAGGCTTTGTTCCTGGCCACAGAGTGACAAAGGCACTCTCCCCATGTGGCCAGCAACATGTCTGGTGTGTCTGGTGTGTGGCAGGCTGGCAGAAACTGGTCAGCCTACACTAGAAGTCGGGTAGGTATTGAGGGGGCATCTCTAAGATGCCCTCTGGGTGTATGTTACAATAAATTGCACACTGGCATCAGTGTGCATTTATTGTGCTGATACATTTGATACCAAACGTCCCAGTTTTCAGTGTAGCCATTATGGAACTGTGGAGTTCGTGTTTGACAAACTCCCAGACCATATACTCTTATGGCTACCCTGCACTTTCAATGTCTAAGGTTTTGCTTAGACACTGTAGGGGCATAGTGCTCATGCACATATGCCCTCACCTGTGGTATAGTGCACCCTGCCTTAGGACTGTAAGGCCTGCTAGAGGGGTGACTTACCTATGCTACTGGCAGTGTGAGTTTGGCAGGGCACTCTGAGGGGAGTGCCATGTCGACTTAGTAATTTTCTCCCCACCATCACACACAAGCTGAGAGGCAGTGTGCTTGTGCTGCATGAGGGGTCCCCAGGGTGGCATAAGACATGCTGCAGCCCTTAGAGACCTTCCCTGGCATCAGGGCCCTCGGTACCAGGCGTACCAGTTACAAGGGACTTACCTGAGTGCCAGGGTTGTGCCAATTGTGGAGACAAAGGTACAGTTTAGTGAAAGAACACTGGTGCTGGGGCCTGGTTAGCAGGGTCCCAGCACACTTTCAAATCATAACTTAGCATCAGCAAAGGTAAAAAGTTAGGGGGTAACCATGCCAAGGAGGCATTTCCTTACAGCCAGCATATCATGATGATTGGTATTAGACTCAGGTGCGAAGTCACTGGTCTGGTGTCTTTTTGTGATATGTTGTTCATGGTCAATCGCAGCCTTGCAGTGGGGAAATTCCAGCCACACACTGTAGGATTGTGTTTATGGTGATGATTTATATTGAAAGGAAACCTTTATAGCTTTGAAAGGTATTCATTACATGCAGCAAGCACGTTATTATTAGATAGGAAGGAATACTGCATTGATAATCGAGCACCTGGAATAACCCTATACATATGTGCCATTGAAGCTCCATGGAGATTTTGCCGTTGGGAATGAGGAATTACAGCGGGCATGTGTTATTTTTGAACCAGTTCCCATAAGATTTTCACCGTTTCGTGACCTTTCTCCCCACAACAAAATTAACCAGGTTTTATCTACTGAAATCTCCACAGGGAATGTGCCCTACAGTTGAGTTCCTCCTCACACCTCAAAATCAGTAGTTAGACTTTAAACGCACGTTTATGCCGAATAAGGAGTCTTAAGTGTTTTATTTCTGTCTGTTCTTTGAACAGGAACCTGGTTGTTCCGTTTTCATTGATATTATTTAAATTATCACACACAGATAAACGAGACTACTTTTTCAGAATCATACTCATCATTTTATAATTACCCTCGAATTTTGTTTTCCTTCACTCTAAATAAAAATAAATGCACAACGTTTCTGAATCTCTTACTCTTACTTACACTCATCCTGGCAGGAAAGCATGTTTTCATAATAACAGTTTTTACTTGTTCAAATAAATAAACAAAACAGCATGATTTATCTCAGTCAAACGTAGCTTACTGCGATGAAAGCGCAAGAGAAGCCTGGAAGGACTGACACTGCTTCCCTTAGAGCAAATTGAGGGCACTTTCTATGTATTCGTTCAAATCCTGGCAGTTGCCATGGATATAATGAAATCAAGAGTAATCAGGTCAAATGAAAATTTACTTAGCTCGTAAATATCCATTTTTCTGTGGAATAAGATTAATATTTTTTCTATATTTTCCAGGCAAGAACATGGTGCAGTGTAAAATTTGCCATTTGGCACAATATATATTCAATGCGGTGTTTTTTCTATCATGAACCCAGTGCTTTAAAAGGGCAGGCACTGGCACGGCCGGGCAGGCCTTTTATTTCACCAGGTATTTCCCTGGTGGAGTGGAGCCCTTGGTGTGCAGTTTGGAAAGCCCCGGGCCGCTCCTGGTGCTTCTTTCACTTTCCCCGACTCATTGAGATTAATTACAGGAGGCACTGGGGGTGCTTCAGAACAGGGAAGGAGGGGGTACATAGTGAGAAAGCAATTTGGTGAAAAGAGGTAAGAAGGAGAAAGAATGGATGGATGAAAGAGAGATTATGTGAGAAGGCGAAGGTGACGAGGCTGGTATGACCATTTTTTCCAGGGCTGCTTTTGGTTCCCCAATCCGGCCCTGGTTACTGCCTGTACAGAGTACCCGCACTTCTTTAATTTGAACCGCAGATAATCTGCACTTTTCAGGTCTGTTTCAATGCATTTAATGGAAGAGTACCGGCACCTCTCAAGAGAAAATAGGTACTCTGAATAGTGTTTATCACCACTTCTGTATTACTATTTAAAGCTCTGCTTATACCAATAGGAAGGAAAACAACAAAGTTTGATACCGCCAAGCACCAGAAGTTATTTTAGTTCATCTTCACCACATATAAATATTTTAAGTTCATAACTGATAAGAAATACTCAAAGCATTTGCTGATCTACACTATAAAGTGTACAGTTCATATGTTAATACTCTTCTCACCAAGAAAATGAACAAATAAGCAATAATTAAAGTAAAAAGGGTGAAATATGCAAAGTGCCCTTAAGGCCATCATTAGGAGTGGCCGAATGTTTTATCAGACTCAGTAAAATTGGACCCCACTGGGTCATAATTTAGCAGTCCTATAAATAATCACCAATTAATCTGTTTACCCCGCCCCCCAAAAAAGGTCAATAACATATGGATTTAGGTGTTAAATCACCTAATTCTTCATGTCCAGATAATTATTGGACATTTTTACCTGATAAACTTTGACAGGTTTGTTCTGCTAAAATGCATAGGGGAAAACTGCAGGACTGTGGTACTAGATGCCTAACGTCTGATTTCTATACATGCTGTAACAAAAGTTACCACACATATCACAATTAACAAAGCCACTCAGAATGAGGGCCACAGTAGCACAGACATTTGCAATAAGGCTTTGGTATTGATGGTTTTCCTTTTGTTCATGTTTTATGTTTTACTTTTGTTTTGGTCAGATGAGTTCACATAAGGATTGTCATAATTATTTTCATTTCTTGTTGGTTTCCTTTTATTTCATTAGATTATTGGTGTTTCTATATTGCTAACACCACGATGGAGAAAGTGAATGAATGACTATACTCCCTAAAAGAAAGGGGTATAAATAGAGGGCAGTCCCTGGATTGATGCACCATATGGCATTCAGACCTCAATATATCATTGTTTACATGTTAGATTATGGGGGTCATTCCAACCCTGGCGGTCGGTGTTAAAGCGGCGGCTAACCCGCCAACAGGCTGGCGGTTTAAAAAATGGAATTCTGACCCTGGCGGAAACCGCCAACAGAGACCGCCACATTAACACTCCGACCGCCACGGCGGGACAAACAAACAGCACGGCGGTCACCGCCAACAGACAGGCGGGAGTCAATGTACCGCCCACCCTATCACAACACACCAATCCGCCACCTTTTCCGGGGTGGTAGCCCCGCCGATAAAAACACGGCGGAAAACAGACATTTCAAACGGAAAACGCTCACCTCCATACACCCCACGAGGAATCTGGACAGCATGGAACCCGAACTACACATCCTATCAGCTATTGTATTCCTGCTCCTCTACCAGGAGCACGAACGCCGGCGCAGAAGACTACGGTGAGTACTGCACCTAGGACACAGGGGAGGGGGGAGGAGAAAATATTACGGGCACACATACGCTACACACCCACCACCACCCTCACCCACTACAACACACACATCAATGCATAGCAATACATCACTGTTATAACCCCCAAACCCCCCGGAAGAATGCAAAGACAAAATGAAATGATCATAAACAGTCGAATATATTGTATTATCGGCATATAAAAATATCACACATTTAAAACTAATATATACATAAATATTAAAAGTCCGATAATCTTAGCAGTCATTGTCCGTGGACCACTGGGCCCAAATCACATGGGCAAGGCCCACACAGGATACCTGACACCAACGGAGAGAACACTGCAGGGGCATCAGATAGAAAAACTACAGGCACCTCAGGGGGAAGGGAGGGGGGGGCACCTCTGCCACATGAGTACACGACGCCAGATCCACGAGGGGCCTCCATGGCCACTGTCCCATCCTGGGGAGTGCAAAGCCACAGTCTCTCAAGTCCATACAGTGGGTGGTTTGCCCACTGTACCATCCCGGGGAGTGCAAAGCCACAGTCTCTCAAGTCCATACAGTGGGTGGTTTGCCCACTGTACCATCCCGGGGAGTGCAAAGCCACAGTCTCTCAAGTCCATACAGTGGGTGGCTTGCCCACTGTACCATCCTCGGGAGTGCAAAGCCACAGTCTCTCAAGTCCATACAGTGAGTGGCTTGCCCACTGTACCATCCTGGGGAGTGCAAAGCCACAGTCTCTCAAGTGGATGACAGTGTCCACTGGTTCTGGAGGGGGACTGGTGCCCAGAGTGCTTCGTGCAGCCCTGCCCGACACAGATGCGGCACTGCCCCTTCCGCCAATGGGCCAGCGGTGCTTGAGATGAAGGGCCCAGTTCAGCGGTGCTTGAGACGGCAGTGCCCTGTTCAGCGGTGCTTGAGATGAAGGGCCCAGTTCAGCGGTGCATGAGATGGCGGTGCCCAGCGGAGCGGTGCTTGAGATGAAGGGCTCAGTTCAGCGGTGCTTGAGACGGCGGTGCCCAGCAGAGCGGTGCTTGAGATGAAGGGCCCAGTGCAGCGGTGCTTGAGATGAAGGGCCCAGTTCAGCGGTGCTTGAGACGGCGGTGCCCAGCGGAGCGGTGCTTGAGATGAAGGGCCCAGTGCAGCGGTGCTTGAGATGAAGGGCCCAGTTCAGCGGTGCTTGATACGGCGGTGCCCAGCGGAGCGGTGCTTGAGATGAAGGGCCCTGTTCAGCGGTGCTTGAGACGGCGGTGCCCAGCGGAGCGGTGCTTGAGATGAAGGGCCCAGTGCAGCGGTGCTTGAGATGAAGGGCCCTGTTCAGCGGTGCATGAGACGGCGGTGCCCAGCGGAGCGGTGCTTGAGATGAAGGGCCCAGTTCAGCGGTGCTTGGGACGGCGGTGCCCAGCGGAGCGGTGCTTGAGATGAAGGGCCCAGTTCAGCGGTGCTTGCCCTGTTCAGCGGTGCTTGCCTTGGCGGTCCTTGCCCTGTTCAGCGGTGCTTGCCTTGGCGGTCCTTGCCCTGTTCAGCGGTCCTTGCCCTGTTCAGCAGTGCTTGCCCTGTTCAGCGGTGCTTGCCTTGGCGGTCCTTGCCCTGTTCAGTGGTGCTTGCCGTGGCAGTCCTTGCCATGTTCAGTGGTGCTTGCCCTGTTCAGCGGTGCTTGCCCTGTTCAGCGGTGCTTGCCTTGGCGGTCCTTGCCATGTTCAGCGGTGTTTGCCTTGGCGGTCCTTGCCCTGTTCAGCGGTCCTTGCCCTGTTCAGCGGTCCTTGCCCTGTTCAGCAGTGCTTACCCTGTTCAGCGGTGCTTGCCTTGGCGGTCCTTGCCCTGTTCACCGGTGCTTGCCTTGGCAGTCCTTGCCATGTTCACCGGTGCTTGCCCTGTTCAGCGGTGCTTGCCTTGGCGGTCCTTGCTATGTTCAGCGGTGCTTGCCTTGGCGGTCCTTGCCCTGTTTAGCGGTGCTTGCCTTGGCGGGCCTTGCCCTGTTCAGCGGTGCTTGCCCTGTTCAGCGGTGCTTGCCTTGGCGGTCCTTGCCCTGTTCAGCGGTCCTTGCCCTGTTCAGCGGTGCTTGCCTTGGCGGTCCTTGCCATGTTCAGCGGTGCTTGAGTTGGCGCTCCTTCATTGCCCAGCTGGGCTGTGGCTGGCGCTCCTTCATTGCCCAGCTGGGCTGTGGCTGGCGCTCCTTCATTGCCCAGCTGGGCTGTGGCTGGCGCGCGCTCCTTCATTGCCCAGCTGGGCTGTGGCTGGCGCTCCTTCATTGCCCAGCTGGGCTGTGGCTGGCGCTCCTTCATTGCCCAGCTGGGCTGTGGCTGGCGGGGCCCTCCTGGGCAGCTGGCCTGCTGCTGGACTTGTCGGGCGTGCTGCCCTTCCCACCCTTCCCTGGTTGTCTGTGGCCCTTTCCCACCTTTGGCGGTGTGCCAGGTGGCACCCCACTTCCAGCCGGAGCCAGGGTAGGGATTTTGGTCCCTGGTGTCCTTGGCCTCTCGCGCCGGGCACTGGTAATCTTTGGGTGTTTTTCCGGGGGTGGGCTGGCCGTGCCTTGGCTCCTAGCAGAACTAGTTGCCCTTGAGGGTGGGGGACTCCACAGTCCTTGGACAACAGTCTTGATAGGTCCTGGTTTGGTGGTGGCTGAGGTGCTGATTGCAGTCTTATTCGATGGACGGGGTGGGGGAGTTGTTGGAAAGAGGTCAAGTTTGGAAAGGAAAATCAATTTGGAAAGAGAGGGACGGCTAGGTGTAGTGGGTATGGGAGTGGAGGAAGAGGATGTGGTTGTAGGAGTGTGAAGTCTGGTGTCTTTGGGTGCAGGTGCCTGGGCAGGAGGCTGTCGTGAGGTGGATGGCTGTTGGGTGGGTGGCTGCCTGCGTTTGTGTGGTTTGGAAGAGGGGGTGACAGACACACTGGGAGAGGACACAGGGGACATGTAAATGGTAGTGGGGGTGGTGACTGCACGTGTGCGGAGTGTTCTGGTGGGTGTGCTGGTGATGGACGTAGTGGCTGAAGATGTTGTGCATGCAAGTGTGAGTGGAGACGTCACAGGGAGGGAGGAGGGAGACGAGGAGGAGGGGGACACAGTGGAGGCAGTGGGTGTTGGTGTGTCTGCATGTGGATGTTGCTTGTGTGAATGCTTGTGTGATGTGTGGTGCTTATGTCTGGATGAGCTTCCCTTGGTTGTTGAGGTTTGTGCAGGCTGGTCTGTAGGTGTGTCTGGGATAGGCAGAGGTACAGGGGATTGGGTCTGGGTGGAGAAAGTTTGAAGGGGGAGGCTAGAGACAGGGACAATTGCTGCCGTCAGTGCTGAGGCCAGAGCGTTGAACGATCGCTGATGGGCAGCCTGACCCGAATGAATGCCCTCCAGGTATGCATTACTCCGGTGCACCTCCCTTTCTACACCCTGGATGGCATTCAAAAGGGTAGACTGCCCAACAATGATGGTCCTCAGGAGGTCAATGACCGCCTCACTGAGGGCAACAGGGGTGACAGGGGCAGGGCCTGAGGTGCCTGGGGCGAAGGAGATGCCCCCCTTCCTGGGTGAGCGGGCACGGGGCAAACGCTGAGGGGCTGCTGGGAGGGCGGTGCTGGTGCGCTGGGTGGCGGCTGTACCTGTTGTTGCGGGGGGCACGGATGTTGCCGCCACCACAAGGGAGCTCCCTTCAGAGGACGAGTCGCTGCCACTGACATCAGCACGAGTCCCCGCTGTGGAGCTCCCCTCGCCCTCGGTCCCACTGGTGTACTCAGAGTCCGTTGCATGGCCCCCCAGGGCCATGTGGGATGCAGCTCCCTCGTGCTCCGATGCCACTTCTCCTCCGCCTGATGATGCTAGTGCACACATGAACAGGAAGACCACAAAAAAGGGGGGGGGGGAGAAAAAAGACATGTTGAGTGCATGGATTACCGCTACCGTTGGCGGAGAGGACAGACACAGAAGCCCCCTGCAGTACGCTGCGCACTTGGGGTCCACTACTCAATCAGTGGGACATGGCCTACAAGCCTATGGACGACAACTGTACACATAGATGACACAGGGCCATGAATAGCTGTACTTGGCACCCTACAGAGGTGGGGGGCGGGGTAACAGGGCCATGCCTTACGGAGGGGCCTAGCCTACAGAAATCGCCCTGGCCTAGAGATACCCACAGCCCACCTCCCCCACCCAGACACCTCCACTGCGCGCAAAGTCATCAGAATGAGAGTGTACTCACCCCCTTGTGTCTGCTATGATGTCCTCACGCGCCCATACAAATCGGGGTAGGCCACCACCAGGATCCGGGACATCAGGGGGGTCAATTGACGACTGGTACCCCTCCTACGTTGGGAGGCCATCCCCAGCAGAGCCTCCACCGTCTTCCTGCTCCCGCGTCGGATGTCCTCCCACCTCTTCCGGCAGTGGGTGCCCCGTCTGTTGTGGACCCCCAGGGTCCGGACGTCCTTGGCGATGGCACGCCAAATAGCGATTTTCTGGTGGGCGCTGACCTATGTGACATGTGCAGGGGGAGAAAAAAAATAATCACCTTCTGCATGCTTGATGTGAGTGGCCCCCCATCCCCACCCTTGCCATGTGGCCAATGCTCTCATCTGTCGTCTGATGCATGCCTCAATCGCTCCCCTCCCCACCATCTTTCATCCACCCGACTAACCCAGGCATTGCTCACAAAGCATGGTCCCAGTGTACTTACCTGTTGGTCTGGAGGACCGTAGAGTAGTGCATACTGGGGGAGGACCCCATTCACGAGTTTCTCCAATTCTTCAGAAGTGAAGGCAGGGGCCCTTTCCCCAGTCGTAGCAGCCATTGTCTCTTCCAGACCGAGGTCACAGCAGCACTTGCAGTGTAGGTCCTCTCCTGTGGAAGATCAGGTATCGAGTGATTAAGTAGATAGAAAATGGCGGTCACGCCCGCGGCGGTGCGTACCGCTGCGGTGCGTACCGCGACTGCCGGCGCACATCGTCATTGGCTAGTGAAACCCATAGGTTTCTATGTTAACCAATGCGGCTTTGCCCCGCGGTCTTCGACCGCCTACCGCCACGGTGTGCCACGCCAGCGCATTGACCTCACATCCCATTGTCACACTTCACAGGTCAGGCAGCCGCCATTTCAAGGGCCCACATGGCTTAATTTCTACTGCGTCACACATACCTAGGCCTTTCCTCAACACTCATACAAACCATTCAATGCATAGTGAATCGTGTTGTGTGCAAGCTGTGGGAACGTACCTGTGGGTTGATTGACTCTGTGCTCGCTGTTGTCCTTCCTAGGCACCGTCCGCTGGGCAATGCGAGGAGATGGAGGAATCTTCCCGTGTACAGACCGCTGGTGGACCTGTCGACAATGGAGAAAAGACATGTCATACTGACATACAGGCTTGACCGAGCCACTATTCCTGAACTGTGTGCCCAGCTGGAGGCAGACCTGATGTCACCCATCCGCCAACCCACAGGGATCCCCCCTCTAGTGCAGGTGCTGTCAGTACTCCATTTCTTAGCATGTGGGTCATTTCAAACAACAGTGGCCATATCATCAGGGATGTCTCAACCTATGTTTTCCAAGGTGTTGTCCAGAGTGTTGTCTGCCCTGCTGAAACACATGAGGAGCTACATCATTTTCCCTGAGGTGGGGGATTTGCCTACAGTGAAGGGTGATTTCTATGCCCTTGGACATATCCCCAACATCATAGGTGCGATTGATGGGACACATGTGGCTTTGGTACCCCCCAGCAGGAGTGAACAGGTGTACAGGAACACATTAATTCGATGAATTTACAGATGGTCTGTTTGGCAGACCAGTACATCTCCCATGTTAATGCCAAGTTCCCTGGCTCAGTGCATGACGCCTACATCCTGCGGAATAGCAGCATCCCGTATGTTATTGGTCAACTCCAGAGGCACCGGGTGTGGCTATTAGGTGACTCTGGTTACCCCAACCTGTCCTGGCTACTGACCCCAGTGAGGAATCCCAGGAGCAGGGCAGAGGAACGCTACAATGAGGCCCATGGGCGGACTAGGAGGGTGATCGAACGCACCTTTGGCCTCCTGAAGGCCAGGTTCAGGTGCCTCCATATGACAGGTGGATCCCTAATGTACTCACCAAAGAAGGTGTGCCAGATCATCGTGGCCTGCTGTATGCTTGACAACCTGGCTTTGCGCCGCCAGGTGCCTTTTCTGCCGGAGGATGGTCCAGATGGTGGTGTTGTAGCAGCTGTGGAGCCTGTGGAGAGTGAAGAAGAGGAAGCCGGAGAGGACGACATAGACAACAGGAACACAGTAATAGAGCAATATTTTCAGTGACACACAGGTAAGAGTACACACCGGCATATTACATTTACTTAAAGACTCCTACCTCTCTACTATCTGACTTTTTCCCCCAGTGTATGGTAACTGTGTTGTGACTGTCCCTTCCGTTTTCAGAGATGTGGGCCCCACTGCGTGACATCTGCTTTGTTTCCCCATGGACTACAGCTGTGTGACAGCGGTTTGTTGGCATCACAATGTGAACAACAATTTTGGCACTGTCATGTCTAATACATTTGTTAAAATCACAGACAGACTCCAGATTGTGTAAGTGCAATAAGTGTGTTTATTCAAGTGCTCAAATTTGGATGGGTGGTTGCAAATCGGTGAGGCGTGATGGTGGAGAATTGTCCATGGCAGAGTCCAGACTATCAGGTTCACAGGTGCATTGTCCAAATGCCTGTGGGAAGTGGAGCAGGGGCAGTTTAAGGTTGGACAGGGTGACAATGTGTGACAGTGGGATGACAATCAGGGCGGTATCCTTTGCTGGCGGGGGTCTTGACATGTTACTCTGTCTTCTTCCTGGATCTCAGGGCCCGCTTGCGGGGTGGTTCTCCTTTTGCAGGGGGTGGGGTTCTGGTGGCCTGTTTGTCTTCTGTCAGGGCCTCCTGTCCACTAGCGCCGGCGGAGGTGGTAGCCGGTTCTTGGTCCATGCTAGTGTCAGGGGCCCTTTGAGGTGCCACAGTGGTCCCCAATGTGGTGATTAACCCATTCAGGGCCACTACGATGGTAACCAGGGCGGAACTGATGTTTCTTAGTTCCTCCCTGAACCCCATATACTGTTGCTCCTGCAGAAGCTGGATTTCCTGAAACCTGGCCAGGACCGTCGCCATCGTCTCCTGGGAGTGGTGGTATGCTCCCATGATGGAGGAGAGGGCCTCGTGGAGAGTGGGTTTCCCTTGGCCTGTCCCCCCCCTGTCGCACAGCAGCCCTCCCAGTTCCCCTGTTTCCTTGGGCCTCCGTCCCCTGGACCGTGTGCCCACTACCACTGCCCCCAGGTCCCTGTTGTTGTTGGGGTGGTGGGTTCGCCTGGGTTCCCTGTAGTGGTGGACACACCGCTGATTGACATGTCCTGGGGACAGAGGTATGGGCCCGCTGGGTGGGTGCTGTGCTGGTGTTCCCAGAGGGGGGAAGGTCTGCTGTGGCCTGTGCCTGTCTGAGGGGAACCGACGGTCCCGAGGCCCCCGATGGACCGGGCTGGTCATCTAGATCCAGGTCGACAGAGCTGCTGTCATCACTGTGGGCCTCTTCTGGGGGTGGAGGGGACTTTGGGGACCCTTCTGCGCGGTTACGTGGCGTTCTGGTCCTGCAGGGGCATAAAAGTACGGTTATTGCTTCTGTGTGTGCCAATGGTGTGCAATGGGTTGGTGCCCGTGTACCCCAGTGCTGGCATTTCTTTGTTGGGGCTGTTGTGACGGTGTTTTGGGGGGGGGTGATGGGTATGTGCATTGGGCATGCTTTGGTGATGGGTGTCCATGCTTTGGGGCCGCATGCAGGACTAAGTTTTGGGATGGGTGGGTTGTGATGGTAAGACATTTGCAAGGTGTAGTTGTGATGGGGGTGAGGGTGAGGGTGGGGGTATGAGTTGGCATGCAGGTGGGGTGGGGGGGATGAAGTAGTGAAGATGAGACTTACCGGAGTCCATTCCTCCAACGACTCCTGCGAGGCCCTCAGGATGCTGGATGTTCAAGACTTGCTCCTCCCATGTTGTAAATTCTGGGGGAGGAGGTGGGGGTCTGCCGCCAGTCCGCTGTACCGCGATGTTGTGCCTTGATACCATGGAACGCACCTTCCCCCGTAGGTCGTTCCAACGCTTCCTGATGTCGTCCCTATTTCTTGGGTGCTGTCCCACAGTGTTGCCCCTGTCGACTATTCTGCTCCATAGCTCCATCTTCCGGGCAATGGTGGTGTGCTGCACCTGTGTCCCGAACAGCTGGGGATCTACTCGTACGATTTCCTCCACCATGACCCTGAGTTCAGCATCTGAGAACCTGGGGTGTCTTTGAGGTGCCATGGGGTGGTGTGGATGATGTGTGGGGTGGAGTGTGTAGTGATAGGTGGGGTGCTATTTAGTGGTGTGTTGTGTGAGGTGAGTGGAAGTTCTGTGGGTATTGGTATTGTGTGCCTGTGGATGCTTGGTAGTTGACTGTGGTGTCTCTCTATCGCCTTCTCTCTGAATTTCTGGTTGTAGGGGTTTGTGGGTGATGTGGATGTGTGTTTTATATTGTATTGGGTGTGTGGGAGTGGTGTGTGTATGTGTATCAGGTGTGTGTATTTCGAATTGTCCAATGTGGTAGTGTTTTGTACGAGTATGTGTATTTCGACCGCGGCGGTGTGTACCGCCAATAGAATACCGCTGTTGAAAGACCGCCGCGTGGATCGTAATGGCATGGGTGTATTTCTGTTGGCGTGACGGTGGAGGTTTGGTCATCGCCAATTTATCGCTGACCTTTGGTGTGGCGGACTTTTGTGGATGTCGGTATTTTGGCAGTTTGCCTGTTGTGGGTCAGAATGACCGTGGCGGTTTACCGCGACCGCGGCGGTGTTTTGGCGGTCTTCTGTCTGGCGGTAAGCACCTTTTACCGCCGAGGTTGGAATGACCGCCTATATCTGTTACTGGATGGTGGTTGTGGTAAGGAAGCAGTTAAGGGAGCAGGTTAGATTAAGAATTATTTAGAAATCTAATTGGTTGGAATAATTTAGGATTTCAGCACAAGTTTCAACTGAAGTAGAGAAAGAGGTATTTTGTCTTTGATGTATAGTGTTAACATGCATTATATGGTTCTTTTTCCAGGAAGCTCATGAAGGTTTTGTTCAATTGTGGCTAGTTGCCCCAAGCAGATACTGCCTATTGCAAAATGCAGGAAGGATTGTGGTGCTCAGTGATGATGAGCATCTTCAACTCTGCAGAAAAATGAGCCTTCTCAAGTTCCAAAGAGCCCTGATTATTTTCCCTCAGTCCATGTAATGGAGGCCTACTGGGTCACAAGTTTATACTTCTGCATCTGTGTGCTAACCCTGATCCTAGAGCTATCTTCCTAAGACTATAATTTATAGGTACATGTTTCCTGAACGCACATGCATTAGTTCTATGAGTGAGTCATCAAGAGTCAGTATAGACACCTCAGGCCCGTTTCTATGAACAAAATGGAGGTAAGATTGCTTTCCCAGACATTGGAAGTGTTTTGCTGACATGTTTTGAAGCTGGGATGAGACCTAGTCGTTGAAGTGGGAAAAAGGAGAAAAAACTCCATTATAAGTTTTTAAAGTTCCTTCTGCTGAGAGGTGCTGATGATTAATCATCCAGAGCACTGACATTTGGTAAATTGTGGGTGTAAAGGGTGGGGTTTCAGACTCTTTTGATCTTAGTGTGAATTGTCCTCTAGGTGATTCTATTCTTCTGATTCTGCTGTGATCATTATTCAGTGTAGTCATTGATAAGCAGGTTTACAATGCTTACACATCTTTGTATCTTCATTGTGTTTATTACAGGTTCAACATTACTCTAATACGGGGAGAATCACTCTGCTCAAAAGTCATGTCTGGAAGGCAGCCTTGAAACATATTTTGAATTTGAAATCATCTCTAACCATTTATGAAATTGTGGGAGCCACTGACCCACTTGTTATCTCTGTTAAGTATTAAACACAGTACTCTGAAGGCTGCTGTGGAACTAGAGCCAGTGTTTGCCAGACAGCCAGCTTCCGTGGTCTATTATGATATTACCTGGCGTATAGAATGGATAGAAGAATCAAATCCATTGATCTGAAACAGTTGGAAACAAACCTTGGTGTACCTAGAGTGTAAAGAGTCTGCCCAGTTTGCAGGAGGTGAAACTGTCCAGGGTAAGCCACAAACAACTTAACCCAGGGTGATGTGTTGCTTCACCAGAATATTTAGAATGAGTAAAGTGTTATGCATACCAGTATGAGTGTAATCATAATTTTTATACATGAATGTTTCTAATTAAGAACCTCATTAAAGTCTCCATGCTTAAACATAATGTCTCACTACTTCCCAGAAACTGTGCATAAGACTTATTGTGCATCTCCTGAGAGTGTACTGAAGTGGACTATAACTGTTGGCCTATCTGGCAGATCTCGGTCTCAGCCAAACAACTAAAGCAGGATTGTCAGCAGCCAGAGGGCCACATCAATGCCACAGCAAACATGCATATAAGGACGGCAGTCATCTACCAACAATTCTGTCTCCTGCGACTATGGCAGAAGCACAAGAGAAATAAAAACTGCACATCTAGTCCCAGCAAAATGAGCTAGTAAGATGAGTTCTATATGTTCTTCAACTACCCAATGAGGATTTATACAGACCTAGTGTGATGAAAAAAGTAGCCAAGGGAATGTATAAGGTTCTTAATTATAAAAAATACTAAAATTATAATATGCTCCTGAACCTTGGTACTTGACCTAAAAAATCCAGAAGGGGTTGTTCTGTAATCTGTTGATCTGTCTAAGATATGAAGAAAGATCACTAGAGAAAGAGGGGAATGACACAAGACTCATTCCACAACTCACCAGTGTTGTAAGTTTATAAGTAAACTGTTATGTTCAATTTCAATATTATATTTGACTTGCGTATTAAGGTGCTTTCATTCATACATATATTTTTTAATTCAAAATACTTTTTTAAATTACTGAAACATTTCTTAAAAAAGGCAAAATATATTGGTAATATAATACGCACTTCAATATATTATGTTCAATAATGTTAGTGTGATTTGATACTTTTTATTAATAATTTGAAAACATTAAAAAACATTTTAGATGTTGTTTGTCAATACATTTTAATAGTCCATTTTGAAACTATTCAAAAATAAGGGGCCTCTGTGGGAAAAAGGTTTATTGGCAAGGGCAGGTAAGTACCTTCACTTAGCTATAGGCCACTAACCTCCACTTAGGTCCAGTTAGGTCTCAATAAATTAAACCCAGCTCAACCCTTGGTAGCTTGGCAACGAGCGACAAGGCTTAACTTAGGAGACATATGTGTAAAACATTTAAAAATAACAAAACAGTAAATAACTCAAACACAAAACACAATAAAAATCCAACACCAATTTATAAAAATAGATTATATTTGTATCTTTAAAATGACACCAAAACAATGAAAACCAGGTAAGGGGAACCAGAGATATCAATTTTTAAAGAATGCTTTATAGCACTTAGAAACAAATAGCGCAAATCTGGTCATCTGGTCGCACCTAGACTGGGGCAAAGTCAGAGTTTGAAGCCCACCACGAAGGAGCCCTTCTCGGCTACAGCTCGTGGGATGCCTCGGTCAAAAGTTTACTTTCGGACTTAGTCATTTTTCTGGAGATTTTTTTCAGCGGAATCAAGTTGCCAGTCCAATCCGAGCTCTTGGAACTCTTCCTCGGATACGCGTCGCTGTAGCCCTCGGTGGAGATTTTTACCTTTGGACTTAATCGTTTTTAAGAGATGAAAATCCTTCGACCGGGGCAAACCTGAATCTTGATGTGAAGTCCCTGGAGCCCTCTTCAGGTACACTGCCTGAGAGGTTCTGGTCAACTTCCTACATTCAGACGTAGTCACTTTTTCAGAGATTTTCTTCACTGGGACGAACCTGCAAGTCAGTCCGGGTCACGGTTGAGGCAAGCTGTCTAGAGTTGCAATGACAGGTCAGTCCCTTTATAGAGCTTTTTTCCAAAAGTTCTCCAAAGTTCACCAAACTTCTGGATCTTCTTCCCTACGTTCCATTAACGTTCTTTTGGGGTCCACAGCTCACCCCAAGGTTCCAGAAGCACTGAGATGCTCCTTGAGGGTGCAGACTACAACTCCCAGAATGCACCTGGCACAAACTCCTTTTTGGCCCCTGGTCAGCTGGTCAGTTTCTTCAGGAGTTGGTACAGGGGACTCTGGTTAGCAGGTTTCCACCTGTAGCAAAGAGGGAGTCCCTCCTTGAACCAGTTGAAGCCTGGCAAAGTCCTTATTGTGGACAAATATTAATACCTAAGAAGATGGAGCTATGGGAGAGAATCGTGGACAGGGTCAACGTCGTGGGACAGCACACCAGAATAAGGGATGACATCAGGAAGAGGTGGAATGACATACAGGGGAAGGTACATTCCATAGCAGCAAGACACCAGCTTGCTATACAGAGGACTGGCGGTGGACCCCATCCCATTCCCCACAACTCACAGTATGGGAGGAGCAAGTACTGGCAATACTGCAACCTGAGGGCCCGGTCGGAGTCAGAGGATGACTGGACTCTGGTTGGTCAACTTTCAACAATTATCACCCCCCCATACCTGCATGCCATCACATACCCTCACCCTCACTCTCATCACTCCACTCCATCCCACACACTCCACCATCACATCGCAGTAATCCCAGTGCCAAGCCCTGCATGCTGTACCAATGCATGGACACCCCTCACAACCCTGCATGGACACTCATCACTAAAGCTTGCACAGCATAGCGAAACTAACAATTCCACCATACACCAACATCCACAAGTAAAAACTGGCAGGCGCAACACCAACCATAGAGGGGAAGCCAGGGATGTACAATATGTCATACACATGAAGTATAATACATCATTTACATCCCCACAGGTACCCCTGCCAATGTCACTCAAGAGAAGGTGCCATCAGTATCCAGTCCCCCAACAGAAGAGGCCCACAGTGATGACAGCAACTCTGGTCTTCAGGATCTGGACAATCTACCTGGACCATCATGGACCACTGGACAGCCGGTCCCCCCAAGCCCAGTCACAGACCACCACAGAGCCTCACTCATCAAGAACCAACATCACAGCACCCACCCAGTGTCCCCAAACCTCTGCCCCTAGGACATGTCAATCAGCAGTGTGGCCACCTGTACAGGGACCCCTGGCTACACCTCACACACAAGACAATCAGGGACCTGGGGTCAGTAGCAGTGGGCACACGGTTCAGGGGACAGAGACACAGGCCAACAGGGACACTGGGAGGACTGCTGTGTGCCAGGGGGAGGACAGGAGCAGGGAACCAACTCTACAGGAGGCACTTGCAGAGATCCAGGGAGCCTACCAACATTCAGAGGATATGATGGGCCAGATCCTAGACAACATGCAGGAGAACAGGTGGCTGCAGGAGAGACAGTATCAGGGGATCAGGCAGGGCTTGCAGGCCATCAACAACACTCTGATCTCCATAGCAGGGGTAATGGCAGATATGGCCAACATTAGAGGGAGGCAGTGTCACACCAGGGGGCCCCTGCCTAGCCAGTCATCTGAACAGCCCTCCACTTCCACTGCCGCTAGTGGCCAGGAGGCCCCGCCACAGGACCAGCAGGCCACCAGCACCCCTCCCCCTGCAGAAGGTGAACCACCCCGCAAATGTTCCCTGCAATCCAGACAGAAGCCAGAGACACTTGCCAAGACCACCACCAGGAAATGAGACTCTCCTGATTGTCCCCCTTGTGACCCAATCAGTCACCTTGTCCACCTTGAACTGCCATTGCTCCCCTTCCTATGTCCCCATGGACAATGCACCTGTGCTACAAAAAGACTGGAACAATATACTGGACTTTCCTCCATCACCACACTACAATAAGCACCCTTTGCTAAAAATCGACTTAGAGTATGTCATGTATTTCAAATATGTATTGATTGAAACATCTACAACCATTGTAAATGAACTGTACATAGAATGAGCACAGAATTAATGACCTGCAGCTGGCTGTTGTGATCACACCAGGAGTATTTGTCATATCACCAACATCTGCAAAATGAATATTCAGAGGTAACAGAAAGTGGGCAAATAAGTGGGAAATACCAGCATGCCAGTGCCACACAGAATACATATAAAATCATTGAAATGTAAAGTTGCACTGTCTCACCTGTGTGTCATTGGAAGCACTGATGGATCACAGATGTTCTGTTGTCCACATCCTCATCCTCTGCCTCCTCATCCTCACTGTCCACAGGGTCCACTGCTGCCACAGGGACATCTCCAGTCTCTTCCTCCTGCAGAAAAGGTACATGGCGTCTGAGGGCCAGGTTGTGCAACATGCAGAATGCCACTACTATCTGGCAGACCTTCTTGGGTGAGTAGTCCAGGGATCCACCTGTCAGATGGAGGCACCGGAACCTGGCCTTCAGGAGGCCAAAGGTCCTTTCAATGATGCTTCTGGTTCGCCCATATGCCTCATTATAAGGTTCTTCTGCCCTTGTCCTGGCATTCCTCACAGGGGTCAGGTGCCATGATAAGTTGGGTAACCAGAGTCACCTGCAAATATTGAGGGAGAACATTTAGCCTCACACCATCTAAATGACCAACACTATAGGCATACACCAACATATACTGGGTGGGAACCAGTGCTCACCTATTAGCCACACCCTGTGCCTCTGTAGTTGGGACATCACATTTGGGATGCTGCTATGCCTCAGGACAAAGGCATCATGCATTGACCCAGGATACTTAGCATTGACGTGGGAGATGTACTGGTCTGCCAAGCACACCATCGGCACATTCATGGAATGGAAACTCTTACGATTCCTGAACACCTGTTCATTCTGGCGAGGGGGAACAAATGCAATATGTGTTCCATCAATCGCACCAATTATGCTGGGGATATGTCCCATTGCATAGAATCCGGCCTTCACAGTGGCCAAATCCTCAACCTGGGGGAATGCAATGTAACTGCACATGTGTTTCATCAGGGCAGACAACACTCTTGTCAGCACTATTGAGAACATTGGTTGTGACATTCCTGCTGCCAAGCCCACTGTCACTTGGAAAGAACCAGTTACCAGGAAATGGAGAACTGATAGCACTTGCACAAGAAGGAGGATCCCAGTGGAGTGACGGATAGCAGATATCAGGTCAGGCTCCAATTTGGCACACAGCTCTGTCTAAAGGTGAGAATAATGTGCCTGTCCTCCAGTGTAGGCAAGTCCACCAGGGATCTGTACACGGGGGTATGTCTCCATCTCCTATTTATCTGCAGTAGTAGATATCTAAGGGACAAAAGGGTGAGGAGGCTGTCCAAACTGAACAATGGAGCCACAATAGCAGTCCGCAATCTGAATACATGTTATGGGAAAGTGTAATTTGTGAAGTATGTGCCTATCCTGTGAGGTAGCATTAATCCATAGGCCTGTCCCCCCCCCCCGAAATGGCGTCCGCCTATCCTGTGTGGAGGGACAGGTGGAAGTGAGGTAATGCCACTGACATTGTGCGCTGTGGCAGTAGGCGGTCGGGAACCGCTGTGCAATTCCTCATTTGTTAATATTAGGCCCTATGGGGTACAGTGGCCAATGTTGATCTATGCCGGCAGTGACGGTATGCACTGCCGTGGACATGACCGCCATTTTCTGTCATATTCCTCACTTGTTTCCTGACCTTCCATAGGAGAGGACCCACACTTCATGTGCTGCTGTGACCTGTGTCTAGAACCTACCATTGCCCGTGTGACCGGGGAAAGGGCACCCCGCCTTCACTTCTTAGGAGTTGCAGCAACTGGTGGATGGGGTCCTACCGCAGTACAGACGGCTGTATGGGCCTCCAGACCAACTGGTGAGTACACTGTGGGCACGATGCATGTGGCATGAATGCATGGAGTTGTGTGTGTGAAGGCCTCGTGTAAGGGGAGTGGGTGGATGTCCTCTTGGCGGTGTACACGTTGTGTGCTGGGCTCTGTGTGTGCCAATGGTGATGGAAAAGGGTATGGTGGGCCATTTGTGTTACTGGCTGGACTGCTTGTCTAATGGTGTTCTCCTGTCTGTATTGCCTCTGCATGTCAGCGCCCATCAAAAGAAGGGTATATGGTGTGCCGTCGCCAAGGATGTGCGGACTCTGGGAGTCTATGACAGGCGGAGCACCCACCGTCAGAAACTGTGGGAGGACCTGAGATGCTGGGCACGGAAGACGGTGGAGGCCCAGCAGGGGATGGCCTCCCAACGAGGAAGGGGTGCCCGTCGGACCCTGTCCCCCTGATGGCCTGCATACTGGAGGTGGCCTATCTAGAGCTAGATGGGCACTTGAGGGCATCACAACAACCACAAGGGGGTGAGTACAGTGGCCATCATTGAAGCTCACGGCTGGAGGGGTGGTAGCCGGGTGGTGGTTGTGTTTCAGTGGGTGCTCCTAGGCCAGGCCAGACATAGCAGCGTAGGTCCTCTGGTGGCTAAGGGTCTGAAGGGGAAATACTGCTTACGTCGCTTGCTAGTATTCACTACTGATCAGGGCTGCGTGGGTCCCAGGTATGCTGCAGTTGGCGGCGTGCACCCCTTCTCATTCCTTGTTGAGTAGCCATTTCACTGGTAGTGCAATGCATAGTGCGTAGGCCTGTTCCCTGTGTGTGAGGGTGCTGTTTACACCAACGGTGGTGTTGGTGCTGTCATTGACCCAGTGTATCCTTTGTCTCTCTCCCCCCTTTCTTTTTTTGTCGTCCTGTCCTTATCTGCTTTAGCATCATCTGGCAGAGGAGCAGAGACACCGGCAACCGAGGGAGCTGCATCCCACAGGACCCTGGAGGCAGAGTCCACTGATGCTGAGGGCACCAGTGGGACAGAGGGCGAGGGGAGCACCACGGTGGAGACTGGAGGGGACAACACAGACTCTGATACCTCCTCCGATGGAAGCTCCCGGGTGGTGGCGGACATATCTGTGACCACCCCAGCTGCAGGTACGGCCGCCATCCCCTGTACCAGCACCGCCCTAACAGTAGCCCCTCAGCGAGTTGCCTGTGCCCGCTTACCCAGGAGGGTTGGCATCTCCTTAACCCCAGGCACCTCAGGCCCTGCCTCTGTGAGCCCTGCTGCCCTCAGTGAGGAGGCTATTGACCTCCTGAGATCCATCTCTGTAGGGCAGTCAACCCTTGTGAATGCCATCCCGGGGCTGGCAGCCCAGATGCAGCAATCAAATGCATTTCTGGAGGGCATTCACAGTGGATTGGCAGCCCAACAGAGATCGATTCAGGCTCTGGCCTCCTCTCTGTTGGGAGCCATTGTCCCAGTTTCAACCGCCCCCCCCCTTCAACTTCCACTTCCCAGTCCCATTCTCCTCAATCCCAACCCATCCCAAGCGCACAGGCAGACGAGCATGCACACAAGACAACACCCAAGAGTGTCACAGGCAAACACAAGCACCACACTTCATCCCACAGGCACTCACACCAACACCATTCATTTGCAGACACACCCACTATTTCCACTGTCTCCCCCTCCTCCTCCACCTCCCACCCACTTCCGTCCACACTGACACCTGCATGCACTAAATCATCATCCACTACCAGCATCATCACCACACCAAGCAGAACACACACCTCACTGGCGGACACCTCCAGAACATCCATGCACACGTCCCCTGTGTCCTCTCCCACTGTGTCTGTCTCCATCCTAAAGTACACAAACGCAAGCACTCAGACACCCAACAGCCATCCACCTCACAACAGCATAAAGCCCACGCACCTGCACCCAAATCCAGCTGGCAATCATCTCCAACAACCACTCCCTCATCCTCCACTCCCATTACTCCTCCTTCTTCCCACCCCAATGTCCCTAAGAAGCACCTCAGCCAAACAGTCCACGAGCCCAGTGGAAGCAGCACCTACTTATGGTGGAAAGGATTCCAGACCACAGATACAGAAGGGGAAGGAACCTGCACCAGTCACAAAGAAGGGCAAGGAGCCTGCCCCAGCCACAAAGAAGGGGAAGGAATCTGCACCAGCCACAAAGAAGGGGAAGGAGCCTGCACCAGCCACAAAGAAGGGGAAGCATCCTGCACCAGCAGCTGTCACAGAGCCCCCACCGCCAGCCATGGTTGTGCAGCCATCAGAGAGTGCAGGGGCTGAGCAGGAGCCTCCTACAACCACCACCACAGTGCACCCATTGGACGGTGCAGGGGCTGAGCAGGAGCCTCTCACAACAACCACCACAGGGCAGCCATCACCGCCGGTGGACGCCATATAGTCCAGTCTCCAAAGGCTGCTGAGTGGCCTGCCCCCTCCAGAACCAGTGGGGTATTCACCCACTCAAGAGACTGTTGCCTTGCACCCCCCAGGACCAAGCCCAGGGCATGTTGGCCCTCCAGAACCAGTGGGGAAGACACCCACCTGAGAGACTGTGGCCATGCACTCCCCAGGAACAAGCAGAGGGCATGTTGCCTCCTCCAGAACTAGTGGGGAAGACACCGCTCAAGAGACTGTGGCCATGCATTTCCCAGGACCAAGCACAGGGCATGTTTTCCCCTCCAGAACTAGTGGCTTGTTTCTGCTCCCACCTGAGGTGCCCCCCTCCCCCTGAGGTGCCTGCCTATTTGTCAACTGATGCTCCTGCAGTGTTCTCTCCGTATTGGGGCAGAATTTGAGTGGGGCCTTCAACTTTGCCCTGTGGCCATGTGGGCCCTGTGAACTATGGACTGGGCAGTGTCCCTTTTTTATACATGTGTACAGATCTGTTTAATGTGTTAATCAGATTGTTGAATGTATTGCTGGACTGATCACAATCATTTTCATCAATTCCTGCTGCCTTTGCATAATTCTACAGATTTTCGTGATCAAATTGTGTTTTGTAATACATATGGTTGCTTGTATGGGGTGTGTGTGTGTGTCAGGTGTATGTTGTGCGTGTGTGTGTCACTCTCTTTTTCCTCTCCCCCTTTTTGTGCTAGGCGGCTGTACTCACCATCAGTCGTCTTCACCGGCATTGGTGTTCCAAGTGGAGCATAACGTAGAAGATGATCAGGAATACTTGCAGTTCTGGTTCCATGGCGGCGTGGTTCTTCCCTGTGTCTCCAATGGTGAGTCCTTTGACTTTTGTGCTCTGTTTCCAGCAGGCTTTTGATGGCGTTGGTACCGCCCCAGAAAAGGTGGCAGTTTGCAGGGTCATAAAATGGTGGGTGGTACTTTGTCTTCCGCCTGGCTGTAGGCGGATACCTCCGTGGTGCCTGTTGTTTCCACCCTTGGTGTGGTACATTGGCTGTCTATCGGAGATATCACCGCCATGGTCATAATTTGGCAGTAATTACCACCAGCTTGTTGGCAGTATTACCGCCACTTTATCACCGACCACCAGGGTTGTAATGAGGTCCTAAGTCTTCCCATTCTAGCCAATGAAGGCCATTCACTACAATGAGGGAAAAACTAATTTGGAGGTTTTACCTCACGAGGGCGAATAAAACTATTTTCATGAGGTCCCTGTTTATAGTTACATGGCACCCAGCCTTAGGGGCACATAGGGCACACCTTAGGGTGATGTATATTTAAAATAAGGTAGTTTAAGACTTTGGAACTACTTTTAATTCCAAATTACATGTAACTGTAATTCAAAAGCAGCCAGCAAGGCAGGCCTGCCTTTAAAAGGACGCTGGGCACCTCAGCAGTGCACCTATGGGGGACACCACCTATGCTGGGGTCCCCAAACCTACATGCCCTACCATATACTAGGGACTTATAGGTAGGTTGACTTAGCCAATTATAATTAGCCTAATTTGCATATTAATTTTACACAGAGCATAGGCCCTGGGATGAGTTAGCAGTACCCAGGGCACCATCAGAGTCAGGAAAACACCAGCAAAAAGTGAAAAATGGGGGCAAAAAGTCAGGGGGCCTCTGCAGTCAGCCCTGTTTTCCCACAGCTTCATTACAAGTTTGGTGGTTGGACCGCCAGACAGCCATGTTGGCGGTTCCAAAAAGACTCTTATTTAGGGCATCTTACAGACTGCTGTATTACAAGTCAAACAGGTAGGACCGCTGATTGCCAACCAAATATGGCAGACCGCCAGTGGTGCAGAAGCCCATCAATAGGTAGTCCAACCTCCACTCCCGACAGCACAGCGACCAAACACTGACTGTATTACAAGTCTAAAGTCTCAGTGGTGGGCGCCTATGGTGGTTAGCCAATGGCTGTCTAAACTATGGTGGTTCGCGGTCACCAAAGTAATACACAGCTGCACATTGGATGCATTTGAAAACAACACAGCTGACACACATTTCCACACTTGGCATACCTGCAAAGGACACTATAAAACACACTTCTTCACACAACCCAATCCTTTGCATTTACACTGAAGGACAATAAAGCGGGAGCACCTTTTTTTGTAGAGTACATAGATTAGGCACCCCTTTTTGCCACCATCACATTGAACACCTTGCACACACTTGTGTTCATTCACACCATATTGCACTTCCCTTCTTTTGTAAGTGTATCCCACCAGTATTTATTTAGTTACACTATGTCATGCTCCAAAAATCCCCATTTCTCTGAAGACAAGTTAAGAGCCATGGTGAATGAAATCATAAGAGTAAAGACACAATTGTTTGAAGCACAAGTCCAGCATACTCCTCTCAGTAGGAAAATGGAAATGTGGGAGAGGATCATCAACAGAGTGAATTCTGTAGGCACCACTCTGCGCACAAGGGAGGACATTAGAAAGAGGTGGAATGACCTCGGGGGCAAGGTCCATTCCCTGGCCTCGAGTCACTAGCTGCAGGCCAAATAGACTGGTCGTGGCCCTTCCTGTGTCCCATTACCAATATTTCCCTGGGAGGAGCAAGTCTTGCCCATCCTGCATTGGGGCTTGACAGGAAGACCTAGGGGAGTGGAGTCGGGTAAGTTACAACATAAAAAAGGTAGCAGAAATGCTATGTCATGCATGCCCACAGCTCACCTTTGCCCTAATTTACTTTTAACCCCACTCACCAGCCCATTCTTCTCCCATCCAAATACTCCTGTATGTGAACTCCCAATTGAAGTTTACCCACCAGGGGTATATCTGTATGTAGAGAGTTCATTGTACAGGGAGTGACAGGACGGTAAATCCCAGGAGACACTGATACTATAACTCCAAACACCATCACAGTGTTCTCTTGTCCAAACACCCTTTTGGAAATCTCTCAAATGAAGTCTACTCATCCGGGGGATTCAAATATGTATTGTCTGTGTACTACATGGACTGACAAGACTGCAACTCCCAGCAGACACTGTTTCTTTAGCCCCAAACACCAGTATAGTGTTCCCTGCTACACATACTGTTAGAATTGGCATCCTTGGCATGGTTACCTCTAACATTTTGCCTCTGCTTCCCAGGTAGTTGATGTGTGCTGGACTCTGTTTTTGCTGATTTTGATACTCTAGGCACTTTACCACTGCTATCCAGTGCTAAAGTGCAAGTGCTCCTATGTAAAATGTATGTGTAATTGGCTTATCCATGTTTGGCATATTGATTTACTAGTAAATCCCTAGTAAAGTGCACTAGAGGTGCCCAGGGCCTGTGAATCAAATGCTACTAGTAGGCCTGCAGCACTGGTTGTGCCACCCACATGAGTAGCTGACTGATCCCAGGAAGCTTGTGCAGGAAGAGAACCATTGGGAGAGCACCAGGGTCCAAAAGAGTTATGGAGAGACAACGCCAAGGGTGGCCATGGTCCCTCTCAGAAGAAAGGGGAGGGTAAGGGTAAACAGGGGTAGTTCTCTAAAGGGCCTGCTAACATTTGGACTCTCAGCTGAGGCTCCTGCCCTGCCAAGTGGTGTCCTATCTAGTTCCGGGGTACTTGAACGGTGATGTTGGCAGACAAGAGCTGAAAATCCATGCACAGAGTGCCGTGCGGGGAAATTTTCAACACACTATCTGCAACCCGGGTGATAAATGATGCGCCGCCAGCTGCATGGCTAAAATTAACGCTCCACCTGCATCGCAGCTGGGAGGTCGATGCATTGTGGCTGGAGATACGATGCGCAACACTCACTTGCAGCTGCTGATAACGATGCAAACCCCACGTAGCACAGTTTTCTAACACCGTGAGACAGGATTTTCCACGCATCGTCCCTGGGCAGCAAGGTCAACCTGACTCTGCCCAGATCCAAGGATCCCCGTCCGGAAATTGACGAATCACTCTCATGCGAGGGAGAAGAAATGACGCATTGCTGATCTGACCGCAGAAGAAACAACGCAAGGCCTCCCTTGCAAGGGAGGAATCAACACATCAGTGCCTTTTCCGATGCACACTCGCCCATGCGGCTTTATTTTTAACGCTAACCATGTACTTTGTGCAGAATTATAGTTTCCATTGTTTTCTATGGAGTAAGACTGTCATTCTTAACTTGTGTATGTTGGATTTTTGTCATTTTGATCTTGTTTGATTTAATTAAATATTGCCTATATTTCTAAACTGGTGTGGTGTTCATTTTGTAGTGTTTTCACTGTGTTACTGTGACTTTACACATCGCTTCTGAGGTAAGCCTGCCTTCTCATGCCAAGCTATCAAGGAGGTGAGTGGGGGTTAACTAGGTGTGTTTCTCTTTTGCCCTGACTAGAGTGAGGGTCCTTGCTTGGACAGGGGGTAACCTGACTGCCAAACAAAGACCTCATTTCTAACAAATACCCTTTTGGTAATCTCTCAAATGAAGTCTACTCACTTGTGAGAACCTCAAATGCCAGGAAGGCTCTTTGTCTGTGAATCCAACCTCCAACCCAGTGTTCACTGCTACAAATAACCTTGTTGGGCAAGTCTCATATGTAGTGTACTCACCTGAGGGGGTTCATATATGTATGATGTGAGCACTACAGGGACTGACAAGACTGCAACTTGCAGCAGGCACTGTTTCTGTAACTCCAAACACCAGCCCATTGTACCCTTGTCCAAATACCCCTCTCTCTCAACTCAGAAATGAAGTGCACTCACCTTGGGGGATGACATTGGTGAGGTGTGTCAAGTTAGACTTCCCTGACTGCAACTCACAGGAGGCACTGTTACTCTGGCTTCAAGCACTAACACTAGAACAGCATGCATACAATCAAAGAGCACAGTTCCCCAACTCTCAATATCAAGTTACTCAAATGTGTGGATATTGTTTGTATAGTGTGTGTCGTAGAGGGAATGACAGGATATTTGAGATTGAGCAGCATACAGATCATGCCAAACTCTGAGAAGTGTCTGGCTACCTACCTCCATCCTGACCTACTAAAACAAGAGGGAACCATTGAGGACAGGCATTGAGGACAGCTTACCCACTGTGCTAAACAATGATCCCAAAGGCTGCAAGAGGCATAATCAGATTGGTATTGACAGCACACACATTAACACTGCACTAACCACATGGTGTATTCTGTCACACATACTAGAAACTCCTCGTCCTGCCTATATCACATTCAACTAGGCCTCAAAATGGCAAAAACCCTAACTTCCCTGGCTACTGGGTGGTCTGTACTGGTGGCAACTTAACACTCCTAGGCCATCCCGCCAAGGGACAATGTATTTCAAGTCTCAGCAGCAGTGACAGTCAAGGGCAGCTGGCATGTCATGTCAAATAACCACTACCATGTGTACTTATCACAATATGTTTACATGCTAGATAATTGTGTAGAAAGTGTCTGTGAAATGTTACTGTAAATGATTGGAGGTAGATGTCACAATACCACCAAGAACATGGTATCTTTCACATCAACAGGTCATGCTGCCAATGGCCATACAGAGGCCACTGAAGAAACTGCCACAACCCCACTGGTTGAAGCCTTTAGTGATAATAACACTCCTGGATATCTGTACCCTTACTGGAAAGGAGCTTACATTGCAAAGAGACTAACACAAATGATGTAGCTACATCAAGGTGGGGACATGTCAAAGAGTAACCCTTCATGTGCCTTTTGGCTGAACCTTGCAGAGTAATAGCTCCTCAGTTCCTGCAAAAACACTCTACTACACACATTCTCACAACTCCAGTTCTTCATACAGTCACAGTCATTACGTCACATGACTTCCTTACACTCAAAAAAAGTAGCTGTTGATGAGATCATCCCTCAAGTCAGCTTCTTCCTCTTCACTACTGTCATCCTCACTCAGCATTTCGTGAGTCCCACCAGGTGGGACTGCAAGCTGCCTCTCCTCTGGGATGTACGGGATGCTCCTCCTCAGGGCGAGGTTGTGAAGCATGCAGCATGCCACAATGATCTTACACACTTTTTCGGGTCAGTAGAGGAGGGCTCCACCAGTCTGGTCCAAACACTGAAATCTGGCCTTCAGGAGTCCAAAAGTCTTCTCCACTGCCTTTCTTGTTTCTACATTGGCCTCATTGAAGTGGGCTTCCCTGGCATAGATGCATTGATTAATGGGTTCAACAACTATGACCAGTTTGGATATGCAGAGTCTCCTGTTTGGTAATGGGATATAAGTGCAACAATAGTCCCTCTTATCAGAATTGTGGAACCAGACATTGCAATCACGCAAACAGGACACATGTGACTTACCAACAAGCCAGGCTCTCTCTAGGTATAGTTGTAACATCAGCTGGGGGATCATGATGTTCTGTATAATGAAGGAATCATGGATTGAACCTGGATAACTGGCACAGACTTGTGAAATGTATAGGTCCTCCAACACCTTGGACGTTTATGGAATGGAAGCTCTTTTGGTTGCAGTATACTTGTTCATGAGCATGCTGTGGGACCAAGCCAACATGTGTGCCATCAACAGCCATGTGGGAGGTGTGCAAAACCATAAGAGTCAGCTTTTCCATGTATTACATCCTCCTGTCAGGCAAACTGGATGTAGCTGTCAATGTGTGTCAATATTGCTGAGAGGACATCCTTCAACACCAGACTAAACACACTTTGGGACGTTCCAGCAGCTAGATCCACAGCATGTTGGAAGGACCCTGTGGCTAGGAAGTGCAATACTGACATGACTTGTGCAATGGGTGGTATGCTAGTTGTATAACTAACAGCTGGCATAAGATCTGGCTCCAACTGATGACATACGTCCACTATTGTTTGCCGATTCAGACGGTATAGGAATATGATGTGGCATTCTTCCATACTCTATAGGTCTGGCAGTGGACGGTATTCAGGTGGTTGATGCATCCTTCCTCTCCCTGGGTACCTATATATGATAAGAAATGAATTCTGACATTAGTCTCCAGCTACATACATGATGCATGTTAATGACACAATGTGACAATAGATTTTAGAAGGGGTGGACATAGCAATCAGTACACATCACAGCTGCTAAAGACACAATGGTCACATGTGAACCCCATGGTTTGCCACACATGTGTACACATCATGTATATGGACCTAACTCAAAGATGTGCATCACAAATGCACCTCAAAAAGTGACTGGGTATCCCGACTGTAGAAATTACCTTTGACGGGCTGGACTGTGCCCCACTGTAAAATGGCATCTGTGCTGTACAGCATTCTACAATGGTGTTTGAGTAGTAGGACCTACATAACAAGACAGGCGTAGCATGTTTGTGAGGTCAAAACAACAGTTTCAGAGGTGTGATGCAGTTTGTGAAGCCCAATACTGCATTTTAGGCCTCTAAAATGGGGAATGCCTGACCTACTCTTCTTGGAACATTAGGAACCACATGCAACCGATTGAAGAAGTTGTCATGGCGGTAGGTGGTTGTAACAGGCCAATGGCTGTGTCCGCTGGCCGTGATCACAATGTACATGGTGGATGTGACTGCCCTGTTCTGCAGATTCCCTCACTTGACTGCTGACACTGATGGCAGTAAGACCTCCACTACCTGAGCTGCTATGTACCACCTCTGGGAGCAATCATGCCACACCCAGCAGATGATAGGGCCCCTGCCTTCTCTCAAGAGGAGATGGAGAAGCTGGTGACTAGGGTCCTACCCTGTGCGGACAGCCCTGTGGTGCACCAGAGGAGCAAGTAAGTGCTTCATGTGCACACTTGTTTCTGTACTTTACCATCCTTTCCCTCCTTGCAGGCTAGATTTTGCCCAAGTGTGTCAGATTGACTACTCATGTGGCTGTAGGTGCAATGTGGGTAGCATCCATGGGATGTACAATGTGCAGGTATTGGTGGCCAGTGCCATATGTTGAGTTCACTCACATTGTGGTGTATGTATGTTTTTGTGCTCCTAGATCCACCTTGTGCTGGATGCACTTAACTAGGTGAGGTAACATTACAGCCATCCACTGACATTTCTTTCATTATTGTTGTATATGTGAGACAACATATATGTGCATGACAACATGAGCTGAGTATGCATGTTGTATAAGTCAGTTAAGAGCAATGTGAGCAATGTGTATAGTGCCACAGAGATTTCTTTACACATCTATCCTTGCTAAACTGTTATTTGGAAGGTATATCATGATTCCCTCTGTCCTTCAGGTTGCTTGCTACACACACAACATGCCACATTGTTGTTGGCTACATAATGTACTGTCAGGCATGGACGTGATGGGAATGGAGTTTCATGTAGGTTCTGTCTGCTCAGCCTGGAGAGACCATGGCCTGATAAATGTATCTCCAGGTATGGGTCCTACTCTAGGCTGGGGTGGAGGTACTGTGGCTAGGAAATTGGGGCACTGTGCTCACTCCCTGCACCCAAGCAGATCCTGTCATATGGGAAATGAGCCTCTGGTGTAAAGTCCTGCCCAGAATTCCCCCATTCCTTTGATTAGATTAGCAATGGGTACAGGGGTAAGTCATTAAGCTAGTACGTATGTGCATTTTGCCTCATTATTAATGTGTATCTTTGACTCATGACAGGTCCCTTACTACCACAGCTCTGTTGTGACCTTCTCATGGGTACTATTTGTCCTGCACAGGCTTATTGCAAAGATGACAGTCCCACATTGCAGACAATGTGTTGATTCCTGGGAGGCCATGATATTTGACTCGGTAGTCTGGTCACATAGCTGAAAATGGAAAACAAATCTTTTTGTTTGTTGGATGTCATCCCTGTGGGGTGGACACTTATGTTTAGAGGAGTTTTCTGTGGTGTGGTACAGCTACAAACCACAGAACCCCACCCCAAAGTGGCGTGAGTATGCATTTGTTAGTCCACTTATCAATACATGGACAGGGAAGACACTTTCAGTACCCACCATTCCAATCTATTTGTTATTACCCATGTGGGATATTTGAGTTTGTACTCTGGCAATAGTTTGTGAGGACTGTACGCAGAAACTCATCCTCACAGAGTATGAATATGTTGTGTTACTACTTTCCCTTGGTAAGTGGGGAATGTCCAATGCCATCACTGTTGCCAAAATTCCTTGTGTCTACATGTCAGCATCTGTCCGTTTCTCTTTAGAAAATGTTTGAAAGCTGCAATTTCATGCATGGTCTACCTATGTTGATGGGATGTTGTTTGTACTCACTCACATATGTGTGCATGGCAAACTGTGGAAAAGTACATTTACAAAAGAGATACATTTCATGTTGTACCACAGACAGAAGTGTGTCACCATTGTCTATTGGCTGACACATACCCTCACCTGTGATAGCATGTCATTGGGCATGTACAGCTGCAAAAGCAATGAGGGGCATGACAGGGAGGCCTAGAGTTTAGGGACACAATGTGGATATCTATGCCCTTGATGTGGCGTCAGGTGGAACAGTTACTTGCAGTCATGTTGAAATCACGTCTTTGGGTACAGGCATTCATCAACAGACAGACATCTGGGTATTCATGCGCAAAATGGGGACAGTGATATATCTTTCAAGTGATCAACATATTGAGTCCATATTGAGGGCCTTCCACAAGTCCTTTAAAATTTCTGTGTCTTTCAAACATGCAATGGACTAAGGGCCAGATGTACGAAAGGATTTTACCCATTCTGGCCCTCATTCTGACCTTGGCGGGCGGCGGAGGCCGCCCGCCAAAGTCCCGCCGTCAGGTTACCGTTCCGCGGTCGAAAGACCGCAGCGGTAATTCTGACTTTCCCGCTGGGCTGGCGGGCGGTCGCCTTCAGGCCGCCCGCCAGCCCAGCGGGAAAGAGGCTTCCACGATGAAGCCGGCTCGGAATCGAGCCGGCGGAGTGGAAGCTGTGCGACGGGTGCAGTTGCACCCGTCGCGTATTTCACTGTCTGCGCAGCAGACAGTGAAATACATTTAGGGGCCCTCTTACGGGGGCCCCTGCAATGCCCATGCCAGTAGCATGGGCACTGCAGGGGCCCCCAGGGGCCCCGCGACCCCCCCTACCGCCATCCGGATCCCGGCGGTCGGACCGCTGGGATCTGGATGGCGGTAGGGGGGGTCGGAATCCCCTCGGCGGCGCAGCAAGCTGCGCCACCTTGGAGGATTCAATGGGGCGGCGGTACACTGGCGGGAGCCCGCCAGTGTTGCCGGTCCGACCGCGGCTTTACCGCCGCGGTCGGAATCCCCATTGGAGCACCGCCGGCCTGTCGGCGGTGCTCCCGCGGTCCTCCGCCCTGGCGGTCTTTGACCGCCAGGGTCAGAATGACCGCCTCTGTGTCTATGGGAAAAAGCTTTCGTACATATGGCCCTAATGGCTTCTACTGAAGCACTCCGAGTATGTCATTGCAAGGGATGCCAGAGTTTAGTGGTTATAACCCTGGGGCTTGCTGATTCATTGTGTTGTGTATTTTAGGGACATCTCTCTCTGACATCATGCACATTATGTATACAGTGTTCATTTCCATGCCACGTGTGTGGCCTATCTGACCAACAGTAAGACTACCACCTTGACTCTATGGGGACAAATATTCCTTGGTGAAGTGTACATTGTTGATATGTTTTCAGTGTGACATGGGTATTTCCATGTCACCTTCTCTAGGATATTGTACTTTTGTCATAAACATGGCATGATTTTGTATCATCAGTCCTCATTGTTGGGTCATCATGCATGTAACAAAGAGATGGGTGCATGACCTTGTGTGCGATTTGTGGAAATGCATTTTGTATTGGCCTACTGTTGTATGCCAAATGATGACTGTGGTCTGCTCCATGGAGCAAAGCTTTGAGGGTGATGGTGTCTCCTGAAGTTTGAATAGTCATTGTGTTTGCACAACTTCAGCCTTGCAATTGTAGCTGTGTGAGATCCTGATTTCCCAGTGGGCACTTGTTGCCAGTTCAGATGGCAGTCATGCACATAGTATGGCACATGTATGATCCGCTTTGGTGGAATTTGTTGCCGGGGCCAACTTGACATCATGGTAATCTTTGCTAATCAGAACTGTTGTTCAACTGTGATCATGGACATGTGATGACCCTATTTCTCCTTGTATTTGCAGCATGGCACCGACAAGCAAAGGAGACAGGGCAGAACCAGGTGGGGAAGCATCTGGCCACATGACATCAGGTCAAGACACCACTGACACAGAGGGACCCAGTGGCCCTGAGGGCGAGGGGAGTGTCACAGGGTAGACTGCAACATCATCCTCATCATCATCGGATTTCTTCTCCAGTGGACCTCATTGTGGCAGACCCATCGGGGCATCCTCAGTACCATCCTTGTCCACCACTTCCCTTTTATCACTGCCCTCCCTGTTGCTCCCCACCAATTTGGCTGTGCCAGCTCACCCAAGAGGGAGGGTGACTCCTTTGCTGCAGGCACCTATGCCCTAGCCCTATCATCCCTTTTGCCATCAGTGAGGAGGCTTTCGACCACCTGAGAAGTATCTCTGAGGGTCAGTCACCCATTGTGAATGCCATCCAGCAGTTAGCCAACCGAATGCAACAAACCAGTGCATTCCTGGGATTATGCATGTTCCTGGGAGGTATTCATGGTGCAATGTCTGGACTACAGAGATCTTTTCAGGTTCTGGCCTCCATACTGATGGCCGCAAGTCACCCCCCACCTTCCGCCCCCCTTCCACCTCCCTCTTCCCAATCCAAATCCACCTTCCCTACCTACAAAAAGTACTCAGACCGATCTACATGCATCCACATCAACACACAAGAGGAGCACTCACAAACACAAGTACCACATAACACACCATCACAAGCAAACAACATCCACCCACAGATACAACAGCCATGACTTGCCTAGACACCCCTACCACCCCAGCATCATACACATGACATCAAGCATACCCACAGGCACAACACCAACAGTCACTGACACACCTACAACACCTATCATACCCACAGACACCACCGCCAGCAGACCCCCACACATCCACCATGGGCACCAGACCCACAGACACCATAACTACAGACACACAGACATCTACCACATCCAGCCAACCCGCAGTCACCACTGCAACAGCCACACACATCCACTACTCCATCCCCCATCACCTCCACCTACCAGTCCCCTAAGACATACAAGTGGTTTCACTCACCCTTCCAACAGACACAACCACACACAAGCATACCTCCCAGAAGCACACACCCACGACATACACACTAACACAGCATACAACCACTCCCTTGACCTCCAAATCCTGACCCCCATCTGATGTCCGTCCCAGTGTCCCTAAGAAATTAGGTATGTTTGGCCTTTGCCCTGTCCCCTCCAGCCCCTCCCAAACCCAAGAGGTACCTACCAACCTCCCAGCCCCCCTCTTCCAACTCCCAGGCCTCCCCCCAGCAAGCACCTATACCTCTCCCCCTCAAGAAGAACACCAACCTCCTCAAAAAGAAGACCATGCCTTCCAAGCCCAACCCCTCTTCCAAATCTGACCCCTTCCCCACCCCCCGGATAATCCAGATAATCCCAGAGGTGACTTGTCCCCTGATATGCCTTATGGATTCACATATGTGTCAGCTTGAGTTTTCTTTGAGCAGACATGTATTGTGTTCAGTTGTGCTATCTTTGTTTGCATTTGAGTGTGCATGTGTCCAGTTAGCTGTGTGTACCTTGCAGCTAGTTCTTGTAGAGGTATGTCCCATGCAGTTGGAACTGTATATGGTTTGTTGAATTACACTTCCACATTGTGCGTGGGCCTGACATTTGGGTCTAGTACTGTTTGTCCCTGAGACACATGTAGGGCCATTTCCCGTGCACATGTTGTTTTAGGAGCATGTGTAAAGCGATATGTTTCCTAGTGCAGCCTCCTTCCATGAATGCTCCTGATGCCCCATCTCTATTGTGCAGGTATTTGTGGCATGGTGATCTTTGTCTTTTTGTGTCTCTGTCTATTGTGTATGCCATTGTCATTCCAGTGTGCTGTGATGTGTGTGATGTGTGCATCCATTGCAGGGCAGTTTAATGGGAATGTTGTTTGTGTTCCATGCCACATTGATACATTTGTGTGTTGTATGTGGCTACAGTCCTTGGCCTGTGTGGAATGTGAGTGTGTGAGTTGCATTGGTAGATGTGATGTTTGTGTGTTGGTGATGTGTGAGACAATGTTGTGTTGCCTCTACTATCCCTGTGCCTGAGATGTGTGGACCTGTGTTTTTGTGTAGTGTTGCTGTGCAGTGTAAGTGACCAACCCAAAGGGGGCGTATTGTGACAGTGAATGTGTCCATCATCATGTATGATTTGGACTGTGTACATGGTGAGACGTATACTTGGCACCCATGGCATGACCCCCCATACGATGGGGACGACGGCACTGCGATCTACTGGTGAGGTTAATGACACAGGTAGGCATGTGTACTTATGGTCGGTTGCACCCATGGGGCTTTGATTTTGTGCTCCTTTGACGATCAACAAAGTGGCCTAATGTAGTTTAATTTTTCCATGGCAGCACCGGGCATGTGAGGTTGTCTGCAGGTGAGTGCCTCATTTTCTAGTCCCTGTTTACGCCTTCTGAGACGTAGTGGTTGGATGGCCATGGTCACATTGTCGGTGTGAACCTCATAATGTGTCTGGCAGAAACACAGACTCCACTGGCCTGTTTGTGCTGCCTTGTGACTGTGGCAGTATGTGCTGTTTGGTGGTGCCAGTGGGACCGGGCTGGTCATTGCCCCATAGGCCTGCTTGACTCCTAATACGGTGGTCCAACTGCCATCCCGATGGCAGTCGGACCACCACTACTGCCATGGCGGTCGACAGACTGCCAAACTTGTAATGAGGCCCAAAGTTTTAAGAAAAAATTGTCTTTTTGTGTCTTAATTGCATAATATTGTGCTATATTTGTAATGCAACAAGGGTCATTTCCTTTTACGTAGCACTTGTGAAAGAAAGTCATGCAGGACAATGCAAAATATGCTTAGTTCAGTAATAAGGAAACCACCCAAACGGCATGGTAACCATTTTCTTTTTTGGATTATGAGTATAGTAAGTAAAGAGGTGATTAAATGTTTGCTTGTGTATCTTGGAATTCAGAAGAAATATTAGGGTAGTGCCTTTCATGTTGTTGATTGTGAATTTGTTGCCATCACTTGCAAGTTTCGTGTTAGCTTCAATGTTGGATTGTTAAGTTTGGTGAAGGTGAGGCTATCACATATTTGTCTAGTGTTTGCTTTGTATTTTAGGGATTTTATTTTAGTTTGATTTAGGGTTAAAGATGCCAGGGAGAAGAAGGGAAGGAATGAGGCAGGCAAATATTAAAATGTGAGAGTTAGGGTCAGCATGTTGGTTATGATTCCATTGTCTGCCCTGCATGTTAGGGGCAAGTGGAAGAGTCAACTAGGGCTTCCTCACCTATGAATGTCAGCAATCGTGGAAGATGCTCATCAGGCATTTCAGTAATTTCCATAATAATGAGAGGATGTTACAACAATTTTGGCATTGCTGGGCTGATATTATCTTGCAGAAGGGGTGTTTTTTTCCCCCATATGGGGATAGAGATAAAAAAATTATGGTCCTCATTACAACCATGGTGGTCGGTGTTAAAGCGGCTGTAATACCGCCAACAGGCCGGCGGTAAAAAAACCAGAATCACAACCATGGCGGAAACCGCCAACATAGACAGTCACTTTAACAGTCCGACCGCCACGGCAGTAGAAAAAAAAATGCTGCGGTAACCGCCAACAGACAGGCGGAAGACAAGGTTCCGCCCACTGTATTACAACAGGCCTATTTGCCTCCTTTTCCGGGGCGGTACCAACGACATCAAAAGCACTGCGGAAACAGTGTTCTGAAGGGAAACGACTCACCACTCGACACTCAAAGAAGAACCAGGACACCTTGGAGTTACAGATCCTGCCCATATTGCTTTACCTCCTCTTGTATCAGGAACAGCAAAGACGCTGGCGACGACCATGGTGAGTACTGCACCTAGCACACAGGGGAGGGGGGAGGTAAAAGAGAGTGACACACACCCAACATGCAACACCCCCACCCCCACCCTCACCCATTACACCATACACACAAATACATTCATCAACATTACACATACACTCCCCGTCACCCCCTGGAAGAACGCAAGGGCAAAAGGAAATGTTTGTAACAAGTGTAATCATCGAAAAATCAGATAGCCCAAATTAAAATATCAGTATATACAAATATGTACACCAACTACACAAGTCTGGAAATGAATGAAATCATTGTCCGTGGATCAGTGGCCCAAAATGCATGGGCGAAGCCCACACAAGATACCTGACTCGAAACGGGGGGAACACTGCAGGGGCATCAGATGGAAAGTAAACAGGCACCTCATGGGGAGTGGGGGGGCACCTCAGCCGGATGAACGGACGATGCCACTGCTCCATGAGGGGAATCCATGGCCACTGACTGGTCCTACGGAGTGCAAAGCCACAGTCTCTCAAGTCTCTCCAGTGGGTGGTCTGCCCACTGCTTTATCCTGGGGAGTGCAAAACCACAGTCTCTCAAGTCTCTCCGGTGGGTGGTTTGCCCACTGCTTTATCCTGGGGAGTGCAAAGCCACAGTCTCTCAAGTCTCTCCAGTGGGTGGTTTGCCCACTGCTTTATCCTGGGGAGTGCAAAGCCACAGTCTTTCAAGTCTCTCAAGTGGGTGGGTTGCCCACTGCTTTATCCTGGGGAGTGCAAAGCCACAGTCTCTCAAGTGGATGTGATTCTCCACTGGTTCTGGAGGGGGCATTGTGCCCAGAGTGCTTCATCCTGCCAAGGACTAGGGTAGTGGATGTGATTTTCCACTGGTTCTGGAGGGGGCATTGTGCCCAGAGTGCTTCATCCTGCCAAGGACTGAGGTAGTGGATTTGATTCTCCACAGGGTCTGGACGGGGCATTGTGCCCAGAGTGCTTCATCCTGCCAAGGACTGGGGTAGTGGATGTGATTCTCCACTGGTTCTGGAGGGGGCATTTTGCCCAGAGTGCTTCACATGTAGTGTGGCAGGTCCAATTTCCTCACCTGGGTGTGTGCGCCACTAGATTGCCTGGGAACAGGTAGCATGATACGCCATGGAGGCAGAGACACACTCCACCCCACTTTGCATGCCACATGCAGGTACAAACAGTGCTGGGTGTCGTGCCTCATGTACGCTGTGCAGGGTCCATGACGTCTCCTGCAGCCTCGGATGGCTGCCCACTGGGGATGATAGCCATTTCAGCTGTGGTAGCACTGTCTGAGCACGTCGCTGGGCTGGTGGCAGTGGTTGTGGCGGTGTCTGTGGCGGTGGTGCTGGCGGTAGTGCATGTGTCTGCACCTGTGGAGGGACACAGCAGGACGTCTCTTGCAGCCTCGGACGGCTGTCCACTGGGGATGATGCTAGGGACTGTTGCTGAGGCAGCAGACTTGCAGGTGGCCGTGCAGGTGGCGATGCAGGTGGCGGTGCAGGTGGCGGTGTCCACCGGCGTACAGGTTGATGTTCTGGTTGACAGAAGGGGTGACTCTGGTCCCTCAGCCGGAGCCTCCGTGCCCTGTCCTGACCTACTCTTCGCCTTGTGTCCCTTCCCCACCTTTGATGTCGCTGCTGGTCCCTTGGCACTGTCGCCTTTTGGCTTGGAAGAGCCCTTGCTTGGTGGTTGGTGCGGCTTCTCCCTCTTGCATGTGGGCACCTTCTTCACCTTGGCAGGGGGCGGAATGGCCTGCTCCTTGGCCTTGCTAGGTGGCACACTGGCAGCCCTGATGGGTGCCGGCCGGGATGTCACCGGACTTGCTGAGACCACTGTGCTGGATGATTTTGTGGCTGAGGTGCTGGGCTGGGACCTGGACATTCTGGCCCTAGGAGAAGGACGGGGGGAGGTGTAGGGAAAAGGTCAATATTAGCCAGGAAGAGTTTCTTAGACACACTGGGACAGGAAGATGGAGGGAGTTTGGGAGTGGAAGAAGAGGTAGTGGTTGTAGTAGGTGTACGTCTGCTGAATTTGGGTGAAGGTGCATGGGCCGGAGGCTGTTGTGAGGTGGATGGCACAACACACAGGGAGCAGCCCTATGCACTAAGCCATGCACTAACAGGGAGGACTCTGTCTTGACACATTTTATGCACAGCTGGAACCCATAGGAGTCTGAATAGGTGTAGAGGGCAAGTACCACCTTTGGGGTTGGACTGGGAATGAGGCTGCAAATCAATGGATCTACCTTTGAGCGTCTGCTCTGGCCTAGGGGAACCCACAGCCCACCACTCCCACTCAGACACCTCGTCAAGCTAAATGAGAGTGTACTCACCCCCTTGTGGCTGCTGCGATGCCCTCAAGCGCCCATCCAACTCAGGATATGCCACCGTCAGGATCCGGTACATCAGGGGGGTCATGGTGCGACGGGCACCCATTCCATGTTGGGAGGCCATCCCCAGCTGGGCCTCAGCCGTCTTCTTGCTCCAGCGGTGTAGGTCCTCCCATCTTTTCTGGCAGTGGGTCCTCCGTCTATGGTAGACCCCCAGGGTCCGCACTTCCTTGGCGATGTCACGCCAAAAACCCTTCTTCTGGTGGGCGCTGATCTAGAGGAATAGTAAGGTAAAAATGTGTATTACGCCAACATACATTTCTTCTCACACATTGGCCACAAACCTCCAAACCTGGGCCGGAGAAACATAAACACACCGTCCTCACATGCTGGCCTGTCCCCCCTGTCTCTTCCATCCACGACACTCCATACAATCATGTGCCATCTACCATGCACACAGTTTACTCACCTGTTTGTCTGGAGGATCGTAGAGTTGCGTGTACTGGGGGAGGACCCCATCCATCAGTTTCTCCAACTCCTCCGCAGTGAAGGCAGGCACCCTTTCCCCAGACACTGTAGCCATTGTCGCTTCCAGACGGAGGTCACAGCAGCACTTGCAGTGTAGGTCCTCTCCTGTTGAAGGTCAGGTATCAAGTGAGGGAACAGATAGAAAACGGTGGTCACGTCCGCAGCGGTGCATACCGTAGCCGCTAGTGTACATTGTCATTGGCTCCTGGAACCCATAGGGCCCAATGATAACCAATGCTGAATTGCGCAGCGGTCTTCGACCGCCTACCGCGGCGCTGCACAACACCAGCGCAGTCACCTCATTTCCCCTTGTCCCACCTTACAGGTCAGGCAGCCTCCATTTCAGGGGGCCACATTGCAGGCCAACTAACTGTGTCACACCTATTTAGGCTAGGAATACGCACAGACAAAGGCACATAGAGAAAATTTTACGATTATGGTAAACAGCCTTGTGAAAGCTATGTGGTATATGACCCCCTGCTCACCGTTCTCCTCCATAGGGCATGTCCGCTGGGGCAGGTGATGAGATGGTGGCATCCTCCGGTGAGCAGACCCCTGGTGGACCTGTCGACAATGGAAGACAGACACATCATTTTCACTTACACACTTGATTGTGCAACAATCCAGGAACTGTGTGCCCAGTTGGATCCAGACCTTATGTCAGCTTTTCGCCATCCCACAGGAATCCCCCCTCTGGTGCAGGTCCTGTCAATGCTCCATTTCCTGGCAAGTGGGCCTTTTCAGACAACAGTAGCCATGGCATTAGGGATGTCACAGCCAATGTTCTCTAACATGTTGTCCAGAGTGTTATCTGCCCTGCTGAAACACATGCGCAGCTACATCGTTTTGCCTCAGGTGGAGGATCTGCCCACAGTGTAAGGTGACTTTTATGCCCTGGGACATATCCCCAACATTATTGGTGCCATTGATGGTACACACGTGGCATTTGTTTCCCCCCGCAGGAATGACCAGGTGTACAGAAACCGGAAAATCTACCATTCAATGAATGTGCAGATGGTCTGTTTGGCAGACCAGTACATGTCCCATGTCAATGCCAAGTATCCAGGCTCTGTGCATGACGCTTACATTTTGAGGAATAGTAGCATCCCTTATGTGATGGGGCAACTCCAGAGGCACCGAGTCTGGCTAATAGGTGAACCCAAGGTCCCCACACAGTTTAATTTTCTGTCTGGGTATGGGAGATTCCCTAATGTTTGGAGGATGTGTAACAGTTGTCCCTCGATATTTGCAGGTGACTCTGGTTACCCCAACCTGTCATGGCTACTGACCCCAGTGAGGAATCCCAGGACAAGGGCAGAGGAACGCTACAATGATGCACATGGGCGAACTAGGAGGATAATAGAGCGCACCTTCGGCCTCCTGAAGGCCAGTTTCTGGTGCCTCCATCTGACAGGTGGATCCCTATACTACTCACCGAAGAAGGTATGCCAGATCATCGTGGCCTGCTGTATGTTGCACAACCTGGCTTTGTAACGCCAGGTGCCTTTTCTTCAGGAGGATGGGCCTGACGGTGGTCTTGTGGCAGCTGTGGAGCCTGTGGACAGTGAAGAAGAGGAGGCAGAAGAAGAAGATGTAGACAACCGTAACAACATCATCATGCAATGCTTCCAGTGAGACACAGGTAAGAGGGTGGCACTGCTTCCCACATCTCAAACTATTGTAGGACCTAGCATTATTCTGCCTTTTTACTTCTGTGTATGGACCCTGACTTGTCACTTTGGCTTTCCATTTCACAGATCTGGGTCCCACTTTGTGCCCTCTGCTATGTTTACTGCTGGCCAACAACTGTGTAACATTGGTATGTGAACAAGTACATTGGCATTGCTGAATTTCAGAGAGGTTGCAATTACACGTTTGTGAAAGCACAGATTGATTTTTGATTCAAGGGTGTTTATTTCTGTGCTAATAAGTGGAGGGGTTGTGAAATGAGCTGGGGTGATGGTGGAGGAATGTCTATGGTAGAGTCCAGTCTCTTGGTCTCACAGGTGCATTGTCCAATGGAGCATAGGAAGGGGAGCAATGGCAGTTTAAGGTGGACAGGATGACAAAGTGGGACAGCTGGGTGACATTCAGGAGGGTCTTATTTCCTGGTGGGGGTCTTGGCAATGTTCTCTGTCTTGTTCCTGGATCTCAGGGACCGTTTGCGGGGTGGTTCTCCTGCTGCAGGGGGTGGGGTGCTGGTGGCCTGTTGTTCCTGTGGCGGTGCCTCCTGTCCTCTAGAGCCGGCGGAGGTGGAGGGCTGTTCATCGTCCAAGCTAGTGTCAGGGGCCTGTTTGAGTGCCACTGTGTCCTTCATGGTGTTGACAAGGTCTGCCAGCACCCCTGCAATGGTGACCAGGGTGGTGTTAATGGACTTCAAGTCCTCCCTGATCCCAAGGTAGTGTTCCTCCTGCAGCCGCTGAGTCTCCTGAAACTTGTCCAATACCGTGCCCATGGTCTCCTGGGAATGGTGGTATGCTCCCATGATGTTGGAGAGTGCCTTGTGGAGTGTCGGTTCCCTGGGCCTGTCCTCCCCCTGTCGCACAGCAGTCCTCCCACCTTCCCTGGTATCCTCTGCCTCTGTCCCTTGAACCGTGTGCCCGCAGCCACTGCCTGGGGTCCCCGTAGTGGTGTACACACTGCTGATTGACATGTCCTGAGGGCATGGGCCCGCTCGGTGGGTGCTGTGGTGGTGTTTCCTGAGGGGGGAGGGTCTGTGGTGGCTTGTGCCAGTGTCAGGGGATCCGACTGTCCAGAAGTCCCTGATGGGCTGGGCTGGTCATCTTGATCCAGGCGTGCAGAGCTGCTGTCATCACTGTGGGTCTCTTCTGTGGGGGGACTGAATATGTCTGGCACCTTCTCTCCGGTGATGTTGGGTATGGGTCCTGTTGGGGTGTAAATGCATAGCTTTAGTATCTGTGTGTGCCATTTTGTGCATTGGGTGAGGTACACTCTACTCCTGTGCTTGCATTATTGTGTTTGCCATTTTGTGATAGTTGGTTTGGGGTCTGTGTGGGTATCTGTACGGGACATGCTTTGGTGATGGGGGACCATGCATAGGTGTTGCATGCAGGGCTTTGGTATTGGGATGTGTGGTTCTGATAGTGGGGCATATGTGAGGTTTTGGAGTGATGGTGGTCAGGGTGGGGGTATGTGATGGCATGCAGGTGGGGTGGGGGGATTTGGTAAATAAGATATGACTCCTGCTACTACTGCTAGGCCCTCAGGATGCAGTATTGCCAAGACGTGCTCCTCCCATGTTGTTAATTGTGGGGGAGGAGGTGGGGGTCCACCACCAGTTCTCTGTGTAGCAATCTGGTGCCTGGATACCACGGAACGCACCTTCCCCCATAGGTCGTTCCACCTCTTCCTGATGTCATCCTGTGTTCTTGGATGCTGTCCTACTGCGTTGATCCCATTGACGATTCTCCACCATAGCTCCATCTTCCTAGCAATGGAGGTGTGCTGCACCTGTGATCCTAAAAGCTGTGGCTCTACCCGGATGATTTCCCCCACCAGGACCCTGAGCTCCTCCTCTGAATACATGGGGTGTCTTTGAGGTGCCATGATGTTGTGTGGGTGATGTGTGAGGTGCTGTTTATTGTGCTGTGTGATGTGTTGTGTTGGTGTGTGTTGTTTGAAGTGCATGGATGTTGTATGAGTGATGGTGTTGTGTGCCTGTGGATGCTGGTGTTGGTTTGCTATTCTCTCTCTCTCAGCTTTTAAAAAAAAATGTGGCTGTAAGGGTTTGTGAGTAATGTGGGTATGTGTTTTATAGTGTTGTGAGTGTGTGGTGAGTGTATGTGTATCAGGTGTGTGTATTTGGAATTGTCCAATGTGGTTATGTTTTGTAAATGTGTGTGTATTTTGAGCGTGGTGGTGTGTATCGCCAATGGATTACCGCAGTTGTAAGACCGCCGCGTTGATTCGTGGGTCGTGATAGTGTGGGCGTATTCTTGTTGGTGTGACGGTGTAGGTTTTGGCATTGTCAGTTTATCACTGACCTTCGGTGTGGCGGATTTGTGTGGGTGTCTGTATTGTGGCAGATTCCGAGATGTGGGTCGTAATACCTGTAGTGGATTTCTGCTGCCGCAACGGTATGTTGGCAGCCTTCAGCACGGCGGAAAGCGGGATTTACCGCCAGGGTTGGAATGAGGGCCTATGTCTTGATCAATAGTTTAATTTTAAATTTTAAAAACACTATTGAAAGTGTAATAATTTTTCTTTTTTTTATGTGTGAAGAACTTGTCTTACAAAACATTTTTTTAAATGATAAATATAATAAAGAATGAAACAAAAAGGGCCAGAATTTTCAACACTTGGAAACCAAATTCTACACGAACCAGGGCAAAATGTTGATTTGGTATTCACTTTCCAGCACAAATTATTTTTGCACTTGAAAATTGTCTGTAAGTAATGCAAATAAGTGTTTGGCACTCCTTTACGTTTCTTTGCATAAAGGTGTTGTTCCATGAGTGGTACACAGGTGTTTCCATTTTACCTCTTAATGATAGACAGGGCTTCATGACAAATAATTATAGCTCCTTGAGGCAGACGAAAAGTAGTTGTTTTCCCTCTAAACTTTGCATTCATGCTGTACCATCATCAAGATCAGTGTGCTGCTGCTGTCATCCCATGCGCAAATACTCTAATTAGTTTGCCTACTGCAACAAACACTCTCCTACCACGCTACAGAGGTGATTGGGTGTCATTCAACATATGATTTTGATGTAAATTATTCCCTTTCAGTATAACATTCTATGGCTAGACAACATCAGAAGTATGTCATGCAAGAAATGTGTGCTATACACTACAGCACACATGCACCATGCTTGTTTTGGGAACAGAAGAAAACATTTCCATTTATGAATAAATACTTCATAAAAAAGGTGTTACTTTTGCCACAAAGCAGTCTGAAAAATTGAATATTTTACTTAGTGTCAAAATTAGTCAGCCTCTAGGCAATTTTAAGCAAAGTAGCATATTCATTTTTGTGTTGAGACAAGGGCAACTTTTACCTTCACTGCGAAAACCCCCTTTTTTATTCAGAAGTATCAATGTGTAACTTTGTGTAGTGAAACAAACCTTTGTGTCACTGTTCAATGGGGCAATTTCATAGTTCATTTGTGACTTTGTGTTGTTGTAAAATCACATAAAGTGACACAAACCGCAAAAAGTTTTAAATTGTTTACAATAGCAGAACTGTTTTTTTTTTTTTTTTACTGGAAAGTAGTCACTTTTTTTTTTAATGTTGCTTTGTGTTACTTTACAATACTATGCATCAAGGTAAGATGGCATGAGTCTTACATGTGAGTTCATATGCTAGTCCCCTTCAGTATTTTACACAATTCCAATGTACTAACAATGTAAAGCTTTTTTTTCTTTTTTTTGTAAAGCTTTCTTCTCAAATAAAAAATGCTATCTGAGGCAAACATTTACAATTTAAATATATTTAATAAAGTAGTTTGAATAGCTTTTATTTGTGGGGAACTCTAAAACTCATATGCCATGGTTTTTAAAAATAAAACATCAGTCTAAGCATAGACCTTTGTGGTCATATAAAAAATGTTTCCTTGATGTAGGTGTATACAATTTTAAGTATATTTAATAAAGTAGTTTAAAAACAGATATCATGTATGAGAAACTCTCCAACTCACATTCAGGCCCATATTTATACTTTTTGACGCAAAACTGCGCTAACGCAGTTTTGCGCCAAGAAAATTTGCGCCGGCTAACGCCATTCTGAAGCGCCATGCGGGCGTGGTATTTATTGAATGGCGTTAGCCGGCATTAGCCGACCGGCGCTGCCTGGTGTGTGTGAAAAAAAACCACGTACACCAGGCAGCGCCGGCGTAGGGAAAAATGGCGTTTGGGCGTCCAAAAATGGGGCAAGTCAGGCTGAGGCAAAAAAATTGTCTTAACCCGATTTGCGCCATTTTTTTGGGGCGCCATTAACATGACTCCTGTCTTAGCAAAGACAGGAGTCATGCCCCCTTGCCCAATGGCCATGCCCAGGGGACTTCTGTCACCTGGGCATGGTCATTGGGCATAGTGGCATGTAGGGGGGCACAAATCAGGCCCCCCTATGCCAAAAAAATAATAAAAAAAAATACTTACCACAACTTACCTTTTCTTCCCTGGGATGGGTCCCTCCATCCTTGGGTGTCCTCCTGGGGTGGGCAAGGGTGGCAGGGGGTGTCCCTGGGGGCTTGGGAGGGCACCTCTGGGCTCATTCTGAGCCCACAGGTCCCTTAACGCCTGCCCTGACCCAGGCGCTAAAATCCGGCGCAAATGCGGGTTTTTTAGACCCACCCACTCCCGGGCGTCATTTTTGCCCGAGAGTATAAATACGACGCATATGCATCGCAGTAATTTTTTAAGACGGGAACGCCTACCTTGCATATCATTAACGCAAGGAAGGTGTTCACGCAAAAAAATGACGCTAACTCCATGAACTTTGGCGCTAGACGCGTCTAACGCCAAAGTATAAATATGAAGTTAGTTTTGCGTCGAATTTGCGTCGAAAAAAACGACTCAAATTCGGCGCAAACGGAGTATAAATATGCCCCTCAATATTTTTAAAAACAGAACATTTGTCTGGGCATACATATATGTGATTAAAATGTACTGCTCCTGTACAACATCCATGGCTTGGATTATTTTTCTACATATTAAAGGACTGGACATGTCATCACAAGTAAAATATTCTAACATATGTGATGCATTTTGTATTTCTTTCTTTACATTTGCTTGATGGATATGGTTTTTCGTTTAACAAAATTGTCTTGAAAGATATTAGTTTGGTCTCTGCATAAAATCACATTTTGCACATGATAATAAATAAAATTGGACACTTTGCACCTAGTTGCATCCCTCTTGGTTAGTGCGCACTGACACAAATGGAGTCATTACGAGTTTGTCGGTATCAGGACTGCCATTTTGGCAGAGGCAGTCATACCGCCAATAGACTGGCGGAGAAGACCGCCAAATTATGACCATGTCAGTATTCCCAACAGTATACAGCCAAACCACCGTCGGCATCACCACTGTGGTCTGACAGCAACGGGCAAAGGAAGGCACCTGCAAGCCGGCAGATGCCCTATTACTGCCAGGCAGATTACGAGGAAGCACACTGCCAAAGTTTCCGCTGAGGTCGCCCCACCACGGAAACCCAGGCAGAAACTCATAGCATAAAAGGAGACATCCACCTTCAAGAAGCCATACTCGTCGGGCCCTGCCATGGAACCAGAACAACATGCTCCTGCTGGCACAAAGACTACTAGTACTCTTTGCCGCCACCGCGGACAGCAACTGTAAGTACACACACACTTACCTGTAACTGTTGTATATTGTCAATGTATGTACAGTCACACAATATACCATCAGGAAGGGGCGCAAGAGTGACATCCACACGGTACTACACACTGACACTCACATACACAGCACACAAACTAAGATTAACACACACATATGTCAAGAACACACACTTACACACAGAAGCACACCACAGGCCCAGTTAAACACAATAACACACAACATCCCAACACGTCACAACAACACCACAACCATAGCATCGTCAATACGTTGGCAAGCACTCACTATAGACACCATCCAGGGACACATCACACATACAACACAACCTACAGCCAACAAGAAGGAACACACACAATCACACAACCATACAGCTTACCAATCAACATACACATCACACAGTGCATCATATCTATGACACTATGCACTAAACGCACACATGCACACTGTCAAAGCACACCAAGTCACTCAACACAGCAACAAAATCCACTCAATAACATGACAACAAAATGTTTCGAACAGACACATGCCCATCACACAACACACCATCACTGTGGGACAAAAGCATAGCACACAACCTCACATAGTGCCCAAACAATACAGGTAGCACAAGCACCACACACACACAAACACTGACACACAACCAATGTCAGCTAAAAACAACTCCATACTAGGAAAAGAAATGCATGGCAAAGATGTAACCACCAAACAAACAGCAGGTTGGTTTGAAATATATTTAAAACATCTGAAATTGAAAATCAAAGGTCATAGGTCAGTCCTGCAACAACAGACTGAATGCACACAGTGCACATATGTGTGCCCCAAACTTGATTCCTGACTGCCATGTAACCTCCACAGGAAAGGGCATCAAGGGGGCAGGCAGGAACCTCAGGGATTATCAGGGGGTGGCAGAGGGGTGTTTGGGATTAGGTTTGGGAGGGTGGGCTTTGGAATCTGACTTGGGAGTGGGGGTTTAGGTTTAGGCTTGGGGGTTGGCTTTTTTGGGAAGGGTGAACTTCTTGGCAGGGGAGGGGCATTGGTACTTGCAGGGGGCAGGGGAGGCCCATGAGGGGAAAGGGGCAGACTTGGGGAGGGAAACAGAACATTTAGGGGTTTCACGGAGGAGAGAGACGTAGGGAAAAGGGCATACTGTAAAAAGAAATCTTTTTTGACACTCAGGGACAGTCATAGAAAAAGGGTTTGGGTGTGGAGGGAGAGTGAGTGGTTGTAAGAGGTGTTGGAGTGGATGTCTTGAGTGCATATTTGTGTGAGGTATGCTTGTGGGTGTTGGGTATCTGTTGGGTGAGTGAGTGAGAGCATTTATGTGTCTTGGGATGAGGGGGTGGAGGTGCTGGGGGATGCTTTAGTGGGTGACTGTCTGCTGGGGTGGTGACTGAAGGAATGGCAGATGTGCTACATGTAGGAGTGTCAGTGGTTGTGGTGTCTGTGGGTTTGGTGACTGGGATTGATATCTGAGGGTCTGCTGTGGTGCTGTCTGTGGGTAGAAGAGGTGTAGTGGCTGGATCTGTGAATGTTGGTTTGGTGTTCGTAGGTGTGCCAGGTGTGCTGTCTGTAATGTTCTGTGTCGTGGGGGTGTCAGGGCAGGTTGTACCTGTTGTTGTGCATGCATCTGAATGTTGGTTGTGTGCATGCTGGTGGTGTGTCTTGTGGTGCTTATGTCTGTTTGAGCTAACCTTGGATGTTGTGGTGGATGCATGCCTGTTTGTGTGCTTTGGCTGGGTCTTGGAAGAGGGGTTTGGTATTGGGAAGAGGAAGGTGGAGGGGGACGGTAGACAAAGGGTGACTGGCTGCCATCAGTGTGGATGCCAGAGCCTAAAAGGATCGCTGTAGGCTAGCCAGTGCACAGTGAATCCCCTCCAGGAATGCATTACTCTGTTGGTTTTGAGTTGCCAGTCCCTGGTTAGCATTCACGATGGTTGACTGACCCACAGAGCTGGATCTCAGGAGGTCAAGAGCCTCTACCACTGAGGGCAGCAGGGCTAACAGGGTCTGGGACAGAGGTGCCTGTAGGAAAGGAGACACCCACCCTCTTGGGTGAGTGGGAACAGGTAATTGGGTGGGGAGCAACAGGGAGGACAGTGGTAGAAAGTGGATGGTGGACAGAGATGGTGCTGGGGTGGTCCCAAATGGGTCCAGATACACCAGGCAGTGACCACTGGAGGAGGATTCTGAAGATGATGAACTGGATCCTGTCTCCCCCGTGGCACTCCCCTCGACCTCTGGGCCACTGGGTTTCTCGGTGACGGTGGTATCATAACTTGAGGTCCAGTGGCCAGCAGCTTCCCTACCCAGCTGTGTCCTGTCTCCTTCACCTGCTGATGCTGATGCTAATGCTGTGAAACAGAAAGAGAAATGAGGTCATCATATTATTTTCAAACGCTAACATCACACTGCCCATATCAATCAAATTACAAGCACTTATACTACACCCCCAGGTAGAAACAGGTTAGTGCCAACATCATGTCACAACTATATACCAAATACACCCCTACATTACAACAATGTCACACATCAGTTAAGCCTTGTATCGCCTACCTACTATACCATCAATTCAGTAGGGCTATCACAATAACCATTCCATACCAACCTGACTTGTCAATATGAATCTGAGTCCTTATCAACAGCAGCATAGTCAACCAACAACCAAGCAATGGGAAATAGTGGTAACATAAATTTCAACATATCACATACAAAAGTTCCACACATGCCTACATTTTTAGAAGATGTAACATATCAGGAAAGGAACCTCAACATATGCCAAACACAAGACAGCATGTTATACAAGGAAAAACCATTTCATGTCACAGAGTCCACAAGATTCACAATTGGCATTTGTAAACATACACCTACAATATTTGGCATATCTAAATTTGGAGTATGATAGAGTATAACCACATGTCACCAACACATGTCCCAATAGTCATGTAGGAAAGGTTGACACATACTTTGTGGAGCTACTCATCTTAATCATACTCCACTTGTAAACAAAATCATGTACACTTAATCCACATGAGGTTCCCACAGATAACCCCAGGTACCATACCAACACCTTCAATACATGTACACCTGTCATGTGCATGAAGGCCACCTACATTACAACTAATCATGATGAGTGGCAACATAAATAGCCCATCATACAAGTGGAACATTACTATCCACACTTCAGACATGATCAATCTTACATCTTTATATAAAAATCACAATGCCACAACACACTTCTGAGCTTACCATGAAAGAGACATTGTTAGACTTGGCATCCTTGGCGTGGTCTCCCCTAACTTTTTGTTCTCTGCTTCCCAGGTTCTTGATGTGTTCTGGACTCTTTTTTTACTGTTTGTGATACTCTGGGCACTTTAACACTGCTAACCAATGCTAAAGAGCAAGTGTTCCTATGTAAAATGTATGTGTAAATTGACTTATCCATTTTTGGCATATTTGATTTACTAGTAAGTCCCTAGTAAAGTGCACAAGAGGTGCCCAGGGCCTGTAAATCAAATGTTACTAGTGGGACTGCAGCACTGGTTGTGCCACCCACACGAGTAGCACTGTAAACATGACTCAGACCTGCCACTGCAGTGTCTGCGTGTGCAGTTTTAAACTGCTGATTTGACTTGGCAAGTATACCCACTTGCCCGTCCTAAACCTTCCATTTTCATACATATCAGGCACCCCTAAGGTAGGCCCTAGGTAGCCCCATGGGCAGGGAGCAGTGTATGTCAAAGGTGAGACATGTATTCATGTGTGTTACATGTTCTAACAGTGAAATACTGCTAAATTCAGTCTTCACTGATGCAAGGCCTATCTCTTTCTTAGGTAAACATGATGGCTGCCTGTAAATAACTTTAAAGTGCAGATCGCCTATGAGAGCAGATAGAAATATGGAGTTTGAGGTCTCTTTACTCACAATTTAAAAATACATACACTTGTAGTGAAGTTGGTTTTTAGATTCCTAGTTTGAAAAGCCACTTTTAGAAAGTAAGCATTTCCTTATTTAAACCATTCTGTGACTCTGCCTGCTTGTGGATTGCCTGTCTGGGTCAGTTTGACAGTTGGGCTGTTTGTGAATCCCCTCTAGACAGTGAGACAAATAGAGCTGGGGTGTAGCCTGATTATCCTGGTGAGCCATCTGTGCTAGAGTGGAGGGAGGAGTGGTCACTTATACCTGAATGGGATGTGCCTGCCCTCTCACAATGCAGTATCAAACCCCCTGGTGTGTGTCTGGGGCCTGGCCTGGGCATGGTAGGATCTTGTGAACAACAGAGACTTTCCTTTGAAGTATGCCTACTTCAAAGGCAGAAAGGGGTATGAGTATTGGACCCAAAACACCTGAAAATCAGACACTTCTGGAAACAAGAGGAACCTCTGCTGAGGAGAAGAACTTAAGAGCTGAGGAGAAGTGCTGGCCCTGTCTGTGACTGTGGCTTTTTGGACTATCCTGCAGTTGCTGATTCTGCCAGTGAAAGGGGACAAAGACTGGACTTTGTGGTATATTCATGCTTGTGAAGAATCTCCACAGACTTGAAGTGAGCTTGCCTCCTGTTTTGAAGTCTCAGGGCCATCAAAGACTTCCTCTGCTAACATCCGGACTCTCTGCTGAGACACTTGCCCTGCCAAGTGGTTTCCTATCCATTCCCTGGGCACTTGAAAGGTGAAGTTGGCAGAAAAGAACTGAAAATCCATGCCCAGAACAATGTGCCTGGAAATTGTCGATGCACCTTCTGCAACACAGCTGATAAACGATGCTCTGTCAGACTTGCGACTAAAATCAACGCTCCACCTGCATCGCGGCTGGGAGATCAATGCATTGCAGCTGAAGAAATGACACGTGCTTGCGGCTGCTGATAATGACGCAAACCCCATGCAACGCGGTTTTCCAATACCGTGCAACAGGATTTTCCAAGCATCGTCCCTGGGCATCAAAGTCAACCCGACTCCAGAAATCAATTCATTGATCTCTTGCAAGGGAGAAGGACCAACGCATTGCCTCCCTTGCAAGGAAGGAATCAATGCATTTCTGCCTTTTCCAAGAGTGCAGCTTTATTATTGGTGCTAACCAGGTACTTTGTGAAAAATCATAGTTTCCATTGTTTTCTATAGAGTAAGGCTCTTAGGTGGTCATTATGAATCCAGGGTTAATGTGGCAATATCACCGCCAAGAGGCTGGTGGTAAAAGACCGCCACATTATGAGTGTGGCGGGTTGGCTGCTGCCAACCTGCCACACCACCACTCATATCACCATGGCGGTATGAACTGCCAGGCCAGAGATGTTTATCTCTGACCCGGCAGTCCACAGAGGACCGCGGACAGTATTATGAGTTGGCCTACCACCATGGTTTCCGCGACAGTAGCGCTGCCACAAAAACCACGGGAGTAGGGCTACCGGTGACAGGGAATCCCTTCTCTTTCACCAGTAGACAGCTCTCTCATCCCCCAGCAGGCACCTGACCCCCCCAATCCCCTACAGTCACAATGCCCCCCCCTTACATGATGCCCCCCTCTGCCCCTCCTCCCCACATACATGCACACAGACACCCACACGCACCACGCATACACCCATTCACCTACACTTCCATACACACATTCACTCACACATACTCACATGCATCAATACACACATTCACTTACACAAACACACGCACTCCAGCACGCATACACACAAACATCCAAACATGCATACTTACACGCAAACACATTGACATGCAGACATGCACTCACTTTAACATTCATACACGCATTCACTCACAGTCACTTTCACACACATACACACATTTATACACACACGCAGACACCACACACTCACACACAACACTTCCCACCCTCCCACACCCTCCCCTGTCGGACACCCGAGTTACCTTGTCCAGTGAGGACGTCGTCCGCAGGGAATGGGAAGGGGTGCTGCCACCGCCGGCAACACCCCGCCAGCAGGACACCGCCAGGCCATCTTAATGGTCTTAATACGGCAGGCGGCGTCCTACTGGCAGGGCAGTGTGGTGGTAGCAATGCCAGAAAGCCACCGCCCGCCAGCATGGCTACTGCCGGATATCCATCCAAAGTATGGCGGAAATCTGTCAGTAACAATTATATGGCGGGCGGAAGACAGCCAGCACTGGTGGTCTTCTGGCACCCGTAGCTTTGGCGGTCTTGCTCAGAGAACGCCAAAGTCATAATGAGGGCCTTAGTCTTTTGACAATTCATATATTAACTTGTGTATGTTGGATTTTTGTTGTTTTGGTCTTATTCGATTTAGATAGATATTGCCTATTTTTCTAAACTGGTGTGGTATCCATTTTGTAGTGTTTTCACTGTATTACTGTGTGTGTTGGCACAAATATTTTACACATTGATTCTGAGTTAATCCTGCCTGCTCATGCCTAGCTACCAAGGGTGAGAGTGGGGTGTAACCAGGTTTGTTTCTCTTTTGCCCTGACTAGAGTGAGGGTCCTTGCTTTGACGGGGGTAACCTGACTACCAACCAAAGACCCCATTTCTAAGAGACATAAACCTTGAGGCAAGACAAATGGCTGACTACACACACCATTCCAACAACATGTGAGGGTGAACTACCACACCTGCAACACAATTACTTCAGATCGAGCATTAGGATTCCATGCAACAGTCCATCAAAACATATTCACAATAGCAAAAGTAAGTATGTTAAAGATGTATCATAATGTTGAAATATGTCTGAACCTAATACATGATATTGGCAAAAATCAGTGTAGATTGTACCTATTACTAAGACATAATGGCCTATTTAGCATGCCCACAACACATTGGAATAGGAAATTGCTGTGCAGGCATTTCCCATCCAGGTAACATGTACAAGGTATAAATATACTGAGTTCTAATATCAATGATGTGGGTTACACTAGTAGTCTAGTTTTACTACCATGGTTTAGTACATGCAGGATGTCCATTCTGATGAAACAACACAGGTGCCAATATTTAGTCCTCATTTAGGAATTGGGGCACCTCATAACAGGTCTGAGTAAGTGCAGCAAGTGTGGCATGTGAAATGTCAGATTGAGATCACAGCCTCACAATAAGTTGACACTCATTGGAAACCTTAGGGATAGTAGGCATGTTCTCAACTTGTCTGACTCTATGTTGCCCATAGATGGATCAAGAGGCATTTGAATGGACAGAGGGCAAAGACCAGGACAACTTATCATCAGGATATTGGGAGTATGGATCTGTAGGTGGCAAGGAACAACCAACAGGGCATTAAGACCTGTATAGTGGAACACTCATGACACAGTCACATGTGCATCACCATATGTTACTGTACAGAAGGGATGACATAGGTGAGTAATATGTCCCTAGACACATTGACAATAGAATGTGCACACCTATGTACCAATGATGAGGACTGTACATCTAGGTGTTCCAAAGAGACATATAACCTTTTGCACTTACCACATTGTCACAGCTTAGAGTCTTTCACACCATATACTGACCTTGCAGAGGAATGCAAATTAGTGTAGTCAGTACTCACCCCCTTGTGGCTGTTGTGCTGCCCTAAAATTCCTATCCAACTCAGGGTAGGCCACTGCCAATATGCAGGCCATTAGAGGGGTCAAGGTCCGACGGGTACCCCTTCCTCCTTGGGAGGAGATCCCTAGCTAGCCCTCTGCAGTCTTTGGGGCCCAGCATCGAAGGTCCTTCAACCGCTTCCTACAGTGGGTGCTCTGCCAGCTGTGGACTCCCAGGGTCAGCACCTTCTTGACAATGGAATGACAGATCCCCTTTTTCTGATGGGTGTTGACCTGCATGGAGGACACAGACAAGATGAAAAAGCCATGTGCACATGCTCATCCCAAGACAAGTATGGTAAACAATCAAGATAGTGCAAGTAGCTAAACATACCCTTCCTCACACTTCAAACTCATTTTCAAGTCACCCTCTGCAGTCAGGCCATGTGTAAAGTGGAGTCAGGCATACAACATACATACCCAGTACCAGGTTTTGGCAAGAAACATATGACCAGACCACAAGTATGCCCTTAAAATGGTACATCTCACTATTTGTCACATCAACATTGATGATCATGCTGTAATGTACATATGTGGATCATGGTACATACATCACACACTACCTACTATGTATCAGGTGTAGTGAGGTATACTATGATAGCCAAGGAATGAGTTGGTAAAAGGAAACCCTGACCTTGATTTCATAGATGTGCACAATGAAGCAGAGCTTAAAGTCCTGACTAGGGAATCTGCAAGGTATGTTTATGTGTCCCATGAAACACTGGTGGCAAATGGGGGTTGGCAAAACAATTTGGAACTGACATGACTAAACGTCAGAATTTAAATAAGAATTTTAGATTGTTCATTACTGAGTATACACTAAAAAAGAAAAAAACACTGGTTTGCAAATACATGTCAGAGAGTTGCTAAAATGCATCAGAAGGTGGATGGATGCACAAAAGTACAAGGACCGATGGGTAACAAGGGAGAAGTAAAAGAAAGAGAAAGAAGACATAGGTAGGGCAGAAGAGGGAGTGATAAGTAAGAGATACAGATACAGGTTGTAGAGTATGCATTGAGAGAGGTGCATGAAGGTAGGTATAGTCATTTGCCTTGGAAATATAGTGATCGTTTCACATTCACAAATAATTTCCCAAAGCTATGGGAGAATTCTGACTAATGATAATCTACAGTGGCCAGAATTGTGAAGATTTTGAATATGCTTTGGGAGGACTTGAATAATTTCTTTGATGGTGTAGTCCCTAAAGATTTATGGGAAGAATGCAAGGTGGTAGTACATTGGTCAAATGCTGAACCACAGAGAGACCCTAGCATAAGTATAGCTTTCCCTACTGGACAAGTATAACTAGATAATTACTCATTTGAAAACAAAAGTCCTGCAGAAAGAGGTTGACTAGCTCAAAATAACCAGAACTACACCAATGTCTAAAGTGTGCTTACTAGGAGAGATTGATGAGAGTTTTCAGACAGCACAGTGGTGTCAAAAATCCTGAAAGAAAAATCTTAGTGGGTTCTTTTCACAGTTTGTTCTTGATTTGCATCCAGAAATTAGTTTTCATATATAGCAGAATGTGATTTATTGGCAGTTGAAGTCCCTAGATGAGGTTTAATGCTATGCAAAATATTGCAGTGACAATTTGAAGGCAAAGCACAGGAAGATTAAGGAGAGGTTCACGTTGTCACAGTCTAAATTGGAACAGAGAAGATATCAGAACAGTCCATATGGGACAGATTCATGGTATAAATCTGTTCCAGGTATCTGTAAAGGGTAGTAGGGAGTGGGTTACCAAGAGATGGCTCAGGCGGGGAATTTGGGTTTGCAGGGCAGATACCGGACGACAGCTATGATCACAGTGCAGAGAATGACAAAAACATGTTGCAGAAGACAACTAAATGCTATATTTAAAATATGGATGGCCACTGAAGCAAGAATATAGATCATGCCCGAACCAAATGCAGAATGATGTACAAATGCCAAATATGAATGCAATGCCAGTGCAGAACATGCAAGTTCAAAAGTTGTATAATCCCAATATGCCCCATACTTCAGTGGTGCAGCAAAACTTGGATAACCAAAGATACAATTCAAATCCAAATCCAAAGATTCAACAGAGCCCTTTCATCAGTGGTAAAAGTGTACAATTCCTTGTTTTTGACTGTCCTATTGGACTGGACCCGGATCAATCACAATGACGATTAATGCGAGGAGAGGAAGATTGCTTACGTGGTCCAGTTCTAAAGGTAGACGAGAGTGACCTATATGTAGGCGGAGAAGAGAATGACCATCCTGTATCATACTTGATTGATACTGGAGCTACCCACTCTGGTATTAGAACAATAGAGATCCTAAACCTACCCTTCTCTGGGAAAACAGTCCGAGCTATAGGCATTTCAAGTCAGCAAAGTCGGAACCTAGTTTCAGTATAAGTCGTTGTAAAAATAGGGCCCCTCGAAGACGACCATGACTTTGTAATATGTGACTCTAGTCCATTCAATATGCTGGGGAAGGGTTTGCACTGCAAGTTAAATTGCATGATCTGTTCTACACCGGACAGTGTGGAACTCCAAACACCTGTTGAGATATAGGTTTCAAACTCACGAGAAGCAGGAGTTGAGTTGTTCCCAGTCCTAACAGAGAAGACTTGCCTCCTGACTTAAGATGTGAGGCAAAAGAGTAAGCCTGGGTTTTTATAGGCAAAGACATTGGCCTGATTAAAAATGTCAATGCAGTGAGAATCACACTGAAGCCTATGCAGAGTATCCCTGAAAGCCCTGATTCAGTCTTATATGTGGTGCCTGGAATTACCCTAGTCAATGAAAATATTCTAGAACAAGTCACCTTAAAAATGTGTTAGGGAGTCCCATCAACTTACCTGTGATGGGTTTCAGAAAACAAACAAGAAGTGGAAGATAGTTCAGGACCTTGTAAAGTTGAATCAATTTGTTGTCCCATGTTCTCCTGTAGTATCAAAACTTGCAATAATAGTTTTCCAACTTCCATGCGATGTCAAGTGGTTTTCTGTCATTAATTTGTGCCAAGCCTCTTTTCTTTTTCCTTTCATGATGATAATCAATTCCTGTTTGCATCCCAAATTTTAGGGAATAGTGCCAAGTCCCACTAGGCTTCAATATCACCAGAACCCTGCAAGCAAGACACAATTGCATTACTGAATCACTTGGCAGAGAATTGACACAAGATGCTCCCTTCAAAATTGCACTACTGTTACAGAGGGGTTCTGTTGATGGTGTATAACACTGAGAAAGGAGATAGGATTGTTTTGCAAGAACGCAGCTCTATAATCCTGAAAATGAACTGCCCTTACAATGCAGAGAAAAGTCAGGATTTTCCTGTTAATGATGGACTACTGTGATCAGTGAATTATGAACTTTTCCCTAGTAGCAAATCTGTTACAAACCTTACGCACAATTACATGTCTCATCTTCTACCCTGTGACAAGACATCCATGAGTGTCTTCCTAGAGGTCAGAGTCAAACTCCAGTGCACCAGCACTAGGAATGCCCAGTAATGAAAAGGACTTTGGATTATACAGTCAAGAGCATGAAAGTTGCATGTTGTCTTGACACAGACCCACTGTGAAGCAAAATGGTCAGTGGTTTACTTCTCGGCCGGACTTAATCCAGTGGCTGAAGCACTTTTTGAATGCCTCAGGAAGTGACTACAGTGGGTTTTAATATCCAACAGTGTGAGGTTGTTGTTATTGGCTAGTCATTTGTTACAATGGTTCCACATCCACATTTAAACACAGCACTCGACAAATAGCAGACTCACTAAATTGGAACAAGTGATTTTGGCAGCAGAAAATGTATAATTGAAGAGATGCAACATATATAATCCTGTAACACTTTTGCCACTTCCATAGAATGATACAGATGATGATGGGGTCAACCATACCTACTTGAATGTTACTGAATTGTGTGCCAAGTTCTGACATTCGAGACATCTTGTTGGAAGAGCCTGATTTGAATTTCTTTGCAGCCTGCACTTCTTAATGAAATGATCAAAGAATTCCGAAAGCAGCTTATGCCGTGTGTACCTTACAATGTGCCATGGAAACCTTCTATCTGTACAAAGTAGAATAGAAAACGTCTGCACAGGTGGCTGAATTCACTGATCTTACCAGAGCATGTTGTGTTTTCAACAGTCTGAGTGTCACTATTTACACTAATAGTCAATAATGTTTTGGCAACGTTCATGATTTCAGACAGCTATGGTCACAAAGGAATTGCCTGACTAACCTTTGTAAAAGTCTTATGGTACTTTTTTTTAGCAAGTTGTCACACACTTTCTTCATACCCCAGGACTCAATGTACTGAACACCCCTGGAGTCAATCGAAACCTCACTGTAGTACCATCAATTAATTCAACATTGTCATTTATGAGCATTTCATACCATTATTTAAACATTTTTTTCTGACACACGTAATCAAGTGATATAGAAAATAAGTGCACACATACCTACAGGTCCGCCACCAGTTTCCAAACCAACGAGGTCTAAAAGGATTGATTTCCTGGCCACATCAACCAATCTGTGTTGCAGTTGGTTGATGCTCCTGTCCACAGAAGTGGCATGTGCTAGGCCTTTGTGCATACTCTCCCACAGTCTCTCCTCCAGGCTGTACCCCTGACTCACTCTGCCTCCTGCCCCAAGCATTTGAGGGAGGTAGTGGACAATGATCCAGATCAAAGCTCCTACCTCCCTCTCCTCACAGTTACACCCACTACCCTTCCTAGTCATAAACCAAAAACATAAAATCCTAACACCCCAAAAACATAACTGCCCCTACCACTCGAGAACAAACCTACTATGAATAAACCCCACAAACCCACTATCAGGCAGGGAATTACATTAAGCACTAAATTACGCACTTATAGACAGACAAATATGACATAACCAACACTGATATATAAAGGGACACACTGGAGACACTTGACAAGCTATACACTTCACAATGCTCTACAAATCTCCCTGTATACCATTTGTGAACAATCATGTTACATCTAAATTTACAATGAATTAACATTTCTTTAGGTAACTTATAGTGGTGTTTCAATATATAAAATATTGCATCCAATGATAAAACAGTCGGCACATGTGCCTGGGGTGCCTGTGTAATGGGCATTTTTTGTGCTTAGATGTAAGGAAGTACTACCATCACAAAATTGATGTGATTTACTGATTGACCTCTCTCAATCTATTTAGCCTAGTGCAGCACACATGCAAAGTATTAATTTCACTGACTCCATAAATGAATATTAATCCATCTTATTGTTACAGGAGTACCATGTGAGCACACAACTACATGTCTGAATACCATTCAAAGGGCCATGGGCCAAGTAGGGGTTACTGTTCCCAACCAAGGTGGAGGAGCCCTTGTACTCCTGATGTCCTGTGCTCACCCTGCTCAACTGGATCAAGCATCCCCTTCTGCACCTGACTTTCAGCTGGATAGTATAGCATTAGCTGTCAAGCCTCCTTTGGATGGAAGGCTGGATGCAGATTAGTGAACTCACCAGGACTCATAACTCAACATGCAGTCAGCACATACAGAAATATATATGTCCAGTCAGATGCTAGATTTTTCCATAATTAGAACTATACGTAATCAAAATTTGTACATGCAAAGGTAATCAACATTCAAAATTAAGAACACTAATTCCCCTTGAGGTAGGATGCTTGAAGTTGTCAGGCCACACCCTGTCTTCCCAACCCTATTGTAACAGAACTGCTATTATTCACAATTCATATATGACAGCACCCAGGGATGTAAACTATTAGTCAGACTCAAAAGTTCTCCACTGGTTGACTCTGTTCATAAGCTGTGGTAACTTAGAGTCAATGGGGTTGTGGAAGCAAAGGCAGTATGTCACCTGGAGCCCCAAAGGCACAGTTCCCAGCTTACCTGCTCTGCTTGTATAAAACCTGCCTGTGGTGCAGCACAGTCCTAGTCTGGTTTCACAAACTTGGGCTGCACACAGCCATACAAGGCGGCACCTGGTGTTTTCTCTCTCTCTCTCTCTCTCTTTCTCTCTCTCTCTCTCTCTCTCTCTCTCTCTCTCTCTCTCTCTCTCTCTCTCTCTCTCTCTATCTCTCTCTCTCTCTCTCTCTCTCTCTCTCTCTCTCTCCTCTCTCTCCACACCAGAGAGTTGCTCCAGCTACAGTGATCAGACTGTAAATCAGTGTTTCCTTCCTGAAGAATGTGGGGGTCTTACCCTTGCTGTGACAGGCCTCCTTCAGTACAATCCACACCATGTACGCTGCTCCCATCTTGTTAGCAGCAGCGGTTCCTTGGTCATTGCCAACAACCTGGACCTCCACCTTCAAGGTCTCAGGCAGCCCCTCCAAGGATACTGTTTTGCGGACACCATCCAGCACACAGGAAGCAGGCCAATTGGTGGGGCACTGATCATCACAACTTGCTCAGGAGTATCTAAGGAGTCTTGCATTCCTTTAATGCAACTCCCTCATGGGCACATCCGCAAGCAGGCAGACTCGGGTGCTCCAGGTTCCAGGGAAGGAGGTTTCAGTTCCCCTGAGTGATATCCCCTCACCCAGCAGGGACACTAGTAGGCTGGGCACCTAGTCTTAGTCACAGGTAGAAGTATTCCCTGAAAATAATATATATGCATATATGTACTTTAAGGTCTGGGATGAGGTGGAAATAATCCATGAATGAACACGGAAAATCCCACTGAATTTCTTCACATATGGCTTGAAATCAGCTCACAGTGCCCTGGCCAGAAGTAGCCCTCTTTCTGCATTCACATTTATCAATTTGTTTATTTGGTCATTTTTTCACTTTGATAAAGTCCACATATTTAATTGAATAGTATTTTGCGTCTTTATATAATTATTCTTTCTCTACATTTCATTCCTTCTTTAAAACATATAAGGGGTCATTCCAAGTTTGGCGGGCGGCGATTGCCGCCCGCCAAACTTCCCCCGTCAAAAGACCGCTCCGCGGTCAGAAGACCGCGGGGGTCATTTCGACTTTCCCGCTGGGCCGGCGGGCGCCCGCCAAGGGAGCGCCCGCCGGCCCAGCGGGAAAGGCCCTGCAACACAGGAGCCGGCTCCGAATGGAGCCGGCGGTGTTGCAGGGGTGCGACGGGTGCAGTTGCACCCGTCGCGATTTTCACTGTCTGCTAAGCAGACAGTGAAAATCATGCTGGGGCCCTGTTAGGGGGCCCCTGCACTGCCCATGCCAGTGCAGGGGCCCCCAGGGGCCCCACAACACCCGTTCCCCCCATCCTGTTCCTGGTGGTAAAAACCGCCAGAAACAGAATGCCGGGAAGGGGGTCAGAATCTCCATGGTGGCGCTGCAAGCAGCGCCGCCATGGAGATTCAGCCCAGCCAGGGGTAATCCGGCGGGAAACTGCCGGATCCCCTTTTCTGACCGCGGCTTTACCGCCGCGGTCAGAATGGGCAGGAAAGCACCGCCAGCCTGTTGGCGGTGCTTTCCGTCGGTCATGGCCCTGGCGGTTTTTACCGCCAGGGTCGGAATGACCCCCATAATAGTCAACAAGGAAAATCACTGTTTACATATTTTCTTAAAACTGTACATGAATGATTGAGTTACATCTCTATAATTTTGCTACCCCCTTTGCAATGTGACACTCCCACTCCCACTCACATCTGCATTTGTATGCAGGCATTCATCTACTCACATGTACCATGCATCCCCACCCCAGCCAACTCATCAAATATACTACAAAGTGCAAGAGGAAAAGAGAACTCTAATTTCCATTGTTGTTGTGTTGTGGGCTAGGATGTTCACTCAAAGTCAGTCAACGCATGTGTCGGAGGAATGAAAAAAAATGTCTGTCCACCGTTTTCAGGACCACCTTTAGAAAAAAATCAATGCTGGTGGATATATGGGGTAGTATTCTGCAAAGCAAATGAGCAGATACACAATTGGGCATAGTGCTTTGCTACAGCCTAAAGTATAATATATTGCTTGAGCCATGTATCCAGGCAGAAGCCTTGCAGAGCTTCTCCTCCTCAAGCAGCATGGCTTGTTGCTCAGTCTAAAGTCATGTTTGGGGTCTCAAATGCCCCTACATATTCTTTATGAATATTTGAATATTAATTAGCGTTTCTGCTTTCATGAAGTGGATATTTCTCCCCTTTCTTCTTCCTCAAGAAGGATGGATGTGTCTCACAACAGGCAGGACTCCAAAGATGATGAATCCCACAACAAGATCCATATGGGTGACTAGAGTTCACACCTAGATGTAAGCCACAGTGATATGTGCATCAAAAGGTGGTCCTAGCCCCTCAGCCTCACTTTTTTTGATTCCACTATCAAGCCAATCTATCTCTTCCTGAGATGTGCTCATGCCCTTTCCTTGTGATTGATCAATGAATCAAAAAACACTCAGGAATGCACAGAGAAAGCCCGGCTCTCCCATCATTCAGTGCATGTCCCACCCATCTCACAGGTTTTTAGGAATATTAAACTTTGGGCCGGATTTAAGAAGCATCTTGCACCACTTTGCGCCACATTAGCGTAATTTATCTGATGCTAATGTGGAATAAGTTTGGCAAAAATGCTGTGTCATGTTTACAATGAGGCACAATGCATGCATTGTGCCACTTTGTAAACCCTTGGCCACATTATGCCTGCACCAGGCATAATTCATGCAAGGGGGTGTTCCAGCATTAGTAGGCCCAGAAAAATGGCACAGTGGAATCTATGAGATACCACTGCACCATTTCTAGCGTCATTTTAAATGACAGCTTAAGGCAGGTGTTAAAATGAGGCTTCCATTGTTTTCAATGGATCTCCTTTCACTTTGTAGGATTAGCATCAATATTTTTGGTACTAATCCTGCAAAGCGCCAAACTAGCACTAGTTCCCTAACATGCGTCATGGTGCGCTGTATAATAAATATGGCGCACACATGGTGGCGTTAGGGGTGAGCAATGGGGTGCAAGAAAAGTGGCGCATCATAATTCTGGCCCTTAGTCTGGGGGGATTCCTATACTCCTCATGTTTTCTTCAGGCAGGCCTGGCCTAACCCAAGATGGAACCTGTTAGACTTTTTCATCCTTGGCGTGGTCTCCCTTAACTTTTTGCCTCTGTTTCACAAGTTGCTGATGTGTGCTGGACTTTGATTTTGCTGTTTTTGTTACTCTGGGCACTTTACCACTGCTAACCAGTGGTAAAGTGCAAGTGCTCCTTTACACAGTGTGTATGTAATTGGTTTATCCATGATTGGCATATCTGATTTACTAGAAAGTCCCTAGTAAAGTGCACTAGAGGTGCCAGGGCCTGTAAATCAAATGCTACTAGTGGGCCTGCAGCACTGGTTGGTCCACCTACATAAGTAGTTCTGTAATCATGTCTCAGCCCTGCCACTGCAGTGTCTGTGTGTGCAGTTTTAACTGTAAATTCGACTTTGCAAGTGTACTCACTTGCCAGGCCTCAACCTTCCCTTTTCTTACATGTAAGACACCCCTAAGGTAAGCCCTAGGTATCCCCAAGGGCAGGGTGCAGTGTGAGGTAGGACACATAGGGCCTGATTACAACTTTGGAGGAGGTGTTAATCCGTCCCAAATGTGACGGATATACCACCAGCCGTATTACGAGTTCCATAGGATATAATGGACTCGTGATACGGCTGGTGGTATATCCGTCACTTTACCGTCACTTTTGGGACGGATTAACACCTCCTCCAAAGTTGTAATCAGGCCCATAGTACTGTGTTTTATATGTCCTGACAGTGAAATATTGCTAAACTCGTTTTTCACTGTTGCAAGGCCTGACCCTCTTATAGGTTAACATGGGGGCTACCTTTAAATGTGATTAAAGTGTAGATTCCCTTTGGGAGCAGATGGAAATGTGGAATTTGGGGTCTCTGGGCTCACAATTTAAAAATACATCTTTGAGTAAAGTTGATTTTAAGATTGTGTGTTTGAAAATGCCACTTTTAGAAAGTAAGCATTTTCTTACTTATACCATTTCTGTGACTCTGCCTGTTTGTGGATTCCCTGTCTGGGTCAGTTTGACAGTTGGGCTGGTTGCACCTCACACTAGACAGTGACACAAAGGGAGCTGGGGTGTAGTCTGCATTTCCTGATGAGCCATCTGTGCTAGGAGGGAGGGAAGGAGTGGTCACTTACACCTGAAAGGGCTGTGCCTGTCCTCACACAATGCAGTCTCCAAACCCCCTGGTGAGTGTCTGGGGCCTGGCCTGGGCAAGGCAGGATTTCACATTCAAAAGAGACTTTACTTTGACGTAGGCCTACTTCAAAGGAGAAATTGGGTATAAGAAGGGCACCCAAAACCACAGGCTTTAGAACACTTATGGAAACAAGAGGAACCTCTGCCCGGAGAAGAGCTGAAGAGCTGCCCTGCCTGTGACTGTGCTTTGTGGAGCTATCCTGCAGTTGCTGCTTCTGCCAGAGTAAGATGGCAAAGACTGGACTTTGTGTGCCTTTCATCTTGTGTAGAAATCTCCAAGGGCTTGATTTTGAGCTTGCCTCCTGTTGTTTGAAGTCTCAGGGACAGCAAAGACTTCTCTCTGCCAGCACCTGGAGTCTCTGGAGAGACTCCTGCTCTGACTAGTGGTGCCCATCCAGTCCCTGGGCCCTTGAAAGGAAAGCTGGTGAAAATCCAAGGAAATCGACTTCGGACGCCTCCGGACCGACGCCGCTGCTGGATCCGGTGACGCCGCTTGCAACCGACTCCGTGATCTTCGCTGGAACACGATGACCTTTGCAGGCCTGACATCGCTGCAGCCCTGCCGAAGTCAGCGACTCTGTGGAAGTCGCCGCACCACGTCGTGACCGACGCCGCTCGAAGTGCTCAGATTCAACATTTGGCACAGACGCCGCGATCCCCGACTTCACGCATCAGCTTGTTTTTACTCTTCATCAAAGGAACTCTACCTGTGGGTCTACGCGACTCCGTGTCCGGTGCCGCTGGTGTCGGATTGTTGGGAACGACTCCGTCACGACGCCGTGTTAACACCTCATCGAAGCATTTTGTGTTTCCAAGCGCTATTTTTTAGTTTAATCTTTAAAAATTCATAACTTGACTTGTGTATGTAAGACTTTAGTCCTTTTCGTCTTGTTTTGTTTAGATAAATATTTTCAATTTTTCTAAACTGGTGTTGTGTCATTTTGTAGTGTTTTCATTAAGTTACTCTGTGTGTTGGTACAAATACTTTACACCTAGCACTCTGAAGTTAAGCCTACTAAATTGCCAAGCTACCAAGGGGGTAAGCAGGGGTTAGCTGAGGGTGATTCTCTTTTACCCTGACTAGAGTGAGGGTCCTTGCTTGAACCGGCGTAAACTGACTGTCAACCAAAGACCCCATTTCTAACAGAACCCAGAGTCCTCCTTCTCATGTAGCAGCCCACACAGTTCTGCACTCGGTGTACAGTCACAGGACATCCACTTTCCAGTACTGTAATCTACATGTATTATGCTACCACCAGCAAACTCACATGCAGCACATACACTCAGTCTGTACACACTGTTCAGTACTACAGCCCCCCTGTTCAGTGCCACAGTGTGACACTTTGAACACACACCACCAGCACACACTCATTTACCATGTTCACATTATACCACGCCACCCTATGTGTAGTGTATGTCATGCATGTGCACAGGCATCCAGCACATGCTTTTATCATGCACACACTTCCATATCAACCTGATGTTGGTCTGGAGTGAGTTAATCACACAGCAGCAGAATGCTAGAGAAGTGAGTGAGTCTATAGGCCTCGCTCCACTGAACCAGGATGGAATGGTCATATTCACTACTACTGATCACTTGACAGCAGGCTGCCATCACTGCACTTGTGCTGTTTTGCTCCTGGTGAAGTCAGCAGGCCTCCAAAACTATGAAGGTAGCTTTTTGGGTGGTCATACCAGTCCAACAAGACAGCAGTCTGTGAGACAGGCCAATGTCATGTCACACATGCATAATCCATGTTTGGCTATGTAAACAGCCCAGCATTAGGGATTGTGCCAACAATACAGAAAGGCACTCAGGGCAGGGGTACCCATCTCTTACCTTGGAGGGGACTTTTCCACCCCAACGCCACTATTAAACCATAATTCTCAAAATTAGTGTATGCCCACAAACATTTGTGGTTGCATGTTGACATCCATGTGTCGCACATCACACATCTCTATATTCCTGAAGTAAGGTGATGCTTTGCAAACATCTCCCTTGTCTCACTTTTCAGATCAGTAGTATACATTGCTACTTTCTCAGTTTAGTATGTTTTGGTACAGGCCATTGAGACTCCTTGATTTCTCAGCAAAGCATGAAAAATGTGTACTGTAGCAAGTGTGGGCAAATTTAGACCTTACATTAATCAGCCCTGGGATGGTGTTAGATATGTGTTTTGTATAAATCTCCACACATGCCAATTGCCAAATGACAAGGTGACATGAACATTTACAGGCTAAGGCCCTCATTCTGACCTTGGCGGTCTTTTCGCAAGACCGCCGAGTTACCGCCGCGGTGAAGACCGCCGACCGCGGCGGTATGCCGCTGTGCGCATTCTGACCGCTGGGAGCGTTCCGCCGGAAAACCGCCAGCAGCCACACTGGCGGTCGGCGGGAAAGTGGAGACTGGTCAACCTCCACCGCCACGCCAGCAGAACACCGCCCACAGAATTACGACCCACATTTCTGTGTGGCGGTCTTCTGTTGGCGGTCTTCTGTTGGCGGTCACCTCCCCATGGCTCCCGTCGCCTCCCGGAGGACCAACGCACAAGGTAAGTTGACCGTCCGTGAGGGGAGGGGGTGGGGGGGTGTTGTGTGATGTGGGCGTGCATGGGGGTGTGCGTGTGAGTGTGTAGAGGGGGTGTGTGAGTGCGTGTATGCGGGCGGGGGGTGCTGCTGTGTCTATGGGTAATGTGTGCTGTTCGGCAGGTGCGCATGTCTGCATGTATGTGTGCGGGTATGTGTCCCCGTTGTGTATGTGTGTGTAGGGGGTGTGTATATGTGCATGTTGGGGGTGTGTGCATGTCGGGGTGCATGTATGTGCATGTCGGGGTGGGGGTGGGGAGGGGGTTCGTACCACCTCTGGGGGGTGGCAGGGGGGTGGAGGGTGTGGGGGGAGGACTCGGGTGGGTAGTGGGGGGTGGAGGAGACCCCTATCAGTGCCAGGGAAGGAATTCCCTGGCCCCGATAGTGCTTACCGCCATGGTTCGCACGGCGGTTCCCGCCCGCAAGAAACCGCGGCGGTAGGCAGGGTCATAATACCCTTGGCGGTCTTGGGACGACCGCCGGGCCGGAGTGCGCAAACTCCAGCCCCGCGGTCATGACCGCCGTGGCGGTCGGAGTGGAGAAGTGGCGGTCGGTCGCGGCGGGGACCGCCGCGGTCAGAATGCCATTTTTAATACCGCCGGTCTGTTCGCGGTCCGACCGCCGTCTCTCCGCCGACCGCCAGGGTCAGAATGAGGGCCATAGTCTTGACAATGACAGATGCCTCCCATAATATGTGATGGTATCTGCTGCAAAGTGCTGCCACTCTTCACGCATGTTCAAATCTGCAACACATAATTTTGAAGATTGCCTCAGAGACTGACGTAATAGGAGACTTTTGATCCATCATACACCAAGGGCTACATTGAACACACTTACTTGTAGCAGAATACAACAAGGCAACTAGCTGCGCTGCACTGTACTGCTTCAGAGAGGGGGAGCAGGAATGCCTCATATCTATCTACTTATGGGTCATCATGAACTCTCCCTTTCATGCTGCACACTGCATCAAGTTGGCTTGCTGAGTTGATTTGTTCTTAGTTTAAGATATTTCCCCATGCTTGTAACAACTAGGAAAACAAGATTGATGCACATTGATGCCTGCATGTAGTTGAGAAGATGTTAGTAACAATATATGTAGCTTGCCATTCACATAAACACCAAACAATGGATACATTAAAAAATAATTTATTTGATTATATGTTTGCATATTTTTTTCATTACTTCCATCATTTTCATACTATTATGTGAAAAAAGTTGCTACATTTTCATCTCCTTTGGCACAACCTCACTTGAGTGTACTATTTCAGACAGTGATTCTTTATCCTCCTCATCATTTGATGTGCTTTTGAATTAAGCTCCCATGTTAGATTGTGCCTCAAACAGTTATCATGCAGAATGACACACAGAAGTATAATTTTGCACACCATTGGTGGTGAGTAGAGACATTTACCACCTGTGTGGACCAGGCATGGGAAACATGATTTCAACACTTTAAACATTCTTTCTACAATGTTGCAAGGCTCGCTCAATGCTACATTAATCGCTTCTGCCCCTTTTACATTAATTCAAAGCAGTTCATGTTTGGGATCACCATCCAGTTTAGGACCAGCTCTATACTATTTCACCAATATAGGAAAAATTTAATATGAACATCAGTAGTATTCACAACAGCGGGCATTGCACAAACTAAATATTAGGCACTTAAAGCACAGAAATTCATTTGCACATATGCAAACCTGGATGGGTAATCTAATTTTTCCACAGGTACGTACTGTTCATGATTTGGTCTCAGAAGCATTGTCTCGAGTAGATGCCACCTAGGAATTCTGTACTTTGTAAATTTTTCTTGAAATTTGTTAAAATATTATGAAACTTATATCAAATTGTGTCATGCATGAGTGTAGATTACTATCATAAAGACTGATTGTAAAGGCATACCTTATGAGATATCAGTACGTCACTGACTCAAGGAGAAATTGTATTTCAGATGTACTTTTACTGATGCTGTGAAACATTTTGTGCTTGAAAATGTGCCCAAAATGCATGCAAAATGTCATGTGAATCTTTGGAAAATTCACCAACCATAACGTTTGTGAAATTCTCAAGACATTGCTGGTATAATTGTAGGCAATAATCACTGCGCGACATTCTAATTGGCCTTTGCAAGGCATTGAGTCAAATCCATAAAACTTGTTTTGATACTGTACTATAATCGGTGTTACATTCCACTCTCTTTTCATCTCCTTGTGCTTTTAAGATTATTAATATTGCGTGAGATGTTAAAGCGTGCATCAGACACTTTTGCTTCTGTTTACTACACTACACACTTTCATGACTTTGCTTAGCTTTGATGAGATGTGATCTCTGAAAGTGGTTCGCCAAGGCATTTATTTTGATTACTCGAGCTGACTCACTCTTTTTGATTACTGCAAATATCTTTAGCATCCACAAAATTGCACCGATCCTCACGATATAAACTTAAGTAAAGAAAAGGCGAACAAGATGGTGGACAGAAGTGACTGAACACGAAAAGGAGCGCAGTGAACGGAGAAACAACTAGCCCAGAACAGAATTGTGCAGAGATAAGCAGACATGTTCTGTGAAGGTCAGCAATGTGCTCCATTTGAAGAACGTTTCAGGAAACAGAGGTCACATGAGAAAAAATTAATAATCATCTAGCCAGTGTCTCGGAGGAAATCCCAGAGCCTCCGGGGCAGTTCACTGTACTATCCAGATGTCCGCAATAGTTGTTTACTCTCATTAACATAAAGTTCATATATAAGTGAATTAATAAAACAATACTTTACAGAGCGCATCCAATTGTGACTATCTCCATATCAGGCAAGGAAGCTTTACAGAATGTTGAGTTAGTGGAGCCTCATACATCATACTGTCCAAACCTCTTCGGTGATATGGGGAAGATATCCATAAAGCCCCACTAATTGTCTTCCTAGGTTATCTTCAAGCCGCATAGTGATGAACTTACTTGTTATGCTCTTAGCTGAATATTGCAAAAGCTCTGTCATTTGAATGTCTGTCTCCCAGCCTTTTGTCTAAGAGGATGTATACAAAAAGTGTATTCCGAGAAAGAAAAAGGGATAGGCTTTTATGTGCACTGGTACAGTATCTTCAGCCGCACAACACACCATCCTCCTCTTCTCACTGGATTTAGTTGATGAAAATAGACACCCAGGGCCTCATTTGCATCATTTTTTTTACGCTCCGGTGGCGCAGTGTGCCGGCCCATATTTACAAGCCCACGAATAGCCACCTTGAGTGGCTTTTCATGGCCTTGTAAATATGGACCCCTTTCATGCATAAAACTGCACGAAAGGGGCATTCCATGGGTGTTGTTAGGGGTGTTCCCTTGCAACACCATGAAACCTGGAGGAATCTGACGCATTCCCAGATTTACAAGTCTGGGAATATGTCAGATTCCTAGGCTACCTCAAGGGTGGAGTAGGACTGATGCAAGAGAGAGAAATATCTTTATTTCTCCCTGTTTTTCCTCTTTCTATGTGTGCTGCATTATGCAGCGCAAGAAGAAGGAGGAAAACAGCTCTTGTGATTGTTTTTGTTCAGGAAGGGGTAATTAGTTGGGCGCAGGTGCTTTAAATCAGGTATGGTGAGGTGTCTGTTGTATTTCACCAGAAATGTTTGCACACAGACAATAACGCACACACCCTCTCTCCCTCTCTTTGTTTGGAAAGACTTAATTTTTTTTAGTTAAATCACAAAATAATGCACTTTCTCTCACTTAGTACACCCACTAATCCTAATTCCTCTCTCTTTCCACTGCCTCTTAAGCCCCTCTCATGCATCTTGCTTGTCATATAATGAACTTTAACATCCTGTGCCCGTGTGATTGTTGGGAAATCTGAAGCTAACACCCCCCCCATCATACTGACCAAGCTACGTTCCTGAGGACAGAAATGTGTTGCATCTTGAAGCAAATATCTTCCCTTTCCCAGTGGTGCAGGGCAGCACATCAAGGCACTTGCTGCTCCGTATGGCACCACATGCCTCTTAAATGACATCCCCAGTGTTTGAGATATGTTTTTTTTTTACAAGCCCCTTGCACCGCTCTTGTGTCACTTTTATATGGGAATAATGGCGTACCGGCAGCGCTTGTAAATAATCCCCATATTTTGGAATCGTACAACAAGGGTGTGTAGTGAACAGATATGGGGCACAAAAATGGAAAAAGTGCTATTTTGTTGAATGGACAAGCGTTTACCAACTTGGATTGTGAAATTGCTACATCTGTAAAATAAAGAATAACTGATATTTCAAGTAGTGATCCCAAAAATGCCAGTTAAAGAATTCAAGTGAGTAAAAGCAGGGCTCTTTTCACTGAGATTTGGAGGCTGTGACACTGATTTGTTCCGATGTGCACCGGGGTATACCAAACAAAAAGATTTATTGTCAAACTGCTATTTGGACTATAGACAGATGGTTTTGGTGTTTCAAGTGGAACTTTGGATGATGATGTGAAAAGTAGTGTTGTGAATGCCTTGAAGTCTAATTATGCATTGATGTGTCTGAGAGTTTGTTAGAAATGGGGTCTTTAGATGGCAGTCGGGTTACCCCCTGTCCAAGCAAGGACCCTCACTCTAGTCAGGGTAAAAAAGAATCACCTGAGCAGAAGGCCTAACTTCAGAGTGCTAGGTGTAAAGTATTTGTACCAACACACAGAGTAACTTAATGAAAACATTACAAAATGATACCACCCAGGTTTAGAAAAATATAAAATATTTATCCAAACAAAACAAGACCAAAACGACAAAAATCCACAATACACATGTCAAGTTATTGCTAAAAATGCAAAAAGAGTCTTCATGTAATTTTAAACACAACGCTAATGCTGTTAGCGTGAAAATGTACCTTGGGTGTGTCAAAAATAACTCTGCATGGGCTAGTGTGCATCAAAAAGGGCTTGCGATGTGTCGATTTCACTCACAAGCGAGACCTTGCATCATTTCTCCTTTAGTTGGGTCGCGTGCATCATTTCTTCTCTCCGCAGGAGAGTGATGCGTCAATGCGGTCAGCACTCTCGGGTCCGGGCAGGCCTAGTGTTGTTTTTACACACCCAGTGGTGTTTGCATTAGAAATCCTGCTGCACGAAGATCCGAAAACCACGCAGAGCGGTTTGCGATCTCACCAGCCTCCATCAGCGATGCTGCGTGTTGTTTCCCCAGCTCCAGGCGTCGATCTTCCGGTCGTGTGCAGGTAAGCATTGATTTTCAGCCGCGAAGCGTCGATTTTTCAGCCACAGATCGGAGTCGCATCAATCTTTTCCCCGAGCGGCAGTCTGTGTGTGGATTTCTCACTCTTGGGCTGCAAGCTTCTCTTCTCAGGGTCCCAGGAACTGGATGGGCACCACTTGGCAGGGTAGGAGTCTCTCCAGAGGCTCCAGGTGCTGGCAGAGAGAAGTCTTTGCTGTCCCTGAGACTTCAAACAACAGGAGGCAAGCTCTAAATCATGCCCTTGGAGATCTTCAAAAGAAGGAAGACAATACAAAGTCCAGTCTTGGTCCTTTAGCACAGGCAGAAGCAGCAACTGCAGGATAGCTCCACAAAGCACAGTGACAGGCAGAGCAGCTCTTCTTCCTCAGCTCTTCAGCTCTTCAGATTCCTCTTTGTTTCCAGAAGTGTCCTAAAGTCTGTGGTTTTGGGTGCCCTTCTTATACCCATTTTGCCCTTTGAAGTAGGCCTACTTCAAAGCAAAGTCTCTCTTGTTTGTGAAATCCTGCATTGCCCAGGCCAGGCCCCAGACACTCACCAGGGGGTTGGAGACTGCATTGTGTGAGGGCAGGCACAACCCTTTCAGGTGTGAGTGACCACTCCTTCCCTCCCTCCTAGCACAGATGGCTCATCAGGAAATGCAGACTACACACCAGCTCTCTTCGTGTCACTTTCTAGTGAGATGTGCAACCAGCAATTGCACCCGTCGCGACAATTGGAGCCGGATCCCATGTTGCAGCCGTCATCCCCACTGGGCTGCGGGTGGAAACTGAGTTTCCGCCCGCCGGCCCAGCGGGGATGTTGAAATGGCCACTGCAGGAGTGCGGCCACATTGGCGGCCGCTGGGCGGTTACAACTTGGCAGGCGGCGGTTGCCACCCGCCAAAGTTGTAATGAGGGCCATAGGTTCCAATTTTAAAGAGATAGCTCAAGTGGTTGAGTGTTGAGGTACGTAACTTCCTGGTGACTTGCTCCTGTGCAGTAAGATACTTTGACGGGTTAATGTACCTGCTGCTTAAGTATTTGCTTGTGTGTCTTCCATTATTATTATTTCATAATAGATATTGATATAACACGGACCTGACTGTAGGGAGCCACATCAGACTTAACGGAGAACATTTCATGTCAACAGTATCTTTTTAAACATGAGATACTGGACACAGAAAAATATTATATGTGTTGGGCTGAGTTGCATCCACATCAAAAAGCACAGAATATGATTATGAGGGTGATAGTAACATTATTATGAAACTAGACATCATACTGTAAAGTTAGGTTTTGCATACCATGATTTCTATTAAACAGAATTACACTTTCAGATACATGGATTTGCCTGAAAGCACGTAATTTTAGGTCACATGATGAAACAGAAATAAAGTGTTCTATAGATTCTTAGGTCAAAAGAAGTATGTTTGAAAAAGATAAAAAAGCTATATCTCATATTTGAATGTCGGACTAGTAACAAACAAACCTGCTATGTCCTGTCCCTTGTAAATCAGCAAAAGCTTTTCAAATTGCACCAGAATCATAACGGAAACGTGGTGAAGTTTAACTTAATGAAAGGAAACAAATATAGCCCTTTAATGCAGTAAGAATGCTTCTGATACCAAACGGGATCCATGATCTTAACCCAGTGGCGGCCCGTCCTTTATGGCGGAGGGGCCACACCCCCCCACCTTTTGCCCCTCATGGAGAGTGTCAGTCAGGCTGAACAAAGGTCAGCCTGACAGACACTCTCCATGTTCAGCTCAGGCAGCCAGGAGCAGACATGCGCAATTTGCACACACTCCTGGCTGCCTGAGCTGAACTTTGCTGGGCTGAGGAGGTCACAGCTCCTATGGGCGTGACCTCCTCGGCTCAGCAAAGGTGCCTCGAGGCCCTCCCCTGGGTGACAAGGAAAGCAAAACCAATTGACACTCTCCCTGGGCGCTTCAGGTTGAAGCCCTGAAGTGCCCAGGGGGAGTGTCAATCAGTGACAATTCGTCACAGAGTGCGGTGGGGTCAGCAGTCTCACTGACCCCATCCCCCTCTGTGACGAGGCTGGGACTGCTGCCTTCCCTCACTGGGTGACCTAAGGTCAGCCAATGAGGGAAGGCAGCAGTCCCAGCCCTCCTGGGACCTGGAAGCTGAAGGTAAGTGTGTGTATGTGTGTGATGTTTTAAATTGAATGTTTGGTGCATGCGTGCATGTTTGAGTGTTACGAGTGTTGTTAATGGATGTGCGTGCATGTGTGTGTGAAAGAATGAGTGTGTGCAATCTTTTAAAATGAATGTTTGGAGCGTGCGTGCATGTTTGAATGGTATGAATGTTGTTAATGGATGTGCGTGCGTCTGTGAAAGAATGAGTGTGTGATGTTTTAAAATGAATGTTTGGTGAGTGCGTGCATGTTTGAATGGTATGAGTGTTGTTAATGGATGTGTGTGCGTGCGAGTCTGTGTGTGAAAGAATGAGTGTGTGTGTGTGTGTGTGTGCATCCCGCCCGCCCCCTCCCTCCTAAAGCTGCCGGCCGCCACTGTCTTCACCCTTACAACTGCTTTCAGGTACAACAAACCTCTCTTCTTTCCCCACCGCTTAGCGTCTGAGGACAGGATTTCGTAACATGGTAATTAAATACTTATATTTCTTGCTGGTAATTACATTACTAGACCCTCATTTTAACTCATCACATTATGACGTTGTATGCCTCTGCAGAAATGCATAACCACAGGGTCAAGAAATTAAGGGGCATATTTACAAGAAACTGGTGCATCAGTTTTCTTGCGTCTCCACAGCCCTATCTAACAATGCACTTGAAGGAAGAGAAGACTTAAGCACCAAAAATCCTTTAGATCTATCTTTTGCACATTTCTACAATGATTTACAAAGGTGCAAGACATATTCCAAGTGCCTGCTGTGTACATCTCTGCAATAAAGACCCCCTGATTATCTATAAGAGTAGCAGACAGGCCCTCGTAGATCTGCCCTCCTACAGGTGACAGTTAGCCTACTGCCCCGTAGGCTAAGGTGAATTAGGATCTGATCCATCTACTTAGAGAAGAAGATGAAGTTTCCCCCCTCCTGGCAGGACCAAATTTTACTAAATTTGAATCCAAACCCCTAAAGGAAGATGTTCTCTTTAAATAAATCAGTAGTGCCCTTCTCACTTCAGGGTTGCCGAGTCTAGCATCTCCCTCTGACCCCAAAGATGAGAAGAATTTTACTAAAATTATCTCCTGCTTCCTATGAAAGGAAGAACTGATCTTGGGCAAAAAGGAGGGCTCAGGTAAAAAGCTGACTCTAGTCTCAAAACATTACAGAATGGATGTCTAAAAGAAAGGGAACCCCATTCTCACAGTCTTCTAGCGGAAGTTATTGCCAGTGGAAAGAAAGCCTTCAGCTTCAAAATCTTAAAATTTAGGCCCTCATTCTGACTCCGGTGGTTGGTGTTAAAGTGGCGGTTAACAGGCCAGCGGTAACTACCACCAAGTTATGACCATGGAGGAATGATTTCCGAAAGACAGCCAATGTACCACACCGACCGCCAGGGCAGAAACAACAGCCAACAAGGCGGTAGCCACCTACAGCCAGGCAGAAGTCAATGTTCCGCCCACCATATTATGACCCAGGAAACCGCCACCTTTTCCAGGGCGGTCCCAGCAACATTAAAAGCCTGGTGGAAACTGAGCTCAGAAGGGATAAGACTCTCCATTGGAGACACAGGGAACAACGATGCCACCATGGAGCCTGAACTGCATGTCTTCCCCATGATCTTCTACGTTCTGCTCCACCACGAACACCAACGCCAGCGAAGACAACGACAGTGAGTACAGCTGCCTAGCTCACAAAGGTGGGAGGGAGGAAATCAAGAGTGACACACACATGCACAACACCGCACCCCCAATACCATACACAAAATCAGCTGCATTACAAAAACAATTTTACCCCGTAACTCGGGTGAATAATGCAAGGACAAAAAAGTTTTGCAAAAGTGAATGTAATGAGATCAACACAGCATGAAAAATAAGTTAGGCAAGATAATAGACAAATACATATGTACAGAAAAAGGGACACAGCCCAGCCCACTATTTGCGTAGTCCACATGGCCACAGACCAAAGTCCAAGGCCTCAAATTTCACCTACTTCAACATGGAGAGAACCCTGCAAGGGCATCAGTTAGTAAATAGGCAGACACTTCAGGGGGATGGGGGACAGTGGGGCACCTCAGCCGGGAGATTAAACAAGACCACTGGTTCTGGAGGGGGCAACATGCCCTGTGCTCTTGATCCTGGGGAGTGCAAGGTCACAGTATCTCAGGTGGGTGTCATACCCACTGGATTTGCAGAGGGCAGGCCGCACAGCAGCCCATGGAGGCAGGATTATATACCGTCCACCGACGGTGATGGCTGCACAGTGGTGGTGGTGCTGCTGCTGGTGGGGGGAGGCTCCTGCCCAACCCCTGCAATCTCGGACGGCTGTTCAGTGGTGGTGCTGCTGCTGGGGGAGGAGGATCCTGCCCATACCCTGCAACCTCGGACGGCTGCTCAGTGGTGGTGCTGCTGCTGGGGGTGGAGCTCATGCCCATCCCCTGCAACCTCGGACAGGCGCTCAGTGGTGGTGCTGCTGCTTGGGGGGTGGTTGCACAACCATAGTTGGAGGTGGGGGCTCCGTCATAGTTCCTGCCCCAGGCCTCTTGGTCTTCCTGCCTGCTGATGCAGGCTCCTTGCTCTTCCTGGCAGCTGGGACAGCCTCCTTTCCCTTCTTGCCTGCTAATGCAGGCTCCTTTGTCTTCCTGGCAGGGTGGGGCAGGCTCCTTTCCCTTCATGCCTGCTGGTACAGGCCCCTTTGTCTTCCTGGCAGCTGGGGCAGGCACCTTTTCTCTTCTTGCCTGCTGGTGCAGGCTCCTTGCTCCTTCTGGCAGCTGGGACAGGCTCCTTTCCCTTGAGGCTGCCTAGTGCAAGCTCCTTCACCTTCAGGACATGTGGCCTGGATCATTTTCTACCAATTGTGGGTGTGTTGACGACTCGGCCCATGGACTGTGTGGCTGAGGTGCTTTGCTGGGTTCTTCCCACCCTGCCCATATGTGCAGGATGGAGGGAGGAGTAGGGAAGAGGTCAATGGTGGATAGGAACAGTTTTTTAGGGACATTGGGGCAGGAAGAGGGAGACGGAATGGGAGGGAGGAAGAGGGAGTGGTTGTAGGAGGTGTCTGTCGCTTTTGGGTGCAGGTGCATGGCCTGTATGCTGTTGTGAGGTGGATGGCTGTTGGTCGTCTGAGTGCTTGCGTTTGTGTACCTTAGGAGGGAGGGCAGACACAGTGGGAGAGGACACAGGGGCCGTGTGCATAGCTGTTGTGGAGGTGTCTGCCAGTGAGGTGTGTGCTCTGCTTGGTGTGGTGGTGATGCTGGTAGTGGATGATGATGTAGTGCATGCAGGTGTGAGTGTGGATGGAACTGGGTGGGAGGTGGTGGAGGAGGAGGAGGAGGAGACAGTGGAAATAGTAGATGTTGGAGTGTCTGCATCTGGATGGTGTTTGTGTGAGTGCCTGTGGGATGAAGTGTGGTGCTTGTGTTTGTCTGTACCGCTCTTGCGTGTTGTCTTTTGTGCATGCTCATCTGGCTGTGTGCTTGGGATGGGTTGGGGTTGAGGAGAATGGGACTGGGCAGTGGAATTTGGAGGGGGGGAGGTGGAAACAGGGACAATGACTGCCATCAGAGAGGAGGCCAGAGCCAGGATCGATTTCTGTTCGACCGCCAATCCAGTGTGAATGCCCTCCAGGAATGCATTAGTCTGTTGCATCTGGTCTGCCAGCCCCTGGGTGGCATTCACAATGGTTGACTGCCCTACAGAGATGGATCTCAGGAGGTCAATTGCCTCCTCAATCAGGGCATCAGGGCTAAATTGGGCAGGGCCTGAGGTGCCTGGGGCGAAGGAGATGCCCACCTTCCTGGATGAGCAGGAACGGGAAACTCACTGGAGGGCTGCTGGGAGGGCGGTGCTGGTACAGGGGTGGCAGCTTTACCTGGAGCTGTGGTGGTCACAGAAGTGTTCCCCACTACCAGGGAGCTTCCATCGGAGGAGGTATCTGTGTCAGAACTGTCCCCTCCAGTCTGCGCAGTGGTGCCCACCTCACCCTCTGTCCCACTGGTGCCCTCAGGATCGGTGTACTCTGCCTCCTGGTTCCTGTGGGATGCAGCTCCCTCTGTCGCCGGTGCCTCTGCTCCTCGGCCAGATCATGCTAATGCACATAAGGACAGGATGACAAAACAAAAAAGGGGGGAAGAGACAAAGGATACACTGGGTAAATGGCTGCACCAACACCACCGTTGGTGTACACAGCGCCCTCACACACAGGGAACAGGCCTACGCAATATGCTATAGCACTAACAGAGAAATAGTTAGCAACCAAGGCATGGGGAGGGGAACACACCGCCAAATGCAGCACACCTGGGACCAATGCAACCCTGACCGGTTGTGGATGCCTACGAGCTAATTAGCAAGATTTTCCCTTCTGAACCCTAGCCACCAGGGGACTTACGCTGCAATGTCAGGCCTGGCCTTGGGGCACCCACTGACCTACATCCCCCACCTGGATACCACCCAACCATGAGTAAGTTGTAATGATGGGCACTGTACTCACCCACTTGTGGCTGCTGTGATGCCCTCAAGCGCCCATCCAGCTCAGGAAGGGCCACCGCCAGTATGAAGGCCATCAGGGAGGTCAGGGTTCGGAGGGCACCCCTTCCTCGTTAGGAGGTCATCCCCAGCTGGGCCTCCGCCGTCTTCTGTGCCCAGCTTCTCAGGTCTTCCCACTGTTTGTGAGAGTGGGTGCTTCACCTGCCATAGACCCACAGGGTCCGCACCTGTTACACATACAGCCCACCATACCTGTTTCCATCACCATTGGCACACATATGGCTCAGTACAGAACCTATACGCTGCCCAGAGGACATCCACCCACCCCCTTACACGAGGCCTTCACACACACCACTCCATGCATTCATGCCACATGCATCGTGCCCACAATGTACTCACCTGTTAGTCTGGAGGCCCATATAGCAGTCTGTAATGGGGTAGGACCCCATCCACCAGTCTCTCCAACTCCTCTGAAGTGAAGGCTGGGGCCTTTTCCCTGGTCACATGGGCCATGGTAGGTTCCAGACACAGCAGCACATGCAGTGTAGGTCCTCTCCTGTGGAAGGTCAGGTAGCAAGAGAGCGATCAAATAGAAAATGGCGGTCACATCCAAGGCGGTGCATACAGTCACCGATGGCGTAGATCACCATTGGCCACTATAACCCATAGGGCCCAATGTTAACCAATGAGGAGTTGCACGGCGGTTCCCGACCGCCTCCCGCAATGGTGCCCAACGTCAGTGGAATTACCTCACTTCCACCTGTCCCTCGACGCCATTTCAGTGGGAGAGGGGGAAAGGCCCTGAAAAATTCCTGCGTCACTGGTGAAATTAGGACATACTGGACAAATCACACTGACCCATTACAAGTTAACAGCATGCAAAGTTCTGTTGTGGCTCCATTGCTCAGTTTGTTACCGGCTCCTCACTCTTTTGCTCCATAGATTCCTACTGCTGTGGATGAATAGGAGATGGAGACATACCCCAGTGTACAGACCCCTGGTAGACTTGCCAACACTGGAGGACAGGCACATAATACTCACCTATAAACTTGACAGGGCCACAATCACTGAGCTTTGTGCACAATTGGAGCCTGACATGATATCTGCTATCCGTCACCCCACTGGGATCCTCCCTCTTGTGCATGTTCTATCAGTGCTCCATTTCGTGGCAACTGGTTCTTTCCAAGTGACAGTGGGCTTGGCAGCAGGAATGTCACAGCCAATTTTCTCAGTAGTGCTGACAGGAGTGTTGTCTGCCCTGATTAAACACATGTTCAGCTACATTGTTTTCCCCCAGGTTGAAGATTTGGCCACAGTGAAGGCCGAGTTCTATGCAATTGGACATATCCCTAACATAATTGTGGCGACTGATTGAATACATATTGCATTTGTCCCCCCCGCCAGAATGAACAGGTGTTTAGAAATTGGAACAGTTTCCACTCTATGAATGTACAGATGGTGTGCTTGGTGGACCAGTACATCTCCCACATCAATGCTAAGTATCCTGGGTGGGTGTATGATGCCTTTGTCCTGAGGAATAGCAGCATCCTAAATGTGATGAGCCAACTCCAGAGGCACAGGGTGTGGCTAATAGGTGAGATCGGGTTCCCACCTAGTAGATGTTGGTGTATGGGTATGGTGTGGGCAATATGGGATAGTGTGTGGCTAAATGTTGTCCCACAATATTTCAGGTGACTCTGGTTACCCCAACCTCTCATGGCTGCTGACCCCTGTGATGAATGCCAGGACAAGGGCAGGAGAATGTTATAATGAGGCCCATGTGCGAACCAGAAAGATAATTTAAAGGATCTTTGGCCTCCTGAAGGCCAGGCTCTGGTGCCTCCATCTGACAGGTGGATCCCTGTGCTACTCACCCAAGAAGGTCTGCCAGATAGTGGTGGCATGCTCCATGTTGCATAACCTGGCCCTCAGATGCCATGTCCCATTCCTGCAGGAGGGGGAGGTTGGAGATACCCGTGTGCCAGAAGTGGACCCTGTGGACAGTGAGGATGAGGAGGCAGAGGATGAGGATGAGGACAACAGAACATCAGTGATCAGACAATACTTCTAATCACACACAGGTAGGACAGTGTTACTTCACATTTCATTGAAATTTGTTTGAATTTCTGTGGCAATGGCATGCTGATATTTCCCACCTCTATGCCCACTTACTGTTCCCTCTGGCAATTCATGTTGCAAATGTTGGTGACATCACATTTACTCCTGGTGTGATCACTGCAGCCAGCTACAGGTCATTAATCTATGCTCATTTTCTGTACAGTGGAGTTGCAATGTTTGTACCTGTTTCAATGAATACATAATTGATATACATGACATACTCCAAACTTCTTTTTTGTCCAAGGGTGTTTATTGAAGTGTTAAAATATAGAGGGGCAAGTGCAGTGGGATGGGGTGATGATGGAGAAAAGTCCAGGGTATTGTTCCAGTCTGTTTGTAGCACAGGTGCATTGTCCAAGGGGACATAGGAATGGGAGCAATGGCAGTTGAAGATGGACAGGGTGACTGAGTGGGACACAAGGGTGACAATCAGGAGAGTCTCACTTCCTGGCGGGGGTCTTGGCAAGTGTCTCTGGCTTCAGTCTGGATCACAGGGAACGTTTGCAGGGTGGTTCTCCTTCTGCAGGGGGAGGAGTGTTGGTGGCCAGTGAGTCCTGTGGCGGGGCCTCCTGTCCACTAGCTGTAGCGGAGGTGGAAGGCTGTTCAGATGTCTGGCTAGTGGCAGGGGCCCGCTGTTGTGTGCCTGCCTCCCTCATAATATTGGCCATGTCTTCCCGGACCCCTGCTATAGAGATCAGGGTGTTGCTGATGGCCTGCAAGTCCTCTCTGATCCCCTGGAACTGTCCCTCCTACAGCCACCTGTTCTCCTGCACATTGTCTAGCATCTGGCCCAACGTGTCCTCGGAATGTTGATAGGCTCCCAGGATCTTTGCAAGTGCCTCTTGGAGAGTCGGTTTCCTGGGCCTGTCCTCCCCCTGGTGCACAGCATTCCCCCCAGGTTCCCTGTTGGCCTGTGCCTCTGTCCCCTGAACCGTGTGCCCGGTGCCACTGACCCCAGGTCCTTGATTGTCTAGGATTTGAGGTGTGGCCTGAGGTCCCTGTAGAGGTGGACACACTGCCGATTGACATGAGGTGTGGGTACGCTGGGTGGGTTCTGTGGTGGTGTTTCCTGATGGGGAGGCCCTGTGGTGGTATGTGACTGGGCCTGAGTAACCGGCTGTCCAGAGGTCCCTGATGGGCCAGGTAGGTCATCCAGATCCTGAAGACCAGAGTTGCTGTCATCACTGTGGGCCTCTTCTTTCGGGGGACTGGATATTGCTGGCACCTCCTTTCCACTGACATTGGCTGGGGTACCTGTGGGGATTTAAATGATGTGTTATGGTTTCTGTATCTGACAAATTGTGCTTTCGTGGCTTGCCCTCTTTGGTTGTATTTGCCCTGGCAGCTTTCACTTGTTTATGTTGGTGAATGGTGAGATGATTAGTTCTCTATAGTGTGCATGCTTTAGTGATGAGTGTCCATGAAGGGCTGTGAGGGTTGTCCATGCATTGGTAGAGCATGCAGGGCTTGGCATTGGCATGAGTAAGATGTGATGGTGGGGTGTGCGGGAAGTGGTGGAGTGATGGGATTGTGGGTGAGGGTGGGGGTTTGTGATGGCATGCAGGTAAGGGGGTGATAGAAGTAGAGAGTTGACTTACCAGAGTCCAGTCCTCCTCCTACTCGGGCCAGGCCCTCAGGATGCAGGATTACCAAGACTTGCTCCTCCCATGCTGTGAGTTGTGGGGGAGGAGGTGGGGGTCCACCACCAGTCCTCTGGATCGCAAGCTGGTGTTTTGCTGCAATTCAATGTACCTTTCCCCATAGGTCATTCCACCTCTTCCTGATGTCATCCCTAGTTCTTGGGAGCTGTCCCACGGAATTGACCCAGTCCACGATTCTCCAACATATCTCCATCTTCCTAGCTATCGATATCTGCAGCACCTGTGCTCCAAATAGCTGTAGCTCTACCCCAATGATTTCCCTCACCATGACCCTTAGCTCCTCCTCTGTGAAACGGGGTGTCTTTGAGGTGCCATGGGTGTTGTGTGAGTTGTGTACGTGAGGGTGTGTTGGGTAATGTCTTGGGGTGTGTGATGTGGGGTGCGTGAGTGGTGTATGGGTGTGTATAGTGTGTGGCTCTGGTTGTGTCTGTGGTCTTGATGTCTCTCTGTTGGCAATGCTTTGTAGTCGTAAAGGGTTGTGTTTTATAGTGGTGTGGGTGTGTGGGTGTGGTGTGTGTATGGGTGTCAGGTGTGTGTTGTTTGAATTGTCCAATGTGGTATTGTTTTGTCTGTGGGTGTCTATTTTGACCACGGCAGTATGTACCGCCAATGTTTTACCACCGTTGAATGTCCGCCGTGGTGATTTGTGAGTCGTAATGTGGTGGGCGTAGTTCTGTTGGCGTAACGGTGTGGGTTTTGATACCGCAAGTTTATCCCTAACTATTGGGTATGTGGCTGAATACTGACGGATTGGTGTGTGTGTGTCATAATATGGTGAATGGATATCCGTTGCAGCGGTGGTAAGTTGTCAACAGTCAGTGTGGCGGTAAGTGGGATTTACCGCCAGTGTCATAATGAGGGCCTTAGTGATTCCAACAGTTCAAATGGTGGATCTTTTAGGGCCTCTCAAAAAAGATCCCATGTAGGAAGAATAGGAGCAGTTAAAGTGCAGGCAATGTTAAAACCCCTTAACCCCTTCGCTGCCAGGCCTTTTCCCCCTCCTGTGCCAGGCCTTTTTTTGCCTATTTGGGGTAGTTCGCGCTTAGGCCCTCATACCTTTTTGTCCACATAAGCTAACCAAGCCAAATTTGCGTCCTTTTTTTCCAACATCCTAGGGATTCTAGAGGTACCCAGACTTTGTGGGTTCCCCTGAAGGAGGCCAAGAAATTAGCCAAAATACAGTGACAATTTCGTTTTTTTCAAAACAATTGGAAAAAGTGGCTGCAGAAGAAGGCTTGTGGTTTTCCCCCTGAAAATGGCATCAACAAAGGGTTTGCGGTGCTAAACTCAGCAGCTTCCCAGCTTTCAGGAACAGGCAGACTTGAATCAGAAAACCCTATTTTCCAACACAATTTTGGCATTTTATTGGGACATACCCCATTTTTGCAATTTTTTGTGCTTTCAGCCTCCTTCCAGTCAGTGACAGAAATGGGCATTAAACCAATGCTGGATCCCAGAAACCTAAACATTTCTGAAAAGTAGACAAAATTCTGAATTCAGCAAGTGGTCATTTGTGTAGATCCTACAAGGGTTTCCTACAGAAAATAACATCTGAAAAAGAAAAATATTGAAATTGAGGTGAAAAAAAAACATCAATTTTTCTCTTTGTTTTACTCTGTAACTTTTCCCTGCAATGTCAGATTATCGAAAGCAATATACCGTTACATCTGCTGGACTCCTGTGGTTGCAGGGATATATAGGGCTTCTAGGTTCATCAAGAAAGCCGAGGAACCCAGAGCCAATAAATGAGCTGCACCCTGCAGTGCGTTTTCATTCTATTCCGGGTATACAGCAATTCATTTGCTGAAATATAAAGAGTAAAAAATAGCTATCAAGGAAATCTTTGTATTTCCAAAAAGGGCACAAGATAAGGTGTTGAGGAGCAGTGGTTATTTGAACATCTCTGAATTCCGGGGTGACCATGCTAGCATGTGAATTACAGGGCATTTCACAAATAGATGTCTTTTTTACACACTCTCCTATATTTGGAAAGAAAAAATGTAGAGAAAGACAAGGGGCAATAACACTTGTTTTGCTAATCTATGTTCCCCCAAGTCTCCCGATACAAATGATACCTCACTTGTGTGGGTGGGCCTAGCGCCCACGACAGGAAACGCCCCAAAACGCAACATGGACACATCCCATTTTTTTTAAAGAAAACAGAGGTGTTTTTTGCAAAGTGCCTACCTGTAGATTTTGGCCTCTATCTCAGCCGGCACCTAGGGAAACCTACCAAACCTGTGCATTTCTGAAAACTAGAGACCTGGGGGAATCCAAGATGGGGTGACTTGTGGGGCTCGGACCAGGTTCTGTTACCAAGAATCCTTTGCAAACTTCAAAATTTGAATAAAAAAACACATGTTCCTCACATTTCTGTGGCAGAAAGTTCTGGAATCTGAGAGGAGCCACAAATTTCCTTCCACCCAGCGTTCCCCTAAGTCTCCCGATAAAAATGATACCTCACTTGTGTGGGTAGGCCTAGCGCCCGCGACAGGAAACGCCCCAAAGCGCAACATGGACACATCCAATTTTTTATAAGAAAACAGAGGTGTTTTTTGCAAAGTGCCTACCTGTAGATTTTGGCCTCTAGCTCAGCCGGCACCTAGGAAAACCTACCAAACCTGTGCATTTCTGAAAACTAGAGACCTAGGGGAATCCAAGATTGGGTGACTTGTGGGGCTCGGACCAGGTTCTGTTACCCAGAATCCTTTGCAAACCTCAAAATTTGGCTAAAAAAACACGTTCCTCACATTTCTGTGGCAGAAAGTTCTGGAATCTGAGAGGAGCCACAAATTTCCTTCCACCCAGCGTTCCCCCAAGTCTCCCGATAAAAATGATACCTCACTTGTGTGGGTAGGCCTAGCGCCCGCGACAGGAAACGCCCCAAAGCGCAACGTGGACACATCCCATTTTTTTAAAGAAAACAGTGCCTACCTGTGGATTTTGGCCTGTAGCTCAGCCGGCACCTAGGGAAACCTACCAACCCTGTGCATTTTTGAAAACTAGAGACCTAGGGGAATCCATGATGGGGTGACTTGTGGGGCTCTGACCAGGTTCTGTTACCCAGAATCCTTTGCAAACCTCAAAATTTTGCTAAAAAAACACCCTTTCCTCTCATTTGGGTGACAGAACGTTCTGGAATCTGAGAGGAGACACAAATTTCCTTCCACCCAGCGTTCCCCCAAGTCTCCCGATAAAAATGATACCTCACTTGTGTGGGTGGGCCAGGTGCCTGCAACAGAATAAGGCCCAAAACTTGAAGAGATAGAGGGGATAGCACTGCGAGTTTATAAGGGCATATTCTTTTATACATCTTTAGACGGACTCTGCTTTGGGGACCCACATAAGTGAGGTGTCATTTTACTTAGGAGACTGAGGGGAAAACTGGGGAGTAGGAATTTTGTGCTGGAGCGGTGATCCTACTAAGAAAAGTCAGGAAAATATGCTTTTTTATGCAAATTCTGAGATTTACAGAGGAGTCTGGGTAAGAAAATGTTGGGGGAGCCACGCAAGCCACACCTCCCTGGACTCCTTGGGGTGTCTAGTTTTAAAAAATGTCTGGGTTTTGTAGGTTTCCCTAGATGAAGGCGGAACCCAGGACCAAAAACATAGGTGGGCCCTCCCCCCCAAACACAGGTATTTTTGTAATATATCATTTTGATGTGTGCACATACGTCCGTGATGTGCCAAACACTAAAATTGTGAAAAGAAACACACTTAGGTTATGTGAAGAAGACCCCTCACCCACCAACCAAGTTGGTGGCATGCTTCATCATCGGGGTCCCACCCGAGGCACCTAGCGTGTCACAGGTGTGCTGCGACGCCTGATTACAGCGGAGCAGGTTTTGTCATTTTTACCACACATACTGGTTGGATTTTGCACGAGGGTGAGTGATGGTTCAGTGGATCAAATTTTATTAACAAGAGATTTCACAAAAATGAAATGCACTGTTAATAACTGAAAGAAAAAAAACTGAACCAATGACTCACAGCTCGTGAGCTGTAAAGCCGCGACAAGGCACCAACCGCTTTACAGTCCATTCACACACCTTTCATACATGACACGCACAAGACCATTCACACCGCCAGCCATGGGCCCAGCACATTACAACACTCACATCGACAGACCGCGCCACTCAAGGGCCCATCACTTACATACGCCCACATGCCTGATACAAGAATCACACCAGCTGATGGGAGTGTGGACTGGCGTTTGGCTGGCACCGCCAGCCAAGCGCCACCCCAAGCACACCGCCAGCCAAGCGCCACCCCAAGCACACCGCCAGCCAAACCCCACCCCACGCACACCGCCAGCCAAGTGCCACCCCACGCACACCGCCAGCCAAGCGCCACCCCACGAACACCACCATCACTTTTTTTGTCTATAAACAACAAAGAAACCACTAATTATAAAATAAGCACAAAACTACAAACACAAAAGCTCTAACTAAATACATGACAGAGATGCCAACCGTGAAACATATGAAAATATAAAACAGACAGCTTACGCTCACGGTATTTCCCAGACGTTTTTTTGGGTATGGTAACTTCTATAACAGCTGGGCACACACAGCCCAGGCTTTGAAGGGCATTCGGGGCAGTACATCCGGCTCTCCCTCCGGATTACTCTCCGGGCACATACTCTACATTTCTTTGTGGGCAAGTCTTTTTTGGGAGTGGGAGGAATGTGATCCGGAAAGTGCCGATCTTTCAATCTAGCCACATCCTCCACCACTTCCACTCTAGGAACTCTTGCCGGTTCCACCACAATAAGGCTTTCTATCACCGACTCCTGAAATTTAACAAATGTCATCCTTGACTCAGGTGAACAATCCTTGTATACAACAAAGGCATTAAAAGTTGCCAAACGAAATAAATGTAGGGCCAACTTTTTATACCACACATAAGACTTACGAAGAGCAGTGTAAGGTTCCAACCTCTGATCTACTCTATCAACACCACCCATGTGCCTATTGTAGTCCAAAATGCACGCAGGTTTGCTCACTTCCGCAACTTGATCCCAAACAGCCACAGGGGAAGTACTCTCATCATGGATGGTCAATAGCATGTACACATCCCTCCTGTCTGAAAATTCATAGCTAGCAGCTCATTATTCTGCAAGGCACTGCACTGTCCCCTCTGAAGTTTTTTACAGACAAGCTCCCTTGGATAGCCTTTCCGGTTAGAACGGATTGTGCCACAAGCAACAGTGTCCACTCCAAACAACTCCTTGAACAACTGCACTCCAGTGTAGAAATGATCTACGTACAAATGGTGACCTTTGTTAAACAGCCGTCTAGGAAGTTCCCACACAATTTTTTCGCTAACTCCAAAAGTGGCCGGACAACCAGGAGGGTCAATACTGGAATCCCTACCAGTGTAGACCCGGAAATTATACGCATATCCTGTACTGCTTTCTGACAGCATATACAATTTAATCCCATACCGTGCCCTCTTACTAGGAATGTAAACGCCCCTTGAAAAGGACCAAAGACTCGTCCACACTTATCTCTTTGCCTGGAACATAGACCTCTGAAAACCGATCCACAAAATGATCAAGGACAGGCCTAATCTTAAAAAGACGGTCACAATCAGGGTGATCTCGTGGCAAGGCTAAAGCATTGTCTACAAAATGCAGCATACGAAGAAGAAGCAAATACCGATTATGTGTCATAGTTGCAGGAAATATAGCAGTTGCCATCAAGGGACTAGTAGACCAATAGGAAGCCAGTGATGGCTTGCTGATCAACCCCATCAAAAAAGTCAAACCTAAAAACCTTTTCATCTCTTCCAGATATGTGGGAACCCACTGAGTAGCTCTAGACTGAGGCTTAAGTCTGGCAGCGTTGTCCCGCAAATATTGCTCTGCATACACATTTGTCTGCTCCACAATCTCTTCCAAAAATACATCGTCCATAAACAAGTGAAAGAAATGGACAGGCAAAAAGTTTTCCGTATTAACTCTACACCCTGGGAGACCAGTAAATGCAGGTAACTGTGGCTGCTCCATGTTTGGGGCAATCCAGGTGTCAGGTCTTCTAATGGGAAACCCTTCAGCCCCAGGCTGCTGCACTCTTGGCACATCAATGTCCTCCTCTAGCACAGGCCCTTCATCTGCACTGAGAGTCGCTTCCTCATCAGAAGAGTACTCTCAGACAGAAAACTCACTTCCAGAATCTCCTGCTTCCTCCTCTGCCTCAGATGCAGAGTCAGTGTCGTAATCATGGTCTGAAGACGACTCAAAGAGCATGCGAACAACCTGCTGAGCGGTCACTTTGCGGCTAGCCATGATCCTCACTAAAAACAAATGGATTGCCAACAACAACTAGCACTAAAATAAGTAATAAACAAAGTGTAGCTTTATCACAAAGAGTTATGTACTACAAAAAACGATACCACTCACTTGCCTGAAAAAGCTACTCACCAAGCAACTACTCTGCACAGACACAGCAATCACCAATGATATCCCACTAAAAAGAAAAAAGCAAATTAGACATATGACAACACAAACATCACTGTGCTCAAATCTAAGGACAATGTCAAACACACAATACTGCATTTAGTACACCACCTACAAACATGTCATTCATGCATGTCAACAATACTCCTTTGGAATAAATTGCTTTCACTTACCTAAAACATGCAACTATGCAAACCGCAGGCCAACTACTGCCAAAACCTCAAAGATCCACAGCAAAGGAAGCAAAAGCGTTGAACTAGAAGAAAAATAAGAAATAAATTGTTATAATCACAAATACAAATACTTTGCCAGTTGACAAACACCCCACCACCAAGAACTTAGAAGTTGTCCCTGGTACCTAAGTGGATCCTGCCCCCCTCGGGGGTAGATGGGCGTAAAAAAATTGGCCAATCTGCCCCCAAGGGGGGCAGAAATGGGCAACACCTCTGTGCCCCCTTTAGGGGGCGACCCTTCCCAAAGGGGGCACCCCCAGCACAAAACAAAACAAAAAAAAAATCCCTGGAGTATTGGTGGTTTCTGCCCTCCTTGGGGGCAGATGGGCCTACAAAAATAGGCCCATCTGCCAAAGGGGGCAGAGATGGTCAATACGAACTTTCCCCACTTTAGGGGGGCGACCGTTGCCCAAGGGGTGCCCCCAAACACACACCACACACACACACACACACCACACAATCCCTGGCGCCTAGTGTGCTTCCTCCCCCCCGGGGGCCAGATCATCCAAAAAATGGCTGGTCTGCCATCGGGGGGGCCGAAACAGAAAAAAAAATAGCCCCCCAGGGAAGACACCCTTGCCCAAGAGGTTGCCCCCAAAATAAACAATAAAAACAAAATCCCTGGTGTCTAGTGGATTTCGCTTCCCCCTTGGGGGCAGATCAGCCCAAAAATTGGCGATCTGCCACCAGGGGGGGGCGAAATACTAAAAAAAATAGCCCCCCCAGGGGTGCCCCCCTTGCCTAAGGGGTCGCCCCCAAAAGAAACTTTACAGTAAAAATAAATCCCTGGTGTCTAGTGGATTTCGCCCCCCCCCCCCCCGGGGGCAGATCCGCCGAAAAAAAGGCGATCTGCCCCCAGGGGGGGGGGGGGGTGAAATACTAAAAAAAATTGACCCCGGGGGGGCGACCCTTGCCCAAGGGGTCACCCCCAAAATACACAGACAAAACAAAATCCCTGGTGTCTAGTGGTTTTCGACCCCCCCCCCCCCCGGGGGCAGATCCGCCGAAAAATCGGTGGATCTGCCCCCAGGGGAGGGCAAAATACTAAAAAAAAATGCCCCCCAGGGGGGCGACCCTTGCCCAAGGGGTTGCCCCCAAAAGAAACATAATCAAAAAAATCCCTGGTGTCTAGTGGAGATTCCTGCTCCACGATCGCGGGCCCTGCCCGCGATCGTGGAACAGGAATCTTGTGAAAACAGGCACAGGGGGAAAGGAAAAACCCTTTCCTTTCCCACATGTCTGTTCCCTCCCACCCCCCAAAAACGGAAAAGACTCACCTGTTGGGTCCTTTCCCCACGACGCGCTGGAAGCAAATGGCTTCCAGCGCGCCCGGCAACACTTGATGACGTTGGCGCGCTGTGCGCGCGCTGACATCATCGGATTGCCGGGGGGTCGGGGTGGAAGGGGAAGGTCTTCCCCTTCCATCCCGGCCTTGGGGGGAGGGGGGTGCACGGGGGGTGCGCAAGAGCTCCCCCAAGTTCCCCTGTGCCTTGGACGAGGTGACCTCGTCCAAGGCACAGGGGAACTGTAGCCTTGGACGAGGTCATCTCGTCCAAGGCACAGAACAGGTTAACAGATGTCAAACCAATCTTATGTTTTCTGAAATGTTTTCAAAGTAACACCTGAATTCTCTCATTGCTTCCTATTGAAGTTTCAAATTGGCCAGGACAGAGCTTGTGGAGTTCTGCTACATGGAATTCAGTGATGCGCGTTCTTGACTTGGAAACTGCACACGAACGGCACCACGCATTCTCATTTTGTGCCCTTTTTGTTTTTTCTGTTCTGTGCATGGTGCTAAGCCCTGTTTTGACTTTACCCTTACTCTTTTTAATTCTTTCCTATCTGATTCATCTACCCCTCATTTTCCTTTATTGTATCATTGTGTGTCTATGTTTATGTGTATTTTACAGTTTTTTAATTTTGTGTGTTTTTATGTGATTTTTCCTTTCCTTCGACTATTTCTTCCCTTTTTTTTAACCATCCAGCTACATGGCACAGCAGGGTGAACAAGCGAGTGGTGGTGTCAGTGCAGCTGCTATTGAACAATTATTCCACCACTTCATTGCGCTTTAGTGACTTAACTCTGCCCCTCTTTTACAAAACGTTTGTGGTTGTCTTGACTTGTCTATGTTGCTTTTCTAACATAGTTAAACCAACAAAATTCCAGAAGTGAATGACAGAAGAAGATAGAACTGTGGTGATCTATTGCAGGTCCTTCACCTACCTCGCTACAATGAGCTGGAATAACCTACTCCCGCACCTCAGACATAGCTGATCGCTCACCATCTCCAGGAAGAACCTCATGACTTGGCTCTTCAAATGAGTCTCTGTCTGCCCACCTCCCAGTGCCTTGAGACCCTCATGGGTGAGTAGTTGCACTCTGCAAATACTGATTGATTGATTGATCTTTTTTCTAGAAAAATAACAATGGAGGGTGTATTTGGCACGACCACCAGTTACGGGCCAAAGGCAGCACCAGTACACCAGATGCAGCGGCAGTTGGAGTGGGATGACCAGCAGCAGCAGGGACTGGCGTTGGTAAGTCACACTGCTTCCTTATCGACAATTTCCAGTATACTCACTGCAAGGGCATTGTGAACCCCTCACTTAAGCAGCTACAGTAGGGTTGAGTTCTTAATCGCGTCTTCGATCTGCAACTCAGCAGACAAAAGCTCATAATGAATTATACAAATGAAGGGTTGATTGGAAAGGGAACGAAGAAAGGACAGTTGAAAGAAAGGATGGGTGAAATAGTATATGAGTCAAGGGATATGTGGTTGGGTGAAAGGATGCATAGGTGGTGATAGGAGATGCATGGGTGGGTGAAAGGATGGATGAAAGGATATATGAGTGAAAGGATTCCTGCGTAGGTGAAGGGTAGATGGGTAAAAGGATGTTTCGTAGGGTTGAAGGATAGGTGGTTGAGTAATGATGTGTGGGTAAATGGATGGATGAGTGAAAGGATGGCTGAAAGGCTGGATGGGTGAATGGATGGATAGATGGATAGAAGGACAGAAGGATGGATATTTGGATAGATAATTGGAATGCTGAAAGACTGAATGAGAGAATGTAAAGCTGAGATGGTGGGTTTCCAAGGGTGAAAAGAACAATGAAATGATGAATGGATAATTGCTTGGATGAAGAAATAAGGGAGCTCTTCTGTAGAGGGACGTGTTCACCTTCTGCGCTTGCTTTGCTTGGTTATCAAAGCTTTGATTCTAGGTGGGGGGCATTTTAATTTTCTGTCTCCTCCATTAACTTACTGTATTTTTTAAGCAAGGCAGATATGTATCCTTTGACCCATCATCATTCATCACCTTTCTGCCCATGGCATTTAATCACCCATTCCATGACCTAAACGCAGCATGTTTCAATTCGGCAGTACAGTAGTGTTGACTGTGCCATGCACATCTGCTTTAATTTATGCAGTATTTACAAAGTTTTCAATGCAAGGCAAACTGAAAACAAGATATGTTTCCCTCTTTCCCATTACCCAATCAGTAGCCTCTTACTACTTTATTCTATTTTTCATGCCTTGAAAGTCTGGAATTATGACCTCACAAAAAGCAACTTGTGGAGCACACATATATATAAGTTTTTAACTGTCAAATATGATGGATTCAATGATCTGTAGACAGTGACAGTAATATCTGGAATTACAATAAGATATCCAAATACAAACAAGAACAAACGTTACACAAATAATACAACTGGTATGTGGCAAGTATATATAAATCTTATTTAATCAACATATTTCATTCAAAATACAACCCATGTTAACCTTGATTAAAAAATGTTGAGATATGTTGGTGTAAAGTCCAACCTAATTGAACAAATGAGTCAACAATTCGTCCATCTGAGAACAATCTCGCTTGTGTTTGCAGGATTCAGCAGACACGGGGTTCATCCTATTAAGGACTTTTTCAAGGCTCCTTATAGATAATGGGATCCATAGTATTCCAAAAAGTCACTTGTATGCCGAGTTTTATATAGAGTTAATGTTATATGCATATAATTAAAGCATAGACCTAGTGGATGTGATCCCCAGGGCCCATTTGGCCTGAGGGAGGCGGGCCAAATGCCCCCTTCCCATAATGGCCTCTAAAGGTTAGGGGAGGGGGACCTTGCAACCCTGTCCCCTAATATTTATTTTGGCCCTGGAGGGTGAGGTCACTGTGGCCAATAATGGCTGGGAGAGTGATCTGCATGCACTTCCTCCCCTTTTTAAAATCAAAGGGTCCTGGGGTCCCCAGGGCCAGTAGTGGCTTGGGGAGGGGGTTGTGCAACCACCTCCTGTATTAGGAGGTTGAGTGCTTATGAGGGGGTAGCCAACCCCACACTCCTCACCACTGAAGGCTATGTGCGGCATCGGGTTACTTGACTGCAAGGGTTTGACTTCATGGTCTGACAGCAGGCTATTCTGTGCAACCAACTTCCCAGGCAGAGGTCTTGTACACCAGGGGTTGGCTTATGTATGGTAATAAAATATTACTTCATTTTAGAAAGAACCCTGGAGTTAACTGAAAAACCTTGGGCTTAAAGTGACAGTTTATTTAGGTGTGATAAAAATATCTGATTTTGTTAAAAAAAAACTTAGAAATTCACTGATTTTTTTTTTTCATGTGATGTTATAGTTATATGAACACATCAGTACCAACATATCGTTTTGAACAAAAAAAAAGACACTCACCAATTGGCAGAGCTAACTATAACTAGCGCCTCATCATGCACTGCATATGACCTCACATTTTACATCACTCATGACATGTTCTATGACATAATTTAGGATATCACTGATGAAATCTCATTTGTCATAATTGTTGACATCACTGATGACATCTCTCAAACTACTTTTCTACATAGTACCCTATAAACAAGTATGATATCAGAGGTCTGAAAGTAAGTACTAAATAGCTCAGAATACTGTGAGAGATCATTAATGCCATCACACATACAACCCCCTTAGGTGAAGGAAGGTTGTGTTATGTGCAACATTGACATTATACTATACACTTCACAGGTAGCTGAGTTCATATTAACAATCAACCACACGTATATGGATAACCTCTACTGCACACGGTGTTCAATCTGTATATAACTGTTCAGAGAAAATCAAGATGCTCCAGATACTCAATTTCTGTTACATAACAAATGCCCTACAGTGGACAGCCTTTACCTGTAACAAATCCCTTCACAGTCACCAGAACTACAGTGAAAAATGAAGTGGATAAGTGTACAAAAGTAGGTATTGTAAACAGTGTTTAATCTATGGAGAGAGCTTACTCTGTACCACACTATTTGCAGGCAGTAAAACTCTCATGAGAAATATACCACATCTCTGTGCAGCCCTCCTGTCCCTGAGCCTTCTTGAGCCCTGAGAATCACATCCCTGGGGCCAAATTCTAAGAGGGGGAGGCATGTGGCCAGCCTCTAGCCTCAATAGGGCCTGGTGACTCCTTCCCCCGAGGCCAAATTCAGAGAAAAAGGGGAGGGGTCATGCCCCCTCCCCCAAGCCTTATTAGGTTCCGAGGAACCCACCCTCGGAGCCAAATATAATAAAAAAGGAAGGGGCCATCTAGACCCCCTCCCCAAGCCCTATTAGACCCCGGAGATGTCATTCCATTGGTCACATGTTATTGTGGTGTGGTGTGGCAGGCAGCATTTCTCCCTCCCAGAGGGAGCAGCTGGTTTCTGATGGCTTCCAATGGATGGTAGCAGTATCTGTTGTGTTTCTCTGCCCTCAGTAGTGAAGGAAGGGAAAAAGCAGTCCACTCCCAGCCTGTGGGAGCATGTTTAAGTCTCATGCCGGGTGGGAGTAGACGTGCTTTCCCTGCCCCCACCTCTACAGGCAAAGAAGACATGTTTGCTCCTGTTAGAAATGGGGTCTTTGGTTGGCAGTCAGGTTACCCCCTGTTCAAGCAAGGACCCTCACTCTAGTCAGGGTAAAGGAGAATCACACTCAGTTAAACCCCCACTCACACCATAGGTACCTTGGCAAGAGCAAGCAGGCATAACTTCAGAAGCAATGTGTAAAGTATTTGTACCAATACACACACAGTAATACAGTAAAAACACTACAAAATAGACACCACACCAGTTTAGAAAATAGGTAATATTTATCTAAATCAAACAAGAACAAACCAACAAAAATCCAACATACACAAGTCAAAATATGAATTTTCAAAAGAATAAGAGTCTTAGGCCCTTATTACAACCCTGGGGGACGGCGGCAAAATGGAGAAAAGTACTGCCAACAGGCTGGCGGTACTTTTCCCCATGTACCACACCGTCCGCCACAGTGGTAATGACCGCCAGGCTGGAGACTGCATTCTCCAGCGAGGCGCCTGTCACTAGCCCGCCTGTGGGATTATGACCCCACCTACCGCCAGGTTTTTCGTGGCTTCCTCACCATTAAGAAAACCATGGTGGTAGGCACTATCAGTGATAGGGAATCCCTTACCACCATCTACCACCATGACCGCAGCTGGATTTCTGCCATCCTACTGGGGGAATTCCAGCTACGGTCATAATTTGGGGGACGGCTAGTAGTCGTGGCAACTGTCTTTTGGCGGCCTTCGCAGCAGCGGTAGGCGGTATATACCGTCATTGTTGCAATGAGGGCCTTAATCCTTAGAAAACAGTAAGAATTATGTTGTTTCACAAAGTACCTGGTTAGCATAAAAAATAAAGCTGCACCGGTGCAAGGGCGAGCGTGTGTCAGAAAAGTGTAGCGATGCGTCTATTCCTTACTCGCAAGTGAGGCTGTGCATCGTTGCCTTCCCTGGTGAGTCGGTGATATGTAATTTTTCTCCCTTGCAAGAGAGCAATGCGTCGATTTCCGGATGGGGCACCTTGAATCTGCACAGAGTCAGGTTGACTTGGAAGCCCAGGGGCGATGCATGGAAGATCTGGTCACATGGTGCAAGGAAACTGTGCTAGATGGGGTTTGCCTCATTATCAGCCTCCGTAAGCGGGTGTTGCACATCGTTTCTCCAGCCGCATTGCATCGATCTCCCAGCCATGATGCAGGTGCAGCGTTGATTTCAGCCGGGAAGCCGGCGGTGCAATGTTTATCAGCTGAGTTGAGGAAGGTGCATCGTAAATTTCCCCACACAGTGTTTTGTGCATGGCTTTTCAGTTCTTGTCTGCTAGCTTCATCTTTCAAGGGCCCAGGGACTAGATAGGGCACTACTTGGCAGGGCAGGAGTCTCAGCAGAGCGTCCAGGTGCTGGCAGGGGAAGTCTTTGATGGCCCTGAGACTTCAACAACAGGAGGCAAGCTTAGTTCAAGCCCTTGGAGATTCTTCTCAAGCATGAAAGCACAACAAGGTCCAGTCTTTGTCCCCTTTCACAGGCAGAAGCAGCAGCTGCAGGATAGTGAACAAAGCACAGTCACAGGCAGGGGCAGCTCTTCAGCTCTTCTCCTTGGCAGAGGTTCCTCTTGATTCCAGAAGTGGTCTAATTTTCAGGGGTGTGGGGTCCACTACTAAAACTCCTTTGTGCCTTTGAAGTAGGCAAACTTCAAAGAAAAGTAGTTCTTGTTTGTAAGATCCTGCCTTGCCCAGGCCAGGCCCCAGACACACACCAGGGGGTTGAAGAGACTGCATTGTGTGAGGTCAGGCTCAGCCCTTTCAGGTGTGAGTGACCACGCCTCCTCTCCCTCCTAGCACAGATAGCTCATCAGGATATGCATGCTACACCCCAGCTCCCTTTGTGTCACTGTCTAGAGAGAGGTGCAAACAGCACAACTGTCAAACTGATTTAGACACGGAATCCACAAACAGACAGTCACAGAATGGTTGAAGCAAGAAAATTTCACTTCCCAAAAGTGGCATTTTCAAACACACAATCTTAAAATCAACTTTACTAAAAGATGTATTTTTAAATTGTGAGCTCAGAGACCCTAAACTCCATGTCTATCAGCTCCCAAAGGGATCATATTTAAAGGCAGCCCCATGTTAACCTATGAGAGGGATAGGCCTTGCAACAGTGAAAAACGAATTTAGCAGTATTTCACTGTCAGGACATATAAAAAACATTAGTATATGTCCTACCTTAAACATACACTTCACCCTGCCCAAGGGGCTACATAGGGCCTACCTTAGGGTTGTCTTACTTGTATGAAAATGGAAGGTTTAGGCCTGGCAAGTGGGTACACTTGCCAAGTCGAATTGGCAGTTTAAAACTGCACACGCAGACACTTCAGTGGCAGGTCTGGGGCATGTTTACAGAGCTACTAATGTGGGTGGCCCAACCAGTGCTGCAGGCCCACTAATAGCATTTGATTTACAGGCACTGGGCACCTCTAGTACACTGTACTAGGGATTTAGCAGTAAATCAAATATGCCAATCATTAATGAACCAATTACATACGCATTTTGTATAGGAGCACTTGCACTTTAGCACTGGATAGCAGTGGTAAAGTGCCCAGAGTAACAAAAACAACAAAAACAGAGTCCAGCACACACCAACAACCTGGGAAACAGACACAAAAAGTTAAGGGAGACAACACCAAGGATTAAAAGTCTAACACATGTGTGTACCACAAACATGGCTAGTATATGGTACATCAGCAATGTTGCTGCTATTGATGGTACATTTAGTGCTTGCTTCTCATCTTTCTAAAGTTCATTGTCCAGTTCTTCCTGCACCTCATTGTTATTAAGCCATAGTAGACTCTGTCCTGCATATATATTCTGAAACATGAAGCACACTAGGATGTGTTCACTTGCCATTGTGTGGGAGTAGAGTAATTGACACCCAGACATATCCTGATTCCTGAAGTGTACTCTGGAAGTCCCCTCCACAATGTAGCAGGTCCTGTTTAGGGCCATAATGTTACTCCGTATGGGTGTGTTTGTGATGAGTACTCACCCACAGCTGCAGACTACATCCTATGTCAGTTGCACAGTGACTGGGGTGGATTGGATGTATACTCATGCCAGCTAATGGCCCCACATCAATATACAAATTATTTGTGTCCCGATTGACTCATACACATTGCCAACATCATGAGACACGCTATGACCTTGTTTGGCATACATGCAGGATGATCACTGATTTGACTTACACAATGCTCCACATACAGGTGTACTGTCCTCTGTGATACACTTGCTATTTGTCATACATGTGATTGCAAATGATGTGGATGTCGTGAGTTGTCACCAGTGAAATAAATCTTTTGGCCATTGAGCTGTCGCATATCTCACACTGATCTACTGTTGCAGTTTATGACTACGATTTACAGGCATTAACATACAGTTTGGGCCTAATGCAGCACATAGTGGTTTAGATCTGTCTGTTTTTCTTTTGCACCAACAATCATTTTGCAGTTATGACTGTTTCAGTTCAACATGTTTTTTTCCACAGGCAATGAAAACATTCCACACTACACTTTTCAGAGATCAGTGCTTTGTGTCTGGTGATTTGAAGATGTAGCAATTATTCACACTTGATTGATATCTGTTGTGGCCTACTTATGGTTTTCCTGGATCTGGGTGATTTGTATACTAGAAGTACGGATAATCAGAAATATTAGTTGTTATGAATCTGCAAGCGAGAAGGATCTTGCATTTAGTGATACGAAAACACATTTGATAAATAATTATTTGTCGCTCTAAAGTGCATAATAACGATTGTATCACTATGAGAGGAACACAAAAAATCTTTACACCTCATAGAAGATTCAAAGTCTGTTATTTATATGCATTTGCACGAGTACTGTTCATCAAATTGTGACAGGAACGAGGAGGTTCCAGTACTTAGCTATAGGCCCTCATTACAACCCTAGGGGTCGGTGTTAAAGCGGTGGTAATACCGCCAACAGGCAGGCTGTAAACAAAATGGGATCACGACCATGGCAGAAACCGCCAAGACAGACAGCCACTTTAAAACTCCAACCGCCACGGCGGTAGCAACAAACACCGCGGCGGTCACCGCCAACAGAAAGGCAGAAGACAATGTACCGCCCACCTCATCACAACCCGCCATTCCGCTAGCTTTTCCGGGGCGATACCAATGCCATCAAAAGCATGGTGGAAACAGTGTTTGGAAGGGAAACCACTCACCACTCGACACTCAACGAAGAAGCAGGACACCATGGAGCCCGAGTTACAGGTCCTGCCCATGATGGTCTACCTCCTCATCTACCAAGAATACAAAAGACGGCAGCGACGACCACGATGAGTACTGCACCTAGTACACAGGGGAGGGGGGAGGAAAAAGAGAATGACACACACGCAACACGCAACACGCAACACCCCCACCCTCGCCCACAACACCATACACACAAACACATGCAGCAACATTACATTTACACCCTGTACCCCCTAGAAGAAGGCAAGTACAAAAGCAATAGAGTCAAATCAGTATAATTTTAGAAATAGGCAAATCTACATAACGATTATAAAAACAGTATCTACAAAAATATACAATATGTGCATAAGGCCGTACATTGTCCCGTCCAAATTTCCATGGGCCACTGGGCCAAAAATCATGGGCCAAGCCCACACTTGACTCCTGCCTCAATACGGAGAGAACACTTCAGGGGCATCAGGTCAAAAACACACAGGCACCTCAGGGGGACGGGGAAGGGGGGGGCACCTCAGCCAGAAGATGGAATAACGCCATTGCTCCTCGAGGGGGCTCCATGCCCACAGCGATGTCCTGGGGGATGCAAAGCTACAGTCAGTCAAGTGGGTGGTTTGCCCACTACTTGGTCCTGGGTAGTGCAAAGCCACAGTCTCTCAGGTGGGTGGTTTGCCCACTGCTTGGCCCTGGGGAGAGCAAAATCACAGTCTCTCAGGTGGGTGGTTTGCCCACTGCTTGGTCAGGAGGAGAGCAAAGCAACAGTCTCTCAGGTGGGTGGTTTGCCCACTGCTTGGTCCTGGGGAGTGCAAAGCCACAGTCTCTCAAGTGGGTGGTCTGTCCACTGGTTGGTCCTGGGGAGTGCAAAGCCGCAGTCTCTCAAGTGGATGCCTTCTTCCACTGGTTCTGGAGGGGGCCTTGTGCCCAGTCTTCTTCATCCTGCCAAGGATTGGGTGAGTGGATGCCTTTCTCCACTGGTTCTGGAGGGGGCCTTGTGCTGAGTGATACAGCACTTGGGTTGTGGAAGTTCACATTCCTTCACCTGGGTGTCTGAGGCACGGGATTTTCAGGGACCAGGTTGCATGATAGTCAATGAAGGCAGGGCTAGACTCCATGCTCCATGATTGATGTGTCCTGGGGACAGTGGCATTGGCACGCTGGGTGGGTGCTGTGCTGGTGTTTTCTGAGGGAGGAGACTCTGTGGTGGGTTGGGACTGTGGCTGGGTACCCGACTGTCCAGAGGTCCCTGATGGGCCAGGTTGGTCATCCTGATCCAGGCGTGCAGAGCTGCTGTCGTCACTGTGGGCCTCTTCAGGGGGGACTGATGTAGCTGGCACCTCCTCTCCGGTGACATTGAGTATGGGTCTTGTGGGGATGCAAATGCAATGTATCTGCGTGTGCCATCTTGTGCATGGGTGTGCTTCCCTGTATGTTTGTGATTTCCCTGTCAGCTTTGCCTTGTGTGAGTGATGATTTTGTGGGCTGGATGAGTCTCTCTACTGGGCATGCTGTGGTGATGGGTGTCCATGCAGGTCTGTGTTGGGGGTCCATGCTTTGGTGTTGCATGCAGGGCTTGGTATTGGGATGGGTGGGTTGTGATCGTGGGGTATATGTGAGGTGGTGGAGTGATGGGGGTGTGGGTAGGGGTAGTATTTTGTGATGGCATGCAGGTAGTGGGGGTGAAAGTAGTAAAGATTTGACTTACCAGAGTCCAGTCCTCCTGTGACTCCTGCGAGGCCCTCAGGATTCATTATTGCCAAGACTTACTCCTTCCATGTTGTTAGTTGTGGGGGAGGAGGTGGGGGTCCACCGCCAGTCGTCTGTACTGCTACCTGGTGTCTTGCAACCACGTAACCCACCTTCCCCCGTATGTCGTTCCACCTTTTCCTGATGTCATCCCTCGTTCTTGGGTGCTGTCCCATGGCGTTGACCCTGTCCACGATTCTCTGCCATAGCTCCATGTTCCTTGCAATAGACATCTGCTGAACCATGTGATCCGAAAAGCTGTGGCTCTATCCGGATGATTTCCTCCACCATGACCCTTAGCTCTTCCTCATAAAATCTGGGGTGTCTTTGAGGTGCCATGGATGTGGTGTGTGTGATATGTGTGAGGATGTGTGGGGTGATGTGTTGTGGTGTATGCTGTGAGGTGCATGGATGGTATATGGGTGATGGTGTTCTGCGGCTCTGATTGAGTGGGTGCTCCTGGCTTGTGTCTCTCTGTTTTGGCAGTCTTTTTTTCATTCAAAGGGTTGTGGGTAATGTGGATGTGTGTTTTATAGTGGTGTGAGTGTGTGGGTGTGGTGTGTGTATGTGTCTCAGGTGTGTGTATTTTGAATTGTCCAATGTGGTGGTGTTTTGTAAATGAGTGTGTACAGCTGCGGTGATTCCTGGGTCATGATACTGTGGGCGTATTCCTGTTGCTGTAACGGTGTGGGTTTGGCTATCGCCAGTTTATCACTGACCTTTGGTCTGGTCGATTTGTGTGGGTATCTGTATTGTGGCGGAATTCTCAGTGTGGGTCATAATAACCGTAGCAGAATACCGCCGCGGTCACGGTATGCTGGCGGCCGTCAGCACGGCAGTAGGCGGCATTTACCGCCACGGTTGTAATGAGGGCCATAGTGTCCAAAGCATGAGCACTAATATCATGGAAGGCATTGAGTATAATATGAGAATATAGGAATGTTTGAGAGTCAGGATGACAGCCCTTCCGGTTTCATATACAATGCAAAGTAAGAAGTAGTCAGAGTAAGTGACTCAGCCACAATGCTGACCATGGTGGCAGCTGTGGGGAGTGAAAAATGCACATCACATGGAAGATTCTCTACAAAGGAAATAATTAACAAAAATACTCAGCTTCTCACATTCATATAGAGTGAGGATTTACAGAAGCTGTGATATCCTTTTACTGCTCGTGTTGCCGACACTCACCGTTTCTTACATCATAAAGGTCAGGGACGAATGTGGAGCTTCAAAGGAAATTGTCTATCTCTGTCAGCTAGGTTGATCAGAATTTTGAAGTAAAAAAACACGACATTTCATAAACATAGAAAATGGGCTACAATTTTACTTCAATGGGGCACGCAGAATGACTAACCCCACCACCCCAAGGCTACATAATCTTGATTCTATTTCATGTCTTTTCGCTGTCTGGCCACACTTGCAACTACCATCTAAAATAAGTACACAATGCATCAGTCTCATGGTTCTGCAACCTTTTATCTATCATAATACATAGAATCTCGCCCCTTACTGACCACGTTTTTTAGGGTCGAGCCTGCGTTGCATTCGCATGCGTACCGCAGCGAGACGCTTTAGTGTTTAGAAAAGGGCTTGGAGCCCTGTCGACATCACGTCAGTGTTTTTCATTGGTTCGTGGGCCTGCCTAATAAAATCTGCTTGTTTTCATTAGTCGAATGCATGCATACGTCATGCCTTTTCCGGTGGCTAGTCCTCCTCTAGCGCATCGACCAAGTACAGAAAACATGCAAGGCTCGCTGTTTTCTGTCTGGCTCGTGGACTACTTTTTCTCTAATTTACTGGCGCGATTTCGCTTGGCAGAAGTCGAGCGCTTTACATAGTTAATTGCACTTTTTCGGGTTACGTACATAAATGCACTTCTGCCAATAGGTTAAAAGTCGGGTTAGGAGTTTACAACGCTATCAGCTCTAACATGAGCAAACGCGAGACCCGTTGCATTGCAAATGCTTGTTTACTTTTATAGTGAACTTCATGTTATTTTTCTCATGGGGTGCTTTTTAAAGTAGTACTGTGCAAAATTTTTAATACGCTTGAAAATTTCGCATCCACAACATTTTACATATAGTTTGTTTTGCTAAGGACACCGCTACGGGCAGAAAAGCTATTACGGGAAGAATTTTCTTCTTGAAACACCCCCATCACTGTTATCACGCGTGACGTTTGTACCTGAGGGGTGCCCTAACGTCCAATGTGCACTTGAAATACCCCGAAATGTAGTATCACGAAAGTTTGCTTACATTTTGGAAGATTTCATAAAAAGTATTTTTGACGTTTCGCATAGGGAAGAGAAAATAAATAATGTGACATTTGTTCGGGAACGCTTTTCTATGTTCTGAACTGAGCCGCTCTTAAACAATGTATTCTATTTTTATTATGTACTTGTGCCTTTACCCGCAATGAGTGTCTGACCGACTTAGCTGCAGTTGTGATCATATCACAGGCACACATGATTATGGAAATGCCTTTGTTCATCAACATTTTACCAGCATCAGTAGCTTTGCACTTGCAAATAATATTAAAATGTCAAATAGCTTAAAGCACAAAGTAGCCATTAATTATAATCAATGTGGGTTTTGATCAGATTTAGGAGATGCACACTATGTAATTCATCACAATACGTTTGCAAAGGCAAAAGGAAAAAAAATGTTAAGGCAACGTATCTTAGAGGATTGCCCCCAGGGATCTCTGTTTATAGCACACCAAGCTGTGGCTCACAACTATCCTGCATGCTCACATTGATTATTTGAATGAAAAATGAAACCCTCCTGGGAAACCAAGAATTGCAAAGGTGAAAACATTAGGTAGATTTCTTACAATCATTCAAAGCTAGCAATCCATGCCTGTGCCTTATTTGTTAATTAAATGGCAAATTAACGTGCCTACTTTTAGTATGAAGGATTTCATTACAAAAAGGTCGGGGAAAAGAATAGCAACCAATCACGGGACCGAAAGATGCGATTCTTACAATTGAGGCAAGACAAACGATGCCAGCACAAATGACTTTATTACTGAAGAAAATGGCTTCATTTGAAAAGAGGAAAATGCATCATTTATGGAATTATCAATGTGAAGGGACATAAACTTTACAGGAGTGACTTATGTCTAAAAGATGGCCACAGCTCCAAGTATGATATAAATAGCCTTATATATAAGGCCGTTTAGCAGTCAAAGCACTGTATTTCACAAAAAAACAGTGTCTGTGACCTCACAAGGGCTTTTTACAATTTACAGAGTACTTTTACAAGTTATGAAAGTGTTTCTGGTTCATAAAAGATATTTTGGACTCCTTCTGAATCGAAAATATGAGGGGGATCAAAGTGATTTCACCTGCCAGTTTACAGGTTGAAAAGCTATATATTTATGGCTTATCACTGCAACTGTGGTCACAAACCATTGATCAATTACTGGTCCCCGATTAACATATTAGTACACACATTAGTACATCGCTTGCATCGAAAACTGACAGGCAAGTGACAACAAGCTGGTACACATTTTGCTATCCATATTTGCAATCTGTTAGTTTACACATTGGACTCTTAGGCCCTGATTTATACTTTTTGACGCTAAACTGCGCAAAACTGCGCTAACGCACTTTAATGTCAAAAAGTATACTGCCAGCAAGCGACATTCCAAGCCGACGGCCAGGCGTCATATTCATGGTATGACGTTAGCCGGCAGAAAGGCCAGGCTAGCGTCTTGAAAAAGGACGCTAGCCAGATGGGGGAGGTGTAAGGGGAACAGGGGGCTTAGCATCAAAGGATGATGCTAGTATGGGCAGAGGCATAAATAATGCCTCTACTCAGACTAGTGTCTTTTTCTGACATTAAAACCATATGGACATGACTCCCGTCTTAGTGAAGACAGGACTCATGCCCCACAGCCCACTGGCCATGCCCAGGGAACTTATGGCCATATAACGCAGTGCCATGTACAGGGGCCCAAGTTAGGCACTTTAAAATAAAATAAAAAATAAAAACCGTTACTCACCTGTACCTACCTGGGATGGGGTCCCCCCATCCTTGGCTGTCCTCCTGGTGTGGGTGGGGGTGTCCCTGGGGCCAGGGAACGCACCTGTGGGCTCTTTCAATGGTCTTTGACCATGGAAACATGCCCGCAGGTCCCCTTACACCTGGCCATACCCAGGTGTTAAATAATGGCGCTAAGCAAGCTTAGCACCATTATTTAAGGCCCCCATCCCCCATGCTTGATTTTAGCACGGGGATAAATATGTCCCTAAGGCCATATGGTCATTTTTTGTCTGGGAATGCCTACCCTGCATCTCATGCAGGAAACTTTTCAAGACATGGCTATTCGAGCAGTAGCAGCACCTCCCCCCCTCACTCTCCCCCTCCCCTCCTCAGCACCTTGAGACCTTCACGGGTGACTAGTGCACTTTACAAATCCCCTGATTGATTGATTGATTGACGCAAGGTAAGTTTCCACGTTTAAAAAATGACTTTAACTCCATTACTTTGGCGCTAGACGTGTCTAGCGCCAAAGCATATATATGGAGTTAGGTCTGCGCTGAATTAGCGTAAAAAAATGGTGCTAATTCAGTGCAAACCAAGTATAAATATGCTCCTTAATGCCCTAAGTGTAATCTATAAAGTCTGTGTAGAATATATGTTTGCAAAGTGAGAATGTATCATGTTCAGTGATTTACCTGAATCTACCTTTTTTTTTGGAATGTTACATTTAGAATTGTACTGAGATAAGTGCCATTAAGAGGGTGTTTTTCACTGATGGATTTAGATGGCACCATCAACAATGCCAACAGTGTTTATTATTGTTGTCTATGATTTCTAGGTGGAAAACATCTACTTGAGATAACACTGTGCCATATCTACAAAGTTGCACAATGTATGCATTGCACCACTTTTCAACCCCTTGCACGATATTATACCAGTGCCAAATATTAATTTCTGCCATTTTTAGTGGCATTTTTAACGCCTGCTGAGAGCAGACGTAAAAAGGAGGCACACCTTTGTTTTCAATGGGCCTCAATGTGATTTGCAGGTTCAACATTTTTGGTGCTAATCCTGCAAAGAGCCAAACTAGCATCAAGAATGTTGATGCTAGTTCCCTAACTAATGTCATGGTGCGCCGTATGTTAATTATGGCACACACATGGTGGCGTTAGGTGGAGCACTAACAGGCACAAGAAAAGTGTTGCTGCATTGGATGCAGCACCACCTTTCATAAATTCACCCCTAAGTGTTTTCTGCTTTTGTTGTGTAAGTGCTTCCTTCTAACCTTTCCCCAGCTGTGCCTTCACCTTGACCCACTCCCTTGAATGGGTGATGCTGAGGTTTCGGGGTAAATTGCTGACTTTATTAGCTGGCACCCTTGACTCTAGTCTTGTATTCAGCTTTCCACTAATTACTCTCTCTCTCTCTCTTTCTCTCTCTCTCTCTCTCACTCTCAAAATATTAAGATGCATAATTTGTATTTTTAAAGTGCAGTGACCTAATGTCATGTTCCTATCCTCCTTCTCAGACATTCTGGTTTATGTGATCATGGTTCATTCAGAAACCACGATCAAGACTATGCTATGAATACCACTTCATGGCGCAGATGCTCATACAGCAATAAGAATATACTCATTAAATGTGTGTTGGACCCGGCCCTTTCTACAGGGTCATTCCCCAAACATTTAGCCTTCTCCTCCTAATTTTTCTGACCGTTTTTGTCAGACTTTATGACTCTGATCACTTTATCACTGTTAATCAGTGCTAAAGTGCTTGTGCTCTCCCTTGTAAACTTGATATGATTGGCTTATACCTGTTTGGCACTTTTAATTTACCTGTTAGTCCCCTGTACAGTGGTATCCCTATACCCAGGGTCTGTAAATTAAATGCTACTAGTAGGCTTGCAGCTTGCGCCACCCACAGAAGTAGCCTTCCAAACCTGTCTCAGGCCTGCTAGCGCAGGATCTGCGTGCACAGTTTTCTGCCACAGGGGCCTGGCATCTAACTTTTCTTGCCAGGCCCAGAGCTCCCCTTTTACTACATGTAAGTCAATCCTATGACTCCTAAGGTAGGCCCTAGCTAGCCCTATGGGCAGAGTGCTATGCACGTAGATGGCAGGACATGTGCCTGGTAGCGTGGCCAGTCCTGGTAGTGACAAACAGCCTAATTTGGTTTCTCACTGCTGTGACTGCTGCCTTCCCATAGGATTGTATTAGAAATGCCCTGCCTTATGTCTAGTTGGTATTGTCTTACTTATGAGGGGCAGTATAGGCATGTTTGGTGCAGTTGTAAAGGTAGTGAGAAAGGCTGCTTACTGGTGTAGGTGGATTTGTTATTATCATTACAGAAATGCCACTTCTAGAAAGTGCTTATGACTCTGGTGTTTTGCAGCTTGACTCCAATCCACGTCTGGGCAGAGTGACAGCTGGGCTTTATGCATACATTTCAAACAGCCTGTACACCTCTGTGGGGGTGTCACAGATGTGCATCTCCATATTGAATGGTCTTCTTGGCCTGAGAGAAGGGGGGGCGGGGCACACTTGCATCTGTACAGAGTGTGCCGTGGACTCACACAAAGGGCTTGTTTACCCCCCAATTGATGTCTGGAGCCTGTGTTGGAGGAGAGTGGGGACACTCTTAAAACCAGTTGTAACTGGTTGAAACCTTCTCTCCCCCTCATTGAAAATTATTTGCAAAACTGAGTATAAGTACAATGGATTTTATCCCCCTAAAGCCACACAAGAAACATACTTGGAACTGGACACAGAATGCTGCTGGAGGAACTCACCAGGAACTGCCTGGGACTGCTGCTGCTGTGCTGACCTGTGACCTGCTGGGTCAATAGGAGGAACTGCCACTGATTGCATCCCCCTTGTGCTGGCCTGTTGTGGGGCCCTACTGCCTTGTGTTACATTTGTGTCCCCAGGGGTTGTGTGCTATGGCCCGTCTTCCCATGCATCTTTACTGCTCTGGGTGGATCCTCAAAGAGCAGGAGGAGTGCCTCATTTTCGCTGTCTGGAGCGCTTATGAGAAACTTTGCTGGAGCTGGACTCAGCGCATGCAGAGCACTCCAATTTATTTATTTAAGCGCATGACGAGCGCTGGTGTTGCTGGGGTCTTTATCACTTTGTGAGCACCTCCTGTGCCGTGGACAAGCAGAAATCCCTGCTGCGACCCGGGTTACACTCACACGTCTGTAACACACTTCTTAATGTGCCCCTGGGGCATGAGGAGATGAAGCCCAGAGCGACTGCGCTCTGCAGGGTGCCCCTGGGGTCCGAGGCACTGTGGATAATTCAACCCTGGGCACAAGTAGGCGTCCACTGTCGGAGCCTGTGGGATCTTGGACTTAGCTAGGGAGATGGATGCCGATTGATTGAAGAGAGGAGGCGCGCATCCTCCTCAGTGCAGGAAAAGGATGTCTGCGGCTCGGAGTTCTCCTCTGGATCACAGGGCCGACCTGAGAGCAGGACTATGGGGAGGTGAGGGTAAGTCCCCCTTTCCCCCAGTTGCTGCCAGAAGAGCTTAATGCTCCGGTTCTTATGCCTTTGTTTTGGCTCCCCGGCCCCCGTGAGAGTCGCCATGGCCCCGGGGGGCCCCCAAGGCAGGAGTCACCCTGGCCTGGGCGCTGGCCCTAGGAGGGGTCAATTCACCAGAACGGAAGGGGTGCGTGCAGTGCCCCTCCCCTTTATCCATCACAAGACAGCCCCCATTTTGACGCTGAGGAGTGCTGGGGGCCCCCTTTGCCCTACACCAGACAGAAAGGGGTCTTGTAATACTAGATAAGGAAGACATCATTGGGCTAATTTGCCAGGTTCTCCCTGACACTCCTCTATATGGGCATATGAGGATGTGCTTTGCATGACTTACCATATGTTTTCTAATGTTTCGAGTATGGGCATTTAGGATGATTTCAGACAAATGCATTACAGTAGTAATGACAACCTGACTACTGCTTATGTTGCAGAATAATGAGTAACCTGTGTGTTATATGTGACTACTGCTTATTTCTGCAGGGTAACAATATTGTGTAACATTCTGACAAATGCTGGGATAGCAGGGTATTACTGAGATATTGTGTTTGGTCTAATGATGTTGTGTACAATACAGTTTATTTTTTCTATAACTTGGGCGGTCATTCTGACCGCGGCGGTCGCCGCCCGCCAAGCGGTTCCCGCCGAAAGACCGCACCGCGGTCCAAAGACCGCGGTGGTCATTCCGGCTTTCCCGCTGGGCCGGCGGGCGACCGCCAGAAGACCGCCGGCCGGCCCGGCGGGAAAGCCCCTTCAACAATGAAGCCGGCTCGGAATGGAGCCGGCGGAGTTGAAGGGGTGCGACGGGTGCAGTGGCACCCGTCGCGATTTTCACTGTCTGCTAAGCAGACAGTGAAAATCTTTGTGGGGCCCTGTTAGGGGGCCCCTGCACTGCCCATGCCAGTGGCATGGGCAGTGCAGGGGCTCCCAGGGGCCCCACGGCACCCGTTCCCGCCATCCTGGTTCCGGCGGTGGACACCGCCAGACACAGGCTGGCGGTAAGGGGGTTGGAATCCCCATGGCGGTGCTGCAAGCAGCGCCGCCATTGCGGGTTCCCTGGGCCAGCGGGAAACTGGCGGGAAACTGGCGGGAAACTGGCGGGAAACCGCCGGCTCCCCTTTTCCGACCGCGGCTTTACCGCCGCGGTCAGAATCGCCGAGGAAGCACCGCCAGCCTGTTGGCGGTGCTTCCGCCGCACTCCGCCTTGGCGGTCATGGACCGCCAAGGTCAGAATGACCCCCTTGGTGTTGTGTTCCCTTTGTGGTGTATTTTTTTGCATCACATGTGTTGTGTGTGTGTTGTGCAAACGCTTTACACATTGCCTCCAGGTTAGGCCTGACTGCTCGTTCCAAGCTACCAATTGGGTGAGCAGGGGTTATCCTGGATGTATAACGCCCTTGCCCTGACTAGAGTGGGTGGGTTCTGCCTGGCTTAGGTGCATACCCTAGCCAACCAGAAACTCAATTTTTAACAATGTTGCATAGCTAATTTGAGGTAGATTAGTTCCATATCGAATCTAATAAATGATAGCTGGAAATGGATGAAAATGTAAGTTCTAATAGATTCCAATAGAGCATGGTGTTGCTGAAAGATCTACAGATTACCAAGAGAAAACCCACCCCCCTGTTCTCTTGCCTTCTGGGACAAGCCAATCACACATACAAATAGCTGGCACCCTATCATCCTCTATTGCAGCTCTGAATTTAATTAAAAACAGGAATGCCATACTCCTCAAATTCCCCTCTTCTCTTGGAAATAATCTCCCCCCTTGTATTTCAATTCTTTGCTGTCTCAGGCAACACTCCCCCATATCACCCCCCCATGGCTGCCTTTTCTCTTAAAATATACTTCCTGAAAAAAAGGAGTACAACAAGCAAAACTTCTTAACAGGCTTTTGCACTCACATCCTCGTCCCCTTTCCTTAGACCCTGGCTGCTTCAACTACCACTCTGCGCTTTTATAACAACAGTTCTTGATGGCTACTCTGCAAGCATGACAGGACAGTACTCAGTAACTCATTGCGACCTTTATGCCCTGTTTTAGTGAAGTTGTGAATATGTAGATGGTGGCAGTGGGTGGCTGAATAGGCATTTATTCCAGGAAACATCTTTTATCATGCAATGCCATTATCACACAGTTTTTACCACCCATATGTCTTTACCACGCATGACCTGCCACGCTTACCGTTACCACACATGCCTTTACCACGTTGTAAGTATATGTAAGTGTTTGTAAGTATTCTTCTGTTTAACAAATAAAGACATTTAAAATGTTTTTCCAATATTTGTCTTAAGTATGATAAATATCGTAAAATATATCTAAATGCACAGTTATACCGGGAAACATTCTTTACAAAAAAGTCTTTATCACGCAATGCCATTTACACGCAGCCTTTACCACGCATATCCCTTTTCCATGCATGGTTTTACCATGCAAGCCTTTACCTCAAATTATGGTGAGCATTTTTTTGTTTAACAAAAAAAGAAATGTAAAACTTTTTTTTATGTTTGTTTTAAATATGCTAAATATAGTAAAAAATGAAATATACATTATATAGATATAATAAATATGTTAAATATTTTAAAATATGGCTGGATATACATTTATACTGTGAAGTATCCTTTACCACACAGTCTTTACCTCGTAATGCCTTTAAGATGCATGCATGGCTTTACCACGCATGCCTTTACTATGCATAATGGGAAGTATATGTAAGTATTTTTATTTTTGTTTTGTTTAAAAAACAGAAATCTAAAATATTTTTCCAAGATTCGTTTTATATGTGTTAAATATAGTGAAATAGAAATCTATCTCTCTATCTATCTATCTATCTATCTATCTATCTATCTATCTATCTATCTATCTATCAATCTATATGACCTTCATGAAGAAATACGGCATACCACAACAGCAACTGACAGAGAAACAAACCAGTTTCCAACAAGAGGCATCATCAAATGTTTCCAATTTAGCTGTAAGCTCAGACCCTGAAAATAGCCAGGGCACATCTGTCGATACCACTGACACTTTTTTAGTCTGTTAATTCAGATTATTCAAACAAAACCATGAGTCACCCAGGGGGGACAAACCGAGAGGATGGGGAAGAGGATGAAGAAGATGTGTCGGCAGAGGTTGAGGGAAATGAAGAGGAGCGGCATAGGATCCCGGATGGGGACATGGCATGGAGCACATGATCACAAAGGTGAGCAAACTATCTTTAATTTATCTGAAATAACATTAACAGAAGATGAACAGTCTGTATTGCGCTTAGGGCTTACTTTCTGTCCAATAGTGATTTTTAACTATATTTAGGCCAGGATAGATCTGTTCCTTTATTGTCATAAATTGAAACTGATGAAATTGCATAAAACATGTAGGATACATGCATGTGAGAAGTCCTTTCAGACTGATGGTGGCCAAGATAATTTTGGATTAGTTTCATACCTTACATCATGACATTCCAACAGTTAGGGGATAACACTGGGGATGACACAGTTTTTGACACAAACAACTCCTGACACAGATTGAGTAATGAGGGCAATTTTTGGGCCTTTCTACAGAGCTAGGTACAGTTGCAAGGGATTTGATACGCTCTGATAGAAATAGGCTAGAAAGTGGATTCATCATCCTTAAGTGGGTTCAAACCTAGGAGGCATACTACCCCCAACACAACATATGATGCTATTGATTCCTTGCAGGACACTGGCGCTTGAAATGCACAAATTCAGGGGCCATGGTTGCCAGGGCCCTTATAATCTCACTGGGTCCCAAATAAATGCCTTGAATACCAGAGCTGATGACACAAGTATTATAATCAAGTCCTCAGACAAGGGTGGTAACATTGGAATAATGACCATTACTGTGATGAGGCCCTGACACAACTCAATGATGATTACTGATCATTACTGATTAATGATGTTACAAACTGAACAGCCAGTCAGAGAAAAAGCAATTCATCGCTGAATATCACAATTTGTTGAAAACCTAGAAACCAAAGGAAATCATTAATGGGGAAGAATATCACTTCCTGAGGGATGACCTTCCCAGGGTGCCCAATATATAAGTTCTAACCAAGATACACAAATATCACACAAGACCACCAGGTAGAACCATTGTCTCCACTAATGGAAGCCTCCTTGAACCCACTGCCATTTATTTTAATCACTTCTTTGCACCACATGTTTCAGCCCTACCTTCGTACTGCATAAACACAACTGACAAAGATACATAGCATCCACTGGGAAAGCACATATCTCATGATGACCCTAGAAGTAAACTCACTATATACATGCATAGATCAACAGCAGGGCACTAGTGCACGTGTTTCTTTCCTAAAGACCAGATCCATCAAGTTACTAGATCCTAAGTTGAGGCTAGATAAGATAATAACCATTTGCTTAAACAGAGTATCTTCATATTTTATGACACATTCTACCGCCAAATGTCCGGGACAGTGATGGGCACCTGCTTCGCCCCCAGCTTTGTAAATCTCTTCCTTGGCTGGTGGGAGAAGCAGGTGGCTCGGACTGATGAATATGAAACGTACAACTCTCATATAAGACAATGTATAAGGTATACAGATGACCTTTTTGTCATTTGGGAGTGGGAGGAGTCACTTGCCACTGAGTTTGTGGCAAAACTGCAACATAATGATCTGAATATATGTTTCACCTTTATGAGGTATCAGGAAACCATTGAGTACCTGGATGTGTGTATTAGAGTGGAAGATCATCAGCTAATTACAAGCTTATACAGGAAGAAAACTGCAGGAAATAGCATCCTGCATGCTGACAGCTTCCATCCCAAAGCCTAAAGTAGAGCAACCCATTAGGGCAATTCCTCTGTGCCAGGAGAAATTGTGTAAATGATAAATCCTTTGAGATATTTTCTATAGTTGATTGGGGACAGAAAGGTTGTAATAGCCGAAACGCGTTATCACTGACATCAATGCAATAAAACATTTCATCACCCTGAAGGAGTGACTGGCAGTGATTTAGAGTTTTTGTTTCATAATTGCAGGTCGTAAATCCAATGCATAGGACAGACACACAAAAAGAAAGGTGGAAGTGATGAGCACTTCGGATCCACTGGGTATGGAATGTGGCTCTGAAATTTGTGTAAAGTAACAATGTAAATTAAGTTTTATCTGGTGAGTGTTGAACACAATTGGTGGATGTGTGATCACATGAGAGTTTAAATGTGATGGAAAGATGGTGGTACACAGGTTGACAAAGGCACCAGTTTTTGAAATGCGTTCTGTTTTTGTAAGCATCCAATAAAGGTTGGACAAAAGCACTTGGAGTGCTTGTCTTCTCTTAATCTGTGGGGAGGAAGTGGTGTGGTTGCATATATATATATATATATACATCTATATATATATAGATGTGTGTTTGTGTGTGTGTATATATAAAAAATAAATAATATATATATATATATATATATATATATATATATATATATATACAAGGCTACCATTGATTACAACAGGACTCTGGGTGCTTTGCAGGATTAGCGTCATACATTTTGATGCTAATCTTGTAAAGCATTGGACTAGCAAAAAACATTCTGACACTAGTCACCCTAACTACCACCATGGTGCACCGTATTTCAAATACAGCGCTACCATGGTGATATTAGGGGGGAGCTATGGGGCGCAAAAAAGTGACGCTGCACTAGGTGCAGTCCACTTTTCATAAATCTGCCACTGAATGTTTTTTAGTGCATTGAAACTAAAAGCGCCAATCTGGACATCTGATTGTATTCTACCAGGGCAAAGTCAAAATTTGAGGCCAACCACAATGGAGCCCTGCTCAGCTACGGTGAGCGGGAGGCCTTGGTCAAAGTTTTACCTTCGGACTTCATCTTTTTCTTGAAGACTTTCTTCACCAGGATGAAGTCACAAGTTGGATCCGACCTCCCTGGAGTCCTCTTCAGATACTCATAGTTGGCGAACTTGGTGGAGAATTCTACATTCAGACTTAAATGATTTTCATGACGGAAATCTTTGTCCAGGATGAACTGCACATTGAAGCCGACCTCCATGGAGCCCTCTTCAGATACACTACGCAGGAAACATCAGTCAACTTTTTATGTTCGGACTGAGAAACCTTTTTGGAGCTTTTTCTCTCTGACGTAGGATGACCCTCAACAGCAAGCCGATTTCGATTTGATGTCGTCGGATTGCCTTTCCATGAGCCCTTGGTGAAATCCTGGAAGTCTGGGGCTCCAGAGCTTTTCAATGGTTTGAAACTGCAAGCCAGGCTGGGTCGCGTTCCACATAAGCCTGCTTGAGTCACGACATCAGGTCAGTCCACTTATAGAGCTTTGTTTCCAAAGTTGCTCAATTTCGTCACATTTCTGGATCTACTTCGAGAAGTTCTTTGTAGGTCCTTTAGGAGTCCACAACTCACCCCAAGGTTCCAGAAGCTCTGAGCTGCCCCTTGAGGATTAGGACTCCAGTTGCTAGAATGCACCTGGCTCAAATCCAAAAATTACCCCTAGACACTAGTCAGCTGGTCAAGTTTCTTAAGGGCTTGATTCAGGGGATTATGGTCAGCTAAGTTTCTACCTGTAGCTCAGAGGGAGTCCCTTCTTGAAGCAGTTGAATACAGGCAAAGTCCTGTTAGTGGTAAAGCCCAAGTGTGCAGCTAGTGCAGTACTTCAGAGTTTGGTGTCCAGGTGTAGGTCAGAGTTCCAGCAGGGCAGTCCTTCTTCTTCTTGTCTTGTTACTGTAACAATCTGAATTGGGGTGCAACTCTGCCAGTTTTATCCTTGCTCCTGGGGGTGGAAAGCAGGGAGGGCCTCTGTCCAATCATGTGCATGCAACCACCCTCTTGAGTGACAACTTCCTGGGAAGTGTGGCTAAAATCAATCCCAGAGAGCAACATTCTCCAAAAATTAAAGATGGCAAAAATGCTATCTCAGAGGTTAGGTCTGGCTGAGCCCATCCATTGGTATCTTAAGATAAATGTTTCTCAAGTTAGCCTATGGAGCCTATTCACTACAATGGGGGGGAAATGAATTTAGCTATTTTTCCCTCACTAGGGGTTATGAAGCAGCTTTCATAAAGTCCTTGCTCATAGTTAAACTGCACCCACCCCGGGAGGCACCTAGCGCACATCTTAGGGGTGACATATGTAAAAATAAGGTAGCTTAGGACTTTGGAAGTCCTTTTAATTCCAAAGTCAATTTGGGGTTACATTTAATTTAAAAACAGCCAGCAAGGCAAGCCTGCCTTTAAAATAACACTGGGCACCTATGCTGGGGTTCCTAAACCTATATGCCCTCAGATATACAAGGAACTTATAGGTAGGTTGGTACAGCCAATTATCATTAGCCTAATTGGCACAATCCATTTTACACAGAGCACTGGCCCTGGGGCTGGTTAGCAGTACCCAGTGTACAGTCAAGAGTCCGTAACTACCAGCATCTGTCCAAAAAGTTTGGGGGTGACCAGGGCAAAAAGGAGGACTTTCCTACACTCAGGTTCCAGAAACAGCGAGAAAGCACCACACTCCTCTCACAATCCCTTTCTCACATTCCACAGTGAAAAGTGTCCATATAAATCCTCATATATTGTGTAAGTGAGTGAGCAAAGAAAATGCTGCTGTTATATATATATATATATACATACATATATATATATATATATATATATATATATATATATATATATATATATATATATATATATATATATATATATATATATATATATATGTATATATATATATATATATATAGATATATGTGGCACTGTGAATTAAAGAAGATAAATAAATACTCACAGACCCACTAAAGCATACGTACACTTATGTACCCCGTATAGAAGTATACATAGCGCTCACACATTTACCCTGAGACCCAGAAAAACACTATCACACCTACTCACAGACCCACACAGACCCTCACACACCCACTCACAAACCCACACAGATGCACTAACAGACCTACTGGGACACTTACACACCCACTCACAGACCCACTCAGACACACACACCAAACCAGAGACCCTCACAGACACTCACATGTCCACACAGAGACGCACACAGACACTCACACACTCACTCACAGACCCACACAGGCACTCACACGCTCATTCACAGACCCACAGAGAGACTCACACATCTACTTGCAGACCTAATCAGATAATCACACACCAACTCACAGATAAACTCAGACACTCACACAGCTACTCACAGACCCACAAAGCTGCTCACACACCCACTCACAAACCCACTCAGACACTCACACACCCACTGACAGACCTGCCTTGACAGTCACACACCCACTCAATGACCCACACAGACACTTTCACACCCACTGTCAGACCCATAAAGACACTCACCCATTTACAGACCCACACAGACACTCACACATCCACAAACAGACAAACACAGGACACACACACACACTCACAGACCCACGGAGACACACAGACCCACTCATGGACCTACTCAGATAATCACAGAGATTCATAGACCTGCTCTGGTACTCACACACCAACTCACAGACCTACAGAGACACTCAGACACACACTCATAGACACACACAGACACTCACACACCTAATCATAGACCATCAGAGATACTCACACACATACTCACAGACCCACTCAGACACCCACAGACCCACACAGACACTCGCACACCCACACAGACACTCTCACATGCACTGACAGACCCATGGAGACAGTCACACACCTACTGACATACCTACTCAGACGTTAACACACCCACTGACATACCTACTCACAAATTTGCATCCTGACTCAGACACTCCTAGACTCACTGACAGATCCACTCAGACACTCACACATCCACTCACATACCCACACAGACACCCACACACCCGCACAGAGACCCACAAAGACACAAAGACACTCCCACTCACAGACCCACTAAGAAATGCATATGTCTACCCACAGACCCACACAGACATGGTCATGCTCATTCACAGAACCATGCAGACACTTACACAGCCACTAACAGACCCATACACTCATTCCCAGACCCACACCCACTCACAGTCCTACTCACACACATACTTATGCATCACATACATTTGTATATAGCTACTCACACATGCACTTGCACAGAAACACTCTCACAACCACTCACAGAACCACAGACATTCACACTACCACTCACAGATCCACAAAAACACTCACACACCCACTCACAAACCCACTCAGACACTCACACACCCACTCGCATACCCACTCAGACACACACACCCAGTGACAGACCCACTCAGACACTCACACACTAACTCACAGACCCACTGAGACACTCTTACACCCACTCACAGACCTTCTCACACAATCACACACCCACACATAGACCCACTCAGACACACCCCTACTAACAGACCAAAAGAGATGCTCCGACACCCACTCACAGACCTACACACACATTCACACACTTATGCACAGATTCAGAGAGACACTCTCACACCTACTCACAAACCCACTTAGACACTCAGACACTCGCTCACAGACCCATAGAGACATTCACATATACACTCAGACACTCACACACCCAGTGGCAGACCCACTCACAGACCTACCCAGACAGTCGCACCCGAGCTCACAGACCCACAGAGATGTCAGACACAGCTCACAGACCCACATATAAGCTCACACACCTACTCACAGACCCACAGAGACACTCACACACCCACACACAGACCCACTCAGACACTCACACACCAACTCACAAACCCACTCTGGAACTCACACACCCACTCACAGACCCACCCAGAAATTTACACACCCACTCACAGACCCACAGAGATACTCAGGCACCCACTCACAGACCCACACAGACACTCACTCACCTATTGTAAGAATGGGCCTCTTTTGACATGGTAGCCCCCATTTTCTGCCTGGAAAATGATGCAGTTTCAAACTGTAAGTGCCTTGGGCCCCTGCTAAATAGGTTCCCAGGACCAGATCTCTTTCCCCCAAAGCTGAACTATGTTTGGCTCTTCAGCCACCTTTGTAAGTCCCTAGTACCTAGGGCATGGGTACTGAAGAGCCCCCCCCAGAGCTGCAACACCAATTGTGCCACTTTGAGAAGCCCCACACCCGCCTCATGCAGTCTGTCATTTCAAGTGCTGGACAAGGTGTATCCAAAGTTGCAAACTTGACCACTAACACTGCATGCAATATAGGTAAGTCACTGATTTGGTAGATGTTACAACCCTTAGGCAGGGTGCACTATTATGCGTGAGAGGGCATATGTGTGCATGAATAAATAGGCCCCTATTGTGTATTTGCTAATTCTTAGACATTCTAAGGGACAGATTTAGGAAAAGTGGCGCTGCACTAAGTGCAGTGCCACTTTCCTTGCACCCCTTAGCGTTCTCTTAACGCCACCATGTGTGCACTATATTTACGATATGGTGCACCGTAGCAGTAGGTAGGGAACTAGCATCAACATTTTCAATGCAAGCTCAGAACTTTGCAGAAACAGTGTCAAAAATATTGACGCTTATCCTGTAAAGCCCATTGTAAACAATGGTGTGCCTCCTTTTAACGCCTCCTCTGAGCAGGCATTAAAAGTGCAGATAAAACTGACACAAATAAATCTCTTTTGCCATTTTTTCAGCCCCCCTAATGCGGGAACGTCCTTTTTGGATACTTAATGCCTAGCGCAGGCATAATGTAGCGCAAAGGGTTATAAAGTGGCTTGCCGATTTTGGCCTCATTGGGCCACATCAGCATTAAAAAAATGGTGCTAATGTAGCACAAGGAGGGGCTAGGGGCTCTGAAATCTGCCCCTAAGTTTTCAGGGAAGCCATAGCAAATGCATGTGCTGGACACTGGTCATTACGAGTTCCCCAGCTACATGATGTCCTCTGAACTCTGTGTTGTTTGGTATAACAAAACTCAGAATAATAAACCAACACTGATACCTGTGTTGGATTTATTTTGGAAAAGTACCCAGAGGGCACCATAGAGATGCCCCCTGCAAAATCTAACAGCCTTGGCATGGTTGCTGACTGGTCCTTGACAGCCTGCAACCACCAGGCATGGTTCTGGACTCCGGGGGTGAGAGGCTTTTGCTCTCAGGAAACTGAACACAAAGGCCCTCATTATGAACACGGCTGTTCGTTCCACTACGCCGTCGGTGGCGGTAGAAACCGCCAACAGAGGAGCGGTCCGGACTGCCAAATAATGATCCAAATGAAACACATGCATCCCGCGAACCACCCTCTGCCAGGAAAGGAGTTCCGCCGACGACGGCAGAGTCCTCCCACAGGCCATCGGAAAGGCCCAACCCGCCCATCAAATTATGAACCACCATTCCGCCGCCAGTTCTGGGGCGGGAACCACCGCCACACAAAGCCTGGCGGAAATTAACCAAATATAAGGAAACACTCACCGGAGTTCCACAGAACGTGCAGCGGCAGCCATGGACAGAGAATGGGAAGGCTCGACCGGGGTGGGCTGTGATGTGGAAGGAGCGGAAAGGGCAAGGAGGTGGGCTAGTTTGTGGACAAGACGGGGTGGGCCAGTGGGTTGGAAGAGGTCAGCACGGGAGAGTTTTTGGTGAGCAATTGGGGTGGGCATGGATGAGGGCGTGGGAGTGGAGGCAGAGGGAGCTGATGTATGGGGTGTATGTCTGCGTGTATTGGGTGCAGGTGACTGCTCAGTATGCTGTGGTGTGGTGGATGTCTGATGGGTGGGTGTGGGTGGGTGTCTTGGTACGTTTGTGTGTTTTGGGAGGTGGGGGGTGGACACAGTGGAAGAAGACAGACAGCTAGTGTGGATCTATGTTGGGTGGATGTCTGCAAGTCTGGTGAGTGTGCTGCATGTGTCAACTAGAGTAGAGGTGGTGAGTGCAGGTGTGGTGTATGGGGTACGTGTATGGCTGTCTGCTATTGTGGTGAGTGCAGGAAGAGGAGCAGTAACAGTGAGTGAAGGTGCAGTGCATGAGGGTGTGGATGTAGGGAGACAGACAGGGAGGCGGAAGAGGTGGGCACACTGAGGGAAGTGGACGTTGTTGTGTGTGCAGGTGTCTGTTGGCTGTGTGAATGCTTGTGGTGGGAGGTGTGGTGCTTGTGTTTTGAAGTGTGCTTCTTGTGTGTTGATGTGCCTGTAAGCAGGTCTGATTGTGTGCTTTGGACGGGAGAAGGGAGTGGGGGTGCTGGAAGGGGTAGAGGAGGTTGGAGGGGGGACGGAATGGCCAGGGAAACTAACTCCCGGAAATCGTAATCAGCATGCCATTCCAACTGAGGTGTAGGTGCTCTTCGCACTCCATTTCCTGGCCACAGGATCTTTTCAAGTGACAGTGGGCATGGGAGCTGGTTTCTCACAGCCAATGTTCAGCCAGGTACTGACAAGATGTCTGAATGCATTTGTACAACATCTGCAATCCTATGTGAGATTCCCCAAAGTGCTGACCTCCCTGCCATCCAGTCTGACTTATATGCCTTTGCAAACATTCCCCATGTAATAGGTGTCATCGATGGCACACACATACCCATCATCCCCCCAAGAGTGAGTGAACAGGTGTACAGACACAGGAAGAACTTTCACTCCATGAACATCCAATTGGTGTGTACTGCAGACCAGTACATTTCCCATGTGAATGGCATGTTTCTGGGTTCAGTCCATGATTCATTTGTGTTGAGGAACAGTAGTGTGCGACAGAAGATGGAATAACTACAAGACAACCGAGGGTGGATCATAGGTAAGTTTGCCTGTCTGAGAGGAAGCCAGAGCCTGAAAAGATCTCTGTAGGGCAGACACGGCACCATGAATGCCATCCAGATAGGCATTGGTCTGCTGCACCTCTGATGCCAGACCCTGGATGGCATGACGATGGTTGTCTGCCCTACAGAGATGGTTCTCAGGAGGTCAATAGCCTCCTCTGTGAGGGCAGCAGGGCTGACTGGGGCAAGGGAGGAGGTGCCTGGGGCGAAGGAGATGGCCACCTTTCAGGGTGGGCGGGCACGGGCAACTCGGTGGGGAGCAGAAGGGAGGGCGGTGATGGTATGGGTGGTGGCGGAAGATCTCACGATAATGGTGTGTGCACTAGGTTCTGCCACCGCCGGAGGACCCCCATCGGAGGAGGTCTCAGAGTCACTACCTCCTGTGATAGTAGCCTCCCCCGGTGGAAGTCCCCTCACCCTCCCACCCGCTGGTCCCCTGGGCGTCCGTTGTCTCTGCCTCGGAGGATCCGTGGGCCACTGCCTCCTCACTTGCCGATGCCTCACCTCCCTTGCCTGATGTTGATGCTGTACCAAACCAACACAAGAGAACAGGGATGGGGAGACAAAACAGGAGAGACACATGTAAATAGCTGAATGCTGATACACAATGGCCAGACATACACCCACCCAGCAAACACACTCAACAGGCAGCACCATGCACTATGCCCATTGCCATGTCCCTGACTACTGACCAGAATACTGATCTACAACCATCCCCTGAAATATTTTTGGAGCTGAGGTAGGTGAAACCTGACAGGGACACCCCTACACCCTTTGGGAAACATACAGTAGATGGGCACCAGTCAAATTCCCTGCACTAAGCTGCATGAGCCCTATCGCACACACAGTCATCCTTCCAGACTGAAGTATGGTCAGTGAGTACTCACCCCCTTGTGACTGCTGTGCAGCCTTCAAGCGCCCATCCAGATCTGGGTACGCCACCACCAGGATCTGTCGCATGAGGGAGGTCAGTGCCCGACGGGCACCCCTTCCACGTTGGGAGGACTTCCCCAGCTGGGCCTCAGTGATCTTTCGCGCCCAGCGCCGCAGGACCTCCCACCTCTTTCGACAGTGGGAGCTCCGCCGGTTGTAGACCCCCTGGGTCCGCACCTCCTTGGCGATTGCACGCCAATGTGCCCTCTTCTGGTGGGTGCTGACCCAGAAGGGTGACACAGAATTGGAATACAGAGGTCAGGCACTTGCCTGATGGGAACAGCTGGCAGATAGTCCAACATAGGACTGACAGTACTCTCAGACATACAGGACAGTGGCACGCAGCATTACATGCACCATGGCACATCAAGGCTCAGAGGAGCACACATATGTGCAATCCACACCATCCATTACTCACACAGTGCCCCCCAAACCCAGACTCACCTGTACCTCTGACCGTCGGTAGAGTCTGCCTTACAGGGGCAAGACCCCTTCCACTAGCTTCTCCACTTCTTCCTGGGTGAAGGCCGGGGCCCTTTCCCCAGCACCACGTGGAAAATCCATAGCCAGAGGCAGGCCACAGCAGTACACAGAGTGGAGTACCCGTCCGCATGAGATCAGGGACTCAACGATGACGAACTTGTGTACGTTCCGCGGCGGTATCCATGTTAGCCAATGAGGGTGTGAACAGCGGTCAACATCGCCGTCCGCTGTGACATCCACCTCTAGCGGTATGAGGTCACTTCCACAAAGACGGGGCAGACATTTTGCCATCACCTACGCATCTTGTAATTCCTACTACTCACAATGCAGGGCCTACTAGCTACATGAAGCACCTAGGCCTCTATCCATTCCGTATAGTAGCACACATGAATTACACTGTTCCCTACTAGTGATGTACATGAACATCTGTCAGGTAGCAGTTATTGTACAGACACTACTATGGACAAAGCAGTGCATGTATTTTGCAAATTTTGTATATGTATGTGTGCACATCACTCTTTTTTGTAACCCCTCGTAGGTACCGACCCTTGTGGCGAGGAAGGGCACCAGTGTTGTGCAGACCATTTGTGGATATGGGGACCATGGTGCGGGCGTCAGATCATTATCACTTACAGACTCACACGTGCAAATATTCAGGACCTATGTGCATTACTGGATCCTGCACTAACTCCCGGAAATCGTAATCAGCATGCCATTCCAACTGAGGTGCAGGTGCTCTTCGCACTCCATTTCCTGGCCACAGGATCTTTTCAAGTGACAGTGGGCATGGGAGCTGGTTTCTCACAGCCAATGTTCAGCCAGGTACTGACAAGATTTCTGAATGCATTTGTACAACATCTGCAATCCTATGTGAGATTCCCCAAAGTGCTGACCTCCCTGCCATCCAGTCTGACTTATATGCCTTTGCAAACATTCCCCATGTAATAGGTGCCATCGATGGCACACACATACCCATCATCCCCCCAAGAGTGAGTGAACAGGTGTACAGACACAGGAAGAACTTACACTCCATGAACATCCAATTGGTGTGTACTGCAGACCAGTACATTTCCCATGTGAATGGCATGTTTCTGGGTTCAGTCCATGATTCATTTGTGTTGAGGAACAGTAGTGTGCGACAGAAGATGGAATAACTACAAGAGAACCAAGGGTGGATCATAGGTAAGTTTGCCTGTCACTAACTGACACATTGCAGAAAACCAGACTGTCTGACTAAGGGACATTACAATGACGACTCTGTATTGAACCATTTTCTAGGTGATTCTGGATATCCAAACTTGCATTGGCTCCTGACACCAGTGAGGAATCCCAGGACGGATGCAGAGAGGAAATACAATTAGGCCCATGGACGTACTAGGAGGGTCTTAGAGCGTACTACAGGTCTCCTGAAGGCTAGATTCCGGTGTCTACATATCTCTGGGGGTTCCCTGGCCTATGGGCCTGATAAGGTGTGTAGAATAGTGGTGGCCTGCTGCATGCTGTACAACGTGGCAGTGAGACATTCTATCCCCTTTTGGAGGTGGAGGGTGCTATAAGTCCTGATCAGCTACCTCAGAGAGGTGAGGAGAGTGACGGTGAAGATGAGGAAGGGGAATATTCAATTCCAGGAACCAACTGATACAACTCTACTTCCAATAACTGTGTGGGACTTAAGCCTGTCATTGGGGTTAGTGACTAATACTGTCAGTGTGCTCTGTCATATAGGGGGGATTGGTCATGATAGGCGATACATGGACCACTTCTGCATGGTACTGACTGACAATATATGCATTCCCTCCTTGCCTAATTTAAACACACAGTACCACCATCAAGCACAAAAGTTGTTCTCTGCCAGTTGCATCCATACTCCACTTTGTTCGACATTTAAGACAGGAAACAGTGTTACAGATGTGAAATGTGTTTTATTGTTAGAATAGAGTAAATTGTGCTATATACAGTGATGGGAGTCGTAAGGGTTGGGTGTCCTCAAAACCTACTTGGTGGCAGCCCTGTTGGATGTCTTAGATGGGTCAATTTTGTAGAATAGTACTTCAATTTGCCCTCAGTATTGGTGAATGGGTGGGATGGTTGCTTTGCATTAGTAGCAGTGTCAATTGTTGGACGGGGGCTTGTTCTTAGCTGGGTTCCCAGTGCCATATCTCGGCCTAAGACTATGGCGGTCATTCCAACCCTGGCGGTCGGTGTTAAAGCGGCGGCAAAACCACCAACAGGCTGGTGGTAACAAAAATGGAATTCCGACCGAGGCGGTAACCGCCAACAGAGACCGCCACTTTAACACACCGACCGCCACGGCGGTACAAACAAACAGCGCGGCTGTCACCACCAACAGACAGGCGGGAGTCAATGTACCGCCCACAGTATCACAACCTACCAATCCGCCACCTTTTCCGGGGCGGTAGCCCCGGCGATAAAAACACGGCGGAAACAGCCATTTTGAAGGGAAAACGCTCACCTCCATACACCCCACGAGGAATCAGGACAGCATGGAACCCGAACTCCACATACTCCCAGCGATAGTCTTCCTGCTCCTCTACCAGGAGCACGAACGCCGGCGCAGAAGACAACGGTGAGTACTGCACCTACAACACAGGGGAGGGGGGAGGCAAACAATTACGGGGACACACATACGCGACACACCCACCCCCACCCTCACCCACTACAACACACACATCAATGCATAGCAATACATCACAGTTACACCCCCCAAGGCCCCCGGAAGAATGCAAAGACAAAAGGAAATGATTTTAAACATTGAAATACATTGCAATACTGCCAAAAAATATATATACACATCAAAAACTCTTATATACAGAAATGTACAAGTCCGAGCATTGTAGCAGGCATTGTCCGTGGACCACTGGGCCCAAATCACATGGGCAAAGCCCACACAGGATACCTGACTCTAACGGAGAGAACACTGCAGGGGCATCAGATAGCTAAACTACAGGCACCTCAGGGGGAAGGGAAGGGGGGGCACCTCAGCCAGATGAGTGCACAACGCCAGATCCACGAGGGGCCTCCATGCCCACTGTTCAATCCTAGGGAGTACAAAGCCACAGTCTCACAAGTCTATACAGTGGGTGGGCTGCCCACTGCTCAATCCTGGGGAGTGCAAAGCCACAGTCTCACAAGTGGATAACAGTCTCCACTGGTTCTGGAGCGGGCCTGGTGCCCAGAGTGCTTCTACCTCTGCAGGACAGAGGTAGTGGATGCATGTCCCCACTGGTTCTGGAGGGGGCCTGGTGCCCAGAGTGCCTCGTGCAGCCCTGCCCGACACAGATGCGGCCCAGCCCCTGCCGCTCATGAGCCAGCGGTGCCTGCGATGGAGTGGCCAGTTCAGCTGTGCTTGAGACGGCGTGCCCAGTTCAGCGGGGCTTGAGATGAAAAGCCCAGTTCAGCGGTGCTTGAGATGGAGTGCCCAGTTCAGCGGTGCTTGAGATGAAGGGCCCAGTGCAGCGGTGCTTGAGACGGCGGTGCCCAGTGCAGCGGTGCTTGAGATGAAGGGCCCCGTGCAGCGGTGCTTGAGACGGCGGTGCCCAGTTCAGCGGTGCTTGAGATGGAGTGCCCAGTTCAGCGGTGCTTCAGATGAAGGCCCAGTGCAGCGGTGCTTGAGACGGCGGTGCCCAGTTCAGCGGTGCTTGAGATGAAGGGCCCAGTGCAGCGGTGCTTGAGACGGCAGTGCCCAGTTCAGCGGTGCTTGAGATGGAGTGGCCAGTTCAGCGGTGCTTGAGATGAAGGGCCCAGTGCAGCGGTGCTTGAGACGGCGGTGCCCAGTTCGGCGGTGCTTGAGATGAAGGGCCCAGTGCAGCGGTGCTTGAGACGGTGGTGCCCAGTTCAGCGGGGCTTGAGATGAAGGGCCCAGTGCAACGGTGCTTGAGACGGCGGTGCCCAGTTCAGCGGTCCCGGCCATGGCGGGGTGCTCATTTGCCACCTGTCCTGTGGCTGGCGGGGCCCTCCTGTGCCGGGGCTGTTGGTGGCCTCCTGCCCACCTGAGATGGGGTTGGTGGGGCCCTAATGGCCAGCTGGGCTGATGGCAGTGTTGTTGGGCGTGCTGCCCTTCCCAGCCTTACCTGATCACCTGTGGCCCTTCCCCACCTTGGGCGGTGTGCCAGCTGTCTCCACACTCCCTGCCGGAGCCCTGGTAGGGGTTTTAGTCCCTGGTGTTTTCACCCTCTCCCGCCGGCCACTGCCTATCTTGGGATGTTTCTCCGGGGGTGGGCTGCCCGTGCCTTGGCTTCGCACCAAACTGGCTGCCCTGGTGGGTGGGGCACTCCACTGTCCATGGCAGACTGTGATGACAGGGGCCGATTTTGTCGTGGCTGAGGTGCTGACTGTAGTCCTATGACATGGACGGGGTGGGGGAGTTGGTGGAAAGAGGTTGAGTTTTGACAGGAAAAACTTTTTGGGAGCAGTGGGACGGGTAGGTGTAGTGGGTATGGGAGTGGAGGAAGAGGTTGTGGTTGTAGGAGTTGTAAGTCTGGTGGCTTTGGGTGCAGGTGCTTGGGCTGGAGGCTGTCGTGAGGTGGATGGCTGTTGGGTGGGTGGCTGCCTGCGTTTGTGTATCTTGGAAGGGGGGGCACAGACACACTGGGAGAGGACATAGGGGACGTGTAAATGGCAGTGGGAGTGGTGACTGCACGTGTGCGGGGTGTTCTGGTGTGTGTGCTGCTGAGGGACGTAGTGGCTGAAGATGTTGTGCATGCAGGTGTGAACGGAGAGGTGACAGGGAGGGAGGAGGGAGAAGTGGAGGAGGGGGACACAGTGGAGGCAGTGGGTGTTGGTGTGTCTGTATGTGGATGTTGCTTGTGTGACTGCCTGTGGGATGTGTGGTGCTTATGTCTGGCTGAGCTTCCCTTGGGTGTTGAGGTGTGTGCAGGCTGGTCTGATGGTGTGTCTGGGATAGGCAGAGGTACAGGTGATAGGATATGGGCGGAGGAAGTTGGAGGGGGGAGGCTAGAGACAGGGACAATGGATGCCATTAGGGCCGAGGCCAGAGTCTGGAACGATCGCTGAAGGGCCGCCTGACCAGAATGAATACCCTCCAGGTATGCATTACTCTGGTGCACCTCCCTTTCTACACCCTGGATGGCATTCAAAATGGTAGACTGCCCAACAGTGAGCATCCTCAGGAGGTCAATGACCTCCTCACTGAGGGCAGCAGGGGTGACTGGGGCAGGGCCTGAGGTGCCTGGGGCGAAGGAGATGCCCACCTTCCTGGGTGAGCGGGCACGGGCCAAACGCTGAGGGGCTGCTGGGAGGGCGGTGCTGGTGCGGTGGGTGGCGGCTGCACCTGTTGTTGCGGGGGGCACAGATGTTGCCGCCACCACAAGGGAGCTCCCTTCAGAGGACGAGTCGGTGTCACTGATGTCTGCCCGAGTCCCCGCTGTGGAGCTCCCCTCGCCCTCCGTCCGTCCCACTGGTGAATTCGGAGTCTGTTGTGTGGCCCTCCATGGCCATGTGGGATGCAGCTCCCTCGTGCTCCAATGCCACTTCTCCTCCGCCTGATGATGCTAATGCACACATGAACAGGAAGACCACAAAAAAGGGGGGGGGAACAGAATATAGACATGTTGAGTGCATGCATTGGCGACACCGTTGGCGGACAGGACAGACACAGAAGCCCCCTGCACTACGCCGCGCACTTGGGGTCGACTACTCAATCCCTGGGACATGGCCTACAAGCCTATGGATGACATCTGCACACATAGATGACACAGGACCATGAATAGCTGTACTTGACACCCTACAGAGGTGGGGGGTGGGGGCACAGGGCCATGCCTTACGGAGGAGCCTAGCCTATAGAAATCGCCCTGGCCTAGAGATACCCACAGCCCTCCTCCCCCACCCAGACACCTCCACTGCGCGCAAAGTCAGTAGAATGAGAGTGTACTCACCCCCTTGTGTCTGCTGTGATGCCCTCACGCACCCATCCAAATCGGGGTAGGCCACCGCCAGGATCCCAGACATCAGGGGGGTCAAAGTCCGACTGGCACCCCTCCCACGTTGGGAGGCCATCCCCAGCTGAGCCTCCGCCGTCTTCCTGCTCCAGCGGGGGATGTCCTCCCATCTCTTCCGGCAGTGGGTGCCCCGTCTGTGGTGGACCCCCAGGGTCCGGACGTCCTTGGCGATGGTACGCCAAATATCGATCTTCTGGTGGGCGCTGACCTATATGAAATGTACAGGGGGAGAAGAATAGTCATTACCTTCTGCACCCTCAATGTGAGTGGCCCCCCAATCCTATCCTTGCCATGTGGCACATGCTCTCACCGTCGTTTGATGCATGCCTCAATCGCTCCCCTCCCCCCCATCTTTCATCCACCCCACTCAACACAGGCATATTCCATACAGCATGCTCCCATTGTATTTACCTGTTTGTCTGGAGGACCGTAGAGTAGCGCGTACTGGGGGAGGACCCCATCCACAAGTTTATCCAACTCCTCCGCGGTGAAGGCAGGGGCCCTTTCCCCAGTCGCATGAGCCATTGTCTCTTCCAGACCGAGGTCACAGCAGCACTTGCAGTGTAGGTCCTCTCCTGTCGAAGATCAGGTATCGAGTGATTAAGCAGATAGAAAATGGCGGTCACGTCCGCGGTGGTGCGTACCGCGACCGCTGGCACACATCGTCATTGACTCCTGAGACCCATAGGGTTCAATGTTAACCAATGCTGCATTTCGCCGCGGTCTTCGACTGCCTACCGCCACGGTGTAGAACGCCAGCGCAGTTACCTCACATCCCATTGTCGCACTTTATAGGTCAGGCAGCCGCCACTTCATGGGCCCACATGGCTTACTTTTTACTGCGTCACACAAACCTAGGCCTTGCATCAACACTCATACCAGCCATTCTATGGATTAAGAATCGTGTTCTGTGCAAGCTGTGGTTACGTACCTGTGGGTTGATTGACTCTGTGCTCGCTGTTGTCCTTCATAGGCACCGTCCGCTGGGACATGGGAGGAGATGGAGGCATCCTCCGGTGTACAGACCGCTGGTGGACCTGTCGACAATGGAGGAGAGACATGTCATACTGACATACAGGCTTGACCGTGCCACTATTCAGGAACTGTGTGCCCAGCTGGAGCCAGACCTGATGTCAGCTATTCGCCAACCCACAGGAATCCCCCCTCAAGTGCAGGTGCTCCATTTCCTAGCAAGTGGGTCATTTCAAACAACAGTGGCCATATCATCAGGGATGTCCCAGCCTACGTTTTCCAAGGTGTTGTCCAGAGTGTTGTCTGCCCTGCTGAAACACATGCGGAGCTACATCGTTTTCCATGAGGTGGGGGATTTGCCTACAGTGAAGGGTGATTTCTATGCCCTTGGACATAGCCCCAACATCATAGGTGCCATTGATGGGACCCATGTGGCTTTGGTCCCCCCCACAGGAGTGAACAGGTGTACAGAAACCGGAAAAGTTATCATTCCATGAATGTCCAGATGGTACGTTTGGCAGACCAGTACATCTCCCATGTTAATGCCAAGTTCCCTGGCTCAGTGCATGACGCGTATATCATGCGGAATAGCAGCATCCCTTACGTGATGGGGCAACTCCAGAGGCACCGTGTGTGGCTAATTGGTGACTCTGGTTACCCCAACCTGTCATGGCTACTGACCCCAGTGAGGAATCCCAGGACAAGGACAGAGGAACGCTACAATGAGGCCCATGGGCGAACTAGGCGGGTGATCGAGCGGACCTTCGGCCTCCTGAAGGCCAGGTTCCGCTGCCTCCATATGACAGGTGGATCCCTATTCTACTCACCAAAGAAGGTGTGCCAGATCATCATGGCCTGCTGTATGCTTCACAACCTGGCTTTGCGACGACAGGTGCCTTTTCTGCAGGAGTATGGTCCAGATGGTGGTGTTGTAGCAGCTGTGGAGCCTGTGGAGAGTGAAGACGAGGAAGCCGAAGAAGACGACATAGATAACAGGAACACAGTAATACAGCAATATTTCCAATGACACACATGTAAGAATACACACCGGCATACTACATGTACTTAAACACTACTACCTCTCTACTGTCTGTCGTTTTCACCCAGTGTATGGTAACTGAGTTGTGACTTTCCCTTCCGATTTCAGAGATGTGGGCCCCACTGTGTGACATCTGCTTTGTTTCCCCATGGACTACAGCTGTGTGACATTGGTATGTTGGCATCACAATGTAAATAAGCATTTTGGCACGGTAATGTCTAATACATTTGTTCAAAATCACAGCCAGACTCCTGATTGTTTTGTGCAATAACTGTGTTTATTAAAGTGCTCTATATTGGAGGGTGGTTGCAAATTGGTGAGGGGTGATGGTGGAGGAATGTCCATGGCAGAGTCCAGACTATTAGTATCACAGGTGCATTGTCCAAATGGAGCTGGGGCAGTTTAAGGATGGACAGGGTGACAATGTGGGACAGTGGGATGACAATCAGGGTGGTATCTTTTCCTGGCGGGGGTCTTGGCATCTTACTCTGTCTTCTTCCTGGATCTCAGGGACCGCTTGCGGGGGGTGGGGTGCTGGTGGCCTGTTGGTCCTGTGGCGGGGCCTCCTGTCCACTAGCGCCGGCGGAGGTGGTAGGCAGTTCTTGGTCCATGCTAGTGTCAGGGGCCCTTTGTGGTGCCACAGTGTCCCGCAATGTGGTGACTACCAGATTCAGAACCCCTACAATGGTGCCCAGGGCGGAACTGATGGTTCGTAGTTCCTCCCTGAACCCCAAATACTGGTCCTCCTGCAGGCGCTGGGTCTTCTGAAACCTGGCCAGTACCGTCGCCATCGTCTCTTGGGAATGATGGTACACTCCCACGATGTTGGAGAGGGCCTCATGGAGAGTGGGTTCCCTGGGCCTGTCCCCCCCCTGTCGCACAGCAGCCCTCCCAGTTCCCCTGTTTCCTGGGCCTCTGTCCCCTGGACCGTGTGCCCACTACCACTGCCCCCAGGTCCGTGTTGTTGTTGGGGTGGTGGGTTAACCTGGGTGCCCTGTAGTGGTGGACACACCGCTGATTGACGTGTCCTGAGGACAGAGGTATTGGCCCGCTGGGTGGGTGCTGTGCTGGTGTTCCCAGAGGGGGGAAGGTCTGCTGTGGCCTGTGGCTGTCTGAGGGGAACCGACTGTCCCGAGGTCCCCGATGGGCCGGGCTGGTCATCTAGATCCAGGTCGACAGAGCTGCTGTCATCACTGTGGGCCTCTTCTGGGGGTGGAGTGGACATTTGTGGACCCTCCTGCGCGGTGATGTTGCGTTGGGGTCCTGCAGGGGTATATAACCATGATTATTGCATCTGTGTGTGCCATGGTGTGCAATGGGTGGGTGCCCGTGTACCCCAGTGCTTGCATTCCTGTGAGGGGGCTTTTGTGACGGTGGTTTGGGGGGGGATGGGTATGTGCAGTGGGCATGCTTTGGTGATGGGTGTCCATGCTTTGTGGTCGCATGCAGGGCTTGGTGTTGAGATGGGTGGGTTGTGATGGTGAGACATTTGCAAGGAGTAGGAGTGATGGGGTGAGGGTGAGGGTGGGGGTAGGAGTTGGCATGCTGGTGGGGTGGGGGGGATGAAGTAGTGAAGATGAGACTTACCAGAGTCCATTCCTCCAGATACTCCGCCGAGGCCCTCAGGATGCAGGATCGCCAATACCTGCTCCTCCCATGTTGTAAATTCTGGGGGAGGAGGTGGGGGTCCACCGCCAGTCCTCTGCACTGCAATGCGGTGTCTGGATACCACGGAACGCACCTTCCCCGTAGGTCGTTCCACCGCTTCCTGATGTCATCCCGATTTCTTGGGTGCTGTCCCACAGCGTTGACCCCGTCGACTATTCTGCTCCATAGCTCCATCTTCCTGGCAATGGACGTCTGCTGCACCTGTGTTCCGAATAGCTGTGGCTCTACCCGGATGATTTCCTCCACCATGACCCTGAGTTCCTTCTCAGAAAACCTGGGGTGTCTTTGCGGTGCCATGGGGTAGTGTAGGTGATGTGTGGGGTGGATTGTGTGGTGCTAAGTGTGGTGATGTGTATTGGTGTGTTGTGTGAAGTGCGTGGTAATAGTGCTGAGTGATGGTAATATGCGCGTCTGGGTGCTCGGTTCTCTATTTCTCTGTGCGTGGTCCCGATTTTTGTAGGAGTGGGGGTTTGTGGGTGATGTGGGTGTGTGTTTTATATTTAATTGGGTGTGTGGGAGTGGTGTGCGTATGTGTATCAGGTGTGTGTATTTGGAATTGTCCAATGTGGCTGTGTTTTGTAAGTGTGTGTGTATTTTGAGCGCGGCGGTGTGTACCGCCAATGGAATACCGCGGTTGAAAGACCACCGCGTGGAATCGTGGGTCGTGATAGTGTGGGCGTATTTCTGTTGGCGTGACGGTGTCGGTTTGGTTATCTCCAGTTTCTCGCTGGCCTTTGGTGTGGCGGACTTTTGTGGGTGTCTGTATTTTGGCGGTTTCCGTGTTGTGGGTCAGAATGACCGTGGCGGTTTACCGCGGCCGCGGCGGTATGTTGGCGTTCTTCTGACAGCGGTATGCACCTTTTACCGCCAATGTTGGAATGACCACCTATGTTTGGGCTCCTGCTGTGGAGCGTCTTGGGGTGGCATGGTTGGTCCTTGTGATTTCTGGGAGGATATTTCCTGTGCTGTTTCTGCTGCTTGGGTCATCTGTTGCTGGTTGTCCAGGGCTGTTGTGGGGGCCTCTTGTCCGGTGTGGGTGTCAGACTGTTTACCAACCGCAGCAGTGCTCCAGCAATGGTGACCATTGTGGCATTGTGCTCTTTCCACTGCTCCATGGCCTGTTGGTGTTGTTCCAGCTGCATCCTCTGACTTTGCTCTAGGGTGGACACAATCTGTGCCAACCTGTCTTGGGTATGTTGGTAGGCCCCCAATACCTCTGCAATAACGTCCTGGGCTGCTGCATCCATCCGGTCCCCTACCCCCTGACTCACTTGGACACTTGTACTTGCCCTAGCCCCCTGTGCCTGTGTCCCCTGCGCAGGTCTTGACGTGCCACTTGTACTGGGGCCCTCGCCTTCCTGCATGTTGTGAGTGGGAGACTGTGGCCTCTGTAGCTGTGTTCCACCAGTCTGTGCCCTGGGTACACTGGTGTGGGTATGCCTCACCTGGCCTGCTGGTCTTGACTGGGTGTTGGGGGTGACAGTGGTTTCCTGGGTGGGGCTGCTGCATGGTGAAAATCCAGGACTGTGTGAGGGGCCTGCCTGCTCATCAGTGTCCAGGGATCCTTCTCCAAGGTCTGGTGATGTGCCTCTGTCTCCCTGGAGGGCTGTGGCACTCCTTGTCCCCTCCATTAGGGTTGCATGGGTGGTGGTGCCTGTTGGGGGACATAGAAATGTTTGTTGCATATGCCTGAAGGTTTGAGGAGTACAGAACTGGGCTAGTTTGTGTTGGTGTTACTTTCAGTGGCCTTCCAGGGTGCCTTTGTGAAGTGGACATTCCATTTAGTGGCAGTAGTGGGGTTGCATTGTGGTGGGGGGTATTATTCCATTGTGGGTAGGTGCAGGGATGGGTGGCTGTGCACAGCGGGAGTGATGTGGGCTGTTCGTGGGTTGTAGGTGATGCCGGGTGGTGGATGTGGTGGGTTATGGCTGGGTGGGGTGTAGGTCGAGGTGGGTGTGGGTGGGGTGGGGTGTTGCATACATTGCAGATGTGTTGTATATGGGGTAAATGTAGATGACTTACCTGAGTCCATTCCTCCTGTGAGTCCAGTGAGTCCCTCTGGGTGCAGGATGGCGAGTACCTTCTCCTCCCAGTCGGTGTAGTCGGGTGGTGTTGGTGGCGGTCCTCCCCCAGTCTTCTGCACTGCGATTTGGTGCCTAGATGCCATGGCCTTGACCTTCCCCCGCAGGTCGTTCCATCTCTTCCAGATGTCATCCCTGGTGCGTGGATGGTGTCCCACTGCATTCACCCTGTTCACAATGGCCTGCCACAGCTCCAATTTCCACGCAATGGGTTTGTCTGCACCTCGGACCCGAATATTTGTACACCATGGTCCTTAGCTCCCTTTCGATGAAGCGTGGATTTTTGGGGGGGACATGGTGAGTGTGGTGGATGGCGTTGGAACTGGGGACGGGGTATGGGTGCTCCTGTGTGGGTCGATATGCGTGTCCTGTATGCTGGCGTTCGCTGTCTGGTTCTGGTGCTCTCCATCTTCTGGTCCTGGTTTTGTTTCAAGGGATTGTGGGGTGTGTCTGGGGGTGCTTTATGGGGTTCTAGATGTGTGTCAGGTGTGTGGGTGATACGCCTATACAATGTGTGCACTTGTTGCTGTTGTGTCTACTTGCCGCCCATGGCAGTCGCAGCCGCCCATAGTTGTCCGGGCTCCACTGTCCGCCGAGGTGATTTGTGCATCATTATTTGGAGGGTGGGATGTGGGTGTGCTTGGCAGTGGTGGGGTGGGCCGGCATTCCCGCCAACAGAGTCCTGGCGGGGAGTGGTGCTCTGGGAATTTTTGGCGGGTTGGGTTTTTCAATCATTATATGGCGGGTTTCCATTCACCGCCAACGGCGGGATTCTGTTCACCGCTGACATGGCAGTCAGCGGTCTTTCCGGAATTGTTCATAATGACCACCAAAGCCTTTCCTGGGTGGAGGCACTCTGCACTATTGGTCAACTTCAAAGGCTTTACCGCCTTTGTAATCTGGCCTCTGCTGCTAGCAGCAGATGGTTGCCCAATGGTTTTGCCCCCATTTTAGGTAGGAAAAGTGGCGGGAAACCTATCAAAGCAAGCGAAGGAGGAGTGGCCACATCGCCAGCCTGCACCACCCCTCAGTTGTGGCAGGCAAGGTGACCACTCCATGTCATTTTCACTATCTTGGAAGGCAGGAAAATAGCCATTCAGGGTTAGGGATGTGACCCCTTCCCACAGGAAGGGGTCACTAAGCGTGTGTAGCCACCCTAAGGTGGGTGGCCCTTTGGCCTCTATGAGGTACTCCCCTAACACCGTCTAAATGCAGTATTTAGAAGGCATCCCTAGACCAAGAAATTAGATTCGATGGACACAAAGAAGATCAGGAAAAAGAAAACCCAAGGCACAGGAACTGAAGTCTTGCTTCAGAAAGAAAAAGGCACCAAACCCTGCCTTCTGCTCCAAGGACTCGACAATCGCTGCTGAGGTGTCACATGAAAATCTGAAGGACTCTACAAAACCCCAGAGCACATCCAGCCTTCTAAAAATCACCAAGAACCTCCCTTTGAGTGAAGGCATCACTCCCTGCACTCAACATGCACGGAACCCGCAAAGTTCAGTAAAGAGACCAGCTGCTGACCAATGACTCAAATCCAACACCCCAATCAAATTTAGTACAACAGCCCTTAACGACAAGTCCTGCCACCTTGCCAAGTTTGGTGGCACTACAACTCTCCAGGACTGTGTCAAACTACTATCCGTGGTACCGGGCCCTCAACTTCCCACACACAGAAGAAAAGTCAATTTGACTCTCAAGAGCCCAGAAGCAAGCACCAGTCAAGGGACTTCAGGACACCCCAGAACCATTCCCGGAGTGGGACTGCTGACCTACAATCCACCCTCAAAGTTGCCTGTTCTTGACTTCGAGAACTCAAAGACACACAGCTCCAGGCTGACCTATCTATGCTGCACCAGGCCTCCCTGGCCCCTACATTGACAAACCATCTCTGCTCCAGGTGTCCCTAACCCTTTGTGACCTCCACCCTCCAAGGGGATCCACACGACTTACTTTTAAGTCCAACTTTGCAGAGTGTTTACAAGTGGTCCCCTTCTCGTTTGGGTACCAGCTTTAAGTCCTTCAACAGCTGCCTCCACTTTAACCAGAAACGGCCGATGTTCTCTTGCCTTCCCATTGGTCAATTCGATGACCTCGACCGTAGAAGGTGACATTTGTGAGAATATTGCCTGATTTTATATGCATTTTTAAAGTTTATTTTACCATTGATTCCTACGGTGCGCAAATACGTGAAAAAACAGAACACGTTCTAAACTTTGAAAAAACATAACTAAAAAAGTACATACTGTATGTTGATGATCATGATCTGGAAAATGTGATAAAAATCTGAAGTATTTTTTGTAAATTGGTCTTGAGCTATTCTTCCCAGTGTGTTTCCACATTTATTGATACTGTGAGTACAACAAACGCTTAGCACATCTCCAAGATAAGTCTAACTGCTCGCCCGCCCTACCACAAAAACAGAGCATTAGGTGGTCTGCATTTTACCTTTGGATACCAAAGTGGGATTGCTTGGACTCTCTGCACAGTGCATGTCATTTTCCTGCACTATGTAGAGAGCCAGCCTCCTACATGTACTGACAGACCCACAGAGACACTTACGCACCCACTCACAGACCAACTCCAACACTCACACACACCCTCACAGACCCACTCAGACATGCACAAACCTACTCACAAACCAACACAGACACCCTCAGACCCACTAACAGACCCACCTACACACTCAGACATACACTCATAGATCCACTTACACACCCACTCAGAGACCCTTTCACACTCTCACACACCTACTCACATACTCACTCAGACACTCACACACCTACTCACATACCTAGTCATACACTTACACATTGACTCATAGACCCTTTCAGACACTCACACATCCACTGACAGACCCGCTCAGACACTCACACACCTTCAGCACAGACCCTCACAGACACTCACAAACCCACTCACAGACATACACAGACACTCACACGCCTACTCACAGACCCACAAAAAAACTGCCTCACCCACTCACAGACCTACACAAACCTCACACATCTATATGTCCACTCACATACCCATACAGACACAGTCATGCCCACTTACAGACCCACTCAGACACTCACACCCCCGCTCACAGACCCACAGAGATGCACACACACACACACCAGCTCACAGACCCACACAAACACTCACATATACTCACAGACTGACAGAGATACTCATGCACCCACAGACCCACTCATACACTCACACACCCACACACTAGACCCACTCAGACACCAACAGTGAAACACCCAGTCACAGACCCACACAGACACTCAAACACCTACTCACATACTACAGGTGATTCTGACATACTCACACTCAGACCCACTTAGACACTCACACGTCCACTCACAGACCCACACAGACACTCCTACACTCACCCATAGACTCACAGAGACACTCTCAAACCCACTGTTAGAACTACTCATAAAATCACACTTGCACTCACAGACACACTCAGACTTTCACATAGCCACTCATAGACCCACAGAGATGCTCAGACACCCACTCGCAGACCAACACAGACACTCACATGTCTACTAACAGACTATCAGAGACACTCACAGACCCACTCACAGACCTACGCACACACTCACAAACCTACTCACAGACCCACTGAGACACTCAGTGATGTCATTTAAGATCATCACTGATGTCATTAGTGTTGTCACTGACCATGTCATAAGTTATGTATTTATGTAATATGTGAGGTCATAAGTGATGCATTGGAGTGTCGTAAGTTATTGTTAGCTGATGTAACTATAACTGCTGATTTTCTATGCATTTTTTCATTTAAAATCTGAGCCTAACTATAACCTCTCTGGAGATTACGTAACCCCTGACTGATATGCAAGGCAACAATTAAACATCTAACTTCCGTTGATTAATATATCTCATGACAGACAAAGGAAATCCAGAAAAGCACTCATTGCCCTGGAGAGATTCTACGGCATTTAGGGTTTTTCCATAGTTATGAAATAATGACCGCAGTAAATGACAGATATATATTTTTGTAACTGAAAGACGAGAGTCTGTAATTGTAAGAGTTTTTGAAGAGTCCTAGTAAGTGGACAAGAAACCTATTCATAAGGCTGGACTTCACACATGTTGTCTTGGATCTGTTTCAGGGCTGCATCACACCTGTTCTCTGTGGAGTTTAAAGCAGGACAATTTGTTTTAGCTGGAACAAAAGTCAAATAAAAGCTCAAGAAGTGTTGACAGTAAGGGCTGTTGCTGAATTTTTGAACCACATATATCGTTCCATATAATCCAACACAATCTCCTATGCTGCCACATGGTCCCAGTGCCAGTTGCAGGAGCTGGACAACATTCAATATTCAGGCAATTTGCTCCATCAATGTTCAAGGAAACGCTAGCACTCCAAAATTCTTCATACACCAATGCTTCTTTCTTGTGATGTGTTTCTGTGATCTCTGCCTTTGTTAAATCAATGTGCCCAATCACTTTAGAAACATTTAAAATTAAATAATACAGGTAAGAACAGTTAAGGCTCATTGCGAACATCACTGTATAACATATAATCATATATCTGTATTCAGGTTTTGCACTGAAAATAAATGCAGTGTATTTTATGCTTTTAGAAATCAGTAAATACACACTTCATCATTAAATCAATTCTTAAATTTACAGTTAAATTATATTCTTGAACATATATTAATGTACAAGAGAATCACCTCTCTGTCAAATCCAAAAATAATAATCTTGCGCCCTTTCAGTGCTTCAGGTTTGTGACAAAATAATGTGAATTCAATGATTCATTCATGCTCAGTGACTTAATGTATATGTACCAATGTTAATTATAATACATTGAATTCACAGTCCTAGTGAATACCTGTTTATCACCCAGCTACAGAAATGTAATAAGGGGTTGGTGCGATGAACAGGTGGTCTTGTCCTGTGACTATGAGGAACATAAGAACCATAATATAACGTGGAGTCGTTCTCCAGATGGTCTTTCACTCATATAGCATGCCAATTATTGGATAGCCCAAAACATCCTTGAAAAGATGCAACAGAATGGTCTCAATCTAACTTTCAATGGAAATGTCAGTGCAAGAGAAAATAGTTTGTTCAACGTTTGTGTAGAAATCATTAATGGGAAGGTACACTCACATCTTTTTTGTAAAACCACTGCAGTCTTTAGCCTGCCACATGACAGAAGTCATCACCCACCCAGCATAAACTGGAGTATCTCCTATGGGGAGCTGTCTAAAACAGAGACAACTACTCTACAACTGAGTCATATATAAGGGAAGAGAAAGACATAGGGCCTCTTTAGATCTTGGCAGTGTTACTGCCAAACCACCCCCTTGGTGGGCCCAAGAAGACTGTCAAGCTGACGGCATCCCACCCACGGTATTTAGATGTATTGTAGCTGAACCACCGACAGCCACAATGGAGTGTTCTTCCTAGCTGTCAGTCAAGGGGGTTCCCGACAGCAATATTTAGATTAAATCAATAAATCAATCAATCAATCAATCAATCAGTCAATCAGTGTTCTTGTAAAGTGTGGCTAATCACACATCAGGGTCTCAAGACACTGGAGGATGGTGGGAGTTCTGTTGAAGAGCCAAGCCTTGAGGTCCTTCTTGAATTGAGGTAGTGAGGGTGATTGCCTGAGGTGTAGTGTAAGAGTGTTCCATGTCTTTCCAGTGAGTTAAGAGAAGGATCTTGCTTCGGCTGAGTTCTTGCGTATCCATGGTGTTGTGGTAAGGGCCAGTTGGGCAGAGCAGAGTGGTGGGCAAGTGGAAGGTCAGGCAGTGGTTAAGGTATGCAGGTTGGATGTTGTGGAGTGCCTTTTTGGTGTGTAAGTGGAGCTTGAAGATGATTCTTTTGCTGATTGGGAGCCAGTGAAGGTCTCTCAAGTGACTGGAGTTGTAGCTACAGTGGGGGATGTCCAAGATGAGTCTGGCTGAGGTGTTTAAGATTTCTGCACTTTCTTTTGGAGTGTTAGGGTGGTGCCTGCATAGAGTGTGTTGCCGTAGTCTAACTTGCTGCTGATGACCACCTGTTTGACTGTTCTCCTGGACTCAATCAGGATCCATTTGAAGATCCTTTGGAGCAGGTGGAGTGTGTGGAAGCATGAGGATGAGATGGCGTTGACTTGGTTGTTCGTTGAGAGCGAGGAGTCTAGGATGATGCTGAGGTTTTGTGCATGGTCGGAGGGCTTCTGAGCATTGAGGGCCACCAGAAATCATCCGAAGTAGAGGGGGTGGACCCGAGGATGAGGACCTCGTTTTTGTCCGAGTTGTGTTTTAGGCAGCTGTCCTTCATCCAGGCGGTGAACGCCTCTATTGTGTTGTGGAAGTTGATTTTTGCAATTGTAGGATTATTAGTGAGGGAGAGAATTAGCTGGGTGTCATTGGCATAGGAGACAATGCTGAGTCTGTGGTTTCTGACAATGTGAGTAAGTGGGGCCATGTAGATGTTGAAGAGGGTGGTGCTCAGTGAGGATCCCTGAGGAACTCCGCAACTGATCTCTGTCAGTTTAGATAAGAACGGTGAGAGCCTGACTCTCTGGGTTCGGCCGGTGAGGAAGGAGCAGATCCACTCTAGGACTTTTCTGTGGATGCTGGCATCATGGAGTCTAGTGCAGAAGGTGTGGGGGGAGACAGTGTTGAAGGTGGTAGAGAGGTCCAGGAGGATGAGGGCTGCGAATTTGCCTCAGTTGAGGAGAGTACAGAAGCCGTCTGTTGCTGCGAGGACTGCGGTCTCGGTGCTGTGGTTGCTTCTGAAACCTGATTGGGAGGGGTCCAGGGTATGGTTGGTTTTGATTAACTTGGTGACTTGGGTGTTGATGGCCTTCTCAATGACCTTGGCTTGGCTGGGAAGGGAAGCAGAGAGATGAGTCTGTTGTTCTTGTGGGCCATTGGGTTGGCAGAGGGTTTCCTCAGCAGTGTGTTGATTTCTACGTGCTTCCTGTCTTCCGGAAGGTGGCAGACTCAAAGGAACAGTTGATGGTGCTGCATACTTTGGGGGCGATGTTGGCGTCTGCTCGGTTGTGGATGTGATGGGGATACAGGTCTGTCCGAGGGGGCTATGGAGTGGAAGGTTCTCATGACCTTTAGGGTGTCATCAGTGGAGAGAGTGGTCTAGTTGAACAGGGTCTGTTGGGAGCTGGAATCTTTGGGCATGGTGACTTGGGTTGCAAAGCTGTCATAGATGTCTAAGATCTTATAGTGGAAGGTGGCAAGGTTGTTGCAGAGGTCTTGGGAGGGGGTATGTCAGTGGAGTCTGTGCTGGGTTTAGTGAATTATTTGATCACGGTGAAGAGTTCTTTGCTGTTGTGTGCGTTGTCATTGATGCGTTCCTGAAAGGCCACTTTCTTTGTGGTTCTCATGAGGTGGTGGAGTGTGGTAACAGCAGATTTGAAGGTTGCGTGGCCAGCTGGGGTCTTGCTGTTCCTCCATCTTCTCTCGAGCCATCTTCAAGTGTGCTTGGACTCTTGGAGGATGGGGGAGAACCAGCTGGCTTTCTTGGGGTTGTTTTTCAGAGGGTTTAATGAGGGGGGGGCAGTGTGTTGGTGCATTGGTGGAGATTGTGTACTGATGTGTTGGCATCCGTGGTGGCAGATGCTACAGTCCTGCAGGCAGACTACTGCCAGCAGTTTGCTGATGAGGGAGGACATTGCTGGACCCAATGGAGATCGAACAATGGCAGTGGCAGTGGAATAGAGTTAAGTCACACGCACACTCTCTACCCTTGACATATGTGTCCTCCTGCATCATACATGAAACAACACTCCACATACATACCATTATCCATTGCCATTCCACCACAATACAACACGTACATGCTGCGATATATATCCATCACACACACACACACTATTGATGCTGTCCCACACATGGCAAAACCACAACTGCACACTCATCTACACAAACACCCATGCACAGAAGCACAACTACACACATCGTGACATCCACTTCCACACAACATACACCTGAATTTTCCATGCAGCAACACAACACACAACACAACATACACAACTATGTCCACACCATATGCAAGTGGCGCACATACTGACATAAACACATCATCCACTACATCTCCCTCCACCTCCCCCAGTCAATCACATCACACACACACATACGCGTACTGAGTCAAACACAACTTGATGCACAACATGACAGGCACAGGTCCCTTTGCAATGTGCACAAATGAACACAATTGACAAGAGTGATTTTACCGTCATTGTGGGGCCAGCATTCAACTGGCAATAAATAATTTCACCATAAGGACAGTTGTGTATGTGTGAGATTTCTGTTGGGTACCAGTGTGACCCAATCTGTGTCTGACCCACTTGTGGCCCCAAAATATGCATGTCACAGTAATAAAAAAATTACTGTCATGTGTATATATCTGCAGTTGTCCCAAGCTAATGTGCAGTAACCCCCCAACGTACACAGCCAATGTGAGTTCCCTACCTTAGTGTCCAGTGATGGGGGGTCCTATTTTCTCTGGGGTCCAATGGCAGCAGCAATGGAGGGTGTTATCCAGTCACGTCTAGTTGAAAACGGAGTGGAATTGGGAAAAAAACTAAAAGGTACATTTTCACCCCTCCCCCAAATCCACCAACTCAGAAGTGGAGGTCGACCACCACTTTTTGCTTGGCAGCAAGGCACATTCAAATCTTCTTAGTGGTAAGTTTAGCTGGAGTCCTGTCATCATTATTTCCTATGGGGCCGTTGTGGCAGTTGGGAATCTTTGGCAGAGTCGGCGGGACTTGGTTAGTTTAAAGTCTTTGTGACCACCAACATTTAAATAGAGTGGGAGGACGTCAAGGTGACGGACTGGGCCTCGACGAAAAGGTGGCTAAGCAACCATTACTACCAATATCTAAATCAGGCTCATAATCTTGAGGTTCAGCTATGGGGGATATCTATCTAATGTGCTTAAAGAGCAGCAGGGAGTAAAGCACTTACCAAAGACAGAAAAATACTGCTATAATCCACGAGGACCAAAAGGAAATCTAAGTAAAGCTCATCAGAGGTGTGGAGGGTGAAGGCAAAATACTGGAAATTATTTACCACATACAATCATTGGTCTGGATGTCACACCTCATGCCTGTAGTACTTATAGGAAATGCAAGTCCTTGCAAGATATACTTGTGCATAACAACATGGAACTTGGCCTTTTCCCCTTATAAACCAAAATTAGTTTTAGAGGCCAACAGAAGCAGTGTTGACAGCAGCAGAGTTAGGTTCAAAGACAGACTGTAATCACTCTCTAATAAAAGCGCAATTTCTGCTATAGAAAATTGAAAAGTTCATAATGTTTTCAACACCCTCAAAATAAAAATGTAGGCATTTACCATGAGGCTGCTCACTACACAATACAAATGACATAAGACTGAAAGCAAATAGCCCCCCTAAATATTTCAGGCCATGGAAGATAACCTGTAACTTAGGAGTTAAAACTGTTTGCGGAGTGAAGCTAAATTTAATCATTTGCTGGAATGCTTTAAAAAGTCACATTTGACCAAGGACAGAAGACATAATTCGCCTGTTTAGATGCAAGTTACACATACTCAGATGGTGTAGACAGAGGTTCAGCTTTAACTGTGCAGCAGGTGCACAGACAACTGGACACAGTGGCATGTGGGGCCCACTGAACCATGATTATTACTGTATTTCATGATTTAAACAGCAGTCAGGCGTCCTACTTCTGTCCCTGCACTACGGCTCATGACACTAATGTAGCAGAAACATCAGTACTGTCCCTCAGGTCACAGTGATTATCTATATATGATAGCCTATGCATTATGTTAACCAAAGTACTAATAGTTTGAATGTAGAATGATGCACTAAAGTGTTGTGCTAGTTTGCATTTGTCTTATATTACTTAGTGAAACATAGGTAGTATTGGGGTTAAGTCACATGTTTTAAGAATTAAACTGTCATAATGTTATATTTTAGAGTCTAAGCTAACAGTTTGGATTGAAACAGTATTGATTTGTTTAGAATACATGTTATAAATATGTGTGAAAAAACAGAGAAATGCAGTTCTACGTCACAGTGACTGAAATGTATTTACAGTCATTTCATTCAAAGTTACTGTAACATGAACGATAATGAAGAGTTATTAATGCAGAATATAGTTTGCGTATTAAAATGTGTTTTATTTGAATGCATTAATGTGCTGTTTTAATTTGCTCGCATTAGCCTAAGTGAAGCCTGCTAGGCCCTGTATTTTGTGACTGTGCAGGAAATGTCAAGTCATCTTGATAGAAAGTACCTTTCTTTCAGACTCTGTTCCCATAAGAAGACTAGTTTGGTAATAGATTTTGTTTCTCACATAGAGAGTTGTGAGAAACTGACCTTGGATATGGAACATCCTGGACAGTGAACTAATAATTTAAGCATTTGTTTCAATCTCGCATGGAAGTACACTAATGGACACTGTTCTCATGACAAACTTGGTAAAGCATGAAGATGTTTCAAGTTGGAGTCATATGATCGATGTGTATTGGATGTTGCTCCTTCAATGACAAATGAACTATTGCTTTGATGAATCAGCATGCTTTATGAACTTTAAAATACTGATTCCCAGCTGGACTCAGATCAGATCTGACAGAGCCCCTGAAGATGAGAAGCAGAATCCTTTTCTTCATGTATACTGAATGCTGAGCCCACTTGGAGAGGTATCTTCCTCTCTGTCCTTGCCTCCTTGAAATGCCTTTCTGAGACTCTAAGGGCCATATTTATACTTTTTGACGCAAAACTGCGCTAACGCACTTTTGCGTCAAAAAAATTAGCGCCGGCTAACGCCATTCTGAAGCGCCATGCGGGCGCCGTATTTATTCAATGACGTTAGCCGGCGTTAGCCGCCGGCGCTGCCTGGTGTGCGTGAAAAAAAACGATGTACACCAGGCAGCGCCGGTGTAGGGGGATATGGAGCTTGGGCGCCAAAAAATGGGGCAAGTCAGGCTGAGGCAAATTTTTCGCCTCAACCCGATTTGCGCCATTTTTTTCGACTCCCAACCCCCATAGAAATGACTCCTGTCTTAGCAAAGACAGGAGTCATGCCGCCTTGCCCAATGGCCATGCCCAGGGGACTTCTGTCCCCTGGGCATGGTCATTGGGCATAGTGGTATGTAGGGGGGCACAAATCAGGCCCCCCTATGCCACAAAAAAAAAAAAAAAATAACACTTACCTGAACTTACCTTAATGTCCCTGGGATGGGTCCCTCCATCCTTAGGCGTCCTCCTGGGGTGGGCAAGGGTGACAGGGGGGGTCCCTGGGGGCATGGGAGGGCACCTCTGGGCTCCTTCCGAGCCCACAGGTCCCTTTACGCCTGCCCTGACCAGGCGCAAAAAAACGGCGCAATAGCGGCCGTACGACATTTTTTTTGACCCGCCCACTCCCGGGCGTGAATTTTGCCCGGGAGTGTAAATACGGCGCACATGCCTCGGAGTCAATTTTTTAGATGGGAACGCCTACCTTGCATATCATTAACGCAAAGTAGGTGTCCACGCTAAAAAATGACGCAAACTCCATGGACTTTGGCGCTAGACGCGTCTAACGCCAAAGTATAAATATGGAGTTAGGTTTGCGTCGGAATTGCGTAAAAAAAAACGACGCAATTCCGGCGCAAACAGAGTATAAATATGCCCCTAAGATTTTCTCCTTGGCCGAGGGAAAAAGTCTCTTGTCTGAGCTTCTGATACTCTGAGGCTTTCCCTTTTTAGTTACATTTTGCCTATCTTATTAACCTGTTGGCCGAGATTACCTTTTTTCAAATTCTTTTTGTCCTCTTTGTTCTTTTTGGCTTTTTTCTGCATGTGTTCGGTCCCTCACGTAATTCCATAATTGACTAAACTGCATGGCTTTCCCCTTGCCTAGCTAAATTGAACTTTGATGATTTGAACTGCCTCGATACTTATTACAACAGAGCAGTGTTTGTTTTCCATACATTAAATTATCTTACTGATGTATTTTATTGTCTTAGTTGAGTGCCTATTTCTCTTAATGTTAATCCGCCTGAACTTATTTCATCGCCTTGGTCAGCCTTGGTGAATTGTCTACATACATTTGAGCTTCAGTTTGTAATAAACCCCTTTCCTTTTTTCCTGACGGGAGTTTTCTTTGTATGGCCACATTGGTCATACTCTGTCATTTAAATGGTTGGTATTCAAATTCTGTTGTTTGGTTCTACCGCATCCTATGTAAGGTCCAAAGATCAATTGACCTTGATGTGCGTAGATTCCTGAAAAAGATGAAAATGCTCCAACAAAAACTAGCTCCTCCACTGAGAGTAGGTTGAAGTCTCATAATTCATAGGTCACAGCATGGAAAATGATTTAACAGGCTGAATGGAATGCATGTAAATGAATTTAGCAGCACTTGTTAGAACTGGGGCGTATGATGTTTTCTTCTACTCAGTCATGGTAGAGTCTGCTAATTCCAGGAAAACAAGACCCGTTATACAACAATGTAGTTCAAAGCAATCAAGAGGACGGCAAGAAGTGAGCTTTAATATGGTATTAGAAATAAATAGAACACAGTACAGCTTTGCAGTTGCTAAGCAATATTAGCCCTTAGCCAACAATGAGACTACCTATACCTCTTTGATCGCGTCAGTTCGTACTTTGCAAAAAGCTAAATTACATTTGCATATACATTCAGAGCTGACATTTTAATATCATATCTAAATTATTAACTTCAAGTATGGAGAGTGTTGATTGGCGCTAAAGAAACTATGTAAGGACAGCTGAGAAGGGACATCACAAACACTCCTTAAAAATCAATGTTCAAGACAAAAAAATAACAAGAAAATGAGAATGTATATTAAATATTGTGAAATGTAAAATTAATGTGCGGCTCTTAGATACTGCAGAAAAATGAAGCTTTTTTTGCCATGCCTGTGCCATGGTTGAAAAGGGGATGAATGGACAGCCACTAAAATATGGGTATGTAGAGGTTCCTACAGAAACAATGTGAGACCTCATTCCTTCCTTTCCACTGTACCTTTCTTGGTGCGGATGAGTGCACTTGTCAAATGAGATGTCAATATAAGGGAAGGTGGGAGGAGATGGTTGAGCTTCCTGATGAGGAGCGAGAACTCTTCTTGATTTTTTCCAAGATTCACAACAGATGTTTTCCCTGCATGACTTTGTTATTTTCAAATTTTTTCTCTTGTCGTAAAAGTGTGCAAGAAGGTTCTCAGTCTAATGCCTGATTTATACATTGATTTTGATATCTCTTAAATGTTTTAACTGGCACTATGCTTACAGTTTATTAAATGTGTCCCAAGAGTTCTTTTGATACCTCTATGAAGACCAGAACTCCAAGATGGCTCCAGTAGCAACTAGCGGGGTGCAGCAAGGGCTGGTCAGAGCCGGGAGGAGGGGGAATAAACATTCACTTAATAAAAAATAACACTTACCTCCATTCACCGCTGCGCCACTCCTCTCCTCTGTCACTGCAGGTAGGGACAGGCTCCCAGCCTGCCCTGCAGCCAATCCTGATGCTGCTCAGAGCAGCGTCAGGATTGGCTGGGAGCGCCCAGACAGGGCACTCCCAGGCAGACTGGGAACCTATGCAGGTTCTCTCCAACCCGGAGACTGTGTTGCTGGGCTGGAGAGACCCTACTGTGCATGTGTGTTTAGCTACCCCAAGACATACATGCGCAGTGAAGCTCTCTGATCGTCAACCCCATGGCCCGCCCCCTTTACCAGAAAACAATAATAAACTCCGTTTATTATCATTTTCTGACAAAGGTTTAGCAGCTGCCGCCCCTGACTGGCTTCCAAGGTCAGGAGACTCCAGGCACCAACTCAAAAATCTTCCTTCATTAGAGCCTTTAAAACCAAGACTTTGCTCTTAGGTGTGGTACCAAACCACACCCAAGATTGCCACAGAGACTTGAGTTCTCACAAGATTACAGCGATCTCACAAGAACACTGATACTCATGTTACAGAAACCAATCACTGGACTACCTTCAGTGGAAAGGAAGGTCCCATTAATAGCTGCATACTTATCTCGGGCACAAGCAATGGAACCATTGAAGGGGCTACAGGCAGTGAGAGGAAATACCAAGTAGTGCCAGACAAATGGTGTTGCGTCCCTGGCAATGTGTTAGAGTGCACCAGTGATAATGATCACTAAGAAAAATTCTATCCAAATCTCTCAGTGCTTCATTATGAGTGGCCAAGTAAGTAGGCCAAATTTTCCCCATCCCGAGTTAATGTTAACGGGACAACCAGTAACTGGCAGTGGAGAAAATATGGCCTATTATGTGTTGGATCCTGAGTATCCACTACCAAATGAGGAATTACCAGGGTAATTGATAATTCCATGTCTTATTGTCCTGGTAATTTCTCATTTTGTGCTGCAACTTCATGTGGAGATTTCAGCTATTTGCAACTTTTTAGCAGCTTGTCATTGATAGGGAGAGGCACTGAACGTAGTCACTGAAATGATGTTGGAGTGCAGCCATATCTCTTTCTTCCCTAGTGAAGTAGGCAATGAGAATGGGAAATTCTTCCGAAAGCGGGTCAAGGCTTGGGGTGGAGGGTGTGTGTCAGTGGTGCTGTGATGTACTGCCGTAGGTATGGAGGAGAGGTGAAGCGTCTACATTGAGCATTGGAAATAGCCCTTTCTGCAGGGTTATCCCCCAAAATTTTACCTCCTCTTTCCTAGTTTTATGAACTTTTTTTGTTGTCTTTAGGGCTCTGGGCACTTTACCACTGCTAACCCATTCTAAAGTGCAGGTGCTCTCTCCCCTAAAACATGGTATGATTGGCTTCCACCTGTTTGGCATATTTAATTTACATATAGGTTCCTTGTAAATGGAATACCGTATACCCAGGACTTGCAAGTTAAATTCTACAGTGGGCCTGCAGCATTGAATGTCCTACCCACAGTAGTACCCCTTTAAACCTGTCTCAGACATGCCACTGTAGGGCCTGCAGGTGCAGTTTACTTCCATATTATCTCGGCATTTCAAACTACTTGCCAAGGCCTAAACTCCCCTTTTACTACACCTAAGTCACCCTAAGGTAGGCCATAGGTAGCTCTATGGGAAGGGTGCTGTGTAGGTAAAAAGGTAGAATATGTACATTTATGTTTTACATATCTTAGTAGTGACAAGCAGCCTATTTCTTTTTTCAATCCTGGGAGGGATGTTCCTCTCATAGGTTAGCTTTGTGAATTCCCTTCTATACTTTTAAGTGGTAATTTCTAAACTGAAAGAAGTAGTGTTGTCATATTTGGTATGTTGGAATGGTAGTGAAAAATCCTGCTTACTGGTGTAGTTGGATTTTACACTACTATTTTAGAAATGCCACTTTTAGAAAGTGGGCATTTCTCTATGCTTATAACTCCATACGCTTTAAAGGCTGACTCCAATCCATGTCTAGGGCAGAGTGACAGTTGCACTGTGTGCATACTTTCCACACAGCTACAACACAGGAAGGGCTGGGTGTGACAGGAGAGGCCTCTGCATCCATCTGGATACTGACAGACTTCCTGGATTGGGAGAAGGAGATGTCGTTCACACCTTATATGTCCAATAGGCTGTGTCCTGCCCTCATAGAAAATGGCTGATTTACCCCCAATGATGTCTGGAGCCTGGGCTGGGTTGAAAGATTTTGTGTTGCATTTGAAAGGGTTTCTTTGAATTCACCCCTTACATTAAAGACATTTTTGAGTATAAGTACAGGGACTCTAACCCCATGATTTAAGAGCACTTTTGGAACTGGGAATGAACTCTGTCAGGAAGATTGCTGTGTTGCACAAAGGACTCACCTGGACTGCTCTCCTTCTGTTGCCCTGAAACCTGCTACTGGCTGGGTGGCCTAAAGGACTCACTGGATTGCTTTTCTGTTTGTTGCCCTGCTGCCAGCTGTTTCTGGAATTTGTTCTGCCAAGGCACTGGGTGCTGCAAGGAGGAACCACCATTGGAGCTACTTGCTGTGTGTTTTTTGGCCTGCTTACCTGCTACGCTGCTCATGGAACTGCCACCCTGCAACTAGGACCCAACTTTTAGAACAGCCTAGGTCAACTATTGCCACATTAGTGTCATGTTTTTAAGCTAATGTGGTGATAATATGGCAAAAATGCTGTGCCATATTTACAAAGTGGTACAATGCACGCTAGAGGCATAATGTATGCAAGGGGGTGATCCTCCATTAGGGGGCCCGGGGAAATGGCACAGTAGAATCTAGGAGATTCCAGTGTGTCACTTTTAGTGGCATTGTTACCGCCTGCACAGAGCAGGCATTAAAAGGAGGCACGCTATTACTTTTAATGGGCTTTGCAGGATTAGCGCCAACATTTTTGGCACTAATCCTGCAAAGTACAACAGTAGCGTAAAAAATTATGACACTATTGTCCCTAACCTGCGCCATGGTGTGCCGTATCTTAAATATGGTGCACACATGGTGGCGTTGGTGGGGTGCAATGGGCCACAAAAAAGTGTCTCTTCATGACATGAAGTGCCACTTTTCTTAAATCTGGGTCTAGGTTTCTTGTGCTGGACTGCCTGTCTCCTGTGCCCCTCAAGTGCTCCCAAGAAGTCCAATGCATGGGGAGTGCTGTTCCTGCTCCTTGGTTCCTTCAATCGAGCACGTGGTGAGTGTTTCCTGGCCCTTAGCGCATGCTGAGCACTTTGTTCTCTCTGTAGGTGTGGAGTGCCTCGTTTTGGGACCACTTTGCAGTGCGGTCACATTCATGAGAAGAGTTCTGCCCCTGGTGAGTGAGAGCCCTTTACAATCAAGAGATTTCTGTTGCAACTAGCTTTGTTAACACTGAGCCGCATTCCTCTACCATTGTGTTGCTAGAGGTGCAGGAAAGTCTCCCCGTGACGACTGCCTGGCTGTGGACATCACACCCGTCTCCCGTCCTGGATGGCGGGAACACCATTCAATTTCTGCATTTCCTGCCACAGCAGAGGACCAAGGGTGGTCTCTCCACTCCTACAACATGAGTCTCCCCGCCCACATTTGTCTCTCTTTTCCTGCTGCATTTAGGTACTCCTTAGTACATTTCACATAATTGTGAAAACATTTTCACATGAGAACAGAAAACAGTGATACATTGCTTGAAATAGTAGGTTTCGCTTTCTATTTAAATAAAGAATGATAGTGTGTAAGAAATGGCAACCAGACTTCCATCTTTTAAAATGCAGCCCACATTGCTGTGGTCAAACTAAATGTAAAAAATACACACAGTGCATTGTGAAGTTAAATTTTAACGTCATATTGTGACAAAACAATTATGAAAAAAATCATCATCAGATGGAGGGTGAAGCATGCAACTGTGGTGAGTGAGGGGCTCCTAGCCTGAAAACAGATATGTCAGGCAGCAAGATGAAAATGTAGTATTAAGTATGGCATTATTCTGAATTCTCCTATGTTAGAGGTCTCCCTCTATTACATGTGCATTATTACCACATCAAAGTGAAAGTAGTACACAGTTTACAACACTACTGAATCTCCCCTTTTCTGGACAGTGTTCAGTACTGTAAGCCAATATAATATTTCTGCCAGTTGATATAGGTCCAAGAATTTCAGCATACGTTATAACAAATGGATTATTATAGCAATAAACCAAGCACATACTAACAGGCAGGATAACATTGTTGTTGTCATAGCTCTGGCTAGAATAATATTGCAACCTTCAGTTCAAGTGCTTAGCGATATTAGTCTTATGCCACTCAATTCCCAATAAATGGAGGCCTCAGGCATTAAGATAAAATGTCTACCACTTGGCCATCAGAATAGTCTTCATGAAAGAGCTGAAGGTACATTTCCGGCACAGCAATAAGAAATACAGTTGAAGGGTGTAAACGTGAGGGAGGACAATCAAAGATTTTTATGACTCAACTTATGAAAATGAGAAAATAATCTTCCAACCTTATGGGTTGCAACAGACCGCCTATGGCTGATCGGCCCAAATGTGCTTGCATTTAATGCACTTTATGCCTTGTCATGCAGCTTTTTAGCATGCCTTTACTAAGTAAGTGAGGCCTTGACCCACATAGGGTTGGTTAGGACTGCCAGGATAAGGGAGAATCAGTCAACCAATATAGGAGCAGAGAACCCTCAGTGCATGGATCTGCTACCATGAACTGCCAGGCTCTGAAACAGCCAGTGATAATTTGCACTTGTGGAGATGAATGGGAGACTTGTACTTAAACTATAGTGCATGCTGCTGTTAACTAGGCCCAGGGTCAGGCCAGTTACTTAGGCAATAATATTAGAGTGATGTGAATCAGAGGTTTCCCAACAAGCGATAGGGAACATGCGACAAAAGAGGACAGGTGCGACCTGGACAGGCTAGTGGGAAAGTTAATGGGCAAGGTAAGGAATATTCTTGGTACCATGTTTTTGCACAAAGATATATAAGCTGGTGAAAGAGAACCTTCTTACACCCCTACCAGGCACATGATGTACAGCCAAATTGTAATAAAAGTACATATTAAAAGCCTAGTGTTAGAAATGGGATCTGGTTGGCAGTCAGGTTACCCCCTGTCCAAGCAAGGACCCTCACTCTAGTCAGGGTAAAAGAGAATCACCCTCAGCTAACCCCTGCTTACCCCCTTGGTAGCTTGGCATGAGCAGTAGGCTTAACTTCAGAGTGCTAGGTGTAAAGTATTTGTACCAACACACACAGCAACTTAATGAAAACACTACAAAATGACACAACACAGGTTTAGAAAAATAGAGAATATTTATCTAAACAAAACAAGCCCAAACCGACAAAAATCCACAGAACACAAGGCAAGTTATCAATTAAAAAGTAAAAAGAGTTTTTATGTAGTTTAAAACACACACTAACACTGTTAGCGTGACAGTTTACCTTGAGTGCATCAAAAATAACCCCGTTCAGGCGAGTGTGCATCAAAAAGGGCTTGTGATGCTTTGATTTCACTCACAAGCGAGACCTTGCGTCGTTTATCCTTTCATCGGGACGTAGCGCATCATTTCTTCTCTCCGCAGGAGAGCGATGCGTCGATCCAGTCAGCACTCTCGGTCCGGGCAGGCCTTGCGTTGTTCTTACACGCCCAGCGGTGTTTGCATTGGAAATCCAGCTGCACGATGATCCGAAAACCACGCAGCGTGGGTTGCGATCTCCCAGCCTCCGTCAGCGATGCTGCGTGTTGTTTCTCCAGCTCTGTGCGTCGATTCTTTGGTCGTGTTTCGGGCGAGCGTTAATTTTCAGCTGCGGAGCAGGCGGCACGTAGTTTCTTCAGCCGCAGATAGGAGTTGCGTCGATCTTTTCCCCGCACGGCGCTCTGTGCGTGGATTTCTTCCTCTTAGGCTGCCAACTTCTCCTTTCAGGGTCCCAGGAACTGGATGGGCACCACAGGGCAGAGTAGGTGTCTCTCCAGAGACTCCAGGTGCTGGCAGAGAAAAGTCTTTGTTCTCCCTGAGACTTCAAACAACAGGAGGCAAGCTCTAAACCAAGCCCTTGGAGATTTCTTCTCAAGATGGAAGGCACACAAAGTCCAGTCTTTGCCCTCTTACTCTTTCAGAAGCAGCAACTGCAGCATAGCTCCACAAAGCACAGTCACAGGCAGGGCAGCTCTTCTTCCTCAGCTCTTCAGCTCTTCTCCAAGTGGAAGCTCCTCTTGGTTTCCAGAAGTGTTCTAAAAGTCTGGGGTTTTGGCTCTTCTTCTTATACCCAGTTCTGCCTTTGAACTTGGCAAACTTCAAAGCAAAGTATCAAGTGTTTGCAAGATCCTTCCTTATCCAGGCCAGGCCCCAGACACTCACCTGGGGGTCGGGGACGGCATTGTGTGAGGGCAGGCACAGTCCTTTCAGGTGTGATTAACCACTCCTCCCGCACAGATGGCTAATAAAGATATGCAGGCTACATCCCAGTCTCCTTTGTGTCACTGTCTGAAGGAGAGGTGTGAACAGCCCAACTGTCAAAGTGACCCAGACGGACAATCCACAAACAGGCAGAGTCACAGAATGGTATAAGCAAGAAAATGCCTACTTTCTAAAAGTGGTATTTTCAAACAGACACTTTCAAAACCAACTTCACTAAAAGATGTATTTCATAAATTGTGAGTTCAGAGACCCTATACTCCAAGTTTTTATCTACTCTCAAAGGGAATCTGCGCTTTAAGGATATTTAAAGGCTGCCACCATGTTAAACCAATGCGAGAGATAGGCCTTACATGGTGGAAACCGAATTTGGCAGTATTTCACTGTTAGGACATCTAAAACACACTAGTATATGTCCTACCTTAAACATACTCCCCACCCTGCCCCTGGGGCTACCTACGGCCTACCTTAGGGGTGCCTTACATGTAGTAAAAAGGAAGGTTGAGGCCTGGCAAGTGGGTACACTTGTCAAGTCGAATTGGCAGTTTAAAACTGCACAAACAGACTCTGCAGTGGCAGGTCTGGGCTATGTTTACAGGGATACTAATGTGGCTGGCACAACCAGTGCTGGAGGCCCACTAGTAGCATTTGATTTACAGTCCCTTGGCACCTCTGGTGCACTTTACCAAAGACTTGCCAGTAAATCAGATATGCCAATTATGGATAAACCAATCAACAGTACACTTTACATAGAGAGCATATGGACTTTAGTACTGGTTAGCAGTGGTAAAGTGCCCAGAGTACTAAAGCCAACAAAAAAAGGGCAGAAAAAAAGGAGGAAGGAGGCAAAAAGACTGGGGATGACCCTGCAAAAAGGGCCATTTCCCACACCTATCGTGTGTCACAGTACTGTATTTACAAACTGGCACAATGTGGTGTCAAATTCACGAGACATACATTATGCTCACAAGGTAGGACACTGTGCATGTTCCGGCACTATGTTGTATGGTAGTCTTGGATCACTGAATTGTACTTTTTTCCAATAAAATGTTTAAAAAGATGCTTAAATATAGGTCCCTGTATATAAAATACACACTGCAGGGCCAAACAGCCATGCAGTGCTTTAATGGGGTCTAGAGGTGTACTCAGGCAAACATAAGTAAATACAGCAGACATTGTGCCACCATCGCCCCCATGAAGGGCAACCACTACAAAAGGTCCACCAAACAGGCCAGTTGGTACACGGAAGAGCTTAGTGCACCCAAACACACCTGCAAAGAGTAGGAGAGAAGTTAGAGCAGCACCATTACAGAACCTCCTTCAAGGCCCCACTAAACCTCTACCATTGGCTTCTAAGGAAGAAGAAAAGAGAGACCTTAGCTGCCCGCATTGGCTCCAGCTCCAACAACACTAAGGAACTCTTCAACACTATCAGAGAGTTCTTCAACCCCACAGCCACCCAGAACTGGATCACTCCCTCTCAGGAACTCTGTGAACACCTCGCCATCTACTTCCACAACAAGATCTCCACCAGTTACAAGAACTTCACACCCCAACTTGAGCCCACTGACTTTCTCAACACAATGCAATGCAAGCAGACTTATAGAGCATGGCTAATCACCCGCAAGGGTATCCAGGTCCTGAGAGCAAGCAGCTCAGATCAGTCGAACCGCCAGGTCTTGGGTCCTTTCCTAAAACCCAGAAGAGAAGTTGCGGGTCATTGGTGAAGGGGGAGGTCATGCTATGGTTTTGCCACTTGTTAGGAGAAGAAGCATCCTCCACTGTTGCTTTGGTGGATGCAAGAGTGTTTGTGGGAGACAGGGAAACAGAGCATGGAAGTCTCAAGAGTTGGTGGAAGTTCGGGTGGTGGTTGATGGATGCTGGACCCTGAGTATGTAGGGCTTTGTAGGTGTGGATTAACATCTTGAATTGACATCTCTTCTTAATGCTGAGCCAGTAGAGCTTCTTTATTAGGAGGGTGATGTGGGGCTGTGCATCATGATTCCTATGTAGAGAGTGCTTCTATAGTCCAGCCGGCTGGTGACTAGGGCTTGAGTGACAATTCATCTGGTGTTGACGGAGAGCCATTTGAACATCGTATGAGCATACAAACAGTTAGGAAGCAGGCAGAAGGAAATTCGTTTATCTGGTTTGTCATGGTGAGCTTGCTGTCAAGGATGATGCCAAGTGTGTGAGCATGATCGGGGTGGGTGCTGGTCCAAGTTCTATAGGCCACAAAGAGTTATTGCACAGGAAGGTGTTGTTCCTGAAGATCAGCATTTTCGTGATGTCTGTATTGTGTTTTCGGCAGCTGTTTTAATTACGATCGGGGATACTTGTCATGCATCTGTGGATGTTCGCGTTGACAGTGCAGGGGTCTTCTGATAGTGAGAGGATCTGCTGGGTGTTGTCTGCATAGGATATGACGTTCATTCCTTAAGACCTGACAATGTTGGCCAAGGGAGTCCTCTAGATGTAGAACAGTGTGGAGCTGAGAGACGAGCCTTGAAGGACACCCCACAAGTCATGGCACAGAACCCCATCTAACCACTTGGAACACCCTCACCACCCAGGAAAATGCAACCCTTATGAACTCCATCCACCCAGGAGCACCAAATGATCCCTGCCCACACACATCTTCACCTGCAAAAGGCCGAAATCAGACATTAACTCACCTCCCTGCACAACACCTCTATAACCATGGGCATGTTCTCAGAAGACTGGAAGGATGACGAGGTCTAATCTTTACTCAAGCAACCATCATCTGACCCCAGCGAACTCAAGATCTATGGACCCACCTCCATGCCCCCCTTCCTGGCCAAAGTACTGAAAAAGGCCATCATCATGTAACTCACCACCTACCTCGAGCAACATCACCTTCTCTGCACAAATTCCCTAAGCCTTATGCAACCAATTGTTGCTCGTCCGCTATATTAAACGAGGAAACTTTACCACTGAAAGAAAGAGAACTGGCACAGGAAATAATTTACAGTACTATAGCAATCTTTCTTTAAATTGATGTGTATCGAATGTGTGGTTGAAGCTTTACTGTGACAGAAAAGTTCAACACCTTATTTTACAATACATTTTTGTACATTTATTGTTTGGAAACGATAATGTAGAATGGTTGATAAAGTGTTCTGCTTTCAAATGTTATAGTTTATTGAGTACTCAAGTGTTGAACTGTGCATCAACGGGCAGGTGACTGCCCCTTCAATATGGCAACTAAATTTTCTGAGCCCAGAGAGAACTGGCTCGCTCAAGATCTGTCCTCGTGTCTCAAATGGGGTAGAAGTGGCCCTGAGCGCAGTGCACACACGCTGAAATCTGCCTTGGTAGCTTTCGGTACAGGCTTAGCAGGTGGGTGATTGCTGTGCTTTGTGGGTATCCCAAGGCTGCTGACGAAGCCAGACCAGGCGGCGGCGGGTGATACCCTGCCCGGTTCTTACATGGAAATTAACCAGGCTGCCTGAGAGCATACTTTAAGCTAGCAGACAGGCCAAGAGCTGATTAGCACTCCGCTTCCCCACCCCCTAATCGGTCTAACAAACGTTAGGCATACACAAGGAACTTGTGTTAACTCACACAAGCACGTGCTCCTGAAAGGCTGCTATCACTGCACTGTGTATCTCTTGAAGGTATAGCAATACCATTCCTTTGTTACGTTGACCGGCATTTCAGCAATTTTTGGAAATGCTACCACACAGCTTTCCACCCATGTTGGATGCTATGAGTTCTCATCTGTTCAAATTTGCTAGCATCTCGTTTAGTCGGAGTGTCATTCTCTAATGCACAAGTGTCTGTCTTCTCGAGAACCTCACTACCTGATACATATACAGACTGTTGTTGGTGTCCACCACGTAGTGTAAGCATTAAAATTAATACTTAATAAGTTTAGACTACACGCTCATATTTTTTCCATCTGTCCGTAGATTTTTTGTGATTGTTCCTTGTCCGGTGAATCTCATATGTTTTGGAATTCAGCACTGATATAAATGTACAGTGAGCCTGTTGAGACCTACTATTGGGCCGCTTGACAGGAAAAACATACTTGTAAATCTATGCTCAATGGCCTATCTTTAAGTTAACCCCAAACAAATTGACCCTACTTTGTTTCAAAACTAATTTAACAGTGACCATGACTGCCCTTCAAAACAACACATTCTATAGAACGAGAAGGTTGGATCAAAATTCTTAGCTATGTAACAGAATGCAACAGACAGCTTTCGTTCTTCTGTTTACTTCTTTTTTTTAACCAACCTCACATATGCACATGTATTTTGCGCCTTGTGATTGCACTGTTATGAGATGCTTTGGTCAAAGGAAATACCACAAGTTAAGCAGGAGGTTGGTTGTTAGCTCTAGTAAGTTCAAGTCATTGTCGGACATTTTCAAGTACAGTTGAAGTTATTTCAATTGTTTGTCTGAAGTTTTTATCTGCATGCTCGTGTTCTTCAACCGTGCAATCGAAGAAACGCCAGTAACCCTAACTCGCATTGCCTTTTATACTTAGTTTATGCTCATATTTATTTATATGCATCCGTAATTGGTTATATAGCAAAGTACGCAAACCTGCTTTGTGCGATAATCAGTAATTAAAATAAATAAATAGCATGATAGAAGTGCGACATCATTAGGTAGACAATATCTTTTGAAATAGCTCCCAGTGTTTCTTTTCTTAGTATGCAGACAGAAACCTGCTAGTTCTGTCTCCATGGAAGTTTAAACACAGAAATAGTTGTATTAGTGTTAGGCCGGTAGGTACGTGTGCAGAATGATCGGAAGGAGAGTTAAAAAAAAAAGAAATATAAGGTTTCATAATAAAGCTTTAAACGGATGATGATGTGCACGTCCTTAACTAAAATGCTCATATTTGTATCCATGTGTGTTGCACATGAGTGAATCATAACGTACAGTTTCTTACACCCCCAAAACCTTCAGGCATCCATTTGCACGGGTATCTTTGTATATAAAAATTAATTTGAAGCTTGAAGCCCTGACTAAATGACAGCATCTGACAGACTATTTAGAAGTTTTATCTCAGTTTAATCTAGGTGATGTAATGTCTCTGGTTATTTCTGCCCTTCTCTCCCTCACAATTCCACCAACCCTGTCACCTTTCATTAACACTCCCACTGCCACCTCTCATCTTTCCCTCCCACTCCCACTGACTGTAATCTCTCACTTACAATCCCACTGCCCCCTCTCATCTCTCCCTCACACTCCCACTTCCCCCGCATCCAACCCCTCACACTCCCTGTCTCTTCCCTGTATTGTCTACTCACACATGTTGCCTACCTGTACCTCCTCATGCTGTGCACTCATCGACTTCTTGCCACCCCCCCTTCTCTGGGTGCCTTGACCACTCGTCTCAGTAATGCTCTCACTTTTACTCGGAAACTGGAAAATGTGCATAGCCTGTCTCTCTTTGCTCACACTTTCAACTCATACTCCTCTTTCGGTCCAGTGCCAAACATCAGTACCCCACCGTCTGCTGGGGGGTGTACATTGCCTCTCTAAAAATCTGTCTTACTTTGAGTTTAATAAGGTTTCTTCTGGAAGAGCAACCAGTCCCTCTCTCACACACTCTTCCCACCTCTATCATGTGGTTGACTTCAGGTCTTCGAGAGCACTTTCATTCCTGTGCCTTTTCAAAGTTGAAGGACCCCCCTCAATCCCACGCTTTCTTCTGCTTCTTGGGGTGTCTTCTATGTACACAGGAGCTCCCTTTATATGCGCCATTCGCCTGACCTTCCCTTATTTCTTTCTCACAGTTTCTGCTTCTCTGGAATTCATTCACCATCTTGTGCACAAACTACCTATCCCTCCCTGTATTCCTGTCTATCTATTCTGTGCAGCTCTCACTCTGATCTAGCTACCATACCACATAATTCCACTATCATGTCCACTGCACATGGCACAATTCCACCCCACACAATCCCACAACTAACTGTTCCAATCCAACCCATGCTGCAGCACCACGAAATCCTAGCTATAACTTAAACTGAATAGTGGGGGTCTGGCCAAGAGATAAATGGATCGACACGACAAAGGATTGAGGGGATGTCATCAATGAGCAATATGATTATCAACAGTAATCAATATAATCAAAACTCTGAACCTCAAAAAAGAACCACACCAGTTTATTAAAAAGAATTATACATTTATTTCCCGAGATGAACAATGCTAATGTCACGAAAATAACTCTCAAACACAAATGATAAGCATATAGAATCAATAGTGGCTGATTAAAACATCTTAATATCTGAGTTTAATCAAAATAATCAAGCAAATAATTTCAAGTATCATAACACTGATTAATAACACTAGAATTGGCAATAAAGGTAAAGTATGCATTAGTACAAACAATCAAAGTGTGTCAATATGAATCTTAAGCATATGAAGGTTAATTCCCTCACTAACCACAAATTAGCATCAACATGTTGGATTTTATGTAAAAGAATTTAGAAACACGAATTTAGAAAAATACACTAACTCGGGTTATAAAAAATAAAAAAAACATTAGTGTTATTATGCAGCATTTAATCTACATTTTGCAGCTGGTACCTACAAAGCAAAAGAGACACATATTTCAATGCAATTTCATACATTACCCATAGAACAACAACATGTATCCTACTTCAGCAAAGGGGCACCATCAGGTAAGTCTTCAGAGAATCGGGCCTATCTACAGTGCTGAAGCAGAATATCTTAATTAGAAATTATTAATGAGTGTTTACGTATTTTCAATAATGGCTTAGGTAGAAAAATGAATAACGTAGAAAAATAATGTGCACGTTTAAAATTGTGACCTCAAAGAATGGCCACCAGTGTTCACGAAATGTACTAAATAATTATTAATACTTATGAAATATTGAAAATGTATGAGATTAATGTAGTAATATGTCATATTAAGTGTTATGACGTATGTCTTAGCTTATTAATTGTAGGCCTTAACTTAGGGAGTGTCTTTGCCTAGTTTTCCAGGCCTTATGCAGAAGCTATATTTCTTAGCGCTTAATGAAAAATGCTGACAGGGTGAACTAACTGTGAAATGCTCATTGTCTTGTTAAAATGCTTAGGAGAAGCTTTCCATGAGAACCAACTAACAGAAGACAGTGTCCTTAAAATGTTTCAATCCATGTGTAATGTGTGCTAGAGGATCTTTCCCAGGACGCGAACAATGAAGACACTGACTGGAGAAGAAGATGCAACAAATTCGATGCCTAACAATCCGGATGATGAGAACATCGTAGGGCAGACCAATCAACGACGTGTGAAGTGTGAACTACTACAATTCATAGATTTGGTATTAGAAAATTATTGGACAGAGTAATAACGTATGATTAATTGACCAATTGGAAATTAGTGGATAGTTTGAGTGACTTTGATATAACAAAGTGACAGAGGGAACTTAGACAGACGATGAGACCAGAGATCTAGAGTGACTCTGGGAGAAGAAACAATTTCAGATTCTGTCATTGGGCTCATACTCTCTGACTGAGTGCCTGATGCTTTGCTGATCGACTGATGACCTGAGGACGAAGACTGATTCTGCTTGCTGACTATACCGTGGAGAGGTAGCTATGACAATGTGACTGAAGTACATTTTTATGCCTTTTCTTTCAAGGTACCAACTGTGCTGTCTTAATTCTTTAGGTAGATGTTTTTCCAAATGTGTGTTCCAAATTGTTTTGCATGAAGCCCCACATGCTGATGCTAATTTGGGTTAATTGAGGCTATTCACATGACGACTGACAATTTGCAGGGTCAAATGGTTGACAGCTATTTTGCTGAACCCTATGGATCTTGCAGTATTATTGAAATTGGTTTTACTAATGATTTGTGCTGATGCTTCAGCATGCATTGTGATTCAAGCTTTCATTAAATCATGTTTCTTGCATCTTTTTGGTTAACAATTAATATTAATTGTGTTTGATTTGACTTGGAGATTAATCTACATGACTTTAGCATTGTTAATAATAGGGAAATAAACTTACTAAACTTTAATTAAAGGTGTGGTTATTCATGGCTGAAAGGTTATGGTGTGTGTAATTTACTGACTCCATTGATTATTGATATAACTAATGAGTATTAATTATTGTGTATTGATTATTGTTTCTGCTCTGGAACTATGGTAAGATCATCTTAAACGAGTCAACAGGTTAATCAACCTATACATGTCCACTTGTAAGTTTACTTAATAAGGTCTGACGTGCTAACAACAGCTAAACCCACACCGCTAATATGACTCGAACAACCATGGACTAAACTGGAACACTTCTCTCACTTTCCTCCTCTCTCTCTCTCACTGACCTGACAAGATTACTACCCAGATTGTTATACTAAACATCAAAAAGTTTATCATTGGTCAGTACATGAGGTGGTTTACGATTCAACCAATAGTCACTCTAATTGATAACCTAAAATGCAATGACATCAAGTAATAACCAGGACACAATCATAACAGTAACTTTTCCTCTTCTGTCTCATCTGTGACTCCATTGTTCCATCTCGTCTCAACTTCCTCTTCTCAGGGAGAAACTTCTCAACTCAAAACATTTGCTTCCATCCTTGAGGAAGAAACCACGTATTAGTGACAATTTCAAACAATAGAACATTCAACTCGTATTATGATTTTATAAATTTGACCTTGTAAGTCATAGTGCAGCAACCCGCTAGGGGTAGCTGCGTGCACATCTATTAAGCTATTTAGCACATGCTTTTATGTAGGCATTGAACAATGGAAAATAACCACAACTTCAGTTAGAATTTTGCTTAGCCAGAGAAGAAAAATGAATTATGGCAACCATTTTCAAAAGTCACCCGTTTTCACATGTTAATTCACTATATGATTAATACATTGAAATCATTAATACATGTATTAGAAAATTCACACTCTCACAATCCCTCCTCTGATGACTATTTATGTCATCACATCAATCCATATTAAATTTATTATCCCCCAAAATTCTAAATCTGATCTCATTTACTTTTGCATTATTTTTCTTTTTCCCTCTATTTTTTCCCAATAAAATGTCGTCATTTGTATATCAAATCTTCTCCGATTCTTTTCAAGTCTTCTTCTTTTCAAACATTTCATCAATTTATATATTCCACAGATTCCAATTAGGCAAAACACAATTAGTGAGGTCCATTTTATTATTGTTAATATAATTCCTTTTCCTACATTGCCAAGCCAATTTCCAACAGCTGCAATTCCCTTGCGAGCTTTCTCCCAAATTGTAGTTTCAGTTAGTTCTTTTAAATCTTCTTTGTTATTTGTTACGTTTTTAATGAACTCTCTAACCTCTCCTGACTTATCAGGGACATATGCACAACAATTACTTAAACCAAGTCATTTACAAACTTAGCCCTCTTTTGTCAAGAGAATGTCTAACGCAAAGTGGTTCTGAAGTGCCATAGCTCCTGTAGCAGCCAACTCAGTATCTAGAAGAATGATAGCTCCAGAATAACTAATCAACATGTAATCCACTATTGTAGACAAATTCTGTATCTTGATAGAATTCGGAAATACTCCTACTGAAAGAATTATAGCTTCATAAAGGTCTTCCACAATGCTAGAAAATGATTCTCGCTTGTGTCTCGTTTGAATTTTCATCATCTTAGGAAATGTACTCAAGTCTTCCAGCTGATAATTTTTGGAAAGAATTTTCCCAAATAACATGTTCCATACCATCATATAGGAAGACAGTAATATGCATTTCTTCCACAAATATAGTAAATGCCAGGAACTTGTGGATCCTGTCCATTCCTCATAAAATCCCATTTACTCTGAAACATAAACACATGTCTACACTCACTCGTTCCCACAAACACTCTATCATTCTTACTCCTTGGCCTGTATACACAAAGTTTTCCCATGTGCTCAGCATCCAATGTTAGTTTCATTGTTTAGTAATGTCAGTATAAGCATAATCAATCCCAGGTCTCCAACTAATTCCCTTATCTATCCTTGCCTTTATTTCTCTCCTTCTATCTTCTGTATTATCTAAAAATGTCCTCTCTACAAGTGTTAGTAACCATGTCAAATTGTTACGATGAGCAATTGCAGTACCAAAGGTTAAAGTAGGCTCAAAGAAATCTCTCATAATAACTATGTTATTATCCTTGGCTATTCTATTAAAAACAACCAATGACAGGTACAAACGAAAATACCATGTAATAGTTTGAATAGAAATAATGAATATATTTTTGGTTATAAAAGTGCGTTAGTAAAAGCCTGCAGCTTATAGCATAAGTGACTGGCAAACTAGGGTAAGTAGTTCCATCTTCCACTGAAGTCGGAATCTGTGTACATACATAACAATCTTTCTCGTCCATCACCCCAACATACTCATGCAATAATAGATAAAAAGCATTAGAGGAAAGCTCTTTCTCTTCATGTAAGTATATGACATCTGTTCTAAACTTGTCTTTCGTTATCGTTAAATTATCAATCTTTGCAGTATGGTTGGCTCCATTCGTCTCATAAACAATCACTCCTACGAATAACAATAAACACATTAACAAACTCACTACTGCCAAGCCAATACCTAAAACCTCACAACAGCTCATTCTGATTTTGGTTATGAAAGTTTCTCATGGTCTCCATGATCTCCAAAAAATACAGAAAAAAAGAAGAAAAGAGAAAAAAACAAAGATTTTCAAATTTTTTAAAAATAAAGTAAACAAAATCCTAAATAAAATCCCTCCTAAATTGTTTTTTTTTTTCAATAGTTCATTTACTCAGGACAGTCTTTTGTCAAAACCAGTATAGCAGCTTGTCAAGTCCTATTATCAATTTGTCTATTTCAGTTATTAATGTCTCTTTTAAGCACAACTTTCAGATAGATAATTTTCAACTTCTTTTCCCTAATCTTGTCTCATAATCTTCATGTGCCAGAATAAACATGTTTAGTGTCTCTATCAAAACAATAACTCAAAAATTCTTCTTGCCATTCACTTGTGGTTATATATGCCTATTCTGGACTAGAATATCGCTTGCTTGGGACTGTTTTTCTTTTTGGTCTTTTACTGCTTTCGCCTTCTTCTCCACTACTGTTTTCTCTTTCATTCAACTTTTTTTCTTCCTGAATCAGTGGTACTTCATTAATTCTTCCACCTTTTGAACTTTTGTCTGGCCAATTGTCTCCTTTCAATGTCTTCTTCGTTAACAACTTTCTCAAGATTGAGTTTGCACGTGAATTTGAACATTTTTCTTCTGACGTTCCCGCAGCTGGTTCAGGAAGACTATAATCCTATTGGGTGGGACTATCCTCAATTCCTTTCCCAATGGAGTTGGTCCTTTGTTCGGTGTGGTATGTCAAGCCACCTGCTACTGACAAAACCCTCCTCTGAGCAGATTTTCTTTTAGCCGATTGTCTCTGATCACTCTAATTTGAGGACACCCTCCTTTGATCATAATTTCTCTCAACCGATATTTTTCTTTCTTCATGAACTGACTCCCCTTCTACTTCATCTGCAGATTATTCAGTCTCTTCTGAACCTTGTTCTTTCTCATCTGTCATATGAGTAGGTAGATCGCGATCATTCTCAGGATCTGGCTATTCACTTTCTTGCTCTTTATCTGTAATGTTCTCAGCTGTTGATACCCTCAACAGCTCCTCTTCTTGTTCTGTTGGGTAATTCACCTTTCTCATGTGGCTGGTGTGAACCTGTTTGGTAAACCTGCACACTTCACAGCTGTTGTTGTTGTGAGAATGACTTGATAGGGCCCCTTCCACCGTGGCTCCAGACACTACTTCCTCACATGCTTCCGTATAATTACCCAATCACCAGCTGTTAAGTTGTGGCCTTGACGTTGTATTTGTTGCACCGTCATTGCTTCCACCTGATGAGAAAAAGACTGAAGCACATCAGCCAGGGTTTTACAATAATCTACCACCATGTCATTTGCAGGTATCGCTGGCAATCTCATTGCTCTCCCTATTAAAATTTTTATGAGGGGACAACCCAGTCTTCTTGTGAGGAGTACTTCTCATTGACATTAGATCTAATGGTACAGCATCTGGTCTATTTAAATCTGTTGACGCACACACTTCTGCCAATCGAAACTTTAAAGTTCCATTCTTTTGCCCTACAAATCCTGATGCTTCTGGGTGGTAACTACAATGTAGGTTCTGCTGGATGTTTAATGCTGAAAAAAGTGATTTTATCACTTCGTTATTGAAGTGGCTTCCTCTATCTGATTCTAAAGAGACCAGAAAACCAAAACGTGGAATTAACTCTCTTAAAAGTAACTGAGCTACTGTAAGGCTATCATTTCTCCTTGTTGGATATGCCTCAGTCCAGTGACTAAAAATGCACACAATCACCAACACATATTTCAAACCAGCATATGCAGGCATCTCAATAAAATCAATTTGCATTCTGCTGAATTGACGTCCTGCCATGCCTATGTGTCCCATGTTGACAACTGTTCCTATGTCTACATTCATCTGTTGGCAAACAATGCATCTATGGCAGACCAGTTCAGCAACTTGCCTAAATTTTGGATTATATCAGAACTGTTTGAAACATCTGATCATCGCATCTCTCCCTATGTGTGCTTGACCTTGATAATATCTGGCCATTTGTGTCAACAGACTGTTTGGCAAAACCATTTCTTCTTCTATTGTCACCCAAATGTCATCTTCTCTTTGAATGCAATTATGTTTTACCCCATCTCTACGCTGTTCTTCTGGAACATTGTTCTGTATGGCTTTCAGCTCTTCATAGGTCTCAACAATTTGCATTGTGAAATTTGTATGCACTTCATCATTGTCAGACATTAATTCCCAATTTCCTTTAAATGAGATACCATTTAAGGCACAAAATGTTGCAACCTAGTCTGCATAAGCATTTTCCCAAGTTACATAATCTTGTCCTCCTTGATGTGCGCTCCATTTAACCATGGCAATTTTCTCAGGTTTCTGTTCAGCCTGTAGTAATTCATGTATCCTTTCACCAATCCTTACAGGTGAACTCGATGAGATTAAAGAACCTCTCTGTGATCAGATTTACCCAAAATCGTGCACAATGCCAAATCCATACTTGCTGTCAGTGTAGATCGTTACTTTCACCTGATCTGATAATTGGCATGCTCTAGTAAGAGCCACCAATTCTGCAACCTGAGCAGAAATCACTCCTTTAAGCCATGAAACTTCTAGTATGCCAGTAATTGTGCACACTGCATAGCCTACTCTCAATGCACCTCTTTTATCTCTTAGACAGGAACCATCAACAAAGATAATTTGATCATTGTCTTCTAGACAAGTATCTTTAATATCATCTCTTGGTTTTGTGCACAATTATGTCACTTCTAAACAATCATGCTCAGTATCATCTGTTTTGTCTGGATCATCTCTCTTATCTGGTAACAACGTTGTCGGGTTAAGCACTGTTCACCTATTGATCATTACATTTGGTGCCCCAAGAATCACTGTCTCATAACGTGTTCATCTTGCATTGGTCAGGTATTGTGTCTTTGATTGTGTCAATAGAATTTCTATTGAATGAGGTACCATTAATGTCAGAGGGTAATCCATTATAATATTTTCACTTTGAGTTATACTCTTCTAAACTCCTGCAACTGCTCATAAGCATCCTGGTAAGGCTGCTGCAACGGGATCCAAAGTAGCTGAAAAATGTGCTACTGGTCGATTGACACCACCATGTGTCTGTGTGAAGACAGACAAAAAACATCCATCACCCTCATGACAAAACAACAGCAAATTTTTTGAGTAATCAGGCATACCTAAAGCTGAGGCTTGACACAAACTTTCTCTCAACTCAGTAAATGCTCTCATGCATTCTTCATCCATCATTATCGGATCTGAAACAACCTTATGCGTCAGCCTTTGAAAAGGTTTACAAATGGCTGAAAAATTTGGAATCCACTGACGACAATATCCTACCATTCCCAGACACATTTTCAACTCTTTCCGTGAACTTGGTATTTTCATTCTCATAAATGTTGCTACTCTTTCCCTTGAGATTCTTCTAGATCCTTTTTCAATCAAATGATCCAAATATTTTACTTCTCGCTGACAATACTGCTACTTGGTAGGAGATACCTTATGACCATTGTCTCCTAAAAAGTTCAACAATGCAATTGTATCCTCTTTGCAACCTTCTTTTGTCTTTGATGCAATTAATAAATCATCAATATATTGCACCAATTTCGATTGGTAAGTCATTACCAATGACTCCAGGTTTTTTTTCAAAATCTGATTGAAAATCGATGGTGACTCTGAAAACCCTTGAGGAACTCCATACCGTTAATAGACACTGGTCAGAACTTTGAAACAAAAGAGATGTCTACTGTTCTCAAGTAGAGGCACAGAAAAGAATGCTTGACACAAGTCAATCACTGTGAACCATTCTGCATCACACGGAATCTGTAACATTATCACAACTGGATTTGGCACGACTGGACAACATTTCACCACAATATCATTTATTTTCCTCAAATCCTGGACAAGACAAATTTTCCCACTTGCCTTTTTCAAACCCATTATTCGTGAGTTACACGGACTACTCATCACTTCCTTCAAAACTCCCTGTTCCAAAAACTGTTCTATTAAAGGTCTTATCCCTTCAATTGCCTCATTTGTCATTGGATATTGTGCAGTTTGTGGAAACACCAGATTCTCTTTCACTGCCACTCTGACTCCCTCAACTCCTTTAATTAAACCAATGTCTTTTCCTAATAAATCCCAAACCTTTGACTTGACCCTCTCCTGTAAGTCAGCTGGTAAATCTTGTATTTAAAAAACTGGAATGAAATGAATTAAGTCAACTGAATTACTGTCCTCATTTGTCCATTCATTTTAATTAGTTTGAACATCAAAATTAATCAGAGGAAACTCTCTGGACACCAATTCCCTTTCAACAGTAATCATTGAATCCTCTCCATCACTGTTTGTCTCAATTACAGTCCCTTTAGTTGAACATGAAATTGAACAATTTATCTTACACAGCAAGTCTCCTCCTAATAATGACACTGGACTAGAATCACAAATGACAAAACTGTGAAAATCTCTAAAATTGCAAACCTTCACAAGGACTGGTTCGGTAAGAGTGTTTTTCAAATGTTTGTTTGCAACTCCTACTATCCGAACTGTTCTCTCTGTAATCGGTATGTCTGGAACTTCCACAGTTCTTACTGTTGAACGTGTTGCTCCCGTATTAACCAGAAAGTTAACTTCATTACCATGTACTTCATCCTTCACATAAGGACCCCTCTGATCCACTTCTACTGATGCTGCCATCACATACTCCTCCTCATCTGAAATATCCAAAGGCTATTCATCTTTTATTTCACCATCACTGTGTAAAGGAAACTGGTCAACTGTTTTTTCACTTTTGTTCTTTTTCTGATTCGTGACCACTTGTGAAGGCATTACAAGTTGTTGATCCATAGGACTCTGTATCATTTGAACGTGTCTTGGCATGTGCATTTGCTGTACAAGCACCATATGCACCTGTCGCTGCATTTGTTGTATTTGTGGCATTTGTACTTGTTGTACCTGTGGTTATGCATTTTGTATCTGTTGTGTTGGTTGTAAAGGCTGAAAACCTTGCATACTATTCATATTATTCTGGAAACTCTGATTTTGACCCCCCCATTCCAGGTACTCTCATACTCTGATGTGAATTGACACCGTTTGTCTGTTGTACAACACCACTTGAATTAACATCGGACACTGTCTTTTCCAATGTACAATTACCCCGCAATGATGACAAGGTAACACTTTTCACCTTTGTTGCTCATCTTGCACCACCACTGAACTCAAATCCACATTTCTATTGACCATTGGAAGCATCATTCCACCTAGACCTCTGCCTTGATTCTGAAACATACCATTTCCTTGTGGCAGTTGCTGAAAATTTCCATGCAATCCTGTCTGTGCAGCCTTAATCTCCATCACTATTGCTTTCTCTTTCAACTTTTTCTGTTTCAACTTGATCTCGTCACTGCAGTATTTTGCGTACTGTAACACTTCATCAATCGGTTTGGCTTGCCATCAGATTAAATGATTCTTGATCATCTGATTAATTTCTGGTTTTAATCCTTCAACAAACCTAAACACCAAATGAATCATGCTTTCTTTCTCAATTGTTTCCACACCACTGAATTGTTTGTGCGGCTTCAACAACCTTTCATAATATGCATGGACCGATTCCTCCCCTTCCTGTGCTGTCCTATCTACGCGTTGCCAATCAAAACTTTTCGGCGAAACTCTCGTTTTCAGAAACTCAATAACCTTCTAGTAATATTTCATTACTTCTGGAGATGGTGCACCTGTTTTCAAATCCCTTTGTGGCTCACTGGTTGGCCAATCCATACTCCTTTTGCGTTCAATCCACAAATCTGCTGGAACAACAATATCATAAAGTGTATTCAGGTCTTCCCACAGACATTTTGCAAGCTTCACAAACCTATCTGTCTGCTAGTACCACTCTACTGGCTTTTCTCTCAACCTTGGGTAATCATTTGTGAAACTTAAGATATCACCTCTAATCCAAGGTACATGTATAAAATGTCCTCCTGACGTTTCTCTCATCGGCAACATTTTCACTGAGTCTCCTGTCTGTGTCATGTCATCCTTCTTTGGTCTTTCTCTTTTCTTAACCCATCTGCCTTCCCATTTGTATAATGCTCTACAAACCTGTACTCTCTCAAGTAATTCTTTAAGATCGGTTTTCATCCCTGCAGACCTCATGTATATAAAATCTTCCTCGTCCATGTTTAATCTGTAGCTTCTTTTTAGACTTTTCATTTTTGATAAATCAATATCATACTCATCTGCTATTTCCTGTAACTGCTAGTGCACTTTCTCTGCTCCCTTGGTAATTATTTCACACACAATTCAGTATAAGACTCAAGTCTTTTCACACCCATGGTCCCTTCCAGAAGTTAATTTCCTTCCATCGATAATCTCACTCCGTTTATTGTGTCTTCTTCCTTATCTTTCTTTTCTAGGATCTTTGAATGACTTGAATATTCCAACCACTTCGTTTAAAAAAACCTCATTAGACTGTGCATCCAAATATCGCTCTTGTGCTGTGCTTGTGTATTGCTGTGGAAATATTAATCTCTCCTCCTGATTATTGTAAGATCTGATCCTAGAATTTTCGACAGGAGACAAAACTATTAAATAATTAGTCTCATTCAGTGTTTGACCAGGAGTTGATTTTCCAAAACCCCATTCTGAATTTGAATCAAATAATTCACTCCAATATTGTTTATAAATGCATATAGTGGGGTTAGCTGACCAATTGTAATAGGTACAGAAATTCCATCTGGACCAACTAAAGATCCAACCTTTTGTATCTGCCCTGTACCCATGCCCTGCATTTGTGGAATCTGTATCTGAGCAGGCTCCCTTTGAATCACACCCAATCCTTGTTAACCTGGAGACAACACTAAATTAGTAATCGTCCTTATGACCTGAGCCTCTGGATGTATTTTAGGAATGTTTATTTCCAACTGTTGTCTGTTGTTCAGTGAATCATTAAAATTACTCTGCATCTAACCTCTTTCATTGTTCAGGGTATTGTGTGATATCTCTGATGTGGATGGTGCAATAGGAATTGTATTACTAATCCCACTCCCACTCGATCCGCTCTTGCTTCTTCTCTGATCTCTCTGACTCGTGTTTGTGGAGGATAAGTCTCTAAAATCTCAGAAACTATTTTGTCTGCACCCATCTCATTGCCACCATTAAACATGACTTGCTTCAAGTCTTTTAATTTCTTTAGTTACTGAAGAACTCTTTTTCTTCTTCTTTCCATCTTTTGACTCATCCTCATCCTCTTTTGTCCTTGCAGGAAAACATCTGATTCCCTGTAGAGTTGCTTCTCTCCATCTTTTCTGCTCTTCATCCCATCTAGCTTCTGCTAGCGTCTTTTCTACTCTCCTCATTCTTTTCCCAAATTTCAATGCTTGTTGCTGTCTAGCTACCAGCTCCCGAATCGCAAGGGCTTCGTACTGTGATGGCCTTGGGGGAGGTTTTAAACTCTACATTTTCTGCCTTATATTCTCCAAAATTCACAAATTAAATGTTCAATTTTCTGGATTAGCTAAGCAACCTTCTTTCCTTGTAATCTTAACCCAATGTTTCAACCAAAGACACGCTCCTGAACCTTTCTCTTCAAATACAATGTATGCCGGAGTATTTTCTGCCAGACAAACATCTCCTTCGAGTGGCGGAATATATTCATCAGCTCTCAGTGCACTTCTCAAAGCCTTGCAAAACTTCATTTTCACCTGAATTCTCATTCAAAACCCAATGTCCACAACAAAAATTATTACTTATGAACTGAGTTAAACTAAGCAAAACAAATTATAAAATCTGTTAAAAAACAACCAAAATCAGAAAAAGTGACCATGATCCCACAATTCTCTTCGACCCTCTCACCTTCTAATTGCGTTACTTTATCGGACTGATTGATGAATCCTTATCACTAACCAACCAATCCCAGCGCTGCACCACTTACATCACACTAACACACACACATCCCTTCTCAGTGCAATCGCTGAGATGCTGACAAAGTCTTTTGGTCTGATTTCTTTCACAACTCACACATCAAATCAACACAATATTAATTTGCGAGCAGAAGTTAAAACCAAAAACAAGAAAACAAATTTGCCCATTTACTATAGGTAGGGTAATACAATCGCTTCAGGAAACTTCCAAAGTAACCTTCAGCTTCGGTCTACTCTTTTTCATAGTTCCCCTCAAATGCAAGCAAAATTTGACCTGCAAATTTTGCTTCTCAACTGATCATTGGACTGTTGTCCTAGTGCACTTAGTACTCACCAAATCTCAGTATAATTTCAATCACACCAATTATCTCACAACCTCGATTTACCAATCACACCAGATCATCCTACTAATGGACAAATTACAACATATACCAAGTGTGTCACCACACTTGTCAATATACTCCGGAGCCCCAGACCTCTTTCCTTGGGCCTGTCATCAACAACCATGTGGATAATTTGTCCTGCATTAAGCGCCACCCTCAAATGAAGAACGCCACTTCCCTACTCTCATACCTATTGGAGTACGCCCACTCCTTCTGAACTCTACTGGAGTATCTAATCTCCTTTTAAACTCGTATACACCTCAATCATCTACAAATTAGCTTAAGCTGTGCAAGCGCAAATCACCTTACTCAATTGAACCAAACACCGCTAGAAACATACCCTTCAACCTAGAGGGTCTCCAAGAACTGGGGAAAGTCACTTAAGGCAACTCATCTTATCAATTCCATGTAACATAAAAAAAAAATTAAAAAATCTATTTCTCTTTCAAAGAAAAATTTCCATAAATCACATTAATCTCATTATGACATCATCAATCGAGGACGTAGCTGTAGCCTGCTACCAAAAACTGCTGCAGCGCCACAAAATCCTAGCTATTACTTAAACTGAATAGTGGATTCTGTGAGGAAGTCAATGGATCAACGCAACAAAGGATTGAGGGGATGTCATCAATGAGCAATACGACTATCAACAGTAATCAATGTATTCAAAATTCTGAACCTCAAACAATAACCACACCAGTTTATGAAGAAGAATTATAAATTTATTTCCCTAGATTAACAATGCTAATGTCATGAAAATAACTCTCCAAAACAAATGATAAGCTTATAGAATCAATAGTGGCTGATTAGAACATCTTATATATCTGAGTTTAATCAAAACAATCAAGCAAATAATTTCAAATATCATAACACTGATTAATAACACCAGAATTGGCAATAAAGATAAAGTACACATTAGTACAGACAATCAAAGTGTGTCAATATGAATCTTGAGCAAATGAAGATTAATTGCCTCACTAAATTAGCATCAACATGTTGGATTTCATGTAAAAGAATTTAGAAACATTAATTTAGAAAATTACACTAACTCAGGTTATTATAAACAAATTATTGTTATGCAGCATTTAAACTATATGTTGCAGCTGGTACCTGCAAAGCAAAAGAGACACATATATCAATGCAATTTCATATATTACCCATAGAATAACAATATGCAGTCTACTTAGGCGAAGGGGCATCAAGTAAGTCTTCAGGGAATTGGGCCTATCGACAGCTAAACCCACACCACTAATATGACTCGAACCACGATGGACTAAACTGGAACACTTCTCTCACTTCTCTCCTCTCTCTCATTGACCTGACAAGATTCTTACTCAGATTGTTATACTAAACATCAAAAAGTTTATGATGGGTCAGTACATGGGGTGGTTTATGATTCAACCAATAGTCGCTCTAATTGATAACATAAAATGCAAAAACATCAGTAACAACCAGGACACATTCATAACAGTAACTTTTCCTCTTTTGTCTCATCTGTGACTCTATTGTTCCATCTCGTCTAAACTTCGCTTCTCACGAAGAAACTTCTCAACTCGAAACATTTACTTCCATCCTCGAGGAAGAAACCACGTATTAGGGACAATTTCAAACATCTCGTATTATGATTTTATAAATCTGACCTTGCAAGACATAGTGCAGCAACCCGCTAGGGGTAGCTGTGTATATATCTATTAAGCTATTTAGCACACACTTTTATGTAAGCATTGAACAACGGAAAATAACCACAACTTCAGTTAGAATTTTGCTTAGCCAGAGAACAAAAATGAATTATGGCAACCATTTTCAAAATTCACCCGTTTTCGCATGTTAATTCACTATAAGATTAATACATTGAAATCATTAATAAATGTATTAGAAAATTCACACTCTCACACCCATATAATTCCAACCCACCTACATCCACTCCAAACCAAAACATATGGGTAAAATACACTTTCACCTACAACCCCAATAGTGCTAACTCTTGCAAATGTGAGACTTATTGTATTTGAAAAACGTGTTAAAGTTCTGTAGCAACATGCTGCGAGATGAAGCACTAATAAAAAACACAACCAATTATTATCATGTTCCTCCATCTCCTGTTAGACTTTGTGGATATCTGTTTGGCAGGGCTTGGCATAAGTGCTGCACTGAAATGGTTAGTTTCAGAGGAATCATAAACTCCTGCAGCACGCTGGGCAGGTGGGGGTGCCCACAACTGTTTGAGGAAAGCGGTAAAGGATACAGAGACCTGGCTCTTTAGAGGAAGGTTCATTGACCAACAGCCTCAGCTGCACACAATTCTAGAAATAAGATGTCACACTGCTGCCCAGCTCCAAGGTACATTGCATGAGGTCCCTGGAGTCAGGGTGGTGGTGGTGTAAGTAGTGAAAAGCAGAGCAAGAACACAGTTCTAAATTGAAACTACTGCCAGACCCTGTGAGCACCGCCTTCACATTAAAATCTCAGAAATTGAAGTGTGACTGCACCTTCAAGAAGCAAGCAGTTACTCGAGAAAACTGCCCTGTTTTTATTGAGCACATCAGGTGAGAAATCCGACTCTGAAGACACTCAGGGCCGAGGGTTTCAGCCCATGCTCCCCACCTCCCCGAAGCCATGCCTCTGCCTAGGTTAGGGGTAAGGTTTGGGGTTAGAACTGGTGCAGAAGTTAGGAATGGGTCAATAGATTATTTTAGCATTAGTTATTTTCTAGATTCTGGGTTAGGTTTAGAGTAAAGGATGGAGCAAGGGGAGGGTAAGGAAAGGTGTTATCGTTAGAGATGGATATAAAGATTGGGGTTACGTTTCGGTAAATGTTAAGTGCTGGGTCAGGGTTTAGGGTAAAGTAAACAAATGTGTGAGTAAAGAAGTAAGAGTAAGAAGTGCATGACGTAATAAGGTGCATGCAAAATGTGATGCGCCACTTTTTTGTAAATATGGCCCTAAGTTTGCAAGCAATGATTGAGGGCGCCTACACAACTCAACAGGTCCTTTAGAAAAAAATTGATGCTAGAAATTTGCGCCTTTCTTGCTTAGCCCCAGGGCATCAGTAAAAGAGATGTTAGATGGCTTCATTATGATAGTCCTACAATCTACATTGTTGTGGTTCATATGCAAACTTGGACCAGCTTCTTAAAAATTCATTTGGTGAAAATAATAGACAGCGCATTCTTACGACGCTGGGTCTGTTGAGATCAGCATTTTTAGTTGAATGACGGTGTTATAGTGTGTTGGTGAGTTTGGGTTTTAGGTATAATTTTGAGCACTGCTTTTGGGCAAGTGTTGCTCCAGTCTGAGGTGAGTTCTAGGTCTGTGATGGCTTTGGTTAGCTATTTACTGGACCATCCTAGGTTTCAAACATTGCTTGTGTGATGCTTCAATACTGGGTTTGGCTTTTCAAATGCTATGGATGAGTGTGATAAATGCATCCTTATATGCCAGTTCCCAATTAGTGAAGCCGAATTAAAATGGATTTGTGATTTTTTTAGTGTGGTTTGGAAGTGAGAAAATCTTCCTGTAAAATGTTATAGTGCATTATATTCAACAATGGGGGATTCTGGTTGGGAAGATATGCTGGGTGAATGAAAGCAATGAAAAAACTTTGCTCTTCTCACTTTGAGGATGGCCTCCGCTGATGGGGTTTGCAACTTGGCATTTGTTCTGCGAATGGCAAATGTTAGAGTAGAGATACATGGGGCCTTATTATGACTTCAGCAGATGGAAAAGCCCATCTGCAAAAGTCCTGATGGGTAGGTTGCCGCCAGTGTGGCAGCCTCCCCACTGGGCCCATTGCGATATTCCCACTGAGTCAGCGGGTGGAACCTTCCCGTCTCTCCCAGCCTTTTCATGGCAGTGTTACCTCTTTGAAATCACTGGCAGAGAAGTGGGTCCTAATCCCCAGGCCAGCATCCCCAGGCCATTGTGTAGTCGTAATATGGCAGTGCTGGCAGTCTGACCGCAGCGCTACCCCCGTGGTCGTAATGCTGCTCGGACTGTCTCATTGCTGCGGTCCGACCGCCACCGCGAACCTGACAACATAAGACAACCAGGTTCGCAATGAGGCCCATGATGCTGTTGCTTTGGGTATTCTCCAGTACAATGGCACAGGAAACCTGATGGAAGTGAAAAGGTTTAGGACTAAGGAGGAAGTACTAGTTACGGGTTAGGCTAACAATTAGTGTATGTCTATTAAAAATGGTGTATGTCTATGCACAAATGTAGCATTACAACATTCTTTTTTACCTATATGTTTTTGAAACTTTAATGACACAAATTTGCCTCTACTTCTTTCAACTACTCTTTCATGTTTTGTTTACTTATGGTCAGCACTACCAAGAACTATGGTCTAACCTTGAGTTAAGTTGAAATATGCTGAATTACAAAGCATTATTTCATACTGGTGAAAAGCCATGGTAAGCCACTGAAGACAGTTACTAATCTTCTTAATGACGATATTCATGGCTTTGTGACACGAAAACCTAAGAAGGGTATTTTAAAAAAACAGTACTCTGGTTCCTAATACCATTGGAACCCACTGTAAGTGAGCATGTTTGGATGAAGGGGTGTATGAGTGAGTTATTGATTCAACGAGTAGAACTTGAAGAACTGAATAAGAAGGAGTAGACACATTTATCATATGCAGTACACTTTTCAAGCAGTTTCCTCCCAGGCTCTTAACTACTAGTTTAGTAGTAGACTTTGAACGTTAATTTGGCTCATGCTTAACTTTCTACAATCTACTCAATAGACTGAACATTTGACCTTCCTTCAAAATCTGTTACAGAAGGCAGAATCCGCATGTTTACTGCAACAATTTATCGCAAACCAATAAGAACTAATTTAGACCATCACAAAGAAGTGTGCTTTTTAAACATTGAGGTTAGCCAGGTCTGTGTATCCCAGTGTGCTTTTATTTAAATATCTGTATGCAGGGAAATGCCCCTCCGTGGCTACACGGTATTTTACTTAAAAAATGAAAATTACTCACTTACTGCCACCAACGAGCCGAATAGCACTCACTTCCCATTCTTCCTGTTCCCATCGCAGTTCTCATGACCTATATATTTTAAAGAAAATGCTCTCTTCGTAGTGGGTCCCTACAACCTTCTGAGTTTTCGGCAGAACAGAGGGCTTCAGCGTCAATTTCCAACGACTCTCGGTACCTCCAATGCTTGAAAAATTCGGTTCCGTCAAAACTCAAGTCACCAGAAATGTGAGTGATTCCAGTTATTTTGCCTCGGGTTTCTTAGACAAAAGTTAATTAAATAGATGGAAACATATACATTGTATTTCTATGTGTGTAGAATTAAAATACTAAAACCTTTGTAATATTGAATAATGAACGTATTGACATGGAAAAAGATGGGTACTGTGCGCTGATTTATTAGTGACACACGGTACAATTTATAAGGAGGTAAATTGCATGAAACATTGTCATTTTAGCGTAATTATTCTCAGGTGGTTCTTTGAGACTGTCAGCAATGTTCTGTTGCATTTTCAAAAATCAGTAAATACATGAAAACATATTTAAATCAAGGGCTTCCTGTAGCAAATTATGTTTGATTTTCATGACACGTTGTTCTTGGAGGCTTTATGAAGACAAGATGAAAGAGGTAGAGAAGCTCAGTGGAGCAACCTTTGATTTCATTATATTCTTATAAGATAATTTATATACTATGTTTTATTACAATAATGGAATGCCTACTGGCCCCTCGGGAACCCACGATCACGTGCCTCGCTGAATACAATAATGTAGTATTTATATAGTGCTTATTACCCTAATTTTGGCGTGTCTGGAAGGGTGTTATTTTTGTTTTGAGCATATATGGGAATTGTCATGTCATGCGTGATGACCACAGAGGTACGAATATTAAGTCACAGGAGTTGCTGCCTGACGATGTGATGGGTGAGGGTATATGAGAGATAGACAAGCCATTACTATTATAAGAAAGACTAACCAGCTTAGCCACAGGGACAGCGGATACAGTGTGCCTGTATACCAAAAAGGCGCAGTAATAAAAAAAGGCCCAGTAATCCCTACAGCAACATGCACCAGGTAGAGATGCTGTTGAATGAGTAAAAGTATATCAAAAGGACAAGAACATGAAATGGTGAGAAGAGCAGTAACAATGCATAATTTTATTTTATTTATTTTGTACCATCTACTGCTGAACAAATAAACCCCATGAAGAAGGAAGGCTGCGGAAGAGCGATAAAGGCTGGCAACCTCAGCAGAAACTCTGTCTGAAGTGGAGGCTAGTGATCCCGAACAGCAAAAACATATTGCCTATTTTTATTCTCTAGAGCAAACCATCCACACAAAGAAAATCACATGCAAATTTCTCTCACCAGTTAAATAAAGCCCACATCTGATTACAACAGTTTTGCAAAGATTTTATTCTTTCAGTGAACACATTTCTGTTATTAATTACATATATTGAAGAGTAGCGCCTAGTGATAGAGGGGTTCAGTGCACCAGCAACACATGTACAACTAGATATGCATAGACTGATTAAACATGCTAAAATTGAAACACAATTGCTCAGTGTGGAAGTAATACAAGTGTTAACGCGTCCCTTTATGACCAATTTACTCACTTTGGGACTCGTTTTAGGCCAATGAATCTTTTGACCCTGATTGAAGACACCTTAGGACGATATAGCTAATCAACATGCCAATCAATACGTCAATAATGTCATCAATATTTATTATAACAATGCTTTTCACCTTAGTCAATGACATTTAATAAGACTCTGGACACCACCATGACCTTTCAGTCATGAATAACCACACCAGTTTAGTGAGATTTAGTGATATTTATTCCCTATTGATTACAATTCTACTAATAAGTTTATTAATCTCAAAACCAAGAAGCACATTAGCATAGTCACAATATGGCAACTCTCGTAAGATTTCATCAAAGCAAGAATCACGAACATTAGAATATAAGACGACGTCAGCATAGGTTATCCTTAGCAGAGTAATATTAGCGCATTATTCAACAAAGCATAGATTCAGTCATTTGTCTATTTGCGTCAGTTTAGTGAACCCCTGTCCTAACCTCAGATTAGCATTGGCATGTTGGGCTTCATGCAAAACAATTTAGTAACACCAATCTGGAAAAGCATCTAGCTATGGTCTCTGTCAAAAGAAGCAGTTGGTACCTAGAAAGGAAAAGCAAACAGACAATCACAAATTCATTGTCATATAGTTACCCTCCGTTTGGGTCAGCACTCAGGTTCGGTCTTCGTCCTCAGGACATCAGTTGATTCGCCATCAGTCAGGAACTCAGCTCGGGTAAAAGGGGCACTTCCCTTATAAGGAGGTAAAGTGTAAACGGGCAGTCTAAGGGCAAGGATAGTTTAAGTAAAATCAGCAAGTCACTAGGCAAAGTGAAAAAATGTCTGGATCATACCAAATCGCATCAGCATCTCCCTAACTATTCTCTCCTGTTCTCTCCGTTCTGCAGTCCAAACTACTTCCTGGTGTCAAGGGTTTTTATCCCATTTTTGTTATACATTCCCCTAAAATCTAATTGGCTAAGGGGTTGCACCCCACTATCTCCCTCCTATAAGGATTAAATTAGCTCATCGAATTTGTCACCCCATAACAGTTCTCACGTAGTTTATTGGTCCTTATGATTAACGTCTTCAGGGATAGAATGTCCGGTATGATTTCATACTCTCGTGGTCCTTTGCGCATCTTCGGTTAGTGGCTCCATTGTCTGTACCGGTTCAGGCAACCCTGTACCTACGAGTAATCTACAGTGTTGCATTCAGCTAAAATGTTTCTACAAGCAAGATGAATTTCATGAGAATGGATCTACCACAGTTACATTCAGCTCCTAGTTTGGAGGGAAAAAAAACGAGAGTTCATGCCCTTTAGCAAGTCAGCACACTGCACGTTAGAAAAACACATTTAATATGAGAGTCAGGCAGCTAAGCCTCGACTCATGATAACTAAGGCCTAATGGTTTATTAGCAAAACTTTAGCAATGTAACCTTTAATAATTAGTGTCAAACTATCTCTTAATATAATAATTCATCATTATTAGTAATTTTCATTAGTCCCCGTATACAATGGTGGCCACTCCCCGTGGGCACATTTCAAGAGCACGTTTTAGCAAAACATATTAATACATTTTCTATGCAGCATTATTATATATTAGTTCATAAACATTTCATGTTAATACTGATTATATAAGCTACGCTCTCTCACAAGTATACAGCAGCATCGACTAACCTTTCTTGAGATCTTTGAATTAAACTTCCGTTGTTCACTTGCACTTCTTAGCACATTTTTAAATGTCTTTTTACCATTTAACATTTTGAGGCCCTCTTCATGAGTTCCTCAATATTGTGCTTAGTAAAATAATTTCAGGGATTACAGGAAGGCAGAGATTTCTCTTAGAAATGAGAAAATGCCAAAGGAATCAGTAATTCTTGGTCTGATTGGTAATTTCTTTTTTTCCCCTAGGGATTCACCAATAGATTTTGCTGTCTTCAGCAGGAAATATCTCATGGTGAAATTAAACAGATATATGGTGCTACTATGTGTAGTGTCTTGCACCATTTAGGAAATAACCTTTTTGGCTCTTAGCAGACTCCATACCAATGTGAGGTACTCACTAGAATGAAATGTGACAAAAGCTTGATTTAGAATGTTGTAGTTCACAGGTACACACAGAGGAATAAAGATGTATGATTTAAAGCTCTGTGTGTGTCCTCATCATTGACAGTCACCCAGGCTGGGGAAGATGCTACAACTGGTGATGAGATAGGGAATAAGAAACCTGAAAAAGAAAATGCTTTCCTAGAGAGTTTGCTGTGGTCCAAGCAAAGTGCTCATATGTGGCACATATGCCTTCATCAATGTGCCAAGTCAACGGTTATCATGTGTGGAGTTAAAGCACAACTCCAGCCAGTGTGTAGTGTGTGACTGGAAATACACCTTCACTAAGAAGTCTATGAATCATTGGTCAAGAAGGTACTATCAAGATCATGAAAAGGTACTGCACTGCAACACAAAATAAAGTTATATATGGTACAGAATGTTAAAACTGAAGGCATGTTCAACCATGTTGACAATCTTACCTGAGTCTTGATACGTGCATTACGACCTCAGCACCTTGTGGGGAGACCTAAGAAGAAGCATTAGGGTTTCTGCTGACAGAGCTGTCCAATACCTGAAGAGGCATACCATCAGATCTGCCAGAATAAATCCAGAGGTCTCCATGAGTGACAAGGCTATGATAGAGACCAAGAAGGTCAAATCAAAGACTGTCCTGGATGACCTGAAGGCTGAACCATTGTCTGACCTCCGTGATGATGCAGATTCCAGGGACAACATCTGACAGAGCTCCTCCCTCAACATCAGCCACCCCCATGAACAGTACAATGCTGCCACCTTTCTGAAACCACCACCACCTTTCAACACCGGCAAAAAGCAAAATATTGGTGATAGATAGACTGCCTGGATAGAGACATTTAAAGATTTCATTGATGCACTTGAAGAGATGATTGTAGCGGAAAGATGATCAAATATCTCTACAATCTTGCGGGTGATGATGTGAAAACATCATAAGGAAAATGCCAAGAACTGACAAAGAAGTCACATGCTGTCAGATTAAAAATGTGTTGAATCTCAACTGAAAATCCAGTACCAAAATGTTGATTATGAATGATAGGTTTTCAGTCAAGAACATCAAAGAGTTGGTGAAACATTCAATGATTTTGTTTAAAGACAACACACTCATCGGACACTGTAAGTTCAATGAATTTAATGATGTAGAAGACATAGGGCTTACAGTTATTGATGGATGCATGTCCTACTCATTCAGATGATGAAGGCTGAGAGAAACTCCTAGTCTAGAGTGAGCAATGTGCTGAGACGCAGGCCACTGACACTGAGGCAGGAGGTGCCCAGAGCGAGTCAGTCATGAGTGTGAAAAGGAATTGGAAACAAAAGACTCAAGGACACAAACTGATGTCTACACATAAAAAGAAGTTGTGTTTCAGATGTGGATTTTTGCTTTCACATGAAGGAAAGTATCCCTCCATTGGACAGATATGCAAAGGCAATGGTAAAGAGAACCATCTTGTGACAATGTGTAAAGTGAAGGAAAAAGTGTGTAAGAGCGCGGAGAGAAAATGGCCGCCAGAACAACCAAGAAGCTATATTCAATGTCTGCCCACAAGTCCAAACGGTAACATCAGTTGAGGCAAATAAGTACTAAGCAAAGTTATTGGTATCTAAATCATCATCAAACAATTCTTCCAACCAATAACAAGTGAAATGTGAAGAAAGTGATTGTGCCATGTCAGTGTGTACCTCAGAAAAATGTGCACGTCAGACTGGTCACATGTGAAGAAAAAAATCAGTCAAAGAAAAGTCAACATGTCAAAGCAACAATATCATACAAACTCTGCCCAAAGATTACATTGAAAACAAATAGATGTTCAATACCTTTTATTATTAACAGCAGTGCATCCATAAACATAATGCCTGAGTAGAAGTACAATGAACTGTCTCAGTTACCACAGCTTATGCTGTCAAAGACCAAAGTGATGCTTGGGCTGCATCAATACCCTGGAGCAGCAAAGGCTAATTTTTAGCGACAATGAAACATAACAAAACAAAGGCACAAGCACTGATCCATGTGCTTCAATGTACAGCAGACAGTGCCTATTGTGCTCAGTTTCAACACGACTGCTGACATGGGATGGATTTCTGTGAATTACAACAAGAATTCTCATCATGGAATAGTAAGTCAATTTCCCTAATTGTTGAATGGTTTAGGAAAGTTAAAGACTATGAAAGTAAAGCTGCAAATTAATGAGGATATCCATCCTATTGCTCATAGACAAAGATGAGTTACTTTGAATTTACAAGAAGCTGTTGAAAAATAACTTGAATCGTTACTTAAGCATTATATTATTGAACATTCCACTGCTCTAACACCATGGAATTCTTCCATAGTAGTAGAGCCCAAAAAAACCTTGAAGGAGCAGTGCATGTATGCATTGACATGCACCAGGCAAATAAAGAAATTGAAAGGGATACACATCCAGGTTCACACATTGCTGACATGATAGAACAATTGAATGGTGCCAAGGTCTTCTCTCAACTTGATTTGAATAAAGGTTATCATCAGTTGAAACTTGAAGGAAGTTGCAGATATACTACAACTTTTCCTACTCAAGTTGGTTTATTTAGATATAAAAAAAACAGTTTTGGTGTGTTGGTTGCAGAATTTTCACAAGATGTCATTCAACATGCCATACAGCCTGATGTGAATGCATGCATTTATAGTAATGACATACTAGTTTTAAGAACTACACGCTCTCTCATAAATATATCAACTACTCAGTGGTGCTGGTTTGACTTTGAATGCTGACAAGTGTGAATTCAATAAGACAAAAGTGAAATTCTTTGACCCTATCTTTTCTGACTGGGGAATTATCCCTGATCCTGCAAAAGTACAGTCTTTGACAAATGTGGAACCCCCACAAAATGTTTCAATGGTAGATTATTTTCTTTGAATGGCCAATTATTGTTCAAGGTAATACAAGACTTTGCCACTGTTAGTGCTCCATTGCAAGAGTTGAGAAAGAAAAAGGTTTTGTTTAAATGGTCAAAAGAATGTTTTATATGTTCTAGCAGTAAAAAACCAATGTAGCACACATTGAAAGGGTAGAAACGAAGAGAAATGAAAATATTTCTTCTAGTTATGCCAGCTGTGGGAGGCATAGGGTTTTGGCCCTAGCCTAGTTGGCAGGCTCTTGTAAATCTGGGGAAGTCTTAAAATACATTGGTATTGCAGGGGAAAACCCACTGCAATGCCCATGGAACACCCGCTGGTACAGAGCAAGACAACGCAGTGGCTTTCTTCAAAACCATGCAAAGTGGCTTTGTGTGACATCATAGATATAGCTGAGAGGCTTGCACCACCGGAGTGTAAAAAAAGTAATGATCTGGCAGAGCAAGCATCTTGTAAATATGCCCCAAATTGTCTTACATGATTTAGAATGGAACCTTTCTGTCTCCCAGCAGACTCCGTATCAATGTGACATAATCGCTAGAATGAAATGTAATGAAAGCTTGGTTTGAAATTTTGTAGTTCACAGGTACAAATGTCATATTTACATCTCTGTGTATGGCCTAGTCATTGGTAGCTGCCCAGGCTGGGGAAGACGCTACAGTATGGATCTCTTAATTCTACTGGGGCTGATAATTTTTGTTATCTCCTTCAAAATTGCAGAGGGACTCGTAAAGCAGCAGCTTGAGTCTTGATCTCATGATCTTGAAAGGGATTGCTGATCAAGTCTACCTTATTCAGGCAAGTCTGCACCTTCAAATCAACACTCCTAGTTGATATGTCTAACACTCATGAATTTAAATTCTGCAAGACAACTCAGCCTATAACCTTCTTTAGTCAGTAAGTTAAAACTAATTAAATTGGATGATGTTTGATATCCACAGTGCTTGGAAATAGAACCATTCAGAGCTTTCCCTGCCACACCCAGTGGCTACAGCTGGAACTCGCTCAAAGCCTGCAAGAAAATGCCTTTTTTTGTATGGTCACCCTCATTTCTCTGAACTGATGTTAATGATTTTTTAACTCTGCTGCACTGCTAACCAGGCCCCAGTGCTTGTGCCCTGACCTCCTATACATGTTGAGATTGGCTATTCTCCTGATTGGCATAATTATCCTACCTATAAGTCCCTACTATAGTGTATCAAAGTGTACCTGTAAGTTGAATGACACTAGTGGACTGCAGTATATATTGTGCCACCACTAAAGTGGCAATACAAATCGTTTCTCCAGGCATGTCCTTGCAGACTGGGTGTGCATTTTTAAACCTGCCATTTCTACCTGGCAAAATAAATGTTTGTCAGGCCTAAACATTGCTATTTAATACTTATAAGTCACCCTAACATAGACTATACATGGGTTTAGGGCAAGGGTGCATGCTATTTGAAAGTAAGAGATGTATATTTTATGTTTTACATGTCCTAGTAGTGAGAAACCTCCAAAGTCATTTTTTGCTGTGACAAGGTTGGTTCTCCCATAAGAAAGAACTAGGTTAAACTATATCACCTTATAATACCTAACTTCAGTTTGGCAGTAGCTGGAGTAGTAGAATCAAACATGCTATTGAAAATGCTACAGAAATGGCATACTTTAATTCAAAGCTTCATACAGAGATTGCGTTCGATGCTATCCCAGTAAGGTTAGGCGCTAAATTTGTGCAGCATAGTGGACACCCAAATGCTATACGGCATATTGTGGCCCATGATAGTAGAAGTCTGTCTTAAACAGAATGTGCTTGCTCACAGCTCAAGAAAGATTGTTTGCCTGAGTTATGGCTTTGTGAACATTTCTATGTGTTCTTGTATGAAAAGCTGTTTACACTGGTAACTGATCATCAAGCTATGCTGACCAACTTTGGCAATCCAAAAGCCAAGATGATGCCTCAAATTGAACAATGGGGATTGGGAGTGCAGGCATATGATCATACAATTCTGCAGCATCCAGGAAAGGATCAGAATCCTGCTGAATTATTTTTGAGAGTTCCCAAACATGGTCACCGTGCTCCATCCAAGATGGTTGAGGCCTACATCAATTTCATTGTCAAGTAGTAGTAATAGGCAGTACTTTAAAATCCCACTTAATGATCAAGTCAGATCTTATTTTACTATTTTGAAAAATACACTTTTAGAAATGTCTAATTTTCCTGCCTCAGCCAAATGTGATTTCTGCCAGTGTCCACTGTCAACCAGGAGATAAATGAGTCCTTGATTAGGTGTGAAGTGGCTTCCAGAGCTAGAACAAAGTGAGAAGAGTAGACCTTCCCCTGACAGACTGGCCATCTGGGCTGTATCCAGGAACTTAATTAACTTCAAAGAATGACTGTCCTGTAACTGACTGATGTAGCTCACAACTGGGCCTGCCCTCTCTATTATTCTGCCAGCTAGCCAGGCACCACTCCTGGTGGGCGAGGAGGTGCCCTCTGAACTGGTTTTCAGTTACCACAGGGGAGGGATTGTTCATTTCTGTGTCTACTATAACTCTGTAAAAGGGAATAAAGGTTCTTCCATGAGAAGTGCTGCAAAAATGGGTAGAGTTATCCTTGAGAGTTTTTGCCCTATCAGTTAGGGAGTCGTCAGGATTTTCCCCACCCATAGGCTGTCACATTGAATACATGATTCACCCTCAGCGCCTTCTTCAGAATTCTTCTGGACCTGTAGAAGACAGAAGAAGACAGAAGAAGGACTGCACCTGTTGGTATGAATTGTGAGGATGACCCTAAGGGCTGGACTTGCTCCCATTTGTACATTGACCAAGTAAGGTACTCCAGGAGTAAGTTGGCTGCCCTCATATTAAGCTACAAGAACAAAACAGCTGCCAGAAGATCAGTTTCTGGAAGAGTCTAGCTGAATAATTTCAACTGGACCTGTCGTAAACCCTGAAAGTGGCTTCCTTTGATGTGAGTCCTGACCCCCAACTGCTGTTTTTGAGGACCTGGAACTCTTTACTACTGTTGGAGTGTACTCCTCCTGCCGAAACTGAAAAGGCTGGGGCTTTAAACTTTTTGCAGCGTTTCTTCTAAAGAACCGGTAGGAGATCATGACAGCCATCGAGCAGAAGCTGGTGATGTTGAATCACCAATTGGATGCAACTTGCTGGTTTGTCCCGCTGAAGGAGACTTGATTTCTGGAAAGGTTTCTAAGTTTGAACATAGAGTGCTTCATCAAGAGTGATACTGAGCTGATCAGCGTTGCGACCTTCATAAGCAGGGATGTTGGAATTTTGCCTGCGTAAAGCTTTCCAACTTCATTGACAAAGGCACTGGGACCCCTCTCTATAGCGACCTACTATCGTCAGACCCCAACTCGGACCCAGCTTACAGTTTTCTCTGTTAATGGCTCATCAACAAACAAACTTTCTCACAAACATTTCTAAGTCAGAAGGTAACTCTTTGACTGGGACCTACCTGGTCCTCATATATGACATGTGCTTCATTGTAGCTGGATGTTAACCTTGCCTTTGTCCCAGTCTAGCATGACTAGTTTCACGACCGTTGGCACTTCACACTTTTTGGGTTATATTCGTTTAAACTTTAAAAAAATATAATATCTGGGTCCCCTTATTGGATTTCTGTGTCATTTTGCCCATTAAAATATGCACTTTTTTTATCAGTTGGAGAGTGATTTTTATTGTGTTGTATTTTTGATTTTTAAACCTAACACATTTTCTTAAGTTAATCTTGTTTATTCTTTGCCATGCCAAACAGAGGATGAGCTAAGGTTTAGATTGGTGAAAACTTTAATGAACCTAGAAAGGATAGTAACATTATTACTAGGGGTAGGAGTAACCTACTTAATTCAGTGTAGTGTAATCACACAGAATTATCCCAAAATTCCATGAGAATATGCAGAATTATGCAAAAAGAGTAATTCTGCATTTAGTGTTGGAGTGTAAAAATGTATTTATGCTTTTAGTGACCAAGACATCAGCATTAGGTGACATTCATATTCACATTTTAAAAGCCTGACACTGAGAAAAGCTACATTGACACATATTTTAAAAGTGCTCACCTTTTATTATGTGGTGGACATTGTGCCTACCAGAATTGACAATGTGCCTACAAGATTAAATGATGTTGACATATATTTATACATTTGAGTAACTGCTAGTAGTGAAATGAAGTTGATTTATTATGTTAATGTGGTTTATTAGTATAAAGTCCCATGTGCAGAAAAATAAATGCACTTTTCTGTCATATTTAATGTGATGTCCTAACCAAGAATACAATTATCAAGGAAATTTTTTGTATATTCTGATGAGATATTAATACTGCTGAATTTGTAAGATTGCCTATTCTGTGTCTTCTAATAACAACAATATGAATGCATCATATTTCTTGTGTTAGCATAACTAGAATTGAAGGCTTTGTACTTGCAGTCATGTAAAAGTGGTGAACCATGTTTTTCTCTCTAACATGAATTTTTCTATTAGGTTGTTTCTCATGAAAAGGTCCCACTTTTCAATGTGTAGAATGTGTTTCCCAATGACCTAGATTCTGTTACATTGAGACCTGGAGACTGAAAGCTCAAGCAGTTGCTACTGTTCAACAGAGGTTTTCTCATGTGTGCTGTTGACATCTTCTTGTACCATGAGATGGAATGCAGATTGCAACAAGTGATGTACAAAATTGTTAAACCATTTGATTCACATGGAAAGACGAGATGACTTCATACTAAACCTGAGAATTGTCTGTCATGTTGCAAATTCTATTTGTGCTTAAATTCTTATTGGATATTCCCCTTTTTGCTTGATGTGGACTCATTTAACTGACCAATCAAACTTTTTGAGTATTTTTTAATGAGGGATGGACTTTGTACATTTCCATCAGTATCCTTTAGAATCTTGTTCTGTTTAATGCCCCTTGAATGTTTCCTGATGTGCAGCCCATGTTCTGCACTTTTTCCTGATGGGACTTCTAATGGACTTTGCTGATGATCTACATGCTTTGCTGATGAAACTGAATTGAATGTGGACCCTAAGAGAGGTATTATTTACTGCAAATGCTGTATTTCCCCCTAACTTGTGTTACTTTATTAGAAGTTGGTATGCTGACACCTACCTATTTTATTTCTAGTTAGTTTAACTTAGCCCGAGATAGATGATTTCCCACAATATTTTTGTCTTACATTGACATTTGCCTTCATGTGTTAGCCCGTTCCCACACATGCGTGTCCTAATTTGGTTGCCAGTAGGCACAACCTATGTCCAAATCCTAATGTCTGAATATTTGTAATTTGATTTGACTAATGCATTCACAGTCTGATTTAAAGAATGTTTCTGTGTCACAAATTGTGTCAATAATGATATGCAGTATTCTTCTTGAGTGCTTAATGGTCTTTATGCTAAGCAGATTAAACTTCTTTAGTAGATTTGATTAACCTTGACTTTTATTTACCTTTACAATTTGATTTTGTGCACTATTTACGTGACTTTGGCTTTGTGGCTATAAAATAAAACTTTAAAACATTTTATTGAATGATGCTTTCTTCCAAGGCCACATTGATCATGGTGTTTAAATGTATTTTTGGAATGGTGAGAGCGAGCTGCCACTTGTGCCCTCTAAATGTGCACTTGGAGTAGGATTTTCCATCAGCTTACTCACAGCATTTTGCACTAGTTTCTTAGCACAAAATGTGCCCTCACATCCAACATGGATGCGAGGATGCATTTTGTACTACAACAACAGTGCTAAATGCAACAGAACATAACCAGCAGAGTGAACAGCACTAGAGCCTCCTGTTAAATGTGCTCCTGTGGTAGGATTGTTTCCCTTAACCCCTTCGCTGCCAGGCCTTTTCCCCCTCCTGTGCCAGGCCTTTTTTTGCCTATTTGGGGCAGTTCGCGCTTAGGCCCTCATAACTTTTTGTCCATATAAGCTAACCAAGCCAAATTTGCGTCCTTTTTTTCCAACATCCTAGGGATTTTAGAGGTACCCAGACTTTGTGGGTTCCCTTGAAGGAGGCCAAGAAATTGGCCAAAATACAGTGAAATTTTCATTTTTTTCAAAAAAATTGGAAAAAGTGGCTGCAGAAAAAGGCTTGTGGATTTCCCCCTGAAAATGGCATCAACAAAGGGTTTGCAGTGCTAAACTCAGCAGCTTCCTACCTTTGAGGAACAGGCAGACTTGAATCAGAAAACCCAATTTTTCAACACAATTTTGGCATTTTACTGGGGCATACCCCATTTTTGCAATTTTTTGTGCTTTCAGCCTCCTTACAGTCAGTGACAGGAATGGGCATGAAACCAATGCTGGATCCCAGAAACCTAAACATTTCTGAAAAGTAGACAAAATTCTGAATTCAGCAAGGGGTCATTTGTGTAGATCCTACAAGGGTTTCCTACAGAAAATAACAGCTGAAAAAGAAAAATATTGAAATTGAGGTGAAAAAACCATCAATTTTTCTCGACGTTTTACTCTGTAACTTTTCCCTGCAATGTCAGATTATCGAAAGCAATATACCGTTACATCTGCTGGACTCCTCTGGTTGCGGGGATATATAGGGCTTGTAGGTTCATCAAGAACCCGAGGAACCCAGAGCCAATAAATGAGCTGCACCCTGCAGTGCATTTTCATTCTATACCGGGTTTACAGCAATTCATTTGCTGAAATATAAAGAGTAAAAAATTGCTATCAAGAAAACCTTTGCATTTCCAAAAAGGGCACAAGATAAGGTGTTGAGGAGCAGTGGTTATTTGCACATCTCTGAATTCCGGGGTGACCATACTAGCATGTGAATTACAGGGAATTTCTCAAATAGATGTCTTTTTTACACACTCTCCTATATTTGGAAGGAAAAAATGTAGAGAAAGACAAGGGGCAATAGCACTTGTTTTGCTAATCTATGTTCCCCCAAGTCTCCCGATAAAAATGATACCTCACTTGTGTGGGTTGGCCTAGCGCCCGCGACAGGAAACGCCCCAAAACGCAACGTGGACACATCCCATTTTTTTTAAAGAAAACAGAGGTGTTTTTTGCGAAGTGCCTACCTGCAGATTTTGGCCTCTAGCTTAGCCGGCACCTAGGGAAACCTACGAAACCTGTGCATTTCTGAAAACTAGAGACCTAGGGGAATCCAAGGAGGGGTGACTTGCGGGTCTCGGACCAGGTTCTGTTACCCAGAATCCTTTGCAAACCTCAAAATTTGGCTAAAAAACACATGTTCCTCACATTTCTGTGGCAGAAAGTTATGGAATCTGAGAGGAGCCACAAATTTCCTTCCACCCAGCGTTCCCCCAAGTCTCCCGATAAAAATGATACCTCACTTGTGTGGGTAGGCCTAGCGCCCGCGACAGGAAACACCCCAAAGCGCAACGTGGACACATCCAAAATTTTTGAAGAAAACAGAGGTGTTTTTTGCGAAGTGCCTACCTGTAGATTTTGGCCTCTAGCTCAGCCAGCACCTAGGGAAACCTACCAAACCTGTACATTTCTGAAAACTAGAGACCTAGGGGAATCCAAGATGGGGTGACTTGCGGGGCTCGGACCAGGTTCTGTTACCCAGAATCCTTTGCAAACCTCAAAATTTGGCTAAAAAAACTCATGTTCCTCACATTTCTGTGGCAGAAAGTTCTGGAATCTGAGAGGAGCCACAAATTTCCTTCCACCCAGCGTTCCCCCAAGTCTCCCGATAGAAATGATACCTCACTTGTGTGGGTAGGCCTAGCGCCCGCGACAGGAAACACCCCAAAGCGCAACGTGGACCCATCCAAAATTTTGGAGGAAAACAGAGGTGTTTTTTTGCGAAGTGCCTACCTGTAGATTTTGGCCTCTAGCTCAGCCGGCACCTAGGGAAACCTACCAAACCTGTGCATTTCTGAAAGCTAGAGACCTAGGGGAATCCAAGGAGGGGTGATTTGCGGGGCTCAGACCAGGTTCTGTTACCCAGAATCCTTTGCAAACCTCAAAATTTGGCTAAAAAAACACATGTTCCTCACATTTCTGTGGCAGAAAGTTCTGGAATCTGAGAGGAGCCACAAATTTCCTTCCACCCAGCATTCCCCCAAGTCTCCCGATAAAAATGATACCTCACTTGTGTGGGTAGGCCTAGCGCCCGCGACAGGAAACGCCCCAAAGCGCAACGTGGACACGTCCAAAATTTTGGAAGAAAACAGAGGTGTTTTTTGCGAAGTGCCTACCTGTAGATTTTGGCCTCTAGCTCAGCCGGCACCTAGGGAAACCTACCAAACCTGTGCATTTCTGAAAACTAGAGACCTAGGGGAACCCAAGGAGGGGTGACTTGCGGGGCTCGGACCAGGTTCTGTTTCCCAGAGTCCTTTGCAAACCTCAAAATTTGGCTAAAAAAACACATGTTCCTCACATTTCTGTGGCAGAAAGTTCTGGAATCTGAGAGGAGCCACAAATTTCCTTCCACCCAGCGTTCCCCCAAGTCTCCCGATAGAAATGATACCTCACTTGTGTGGGTAGGCCTAGCGCCCGCGACAGGAAACACCCCAAAGCGCAACGTGGACCCATCCAAAATTTTGGAGGAAAACAGAGGTGTTTTTTTGCGAAGTGCCTACCTGTAGATTTTGGCCTCTAGCTCAGCCGGCACCTAGGGAAAACTACCAAACCTGTGCATTTCTGAAAGCTAGAGACCTAGGGGAATCCAAGGAGGGGTGATTTGCGGGGCTCAGACCAGGTTCTGTTACCCAGAATCCTTTGCAAACCTCAAAATTTGGCTAAAAAAACACATGTTCCTCACATTTCTGTGGCAGAAAGTTCTGGAATCTGAGAGGAGCCACAAATTTCCTTCCACCCAGCATTCCCCCAAGTCTCCCGATAAAAATGATACCTCACTTGTGTGGGTAGGCCTAGCGCCCGCGACAGGAAACGCCCCAAAGCGCAACGTGGACACGTCCAAAATTTTGGAAGAAAACAGAGGTGTTTTTTGCGAAGTGCCTACCTGTAAATTTTGGCCTCTAGCTCAGCCGGCACCTAGGGAAACCTACCAAACCTGTGCATTTCTGAAAACTAGAGACCTAGGGGAATCCAAGGAGGAGTGACTTGCGGGGCTCGGACCAGGTTCTGTTACCCAGAGTCCTTTGCAAACCTCAACATTTGGCTAAAAAAACACATGTTCCTCACATTTCTGTGGCAGAAAGTTCTGGAATCTGAGAGGAGCCACAAATTTCCTTCCACCCAGCGTTCCCCCAAGTCTCCCGATAAAAATGATACCTCACTTGTGTGGGTAGGCCTAGCGCCCGCGACAGGAAACGCCCCAAAGCACAACGTGGACACGTCCAAAATTTTGGAAGAAAACAGAGGTGTTTTTTGCGAAGTGCCTACCTGTAGATTTTGGCCTCTAGCTCAGCTGGCACCTAGGAAAACCTACCAAACCTGTGCATTTCTGAAAACTAGAGACCTAGGGGAATCCAAGGAGGGGTGACTTCCGGAGCTCGGACCAGGTTCTGTTTCCCAGAGACCTTTGCAAACCTCAAAATTTGGCTAAAAAAACACATGTTCCTCACATTTCTGTGGCAGAAAGTTCTGGAATCTGAGAGGAGCCACAAATTTCCTTCCACCCAGCGTTCCCCCAAGTCTCCCGATAAAAATGATACCTCACTTGTGTGGGTAGGCCTAGCGCCCGCGACAGGAAACGCCCCAAAGCACAACGTGGACACGTCCAAAATTTTGGAAGAAAACAGAGGTGTTTTTTGCGAAGTGCCTACCTGTAGATTTTGGCCTCTAGCTCAGCTGGCACCTAGGAAAACCTAACAAACCTGTGCATTTCTGAAAACTAGAGACCTAGGGGAATCCAAGGAGGGGTGACTTTCGGAGCTCGGACCAGGTTCTGTTTCCCAGAGACCTTTGCAAACCTCAAAATTTGGCTAAAAAAACACATGTTCCTCACATTTCTGTGGCAGAAAGTTCTGGAATCTGAGAGGAGCCACAAATTTCCTTCCACCCAGCGTTCCCCCAAGTCTCCCGATAGAAATGATACCTCACTTGTGTGGGTAGGCCTAGCGCCCGCGACAGGAAACACCCCAAAGCGCAACGTGGACACATCCAAAATTTTGGAAGAAAACAGAGGTGTTTTTTGCGAAGTGCCTACCTGTAGATTTTGGCCTCTAGCTCAGCCGGCACCTAGGGAAACCTACCAAACCTGTGCATTTCTGAAAGCTAGAGACCTAGGGGAATCTAAGGAGGGGTGACTTGCGGGGCTCGGACCAGGTTCTGTTACCCAGAATCCTTTGCAAACCTCAAAATTAGGCTAAAAAAACACATGTTCCTCACATTTCTGGGGCAGAAAGTTCTGGAATCTGAGAGGAGCCACAAATGTCCTTCCACCCAGCGTTCCCCCAAGTCCCCCGATAAAAATGATACCTCACTTGTGTGGGTAGGCCTAGCGCCCGCGACAGGAAACGCCCCAAAGCGCAACGTGGACACATCCAAAATTTTGGAAGAAAACAGAGGTGTTTTTTGCGAAGTGCCTACCTGTAGATTTTGGCCTCTAGCTCAGCCGGCACCTAGGGAAACCTACCAAACCTGTGCATTTCTGAAAGCTAAAGACCTTGGGGAATCCAAGATGGGGTGACTTGTGGGGCTCGGACCAGGTTCTGTTACCCAGAATCCTTTGCAAACCTCAAAATTTGGCTAAAAAAACACATGTTCCTCACATTTCTGTGGCAGAAAGTTCTGGAATCTGAGAGGAGCCACAAATTTCCTTCCACCCAGCTTCCCCCAAGTCTCCCGATAAAAATGATACCTCACTTGTGTGGGTGGGCCAGGTGCCTGCAACAGAATAAGGCCCTAAACTTGAAGAGATAGAAGGGATAGCACAGCGAGTTTATAAGGGCATATTCTTTTATACATCTTTAGACGGACTCTGCTTTGGGGACCCACATAAGTGAGGTGTCATTTTACTTTGGAGACTGAGGGGAAAACTGGGGAGTAGGAATTTTCTGCTGGAGCGGTGATCCTACTAAGAAAAGTCAGGAAAATATGCTTTTTTATGCAAATTTTGAGGTTTACAGAGGAGTCTGGGTAAGAAAATGTTGGGGGAGCCACGCAAGCCACACCTCCCTGGACTCCTTGGGGTGTCTAGTTTTAAAACATTTCTGGGTTTTGTAGGTTTCCCTAGATGAAGGCCGCACACAGGACCAAAAACATAGGTGGGCCCTCCCCCCCAAAAACAGGTATTTTTGTAATATATCATATTGATGTGTGCACATACGTCCGTGATGTACCAAACACTAAAATTGTGAAAAGAAATGCACTTAGGTTATGTGAAGGAGACCCCTCACCCACCAACCAAGTTGGTGGCATGCTTCATCATCGGGGTCCCACCCGAGGCACCTAGCGTGTCACAGGTGTGCTGCGACGCCTGATTACAGCGGAGCAGGTTTTGTCATTTTTACCACACATACTGGTTGGATTTGGCACGAGGGTGAGTGATGGTTCAGTGGATCAAATTTTATTAACAAGAGATTTCACAAAAAATGAAATGCACTGCTAATAACTGAAAGGCAAAAAACTGAACCAATGACTCACAGCTCGTGAGCTGTAAAGCCGCGACAAAGCACCAACCGCTTTACAGTCCATTCACACACCTTTCATACATGACACGCACAAGACCATTCACACCGCCAGCCACGGGCCCAGCACATTACAACACTCACATCGACAGACCGCGCCACTCAAGGGCCCATCACTTACATACGCCCACATGCCTGATACAAGAATCACACCAGCTGATGGGAGTGTGGACTGGCGTTTGGCTGGCACCGCCAGCCACACGCCACCCCACGCACACCGCCAGCCAAGCGCCACCCCAAGCACACTGCCAGCCAAGCGCCACCCCACGCACACCGCCAACCAAGCGTCACCCCACGCACACCGCCAGCCAAGCGCCACCCCACGCACACCGCCAGCCAAGCGCCACCCCACGCACACCGCCAGCCAAGCGCCACCCCACGCACACCGCCAGTCAAGCGCCACCCCACGCACACCGCCAGCCAAGCGCCACCCCAAGCACACCGCCAGCCAAGCGCCACCCCACGCACACCGGCAGCCAAGCGCCACCCCAAGCACACCACCATCACTTTTTTTGTTTATAAACAACAAAGAAACCACTAATTATAAAATAAGCACAAAACTACAAACACAAAAGCTCTAACTAAATACAGGACAGAGATGCCAACCGTGAAACATATGAAAATATAAAACAGACAGATTACGCTCAAGGTATTTCCCAGAATTTCTTTCGGGTATGGTAACTTCTGTAACAGCCGGGAACACACAGCCCAGGCTTTGAAGGGCATTCGGGGCAGTACATCCGGCTCTCCCTCCGGATTAATCTCCGGGCACATACTCTACATTTCTTTGTGGGCATGTCTTTTTTGGGAGTGGGAGGAATGTGATCTGGAAAGTGCCAATCTTTCAATCTAGCCACATCCTCCACCACTTCTACTCTAGGAACTCTTGCCGGTTCCACCACAAAAAGGCTTTCTATCACCGACTCCTGAAATTTAACAAATGTCATCCTTGACTCAGGTGAACAATCCTTGTATACAATAAAGGCATTAAAAGTTGCCAAATGAAATAAATGTAGGGCCAACTTTTTATACCGCACATAAGACTTACGAAGAGCAGTGTAACGTTCTAACCTCTGATCTACTCTATCAACACCACCCATGTGCCTATTGTAGTCCAAAATGCACGCAGGTTTGCGCACTTTCGCAACCTGACCCCAAACAGCCACAGGGGAAGTACTCTCATCATGGATGGTCGATAGCATGTACACATCCCTCCTGTCTGAAAATTTCAGAGCTAGCAACTCATTATTCCGCAAGGCACTGCACTGTCCCCTCTCAAGTTTTTTACAGACAAGCTCCCTTGTATAGCCTTTCCGGTTAGAACAGATTGTGCCACAAGCAACAGTGTCCACCCTAAACAACTCCTTGAACAACTGCACTCCAGTGTAGAAATTATCTACGTACAAATGGTGACCTTTGTTAAACAGCCGTCTAGCAAGTTCCCACACAATTTTTTCGCTAACTCCAAAAGTGGCCGGACAACCCGGAGGGTCAATACTGGAATCCCTACCAGTGTAGACCCGTAAATTATACACATATCCTGTACTGCTTTCTGACAGCAGATACAATTTAATCCCATACCTTGCCCTCTTACTAGGAATGTACTGCTTAAAAACTAAACGCCCCTTGAAAAGGACCAAAGACTCGTCCACACTTATCTCTTTGCCTGGAACATAGACCTCTGAAAACCGATCCACAAAATGATCAAGGACAGGCCTAATCTTAAAAAGGCGGTCACAATCAGGGTGATCTCGTGGCAAGGCTAAAGCATTGTCTACAAAATGCAGCATACGAAGAAGAAGCAAATACCGATTACGTGTCATAGTTGCAGGAAATATAGCAGTTGCCATCAAGGGACTAGTAGACCAATAAGAAGCCAGTGACGGCTTCCTGATCAACCCCATCAAAAAAGACAAACCTAAAAACCTTTCCATCTCTTCCAGATATGTGGGAACCCAATGAGTAGCTCTAGACTGAGGCTTAAGTCTGGCAGCGTTGTCCCGCAAATATTGCTCTGCATACACATTTGTCTGCTCCACAATCTCTTCCAAAAATACATCGTCCATAAACAAGTGAAAGAAATGGACAGGCAGAAAGTTTTCCGTATTAACTCTACACCCTGGGAGACCAGTAAATGCAGGTAACTGTGGCTGCTCCATGTTTGGGGCAATCCAGGTGTCAGGTCTTCCAATGGGAAACCCTTCAGCCCCAGGCTGCTGCACTCTTGGCACATCAATGTCCTCCTCTAACACAGGCCCTTCATCTGCACTGAGAGTAGCTTCCTCATCAGAAGAATACTCTCGGACAGAAAACTCACTTCCAGAATCTCCTGCTTCCTCCTCTGCCTCAGATGCAGAGTCAGTGTCGTAATCATGGTCTGAAGACGACTCAAAGAGCATGCGAACAACCTGCTGTGCGGTCACTTTGCGGCTAGCCATGATCCTAACAACAAATGGATTGCCAACAACAACTAGCACTAAAATAAGTAAAACACAAAGTGTAGCTTTATCACAAAGAGTTATGTACTACAAAAAACTATACTACTCAGTTGCCTGAAATAGCTACTCACCAAGCAACTACTCTGCACAGACACAGCAATCACCAATGATATCCCACTAAAAAGAAAAAAGAAAAATGCAAATTAGACATATGACAACACAAACATCACTGTGCTCGAATCTAAGGACAATGTCAAACACACAATACTGCATTTAGCACACCACCTACAAACATGTCATTCATGCATGTCAACAATACTCCTTTGGAGTAAATTGCTTTCACTTACCTAAAACATGCAACTATGCAAACCACAGGACAACTACTGCCAAAACCGCAAAGATCCACAGCAAAGGAAGCAAAAGCGTTGAACTAGAAGAAAAAGAAGAAATAAATTGTTATAATCACAAATACAAATACTTTGCCAGTTGACAAACACCCCACCACCAAGAACTTAGAAGTTGTCCCTGGTACCTAAGTGGATCCTGCCCCCCTCGGGGGTAGATGGGCGTAAAAAAATTGGCAAATCTGCCCCCAAGGGGGGCAGAAATGGGCAACACCTCTGTGCCCCATTTCAGGGGGCGACCTTTCCCAAAGGGGGCACCCCCAGCACAACACAAAACAAAACAAAAAAATCCCTGCCGTATTGGTGGTTTCTGCCCTCCATGGGGGCAGATGGGCCTACAAAATTAGGGGCAGAGATGGCCAATACAAATTTTCCCCACCTTAGGGGTTGACCGTTGCCCAAGGGGTGCCCCCAAACACACACCACACACACACAACACAATCCCTGGCCCCTAGTGTGCTTCCACCCCCCCCCCCCGGGCCAGATCGTCCAAAAAATGGCTGGTCTGCCATCGGGGGGGCCGAAACAGAAAAAAAAAAAGCTCCCCAGGGGAGCGACCCTTGCCCAAGGAGTTGCCCCCAAAATAACCAATAAAAACAAAATCCCTGGTGTCTAGTGAATTTCGCCCCCTCCCCCCCCCCGGTGGCAGATCAGCCCAAAAATTGGCAATCTGCCCCCGGGGGGGGGGGCAAAATACTAAAAAAATAGCCCCCCAGTGGGGCGCCCCTTGCCCAAGGGGTCGCCCCCCAAAAAAACTTTACAATAAAAATAAATCCCTGGTGTTTAGTGGTTTTCGCCCCCCCTAGGGGCAGATCCGCCGAAAAATCGGCAGATCTGTCCCCGGGGGGGGGTGAAATACAAAATAAAATTGACCCCGGGGGGGCCACCCTTGCCCAAGGGGTCACCTCCAAAATACACACAAATAATAAAATCCCTGGTGTCTACTAGTTTTCGCCCCCCCCCTGGGGGCAGATCCGCCGAAAAATCTGCGGATCTGCCCCCGGGGGGGTGGGCGAAATACAAAAAAAAAATTCCCCCGGGGGGGGGCGACCCTTGCCCAAGGGGTTGCCCCGAAAATACACATAAATAAAAATATCCCTGGTGTCTAGTGGTTTTCGCCGCCCCCCTGGGGGCAGATACGCCGAAAAATCGGCGGATCTGCCCCCGGGGGGGGGCGAAATACAAAAAAAAATGGCCCCCGGGGGGGGCGACCCTTGCCCAAGGGGTCGCCCCCAAAATACACATAAATAACAATATCCCTGGTGTCTAGTGGTTTTTCGCCCCCCACTGGGGGCAGATCCGCCGAAAAATCTGCGGATCTGCCCCCAGGGGGGGGCGAAATACAAAACAAATTGCCCCCGGGGGGTGCGACCCTTGCCCAAGGGGTCGCCCCCAAAATACACATAAATAAAAATATCCCTGGTGTCTAGTGGTTTTCGCCCCCCCCTGGGGGCAGATCCACCGAAAAATCGGCGGATCTGCCCCCGGGGGGGGCGAAATACAAATAAAAATTGCCCCCGGGGGGGCGACCCTTGCCCAAGGGGTCGTCCCCAAAATAACCAACAAAGAAAATCCCTGGTGGCTAGTGGAGATTCCTGCTCCACGATCGCGGGCCCTGCCCGCGATCGTGGAGCAGGAATCTTGTGAAAACAGGCACAGGGGGAAAGGAAAAACCCTTTCCTTTCCCCCGTGTCTGTTTTCACCACCCCCCGCCCCCCAAAAACGGAGAGGACTCCCCTTTGATGTCCTCCTCCGAAGACGCGCTGGAAGCAAATGGCTTCCAGCGCACCCGGCAAAACTAGATGACGTCAGCGCGCTGTGCGCGCGCTGACGTCATCGGATTGCCGTTGGGGGGGCGGGGGTGGAAGGGGAAGGTCTTCCCCTTCCATCCCCGCCTGGGGAGGGGAGGGGGGTGCACGGGGGGGGCACGCTAGCGCTCCCCCAAGTTCCCCTGTGCCTAGGACGAGATGATCTCGTCCAAGGCACAGGGGAACTGTAGCCTTGGACGAGATCATCTCGTCCAAGGCACAGAACCGGTTAAATTACTCTTAATTATTTGAGCAGGCATAATCACGTTATTATTGGTAATTCTGTGTCAAAGAAAAAAACAGAATTACCGAAATGACTCCAACTACTGCAGCGTAATTGAAATTCTGCCAAACCCTAATAATTATTAGGCCATTCACCTCAACTAATAATCCACTTTCTCGCAATGTCTATCCCACTTCAAAGGGTCTTTGTTGGAAATAGCCAGCTGCTTGGCTCCACTTCATATCAGAGTCCGAAGGTAACATTTTTGATTGGGATAAACCTCCATAGTTTACACACCCATGCTACATCGCAGTCCTGCAGAAATACTGCTTATGTCCTGGTCAGCCCCAAACTGTGATTACTGATTGGTGCTTTACCTTTTCTTGACACTTATTCTATTAAATCTTTTAAAATCATATCCCTGGTTTCCCTTATTGTGTTTATGTTATTTTGGTGTCATTATGTTTATTCTATTTTTATCTACCTGTATAACTGGGAGAGGAATGTTTATTTTGCAACACTTTTCACTTTTTAACTTTTTCAGTACTTCTAAATGCTTTACAATCTTTCTCTAAGTTAGGTCTGTGCCATAATTACCATGGATTTAGCAGCGGTTTAAAATATTCAAGCTTTGGATTGTTGGTGACTTTCTTACTTGTGGTGGACTAAAACTCACCCCAAATGATGATTATTTTTTTTGCAATACCTTAAAATACATATAAATATATAGACACTGTAAGACATTGAATTGTTAGTTGTGTGAAGTTGAAACCCAAAGTAATTAATAAACACAATCCTTGGATTAGGATGACTAATTTTCACTGGTTGGGGTGGGACTTCATCTCCGAGCCTGCATCAGTGCCCATGACGCCTGCGGTGGCTGCCACACCTGCTTGACAACACTAAAAGCGTGCTGCAATACCCGCTGAGTGGGACAGCTAATCTTCAGCGGCTGGGGTGGAATTTAATCCGCCAGTCTGCACCACTGCCCGTGATGCCTGAGGGGACTGCCCAAACCTGCCTGACAGTGCTAAACATGCAAAGCAATACCTAACGCGTGGGACGAGTCTTTGCCCGTCCCTGGCCGGAAGAGGCTATGCCAGGTCGTTCCATCTAGGTCCCCCTTTTAGGAGGAAAACAATCAGTCATATTTTTGAACTCCTTCCAGTCTGTCTTTAAGTTAGGCCAGTTTTATTGGGTAAAACATGGGAAAAATAAAAGCTGCCCATTCCAGCAATCAGGACAATGGTCACCCCCTTCAAAGTCATCCATTACCAACTACTTGTCCATTGTGATGGGGTAAAAGCCTCAGAACTTGAGCAAGTAGAAAAAAGGATTGGTGTGATAAAGAAGCAGGATCACAAACCTTCCCTGGAGTCAGATGTGATCATCATTAATAAGAGGGCAGTACCTTTCATACTCACTTCTGATAGCAAAGGAATTGCTCAGGATATGGAGGAAGGGGATCATTCATCTGGTGAAATGCTCCTCTCCCTTTCGCCCACACAGATTACAGACGAGTTATCAGCAAGGGTGGAGGCCTCATTGCTAGTGAGCCCTCTTGCAAAAATAGAAGGGACATAAGGAATGGACCCTCAGTCAAGTTGGATCAAGGTAGCCAATTGAGGACCTTGAAACCTATACCCAAGGGCATAGTTCCAGCAAAAGATAATGCTACACTTTTGAGTGAACTGCTGAAGCTGTTTATTTCCAAAACTGTGTCCATACTGAAGGACTTTTGTAGAAAATTTGAATTGAAGCTAACATTATTAATTAAGAAGGAGCTGGAATATCTGACCAGTCAATTTCCTCCCTCTAACCTGAATACTCAGAACATTGGTGTAAGTACAGAGGCATTACTATTAGTGAGCCATTCCGCTACAAGTCCTTTATCCTTGTCCGACCAGTGCAAAACTGGAGAAGATCCTCAGGACTCAACTTCCTGCAATGGGCAAAGAAATGCTGACATTAGAGGGAAGTCAAATCAAAAGCATAAGTCTATCACAACTGGAACTGGCCACAACCCCACAAGATAGCCTGACAGGCCTAGTCAAAGGTGTTTACAACTGCCAACCGACTGTACTCCCTGTCTAATTGTTTTAGAAACTGTTACTCCACTAGGTTTGGGGGTAGTCGAAGGTGAAAAAATTATAAAATGGAAGATTGTCCACTGGTTGCAGAACAAATCGGGTTTCCTTGTGGATCTGAACAATATGATTATTCATACTTGAAGGGTGGGCTGGATTGTCCATGATCCTAAAACCTCAAAAGAGGATTGTGCAGTAGCTCATTTTAGAGGCCCAGGGCTTGTTTGTACTCTGCTATAGCATTTCAATTACCTGTCCAAAACAAATGAGAGAATACTTGCACACCCACTTGGCTATTTTTATAAACCAGAGTCCATTTTTGATCCAAAATCTGTGAATAGAGAGTCCATACCCCCCTCCACACACGCAACAAAAGATTAATGTCCCTGTGAGTTCTCGCTTTGACGCTATATGCAAACTTGAATGATAGATTGATTACATCCAATAGGGGGCACCATTATGCAAACTGAGGATCTAAGGTATTTTTTTGGTCCGTCACCATTAAGGCAGGGGCTCAGTCTGGTAGGTTCTCTATGGCACAAAATGTAGTGCTAGCCCCTGCAAAGCCACATAAGGGATTTTGCTTGATCTCATGGATCATAGCAGGCATCCATACAAAGATAGATAATCCATATTGGTTAGGGTTTGTGACCATCTCCGATATTATTTGCTGCCAAGTAACTTAGGTAACAGAGTCCTTTCCATATAGATGGGTATAGCTACTTGGTACAGCCAGCACATCCATCTTCTGCTGGAAAATTAAAGGGAAGACTTGCTACTTTTGTGTACATTTAGTTTACCGCAACCTAATCCACACTTGCATGATCCTCCTCCTTTTTCCTGATAACACTGAGTCCGGAACAACAGAAACATGCACTTCAGAACTGATCCACTGAAATATTTTCTCCCAATATTCCACTAACTCCGGGCATGTTCAACATATATGTAACCAATCAACCTGCTTACAGCTACAGCTCGGGCATTGATCAGAGACTGCTTTCTTTATTCTGGTGGGAGTATAATAAAGCATCCACATTGACAAATTTAGATTTTTTTAAAGTTTGCACCCCATATCGCTTTGTGGGATAGAATATTATAATGCCTCCACAACTGTGGATCTATCTTGCACCTTGTTGCTGTTTCGACCTTTGTCAAAAAGCCAGGGATAATTCTTGCAGAGGACTGCAGGCACAAAATCTGATACCAATTGTCCATGCCTACGTGGCTTTTCTCATTCAAAGCCTGGGCAATTGTGGAGGCTAGCAGGTCTATTATTGTGTCAACTGTCTGCAAAAAATCGCAAATTTGGAGATAAGAAAACATGAGAAAATCTAGAATAGATACTCCACCCACTCTAAGCAGGACCAATGTTTTGGTTTGATCGCCCAATAGAAAATTGGAAAACCTGAAAAATTTCAATTTTTCCCATACTCTAATGTTAGTAGGGCTCAACTAAAGACCCAGGATCTCTGAGTCACTGAGCAGAATTGATAGGTGAAAACTAGGGACTTGATATTTCTTGCAAAATTGCAGAACCCCAAGTCGAAGTTTGTTAGGAATTTTGGTCCTGATTTATACTTTTTGGTGCAAAACTGCACTAACACAGTTTTGCACCCGAAAGTTTGGCACCGGCTTGCACCATTTCTGTGCACCAACCGGTCACCATATTTATGGAATGGTGCAAGCTGGTGCAAAGAATAGGGTAGCGTAAAAAAAATGACATTAGTCGGTGGGGCTGGCGGTATGGCAGAAGGGGTTTTGCACCAATAAATGACACTAGGCAAGATAGAGTACAAAAATAATGATTCTAACCTCCCTAGAGTAATTTTCTGACGCAATCCATCCATACCACATGACTCCTGTCTCAGAAAAGAAAGGAGTCATGCCCACCATCCCAATGGCCAGCATAGGGGACCAGGGTCCTCTGGGCATAGCCATTGCACCTGGTGCCATGGAGAGGGGAACATTTCAGGGCCCCCAATGGCACTTAAAAGAAATACTTTAAAAAAAAATACTTACCTGTACTTACCTATACTTACCTTGGATGGGGTCCCTCATCCTCTGCTGTCCCTCTGGTGTGAGTGGGGGTGTCCCTGGGGCCTGGGGAGGGCACCTGTGGCCTTATTTCATGGTGTTTCACCATGGAAATTAGCCCACAAGTCCCCTAACGCCTGCTCTGACCCAGGCATTAAAAAATGGTGCAAAGCAAGCTTTGCACTATTTTTTGACCCCTCCTCCCCCTGTGCAAGAATAAATAAGGCGCTAGGGCCTTTGAGTCATTTTTTGCCCTGGAATGCCTACCTTGCTTCTCACTGATGGAAGGTAGTTTTCTGCAGGCAAAGAATGACTTAAACTCCAATATTTTGGCGCTAGACATGTCTAGCACCAAAATATAATTATGGAGTTAAGTTTGCGCTGGATTTGCATAAAAAAATGATGCAAATCCAGCAAACACAGAGTATAAATATGCCCCTTTGTACCTAATATGGTTAGGAAGCCACAGTATCTGAAGAAAATGTAGGAGCTGGATGCTGCTTTCTGCTAACATTCGCTTAGAATAAAATGTATAGTCTTGCTTACAGGATAAAGCAGCTCTCATATCCCAGTCTAAAAAAGCGGCCTCATAATATTTCTTGAAATGGGGTAAAGCTAACCCTCCTTCATCTACTGCTAAGGAAGGTGTAAGCTGCGTACAAGGTTTCTTTTTTTCCCAGATAAACTGACAGAGCATTATATCTATTTCCTTGAAAAATCTTCGGGGGATTTTGATGATTACATTGGAAAAGATAAACAGGAAAAGAGGGAAGATCATCATTTTAATAAGTGCCAACTGCCCGATAATTTTTAGTGGAAGAATCTGGCATTTCTGCAGAAGACCTTGGACTTTATTAAGGGTGGACAAGTAGCTAAGCTGATAAAGATCAGAAAATGTATGCGATAAATAAATACCCAAAAATCTATTTGGATGAGCGAGCTGAAAATGAGCCCGCATAGAGGAAGGGAGGACAGATTCAGTGCTAATAAACAAAAGAGCCTCTGATTGATGTGGTTGACTCCGTATCCACCCAAATCAGTGAAAACCTTGATCTTCTCAAAGAACCTTTCTATATTCTTTGGCTCGCCTAAAGGATAAAGAAACATATCGTTAGCAAACAATTTCAATTTTGGTGCTTGGCTGGAAATATCTTGTAGAAGAGCAGTTGCCAAGGGTTTAATAAAAAGCGCGAACAACACTGGTGAGAGAGGATATCCTTGGCGAGTACATCAAACTCCCAGCTATACATGCAGTGACTAAAATATTGACTTCAGCCTTAGAGTACAAATTACAGATTGCCTGTACAATTTTTGTGGGAAAGTTGATCCTATCCAAAATCAAGAACAGCACCTCCCACCAAATCAAATGCTTTCTCTTCGTCTAGCATGGTGATTGCAGTCCGAATGTTGTTCTTGGAGAAGTAGTCAATAGTCTATAACTAAAAGTTTGTATTAGTTGAAACAAATCTACCTGGAAGAAAACAACACTGATCACCATGGATCACCCCTTGGGTTGCAGGGCTGAGTCTGGCGGCCAATATCTTTGTCAGGAGCTTGTAGTCATGATTTAATAACTTAATCAGATGATAAGAATCCAGTTTCTCGGATGGCGTGCCTTTTTCTGTAAAGCTGACAACAGCCCTTGTGAAATAAGTCAGTATCTCTGCCCCATTGAGTATATCATTGAAGAGGATAACCAAGAATTCTGCTATTTGTTCTGTCAGTAATTATACACCTTTGCCGGCAAGCCATCCTCACCATAGGCTTTCCCATTAGGTGAGGCTAGAATCACCTCTTTCACCTCTAAAAGCGTAATGGCACTATTTGGGAGGGAATATAGAATAATCGATCTTAAGTATTGGTTTACCTGTCCCACATTAGTCACAAGTGTAGAAGTGTAGAGTTTTGAATAATGGGACAGGAAGACTTCCTCGATACCCTTAGAATGGTTGATACCATCCTCTGACTCTTATCAAAAATTCAATTAACAATAGCATTGTTGGACCTTTTCCTTATGGACCAGGCCAGAAGCCCCTCTTGTTCCAAAGGTGACCATCAGTGTCGTCTGCCCTGTGGCAAAGCTCATAGAGCTGCAGGTTCAGGACATTGGTGGACAAGATGCACTTATCAGTGCTATTCTATGAAGGGACTAAAATTCCCATGTTTTTAGAGACAGCAGCCATCTTGGGTGTGGCAGGCCTATAAAGCCCAGCCACAACCAAGCATGTTGCTCACTATTTTGAAGACTTTGATGCAGCCAGACCTCGTGGGGGTTTCTCTGGAGAAGAACAGAGTTCCTGAATGGCAGAGTGTCGTCTAACCAAAGAATCCTTGTTTCCATGGTGCATTCAAAGCGAGTAGGTCATACTCGTAGCGGTAAGGCCATGCTGAATCCAAGTTTGGAGGAAGTCATTACTTCCAAAAGGTAAAGCGCCCCTTAGCATAACGAGCAAAGCGATTTCCAATTTCTAGAGTACAGCGGCCTTGGCTCAACGATCAAAAGTGTTTCCGTTCACAGATGTAAAGTGCTCTTTTGGCACAAGCAATTCAAAGTGTTTCCGTTCACAGATGTAAAGCACTCTTTTGCACAAGCAATTCAAAGCGTTTCAGCTCACAGATGTAAAGTGCTTTTGTGCACAGCAATTCAAAGCGATTCCGTTCACAAATGTAAAGCGCTCTTTTGCACAAGCAATTCAAAGCGTTTCAGTTCACAGATGTAAAGCGCTTTTGTGCACAGCAATTCAAAGCGTTTCTGTTCACAGATGTAAAGCGCTCTTTGGGCACAAGCAATTCAAAGCGTTTCAGTTCACAGATGTAAAGCGCTTTTGTGCACAGCAATTCAAAGCGTTTCCATTCACAGATGTAAAGCGCTCTTTTGCACAACAATTCAAAGCACTTCAGTTCACAGATGTAAAGCGCTCTTGGCACAACAATTCAAAGCGTTTCAGTTCACAGATTTAAAGCGCTCTTGGCACGACAAGTAAAGCGCTTCAATTCACAGGAGTAAAAGGTTCTTGGCACAACAATCTAAGTGATTCAGGCTACTAGAGTAAAAGCGCTTCCTGGTATTATTGAGTAAAGCGCTTCAAGGTCAATAAGTAAAGCTTTTTTGTCATTTATTATTGTGAATGTGAAAGAATTTCTGGAGATAAACAAATCATAGTTTTAATGGTTCTTTGAAAAGCTTAAGATGTGAAAAGCATATTTAATTCTTTGAGATTTTCTAAGTCATGATCAAAGGTTTATGTTGTGAATACATAGATGTTACAGGATTAATATTCTGTGTATAATCATAGTTCAAAGTTCTTGCCATCTCTTGATTCTGAGGTTGTAGTTTACTCTTGTTCCTTGTATCAAAGAGGCTTTGCCCTCATTTCAGAAGAGGTCTCCATCTGATATCTCGGAGACTCACTTAGTCAAGAGGATTTGATGAGTTACATTTCTATGAATGAGTAAATGCTTATTTGTTCTAACCTTTACTTTTCAGATCTCTCTCCCTGCTGTTCCCTATCCTAATTCCCTTCCCTCCGACTGGCTTCATCATAACTCTGTGCTATAGTAGCTTTCTGAGTTGGTGACGCCGGAAGGTGGGCCTTTTGTTCAGCAACGTGCAGATCCCAAGGAAAGGACACCGTGATAGGAGGCTGACCCTTTGTTGTTCTGGAAGAACGCAGTGACTGACGCCTTGAGGATTACTATCCATCCTTCATCAGTCAAGAGAGACTTGTGAAAGCTCCATCGTGGTAGATCTACCAAGCCTGCGGCATATATAGGTTGATCAAAGGAACCGAATGGTAGGAAAAAGGATTGGAGACAATACATGAGCCACCCTGGCCCATTGAAACAAGGCTAAGATATAGGCCCTCATTACAACATTGGCGGTAAATGCCGCTTACTGCCATGCAGAAGACTGCCAACACACTGCCGTGGAATTCCGCCACTGCTATTACGACCCACAGCTCAGTATCCGCCAAAATCTAGACACCCACACAAGTCCGCCACACCAAAGGTCAGTGATAAACTGGCGATACCAAAACCTCCACCATCATGCCAACAAGAATACTCCCACACTATCACGACCCACAAATCCACGTGGCGGTCTTTCAACTGCGGTATTCCATTGGCAGTACACACCGCCGCGCTCAAAATACATACACATTGACAAAACACAACCACATTGAACAAATCAAAAAACACACACCTTATACACATACACACTCCACTCCCACACACCCAATACAATATAAAACACACACCCACATTACCCACAAACCCTTACTACCAAAGATTTTGAAGAAGGCCAGAGAGACAGCAAAGCAAACACCAGCATACAGAGGCACACAACACCATCACACATACACATCCACGCACAAAACAACACACATCCCTAGACATCACCCCACACATCACAACACACACCACCTCACACATCACCCACACCACCCCATGGCACGGCAAAGACACCCCAGGTTTTCTGAGGAGGAGCTCAGGGTCATGGTGGAGGAAATCATCTGGGTAGAGCCACAGCTATTCGGATCACAGGTGCAGCACACCACCATAGCTAGGAAGATGGAGCTATGGCGCAGAATCGTGGACAGGGTCAACGCAGTGGGACAGCACCCAAGAACACGGGATGACATCAGGAAGAGGTGGAACGACCTACGGGGAAAGAGGCGTTCCGTGGTCTCAAGACACCACATAGTGGTTCAGAGGACTGGCGGCGGACCCCCACCTCCTTCCCCACAACTAACAACATGGGAGGAGTAGGTCTTGGCTATACTGCATCCTGAGGGCCTCTCAGGAGTAGCTGGAAGAATGGACTCTGGTAAGTCAAAGCTTTAACTACTTCATCCCCTACCCTACCTGCATGCTATCACATACCCCCACCCTCACCCTCATCCCCATCACTCCAACTCCTCACATATGTCCCACTATCACAAACCACACATCCCAACACCAAGCCCTGCATGCAACAACAAAGCATGGACACCAATCACCAATGCATGTCCACTACACATACCCACACAGACCCCTAAACAATTATCACACAAGGTCCTACACAGGAATGGAAGCACTGGGGTACAGGGTCACCCACCCATTGCACACCATGGCACACACAGATGCAATAATCATGCCTTTACACCCCTGCAGGACCCCTACCCAACATCACCAGACAGGAGGTTCCAGACATGTCAACTCCACCCACAGAAGAGGCCCACAGTGATGACAGCAGCTCTGTCCAACTAGATCTAGATAACCAGCCTGGCCCATCTGGGACCTCGGGACAGTCGGCTCCACACACACTGGCACATGCCATCACAGAGCCTCCCCCCTCAGGAAACACCAGCACAGCACCCACCCAGCCGGCCCATACCTCTGTCCCCAACACAGGTCAGGCAGGAGTGTGTCCACCACTACAGGGAACCCAGGCTAACCCACCACCCCAAGAACAGCAGGGACCTGGGGGCAGTGGTAGTGGGCACACGGTTCAGGGGACAGAGGCCCAGGAAAACCGGGGAACTGGGAGGGCTGCTGTGCGACAGGGGGAGGACAGGCCCAGGGAACCCACTCTCCACGAGACCCTCTCCAACATCAAGGGAGCCTACCATAATTCCCAGGAGACAATGGCAACGGTACTGGCCAAGTTTCAGGAGACCCAGCGGCTGCAGGAGGAACAGTATTTTGGGTTCAGGGAGGAACTCAAATCCATCAATACCACCCTGGGCACCATTGTAGGGGTTGCTGAAGGACCTCATGAACACCAGGAGGGACACTGCGGCACAACAAGGGGCCCCTGACACTAGCCTGGACGATGAACTGCCCACCACCTCTGCCGGCGCTAGTGGACAGGAGGCACAGCCACAGGACCACGACACCAGCACCCCACCCCCTGGAGATGGAGAACCACCCTGCAAGCGGTCCCTGAGATCCAGGACAAAGACAGAGAACAATGCCAAGACCCCCGCCAAGAAATGAGACCACCCTGAATGTCATCCTTCTGTCCCACTTTGTTACCCTATCCATCCTTAAACTGCCCTAGCTCCACTTCCTATGCCCCTTTGGACAATGCACGTGTGAGACTAATAGACTGGACTCTGCCATGGACATTCCTCCACCATCACCCCTGACCATTTTATAACCCGCTCCACTATTTAGCACTTAAATAAACACCCTTAAGTCACAAAACTATCTAGAGTCAATGGTGTATTTGCAATAACTGAGAGAAATAGCAATGTCCATTGTATTGTCAACATACCTATGTCACACAGCTCTAGTCCATGAGGTAACATAGCAGAGGTCACACAATGGGACCCACATCTGTGAAATCGAAAGGGAAACTGACAAATCAGGGTCTTTACACTGGGTGAAAGTGACAGACAGATGAGAGGTCGAACAATTTTATCATATGTAGGAGGCAGTGATGTCTTCTTACCTGGGTCTCACTGGAAGTATTGATGGATCACGGTGTTGCTGTTGTCCAGGTCCTCTTCTTCTGCCTCCTCTTCTTCACTGTCCACAAGCTCCACAGCTGCCACAACACCTCCTTCAGGACCATCCTCCTGCAGAAAAGGCACCTGTCGTCGCAAAGCCAAGTTGTGCAGCATACAGCAGGCCACGATGATCTGGCACATCTTCTTTGGTGAGTAGTATAGGGAACCACCTGTCATATGGAGGCTTCGGAACCTGGCCTTCAGGAGGCTGAAGGTCCTCTTTATAACCCTCCTAGTTCGCCCATGTGCCTCATTGTAGTGTTCCTCTGCCCTTGTCCTAGGATTCCTCACTGGGGTCAGTAGCCATGACAGGTTGGGGTAGCCAGAGTCACCTGCAAATGTCGAGGGACAACTGTTAGACACACACTAACCCTTAGGGACAACCCCAGACCCAGACAACTATTCACAATGTATAGGGTCCATGTCCTCACCTAATAGCCACACACGGTGCCTCTGGAGTTGCCCCATCACATAAGAGATGCTACTATTACTCAGAATGTAAGCGTCATGCACTGAGCCAGGAAACTTGGCGTTCACATGGGAGATGTACTGGTCGGCCAAACACACCATCTGCACATTCATAGAATGGTAACTCTTCCGGTTTCTGTACACCTGTTCACTCCTGCGGGGGGACCAAGGCCACATGTGTCCCATCAGTGGCACCTATGATGTTGGGGATATGTCCCAGGGCATAGAAGTCACCTTTCACTGTAGGCAAATCCTCCACCTGAGGGAAAACGATGTAGCTGTGCATGTGTTTCAGCAGGGCAGACAACACTCTGGACAAAACGTTAGAAAACATTGGCTGGGACATCCCTGATGCAATGGCCACTGTTGTTTGAAAGGACCCACTTGCCAGGAAATGGAGTACTGACAGGACCTGCACTAGAGAGGGGATTCCTGTGTGATGGCGGATAGCTGACATCAGGTCTGGCTCGAACTGGGCACACAGTTCCTGGATTGTGGCACGATCAAGTCTGTAGGTGACTATTACATGCCGCTCTTCCATTGTCGACAGGTCCACCAGCGGTCTGTACACAAGAGGATGCCACCATCTCCTCACCTGCCTCAGCAGACGTGCTCTATGGATGAGAACAGCGATCAGAGGGTCAGCCAACACTGAGGTACGAAATAAACAACTTTATTGCACAAATTTGTCAATCCGCTATGTGCCTGTCTTAGTGTGTATGCAAGGCCTGTATATATGTGACGCATTTAAAATTAATGCCATGTGGCCCCCTGAAATGGCGGCTGCCTGACCTGTAATGTGGGACAAGGGGATATGAGGTAACTGCGCTGGCGTTGTACACCGTCGCGGTAGGCGGTCGAAGACCGCGGCGCAATCCTTCATTGGTTAACATTGGACACTATGGGTCCCAGGAGCCAATGACGATGTACGCCGGCGGTGACGTTACGCACCGCTGCGGACGTGACCGCCAGTTTCTGTCTGTTCAGTCGCTTGATACCTGATCTTCGACAGGAGAGGAACTACACTGCAAGTGCTGCTATGACCTCAGTCTGGAAGCAACAATGGCTACAGTGTCTGGGAAAGGGGCCCTGCCTTCACATCGGAGGAGTTGGAAAAACTAGTGGATGGGTTCCTCCCCCAGTACACGCTACTCTACGGTCCTCCAGACAAACAGGTGAGTACACTGTGAGCATCCTGTATGGGCAATGCTTGTTTGGAGTGGTGTGGATGGGAGATGGGGGGAATGAGACGTGCATGAAACAACGGTGAGTAGATGTGCGTCAGGACAAGGGTGGGAATGTGCGGCAATGACTGTGACGGTCCGGACGGTTATTGTTTTTCCTTTTCCCCTGTACTATTCCTGTAGGTCAGCGCCCACCAGAAGAAGGATATTTGGCGTGCCATCGGCAAGGACGTCCGGGCCCTGGGGTTCCACCACAGACAGTGCACCCACCGTCTCTCTCCCGGAAAAGATGGGAGGATTTTCACCGCTGGAGCAAAAAGACGGCGGAGGCCCAGCTGGGGATGGCCTCCCAACGTGGGAGGGGTGCCCATCGCACCATGACCCACCTGATGTTCCGTATCCTGGCGGTGGCGTATCCGGAGTTGGATGGACGCTTGAGGGCATCACAGCAGCCACAAGGGGGTGAGTACACTCACATCCATCTGATTCAGCACGCATTGGTGGTGTCTGGGTGGGGAGGTGGGCTGTGGGTTCCCCTAGGCTAGGGTGAGCCTTGTAGGCAAGGACCCTTTGTGAGGCAGGCTCAGTGGCACCCCATCCCCAACAGAAGTAAGAGCCATCTACACCTAGTCAGGCTCATGTGACTTGCATGTGTGCAGCAATCGGGCATAGGCCTTGTACCCCAAGTACCTGTGATCAATTAGGGAACTCAAAGTGCATGGCTCAGTGCAGAGGGCTGCTGTGTTTGTAGTGTCCGCCAACGGTAGCGGTATTGCATGCACTGAACATGTCTTTCTAATTTCCCCCCCCCCCTCTTTGTGGTCTCCCTGTTCTTGTGTGCATTAGCATCATCAGGTGGAGGAGCTGTGCCACCGGAGCAGGAGGGAGCTGCATCCCACATGGCCCTCGAGGGCGAGACTACGGACTCAGAATTCACCAGTGGGACAGAGGGCGAGGGGAGCTCCACGGCGGGGACAGGAGATGAGACCAGCGACACCGACTCCTCCTCTGATGGGATCTCCCTTGCGGTGGCGGGCCCCTCTGTGCTCACTGCATCTACAGGTACAGCCGCCACCCCCCTACCAGCACCGCCCTCCCAGCAGCCCCTCAGCGTGTGCCCCGTAGCCACTCACCCAGGAGGGTGGGCATCTCCTTCGCCACAGGCACCTCAGGCCCTGCCCCAGTCAGCCCTGCTGCCCTCAGTGAGGAGGCCATTGACCTTCTCAGATCCCTCACTGTTGGACAGTCTACCATTCTGAATGCCATTTATGGTGTAGAGAGGCAGTTGCAACAGACACATGCATACCTGGAGGACATTCATTCTGGCCAGGCAGTCCAACAGCAAGCATTTCAGACTCTGGCCTCAGCACTGATGGCAGCCATTGTCCCTGTGTCCAAACTCCCCCCTCCAACTTCCTCCACCCAGACCCAATCCCCAGTCCCTCAGCCTATCCCAAGCACACCATCAGATCAGCATGCACACCTCACTCTGGAAAACATAAGCACCACACATCCCACAGGCAGTCACACAAGCATCATACCCATGCAGACATACCAACATCCACTGCCTCCACTGTGTCCCCCTCCTCCACGTCTCCCTCCTCCCTCCCTGTCACGTCTCCACTCACACCTGCATGCACTACATCTTCAGCCACTACCTCCATCACCAGCACGCCCATCACCACACACCGCTCACATGCACTCACCACCCCCACTACCATTCACACATCCCCTGTGTCCTCTCCCAGTGTGTCTGTGAGCCCTCCTCCCAAACTACACAAACGCAGTCACATACCCACCCAACAGTTATTCACCTCAAGATAGCCTCCAGCCCATGCACCTTCACCCAAAGTCAGCAAACGAACACCTCCTACAATCACTACCTCTTCCTCCACTCCCAAACCCCCTCCATTTACCCGTCCCAGTGTGTCTAAAAAACGTTTCCTGTCAAACCTTGACCTCTTCCCTTCACCTCCCCCACCCCCTACGTCCCCTAGGGCCCGCCTTTCCAGGTTCCAACCCAGCACCGCAGCCACCACATCACTGGTGCCAGCAGTAACCGGCTTCTGGAGTGCGCCAAGCAGCAGGGCAGCCAGTGTCCCAAGGAGCGAGGCCAAGGACATTCCCGCACCTACAAAACAAAAGAAGTTGCCGACAGCCCGGAGGGAGAAGGCCAAGACACCTGACACCAAGGGCTCAGCCAGGACAACAGTTGGGAGTGGCAAGACAGCTGCGCCACCATCCAAGGTGGGGAAGGGCTAGAGAAAGAAAGGGAAGTCGCCACCAACCTGCACGGCGGACAAGACCGCCACCGCCACATGTTCCGCCGCCACGGGCACTGCCGCCAGCACCCAGGATACTGTGCCCTTTACCTGCACCGTAGACACTGTGCCCTTCAGAAGCAGCAAGCTCAGTGAGCCGCCACCAGCACCGCCGCTCAGGACACCGCCGCCAGAAGCAAGCTCAGTGAGCCCTCCACCAGCAGCGCTGCTCAGGACACCGCCACCAGCAGCAAGCTCAGTGAGCCCCCCACCAGCACCACCGCTCAGGGCGCTGCCGCCAGCAGCAAGCTCAGTGAGGCCACCACCAGCACCGCCGCTCAGGACACCGCCGCCAGCAGCAAGCTCAGTGAGCCCCCCACCAGCACCGCCATTCAGCTCACCACCGCCAGCAGCAAGCTCAGTGAGCCCCCCACCAGCGCCACCGCTCGGGACACCGCTGCCAGCAGCACGCTCAGTGAGCCCCACACCAGCACCGCTGCCCAGTGAGCGCCGCAAGCACCGCTGCTACTGAGCCTGCCGCCAGCACCACCAGTGGACACGCCACATCCTGTGCCAGTGCACCACCACAGACATGGCTGCCATCCCCAGTGGTCATTCGTACAAGGCTGGTGGTCAGTTCCAGGGGCCTGGACAGCTTCCATGTTGCCCCACCGTCAGTGGAGTGTCAGATCCACTACCTCAGTCCTTGGCAGGATGAAGCACTCTGGGCACAAAGCCCCCTCCGGAACCAGTGGAGTATCACTTCCACTACCTCAGTCCTTGGCAGGATGAAGCACTCTGGGCACAAAGCCCCCTCCAGAACCAGTGGAAAAAGGCATCCACTACATCTATCCTTGGCAGGATGAAGCACTCTGGGCACAAAGCCCCCTCCAGAACTAGTGGAGACTGTTATCAACTTAAGAAACTGTGGCTTTGCACTCCCCAGGATAAAGCAGTGGGCAAACCACACACTGGAGAGACTTGAGAGACTGTGGCTTTGCACTCCCCAGGATAAAGCAGTGGGCAAACCACCCACTGGAGAGACTTGTGAGACTGTGGCTTTGCACTCCCCAGGATAAAGCAGTGGGCAAACCACCCACTGGAGAGACTTGAGAGACTGTGGCTTTGCACTCCCCAGGATAAAGCAGTGGGCAAACAACCCACTGGAGAGACTTGAGAGACTGTGGCTTTTCACTCCCCAGGATACATCAATGGGCATGGAGCCCACTCGTAGGGGCTGGCATCGTGCACTCATCCGGCTGAGGTGCCCCCCCTTCCGTTCCACATGAGGTGCCTGTTTTATTTCGATCAGATGCCCCTGCAGTGTTCTCTCCGTTTGGATCGGGTATCTTATGTGGGCCTCGCCCATGCATTTTGGGCCCAGTGGTCCACGGACTATGTAGGTGCAGTACATGGACTTGAATTCTTGGTGTACATATTTGTTAATAGTGTATATATATTTTTGAGTAATGGATTTTTCATGATTACAATCGTTCAACTCATTTCCTTTTGTCATTGCGTTCTTCCGGGGGGCTGGGGGGGAAATGTAACGTTTCATCATGTATTGGTGAGTGTGTGTTGTTGTGTGTGAGGGTGGGGGTGGGGGTGTTGCGTGTGTGTGTCACTCTCTTTTCCCTCCCCCCTCCCCTGTGTTGTAGGTGCAGTACTCACCGTGGCCGTCGCCGCCGTCGGTCGTGCTCCTGGTAGAGGAGCAGGAAGACTATCGCAGGGAGAATTTGGAGTTCCGTCTCCATGGCGTCCTGGTTCCTCGTGGGGTGTGTAGAGGTGAGAGTTTTCCCTTCCAAGTCATGTTTCCGCCGTGGTTTTTTTCACGTTGAATCCGCCCCGGAAAAGGTGGCGGAGTGGCCTCTCATATGGGCGGTACATTGTCTTCCGCCTGTCTGTTGGTGGTGACAGCCATGCTGTTTGTTTCTGCCGCCGTGGCGTTCGGAGTGTTAAACTGGTTGTCTATGTTGGCGATTTCCGCCGCAGTCATAATTCCATTTTTTTTACCGCCGGCCTCTTGGCGGTCTTACCGCCGCTTTAACACCGACCGCCAGGGTTGTAATGAGGGCCATAATCCATCCTGGAGGCTGTATTGTATCTTTTAGAAAAATAAGCACATTCTACCACCTGGGGATGATCAACCCTCCAGGCGTCCACTAAAACCAAGTTGTGAATACATTTTGACAAAAAACAGGATTTGTTCTGTGACTTGTCCTTATGCACAGTATCGTGTCTAAAGTCTGGTATAATATTAAAAACCCCTCCTACAGCAAGCAAGCCAGTAAGTGTAATTAAAACATCATATAATGCCAGAAGGTAACTTATTTCATCATCAATGGGAACATAAAGGCTTGCAAAGTGCATGTGCTGATTTAGAGTTATTGTACTAAAATTATAAGCCATTTTGCGCGTGGTGTTTTACACACCTGATAAACTTCCCCTGGGAATTTGCGTGTTACTAGGATGGCCACCCCACACACAGCAACATTGGCTGTTGCAAAGAAAGACTGAGAGGTGAAATTGGGTAACTTAGAAATTTTAGCGTGGAGTTTTAATTGAGTCTCCTGCAAGAGAATTATCTGAGAATATGATGACCTTAACCAGTTAAGTATTGCATGAAGATTCACCTGGTTATTAGCTCATTTGCATTGCATACAACAACCTTTATCTCCTTTCTGCCATTTATTTATCTAATCGTAATTGTAGCATGCAGGCAGACAGTACGAAATTCTCGATTCTGAGCTTATCTTCTCAGTACTGCATCACCTTCCCCATCTACTCCCAAACTAACATAAAATATCCAAGAACCATCCCTGAACATATCACCTGCTATTTTTCCTCACTCTAGCACACCCAACCCAACCCTCCAGCGTGCTCACCCCTTCTCCTGTTAAAGTCCCACCACCATAGTCTCTGACTTACCCAAGGGAACTCCCTTCCTTGAGACCCTGAAGCCACTCATCCATCCCACCCCTCCCATCCCTCCTACTAGAATGGAGTACAGAGATACAGCACTACTAGGTTGCATCAATAGCATAACAGGAAATGGTCCTGGGTGAGCTAATTGATTGAACTCAAGTACAGGGCTAGACTAATCACATGAATCATGGCAGAACATGTTACATTTGCCTGCCAGGTATTCGAAAAGCTGACATTAGAATAATGGTCGTAGAAATCCCTAACAAAAAGGATCAAGGATCAAAGCACTCTTTCTTATTGACTGCAAAAAGTCTCTAGCATGGCCAACTGAAAGAAAAATACACGTCTGTCCCTTAAAAAGCATTTTAAAGGTAAGACTGTTGAATTAATTAGGCGCTCCTTGACTTTTAAAGTCATCAATCATTCCAATAGATTCTAGCTTGAGCCAAGCAGCCTGAAAAGACATGTCTGTGAAAACTCAAAATGAGAAGTTATTAGCTGTTTTATACATTTTCATCCCAGTAGCATGAGACAGAATTTCTTCTTTGTTACTAAAATTACCAAAGATTACTAAAATCATGTGTGGGAGTTTCACATTGGAAGATCTTGCTGTGGGGACCCGATGAGCCTGCATGATTGTTAAGTCAAAAGAACCTAGAGCCTTGTCCGGGAAAATATGCTTGAAGGCAAGGTCAGAAATCATTTTAATAACAGAAGTCCCGGCCTCACAGCCCTCGGGTCCACACACAAATCTCAAGTTGGAGCATTGTGACCTATTTTCTGTTTCATCCAGCTTGATCTGGAGTTCTTCCAATTCCTCCTGCATCTTTAGAATTTCGTTGCTGTGCTTGCTGTTAGAGTCTTCCAGATTGGAAACCCGTTGTTTCACCTGCGACATGCAGGAAGAAAGTTGGAGAATACTACTACTGATTTGGTATAAGTGCTCATTGGTTTATTCGCGGGCTTCCTCCTGGAATGTTTCATATCAGATAGTTCTTTTGAAATCTCCGTGAGCATTACACTCAGTGACGAAGGCTGCGGAGGCAGTCTCGATGTAGCCAAGCTCTCTGATAGAGGCTGGGAGATTGAGACTGCGCAGTGGATACAACTTCCAGGGATGTAGAAGACCCAGGCTAAGAGCCTTTTTCAGTACCCTCAAAGTTGCACGTGGCCTGAAGAGATGCATGATTGGGGGTTCTCCCAAACAATTGTAAAAGTTGTGCCAGGGTTAACAAAGCGGCCCTGCTGCTCCTGATGTCCTGAGGTGAACTCCTGAGACTGGAGCCCAATTCTGGAGGAAGCCCTCTCACTTCCCACAGTCTTTGAATTGGCAGCGGTAAACAAGGGATAGGCTGTTTTGCATTTAGCACTTTCACTTGATTGAAGGGTAATTACTATTTTGTTCCCTTGCCTGGTCACCAGAAAGGGGCTTCTCGTGTTCCCTTCCTCGGAGAAGATTGATATCTGTATTGTTGACAACTGTATGTAGCATCTAATGACAGCAATTCACTAAACCTCTGTGGTTTTAGGCTACCCAAGGAAGCATCGGTTGACGTCTTCTGTTCTAGTGCTGCCCCACGTTGTGGAATCATTGTAGGGTCATCGAAATAGGCCTCCTTATTAGAGAACATGGTAGGCTCCTTGGTTGCTGTGGAAGGCAATTTTTGATTTGTATGAGATTTGGGGGTTTTGGCCACTGGCCGAGATTTTGTCAATCCATTGCGTGTAAGACGCTTCATCCACTTTCAAACCAAATGGCCTGTAGTAGCTAAGAGCCAAGGGGATGCCAGAAACTCATGAGGGAGCAGCAAGCTGCATCGTTTCTGCACAGACTGCTTCCGCAGCTTCCCACGACCCTCTCCACCTCTTAGGGAGGCCTAATGTCACCCTACTGGTTGCTTCAACCCCTTCTGGGCTTATGGATTTTAGGGTGAGCTGCTGCTAAATTTAATACATTTTCTAACCCCTGAAGAGGGGGATCACAAGAAGCGACTTGTCTCCTGGTAGCCTTTTCTGAGCTGGTTATCCTTTCATGGAGAAAAGCAAAAAAACAAAATACTGGCGGTGCTAGGACAATGCTGCATGCTTCCTGAGAACCAGCCAGGAGGAATCTAAATATAATCCTTTTTCCACTGTGTGCTTCGAAGTCTCGTTCCAGATATGTGGCAGGGAGATCTTGAGGCCCTGTTCCTTTAGAGGGGAGAGAGCCCAAGCGCTTAGTTGCTAGCCTCAGTTGACTTGCCACCATAAGTGAGCACATATGAAGCATGAACACGAAGCAACACTCACCACGCTGTCTTTTTCGTGCATCTGGAATGACTGCCTCTATACCTCAGCTCCGGCTGCTTGATGTGTCTTCATGCTGTGCCATCCACTGCCCAAGCAGAAAGCATGGTTGAGTCAGCACCTCCCCAACATTGGAGGGGGAGGCAACGGGCGAGATGTTTCATTGCTCTTGGCCATGCTGACCACTACGAAGCCTCTGTGATTTCATCCGCTCTCTCGATACTGCATATTTCCCCCTTGCATCCTGGATCATTGGTCAGACACTCTGTCACAGCTCACCCTGCGGCCATGTTGCTGGATCCCATACGCAACTAGTCATGGAGCATGATGGGAGCTCCACTTGACCCTACCACAAATGAGGTGGTTGAGAAAACCTGAAATTCTGTGACCCCTACAGAATTGAGTGAAGTTGTTCTGGCCATTAAACAATGTGACCCAGGGAAAGCACCTGGCCCAGATGGGGTCCCTGCTGACATAAATCTAATGTACATTTTTTGGCTCCGAAGTTAGCTAACATGCTGAGGAGTGCTGTTGTAGGCTGTATGCAATCTTCATGGAGGACTGCCACTATCATCCCTGTTTTAAAAAAAGGAGACATAGCCTCACCCACTTGTTAAATGCTGATCTCCCTACTAGAGTCTCGTGTCAACTACTGGGGTGAGTAATCTTGTCCCTACTTGAATACTGGGCTTTGAATACAAGGTTTTTTTGGATGTTCATTTTAGCTTTAGTCCAGGAATTGGTACAGTGGAGCAATCTTTTAATCTATATATAATTACAGAGAAGTACGTTATAGTTAAGATGGGGTACCCGCCACATGGTATTTATTGATATAATAACAAGTACCTTTGATTTAGTTAATTGCACAAAGCTATGGCTAATAATGGAGAATATGGAAGTGGAAACTGAACTGCTATCTGTTAGAAAGCGCCTCTACAATGTTCTGGCAGTGACAATTTGTTATGGCCCTCACGGTGTAAAGAACACACAGGTTAGCTCCCTATAGGGCATAAGGTAGGGGTGCACTTACCCACCTTTCATTTTCTTCTTTACATAAACAGGCTTAGTAAGCACCTCATAGGGGAAGGAAAGGACATGCCAAAGAAGGGGAAAAATATATACCCATTCTGTAATACACAGTTTAAATTTCCCGCACCGCAAATGGTTACAGGTGTTATTGTACTTCTTTCTGACTTATATGGAATCTTAAGATTTAAAAGTAGATTTTGCCAAAACATATTATGGCATGTGGGAGACCAAATATGAAAACAAAACTCTTCTTGATGAGGGTTTACATTCGGAGAAGGTAATTTTTTTTTATTGTTTAGGTATCACAGTTATCTCATTCCTCAGATGGAATGCATTCCTTAATGTAAGAGCGCAGCAAATTGGAAGTAATATAGAGGCCATCTTTTGATTTACCCAGAAGCTAAAGCATACACCTATTAAAGAGATGCTTAATTTATATAAAAGCAAAAGCTTTTCAGCTGAATTATATGGTGCAAACCTACTGGGCTACTGTGAAGTAGGACCCCTTGAGCGGATAGAAAATGCTTTTGCACGCAGTACCAAAAAACACAGCCGCCTTTATCACCCATAATGAATTAGGATTATCATGCATTGAGGACCAAATGGGCTTGGCCCCGCTATTGCTGTGGATTAAGTGCTGGTGGAAACCGTAAACTGCCCTGGCTAGACCCTGCATGGCTGATTGCTTAGCATTAGATTGTGCCAATATAATCCCCTGGCTTATCTGCCTGAAGAGCACTATAGACAAACTTGGCCTGACCTAAGAATTTACTAATCTGCAAAAGTTTAATTTAAACTGTAGAGACACTTTTAAAGCCTTTATCTTGAGCTGTGTATTTAAGTAAAAATAGGGAGAGCGCTTGATTTACAAACAGTTTTGAGGTGTGCAGTGGTGTCAACCATCAGGTCCTTTGAGCCATACTAATTATGGGTAGTCAATCTAGCCCATTGCTTTTATTTAGCTCTTTTTAGGCTGAATCTGGGCATTACAAGGTGGCCTTCCCAATGCAAAAAAAAACTTGCCATTACAATTTACCTCCATGCTTATGCAACAACACCTAAAAAAACTTGCTATTACAATTTCTCTCCATGCATATACAACATCTCAAAACAAAGTACTAGCCATTTTATGTTGTTTCATTTATTATATTTGGGTCCCCATCACTCTTTTTTGGTCTCTGTGTGGCGTAACTGAAAGAATAGAGAGCATTTAGAACTCTTGCAAAGACTTTCCACAATAGAAATCTGTTATGCTGTTTTAAATTTAATTAAATTGGCCGTAGCAATCAGGTAGTGTTCTGAAGAGATACACTTTTAAATAATGTATGTTTTTATGTACAGTTTTCTCTTCAATAATTTGACTGCTAATGTTTCATTGATATTTTAATGATGTTATAAAAGTTGTCATGAGTGCTGTAATATCTGGGGTAATTAGAAGTGCATGGGGAGGGAAAAACTGATAGTTAGCTTAGGGCGTGAGTTATTGTTACTTGAAATAACTCTAACTATCACTGCTGAATTTCTATGTTTTTTCTGAGTAAATTCAGACCCTAACTAAAATATCACTGCAACCTTTGTTTTCTTTACTGAATTTCTATGTTTTTTTAAAAATGTAAAGTAATTATAATTACTATATGTTAATCCAAACACTGCCACAAACTGATTTTGGCTGTAGGGCCCGTCCTGCAGGTAGGCCCTGCAGTCAACACCCTATAACCACCCAACCCTGTGCCATATACATGTATGTATTGCCTACTTGTGGTCACCAGTAGGTAGTTATAGTTAGGACCCAGTTTCAATAGAAAAAGCAGTTTGACTTGGCATCGTTTGACGAATCATCATGACATTTTCTGAAAAAAGTGTCAAGTTGGGTCTCGTTGTGTACAGAAAAGTTTCAGGGTGACCGGGGCTGACAAAAAGGGGGGATGTAAAAAAAAGTGCGTTTCCCATGTTAATTCCCATAGGGGATTTTCGACAAACCTGCAGCCCGAACCACTGGATGGAATTACACCAAGATTGGTAGAAAGGTTGTTCATGGTACTGAAAGCCCCCTTTTCGTATTTGGTGTAAATATATTCAGTACTTTTTGAGTTATTAAAGGAAAACCAAATTTGTAAATTTAGAAGCATGAATCCTTTGCAAATCCACTCGTGGAAGGTAGATGAACCCTTGTGCCACACAAAGGACTGATTGACTGGCCACAACCCGATCAGAAAGTTGTGGCAGCCATTTTCTATACCAGGAAATGGTCCCTGGGCTAAACTCTGGGCTAAAATTTGTTATAATGGGTCAGGTTAGAGATTTCCTGACCTCATGTTTGTAGTATATTGGTGAACAGAATAATTATAAAGTAGAGAAAAATTACTTTAGAACATTGTTTTGTCTATGGAATCTGTAGATTCATCACAATGTTACACATGGGCAGCGCTGAGGGCAGCAATGGATTCACGAGTTCTGCTACTTATTCAAAAGAAATACACACACATGGACTCACAAGACCTACAGAGACAGTCATAGACTCTCTCACAGACACTCACACACCCACTAAGAGACTCACAAACCCACTCACAGACCCACTCATTGACTCACACACTCACTCACAGACCCACCAAGGCACTGAGACACCCACTTATAGGCTGACCCAGACACTTACAAGCCCACTCACAGTCTGACTCAGACATTCACACACCAACACAGAGACCCACTCAGACACTGACACACCCACTCACAGACCCACTCAAACTCTCAAAAACCCATCAACAGACTCACTCAGAGACACATACAACTGCTCACGGCACTACTCAGAAGCACACCAACTCACAAACTCATGGAAACACCCAGACATCCATTCACAGACCCACTCAGACATTAACACACACACTCGCAGACCCACTCAGACCCTCATGAACTGACTCACCGTCCCACTGAGACATTCATTCACCCACTCACAGAGCCACTCAGACACTCATGCACCTTCTCCCAGACCCACTCAAACACTCATGGGCCCACTCACACACACACTGAGGCACTCTTTCACCCACTGAAGCACTTATGCACCCAATCACAGACCCACACAGACTCTGACATACCCACGCACAGATCCACTCAGACCCTCATGCACCCATTCACAAACTCACTCAGAGATTTGTCCAACCACTCACCCAGTCCTACTCAGACACTCAAATACCCACTCACGGACTCATGCAGACACCCACTCAGAGACCCACTGAGAAACTCACACTTCCTCACACATACCCACTGAAGAAAATAGCTCATGCACCCACTCACAGGCCCACTGAGGCACTCATGCACCTACTCACTGACCAACTGAGGCATCCACTGACAGACCCACACAAGCACTCATGCACCCACTCACAGACTCACTGAGAAACTCATGCACCCACTCAGAGACCCTCACAAGCTCCCAAACGCTTATGTACCCACTCATAGAACCACTGAGGCAATCATACACCCATTCAAGCTCTCATACACCCACTCACAGACCCACTCAAACACTCATGCAGCCTCTCATAGAACTACTCAGATACTAACACACCCACTCACAAACCCACTAAGACACTCATGCACCCCCTCACAAACCCACTCAGACACTCATACACCCACTCACAGACACATTAGGGCAGTTATGCACCCACTCAGAGGGCCACTCAGCCACTCACACACCCACTCACAAATCCACTCAGACACTCATGCTCCCACTCACAAACCCACTCAGATGTTCATGCACCCACTCACATACCTATTCAGATACTCATGTACCCACTCACAGACCCACTCGAACACTCATGGACCCACTCACAGAAACACTCATGCATCCTCTCTTGGATTCACTCAAACACTCCTGGACCCACTCAGAGATCCACTGAGGCACTCATACACCCACTCAGGCACTCTCGCACCCACTCACAGACCTTCTCAGACAATCACGCATCCACTCACAGAGCTACTCAGAAACTCACACATCCACTCAAATGCCCACTCAGACACTCATACAGGCACTTACTGACCCACTCAGACACTCATGCTCCCTCTCACATACCCACTGAAGTACTCATGCACCCACTCGCAGATCCACTGGGGCACTCATGCACCCACTCACTGACCCACTGAGGCACTTGTGCACCCACTGACAGACACATACAAGCACTCATGTACCGACTCACAAACTCACTGAGAATCTCATGCACCCACTCACAGACCCACTCAAGCACTTATGCTCTCAGTCACAGACCCACTAAGGTGCCATTCAGAGGCAGTCAGAAAAACTCACAAAACATCTCACAGATGTACTGAGGCACTCATACAACCAATCACAGACCCTTTGAGGCACATATGCAACCACTCACAGACCCCTGAGACACTCATGCCCCCACTCACAGACCCGCTCAGACACTCACACTCACTAAAACACCCCCTGAGGCACTCATGCATCCACTCACAGACCCACTCAAACTGTCATGCACCCACTCACAGACCCACACATGCATGTGCTTACAGACCCACTGAGGGACTCATGCACACACTCACTGACCCACTGAGATACTCATGCAGCCATTCACAGACAAACACAAACACTTGTGGACCCACTCAGAGCCCACTGAGTCAATCATGCACCCAATCACAGACCCACTCTGACACTCAAGACCCACTAAAGCAGTCATCCACCCACTCAGAGGCCCACTCAGCGATTCATGACACACACTCACAGACCAACTCAGACACTCATGCTCCCACTCACAGACCCACTCATGCACATGTTCATAGACCCTGTTAGACTCTCATGCACCCTCTCACATATCTACTTAGATACTCATCTACCCACTCACAGACCCACACAAGCACTCATGCACCCACTCACAGACCCACTGAGAAACGCATGCACCCACTCAGAGACCCTCACAAGCTCCCAAACACTCATGTACCCACTCATTGACCCACTGAGGCAATCATGCACCCATTCAAGCTCTCATACACCCACTCACAGACCCACTCAAACACTCATGCAGCATCTCATAGAACTACTCAGATACTAACACACCCACTCACAAACCCACTAAGACACTCATGCACCCACTCACAAACCCACTCAGACACTCATACACCCACTCACAGACACATTAGGGCAGTTATGCACCCACTCAGAGGGCCACTCAGACACTCACACACCCACTCACAAATCCACTCAGACACTCATGCTCCCACTCACAAACCCACTCAGATGCTCATGCACCCACTCACATATCTATTCAGATACTCATGTACCCACTCACAGACTCACTCAAACACTCATGGACACACTCACAGAAACACTCAGACACTCATGCATCCACTCTTGGATTCACTCAAACACTCATGGACCCACTCAGAGATCCACAGAGGCACTCATGCACCCACTCAGGCACTCTCGCACCCACTCACAGACCCACTCAGACAATCACGCACCCACTCACAGAACTACTCAGAAACTCACACATCCACTCAAATGCCCACTCAGACACTCATACAGGCACTTACAGACCCACTCAGACACTCATGCTCCCTCTCACATACCCACTGAAGTACTCATGCACCCACTCGCAGACCCACTGGGGCACTCATGCACCCACTCACTGACCCACTGAGGAACTTGTGCACCCACTGACAGACCCATACAAGCACTCATGTACCGACTATCAAACTCACTGAGAATCTCATGCACCCACTCACAGACCCACTCAAGCACTCATGCTATCAGTCACAGGCCCACTAAAGTGCAATTCAGAGGCAGACAGAGAAACTCACAAAGCATCTCACAGATGTACTGAGGCACTCATACAACCAATTACAGACCCTTTTAGGCACATATGCAACCACTCACAGACCCACTGAGACACTCACGCACCCACTCACAGACCTGCTCAGACACTCACACTCACTGACACACCCCCTGAGGCACTCATACATCCACTCACAGACACACTCAAACTGTCATGCACCCACTCACAGACCCACTAATCCATGCACTTACAGACCCACTGAGGGACTCATGCACCCACTCACTGACCCTCTGAGATACTCATGCAGCCATTCACAGACAAATTCAAACACTTGTGGACCCACTCAGAGCCCACTGAGTCAATCATGCACCCAATCACAGACCCACTCTAACACTTGAGACCCACTAAAGCAGTCATCCACCCACTCAGAGGTCCACTCAGCGATTCATGACACACACTCACAGACCAACTCAGATACTCATGCTCCCACTCACAGACCCACTCAGACACTCATGCACATGTTCACAGACCCTGTCAGACTCTCATGCACCCTCTCACATATCTACTTAGATACTCATGTACCCACTCACAGACCGACTCAGACACTCATGGATCCACTCACAGACCAACTGAAACACTTGTGGACCCCCTCAGGGACTGACAGAGGCACTCATACACCCATTCAAGCACTCATGCACACACTCACGGACCCACTCAAGCACTTGTGCACCCAATCACAGAACTACTCAGACACTACACACTCACTCAAAGACCCACCCAGACACTCATGCACCCACTCACAGATCCACTGAGGCAGTCATGGACCACTTAGAGGGCCACTCAGAGATTCACACATCCACTCACAGACCCACTGATACATTCATACTCCCACTCACAGACCCACTCATTCAACCCTGCACCCACTCACAGACCCAAAAAGACACTCATGCACCCACTTACATGTCTATTCAGACACTCGTGTAGCCACTCATTGATCCACTCAGATGCTCATGGACCCACTCACAGACCCACTAAGGCACTTATGCAGCTCCTGATGTACCAACTCAAACAGACATACACCCACACAGACCTACTCAGACACTCACACACCCATTCACAGACCCACTCAGACCCTCATGGACCCACTCACAGACCAATTCAGAAGCTCATGCAACCACTCAGAGACCCACTGATGCACTCATACACCCACTCACAAACCCACTCAGACACTCATGCACTCACTCACAGATCCACTGAAGCACTCATGCATCCATTCACAGATCCACTCAGATACTCACACATCCAGTCCAAGAGCCACTCATGCACTCACACACCCACCCACACACAGACCATCACAGACATTCATGCATGCACTTAAAGACCCACACAGGCTCTTGTACCCACTCACAGACCCACTCAGAAACTCATGCACTCACTCACAGACCTACTTAGAGACTCATGCACCCAAACACAGACCCACTCAGAAACTCACATACCCACTCAGAGACTCATGCACTCACTCACAGACCCACTCAGACACTTATGCACCCATTCAAGGATCCACTCAGATATTCGCACATCCACTCACAGACCCACTCATACACTCATGCACCCTCTCATGGACCCACTCAGAGGCCCACCGAGGCATTCATGCACCCACTTATGCACACACTCACAGACCCACTCAAGCACTCATGCACCCATTCACTGAACTACGCAGACACTCACACACTCACTCAAAGACACACTCAGACACTCATGCACCTTCTCACAGACCCACTAAGGCAGTCATGCACCCACCCTGAGGGCCACTCAGAGATTCACACACCCACTCATAGACCCACTCAGACACTCATACTACCACTCACATACCCACTCAAACAGTCATACACCCACTCACAGATCCAGTTTGACACTCATGCACCCACTTACACATCTACTCAGACACTCATCTACCCACTCACAGACCGACTCAGACACTCTCAGACCCACTCACAGACCCACTAAGGCACTGATGCAGCCACTGACATACCCACTCAGACACTCATGCACTCACTCACAGACCCACTGAAGCACTTATGCATCCATTGACAGATGCACTCCAACACTCATGAACCCACTCACAGATCCACTCAGATACTCACACATACTCCTACACCCACTCAGACACTCACGCACCCACCCATAGACCATCACTCAGAAACAAATGCACTTACTCACAGATGTACTCAGAGACTCATGCATCCACTCACAGACCTACTCAGTCGCCAATGCACCCACTCACAGATCCACTTAGACACTCATGCACCCACTCACAGACCCACTCAGTAACTCACACACCCACTCACAGTTCCACTCACAGACTCTTGCAGCCACCCATAGACCCACTCAGAGATCACACACTCACTCTCAGACCAACATAGAGACTCACACACCCACTCAAACACCCACTCAATGACTCACACAGTCACTCACAGACCCACTTAGACACTCATGCACCCACTCAAAGACCCACTCAGATATTCACACACCCACTCACAGACTCACTCACACTCATGCACCCACTCACAGACCAACGCAGGCTCAAGCACCCATTCACAGACACTCACACTCATTTACAGACCTACTGAGACACTTATGCACTCACTCACACACTCACTGACAAAAGTTAGTGGTTACAGTTAGGAAATAAGGGGTATATTTAAGAAAAATGACGTTAAAAGTGCCATAAAAAATGCCCATAGGAAATTGCTTAGCTTTCCTTGCACCATTTTTTTGGCTCTCCCTAATGGGGCAATGCCTCCTTTGCATACATTATGTCGGGGCAGGCATAATGTAACACAAAGGGTTACAAAGTGGCTCAGTGCATGCATTGTCCACTGTGTAAATATTGTGTGGTATTTTGGGCACCACGTTAGTGTAATGTGTTGACTGGAATGGTGCTAGCGGCTCTTAAATATGCCCCAAAATTTAAAACAAACCTTAGAAAAAGCACAAAATCAATCTCCACTGCAATGCAGCCATCTTTGCACCATGGCACAAGGGTAGCTGCATTCGTGCTCGAGTGCAAATTTAGCACTGGTGCAGGGGACAACACTGGGGTGCGCCATATTCAATTAAATACGGCGCATCCCTGCGTTGTGAAAATGACCGACTGCCGCGCTCCCAATTTTGGTGCAGCATCGTGTTCTGTCATTTTCTGTTACAAATGGGCCTAAGTCTGCCTTCTCTTTGGACTCTTGAGGTGGTAGGCTTGAGAACAAGTCTTTTTTCAATTTTCATTCTACACCATGACCAGAGATGCACTTTTTAAAGGGGCTATTGCAAAATTTGGTTTATGGCTGTGATGAAGATCTCTTTGAGATCAAAACACGTTGCCAATAAAATATTGCTTTAGAATACAGCATTGGAGTGCGAGCTGTTTGTGTGTACAACCCATTTTACAACTTAGATATGTAGGTCGATATATAGATAAGTATATAGATAAAATAAAACACCAAAGGTTACAAGGATGTCATAATTAGGTTCAATTGATCTCACAAAATTATAACTTTTGCCCTAAGGTAGCTATAACTCGCACCTCCGCCATGCACACCTACAGCGTGGGAGAAACGGGTGGAGACTTCCTGTGTTTAACCAGTAAAAAAGTTTTTCTTTTGGGTCACATACGATCTGCAACGACATCAGGTCACCATTGCAAATCCCGGAAAACGATTTAAACAACTTTTAAAACTTTTTTCACCCACATTTTATAAGTTTCAGTAGTTTTCTAGTTAACCACTGAAATCAATCAATATTTTTATGTGTCTATATATGTTTTCAGGTACCACAAAAAACACATGCCAAATTCACAAACATCTTTTAGAACTGAAAATGTGAGGGGTCGTGACGGGTTTGCGGATTCTGCAAAATTGAAAAAAACATTACTTTGTCTTTATATTCACTTTTTATTTATTTCCCTTTCAGCTAGCTACATAACACTGCATACATATTATGATGAAAACATAATGTAAGTAATCAATAGGGAGTGCTCCTCAATATTTTATATCCTCATAAAATAATGCTGTTGCTGAAATTAAACATCAAAGGGAAGCACTTACAGATATAAACAAAGCAGGTGCACCGGTTGATGCTTCACTTCTGTGAAGTACTAATCATCGCAATTTCTTGTACATGGTAAAGGAAAAGGTAGTGTTTTTACTCTGCATTTTCCCCTTGAAAAGTTATCTGTAAACCTTGATGGAGGTGTCTGCATCCTTCCTTGTTTCAAGTGCAATATCTAATGTAGTGATGTGACCAGTGGGTTCTTTCTTGTCATCTGCTGCTGAGACCAGAGATCATGTTATCCCTTTTAAAAACTATGAGTATGTGAAATGGCCTATAAGCCACGCACTTTTGGCCCTGCCCCATATACATTAGTGGTATGCAAAATCTTCTTCCCATTTCCCCAGGAAGGTGGGCAATTTACTCAGAAGACCCACCAAGTGTGTTTCCCACTGATTTTGGAGACACATTCTTGAATATGATCACTTCTCCACCAACCAAAGAAGCACCTCATAAGTGGCATGGAGTAGGCCATAGGGTCTGGCTGCAGGCCAGGCCCTGCAGCCAAACCCCTTCCGTGCATGACCTAACTCAGTGCCTGGTGTGTGGTTGGGTGGTTACATGGGGTAGGCTGCAGTTCCTGATGGAATGCCAGGCCCTGCAGCCAACCCTTGCTGTGCACAGTCAAAGGCCACACATGGCGTGGTGTTGAGTGGTTATAGAGGGTTGGCCACAGGGACTAGCTACAGGCCAGACCCTCTGGCTATCACCCACTGCGTACAGTCAAAGGCCATGTATGGTGCTGGATTGAGTGTTTGGGGGGGTTGGCCGCAGGGCCTGCCAGCTATGCTTGGCCTGTGGCAGGGCCCTGCAGTCAACCCCTGCCACTCACAGCCAAAAGCCATGCATGGAGTGGTGCTGAATGTTACAGGAGGTTTGCCTGCAGCTAATCCCTGGTGGTTGGATTAGCCTAAAGTAATTAAAACTACTGAACAGTGAAAATCCATAGAAATTCACCGAAAAACAAATTTTACAGAGACAATATAGTTAGTAAATAAAATTAAAAAATATAAATTCACTTAAAAAAGCAAAGGTCACAGGGTCGTTATAGGTAGGCTCACATTTCAAAATCATGCATCACGTACAAAACCATAGCAATTCAGCTGGTATAGTTAGAGTTATTTCAAGCAACTATAACTCATGCCCTAAAGTAACAATAACGTTCCCCCTTATTTTGCAATGCTATTTACCCCAGATATTACACTTCTCATGCCATCATTTATAACATCATTCAAAATATCACTGTAAAATTAGCAGTCAAATTATTAAATTTAAAATTGTGTATGGCATGGGCAAATTTACAAGGATGTCATACTTAGGTTCTGATTTTATGCAAGTAAAAAACACACAAATTCAGCAGTCATAGGTATGCTTATTTCATGAAATAATAACTTGTGCCCTAAGGTAACTATAACTCACAACCCCACCATGCACAGTTTTCATCATCAATAATTTTATTGCACATGTTGAAGTGATGTTATCAATGATGTCATAGTAGATGTAATATAGTAATGTAATTTGTGGGGTAATTGGCAGGGCGTGGCAAAGGAACAAGTTATATGTACCTGAGAGAACCAGTTATAGTTTCTTGAGGTTATTATGACTATAACTGCTGAATTTCTATGGCTGTGTGTGTAAAATCTTAACCTAACTATAACGTCCCTGTAAGCTTTGGCTTTTTAGAGAATTTCTAAGGTTTTATAATTCTTTTGCCTACCTGTAACACCCCTGTAACCTTTGTTTTATTCAGCAAATGTAATTACTATACATTCATCCAACCACTGACGCACACAACCCCTGTGCATGCAGCTAAATCTACACTGCATAAGGCCAAAGGCTGGGTGTGGTGGGGGGGGGTTGCAGCCAGGCTCTGCAACCAAACCCCACATGCAGTCAACTCTATGCTGTGAACAGCCAAAGACCATGAATAGCTGGTGGTTAAACCTAGGGCATGGTCTATGGCCAGACCCTGCAGCCAACCCTCCACACGCAGCCAACACCTCTCTGTGGGTCTGTGAATGGATGTGTGAGTAGCTGTATGGGTGTGTGACTGGATGTGTGTGGTTGTGCTGTGTAAGTGGGTGTGTGAGTGTATGAGTGTGTGGGTCTGTGTGTGATTTTTTTTGGTCTGTGATTGGGTGTATGAGTAGCTGTATGGCTATGTGAGTAGGTGTATAAGTGCTTGTTTGCATGTATAAGTGGGTGTGTCAGTAGGTGTGTGAGTGGGTGAATGAGTGGGTGTGTGAGTCTGTGAGTATGTGTGCAAGTGGTTTTGTGGGTGTATGGGTGGGTGTGTGAGTGGCTGCATGGGAATGTGAGTAGCTATGTGAGTGTTTGTGTGAGTGCATAAGTGGGTGTTTGAGTGGGTATGTGAGTGGCTTTGTGGGTTTGTGACTGGGTGAGGTAATGGTTTTGTGAGCCTAGGAGTGGCAACTCACAGACCCATGGAACCACTCACACATCCACTTAAATACCCATTCACATGCTCACACACCCACTCAAACAATCATTCACACATCCACAATGCCACTACAACAGCAACTCCCAGACCCACACAGCCACTCACATACTCACTCACTCATCCACTCACGCACTCACATACCTAGTTACACACCCACACAGCCACCTATACACCCACACACACATTCACACACTCACAGACCCACAAAGCCACTACAACAGCAACGCATAGACCCACACAGCCATTCACACACCCACTCACACAACCAGTTACCCACCCACTTAGCCACCTACAAACCCACTCACGCACCCAGTCACACACTCACACACCCACTCACACCCCTATTAACCCACTCACATACCCTCTGGCAGGCCCACAAAACTACTAGCACAGCCAACTAGAGACCCACACAGCCACTCACATACTCACTCAGACGCCCACTCATACACTAACACACCCACTGACACACTCATTTGCACACTTACACACCCACTCACACTCCCATCCGCACATTCACATACCTTCTCACAAACCCCCCAAACCACATCACATCCACTTACAGACCCATACAGGGACTTGCACACCCATTCACATATCCAAACTGCAAAATCAGATCCACAGCTACGACAGAGATAGTTCTGCAATATTTGGTCAGGGGACCACAGCGGATCTTCAGATTTGCTTCACAAATTAAAATAAAGATTTGAAAACAAAAAGAACAAAGTTTTGGGAAAAGGGTTGGCTCTGAAAAAAGCCTTTGTGCTTATTGTGTGTACATGATAATTACACATAGAAAAGGATTCAGGGCCATATTTATACTTCAATTGCGCCAAATTTGCATCTTTTTTGCCGCAAATTCAGCGCATACCTACCTCCATATTTATATTTTGAGGTTAGACACGGCTAGCGTCGATATATAGGAGTTTGCACCATTTTTTGGATGTGTGTACCTATCTTGCATCAATGAGATGCAAGGTAGGCGTTCCCGTCTAAAAATGGTGCTATCCCCATAGCCCCATATTTATTCCCCGTGCTAAAATGACACACGGGTGGGAGGAGGAGCTAAATTATGGTCCAAAGCTTGCTTTGCACCATTATTTAACACCTGGGTCAGACCAGGCATTAGGGGACGTGTGCATCCATTTAGCTGGTTAACCACCATGGAATCGGTCCACAGGTGCTCTCCACCACCCCCCAGGAACACCCCCACCCAGACCAGAGGGACGCCAGAGGATGGGGGACCCCATCCCAGATGAGTAGGGTAAATGTAGGTAAGTATTTTTTTTAAATGCCATCAGGGGCCCTCGCTTGGGGCCCCCTACATGGGACAGGGTGCAATGGCCATGCCCAGGGGACACTTGACACCTGTGGTGGCCATTGGGGTGGTTGGCATGATTTCTGTCTTTCCTAAGACAGGAGTCATGCTTTTGGTGGTTGTGTGCAGGAAATGGTGCTAGTCTGGTTATAGGCATTTATTTAGCATCTAACCAGGCTAGCGTCATTTATGACACACATCCCCCTCCTTCCCTAACGACAACCCCACCCGGCTAGCGTCTTTTAAAAAAAATGCTAGCCCAAGTACAGTGCCGGCTTGCACAATTCCTTTAATATGGCACCCGGCTGGCACTGTAAAATGGCGCTAGCTGACGCTATACTTTTTGCCACAAAACTGCATTTGCTCAGTTTTGTGGCAAAAGGTATAAAGCTGGGCCTCAGTCTTTTAAGTTGTTGATAAACATCCTGTTGCATTGGTCTGGGAAATGGACTTGATCTTTTCAATATAGTACGGTTCATATGGAAGCATAAGTTGTTATGGTATACAGAACACATGTTGTGGTCTCAGAGAAATGCAGAAACAGTGTAATTGACAATCCCTGGATTTCTAGCTGTGGCCAAAATTCAGTTGATCACTGCCATTTCTGTCTTTTGCAAATGTTGGAGAACACCAAGTCAGCATGTGGGAAAAGTGACATTAATTTACCAAAGGTTTCCTTCATTAGGATTTCCAGTCCTACCCCAGTAAGTGTGACTAGGTCATTGCCACCACAGTGTACAATCATGACGTCTGAATGTTGGCAATCAACAATGCTTTCAAACAGAGGCAGCAAGTGATGCTACTTTAACACTCTCTGGCCGACCCAAGTAATGTCTACACTAGTTAAACCTAGGTCCCTGTCAATGCCACTCATTCTAGCACTCTCTCGGGCCCAAAACACTAAACAATAGCTCACAATCCAGACTCTGACTATTTTCGAGACAGGCAGGAGTAGCACAGGAAAATGCTTCAGCAGAATAAGACAGTTGTGAAGCTGAAAGTCGCTTAAAATGAAGGACAGCAAGTAAAATATAAAAGAACAAATTTGGGTGGTGAGATGTGCTGGGAACTACAATTAGGTAGTGTCTTTAAGAAAAAAAAGTAACTAACTCTGTGACTGGTTTTGGAAAAATAAAAAATACGCGCTGGTGGTGCCGGGAGCTGTACTCTGGGGCAGGAGCCCTTTAAATTTAACTCGCGCTCCCGCCGTCGCGGGAAGCGCGCTGGTGGTGCCGGGAGCTGTACTCTGGGACAGGAGCCCTTTAAATTCAACTTGCGGTCCCACCGTCGAGGGAAGCGCGCTGGTGGTGCCGGGAGCTGTACTCTGGGGCAGGAGCCCTTTAAATTTAACTCGCGCTCCCGCCGTCGCGGGAAGCGCGCTGGTGGTGCCCGGAGCTGTACTCTGGGGCAGGAGCCCTTTAAATTTAACTTGCGCTCCCGCCGTCGCAGGATGCGCGCGGGAGGGGCCCGGGCAAAGCCCGGGCCAAGGGCAGGCCCGTCCTTGCCCATCATTGCCAGGAAGAAGCAGGGCAGGGCCACCACCCTTACATCCCTCCAAAGACGTCTGGATTAGGCAGCTCATAAGTCCATGGCTGCCTGAAGGTACTGTGTTGGTGCTCATTTCCAAAAAAGGACTCCACCGAGGATTGCAGTCATACTGAGGGGGTGGGGGCCAAGTCCCCCTCCAACAGCCTAGCGCACCCGTCCTTGCCTGCCAGAGACCGGAGGAGGCTGTGCTGGGCCCCCTCTCTCTCATTTTCAGTAAGAGATTAGTTTGTATTTAAGAGAGTAAAAGCTTAAATTTTACTATTCTTTACGTTTAACCTGAGAAGCCAATATTCATTATTAAGCCCACCTTTACTAGACCCTCCTCTAAATTCTCCTATTGCAACTGCTAATTGGATATAATTTGGAGGGCTTCACTCAACAAGCTAATAGTCAGCGAGTGGGATGCCCCCACCCCTCAGCAGAGACTGACAAGTAGGACCAGACATTTTTGAGACGGGTCCTCCAATCAAAAATAACAAAAGTACCTATCTGTATTCAAGAGGATTTTATCTCCTAGTCTGCTTAGGGACCAAGCAGCCCGTGCCTGGTACTTTAGGTCACTTTAAGTAATACCATCAGGGTAAGAATCCGGAGTCCTGGAATTGGACCTAGTAGAGCTGAAGCACTAAACAGGTGACTAATGGCATGGGAAAACGTAAGGCATCAGAACCCCCACAGGGGAAGGAGAAAACCACAAAAAAACTCAGGAATGCAGGCGAGAATTGTACTATAGCTGAAATTGATGATCTCATTGAGGAGGTAGAGTCGTTATTAAACAATAGGGCTACCCCTCGGGAAGGTCCAGATAAAAAGATTACCTCCTATTACACAAAGAAAGCTGAAATAAAGAAAGATAAACTGACTGAGAGTGATAGCCAGCAAGAGGGGAAGGCACCGCCCGATATTAGGACAGGTAGCCCCAAAGTTGACAAAACTGAGCCATACATCCAAGTACCGTAGATAGTACCAGGAAGAAGGGCTATATGCAGAAGAGTAATGTTGTGTGCTCTAATAAGTACGCAGTCCTGGCAGAACCCGTTACTAATAAAGTACAGAATGCACAGGAGGGGGAATTTGTGGATAAGCTAGATCAAACCATCCCAATAGTACAGTTAGCTAGAGAGAAGATATCACTACCCAATCAAGAACTAGAGAATTATCTAAAACACAAAACAAGAAGTCTAGCAGATCTTTATGATCTACTTTTTGGCTTAATCCAGGAAGTTAGGGAGTTAAAACATGAAGTAAGAATCTTATCAGCTACTGTGGAAAAGGGGGGGGGGGGGACAGGGGAACCCATAGAGTTCCGAGTGAAAATGAGAACCCGTTAACACCACTACACGCACAAGGTAGATCTATATGTCCTCAAAGTTTGAATGCCCACCCAAACCCTATCCCAGCTATAGCTAAGATTTTACATCGACCACAGGGATGAATGAGAGGGGTAAATGAGGGAAATATTGGATTACGTAATTATCCTATAAGCAAGGCTGGAGTTCTAAGCCAAGAAACAGGGAACTTTCGAAGAGAACCCCGCCTGGAAACAGGGCTACAAAAAGAAAAGGTGGAACCTACTTCGAAACCCTATACCCTAGCACATAATGTTCGCATCCCTCCCATCACACGGAGCCGTTACTTTGAGGGGAAAAAGAGTCCCAATAGGACTAATGTTGTTTTTCTGTTAAATGTTCCGAAATTGGCCCAATATAGCACCGAAGATGAGGATTCCCTAAAGAATAAGCTTATACACTGGATCAGATATAAACAACACTGCCTATCCATAATCCGCTCAGATATTACGAGGGCAGAAAGAATGCCAGGAGAGACGGGGAAGCAGGACATTCAAGGATGGAAGACTAACTGAAGGTCTGATTGACATGGAACAGAGAACCACTGCCCCCAAAATTAATGCAATGAGATTTAGCCCGGATCCATTCATTGCCAAACCTATAGACCAGAGGGTCAAGCATAATAATGGGGGAATGCAAATGAGAAATGGAGATTCTAATCTTGAAACAGTGGATTGACTAACCCAATTAGATCAGGCATATGTGGGACCAATTGGGGACTCAATAGCAGCTGAGCCCCATAAAGGGAATAATCACCATGCTAGAGGGGTAGGGAGTATAGGGGAGTATTTGCCCCACAGGAAGGAATTGACCACATCCCTGAGCCCCACTTCTAACGTCACAACCTCATATGGAAGGGGAATGATTTCCTGGAATGCAGCGGGCCTAAAAAGTAAGCTTATAGATCCTGAATGGCAGGACTACATCGATCAATATCATGTTTGTCTCTTCCAAGAGACCTGGCTTAAGGATCCACCGCACAAATTGGGATATAAAACCTTTTTTATTAGTGCAACTTCAACAGCCAGAGGGAGGCCGTCTGGGGGGCTGGTTGCATGGGTGAAAATTTCCCTAAATACCGAGATATGTACACAAGTCACAGAGTCTGAGGATATTTTGTGGTTTGTATTAGGAAATAAAAATAAGGTGATATCCCACTTGTTTAATGTATATATAAGGCCTAGAAGGGCAAATCTGGAGTCACCCGAAGTAGAATTATTAGATGGCTTGCTCAAAAAGATTCCAGTAGGAGAGACAATTATGATAGGGGGCGATTTTAATTGTAACTACGAACCTATAATTGGACTTGAACATCTAGCAGAAGACGAAGATCTAGCAAGAGCAATCCCCCATCTAACAATAGAAGGAACTGTCCCCGGTACTGTGGCCGCTTTGCAACTTATGGGCCTCACACTAAAGCATGGACTGAGGGTGTGTAATGGTAGAGTGGGCCAGGGGGGCCTTAATATGGATACTTTCCAGAGAGGCAATACAACCTCGAAAATAGACTATATTATGCATAACATAATTACATGGGATGATAAGGTGGAGTTACAACCCACTCTTAGCACTAATAGAAGGGTTGTAAAATGGCCAGCAATATTAGGCAATTTGGGCGTCATGACAAATATCTATAATATATATACGCTGATCTTCTGGAACCTCACGCTCACAAAAACTGTATTGATATCCCCATTATGGCCATCCATCAGTCAATGAGCACTGCGCTAAGACCCTACCTCACCAAATAGATACAGTAAAAGTATAAACAGGGGAAGGTGCAAACCACCCCATCCAGTCCATGGTATACCACCGAATGTAGGGAGGGGAAAACAATATTGGTAGAGGCCCTAAAACTAACAAAATCCACTAGCTGTACAACAGGCAAGGGCTGGCTATAAGAAAATACTGGCTACAGCCCAAAAAAATTGGGAGGACCAAAAATGGCATGATTTGCTGGAAGCAGCCAAACGTAATGACGCAATGACTTTTTGGAAAATAGTTACTCACGGCAGTAAAGTGGGGATATTCAACACAGAACACCATATAGACTGCAAAGCGTGGGTTAACCATTTTACATACCTTTGTTCTGATCCCCCCAATCTTGACTCTTATTCCTCCCAGTACAAATATCTAGCTACTTGGGGTATTCTATCTGATATACATTTCAGCTTGGAGGAAACGGTGACTGCCATTAAAGCGATCAAAACACGCAAAGCCCCCGGTTTGGATAAGATCCCTGGGGATCTGTTCAAACATAGTATAGAAACATGGGCACCCTATATAAAACTACTACGCAACGCTATAGAAAGGGGGGTCCAGTACCTGAGACATGGAAAGGGGAAGAAATAATCTCAGTCTATAAAAAAGGATCTAGGGAAGATCCTGGGAATTATAGGCCAATTAGCCTCATTGATGTTATGCAAAAAATCTATGCTAGGCAGTTGCTGAATAGAACTAGCTGCTGGATAGAAGAAAACAGTATATTGACTATATATCAAGCAGGATTTAGACAGCAGACAAGTACAATCGATCAGGCCTTTAGGCTACTAGCAATAATGTGGAAATACACTAAATTAATGAAGGGCCACCTCTACATTGCGTTTGTGGATTTGCGCGCGGCCTTTGATCTGGTGCCAAGAGACTCATTATGGACTGCGTTAGGGAAACAGGGCATGCCGGGGAGTTTACTGCGCCAGATAGAGAGGTTGCACGAAAATACATTTGCAAAGGTTCGGTGGGGTCCAAAGGGAGAGTTGACGGACCCAATACCCATTAAGAGGGGGGTGAGGCAGGGCTGTGTGTTTGCCCCAACTCTCTTTTCATTATATATTAATGATCTGGTAGAGTACCTAAAACAGAGCAATCATGACTCGCCAAGACTAAATGGAGATTCAGTTCCTGCCCTCCTTTTTGCAGACGATACCATCTTAATATCCCAAACTCCCATGGGTCTACAAACCCTACTAGGGAAGTTCAGTGAATACTGTAGCTCGAAGGGGCTAGAAATAAACACAAATAAGACAAAATATCTGACCGTTAACCCCCATAAAGCACTCAAGAGAAACATTCTGATTAGAGGGCAGGAACTGGAACGAGTAAAAAACTTTAACTATCTAGGGATATTGCTGGACGCCAAGTTGTCATGGACGCCGCACGTCAACAAAGCTGCAATCTCCTTAGCCCACAGTTCCATGGCGATTAGCAAAAATTACAAAAGCTCAAGATCCAGGATAGTTTCACCAGTGTTTGAGATCTATAGGTACAAAGCCCAGGCTGCTGCCTTATATGGTGCTGAGCTCTGGGGAATCACAAACTTAACCCCGCTGGCAACCCAGGAAAACAATTTCATGAGGGGGGTATTGGGATTGCCTCCATCTACTCCATTGATTCCTCTAATTTATGACATTAACATGAAACAAATAGGCAAATTGGCAGCCCTGAGGCCATTGCTTTACTGGTGTAGACTTTGGACAATTCCTGAACTGATCCAATATAGGCAAGTACTAATTGAGATCATGGACCTGGATAAGACTGCCTCCCTTCCGTGGCTCCACCACATAAGGCATTGGTTCTACAATCTAGGGCTGAAATCCTATTGGGAGGAACCGCATACACTTACAACACAATCCAAGATTCGACTAAAGCAAATATATTGGGACTTCTCTCTAACCAGCCCCCTTCTCAGCAAGGATCTAGGTAGACTGACCTCAATTTTCTTGGATATTAAACCAAAACCGAGAGCTGAGGAATGGATAGACACAATCCAACCCAGGTGAGCGAAAGTACTATTTATGAAGTTTCGATATGGGATTCTCCAGGTCAGGGCGTTTACTACTAAATGGGGCCCCCAGAGTGAGAGAACACACGAGGCGACATGTGGGTTGTGTAATATTGAGACCTCTGAAACGGCGGATCATGTTCTCTTAACCTGCAAAGCCTATGACAAATCAAGGAGAAAATGGATTCGACCTATCTGCAGGAACGTAGGAATCAGAAACTATAACGAAGCGGCTAGATTCTTGAGATCTAGTACCATTCCATTTGTTGTTTTTGGTATAAGCCGGTTTCTTTTAGCAATTTCATTTATCAGAGACAAGGCAGGCCTGAGGCTTTAGGTGTTCTAACCCCGACAAACCCCTACAGATAAATTTATGATGCCTGAAATGGCAAATGGGAACTCTCTCTTGCAAGTTAATGGACTCCAGATATACATTATGCTTAGGATATATCAGCAGCCAATTTACACAAAGTGAGACTTTAATTGACCATTTTTTCCACTCTCTGGAGTTTTTTTTTTTTTTTCTTCTTTTCTTTTTACAGTCGTTAACTGTTATAAAATGGTTATCTAGCCATCTATTGAAAGCCCATGGGACATTGATAATGCTTTGGGCAGGACACAAACTATAGGAACATTTGGCTTTTTAGTGTTAGGACTGATGATAACTGATTGTAATCTAAGGTTTTTTAGAAGTACTATTTACTACTCATTTAATTATTTTTCTATTTTTTATAGTATTTATATAATTATTTATATTTTATGACGATGATTACTCTGATGTTTTACCCTTTTATAGCTGATAGCCGAATAAAGGTGTGTGTGTGATAAAAATACAAACTTATGTTGTTTAGGTTAAGCTTGGAATTGCAAACAGTCAACCACATCTGCTACAGTTAATGTAAAGCTAGTATGCTGTTGAGAATGAGGCTTGTCAACGTTTGACCTACTAGTAGGCAGAGACTATTGGAAACATGGTTACTATGGTAACTGAGCTAAAAGAATGTGGGGGAAGGGAACAAAAGACACTGTAGTGTGAAACTGACAAGTATACTGGTATACAAAAATTGCTTAGTAGGGAGTGCATGTATTAGAATGCAATGTCTTGTATTTGGCAATTTTTAAAAAAATACCATAAAAATGAAAAGCACCAACAGCAGATTATCGAATGCTTTTAAGAGCTTCCATGTGAATCCGTGGATCTAATGGTTAAAAAATGGTGACAATTCAAAAGTAGCATAACGAAAAAAAAAGATGAAAGGAAGACTGTGATTTGATAATTAGTTAAGTATGAATGAGAGCACAGTGGGATGGGTAGCCATTATTGGCACTTTTTTAACTGAGAGTGGAGGAGAGTTGCATATTTCGGACATGAGATTTACAGTGGAAAATAGATGTTAAAATATATTAAAATAAAGGCTGGATAACAGTAAAGAGATTTTACAGGTATGTTATTTAGGTTGTACTATAAAAATGTATATTTAAATTACCTATAAGTATATATATAAGCTGAACAAAAAGGTGTAGCTTCGAGACACTACAGTAAAAGGCAAAATAGAAGGTAGGTTAGATGAAAATTTTAAGTAAAAATATAGAGAGCAGCAAAGGAGGAAAAGGAATTACTACACTGAAAATGTGGTTATTTTATTGGGCCATTCTGAAGGAAAGCATTTAAAATTAGATGTGGCTGCTTCCTTACAGTATGTTTTTTAATAGTATGTAATTGTACCCCCTTGCATTTTTAGGCAGGTGCTTATACAGCCAGTTACGCTCCCAGAAATTCACATATATACCCACCACTCATGTTTAGTTTAGTTTTTATGAATTTATATGGCGCATAGCTACCCTAGGGCATCCCAGCGCTAAAGGTACAGGAAAGTTCTAAGGAGGGGCAGGAAGGACAGGCTAGCGACTAAAGAGAGTAGTTTTCAACCTCTTCCTAAAAAGAGATTCAGAAGGTTCATGGCGGAGTTCAGAGGGCAGGGCATTCCAGAGACGGGCAGCCTTAATGATGAAAGAGTTTCCTCCCCATGATCTGTTGACACGGGGTATAGAAATCTGCAGAGTAGATGATGATCTCAGGTGTCTCGAACGAGCATAAATGGAGATTCGCTTTCAGAGGAAATGTGGACCTGTGTTGTGTAGAACTCTATGGGTAATACACATGGATTTAAAATGTATGCGCTGTTTGATCGTCAGCCAATGGAGTGCTGCAAGAGCCGGCTTGGCAGATAGATGTCTGGGACAGTTCGTAAGGAGTCTAGCTGCCGCGTTCTGCACAATCTGCAGCTTCCTTACTAAATACTTTGGGGAGCTAAGATAAAGAGAATTCCCATAATCCAGGCGGGAAAGAACCAATGCCTGGACCAGGATTCTTCTGGATGAGACAGGAAGAAGATTGAGAATCTTCCTAAGAGATCTAATAAAACCAAAGCAAACAGAAGAGATTTTCTTTGCTTGTAGTTCCATCGTGAGATGGGAGTCCAGCACAAAACCTAAGCTTTTTACCTGTGCTTTAGGTGGAGGCAGACTGATAAAGGCCTCCAAATACCATGATAGAGGGGATGCTGGAGAGCCATTGCCTACGATGAGTACTTCAGATTTGCTGTCATTAAATTTGAGTTTGGATTGAATCATCCAGTAGCCGATGTCCCTCATACAGCTGGCTAGGTTGGCGGAGGAGGAGTCCCCAGTACTAGAAAGGGAGACCACTAGTTGAATATCATCAGCGTAGGTGACCAATGAAAGATTGTAGGGAGAGACTACTTTAGCCATGTAGGCAACCAGTGATTCACACACTCATAAAACCACTCACACACCCATTTACTCACCTTTATACCCACACACCCATGCAGGCACTGTCACACTCACTCACACACCTATACAGTCATGCACGTGCCCAGCACTCAGACAGTCAGTTGGACATGCACTTACACAACCATACAACCAGTTATACACCCAGTCATCCTCCCATGCAGCCACTCACATACCTATTTACAAAAAACATACTGTCACTCAAACACCCAGTCAGACAGTGACAGAGGTACCTACCTTACACATCTGCTCACATGGCCATACAGCACGTATGTGTCTAGCATTAAAAGAACCATATACACACACAGTTACATACCCACTAACACAGCAAGTTACCAATCCATACACTTACTTACATACTCATTTAGACATTCATACAGTCACTAACACACTCAGTCATATACCTACACAGATACTTATACATCCAGTGACATACCCATTCAGGCACTGGTACACTCACTCCCACATCCACTCAACCATTCACACATCCAGTCACTCACCTGTTCAGCCACTCATATACCCATTCATATATCCATATCAGACATTTACACAGCCTGTTACACACTGACTTAACCACTTATGTAGCTACTCACTTGCTTATGGTATATCATCTAATAGTATGTGATGTAAAGTTAAGTGTATTCTATATTTGCTTTTCACATTTCTACTTGTGTTTAAAAAGGAATTGAAGATGAAATGGTGAGGCCAAAAAAAGAAATTAGGGGGGTTATTCCAACTTTGGAGGAGGTGTTAATCCGTCCCAAAAGTGACGGTAAAGTGACGGATATACCACCAGCCGTATTACGAGTTCCATAGGATATAATGGACTCGTAATACGGCTGGTGGTATATCCGTCACTTTACCGTCACTTTTGGGACGGATTAACACCTCCTCCAAAGTTGGAATAACCCCCTAAGTCTGTTAACAGCACCCATGAACTGGGCACCAGATGATATTTTTAGTTTATCTGGCATATAGTATTTGCTCAGAAAACAGCAGGGATGGTAACCATCTAGCCAAGAGGTAAGGGTCCCACAGATGGTCCAGCTGCTCATGAGGATGCACCACCTCCCCTCTCTCTTATCATCTTGTGATATGCCCTTCTATGTATGGTTTTAAAGTATTTCCAAATACAGGATGTGCCATGTGAATACTTCTTCACTATATCTCCTGACAGCGTTTGCTGCATATATTGCATTGGACAAATTATAGGAAGAACTTTGTTTTCTCCAGAAGGGATGGAGAAATATTTGCAAACATTGGAGGAATTCTTTAGAGGTGATAAGTATTCTTCCACTTTGTCCTGCTGTTCCCCTACTCTTCTATCTTCAGCAGAAGTGTAAAACTCTCTTATTTTGAAGGAAGGGCAGAAAAATAATGGAGCTGTGGTTTTGAGTCTGGCTCCAGAGAAATGTGAAAACCAAATAATTGATTTAGGGTGCGGTTTGCAATATGGATGGCTGGAAACTTAGGGGCATGTTTATGAATAAGACACACAACTGCGCTAGAGCAGTTGTGCATCATTTTTGTGAATGCGAGCTAGAGTCATTCCTTAGAGCCATCTTTGTGACATATTTAAGAAATGACGTAGGATGGCGCTAAGGAATGGTTAACGTTAAAAAAATAACACTAACATCTGCAACATGCCATAAGTAAAAATTATGCGAATGCTGCAAAAGTGGCGCTAGACTATTTTGTGACATGTAAACATGTTGCAAAAGAATTAGCTCAATTTTTTTACTGCATCAGTTCAAACCAAAACGTAAAAGCAGGAAAGAGTGCAAGTGTAAGAGAAGATGGATTTTTCAGGCCAGTAGAGACTTCAGGGAGAACCCAATCACCCACGTACCAGCCAGGAGTGTCCTGAAAAGTCCCAGGAGAAGGAGAAGAGAAATTGCAAGTATCGCTTTAGAGGGGAGTAGCATGACATCCCGGTCAAAGAGGTGACGGAGCACCAACATCAGCTGTTTGTCATCTCCAAATTGCCAGTTGGTGGGAGAGACGCAATATGGCAGCAAATAGTGGACAAAGTCAACAGCATTGCGGAGGTGAAGAGGAATGTCACTGAGTACAAGAAGCAATGGCACGATTGCAAGTGCAGTACTAAGGAGAAACTCGCCAGGAACTGAAAGGCAGCACTGCAGCCTGGAGGTGGAATTCCTGCACCACAGGAGGACCTGGATGAGCTGGAGGAGATAGTTGCAGCAGTAATCAAAGAGGAGCCGATCACTAGAATTGCATGATAGGACAGCACAGACTACCAAGGACAATCACAAATGCAGGGTAAGTTGCAGGGGGTGATATCTAGAATTCCACAAATGGCAGAAAGGGGAGGCACACAGAACACACTCAATGCATGCTAAAGGGTTGCATCGGGACACATAGGCCTTGAATCCAAACGCACCATCCCCACCCAAGTCACACATGTAGTGACGCTTTGGTTGTGCTATGCACTCCAACATATACACAACATCAACATAGACCACTCACTATGGCTATACTCCACCATGTTAATATGCACCACATTGCCTGGAAGGCATGTGCAAATAGTGTGGCTGTGCCATTACAACACCCATTGCATATTGTCAAAGCCCCTGTACCAACACAATGTAGACATCAGAGACTAGGACGGAAGTCAACACCACCCAAGGGGTGGGGTCAGGGTGGTGTCTCTGGCCAAAATGCTTCCCTTCCTCCTTGATGCATTGTCTTTACTCATGTGTGAAGCATCTTGCAGCACACATTGAAATGCCATCTCAGCAAAAATAGCTTGTACATGTGCAGGAAGGTACACCTCCCTGCACATGAACAAATCTTCCCTTCAAGGCAGGCACCCCTTCATCATGCTGCAACAATGCCTGTGTTGGTCCAGGAAGAAAAAATATGTGCAGGCGCAGGGGGAATTGCAGGGCTGTACTGTATTCAAATTCAAATTCAAATTCAAATCAATCTTAATTCGGATTTTACTCCATAAAAGATAAACAATCTCTTTAAAATTGTAAAAATATACAATAGGATACTTTAAAAAAAACATTACTGATACATAGATAAATAAATAAAAAAGCCTTTGCTACTACAAGTTGAGCAATTATTCAGTCTCATACCGGATATTTTCTAAATACGACAGCTTTTTCCTTTGTTCTATGGCATTTAGGATAAATTTTATCACTGCATCACATTTTTCATCGGTATCCAGTTTACATAAGTAATTAAAAGCTTCTCTACAATAAAATAATTTGTTAATTACAAATAAAGGTTTTAAAAATTGCTTCCTAATATCGTGATAAAATTTACAAGAAATAATAAAGAGCATTGTGGATTGTGCAAATCGTCCCACACAGGGGCACTTCGGTAGGCTTTTACTCCAAATCCTCACCTTTGGGAAAGCTACCAGAAAGTGCAACATTCTAAAACGCATTCGGGTCAGATAAAATCTATCCTGAATGTTTGCTACTGTCAGCAAATAATTTGCCATTACCTCGTTATTTTCAGTCATATAAAGTGCTACTGTTGACTTCCTACAGTCTCTATTTTCTCTATCACTAACCCTCTATGCCATTAATTGATCTTTCAATTCTTTCTTGCTAAATTGGAGGATAATACCTGGATTGTCCAAATTTGGAGCTAGATTTATACCTTTCAACAAATCTTTTAAATGCACGAACCATGGAATTCTATCCCAATATTCTAGTGTAAGGCAATCTTTAATAAACTTTTGGGTAAAATGCGTCCCTTCTTTAGACCAAATGCCATGCCAAGCCAACAGCGCATTAATGTATATTAGATCTTCCACATAAGGGCAACCCAACTCCTTGTGTACCATAAATGTGGAGGTGGTATTTGGCACTGCAAGTAGTCTGCAAAAAAATGTATTCTCTAGCACTTGTAATGAATGGATCTCAGGCATCAAACCCCAAAGGGCAGAACCATAAGTAATGCTGTTAATTGATTTGCTTTTGTAAATTTGCAGCATTTCCCTGAGGGGTTTATTGCCAATTTTTTTTGAAAAGCTAAAAACAGCCTCAGTTGTCCTAACATACTTCATCTTGATAATTTCTAGATGTTGTTTCCAATGACCCATGTTGGAAAACTGTATACCTAGGTATGTAAATCCATTCACCTCTTCACATTTATGGCACTTAATAAAAAAAACTTTCTTCCTGACCTTTCCTTGTCCACAAGTCATTACAACAGTTTTGCTCATATTCAACAACATATCTCTTTCCTCCATAAATTCCACAAAGCCCTCAATTAACCGCTGTAGCCCATTTGCAGTTCATGACAACAGTACTGCATCATCTGCATATAGAAGGACTGGGATAGAGCATTCTCCTATTTTAGGGGTATCAATTTCCATATTTTTTAAATGGGCATCTACTCCATTTATGTAAAGGGAGAATAGAAGAGGCGCCAAAACACAGCCTTGACGTATTCCTCTCCCTATCCTAAAACCTGGGGTACACTCGCCATTTCTTCCATATCTCACCTGCGCTGTTAGATGATTATATAATTGTGCCAAGAAACTTATTATATCTAAGGGCGCGTCCATATCTGTTAAGACTTTCCACAGCTTAGCATGGTTCACCAAATCAAAAGCACTGCTAAGATCTGCAAAACAAAGGAACATATGACCCTTCCTTGCTATTGTATATTTGCTTATTATTAAATTAAGGTTTATACATTGTTCCAGAGTACCGACCCCAGGCCTAAATCCCAACTGAGCCTCTGTGAGTATATGGTTTTTGGTTGCCCATAATTCTAGTCTTTCTAGGAGTACTCTTCCCAGCAATTTGACATAGGTATCTAAAAGTGAAATTGGCCGATAGCATTTGGGGTCACCTCTATCTCCCTTTTTAAATATAGGAACAATTATGCGTTCAGTCCATGATGTTAAAATATATCCCTTTGTCACACTCAAAAAGACTTGGGTCAAAATAGGGCACCATAGATCGATGTGTGTCAAATAGGCATCTACTGGCACCCTGTCAGGGCCTGGTGCCTTCCCTTTCAAGCATCTTCCCATAGCAGATTTCACTTCCCCTATACTAACTGGGTTAAAAAAGGGTGGCTTTATCTCAATTATCCCAATATTCGATGTGTGAGTAGTCAGATTATCTGGGATAAAAATTGAGCCAAATTGAGAAAGCCATTCTGATGACGGAACGTGTACTGTTATTTCGGGTACATCATTATTTTTTAGGAATGGTTGGTTAATTGTTTTCCAGAATAGAGTACTATCTCTTAGTGTCGTTGCTTGCTCCAGATTAGCCCATGCCCTAGCTCTCAATTGTGCCTTCCTGGTCATTAGTGCATATTTGTAGTTAGAGCATTTAATAATTACCTCTTCCCTATTTCTTGGTTGAGCCTGTAGGGCTTGTTTTAATTCCTGGCTGGCTAATGAACAATTATGATCAAACCACCCCACTTTTTCACTCTTTTTGTTCCCCGATGTTCTCACTAGGCTTCCTGCAATGGCATTTTCAAGCTGGTTAAAGGATCTTAGGATCTCATATGGGCTTTGGTTATATTCTGTACATGTGAGAATTTCTTGACCATGTCGTGTCAAACTTTTTTCATCACATCTATTTCATTTACCCCAGTCCATTTAATTACAATACCATTTTCCCTTCTTATTCCTATATTCATTGCAATCGTTCACCTATATTAAAGGGTTTAGCCAATCTCATAGTTAATAACAAGGGGTGATGATCACTATAGATGGTTGGCTCAATCTTTAGGGATTCGACCATATCCATATTACTCTTAGACATTAATATATGGTCAATTAATGAGGAATGTCCTCTTCCTATAAACGATGGAAGCTTTGTTCCTTTAAGCCTGTCTTGTTGCATCAATTCTAAATCATATCTAGATGATATTTCATTCAGTTCAATTCCATAATCATTATGCAAAAAGTGCGGTTGTGCACTCCCCCCATCGTCGACAAATCCACATGTCTTTTCTATAGTATTCTGGCATGTCCCAATATTAAAATCTCCAACCCATATTATCATATGGGTTGAAGTTATATAATTTACAAAAGTCTGTAAATCTTCCTGAAGAGTCGATGCCACTACTCTATTGGTGCCGGCAAATTTATTATTGTATTAGTTTATTAAAACAATTCCTAAAATTCCATCTATCTGAAAATATAAAAACTGATAGTAAGGGGAGTCAAGGGAGGATTTCACCAATATATACGGTACCAGTGTTGAGATCAATATTGCTAATCCTCCCACTAGATGAGGCAGAAGCTGGGGTGGAGAATATGGCATATCCTTCAATAAAAAAGGATCCCGTATGCCATGTCTCTTGTAGGCAGATTATATGTGATGAGTTTATTATGGTCTGCCATTCCTTCTCAACCATTTTTGTTTTTACTCCAGCTATATTCAACGACATGAGTATAATTAAATCTCCTGCTGGGGACCTCCCATCTGACTCAACGTCACCATTACAGCTTAAAAAGTTTTTTGGTTGGGCACTACAGTAGTAGATTGTATTTTGTCAGGTAGCAAGATCTCTTTTCTACTCACGTCATCCTGCTGTCAATCCAAATCCACCATGTTACTCAGGGGAGCGAATCGATTGGAACCCTCTGGTTTGTTATACCTGTCCAAGTTACTAGGTGTATTCCCTGTAGCCCCCATGTCTCTTGTACCGGAGATATTCATCATTCTATAAAAATATCCTAGAGGAACGGCCATAATCTCTCTTCTCAGGTTTTCACAAGTTCGATGTCTTATATCCAAGTCCGCTAGTAGTTGGCCCACAAAGCGAGGATTACGAAAATTGACCACAATGCAATCTCCCTCTTCTTCCTTCAAATATCCCACCCAATCAACTCTCCTTGCATATAAGATTTCACAAAATAGTATATCTGGTGTACATATATTCCCTGCCATCCAGTGTACTACTTTGTTATGTAAATCTGCCCACGTCTCAACGATGTTTGGTCCCAATTTGGGAAATTTTTTAAGAATGATTGTATGTGGCGTAGCATCTGGCGGTAATTGTAATACCTCTTTCATAGGTCTATTTCAAATTGAGGACTGGCATCTATGATTTCTATCCAATTGCTCCATATGATTGATCATGGGTACCCTAGACAGGGGGATTTCTTCCTGTATGGGGTGCCGGTGTTCTACACTTCTTTTGTTAGAATCTGTTTTCCTTGTCATTGCACTATTCCTTATGTCTACAGCCGCTTGGCTAGTGTCACAACCATGGGACAAAATTTTCGCTTTAGTCACTGAATTAACACTTACTTTTATCTTAGTTATACGTTCTTTTATCTCCTTGAATTCTAGCAATACTTTTGACTCTATATGGTCTAGCTTGCCATGCAGTTTCTTAAAAAGAGTTTCCATACGTTTTTGTAAAGGACCATTGTTGTCTGGTGATAGTGCTACTGCATGACCCCCATGCATTTCATTTATTATTTTGCTGCCTTTAGGAAACTGTGAAGATGGTAACATAAACTTAGATTTAGTAGTCTGACTCCTTCTTTTTTTCTTTGGTGGTGAAAGAATTTGGTCATCTGTACTGTTCGAAGAATCGATTTCTTCTATTATATCTGTAGGTAGTAAAGGGCCTAAGGAAAATCTAGGGTCCACCCCAGTGCATTTTTCATTTGGGGATTTTAATTCAGACATTAAACCTACAGCCTCAGTGCTTACTTCCAGTGATAGCCTCATGTAAGACATTTTTTGTTGCCACTAAACGTGCTTCAGCATTAATAATTTCTTCATTAATTTTCCCCATTGCATCTGTAAGATAATTAGTTATCGTATTAGCACTTCTCTGTTTTTTTTTATTAATACCGTTCCCCATTTGGTTTTGCTTTCTTTTCCCCATTATGTATATTATGTACATGGGGTTACTATATTGAACACTCTTATCTAGTCACGACAAAGTATATGCAAATCACTAAAACCGAATATCAACAGAGTGTGCCCAGCCCAACCTCCTCCGGGCTCTAGCAGGCACGAGGCGGGAGCGCAAAAGGAGTTATTAGAGGGCCCCTGCCCCTGTCCACGGAGCCCGTACCAGCTACAAGCGCAAAGCGGGAGTACGAGGAAAAGAGTTATTAAAGGGCTCCTGCCCCTGTTCACAGAGCCGGCACCAGCTGCAAGTGCAAAGCGGGAGTGCAAGAAAAGGAGTTATTAGAGGGCTCCTGCCCCTGTTCACAGAGCCGGCACCAGCTGCAAGTGCAAGGCGGGAGTGCAAGGGAAAGAGTTATTAGAGGGCTCCTGCCCCTGTTCACAGAGCCGGCACCAGCTGCAGCTCTGAGTCTTTAGGCGTCTCCTCGTGGCCCTATGACACACTGGGTAATGTAATCCATAGGAGAGTCAGCCTGGAAAGGAGCACGTCTCTACCATTTGTAGGTGCCCAAAACCAGTAATTGTCAAAAAATAGGGATGTCAGGGGGGTGGCCCAGCCCAGCCTCTGTTAGGTGCTGACGGGCGCAGGACGGGCCCGGGCTATGCCCGGGCGCCGCCCGCGCGCGTCCCGTGGGGCGGGAGCGCGAGATTTGTTTTTAAAGGGCTCCTGCCCTTGTTCACTGCTGCCGCCGCCTCCTCCTTGGATACGCGCTTCCCGCAGGGCGGGAGCGCAAGATTTGTTTTTAAAGGGCTCCTGCCCTAGTTCACTGCTGCCGCTGCCTCCTCCCTGGATAAGCGCTTCCCGCAGGGCGGGAGCACGAGATTTGTTTTTAAAGGGCTCCTGCCCTTGTTCACTGCTGCCGCCGCCTCCTCCCTGGGTACGCACTTCCCCACTGTATTCAATTAAACATGGCACATTCATGCGTATCTACAATGCTGCAGTGTACTGCATCACATATTGCAGGTGCCCTGAGCCATGCCACATAAGAAAAATCTGCCCTAAAGCTTGCAACCTGTGAAACACAACCCATTCAGGGTGAACCCACAACAGCTCAGAGGAAACCATATGCACCATATGGGAATGTCCACAAAATAAAAAAAACATACAACACATTGTGCATGCCTGTGAACATTATGTTTGCTGCTGTACAAGTAGCTGCGATCTTGCCATCTGACAAGATAGAGGGCCAGATCAAACTGAAAATGATGGTGCGTGCTGCTGTGCCAAATTAGGCAGCATCATGCACTGTCATTTTCAAAATGCAGGGATGCGTCATATACATAAGAATACAGCACACCCCTGTGTTCCCCTGCCTACGTGGAAATTAGTTGTCGTGCACCTACACACCCAACCTTGCACCATAGTGCAAGGATGGCTGAGTTGAGGGGGAGATTGTTTTCGGGCAGGAAGGAACACCTTCCTGCAAATCAACAAACTTAAAGGGCGATTTTCTCTTAATTTGTGTGCTGCAGAATGCAGCACACATAGAAAAAGCAAACAAATGTAAGAAATATAAACATTACTCCTAGATTTTGCCATGCTAAACCCACCCTGGGCTGGTGTTAGATATTGGCACAGCGTCCGGTTTACAAATAGTCCTAAATCTGAGGCAGTGTCAAAATACAATGGGGGTTATTCCAACTTTGGAGGAGGCGGTAATCCGTCCCAAATGTGACAGATTTACCACCAGCCGTATTACGAGTTCCATAGGATATAATGGACTCGTAATACGGCTGGTGGTATATCCGTCACTTTACCGTCACTTTTGGGACGGATTACCACTTCCTCCAAAGTTGGAATAACCCCCAATGTGTGTTGCTGTGGCATGCCCACAGCAGCACCCATTGCACACACCTTCCGTGCAAAGTGCTGCATGTGAAGGGGCCATATATACAAGGCGGCGTCAAAGCACAAAAAATGGCTTTATGTCACCTTGTAAATTTGGCGCAGAGCACTGCGCCACCTCAGCCTCACCAAAAGTGACACTCAGGTGGCGCTTTTGGCACATACATATGCCCCAAAATACCTAGTGAGCTTGACCCATGTGTGAGGTACAATGCTACACATAAGTATAAATACAACCTTGGGTCAGTAAAATGTCACTGAGTCTCCAGTTGCAAATAAATGATGTCCCTTGTCAACAGCCAAAACAATTGAATATTGATTTTACCCTATCTCTTTGCAGAGGATAATGCTTACCTTCTGCCGACCTGCCTGTCCTGGATTCAGCAGATGACATGGATGCCCATCTGCCAACCATCAATGAACAGACTCTCCAGGATGTCCTAGGATCACTCCGGACACAACGTTCAGTTGGCGGGAGGTCACACAGTGTTGAGGGGTCTAGACATGAACCACCCTGCTACCAACACACACTACCAGCCAGTTCTCACACAGCCCTGGACTCCTAGGACCCATAGATCAGCTTTCATAGGACAGTGGTAGGAGTGCAGAGGGAGCTGGCCAAGCAGGTGTGGGTGGGGATGGAGACGATGGCAGGCAGCCTAGAGGTAGTTGGGACATGCCTCAGTCTCAATAAGGAGAACTCAGCTGCCATCAGAGGCACCCACTTCCCACTATGTGGACATCAGCAGTCTCTGGCCAACATAGCTGCTGTCATGAAGCAAAGGCTACAACAAATGCCCTCCTAAACTGGCAGCAGCATGCAGAATACCCTGGAGTCCTTACATTGAGAAGTGGCCTCTGTCAGGGAAAACATGGTTGCCTTCCACTGTGATACTGCTGCGGTGTTGAAAAATCAGCATCATTTTTCCCAGTAGGTCATACATTTTCCTTCCAAACAGTTTTTGGGCCCCCCTCCCATACATGATGCATGGTGCAGGCTGCTCAATACTGGGTTGCCCTATGGATGCATCACAACACTTTGTAATGGTTGTGCAGGAAAAATGGTACATCTGCCCTGCCTCTGCTTCATTATTGTATTTGAATTGCAGGCCTAAGGTGGTACTAATGCTCTTCACACAGGTAGAATATAACATTTCTAAATCCATAACAATGACATGCAGCTCTCAACCATATCTGAAACTATCATACACATGCAAAAAATTTACCTTGTATGGAAATGGTATACTTGACAACTGCTCCACCAATCACGATGCCCATTAGGTCCAGCAGATCCTGCTCTCTTGTTATGAGATCTGTCCATTGGTGGTTCAGTTGGTGGTCATTCCTTCCTGTCACAAACACTCTTGTCAGGTGGTGGAGCACCTTGCTCCACAGCAGCTTCCTGGCATCTGTGGGGTAGCCTTGAATGACACGGCCACCCAGTTCTAGCATTCTGGGGAGTTAGTGCTGCACCAGCCATATGAAACCCCCCAACTCATCAGCCGACATCCTGGCTATCCTCCCTTTCTCTGACATAATGGACTACAAATGCAGTTCACAGAAAAAAAGATTTCCCTACAACTACCCCAAAAACTATACTACCCCAGACAAACACCCCACAGTACAGAGACAGAAACAGAACACTTACAATACAAAAGACAGGTTTAAATACAAATTAAACACAACAACTACAGGACACAGCACAATAAACACTCCAAACTCCAACAGCACCAGCTCCACACACCCTCACACAGTCACAGACAATAAGACTGTAAAGTGAAAGTGAAAGTGAACTCACTGTACCATGTTTGCAGGCAGGATGTCCTCTTTCATCACTTCCTTGGCCTGTGTCCCACGTTTCCAGTCATGCGTAATTTTTTCGATGCATGACGGAAATGAATCAATTTTTTTCCATTTTACGTGAACTTCTCTGTGTGTGTGCGATAGGCGCTCAGGGGCTAGGCATTTTTTAGCTTAGAAGAATGGTATGCGTATACGAGTACATGTTTGACACATGACAGTCATGTGTCAATTTTTCACCATGATGCGTGAAAAGGTGTGTGAACGTATGATAGATGCTCAGGGCCAAGGTGTGCTTTTACTGACATTGCAGAGTGCAGATTTGATGCGTTTGTGTCATTATTTTTAAGTATGGCAGGATTGCATGGAAATTTTCCAATGTAGGCCTTGATTGCACCAAGATTCACTTACAATGTCACATGGGGTATGCAACAATGTTGTATATATGTATGGCTACATGTGTGTAACTATCCATTCATGTCATAACAGTGTCATTGGTATGTTGCATCCAAAGGTTTGTTAATGAGTCTGCTGCATGTGATTCATCATACCTTGTGCATATGTGCATGTGTAGCTACACTGTGCCCACATACATGTTGGCACATGTGTGCTATGAATGTACATATGTTTTGGATTACTAAAGTGTGGGAGTACTACATTGTTATTTCTGATATAAAAATGAACACACACCAGCAACACAATATATATGATGGCCTATGTCCAACACATGGTAAGGCATGTGACAACCATGGAAATTCGTACTCAGAGTATGCAGTAGACTAGGACTGGGTTCACATCACATTAACCCTGGCAATTTGTGTGTGCATATGTGCCCGCTCTGTTGTGTCTTGTTGGTTTTAACTTCATGATGCTCTGGTACATGTGTGATATATGGTTTCCCATGCATCTTAGTTGCAGGAGGTGGTTTGCACACATGTGTTACTGGACGATGGTATATGATGTGTGTTTGTGTAAAGGTAAGTGTGGTGTCATTTCTGTAACATATGACCACAGTGGTGTGTTCATGGGATGTGAAACCTCACATTACTGTCTTCCGGCATGGACACATGTTGGCATTTGACAAATGAATGTGTAGTCACATCAGTGTCACCTATGTTTCCGTATGTTGGAATACATGTGAAAGTCATTTCTGACAGTCACTGATCTTGTGATAACTATGCCCTTTCTTTTGTGCTAGGCTGCCATTTGTTCAAAATCCATACACATTACCATGCTTAAGCCATTACTGTGGTACATGTGTGCAGAGTTAGCTGGTATATGTGTGCATGCCACCAACTATGCACTCACATTTGTCCACATCATGTTTGTTATGACGGTCACATTCAATGGCATGCCACTGTGTGGCAGTGTTGCATTCTGGCATAGATGGCAGCCTACACATCATCACAACTGTGTCAGTTTGTATGGCAACACAAACCCATGGTTGCATGTGAAGGGGCAGGTTAATGGAGCTCCAGTTTACTCAGCCCCCTGAGCATATGCATCAGGCCCCTGACAATGTCATACGTTTATGTAGCCAGAGCAGTGGTGTTTGGGGTTTTTGAGCAGCAGCTAGCCTCTTTATAATTGCTACTCAGCAGAACAATGCACACTCCCTGCAGACAGACACATGCACAATTGTGATCAAACAGACCAGTATATCACATGTTCCTCTGCAGTACTTGATGTCAGCCTTTCCCTCTCATGTACAGGGGACTGGGTACTTGCACATGTAGGACGTGTCTCATTATCTGATGTCCTTAGTTATTGCCATGGGCAGCTTGTTTGAAGTTGTATATCTGTTGTGACTTTAATTTTGGGAACGTGCCAGGGTACAGATGGTGTTACTTGTCACTGCCTCCTGTCATTGTGGCCTGCTTTGGGCAAATACCAGGGTATGGCAGTGGCAAACATGACTGAGTTATGTACTGACTTGGCCTCTCTCTCTCTGTTCATATGTTGAATATTGACATGTAGACATTGATGTGTTGCACAGTCATTATTGGTCTATGTGTGTTCCTTCTCCATGTTTTCCAGCATTACTGGTAAGTTATGTATTGTCTCCTACATTGCTCCCATGCTTGCACTTTGTACACATCTTCTACAGCAACATTGTCTGGTCATACATAAACACGATGCGACATGTGACTTGTGTAATTTGTAGATGTATACATCTCCTACTACTGGCTACATGATAGTTATCCCATTGACGCTATTCAGTGAGATGTAATGAGTGCCACACACATGACATTACACCTGCCGCAGCACTTGTGTTGTCTCCAAGTGACCTCCCATGTTGTATATTGAAAGTATCTGTTGGTATCTCTCAACTGTCCATTCACATCCTTCATTGAACCTGGGTATGCAGTTCTTCCAGCATGCTACAACCTAGGTAACTCTTACCATGTTGAGGTGTGAAATCATCTCAGTGCTGTAGTTATCATTAGCCAAATGCACCTTAAATGGCTAGTTCTACTTCCATACTGTTTTATGATGGGTATCTGATATTATTGAACATTGCTGGACATAGTTGCACACCCCACACCTGATTGCGATGTTGGAGCCCAAAACATGTATGGGATAATTTGTTACTGTTGCTACCTTGCACTTGTTCTGTCATGTGAGTGACAATGAGTGGTGTGTATTGCCATGTGCTGTGTGATGTTGTTATACAAAGCATACTAAGTAAACATGCTGATATATGTCAAGAATTGTTGATACTAGCAAACTCCTTGCTACCTAGGACATATACCTGTATATCAGTCTTCACATGTTTATCTGAATTTCATCTAGGCATGTGCCAGGACAGCAGATTTGTGTGAAAAGTGTGCATCTTACGTACAGACGGAGTGCAACACACTCTGCCTACATTCCAACCATACAATTATTTGGTGGTGCATTGTCCCATTAGAATCTCAGATCCTGACAATGGGTCAGTGATTCTGCACCCATAGCTGCTTAATTTGTCTGGCAACCCTCTGCGCACTCCACAGCCAACATTTGTGTGTGCCATACTTGAGGTACAGTCCACCATGTGTCAGGGTTGTGCCCAATGGCAGTGCCAGGACCTAATCTCATGAATACACTGTGCAGGCTCTGCATCTGATACTGGTTACAATCCCTGACAATTACTGAAAGTCCATAGTTACCAATGATGTCCCCTGCCTTTTCACACACACACTGTGCAGGCAAAGCAGCAATCACCCTGAGATGTGACAGTGTTCAGTTCTGACATTACTTAAACTCCATTTGTTCACAGTACCTACCTTATGTGTGTGGGGAATGAGCTAGGAATTAGCACCTTGGCCACTTGATGGCACAATATCATCATCATCATTTGAGCAACAGCTACCATAAAAGAAATACAAATACACACATAGGACCATAATTCTCAATACAACATATAAAAATACAATACTAAAATCCTTAAGTTTAAAAAAGAATCGCATTGCCAAGCCCAGGGCACACAAATGAGACTCAAAATTACTCTATAAAAGGATACATGTGGCTTCGTTTTTCTTAATATTTGTGAGCCTTTGGCATAAAATATTTAACCAAGCTTATATTCTAGATCAAACAAATAACACCATAAACTTGAACAAATAAATTACATTCCTATAGCCTTAACATTTTTCCTCATGCTAGGAAGAAGTCTGGTATAATACAAATATATGGTAAAAATCTAAAAATAACAATATTAAATCAATTAAAAACACAGGGGGTCATTCTGACCCTGGCGGTCAGTATTAAAGCGGCGGCCAACCCGCCAACAGGCTGGCGGTCCAAAAAATGGAATTCTGACCCTGGCGGGAACCGCCAACACAGGCCGCTTTAACACTCCGACCGCCACGGCGGCACAAACAAACAGCGCGGCGGTCACCTCCAACAGCCAGACGGCAGACAATGTACCGCCCACCCTATCACGACTCACCAATCTGCCACCTTTTCCGGGGCGGGAGCCCCGCCGATAAAAACACGGCGGAAACAGACATTTCCAATGGAAAACGCTCACCTCGACACACTCCACGCGGAATCGGGAAAGCATGGAACCGGAACTCCACATCCTCCCAGCCATTGCCTTCCTGCTCTTCTTCCAGGATCACGAACGTCGCCGCAGACGACAACAGTGAGTACTGCACCTACGACACAGGGGAGGGGGGAGGAGGAAAGGTTACGGGCACACACATACGCCACACACCCACCCCCACCCTCACCCCCACCGAAATACCTACACACCAATGCAGATTAAAAAGTCAGAGTGACACCCCCAAACCCCCAAAACAAAAATGCAAAGACAAAAGGCAATGATTGTAAAAATAGAACTATATTATAGCAATAATTAAGTATAGCGAACTTAGCAATATATAAAGAATTATTACACATCTAGAACTATATATATACAAGTAGCAAAAGTCCGGCACAGTTTTGCAAAGTTCAAATGTCCGTGGGCCAATGTGCAGCAACACATGGGCAAAGCCCACACACGAGATCGAGTCCATTGGAGAGAACACTGCTGGGGCATCACAAAAATAAAATACTGGCACCTCAGGGGGAAGGGAAGGGTGGGCACCTCAGCCACATGAGTCCACGACGCCAGATCCACGAAGTGCCTCCATGCCCACTGTGCCATCCTGGGGAGTGCAAAGCCACAGTCTCTCAAGTCTCTACAGTGGGTGGATTGCCCACTGTGCCATCCTGGGGAGTGCAAAGCCACAGTCTCTCAAGTCTCTACAGTGGGTGGATTGCCCACTGTGCCATCCTGGGGAGTGCAAAGCCACAGTCTCTCAAGTCTCTACAGTGGGTGGATTGCCCACTGTTCCATCCTGGGGGGTGCAAAGCCACAGTCCATCAGGTGGATTACAGAGTCCACTGGTCATGGAGGAGGCATGGTGGGCAGAGTGCCTCGTGAAGCCCTGCCCGACACAGAGCCGGGCCTGCCAATGGGCCAGCGGTGCTTGACAGGAGGGCCCAGCAGAGCGGTGCTTGAGATGAGGGCCCAACAGAGCGGTGCTTGAGATGAGGGCCCAGCGGAGCGGTGCTTGACAGGAGGGCCCAGCGGAGCGGTGCTTGAGATGAGGGCCCAGCGGAGCGGTGCTTGACAGGAGGGCCCAGCGGAGCGGTGCTTGACAGGAGGGCCCAGCGGAGCGGTGCTTGACAGGAGGGCCCAGCGGAGTGGTGCTTGACAGGAGGGCCTAGCGGAGCGGTGCTTGAGATGAGGGCCCAGCGGAGCGGTGCTTGACAGGAGGGCCCAGCGGAGCGGTGCTTGACAGGAGGGCCCTCTTCAGCGGTGCCTGTCTTGGCGGGGCCCTGTTCAGCGGTGCTTCTCACGGCGGGACCTGTTCAGCGGGGCCTGTCTTGGCGGGGCCCTGTTCAGCGGTGCTTCTCACGGCGGGGCCCTGTTCAGCGGTGCTCCTCACGGCGGGCCCTGTTCAGCGATGCCTGTCTTGGCGGGGCCCTGTTCAGCGGTGCTTCTCACGGCGGGGCCCTGTTCAGCGGTGCCTGTCTTGGCGGGGCCCTGTTCAGCGGTGCTTCTCACGGCGGGGCCCTGTTCAGCGGTGTTCCTCACGGTGGGGCCCTGTTCAGCGGTGTTCCTCACGGTGGGGCCCTGTTCAGCGGTGCCTGTCTTGGCGGGGCCCTGTTCAGCGGTGCTCCTCACGGCGGGGCCCTGTTCAGCGGTGCTTCTCACGGCGGGGCCCTGTTCAGCGGTGCTTCTCACGGCGGGGCCCTGTTCAGCGGTGCTCCTCACGGCGGGGCCCTGTTCAGCGGTGCTTCTCACGGCGGGGCCCTGTTCAGCGGTGCTCCTCACGGCGGGGACCTGTTCAGTGGTGCTTCTCACGGCGGGCCCTGTTCAGCGGTGCTTCTCACGACGGGGACCTGTTCAGCGGTGCCTGTCTTGTGTTTCGAGTGAACCACACCTGGCCAATACTTCCCGCTCAGTCAGCATCGGACCTTTCTGTTGCGGGGCCCTCCTGTGATGGAGTCCTGGGGCCCTGGGTCTCCTCCGATACCCCCGGAATGGGGCTGGTGGGGCCCTCATGGCCAGGTCGGCTGCTCCCTGCCTTTTGCGCTTTGCTGCCCTTGCCCTCCTTGGCAGACTCTCCGTGGCCCTTGGCTCCCTTACCCGATGTGGCAGGTGACGGCGCCTGCCCTTCAGTTTTTTGCTCCTCTTCCCAGGGGGGGGGGGCTGGCTGTGCCTTTGCTGCTGGCCGATGTCCCTGCCCAAGGAAAGGGCGGACTCCAAAAACCAGGCACGACGTTCTTGGGAGTTGCTGGGCTGGTGGTGGCTGAGGTGTTATTGGAACTCTTACGAGATGGAGGGGGTGGGTCAGGTGAGGAAAAGAGGTCCAGTTTAGAGAGGAATAGTTTTTTAGGAGCAATGGGAAGGGTAGCTGGAGTGGGTATGGGAGTGGAGGAAGAGGATGTGGTTGTAGGAGAGTCAAGTCTGGTGTCTTTGGGTGCAGGTGCTTGGGCTGGTGGCTGACGTGTGGTGGATGGCTGTTGGTTGGGTGCCTGCCTGCGTTTGTGTGGTTTCGAAGCGGGGGTAACAGACACACTGGGAGAGGACACAGGGGACTTGTACATGGCAGTGGGGGTGTTGACTGCACGTGTGCGGACTGGTCTGGAGGGTGTGCTGGTGATGGGTGTACTGGCTGGTGGTGGTGTGCATGCAGGTGTGAGTGTAGACGTCACAGGGAGGTAGGAGGGAGACGAGGAGGTGGGGGACACAGAGGAGGTAGTGGCTGTTGGCATGTCTGCATCTGTATGTTGCTTGTGTGAATGCTTGTGTGTTCTGTGGTGCTTATGTCTGGATGAGCTTCCCTTGGGTGTTGAGGTGTGTGCAGGCTGGTCTGTAGGTGTGGATGGAATAGGCAGAGGAACAGGGGAGTGGGACTGGGTGGAGGGAGTTAGAAGAGGGAGGCTGGAGACAGGGACAATCGCTGCCGTCAGTGCTGAGGCCAGAGCGTTGAACGATCGCTGCTGGGCAGCCTGACCCGAATGAAGGCCCTCCAGGTATGCATTGCTTTGATGCACCTCCCTCTCCACACCCTGGATGGCATTCAAAAGGGTAGACTGCCCAACAATGATGGTCCTCAGGAGGTCAATGACCTCCTCACTGAGGGCAGCAGGGGTGACTGGGGCAGGGCCTGAGGTGCCTAGGGGGAAGGAGATGGCCGCCTTCCTGGCCGTGCGGGCACGGGCCGAAGGCTGAGGGGCTGCTGGGAGGGCTGAGCTGGTGCGCTGGGTGGCGGCTGTACCTGTAGTATCGGTGGGCACGGATGTTGCCGCCACCGCAACGGAGCTCCCATCCGAGGACGTGTCGGTGTCACTGACGTCTGCACGGGTCCCCGTGGTGGAGCCCCCCTCGCCCTCCGTCTCACTGGTCATGTCGGAGTCCGTTGCATGGCCCTCCGGGGCCATGTGAGATGCAGCTCCCTCTTGCGCCGATGCCACTTCTCCTCCGCCTGATGATGCTAATGCACACATTCACAGACAAACAAAGAAAATGGGGGGGGGTGGAGAAATAAAGACAAGTTGAGTACATGCATTGGGGACACCGTTGGCGGAGAGGACAGACACAGAAGCCCCCTGCACTACGCTGCGCACTTGGGGTACACTACTCATTCACTGGGACATGCCCTACAAGCCTATGGGCGACAACTGCCCACACAGAATACACAGGTCCATGAATAGCGTTACTAGGCACCCTACAGAGGTGGGGGGCGGGGGCACAGGACCATACCTCACGGAGGGGCCTAGCCTACAGAAATCGCCCTGGCCTAGGGATACCCACAGCCCTCCTCCCCCACCCAGGCACCTCCACTGCGCGCAAATATAGCTGAATGTGCTGGTACTCACCCCCTTGTGTCTGCTGTGATGTCCTCAAGCGCCCATCTAAATCGGGGTAGGCCACCGCCAGGATCCGGGACATCAGGGGGGTCAAGGTACGACTGGCACCCCTCCTAGGTTGGGAGGCCATCCCCAGCAGAGCCTCGGCGGTCTTCCTGCTCCCGCGGAGGATGTCCTCCCACCTCTTGCGGCAGTGGGTGCCCCGTCTGTTGTGGACCCCCAGGGCCCGGACGTCCTTGGCGATGGCACGCCAAATATCGATCTTCTGATGGGCGCTGACCTATGTGACATGTACAGGGGGGGAAAAGAAACACCATCACTTTTCTGCATGCTCGATGTGAGTGGCCCCCCCTCCCCAAACTTGCCATGTGGCACATGCTCTCATCTGTCGTGCCATGCATTCGTAATTCGCTCTCCTCTCCTCCCCTCCATCGTACATCCACCCCACTCATCACAGGCATTGCCCACTAGGCATTGGCCCCCGTGTACTCACCTGTTGGTCTGCAGGACCGTAGAGTAGCACATACTGGGGGAGGACCCCGTCCACGAGCTTCTCCAACTCTTCGGAACTGAAGGCGGGGGCCCTTTCCCCAGTCGCAGCAGCCATTGTCACTTCCAGACCGAGGTCACAGCAGCACTTGCAGTATAGGTCCTCTCCTGTGGATGCTCAGGTCTTGTGTGATTAAGCAGAGAGAAAATGGCGTTCACGCCCGCGGCGGTGCGTACCGCGACCGCCGGCGCACATCGTCATTGGCTCCTGAAACCCATAGGGTTCAATGTTAACCAATGCTGCTTTGCGCCGCGGTCTTCGACCGCCTACCGCCACGGCGTGCCACGCCAGCGCAATGACCTCACTTCACATTGTCACACTTCACAGGTCAGGCCGCCGCCATTTCAAGGGCCCACATGGCTTAATTCCTACTGCGTCACACATGGCTAGGCCTTGCATCAACACTCATACAAGCCATTCAATCCAGAGAGATTAGTGTACTGTGCAGGCTGTGGGAACTTACCTGTGGGTTGATTGACTCTGTGCTCCATGTTGTCCTTCCTAGGCACCGTCCGCTGGGACTTGCGAGGAGACGGAGGAATGTTCCCGTGTACAGACCGCTGGTGGACCATGTCATACTCACCTACAGACTCAACAGTGCCACTATACAGGAACTGTGTGCCCAGCTGGAGCCAGACCTGATGTCACCCATCCGCCAACCCGCAGGGATTCCGCCTCTAGTGCAGGTGCTGTCAGTACTCCATTTTTTGGCTAGTGGATCATTTCAAACTACAGTGGCCATTTCATCTGGGATGTCTCAGCCTATGTTTTCAAGGGTATTGTCCAGAGTGTTGTCTGCCCTGATGAAATAGATGCGGAGCTACATCATTTTCCCTGAGGTGGGTGACTTGCCTACAGTGAAGGGTGATTTCTATGCCCTTGGACACATTCCCAATATCATTGGTGCCATTGATGGTACCCATGTGGCTTTGGTCCCCCCAAAAGACAATGAACAGGTGTACAGGAACCGAAAAAGTTATCATTCGATGAATGTCCAGGTGGTCTGTTTGGCTGACCAGTACATCTCCCATTTAAATGGCAAGTTCCCAGGGTCAGTGCATGACGCGTACGTCATGCGGAATAGCAGCATCCCTTATGTGATGGAACAGCTGCAGAGACAGCGTGTGTGGCTAATTGGTGACTCTGGTTACCCCAACCTGCCTTGGCTATTGACCCCAGTGAGGAATCCCAGGACAAGGGCAGAGGAACGGTACAATGAGGCCCATGGGCGTCCTAGGAGGGTGATCGAGCGGACCTTCGGCCTCCTGAAGGCCAGGTTTAGGTGCCTGCATATGACAGGTGGATCCCTAATGTACTCACCAAAGAAGGTGTGTCATATCATCGTGGCCTGCTGCATGCTTCACAACCTGGCTTTGCGACGCCAGGTGCCTTTCCTGCAGGAGGATGGTCCAGATGGTGGTGTTGTGGCCGCTGTGGAGCGTGCGGAGAGTGAAGAGGAGGAAGACGAAGAGGACGACACAGACAACAGGGACAGAGTGATACTGCAGTATTTCCAGTAACACACAGGCAAGAATCTACTCCTGCATTTTATTATATCTGTAACAGTACTGGCTCTCTACTGTCTGACCTTTCACCCCAATGTATGGTAACTTAGTTGTGAATTTGCCTTCCTATTTCAGTGATCTGGTCCCCACGGAGTGCCCTCTGGTTTATTTCCCCATGGACTACCGCTGTGTGACACTGGTATGTTGTCATCACAATGTAATTGGACATTTTTGGTTGGTTATATCGAATACATTTGGTTTAAAAAAATAAATAGCAGACTCCAGGTGGTTTTTGTGCAATAATTGTGTTTATTGAAGTGCAAAAATTGGTGTATAGTTCAAAAAGGGTGATGGGTGATGGTGGAGGCATGTCCATGGCAGAGTCCAGACTCTCGTTCGCACAGGTGCATTGTCCATATGCCTGTGGAAGGTGGAGCAGGGGCAGTTCAAGGTTGGACAGGGTGCACAAGTGGGACAGTGGGATGACATCCGGGGGGATCCGTGCATGGCGGGGGTCTTGACATCCTACTCTGTCTTCTTCCTAGATCTCAGGCCTTTCTTGCGGGGTGGTTCATGTTCTGCAGGGGGTGTGGTCCGGGTGGCCCGTTGCTGTTGTGTCGGGGCTTCCTGACCACTAGTACCGGCGGAGGTGGTGGGCTGTTCTTCCTCCATGCTAGTGGCAGGGGCCCTTTGGGGGGCCACATGGTCCCGCAATGTGGTGACAATCTGGTTGAGTGCCACCATGATTGTACCCATTGCGGAACTGATGCTGCGCAGTTCTTCCCGGGACCCCATGTACTGGCCCTCCTGCATGGCCTGGATCTCCTGGAACCTGGCCAGGACCGTCGCCATCGTCTCTTGGGAGTGGTGGTACGCTCCCATGATGGTGGTGAGGGCCTCTTGGACAGTGGGTTCCCTAGGCCTGTCCTCCCTCTGTCGCACAGCAGCCCTCCCAGTTCCCCTTTGTTCCTGGGCCTCTGTCCCCTGGACGGTGTGCCCACTACCACTGCCACCAGGTCCCTGTTGTTGTTGGGGTGGTGGGTTGCCCTGGGTGCCCTGTAGTGGTAGACACACCACTGCTTGACCTGTCCTGGAGACAGAGGCATGGGCCCGCTGGGTGGGTTCTGTGCTGAGGTTTCCAGAGGGGGGTAGGTCTGCTGTGGCCTGTGGCTGCCTGAGGGGAACCAACTGTCTAGAGGTCCCCGATGGTCCGGGCTGGTCATCAGGTTCTAGGTCGACAGAGCTGCTGTCATCACTGGGGGCCTGTTCTGGGGGTGGGATGGACATTTCTGGACCCTCCGGGCCGGTGTGTTGGCGTTCGGGCCCTGCAGGGGTAAAAGAGTATGGTTATTGCTTCTGTGTGTGCCATGGCGTGCGATTTGTGGGTGCCCTTGTCCCCCAGTGCTGGCATTCCCTTGTGGGAGGAGTTGTGAGGGTGGTTTGGGGGGGGATGGGTATGTGCAGTGGTCATGCTTAGGTGATGGGTGTCCATGGTTTGTGTTGGCATTCAGGGGTTGGTGTTGGTTTGGGTGGGTTGTGCTGGTGAGACATTAGCAGGGAGGATATGTGCTGGGGGGTTGGGGGTGAGGGTGGGGGTGTGGGTTGGCATGCTGGTGGTTGGGGGGGGTGAAGTAGTTGAGATTAGACTTACCAGAGTCCATTCCTCCGCCTACTCCAGCGAGGCCCTCAGGATGCAGGATGTTCAAGACCTCTTGCTCCCATGCTGTGAATTCGGGTGGAGTGGGTGGGGGTCCGCTGCCAGTCTTCTGCACAGCGATGTTGTGTCTTGACACCATCGTCCGCACCTTCCCCCATAGGTCGTTCCAGCGCTTTCGGATGTCTTCCCGATTTCTGGGATGCTGTCCCACAGCGTTTACCCTGTCGACGATCCTTTGCCATAGCTCCGCCTTCCTGGCTATTGTGGTGTGCTGCACCTGTGTGCCGAAGAGCTGGGGCTCTACCCTAATTATTTCCTCCACCATGACCCCGAGTTCTTGGTCCGAGAACCTGGGGTGTCTTTGGGGTGCCATGGGGTGGTGTGGATGAGGTGTGGGGTGGTGTTTGTGGTGATGAGTGTAGTGGTGTGTGGTGTTTTGTGCGTAGATGTAGTGTGGGGGATGATGTTGGGTTCCTGTGTGTGTTGTGGTTTGCGTTCCCTGTGCTCTCTCTCTGTGTATTGCGCCTTGTCTCTGAATTTCGATTTGTGGGGGTTTGTGGGTGATGTGTGTGTGTGTTTTATATCGTATTGATTGTGTGGGAGTGGTGTTTGTATGTGTATCAGGTGTGTGTATTTGTAATTTTCCAATCTGGCAGTGTTTTGTAGATGTGTGTGTATTTTGAGTGCAGCGGTGTGTACCGCCAATGGGATACCGCGGTTGAAAGACTGCCGCGTGGATTCGTGGGTTGTAATGGCATGGGCGTATTTCTGTTGGCGTGACGGTGGAGGTTGGTCATCTCCAGTTTATCGCTGACCGCTGATGTGGCGGCCTTCAGTGGTGGTCGGGTTTTTGGCGGTTTGGCAGTTGTGGGTCAGAATGACCCTGGCGGGTTACTGCGGCCGCGGCGGTGTTATGGCGGTCTTCTGACCGGCGGTAACTGCCTTTTACCGCCAGGGTCAGAATGACCCCCACAGTCTCTATCCTTAAGAGAATATTGGGCCTCATTACAACTTTGAAGGAAGGTGTTAATCCGTCCCAAATGTGACGGATATACCACCAGCCGTATTACGAGTCCATTATACCCTATGGAACTCGTAATACGGCTGGTGGTATATCCGTCACATTTGGGACGGATTAACACCTCCTCCAAAGTTGTAATCAGGCCCATTGTGTCAAAAAGCCTGCTCTAATATGCCATGTGGCTACTAAGCACATACCACCGGCCCGTGGGTACTGGTAAAACAAATCCTGAGAGCCGAATGGCGATCCCTAATTTCCATAGAGTTACAAAGAGGTCTTATCCAGCGGGATCTTTGGTTTTTATATACGGGGCAGTAGAATAAAAGATGGCTAATTGTTTCCCTAGTATTGCACCACATCGGGCAAAAATCTGGCAGACTAACAGTTTGCTTCCATCTGGAAGTAAGATTGCACACTGGTAGGGATCCTAATCTGAATCTTAGGTAAAGGGCATGTGCCGCAGGATGTAAAATGGTATAAAAAAAATGCTCAAACTCATAATGACACTAAAATGACAAAAAGCTGTCCATCATAGTATCCGACGGAACAGCTGCTAGGGTTTATGTTTGTACACTCACCCAGTATGCATCTTTCAAAATCAGTGGGGTGGTTTTTGGAAGATGCAAAGGATCTGTCCAATACGAGCCAAGCCCAAGTTTGAGAAAACCTCTTTTTACATACTGGCACCATGGGGTTTTTCCCAAATCCGAATCCAATATTGCAGAGGTCTAAGGGCGGCAATATCAGCAATAGAATACAAATTTAAATGCATTCGGATAGGCAAGGCAGGAGAACTTGAGGGAACTTTTAGCAGGTCCTTGATAAAGAGGTTCTCTGCTCTCTCCATATTATCGAGCTTACTATGACCCCACAGCTCAGCACCATACAAAGCACCCGCTCTGGCCTGCATTTTATAAATATCCGTGATAGGAAAAGTGGGTGTTCTAGCAGCAAATCTCAAAATGCTTTTGTTTAAGGGACATAACACCCTTTGTAAGGTGTGATGTCCATTTGTGGGAATGTTCTAGTCTAATTCACAGATAGTCAAAGTCACAAACACGTTCAAGAACCTCACCATCCAGCACTATATTCTTCTTTGCTCTAAATTTTGGGTCACCAAATACCATGCATTTTGTTTTGGTGCAGTTTATTTGTAAGCCATAATCCTTACAAAACCCCAGAAATGTCGCCAGAAGCCTAGGTAATCCAGAGGCGGTTTGAGATAAAAGCAAGGTATCATCAGCGAACAGCAAACACGGGCCCATATTTATACTTTTTTAGCGCCGAATTTGCGTAATTTTTTTACCCAAAAGCGGGGCAAACTTACAAAATACAATTGTATTTTGTAAGTTTGCGCCGCTTTTGCGGCGCTAAAAAAGTATAAATAAGAGCCACAGTGTCTTGATACCACACAATTTCGGGGCATCATTTCAGCGATCAAGTAAGTACGGGATACAGGGATTTATAAAAAGTAAGAAAGGAGTTGGAGACAAAACACATCCCTGCCTAACACCTTTCTGTATAGAAAACTCATCAAATATCTCTCTGTCCTTCCCCCACTTTAGTCTAGCAAAACTCCCTGAGTACAGCTCCCTAATCAAATTTAACAAGGGGCCCGGGATTTCAATTTTTGCCAGAGTCTCCCATAGCTTGGGATGGGGTACCAGAAACAAAAGCAGATCTGAGATCAACAAAGGCGACGAACAGCCTACCACCATCCAGGTCCACCACATTCTATTTGATTGTAAGAAAGCGGAAGACCTGGTCCACCGTGGCCGTCCCTCATCTAAAGCTCGCCTCCAAATGGCTTACGGCCCCATTTTCTTCCATCCAGGCTCTGAGGCTACCAAAAACCTGGAAGGAAAAGATTTTCTGGAGATTATCTAAAAGGCTAATCGGTCTGTAATTTCCCAGAGCCGATTTGTCCCCTTTTTTGTAGATAGGAACAATTATTGCACCCTCCCACGAGTGGGGAAAGATGTTACTCTCCAGAATACCATTTGAGACTCTTTTAATATAAGGGCCCCATAGGATACAATCAGACTTATACAGGTCAGATGGGATCCCGTCTAGCCCAGGAGCCTTCCCTGATTTTTGGCCCATAATATCTGCCTCTGTTTCTTTCCTAGTGAATGGTGCAATAGCACCTGCTCCATCAAACTTATCCGTATATGCAACCTCTACATCCACTGTGGAAGCAGAATCCTGGCTGTAGAGTTTAGTAAAATAGGAGATCCAAGTCTTTACAGGGATGTGGCAATCCGGCCTAGGATTCAGATTTCATCCTTCTTGGGAAACCAGGGACAAGAATCGCTTTGTATCTGAATCAATGGCTGCTATCAGCAAATCTTGCCAAATATCCTCCACCCACTGGGCCTTACTAGACTTAATTACAGCAGCATGGTCATGCCTTGCCATCATTATGGCAGGTCTATCTTGCTGTCTAACTGCTTCCAAAAGGCCATGCTTGGTCCTCCTTCAGGCATTGTTAAACCATGGATTTAGTTTAAGCGCTCTACACCTCCCTCTTCCCCTATTTTCCCTAACACAAAGGGCCTTCAGGGAAGCAAAGAGCTCAAATTGTTTGGCCATGATTTGGTCAGCAGAATAGGGGATGGATACAAGGTCAACTAAATGCCTACAAACCAAATCATACATTTGAGCTACTAGGGCTCCTTTGTTCGTAAAAGCCTCCCATTTTAATACACGCTGATTACTAACCACCTACGTGGAGGGCATAACACTCTGATCTTGATTATTTGGCCCAGCACCAGGAAACCACCTGACCCACTCTAACAAAAGAGGGAAGTGATCACTATAGCATTGGTCTCCCACTTTAAGGTCCTTAATGTCGTGCCAGATCCTAACATCAATAAGCAGATAGTCAATCAGGCTGCTATAGGACACGCTAAAAAAAGTGGAATGTGCTGGAATATCTGAAGAAAAACGCCCATTCCTTGGCTGTAGGCCATATAGCGGCATTAGCTCAATAATCTTCAACACCCTTGGGCTAGATTCAGTCTGGTTTCTCGCCATGGAAAAGGATGGGATTCCCCATATTGTCTCCTCTTCCTGGGTTACCTCTGCAAGTAGGGAATTGGGCTCTAGGGAAGCGTTAAAGTCGCCGGCTATGATAACAAAATGCGAAGGAAGTAGATCAGCCACCAGTTTATTTAGCAGGGATATAGTTTCTGAGATTTTACTAGAGGTACCTGGTCTATTGTATAGCTTAATGCACAAAAGTGGTGAACCCATTTTTGATTTAAATGAAACCGCCAATATATCAGCTGAATTCACTTAGATTTCCTTCACTTCCTCTACCTCGGATATCTTTACCCACGTAATAAGAACCCCTCCTGCCCTCCCTGCAGTGGAAGGAATGGCCTCTTTACAGAATGAAATATACCCTTGTCTATATACATTAGAGGTGGCCCATGTTTCCTGCAAAAGACAAAGACTACAGGAGTCAATAAGAGAACCCACTCCGGATCACCAATCTTATTCCGTAAGCCCGCTATATTCCAGGAAATTAAAGAAGAGTGGAGAGGCCTAGGATGGATGACAGTGCCAACCTTATAGCGAGGGACTAAAGGCAGGGTTGCTAAATCATCTATTATCCCTGGTCTCCCATCCTGACTGGCACTCCCCACGGTGGACTCCTGGGAACTACCCTCCAAGTTCCTACATAAGGTCCCACCCTCGTACAATGGAATAATATTCAGGGGGGCTATTGCTTCTCCCAGTCAATCAATGTCTGATAGATTAGAACTTGGTATTTTGTTTGGAGATTTCAGCCGCTTGCCCGGGTCTCACACTCACTCCAGGGAGTAACCACAGAAGGGACTGTTGGAATAGGAGAAGTTGGCCCATCAGAGCCCGTAGTGACGACCCCACTTACGGGGGTAGCAGATGATTCCTTAGTTAGGGTATCCCTTGCGGGACAGTTTGATTGAAGAACAATATTCGATCTATTGCATAATGGGTTCCGGGCCTCCAGGGATGTCCGGCCTTTGACCAAGTCAGGAGTAACTAGAACTAGCTCCACAGTATCCAGATGGCCTTGCTTGGCTATATGGCGCTTAGCAAAAGTAATATTTGAATGGATAATGGAGCCACATTTCCTGACATGCCTTATCAAGTGGATGGCCTTGTTCCTTAATGACAAACTATCTTCGTACATGTTTTCTGCTAACTTCGGGACGTTGCACATATAGATTAAATAGTCACTTTTGTAGTTGTCATTTTTCCCTGTAGGATGCCTAGTGACAGTATTCTATGGCTCTCCTATACAGGAGCTAGACTGGGAAAGATGGATACTACGGCTAGATGATCTGGGAGCTTTTACAGATCCCAATGGTGGTCCTGTTTTGGTCAAGAGTTTATCGGGCCCTACGCCGGATTCCTTGCTCCAATCTTTAGCAGTAGGTAGGGTGGATTTAAAGCTTTTTCCATAGGAATCTCCCCACTGCTCTTCTTAACCTCTGGACGAAGTAAGGTGAGAGCCTCAGACAGCATTTGTTTTAGGTCCTTTACCTCTTGTTTTAGGTCCATGATTAGATTGACCACTTCTATCTGGAAATTCCTACCCATAACCTGACTGCTTAACATTTGCAAATTGGAATCCACACAACCTTTCTCTAAGTTTTGATCAAGGTCTCCTAATGCAGAAAAGCGATTGGAACAAGGTATATCATGCACTGTAGTAGTTCCATCAGCAACACCCACATCTACCATTTGTGTGAGACTTAGGCCCTCATTACGACCCTGGCGGTCGGTGGAGAAGTGGCGGCAATACCGCCAACAGGCCGGCGGAAAAAAAATGGAATTATGACTATGGCGGTTACCGCCATGGTCGACTGCCACTTCTCCACTCTGACCGCCAGGGCGGTGACGACCGCTGGGTTGGAGACTGTGGTCTCCAGACCGGCGGCCGTCACCAGACCGCTGACGGTATCAGGACCCTGCATACCGCCATGGATTTTGTGGGGTTTGGAGCCACCACGAAATCCATGGCGGTAGGCACTATCAGTGCCAGGAAATTCCTTCCCTGGCACTGATAGGGGTCCACCCCTCCCTCCTCGCCCTCCCCAGAATCCTCCCCCCACACGCATGACCCCCCTACCGCCCCCCAAAAGTGGCAGGATGCCCCTCCCCAACCCCCCACCTGACACACACCCCACCATCCCCTACACGCACACTCACACACCAACTACCCAGACACGCTGACAGATACCCACAGATACACACAGACATACACACAGACATATGCACACACACATTCCCCATACACACAACACCACCCGCATGCATACACGCACTCACATACCCCCTCTACACACTCACACACACCCCCCATGCACATAAACAACACACAACACCCCCCCACCCCATCCCCTAACGGACGAACACCTTACCTGATCCGGTGATCCTCTGAGAGGGAACGGGATCCATGGGGGCTGCTCCACTGCCAGCTCCCCGTCACTAGAACACCGCCATGCCGAATACTGGGTCGTATTACGGTGGGCGGTGTTCTGATGACAGGGCGGTGGAAGTGGAGCAGCCTCCACTTCATTGCCGACCGCCAGTATGGCTGCTGGCGGCTTTCCGTCCTGAAAAGGGTGGAGGGCTGCCAGCAGTCATAATACGCTGTGCGGAAGACCGCCACCACTGGTGGTCTTCAGCACGGCGGTACCTCGGCGGTCTTGCCAAAAGACCGCCGAGGTCGTAATGAGGGCCTTTGTCTTTTAGCCCCTAGATCAGCTGCATCATCCAATCCCTCTGCAGTTATCATGTTTAGGGCGGGATCCATGCAGCTAGCTGGGTTAGCCCTTTTGAATGCTCTAGGCCTAAAAAGGAGGAAAAGGGGGCACTGGTTGGTCCTTTTGTAGCTTTGGTCTCCTTCCCATTTAACATAGACTCCACCTCTTTGGTTAAAGTGTCAATTTCGTTGGTAGCACGGATCTAGGCCTTCAGGAGTTACATGCCAATGAATTGCGTGTCACTGATATGTGAGATGGAAGCAGAAGACCCTCCTACATGATGATGTTGCTACCATACTTGTAACTGTTGTGTTTCTTACCTGCTCCCTGATGTTTGAGTGGAAAATGAGTAGACCAAGGAGAACCAGCTCCAGAGTATTTTAGTTGTGCTTTTTACAATGTGAAGTTGTTAGTCCAGCCACTATGTTTAGAAGTTCTCTACTATGTGGAATCTCCTGCGAACTCCTGCAGCAATGTTCTGTTGTTCCCCCTCCAAATTATCTGCTCCTTCATCATCCTCCTCTTTGTTGCGGACATCAACCTGTTCATCCCAGGGGACATTTGTTCTGACACAGATGTTGTGGAGGATTGAACATGCCAGTATAATTTTGCAAACGAGTGGTGGAGCATACAAGAGGCTTCCTCTGGTGATTTCAGAAGCTAAAATGTCCTCTCCACTAGATTGCGTGTTCTTCAGTGCTCTTGTTGTAGGCACTCTCTTTCACCATTGTGGGTTTGGCAAATTGAGTCATTACCCATGGCTGTATCCCGTAACCTTGATCGGCTGCAAAGGAATGAGGAATGATGTGTTGATAAAGCTTGATAGTGGTTTGGAATATACCATGGCAGTTGTTAGTTGTAGGTGGAGTGGTGACTCAGACTTGCTTGTGTTATAGTGTATGTTCCTGTTCTTGTGAGATTGTTTCATTGGGCTGCGTTGACAGACATCACAATCTTGGCTAGTGGCTCAAGGACCTTGGAATTTTAATATTGATTCCAAATGATGGTTTACTTTAGCAAAATGTGTTGTGTAGTTCATATTTGAGGAAGTGTCCTGTTGGTGGATGGAACCTACCACCTCCTTGCACCACAATGGTGTCAGATGTAGAGACAACATGGTAGCCCTGCAAAGCCAAACTGTGCTGTCCATTTTACCATGTGGCACTACGCATGCAGTGCAAGACTTATGGTTGTGCCAGTCATCAAGTGTAAGAGGGTGTTTATCACACATTTGTAGGATGATCTAATTTGGTGCAGTAGTAGCTTCCAACACATGATTTTTTTCACAGACACTTTCATGCTCAGTGCAGGCTTTGGGAAGGGGCACAGCTATCATTCACACGGGTCCCTTAGTACGATGATGGTAAGGTCAGGTATGTCCTCTATACTCCTGCTGAGTCCTACTAAGGAATCCATGATTTTTACAGTTTTTCACAAACGCTGCACCATGGTGGACCATTTCTAGTATACAGAACAGACATGGTGGTTTTAGGGGACGCTAGAGCCGCATGTGAGGTGGCACTGAAGTAGGTGCTGCCCCATTTCTCATGATTCTGCCCCATGGTCTTTCACGGCAGTTTATTTGTATTCGTATGTGTCGACACAATGCAGCAGACAGGTGTATGTGCACACTACAGGTATGTCAGGCATGTGTAGATGATATGTAGTTGTGTGACTTTCTTGAAATGGCCATGGCCTATGCCATTGACATGGCTGAGATATTCTTTGTTTGGTGTAATGTGTGTGTGATCTGTATTTAGTTGTCAATCAGTGGACACTTGCAGTGATTTGTGAGCAGCTTCTGCATGCAAAGGGGACATTGCTCCATCTGTCCGAACATGGTGTGCCAGTCAGGGTGTGGCTGTGTTATGTACATGTGGATGTATGTGTTTGTGAAGTACAATGATTGCGGTGTAGTGTGGCATGTTACAAATGTATTGTTGCCTGTACATCTATGTTCCCCTGGCCAAGGTATTCAGTGTGGTGTTTGTCTTGTTTGTCCTACATGGTTGCCATCCTGGAACCGCTCATTGATAGTGAAATGGTGGAATATGTAGGCATCATTGACTCTGCTGGGATATTTTGCTAGGATGTTGGTGAAGAACAGCAGTGGTACACAATGGCCTGCACATTGATTGAATGGGAGTGCTTGCAGTTCCTTGTAGGTGTTCCGTTGCTGCAGGTGGTACCATTTGGACATGGGTGCAGTCCATTTCACCCTGCACATGGGCGATCCCAGCAATTTGGGAGAAATCTTGCTTGTTCACCTGCTGCAGATGCTGGGTGTTTGGGAAGCAGATGTGGTGGGGTGTGAGGTGCATGATAGCATCCAGGACCTTAGGTAGGAGGACCGAGAAGGATGGCTGGGACAGTCTAGCCACGTTTGAGTCCGTTATCTGAAAAGATCCAGATGCCAGCATATGGAGGACAGCGAGTAGTTTTGTCATGGCTGGGAGTTTGCACCCATCTTGATGACATCTTGTACCCTGGGGCCAAGGATGGTTGCGCGGTGTCTGAAGATGGAAGACGGTGGATATCACTGGAGGGAACTTATATGTTGCCTTCATTGATCTCCGTGCAGCCTTCGATCTGGTTCCCAGACATAAGCTGTGGTACACATTGAGCAAAATGGGAGTTCCTAGTGGACTCTTGAACTTAATTGTTCGACTCCACGAAGGTACTTTTGGCTGAATTAGATGTGGCAGAGAAGGTGAACTGACAGACCCAGTTATCACTGAGAGGGGGGTGCCACAAGGCTGTGTTCTTACCCCTATCCTCTTTCTCTTGTACTCTAAAAACTGCATTAAGTATTTAAATAATTGCATGAATGACTCAATATGGTTGGCTGGTCAGAAAATTCCGGGGCTGCTTTATGCAGATGACACCATTATTATGGTGAAATCACCTTTGAGACTACAAAACTTAGATGATCAATTCTGCTTGTTTTGTAAAGACTTGGAACTTGAAGTCAATGTTAGGAATGCAAAATTGCTGATTTGCTGTCAGGGAAAGAAGAAGGTGAATGCTAGCATAACAATGATTTCTGTCATTCTAGAAAGAGTCAATGAGATCGACTATTTGGGGATCAGATTGAGGGATTCGGGTAGATGGGACGCACATATTAGTAGAAGTGGCCATTTCATATGTCACAGAGGGGGAGCCTTTGGCTGCAAATCTAAATCCCCTATTAAACCCCAATGTGGAAATCTATAAGACCCAGGGGAGCTGCCCTATATGGAGCAGTATTGTGGGGCTTTTATAGCCAGCAGAACATCCCACAAGTCAAAGAAAACAACTTCATCAGACACATAGCTAGGCTGGGAAAGGGCACCCCGTTAGTATCTTTAAGACTGGATCTTGGGTTGAATAACATTGAAAACCATGTAGCCCTGAAGCCCCCCTTATATTGGATTCGGATCTGGAAGACAGAGGAACTGGAATCTTTCAGGGATTGAATTAGAGACTTATTAGGGAGCTCAAGCTGTTTAGATGAGGTTAGTTGACTGCGGGAAATGAAACTGGCTTGGGTCGAATTGGGCTTCCCCCAGTTTTGGGGGAATCCTAAATCGATCCTAGCCGATGCGGCCACGCTTGTTAAGCAGAGATATTGGTGAAGGATAGATGATCGGATTTCCCAGAGGAGCAGGTTTGGTCGCTTAATGTCAGAATTTTTGCTTGTCAGGAAGCAGCCAAGGGCTGAACATTTCTTTGACCTGCCCATGCCGGCCTATGCTTTTTCCTTATTTATCCAGTTTAGATATGGTACCCTACCTGTTAATGCTTTCACCGCCCGATGGTCACCAAACAGTTCTGAAGATAACAAATGCAAACTGTGCCAATTATGTGAGAAATCAATCAAACATTTTCTTTATTTCTGTCCTAAATGTAAGATCCCGAGGAAAAACGGATTATCCCACTTTGCAAAACTTTGTTTCTTTATGACCGTGCTAATGCCTAATGCCTGTAGAAATTGTAAAAACGACATATCTACAGTGGTAGTAAGTGCTGTTTATCAATATCTGTTGGCTGCCTGGTCTACCCGTCATAGAGCCCTTAAAACACAGAACAAGAGTTTTTAGCTGTGATGTTCTAGAGCCATCATAGCATGTGGATGGGTTGGTTCAGGAAAGAGTTTTTATATGCGTTGTTTTGCACAGGGCTGTTGGCCCAGTCTCAAAAGCATGACATTTTTTTTTTTTTCTTTTATCCCTGTATCATCATCAGGAGCAATACGTGCTAAGATAATCACTTGTTGAAGACTGGGTCCATTCACTGTTGAAGCTTTTAAAGCACTTGTTTGGGATGGGTTATAATAAGAGCTTTTATATCTGCAAAGGTTTGCATATGGTCACAATCCCAACCTCAAGTAGGAATGGTTTTATATGGTTTTATTTGAAGCGTATTTTAAGATTGCATTGATCACAGCCTATGCCAATTATTTGAGCATTTATATAGCCTTCATTTTGAGATGTATAGTATTGTGCACCTTGGTTCTTTGGCTTTTATCACTGTAGTTTTAAAACTGATGGTACTACAAATCTGGGGAGTTCTCAAACAATTACATATATTATTGTATAAGCTGCATTTTACACTGAGATTTGTAACTTTTGTCTTTTTAATTGTGATTCTTGTTTGACTATGAGATTTTATGTTTCAATATACCAATAAAATAAACAAACAAACTAGTATAGTCTCTTTTTCCTTCTCCTCCCTACAGGGATTAGCTCTGATCCTGTCAACATCAAATAAAGATAATGTATCAGGATTTTGGTTATGTCTGTGACTGCAATGCCAAGTTTCTTCAAAGTAGTCCAGTAAGGGTGTTTATTTGTGCTCATATGTTTGATACTAGTGTGATTCTATTAATATTTGTTGTGTTTTGCTACTTCAGTTACTAGCACGTATACAATGGCAATTTCTTTCTTTATTTCATGAGAAAAATCAGCATTTGTTGAGTATTATACAGGGATTGATGAATTTTGAGAGTGTCTCCAGATAGTCTAATTAAAATGGTAAAAGTGTTCTAGAATGGCTGTATTTGGGTATATTTTTTAAATAGTTGAATTCCTTGCGTGCTCAAAGTTGATAATTATTTTTCGTGAACTGTAATTATTGGTTTTAGATTTTAGTTCAGTTAGTAATTTCACATAATAGTTTGAAGTATATTGCACTTTGTTTATTTCATAGATGTGCATAGACTATTAATATATATTTTGATATTCTCCATGGAGCAGAGTTCTGTGAATGATGGAGGGTATGATTTGAACGTGCCATCCACATGCTGCTTTGAGTCAGCGGTAGTATGTTATTGTTCATTGTATATACAGTTATTCTTCTTTCATTGTGGGCATTGATACAGTATATAAAAAGAAAGTATAGTTTGTTTGTGTTAACTTTTCAGTTTTCGGTGTAACTTATATACTCAAATCTTCTTGCAGCCGCCTGGATTCTATTGTTGCTTTTCTAGTTCTGGCTATGAGTCTTTTAAATTAGGTATTGTGGCCTCTTCCCCAAACTGGTACCCACTGAATAACTAGGCCACATGCAAAGCTGTAAATCACAAGTCTTTATTCCTCTGCATGTACCTGTGAACTCCAACATTCTAAACCATGCTTTCATTACATTCTATTCTACAATGAAAGACACTACAGCTACCCCTCTGTTAAATGAAAAATTGCAAATTTTAAAAAAATCATGAGACAGATAGAAATATCTACATATATAGAAACATGTACAACTATATCTTCAATTAATCTTCTTGGCACTTAAATCTGTTAACCTGATCTGGTTACTGGAAACTGTAAATGATTGTATTCAATGGCAGAGATTGCCAATGATGGTAAGGATTCAGAAACAGTCAATGAATTTTAAGAATCAGTCTTTCTTTCACCATCTCGATTTAAACACTGATAAAATAAAGGTCTAAAGGTAGGGGACTTCCCAGATCGTTGGGTCATCACCATGTGTCCTTTGGTAGATATTACTTGAAAAGGTTCAGCATTGTAAGGAGTATCAGATTTTCTCTGCAGTAACAGTCGAGCAGTCACTAAGGGGGTCATTATGAGTATGGCGATATACGGATTGCCATGTTGGTGGCGGTGGTTATACCGCCAACGGGCCAGTGAGAAGACTGCCAAATTATGACCATGGCGGTCTTCCCAATAGAACACAGCCAAACCACTGCCAGTAGAGACATGTCACCACGGACGGGGGTAGGCATCTTCAGGCCGGTGGGGACCATGCTCCCGCGGGACATATCATGAGGCTGCACACTGCCAAGGTTTCCACTACATCTGCACCACATACTCACATGTACACCTATACTACATACACCCACACCCGAACTACACACACCACTGCCAACACACACGTGCCATACACAACCAACCCGCAGACACAGCACCGGCACTGCCTAACACAACCATCCACAACAGCACCTATACACACAAAAACAACATAACTACACAGATGCTTCACCAAGCAATATCATTGTACACATCCACATGACAACACATACTGACAACAACATATAACAACACCAGACAACCAAAAAACACAATCACACTGCCATACAACGAAGCATATGTCACAACAACCAAATACCAAATATTTAACGCATATGATATAGCCATCACCACACCCACCGACGCACACACAAACACCACACAAGGGCACACAACACCACCATTGCACATCTGTGCACAAACAATACACAATTGTGCTACTTACATTCATTTAACAAACACAAACATATATCACACTCAGTACACAACAATGATAGCAGGACAAATTGCAGGGCCACACCTACACATGCAGCACAAGCAAAACAGCTGGTACAACTAACACAAACATGTCACACACGCACAAACGAAAGCCCACAAACACCAAACTGCCATATTGAAAGAAAGGCAGGACAAGTATGTCAACATAGAATCCAAGAACATGTTGGAACAGATGTATTGATAAATAAGAACAATAAATAATTATAAATATGTGTACAAATAAAAGGCCAAAGGCACAAATGGCACCCTAGAGTGCCCCAATTTGACTCCTGACTGCAAAGTGACCACCACATGGTAGGGGTGTCAAGGGTGCAGGCACGCACCTCAGGGTTTAGGGTGAAAGGATGGAGGGGGGTTTGGGCTTCGGTTTGGTAGGGTGGTTTTGGGCTTGGGCTTGGGAGGGGTACTTGGGCTTGGGCTTGGCCTTGGGAGGGGGTCCTTGGGCTTGGGCTTCAGTGGGGTAGGCTTCTTGGCAGGGGGAGGGGCATGGGTACTTGCTGGGGCAGGGGAGGACTTGGAGGTGGAAGGGCTGGATTTGGGGAGGGAGTAATAATACTTTGTTGTATCACAGGGCGGGAGAGGAGTAGGGAACAAGGACAATTCTGAGAGGGAATGCTTCTTAGACACACAGGGTCAGTCATGGCAAAAGGGTTTGGGAGTGGAGGGCGAGGGAGTGGTTGTAAGATGTGTCAGTGTGGATTTTTTTGGTGTAAATGCATGCATGGAATGCTCATGGGTGCTTGGTGTCTGTTGGATGGGTGAGTGCAGGTGTTTAGGTGTCTTGGGGGTTGGAGGGAGATGCCATGCTGGATGGGTAACTGTCTGTTGGGCTGGTGTCTGCAGGTATGGTAGATGTGCTGCATGTGGGGGTGTCGTTGGTTGTGGTGGGTACAGATGTGGTGATTGGGGTAGATGTCTGCAGGTCTGATATTGTGGTGACTGTGGGTAAGACAGGTGTTGTGGCTGGATCCGTGAATGATGGTGCAGTGGCTGCAGGCGTGTCAGGTGTAGTGTCTGTGAAGGAGGGACTGTTGGGGGAGTCTGTGTAGGTAGTGGATGTTGGTGTGTCTGCAGGTGGGTGCTGTCTGTGTTCATGCCGGTGGTGGGTCTTGGTGTGCATGTGCTTCTCAGTGGTACGCTTGTCTGTTGAGGTGATTGTATGCTGGGTGTATGTGTGCTTTTGCTGGGTTTGGGTAGAGGGGTTTGGGACTGGTAAGAGGTAGGTGGAGGGGGATGGTGGACAAAGGGAGACTGGCTGCCTTCAGTGAGGAGGTCAGAGCCTGAAAGGACCTCTGGAGGCCAGCCAGGACACCGCAAATGCCCTCCAGGAATGCATTGCTCTGTTGGACTTGAGCTGCCAGTCCCTGGATGGCATATATGATGGTGGACTGACCCACAGAGTTTGACCTCAGGATGTCAATAGCCTCGTTACTGTAGGCAGCAGGGCTGACTTGGACTGGGGAAGGGGGCCTGCGGTGAAGGAGATATCCACCTGGGTGAGCCGGTACGGGTAACTGGGTTAGGAGCTACAGTGAGGGCAGTGCTAGTAATGGGGGGTGGACAAAGTTGCTGTGGTGGTCTCAGATGAGAGAGGGAGAGAGAGATATGGTGAAAATGTGTTAATCTATAGTACTTATACACAGTGATCAACAAGCACATCTGTGACAATACTTATCCTGGCTAGGCCATGACAATACTTATCTTGGCTAGGCCATCACAGGAGCCAATGTCAATAATCCTGTCCCAATAAGGCAAAATCTGTTGTGGAACTGTAATGGCAGCCCCACATTCAGTCAATACTAATACTAGTTCATGATGTATTTTGCCCCTATGATAAAGCTAGAGTCATACAGTAGCATGTACAGGTAGGCTACTCAGATGGAAGTGAACTGATATCTCAGAGCCACAAATGCAGATGGATGGAGCTGGTCATACTCATTGCTTAGGGTCATACTAATGCTCACATGCATTGCATAGGCAGGATGTTCTCACACAAGTGGCTATCATTTGACCATCTCCACATTCCAGACATGGAGAGGTTTAGAAATGGGAGTTGTACATCCACTGACATTAAAGCATGGCAACACATCTACTATATATTACATCACATATATACTCAGCCAGGGTTCATAATACGAATTTCCAGTAGATGATTTACGGGATGTCATTACAACAATGTCACCTTCCCTTCAGTGAGAAACATAATACATTTTAAGCCCAGTCAAGTGCCAGGATACAGTCAGTACTCACCCTCTTGTGGCTGCAGTGCTGATTTCAAATCCCATTCACCTCAGGGTTGGGCCACTGGCAAAATGTGGGCCATTAGGGGGGTTGGGGTCTGACGGGCACCCCTCCCTCATTGGGAGGACATCCCCAGCTGAACCTCTGTGGTCTTCCGGGCCCAGCGCCTTAGGTCCTCCCACAGTTTTTTACAGTGGGTGGTCCGCACTTGTTTGGCGATAGCACTCCAGATCCCTTTCTTCTGATGGGTGTTCACCTGCATGGATGACACAGACAGAAGGTGAAAGTCAGTTACACATGCCCCATACCAAGAGCAGTGGATAATACACATCTGACTCACCAAGTGCCCACAAATGCCCATCCTCTCAGCTCACATGCCTCAAAGCCATCCCCCCTGCATGCATGTACGTCCTCCCTATTACACTTACCCCTTACACCATCACACACACTCCTATCACACATGACTATGGCACTGGGCTTACCTGTTTCTCTGCTGCACCCTAGAGCTGTTCACACAGGGGTAGGACCCCATCCATAAGCTTCACCAGCTCTTCTGGGGTGAAGGCTGGGGCCCTACCACCTGCAGGATGTGGCATGATGGCTCCCAGAGACAGTTCACAGCAGCTCTGCTCGTGGAGGTCTTGCTTGCAAGAGTGTCAGGAGTCCAGTGACCAAGGCTGCAGAAAATGGCAGTCACAGCTGCTGCGTGCAGGACCTTCCCTGCCGTCAATGATTGCCATTGGCCCCAATCCCCCATAGGCAGCAATGTTAACCAATGAGAAGTTGCATGGTGGTTGCAACTGCCTACTGCCATGATGGCATACGCCAGCGGACTTCGGTCACTTCCAACTGTCCTGTGCAGCAGGCCAGGCAGCTGCCATTTTGTGCACATAACATGACCTATCCCTAAATAAGTGCGTCATACACATTTATGTCCAAACTGCGGAGTAGGCCTATGTTGTGCCATCATAGTTTAGCTTATACATGTGACATGCATGTAACAGTGACGCTTCACCTTGCACATAATGGTATGCGTCAGCAGTGCAACGCATGTCTACAGTGTTAGGTGTGCGCGATGATGACATGTTCTGCTTACATGTGTGAAGTACTTATCACTTAGTACATTTTCTACTCTCAATCCTAGATACCCTGCATGAGGAGATTGAGACATGCACCAGTGTACTGACCGCTAGTTGACCTTGCAACCATGGAGGACAGGCATGTCATCCAGACCTATTGTCTGAATCATCAGACCATCATGGATCAATGTGCCCAGTTGGAGCCTCATCTATTGTCTGCCATACACAATCCCTATGCCCTACCTCCCACAGTACAAGTCCTGTCAGTGCTTCACTTTCTTGCCACTGGCTCCTTTCAGAATACAGTGGCCTTGACAGCAGCGATGTCACAGCCCATGTTTAATCTTGTGTTGAAGGATGTACTGTGTGTTTTATTGAAACTCCTGGAACACCTGAACAGCTACATCAGATTTCCCCAATGTAGAGATTTGGCCTAGGTGAAGGCAGAGTTCTATGATATGGGACACATCCCTCATGTGATAGTGGCCATAGATGGCACCCATATAGCCTTGGTACCTCCCAATGCCAATGAACAGGTATAAGGGAACAGGAAAAACTACCACTTGATCAATGTTCAGATGGTGTGTGAGGAAGACCAATACATTGCACAGGTGACAGCAAAGCTTCCATGATCTGTGCATGACTCCTACATTCTAAGGATCCACAATGTCCCACACATGATGGCAGGACTGTACATTTGGATATGTGGCTCTGTTAAGTTACCTTTAATCACATTCTTCCCTGTGGCAGTACCTGCATTGTGACAGGTCCTACCTTTATGCACACAGGTGAGTATCCTGCCACAGAAGGAGAACTCCATTTCAATGAGGCCCGCAGCAGGACAAGGCATGTAATCGAAAGACATTTGGCCTTCCTTCTGAAAGCCAGGTTCAGGTGCCTGGATGTCTCTGGAGGTGCCCTCCTCTACATTCCCCAAAACGTATGGTAGATCACAATGGCCGGCTGCATGCTCCACAATCTTACCCTGAGACTTCAGATACCATGGTTAGCTGATGATGATGAGGCTGTTGGACCAGTGGCCGGTGATGCAGACATAGAAAGTGATGAGGAGGCAGATGAGGGTGGTGCAACTGACTCTAGGATTGAGCTAATCAATCAGTACTTCCAGTGACATACAGGTATGCTAACTGTGTATTTCCAAGTGATTTGCATCCACATTGATTGGTGACAATGGCTCTCCTGATTAGTATCATCAGAACTGTTGTAATGTGTTCCTATCCCTATGAGTGTGTTTGGGGTAGGTGAGTGCTTGAATGTAAGGTGCAGAGTTTATGTTTATCTTGTCTTATATGTGTACTTACTGCAGGTTGATAGATTTACATCTCCTATGGACAGACCTGTGTTGAGCTGTGTGTCCTGCATTCTCCTGTTCTCATGTTATTCCACACACTGACTTTGTAATGTCAATCAATGCCTCTGCTACCTATGGCTTGGGACATTCATGTTCATTAGCTGTTGGTAACTGTTTACAGAATAGAGTTTTGCACATGGCAGATGGCAGGAACACTGAATTGTCATGTATTTCCTATGACTGGAGATGTAGAAATGTCATCTGTTTTGCCCTACACGGGCTGCACAACTGTGTACGGCATATGTGCCTTGTGTGGCACCATGCCTTCTATCCTGATGTAACTCTCTGTCATGGTCTCTTTTGCAGGTTGGATGAGTGAATATGTGCCTGGAATAGTGACTACCTTACATCTGCCTGGAGACATGTCTGTTGTACTGTGTCTCCTTCGGAGCATAGCTCCCTCTGCTGTCCATTACACTGCCTGTTGGTTTAGGAGAGCATACTCACATAGCATTTTGCAGACAAAACATTTGACCATGTTCAAATAAAGACACATATGCTGTTGCTGTGATCAATAGTGTTTATTGGGCATATAGGTGAAATGTGAACAAACAATCACGGTGCATACAGTAACAAACAGGTGATGAGTAGTGTCATGGTAGTTGTGAGGGGGTTCATCAGCTACAGAGTGAGGGGTGCCAGAGGCCTGTGCTTCCCCTGGCAGGGCCTCCATTCTACTAGCAGCGGCAGATGTGAAAGGCTCAGATGTGATGTGGCTTTTTGAAGGGGCCTACTGGTAGGTGGTGGAAGCACGTAGGGTGGTGTTGAGGTGCTTGAGCACCCCTGCAATAGAGGCCATGGTGGCATTGTGGGCCTGCCACTGCTGCATGACCTCCTGGTGGTATTCTTCGTCAGCCTTTGGTTTTCCCCCAACATGGTAATGATCTGGCCCATCCTGTCCTGGGATTGTTGGTATGCTCTCATGACTTGGGAGATGGTTTGCTGGTCAGTTAACTCCCTTAGGTCCCCCAACCTCTGGCTCACAGGTTCCCTCCCAATGCTCCCTGCCCTCATGTGCCTGAGCCCCTGCTACTGTGTGCCCACTCTCAGTGTCACCAGGACCTTCATTGTCTTGGGTGTGAGGGGTCGACTCAGGTCCCTGTACTGTGGGGCACACCATTGATTGAACTATCCTTGGGACATAGGTTTGGGGACGAAGGGTTGGCTGTACTGTTGATGCCACGGGGTAGGGGGGTTGATGTGGGCAAGGTGAGGCAGGGAGTGGTGGAGTAACCAGGTGTCCCAGATGGGCCAGGTAAGTCATCATTGTCATACATCCAGGGCCGTTGTCCTCACTGGGGCCTTCATCCTGAGGAGGGCTGACTGTCTCTGGTATCCTCTCCATGGTGGCAGGGGTAGCTGTGGATGGAGTGAGAGAGAGTTAAATGGTGGATGTCTGATTGGTTATCTCTTTGGCTAATGCATACAGTGGCTTGGCATGATTCCCAACAATGGCAATGAAAGAAGCAGCACTGTAAACATTGTTTATGGATAGTGGATTGTGACATGTGTACCATGCTCCATTGCGGATTGGAGTCAATCGGGCTAGGTAACTTTTGGTGGGTGGGTTCAGGTCCAGTGTGATGGTTCACATGACAAGTGTTTGCTCGTGGCAAATCAGGATTGCTAGATGTGAGTGGGGATGGCTGTATATTTCAGCATGGTCTCCAAGTGAGAGGAGGATATGTGTGTATGCATGGTAACTTGTCCTCCCTGTGCCTTTGGTGCATGGGGTTTACATTCTTACTTTCTAGCCCAGGCTCAGTCCATTTCAGGGTTGTTGGTCTCGATGGCCATTAGGTATGGTCACAGTGCTGTGGCTGTGTTTGGCCTTGTTTGCCATTGTGTAGTGCCATTGCATTAATGTCATTGCCTTTGAGCGGTCCTCAGTTGAAGCATCCAGTTGGTGTAGCTAGTGCAATAGTCATACATGCAAGAGATGTGCTGTGAAGTGGACATTGCAGGTTTTGATGTAGATGGGCTAGTGTGTTGTGGGAGTCGTAGTGATTGTTGTTGGCACTGCTAACTGTGCACTTGCCAGGGACTATGTGGGCATTGGGGCTGGGTGGTAGTCTGGCATGCAGAAGAGGGGCATCAGGTGATTAGGTGGGAGGAGTAGTGGGAGATGGAGTAAATTGGGGAGTGTGTGGGCGGTGTGGAAGCATGCTGGACAGGACAAATGTGTGACAAGGGAGTGGTAGTTACTCACCAGAGTCCAGTCCTCCGGGTATTCCAGTTAGGCCCTCTGGGTGCAGGATGTCAAAGAGCCTCTCCTCCCACAATGTGAACTCTGGCAGAGGTGGTGGGGGCCCACCCGCCAGTCTTCTGCATGGCAATCTGGTGGAGTGATGTCATGGACGCACCTTCCCCCATTGGTCGTTCCACCTCCTCCTGATGTCCTCCCTTGTGCGTGGATAGTTGCCTACTGAGTTGACCCTGTCAACAATTCTCTTCCATAACTCCATTTTCCTGGCACTGGAGGTTTGCTGAAAATGTGCTCCAAACAGTTGTGGCTCTACCCAGACAATTTCATTGATTATGACCCGCAACTCATTGTCTGTGAAGCTTGGGTGCTTTTGTCAGGACATAGTGGTGGTTGTGTGGGGGTGGGGGTGGTTGTTGTGTGTGCAAGGGTACAGTGTATGGTGCTTGGTGGAGTGGGGGTGTTTAGTTCTATGTGATGGTCAGTTGTGGTGTTTGTATGTATTTGTTATGTGTGTATTGCATGGTTCGTGCAGTTGTATGGTGTATGCTGAGTGAGATGTGTATATGTGCCTAAAGTGTAAAGATGGTGTCTGCCAATTTTTGCCTGCTCTTGGTGTCTGTGATTGTTTGAGTTGCAAAGGGTTGTGGGTTGTGTGGGGGTGTTTTCTATAGTGCTGTGCGTAGGTGTATCTGCTGTGTGTGTACGTCAGGTGTGGGGTTTTCAAACTGGCCAATGTGGCATTGTATTTAGTCTGAGGTGATTTTTTGTGTGCAGCGGTTCACACAGCCAATGGGTTTCCACTGTGGTAGAACCACTGTGCTGTTTTGTGATTCGTAATCTGGTGGGTGGTAAGTTGTCAGGCTGGCAGTGCTAATGGCGGAACCACCTCTTTCCCGCCCACCTGTTTTCTGGCAGTGTCTGATTTGTGTCTGTTTACTAGTGGTCTCTAGTGTGTTAGTCTTAATACGGTGGTTTGATGACCGCCAACATGAAGGTGTTTTGGCGCCCGCCACAATGGTGGGCTTCCGAAAAGACCACCAAAGTTGTGATGATGCTCTAAATCTTCTTTTCGGAATGAGAGTTCTTGTGCATGTCACCGCTTGTCTGCAGAAACTTTCATTTTCTGTTTTTGAACCAAGTCCAATGTATGACTCTGGTTTTCATTACTATCTGTTTCTGTGGTCCATTGAGGTAACTTGTTTTCCATTTCTCTCCTGAACATCAAAGTCACAAGACTTTCACATGTGATCGAGTGGGGTGTTGAACGATAAGCTCATAAAGTAGTGTTCAGTACTGCTTTTAGACTGAGCTTCTTAAGAGTTGTACACTGTACTGCTTTCTTTACCATACTCATCAAGTCAATTGGCCTGTGGCCATAAGGGTATGATCTTTTGATGATTTATGTTCAGATACTCCAGAAAATCCTTAAATTCTTTATTGTTGAAAGATAGACCATTGTCAGACTTCACAATGACTGGATGCCATCAGGGTTTCGGATTACTCGCTCATTTGTTGTGGATGAAAGATCTTTGACCAAAGGAAAACATGAATATCCATCTGCAATCACCATTAAATGATGTCCATTATCAAAGAAATCAATGGCTATTCTTTCCCAGGCATGCTTATGGAGTTCTGATATGTTCAGATTATGTTGACCAAATTTGGTCTGATAGAGCTCTTTAGCAACAATACCACAATGTCCTTCATGAGCCACTTTTATCACGTTTGGTGTAGACACTTCAGAATGAGGATCCTCGATCCTCACAGTATAACTCCTTCCTGGGTTATGGACTATTCATCTTTAACATTGATATTTTCCATTATTACTGAGGTGTTGAACCTGCTTGTTCCATGACTGATGTGTGTTTAGGTTTTTCAACTTTAGCAGGTCACTATCATGATTTGTAATGGCGACAAACTGGACTAACAACACAGTAGATGGAGTACTTGACTTGACAATACAATTGATGTAGGCCTCAGCCCTTTTGGATGGTGTACCATGACCTTAAATAAGCACTTTTGACAAGTAGTCAACATCATTTTAATCCTTTACTGGTCGATGCACAGTTGTATAATCATATTGTTGCAATCATAGCCCCGATCGTTCAATCAAAGGAGGCATCTTGCCTCTTGGGTATCCAAATATGGTCAGCAAAGCTTTATGATCAGTCACCAGCATAAAAGGCTTTCCATACAGGAATGCCTGAACAAATTCCATGCTACTTCCAAACTTTCCTCCTCAGGCTGTGAGCATGCATGTTTGGTTTGAGACAAACATTGATTAGCATAGGTCACAATATGTCATCTTGCATTTGGGTATCTACTATGCTATGCAAGTATGACGCCTAGCTCAAAGTGACAAGCAATCTTGGTATTGAGCTTTGGATTGGTGTGCCATTTCTGTAGCATTTTCAGTGCCACGTTTGAATTTCTTAAAATTCTGTTCACATTCTGGTGACCATTTAAAACAAACATTTTTCTTTGTTAACTCTTGCAATGGAATTCTGACAGTGGCAAAGTCCTTTATGTATCGTGAATAGTAGCTGGCCATTCCAAACGTACAATTGAATCATCTAGTGGGGATTCAGCATTGTCAAGCTTTAAACCTTTGCAAGATCATGCATCATACCCTCATCTGAAAAGATATTACCAAAGAACTTCAGCTTTGTTTTGTTGAACTCAAACTTATCTGCGTTTAAAATCAAACCTGCATTATTGAGTAATTCACATACTTGTGTGAGGGCTCCATCATGCTCATTCTGGTTAGCTCCAAAAACCAATATGTCATTGCTATGGTTAAATGCATTCACAACAGGGTATATGATGCATTGTACGATGTCTGGGAAAAGTTCTGCAGCCGATGACACAGCAAAACCAAGTCTCTTGTATCTAAACAAACCAATATGTGTGGCAAATATTGTAATATACTTGAAGCTTTCTTCTAGTTTTAACTGATGATAGCCTTTATTTAAATCAAGTTGATAGAAGATTTTGGCACCATTTAATTGTGTGATCATGTCAGCAATGTGTAGCACTGGCCGAGGCTTTCGTTAAATTGTTTTGATTGTCTGGTGCATGTAAATGCATACAAGCACAGCTCCTTCATGGTCCTTTTTAGGCTCTACTGCTATGGGAAAAAAACATGGTGCTAGACCAGTGGAACGTTCAGTAATTTCATGCTTAAATATTGATTCAAGTTCTTTTTCAACAGCTTCTTGTAAATGAAAAGCAACACATCTGTGTCTCTGAGCAACAGGTCGGACATCCTCAATAATATGCAGCTTTACTTTCATAGTCTTTAACTTTGCTAAACCATGAAAGAAATTGACTTACTATTTCGTGATGAGGATTCATGTTGTATTTCACCAAAATCAGTCCAATGTCAGCAGCAATATTGAAACTGAGCAAGCAAGCACTTGCTGCTGTACCTTGAAGCACATGGATCAGTGCTTGTACTTTTGATTTCTTATCTTTAATGTCACTATAAATGAACCTCGACTCTTCGTGGGCTTTGATGCAGCCCAAATGTACACTTTAGTCTTTGAAAACGTAAGTCACTGTAATAGAGACAGTTCATTGTACTTTCCTTCAGGCATTATCTTTATTGGGGCACCACTATCGATAATGAAAGGCATTGAACATCCATTTATTTTCAATGTAATTTTTGGACAGTGTTTGTAATATTTTGTTGCTTTGACATGTTGACAGACTTTTCTCCTCACAGGCGACGAGTCCAACATGTGCACATTTTTCTGAGGTAAGCATTGACATTGCAGAATCACTTTCTTTACATTCATTTATTATTGAGACCCAGGAACTGTTTGATGATGATTTAGATGATGATTGACTTTGTTTAGAATCTTTTTGCCTCAACTGGTGTCGCCGCTTGGCCTTGTTGGTGTGGTGGAACATTGCTTCCAAAACGTTTGTGCAGCTATTTTGTCTTTGTGTCATGACCCACTTACTTTTTCTTTTGCTCTGCACATCATCACAAAATGGTCCTCTTTACCACCGCCGTTGCATATCTGACCAATGGCGGGACACTTTCCTTTGTGTGGAAATGCAAATCCATACCTCAAACACAACTTCTATATGCATGCAGATGTCACTTTGTGCCCTTGAGTCTTTTGTTTCAAATTTCTTTTCATTTTCATGACTGACTCGCTTTGGACACCTCTGGCCTCCATGTCAGCCGCTTGTCTCTTAGCATGTTCCTAAGCTCTGGAAGCCATCAGCACTCACTCCAGCTTAAGGGCCTCATTTATAACAAACTGGTGCATACATATTACAATACACCAGTTTGCTTGCACCTCCCTGAGTCCCCCTAACAACCCCATGGTAGCTCTCGATTTTACAATACAGCACACCATAATGCTCATTAGCACAGCTGTATCAGAATTTATGATGCAGTTGTGGCGCTCTGTTGGACTAGCAAAAAATGGATGCTAGTCCAGCAAAGCTTGGGGATGCCCCTTTTAAACAGCTTAGTGTCACATTAATGCCTGCCCGTGAGCAGGCATTTAAAAATGATGCTAGAATGAAGCAGTGAAATCTTGTAGATTTCACAGAGCCATTCCTGCAGGCCTGCTAGGGTGGGAACGCCTACCTTGCATACATAATACCTGGTGCAGGTATACTGTGGTGCAAGGGTTTACAAAGTGGGGGAATGGTCCCATTGCGCCAGTTTGTAAATATGCCATGGGTGAGTGACTGTTCTGCACCACCGTAGCATATAAAGAATTATGCTACTGCAACTCAAGGGCCTTGTAAATGAGCCCCGAAGAGTTTCTCTCAGTATTCATCATCTGGATGACTCAAACAAGAATCATCAATCCCTCTAAGCTGAATGGCTTCGCAATCATTAAATTAATTGAACTTACAATGTTTGATTTTGATGAGTGTGTGGAGTCTTTCCATGAATTCAGCAATTGTTTCATTAACTCTTTGATGTTCTTGACTGAAAACATGTTGTTCATAGCCAACATTTGATTCTAGATTAAACTTGACATTCAACACATTCTTAATTTGACATTATGTGACTTCTTTGTCAGTTCTTGGCATTTTCTTTATGACTTTTTTAACACCATCACCAGCAAAAAATTTAAGCATTTGATAATATCAGTCTCTTCAAGTACATCAATGAAATCTTCAAATGCATCTATCTATGCAGACCATCTGTCACCAATGTTTTACTTTTTGACAGTGTCAATTGATGGTGGTTTGAGGAAGGCAGCAACATTGTAACTGTTCATGGGAGTGGCTGACGTCTTGGGTGAAGCTCTGTCAAATGCTGTTGACTGTCCCTGGGAATCTGCATCATCATTGAAGTCTGACTATGTTTCAGCCTTTGGGTTATCCAAAAGAGTTTTTGGAGTTTTGTTATTCTTCTTGGTCTCCTTTGGAGCCCTGTCACTCATGTAGACCTCTGGAGTTGTTCTAAGCCACCATCCGGCAGCTTTGATGCTGTGCCGCTTCAAGTATTGGGCAGCTCAGAATCACAACCCCAATGCTTCTTCTTGAGTCTCCCCGCCTGATGCTGAAGCTGTAATGCTCCAACTATTAAGACTCAGGTAACAGTATGCTTCTTTTTTACTTGTTCTGTAAGCCAGCACTATTCGGTATCACATAATTGGCTTTAATTGTGCTTTGTAACCCTGTTTGACTTCACCTTCAGCTTTAGTGCTCCATATAGTGTTTAACTGTTTTTGTTTGGCAATGTAGTACCTTTTAGTAGGATCTTAGTTGTGGTTTTTTGACCAACAATGCATAGACTTTTCCATAAAACTATCTTTCCATTCACACGCTTCACACCGGCTGAAGTTGCACTTTGACCCCACATATACCAACTGTCAACTCAGCACTTTGACAAAGGCAAATGTGGCATGCATGAGCAGCTTGCTTGGGTCAACACAAACTCTCCAAGAAAGCACTTTCTTCTTCGGGTTACTTATCCCCAATCTCGTCGCCAGTTGTATTGTCTTCCCCAACCTAGCACCTGTTGAATAACTAGGCCACATATAGAGCTGTAAATCACACTTCTCTATTCCTCTCCATGTACCTGTGAACTTCAACATTCTAAGCCAAGCTTTCATTACAATCTATTTGGTGATTATGACACACTGATATGGGGTCCTCGGGGAGCCAGAAAGGTTCTGTTCTAAATCATCCAAGACAGTACAGGTATTGTGACGAATTGGCATGTAGCATAATCTGGAACTTTGAGCATCATATCATTTAATTTTGCTCCAGGAGGCTTTTGTGAGCTTGTACTAACCTTCTTGCTGTCTTTGATGGGGGAGGGCATAGCTAGCCTACTTCTCTCTGGAGTAATCGCTCATAATTACTGGAAAATCTCTCATAATTGTGTGAGGAACATAATCCAGCATTTAGCACTGTTCCATTCAAAATGGGCCCTGAGGATCCATTTTGCACTAAGAAAATAGCACTACAGGACAAAAACAGAAGTAGCCAGTGGCCACTCACTCCCTCTTAGTGTGTTGTTCCTGTGCTTCTGCAGTATGATTTTTTGCCAAATTACTCTTAATTCAAGCTGGAGTAACCAAGTACTTTTTGTAATTTTCATCAAAAGAGTAATGCAATATTACTGAAATTACTCCAATTACTTTCGCGTAATTGACATTTCTCCAAGGCCTAATCTTGGAGTACAATATTTTGTTCTTTTCAAGTGTATTTTCTTACTGCTTTTACTTCTTTGCTGTGCATGTTTGCCACGTGGTTTAATAATTATTTTTTGTTACAAAGATCTTGTATGTGTATCTATTTCACTAATTTTCTTGTGTTACACAGTACTAAAATATGAATTACATCATAATACATTTGTATTTTTAATACAACTATAAATATATGTGTTTATTATTTGGTACATGTATACTTATGGTTTAGATATTATAAGAGTGTTTTACATAAATGTATTCAGTTTATCATTCATTCTGAGGCTTTTTTGCAAAAGCTTTTTTTCTTTACTGTTTCAAAACTAAAGTATTGATGTGTCATGCTTAATAATTACATTTTAATTAAGTTTTCAATATTGCTGTATTTCATGTGTTGTATTTTGATTGTGATATTTAGTGCACCTTTAAGTTTTGATTTTATTAGATATTTAGATATTTTCATTATTTTTAATGGTGATACGTTTGTCATTTTTTTGGTCGATGTATGTTTTTTTTTTGTTAAGTTTAGAATTGCAATATTAAGGATGTTAATATTTGCATAGTGATTGTGTGCATTTTTACATTGTTCTCCTCAATATTGTGTCATTGAAGAAGAGCATTGAGAGTTATTGGCTGGTTGTAAAACCCATCTTTCTCCTTTTGTAACTGAAACATCTAAGATCTTCGAACTGTGCCATGATACCCTAATTGACTCTCTCTCACTCTCTGACCAATGTCTGCATGGCGTACACTATGTACATTACATATTACGTATGACACACCAAACCACAGACCTATCAAGTATGGTTTCCAATACTTTATCCTCATGTATTTTGATAATGAGCATTCTCAGTAATTCTTCTTTCAAAGGTATTGCCTTATAAAAATATGGTGGCAATATTGTGGAAATAAGTATGTTTATACTTACATGCAGTTAGTTTGCACAGATAAATAAGTAGTAAGGCAGTAAATAAGGTGGAAAATAATGAATAAATATATTTGTACATATTTAAGTGATTTCTACACACGTCTGTATGAGATCCTTTTACTTAAGTGGTGTATCATAGAAAGTAAAAACAAAAATTATTTGTTACTTATATTGTGTAATCCAAAAACCCCAACAGCAGCACTTAAGGCCTGATTTATACTGTTTTAGCTCTGCATTTGCGTCATTTTTTTTACGCAAAAACGGCGCAAACTTACAAAATGTAACAATATTCAATAACTTTGCGCCGCTTTTACATCAAAAAATGATGCAAATGCGGCGCAAAAAAAAGTATAAATATGGGCCTTAGTGTGTGTTCTATTCCCAGCTTTTTTCAAATTATCCGTTCAACTAAATGATATAATTGTATATATATATATGTATCTATTTTCAAGTGTAAATGTGATCCTTGATATAAGTTTTCAGGTGCAAGTATCTTTCTAATCCCTACCTGGTATCCATACATAAATTCCTGAAGTGACTAAATGCATTTAACACTACAGATTTTTCTGCCACTAATACAGTGAAATTGGCATTAGTGAACACCACTCAAGGGTTGGGAAATGAGTGTTTTCGAGCATGGTGTGCCTTCGACCTTTGTGATTGCCCACAAGTATTTATGTTTGTGGGCATTAACAAACTCATCTCTGAATCATTGACACACTAGATATGGTCAGTGATTTACTGCAACCAAGGTCAGGAGCATATCTACTCCTAGATCGTAGAGACAAAGGTCTGTGTCACTAATATGTAAAGTTCATCTGCAGGGACAAGTATGTGTGTTAATAATAAACCTACTCATTTCCAAGATAGCAGACCCACCATTAGAAAATGCAACATCTGGTGATAAGATAATGACCTCTACTTTGTGCATGGTAGGTCAGAGGAAAGGAAGTATGAGCTTTACATTGTCTGTGGGATTACTTCATTGATTTTGGTTTGTGCTTCTCCATTTCATATGTACTTGTTCTTGTAGTCCTTTTTGATTTTTTGGTCACTATTTGTTAGCTAGGAAAGGATTTGTAAGTGTTTCCTGTATTCGACTTTGACAACATAGAGGCTGTTGTAATATGAAACATTTTTCCAGTATTTTTGGACATTTTTCGGGTTGCTTTCTTATGTCTCTTGTTTGTTAATATCAGGAAAGACAACTGACTACAGGAATTGGCCACACTGTCTTCTACCAGAAAAGAGAAGTCAAAGTGAAATAGAGGGCCACCCCATTTACACTATGTACACTCAAAACTAAGATGAATAGCATTGAGATGTTGATGGCCTTACCCAATCTCTTACCACTGATGTGAAGACATTAAGCACAATCTTGTTGCTAAAAGACTCACAGCTAGGTCATGTCAAATATTAGCAAATAAGATGCCCTTGTCTGGAATTAATTGTCATATGATGGCCAATCTAAATGTGTAAAAGAATAAACTGACTATCCCAACAATGGGTATGCTAGAATCAGTCTTGACAGTGTTGTACTAAACCTGGCTATTAAGTTTTAATTTCAGATTGATACCATTTATTGGGTAAATATCCAGATTTTTCTGAGACAAATTGACTGGAGAAGTCACAGTTTACTCTGTTTGGTCGTCTCCTCAATGAAGAATTTAATGGTGACCTAGTTCTTTGAGCTAGCTTTGCCATGTTACAAGAACTTGAGGATTTCAGGCCTCATCACATGTTTAGTGGTAAGACCGCCAGACTGCCATGGTGGGGGTATTTCAAATTGTGCCAGGCCAATGGTCCAAAGACCAGCAGATTATGAGCTCCCCAAGGGGCTGGCGTGACTGTTGGGGGAGGCATGGAGCAGTAAAATGGAGCTACTGCTAGCCATGCATCCCTACCTGTCGGCATGATGTGCAGACTGTGCCCATGCACCACATCGTGCACAGGACACAATGCACTTCACCCTCCATGGGGCTATACCTCCTGGGGCCCCCAATTTTGGGCCCCTTACCTGCATGACTGCCAAGCTTTCAATGGCGGTGGGATCACTATTGAAAGCTTGGTGGCCTTGCAGGTCGCAATGGCCATGGTGGTCCCAATGTCGAGATCTCTAACATTGACTGCAGCGGTCCCCACCTCACTGACCATGGTGGGTGATGCCGGCGTTCCGCTGGGGGTCTTCTGGTGATCCAGCCACCAAACTCGTAACCTAGCTGTCTGACAGCCAAAGTTGTGGTTGCCGGACCACTACCTCACCATGGTGGTCCACTGACTGCCATACTCATCACGAGGGCCTTAGTTTGTCAATCTGACAACCAAGATCAGTAGAGAACGGTTTTGTGAAAAAGACACAAGTGCTAGTCTGTTTCAAATGGTGCATGAGAATCCAAAGGCCAGGAAGGGGTAGAGACTATGGACTACCGGCTCTTGGCAGATGGTTCACACACAGAGTAACAAGAACAGACATGTCCAAGTCAAGGCCAGCAGAGGAAGAACAGCACTTCTTGGACTCTATGGAAGAGATATTAATTGGGAAGGTGGTGACTGACAGCTTTCTGCTTGCTGTATGTCTCCTGCTCTCATATATATATTTCAGCACTACTGGGTAATTATAGTTAGGACCTAATTTCCATAAGAAAATATTTTTTAATTTGCTAATAACCTCAGTGCCATTTGATGAATCTTCACAAAATTTTCAAAACTAGTTTGCCACTAACTTCAGGTGCTGTCTGGAAAGTTTGGGCTGATTCGTCAAGCAAGTTCTTGATGTTTGTTTCCCATGCAATCTCCCATGGGGATTTTAGACATGGCTACACCCCAACCGCTGAAAGGAATTACACCAAATTTGGCAGAAAACTAGATCTTGGTGCAGAAAGAGCTCTTTTTGTGATTTGGGTCAAATCCGTTCAGTAGTTTTGGATTATTTAAGAGAAAAGATTTATGTATGTCTAGCGACGCAGAGGATTTGCAAATCTGACATATCTCAAAACATGCACTGATGGGCTGCCACCACTTCAACCAGGAAGTGATGGCAGCCATCGTGGAACTTGGACTCGGTCGAGTCCCAAGAAAAAATGCAAATAAAAAACAGAAGGGACAGAGACCCTGACCCCCTAGGCCTGGTTGTGGGGTCCTACAGGGATTCACCGGTGAACAAAATGTTTTTATTTTACATTTTGCCATGGCAAAAAAAAAAAAAAAAAAAAAATCGGTTACCCATGCTTGCTTTTTAACCTCGTGGGGAGTTGATTTTGTTATATCATGTAGGGAGGGGGCACATGAGTCCCCCATCCTGGGTCGGATTCAGCCCTGGCTACCCCATCCTTGGTGCCGGGCAGATTTTAAAAATGGGGAGGGAGCCACATAGACCCCTCTTGGGCTGATTTCTGCTCTGGAGACCCCAACCTCGGGCCCTCTTTTAGGTCGTGTTAGGTACCAAGGACCTCACCCCACGGGCCCGACCATGCATTAAATGGTGAGGGGAGCCACATGGCCCTCCGCCTAGAGCCATTAAGGGCCCAGGGGACATCATCCCTAAAGGTCAACTCTTGATATGTCCTGAGGTGCCCCCCATAAGGTGTTTGCCTGCACTTATTTCAAAGCTTCCACCAACTGAGGGCAAACACTAAGGGTCTGATTTGGAGTTTGGCGAAGGGGTTACTCTGCCACAAACGTGATGGATATCCTGTCTGCCATTTTATGATTTCCATAGGTCATAATAGAATCTCAATATGGCGGACAGGATATCTATTACATTTCTGATAGAGTAACCCCCTCTACCAAACTCTCAATCAGGCCCTAAGTCTTGTCCCAACAGGTGGGAGTAAGAAAAATGCTCCCACCCCCTAGGAGTGAACTTTTTTTCTTTTTCCCTGCCTGCACTGAACCAGGTGGGGAAACAGATTAAAATATTGCTCCCACCCACAGGGATTAACATTTTCACCTGCTCCCTGTGGGCAGGAGCAATGCCTCCTCCCGCTGGAGGCAGAAACCTGTTTTGGGCCACAGGGGCCTTGCAGCTCCCCACACGGCCCCCAACAACAATATGGTGAGTGCCCTAGGGATGCTCCAGGGTACCCACAGTTTATTGGCCAGGCCCCAGGGGATGGGGTCTCCACGGCTGAAATAGGATCGGGGGGCTACACAACCCCATCCCCCTTTAGCAACTGGCCAGGCCCTTGGGGATGGGTTTACAGGGCTGATATTGGCCTGGGATTAGGTTGGCCGTGTTCCCCAATCTCCATTTAAAAAGTTATAGAGCCCTAGGGGATGGGGCACCTGGGGCCCAATCAGCACAGGGAGGGGGTTGTGTGCCCCCTCCCCATTTACAATATGACCAGGCCCCAGGAGATGGGGTCGCTGGTGCCAAAATCAACCTAGGGAGGGGTCTGAATGCCCCCTCACCATTTACAATATGTCTGGGCTCCGGGAGATGGGTCCCTAGATCCAAAAACAGCATGGTAATGGTGGCCACTTACCCCTCCCTCAAAAAAGTGCTCCATGCGCTGGGTGATGAGGTTACCAGGGCCAACATCATCCAAAAGAGGGGAAAACAGGACCTCTGCTTCACAAAATATGCTGGCCCCTTGGGATGGGATTCCCAGAGTTAAAATCAGCTAAGAAGAGGATGCATGTTCCCCTTTACGGTTGTCTGCCTTTGGTGGGCTGACCACAGGCCAGGCCTTGTGGCCAGTCCTTGCTGTGCATGTCTGAAGACCCTTTGTGCTGTGGAGTTGGGTGCATGCAAGGGATTTGACAATGATGCCCTGCAGCCAACACCTCACCACGCATGGCTGAAGGGCATGTGTAGCGTGAGCATTGGCTTCAGGTGGGGCCTTGAAAACTGTGCATGGCAGGGGCAGGATTTCTAGTTACCTCAGGCACGAGTTATAGTTACTTGAGATAATCAGAATTATAACTGCTGAATTTCTATGGTTTTGTGCGCATAATATGTGAACCCATAACGTCCCTGTAATCTTTGGGTTTTTTTGTGAATTACTATGTTTTATTAAAAATTCTATTTCCTAATTATAACATTGCAGTCATCTTTGTTTTTTTCAGTGAGTTTCTAGTTTTTTTTTCCGTTAAGTAATTTTAGTTACTTAAAGTTGATCCAACCAGCACCAAGCACAGCCTTTGACTGTGCGCAGGGGTAGTTCACCACAGTTCCTGGCCTGCAGTCAGGCCCTGCAGCCAATCCCCTATAAGAACCCAACAATTAAAGTAGGGAAATAACCCCAACACCTGGAATAGAAACCTAATTTCTCTGCATGAGGGTCTGAGGCCTAAACCAGGAGGCCTATTTTTTTATTTCCTTATTTGGTGCCTCCCCCGTGGTCCCAGCCGGCTCTCGCCTCCTATGTGAGTCGGCATTGCTCCAGAAAGCAAGGAGCTGCTTTTAATAACAGGTCCCTAAAAGCTGGAGAAATGTTTTCATCTGTCTCCCCTGCACGCATGTCTGCTTGCTGGGAAGACAGATGAAAACTCTGCTTTCTGACAGCCAGACCTGTTTGATAGGTCACGCTGTCAGAAAGCAGAGTTATGTTTGCTGTTATTTGGCTGCAGCTGTCAAAGCAGCAGCCAAGCCACAGCAACCAGATACCTCCCGGGGGTCGGTAACCCTCCTAGGAATAATTCCCCGGGAAGGTGGTAGTCTCCTGGACTGTCGGGCCCCAAATGGATCCCCTATCACTATTGATACAATATCCCTGGGAAGGGGTGGTCTCCGGGACTGCGGGAGTGGCCAGGTGCTCCCGCATTTTAATTGTTTAAGTCTCAAGGGAGGTGGTTGTCCCTTGGGCTGTGGGGGGCACGCATATCCCTGGGGAGATGGTGGTCCCTTGGATTGTGGAGGGGACTGCACAGCCCGGCATTAATGCTGCTTAAAATCTGGGGGAGGTGGTGGTCCCTGGGGCAGTGGGGGAGGCCAATAGCCCTCCCCCACACAATTTAAATACAGCCTGAGGGAGGTGGTGGTCCCCAGGGATGTGGAGGGCCACCGGGTGGTCTCCGGGACTGCGGGAGTGGCCAGGTGCTCCCGCATTTTAATTGTTTAAGTCTCAAGGGAGGTGGTTGTCCCTCGGGCTGTGGGGGGCACGCATATCCCTGGGGAGATGGTGGTCCCTTGGATTGTGGAGGGGACTGCACAGCCCGGCATTAATGCTGCTTAAAATCTGGGGGAGGTGGTGGTCCCTGGGGCAGTGGGGGAGGCCAATAGCCCTCCCCCACACAATTTAAATACAGCCTGAGGGAGGTGGTGGTCCCCAGGGATGTGGAGGGCCACGGGGTCCCCGCATTATTGTTGCTTAAAGGCCTGGGTAGGTAGCAGTCCCCTGGGCTATGGGTGAGATAAACAGGCCTCCGCCACACAAATAAAACATATAGCCCTGGGAAGGTGGTGGCCCACATATGCATCACCTTCCCTCACCCGTTACAAATAAACAATGCCCCTAGGACTTGGCTCAGCCAGAATCTTAAAAAAGATAACATTTACTGTTGATCCGTAGATCCGCCGGGACACTCACCGTAACTTTAAAAAAAATACTTTTTAGCCGGGGGGGGGGAGGGGGGCGGGGTAAGGGATTAGGGTGTCTGTACCCTGGCCCCTTTTCAGTTTTTTGTAAAAATATTTTTGTCTGGGACTTAGCTCAAGCCGATTCCCAACATGCCTGCCAACACTTCCTTGTTGAAGTGTTGACAGCCAATCAGATCTCAGCAAGATCGGGAAGGGCCATGAATCCTTTACGTCTCTATATGTACACATTTGGATTTTCTTTAATTTCTCAAAAACTAATGAACTGATTTGGACCAAATAACAAAAAGGGCTCTTCCTGGACTAAGAGCTACCTTTCTGCCAAATGTGGTGTATATCCGTCCAGTAGTTTTGGCGCTATCGCTGTTCAAAATCCCCATGGAAAAATTAATAGGTAAAACGTGTTTTGTGACCCCTCTTTTTCTCAGCCCCTGCTTGACGGTTCACCCCGAAACTTTCCAGACAGCAGCTGAAGTGAGTGTCATATTTTCTTGGAAGATTTCATGAAGACTCATGCCCTAAGGTAACTATAACTTACGCCCCATGCACTGGTAATTAACCCACAAATTACAGCACTCATACACCTTTGATAACATAATTGATAATATGAATGTAATGTTTACAGTAAAGTTTTTCATGAAAAGGCTGTGCATGGCGGGGCGCAAGTTATAGTTACCTTAGAGAAACTAAGGTAACTAGCAGGTTACTTGAGATAACTCTAACTACAACTGATGAATTTCTATGGTTTGGTACGTTTAAAATGTGAGCCTAACTATAACATCCTTGTAACCTTTGTTTTATTTAAGTGAATTTCTATGTTTTTTAAATTCTATTTCCTAACTGTAACATCCCTGTAATCTTTGTTTTTTCATTGGAGTATATATATTGTAGCACTAACTTGCAGTCCAGCTATGCACTGCTTATGACCTCACTTATGGCATCACTCAAGACATATTTTATGACGTAAGTTATGACATAGATTATGACATAAGTTATGACATCACTGATGAAATCTCAAATTTCATCATTGATGATATCACTGATGACATCATCCAATGAGTGTGCTAGTTGCTAGTTTGTTTTACAGTTCACATAGTGGTGAGTAACTACCATATTAATTATGTCTATTTTTGCACAGCTTGGGTATAGCTAATAAAAAATGCATGTGCTGCTAATGCACCAGAACTGTGTAGATGTATTGATTGTGTTATTCATATTTGCATTCAATAGTAAGTGTGTGCAAGTGACAGTTGACTTGTATTCATTATGCTTCATACAACGTTTTGGTTCCACAGAAAAAGCTTCCAACGAGAGAAAGATTTTACATAGTAGATAGTGACCTATGTAAGTAGCCTTGAGTTATTAGAGAGAATCGTGTCAGCATGATAATTTATACTAACATGGAACGTGGAGTGTGTGCATCACTTAATAACCTATGTACTTGTGCGTGCTTGTTTTGCTTCAGAAGAAGGGCCAGCTGTAATATTTTCACCACAGTATGAAGGGTGCTGTTCGTGTGACCTTTAGCACCTTCAGGGGTTAGTTGTTTTTGAAAACTTGCATAGATTGCACACTGGTCTCAGTAGATTCTTTTCAATACTATGCGGTGTCTTTCTCATGAGAGTTTCACTGTTTTCAAACAATTGTGGTATCAAGAGAACTCTCTTCTTAGAATAAACATTGTTTACAGTACTCATATCTCTACTGAAATTAACTTAATTTCTTTATGTAGATTTAATGTGTGTCAGGGGTTTCACATAGATAAAAGCTGTATGTAGTAGGACATTTGGTTTGGAATTGGCTATTTTGGCTTTCTCTGAACAGTTGTATATAAAATGAACCCCGTATTCAGTCAGGGTTTCTCATATATCTGTGGTTGATTGTGAATGTGAACTATAGTACGTGTAGTGCCATAGCGGTGTATACAGCAATATACAGGAAAACGAAGCTTGGATGATGTTATCAGTGATGTCACCAGTGATGGAATCAATTATGTGATTTGAGATGTCATCAGTGATGTTAATATTGATGTCATAGAACAGGTCATGAGTTATGTCATATGTGAGGTCCTAAGCAGATGCACAAGTTACAGCTAATCCTACTAACTAAAACTGCAAAATTTCTTGTTTTTTGTCATTCCCAGTTTCTTATATATGTTCTATCCCTTTTTTAAAAAAAAAACACAAAAAAGGTAAAAACTGTGAAAAAACACAACAAATACAGTTGTTTAAACTGTTACTTGAAAAACCTCTTTTTAGAACTGCCCCATACTTTTATTTTATATGTTGTTTGTACTATGTAGCCCTTTTTTCCTTCTTGATGGCTCTCACGAGACAATGGAGAGAGCCATGATTCTCCCATAAATATCTTGGCTAATTCTTGCAAGCCTCTCACGAGAGTCAGGCACACAGGGGCATATTTATACTCCGTTTGCGCCGAATTTGTGTCGTTTTTTTCGACGCAAATTCGACGCAAAACTAACTCCATATTTATACTTTGGTGTTAGACGCGTCTAGCGCCAAACTTCATGAAGTTAGCGTCATTTTTTTGCGTGAACACCTTCCTTGCGTTAATGATATGCAAGGTAGGCGTTCCCGTCTTAAAAAATGACTGCGATGCATATGCGTCGTATTTATACTCCCTGGCAAAAATGACGGCCGGGAGTGGGCAGGACTAAAAAACCCGCATTTGCGCCAGATTTTAGCGCCTGGGTCAGGGCAGGCGTTAAGGGACCTGTGGGCTCAGAATGAGCCCAGAGGTGCCCTCCCCTGCCCCCAGGGACACCCCCTGCCACCCTTGCCCACCCCAGGAGGACACCCAAGGATGGAGGGACCCACCCCAGGGACATTAAGGATAGTCCAGGTAAGTATTTTTTTATATTTTTTTTGTGGCATAGGGGGGCATGATTTGTGCCCCCCTACATGCCACTATGCCCAATGACCATGCCCAGGGGACAGAAGTCCCCTGGGCAGGGCCATTGGGCAAGGGGGCATGACTCCTGTCTTTGCTAAGACAGGAGTCATTTCTATGGGGGATGGGCATTGTAAAAAAATGGCGCAAATCGGGTTGTGGCGATTTTTTTGCCTCAGCCTGACTTGCACCATTTCTGGACGCCCATACGCCATGTTCCCCCTACGCCGGCGCTGCCTGGTGTACGTCGTTTTTTTTAACGCACACCAGACAGCGCCGGCGGCTAACGCCATTCAATAAATACGGCGCCCGCATGGCGCTTCAGAATGGCGTTAGCCGGCGCTAATTTTTTTGACGCAAAACTGCATTGGCGCAGTTTTGCGTCAAAAAGTATAAATATGGGCCACAGTGCTCAGCTTCCACTGTAAGGGGGCTTTGTTTGGTAGTTTGTGTTCGCACGCATCTCAAAAGACTGTACTTTTTTGTAATGTAATTTGCATTTTCACTGAACATATCCTATTGTAATATGTATAATGTATTTGTACCAGATTTTCGTTGCCCCATTTTTTTGTACAATCCTACAAGACTCTTGTTGGATCATAAAATTATTTTAGAGGAAAAATGTACATTTCCTTCAATACTACAGATGAATCCCTTATAATCAAACCTACTTCACTATGGGGAGAGACTGGCCTCTCCACTGAGACCTTGTAAGAAGGTAATCAGTGTGTAGAGTGTGGTATAAAGAGACACTGCCTCTCCATTCACACCTTTCCTCCTGCTCATTAGTATACATAGTAAGGTAGAGAAGTTGCTTGCCTCACATATAAGACCTCACTCTTCCATAGTAAGTATAACAAGCACTAGTCTCCCCTTATTGCCTTACGCAGGGGAGTAACCATATATATTGGAGTGTGTAAATGGATTTGCCTGCCCAGGAAAAGCTCTCCCCACCATAACAGATATATTCAGTAGTAAGTAGGGAAACATTGTCTTCTATACTAACCCCTATCTCCAGGATAACTTGGAGGTACAGTCCTTGTAACATCCAGTGTCCGCTTTGTTCATACCTCTCCTTACAACAACAACAATATGTAGTGCTGTCTGGGAAGAGAGTCACCTCTCTGCTAATACATCTTATAAGGGTAAGCGGTTTCTCTAGTAGGGTTTGAGAAAAATGCATCTCTCTACTCCTACTTCTTCTCATACAGCCAGCAGTGCATAGTAGACTCTTGGGATAAACCTCTCTGTTTCCTGACACAACTCTCTTGCATGATAATTCTGTGTTGTATAGTGTGTGGAGAGACTGGCCTCTCTCCTGTGATGTGTCTCTTGGATAATGCTTGTTCAAATTAAGGTATGAAAAGTGGCTTACGTTTGTGGTCACACCTCTCCAAAGTATGACACAAATACAAGTAAAATATGGAGTTGAAATTACCTTCCTATACTAAAAGTGTCTTGCGTAACATCTATGGAGACTGTGGGTATTATTTAGATGTTGGTGGAGGGAACATGCTGTCACAAACGTGAGGGAAATCCTGTCTGTCCCATTATGAGCCCCAGAAAGATAGAATGGGATCGTAATATGGTGGATGGGATATCCATCATGTTTGTGATGGATTATACCCCTCTGCTGACTTTTAAATCAGGCCCTATGATATGAAACACACTACCCTCTCAGGTGAAACATCGCCCCAAAGTAACATATGTGCAAAGTAGGCTGTGGGTAGAAACTATTCTCTCTGCACATTTCTTTTTTCATACTGATGAATGTTGATAGTGTATAAAAAGTGAGAATCCTGTCTGTTCAGAACTGTGTCTTGGACAACTTGTGTCCATGTTTTGTTGTGGAGGCCTCCCAATGGCAACACCCATGCATAATAGGGTGTGCACAGCAGCTGACAGCCATGTGTATTAGAGTATGAAAATGTACTTACCTCTGTGTGAAGATCCCTCTGTTGCATTACAGTTATCTACACTACAGGATGCAACACCGCACTATTGCATGACAACTAACCATGCGTGCATTGCAAAATAATTGGCTCCTCTTTTACCAGCTTTCTATAAGGTAAAAGAAGAGCATAGCACCATTTACACATATGTACACGTAATACTATATTTATGGTCCCTTAACATGGTACTGCAAGTTTAATGGAATTTTGCAATACTTTAATAAAAGTGAAGTTAAGAATAAATATTAAGGAAACTAATCCAAGGTAACTTTAAACATATTTACTACAACATGGCAATTTCCCAGCAATACAAAACTACAATAACTACATTAACAAACAATATAAACAACTATAACATGAAAAAAACAACTTTAAAATACATAGCATTTTATCTAATGCTCATAAGCACCTCCTAAAACACCCCCACCTTTTGTTTTATTTGCCTAGTGGATTTTGATGCAAGTAGCACTCCTTTTTCACTTTTTAGCCACCTTAGTTTGCCAAAAAGTCTTTGGATTTGTGCTTTGTTATGGCAGGCCAAGTGGCAATAAAGTCTCAGCAACGCAGGAAATATATAAATATACACAGTTAACAAAGTCTAGCTTATGCTGCTGAAGTACTCAGCTGTTCAGGCAACTGCACATCCTTCTAACCTCAAAGCACTGTGCCTAAACATGTAACTATTGTTGAACTGCACAATAATCCTGCTTCCCTTAACATGGCTCTTCTTTGCTGCTTATGTAAGCAGATAATGATTTCCTCAGAGCCAAGTTTCTATTTTCCTCTTAAAAAAGGCAAAATAACCAAAAAGATAAAAGTTACCTACTAGTCAATAATTAATAACATAGATATATTTCATTATATTTTATTAACCTTTCCACATTTTTCACCCAGAATCACATATTTACATCTAATGCCCCAGTAACTTGTTATTCATTTTTCCTAAAAAAATCCACACTCTCACCCAGTGCACCTTTTTATCACAAATAAATTAAGACTTGCCATCAAACCTAATTTCATACAAGTTTATAAAGTTACACATTATTCTTGAGACATCTTTGCTAGCACTAAACCACAGCTTTTCCCTCTAGAAATAGCCACTCAAACATCTCATAGGACTAACATATATGGTCAAAGATGTTCATAACAACAGTACTACTCATATTATTACATTCTTTATTCTATCTTTGAAAAAGACTGTTTCATTTACTTGGAAATACACACAGTTTGTGCATTTCATTTTCTAACACAACTTGCAAAGCTTGTTAACATCTCTCTACATTCTAATCTGTACCTCTCAAAAGTTATATTAACACATCTACACCTCTTTAAACATAGTGTACAAGATGTTAAATAAAAATAGTACACTTACCCTCACTTCACAACACAGTTTATGAAATATATCGCTGAAAAGTTGAACTTGGAATTCTTTCTTAAATGCAAATGACTACACCAGTCTCTTTCACCTCCAAATAAACTCAGTTCTGCTGAGCACAACTCAAACAGACTTAATTTGTCTACAAAGAACCAAGGACAAGCTTAGCTATCTACTTCTACACCTAATCACATCACAACATTTTTTCAACCATGTTAAAAATCTCGTAACTATTGGTTGAGCCTTGGCCGTTTTTTTTTCTTCGTTTTTTACTTCTGCTACTATCTCTTGATACTCTCACGGAATTGTAAAGCACCTTGTGGCAGGCCCAGTAATTTTTCATGTGAGCCTTCCGAGATGCTCGTTATGATTGTACTATTTGTTTTAAAACTAAGAATTACTCATCTACTCCTCAAAGTAGTTGTCTCTCACACACTTTCTCCCAAAAACAAGCACCACAATATCCATCCCTACTAATGAATTGAATTGTGAACTCATCTATTCACTTTTACTATTTACGATCCCGTGAAGCATGGAAGCACTGAAACTCCTGCCTTCATCTGTATATTCCTCCATGTCCATACCAGCTTTTAAATATTTTATTGTTCTTACAGTCTTGAAATGGTGATTTAAAGTGACAATTCCATCTTCAACATCTGTAACTGTGTTGCTTGATGTACCTGCATGTATAAGGTACTATGGAGAGATTAGTGCTTCTTTCCATTGTAATATTCAGACCTGTATACAAGAAAGAGATTGTGTCACAGAAGCAGATGCATTTTCATGGTATACTATGTACTTCTCTCAGCTGATGGAGATGGCAGTTCTATTGCACATCTTAGTGTATAAGCTTGTCCCTTTGGAGAGAAGTTCCAGTGCAGAGGTCTGTGTACATCTTACTACACATGACTCCCTATAAGGAGGTGTCTGAGGAAGAGGTGAGTGTATTATTAAATCAAAAACAAACAGTGTGTTACACCATTACAGGAATCTACACTTGCCAGAGCAGATAGAGCTCCTTTCCTAAATAAAGCACTTCATGCTATTTAAATAAGTGAATCATTTTGTCATACAAAACAATTAGAAGTATATAGAACAAGCTTCTTTAAGGGTACAACTGTCACTATAGACAGTAACAACAATATTAGGTGGCCTTTTTATTCCTGACTTTCCACAAAGTTACTGTTCCCTCTTTCTACCAAAGTGAACAATTTTTGCTTTTCTCCTCCATACATTTTGTGACATGATACTTTTGTCTTCAAAACTTCTGTTTTGTATATCCATTTAAAAAGACAAGAAAACCCCAAAATTAGAGTTACATACTGGAAAACAATTGGTAACAGTGATACATCAATACATACTCCTACTTTTTCTTACATTTACAACTCACAATCGCATAGTTAAATGTCCTTTACTGCTATCTTCATATTTCTTTCTCTTAAAGAATTCAACACCCTCAACCAGTGCATTTCTACACAATTACATTATAGCATGCAACACTCTTGGGGGCATATTTATGCTTGTTTTGCGACCCAAATTTGCTGCAAAATTAACTCCATATTTATATTTATGGAGTTAGTCATTTTTGGGACGTGGAAATCTACTTTGTGTTAATGAGATGCAAAGTAGGTGTTCCCATGCAAAAAAAGACTCTATGGCCTTAGCACCATATTTTTCCCCTCTGCTAAAATCATGCACGGGGGGTCGAAGAATGGTGCAAAGCTTGCTCTGCACCATTATTTAATGCCTGGGTCAGGGCAGTCATTAGGGGATCTTTGGGCCTATTTCCATGGTGGAACACTATAGAATAAGCCCACAGGTGCCCTCCTCAGACCCCAGGGATACCCCCACCCATACCATAGGGACAGTGGAGGATAGGGGACCCCATCCCAGGTAAGTACAGGTAAGTATTTTTTAAGCACCATTGTAGGCCCTGAAGTGCCCCCCCCTACATGGCACTGGGTGCAATGGCCATGCCCAAGGGACCCTGGTCCCCTGTGCTGGCCATTAGGGTGGTGGGCATGACTCCTGTCTTTTTTAAGACAGGAGTAATGTGGTATGGATGGTTTTACATCAGAAAAGGATGCTAGGCTGGTTAGAGTTATTTATTTTTTACTCTAACCTGCCCAACGTCATTTTTTTGGTGCTAAACCCCCTTTTTCCATACTGCCAGCCCTACCCGGCTAACGTCATTTTTTTTTTTTATGCTGGCCTACCCTTTGCACTGGCTTGCTGAGAAATGGTGCAAGCCGGTGCTAAACGTTTTGGTGCAAAACTGCGTTAGTGCAGTTTTGCACTTAAAAGTATAAATGAGGGCCATGGTTCCATAACAGTTTATAAAGTAACTCATTCTTCTATACATACCTTCCCTAATGGTCAGCCCAATGTCGTACTCTAGAACTAGCAATATCTCCACTCAGACATTTCATAGGGATAAACTATGTGTACATCAAGGTTCATAAAAACACTATGCCTTGTATCAACAGATTGCCGATTTTTTGTTTGATATTTTCAGAAACACTGCCCCTTTTACTAACAACTACATACAGATTTACCATTTCATTTTTTTAACACAATGCCCAATGGTTGGTGATATCTCTGTACATTCTAAATTCTACCTCTCAAAACCTTCATTAAAAACATACACCTCTACAAACAGTTTTCTTTCACTCACTGAACCCTGTGTAGCACACGTTCACCAACAGTCGCACCCTTGCTGACACTTCTCAACAAATTTAATAAAGTACATTTTTAACTACTTGAACTTACAGCAGGTTCTTAGATGCAGCTGAATAACCCAGTCTATCTCAGTTCCAAACTCAATCACTTATTTTCAGCACAAGTCCAACAGGCTTCCTTCTCCTCCAAATCACCAAGATAATTGTGTACTATTTCTGATTCTGCACCCAATCACACCACTGCATTTCTCCATCCATGCAATAAAAATGATTACGACTGGTTGAGCCTTGGGTCCTTTTTACTTTCCCCCAAATGATCTCACAAGACTCTAGCGGATCGTAAAAAATATCTCGTGGCAGACACAGTAGTTTTCCATGTAGTCTTGAGAGAGGTGTATAGGATCATAAAACAACTTGTGGCATGCTCAGTAATTTGCCTCAGGTGCCTCGGGTATCTTGTGAGATCGTATGAATCCATGCCGCAAGCTTCACTCCCTGATGCTAATGAGCTACTCTTGCGAGAGTCTCATGGAATCACAACAAAATTGTAGGTAAATAGTAGTATGTGGGACAGAGTATATTTTCTACTGAGATCTACTCTCTGACATGACAGGTATGTGTAGTAACATGTGGGGAAAGACTGGCCTCTCCACACAGACCTCTGTCTGAGATGACATGTATTTAGTAGAGAGTAGGGAGGGAATGGCATCTCCATTGAGATCCCTCTCTTGGATGATGGGTGTGTATCGTAGGGTGTGAGGAAAGACTGTTGTCTTCTTCAGACTTCTCTCTTACATGACAGATGTGCATAGTAGGGTGTCTGTATGGACTGCCATCACTTTCCATATTTCTTTCTCAGATAACAAGAGTGGATAATAAAATCTGTACGTGGATTGCCCTCTCCTTCCAGGCATCTCAATCAGGTGACAGGTTTTGCGTAGCAGGGTGTATGGAGAGAGACTGCCTTTCCACTAAGACCTCTCTCTCAGATGATGGGTGTTCATATTAGGGTGTATACATAAACTGGCCTTTTCTGTCAGACCTGTGTCGCAAATGATGGCTGTGCATAGTAGGGTGTGTAAATGGACTACCCTCTCCTTCCAGAGGTCTCTCTCAGATGATGTGCATAGTAAGATGTACGGAGAAAGACTAGCCTCTCCGCTGAGTCCTCTCTCTTGCATTACATTTGTGCAGAGTATTATCTATCCCTGGACTGTCCTCCCTGCTAACAACACTCTCTCTGATAGTGGGTGTGCATAGAAGGACATGAGAACAGATTATAACCTACTCATAACACTTAAAAAGTCAATGGGTGTAAATAGTACACTCTGACAAACACTATTTCACTCTTTCCTACAGTAGCAAGTGTGCATACTTCAGTGTATGTAAAGATCACCTACTCCTTTCTACTGTTGTTAATCCTGCAAGAGTCTTGCAAGATCATAACATTTTGGAAAATAGAAATTAAAACCATCTACTCACCAGACTACTTAGCTTTTACAGACTCCCTCTCCAACCAATGACCGTAATATGCATTCCTGCTAATGGAGTGCATTCAGAATTCATCTACCCCTTTTTACTACTCACAATCAAGCGAGAGTCCTGTGAGATCATACAAATTAGTTAAAAACAATATACAATTAATTATATCACAGTCGTTATCCCTTAGACGCCTTGGAAAATATTTATGAGCCCTGTGTGCTCTGGTGGTACAGAGTACAAAATCATATCTATGAAACCATGTAAATCCTCTTTGCATGGCTTTGAATGGCCTGATAGATATGGAGTAAGGCAAGGCAGTGCAAATCGCTACGTTGCCTTACTGTGCACTTGGGGGGAAACAGCCATCACAACGCAGCTGTTAACATGCATTCCAATTATAATGCAGTTGTTACAAATCGAGTGCTATTACCATGCATGACCTTTACCACTCAGGAATTTACAATGCATATACCTTTACCACACATGCCGTTACAGCAAAGTTCATTGTAAAAGCATGAATGGTAAAGGCACATGTCTTATAAATTTAAGTATTAGGTAAGTACAGATGTATGAGGGAAATGTTATTTATAAAGGGTTTAGGGTAGGCATTTTTAGGGTGGATTTGGGTTGTGTCTTTTAATTGGAAGTATAAGGTGGGTATGCAGGTCCTTACTACAAGGATGGCAGTCCAACCACCATCCTACCACCATCCCCACCAGGATCAGTGGCAGGCTGACAGCGTTCCTGGCTGTAATCAGCCAGGGCGGCGCTGAACTCCTTACTGATCACAACCTTGTACTCCACCAACCTTTTCATGGCTGCTCAACAGCCATGAGAAGCCTGACAGAGAGCAAATGCAGGGTGGGATGGGGGGCTGGCACTACCCATGCCTACAGCCTATTACATATGTAGTGCAGGTTTGCCCCTGCCCAGCACCCTTGAAATGCACACACTCTGCTGTGCTGGGGCATTGTTGGCTCAATTATCAGTCTTTCATCATCAAGATTATCATCTTTCACACTGGGCTAAAAATCTGCCCGAGCAGCTCGACATGCCCAAATTCCACTCATATATGGAAATTCCATGGATTCTCCCCCAGCTTTTATGTAACTACGCAGAATTCAGTGGAGTAAAACTCCACAAGTTGCACCCAGGCCTTATCTTTTTATCACAACTAACAATAAAGTTACACTAACCTTTGTTTTTTCAGTAAATTTCTAGATTTTTTTAAAAAGTAAAGTCATATTTTATTAGCAAATGTAAAGCCAACACCCCCCCACTACAGGGAGTAGGCCACAGGGTCTTTTGTTTTTTAAAGGGGAATGGACCACATGACCCTTCCCCAAGCCTTATTAGGCCCTGTGGGGCCTCATCCCCAAGGATATTTTTTCTATGAAAGAGGAAGGGGGCTGCGTGCCCCCCTCCCCAGACCTTATTTTGCCCTAGGGACCCCATTCCCCAGGTTTTTGTTTTAATTAAAGGTAAAAGAGGCCTTGTGGCCCCCTACCAGAGCCTTATTTAGACCTAGGGACTCTATCCGTGAGGACCACTACTAAAATTAAACAGGAGGGGGACTGTACGCCCCTCCCCCACTAAGGCTTCTCTAGCCTCAGGACCCCAACTCCCAGGATCTGTATTTCTTAAAAGTGAGTGTCCTGGTGCTTACTTGGTGGGAGGCCCAAGGCCCCCATTGCTCCAGCCAGATCCCTGCATGCCTATTTTGCTGTCTGCTCCAGTGTCGGCAGGGAAACTGCATTTTTAAAGTTCCAGCCAGCTAGGAGCAGACTTTGGCCCTCATTACAACCCTGCGGTAAATCCAGCTTACGGCCGTGCAGAAGACCGCCAACACACGGCTGCGGATGCGGAATTCCGCTCCAGCTATTACTGCCCACAGCTCGGAATCCGCCATAATCTAGACACCCACACAAGTCCGCCACACCAAAGGCCAGTGATAAACTGGCGGTAACAAAACCTCCACAGTCATGCCAACAAGAATACGCCCACACTATCACGACCCACAAATCCAAGCGGCGGTCTTTCACCCGCGGTATTCCATTGGCGGTACACACCGCTGCGCTCAAAATACACACATATCTACAAAACACAACCACATTGGACAATTCGAAATACACATACCTGATACACATACACACACCACACCCATACACCCAATCCACTATAAAGCACACACCCACATCACCCACAAACCTTTGCAACCAAAATTCTGAAAGAAGGCCAGAGAGTGAGACTACCTAACACAACACCAGCATCCACAGACACACAACATCATCACTCACACAACATCCATGCACCTCAAACAACACACAACAACACATCCCTTCACACATCACAACACACACCACTTCACACATCACCCACACCACATCATGGCACCTCAACGACACCCCAGGTTCTCTGAGGCGGAGCTCAGGGTCATGGTGGAGGAAATCGTCTGGGTAGAGCCACAGCTATTCGGATCACAGGTGCAGCACACCTCCATTGCTAGGAAGATGGAGCTCTGGGGCAGAATCGTCGACAGGGTCAACGTAGTGGGACAGCATCCAAGAACTAGGGATGACATCCGGAAGAGGTTGAATGACCTACGGGGAAGGTGCGCTCTGTGGTCTCCAGACACCAGATTGCTGCACAGAGGACTGGCGGTGGACCCCCACCTCCTCCCCCACAACTAACAACATGGGAGGAGCAAGTCTTGGCTATACTGCATCCTGAGGGCCTCGCAGGAGCAGGAGGAGGACTGGACTCTGGTAAGGCAAATCTTTACTACCTTATACCCCCACCCCACCTGCATGCAATCACAGACTCCCACCCTTACCCTCACACCCATCACCCCAAAAACCCACAGATACCCCACCAACACAACCCACACATCCCAAAACCAAGCCCTGCATGTAACACTAATGCATGGACACCCATCACCAAAGCATGTCTACTACAGATACCCACACAGACCCCAAACCAATTATCACACAAGGACCTAGACAAGAATGCAAGCACTGGAGTACAGGGTCACTCACCCATTGCACACGATGGCACACAAAGATGCAATAATCATGCCTTTACACCCCTGCAGGACCCCTACCCAACGTCACTGGACAGGAGGTACCAGACATATCCAGTCCCCCCACAGAAGAGACCCACAGTGATGACAACACAACTGGATCAAGATGACCAGCCTGGCCCATCAGGGACCTCGTGACAGTCGGTTCCCCTGACACTGGCACAAGCCACCACAGAGCCTCCCCCCTTAGGAAACACCAGCACAGCACCCACCCAGTAGGCCCATCCTTCTGTCCCCAGAACACGGCAATCATCAGTGTGTCCACCACTACAGGGAACCCAGGCAAACCCACCAACCCAAGACAATCAGGGACCTGTGGGCAGTGGGCACACGGTTCAGGGGACAGAGAAAGAGGAAAATAGGGGAACTGGGAGGACTGCTGTGCGACAAGGGTAGTACAGGCCCAGGGAACCAACTCTCCACGAGGCCCTCTCCAACATCATGGGAGCGTACCATCATTCCCAGGAGACGATGGCAACGGTACTGGCCAAGTTTCAGGAGACCCAGCGGCTGCAGGAGGAACACTATCTGGGGATCAGGGAGGAACTGAAGTCCATTAACACCACCCTGGTCACCATTGCAGGGGTGCTGCACGACCTTGTCAACCAGGAGGGACACTGTGGAACAACAAGGGGCCCCTGACACTAGCCTGGATGATGAACAACCCTCCACCTCCACCGGTGCTAGTGGACAGGAGGCACGGCCACAGAAACACGACACCAGCACCCCATTACCTGCAGATGGAGAGCCACCCTGCAAACGGTCCCTGAGATCCAGGAACAAGACAGAGAACATTGCCAAGACCCCCACCAGGAAATGAGACCCCCCTGAATGTCACCCTTCTGTCCCACTTTGTCACCCTGTCCATCCATCAACTGCCATTGCTCCACTTCCTATGCCCCTTTGGACAATGCACCTGTTAAACAAATAGACTGGACTCTGCCATGGACATTCCTCCACCATCACCCCTGCCCATTTTACAACCCCCTCCACTTATCTGCACAGAAATAAACACACTTCAATCACAAAACAATCTGGAGTCAGTCTGTGCTTTCACAAATGTGTAATTGCAATAACTATGGAATATAGCAATGTCAATTTAATTGTTCACATTCCGATGAAACACAGCTGTAGGGCTGGAGGAAATATAGCAGAGGGCACAAAGTGGGACCCACATCTGTTAAATGGAAAGGCAAAGTGACAAGTCAGGGTCCATACACTGAGTGAAAATGACAGACTTATGCTAGCTCCAACAATAGTATGAGATGTGTGAGGCAGTGACATCTTACCTGTTTCTCACTGGAAGTATTGCTGGATAATGTTGTTTCTGTTGTCAATATCCTCTTCTTCTGCCTCCTCTTCTTCACTGTCCACAGGCTCCACAGCTGCCATAAGACCACCAGCTGGCCCATCCTCCTGCAGAAAAGGCACCTGCCGTCGCAAAGCCAGGTTGTGCAGCATACAGCAGGCCACGATGATCTGGCACACCTTCTTTGGTGAGAAGTAGAGAGAACCACCTGTCATATGTAGGCACCGGAACCTGGCCTTCAGGAGGCCGAAGGTCCGTTCAATCACCCTCCTAGTTCGCCCATGTGCCTCATTGTAGCATTCCTCTGCCCTTGTCCTGGGATTTCTCACGGGGTCAGTAGCCATGACAGGTTGGGGTAACCAGAGTCACCTGCAAATGTCGAGAGACAAGTGTTAGACACACACTAACCTGTAGGGACAACCCCAGACCCAGAACACTATTCACACTGTATAGGGTCCTTGTCCTCACCTATTAGCCTCACACGTGCCTCTGGAGTTGCCCCATCACATAAGGGATGCTGCTATTCCTCAGAATGTAAGCGTCATGCACTGAGCCAGGAAATTTGGCATTCACATGGGAGATGTACTGGTCGGCCAAACACACCATCTGCACATTCATCGAATGGTAGCTCTTCCGGTTTCTGTACACCTGTTCACTCCTGCGGGGGGTACCAAAGCCACATGTGTCCCATCAGTGGCACCTATGATGTTGGGGATATGTCCCAGGGCATAGAAGTCACCTTTCACTGTGGGCAAATCCTCCACTTGAGGGAACACGATGTAGCTGCACATGTGTTTCAGCAGGGCAGACAACACTCTGGGCAACACGTTAGAGAACATTGGCTGGGACATCCCTGATGCAATGGCCACTGTTGTTTGAAAGGAACCACTTGCCAGGGAATGGAGTACTGACAGGACCTGCACTAGAGGGGGGATCCCTGTGGGATGGCGGATAGCTGACATCAGGTCTGGCTCCAACTGAGCACACAGTTCATGGATTGTTGCACGATCAAGTCTGTAGGTGACTATTATGCGTCTCTCTTCCATTGTCGACAGGTCCACCAGCAGTCTGTACACCGGAGGATGCCGCCATCTCATTACCTGCCCCAGCTGACGTGCCCTATGGACGAGAACAGTGAGCAGAGAGTCAGCCAACACTGAGGTATGACAAAATGTCATTTGCACACATTTATTAATCTGCAATATGCCTGTTACTAGGTGTATGCAAGGCCTACATTGGTGTGACACAGTTAAAATTAATGCCATGTGGCCCCCTGAAATGGCAGCTGCCTGACCTGTAAGGTGGGACAAGGGGATATGAGGTAACTGCGCTGGTGTTGTACACTGTCGCGGTAGTAGGTCGAAGACCGCGGCGCAATCCTGCATTGGTTAACATTGGACCCTATGGGTCCCAGGAGCCAATGACGATGTACGCCGGCGGTGGCGGTATGCACCGCCGCGGACGTGACCCCCATTTTCTGTCTGTTCCCTCACTTGATACCTGACCTTCAACAGGAGAGGATCTACACTGCAAGTGGTGCTGTGACCTCAGTCTGGAAGCGACGATGGCTCATGTGTCTGGGAAAGGGCCCCTGCCTTCACTTCGGAGGAGTTGGAGAAACTAGTGGATGGGGTCCTCCCCCACTACACACAACTGTACGGTCCTCCAGCCAAACAGGTGAGTACACTGTGAGAATGATGCATCGGCAATGCCTGTTTGGAGTGGTGTGGATGGGAAAAAAATGGGGGGGGGGACTGAGGCCTGCATATGCAGACAGTGAGTGTATGTGCGACAGGGCAAGGGTGGGAACGTGGGCCAAAGAGGATGACGGTCCGGATGGATAAAGATTTTCCTTTTCTCCTGTACTATTCCTCTAGGTCAGCACCCACCAGAAGAAGGATATTTGGCATGTCATCACCAAGGAAGTCCGGACCCTGGGGGTCCACCACAGATGCAGCACCCACAGCAGGAAATGATGGGAGGACCTTCGCCGCTGGAGCAAGAAGACGGCGGAGGCCCAGCTGGGGATGGCCTCCCAACATGGGAGGGGTGCTCGTCGCACCATGACTTCACTGATTGTCCGGATCCTGGCGGTGGCGTATCCGGAGTTGGATGGGCGCTTGAGGGCATCACAGCAGCCACAAGGGGGTGAGGACACTCTCATTCTGCTGACTTTGCGCACATTACAAGGTGTCTGGGCGGGGGAGGTGGGCAGTGGGTTCCCCTAGGCCAGGGCGAGCTTTGTAGGCAAGGTCCCTTGTGAGGCAGGCTCTGTGACACCCCAACCCCACTGGTGGTTAGTGCCATCTACACATAGTCAGGCTTCTGTGACTTCCAGGTGTGCAGCAATCGGGCTTTGGCCTTGTACCCCATGGGCATGTGATAAATCTAGGAACTCTAACTGCATGGAATAGTGCAGAGGGCTGCTGTTACTGTTGTGTCCGCCAACAGTAGTGGTGATGCATGCACTGAACATATCTTTCCTCCGTCTTTCCCCCCCTTTTTGTGGTCTCCCTGTTCTTGTGTGCAATAGCATCATCAGGCGGAGGAGCAGTGGTACCGGAGCAGGAGGGAGCTGCATCCCACATGGCCCTGGAGTGCGAAACAACGGAGTCTGAAGCCACCAGTGGGACGGAGGGCAAGGGGAGCCCCACGGTGGGGACAGGAGCAGACAACAGTGACAGCAACTCCTCTTCTGATGGGAGCTCCCTTGAGGTGGTGGGCCCCTCTGTGCCCCCCGCATCAACAGGTACAGCCGCCATCCCCCCTACCAGCACTGCCCTCCCAGCAGCCCCTCAGCGTGTGTCCCGTGCCCGCTCACCCAGGAGGGTGAGAATCCTTTCGCCCCAGGCACCTCAGGCCCAGCCCCAGTCAGCCCTGCTGCCCTCAGTGAGGAGGCTATTGACCTCCTGAGATCCCTCACTGTTGGGCAGTCTACCATTCTGAATGCCATCCAGGGTGTTGAGAGGCATTTGCAACAAACAAATGCATACCTGGAGGGCATTCATTCTGGCCAGGCAGCCCAACAGAGAGCATTTCAGGCTCTGGCATCAGCACTGATGGCAGCCATTGTCCCTGTATCCAGCCTCCCCCCTCCAACTTCCTCCACCCAGACCCAATCCCCTGTACCTCAGCCAATCCCAAGCACACCATCAGACCAGCATGCACACACCTTAACACACAAGGGTGGCTCAGGCAAACATAAGCACTACACATCCCACAGGCACTCACACAAGCATCATACCCATGCACACATACCAACATCCACTTCCTCCACTGTGTCCCCCTCTTCCACGTCTCCTTCCTCCCTCCCTGTCTCGTCTTCACTCACACCTGCATGCACTACATCCTCAGCCACTACCTCCATCACCAGCATGCCCATCACCACACACCACTCAGATGCACTCACCAACCCCACTACCATTCCCACATCCCCAGTGTCCTCTCCCAGTGTGTCTGTGAGCCCTTCTCCCAAAGTACACAAACGCAGGCACACACCCACCCAACATCCATCCACCTCACAACAGCCTCCAGCCCATGCACCTTCACCCAAATTCAGCAGACGTACACCTCCTACAACCACTACCTCTAACTCCACTCCCAAACCCCCTCCATCTACCCCTCCCAGTGAGTCTAAAAAACTTTTCCTGGCTAATATTGACCTTTTCCCTACACCTCCCCTCCCGTCCTTCCCCTGGGGCCAGGCTTTCCCGGTCCCAGCCCAGCACCTCAGCCACCACATCCCCAGGCACAGTGGTGCTAGCATCTGCGGGGTCATGGAGTGCGCCAACCATCAGGGCTGCCAGTGTGCCATGGAGCGAGGGCAAAGACATTCCGCCACCTGCCAAGGTGAAAAAGGTGCCCACATCCCGGAGAGAGAAGCCGAAAACACCTGCCACCAAGGGGTCAGGGAAAACGAAAGTGGATAGTGGCAAGACAGCTGCGCCACCATCAAAGGTGGGGAAGGGCCATAAACTGAAGGGCAGGTCAGTAGAGGGCATGGTGGCACAAACTGAGGGACCAGTGTCACACCTTCTGTCCACGTCAACCTGTACGACGGAGAAGACTGCCACCTGCACCGCCACCTGCACCGCCACAGAGCCCGCCGCCAGCACTGCTGCCACAGATTCCGCCTCCAGTACCGCTGCTACAGAGCCCGCCACCAGCACCGCTGCCACAGAGCCCGCCGCCAGCACCGCCGCCACAGACCACGCAGCCAGCACCGCCGCCACAGAGCCCGCCGCAAGCACCGCTGCCAAAGAGCCCGCCGCAGGTACCGCCACCACAGACCCCACCGCAAACACCGCTGCCACAGACCCCATAGCCAGCACCACCGCCACAGACCCCGAAGCCAGCACCACCGCCACAGAGCCCGCCGCAAGCACCACCGCGACTGACACCGCCACAAGCACCGCCAGCGGCCCTGCAACATCCTGAGCCAGTGGCACCACCGCAGACATGGTTGCCATCCCCAGTGGTCAGTCGTCCGAGGCTGGTGGTGAGTTCCAGGAGCCTGGGCAGCTTCCATGAAGCATCACTGTCATCACAGTTGTCACCTGCATATGGAATGCGAAGCCGCAGCTGTGTGGGGTATGTCTCTGCCTCCATGACGTATCAACCTACCTGTACCTCGGCAATCTCGTGGCACACACACCCAGGTGAGTGTATTGTTGCGGCCAGAATGCACGTGGAGCACTCTGGGCACCATGCCCCCTCCAGAACCAGTGGAGTATCACATCCACTACCTAAGTCCTTGGCAGAAGGAAGCACTCTGGGCACAAAGCCCCCTCCAGAACCAGTGGAGTATCTCATCCACTACCTCAGTCCTTGGCAGGATGAAGCACTCTGGGCACAAAGCCCCCTCAAGAACCAGTGGAGAAAAGCATCCACTACCTCAGTGCTTGGCAGGATGAAGCACACTGGGCAGAAAGCCCCCTCCAGAACCAGTGGAGTATCTCATCCACTACCTCAGTCCTTGGCAGGATGAAGCACTCTGGGCACAAAGCCCCCTCCGGAACCAGTGGAGTATCTCATCCACTACCTCAGTCCTTGGCAGGATGAAGCACTCTGGGCACCATGCCCCCTCCAGAACCAGTGGAGTATCTCATCTACTACCTCAGTCCTTGGCAGGATGAAGCACACTGGGCACAAAGCCCCCATCCAGAACCAGTGGAGTATCTCATCCACTACCTCAGTTCTTGTCAGGATGAAGCACTCTGGGCACAAAGCCCCCTCCAGAACCAATGGAGTACAACATCCACTACCTCAGTCCTTGGCAGAATGAAGCACTCTGGGCGCAAAGCCCCCTCCATAACCAGTGGAGACTGTTATCCACTTTAGAGACTGTGGCTTTGCACTCCCCAGGATGCAGCGGTGGGCAAACCACCCACTGGAAAGACTTGAGAGACTGTGGCTTTGCACTCCCCAGGATAAAGCAGTGGGCAAACCACCCACTGGAGAGACTTGAGAGACTGTGGCTTTGCACTCCCCAAGATAAAGCAGTGGGCAACCCACCCACTGGAGAGAGTTGAGAGACTGTGGCTTTGCACTCCCCAGGATACATAAATGGGCATGGAGCCCCCTCGTGAAGCAGTGCCCCCCCTCCCCCTGAGGTGCCTATATGATTTCTATGTGATGCCCCTCCAGTGTTCTCTCCGTTTGGAGTCGGGTATCTAGTGTGGGCCCATGCATTTTGGGCCCAGTGGTCCACGGACAATGATTGCTGCACTATCCGGACTTGTGTAGTTGGTGTACATAATTGTATATACTGGATTTTGAGTTTTGACTGATGGATTTTTTTTATTACAATTGTTACAATCATTTCCTTTTGTCCTTGCATTATTCAAGGGGGGTGGAGGGGGAGTATGTGTAATGTTGCAGCATGTGTTTGTGTGTATGGTGTTGTGGGTGAGGGTGGGGGTGTTGCGTGTGTGTGTCACTCTCTTTTCCCTCTCCCCTCCCCTGTGTTGTAGGTGCAGTACTCACCGTGGTCGTCGCCACCGTCGTTGGACCTCCTGATAGAGGAGCAGGAAGACCATCGCCGGCAGGATCTGCAGTTCGGGCTCCATGGTGTCCTGGTTCCTCGTGGGGTGTGGAGAGGTGAGTGTTTTCCCTTCTGTGTACTGTTTCCGCCCTGTTTTTATTCGTATTGGTTCTGCCCCGGAAAAGGTGGCGGATAGCCGTGTTGTGATAGGGTGGATGGTACATTGTCTTCCACCTGTCTGTTGGCAGTGTCCCCTGCGCTGTTTGTTTGTACCGCCGTTGCGGTCGGAGTGTTAAAGTGGCCATCTATGTTGCCGGTTTCCGCCACGGTCGTAATCCCATTTTTTTTTTTGCCGGTCTGGTTGCGGTATTACCGCCGCTTTAACACCGACTGCCAGGGTTGTAATGAGGGCCTTTGTGTTTGCTCTTACATGACGGGAAATTCAAAAATACTCCAGCTAAGTGGGGCAAACAAAGGCTTCCCTGCCCATTCTGGTGCAGACAGGGAAACTGCTAAATCCCTGGGTAGGGTCCATAGGACATAACTATTGAAACAGCCTATGGGCCTGTCATGGCTCGGAGAGGGTGGCCATACATCATTGCTTTGCTATGTTCTAAATACTTTCTAAAACATATTTTATTGAGGGTTTAAGAAGATCATATGTCCACATGGAAAAATAAATGACATTGTGCATTCTGGGGTCAGCAGGCCAAACGATAAGGCAAATTAGTAAACATTAAGGCCCGTATTTATACTCTGTTTGCGCCGAATTAGCGTCGTTTTTTTCGACGCAAATTCAGCGCAAAACTAACGCCATATTTATACTTTGGCGTTAGACGCGTCTAGCGCCAAAGTATGGGCAAATAGCGTCAATTTTTTGGGTGAACGCCTTCCTTGCGTTAATGAGATGCAAGGAAGGCGTTCCCGTCTAAAAACAGACGCACATAGCGGTGCGTGGTATTTATGCTCCAGGGCAAAAATCACTCCCGCGCGGCAGGCGGCGCAAAAAAATGGCGCAAAGCACGAATAGCGTGAAATTTTAACACCTGGGTCAGGGCAGGCGTTAAAATGGGGCAAACACACCTGTACTTAATCAGAACACACAGAACAAACAACAGAGCAGCAGAGCAGCAGAGCAGCAACAGGGAGACATGGAGGTGCTTTTTCTTCAACGTGCACGTAGACGCAGAGCCCTGCAGCAACAACAGCAGCCACAACAACAACAGCAGGGACCCCAAGGACAGCGCAGAAGGCAGGAGAGGATATTCCACCCACGAACAACCCTGCATGGCCTCAGGGAACGAGACATCATCCAGAGGTACCGGTTGAACTGGCAGGCCATTCAGCAGCTGCTGACAAATATTGAACAGCAATTGGCCCCCACTTTAGTGACTCCACGCACTATCCCAACCGAAACAAAGCTGCTTGCCGTACTTCACCTGCTGGCAAGTGGCTCCTTTCAGACAACTGGTGCACTGGTTGGTGGAATCTCACAACCATCTTTCTCCGCATTCCTGCCTAAAGTACTGGATGCCATCATTGGACTGACACCCCGCCACATCTGCTTCCCTAACACACTGCAGAAGCAGCAGGAAACAAAACAGGGGTTCTACGCCATCAGTGGCTTTCCGCACGTCCTTGGTGCAATCGACTGCACACACGTACGCCTTGTGCCACCTGCTGTGAGTGAACACCTCTACCGCAACAGGAAGCACACACATTCCATCAACGTGCAGGCCATAGTCGATCACCAAGGACTGATCAGCAACATTGTGGCTAAATATCCTGGGAGTGTACATGACGCATTCATCTTCCGTCACTGCACCATCAACCAACACTTCCTGGATGGACGGTATGGCAATGGACTACTTGTTGGTAAGGACAAAAATCTACTTATATACTCACAGCACAGAAACACTCTAGGATAAACAACCCATACACCACAATAGCAACACCTAGACAGGAACACACTGAGGTACTCACATCACTAGCCATGTGTCACAAGTCACCATTGAACCTCTCACACATTTGAATTTACTCCACAGCTTAGTGTGAAGACATTCATGACTGTGGTTGCCTAAATGTCACCTTGCAAATTGGAAGTCTCACAATAACCTGTACACTAATACAATGCATAACTTTTAAGGGATGGGATGGCCTGGCTATGTTCATATGAACGTTTCTAATACCCTTTCATGTTTCAACTCTGCATGGAACTATCATCACACCCCCAGTGAGGACACACGGACACCTGTGTCACAAGTCACAATGCAAGGGAGGGCACACTGTACTTGAGAAACCAATACATCCTGCTGACAAACAGTTAGACAACAAACACTTGCTCAGCCAAGGAAAAAAAACAATGCCAAAGTTTCCACCAACAACCATAGGTTGTCACATTAGTACACAAAATAGTCACAGACAACACAACACAACTACTGCCATCAAAGATACGTACAACAGTGCCTCCTACATCTAATTGATACCATTCTGTGTTTCTCTTTCAGCTGATCAGGGGTATGGCATCCAGCCTTGGCTAATGACACCATATGGGAACCCAAATACTGCTGCTGAGCGGGCATACAATGACGCCCACAAGAGGACCCGCAGCATTGTGGAGAGGACCTTTGGGATCCTAAAGTCAAGGTTCCGCTGCCTTGACATCACTGGCGGAAGCCTACTATACTCCCCAGAGATGGTATGCAAAATCATACTCACTTGTGCCATATTACACAATATTTGTGTACAAAGGAACATTCCCCTCCTTGAACCGGACCCAGACATGCCTGAGGATGATGATGAGGAGGATGCTGGCCTGCAACAGGAGGGGGAACAACCTAACACCGCAGCAGGAGTGCGTAGGCGCCAACAGCTTGTGAACAATTTTTTTACTTAAGTTATTATAATCACTTGTATTCCACACTTGTAAATAAACACAGATCACAAACACCACATCATGCTTTGGCCTATTCATTTCTGACCACCTTTAGTTTGAAATAGCTGAAGATGAATGTCGTCTCATTGATCAAGAATGCCATTAAAATTCATCACACCAAAAATAAACATCACAACTGTATGCACAGAGGGTAGGATGTGACATGTTACATTACCATACACAGAGCCCAACAAGAGTACAAATGTGACAATTACACATGCCGGATCCAAACAACTGAAACAGTCTCTCATCCAGCCCAAAATTGGAGATCATTTGAAAGTCACATCACACGTGTTCAGAGACAGGGTGGGACCATCCATGTGTACGTGAACATGTCATCAATGGCTTCTCTCAAGTGTATGATGTGAGCAATACACAATTGCAACAACATCATCTGCCACTAACTCAGGAGGAGACCTTGAAGTTACAGTGACAACATACACACAGACAGGTCATACTGGATCCACATTCCCACACACATGTACACATATGTCATACAACTAACCTAATATTTGAAAGTAGACCATCACAGTTGTGTCCCAGTTTGAACCTAGCAGGAAGATTGTAACATGACACTAAACCAGTTTATGCAGAAAGGGACACAGACAAGCAAAACAATCTTCGCATTATCACATCGTGAACGCTGAGAGTCTTGCAAACTTAGGGGGTCATTCTGACCCTGGCGGTAATTACCGCCATGGCGGAGGTCGGCGGTAGCACCGCCAACAGGCTGGCGGTGCACCGATGGGCATTCTGACCGCGGCGGTTCAGCCGCGGCCAGAAACGGGAAGTCGGCGGTGTACCGCCGACTTCCCGCTGCCCTTGAGAATCCGCCATGGCGGCGGAGCGCGCTCCGCCGCCATGGGAATTCTGACACCCCCTACCGCCATCCTGTTCATGGCGGGTCTCCCGCCAGGAACAGGATGGCGGTAGGGGGTGCCGCGGGGCCCCTGGGGGCCCCTGCAGTGCCCATGCCAATGGCATGGGCACTGCAGGGGCCCCCGTAAGAGGGCCCCACAAAGAATTTCAGTGTCTGCTTTGCAGACACTGAAATTCGCGACGGGTGCAACTGCACCCGTCGCACCTTCCCACTCCGCCGGCTCCATTCTGAGCCGGCGTCCTCGTGGGAAGGGTGTTTCCCGCTGGGCTGGCGGGCGGACTTTTGGCGGTCGCCCGCCAGCCCAGTGGGAAAGCCAGAATGACCGCCGCGGTCTTTCGGCGGGAACCGCTTGGCGGGCGGCGATCGCCGACCGCCGCGGTCAGAATGACCCCCTTAGTCATATGAAAATGGTATGCAACTTAGCTCCAAATCATCATTACTGCAAACGTCAAATGGGCTAATGAGATGAATGAATGGTCAACAGTCATTCATACCATATGGCCTTACATTCGCCCGCTGCTGCAGGTTTGCCAGGATATGATAAAAATACTCCATGGATACAGTAGCTATTCGGGATGGTCAAATCCTAGGGTGCTGGGGGCCTAACTCCACCTCTACCACCCCCAAAACATACAAGAATCATGTACTTGTGAACTAAACACATGCATAAGGCACATGTGTGGCCTCCATGTCACAAGTCCTACACAAATATGAAACACAAAATCATAACGGGACATGGTCAGCCCCATAAAAACTGAAAGTGACTCTCCCACTCCCTGTTAGGACTACAGATAAAAGCATCCCCATCATAAAGGTGGGGACATTTTGGAGACGGAATACATAATGGTATCAAAAACCTCATTTCAAAATAGCCATCAGCAATTACACCAAATATGTTGTCAAATATGGTCAATACATTAGTTAACGTATCCCAAACATCACAGTGTGAAGGCCGTCTATACATAAAAGTACGGACATTTGTCATATACAAACACAAATGTGTCTCACATCGCACCGTTTTACCATGACAAATCACCTTTCCAAAGCTAAACACATGAAGACATTTGGATAAATTTGCTCCATATTCTACGCATACAGCATGGCCGTCATAATTTGTTCATGTACATGAGTGCACACAATGCAGAGTCAGATACAAATGTATCCAAAAGTGTCTTGATATTTCACCTTCAAATTATTATTTACATCCACCATATTTTTGACTCTGATCATGTGCACTACTGTACGTGTAAAAAAAACCACGCCCATGATGTATGCGTCGTGAAATTGACGCTATATGCACAATATATTGGTCATTTCATGTACAGTATTAATTATTAATATTCATATCATATTTTTTCACTCCGCATCATGTGCACCACTGTACGTGTAAAAAAAATGACGCCCATGATGTATGCGTCGTGAAATTGACGCTATATGCACAATATATTGGTCATTTCATGTACAGTATTAATTATTAATATTCATATCATATTTTTTCACTCCGCATCATGTGCACCACTGTACGTGTAAAAAAAATGACGCCCATGATGTATGCGTGGTAAAAATGATGCTACATGGACAATATGTTGGTCATTTCATGTACAGTATTAATTATTAATATTCATATCATATTTTTTGACTCCGCATCATGTGCACCACTGTAGTGTAAAAAAAATGACGCCCATGATGTATGCGTGGTAAAAATGACGCTACATGGACAATATGTTGGTCATTTCATGTACAGTATTAATTATTAATATTCATATCATATTTTTTGACTCCGCATCATGTGCACCACTGTACGTGTAAAAAAAACGACGCCCATGATGTATGCGTGGTGAAATTGACGCTACATGCACAATATATTGGTCATCTCATGTACAATTTGAAATATTAATATTCATATCATGTTTTTTCACTCCGCATCATGTGCACTACTGTATGTGTAAAAAAAATGACGCCCATGATGTATGCGTGGTAAAAATGACGCTACATGGACAATATGTTGGTCATCTCATGTACAGTATTAATTATTAATATTCATATCATATTTTTTGACTCCGCATCATGTGCACCACTGTACGTGTAAAAAAAACGACTCCCATGATGTATGCGTGGTGAAATTGACGCTACATGCACAATATGTTGGTCATCTCATGTACAATTTGAAATATTAATATTCATATCATATTTTTACACTCCGCATCATGTGCACTGTAATGCGTCAAAAAAATATGACGCACATCTGTGTATGCGTGAAAATATGACGCATTACGCGAAAATAAAAACGGCGGCCATTTTATGCAGGAAGTGATGTAATAGGATATCCTGTTTACCAAATCTGTACTGGGAGTTGACTTTTACTTTCACTTTGCAGTCTCAGAGTTATCTAGACTGTGTGGTTGTGTGAAAGGTGTTGTCCTGTGTTTTACTGCTTTAGTGTCCTGTGTGCCTTGTATTTTGTCTTTGTGTCAATCTTTTATTGTTGTCTAACATTGTCTCAGTCTGTTTAGTGTTATTTTGTCTATACCTGTGATAGTTTGTATTGTCTGTGGGAGTCTGTTGTGGGTAGCATAGTTTGGGGGGTTAGTTGGGCTATTTTTCTCCTTCTTCTTTTTCTTTCACACCTCTACCTTTCCCCATTTCCCACTTTTTCTTTCATTTTTCTTTTGTACTTTTTTCACCTCTCATCATGTCAGGTAGGCCTCGCCTGTCCAGGATGGGTGAGGACGAGCTGGGGGGCTTCATATGGCTCGTAAGCCATTTCCTCCCACTGATGCTGGAGGCTGGGGGCCGTGTGATACAGGGGTATCACACGGAGGCGAGGAAAATCCGTTGGGAGAAGGTGCGCCATCACCTGGTCCGGGTCTACGGGAGTCTGAGGAATATACATCAACTCAAGCACCGCTGGGCAGATCTGATCAGCAGGGAACAGGACCTGCTGGACCACCTGGGACTCCGGATTGGTGGCTATGTTGGTGAGTATTAATCAATTACATGGGAATAATAGGAATGTGTGCGTGAACATGTGATGATTGGTAGCCAATCTGCAAAATAAGTAGCTGACTGCGTGTTATGCTAGGGAAACCTAGGCCCATGGGCATACACATAAATCCCCATTTTTGCTACACATGTACACCCAATAACAGCAGTAAAATGCAACATCTATTTGTATTTTGCTAAGTAGCCCCCTCTCTGCGTCACAAAATGATGCAAATGCTGCGCTACAAAGGTATACATATGTGTCCAAATGTGTATTTGTTGCAGGATGTGTATGAAGACCTATGCTACCAGGCCGATGCCTCATTTTTGCAACACATACCAGATGGCTGTAGCTGCATGGAATGTACTGTTGCATTTGTGTCTGAAAAGCAACACGTGAACTGCTCTATTTGTACTCTACTGGTCATAATGGCCAGTGAGTACGTCATGTAGAAACAACATACCTACATATGTAGACGCCATAGCTAGACCGAAAATTGCAAACACATGATGATGCTACACCTGTGTGTTGCCTTCACGTCACATGAAGTTAGTCATGTTGTCCACACATATGTCACATGTGTGTCTGGTTGCTGTGTGTTGAACCTGTCCACATAGCCTGTTTGATTGTGAGTGGTCATGCAGTCCTCATGGAACCAGTTGTGGAATGTTTCTCTCTGGGATGCACATGCTGAGATGTATGGATCACATGATTGTTGGGGCCTACTAATGGAGGATTAACTTGGACGACACATGACTGTCCTGGCCACTGCATGAGTGTAGTAGGGTGTGTCACTGGAGCAGGAGACTCATCCAATGATAATCTAGAATACAAAGTCAGCCAGGCAGGATGAGCATGTGTGAAAGTGTATCATTTCCATGTAATATTCACACACTGTCATTGTAACAGAAATTATTTGTCTGTTCACCCAGTCTGAGTATAATCTTCCTTTCATGCTTTACAGGTGGACCAGCCCCGTACACCGTTGGTGAGGTGGCCCATTTTGACGACCCCGATACCTACAGTGAGTGTTGCCTAAGTGCTATTTACATTGTTTGGAAATGAAGCATGATGGATTACTGTGTGTTCAGGATAATTCATGATTTGATGTGCTGGCCGTTCATTGGCTTTGTTGTTTTGGTGTGATATCAAATTGGAATAATGTTTCTGTAAAGCAATACCTAGTCATCTCTCAGATTGAGGGGCAGTAGGTCATTCAATTAGTGCGACAATTGGGAATAGCATGACTCATTTTGAATACACTGGTCAATGTTAGACTTGGTCAGGAACTTGCCATTAACTGAGTCAGCATATCAGACTGACAGTCTCCCAGATAGCTTAGGCACATGGCTTCGATGACAAGTGCTTCTTCCTAGTTAAGGATGGACTGTGTACACTGTAGGTCGGATCTTCCGGGGGCATGTACTTCCACAAGGTGACCTCGAAGTGTGTGTGACTTGAGTGCAATGGCCTAGGTGTTCTGTTGAATCATGTGAATGGGTGTTCTACCTCCTCTGTGTGTGTTGTAAAACATGCCTCACTAATAGTATGTTATGTTGGGCTAAGTCATATCATTTTGACATGTGTGGACTTGGGATGTGACAAGGTTGGGCTGACTCCAACGTGTTGCTAGCCCTTCATAGGTGTTGTGTGTGAAGGCACATGCTTGTTGAACTTTCTGTACACTCCTGGTTGTGCATTGATCATGGGATTGTTGTTTGTTCTTCCCACACCACCCACAAAGACTGGGATGTTACTGTGAAACAGGGTACCTAGGACTGTAGCAACCAGTATGTTACACGTACTTAACACCTTTTGTGACTTGAGTTTGTACCTAGGTCCAGATGTAGCAAAATGTCTACACATTGCAAATAGCATAATTTGATGTTAGTGAGTTGCAAACGTCTGTTTCCTAATCCGAAATGTTTTTGGTGGTCATGTACATATTTGCAAAAAGCTTTTCTAAATGAAAAAAATAAAGGAGTTTACCAGCCCTACTTGCAAATCACAGTGGTAGGCAATCCCATTTGCTAACGAGTACGTGGTTGCAAAGTGAGTAGCTGTTATCATCCACTTGAAGTGGATGCTAACCAACTTGCTGACTGGAAGGGGTCCTCATTGTGAACCTTCACCTTTGTGAGTCGACCAAAATACTCCTGCCCAAAACAGCCAGTGGTCTAGGGGAGCAATAATTATTGTGTAAATTACGAAAAATCAATTGTTGTGAATTTAAACAAATCACAGCTCATTTTCCTTTCAGATAAAGGGCCTACACTTGGTGAAAAATAACTTGCTTCATTTAAAAGCAGTCACGTCTATGGAGTTCTGCTGTTCCCAGCAGGCCTCCATCCCCGTGAGTGCCCATAGTTGCTAAGGTGGTGCAAGTTGGAACCCACATCATTGATGTTCATGAGGTGGGATTTAGGGACCCCATAGTGACTCGCAGACGGTGTCAGAGACACCGTTCAGCTTTGCAATTTGCTAGTTGATTTCCCATCAATTCCTACATCTGGCCCATAGTGTCGACATATGATTCATGGCCAGGGGTTCAATCTTAGCACACAACTATTTAGAAATGCCATTGAGTGAGGAGTGTGATTCTTATCACATAGAATGACATATGTAGTGAAGTCAGTATGCGGACGAGCTGGTGCCATAATGTATAATGCCTTAGGTATGAATTGTATGAGTAGTTTAGGGTGATGTCATCCATCATGTAGAGACATGGATATGCTATATGTGATATGCCCTTCAGTATGCATGATTCACATGTACTTCCTCTGAGCCTTCCCGTGAACTATGTTGTAACAATTGCTGCAACCAATACATTGCTAGTAATGGACAAATTACCCATTGTGGTATTCAACCCACTGTAAATTCTATGCTCAATATTTGCCTTTTCTCTTCACAGCTGCAAACCTGAGTGCCGCAGCTCGCAACCAGTTTGAGCGCCGGGCAATGAGGTACAGCCACATCCTGCAGGTGCAGTGTGGGTATCGGAGGATGGCCCGCAGATACAATTCGGAACGGGCCTCCGGGGCGTGGTATGCCACACCACAGGCTCCCCCAACGGTGCGACCAACAACCCCCGCCACTACATCCACCAGGTCTGGCCAAGTGGACCCAGCAACGGACCAGGCATCCTCATCCAGACCTGGACCCAGCCGTGTGGTGGGAGCAGGGCAGTCCCGTGCCCACACCACTCCACCAACACAATCCACCTCCACCGGCACCCAGACCTGCACTGACCCTCCGATCAACCCAGCGGACTTCCACGCATTGTCAAGGAAATTGGACAGGTTGATTGGAAAAGTTGACACCCTGACGGAGGACATGGCTGAGGTGAAGAAGAAGGTGCGCTCCATCCGGCGAACACTACGGAGGCCAAATCAGTAGACATTTTGCCCTCCAGAACTTTTACCCCTCCCCTCTCACCTCTTTCCTATTTCATACTGTTAGTTGGGTTTGGGGGGTTAGTTATAGGATAAGTGTAGGAAATTAGCTTAGTTAGTGTTAGGTAAGAGGGTGGGGGGTCCTTCTTCTTTATATCTTATCTTTTTGTGTGGGTGGGTGGGTGGGGGGCAATGTTGGGATTCCTGTTTAAAAAAAATAAAAAAATAAAAATAAAAAAAAACTATAAAAAAAATAAATAAAAAAAATATATGTTTGTTTAGGATAGTGTAGTATGTGTGTAGGTTAGTAAGTGTTGTCCTGCATGTGTCTTGTCTCATAATGGTGGGTGGGGGGTTGATGTTTAGATCGTTTTGTTACATGTGTAGAGTAAGTTTAGCTTCGGTTAGTTAGGGACAGTTGTGGGTTAGTAGTAGTCAGGTTAGATTAGTGTAGGTTTATCTTTCCCTTAGTTGCCTCTTTTATTACTTATTGGAAATAAAAAAATTGTTATCCCTTTACCTGATGCGTTAGGTGCTACCTTTTCATGGCCTTGACATCAGTGTAGCAGAAAGTTTTAGTATGACATTTGTGTCCTATGCTCGCTATCCCCAGGCTATTGAGGTTTAACATGCCAGCTACCCGTGTGCTAACTTGGTAAGTATCCACCATGTGGGAGAGCCACCATTGGTAGTGTGCATAGATCATCAAGATTTGGGGTTGGTATGTATCCTACTTCACAAAGAGTGCTTCCAGAGTTGATTTTGTAGGTAAATAGATAGGTCGGACAGCATTGTGAAGTTCAGGGAGAGCTTTGTAGATGAGTATTTGTTCACACTCTTGTCTTGTTGCTGTCATTGCTGACCTACATCATGTGTGTTCTGCTTGAGCATGACTTTCCTTCATGGTAGTATACGCTGTAAGGGTGATTGATGCAGTGTAATTTGGTTATCATTCCTTTCATTTTACAGCATAATGTCTTGTTTTAGTATTGCAAGGTGCCTACATTTCTCAGCCACCATTAGTTGTCTAGAATAGCTATGGATGGGGCCTCATTCTGTCCAACACAGCATGATTGTGTGTGCTTAGTCCCTACATCAGTTATTTTCCTCAGTCTAGTAAAGCTATGATGCAATCCTGGCCACTGCACAGATGTTTCAGTATACATGAAATCAGGACAGTAGTATAGAGAATCGACATGGTTGCCACACAGCCACTTTGGAGTTATGTACTGCACAGTTGAAGTGTGAAATGACACAGAGACACAATAGGTGTGCAAGTGATATTTATTTTTAGGTGGAGTAGTGCAAAAAGTCCATTAACAATGTTAGGTGAGTCCGTTCTGGTGCATTCTTAAATGGTGATCCTATTTACAGGGTGTGGATGATGCTCCTGACATGCTGGGGTGATGTCACAGATGGTGCAGAGGAACAGGAATTGCCAAATGGTAGGAGAGAAACATTTACAGCCAATGTGGACAAGTTAAACAGTAGATTGCCGAACAGTCATTGAGGGTAGTTGGAGTGAGGCTGGCATGTGTCAAAACGTAGGACCTTGGTCAGAGTAGGGCATGGTGCAGGGACTAGGGCTTCCGGGTACTCTTGCGAGTGAATGTTATCTGTTCCATGTCTTCTTCTTCTGATGTGTGTGTTGCCTGGTGTGTCCTTGTTGTTGTTGGTTGTGAAGGGGCAACACACACCTCAGTGTCAGAAGACATGGAGGCAGACATCCCGGGGGCTGATCCCTGTCCAGTTATGAAGGGCAGTACTGCAGCAAGGAGAGCGTGCTGGTTTTTCAGAATGGCAGCCACATCCCGATGGTAGGCAGCCAGGTCGGCCCTGAGGGGTTCGATGTTGCATTCGTGCACACGCTGACTGGCTTGCTGTTGGAGTTGTTTGGTCAACTGGATGACAGCTGTGCAGATTGCCTTCTGTGTTACTAAAAGTTCCTCCAACAGCGATGTTCTGGCTTGCATTGCAGCTGCCTGATCAGCAGTTGACAGCATGCACAAACGCACCCCCTCAAGGCTGGCTGCCATAGTTTGCATCCCCACCCGCACCTCCTTGGCCAGCTCCCGCTGGACCCCAACGACTGTTCTTTCGAAGCTGGTGCCAGTGTCGTCAGAGTCCTCAGCTGTGTTGGAGCTGGCAGGTCTTACAATTGGGGTGGCGGGTGGTTCTACTGTGGTGGCTGCTTCTTCTTGGCTCCTCCTTGTTACTGAAGGGGGGGTTTGGAGGCTTTCGAGGACCATGTCAATGGTCTCTTGTGTGAGGTTGATGGTCTCGTCATCCATGTCATCAGGGAACTCATGGACAGGCATATCGGCAGGAGATCCGTGTTCCTCTGCAAAGAAACAGGGTACAATTAGTGTGTCTGTGTTGAGATCATTTAGCACTAAGATACAAGCCTTTGGATGCCTTAACTTTGTACTCTGATTTTGTCTTGGTATCTGCTGTCCGTCATAGGGCATTGTTGTAGGCCTATGGCCCACCTGTGTGTCACATGTATGATATGGAGCTATCAGACATGCCTGCCAGGTCATCTCTAGGTGTTGATTTGTAATTATTTCGGAATATGCATTTTTTTGTCCTACTCCTCCCTTGGTGTTTCACTATTGTTATGGAGGGACATTTGTTTGGGTGGGCTCTCATTATCCTACATGTGATTCTTGGCTTTCTAGGCAGCAGGATAGCTAATGGTGTGGGGGACTAAGTTTGACCCACTTGTAAATAACTCTGTCACCCAGATATTCTATTTAGCTCAGACAGACTAGCAGTGCCTCTGGTCTCCCACAACAGAGGAATGTTTAGAAGTCCAAGCCCATGACATCTTTGGGACTTCTCAGGGAAGTGGTGGTCACTCAGGTCCTACACATTTCTATCTTTTCCGGTATGTTCCCATACACAAATGACACAGACAGTATTTGTTTGATATGAAGTTTCATTGTACAACTGACTTGTAGGAATTTAGGTGTGAGCCCCAATAACCAAAACAATACACACAGTTAGAACTGAAATAGTCTGCAGGAGAGTAATACATTGGTACACAGCTATCATGGTGCCTAACAGTTTCTACTCTCCCTCTGCTTGTTCTATATATAGCACAGCATGTTAAGTTTGGAGCTTGGCTGTCTGAATCACAGGGGAGACATCATCCCTCATATCAGAGGAATGGGCTGGGATCTGGTTGTGCATCAGCAGCAAGGCAGGCAGCATCTAGATGTGATTTTCTGTTTGTAAACTCCCCCATGCGTGTCTTGGGACGAGGAAGTGAATTTAAAAGACATATGTCATTGTGATGACAAAGTTTCCCTACGCAGGAATGGCAAACCTTAACCCCTACCACATCTATCATCAACGAACCAGACGGTATCCTTGACTGGGGCACAGAGTGAATATGTTCTGGCAAACTCCAGTGCAGAAGTAGGCAAAACAGGGTGATTTGACTAATTGCCAACACCTTAGGAATGACTATTTGCTACATTAACTGATAGGAAGGGCAATGAGATTCATTTAGTGCAAAGTGCTCTGAGGCACTTAGATGTGAGCAAATGAGTATAAGTACATTCAGGGTAAGATGCACAAAGGCCTCCAGCCTGAGGCTATTGCGCAAAGTATACGTTTCACTTGCCACGCTACACTTTGACTGACTGTGGGTGTTGTGACTGCCCTGCCAGCACACTTGCCTCACAGGCCCTGCACCATACACTTTTTATTCACATTGCATGATCTGTACATGTTAGGTGGCATGACCTATGTATGTCAATGTTAGGATGTGGTATGGATGTAAACATTGTTGATATTTGTTTCTGATGGGGTCTCATGTGTGTCTTACTGGATTGGCCTGTTTATCGTATGAATGTCCTATTTTTTGGTTAGACTGTGCAGATGTGTTTCATTGACCAGTTGCCTGTGTCCCCTCGTCAATGTTGTTGTCTGAGCAGTATGACATTTGTGATGTAGCATTGTTAGGCAGGCACGTGAGGGACCCTGACGTATGCAGCATGTGTGTGTCGTTAGTGCTGTGTGGCTCCTATTGCTGTTTACTTAGGCTTATGTATGTGTCAGTTATGGACATTCGGCATTTAAGTGTACTGGTACCTTTGTCTTATTTCTAGGAGTAGTTGCAGATGTCATCCTCACCCCCTAATTTAGGAATGTATGTTCCAGGGTGGGGTTCCTGCCATTTGGTACTATAGCTGCCCAGAGATGAGAGGTGTTATTGTCAACTGTGGTGGCAGTTAAGTTGCAGTTGTTGTATTTGCTACTGCATTACAGGTAGGGACCTAGTTGATGGGGAATAGTTTGTGCAAAACAAGTGCCTGGATGTGGATTCAGGGTAGTGTCCTTCCCACCTGTCACTGGTTTCCCTTGGCTCTCTTGTTGTAATTACAGGATGTCCCCGTGGGACTGTAGTGGTGGCAGTATTTTGTCGTGCCCCGGCTATGGTCAGTACTGGCCATTCCCCCCTGCCGTGCCCCTTTCCCCATGCCACTTCATATATGTGCTAAGTTACATGCATTGTGTAGTAGGTATCCCCCCCCGCTTACAGTCCCCATTATTGCATTGTAATTCCCCATGCGACTTACCCTGCATGTGCGTAGTGTCGTGGTAGTCTGCGCTGTCCAGTCCTTGTATCCCTGTGACGATCTCCTCCGGGATGACGGCTGCGACCATCTCCTCCATGTGGTCCAGGGCCTCCTGTTGTGCTGGACTCCCCCCTCCAGTCTGCATTGCTGCCTTCCTGTTCCTGGCCATTTTCTCTTTGGTCCTACGTTTACAGTCATGCCAGCGTTTCTTATACTCGGTGACTGTCCGGCGTTCTTCAGCCACACTGTTTATCTTGTCCACAATTTCTTTCCAGATGGCCTCTCTCCTACTGAGTAGCAATTTTGAGGATATGAAAAGTTGGTGATGGTGTTCCGTCACCTCTTTCACCAGGATTTCCTGCTCCTCTGCACTGAAGCGACACTTTCTTTTTTTCTTTAACATGTCCTGGTTCCTGTATGCTTCCTCCTGGCTGGTTCCTGGTCTGCTCTCATCCTCCTGGGGTCTGTTGGGGCATCTAGGATCCATTTTGGGTCTCCTCTCCTGTAAGTGCAGTTTTCGCGCAAAAATGTCACGCAATAGCGTGAAAAAAACCGGCGTTTTCACGATTGCGCTGTCGTAAATCGACCCACAGTGATTTGCGTCACTTTTACGTGGGTTTCCCTTACGACAGACCGACGCTGTTTGCGTCACGAAATAATGACTCCCACCTGTTGGTTGCGCCGCCGTACGTCAAAGTATAAATTTGACGCCCGAATGGCGCATCCAAATGGCGTTAGACGGCGCAAATTTTTTTGACGCAAAACTGCGATAGCGCAGTTTTGCGTCAAAAAGTATAAATATGGCCCTAAGCATCTGAGAAGAAAGGTTTTCATGTATAAGGTGAATTAAAGGGGAATGAAAGCAAACAGTAACAGTACAACTGCTGTGGGGTGGTTCTGAGATAAGGTTATTCTAAAGAAATGATGGGAGGGAGATGAGGGGAGGCAGGGAAAGGAAGAGTGATCCCCAGAGTGATGGGCTCTTTGGTCATTCATCCAGCCCTCACCTTACAGGCCAAGTCAGAATGCCTAGTAGGTCATGGGCAGCCAAGCTAGGATGCATCGAGCCATTACACCTCAAAGGATTCATCTTCAGATGGAGAACATAGCAGCACAACAATAATTATGAGAGGGCATTCCCAGAGAATAGTCTCTCATGCCTTTGCATGGTCAGGAATGCCCAGACTTCATTGTGCCTCTGAGTTCAGCAAAGCCCCTTTGAATTCAGCCCATTTAGTTAATTTATGTATCCACCTCTGGAGGGGAAGACCCAAGGGGTTTTTCCAGAACATAGACAACTGTGGCCAGGCTAGATTAAGAACTAGGGGCCAGATGTAGGAAGATTCCAAATTGCGACTTGCAATTTGCGAGTCCCTGTGACTCGCAAATTGCAAGTCGCAATTTGGAATGCAGAAAGGTGTCTCAGACACCTTCTGCAACTCGCAATGGGGTCGCAAAGACCCACCGCATTAATATTAATGAGGTGGGTCGCAATCTGCGACCCCATTGCGAGTAGGGGCACTCATGGGGATGGTGGCCTTAATAAAGCAGTTTTTTTTTTCAAAGTGCAACCCGTTTTCCTTAAAGGAAAACGAGCTGCACTTTGAAAAAAAAAAAAAAACTTTTGTTTCGGTATTTTTCAGGGCAGGTAGTGGTCCATGGGACCACTGCCTGCTCTGAAAAACTATTTTTTTTCCAGACACAAAGGGGAAGGGGTCCCAAGGGGACCCCTTCCTGTTTCACATGGGTTACCATCCACTTCAAGTGGATGGTAACTGCGCTTTCATTTGCGACCGCTTTTGCGGTCGCAAATGAAAATGAATAGCATCGCGAGTCGCAAATAGGAAGGGAACACCCCTTCCTATTTGTGAGTCGGAAATGCATTTTGCAAGTTGGATCTGACTCGCAAAAGGAATTTCTGCATTCCGGTGAGGCTTTTGCGACTCGCAAACTGCGTTTTTCGCTGTTTGCGAGTCGCAAAACCCTTGCTACATCTGGCCCCTGGTATGCAAATCTTGTGGTTAATATTAGTCACCTGTTTAGGAAACAGTCCCAATAAGCATACCAACAGAGTTTTGTCAAGGTTATGGTTGTTTGAAAGATATAAAAAATATCTGTACCATAGCCGGATACACACAAGCAATTACCCTCCTTTATCTGTCGCTCTTGGCTCAAGCCACGAGCTAGCTAAATGGGCTACAGGAGCGATGGGCCATTGGTATGGGGAGAGCCCTTATGAATACAGATTGGACAGATATCCCAGTACACCTTAGTATTCCCTCAACACCTGATTTAAATGACTTCAGTACTATTACTTACACAGCGTGTATCTGACTCCCAAATGGATACAGTTCTTGTTTCCTAGAGCACAAGCAGCCTCCCATTAATGTCAGCTGGAGGTGGTGGATTTTCACCATATGATATGGGACTGCCTAACTCTCCTGCCATGCTGGGAGACAGTAATGAACCTTATTAATGACTCCACTGCTCGAAACCTAGCATGTCGCCAGCTCTTCAAGCTAGCTCCATGGCAGAAGCCACTATGCTGTACAATAGTAAGGATCGTGGGTGATTGTGACTTCATCCATCAGGTCATAGAAGCTCTGCAGGTGTCCATTAGTATATGAGTCTCCAGGAGTGGTCATGCCCCTGTGGACCCAGTTGTGTAGCCCCAACAAGTCACCCTCATGGGAGAGGGGAACGTCCAGTGCACAGGGAAGCATTGTTCCCGAGCACGGCAAGGCATAGGCTCAAGTGTGCTAAAGAGTGATGAATAAATGCCTAGTCCTATGTTTTTGCCATCCAGACTAATACTTAAGCAGCAGGGACAGAATATCTGCAGGGGTAGGGACACATTCTACATTAGCAGCCGATCCATTCCCTACACAAGGTCTCCCATTTCAGTTGTGCAGCCAGATAGTAATTTTCCTGTTAGAAGAATTCTACAATAGCTTGTCCCCTAGCTAAGATGGGGTAGTAGGAAATCCATCCCACAAAAAAGGGATTCAAGAAGTCAAATTGGGATTGGAAACAAAGTAATATAGAAAGTGCAGTAGAAAAACCATCTTAGACAGTGTGACAAGCCTCTTCACAAACAGAGGTAAAAATACCCAGAAATGCACAGATTGGCGCAGCACAGCAAGTGTCACTCACATTTTGGCCTCAATTAAGTCTATTTCAGTGTGATAGACTCCCAAATACCGGGATGTAATTTTTCCTCAGCGGAGGGAGTGGCTTAGTTCAAAGGGTAGTGTCCTTATAGTCAAGGAGTGACTTGCCCTAGTTCACACACAGGTCAGAGAGATGACCAAAGTCCTCAAGAACATGAAAGGCACCGTCAATGACTGAACGTTCACCCGTAGGTAGGCTAGCAGGCCACCTGCATAGGGGTAAAAATAAAGGGGTTGTTGTCAAAATGTAGGCCTCTATAGTGCTGGCCCAAGCAGAGTGTCACGGCTAGTAGTTCAATGGCCATGGCAGAAAGTACTGGTGAAAGACAAGATGGAGGAGATGGTTGCAGTGGTCATCCCTGAGGAACTGATCACTGGAATCACAGGACAGGACAGCGCAGACTACCAGGAAACACCACAAATGCAGGGTAAGTTTCAGGGGAAAATTAATGCTAAATCACCAAGTTCAAGAAGGGGGAGGAACATAAAACTCACACAATGCATGTCAAAGGAGCGCAGAGGGACACATTGCAAATGAAGCAAGTTGCACCATGCTGACGTAAGCTACATGTGCACCTGGGCCTTGGTAGTGCCATGCACCATCACACATACACAACCTGGGCATGTGTCAATCTCTAGGCCTACATACCTACATGTAAATATGCAGCCCATGGGATGGATGGCATGTGAAATGACTGTGCCTCTGGTTGTATCATCACAACATCCCTTGCATATAGTCATAATAATCTTACCAACACGACCAAGACTTCCGAGACTAGGAAGTCAATCAATACCATTCCTGGGGTTACGTCATGGTGATGTCCCTTGCAGTAACACCATGCAACTGCCTTGCCTCATTACCCAAACACATGTGGGCTGCATCTTACAGCACACAATTCATTGCAACCGTCCTAAAAGTACCCAGACAAGTGCCGGTAGCACCACCATCCCGCACATTGACAACTGACCCACATAAGGCAGCCACCACTCCAACATGCAGTGAGGATGCCCCCTGGGTGCAGGGAACAATAATCTGAGCAGGCACTGGGGGAATAGCAGGCTGGTCCTGCATCACTGGAAACATGCCACTACTCAGACCAACTCAACTGGTGCAGTGTGGAACGACACATCTTGTTGCTGAACAGAAATGTGCCACTACAGAAAATCATGTTCCACAGATAGCAAACTGTAGGTCACAACAGTTACAGGCTGAGCCCACAACTAATCTGACAAAGCCAGGTGAGACACATAGGAATGGAGAAGTAAACACACACATACAACACATTGTGTATGACTGTGAACATAACTGTGTATAATTCCACTTTGATGGGAAGAGGATGGTGCATGGGCAAGTCTGTGTTAGTAAGACTGCCAGTGCAGTGTACCCTTAGTGGTTGGCATGATGAGTCACACGTTGGGACTGTGAGTGGAAATCTGTCTGCTGATGGTAGCTCTGTGGGGCACTTGGCACCACATTGTTGATGGATCAAATAGAGTCAGTGCCAGTCTTCGGGTGCATTGGTTGTGACAGGACACACTGCACTTAGCCTTGTAAATCAGGCAGTGGAAAGGACAAAGGGTCAGGTGCATGGGCTGTGCATGGGCACCTAGGGGCACAACACACCACATCACCACCAACCTTTGCATGGGGGTTTCACTGCTATGCAAAGGTTGGTGGAAATGCAGAAACAGACCTGGAGTGTAGTGTTGAACGTAACACTGGTCTGGTGTCACAAGACAGGTGGCATTGCCAGTCTGTAAGCTGCTGGCAACCTCCCAGTGCCAGGCCATTGGCCCATGGGGCATTCCACATTGACAACAGTTGCCACTACCACCTGTGCTGTTGGGGGTGGTCATATAGACAATGGCAGGACTGCCACGCTTGAAATGAGGGACCAGTATGACTACCTGCAGTATCACCGTCAAAATAGCTTGAGGCTCTGACCTAAGTTCCACTCCACTTTACTGGCTATGTCGATATACTCATTTACCATACATAATGATGTACACAGCAAACAATTATACCCATGCTGGCCATCCCTTGGTCTACCCCTATGGCTGTGTCAAATTAGCTGCACTGCAACCATGCTGCTTCTCATGTATCGTAGTGCAAGGATTGCTGCATCAAGGGAGAGATCATAGGTGTGTAGGAAGGCGCACCTACCTGCACAGACAGAAGATGAAATTGAACTCTGCTAGGTCCATGTGTGCTGTGGAATGTAGCACACATACACATAAATCAACATGAGGAGCTATCAATGATAACAACAGTATAATGGCCTGGCAATGCCATCCTTGGGGTGGTGCAAGATTTCGGTACTGCATGGGTGTATGTGAAACATGTGAGACTGGGACAGGGGCAAATTGCTATGTGTGGTGCTGTGGCTTGAGCACTGCAACACCCATTGCAAGGCCTCACCATGCAAATGGATGCATTGAGAGGGTTGACAATGAAAAGATGGTGTAAAGCCACAAAAAGGATATACATCACACCTAGTAGATATGATGCAGCCAATTGCGTCACCTGAGCTTCCCCTCATGTAACACTGAGGTGGGGCAAAGGGCTGATAGACTGCAACCATGATGTACAGGAACAATGTTTGAGAACTAAGATGACAATGACCCTCCAATAGCAAGTCAGTGATGTGACATATCAACTGCCACAACACAGAAAGATTGATTTTACACAATCTCATTGCAGAGAATGATGGCTCTCCTGCTGATCTGCCTGTCCTGGAGTACCCCGATGACCTGGATGACCAGCTGACAACCATCAGCCAAGAAACCCTCCAAGAAGTCCTCGTATCCTTCCAGACACCACCTCCAGTTGCAAAGATGAGTAATAATGTAGCAGCCATCCTAGATACTGCACCGAACACCCCAATAGTACGACCTGCCAGCACCGACAGCTGAGGACTCCAAGGACCAGCTTTGAAAGAACAGTGGTAGGAGTCTGGCGGGAGCCGGCCAAGGAGGTGTGGGTGGGGATGCAGACTATGGCAGCCAGTCTAGAGGATATGCCCATGTGTTTCATTACGGCCAATGAAAATACTGCAGCCAAACAAGGCACACACTCCCCAATGCATGGGGTTCAGCAGTGTCTGAGGGACATGGCTGCTGCCATGACGGAGAGGCCAAAACAACTGCCCTCCCAAACTGGCAGCAGGGTGATTGAGAACAAGCTGGACTCCACGCACCGGGAAGTGGTCTCCATCAGGGCAGACATAGCTGCCTACCACAGGGATGTTGCGGCTATCCTTAAAAAATCAGCAGCTCCTCCTTGCTGCAGTGATGCCATATGTTGTTCCACAGATGGCAACTGTCGGGAATTGGGAGTCCACATCTCCAACCACTGAAGTGTGTGTGGCCCCCTCTACCTCCCCAAAACCACCATCAAGGGTAGTAGAGACACCACACACATCGGAGGATGAGGATGTGGAACAAATCATCTTCACCCGTAAGAGTTCCCAGTAACAGGAGGCCATGCCACATGGCCAGTGTTTTCCTTTGTCCTGTGCTGGAAATCATGCCAGTGTTAGCACAGTTGGATATATGCCCTCTTCAAAGACACACTAATGAGCTGTCTGCTATGGGCTGTCATTGTGTCTCACTTACAAATTGGCAAATCATGTTCCTCCGCACTTAACAACACATCACCCAAGCATGTACCATGACATGTCCCTCAACCCTAGACTTGTGTTGTGTCACACTTGTATGGATTTCACTAATGAGGTCACTGACCTAGACATTGTAAATATTGCACTACAACATTTATAAATAAACACTTCCTACGCAAACAGCATGTCTTTGTGTATTGTGACACATCTACTACGCTTAGGAATTGTGATGTGTATAACCATTTCATTAGTCACAGAGTGTCCATACAAGAGTGCAGGAATATGGGGGCACATAGCTACAGACAAGGTTCCTACATGATAAACAACAGTGCTGGTCTCATCCCCTACAAGCAACTCATTGAGTATGTCAAAAATGTAGAACACATGTATGCTTCACTCACTACATATGCCAGGAATAGCTGTGAAACAGTTCTCGGGCAATATCGTCAGCTGGGAGTACCAGTAGAACACATTGGTGTGAAGCAGAGGTACTTAACCTCATCTGTAATTGCCACTGGTCAGTTTTGCAGAATAGATTTTAAATGTAGGCTGTCGTCAGATGTACCACAGTGTCCAACATTCCTACACAGGCCCCGAACACTGGCAGCCTAATTACCACACCTACCTGTCCAATACAAAGTAAACATAGTCACCTTGAGTGGTGGGTACACTGGATGGTAGATGCATGGACAAGTGGATGTGTTGTTGGTGGCAATGTGACAGCTCAGTTGTAAACAAGTGATAAACATGTCAAGAGAGAGATTTGGAGGCAGGACGGAATCCCTAGGCCAAAACACAGTTTTCACTGTGCACTCATGGGAAGACCCTGCGACACAAGCATATGACACAAAAAGTAAAGGAGTACCCAAAAATGTTTATTAATAATGAAACTAAACTAAAAAAAAATCAATAAAAGCTATCCTAACCTGAACTAACCTATTCTAACTATACTTAACCAACAATTAAACCTTACCACCCTATGCTAAACTTACCTAACACCTTTAACATTACACTCTAAACATTGCACCCCACCCCCCCTTATGTTACGAGACACATGCAGCACAACATACACTTATACTACACATATACTAACTATATCTAAACAAATACATATTTTTTGTATTTTGTTTTATTTTTTTATACACATATATATAACCCAACATGGCCCCCCACCCACCCACAAATTAACATGTAAAAAGTAAAAAACTCACCGCCCAAATCCACTTATCCTATCTAAAATATATACCTACACTAACCTAACACTAACCCCCTAAACACCCCTATAAAACATGAATACAAATGAGGAGAGAGGGGACAGAACTGGGAGGTGAGAGTTCCGAAGACACTCATAGTTTGGCCTTCTTGAGGGTTTTCCTACTGTATTTCACTCTCTTTGTATTGGCAGCCATCTCCTTCTCCAAACTGTCCAACTGTCGCAATACAAGTGAGACATCCCTCTGCAGATCCTGCAGCATTTAGGGTCCATGGTAGCAGGTGGTGTAGGCTGATGCACCAAGGTCAAAGCTGTTGCAGTTGTGGGTGTTGTCGTGGTGGCAGATGTGCTCCCCTGCACCGCTGTGGAGCTGGGTGTCTTCTGTGTGGCCACTACCAGTTTGGGGCTCCTGTTGATCTCTCAGAACAATAGCGGTGAGCCATTCTCCGGAACCCAGATTCTACTGCCAGAATATGATGGTAGTGGACTGCCCTCTTTTGGAACGCATGCAGTTCCTCATTGGTCATATTGGCAGCTGTTAAAAGGAGACAGGCAACCATCCGTGTCAGCATTGTGTGGAGTATGTACAGATTATTAGCTTACACTCTTCATCTAATTACACATGCACTCCAACTCACATCCCAGAAAAGACAATGGCTCTGATAAATGTAACAACGCTGCCTTAGCATCATTTCATTGACACCAAAGCGACTCTAAACAGGATTATGAACCAAACACATGGAGGTGTGCATTGCTTTTGCGTAATATGTAATAATGCAAAGGCAGTATAAACATCACATAGATCAGGCCCAAACTTCCTCTTCATCTGTGTCAATTTTTAACCACACATCACCAGTAACTTGAACATGTTATTAGGAGGATGGGATGCTGTTGATAACCATAAGGGGTCAGTGCTGATAGGTACACTTGCAAGCCTAATCAATATTACTGCCACCTACACTGTGAGCATCACATCTACCTACAAATTTGGTATTGCTCTCCCCCTGTGCCTAAGGGGGGATGGCCATGCAATCCATCATCTCAACTGTCCTGGTCATCCACCAAAGCATGCCCACTCATACATGGAATCAGGGAGTGGCCAATATGTAAGGAGGGCTGCAAACTAGGAAGTTGGTATCCATATGTCTATCACATCTACATTCATGTGTCCAGGTGTAGACACCCATCAATACCTGATCTGCCAATACAATTCCTTACACACTCATTTCCATGCCAGAAGACGTCTGGCCTTGACCTGCATGCATTCCTATTACATTCCACATAAGTGTTACATACATGGAGTAAAAAATATGGAGCGTCATGCTGGGCAACAATTGCAAGCCCAGTCCTCCATATTCATGACAATACAGGAATGCACCAAATTTGGTTAAAAATGGTCCATCCCTGTGTTGCGAGAATGATTGAGTGCCCCACTGACAATATTCTCACAGCATTGCACTTCTTAGTCACATATTGCCCAACATGTGACTTGTCATCACCTTGTTTAGACAGTGCTGGCCATTGAGCACCACAAGCCTCACAAGATGTGGCCCTCTGGTGGTGCATGGGGATCCTTTCAATGGGACTCAATGTCACCATCCAGCCTACTTTGATGTCTGATCATTTGACAGCTTATCACATGTAGCACTGTATGCAACACACATGACTCACTCACACCAAACACTGGATTACTTCACAGGACATACATTATCACACTTAATGGATAAATCTGGGTCCTCAAATCGCACCACTTCACCAATCGTGTAGGGGGCAGGTCCACCTGTAAGATATGAATGGAAACCATGCTTAGTGTTATATCAGTCACTACTAGTGGACAACAAATTTCAGTGTGTACTATTTTAGAGGAGTGAACTGGTTATCCTAGTGTAAAACAGTGCAACAAACACACCACTACATGCACATGATGTCACAGACACTCAGGTGACTGAGAGACACACATCTGTACACTTACACTGGGCCAGGGACTCATGTGGTGCTACACCATGCAACAACCATATGTGGGCAATCTTTAAGAGATGGATCTTTATGGTATAAGGGTAAGTTGTGTAACAAATACATGACCCTACCCTGGTGCTTTGCAAGACATTTGACTCAGGTACTCAAGCTTGTCCTACAAGGCACCCAGAGGCACTTTGTGAAAAACATGCAGCTCAATTATAAGTCTGCAATGATCATGCATTGAGTAATCCATGACTGATGTGGCAAAGTTGTCTGATGGTATCAAATGCTCCATTTACATTGCCCCCCAAGGCAGGTAAGCCCCCTTTGCTGACATAATGGCAGGAGCAGGGATCATGTGCGTGAAATGATGACAAAGTTGCACTATACATGCATTGCCCAACTTTGTTGACACAATCCAGGGAAATATGGTAGGCTGGCTGTGTCTTGGCATATCATACATGACACTATGCCGGGGCACAGGTGTCGCCATGGCCCCTGAAATGTGTGACTCAGTAATGGTTGTGCATGACTCACCAGACATCTGACCTGCATCGGTATAATGGTAGGACATGTGAACTCCATGTCTGGACTGGCGCAGTTACACTTTATTCTGGTTGCATGCAACCTGTCCACAAGCATTGCATGCAGCACTCCAACACATCTGCTACTGTCATTCAAAAGCGGTGAACAGTAAATAGTATGCCAATGGGAAACTCACCAACAGGTCCACTGATCTCGACACCAAGATGATCGAAAGGATCCTGCTCCCTGGCCACCAGATCTGCCCAGCAATGCTTGAGCTTGTGCTCATTCCTGGTGCTCTTGTAGATCCTCTTCAGGTAGTGAAGCATCTTGCCACACCACAGCCGCCTAGACTCGGTCCTGTAGCCCTGGATGACCCTGCTCCCCATCTCCAGCATCATCGGCATTTAGTGGGTTACCAGCCACAGAAAGCAACCCAACTCATCCTGTCCCATCCTGGTCAACCTCCCCCTACCAGACAAGTTATTACTGGAAAGTATGACCCCAAATGCATTGAAAAAAATTAAATTAATGAAAACATAAGCCCAATAACTAATCCCAACTATCCCAACTGATTAACTAGCTCGGACAGACCCCCCACAGTACAAATACAAATATACACAAAAACACACACAAAATGACAACAACTGGGACAAAATGCAGACAATATGTAAAAAATCACCACAGGAGGGACACTACAAGATACAATTCGCAAGTATGACACACCCACCAGCTCCAAAACACAACCATAAAGTCAAAAAGGCACGGACTGTAAAGAGAAAGTGAAACTACACCCTCTGTACCATGCTTGTAGACAGGATTTCCTATTACATCACTTCCTGTCCCAGTGCGTCACGTTTTTAGTTATGCTTGTATTTATATGACGCATTTGACATTTGCGTGGGTATTTTAGACGCATGATGCACGTGCATCATTTATATTGACAGATTACCATTATGTGTCGATTTCACTGAAAATCAGAATTGAGAGGAGTGTGAAGGTGGAATTCACGCTAAGGGCCCTTGTGTCATATTCCCTGCGTTTACAGATGTTTTAGATGCATTTGCATCATTTTTTTTTTACTCAATTCCTGATTGCGTGTTTTTGCTCCTTTGTCCTTAGATGCACCCCGAATCAACATACAAATGACATGGGCTGTGCTGCAGTGTGGCATATTGTGTATGACCACATGTGGTAGTCCATGCAACAATGTGATGAGTGTGTGATTGGTCTGTTACACCGATGTGTGTGTTACAGAGTCAACAGCATGCAAATAGTTGCACGTCGCGCATATGTATGCATGTGTGACAACAGTGTATCCACATATGCTTGGCAGATTTGTGATTGTATATTGTATTTTTGTATGTGATGTGTGAAGTTGTCCTACAGAGTATAATATTTAAAACTACATTCACAGCTCAAGCATGGTTGATGATGGCTGAACCGATGTTACCCAGGAAATGTTACCCGACAACTGTCTACATTTGTAGATTTGGAGTTTATGGAGACTTGTGTGTGGCCTACACATATGACTGACATGTGTACATCTTTGGTACATACTGTGTATGACACACTCTGCCTACATTCCACCCAGATTCTGTTTTGACTACAAATGTTTGATTAAACTCATCACATTTACCAATGTTTGTTGGTTTTGTGTGGTGGACCTGCAGCCCTAGCTGCATATGTTCTCATCCATACTGAGGTGCATTCCACAGATGTGTCCATGCAATGTGTGAGGTCATGTGTACCCTGTGTTGGGATTGGGCCCCATGGCAGTGGCAGTACAGATTACCATGGATGTACTGCACAGGCCCATCTTCTTCCATTGCTTGTTACACTTGGGCAAATCATGATGACCATTGTTACCAATAAAGTCCCCTCGTTGTCTCACATGTTCCATGCAGCCATTGCAACTCTCAAACTGAGTTGTGACAGTGTTCTGTTCCAACATAACTAATTTATTTTGGACATCCTCCACCTCATGTGTGGGCCCCTTGCATACTTCTTACTTGGACATGATGTAGTTGTGCATGATGATCTATTGATGAACAAGGTGGCAACATGGTTGTACAAGATATGTTGTGGTCCGTAGATTGTGTTCTAAAGTTGTCACATACCAGTGATGTGGCTATTAATGATGTTTGTGATGGTGGCAGTACAATCGTACACATCACATATGAGTTTGCAACAGTACTTATCAGATTCATATTTGTAACATGCTCCCTGAGCTTAGACTCACAATCCTATGGTATATGTAGTGGATATTGAAGAGCCAAAGTAGGATTGGAGTGAAGTGTTTATTTACAAAATTGACAAGGTGATTTAAGTGGTTCTTAAGTGAAAAAGTTCCCAACTCTGTGCTGTCTGCGGCACATCCCAGCAGCTGTGTTGTGCTGTTCCCCCTCCATTTCAGTGCTTGGGTTTGCAAATAGGGTCATAATCCGTGGCTGTATGCCATAACACTGATCCGCTGCAAAAGATAATAGGAATACGTTTTTGTTAAGGCTTCCAACAGGTTCGTCATGTAGCATGGCAGTTGTAATTTTGAGGAAGTTGTGACTCATATGTGTTTGTGGTATGATGTGAGTTCCTGGCCTTAAGCAAAGTGTTCTTAGCACTGTGTTGTTGGACATGACCATCTTGAGTATTGCCTCAATGACCTGGGACATATGATTTGGAATCCTAACTGATGGTGAGTATGTATGTACCATGCGTTGTGTAGTGCACCTTTGTATCAGTGTGCTATCTCTAGAGGGAACATGACACATCCTCATAACACAATGGGTTCAGATGTGGTAGCAACATGGTATCACTACAGCGCCTGGACATCCCAGCCATTTTGACATGTGTCATTACAGATGAAGTGCAACACTTAGGCCCATTTAAATGAGTAAGTGACAATGCACAACACAACTCCAACATTGTCAGCACTGTGCTGTATTATTTTGACTATGCAGGAATGCACAATGTGTGACATGTTACTAGGCAACTCTTTGTTGTCCCCTGCACCAGTTGCTCATATTCAGCCATGCACCTACACTGTCAAGCTTGCAACAGGGTGCTTGGCTAGCTGCCCTGTGGAGGTGGATGTATCTGTGCAGGAAGGGACACCTCCCTATTTATGTGCTGTTTTGATGGACAATTGGCTCTTTCTGTGTGTGCAGCAGTATGCAGCATGCATTGGTTGGCACATTTATATGAGTTCAAATCACAGTCTATTTCCTTATTGCAACCTGCAAACGGCACCCCTGGGGTGGTGTTTGATGTTGGCACTGCCTCAGGTTTTAGGAGACACCTACATCTGAGTGAGCATCATCATGCTATGTATCTTGTGGTGACAGACCTGCAGCAACACTCATTGAACGCCCCTTCAACACTAAGGCGGTCATTACAACATTGGCGGTAAAAGCCGCTTACCGCCGTGCAGAAGACCGCCAACACACCGCCGCGGCAGCGGAATTCCGCCACGGTCATTATGACCCACTGCTCGGAGTCCGCCAAAATTCAGACACCCACAGAAGTCCGCCACACCAAAGGTCAGTGATAAACTGGCGAAAACAAAACCTCCACCGTCACGCCAAGAGAAATACGCGCACACTATCACGACACACGAATCCACGCGGCGGTCTTTCAACCGCGGTATTCCATTGGCGGTACACACCGCAACGCTCAAAATACACACACATCTCCAAAACACAGCCACATTGGACAATTCTAAATACACACACCTGATACACATACACACACCACTCCCACACACTCAATACAATATAAAACACACACCCACATCACCCACAAATCCTTACGACCACAAATCACGAACGAAGCCAGAGAGAGACACCACCATCAACAACACTAGCATCCACAGGCACACAACACCTTCACCCACATAACTTCCTCGCACCTCACACAACACACCACTAGATCTCAGCACACTTATCACCCCACACACCACCCCACACATCACCTACACCACCCCATGGCACGGCAAAGACACCCTAGGTTCTCGGAGGAGGAGGTCAGGGTCATGGTGGAGGAAATCGTTCAGATAGAGCCACAGCTATTTGGATCACAGGTGCAGCACACCTCAATTGCAAGGAAGATGGAGCTATGGCGAAGAATAGTGGACAGGGTCAACGCAGTGGGACAGCACCCAAGAAATCAGGAGGACATCAGGAAGAGGTGGAACGACCTACGGGGGAAGGTGCGTTCTGTGGTCTCCAGACACCACCTGGAGGTTCAGTGGACTGGCGGCGGACCCCCACCTCCTCCCCCACAACTAACAACATGGGAGGAGCAGGTCTTGGCGATTCTGCATCCTGAGGGAAGAGGCCCACAGTGATGACAGCACCTCTGTCCAACTGGATCTAGATGACCAGCCCAGCCCATCGGGGACCTAGGGACAGTCGGTTCCCCACACCCAGTCACAGGCCACTACAGAGCTTTCCCCCTCTGGAAACACCAGCATAGCACCCACCCAGCGGGCCCATACCTCCGTCCCCAGGACACGTCAATCAGCAGTGTGTCCACCACTTCAGGGAACCCAGGCTAACCCACCACCCCAACAACAACAGGGACGTGGGGGCAGTGGTAGTGGGCACACGGTCCAGGGGACGGAGGCCCAGGAACACAGGGGAACTGGGAGGGCTCCTGTACGACAGGGGGCGGACAGGCCCAGGGAACCCACTCTCCACAAGGCCCTCTCCTCCATCATGGGAGCCTACCACCACTCAAAGGAGACGATGGCAACGGTACTGGGCAAGTTTCATGAGACCCAGTGGCTGCAGGATGAACAGTATTTGGGCTTCAGGGAGGAACTCAGAACCATCAATTCCACCCTGGGCACCATCGTAGGGGTGCTGAAGGAAGTACTCAACACCAGGAGGGACACTGTGGCACTACAAGGGGCCCCTGACACTAGCCTGGATGATAAACTGCCACCATCTCCGCCGGCGCTAGTGGACAGGAGGCACCGCCACAGGACCACCACACCAGCACCCCACCCCCTGCAGAGGGAGAACCACCCCACAAACGGTCCCTGAGATCCAGGACAAAGACAGAGAACGATGCCAAGACCCCCGCCAAGAAATGAGACCACCCTGATTGTCATCCTACTGTCCCACTTTGTCACCCTGTCCATCCTTTAACTGCCCCAGCTCCACTTCCTATGCCCATTTGGGCAATGCACCTGTGAGACTAATAGACTGGACTCTGCCATGGACATTCCTCCGCCATCAACCCTCACCATTTTACAACCCCCTCCAATATTGGGCACTTAAATAAACACCCTTAAAGCACAAAACAATCTGGAGTCTGTCTATGATTTCGGAATACTGTATTAGCAATAACTGTGGCAAAAAGCTTTTTCATTGGTAATGTCAACATACCTATGTCACACAGCTCTAGTCCATGAGGAATCAAAGCAGATGTCACACAGTGGAACCCACATCTGTGAAATCGTAAGGGAAAGTGACAACTCAGTGACCATACACTGGGTGAAAACGACAGACAGTAGAGAGGTAGTAGTGTTAAAGTACACATAGTAGGCAGGTTTGTATTTTTACCTGTGTCTCACTTGAAATATTGCTGGATCACTGAGTCCCTGTTGTCCATGTCTTCTTCCTCTGCTTCCTCGTCTTCACTGTCCACAGGCTCCACAGCTGCAACAACACCGCCATCTGGAGCATCCTCCTGCAGAAAAGGCACCTGTCGTATCAAAGCCAAGTTGTGAAGCATACAGCAGGCCACGATGATCTGGCACACCTTCTTTGGTGAGTAGAATAGGGATCCACCTGTCATATGGAGGCACCTGAACCTGGCCTTCAGGAGGCCGAAGGTCCGCTCGATCACCCTCCTAGTTCGCCCATGGGCCTCATTGTAGCGTTCCTTTGCCCTTGTCCTGGGATTCCTCACTGGGGTCAGTAGCCATGACAGGTTGGAGTAACCAGAGTCACCTGCAAATGGCGAGGGACAACTGTTAGACACACACTTACCTGGAGGGATATCCCCAGACCCAGACAACCATTACCACTGACTAGCTTCCATGTGCTCACCTAATAGCCACACACGGTGCCTCTGGAGTTGACCCATCACATAAGGGATGCTGCTATTCCGCAGGATGTAAGCGTTGTGCACTGAGCCAGGGAACATGGCATTCACATGGGAGATGTACTGGTCTGCCAAACATACCATCTGTACATTCATCGAATGATAACTCTTCCGGTTTCTGTACACCTGTTCACTCCTGTGAGGGGGTACCAAAGCCACATGTGTCCACACCACCAACAGAATGGCACCTATGATGTTGGGGATATGTCCCAGGGCATATAAATCACCTTTCACTGTAGGCAAATCCTCCACCTGAGGGAAACTGATGTAGCTCTGCATGTGTTTCAGCAGGGCAGACAACACTCTGGACAACACGTTGGAAAACATAGGCTGGGACATCCCTGATGCTATGGCCACTGTTGTTTGAAATGACCCACTTGCAAGGAAATGGAGTACCGACAGCACCTGCAATTGAGGGGGTATTCCTGTGGGATGGCGGATAGCTGACAACAGGTCTGGCTCCAACTGGGTACACAGTTCCTGGATTGTGGCACGGTCAAGCCTGTATGTGATTATCACATGTCTTTCCTCCATTGTCAACAGGTCCTCCAACGGTCGGTACAACGGAGGATGCGGCCATCTCCTCACATGACCCAGCGGACGGTGCCTATGAAGGACAACAGCGAGCACAGAGTCAAACAACTCAGAGGTACGTACCCACAGCTTACACAGAACACCATTCATAATCAAAAAGTGGCCTGTATGTGTGTTGAGTCAAGGCCTAGGTATGTGTGACGCAGTTGAAAATGAAGCCATGTGGGCCCCTGAAATGGCTGCTCCCTGACCTGTAAAGTGGGACAATGGGATGTGAGGTAACTGTGCTGGCGTTGTACACCGTTGCGGTAGGCAGTTGAAGACCGCGGCGCAATGCTGCATTGGTTAACATTGGACCCTATGGGTCCTAGGAGCCAATGATGATGTACGCCGGCGGTGACGGTACGCACCGCCGTAGACGTGACTGCCATTTTCTATCTGTTCACTCACTCGATACCTGATCTTTGACAGGAGAGGACCTACACTGCAAGTGCTGCTGTGACCTTGGTCTGGAACAGACAATGGCACGAGAGTCTGGGGAAAGGGCCCCTGCCTTCACATCGGAGGAGTTGGAGAAACTCGTGGATGGGGTCCTCCCCCAGTACACGCTACTCTACGGTCCTCCAGACCAACAGGTAAGTACACTGGGAGCATAATGTATGAGCTATGCCTGTGTGGAGAGGGGTGGAAGTAAGAAGGAAGGGGGGAGAGTGCGGCATGCATGAAACAACGGTGAGTGCATGTGCCACATGGCAAGGGTAGTGATCGGGGCCAATCACTTTGATGGTGCAGTTGGTAATAACTTTCTCTTCCCCCTGTACAAATCATGTAGGTCAGCGCCCACCAGAAAAAAGATATTTGGTGTGCCATCGCCAAGGACGTCCGGACCCTGGGGGTCTACCACAGACGGAGCACCCACTGCCGGAAAAGATGGGAGGACATTCGCCGCTCAAGCAAGAAGACGACGGAGGCTCAGCTGGGGATGGCCTCCCAACGTGGGAGGGGTGCCCATCGCACCATGTCCCCCCTGATGTTCAGGATCCTGGCGGTGGCGTACCCGGAGTTGGATGGGCGCTTGAGGGCATCACAGAAGCCACAAGGGGGTGAGTACACTCGCATTCTGCTGACTTTGCGCGCAGTGGAGGGGTCTGGGTGGGGAAGGTGGGCTATGGGTTTCCCTAGGCCAGGGTGAGTTTAGTAGGCAAGGTCCCTCCGTAAGGCAGGCCATGTGGCACCCCAGCCCACCTCTGTAGAGTACCAAGTACACCTAGTCATGCCCCTGTGTCATCTATGTGTGCAGATGTCATCCATAGCCTTGTAGGCCATTTCCCAGGAATTGAACAGTGGAGCCCAAGAGAGGGGCATAGTGCAAGGGGCTTCTCTGTCTGTCATGTCCGCCAACGGTACCGGTAATGCATGCACTCAACATGTCTTTCTTCTGTCGTCGTCCCCCTTTTTGTGGTCTCCCTGTCCTTGTGTGCATTAGCATCATCAGCCATCGCCCCGTGCCCGCTCACCTGGGAGGGTGGGCATCACCTTCGCCCCAGGCACCTCAGGCCCTGCCCCAGTCACCCCTTCTGCCCTCAGCAAGGAGGCCATTGACCTCCTCAGGTCCCTCACTGTTGGTCAGTATACCATTTTGAATGCCATCCAGGGTGTAGAAAGGCAGTTGCAACAAACCAATTCATTCCTGGAGGGCATTCATTCTGGTCAGGCGGCCCTTCAGCGAGCTTTTCAGACTCTGGCCTCAGCACTGATGGCAGCCATTGTCCCTGTGTCTAGCTTCCCCCCTCCAACTTCCTCCACCCCGACCCAATCCCCTGTACCTCAGCCTATTCCAAGCACACCTACAGATCAGCATGCACACACGTCAACACACAAAGGAAGCTCTGGCAAACATAAGCACCACACATCCCACAGGCACTCACGCAAGCATCACACACATTCAGACATAGCAATATCCACTGCCTCCACTGTGTCCCCCTCCCCCTCGTCTCACTCCTCCCTCCCTGTCTCGTATACACTCACACCTGCATGAACTACCTCTACAGCCACTACGTCCCTCTCCAGCACACCCACCACCACACCCCGCTCACGTGCAGTCACCACCCCCACTACCATTCACACGCCCCCTGTGTCCTCTCCCAGTGTGTCTGTGACACCCCCTCCGAAGATACACAAATGCAGGCACACACCCACCCAACAGCCATCCACCTCACGACAGCCTCCAGCGAATGCACCTTCACCCAAAGTCAGCAAACGAACACCTCCTACAACCACAACCTCTTCCTCCACTCCCAAACCCCCTCCAGCTACCCGTCCCAATGTGTCCAAAAAACTTTTCCTGTCCAACCTTGACCTCTTTCCCACACCTCCCCCACCCCGTCTGTCTCCTAGGTCCCAAACTAGCACCACAGCCACAAGATCTCCGAGACCAGTGGTGCCTGTAGTCACCGGAATCTGGAGTGCACCGGCCACCAGGGCAGCCAGTGTAGCACGGAGCCACAGCACAGACAGTCACCCACCTGTAAAGCATCAGAAGTTGGCCAGTGCCCGGCGGGAGAGGGGGAAGACTCCAGCCACCAAAGCCACTCCCAGGGGTACAGGTGGGAGTGTGGAGTCAGCTGCGACAGCTTCAAAGGTGGGGAAGGGGCACATGAAGGTCAGCAAGTCTGGGAAGAGCAGCACGGTGGAGAAGACTGCCATCATCCCAGCTGCCCAGGAGGCCACCGCCAGCACAAGCCCAGCTGCCCAGGAGGCCACTGCCAGCACAAGCCCAGCTGCATAGGAGGCCCCCGCCAGCACAAGCCCAGCTGCCTAGGAGGCCACCGCCAGCACAAGCCCAGCTGCCCAGGAGGCCACCGCCAGCACAAGCCCCGCTGGGCCATGAAGGACCGCCTGCAAAAGCCCCGCTGGGCCATGAAGGTCCGCCAGCAGCTGAGTCACTGCAATGGAGACCTCCGTCTGAAGCACCACTGAACAGGGCACCGCCGTCTCAAGCACCGCTGAACAGGGCACCGCCGTCTCAAGCACCGCTGAACAGGGCACCGCCATCTCAAGCACCGCTGAAGAGGGCACCGCCACCTCAAGCACCGCTGAACAGGACACCGTCACCTCAAGCACCACTTAACAGGGCACCTCCGTCTCAAGCATCGCTGAACAGGGCACCGCCGTCTCAAGCATCGCTGTCTCAAGCACCGCTGAACAGGGCACCGCCGTCTCATGCACCGCTGGCCAATGAGCGCCCAGGGCACTGACGCTACTGAGTCCGTCACGGGCAGAATGAAGCACTCTGGGCACCATGCCCCCTCCAGAACCAGTGGAGAGATCCATCCACTACCTCTGTGCTTAGCAGGATGAAGCACTCTGGGCACCATGCCCCCTCCAGAACCAGTGGAGAGATCCATCCACTACCTCTGTCCTTAGCAGGATGAAGCACTTTGGGCACCATGCCCCCTCCAGAACCAGTGGGGAGATCCATCCACTACCTCTGTCCTTAGCAGGATGAAGCACTCTGGGCACCATGCCCCCTCCAGAACCAGTGGAGACTGTTATCCACTTGAGAGACTGTGGCTTGGCATCCCCAGGATGGAACAGTGGTCAAACCACCCACTGTATAGACTTGAGAGACTGTGGCTTTGCACTCCTCAGGATGGAACAGTGGGCAAACCACCCACTGTATAGACTTGAGAGACTGTGGCTTTGCACTCCCCAGGATGGAACAGTGGGCAAACCACCCACTGTATAGACTTGAGAGACTGTGGCTTTGCACTCCCCAGGATGGAACAGTGGGCAAACCACCCACTGTAGAGACTTGAGAGACTGTGGCTTTGCACTCCCCAGGATAAAGCAGTGGGCAACCCAACCACTGTATAGACTTGAGAGACTGTGGCTTTGCACTCCCCAGGATTGAACAGTGGGCAAACCACCCACTGTAGAGACTTGAGAGACAGTGGCTTTGCACTCCCCAGGATATGGCAGTGGGCAACCCACCCACTGTAGAGACTTGAGAGACTGTGGCTTTGCACTCCCCGGGATGAAGCAGTGGGCAACCCACCCACTGTAGAGACTTGAGAGACTGTGGCTTTGCACTCCCCAGGATTGTACAGTGGGCATGTGGCCCCCTCGTGGATTTGGCGTCGTGCACTCAAGCGGCTGAGGTGCCCCCCCTTTCCCTCTCCCTGAGGTGCCTGTTTTGTTGCTCTCTGATGCCCCTACAGTGTTCTCTCCGTCATGGTTGGGGATTTTGTGTGGGCCTCGCCCATACCGTGTGGGCCCAGTGTTCCACGGACTTAATTGGAGCACTACCTGGACTACTATGCTTGGTATATATTTTGTAAATGGTGTATACATATATTTTTGCCTACTTGATTTTAATATATTGCAATGGTTACAATCATTTTCTATTGTGTTTGCATTCTTCCGGGGGGGGTTGGGGGGTGTAACTGTGATGTATCAATATGTATTAGTGTGTGTGTTGTAGTGGGTGAGGGTGGGGGTGTTGCGTGTGTGTGTCCCTGTTTTTTCCCTCCCCCCTCCCCTGTGTCGTAGGTGCAGTACTCACTGTGGTCTTCGCCACCGGCGTTCGTGCTCCTGGTAGAGGAGCAGGAAGGCTATCGCAGGGAGAATTTGGAGTTCTGGGTCCATGGTGTCCTCGTTCCTCGCGGGGTGTGTAGAGGTGAGCGTTTTCCCTTCGGAATTCCTGTTTCCGCCGTGTTATTTTTATCTGCGGTGAATCCACCCCGGAAAAGGTGGCGGATTGGTGGGTTGTAATAGTGTGGGCGGTACATTGTCTCCCGCCTGTCTGTTGGCGGTGACCGCCGCGCTGTTTGTCTGTACCGCCGTGGCGGTCGGAGTGTTAAAGTGGCTGTCTTTGTTGGCGGTTTCCGCCACGGTCGTAATTGCAAATTTTTTACCGCCGGCCTGTTGGCGGTCTTACCGCCGCTTTAACACCGTCCGCCAGGGTTGCAATGACCACCTAATTGCTGCTTGAGAGGGTGGCCAATTTCCAATGTGACCTCAAGTCACATAAGAGTGGTCATCTGCAAACTTGTACATACAGTGCAGGCCAGAACAATGGCACTCGGGGCTCTTACATAAGTCCCTTAGTGATCCTGAGTGGCAGATGATGTTTGTGCCAGCCATCATGTGTCCAAGGGTGTGTATCCCATTGTTTCAGGATGATTAACATTCGTACTGGTGTCTATCCTATCTTCCAAAACATGATTCAGCATATATACTGTCAATACATGCACAGTGCAAGCTATGGGATGGTGCTCAGATACTTATCAAATGTGTCTCCAGGCACAGTGCATGTAAGGTCAGTGATGTCCAATATACTCCTTCAGGGTCCCACTATGGCATCCATGATCTGCACTGTCTAACATTGACTCTGTCCCATGGTGGGCCATTGTATGTTTATGGTGAGTCAGTAAGTGGTGAATGTGAGGTGGCACTACAGTAGATGTGGTTCCACTTCTCACAAATCTGGCACATGGTATGTGATGGGCCTTAATTTTGCATTCCTCTGTGTGTGATCCAATGCGTCAGGCAGATGCATAGGCACACTACAGGTAAGTCAGATATGTGTTGATGAAATGTAGTTGGTATTGGCACCAGTTGTCTGGCATTTGATATTTGTTCTGGTAGTGACTTGCACAGCATGATTTAAGGGATCTGTGCCAATGTGAGACTCACTTAACATGAGCATGGTGTATGCCATTGACATTGCAGTGCTTGCTTTGTTTGATGTACTGTGTGTGAAGAATACGTAGTAGGCAACCTGTGGGCACTTGTGGTGGTTTGTGTAGTTCTTCTGTTGGCAAAAGGTACATATCTGCACCTGTCCTTCACGAGGTGTGCCTGTCAAGTTGTGGGTGTGTTACGTACATGTGGGTGTATGTGTTTGTGGTGTGCACTGATTCTGCTCTAGTCCAGCATGGTGCATATGTGTTGTTAGCTGCACATCTGTGTTACCCTGGTCATATGTTTTGTAGTGGTGTATGTTTTGTGTATCCTACAGGGTTGGTGTGCTGTGTGTATATTGCTAGGTTTGTTGACCTACCCACAAGTAGGTCATTTCCATATTGTCCATCCTGGAAGTGTTCGTTGATCCTGCTGTGCTGGAATATGTAGGCATCATGGACACTAACAGGATACTTGGCCAAAATGTTTGTGAATAGTCCCCAGTGATCCACTATGGCCGGCACATTGATGGAATGCGTGCGCTTGCGATTTCGGTATAAGTGCTCTGGTGCTGCAGTTGGCACAAGTCAGACATGGGTGCACCAAGCACATGCGGGAAGCTATGAAATTGGTAGAACCTCTGTTTTATCTCCTGCTGCATTACTGGGTGTTGGGGAAGATGATGTGGCAGGGTGTCAGGGAGATTATTGCATCTAACACCTTTGGCATGAATGCAGAGAACAATGGCTGTGGCACACCAACAACTAGGGCACCCGTTGTTTGTAATAAGCCACTTGTCAGCATGTGCAGGACAGATAGCAGCTTTGTCACAGGTGGTATGTTGTGTGGGGTCTGCAGGCTGGCTGTGATTTGTGGTTCAATTTGGTGCAGCAGGTGCAGTATGGCTTGCCGGTTGAGTCTGAGGCCCTCATTCTAACTCTGGCGGGCGGCGGTTGCCGCCCGCCAGGCGGGATGCGCCGTTTGGCCACCACGCGGCCAAAATACCGCTTCCCGCATTCTGACATTCCCGTTGGGCCGGCGGGCGCTAAGCAAGTTAGCACCCGCCGGCCCAGCGGGAATGTCGGCCGCAACACAGGAGCCGGCTCCGAATGGAGCCGGTGGTGTTGCCACGGTGCAACGGGTGCAGTTGCACCCGTCGAGCTTTTCACTGTCTGCTAAGCAGACAGTGAAAAGCCACCCTGGGCCCTGTTAGGGGACCCCTGCACTGCCCATGCCAGTGGCATGGGCAATGCAGGGGCCCCCAGGGGCCCCAGGACACCCGTTCCCGCCAGACTCTTCCTGGCTGTGAAAACCGCCAGAAACAAGCTGGCGGGAAGGGGGTCAGAATCCCCAAGGCAGCGCTGCTTGCAGCGCTGCCCTGGCGGATTCGCCCAGCCGGGGGGAAACCGGCGGGAAACCGCCGGCCCCGGTTTTCTGACCGCGGCTTTACCGCCGTGGTCAGAATGGGCTAGGAAGCACCGCCAGCCTGTTGGCGGTGCTTCCGTCATTCGCGGCCCTGGCGGTCTTTGACCGCCAGGGTCGGAATGACCCCCTGAATGTCCTTATGATGTCTTGTTCCCTGAGGCCATGAAGGCTTGTCCTGGTTATGAATACCCTCTTCTGCCTTCTGCGTTGCCTTTGTGGGCTGCGTTGTGGTGGTTGTGGTTGCAGTTGTTGTTGCTGTCCTTTGTGTCGTCTTGCAAGCTGGAACAGTAGCACTTCCATCTTCTCCTGGGGGTTTGTAATGTTTCTTCATTGTGTTTTCCTTAAGTAATGGTGTGAGTGCCTCATTTTAAAGCCTGGTCTGACCCAGGTGATAAAATTTGACGCAAATTGGAGTTAACATAATTTTTTGGTTCCACTTCCCACCCGTGCGTCATTTGTGCCCGGGTGGATAAATATAGTGCTAGGGGCGTATAGTCCTTTTTTGGATGGTAACGCCTACTTGCATCTCATTGATGCACGGAGGTTTCATGCTTCCAAAAAATGACATTAACTCCAATACTTTGACGATAGACGGGTCTAGTGTCGGAATATAAATATGAAGTAAAGTTTGCGCTAAATTGGCAGCAAACAGATTATAAATATGGGCCTTAGTTCAGACCTGCCTTAGTAAGCAATCACAGTCTCTGAAATGAAGAAGGGAGGCAACAACCGGTTTCAGTGGTGAGCCAGGCGCAGGGGGTTGAGCCAGCACTCTGTGCTCTCTCAAGGTAATAGAACTTGGGTAGGCTCTCAGGGGCTACTGCCTCTGGTAGCCAATCCTGAAAGAAGGCAACCATATATCTTTCCCTCAATGTTCTTGTGTCTTGCACTGCTCTCTTAGTCCTCAATCCTATTTTCAAGAACTTTAATGTGCTCAGACAGGTCTGTGAGCATGTTTTATTAAAGACAGCTGGAACCTTGAAGATGTTCCAGAAAGCATATTTCTCAAAAGGAGCAAATTATCCTTGTTAACTCCAAATATTTTAATTTTTTGCTGTGCTGTGTTTCCATGAAAAAAACATCTTTTACAAAATGCAACAATTTCAGAATATGGATAATGCAGTGCCATGAAGAGAATTATTAAACATGATTTTCTTTTATCCTCCACTGTTTACATTTTAGTCTGGAAGAAATTCTTGGTCACCCTGTTCTACTACGTGCATGTGATTTGGTCTCAGTCCAAGAATCTTGTTCTTGATGAAAAATAAAATAAGCTTTACAACTGCATCTCCAAATTGTAATAACTGAAAAGGGGTAGAATATTTTGATGGAATTCTGCCCTGATATTTCCTTCCCTCGAATCATTGATACCAGGGCATTGGTAGATAAGAGGCGGAAGGGAGGCAGAAGTACTTTCTGTTAGAATATTTTGGTGAATATCTTGAGGAAATTGGTGTTTCAGTTCCTGTTGTGGCCCAATGAGTAAGTCAGCTCTCCCTACCGATCCTAAATAGGCACTCATACTTAACCTCTTAGCTTCTTGGTCTCTCCACCCACCCACCCCCCCCCGCCCCACCCAGTGCTCAGCCCTTTTTAGGCTATTCACGCTTAGGGCTCCATAACAATTTTTCCACGTAAGGGATCTGTGCCAAATTTATCTCTATCTTTTTTCCCAACATCCTAGGTATTATAAAGGTACCCAGCGTTTTTGGATTCCCCTGGAGAAGACTTCGAAAATAGGTAAACTATAGCAAAATTGTGAGTTTTTATTTTTAGAAAAATAGGAAAAATATGCTCCAGATAAAAGTGGCTGTTTTATTTACACTAAATATTGCATCCACAAACCGTTTGCTGTACTAAAGTCATAATTTTCCCATCTTTCTGGAAGATGCAGGCGGAATCCAAAAAGCTAATTATGTTCCACAATTATGGCATTTTGTCTAAGAGGTAGCCTATTTTCCCTATTTTTCTGGGCCCTAAACCTACTTCCATTTTGTGGTGGAAACCAGTGTGAAACCCAAGAATGGTCCAATAGATCACCAACTTGTCTCGATAAAAACGCTACCCCCACTGGGGTGCCTGGACCTAGTGCCACCAGCAAGAATGGATCACACATGTGTCAACGATAGTCCTTGCATGAGGGCTACTAATGACCCTGGGGTGATCCATTCCTAACATAGGCACTAGGCCCTGGCATACTGATGGGGTATCATTTTTATAAAGACTAGTGGGGAAATGCTGGATTGTAGAAAGTTTATTCTAGTTTACGTCACAGAAATGCACAGAATAATAGTATTTTTATTAAACGTTTCACCTCTTCAGGGTATTCTGGGTAAGAAAGCTTTGAGAAATCCATGCAAGTCACACTACCCTGGACCTCCCCGTGTGTCTAGTTTTCAGAAATGTCTGGGTTTGGTAGGTTTCCTCTAGATGGCCTCCAAGCCTGGGACCAAAAATGCAGGTGCTCCCCTTACAAAACCGAGTTGTTTTGTGATAGATAATTTTGATGTTCCACAAAATGTTTTGGGTCTTTTCTTGTTGCACTTGGCCTGCCCACACAATTCAGGCATCGCTTTTTCTCAGGAGTCTTGGAGGAGAGCAAAGATGTTTTCTGCACTAACTCCATTTTGTGTATAAGGCCCAAAAATATCTTCAACTCCTCCAGCAAATTGGGAGTCCACTGGCGTGCCCTAAATGGGGTCCCTAGAGTGCCTCCGTGCTCCATCAGAAATTGTTCAGCACTCAAATTTGTTTGCTACATAATTTTATCAAGGAAGTCAACATGCAAAAAGACATGGACATATTCAATTGGAAAAAAGTTGGCGCTATCAACTTTACATCCAGCGTCACCAGTGAAAGGCAGAATTTGAGGCTTAACTACATTGGGGGACTGCCAAGAGAGCACTCTGTCTGTGCTTGCTGTGGAACATGCCTGCTCTCTGGGTTGGTCTAACCTGCTACTGTTGTCTGCTGCACAGACTGTGCTTGTGAAGGGACAGCACGACTGTCATCAACATCTCAGAGTTGCTGGAAGTGGTGTTGTCAGATGGGACTCTGCTGACTGAAAAATCTATTCCAGATTCTGCTCCATTGTCCTCTCCCAGAGATACTGTCTCAGTTTCTGGTGTCTCAGTCTCAGATACTGCCTCAGAGATGTCTTCCAAAATCTGAGTTAGGGCTTGAGCAGCAGTCATCCAAAGAATTGCCATATCTGCTACTGGCTAAAACCGTCCTTCTAAAACACTTTTCTATGCAGAAAGCAGATATGTTGTTTGCAAACTGTTGATGGGTGTGTGTGTAAGCGATGTGTGCAACAGTAAATAACATTGGTCACCTTACCTTGTCTTCTTCCCTTGATCAACAGGTTCTACAAAAAAACTAATTTAAAAAATAAAAAGACTCACTATTACTTCACTTTGCAACATACCCATCATCACAACCTCTACAGCTGTTGGCCCCACGTGAGACAATCAATGTTGGCGCTTCCCCCTCCAATTACTTCCTCCTGGGATTCCTTCACTACCCAGCAAAAGTGCCCCTAATCTCTCCCTAAAACCTCTCTCATATACATTGCATTTGCTTTTAAGCGCTGGTAACGGCTGGCTTTACAAATCCACTAAGCTATCCACACAAAATACAGATGTATTCTTTGCAGCAGGCATATTAACTCTCTGTGCTACGTTATGCCATCAAAACTGCCACTAGACAAATGTTTTATCTCTCTTTCTAGCAGGAACATAATCACAAGAGTTATCTTTACATTTTTATTGCTGCTAAAAGCCGTATATATGTAAAATTCACTTTAAAAAAACTAAGGTTACAGGGACATTATAGATAGGTTCACATTGTAATCAAACAAAACCAGAGAAATTCACCTGTTATAGTTAGAGTTATTTCAAGTAACTATACTTCCTGTCCTAAGGTAACTAAAACTCATCCCCCAACAATGCAGTTACCTGATCAATAATTTTACTACAGAAGTTGCAGTGACATTATCAATAATGTTCTCAAGGATGTCATGAGTGCTGTAATTTGTGGGGTAATTAGCAGTGGATGGTGATGGCGTTAGTTAGAGTTATGTTAAGACGGGAGTTATATTTATTTGAAATAACTTACTATAACGTCCCTGTAACCATTGTTTTTTTAAGTGAATGTCTATGTTTTTTTAATTCTATTTCCTGACTATAATGTCCTTATAACCTTTGTTTTTTTCCAGTGAGTTTTTTTTTTTAAATGTAAAGTAATTTTCATTACTAGACATTAATCCAACCACCATAGCGCAAAACCTTTGCCCATGTGTGGCAACGGTTAACTGCCCAACCCCTATAATAACCCAACCCCTATAATAACCCACCCGCTAAAGGCTGTGCACAGCAGGAGTTGGCTACAGGGCCTGGCCAGTGGACCAGTCCCTGCAGCCAACGCCTATACCAGCACAACCCAAAAAGTGGGGGTTGGCCGCAGGAAATGGCCACAGGCCAGACTCTGCAGCAAACCCCTATAACAACCCAACCCTGTTCTATGTATAGCTTTTGCCCATGCTCATCGTAGGTTGCTCGAGGGCCTGGTCAGTGGCCAACCCCTATACCAACCCAACCCCACACTGCAGATGACTGAAGGCGTTGCATAGCAGGGGTTCGTCAGAGGACTTGGTCTGCAGGCAGGCCATGTGGCCAACTCTTATAATCAGTCAACCCCATACCATGCATGGCCTTTGGCCATGGGTAGTGGAGGTTGGCTGCAGGTCCACGTGGCCCCCCAACTGATTTTAGCCCTGCGGACCCCATCCCCCAGGGCCTGGCATTCTAACATTTATTTTTTGTGGGGGAGGGGGCAGCACAGGCCCCCAGACTGATCTCAGCCCCAGGGACCCCATCACCCAGGACCCAGTCTAATCAGTTAGGGGCATATTTACACAGAAGTGATGCAGTGTGGCGCTGCGCCACAATTAGCAGTGCTGCACTACATCACTTCTGAAACACAAGGATTTGCCATATTTACACAAATACGGCCCAATTCTGTGTTTCCTCTAGCGATGGTGCTAAATTGAGCTGCCAGCACCAATGCAGCCATCCTTGCACCATAGTACAAGGGTGTCTGCATTGAAGGGAATGATTGTTTATGTGCAGAAAGGTGTCCTTTCCTGAACATAAACAATCTACAATGGCAATTTGTTACTTCTATGTGTACTGCAGAATGCAGCACACACAGAAGTAGCCAATCGTTGTTACTAAATGATCATTCATGGTGTTTTGCTCTTTCTATGTGTGCTGCAAAATGCAGCAGATATAGAAAAAGCAAAAACATGGATAAATTAAAGTATTTCTCCTTGTTGCACCATACGAACTTCATCCCAGGGGTGGCGTTCATTTTTGGCACTGCCACAGATTTTTTAATGATTCTTTGTTAAATATTCAGCAGCGTCAAAACCATTAGCTGTTGCGGTGGAACACCCAGAGCAACACACACTGCACGCCCATCTGCCACAGAAAACTGCGTTAGAGGGGCCCAAAGCTACAAGGCAGTGAAGAGCACAAAAAGTGAAGCTCCAGTGGCAATAGGGGCATGCAAATATGCCCCTTAATTTTTTGGGGGGGCATGTGTCCCCCACCCCAGGCTGATCTCAGCCCTGGAGATCCCATCCCCCAGGGCCCAGCCTAAATAATATTTTTTTTTAGGAGTGAGGGGAGCCCCGTGGCCCCCCTCCAGGCTGATCTCGGCCCCAGGGACCCTATCCCCTGGGGCCTGGACTAAATAATTATTTTTTGGGTGGGCTGGGGGACCCACAGCCCCCTCCCCATGCTGATCTTAGCCTCGGGGATCCCATCCCCCAGGGCTCAGCCTAAACAATTAATTTCATTTTTTGATGGTAGGGGGGCCCTGCGGCCCACTTTCCCACGCCGATCTCGGCCCCTGGGACCCCAACCCCAGGGCCTGGACTAAATAATTAATATTTGTGGTGGGTGAAGAAAGCCCCGCAGCCCCCCTCCCCAGGAACCCCATCCCCCAGGGCCCAACCTTCTATCTTGGGTGTCCTCCAGGGCACCCAGTGTGCGTTGGTGACTGAAGGGGGAACCTGAAGGCCGGTGCAGTCTCAGCTGTCTCCCTGTCTCCTGCAGGACCCTGAATTGCTTTTTCACTGCATCTTTAGCAGCTCTCTGTCTACGAAAGCAATTGTTTCCTCTGTTTCCCTGCTGACTGGCACAGAAACCCCTGTTCTCAGCCAGCAAGAGTTGTTTTAGAGCTTCACCTTGCTAAGAGCAGAGTGTTTGCTGTGTCTTGGTGGCAGCTGTCAAAGCTGCCGCCAAGTCAAAGAAAACAGCTATGTCCCGGGGCAGGGCATCCTCTGACATAGCAGGAGCATGTCAGGGGGGTGGCGGTTTTCAGGGCCATTAGTGTCTCCTTGAGGGGGGTCCCATGGCCTCCCTCCATCAAGTAATTAGCCTCAGGGATGCGGTGGTCCCCAGGGTCGGGTGTCTTTGACATACCCCCTTCATTCTTTAAATTCAGCCCTGAGGAGGTGGCGGTCTAAGGGGCTGCAGAGGGACCACCCGACTCCCCTTAATTTAGGTAACTTGCCCCAGGAAGATGGTGGTCCCTTGGCCAACTTCTTACTTAGCCCTGTTGATGTGGTGGTCCCCAGGGCACGAGGAAGCTGTGCTGCCCCGCCTTTTAAATACTGATCACCCCGGGGATGTGGCAGCCCCCTGGGTTAACAGAAGCACTATTAAAGTCCCAATTACCCTGGGACCTGTCCCACCCATGTGCTAATTAAAAGAAAAGGGTGGGAGACCAACCTTTTTTTAAAAAAAAACATTGGTAAAATCTGCTGATCCAGATCCCTGGATGTTTACGACTTTTTGAAAAAAAATGCTTTTTAGCTTTGTTGGGGTCCCTCTGGGACCAGGCACCAGAGCTAAGGGGTCAGGGTGTCCCTAACCTGGCCCCTTTCCTTTTTATCTGGGACTCGGCTGAAGCCGAGTTCCAAGATGGCTGCCAACACATCCTTGTTGAAGTGTTGGCAGTCATAGTTGGATCCCTGGGGGTCCGCAACCATAGATATCTATATTTTTTAATTCCCATTTCTCAGAAAATACTAGGCAGATTTACTCCAAATCTTGAAAAGTGTGTTTTCTGGACCAAGCACTAGCTTTCTACGGAAATTGGTGTAATTCTGTAGAGCCGTTTGGGCTGTAGTCGTGTTCAAAATCCCTATGGGAAAATGCATGGGGAAAATTAATTTTTGGACACTCCCTTTTCTCGGGCCCCACTTGAGGAATCACCCCAAAACTTTCCCAATTTTTTTTTTTTGAAGATTCCTCAAATGGCGCCAAAGTTATTGGCAAAAACAAAAAACACTCTTCGTATGGAAACTTGCTCCTAACTATAACTACCGACTAGCGACAGCTAATTACTCCACATGTCATATCATTGATAACATATTCTATACCATACTTCATATTTTAACTGCAAAATTTGAAATAAAATTATTGATGAGACAACTGTGCATGGCGAGGGCATGAGTTATAGTTACCTTAGGGTGCAAGTTTTACTTACAGGGGACATAGATAAAACTTCAGATTTAGACAGCGGGACCTGCTTCAAGGTTCCCGCTGTCAAAACCCAAAGTGTTTGCTTTGGCTTAGCTGCAGCGCTCCAGCAAGCCACAGCAAACTATGTAACGGGGTGGGCACCCCCGGGACATAGCAGGGGTTGGCCCTAGGGGGTGGAGGTCCCCAGGGCCACCTGTGGCTCCGTAAGGGTGGCCGTGCAGCCTCCCTCCAATGAGAATGGATCCGGGGTGGTGGTCTCTGGGGCTTGGGGGTCCAAAAGGGACCACCTTTCTATTTTGTTTTACACTTCGACCCAGGGGTGGTGGTCTCTTGGGCACAGGGGGCCACGGGGCCATGGGCCCTCACTTGTATTTAATAAGAAGCCCTGGGAGGTGGCGGTCTGAGGGCAACGGTGCGTCTCAGGTAACTCTGCATATGTTAAAAGAAAGCCCTGGAGAGGTGGCAGTCCCCAGGGCAGTGGGGGGGGGGCTGCAGGCTCCCCTTCTGTATATTTATAAGCAAAAGCCCTGGGGAGGTGGCAGTCCCCGGGGCAATGAGGGGCCACGGGCCCCCTGTATAGATAAAAATGGAAGCCATGGGGAGGAGGCGGTCCCGAGGACAGTTTCGGGGAGGTGCAGGTCCACAGAACTGTGGGGGGGCAGAATGCCCCCCCTGAATTTTTAATGCACCTGGGACCTGCCCTGCCCAGAGGCCTATTAAAAAAACAAGTGTGTGAAGATTCATCAAACAGTGCCAAAGACATAGGCAAGTCAAAAAACGAAAAAAACGCCTTTCCTATGGACACATTGTCCTAACTATAACTACCTACTGGCGACCACAAGTAGGATATATATATATAAATATATATAAATATATATATATATATATATATATATATATATATACACACACACATATATATATAAAGATATCTCTTTTATATTTAGGGAAACAACACCTGTTTTGAAAAAAAGGGGTCTCTCTCTCTCTCTCTCTCTATATATATATATATATATATATATGTTTTTATAAATATATATATTTATATATATAAAATTATATATATATGTGTACATATATATATATATATACACATACGTGTGTATATATATATATATATATATATATATATACATTTCTCTTCCTCTTTATTGAAAGAGCCTCTCTCTCTCTATGAATATAAAGATCATTTTTTTTATAAATGTGTGGTTTCCTAGGGGCTGATGGTGGCCCCCAGGGAAACCACACATCTCTAAAAATAAAAAAATAAAAATTGCCCCCACAGGGGGTCAGTCCTGCTCATGGGTGACCCCCTGTCAATTTATTTATTTACTTTTTCCTCTTAACCCCTGGGGGGCGATTGCACCTCTCCAGGGGTAAACTAGCAAATGTATTATTTTAAAGGATGCTCCCTGGGATGGCCCATTTCCACTGTGTCTGGCCCCCCAGATGAAATCTCTGTTATCTAGTGGGGTTTCCTGGCTGTAGATTGTAGCGCAGCTGCGATCCACGGCCAGGAAAATATTTCAGAAGGCCTCATTTTAAAGGGGAGACTCTCCACCTACAAACGAGGACTCTCTGAAAGCTGGGGAAACCGTTTTTCCCCAATGGAGAAGAGAGCAGCCTTACCTGCTGTGTCTCTGCTCCGGTGGGGAAAAAATTGTCAGAGCACCGTGTAATGTGCTGATGTCACAGATGGCAGGTGCGGGGGGAGAAGCTATTCAGCGTCTCCCGTGGGCATTTTTTTTTTTTTTAAACAGGATTTTTCAAAGCCATCCCTGGTGATGGCCAGTGGTCCTGACCCGCACCAGGGAGGGTGGGCATGTGATGGCCATTGGCCATCATACGCACTAAAGGGGTTACGGAATACATATAAGTACATGTTATGGGGCTTATGTAGAAGCCCCTTGTGCTGCTGGTGCCTCACTTATTCCCATATAAAAAATTACATACCTGCAGAACAAGGGGATTGTAAATAAGCTCTTGTGTTGGCACAATTATCGACCACGTGGTGTGGAGTTCTGACCCAATTGTGATACAGATGGTCACGACTCTGTATCTGTCTTTATGATAACCTGAACATGATTAGAGAAGTCAGACATATGTTGACTTTTTCAAGTCTGCAAAGGAGATTCCGGACATTTCATTGATAATATTTTTCACTAAAAACTTTGAGTTTTTTCCCAAACTAAAATACCCTTGCCATCTTTATGTATTTGTATTTTTTATTATGCCAAACAAGTTTTATTATCACTAAACAGCACCATATCCACTTAAGAGATTACATATTTTATCTGTTGAACCTGATTTGCAAGCAAATGAATGAATCACACATTGACCGGTATGTCTCCTCTTACTGCATAATCTAATTATGAAATAGTTTTGCTTGTCTGTTCTATTGATAGTAATGGCCTGCACCATACATTTTAATTGCTAACATGTTGGTAGATTCTACTTATTAAAGTATTAGAAATGTAGACTGAAATGAAACCAGGAGAACCATTATTTATTAATATTAACATTCTCTTTGCTGCACTGGGTAGTTCTATATTCTACACCAAATATAGCTAGCCTTATGGCTAATGAAGTATCGAGAGAGCCCAGACATAGAATGCTTAATGCAGTGCAGGGCCATGACAATTGTGATAGGAAGATGATACAGGATGCCTCATGTCAGATATTCTCTATCTCTAGTAAACAAAACAAATTAATAATCCGGTACTTATTATTGATCAGGATTATAAGCAAAAATAGAGTTATATGACAGCTGTCCCATTTCTCGGAAAAATCGAGTCATATGGCATTGAATGGCAATTGCAGAAATTAACGTAGAAGTGCCTTTTCATGAAGGCATTTTGAAGTACCTATTGTAGTACTCCTTTAGAACTCTGTTTATGTACTCTTGCGTTCAGGACGATTCTCCATGACACCTAAAAGGGAAATAAAATGGGAACATCCAAGGGATATTCTTATACAATTAGTACAGAAAGAACAGGGAGTAGGGATTTTTTGAGCTGATTCACAATGGAATTTAAGAGTACTTAATAAGGTACTCCTATGCTATTTTATAGTACTACATCTCGTATTCATAAATTATTTTGTGAATCTGCTACAAGTAGAAGAACCTATGTTTTATCATGAATAGTAAATTAGAATTAGGATACTGAAAATCCCTCTTACTGCGCCAGGAATTTTTAACATGGTCTTAGATATAGTACATGATTAAACTTCAGCTGAATCGCATCACAATGTATTATGAACTCGAACAGTGGTACAACAAATGCTGTCCAATCTAAAGCTAGATCTTACCTGGAGAAATAGAGATGAAATTAACGAGAATGCTTGCTCAGATTGCAAGGTTACATGCAATACTTAAAGAAAGACTAGATTTCATTGGTAACTTTTGTGATCTCCGGAATGAAGTAAAGTTCCATTTTCAATCTGTAATGTCCATTGTCACATCAATGCATTTTTTTTCTTTCTATATGTCTTGGAGGAAGATTAGATGTGTGTAAGGGTCCGTCAGGGTGATGGAGAACATTGCCTATGACATCCTGATGAAATATCGTCCACCAAATTCATAGATATGACCTCTGGTCCAGCACTCATCTCTTTACATTGATAGGAACCAAAGTAAATGTGGTTCCTCTATATGTACAAAACGTTTGGTGAATGGTCCCCATCAGGTCTGATGGTTGTTCACCATTTTTTTTTTGCTTTTCACAAACAAACTTCCACAACAGGCGTTTGCTTCCAAAAACAAACATATGGCTCTCCACACCCTGGGAGTTTTGTACTATGGTTTGTCAGTCATTAGTATTTTTGTCTCTGCTTCTCACCTCTAGGCTTTTCCTGTTCCTGACGGACAGGCAAAAAGAGATATTGCATCTTAACCCTAAATAAGAAGGGTGCTGTAACGTCCTACCTATGAGGCCACCAGTCCTGACAGCAGTCAGAGGAAGATTTCCATCAACAGTGGAAATCGAAAATCGGGGCTCTTCCAAGAAAACAGAAGATCTGCCTATCTTTAAATAAGGCCGGTGGACCACTGATTTGGCAGATTGTTTACTTTGTCACATTTGCAATGGAGGGTGCTGAAATGTCCTTCCTCTGATGGCCACTACTACTGAAGACAGTCAGAGGAAGCTTAAGGTTCGCCTATCTCCGAGGGTTTGGGGTAGAGTTTACTTCATCACATTTATGATGGAATACCTTGTTTTCCAAACTCTAAAAAATACCTTAAATTTCAACTATTTAATCTCACATTATTGAACAAAACATGCAGGATTATGAAAAAATGCCATTAGCTACCTTTCACAGGTATTGGAAGAAGCAACATTATTACAATAGTTTTCTCATGCTGAGCTCTTTACATGTTCAGACTTCTTCCTGTGTATACGCCAGTGCATATTCTCGCCTTTTTAACTTTCCTAATCTTTAGCTGTAATTTCAGACACCTTTTTGTTATACTGGGAGTGTAGACTGATTTTATTACTGGGCACCCATACCAAAGAGAAACCTTCTTCTGTGTGGGTATTTGGCTGTTTCATAAGAATCAACCAACTTTTTCGGTGAAATATTGACACTCTGGAGTCTTTATGGGTATACTGTCATAAAACTACCTTCGTAGAGTCTCTGTATTTGTCAGTGCGTAGTCATCTCTAGAATAATTAGTGGTTTCTGGTACGCTTCATGAAGAACAGAAGTGTGTTGCAATATGTAAGCCAAACATAATCACCCTGGCGAGTCAGATAGTTTGATCAAGGTGGTAGGGAATGTAGCTCCAGTTTATTGTGGGAGATATAGGTGTCAACGTTTGGCATATTTCTATTGTACAACTTACCAGTGAGCCAGTGGAGGATGCAGAGCAAGGAGCAAATTTGAGATTAGTGATTAGTTATGTGGGTTTCAAAAGACGTTTTTACTGATTATTTATTTTTCATTTATTTGTATGTAATAATGCTTATAGCATTACAGGTGTTTCGTATAAAATGTTGTTATCAACATCAGTTAATGAAATACAGGTATTTAAAAACATTTGTGACCTAGACATACTATGGGGCAGACATACCAATATTTCAGGCAAGGCGGTGCAGCAACCAACGTTGACGTGCTGCATTTCATTAGAGAGCAGGGCAGTGCAACATCTGCTGAAATATGCTCTTGCACCTCTTTTCCTAAGCCCTGGGTCAAAATTAGGGGCCTAATTTATACTTTTTTCTGCAAAACTGCGCAAACGCAGTTTTGTGGCAAAACGTATAGCGCCGCCTTGTGCCATTCCACAGCACCAGCCAGGCACCATATTGAAGGAATGGTGCAAGCCAACGCTAAACTTGGGCCAGAGTCTTAAAAGAAGACGCTAGCTGAGTGGGGGTGGCAGTAGGGAAGGAGGGGGTTGTGCGTCAAAAAATGACGCTAGCCTGGTTAGAGGCAGATTAAATGCCTCTAACCAGACTAGTGCCATTTCCTGGTGCTCAACCACCAAAAACATGACTACTGTCTTAGGAAAGACAGGAGTCATGCCCGCCACCCCAATGGCCAGCACAGGGGAAACGTGTCCCCTGGTTATGGCCATTGTACTGTGTGCCTTGCAGGGGGCCACAAGTTAGGGCCCCCGATGGCAAAAAAGTAAAAATAAAAAATACTTACCCAGACTTACCTGGGATGGGTTCCCCCATCCTCCAGTGTCCCTCTGATGGGAGTGGAGATGTTCCTGTGGCTTGGGCAGGGCACCTGTGGACCCATTCCATGGTGTGTAACCATGGGAATTGATCCACAGGTCCCTACTGCTTGGTCTGACCCAGGCATTAAATAATGGAACAAAGCAAGCTTTGTACCATTATTTGGCCCCTCCTCCCACCTGTGCATCATTTTAGCACAGGGGATAAATATGGGGCTATGGGGATAGGACCATTTTTTAGATGGGAACGCCTAACTTGCATCTCATTGACGCAAGGTAGGTGCATGCATCCAAAAAATGGTGCAAACTCCTATATTTTGAAGTTAGACGTGCATACTTTTGCCCCAAATCCTATTTGCATTACTTTTGTTCAACTTTCAAGTAAAAATAAAGTTTTTAGGTGGAAAGTAAATAGTTTATCAAGACTTTGTACAGTGACAAGCCTTGAAAATTCTACTCTTCAATACCAAACACAGGTGTCATCTGAGATGGAGGTTTACACACTTCTAGAGGTGAATTTGACGTTTTGAATTTCATAATAATAATTAGAGCAAATCGCCAATGGCATAAGAAGTTTTTGAAAGACATCCACATTCCTGAACACACATTATAGAATGGCTGCAGTAACCCATATCTCTGGTTTCTCAATTTGTCACTGTTTCCTGTCTTTCTCTTTCCCCTTTCTCTCTTTTATGCATTTCCCTCTCTTTTGTTCAGGGGCAAAGCCTGATGGGGAAAACAATCCCCAAAAATGAGTGTCGGTGCCCACCAACAAGAACCATTGCACAAATTGAGCACTGGGTGTGCAGATTTCTACACACGTTTCAAGAAACGTTATAACCCATAAACCTTCCGTGAATTTCAAGTCAGTCCTAAGAGTTAAATGTTATTTAATTTACAAACCTATACACTGAGACCCAGATTTGCTAATGGCATGCTTCTTGGTTGCGTCACACAAGGCAATGGCAGGTCCTTATGAACCATGCATGCATCTTGGGGCGCTCTGCGTGGCTTATTAAATCTGGAGAAACCCAAGGCAGTGCAAGTCACTGCCTTGCTACTCTGCCATTGGAACTTTCCACGTGTGGAGTGTGGATGTTCAAATATATCCATCAATATATTTTCCCAGATTTATTAAGAATAGTTAACCTTGGAGATGCGTTAAAATGCTAAACCATCCTAGCAGAGAACAGAAGCATAATGAGGTGAAATATGTTTATTTTTCCTGGTCATTAACTCTTTCTACATGTGCTTCATTTTGCAGCACATGTATGAAGAGGAAAATGCCTCTGAGTGTTGTTTTTGTGCAGGAAGATGTTCCTTCCTTAACAAAAAACAATCCTACCTGCAGACACCCTGGCACCCTGGCACCCTGGCGGACGGGAGCCTGCTTTGGCGGTATGCAGCACATAGGCCCATATATTCTAATTTTTGACACAAACCTGCGCTTGCGCAGGTTTGCATCAAAAAGTTTAACGCCAGCTACTGCTATTCCAACGCGCCAGCCAGGCGTCATATTTAATGAATGACGGTAGCCGGTGCTGCGGCCTGGTCAGCGTCAAATAAACTGACGCTAACTGGGCAGCGGAGGCATTGGGAAGACTGGGGGTTGTGCCTCAAAGAATGGCGCAAGTCAGATTAGAGTCAAAAATATTGACTCTAACCTGACTAGCGTCATTTTGTGATGCACAACCCCCATGGAAATGACTCCTGTCTTAGCAAAGACAGGAGTCATGCCCCTCTGACCAATGGTCCCCTGGGCATGGCCATTGGGCACAGTGGCATGTAGGGGGGCCCAAGTTAGGCCCCCCTATGCCACTTTAAAAAATACTTACCTCTACTTACCTGTACTTACCGTAGATGGGTCCCCCCATCCATGTTTGTCCTCCAGGGGTGGGTGAGGGTGGCAGGGGGTATCCCTGGGTGCTGGGAAGGGCACCTGTGGACTGCTTCTATGGTCGGAGGCCATGGAAATGATCCCACAGGTCCTCTAACGCCTGGCCTGACCCAGGTGTTAAAAATGACTCTAAACAGGCTTAGAGCCATTGTTTAAGGCCGTCCTCCTCCCGTGCGTCATTTTTACACGGGAGTACAAACAAGGCGCAAATGCCTTTGAGTAATTTTTTGCCTGGGAACGCCTACCTTGCATCTCATTGACGCAAGGTAGGTTTCCACAGTAAAAAAGTGACTCTAACTACATAAATTTGGCGCTAGACGGGTCTAGTGACAAAGTATAAATATGGAGTTAGGTTTGCACCGGGTCAAAAAATATTACGCAAATCCGGCGCAAACAGAGTATAAATATGGGCCATAGTGTGCCAGCACAGAGACAGCAGAAAAGTGCCATAAATAACTAATATGTTTCTTTTCTGTTCTCGCCATTTAATGCAGCAGCACAGCAAGCTGACTTGCTCGGCTGCTTTGCACCAAATCTAAGTAGATCAGGGCCAGGATGTCTATTCCTAAATCTACAAAATATAGGAATTGGATGTGTGCAATAGCTGAAAATTTCCTTTTTTGTTAAAATCTCCCACTATACCACGTCCCAGCTATGTTATCTACCATGGCGGGTTATTTTTTGCATGTAACTTGGATATTTTACGAATTGTTTTAACACACTTGGACTAGCTAATTATTATTAGCTCGTAACTATGGAGACAACGTATCATGGTTGGCAAAGGTCTCTGTACACATATTTACTACATAGGGAGGGAGAAGGAGAAACCGACTAAAAAAATATTATTGCTTAATTTCTTCTTTTTGAAAGAGTACAAGCTGTTGGAAACGCTTTTTCTGTATACCTTGAATTTCCTGCAAAAGTATTATATTCACTATTTTCATTATTTATGTACATATTTGTCAAACGAAGGAGAAGTGTATATTCTCAGTGACCAAGCATGGGTGTTCAGAGGTACTGGCTTGCATCCTGTCCATTTGAAAATACGTACAGTTTGTCAACAGATGAGAGTTCATAGGTAGCTGATGAGTAGGTAAGTCCTCATCACATCTGCTTCCTTGGCCCAGATTTGAACATTTTTAATGTGAGCGTGTTTTGCCCCTAGAAATACAAGAGTTTATCATAGCTAATTAAGGTAATACACAACTACTCAGAACAAATGTTTTGCGAATTATGCTCAGTTAGCAATTTTCATATGGACTTTCTGTGAGTCAAGTAACAGGGCCTGCCCATGTTAGATTTCTAGCTCGGAAACACTTCTTCCACAATACTCTTAAAACACTACATGAAACACTGAACTTGACTTACTTCCAATAATTTCCTCCTTTCTTTCTTCAGAGTGACACTCTCTTTACCGTCCATCCTCTGCATGCCTTCCATTTCTGACTGTAACCTTCTTTCATTCTCATGCCTGTCTGCTTTAATCTCTCATATTGTAAATATGGTTCACACTTCATTTGATAGATCACAATTTCTCCTTTTTTAAACCCTTATTTTAATCTAACAATACCTAACCTTACCAGCCTACTTATTTTACAATGTGTCTGAAACTATGTAACCTCCACTAATGAACACGCCTAACTAGTATTGATTTTAAAGTACCACAACGAAAATGGAGTAAATGCATGTGTGGTTCTCCGTCTTGAAAACATACACCTAATCCCAATACCCACCAATACCATTGGATTACCCACTAAAATTGGGTTCCGGAGTAATATGCTCCTCACCGTAAAGCAATTTAACTACTCGTAAGAGGTAGTAAGTGCTATATAAATGCAATAAGGATTACAATTGCATGCCTTTGAAAACCTGCAACTCTTGTGTATAGATAGTTTGACTGTAGGATTTTAAAAGGGGTATGCAATTGGATATTCATAATCATCAACATTGTGAGGTAGCTTAGAAGGCATTTCTGTATTATATAGGTTTATATGAGTAGCATATGAAATTAATACAACTTGTGGTGTGCTCAGTAGACAATCATGTTACAGCATCTATTTCATTTTTGTTCATTCAAATTAGTGTCCACAATATATTCAAAACAAAGGCAAGGTCAATGGTTTTCAGCTCCAAAAGGCCAAGCTATTGGATTTCCCAATCCTTTTTTGATCAACATTTGCATGTCAAGTTATGCATATTGACATATACGGTGTTAATAGTCCAATGAGTTTTCTTTTTAAAGAGGGACATTGATGCATATACATTCATTGAGAGGCACACACATTTGAGTCTCAAGGCAATTTATCAGATGTTGTGATATAGAGCAGCCATTTTTATTTTTGAAGGTGTTGGATGGTTATTTTAGGACAGTAAATTAAAAGTTAGAAAAACGTATGTACGAGAACGTGCAAATTGGAGATGAATGGCCCAGTGGCACTTTGTAACTACTGAGCCCTTTTAAAAAAATAACAACAAAAAAATATATATATTCAAGGTGAGATGGAGAGGAAAGCAGGAAACATTGGGAAGATGATTTCAAAGAGAGCATACATGGGGTAGAAAAGGAGATTCAAGAAAACACATTCGCTGCTGTGCTGAGCTCTGAATGTAAAATAATTTCCCTTAAGTTATCAGAAGAAGGATGCAACTTATCTAGTAAGGACACCATGAGACTGAAATGCTCCTCTGTGAGACAAACACTAGGACAGAGGAAAGCCATTGAATCGAGGCCAGAAGCAACAAAGCCATCCATTCACAAGCAAGGGGCTGACCCACAGCACACTCTAAGTATATGTTCTGTATCGGAAACAGTAGGGTCCGTATTACATATAGGTGTACTATCTATGTTTGTGTCACAGTGCACATTTAATCAGATGCACCCAGCGCATTCAGAGGCAGTGCACACTATTACAACGAATGTGCTGTCCCCAGGGCGACAGCTAAATCGTGCTGCTCTGGGGACAGCACATTCAGTGAAATTTACAGCAGCTATTTGAAAGCTTCTCCATGTTCTCTCTGCAGCTGTCAAGCCGCCTGAACCTTAAGTAGGACATAGGGATCCCCTACGAGTGACTGAACCTACCTGCAGGGGGACCTCTGGAGGGACCTCTGGAACCCCTTTTCCTCCTTCCAGAGGGTTGCCCTCAGGGGGCACACTTTTAGTGCATCTTCGGCTCTGTCCCCACGTCCATAACATGGTCTGAGCGCAGAGACAAAGTGATTCCCTCATTTGTATTGGGCAGCGCCACCATGCAAATAAGGGAATGCCTTTTGAAGATTGCACTGGTGCTGCATGTGCACAGCAGGGGCTGAGCAAGTGTCGGTGGCCTCCTCTGCAATATCATAGTGCCCAGGGGCACAAAAGCAGACATAAACACCTATTGTGCGTTATCTGTAATAGGGCTCCAGACCTGCCAAAAGACAGATAAACCTGTCTGTATCTGGGACCTAAAAAACAAAGGGCACCAAAATCAAGTAAAACTTTGTAGTATTGTGACAATTCTATGCAAGTATTTGAGAAGATAATGCCATATTCCTAAGGAGAGGCATCAGTTTCTACAAGGAAGTTGTCAAACATTAGGCTAAATGTAAACTAGGTTTACAAAAAGCAGCTTGAACTCTTTGAGGGGCTGTTTAACCAAAGATAAATGGGCATGGTAGTACTACTGTTAGTGACTGAGTGGGCTGTTACAATATTCAAACATGCTTATTTTCCCAAAATAAATGAAAGGTAAAAGTTGACTGAAAATGAAACAGATTTAAACTATTTAAAAATGGGGTGGTTGGATGACTGTCACGAAATGTGGTGTAGTTTTGACATCTGCTAGAAGTTCAAAGAGCAGAACCTTTATGTACAGTTGAAATTTTGCCTTTTTTCGTGATGTGACTCCCAATTTTTTACATTTTGCTGGACCCTCTGTTATTGTTGGCTTCAGACTTTGCACTGTACGCATGCTGTGCACTGCACAGTGTGTGTGCAATGATCCCTAAAGCATGGGGAAATTGGTGAATACCTGAATTACATAATTAACTTTTCTAGAAGGGTCATAGATATGGTGTAGAAATAAATCAATGCATGAAAAGTTAACTGCCATATGTGGACTGCAGCACATTTGTGCCATCCACTAATGTAACAAATAAAACATGGCCTACCATTATAGCCTGACTGCTGAAGTGTAAACTGTGCAGTGTGATCTGTTAAAATAACCCTTTTTGCCAGGTAAAAAATGAATGAACTAATGTTTAAATATTAGTATGTCACCCATATGTGTACTTTATCGCCCAAAGGGGTACATTGTATTTAAAAGCAGGAAAATTACAACGCTCAAAAAGCTATTTTCACTGTGACAGGCCTACCTGGCTTATATAGAAATCCAGAATGCAGAATAAAATACTACTACTAGGAACCTGAGAAAGGGATTAGGTAGATAAATTATTAAACAGCAATTTTTATTAGGGGTTAAATCCAATTCAATAGTGAACCTGGATTTTATTAAACATCAAGTAAAAGTAATTTTTGAAAAGTAACTTTTTCCCTGCCTGAAGTTCCCCAAGGCTAATTTGAATGAACTCTTCAGCAACTCCCATTCTATACTTGGCCTGGGAATAGCTGTGGAATGATTATGTAATTCCTCTCAGGAGCAAACAATATGTTGACCTGAATGGCAGAGAAGGCTTCTCTGAACTTGACAGAATATTCTGTTGACTATTGGCATCCTGTTATGCAATAGTGTCAAATCCTGCTTGACAGATCTAGTGAGCACACTTGGGCCCTCATTCTGACCCTGGCGGTCGGTGATAAAGCGGCGGCCAAGCCGCCAACAGGCCGGCGGTCTAAAATATGCAATTCTGACCCTGGCGGGAAACGCCAACACAGCCCGCCAACTTAACACTCCGCCCGCCACAGCGGTACAAACAAACAGCGCGGCGGTTCCCGCCAACAGCCAGGCGGCAGACAATGTACCGCCCACCCTATTACGACCCACCAATCTGCCACCTTTTCCGGGGCGGGAGCACCGCCGATAAGAACACGGCGGAAACAGACTACGAACGGGAAAACGCTCACCTCTACGCACTCCACGCGAGATTCCGGCAGTATGGAACCAGAGTTGCAGGTCATCCCCGCACTCCTATTCCTGCTCATATACCAGGAGCACGCCCGGCGGCGCGGAAGACATCGGTGAGTACTGCACCTACGACACAGGGGAGGGAAAAGATTACCGGCACACACCCACCCACCCACACCCACTACAACACACACATCAATGCATTCCCACAGATCACTGTCACAACCCACAAACCACCCCCCTCCGAAATAATGCAAAGACCAAAAGAAGAGATCATAAACGGGCAGATATATTGAAATATGGACACCAGTAATCCCAATAAATAAATAAACTATGTACAAAATATATACAGCTACTAAATGTAGTCCAACCACTGTCCGTGGATCACAGGGGTCCTGTGCAAAGGGGCAAGGCCCAGTCCCACGACAAGAACTCCACGGAGAGAACACTGCAGGGGCATCAGAAAGAAAATAGGACAGGCACCTCAGGGGGAAGGGAAGGGGGGGCACCTCAGCCACTTGAGTACACGACGCCAGATCCACGAGGGGACTCCATGACCACTGGCCCATCCTGGGGAGAGCAAAGCCACAGTCCAAACAGTCCATACAGTGGGTGGCCTGCCCACTGGGCCATCCTGGGGAGAGCAAAGCCACAGTCCAAACAGTCCATACAGTGGGTGGCCTGCCCACTGGGCCATCCTGGGGAGAGCAAAGCCACAGTCCAAACAGTCCATACAGTGGGTGGCCTGCCCACTGGGCCATCCTGGGGAGAGCAAAGCCACAGTCCATACAGTCCATACAGTGGGTGGCCTGCCCACTGGGCCATCCTGGGGAGAGCAAAGCCACAGTCCATACAGTCCATACAGTGGGTGGCCTGCCCACTGGGCCATCCTGGGGAGAGCAAAGCCACAGTCCATACAGTCCATACAGTGGGTGGCCTGCCCACTGGGCCATCCTGGGGAGAGCAAAGCCACAGTCCATACAGTCCATACAGTGGGTGGCCTGCCCACTGGGCCATCCTGGGGAGAGCAAAGCCACAGTCCAAACTGTCCATAACAGACCCCACTGCCACTGGAGGAGGCAAGATGGCCAGAGGACATCCTGCAGCCCTGCCCGAGATAGATCCTGCCCTGCCACGTCTGCCAAAGGGCCAGCGGTTCTTGCCTTGAAGGGCCCAGTTCAGCGGTTCCTGAGACGGCGGGGCCCAGTTCAGCGGTCCTTGCCCTGAAGGGCCCAGTTCAGCGGTTCTTGAGACGGCGGGGCCCAGTTCAGCGCTCCTTGCCTTGAAGGGCCCAGTTCAGCGGTTCTTGAGACGGCGGGGCCCAGCGGAGCGGTGCTTGAGACGGCGGGGCCCAGTTCAGCGGTTCTGGAGACGGCGGGGCCCAGCGGAGCGGTGCTTGAGACGGCGGGGCCCAGTTCAGCGCTCCTTGCCTTGAAGGGCCCAGTTCAGCGGTTCTTGAGACGGCGGGGCCCAGTTCAGCGGTTCTGGAGACGGCGGGGCCCAGCGGAGCGGTGCTTGAGACGGCGGGGCCCAGTTCAGCGGTTCTGGAGACGGCGGGGCCCAGCGGAGCGGTGCTTGAGACGGCAGGGCCCAGTTCAGCGCTCCTTGCCTTGAAGGGCCCAGTTCAGCGGTTCTTGAGACGGCGGGGCCCAGCGGAGCGGTGCTTGAGACGGCGGGGCCCAGTTCAGCGGTTCTGGAGACGGCGGGGCCCAGCGGAGCGGTGCTTGAGACTGCGGGGCCCAGTTCAGCGGTTCTTGAGACGGCGGGGCCCAGTTCAGCGGTCCTTGCCCTGAAGGGCCCAGTTCAGCGGTTCTTGAGACGGCGGATGGTCTATGGCCAACTGCTAATTGCCTGGTGGTGCCCTCCTGGGCAGCGGGGATGGTGCTCCTTCACTGCCCACCTGGGCTGTGGGTGGTGGGGCCCTCCTGGCCAGCTGGGCTGGGTCCTCCCTGGGCAGCGGCTATGGGGGTGGTGGGCTCTCCCGGGGCAGCTGTGCCGGTTCCTCCCGGGGCAGCGGCTATGGGGGTTGTGGGCTCCTCCTGGGCAGCAGGCCTGCTGCCTGACCTCTCCGACTTGCTCCCCTTGCCCTCCTTAGTCGTGGGCCTGTGGCCCATTCCTCCCTTTGGAGCTGTGGCTGGTGACTGTCTCTGGGTGGTGTCCGGGGGGGATGTAGAAGGCGGGCTCCTGCGGCGCCCCTTCCGCCTTCTGCTCCTCTTCCCAGGGGGTGGGCTGGCTGTCCCCTTGCTGCTGGGCGAAGATCCAGACATGCGGGCTGGCGGGCTCCAATACCCCTGCACCCTTGTCAAGGGGGCTGCAGGGCTGGTGGTGGCTGAGGTGCTCTTCTTACCCCGACGAGAAGGAGGGGGGGGCTCAGGGTCAGGAAAGAAGTTAGTAGTGGCGAGGAAGAGCTTCTTGGGACAATGGAGAGTGGTAGGTACAGTGGGAATGGGAGTGGAGGGAGAGGATGTGGTTGTAGGTGAGTCACGTTTGCTGTCTTTGGGTGCAGGTGCAGGAGGGATAGGCTGTCGTGAGGTGGATGGCTGTTGGGTGGGTGGGTGGCTGCGTTTGTGTGGTGTGGAAGAGGGGGTGACAGACACAGTGGGAGAGGACACAGGGGACGTGTAAATGGCAGTGGGGGTGGTGACTGCACGTGTGCGGACTGGAGTGGAGGGTGTGCTGGTGATGGAAACACTGGCTGATGGTGAGGTGAATGGAGGTGTGAGTGTAGACGTCACAGGGAGGGAGGAGGGAGACGAGGAGGTGGGGGTCACAGAGGTGGTAGTGACTGTTGGCATGTCTGCATCGGAATGTTGCGTGTGTGAATGTCTGCGTGATCTGTGGTGCTTATGTTTGGATGAGCTTCTCTTGGGTGTTGAGGTGTGTGCAGGCTGGTCTGATGGTGTGGGTGGGACAGGCAGAGGAACAGGAGACTGGGAGGAGGGAGTTAGTAGAGGCAGGCAGGAGACAGGGACAATGGCTGCCGTCAGTGCTGAGGCCAGAGCCTGGAACGATCGCTGATGGGCAGCCTGACCCGAATGAATGCCCTCCAGGTACGCATTGCTGCGATGAACCTCCCTCTCCACCCCCTGGATGGCATTAAAAAGGGTAGTCTGCCCAACAATGAGCGTTCGGAGGAGGTCAATGACCTCCTCACTGAGGGCAGCGGGGGTAACAGGGGCAGGGCCTGAGGTGCCTGGGGCGAAGGAGATGCCCGGCTTCCTGGCAGAGCGGGCACGGGGCGAACGCTGAGGGGCTGCTGGGAGGGCGGTGATGGTGCGCTGGGTGGCGGCTGTACCTGTAATGGCGGGGGGCACGGATGGTGCCACCCCCGCAAGGGAGCCCCCTTCCGAGGACGTGTCCGTGTCGCTGCAGGGTCCAGTCGTCCCCGTCGTGGAGCTCCCCTCGCCCTCCGTCTCACTGGTCCAGTCTGACTCTGTGGCATGGCCCTCCTGGGCCATGTGAGATGCAGCTCCCTCCTGCCCCGATGCCACTTCTCCTCCGCCTGATGATGCTGATGCACACAAGCACAGAAAGACAAACAAAAAGGGGGGGGGAGAGAGAAATAAAGGGATATTGATTACATGGATCTCCGGTACAGTTAGCGGACATGACAGACACAGATGCCCCCTGCACTAAGTTGCGCACTTGGGGTCCGCTACGCATTCCGTGGAACATGCCCTACACGCCTAGAGTTGACAACTGCACCCATGGATGACACGGCCCAGGGATGGCTGTACTGACAAACTACTGAGGGTGGTGGCTGGGGACACAGGGGCTTATGGGGGTGCCCAGCCTACAGATATCGCCCTGGCCTAGGGGGACCCCCAGCCCTCCTCCCCCACCCAGACACCTCCACTGCGCGACAACAGAGTAGATAATGCTTGTACTCACCCCCTTGTGTCTGCTGTGCTGCCCTCACGCGCCCATCCAAATCAGGGTAGGCCACCGCCAGGATCCGGAACATCAGGGGGCTCATTTGACGGCAGGCACCCCGCCTACGTTGGGAGGCCATCCCCAGCAGAGACTCGGCGGTCTTCTTGGTCCCGCGGCGGATGTCCTCCCACCTCTTGCGGCAGTGGGTGCCCCGTCGATGGTGGACCCCCAGGGTCCGGACTTCCTTGGCGATGGCACGCCAAATCCCGATCTTCTCATGGGCGCGGACCTATGTGACACAAACAGGGAGGGAGAAATACCACGTTCAAGTTTGTCAGCATTTTCCTTGCCAGTGGCCCAACATGCCCCCCATCCCCGCCAGGCCCCCCGCCAGGCCCCCCGCCATGCCCAACATGCCCCCCATCCCCGCCAGGCCCCCCGCCATGCCCCCCGCCAGGCCCAACATGCCCCCCATCCCCGCCAGGCCCCCCGCCATGCCCCCCGCCAGGCCCAACATGCCCCCCATCCCCGCCAGGCCCCCCGCCAGGCCCCCCGCCATGCCCAACATGCCCCCCATCCCCGCCAGGCCCCCCGCCATGCCCCCCGCCAGGCCCAACATGCCCCCCATCCCCGCCAGGCCCAACATGCCCCCCATCCCCGCCAGGCCCCCCGCCATGCCCCCCGCCAGGCCCAACATGCCCCCCATCCCCGCCAGGCCCCCCGCCAGGCCCCCAAGCCAGCCAGTGGCCCCAAATCCAGATAGAATTAAACTCACTTGTTGGTCTGGAGGACCGTAGAGTAGCGCATACTGGGGGAGGACCCCATCCACAAGTTTCTCCAACTCCTCTCCAGTGAAGGCAGGGGCCCTTTCCCCAGGTGCAGCAGCCATTGTCCCTTCCAGACCGAGGTCACAGCAACACTTGCAGTATAGGTCCTCTCCTGTGAAAGTTCAAGTCGCAAGTGGATAAGTAGATAGAAAATGGCGGTCACGTCCGCGGCGGTGCGTACCGCGGCGGTGCGTCCCGCCACCGCCGGCGCCCTTCGCCATTGGCTCCTGAAACCCATAGGCTTCAATGTTAACCAATGCGGCTTGGCGCCGCGGTCTTGGCCCGCCGCCCGCCGCGGTGTGCCACGCCAGCGCATTGACCTCACATCCCATTGTCACACTTCACAGGTCAGGCAGCCGCCATTTCCAGGGCCCACATGGCTCAATTTCAACTGCGTCACACAGGCCTAGGCCTTGCATAGCCACTCAGACACGCCATTCACTGCATAGAGAATCGTTTACTGTGCTAGCTGTGAGTACGTACCTGTGGGTTGCTTGACTGTGTGCTCCATGTTGTCCTTCTTAGGCACCGTCCGCTGGGTTGGGCGAGGAGACGGATGAATCCTCCCGTGTACCGACCGCTGGTGGACCTGTCGACAATGGAAGAACGCCACATTATCCTGACCTACCGTCTTAACCGTGCCACTATCCGTGAACTGTGTGCCCAGCTGGAGCCCGACCTGATGTCCCCCATCCGCCAACCCACAGGGATTCCCCCTCTGGTGCAGGTCATGTCAGTACTCCATTTCTTGGCAAGTGGGTCATTTCAGACAACCGTGGGAATTGCTTCAGGGATGTCTCAGCCCATGTTTTCGAAGGTGTTATCCAGAGTGTTGTCTGCCCTGATGAAATCCGTGAGGAGCTACATCATTTTCCCTGAGGTGGGCGAATTGGCTACAGTGAAGGGTGATTTCTACGCCCTTGGACATATTCCCAACGTAATTGGTGCCATTGATGGGACCCATGTGGCTTTGGTTCCCCCAAGAGACAGGGAGCAGGTGTACAGGAACAGAAAAAATTACCATTCAATGAACATCCAGGTGGTGTGTTTGGCTGACCAGTACATCTCGCATGTAAATGCCAAATTCCCAGGGTCAGTGCATGACGCCTACATCCTCAGGAATAGCAGCATCCCTTACGTGATGGAACAGCTACAGAGACAGCGTGTATGGCTAGTGGGGGACTCTGGGTACCCCAACCTGTCGTGGCTACTGACCCCAGTAAGGAATCCACGGACCAGGGCAGAGGAACGGTACAATGAGGCCCATGGGCGTACTAGGAGGGTGATCGAACGCACCTTTGGCCTCCTAAAGGCCAGGTTTAGGTGCCTGCATATGACAGGTGGATCCCTAATGTACTCACCTAAGAAGGTGTGTCACATCATCGTGGCCTGCTGCATGCTTCACAACCTGGCTTTGCGTCGCCAGGTGCCTTTCCTGCAGGAGGATGGTCGAGACGGTGGTGTTGTGGCAGCGGTGGAACCTGAGGAGAGTGACGAGGAGGAAGACGACGGGGCTGAAACAGACAACAGGGACAGAATCATTGAACAGTACTTCCAATAGGACACAGGTAACATTTCAAAGATAATTTAGTAAATGTTAACTACTCTCGTGCATCTCTGCTGCCTGTCTATTTGCCCCAGTGTATGATGACTGAGTTTTGGCTTTTCCCTCCCTATTTCAGATCTGGGGTCCCCACTACGAGTCCTGTGCTTCGTTTCCCCATGGACTACAGCTTTGTGGCAGCTGTTTGTTGACTTCACCATGTACAAGGACATATTTGCACTGTCATGTCAATTACAATCTATTGAAATCACAGCCAGACTCCAGATATTTTGGTGCAAAATAGGTGTTTATTTAAGTGCTCAAAATGGGATGGGTGGTTTCAAGTGGGTGGGGGCTATGGTGAAGGAATGTCCATGGCAGAGTCCAGAGTAACAGTCACACAGGTGCATTGTCCAGAGGCCTGTGGAGAGATGGAGCATGGGCAGTTCAAGGATGGACAGGGTGACAATGTGGGACAGTGGGATGACATCAGGTGGTATCCATTGCTGGCGGGGGTCTTGACATCCTACTCTGTCTTCTTGCGAGATCTCAGGGCCCTCTTGCGGGGTGGTTCTTCTCCTGCAGGAGGTGGGGGTCTGGTGGGCTGCTGCTGTGCGGGGGCCTCCTGTCCACTAGCGCCGGCGGAGGTGGTTGGCTGTTCTTGGTCCAGGCTAGTGGCAGGGGCCCTTGGGTGTTGTTCAGTGTCCGCCCTGTTGTTGACGAGGTCCTGCAGCAGCCCTACCATGGTAACCAGGGTGGTGTTGATGGCTCTGATGTCCTCCCTGTACCCCCGATAGTGTTCCTCCTGCAGTGCCTGGATCTCCTGGAACCGGGCCAGTACCGTCGCCATCGTCTCCTGGGAGCGGTTGTATGCTCCCATGATGGTGGTGAGGACCTCGTGGAGAGTGGGTTCCCTGGGCCTCTCCTCCCCCCTCTGTCGCACAGCTGCCCTCCGAGTTCCCCTGTTTCCCTGGGCCTCTGCCCCCTGGCCGGTGTGCCCACTACCACTGCCCCCAGGTCCCTGTTGTTGTTGGGGTGGTGGGTTATCCTGGGTGCCCTGTAGTGGTAGACACACCGCAGATTGACGCGCCCTGGAGACAGAGGCATGGGCCCGCTGGGTGGGAGCTGTGCTGGTGTTCCCAGAGGGGTTAGGGTCTGTAGTGGCCTGGGCCTGTGTGAGGGGAACCGACTGTCCAGAGGTCCCCGATGGTCCGGGCTGGTCATCGGTGTCCAGGTCGACAGAGCTGCTGTCATCGCTGACGGCCTCTTGGGTGGGGGGTGTGGAGAATTCTGGCCCCTCCGCCGCGGTGTGTTGACGGTCGGGTCCTGCAGGGGTATAGAGGTATGGTTATAGTTTCAATGTGTGGCATATGGGTGTATCTGTGGGTTCTCGTGTCCCCAAGTGCTGGCATTCGTGTGTGGGGGCTTTGGTGAGGGTGGCTTGTGGGGGGATGTGTATATGCATTGGGCATGCTTTGGTGATGGGTGTCCATGCTTAGTGGACGCATGCAGGCCTAGGTTTTGGGATGTGTGGGTTGTGATGGTGAGACATTGGCGGGGAATAGGTGTGCTGGGGGTGGGGGTGAGGATGGTGGTGGGGGTGAGGATGGTGGTGGGGGTGGGGGTGAGGGTGGGGTTCGAGGATGGGGGTGAGGGTGGGGTTCGAGGATGGGGGTGAGGGTTGGGGTATGATTTGGCATGCAGGTGGGGGGGAAGCAGTATTGAAGCTTCAACTTACCAGTATCCATTCCTCCGCCGACTCCTGCGAGGCCGTCAGGATGCAGGATGTTCAAGACTTCCTCCTCCCATGATGTGAATTGTGGGGGTTGAGGTGGGGGTCCTCCGCCAGTCTTCTGCACGGCGATGTTGTGCCTGGATACCATGGAACGCACCTTCCCCCGTAGGTCGTTCCATCGCTTCCTGATGTCTTCCCGATTTCTGGGGTGCTGTCCCACTGCGTTCACCCTGTCGACAATCCTCTGCCATAGCTCCGTCCTCCGGGCAATGCTGGTGTATTGTATCTGTGTGCCGAACAGCTGGGGCTCTACCCGAACGATTTCCTCCACCATGACCCTGAGTTCTTCGTCTGTGAAGCGGGGTTGTCTTTGGGGTGCCATGGGGTGGTGTGTATGATGTGTGGGGTGGAGTATGTGTATTTAAGTGAGTTTAGTGTGGTGGTGTGTGTTGTTTTGTGTGTGGATAGTGTGTGGGTGATGGTGTTGAGTGGGCGTGGCTGTTATTTTTGGGATGCTGGTGTCTCGCTCTTGCCTTCTTTACGAATTTTTTAGCGTAGGGGTTTGTGGGTGATGTGGGTGTGTGTTTTATATTGTATTGTGTGTGTGGGAGTGGTGTGTGTATGTGTATCAGGTGTGTGGGATTCAAATCGTCCAATGTGGCTGAGTTTTGTTCGTTTGTGTGTATTCTGACCGCGGCGGTGTGTCCCGCCAATGGAATACCGCGATTGAATGACCGCCGCGTGGATTCGTGGGTCGTAATGGCATGGGCGTATTTCTGTTGGCGTGGCGGTGGAGGTTTTGTCACCTCCACCTTTCCGCCGACCGCTGGTCTGGCGGTCTGTTGTGGCGGTCGGATTTTCGGAGGTTTGCCTTCTGCGGGTCAGAATGACCGTGGCGGGTTTCCGCGACCGCGGCGGGATTATGGAGGATTTCTGACCGGCGGTAGGCGCCTTTTACCGCCGAGGTCAGAATGACCACCTTGAATTGGAGAAAGCAGGATGCCAAAACAATTCTTGTGTGTTCTTTATCTGGTTGCTAAAGGGCCCGGCTTTGTCCTAATTGATGTCTTACTATCTCCTAGTTTGATGTGGGTACAGAGCCTTCTACTTGATTGTCATGCTAGATGTGGTTGGACACTAGAATGTCCATAACACATTCTCCTCTCACACACTCAGCCTTCAGAGCTCAAGTTTGAAGAGATAGAAGTCTATTGCCATCTTGAAAATGCCCTGACAAATGGCATTATAGGCCTGTTTGCAATAAGGAATACAGGAACTACTGAAACAGTAGGAAGGGTTGGTTAGGCAGTGCCCAGAAAGCAACCTCTGGGGAGAGGATGTAGTGTTATAGACAAACCTGCCAACGAAGGAACTGGAGAACCAGGTTTGAGCCTCTGCATCAGCTCAACATCATGTGATTCTGGGCAAATCATTTAGGGCCTCATTACGAGGCTGGTGGTCTATTGTCCACCAGCCTCATGGTGGCGGTCCGACCGCCTCACACCAGGCAGTCAAACCACCCAATTACGACCAAGGCGGTCAGACTGCCAGGGGAGTGCCTTAACTGTCAGGAAAATGGTTCCTGATGGGGTGACGGCAGTCGGGCTTGTGGTCAGCCATGGCAGTGCTGAGTTCAGCGCTGCGGTGCTGATCATAGCTTCACTTCCGGACAGACTTTCCATGGCAAGGAGCCTGCCAAGGAAAGCCTGGTAGAAAACCATTGCTGGGGGCCACAGGGGGGCCACTGCACTACCCACAACCATGTTGTGGGCAGGGAAGGGGCCACCATGCCGAGATCCTTGGAATGCACACTGTCTACTAAGGCAGACAGTGTGCATTCCGAGGGTGCTGGGGGCACTCTCTGTGAGACAACATTGTACGGTTTTTCCTGGGCTGACTAGCGGAAACCTCAGTTTTCTGAGGTTTCCGCCAGTCAGCGCAGTGGAAACCTTCTAATTGGGCCGGAGAGGAGCCTGCCATCTCTTTGGCTGTTTCCTCTCCACAAGGCTGGCGGGGCAACGGTCAGCCTGCCTGCCTGCCTCATAATGCGGTCCTTAATCCTCAATGCCTAAAAAAATTAATCTGTCCTTGTGTAATGTAACTTGTGGCTTTGTAAAGCACTCCAATACCTTATGGGTGAGTTCAGGCTATACAACACTGAAAAATAAACACCCTCAGAACACTTTCTGGACCCGAGGAAGACTAGAAGAGTACTGGGCCAGCTGTCTGTATCATGAGAGGTGACCTGAAGGACTAGACCTGCTCACTTGTGTTTCCAGGACAAACAACTGACCTCCTGAAGTCAGTTGACTGACCTCCTGTGTGACTCCAAGGAGACAACAAGCCAAACAAACTCCTTTCTTTGGCATCCCCAGATGCCCATTAGCAACTGGACCTGGACTGGAGCTTTTTAGTGGGGTCTGATGGAGTGATTAATGGGCCCTAAGCGCTGCCCCTGATGTCCTGAAAACCTTAGAAGTGACCCTATGGAGCTGGTCCAGAAATTCTGAAAAGTTTGGACTTAAAAGGTTAAGGGTCTGATTTAGAGTTTGACAGACAAGTTACTCTGTCACAAACATGACAGATTTTTTGCCATGGACAATGGTAATATTATAATCAAGACCATGGCAGATGGTGGATATTTCAGGGTCCTGCGTTTGGCACTTTGCAACAACCTGATTGTGCAGGATGTTCTCAAAAAGAAGACATGCATCCTGCTTATGAGTACGGCAGTCCAGATACCGTTGGACTCACGGTGGCAATCCGACCACCACAACCCTGACGGTCAGACCACCACAAGACTGCTGCCATCACCAAGATCATGGATCCCGATGCGTTGGCGGCAATGAAAGCCATGTTCAAACATGGCACTACTGATGTTGGCACCGCCGTGCTGATCACGACTGGCCTTTCTGCCAGCTTTTCCATGGTGGGGGCTCCGCCATGGAAAAGGCTGGCAGGAAAGCAAAGATGGGCAACGGGGGGCCCTGCACTGCCCATGCCCCTGCCATGTCTCTCTTTTAGAGCCAAAGCCAATGTTACCGCACTGACTGTCCTGTCAGCCCCACAGGAACATCATTACACTGCAGATGGACCACCAAGCTCGTAACTAGGCCCATAGTCAGCAACATGCTACCACCTGCAGAAGAATCTCCACTCATTTCAATCACTCTTCTAAAGCCCAGGATCAGTATGCTAATAAAGTACTGATCAAAGCCCTCATTCAGGAGGTGCCAACTGGATGGAACTTGACCTATTATGGGTTGCAACGTCTCCTTGAGCGGTACAGACCAATCACTGACTATGTCCTTCATAGAGGTGGGGATTCAACTGGGAAGGGTATGACCATGGAGATTTACAAATGCCTTACACAAATGCTATTTCCTAGGAGGATAGAATGATGAGCCAAGCTATTCTGTTGTTGCATCTGTTACAGGACCAGGTATAAAAGGTGTTGCAAAGGTTTGCCAGTTTGAACAAAAAGCATATGAGCTGGTTGAGAGCTTAATCTTTCACATGGCTGTTAATCCAAGGCTACAAAGAGATTGTGCCATTTAAAGATTAGGGGGGTCATTCTGACCCTGGCGGTCCAAGACCGCCAGGGCCACGAATGACGGAAGCACCGCCAACAGGCTGGCGGTGCTTCCAAGCCCATTCCGACCGCAGCGGTAAAGCCGCGGTCGGAAAACCGGGACCGGCGGTTTCCTGACGTTTTTGCCCCTGCTGGGCGAATCCGCCAGGGCAGCGCTGCAAGCAGCGCTGCCCTGGGGAGTCTGACCCCCTTACCGCCAGCCTATTTCTGGCGGTTTTCACCGCCATGAAGAGGCTGGCGGTAAGGGGTGTCCTGGGGCCCCTGGGGGCCCCTGCACTGCCCATGCCACTGGCATGGGCAGTGCAGGGGTCCCCTAACAGGGTCCCGGCCAGCTTTTCTCTGTCTGCCTAGCAGACAGTGAAAAGCGTGACGGGTGCAACTGCACCCGTCGCACGGCCACAACACCGCCGGCTCCATTCGGAGCCGGCTTCTGTGTTGCGGCCTCATTCCCGCTGGGCCGGCGGGCGCTAACTTGGTTAGCGCCCGCCGGCCCAGCGGGAATGTTGGAATGTCGGCAGCGGTCTTTTGGCCGCATGGCGGCCGATTGGCGGTTCCCGCCTGGCGGGCGGCGGAATCAGGGCCTACATTTGTGCAACAATACTTGATCCACGGTGAAAAAATATACTGGCCACTTTCATCCCATTTTCAGAAGGGGATGTTTCACTATAAAATACGTGGGTTATTGAGCAAGAAAGAGACCTGGAAAAAGAACGGCTGGAAGTTAGACTCCTGGGTAGGATTCAATCCTTAATCTTCTTTTTACATTACTTAGCTTGGTTTCCCCAGCGAGGGTCTTTATCTTACAGGACTGTCATTGTGTTGCTTCCATGGGAAAAGAGGAGATAAACAAACGCGTACCACCATACTTAGTTTGGAACAGGTAACTATTGCTCCAATGAATTATATTTATTGAGTGACTGTAAATGAGGATGATTGATGTGTTTGCAGATTAGTGTGTTGTTCAACTAATATTTGGAAACTTGATTTTGAGGGTTTGCAATGTTTGGGGGCTAGATATACTTGCATGACCCACTCCTTGCTGTACTTTTTTTCGGGTTCTTCAGAGACCAGTCACTTTAGTTAACAAATACAACCCTACAAAATGCTCAAATTCTTTTGCTCTTCTTGTTCATCAACAGCAGTTCACTACAGGCCTATCTCTCTCAATCTAATTTGGATCAGGAGGACCCGGAAGTTGGATGGATTCAGGGCTTGGAGTCAGACTCAGGAGGCAAGGTGTGACTATTTCAACAGCCAGAATAAGGATGTTATCCACTTCAAGTTCAAAAGGAAAACAACATGATTCAAAGAGGCCTGCTCAGTCTTGTGGCCCAGAGAGAGGTATGTTGATTTAGGAATTCAAAGTAGTGTGCTGGCTCAAATGTCAAACTCCTCTAATAAAGTGGTTGTGGTTGGGATGGGGCTTCAACTGGACACAGACATGTCACTTGATGGATGCACTCTTCTAAATGTTATGACAGTTGTGAGATTGATCAGCTAGGTATATAGCAGATACTTGCCTGGGATTGGTTGTAAAATAGTTTTAACTTCTCAGTTAAATGCACTTCACATGAGTTATCATAAGATTTCACTGCAGCAGCCTCTGTCTTTAGTCTGCCTCTTGGTCCACTCCTCATGAAGCTTATCTACTCGTTGACTCTACAAAATCAGCATTTACTGTTTTACAATCCACAGGCCTTCTCTTCTTCTACAAGAAAGTTCCAACACTCCTGCTTATCTTACTGGACTAGTTCATCCATACATCCAAGACGAACATTCCAAGAAGACTGCAGACACACCACCCAATTTGACATATATTTATATATATATATTAATTTGACATATATATATATATTAATTTAACATATATATATATATATATATATATATATATATATATATATATATATATATATATATAAATATATACAGTATCATTTTTATTTTATCAATCATAGTTTTAAGGACTCTGTGGAATCACTCCTCCATAATTTAAATTTTTCAAAACTAAATGACAGAAAAATTTGATAATAACCTGGGTTTCTCTGGATGAAGGACTGTGTGTAATGCATTTTACTGAACTGTGTCATTCCTTCATTTCATTTCCTAAATAGTTTGATAATGATGATATGCTGCTTATTGATCTGATGAATATTTTTATTGTGTTTTGGTAGTGTTTGTCTTTGTCAAACCATTCCAGAACTCCCCATCCCCATTCACTAATCAAACTCTTAACCCTCTTCCCCTAGGCTGTGTGATATATTGAGGCGTGACTTACAAACTTACACCATAAATGGATCACACTTGGTGGGACGGTTGTGATGAAAGGGACACCAATGCACTGTGCAATCTTCTTTCCTGAATGATAGCCCATGCCAGCCCCACCTACCCATTCAGTCATGAAAGGGATAGTAACAGGGTGGTAGTGCGTAATCAGAACAATGTTTGTTTCAGTGTTCCTGATAAGTAGTAGTACTAGTGTGCATTATCTGGCCTGATTCAGAAAGGTAATGTTGCTCAAATATGAATTTACCTTGACAAAATGAAAGACAAGAGGCATTTGACAAAGCAGGAACACTTTGTTTAATTAAACTTTACAGCCAAGAGAACAGTTACAGAACCGGTGTCTGAGGACTGTCTCCAGTTGCAGTTGATCTAAGTGGTGTTCTATACATTTCTCTGAGTACCATAAAGCAATTCCAGCATTCCTTTTATGGTAAAGAATGTCAACTGTTGTCTTGAGTCATAACTATAATCATGATAACAAATGCAGGTGGGCGTTGACCATTTGTGGACACAATGAGGGCCAGTGGAGAATGTGAACAGATGTCAGGCCTTAGGGCCACGTGATCTTGGTGTGTTACTGTGCATGCTTTGTTCTGATTGGCTTAGTGTTCCTAACTACGTGTGGCAGGTAACTTTATGCTGTTTGGGAATGCAAGCACACTGCTGGCCATGTGTGCTTTATTGGGGCCACTTTCCTAGGAACACTGGTGTTGTTGCACCTCTGTGGGACTGATCTTGAGTTTCCTGTTTGTGCATTTGTTTGCTGGCAAAGCACTGCCCAGTCTCTGCCCTGTCAGTCAGTAACCTGAGGCATAGGTCTCAGCACATGCCTGACCTCGTACTATTGAGTCGGGTTTGAAGGAGAGTTCTTGACTGGTAGATTCGCAAATCATGATGCAATTTTGTTCTTATATGCAAACATATTATGGTGTACATCAACATTGATTTTTCCAATATTAACATTCCCACCTCTAATTGAATTTTCAACTACATCTAGCTCATACTTCATGACAGTCACATTGTTGGGGACTTATTGTTGTACATCCCTAGCCACTAGCATTCTACCCAATTTGAGGATTTTGCATTTTTACACTTGGTTGAAAATACAAAGGAACAGTAATACTATGAAAAGGGGCAACAGCGACCTGCACAGACTGGTCTTCCACAAGGGGAGCCAGGAGAACCAGTTTGTGACCCACTCTTGCTCAAGGGCACCTCCCTCCTCACGCATGTCTCTTTCTAAATGGTACAGTGCTTGAATGGCAAGAGTCAGAGTCCTGTGGTGCATGTCATTGCCTGGTGTAAATGTGCAGCAGGTGGCACTAATCTTGGAGCACACCTCTCCCTCCATTGTGGTCATTAAGTCCAATACATGTCAATGTCACAAGGCGGATGGCTCTCAGTTCTTCCTTGATTGCATTAGGGCTGAGCTCAGTGCTGTTTATCATCTTGAACATTTCCCACCCGGTTATCTGTAACCAGTGGGCATTCGCTCTTATCCGACTGGTGAAGAAGGATATGGATCCTACCGCTGATACTTGTGCATCAGAGAACAGTCTGAATTCTTCTGGGATGTGCTTCTACTGAGCCCAACCAAAATAATCAGCAATAGAAGAAAATAGGTCTAGGGGCAACAAAATCCATATACAGAGAAAGTAGAATGCAAATCACAAATTCCCCCTTAGACAAGTGTAGTGTGTGCAGAATCGCTGGGAGAGTAAGAATACAGTAAAGGTAAGTAAATTACCCCACCCCAGTGCCCAGAAAAGCAGGAGTAAAGTACTGCAAGTTTCCTTAGGGCACACTACAAGTTGTGATTAGATTTATTGCAAGAACCAACCAAGACTGCAAGCAACAACTGCTGGATTCCTGGACCTGAAGACCTGCAAAAGACGGGGACCAAGTCCAGAGGTCAAAAGCAGTTCCAGGAAGAACAGGAGCCCTGCCAACCCAGAAGAGTGTGCAAAAGAAGAGTCCAAGGTTAGTCAAAGCCTGCAGAAATGCACCCTATGAAGATACCAGCAGGTTCCTGCATAATGCAAAGGATGTCCCACGACGTGAAGATGGATGCAGACATGATTTTGTGTTGGAAGTCGCCAACAATCCTTGGTTACGACAAAAGTACATTTTGCATCAAAATGGCACTGGATGGACCCAGGAGGGACCTGGGGGCCTCAACTCTGTGTGAGGAGGAAGAGGGGGATCTCAGCACTTTAGAGAGCCCTCGGGATGCCAGCCAGCACCCCCAGGACAAAGGATGTGCAAAATGCAGTTGATGCAGCACAACAAAGGAGGTTCCCATGCCGCCGGAGAACAACTCAGTGAGTTGGGCATCACAGGATGGAGTGCTGGGGCCAGGTTGTGCACGAAAGAATTTTGTAAATAGTGCACAGAGGCCTCAGGAGGTGAAAAAGACGCGGTGCACAGGGGTACTGTAGTTCTTGGAGAAGGCAAGGTCTTACCTCCTCCAAATTGGGACAGCAGGACCTCAGGACAGTCTGTGTCGATGGGGTCCACCCTCTGTGTTCCAAGAAGCATGCTCATCACCAGGAGAGGAGTCCAAGAGAACTGGTCTTCGACTTAGAAGGTGCCTGCTTGAGCAGGGGAGTGACTTCATCACTCCACAGGAGATTTCTTCAGTCCTTCTGGTGTAGGGTGAAGACAGGGAGTCCCCAGAGCATGCACACCATGGAAACTGTTGCAGTTGCTGGCTGGAGCTGAAGTTGTAGAGGAAAAGTAGCCCTTCTGGATACTTTGTTGCTGTTACAGCGGTTCCTGGAGCAGTCTGCAGTTGATCCGAGGTCAGGGGATGAAGTAGTAGTTACAGAGGATTCCTGCTGGAAACTTGCAAGTAGAATCTGAAGAGAACCCACAGAAGAGACATTAAATAGCCCTGAGAGGGGGATTGGCAAATTATTAGGTGTGGACCTATCAGGAGGGGTCTCTGACATATCCTGCTGGCACTGGCAAAGCAAGATAGCTGAAACCTGGGATACACTGGAGGAGCTCTGGGCATCACCCCTAAGGTGGTGATGGACAGGGGAGTAGTCACTCCCCTTTCCTTTGTCCAGTTTCGCACCAGAGCAGGGACAAGGGGTCCCTGAACTGGTGTAGCCTAGCTTAAGCAAGCAGGGCACCATCTGTGCCCTTCAAAGCATTTCCAGAGGCTGTAACACCTATTTCCACAAGGGAGAGGGTGTAACACCCTGCTCCCAAAGGAAATGCTTTGTTCTGCCTTCCTGGGACTGAGCTGATCAGACCCCAGGAGGGCAGAACCCTGTCTGTGAGGTGACAGCACCTGTAGCTGCATTGCAAGCCTCAGAGAGCTGGTTTGGCAGGACAGGGGGTCCATAGTGAGGCCCCCGGGATGCATAGAATCAGCTCCCCAATACTAGATTTGGAATGGGGGGACAATTCCATGATCTTAGACACCTTACATGGCCATATTCAGAGTTACCATTGTGAAGCTATATATAGGTATTGACCTATATGTAATGCACGTATGTAATGGTGTCCCGCACTCACAAAGTTCCTGGAAGTGGCCCTGAACTATGTGGGGGCACCTTTGCTAGTGCAAGGGTGCCCTCACACTTAGTAACTTTTCACCTAACCTTCAGTAATTGAAGGTTAGACATACAGGTGACTTATAAGTTACTTAAGTGCAGTGAAAATGGCTGTTCAATAGTGTGTGCACTATTTCACGCAGGCTGCAATGGCAGGCCTGTGGAATGGTTTGTCTGAGCTCCTTACAGGTGGCTACTGAAATGCTGCAGCCCACAAGGATCTCCTGGAACCCCAATGCCCTGGGTACCTAGGTCCCATATACTAGGACTTATGAAGGGGGTCCAGTGTGCCAATTGAAATTGGTAAATGAAGTCACTAGCCTATAGTGACAAATTTAAAAGCAGATAGAGCATAAGCACTGAGGTTCTAATTAGCAGAGCCTCAGTGACACAGTTAAGCACTATACAGACCCACACAGCAGGCCATAAACTATGAGCACTGGGGTGCTGACCAGCAGGATCCCGGTCAGACAGGCAAAAACATACTGACATATGGGCAAAAATGGGGGTAACATGCCAAGAAAGATGCTACTTTCCTACACAACCTCACCAATAGATGGACAATAAGGCTAACCCTGCCCAGATGAGTCTTCATTGTCTAAGTGGATATATCTGAAGAGTCCATCTCCATTGGTGTGGGTACTCCCAGGTCTATGTTCCACTGTAAAGTCCATCCCCTGTAGGAAAATGTACCACCTCAATAATTTAGGGTTTTCACCTTTCATTTGTTTAAGCCATAATAGAGGTTTGTGGTCTGTTTGAACAATGAAGTGAGTCCCAAACAAGTAGGGTCTTAGCTTCTTCAAGGCCCAGAACAGCAAAGGCCTCTCTCTCTATGGCAGACCAACGCTTTTCTCTATGGGTCAACCCCCTGCTGATAAAAGCAACAGGTTGATCCTGGCCCTCTGAGTTAAGTTGTGATAGTACATCCCCTACCCCTAATTCAGAAGCATCTGTTTGGACAATTGATTTTTGGAGTAGTTTGGGCTCTTCAAGACAGGTGCAGAGCACATTGTCTGCTTAAGCTCTTCAAAGGCTTTCTGACAGCTAGTTGTCCACAATACCTTTTTAGGCATGTTCTTACTGGTGAGGGCATTAAGAGGGGCAACAATGGAGCCATAGTTCTTAATGAACCTCCTGTAATACCCACTGAGACCTAAGAAGGCTCTGACCTGGGTCTGTGTAGTAAGGGGAGTCCAGTCCATAATGGTCTGAATCTTCCCCTGTAGTGGTTCAATCTGTTCTCCACCTACCAGGTGGCCCAGATAAACCACTTTCCCCTGCCCTATCTGCCACTTTGAAGCCTTGATAGTTAGGCCTGCCTTTTTCATGCACTCAGCCATTCCAGATCTTAGGCCAAGCACATAGTCCACAATGTCTTGCTTTGGAGGTTTTAAAGGTTGTTCCCAACCCTCCTTAACAAGTGCAAGGGGCCCCTAATAGGGTGACCAAATAGGAGTTCAAAGGGGCTGCAGCCCACTCCTTTTTGGGGTACCTCCCTGTTGGTGAAAAGGAGGCATTGCAAGAAGACATCCCACCTCCTTCTGAGTTTTTCAGAGTCCCATTATCATGTCTTGGAGAGTTTTATCAAACCTCTCATATAATTTGTGGATGGTAAGGGGTGGTGAACTTGTATGCAACACCACACTCCTTCCACATTGCTTTGAGGTATGCAGACATGAATTTACTACGTCTGTCTGATGCAACTTCCTTAGGGAAACCCGCCCTGGAAACGATTCCCAGGAGGGCTTTTGCCACTGCAGGTGCTGAACTGGTCCTTAAGGGAATAGCTTCTGGATACCTTGTGGCATGGTCCACCACCACAAGGATAAATCTAGTGCCAGAAGCTGTTGGAGGGTCAAGGGGCCCAACAATATCAACCCCTACCCTTTGGAAGATCACCCCAACCACTGGCAGTGGAATTAAGGTGGCGTTTGGGGTGCCACCAATCTTGCCACTGGCTTGGCAGGTGACACAGGAGCGACAAAACTCCTTGTGTCTTCTGACATATATGGCCAGTGAAAAAGTCTGTCCCATGTTTTACTCTGGCCTAAATGCCCAGCCAAGAGGATGTCATGAGCAAGAGTTAGGAGGAATTCCCTGTACTGGAGGGGGATGACCAGTCTCCTGGTGGCACCAGGTTTATGGTCCCTTGCTTCAGTATAAAGGAGATTATTCTCCCAGTAAACTCTGTGGCTGTCATTGACATCCCCATTCTGCTGTTTGACAGCTTGCTGTCTGAGACCCTCCAATGTGGGAAAGCTTTGCTGTACCACACTCAGCTCTTCCCTGGCAGACCCCCTGCACCCAAAAGCTCAGCTGTACCAGCTTCCAGCTCCTCTGATGTAGGTTCTGCACAGGGAGATAATTCCTCTTCCTCAAAAGGGCAATCATTTGTGGAGGGAGGGATAGTAGACAAGGGTTAGCCCTTCTTACCCCTAGTTTTTGGGAGCACTTGGTTTATTATTCCAGAATCCAAGTTTCCCTGTCCTCTTTGCTTCTTGGCTTGAGCCCTGGTAAGAGCAAAGATGTGCCCAGGAATGCCCAGCATTGCTGCATGGTCCTCCAACTCCACTTCAGCCCAAGCTGCAGTCTCCAAATCATTGCCTAGTAGACATTCCACAGGTAAATCAGTGGCTACCATGACTTTCTTTGGACAAGTAACCCCGTCCAGTTGAGATTCTAAACAGCCATGTGGTGGCTAACAGTGTTGCTCTGGCCGTCTGTCACTTGATACTGATGACCGAGAAGGTGCTGCTCTGGGGCAACCAGGTTTTCCATCACCATTGTGACACTGGCACCTATGTCCCTGTAGGCCTCAACCTGAACACCATTAATCAGGGGTAACTGCTTATACTTATCCATATTAAGGGGACAAGCAACTAAAGTGGCCAGATCAATGCCACCATCAGAGACTAAAAAGCCTCAGTGATCTCCCTAACTAGACCAACCCCAACTACATTACCAATGGTGATCCCAGCTACACCCTTTGATTGGCTATTAGTATTGCCCTTCCCACCACCACTGATATTATTAGGGGCACTAAAGGTTGCAGTAGGGGTTGTGGTGGTGGGAGGTTTGGTGTTTCTTTTTGGTCAATGAGGATCAGTTGCCCAATGAGCTTTGACTTTAAACAGATAACACCATGGTTTCTTATTATTGTGGGATGAGGATTTGGACCCACCACTGCCAGGGGATTGTTGTGGGCCTGATGAAGACTCTGATGATTTTTTATCTTTGCCCCTACCCTTGTCATGTGACTTAACATCCTTCTTCTTGCTGTCCTTTTCACCCCCTCTATGAACTTTTCTGTTCACCCTTGTTCTCACCCATTTGACTGCCTTCTTTCCCAATTCTTAGGGAGAGGTCAGATCTGAGTCCACAAGATACTGATACAACAAGTCAGAGACACAATAATTCAATATATGTTCTCTCAGAATTAAGTTGTACAGGTTTTCATAGTCAGTCACCTTACTGCCACTTAACCAACCTTCGAGGGCCTTCACTGAACAGTCTACAAAGTCTGTCCAATCCTGTGATGACTCCTTTCTCGTCTCTCTGAACTTTATCCTGTATTGTTCAGTGGTTAAGACAAGACCATCTAAGAGTGCACTTTTAAGAATTTGGTAATTATCTGCATCATCCTCTCTAACAATAAGGAGTCTGCCTCTCCACTTGCCAGAGAAGGATAGCCACAGGATAGCAGCCCACTGAACATGAGGGACCCTCCAAACTTTACAGGCCCTCTCAAGTACAGCAAACCACTTATATATGTCATCTCCATCCTTGTAAGGAGGGACAACTTTATGCTGATTCCTAGAGTCAAATGAGGGTTCACTAACATTTGAAGTTCTGAAACTGCTGCTGCCGCCATGGGGAACTAACCCCAAACCCTGCCTTTCCTTTTCCACAGCCAGGGATTCCCTGTTTAAGGCCAACTGTTGCTGAAATAGCTTCAGTCTGGCCTCCTCTAACCTCAGCTTTCTGAGTTCCCTATCTAGGGACTGGTCCTCAGGGTTAGATGTGTGGGATTCCTCTGAAACAGTGGTAACTTGTGAATGTGCAGAGGCTGATCTTTCTCTAACTGGAGTCACTCTAGTGACCTGGCCTCCAGGGGTAAGGGGAGCCCTACCAGTGTGCGAGCCCTTCTCACTCCCAGTGATAATAGGGTACATAATAACAGAAAGATCAGTGGAAAGACCCTCCCCAGGATTGTCAGTGTGCTCCTTTGAGCCTCCCTGGTTGGAATCATCCTCTAACCCCCCCCCCACCCTGCCTTCTGTCTGATCTGGACCAGTGCTGAGTCTCTGGTCATCTTGATGGAGAAGATTTAAGAGGAACTCCAAATTGGTGTTCTTCCCAATCCCTAAACGTATTTCAATACAGAGACCCCTCAAACTTATAAAGTTAAGATTCTCATATGTTGTTTTCACAACTCTAGGGGTAGCTTCTACAGAAGACATATTGAAAGACAAAAAGCTTAGGAAATTGTGTACAGGCAAAAACATACTGACATACAGGCAAAAATGGGGGTAACATGCCAAGAAAGATGGTGCTTTCCTACAATCATCCTCTACTTCCTCCTGTGGTGTTTCAGGAACAATGTTATCAGGTGGCATAAAATGCTGGTTATTTTTGATCATGGTTAATCTCTCCAAGTCTTGAGGCGAGGGACTGGTCCTTCTCACTATAACAACTGCATCAGCTGCACTGAACACACGTTAAGCAGACAAGCTGGCTACTGGACAAGTGTGATACTTTATTACCAGCCTGATGAACTCTGGCCATTAGTGCATATTCCCATATCAATACACCAATGGGTTTTGATCCACATACACCTCTTTTGGGTCATCAAGATATTCCTTGAACATCCTCTGAAGGGTCATTGGTTCTGTTACTTGCTCAACCTCTTTTGTTTTTGCCTCTGCACTCGACTTAAGGCCTGCCAATGCAGAGGTTAGGTCCAGTTTGTCTGATGCTGTTATTGCCGGTGTTCCTGTTGCTGATGTTGGCTGCTGTGAGACAAGACTGCCCTCTCTGGAAGATGAAGGTGGCACCACAGAGCTACAGAGTGAGACTCTGAGTTGCAGTCGCTCTTCTTTCAGTTCTCTAGCTCGCTCAGCAATCCACCTCCTGTATTTTGAAACATCCTCTTCGAAAATAGGAGTGAAAGTGGAAATATTTTTTGTAGCGTGGATCAAGTAGGGGTAGATCAGATGTACTCTTCGGATGAAATAATAACATTTTGCAGCCTTGCATTACAAGTCAAGAAATAGCTTAGGCTCTCAACCAAGGTATGCACTTCTGATTTTTTCTTCACACCTCTGAGTGCAAACCTTTCAGACACCTTCTTTAGCTGTTCCTGTAGCAGATGCAACAACGGGATAGCTTTCCCATTGCACTGTCATTCTTGCTAACTTCTCATGTGAAAACCTAAAAAAGGACTAGGCCCCATTTGTCAGCATCCAGGGTCATCGCTTTCCCAGTTGCATCCACTCTTCTTAGAATGACAGTCATTAATCTATTTGTACTGCTCAAACAGACGTTGCAACATATAATAGGATGAGTTTCAGCATGTTAGTGTCTCCCGTATCAGGGCCTTATCTGGTACTCTTTTTCCACATGGAATAATCCACAACTGCTTCCGGGCTTTAAAAGAATGGCTGAAATGAGTGCAGATTTGTCCGCTGGTAGTCAGCATGTTGCTAATGCACAACCAGGTTGATACAGAGCACCATACACAGGACACTGAAAAAGTCACCATCTACCATGGCCTTGACTACGTTGCTGCCATTGTCGATGGTAACACATCAAGTTGGAGACTCCTGGGCCACAGCCATTCAGACACCTTGCCATTAAATATGTCCAAAATGTTTGCAGCTGTACTAGATTTCTCCATGGTGAACATGGCTACTGTTGCATGCTGCCGAATGCTCTAAAAAATTTCTTCAGGGCCAAGACCTGTGGAAAATGTTTGCTTTACATCCTCAAAAGAGATCTAGTGTGCAGTGATGCACATGTAATCATGAGCCTGACAACTGGTCCACATGTCTGCCATCAGGTAGATAGTGTGGGCAACACTTTGCTGCAAAGCTTGTCCAACCAATTGCAGCACATTGGGATGCAGCACTGGAACAGCAACTCTGGCAAAATAAGTCCAACTTAGAACCTTCCATTTCGGGCAGATGTCTGCCACAACATCTAAGAATCCCACGCCTTCCACAAAAGGGAGAGAGTCCAGTGCTAACATTTTTGTGAGCCTCCCATTACACAAATGTACCATTGGGTGGTTGTGGTCATAAATCCTCTTCTTTCTAAACATGCCTGTAATATTAGCCTGGATTGTCTTCTTTTGTGGAGTCACTGCCAAAGGCAACTTTTGAGATGTAGGTGGTGGCAGACTCAATGTGCATCGTGGTGCAGTCATCATATGCCGTGGTGTCTCCATCTGACTTTAAGTCTTCCTGTACAATTGTGAGGTCACTGAGGCAGATGATATTGGGGCACTGTTGGGAACAGGGCTGCTTTACGTGAAGATATCACCCTCTTCTTCCTCACCTTCCACCGTGATTTGGCCAGTTGTAGCTGATGTGTCCCGTCTCCACTCACCTTCACCACCGCAACCAGGTTCAGCAATTTTTTTAAGGTGCTCCTCCCACCGGATTGTGTGATATTTTTTCATATGAGTCATCTGGCCTCCAATACCATAATGTGAACCAGGCTTACCACGATGAACACTTGTGTAGCAAATGGAGCATATCACAATGTTCCCCTCTTGTTTGCTAATCATAAAAAAGTCCCAAACTGGGGAGAAGCACTTTCTTACTGGGCCACTGCCAATGCCTGAAGAAGAATTGCCTCTTTGAAATACTTAGTTCTATTGAGTTAAGGGTTGGTGTAGGTCTCAGCTGGGACCTTACACATATAGGAGCTGGTGGTGCTGCCTGGGCCACATCCCTCTGAGCAGGTTGCATAGTAATATCAGACTCCTCTGTGCCAGCTTCTACAATGACTGGCTCATCATCATCGGCCTCACCATTATCGGCCTCACCATTATCGGATTCCATGATTCTAATGCTTTCTGGAACTCTTCTTTTCCCTTGCCTCTCATGGCATCTCCCAGACTCCACTCCTTCTCCCTATCATCATCATCAGAAGTGGTGCTTGGAGAAGATGGTGGAGTAGTTCCCTTCCTTTTTCTTGCTGGATTTTTGGGGGCTATTGATTCTAAAAGAGTAAGTTGTTGCTCTGCAGGATGCTTGACCTTCTGTTCTGCTCCAACTTTGCAAACATCTACTATTGCTGGCTGCGAATGCTGTTCATTTTGCTCTGTTTCCTGAAATGATTGGGTACTAATTTGCGAAATTGATCAATCCAATTCAATGTCACTGCTCATAGGTGTCACCATGATTGTAGTGGCTGCCTCACTGAATGACATGGTCTTAGGCTTAGGTTGGGGTGGTGCTACTGATGTGGAAGTGCTGCTCTCAGGTCCATCCTGGAAGGCCGGTGTGGCAGGCACACTTCTCCCAAAAATAGTTGCAGTCTGCACACCACTGGTGGAAAGCTGCTTCTTCTCACTTGTCATTTTCTTGGGAGCAACTTTCTTTGGGGCCATCTTAAAGCTCTCAGTTGGCAGTGGCACTAAACTGCACAAGTGTAAGAGACTGGAGGATTAACTGTCTCTTCACCTTAATTGAGGTGGTTTTGTTTGCTACACATTACAGCTGTCATACACAGTTTTGGGTGGCCAGCTGTTGCCGGACTGTTCTTGGTTGGGGAGGTGGGATTTAGTTTTTTAGTTATCTCCTATGTGATCTTTAGTGGAACAGTGACTTTGCAGGTCCTGGTGGTGGGTGTGGATCCGCTGGGGGATTTGGTTACCAGCGGAGTGTGAGAATCTTTTCCAGATGGCTGAACAGCTGTCTGCACTCACCTTCATGTCCTGGAATGTGCGAGGGCTGGGATCCATGGCTAAAAGGCATAAGATTCTGTTATATTTGTGAAAAGATGATGGTGCATATATAGCGATACTGCAGGAGATGCATCTCACGCAGATAGAGGCAGACCGTCTCTGTTGGTGTTGGAGGAGGCAGTTATTTGTGACAGCTTACTCTGCGTACGCCTGAGGTACATTGATTTGGGTGAGGATGGGGGTCCCACTGGAAGCAACAAGAGTGGTGGTGGATGACGATGGGAGGTATGTCTTTGGGGAAGGTCACTTGCATGGTAATCCCTATTGTACTGTGAACGGTATATGCCCCTAATCAGGAGCAGGTCTCCTATCTCCATAACTTAACCACACTTATGGCCCCTTTTCCTGGGGAGTCATTCCCCATTGGTGGGGACTTTAATGGTGTCCTAGACACAGACCTAGATCGCTCCCTCTCACCAGTGCGAGAGGCTCTCCCTTTTAGAGTGGCCCCAGGACTAACGGCCTGGCTGTCCAACTGGACCATGGATGATGTGTTGGGGATGCTCCACCCGTTAGATAGAGATTATTTCTACTATTCCCACATTTACCATGTCCATACTAGAATGGACAGATTTGTTTGCACAGGATCAATCTGTGGGCAGGTACGACATTCAGAATACTTGGGCCGCACGTTCTCTGACCACAGCTCGCTCCTGCTCCACCTACAAACAGTGAGCCCCTACCCCCATCCCAACGTGGCACTTGCAGCCAGTGGCGCTGAAGGATGCTATTTTTAGAGATACACTGTCCTCGGCAGTGGCAGGGTACTGTTCTCTGAACATGGGGACGGCTTCACGAAGGGGAGTGGAATGGGAGGCCCTCAAGGTGGTAGTAAAGGGTCACTGTATGGGCCAGACGGTAGGCATCAAACAAGCCCAGAAGCAAGACCTTCATTGCATTGAGGACCAGCTACACATACTTGACACTGTGCAGGGGATAGACCCCGTGTCCCTACCGCTCCTATTGAGCATCCGTCAGGAGTACGCTGTAGCTGTTGAGAGACTTAGATGTCACAACCACGTGAGATACATGAACAGGATGCATGAAGAGAAAGGCAAAGCCGGATGATTATTGGCCTAGCTGGTTCGTCCTCATTGAACGGGAACACTGATCACTGGAATCAACATTTTGGATGGCTCATTGATATACTCACCTATGCATATTAATGCAGAGTTTCGGGACTATTATACAGCGCTGTATGCTCCCCCAAAGATGCCCTTACCAGACGTATTGGATGACCTTTTGGGCAATACAAGACTGAGGGTCCTCCCAGAGTGTCGAGACTGGCCACTCATGTGAAAAGCAGGATGTCTGCAGAGGCAATGGTGTGCCCTCCGACCTCCTCAAACTCCTCTCGGCACTTCCTAGTAGACACAGAAACCCCGGCAGGTGTCCCAAAAGGAAAGGGGGAGTGGAAGAGAAAGAGAAAAAACATTGCCACATCTTGCCGGTCCAGTCAGGCACCCTGTATCTTCGGAGGGCCATGTCGTGTTGAGAGAGTGACAGTAGAGTAAGTGCACTCAACTTCCTTGAAACTGAATCTCTCTTTCGGATATGGGCACAGGAGCAGTAGAAGTACACCGGGATGCTCCAACACTTTTCTTGCATAATAATAACTGTTGGCACAATTACAAACACTGCGTTACCAAAAACCCAAACTGAGTACCGTAACAATAAGTACTGCGACACTGGGACTGGCTTCACAGAGATTCACTGTTGCACACCACAATTAGAACTGTGGTTGCACCTATCATGAACAAAAAAGACAAACAAGGGAATTAATTATCTCACATATAACTTTCCTGCTTGCATAGGGTTAAACTAAAAGGAACAAAAACAATCCAAGAAATACAAATGTCCACTCTGGGTTTAAACAGTTAGGGTGGCACAGTTTGGTTTGGTTTCACTGTGTGTGTGAAAAACCCTTCAAAAGCAAATTCCTCAAACCTGAAACACAGGCATGAATGACACAATTTAACTCCAAGAGTTATGCTGTTAGAGAGAGGAAAGTCACGTAAATGCTCTTTTAAAATTGCACTGTCACTTTTTGTAGTACTTGAGCTCAAGCAGATTTCCTGAAGCACATTTAGGCAAGTAAATACATTAATAATATGAGGTCTGAAATACACCAGCTGTTCTAGGAAAGCACGGAGCTCAAAGAGCAAACTCCCTGGAGAATACTAGTCACTTAACTGCAGTCTTTTCCGGAGTGCTGGAGGAATGCCTGGTGTCAGCTGGTACAAGAACAAAGAAAAGAATTGCCTCAAAGGTCCTGAATACAAGAATGACAGCAGGGGCTGGACTGCCAAATCAGATGTTGAGATCAGGAAGCAAAACAAAGCCAAGCAGGGAGGCATGCTTCACCCTGCTATTTATAGTCAATCAGGAAAGCAGTTGAGTTTCCACATGTGGATGAGTCACCACACCCAATTAGAAGCACATGTCTACACACACCCAATTAGAAGCACATGTCTACACTTGCTCACATTAGCAAACAAGCATTGGTTAAACAAGCACTGATAAAACCAATTGTGTAACACAGCACATTATGTTTACTTAGCAACATGAAGGTTTAACCAAGAACAGAGATATGATTTAACCCTAATCCCTGGGAATGCTGACAGATAACGTAGGATGTACCTTGGAGATTCCTGACATGGAGGAGGCCCGTGCCCCATTGGGTTTGGCAGTGACGGAAGGTGAAATAAAGCTGGCTATTAGAGACTTAGCAACAGGCAAGACTCCTGGGACGGACGGCCTTCCACCAGACTTTTGTAAAATTATGGTAGGCACATTATCCCCGAAGATGACTGAAATGTACAAAGATGTATAAGAGAGGGGCCTCCTCCCTGCGACTTCCAGAGAGGCCCTAGTGGTCCCCCTCCCTAAGACAACTGATCGGAATGTAGCGGTTACAGACCTTAGACATCTTTGTATGCTCAATGCAGATTTTAAAATCCTGAGTAAGGTCTTGGCCAACATACTACTGCGTCATATGCAGGCCCTGATCCACAGTGACGAGTGTGGGTTCATACCTACCCAGAACACCACCCACAATCTCCGCAGATTGTATACTGTACTGTATGGTCTCCCCCACCTGACTGATTCTAACGCAGTGGTAATGTCGGTCGACCTTGAGAAGGCCTTCAACACAGTGAGCTGGGATTCTTTGGAAGTTACTATGCACCAAATAGGGATAGGAGAGGCATGGATTAAATGGTTTAAGTTGTTGTATGCCTCTCCGACTGCGAGAGTTAAGACTAGGTGACAGGTTTCTGACACATGTGACATACATCGAGGTACTGGACAAGGGTGCCCACTCCCCCCCTCATTGTTTGCTATAGCGATGGAACCATTAGCAAAGTGGTTCAGGACGGAGGGTCAGAGCAGGGGGATACGTAGAGGAGGTGTGGAACATATCATTGTATGCGGATGACCTGCAGGTCTAGATGAGAGATGGTGGGCGGGTGCTGTCCTGTGTGCTTCAAGTGCTGAAGGACTTTGGCCGATACTCAGGGCTACGCCTTAACAGAAGGAAGATGTGTGTGTTTCCGGTGGTCATGGACACTGTCCAGCCATCTAACTGTCCAGCAGATGTTACATGGGCACCTCACACATTTAAATATTTTGGTATTCAAATTTACCATGACGAGGTTGATATTAGTGAGGGAAACCTAGGTAAGGTCTACAGGTCCCTGGGGCCTGTGTCAGCTTTTTGTGCTCCCTCAAGCTGCCCTTCATGGCACGTGTCTCATTGTCTAAGATGAATATGCTCCTGAGACTTCTCTATTGTTTTGTTAACATATCAGTAACGATCCCGGTGACATGGTTCAGGTCTTTAGACACACTTCTCAGGCAAATGATATGGAACGATGAGTGTCAAAGGGTCACTCTCACTACTTTTCGCCTCCCCACAATGGCAGGAGAATTGAGAGTCCCGGATTTTGAACTCTATTATATAGTAGGGCAGCTGAAATGGCTTGCACAATAGTTAAACATCTACGGCTTGACTGAACTGGACTGGGACTGTGACAGACATGACACAGACATGCTGTTGGCCAAACTGTTTAGGCTGCGACTCTGGACTCCCCTGGACTGGGGTACCTCCTGGGTGCAGCCCTCGTGTCCTGGCGTAGAGCATTTAGGCAAATGGGAGTTTCGACTCCCTTCACTCCGCAATCCACTTGGTGGGGCTGCTGCTCGGTGAACCCCCTCGCTGTTTTACGAAGGGGCAAATGCACCCCTGGACCACATCGGGATTGACTTCAGTGGGCGACTGCTATACACAGGGCAGGCCTGGATCCTTTGAGGATTTCCTGGAGTGGACTGACCTCCCTCAGGGTCAGGTTTTCAGATACGAAGCTCTGGTTCTTTCTCTGCAGGACTTGTGGGGGGAGGGCACAGAGGAGCCCCCCACTGACACTTTTCTTCAGACAATGCTTAAGATGGGTGGAGGCTCTCACTTAGTGACATGGCTGTACAAGGCACTGAAAGGGATGGTAGGTAGGCCATTACATTCCCTGAGGGCTTGTTGGGATGTAGACCTGGCAGGGAGCTGACAGATGTTGAGTGGGGCCGGGTGATTGCATATGCATCCCGGTTTCCCAGAATACACGCATTAATCTTATCCCGTTCAATTTCACACATGGAACATATCTCACCCCCCCCACAGACTTCAGACCCTATATGGAGGTGAACCCCAGACCTGTCTTAGATGTCGAGCCCCAGATGCTGACTATGGCCACATGATTTGGGGATGTTCCACTCTAATAGTTTATTGCAATGCGGTCATTACATGCCTTAATTTAACCCTGGATAAGCCTTTGCCCATTACTATGGAGGTCTGCTTGCTGGGCCTGTTGGTTAGAACACCCTCTAAACAGGTGGGGAACAGATTTATAGATCTGGCTTAGATGCTGGCATGGCGCAGAATAGTAATGTCTTGGAAAGCCCCTGGGGGACCGTGTCTAGTCACATGGATACGGCAGGTTACATGCTGGGCCCGTGTGGATGAGCAGGCATTACTAAAGAAGGAATCCAAGGGGCTCAGACGTCGCCCCATGGCCCACTTCTGGTCTGGAGTGGCAGATGAATGGGAGTCCTTTAATCTAACTGAAGATTCTCCCTCAGAGGCTAGTACTAAAGTAGTGAATGTTGAATCCTAGCGCTGGGGATGAATCCAGGGAGTTGCACTGAAAGCTATTGACACAGCGGGGCAGGGAGCTCGGGATGGGGGTCACAGGATGTCCCGACTGCTGTTACTATAAGGTGCCCCAGGGCACCAAACAGGGCTGTGCACCCATGGCTGAGGGTTGTCCCCCCGCGCCCCACCTCCACGCCTGTGCCCAATAGCTCAGCGCTAAGTGACGAAAGCCATTGTCATTATATGAACGAATGGACCCTTGAAACCACAGGTTGCCAGGCCATAGTTACTTAGTTCGTCAAGTTGTAGTTTATCAATATGGATAACGATCCAGTACACATTGGGATATGGCATGGGTATACCCTGCCCAGGTGGAGGCCCAACCCCAGGCGACAGTACACTCGGCAATGTTAGCCCCTTCTGGGGGTCCTGAACGCAATTGTTGATTATGGTAGCCACAGATTGCTTGATGAGATACCTTCACATTAACTGGGAGCAATGTATGCAATACATGCTAACAGAGTGAAATGCTGAAAATGCTCCCTGATATATGTGCCTACAAATGTAATGTATTATGATGTTAAAATAGTTTAAAAAGCCAATAAACATATTTTTAAAACAACAATGACAAGGAGCAAGGAGGCATGGGGAACAAAGAGCACATGCAAGCCTATGGCAAAGACATACTGGCTGGATGCACACAATGGCCACCAGCCGCATGGTCAAACAACAACAACATGGAACAAGGAGGCATGGGGAACAAAGAACACATGTAAGCCTATGGCAAAGGCACACTAACTGGATGCACAAAATGGCCCCCAGCCACATTGTCAAACTACATCACCAAGGAAGAAGGAGGCATGCAGAATAAAAAACACATGCAAGCCTATGACAAAGAGACACTGGCTCAATGCACAAAATAGCCATCAGCAATATGGTCAAACAACAACAACCAGTTGCCAACCAAATGATGATACAACAAGAAACAAGGTGACATAGGGGAACAAAGAACACATGCAAGCCTATTACAAAGACCCACTGGCTGGATACACAAAATGACTACAAACAACATGGTCAAACACCAATAAGCAGCAAGCAGGCATGTGGAACAAAGAATACATGCAAGCCTATGGCAAAGGGACACTGGCTAGATGTGCAAAATGGTCGCCAGCCACATAGACAAACAACAACAGCAAGGAGGAAAGGGGAACTAATAACACATGTAAGGCTATGGTAAAGGTACACGGGCTGAATGTACAAAATGGGCACTACTCACATGGTCAAACAACAAAAACAAGGTGCAAGGAAGCAGGAGGAATGAAGACAACAAGCAAGCCTAAGTCGAAGACACACTGGCTGGATGCACAAAATAGCTGCCAGTCACATGGCCAAACAACAACTGCAAACAAGGAAGCATATAGAACAAAGAATGCATGCAAGTCTGTGGACAGAGACTACACAAAATGGCCCCTGGCCACACAGCATTGAGAACATAGACAAATGGTGTATAATGCAAACATACACACACACACTGGCCATAAGGAGGCATGGTGGTAACACTGAAGAAAATGCTTACATTAATTCAGCACAGCATGAAAATTGACTGAGATATAAATATTTCACAACAACAGTACACATCTTCCTATGCCTTCAAATATTACCCCACAACATATACACTTTTTACAAAAAAAAAACCAAAATCCAACAAATAGCCAACATTTTTAAGTTAATCCAGTGTGATCCCTGTCCTAAATGAGGTTTTAAAACATATGCCACTCAAACATTTATTTCATGCATTGAAGACTACTAGTACCGGGCCTACTGGCTAGATAGCCCTTTGTAAATCTAAGCCACACACTTTAAAATGTTAAAATCAAGATAAAGTACAATGAAATACTGATGCATGCCCAAGCAATGAAAACATACCCATATATAAAAGTTTTGGAACGTACTTGTGTGATTTCACAGAAATAAATTCCTTAAATCCAAAGATATTTCCAAGAGATAAAGAAAGTGATCCTTCTGCCTTTGAAATCCAAGTAAGAATTGACCTGGAGATGGACAAAACACTGGGAGAAGCCTGCTGGACAGGAACAGAAAATTGGAGTCTAGGACACTTCCTTCCGGTTTGAAAAAAAAAGAAAACATAGCTTCTCACACTAAAAAACAACTTGAAAGGTCCATTGGAGAAGAAAATCCACTCAAAAACCTCTTTAAGACTAGATTTAGATGCAAAGAGAATAGAAAATATACTCCTTGTGCGTCCACGCTCATGAGAAGGACTGGTGTGCCTGCTGCCATGGACGGAAGCAGCACAGGTAAATGTAAAGTCTTGCAGGTGCGGCCAGAAGCAGTACAAACAAATGCAAAATCTCACATTAGAGTATAATGGCACTCACGAGCGAGTGCCAAAACCAAATCTTGGCACATGAACAAACTCTGCTCTGCGCCGGATTGCAGAATTTGGAGACTCCATGCTTCCCCACTTAGTGCGAAGTGCCGGATGTGCACAAACTTCACAGGCAGTGCGGAGTTCCACACCCGGGCCTATCTGCTGTTTCACAGTATGCCACTCTACTACATACTACTCCACTCTACGCCATTATAGTCCACACTAGTCCTTTGGACCCCAATCCACTTTACGCCACTCCACTACATAGTATTTTATCTACCCCACTCCACTGTAGGAGATCTGGCAGCTTGATCTGGCTAGCCTACCCACACTCACTGTAGCTGAGCTTAGTGTGTTGTGCAGAAAGAGGGGATTACCTGCTGCTAACAACCTTAGGAAAGATGTGATTGTCAAGTCCCTTGAAGCCTGGGTAGTGCAGAGGGAGGCACAGAAAGCTTCAGAAGTAGGGAGGGAAAGGGAAAATGATTGCCCACTGTAATCATAGCAGCTAGGGCCCCACCCAGAGCTCGTGGGAGGGGAGGGCCTGTGGCATCAGACCAAGAAGAAGCAGACATGGACCTCACGGAAAGGGAACCTGAGGCCCAGGTAGCACTCACAGCGTTGGAGGCAGATAAGTTGGCTATAGAGAAGAAGAAGTGGGCAAACATTAAACAGAGAGGTGGTGGCAGAGACAGAGAAGTTGAGGTGTCCATGGGTGGTGGGTTCAGCCCCAGGTTACCCAAGTCAGTTGTTCCTGCTTATGTACAGGGAATGACATAGACAAATGGTTGAAGGCCTTTGAGAGAGCTCTCCAAATGAGAAGGGTTAAATCACAATATTGGGGTTTCCTCCTATGGGAGGTGGTCCCAGTATCTGGCAGGGATAAGCTCCTGACCCTAGTGGGGAGGAAGCAGATTCCTATCCCAGTATGAAGAGGTGTTTAACCAAAACGTTTGGTCTCACCCCAGAGCAGTACAGAATGAAGTTCAGGGACACCCTGAAGTTCATTACCCAGTCTTGGGTTTACTTTGTCAACACGTCACTTAAGGCACTAGAGGGCTCGGAACATGGTAACAAAGTGAATACTTACGAAGCATTATACAATTTGATAATGAGGGAGCACATCTTGACCAATTCTATCCAAGAGAGGTTACACCAGCATCTAGTGGACTCTAAGCTGACCAACCCCAGAGAACAGGGGAGGCATCTGATCAGTGGTTGACAACCAAAGTGGTTGTCAAGTCCCAGGGGGGAGACTCCAAGAAAGGGGGGTCAGGTCCCCAGGAACCTAAAGAGGGAGGTAGTAAGCCCACCACAGAGATTCCCTCTGCACCCCAGAACCCTAAGAAGGGGGAAAGTAAATCCTCCTCCTCCTCTGACAAGCAGATGCAGGAACACACAGGGTTAATGAAGCCCTTGGACAGTTAGGCCTGCTTTGACTGTCAGCAGACAAGTCTCTTCAGGGAAGATGCAGTCTGTCCCAAGAGGGTGGTTATCACTGGGCTGTCCAGTGTAGCCATAGAGGAGGACTCCTAAGATGATGAGGTCCTCATTTCATTGGGCTGGGAGACAGAACCAGATGGTAAGCTGGTGATCCATAAGGGTGGGAGTAGGCACTTTCACCCCAATCTGGTGAATGGGATCCCCACCACTGGCCTGAGAGACACCTGTGCCAGTCACACCATAGTGAGCGACCGGTTGGTGACCACAGACATGTATGTCCCAGGGGAGACAAGGAAAGTTAGGATAGCCACAGGTGAGTTCTCCTCCAAGCTTGTAGCCATAGTGCCACTAGACAGGGAGGGTTATCCTTGACTGGTTTAGGGTGGTGGTGAGTGCTGACCTCCGCCTAAATTGTATCCTGGGCAATGACCTCCCAGAGGTGAGTCTGATCCTAGATGGGTTGGTTGCCCCGGGTACTCCCTCAACCCAAATTCCTGCGGAACCAATTCCTACAATCAGGAGACGGGGTCCCCAAGAAGACAGAAGGAGAAAAGGAAGGGTAGGCCACTCTTATAGAGAGTTCCAGTGAGCCCAATGCCTTCTTCCCAGTAGGGGAAGGAGCCCATAGTTGGCACTGGTGAGGCCCCTCCTGACCACAAGGATGTCCTGAGTAGTTAGGCAGCTGTCCAGCTGTAGGTTGCTGCCCCTGCACTGACAAGAGAGAGTGGAAGAAGGGTATCTGCCACATGATGTGGTAGCCCCCCCCACTTTAAGCAGCAAGAGTGGTGCTAGAACCACCCCACAGTTGCCGCTAAAGCAGCTCACCCACCTGTCGGTGGAGAGCTTAGGGTGTGGTTCTGGGTTCAGACAGCTGTAATTAGCCTCTGCTGGGTGCTGGCCTTCATGGCAGCACTGCACTTGGCCTGGGAGGCAGACCCCAGGGCCAAAAGCAAACTAGGCCCCCTGACCCTGTTGGTCATGGTGGGGTTGCTGAAGTGTTGGGTGACCTCTTTGGGTAAGCTAGGTGTTGCCCTAGCAAAGTTAGGGTTATGGGAGGTAGGGAGAGAGAGGAGGAAGATCTCCCCTAGACGAAAGTTTCAGTTTAAGATGGGTCTTTTCACTGTTGGGATGGGTTTACTATTCAGATGGAGTGCCCATGACAGGAAGATTTAAGGCAGAGAAGGCCCTGCAAAGGGACAGCCAGTTTTCCTCACTGTCTTCCTCACCTGACAAGCCAGGAAGATTCTCCCATAGTTGGGCTGAGTCTCCTTGGCTTGAGGGCTGGAGGGGTGGGGGGGTGCTTGTGTGAGAAAATAACAGGGCTGATTGCAGAGGTCCCCTAACTTTTTGCCCCTATTTTTTACTTTTTGCTGGTGTTGTCCTGACTCTGAGGGTGCACTGGATACTGCTAACCATACCCAGGCCCTATGCTCTGTGTAAAATAAGTTTGCAAATTAGGCTAATTGTAATTGTTTATGTCAACCTACCTATATGTCCCTAGTATGTGGTAGGGAACGTAGGTTTAGGGACGCAACATAGGCGGTGCACCCCCAGGTGCACTGCTGAGGTGCCCAGTGTCATTTTAAATGTAGGCCTGCCTTGCTTGCTGCTTTTTAATTAAAGTTATATGCAAATTCGACTTTCACTTCCAAAGTCTTAAACAACCTTATTTTTACATATAAGTCACCCCTAAGAGGTGCCCTAAGTGCCCCAAGCATTGGGTGCCAGGTAACTATAAAAAATGTTTTAGAAGCCCTGGTGAGGTAAAATAGCCAAATCTGTTTTTCCCTCACTGCAGTGAATAGCCTCCATAGGCTAAAACGGGGAGACTTTATTTTAATTAACAAAGTCCCCATAAGAGACAGATATCTTGAGTTTGATATCAAATAAATTGTTATAATAAATCCCACAACTTGCCATTGTTGGATTAATATAACTAGTTCAGGTAATTAGTTTTAAAACTCTATCTGAAAGTTGCCAACTTCAGCTCTGTAGTGCCCTTCTCTGATTGGGCAGCCTCTGGTAGCCTAGCCAGGATGCCTTGATGAGGTGTAAATTGGCCTGGGCTCAACACAAAGAATGTACCTAGGGGAAGAGATCTGCCTCAGCAGATGGTGAAAGAGGATGGAGGGAGAGAAGCCAAACTTGTCTTCAAAGGCAGGGGAGGACAATTGGAGCATCTCAGTGTAGGAAAGTACCCTCTTTCTTGGTAAGGTTACCCCCTTTTTCTGCCTGATATCAGTGTGTTTGACCAAGTTCACTGGGATCCTGCTAACCAGGACTCCAGTAATTATGTTTTCTCCCAACAGTCTGTATTTCATTCCACAATTGGCCCACTGGTGCCCCATTGTAAGTCCCTAGTATATGGTACCTAGGTACCCAGGGCATTGGGGTCCCAGGGGATCCCTATTGGCTGCAGCATTTATTTTGACACCCATAGGGAGACCAAACAAAGGGTTCTGCAGGACTGCCATTGCAGCCTGTGTGAAAAGGTGCAAGCACCCTTTCACTGCCACTTCTCACTGCACCAGGTCACTTATAAGTCACCCCTAAGGCAGGCCTTCTAGCCCAGAGAGCAGGGTGCAAAGTACCTGTGTGTGAGGGCATCCCTGCACTACCAGAGGTGCCCCCACAAACTCCAGGCCCATTTTCCTAGACTTCGTGAGTGCAGGACGCCATTGTATGCGTGTAATGGACATAGGTCAATACCTATGTTCAGCTACATAATGGTAACTCCAAACATAGGCATAGGCATGTTTGGTATCAAACATGTTGAAGTCATACCCCAAGGCTTTTGCAGGCTTTGGTTGTATGATGCCATGAACTCTGGGGGCTCTTTGGAGGACGCCTTAGTATTGCGATTACAGCCTTCTGAGGTTTTCCAGGTAGCCCAAGCTGCTGCCTCCTCACAGACAGGTTGTTGCCCTCCTGTTGCTTTAGCAGCTCAAGCCCAGGAAGGTAGAACAAAAGATTTCCTTTGGGAGAGGGTTGTTACACCCTCTCCCTTTGCAAATAGGTGTTGCAGGCTTGGGAGGGGTAGCCTCCCCAGGCCATTGCTAATGCTTCGAAGGGCACATTTGGTGCCCTCATTGCATAAACCAGTCTACCCCAGTTCATGGTCCGACAGTCCCTGATCTGGCACGAAACTGGACAAAGGAAAGTGGAGTGACCACTCCCCTGTCCATCACCACTCCCCTGGCAAGTGCTCAGAGCTCATCCAGAGGGTCCTTGGGTTTTGCCATCTTGGATTCAAGGTTGGCAGGCAACTCTGGGACCATCTGGGACCCAGACATGAGAGCCCCGCTTCTGATAGGTGGTCACCCAGCTAGGTGACCAATCCCCCTTTCAGGGTTATTTAGGGTCTCTCTCTTAGGTGGTTCCTCAGACTCAGTTTCTAAGACTCCAGCAGGATTCCTCTGCAAACTCCACTTAGACTTCTGACCGAAGAAACTGAATCTGGATGTTCCAGGATCCGACAAGCTGTGACAAAGAAGCAAGATGCTGTCTGTGGCATTGTATCCACAGCTCCTTCCAGCAACTGCGACATTTCCCCAGTCATGCATCCTCTGAGGGCAGCCCGTCTTCAGCTTGCACAAAAAAGAAGAAGGAATCGCCCTTTGAGTGAAGGAGTCACTCCCCTGCATCTGCAGGCACCAACTGCAACGAAGACTGGCTGTGTGGATCCTTTCTTCTGCTGAGTAGCATGGTTTCTGCAAAACAGGTGGTGGACTGAAATGGTCCCAATGGTCCTCTCTTCCAGCTGTCCAACTTGATAGGAAGTAAGCCCTTGCCTGCCCATGCAGGACAGTACCGCAGTGCACAGCATCATTTGCAGCTGCCAAGGCTTGTTGGCATCTTTTCCAAGGGATCTTCAGGTATCTTGAAGCTCCAGCCCAAGCACTCCATCCTGTGATGCACACCTCTGTGAGTGGTTCTCCGGAGGCGTGGGACCCCTTTTTGTAGTGCTGCATGGGCTCCTTCTTCGACTTCTGTGCCCTCATCCTGTGGGACTCCTGTGGGTGCTGCCTGTGCTTCAGTGGGTTCTCTGTGTCATTGATGGCCCCCTCTGACTCCCTTACCTCAGTAGAGTCCACCTGGTCCTTTCTGGTCCTCGGCAGCACCACTTTCCACCAACCGCAAGTTTTGCATGTGCCAAGGTTTGTTGGTGGAATCCGAAGACACAAACCTAAACCCAAATGCAATCTTCCTTCTGGCATGGGACATCACCTGCAACCTCCAGAAACTCAACTCCATCTTCTTGGGTGCAGTGCTGACTCTCCTTCATCACTGTTGACTCATCTCTTGCACCTTCAGTCTAGTGGGTAGGGGCTCCTGCCCTTCCTGGACTCTGCTGTGCTTGCTGGACTTGGTCCCCTTCTTCCACAGGTCCTCTTGTTCAGGAATCCACTGTTGGTTCTCTTCTGGGCTTTGCATTATTCTCCTTCTATTCTAAGTGGGTGTTCTGGGGAAACATACAGTGATTTACTCCTGCTTTCCTGATTGCTGAGGTGTGTTGTCATACTTACCTTTGGGCTTTCCAAGTACTCCCAGATCTCCTCTACACACTCCACTTAACTAGGTGGGGGACGGACTCTCGCACTCCACTTTTTTAGTATATGGTTTGTGCTCCCACAGGACCATTTTTTTCTATTGTGATTTTCACTAATTGCACTGTTTTCTAACTGTTTGTATGCCTATTTCTGCATACTAGTGTATATAATTTGTGTATTACTTATCTCCTAAGGGAATATAGCCTCTATGATATTTATGGTATTTGTGTCACCCAAATAAAGTACCTTTACACTGGGTGTTTTCTTTCATGTGTGTATGTACTGAGTGGGACTACAGTAGTATTGCATGAGCTTTGCATGTCTCCTAGATAAGCCTTGACTGCTCATCCCCAGCTACCTATAGAGAGTCTGGCTTCTAGACACTGACTACATTAATAAGGGATAGCTGGACCTGGTACAAGGTGTGAGTACCTTGGCTACCCACCACACACCAGTCCAGCCTCCTACACTCAGGGCCTCCCCCATTTCCTGCAACCCCATACAATTGGGTGCCCTCTTGATTAGATTAGGAGAGGGCAGGAGAAGGGTGTGTTTAGGATTTTTAGCCACACCAGTGGGTGGGCTCAGCCAGATCTAACCTCCAAAAATTAGATTCAGCCATGTTGGACTTTTGAAGACTGTTGCTCCCTGGGAATGATTTTTGCCACAATTCCCAGGAAGTGGTCATGCAAGGGGAAAGTGGCCTGCCTGTGACAGGACAGTCGAGCCACCCTGTTTTTCACGCCAGAAGCAAGGATACATATGGCAGAGCTGCACCCACACCTCAGATACCTACTGTAAGAATATACTGGAGAAGAAGGACTGCCCAGCTGGACCCCTGGCCTGCACCTGGACACTGCACTCACAAGCACTGCACCAGCTGCACACTTTGGGCTTCAACAAGAAAAGGGCTTTGCCTTGCTTCTACAAATCCAGGAGTGGACTTCCTGTAAGCTACAAGTACAAAGTGCATTCTGGGAATTGTAGTCCAACTCCCAAAGAGCAACTCAGAGCTTCTGGAACCCTGAATCAAGTTGTGGACACTTCAAGGGGCCAAAGAAGACCTCTGGAAGAAGATCCAGAACTTTGGAGACATTTGGGGCAACTACTGTAACCAGCTCAATAAGTTGAAGAGGTGCATTGTGGGTGTTATAGTCTCACACCCCAAGAACCGAACTAGAGCCTGTGAACCCTTGGTTGGTGTGGTGGACCACTTTCCTGTAACAAGAAACACTTCTAAACGCAAGTGTAACAATGTTACATCGTGGATGGCCTGAACTCTGGACTTTTTTAAGCCTTTAAGCGCTATTTGCTTCTATGCGCTAGAAAACATTTATTCCTTAAAAATTCATATCTCTGGCTCCCCTTATCCGATTTTAATTGTTCTAGTGTAATTTTAAAGATAAATATACACTCTATGTTTATAAATTGGTGTTGGATTTTATTGGGTTTTGTGTTTTACTTATTTGCTGCTTTGTGATTTTTAAATGCTTTACACACTTGTCTCCTAGGTTAAGCCTTGTTGCTAGTTTCCAAGCTACCAAGGATTGAACTTAGTTTAATTTATTGAGACCTAAATGGACCTAAGGGGGGGGGGGTTAGTGGCCTATTGCTAATTGTAGGTACTTACCTGCCCTTACCAATAATCCACTTTCCAAAGCAGTCTATGCCACTCTTCTAGACTCTACTCCACCCTATCCATGTATGCTCTACTGTCCAAATTTGCACTAAACTCAATGCTCATACACTCTATAGTATAAAGCTCTACTCCACTCTATGACAGTTTCCAACACTGTATGACACAGCACTCCACAGCACTGTATGAGATGCCACTCTAATTTATAAGTTTCCTCAACTCTACGGTACTCCACTTTAATGTATGTCACCCCACTCTGAGCCAATCCACTGCATCCTTCTCTAGCCTACACCACTACACTGTACACCACTCTATTCTACAGTATTATACCCTATGCCACTCCACTCTTCTAAACTCCACTCTACAGTTTTCCACTGTACGCTGCTCTACTATTAGCTACTCCACATTACGGTCATCCACTCTATGCCGCTACAGTGCATGCACCTTCACTCTTTGCTGCTCCATTGTCTGGCACTCTCTTCCACTCTATATAGATCCACTCTATAAATGTCTACCACACTCCATGGCACTCTACCAAATTCTACTTCACTCTACCCCTGTACATTCCACTATCCAACTCTATACTTAACTCTATGCCCATACAGTCCAATGAATAACACACTATTCCACTATGCAACACTTATCTATATGACACAGCACTCTACTCTATTGTATGAGACCCCACTCCAGTTTATAAATGTTTACTACCTATGCTACACCAGTACACTCCACTTCATGCAACTCTACTCTATGACACACCAGTACACTCTATTGTACTTTACCCACATTATGTTACACCACTGCACTCACCTCCACTCAAAATTACGAGACTTTACCTCATTCCATTCTGCTATACAACAATCCACTCTACACACCCCCACTGCTTCACATACTACTGCTCTCTATGCAACTCCTCTCTACAACACTCTACTACACTGTATGACACTCTCTGACACGTTATTCCTGTCTATACCCTTTCACTCCACTGTTCAAGATGAAAGTATGCTGTGTGCTACTATATATATCACTCAACTCTACTCTACTGTCGATATTCTAGTCCACTATACAAGACTATGGGGGTCATTCCGACCCTGGCGGTCATGGACCGCCAGGGCCGGGGACGGAGGAAGCACCGCCAACAGGCTGGCGGTGCTTCATGGGCAATTGTGACCGCGGCGGTAAAGCCGCGGTCAGAAAAGGGCAACCAGCGGTTTCCCGCCGGTTTACCCCTGCCCAAGGGAATCCTCCATGGCGGCGCTGCTTGCAGCGCCGCCATGGGGATTCCGACCCCCTTCCGCCAGCCTGTTCCTGGCGGTTCTTACCGCCAGGAACAGGATGGCGGGAACGGGTGTCGTGGGGCCCCTGGGGGCCCCTGCACTGCCCATGACACTGGCATGGGCAGTGCAGGGGCCCCCTAACAGGGCCCCATAAGGATTTTCAGTGTCTGCAAAGCAGACACTGAAAATCGCGACGGGTGCCACTGCACCCGTCGCACCCCTTCAACTCCGCCGGCTCCATTCGGAGCTGGCTTCATCGTTGAAGGGGCTTTCCCGCCGGCCCAGCGGGGAAGTCAGAATGACCGCTGCGGTCATTTGACCGCGGTACGGTCTTCTGGCGGTTCCCGCCAGGCGGGCGGCTTCCGCCGCCCGCGGGGGTCAGAATGACCCCCTATATGCAACTCTTTGTATGCCACTGCACCCCACTTTACGTCACTCTACTCTGAGACAGTACTCCACTCTACTTTACTACTCCACTGTAAGCCACTCCACTCTCTGCAACTCATAGCCATTGTACTCTAAAACGCTGTAGGCCAATCCACAGTATTACACCCTACAACACTGTATTGTACACCACTCCACTCTCAAATGTCAACTAGACTGTAAGCCACTCTACTGTACTCTACTGTAGTCTACATCACTTTCCAATACTGTACAACACACAGTTACACTCTACAGTACAATACAGTATTCCAACTTATGATACATTTCTTGACTGTATGCTATGCCACTCCACTCTACTCCACTCCACCACACTATACTCAATGGCATGCCACTCCACTCTATGACACTTTACTCAACTCTACACTACCCCACTCCAGCGTACTCCACCACACTCTACTCTACTACACTTTATCCCATTCTACACTACTTTACTATACTCTGCTCTACATCACTCCACTGTCTGACACTCTACTCCACTGTCAATAACACCACTCTACAGCACTGTACTACACTCTGTACCACTCTATGACACTCTACTCCACTCTATGCCCATTCATTCTATGCCACTGAAGTACACTGTATGACATTCTGTAACACTCCACTCAACTTTTGTCTACGATATGCCACTCTTCTAAGTGACACAGCACTCCACTCTATGACATTCTCCTCCACTGTCCCGTATGACACTCCACTTGACGATACTTCACTCTATGGCACACTACTTCACCCTACACCACTCTAAAACACTCTACTTTCCTCTATGACAGTCTACAACACCCTACTCTATTTTCCACATGCCATTCCACAGTATAACTCGTTGCTGCAGTCTACAATATTTGACTCCACTATGTGAGACACCATGCCACTATAAAATATAAAATGTTACTACACTGTACGATATACCACCACACTTCACTCTACTCCACTGAACTTAAGTCTACAATACACCAGTCTATGAAAATAGACTTTACAAAACTCTTCTCCACTTTATCTACACCACTCTACATAACAATTCTCCACTAGCGACACTGGACTGTATGCTTTGAAACACATTTTTAACTAAAGAAAAATGTATAATTGAAATGCCATGAAAAATTTGTTTTCTCTATGCAAACCAAGTTTAAATCACACAAACTTAAAGTTAGAGTTACAAATTTAATTTACGATTTATCCATCACCTTCAAATTATTATAAGTAGTGGGCCTCATTACACACAATTTTCAGCTCTCTAACCAGACAACACAAACTACAATTCACCACTCTACCAAGCACTATGTTGTGACATTTTATTGTCAGTGAATCTCACTACTTGTGTCTCACCATCGTAATCACATGGTAAATTGACTGCACATGTTTACCACTAATGTTTGCCTTTTAAGATAAGGCACTGCAGCACAGGTAAGGTAAGGGGCACTTGGCTGACTGCACACAAATATGTGTGCACAGGTTTATGCACATGTGTGTGGGCTGCACATTTGAGACTACCATAATGCTGAGGTAGCCTGTCCCAGAGGGGACTTGCAAATGGAAGTGTACTTGTTTGCCTCAATATATTAACGTCACTCAATGGCAAGGTCAGTAGGGTTTACTGCATTATCTGCAGTGTCACTATGTTATACATATAGAGGAAATCCTCCTTACAGTGCAGTTTTGCTTCACTTAGGCCTACAAAGTCCAGTAAGGTATTAAACTTGGGAGAAACATATGTGCACAGTTAGAACACACAGGTCCCAATAATCTACATATACACCTTATGGGTTGTCTGGAATTGCCAGCTCAGGAACCAATTCCAGGTCTTTTGTCACCCTCCTGGGCCAAGTTAATTACTCTGTTCCCCAGCAGAGGGAAAAAAGGCCTCCCCACATACAAGGAGTAATTAACATTCACCTCTTGAGGACGAATAGGTGGGGAAGAAAAAGTGCATCTTTGAATTAGCTGTCCCACTGTACCAGGGTTGAGACGGCCTGGGTTGGGACAGTCTGGGCCCACTGAACAAAGGAGAAAGCCCATACCTCTATAGCCAAGGCAGGAGGGGGCTCCCCTTTAAAGTTTTGGTAGGAAAATCCCAGGCAGTGATCTCAGCTAAGGGTGGAGCTGAGGCCCCTAGAGGAGTTGTGCACAAAGACTGCTTGACATCTCCATCTTGTATTGTCCCAGCATGCTGTGCAGGAATGGTGGGGCAGAGGTGGGAGGAATATGGCACCCTAGGTTTGGCCGAGGTGCCTGGCTTCTAGAACTTTTCACCCCCATTTAAAACTCTTGCACAAGGAAGAGAAAGAGAGCAGAACACTGAAATTGGATGGCGGCAACACCAACGAAGGCTGGAAGGACAAGACTCCTGATGCCTTAGTGCACTAAGGATCTGCCTACAGCTGGCCCCAAGACCTGTGGGTCTCTCCATGATCAGTGAGGCTGGTTCACTTAAACCTCCTACGAACAAGTTGGGAGGAAGACTTGGACTCCACTGCCCATCAGTACCCTGCAAAATGGCCAGAAGGCCATTGGGGTCTCTGGAGGGCACAGCAGAGGAGAAAGATAGTGCAGGGAACCTGTGAGAATAGCACCCTGCAGAATGCACCCCTTTGGAGGTGAGGCAGTCATGCTCCTAGTGGCTAGAGCATGCCTGCCGGAGTAAAGTTAGCCCAAGTTAGCCCAAGTTTCCTGAAATCGACCCAAAGAGGCCAGAGATATCCTTCCTTAAAGGTTTTGACCTTTGCCCGTGCCGAAAATAGAATGTGTGTGGCTCTGCTACAATTTCAAAAATTACTCTTGTGTGGGTCAGTGCCTGGAAATTTTCACAAACTTCACTAATAATTGAGATTCCAGTGAGAGTGCATGAGTGGGCCCCCTCTGGAGACCGAGAGAGTGAGAGAGTCTGCAGGGACCCCGGTCCCTGAGCAAGCATATTTAGTTAAGGAGCCAGGGACACCATCCCAGGCCCAGACAGGAAGATTGAGGGGGGCAGCATTGTGTCCTCGCCCACAAAAGGAGAAAGGGTCCCAGGACCCCTTCCCCAGGCATCCAACTCAGAATGGAATGGATGTAGTGAAGTAAAGGTGCCCAGACCCCACCCTGGTCCCTGGACAATGGAGGAGGAAAGGGGAGCACAGTAATGCCCAATCCAATGGTTGTGGCCTTGCCCCTAGTCCCCGGCCCACACAGAGCAGGCAAGGAGAAGAAAACCACCAATTTCCAAGCAGGCAAGGATGGTGTTGGCTGTAGAGGTAGTCAGCTGGGCCGTGTAGGAATTGGCTCTGTACACAGCCCCAATTAAATAAAGGATAGGTTGTGTGAGTGAGACCGGCACCGCCCTTTTCAGAAAAGAAAGACAAAAAAAAACACATGGCGTGAAGCCGCACTGCTGAAAAACAATGTGTCCTCAGCCACTCATCAAGTATTCATGGTTCCACAAGAAAGCCCCCTATATTGCCCTGTGGAGCTTACTTTTAATAAGATCTGTTCTTGTGGTGTTCCCAAAATTGGCAGGGACATCGCCAACATGTCTACAAAGTGCTTGGGGACTGCAGGTGAGCAGAAGAGCCATGATTAAATATAGAAAATTGACCCTATGTTTCTAGAATGCATGACCCTCAAGGTATTCATCTCATTTTTTAAAAGCATTCCCAAGGCTGGAACTTTTGTTCTACATCCTGGGAGTGCAGCACTTGCTAGTGAATGGCTCTTAGGCAGCATGTTACGTGGCCTCAAGGTGTTTAAGAAAGACACAAACATGTTATGATGATTTTAAATGCTTTATTAACCATATATTGCAGACAATGGTTTTTGCTAAACTTTTAAATGTTTTATTAGTAATAATGATTGCATTTAAGCATGGTTAATTATTATAATGACATGATGGTTGTTGATAGCATGTGGATTATTTGTTTTTTATTGTGGTGACCTCTTGACAAAGCCATCAGGCTTGCCATATATGTTGTTGGAATGACCATTTGGCAAAGCTAGTAGGTCTGGTTCATTTAATGTGAAACCCCCCTATATGGTGATGTTCTATTTGTCATAGGTGGGGAGTATTGTGATTTTGGGGGTCATGACCAGTAGGGGTACAATTTGATTTCAGAATGTCACTTAAGGTATTTTAATGTGCCTGATATATATATTTGAAAAATTAGAGCATATGATTTAATAGTGTGGTGTATTAAGTATGGACCTATTACTTGTGCAGGTCTCACATCCTGCACAAGCAATAACTAAACTTCTTACATTCACGATCACCCATCTCCATTGCTTAATCTGAGCAGATGTTTCCGGTCCTTGGCACAGGCACTTAATTGTCAACAACAGCACTTGTGACAGTCGGTGCTGTCTGGCTATTTTAGAGATGACCACAACAGTTAATTATTAAGTCAATATACATTAGAAGTGACTATAACCTGCCACCCAAGCCCTTCTTATAGATTTGGGGGCCAGGAATAGTTAGAATGTTCATACTTGTAGGAGTGTGATGGTTAGCAGTTATGTTGTTGCTATCATTGCAGCAGTGCAGGGGCAGGGTGTGGCGCAAGCTGCAGTGGTCTGCTTTTTGGTATTGGTTACCCCTTAGAGCAACATGGCTGATTTGTACATGCTACACAGGAAAGCCAACTCTGTTTATTGAAAAAGCCCATTAGCTCACCTCTTAATAGGTGCGTTACCTGAAGTATCAATATGGATGACCCTTGCGCTGTAAGATAAAGAATGACTAAACACTGTTCATTTCTCATCGTCAGTCATTCACATTCCAGGTTAGGTTTGACATAACTTGGTCTAATTTCTCTCCTCTCTCTGTCATATTAGGGCATTATTATGTACTATTTTGACTTTTTGGCTGTCCCACTTTCTTATATTCCTTGAGGGCCAAACATTTCTTTTTCCCCTTATGGTCTCCACTCTGTGCATCCCTACCCTAGAGGACCCTCCCTTTCTCTTGTTTTACATTGTCCTAATGTCTTTTTGAGCCTGTCTGCAGGTTTACTTTAACAATAATAGATATGCACTGGATGCAATCAAGCACATTCATCCAAAGACCATGGGGTTTGTGCAGGGGGTGGGTACCAATGGGAGAAACTTTTATGCTCAGAGGTCTACTGACACTTACAGAACTATAGTTGAGAAAGATTACCTCACATTGGAATAAACTCTCCTATTGGTCAGTGTAAATGCCATGGATTAAGGTAGAGATCAATGGCAAGGCATCCATAGTTGACATAAGAGGGCTAAAGATACAGGATTCTGGAAGTCCGGTAGACAGACACATGATTCTGCTCAGGTTTCCCATGGGCAGGAGCCTATAGAGCCAGAGCCAGTTAAGAGGTGGCAAGCAGAGAGCAGACTCCATGCCAAAATTAAGAGGGGACAGTTATCATCCCAGATTTGCAAGGATCAGAGAAGACTCTGAGAAGGCGCAGGCTGCAGTGCTATGTCTCCCTGCTCCTGTCAGAGAAGAGGATGAGCCATCCATTGTGGGTCACACGTTGGAGTCTCAGTCAGTAGCAGAGCTGGTGGGCTTCTTAGCTTTTAGAGAATGTATCCAGTGTAGTTCCAAGAAGCAGATCAAGGGAGTAGCCACAAAAATAAAATACCCCCTACTTTGAACATTATATAGCATTCAATGCAGGGGCAAAATGAGGGATCCTAAGCCTTCCTATGGGAATTTTACCCCTATAGACACTTTTCAGTAAATTGTGTAAAATAGTGTACATAACATCATGATTTGGGCCTCAAATTACACATGTACCAATGCACAAAGGAAAACATGGACCAAAAGTCTAACTTTACTACAAGTAAAGTTAGACATTTGGTCTACATTTAGACTTTTGGTCTGAACCAAAAGTCTAAACTTAGACTAAAAGTCTAACTTTACTACTGGTAAAGTTAGACTTTAGATCTAAACTTAGACTTTTGGTTTAAGTTTACCTTTGTGAATCAGGCCCACTGACTTTTTTTTATCTCTTTCCATCTTCTTGCTTTCCTTTTATGCTTCTTTCTTTCCACCATCTTTCTTTTATTTTTGACTTTCATCCTTTCCATCATTCTTTTGCTCTGTCCATTCTTATCTACGCCATCTGTCCATTATTCTAGCTTTCCATTCTTCTTATCCCTTAAGCCTTTTCATTCTCCTGAACCTCCTTTACACCTTCTTTCCATCTTTTCTTTTTGCATCCTTTCATTTGTTAGTTCTTTCTCTTCTTTCTTTCCATTGCCCTTCCTTCCATGTCACATGCTTCTTTTTTTCCCGCTTGCATTCTACTTTATTTCTTTTGCACTCTGAATCCATTTGCCTTTAACTTATTTTTTCTTTTGTCATTCTAATAATTTTCATTCTTTCAGTCATTGTTTTAGGCTTTTTGCATCCTTTAGCTCCTACCTCATAGTTGTGTTATTGTAATTTACTAATGCAGCACTTCTTTTGTCGGTTTCTGACTTGAGATGACTCACGAGCCAAAGATCAAAGTTACGAAGGGCTATAAAACAATGCTATCTGCTACAACAGCTCCCCCGCTTAATTTGGTATAGCTAGTGCTTCACTATGCCGTTGAAGCAGAGGTTGAGTGACTAACATTTCTGGCCCTTGAAGGCAGGGCGTCATGATGTCTCAAGACAGAAAGGTTAAGGGGTGGGACTTCCAGAACAAGAGAGGCAGCTACACTATTTAAACACCAGCTAGTTGAATGGACTCTGCTTGGCAAATTTCTGTAGCGCATTGGCTATCGTTAGCCAGAATGTTAACTCACTATCTCATCATTCCCCTTTATTATTTTCTTCTTGTTTGGTTCCCTCAATGTTTCTAACATTTCCCTATTTTCCTGACCTTTGACTCATGGATCCTGATTTGACTTTGATGAATTTCTGTTTTCCCCTGCTCTGCTCCTTTTCCCTATTATGTTTTCCTTGGCTTGCTTACTCATTGTATTACTAACTTCCTCCAGTTTGGATTAGGTATGCAATTGGCCCCCACCTTTGAAAAGTGATTGTGGCAATCTAATACCATAGCAATTTCCACATGTTAACTACTAAAGTATTGTATGTTGTTTCCTTGCTTATAGAGGCAGTTCCTTACAAGTGTTTTGGTCAATAACACTGTTTTGATGCAAGAAGTGAGATGAAATAGAGTGGTGCCACCTAACACCTTGACATGCAAGAAAGTATTCAGAAAAAATGAAATATCCACCAGTTAGAGCCATGTTCCAGGCTCTGAGCAAATGTGTGAGGCAAGCCAATCTGGCAGAAATTCAAACGTTTGCTCTCCTAGAGGAAATTTCAAAATTCTGAAATTTCCTTCCTTCCTACTGTCTATGCTTTCAGGGTTTCTGCCTTCTTTCTCTCCACAATTTTTACAGTATTTATCAATCATCCAACTTCTCATCCTTCCACCCATCAATCCATCCAACCAGCCTTCACCATGTCGTTTCCATCCACCTTTCTTATCTCCATCATTTCTTTATCTTTTCCCTTCCTCCTTTTTCATCCACTATCTATCTTCCTATTTATCCACCCATTTATCTACACATCTATACTTGTTCCCTTCCTTCATTCTTTTGATCTTTCACTCTCTTCTTTCTATCCATCCTTATCCCCAGTCATACTCTTTCAATCAACCTATCAATCAATCAATCAATCAATCAATCAAAACAATGTATATAGCGCGCTACTCACCCGTGAGGGTCTCAAGGCGCTTGGTGGGGGGGTGGGGGGCAGGAGGGTCACTGTTCGAACAGCCATGTTTTGAGGTTTTTTCTGAAGAGCAGGTGGTCTTTGGTTTTGCGGAGGTGGGTGGGGAGGGAGTTCCAGGTTTTGGGGGCGAGGTAGGAGAAGGACCTGCCTCCTGTGGTGGTGCGTTGGATGCAGGGGACTGTGGCTAGGGCGAGGTTGGCTGATCGAAGGTTGCTGGTGGGAATGTGAAAGTTCACTCTTTCGTTGAGGTATGTCGGGCCGGTGTTGTGGAGGGATTTGTGTGCATGGATGAGGATCTTGAATGTGATTCTCTTGTTTATGGGGAGCCAGTGAAGGGTTTTGAGGTGTGGTGAGATTCTTTTGTGGCGGGGGAGGCCAAGGACGAGGCGCGCGGCTGTGTTCTGGATTCTCTGGAGTTTGTGTGTGAGTTTGAGTGTGGTGCCGGCGTAGAGGGCGTTACCGTAGTCTAGTCTGCTGCTGATGAGTGCATGGGTGACTGTCTTCTTGGTCTCTGGGGGAATCCATTTTAAGGATTTTTTTAGAGTGCGGAGTGTGAGGAAGCAGGAGGAGGTAAGAGCATTGATTTGCTGTGTCATGGAGAGGGAGGGGTCCAGGATGATGCCGAGGTTGCGTGCATGGTTTGCGGGGGTGGGTGAGGGTCCTAGGGCGCAGGGCCACCAGGAGTTGTCCCATATGGTTTTGTTGGGGCCGAAGATGATGATCTCGGTTTTGTTGGAGTTAAGCTTTAGGTGGTTAGTTGTCATCCAGTTGGCGGTGTCAAGGAGATCTGCGTGTAGGTTGGTTTTGGCGGTGGTGGGGTTGCGGGTGAGGGAGAGGATGAGTTGGGTGTCATCTGCGTAGGAGAGGATAGTGATTCCGTGTGATTGGAGGATGTTGGCTAGGGGGATCATGTAAATGTTGAAGAGTGTGAGGCTGAGAGAGGACCCTTCGGTGACTCCGCAGATGATCTTGGTGGTGGTGGAGTGGAAAGGTGGGAGGGGGACTCTCTGGGTCCGGTCAGTGAGGAAAGAGGTGAGCCAGTCTAAGGCTTTGTGGCGAATTCCTATGTTGTGGAGGCGTGTGCGGAGTGTGTGGTGGCAGACAGTGTCAAAGGCTGCGGAGAGGTCTAGAAGGATGAGTGCGACGGTCTCGCCTTTGTCGACTTTGGTCCTAATGTCGTCAGTGCATGCGATAAGGGCGGTTTCCGTGCTGTGGTTCTTGCAGAACCCGGATTGTGAGGGGTCAAGAATGTTGCATTCTTCGAGGTAGGCGGGTGTTGACTAGTTTCTCGGCGACCTTGGCAGGGAAGGGGAGGAGGGAGATGGGGCGATAGTTGGAGAGGATCTCTGGGTCGGCTTTGTTTTTTTTTAGGAGAGCGGGGATTTCTGCATGCTTCCAGTGGTCTGGGTAGGTGGTGTCGTCGAAGGAGGAGTTGATTATGTCACGGAGTATGGGGGCGATGTTTGGGCTGGCTTTGTTGTAGATGCGATGTGGGTAGGGGTCGGATGGGGATCCGGGGCTGATGGAGTTCATGGTTTTTTTGGTTTCTTCGTGTGTGGTGGGGGCCCAGGTGGTGAGTGTGGTGGAGGGGTCATGAGTGGGGGTTGAGTTGGGTGAGTGAGGGGTGTGTGTGGTGGGTGTGTGTGGTATGAATCTGTTGTGGATGTCCAGGATTTTGTGGTAGAAGTGGTTGGGGAGGGCGTCATATAGGGGCTGTGTGTGTGAAGGGTCTATGTTGCTGGCTTTGGGTTTGGCTAGTTCATTAATGATGGTGAAGAGTTCTTTGCTGTTTTGAGAGTTGTTGTCAAGGCGTGTCTTGTAGTGGTCTCTTTTGGCGGTGCGTATGAGTTGGTGATGGGTGCGAATGGTGGATTTGAGGGTGGAGAAGTTGGTTGTGTTGGGTTCTTGTCGCCATATTTTCTCTGCTTGGCGGCATTTGCGCTTGGAGTCTTGGAGTTCGGGGGTGAACCATGGGGCGTTCTTGATGTTGCGGGTGGCGATGTGTTTTCTGAGGGGGGCTAGTGTGTCTACGCAGGTGGTGATCCACTTTGAGAGGTTGTGGGCTCCTGCATTGGGGTCGTGGTGTGGAGGGGGGGGTTGTGAGCCAGTTGGGAGTTCAGGCGTTCTGTGGGGATCTTGTCCCACATGCGGTAGGGTGTGGTGTGTTGATGGTGGTGTGTGGGGGGTTTGGCGAAGGAGAAGTGGACGCAGTGGTGGTCAGTCCAGAGGAGTTTGGTGGTGTGGGTGTGGGCTATGTGTTGGCTTGAGGTGAAAATTGCATTGAGCGTGTGTCCTGCTAAGTGGGTGCAGTGACTAGTTGTTTGAGCCCGAGGTTGGTGAGGTTGTCTATGAGGGATGATGAGATGTGGTCTTGTAGGTTCTCCAAGTGAAAGTTGAAATCACTGAGGAGGATGTAGTCTGTGGAGGTGAGGGTGTGCAAGCTGATGGTGTCGGCGATGGTGTCGCAGAAGGCGGGGCGTGGTCCTGGTGGTCTGTAGATTAGTGTACCTCTGAGGGTGGAGTTGTTGTTATTGTGGATTAGGAAGTGCATGTGTTCTGTGTTGTCAGTAGTGTCGTGGGAGCTGGTGGTGACTTTGATGGTGTCCCTGTGTAGGATGGCGATGCCACCGCCTGGCCTGTTGAGGCGGTCTTTGCGTTGGAGTTTGTATCCCTTGGGGGTGGCGATGGCTATGTCGGGTTCTGAGGAGAGGTTGGTCCAGGTTTCCGTGAGGAAGGCGATGTCGGGTGAGTGTGATGTGATGAGGTCCCAGAGTTCTATGGCATGTTTGTGAAGGGAGCGGGTGTTGAGAAGCAGGCAGTTGAGGCGGTTGCTGTGGGTGGCGTTGGTGTGGTGCATGAGGGTGTTGTTGCGGGTGATGTGCTGCGGGGCTGGTTGGTGGGGGTGGGGGCAGAGCCGGTGTGTGTTGCGTTGGGGGTGTTGTGTGTGTAGTCGGGTGGGTCGCTGTGGTTGGTGTGTGGTGTGAGGGAGGAGGAGCAGGAAAAATGACAGGTGTGGCAAGTGAAGGGTCTGTGAGTGTGTGTGGGGCTGGAAAGGGTGCAGGTGGGGTGAGGGCCTGGGTTGAGTGAGTGGAGGATGAGGGGGGAGTAGGCTTGTCTGCGAGGGCCAGGGGGACTGGCGCTGGGCGCGGTGTTGGTGCGGACGAGTGCAGACGGGCACGCCTTTGGCGCGCCTTTGGCGTGCCAGTGCCGCGTCCGCGCCGCAGCTTCCATAAAAGGGGGGAGGGAGGGAGTTGCAGCTGGGAGGAGGGAGGGCTGGATGAATGGGAAGGCTGGGGGGTGGGGCCACAGGGGAAGGCAGCGGCTGGAAAAAAGAAAGAAATGGAGGAGACGTGGAGGAGGGAGGCGGGAGGGGCCGCAGCGGCTGGGGAAGTGGAATGCAGCAGGGAGAGACAAAGAAACGGAATGGTGAGGTGGAGGAGGGAGGTGGGAGGGGCCGCAGTGGACACAGCAGCTGGGGAAGTGGAATGGAGCAGGGAGAGACAAAGAAATGGAGCGGTGAGGTGGTGGCGCTGGGCGGCGGAGCGGGGAGCGACCTGCCTACTAATGCAGGGTCAAGGGTTGCACTGTCTACCCCGGCCCTCCTTTCCATCTACTTCTGCACCCATCCATTCTCTATACATCGTCTCTCCATACATCTTTCCATCCTCCCTCCTTTCCTCCTTTGACTGAAAGAGAATATTTTCATTGCTTGGTGGTGGCCAGAGCATACGATGCAAGTTTAAGAAGGCATAAATAGAACTTAAATGTTTCATGTTACACAGAATTACCCTGGAACACTGACCCCCATCTCAAACGTCTTTAGTGGGGGTTTATTGATGCCCCTGCTGGTGTGCTATTTGTTTTTCTCTCTCTCTGCATCCTATTCCCCTTTCCCTGTGATATTTAAGTTCTGCCTGAAACTCCCTCCTTGGTTCAGGTCGTCCACATTGTAGAGAGTAGGGACAGATTGTCATCAGAAACTGTCAGATATCGCCTGGAAATACTTACACATACAAGATAGTGCAGAAGGTTTCTGTGTTGTATGACCTGATTGATACTGATGCCATACCGGAACCCTGTTTCTTGCTCCACGTGAACCGACTGAAGCCTTACCTCCAGAAGGATTTCACGAAGAACGTCTTGGTGGCAGAGGAAACTGAGGATGACAGTGATCCACTCCCCGACCTGTTTCACTGAAAAGATGTCTCTGTAAAAAAGGCAAGACATGCTCTTGATCAAACTCCTAAGCAACTAGAAAAGTATAGCGAGGTTGTAGGACTGTATTCCCATCTCTTATTTTTGACTCTTGGGCTGTGACATGGACACGGAGTATAGTTTGCCTGTGATGAGCACATTTTATGGGATGTCAGACCAGGTCCAGGAGTGCATCAAGCCAGATGCTGCCAAGATGTTGGACATGGGAGTGCATGATGATACCTCAGTCCATGGGCCAGCCAGTAGTGTTGGAGCCAAAGCAAGGGTTGACAGCCTATCATACGCAGACTATGAGGCATCTATTTTGCTTCCACAAAGTGACCTTGAGCGTTTTTTAGATTTTTTTCCTACAGTTTCCATTATGGTATAGAAAGTTCAAATCCTTTATAATTTGAAGTGTTACTTTGGAGCACTATATCATATGTCTAATGGAGTAGCAAGGGTGCCGTGGACCCTACTGCCACAATAGAAAAATACTTTTTGTTTGCGGACCCTGGTGAACTATTCATGTTTGGTTTCCTGCCACCAGCTAGCTACTTGAGCAATCGATTTTCTGAGTGCTCAGTGGCCGTGAGTTGTTTTTGTTCTCATAAAATGGTTTGCAATTTTTTTTTCTAAAGTACTTTCTTTTAACTATTTTGCCAAACTCACTTGCAATCATCTTCCTGCTTTGTTGGGCTCATTGCCTCTTCACAATGTACATTTCTGGTGTCTGTTTCACATGGTTGTTTTTTCCACTTCAGTACTCAACATCCTGATGGGTATTTAATATGCACGAAGTACTTTCAAATCAATGCAAAAATGGTGTAAGGATGACTGAATGGCTGATTAATGTGTTACTGGGAACAACTCTTTCATTGACTTTCTGTTTTTTACGAACGTGGTCTAAGCAAGCGCCTGTCAAGTGTTTTTAACTCAAACTGTCAAATTTGCAGAATGCATCACCATGTTCTGATGTTTTTACAGTCATTAATTCCGTTTGTTATTCGACATTGGAAGTGCCCATACAATATTTACAACTACATTTATGACGTGGTTTCACGCCACTTTAAAAAAAAACACATTTGTTTCATACCCTGGTGGCTTGTTGGTTATGAGAGCATTTTTTCCGTTAGCAACACTGCTAAGTGTCAGGCTAATGAAGAGAAATTTGCATGTAATCCCACAGCGGGATATAGACATAGAAGGGAGCCGGGCATTCATTAATTAAAAAATTGCCCCGTCAATTGTATTACTCCATAACACAGTCGTTTGTGTACTGGTTTTCGGAAATGCGAAGTCCAGAGATCATGCATTGACTCGCAAGATAAAGAAGTATCGCATGCAATGTAGACAGTGCAATTTCTAGAAACACCTGTTGAATCATGAACAAGTGCTCTGTCTCACACCATAGCTATGCAACTGTTTTTAAGCCCTTTGCTACCCTATTAACAAATGTATATGCCATGAAATGGGACATGTATAAACGGGTCAAGGGCAACCAATGCGCTCCCTGCTCTCAGAGGCCTTTTTTCCTTTTGTCCCTCCAATGGACGACAAACTATTCCTTTGCCAAGGGTAGAGGAAAAGAGTTCGCAAGTGTCTGGTCATTTTGGGCATGTCAAAATTCCTAATGAGGAGCCCAGGGGTCACTTTTGGGCTGCTTTATTGGTATGCATGCCACATCCTAGAGATGCCACAGACAGCGACATGACAAAACTTGAGGGGGCCCCTCTGCAAAATACATGAAGGGCACCCCACCCCCAAACCCTGTCAGGAACCCAGTCAGTGTACTGTTCAGAGGGCGGTCCCTGGAGCTCAGGGGCACACTGCACCATGGGGATGCGGGAGCTAATGTTACACCGCTGGTCACTGACATACCAGATGGGCCTAGGAGGGATTCCCTAGGTTGTCCAGCACCCATCAAAGGATCATGCAGAGGGGCAGTGAAACACGAGGGGTATGGGTAACTGTTATTGCCCGGAGATCTCCCTAGCAATGCTCACTGGTTTAAGCCACATTTTTCTGTGTGTGGGAGGGAAAGAGGTGGAAGAAAGGGCAGGTGAACCAGCACAGCTTCTCCCACCCTCCCTCCCACTATCTCTACCCCCACCACCCCAACACAAGAATAAACCAGGATGTGGAGATTGAAAGGGAATAGACTAGAATTGTTCATAGTTATCCACTTTCTATTACCCACTTTCCAATTCAGTTTCGAATAGCTGTTTCATCTCCCTGTGCTTATCTGTCCAGGAGACGCACTGGAAGATGAAAACGTTGCATATCTGTGCATTAATGATAGCGCGTCCAGTCCTTGTAGATGACTTATACTTGGACACACCAGAGGTCGGTGAACCTTTTGACCAGGTTGAGTTCTCCTCATCCGAAGAAATCGTCAGATCCCTCAGATCAGTAATCAATAATCACTTATAACCAATAACCAATACTCAATTAGTAATCAAACAACAAATTAGATCAATAGAAAACAGTAATTTGACACACCATGACCTTTCAGTCATGAATAACCCCACCTGTTTATTAAAAGTTAATGAGTTTATTTCCCTATCTTAACAAAGCTAAGACGATGTAAGTAAGTCTCAAAATCAAATGATACATATATATGAACATTACTGGCTGTCCATAACGGCAGAAGAAACGCAATCTACACAAAACTTGGATTATAATGCACTCGGCTATAGCAATGCAAATCACTAATAAAAGTAACTGAATTTGACTAATTGCATACATTGGTCAGCATAACAAGGTTTCAATTCAGCATGGTGCATCAAATGAATACCTCAACTAACCTCTGATTAGCATTGGCATGTGGGGCTTCAAGCAAAAATGAATTTAATCAACATAAATTTAGAAACCTTCTAGCTTAGGCTCTGTCAAAAATAAGCAGTTGGTACCTAAGAAGGAAAATACAACAAATAATAAATGTATCCTTTTATAATTACCAAATACAATCAGCATTCAAGGAAAGTCTTCGTCCTTCAGGTACCAGTTCGATCAGCATGGGGCTTCTCCAAAAGAGGGGCAAAGTTAAAGTCAAGTTTTCCTTGCAGCAGCAAGGAAAACTGGAGGGGCAAAAGTTATCATATGGGCAAGACGGGGTAAAGTTAAAGTCTCTAGGGTGAGAATTCTTTAGAGTCTCTCTCTCGGGGATAGAGAAAAAGCATCAAAGTGTCATTAAGGTAAAAGTGGCAAATGGCATCAAAATGGCGTCAAAATGGCTTCAAAATGGCGTCTCAAAAAGTGGCGTCTCAAAATGTGGCTGTCTTCTCTTCGTTGGTGGGATTAAGTAAGAAAAGTTCCAAATTATTCAGGTTCTTCCATTGGAGGGGGATTTCTCTTTGACCAATGAATAGTGTCTTTTCTCTTAATACTCATCTACGTGTAAGGTGTCCTTGGAGTTTTGGAACATAACTAGCAACAATGTTGCCAATGAATTCTGCATCAGTGTCTTCATTGTCTGCACCTGCAGAAACTGACCTTGAGCTTCAAAGGGGATGAAAGTTGCCTAGCACGCAACTTTGAGATAAGTGTATTAGTCATTCTACTGGAAAAATACAGCTTTTAAAGATTCAAACACGTCTTTGTTAATACAAGTGAAAACTTCGCTGTTAAAATTGAGATCAGGCAACTAGGCCAAAGCCTCTGCTAAATTTAAGCTAAGCATGTAACAGTTTCAATGAGAAGATCATAAAGTACAATTTCAAGTATAACGTATTAGTATTTTTGTCGGTTTTCATGATTAATTAAGCTTGTTTATACTAATGGCGACCTACTTTGTGGGCACATTTCTCTGCACATTTTATTTTTCTTTGCTAAAACACACATTGCATATACGGTTTTGTTTCATGATATATAAACGTTGTTAGTCTTTCTTTTTCTGCTTCATCAATCCCTCCTCTGATGACTAATTATGTCATCACATTAAATCTTCCATCACAAATTTTTATTTCATTAAAATTCTGTTACAATAATTTTGCATTTCAATCATTTCCCTTTTCCTTTTTACTCCCTTTGATTTTTCCCTGTATAATTTTACCATTTCTTTTTGTTCTTTCTTTTCAGTTCTTCTCTTGTTTCTTAATCTCAATATTTTAATAATACCTATTAAGCAAATTAATATTATTAATATTCCTTTTACTATTTTCATTAATATTCCGTTCCAAATGTTGCTGAGCCAATTTACCACGGAAGCAAATCCTTTTCCAACTTTTTCCCATACTCCTGGTTCTTTCAATTCTTTCAAATCTGTACTATTGTTAGTTAAATTTGTAAGCATATTTCTAATTTGTTTACTGTTGTCTGGTATATATGAGCAACAGTGACGTGCACTAAGCATTTTGCAAACGCCGCCATTCTTTGCTAAAAGAATGTCTAAAGCAAGCCGGTTTTGAAGAGTCATAGCTCTTTCTGCAGCAAGTTCAGTATCCATCAGGATCATTGCTCCTGAGAAATTTGTCAGCATGTTATCCACAATAGTAGACAACTTTCGTATTTTGATTGAATTCAATATAACTCCTACTGAAGGAATTATTGCTCCAAATATGTCTCCTACCACACCAGAAGCTGTCTCCCTTTTCTGAATACGATGTAATTCAGACAGCTTTGGAAATTTCTTTAAGTCATCTAGTTGATAAATCTTTGGAAATATTATTCCCAAATAACATCTCCCATACCATCCCTTTGGAAGATGGTAATAGGCATTAAGTCCACAGATATAGTATACCCCTGGAGTAGCTGGATCTAGTCCATTTAACATGAACGTCCATTTACTCTGGAATAAAAACACGTGTTTACATTCACTCGTTCCTACAAAGATTGTGTCATAGTATGATTTAGGTCTATATATACAAAGTTTCCCTATGTGTAATGCATCTAAAGTTAGTTTCCCTTGTGTCTTTATTGCAGCAAAAGCATAGTTATCTACGGATGTCCTTTTATGTAATTCTTTTTCTAATTTTTCCTTCATCATTTTCCTTCTATCTTCAGTGTGATCTAAAAAGCTTTTCTCTACGGGTGAAAGTAAGCATGTAAGGTTTTCTTTATGAGCGTGAACTGTGGAAAAAAGTGATAATGGTTCAATGAAACCCCTAACTAATTTTATATAATAATCTCTTGCTACTTTACTCAAGTACTCAATTATAGGGACATATGAAAATACGACATCATGATTGGAATAGAAGTATTGAATATACTCCTGACCATAAAATCTGGTTAGTAACAAACTACATGTTATTCCATACGTAAGGGGCATGCTATGAAATGTCACCCCTTCTATTACCGAGGTAGGGATTTGTGTACATATATAACAATCCTTTGCGTCCATTGTCTCAACATACTCATTCAGCAAGCGATAGAAAACATTAGATGAGAGTTCCTTCTTCGTGTTAGTATCGTCATGTAAATATTTTTCGTCTTGTTCGAGTCTCTTCAAAGGAGTTAATTCAGTAGTAATTTTAAAAGTAGAAGCATCATTTGCGTCTCTTTCATTCCCTCCATGCATTCCAAGAATTATTGCCATCATTATTAGTACACATGCAATTATTAGACCTATACACATGTATTTACAATATTTCATCCTACGTCCTTGTGTAGTATTATCAGTCATGATCTATAGAGAATCAGAAAGTTGAAGATACTTTTTCAAATCAAATTTACAGATATATATAAAGGATCAACGAGGTCAAAGTTCACACGGTTTTCTTTAGCAGCTTAGTCTCTTATCGGTTTAGCAGCTTTGTCTCAAAATCGGTTTCAAAGTCAATCAGGTTATCAATGTCTTATCCGGTAATGTTCATGAAATTCAATTTTCAAGTGCCAAAGTGTCGTTCTGCTTCTTCATTTTCAAGACTAAGAGATAGAAATTCGTCTGACCAATCATTAGTGGCTGTGTATGCCCATTCTGGACCGGAATATCTTCTGTTTGCTACTCTTTTTCTTTTCAATTTTGCATCTCCTTTCGATTCTCCTTCGCTTATGTCTTGTTCTTTGGCTGTGTCTTTTTCTTCATTCAATGTGGTTATGATAGATACTTCTTTTCTTTTCTCTTTCGAGTCTGGTCTTTTGTCTTTATTTAATGTTTCTTTAGTCTTTGATTTCACTGGTGATATGCTTTGTCTCTGTTTCACGTTTTCACCTGATGGACCTGCAACCGGTTCTGGAAGAATAGGAACAATTTCACTTTGCTCTGTCTTGCTTCCTTCACCTGGGAGGTCAGTCAGATTTTCTCCTTCTTTTCCTGTATCATCTGCTTCTGGGAAAGCCCTCCACTTATTAGGCTCTCCTGCTTCTTCACCTGAGATAGGATCTTTGTCACCTCCTGAGGCTTCTTCTCTGTTGTCCTCAAAAGGATCGACTGGGTCTCCCTCAGAGAATATTTCTTCTGTCTCAATTTCTTCTTGTTCGCTTTCAGGCTCTCTTCGTTCTGTCTCAGTGCCTGGTACTTTTCTGTTAGCTGTCGGTAATTTCAGTGCTTCAATTTCCTCTTCTGTGGGACACGTCACCTTTTTCGTGTGACTGGCGTGTATCCAGTTGGGAACTCTCGCACACTTCACAGCGGTGGTAGTCGTCAGAATCACTTGAAAAGGTCCTTTACAACGGGGTTCCAAGCACGACTTCCTCACGTGCTTCTTTACCACAACCCATTCACCTGCTTTCAGGGCGTGTCCTGGACCTTGGATTTGCGGCAAGGTGGTTGCCTCCACCTGGTGAGAAAAAGAACGGACTACATCAGCCAGACCTTTGCAGTAGTCCAATACCATAACATCTGTAATATTTACAAGGGCATTAACAGGAACTGCTGGAAGTCTTATGGCTCTGCCCATAAGAATTTCATACAGTGATAGTCCTGTCTTTCTTTCAGGTGTGTTTCTCATTGACATTAACACCAAAGGCAACGCGTCAGGCCATTTCAAGTTTGTGGATGCACATATTTTCGCCATTCTTGCTTTTAGTGTGCCATTCATTTGCTCCACTAGTCCTGATGCTTCAGGGCGGTAGCTACAATGCAATTTCTGTTCAATGTTCAATGCTGCACATAGTAATTTGATTACTTCGTTATTGAAGTGACTTCCCCTTTCTGATTCTAAAGAGATCGGAAATCCGAAACGTGGTATTAGTTCTCTCAAGAGTAGTTTTGCAACTGTGAGACTGTCATTTCTGCGTGTAGGGTATGCTTCAATCCAGTGACTAAAAATACACACAATCACCAACACATATTTCAAGCCTGCATGCATAGGCATCTCAATGAAATTCATTTGCATCCTGCTGAACGGCCCACCTGCTCTTCCAATGTGGCTCAAATTTACTACGGTTCCCTTCCCTGACTTCATTTGTTGGCAAATGATGCAACAATGGCAAACTGCTTCAGCAACTTGGCGAAATTTGGGATTAAACCAATCAATTTTTAATAATCCAATCATGGCATCTCTTGCAATGTGTGCGTGTCTGTGATATAGCCTAGCTATTTGTGTCAAAAGACTGTCTGGCAAAACTAATCTCCCTTCATTTGAAACCCACAAATCATCTGTTTTTTTTACGCATTGTAATTTATTCCATGAGAGTTTTTCATCTCTACTAACATTATTTTGTAGAAATTTCAATTCTTCTAGTGTGTCTACAACTTTTCGAGCAAAGGCTTCATTTGGTTCAAGTTCTGGTTCATTTATCAAATTCCATTCGTCTCTGAGCAATATACAGTTCAATGCGCAAAACTTTGCGACTTGATCTGCATACCCATTTCCCAAAGAAACGAAGTCTTGTGATTTCAAATGTGCACTGCATTTTACCACTGCTACTTCTCCTGGTAACTGGATAGCATGTAACAAATCTCTTATTCTTTCACCATTTTTCACTGGTGATCCAGAAGAGGTCATAAAGCCTCTCTATGACCACAATTGTCCAAAGTCATGCACTATTCCGAAGCCGTATTGACTGTCAGTGTAAATGGTGACATTCATTAATGCGGAAAGTTGGCAAGCTCTAGTAAGGGCTACTAGTTCTGCTACTTGTGCAGAGTAAATTCCTTGAAGCCAAGATGCTTCTAGAACACCAGTTATTGTACATAAAGCATATCCTGCTTCCAATATTCCTAGTGCATCTCTCAAACATGAACCATCAACAAAAATAATCTGATCATTTTCTTCCAATCGAGTATCTTTGATATCAGGTCTTGGTTTAGTACAAAATTCAGTCACTTGAAGACAGTCATGTTCTATATCATCTGCATTTTCAATTTCAACATTTTCACTGGGAAACAAAGTTGCTGGATTCAATGTAGTGCACCTTTTTAATTGCACATTAGGTGATCCCAAAATTATTGTCTTGTACCTTGTGAGCCTAGCACCAGTCCTGTGCTGTGTTTGGGAACATGTTAAAAGTATTTAGACTGAGTGAGGGACCATGACTGTTACAGGATGTCCCATCACTATTCCTTCACTTTGATTAAGGCTTATACCAACTGCTGCTACAGCACGCAAGCATCCTGGTAAGGCTGCTGCGACTGGATCCAAAGTAGCTGAAAAATATGCTACTGGTCTGTTTACACCACCATGGGCTTGAGTCAAGACAGACAAGGAACATGCATCACATTCATGACAAAACAATGTAAAAGGCTTTGTGTAATCAGGCATACCTAAAGCTGGAGCTCTGCACATGCATTCCTTTAATTCAATAAAGGCATCCATTTCATCTCTCTTCAACATTATTTCATCTTGCACATCTTTCTGAGTCAGTTTCAGTAAAGGTTTGGCTAGAGTTGAGAAATTGGGAAACAATTGGCGACAGTAGCCCACCATTCCCAAAAACTTTCTCACCTCTTTTCTTGTTTTGGGTGGACTCATTTGAAGTACACTCGTTATTCTTTCTTTCATGATTTTTCTCGACCCTTTTTCTATTTGGTGACCCAAATATTTCACTTTCTTTTGGCAGTATTGCAATTTTGAAGGAGACACTTTGGGGATCATTATGACCTCAGCGGTCTTTTTGCTTTGACCGCCGAGGTACCGCCGTGCTGAAGACCGCCAGTGGTGGCGGTCTTCCGCTCGGCGTATTATGACCCGCTGCTCTCCGTCCTTGTTCTGACGGAGAGCTGCCAACAGCCATACTGGCGGGAGGCGGGGAAGTGGAGGTTGCTCCACCTCCACTGCCACGCCAACAGAACACCGCCCAGCGAATCACGACCTGTGAGTCACCGTGGCGGTGTTCTGTTGGCGGTGTGGTATCGGTGGAGCTGCCCCCATGGCTCCCATCCCCACCCGGAGGATCGTCGGACCAGGTAAGACGATCGTCCGTGAGGGGAGGAGGGTTGGGGGGGTGTTGTGTGAGTGCATGGGGGTGTGCGTCTGTGTATGTAGAGGGGGTGTGTGAGTGCGTGTATGCCTGCGGGTATGTCTGTATGGATGTATGCGTGTATGTGTGAATGTGGGTGTGCGTGTATGACTGTGTGTGTGGATGTAGGCATGTATGTCGGCGTGTGCGTGTAAGTATGTAAGTATGTAGGTGGTGACTGCTTGCGTGTCGTGTGGGTATGGGTGCAGTGATGTTGGGGGTCGGGGTGGGGAAGGGGGCCCTGCCACCTTTGGGGGGTGGCAGGGGTGGTGGGGGGTGTATGGGAGGGAGTCGGGGTGGGGGTGGGGGGTGGGGGAGACCCCTATCAGTACAAGAAAAGGAATTCCCTGTCACTGATAGTCCTTACCGCCATGGTTTTCATGGCGGTTCAGACCGCTGGTAAACCGCAGCGGTAAGCCGGGTCCAAATACCTCCGGCGGTATAGTGACGGACGCCGGGCTGGAGACCCAGGTCTCCAGCCCGGTGGTCGTCTCCGCCCTGGCGGGCGGAATGGAGAACCGGCGGATGACCATGGCGGTAACCACCATGGTCATAATACGGAAAAAAAGACCGCCAGCCTGTTGGCGGTCTTACCGCCGCTTTAACACCGTCCGCCAGGGTTGTAATGACCACCTTTGTGGCCATTCCTTCCCAAATGATTCAGTAGGGCAATAGTGTCAACTGTACAGTCATTTTCTGTTTTGGATGCAATCAATAAATCGTCAATATACTGTACTAAGATTGATTCAAAAGGTAATTCCAAAGATTCCAGATTTTTCTTTAGAATCTGATTGAAAATTGATGGTGACTCCGAAAACCCTTGAGGAATTCGACAACAACTGTAGACTCTGTCCAGGAATTTGAAACAAAAGAGAAATTGGCTGTCCTCATGAAGAGGCACATAAAAGAATGCTTGTGACAAATCAATAACTGTGAACCACTCTGCATCACATGGGATTTGAAACATTATTACAGCTGGATTTGGTACCACGGGACAACATTTGACTATTATGTCATTTATTTTTCTCAAATCTTGAACAATTCGGACTTTTCCACTTGGCTTTATCAGTCCCATGATTGGTGAATTACATGGACTACTCAGTACTTCTTTCAGTACTCCTTGTTTCACAAATTCGTCAATGAGTTGGTCGACTTTCATAAGGATATCTTGTGGAATATGGTATTGTGGAGTCTGAGGAAAATTTGCATGAGGTTTTACAGTCACTTTCACTGGTTCTGCTCCTTTGATCAATCATACTTCTTTCCCTGTCATATCCCACACTTCCTTTTCAACAGTTTCTTGTAAATCAGCTGGAATATCTGCTTCAGTGAGCATAGGATAAAGAGTAATCAGGGGATACTCTTCATCAACAGTTTCCATTTCTTCTTCTTCTAAACTGTCCTCTTCTTCCTCATCACTGTTTGTCTGAATTTTGATTCCATTATGTGAGCACATAATCGAGCATCCTAGTTTGCATAATAAATCTCTTCCTAATAAAGATATTGGACTTGAGTCACACACCACAAATTTATGTAACCCTTGAAAGTTACCAATTTTGACTTGCACTGGATCTGTAATTGGGTTTGTCAGATACCGATTTGCTACTCCCACTACTTGAACTGTTCTCCCTGAAAGTGGCAAATTTGGTACTTCGATATTTCTAACTGTAGAGCGTGTAGCTCCTGTGTCAACCAAAAATGAAACGCTGTGACCCATAACTCTTCCTTCCACATATGGTCCCTTTTGATCAACTTCCAAAGATGCTGCAAGCATACAATTTCCCTCCTCATCTGAACTTTCACTCTCCCATTCATTGTTTATTCCATTCTCACTGTGTAACGAGAATTGGTGTACTGTGTTACTTTGATTCATTCCTTGACCTGTGACCTGTTGAGGAAGCATTACTTGTTGCTAATTCATTGGTGCTAAGGGTACTTGCATTTGCTGATTAGGTACCATAGAAAACTGCTGTTGCATTGGCTGTGATTGTACCAGTTGTACACGGGGCATTTGCAACTGCTGCTTGTTGCATGGGTTGTAGACCCTGCATCTGATTTATATTATTTTGAAAATTTGGGTTTGGGCCTCTCAATTTTGGTCCTCTCACATTCTGAAATGTATTGACATCATTGTTTTGCTGACCTACGCCTTCCTGCACCAACATTGGGCACTCCCGTTTCCAATGTCCGACGATTCCGCACGTGTGACATGGCATCACTTTCATCATTGCCTGTATACCATTTGGATTCACAACAGTATTTAAATCAGGACCATTATTCACAAAACCTCCTCGGCCTCTGCCTCTCATCTATGGCTGAAACATAGCATTTCCCTGCTGCTGCGGCAACTGTTGTTGGAAACCTTGCAAACCTCTCTGAGCCGCTCTAATCTGCATCACTATCACTTTTTCTTTCAACCTTTTCTGCTTTGTTTCAATCTCATCACTGCAGTATTTTGCATAGTTCAACACTTCATCGATCGATTTTGACTGCCAACAAATCAAATGCATTTTAATCATCTGGCTAATTTCTGGTCTCAATCCTTCCACAAATCTGAATACAAAATGGAGCATGTCCTTTGCCTCAATCGTTTCCGTGCCACTGTAATGTTTAAATGCTTTCAACAATCTCTCATAGTATGCATGTATCGACTCTTTAACTTCCTGTGCTGTTCTGTCAATTTTCTGCCAATCTACATTTTTTGACGCAACCTTTGTTTTCAAATACTCAATCACTTTATGGTATATGCTCATTACCCTAGGCGATGGTGCACCTGTGTCCTTATCTCTTTCAGGTTCACTTGTTGGCCAATCTACAGCCCTTTTACAATCTTCCCACAAATCTGCTGGAACTACAATTTCGAACAAAGTATTGAGGTCTTCCCAAAGACACTTTGCGAGTTTCACGAATCTATCTGTTTGTTAATACCATTCGATCGGTTTTTCTCTTAATTTAGGGTAAAAGATTGAATGTCACACCTGTGCCATGGTACATGGATACGTTTTCCTCCTGCTGTTTCTCTCATTGGTGACATGGTTATAAGATCACCATTCTGTTGTATTTTATCATTCTGATCTGGGGTACTTTCTTTCTTCTTATGCTTTTTCGTAACCCACCTACTCTCCCACTTGTCTAAACATCTCCAAACCTGCGCGCTTTGCAGTATTTCTTTAAGGTGTGTTTTCATTCCTGCAGATCTCATGTGTTCAAAATCTTTTGTCTCAAAGTCTAGCCTGTAACTTCTGCTCAAGTGCTTGGTTTTCTTTATGTCTATTTTGTGTCTGTCTGCAATTTCTTGTAACCTCTTATGTATGCTACTTACTTCTCTTGTAATTCTAGGGCAAATGTATCTCAGCTCTTCTTCTGTGTATGATTCTAACCTGTTCAGACCCATCGTTCCATCTACGAGTTCACCTGCTTCCATGCCCAATCTTATTTGATTCAAATATTCTTCTCCTTTCCCCTTGGGTGTACTCTGTGGGGTATTCAGACTGTTCAACCATTGTGTTAACTGTTGTGCGTTTAGTCCCATTAATGTAGCATCTACGTCTACTGCTACTGATAGTTTCTGTAATGTTTCTGTTTTTGAAATTTGCGGTATTATCCATGGTGGATTTGACCTTACCACAGTTGACGGAACACAAATTGGAATCGGACTAAATTCCAACAAAGACCCAGATCTATTTGACAGTGTTCCTACGGGAGTCATTTCTTGAGTATTTTCTATGTATCTCCTTCCTGTCTCATTCTGTGTCATTACACCTTGATCGCATACACTTGGCTTTGCTTGTATATATAATGGTACTGGCGGACCTACAGTGATAGGCAAAGATATTGTATCCGGATTCTGTCTGTTACCCAAATTCTGTGGCATGTTAATTCACACATTATGGTTCATCATTGCTGACATGTCTAACTGTGTTTCTGCTGTTTGAATGTACTTTGGCATTTCTTGTATCTGCTTTTGAGGCACCAAAATTTGTGTTGGTTCGGTTTGGATCAATGTCGGTCTTGGTAATTCTGTCCTCTTTGTACCATTAAATTAGAAGTTATTTCCAAATTATGTTCATCATAATAGCGTCTTTGGACCTGTGGCTGGATATATTCTCTGAACTTGTGGTATTTCTTGTGTAAAAGGCATATCAGGACTACTTTGCCTCTGCAATTTTCTCAAATTCGGTGTTACAGTACCCTGTATCGGTTCTGGAGGGGCAGTACTAGTGCTTGGGCCATTTTTGTTTTCCACATATGGTGGTGGACGTCATTTAACAATTGCAGAATTAACTCCTCATCGCCTGATTCGTCTGCCCTTTTCGAGGTTCTCTTATTTTCTCTATCTTTGGATTGACTCCTGTTTGTTTTATGGGTAGCTTTTTTCCCTTCCATCTCTGCTTCGTCAGTAATTGCTGGAAACAATTTGACTCCCTGCAATATATCTGATCTCCAAACCTTTTGAGCACTATCCCATCTAGCATCCGCTAGTGTTTTTTCTACTTTTCTCACTCTTGTTTCAAATTTCTTTTGTAGTTGCCTTCTAGCCATTTGTTCCCAAATTGCTAATGCTTCAAACTGTGCTGGTCTTGGAGGTATTTTCATGTCATATAGCGCAAATCTTAAATTCTTCAAAACTCTTAGATTAAACGTCCCATGGATAGGAAACGCTACACTTCCATGCTTTTCTGTTAATTTACACCATTGCTTTGACCAAAAACATGGTGCAACACCCTTTTCTTCAATTACGATGTAAGCTGGAGTACCCTCGGGCGGTGTTTCTTCTCCTACATTTGCTTTAATATATATATCTCCCCTCAAGGCACTCTTAAATGCTTTGAAAAATTTCATCTTTCCGTCTTTTATTTTCTCAAAAATGTAATCAATAAGTGACTTTAATTCCCAGAATACTCTTCGCTTGCCTTTCCCTACCAATTGCGCTTCACAGACTGCGTCCAATCCGTGCGCGACCCTTCTCACCAACCAACCTATCTCAGCGCGTCTCCCAGTGACGTCACACTCACACACTGCGGCTGACAAAGTCTTGCGGCTTGTCCTCCTTCATTCAGCTTCACTCAAAACTAATTTCTGCAATATATCGCAAGCACTAATCAAAAAAAGAAAACAAATCTGTCAGTTTACTACAGGAAAAGGTAATACAATCGCTTCAGAAACCTTAGGGATTTTTCACTAGCCTCTGCAGTTATTCCATCTTTCTTGGTTTCCCACTTTCACAAGCAAAATTTGACCTGCAAACTTTACTCTCAACTGATCAATGAACTATTCTAGTGCACCTTAGAATTAGTCAAATCTCAAAGTCAAAAATTTTCTTTTATTCCTCAACATTCGTACTAACTTGTTGACCACGCCCGATCAACCTATTAAACAAAACAAATTACAACATCAATCAAGTGTCTCATACACTTTTCAACATACTCCGGAGTCTCTTGACCTCCCAGGGCCCGTCTCAACATCAACAACCACGTGGACAATTTTTTCCTGCATAAAGCGCTACACATATATGAAGTTCGACGACTTCCCTACTTTCACACTTTGGAGTACCACTCCTCTAAAATTTTAATTGGAGTTTGTAACCCCCGAAAATCCTCACAAACTTCACAATTCATATGCGGAATAAGCTATGCAAGCGCAAAACCCTAACTTCACTCATACCGTCACTGAAAACGCCGAAAACATTCTCACACCTCCATTTCCTCCTTTCGCAAGCTCCGAGATTCCAGGAAAGTCATTGGGGATTTAGGGCATCATCATTTCTCCAACTTGTTTTATAAAAAAAATCCTAACTTGGATCCGTCGGATTTTCGGATGGGGTCCCAAAGGGCCAAACCATCCAGCTCTGCTACCATCTACTGATAGCACGTCCAGTCCTTGTAGATTACTTATACTTGGACACGCCGGAGGTCGGTGAACCTTTTGACCGGGTTGAGTTCTCCTCATCCGAAGAAATCGTCAGATTCCTCAGATCAGTAATCAATAATCACTTATAACCAATAACCAATACTCAATTAGTATTCAAACAACAAATTAGATCAATAGAAAACAGTAATTTGACACACCATGACCTTTCAGTCATAAATAACCACACCTGTTTATTAAAAGTTAATGAGTTTATTTCCCTATATTAACAAAGCTAATACGATGTATGTAAGTCTCAAAATCAAATGATACATATATATGAACATTATTGGCTGTCCATAACGGCGGAAGAAAAGCAATCTACGCAAAACTTGGATTATAATGCACTCAGCTATAGCAATGCAAATCACTAATAAAAGTAACTGAATTTGACTAAGTGCATACATTGGTCAGCATAACAAGGTTTCAAATCAGCATGGTGCATCAAATGAATACCTCAACTAACCTCTGATTAGCATTGGCATGTGTGGCTTCATGCAAAAATGAATTTAATCAACATAAATTTAGAAACCTTCTAGCTTAGGCTCTGTCAAAAATAAGCAGTTGGTACCTAAGAAGGAAAATACAACGAATAATACATTTATCCTTTTATAATTACCAAATACAATCAGCATTCGAGGAAAGTCTTCGTCCTTCAGGTACCAGTTTGATCAGCATGGGGCTTCTCCAAAAGAGGGGCAAAGTTAAAGTCAAGTTTTCCTTGCAGCAGCAAGGAAAACTGGAGGGGCAAAAGTTATCAGATGGGGAAGACGGGGTAAAGTTAAAGTTAAAGTCTCTAGGGTGAGAATTCTTTAGAGTCTCTCGGGGATAGAGAAAAAGCATCAAAGTGTCATTAAGGTAAAAGTGGCAAATGGCATCAAAATGGTGTCAAAATGGCTTCAAAATGGCGTCTCAAAAAGTGGCGTCTCAAAATGTGGCTGTCTTCTCTTCATCCGGTGGGATTAAGTAAGAAAAGTTCCAAATTCATCAAGTTCTTCCATTGGAGGGTCCATGGGGTGATTTCTCTTTGACCAATGAATAGTGTCTTTTCTCTTAATACTCATCTACGTGTAAGGTGTCCTTGGAGTTTTGGAACATAACTAGCAACAAGGTTGCCAATTAATTCTGCATCAGTGTCTTCATTGTCTGCACCTGCAGAAACTGACCTTGAGCTTCAAAGGGTATGAAAGTTATCTAGCACCCAACTTTGAGATAAGTGTATTAGTCATTCTACTGGAAAAATACAGCTTTTAAAGATTCAAACACGTCTTTGTTAATACAAGTGAAAACTACGCAGTTAAAATTGAGACCAGGCAACTAGGCCAAAACCTCTGCTAAATTTAAGCTAAGCATGTAACAGTTTCAATGAGAAGATTATAAAGTACAATTTCAAATATAACGTATTAGTATTTTTGTCGGTTTTCATGATTAATTAAGCTTGTTTATACTAATGGTGACCTACTTCGTGGGCACATTTCTCTACACATTTTATTTTTCTTTGCTAAAACACACATTGCATATACGGTTTTGTTGCACGATATATAAATGTTGTTAGTCTTTCTTTTTCTGCTTCATCACTAACGAGGAGCAAATAATTTTTTTCACACGAAGGAAATCCAGTAATCTCTAGGGATCTGAGGCAATTGATAGAACAAGGAACAGAGGTACCAGGTCGAAGGAATATGCAGAAGTTCTGTGCAGTCAAATGGCAATTCTAATGAATCAAAAAATCTAAGTCACAAAAATGGTACAGTGTGGGCCATTGCAGAACAACATGCTCGGCGCTCCTTATAAACAACACATGCATGTGTAAACATGATCATCTTGTATGTCACAACAACAAGGACAACAAAGCCAATTAAAACAAATCATATAATTAAAAGTGGGACTATGGTGTGTAATCAGTCAACAGCGTTTCGATCCCCAGCAATACCAGGATATTTTTGGGGACTCTAACATCTATTATGAGGCCGAGACCCTATCAGCAGGCACTGTAAATTAAAATTGAAGACAAAAGCAGAGTTAGCAAAACGAAAGAACTAAAAGTGCTGTCTACGTTCAGAAATGGGGGAGTTTAGATGAGCTCACCTAAGAAGCATGATAATTCCCCAGGAGACATCCATGGAGTAGGAATTTGTCAGATTATATGCCAGACATATGTTCTTTTCAATCCTTTTTCTGCTTAAGTAGGTATATTGATGGTTGTTATCAGTTTTCATAATACGTTCACCTGGTTTCTTGCAGCTTCTGCAGACACACAGAAATTTGTATAACAGTGAAAAGCTCGAACACTATTTGGATTTTTTCTTAACCTCAGAAATAATCTGAGTGGCACCTGGTTCATCAAAGGGGCACAGACAACATACACATATCTCAAACAGGTCTGCATTCCTTCCTGAAGATTGGGCATGGGTTACATTTTTTCATATTCTCAGAAAAGCTACCTCAAACAGACTTGAGTGGACTCAAAAACACACATATAGGCCTGGGGCAAATTGGCACAAAGGGAATACCTCTAAACCCAGCGATTATTAAACGGTACACACCTGAAAGAGTCTTGGGTGGTATGGCTTGTGAGGCTATCATTACTTTTTATTACCAAGAATACCCTGAATAGTTCAAGCATTGGTTAAACACAATGGTCTCATATTTAGGTGAAAGATTTGGAAAATATACAGATCAGCAATACTCCTATTAACAAGTGTTTACAAACATTTACTCATAAAAACAGCATTGGGCGTGTTTAGGTGGGCCTATTTTATCAGACAGGAACAGGCCAACTATGAGATTGTGTGAAGTCAATATAGTGTCAATGTGGTCTTCGCATCACCGTAGTTTTAGCCTAGTCCTGTTCCATGCAATATGTCTATCCACAAATGTGGGGTGCAATTTTTTTTCGGACTAAGTTTGATAGTATGAAAGAGTAGGACGTTTGTCATTTGCCAGAGTTTCTGTAGTTTTCTGTTACACTAAATTTCAGAAAATGTGATTTTGTTTTGCATATATGTTGAAAACTGCAGAGTATTCTGGATAAAAATTACTGCAATGCATGCAAGCCACATCAGCATGGATTTTTCTCTGGCTAGCTTTCAAAAATATCTGGGATTTGAAGGTTCCCCTGAGTGGTTTCTGGCCCTCAATACAACAGACATCCCCAATTAGATTTTCCGCATAAAAAATATTTCCTGAAGTCTTAAGGGTAGATCCGTGCTCAAACCATGGAAAAACCACATATTTCTGATAAACCCATGATGAGAAGATTTAGAAGAACACATATATAAGTCATGTCTTGGAAGGAATATGTTTTTGTGAAGAACACTGGTAGGAATTACCATGTTTGGGAAAACATTTTTTTTTAAATGACAAATGTTGTGTTAAGCAAGATCTCCCGCCAGCCAATCATGGTAAGGGAGGCATGGGTCTCAGCAATTAAAGTCTTAGGATGTGTAGTCTTTAAAATGATATGGTTGTGCTATGTTTCCATGTGGCCCAGGCATAGTATCTGAGACCAAGTGACATTTACCCTAAACTGGCATTTTACTTGCAGCTACTTTCCAGATTTCCAAAATTTACAGCACCATATTTATGGGCTTTGTGGCACAGAGCAGCACAGCGAGTCACCTTGCTGCACTGCCCTGCATCACAGGGAAAGGGCAGGAATGTACTGTGTTCATCGAATATGGCACATTCCTGTCCTTTCCCACTGTGCTGGTGCCTTTTTGGCAGCCTAACGACAATGCAACTACCCTTGCACCATGGTGCAAGGGTGCCTGCATTGCATGCAGGATCGTTTTTGTGCAGGAAGGGGCACCTCCTTGCACCAAAATAATCCTGAGCGGCTATTCCTCTTTCTATGTGAGCTGCAAAATGAATAAACATATTTCTCCTTGTTACGTTTCTCCTGGGGAGGCATATCTCCTTGGCACATTCCTAGGTTTACAAGTACTTGTTAATCTGGGAATGCATTAAAATTCATGGACATTGCGTGGGAACACCCATGCAACACCCATGAAAATGCCTCCCTGGCACAGAGTAATGTAACACAGTAGTTTGTGCTGCTGTACATTACTCAAAATGTACGAAGCCACTCTGTGCCAGACAGGGTTTGCGGAGCTCTTGCACCAGGCTGCATGTTGCAAGAGTGATGTAAACCAGGCCATAAATATAGCTCCAAGTACATCGCCATTGCATTCCCTGAACCCATCGAAATCCCATACATGTCTGGCACCCCTTCTTCATTCAGGAGTCCAAAAAGAGTAAACTGGTGGCCAAGTAGGTGCACATATATCTTCCTGCACAAAAGATTGCATGTGGATTTACCATGTTTTGGAAAAATATGTTGTAAATCTATCAAATATCACGTTGAAAGTATTCTAGGGCTACTCACTAGGGCAAGTGAGGTCTGCCTTGCACTAATAGATTCCTTAGGTTGCAGAGAATTATAATTTTATACTCTTCACAAATGTCCTCAAATGGCAACTGTCCAATACACAGTGATTCTGCCACAATCTACTTATCTGCACTAATATTATCTAATTGATTGTGCAAACTACATTCCATAGAAAAACCCACTCATTTGCTATTTCCAAACTCCAGACAGTCAGGGCAACCGTTCCATGATTAATGTCCCTGGATTTATATTTGTTCATTTGAGAAATGCAATAAAATATTGGTAAAATCTTTTAAAAAATGAAAATATTTCCTCCTTTTACATTATATCTTCATGCTGAAATTAGAATTTGGTGCATATTTTGGACCAATCCATAGCCCTGAATGAAAAATTATTCAAATTCAGTAATGCTCTTTCGGGTGGGTACTCTGCCTAACCGCAGATTCCTCACCTTGTGAATATCCCTGGCGCCAGCCTGGATCCATATAATTTTCCCAGCAGATCCCCTCATGTGTCTATTGGTCCTGTAGATCGCTATAATAAATGTATTTTTCAGAGGCAGGAAACATAACGAACAGATGTACATTGGTTGATGCGGAGCAGACATAAGGAAAGTGAGAAGAACATTAAGTTCTCACTGTGGTATCACAAATGGGGTTGGTGGAAACATATGGGTCAGCCCTTTCAAAAAGCACATCACAGCAGGACAAAGGAGCTCTGCCAGGTGGCCACTTGATTCTGCAATCTTAACTGTAGAATGGGCAGAGGCTCTTTGGAGCATCTGGTTGGTTAGGCCAGGCAGGTGATGTCCCTGACCCCCTCTGATAAATAGGTCACTGCAGAGAGTGACCAATCCCCTTTTAGAGCTATTTAAGGGCTCCCTCACATGTGGGTCTGCAGATTCATCAAGCAAGACACTACAAGAACCTTTCTGCATGACATCTTCTGCCCCTGGCCTCAGGAACCGCTGCTGGGCTTCACCTGACTGAACAAGTCTGCTTCTGGTGGGATGGCTCCCACTGCAACATTGTTTCTCCAGATCCTGCAAGAATTCTGCAACATCCGAGGCATGTGCAACCTCCAGGGTCACAGGGACTCTGTCTTCACCAGGAAGAAAGAAGGAATCTCCCTTGTACTGAAGGAATCACTCCCCTGCAACCGCAGGCACCTCAAGGCATCATTGACCAGTTTTTTGGGGTCTGCTGACTCTGGGCATCCAAAGATCCTGCTTTACAGGTGGTGAGTCTGTGGCTTCCTCAAGGTTCTGCATGTCCTCTATCCACATTGGGAGTCTTTGGGCCCTTGCTCCTGCACTGGCAACCCTGTGCACCTCGACTGTTGCATTTTTCAAGGCTTGTTGACTTTTGCCTCCAAGAGGTCCCTTCGCCCCGCACTCTGCAAACCAAAGATCAGATCCTGTCCTGCAACTCCTGCGATGTGGGACTTCTGTTTTGCTGGGCTAGTAAGGCCTCCCTGTGACTTCCTGTGTCTGATGCCTGTGGGTCACTTGGGTGGGCTTCATCAACTTCTGTTGTCCTTCCTGTGTGCTGAGGGCCAGTTCTGACTCCTTCTCCTGGGTAGAGTCTCCTGGGCCTTGCTGATCCCCACAAAAAAACTTCTCTTCTGCTTCTATTTGCACTTGCCAGTGCTTGTTGGTGACCTGACTGGTCACTGACCCTACTGCAAATTGCCGACCATTGAGGGAGGCCTGGCAGGTGACTCCTGGACCCTCGCAGCTGGACTTCTTCTTCCACTGACTTGCAGGAACCTAATGTTCAGGAGGGTGGCCACTGCCACCTACACCACATGGGCACCTCTGTAGTGCTGGACTCTGCCTCTTATTTACAGGTCCTCCACATCTGGAATCCGTCTTTGGGGTCCACCGGGCTGGTCCATGGGTCTTGACAGCAGCTGGACAATCAGAGGCATCCACAGTCTTCAGAGAGGGTCTCTTCGCCCCTCTGCATCCTGGTCCCTAGTGTAGATATTCCTGTCTTTTGGGTATCCTGGGTTAGGGGCACTCTCCACCCATCCTCTTGCCTGCTGGTTTCCTCGGGGTACACTGGGCATGGTCCTGCATTCCACAAACTCCAACCACTGCTTTCTGTGTTAGCCTATGGGACAACTGGGTGGGTACCTGACTCCTGGGTGCTGGGGTCACCTACTGTACTTAACTCTGGTGTTTCTAACTGGCCACAGCCCCTTACTAACCACTACACTTACCATGGTTGGAGATCCACTTTCACATTCCTTTTTTTTACTATATGGTTTGGCCCTCCCCAAGAGCCCTGTATATTTCTATGCTATTTTTGTTGGTTATTTTATGTATGTAATTGTACGTAATATCTCCAAAAGGAGATTATACCAATATTAGTTTAGCAATAATGCTGCAATAAAGTATCCTTTATTTATGCAACAATTGTGTGGGTCTTTCTGGTGACTAAGTTATTGTATGACTACTGTAGTATTGAAAGTGCTTTACATTCATCCTGGATAAGCTTTAGCTGCTCGTCTCAGATCCCCCTAGAGAGCTTCTGCTGTCTGGACTCCTATTCACTATCACTAAGGGTTGCCTGGACTCACTATTGGGTGCCACACCATAGCCAGCCTCCTATAACTCCCCATCCTGTGCCATCAGTGTCAATGTCACCTCTAGGCTGGGACAGACCCAACTTGCACAATGCAATCTACTGACGTGCAAGGAAACTGCTGATAAAATTTTCCAGATCCTTTCTGGGTTTGGGAGTATTCAAAAGGTGAGGAGCATGTGGTTAGATGTATTGATCAGAAAAAAAAAATATTCGGGCCTGATTCAGAAATTCCACTTTTAGTAAGTTTTGTAGCACAATAGAACTACAAAACCAACTGCAAAGTGCTATTCACAAATTGTACTTTTGTTGTAATTTGCTCTTTTGTGTCAATTTGCACTTCCATAGTAACTTAGATGTTTACACATTTGTAGTAAGTTCAGCACTACACATGGCGACACACTGGTACTGCAACACCCTTCCATAGAAAATAATGGAGGTGAGAACTCCATAAAACTCAATAGGAAATAATATTAAATCGAATTAGACTATTTAAAATAGTTAAAAATATAAATAAATATAAATACATATGATAATGGTAAACAAATATAACAATAGCACCCAATTAATATTTAATTATACAATTTCAATAACACATTTTGCATTCAGAACTAAATGAAACATTACATTGTATTGAAGATAAATTTATTATTGTTAATTAAATATATGCATCACTTTTATTTCTTTTTAATGCACACTAGGCAAAATTGTTCAGGTGGGAATATATTTTTACATTTAAACTTAAAAGAAATCGTTTTAATTTTAATTTTATTCAATGTATTTAATATATTTCCATCAGTTAAATATTTAGGGCTTCATTACGACCTTGGCGGCCGGCGGTAAGCCTGCGGTGTTCTGCCAGCTATTATGACCCTGTCGCAATAGCCACGGCCATACTGCCGGCCTCTCCAACATACCGCCAGGCTTCCACCTGGGGATTATGAGTCCCCAACCGCCAGCCTGACCACGACGGTAAGCACCGCCATGAAAGGCTGGCGGTAAGGGGGACTTGGGGTGCCCCTGGGGGCCCCTGCACTTCCCAAGCACTTAGCATTGGCAGTTCAGGGGCCCCCAGGCACAGCCCCATCGCACATTTCACTGCCCCAATTATGGGCAGCGAAATGTGTGATGGGTGCTACTGCACCGACTGCATATCAACATTGCCGCCGGCTCTATTACAAGCCGGCTACAATGTTGATGTGACTTTTCCGCTGCGCCAGCGGACGGAAACACTGTTACCGTCCACTGGCCCAGTGGAGAAGTCATAATAGGGAGCCAGAAATACTGAAGCACTGGCGGTATACTGGCGCCCGCAGCTTCGGCGGTCTGTGGCGAAGCCCGCCAAAGTTGTAATGAGGGCCTTAAGGTATTAGTTCTGTAACGTATTTTCTATTCTGTTCTACATTTAAGGTAGATGGGGAAACTGTATTTACATTCATATTTAACATAAAATGTATCTAATATTTACTTTTTAGTTAAATAATTTTTTACAATTTTCCTTATGCAATACTATGTGGAGATCGCCACCTCCGCTGCAGAGTGTCCTTTTGGTGCTGGACTTATCACGAGAGTGTAAGTTACTAAAAAGTCACTTCAAAAGTGTAAGTTACCTTGTGCAAGTTACTAAAAAAGTGTAAGTTACTAGAACAGTGTAAGTTACTACAAAAGGGCACTTTGTTAATATAAAAAATGAGTAAACATACTCAAAGTATGTTACCTTTGTGAATGAAGCCCATAGTTTGTATGGATGGACAAAGAGACTAGAGAGGTAAATGTGCTTAAAAAATGTGCTTAAAAAAACTAATGCTGATTTTTTTAAACTGATCCAGTTCAGAGGTGCACATACACCCCAGCAATGAAAGAGTTAGGAACGTTTATGGAGCACATACTTAATTCAAAAATTAGAGCAGGATCTCAGAAAGTAGCTGCTTAGAAGAAATGGTTGCCTGTTCCTATTTCTGCCATACATTCTTGCACTAACTTGGACGGTTTCTGATCGAAGTGTATCTCTTTAGAACGTGCAATGTCGAAAGAAATAGTGCACAGCTCTACTTTATGCAGCACATCTCTTCATACTTTGTTCCGAAACACTTAGGGGGTCATTACAACATTGGCGGCAAAAGCCGCTTACCGCCGTGCAGAAGACTGCCAATACCCCGCCGCGGCCGCGGAATTCCGCCACAGCCATTATGACCCACATCTCGGAATCCGCCGAAATTCAGACACCCACACAACTCCACCACACCAAAGGTCAGTGATAAACTGGCGAAAACAAAACCTCCACCTCCACGCCAACAGAAATACGCCCACACTATCACGACACACGAATCCACGCGGCGGTCTTTCAACTGCGGTATTCCATTGGCGGTACACACCGCCGCGCTCAAAATACACACACATCTCCAAAACACCGCCACATTGGACAATTCCAAATACACACACCTAATACACATACAAACACCACTCCCACACACCCATTACAATATAAAACACACACCCACATCACCCACAAACCCCTACAACCGAAAAATCACGAACGAAGGCCAGAGAGAGAGCACAGAATAGACAACCCCATCACACAGAGGCACACAACACCATCACCCACACTACATCCACGCACAAAACACCACACACCACTACACATCACCACACTCATCACCACATACACCACCACACACATCACACACACCACCCCATGTCACGCCAAAGACACCCCCGCTTCTCCGAGGAGGAGCTCAGGGTCATGGTGGAGGAAATCATCCGGGTAGAGCCACAGCTATTTGGCTCACAGGTACAGCACACATCAATATCCAGGAAGATGGAGCTAAGGCGCAGAATAGTGGTCAGGGTCAACGCCGTGGGACAGCACCCAAGAAATAGGGAGGACATCAGGGAGAGGTGGAACGACCTACGGGGGAAGGTGCGTTCAACGGTCTCCAGGCACAACATCGCGGTGCAGCGGACTGGCGGCGGACCCCCAACTCCTCCCCCACAACTAATAACATGGGAGGAGCAAGTCTTGACCATCATGCATCCACAGGGCCTCGGAGGAGTTGGTGGAGGATGGGACACTGGTAAGTCAAATCTTAACTATCAGATCCCCCACCCTACCTGCATGCTTTCACACACCCCCACCCGCAACACCCTCCCCTATCACTCAGCTCCTCACTAATGTACTAAGAACACAAACCACACATCCCAACACCAAGCCATGCATGACACAACAAAGCATGGACACCCAGCACTAAAGCATGCTCACTGCACATACCCAGAACAACCCCCTAACCATCATCACACAAGCCCACACACTGGAATGCTTGCACTGGGGTACACAGACACCCACCCATTGCACACCATCACACACACATGCAATAATCATGCCCTTATGCCCCTGCAGGAACCCGAAGGACCGTCACCACACCAGAGGGTCCAGACAACACCACTCCACCCCCAGAAGAGGCCCACAGTGACGATAGCAGCTCTGCCCTACTGGATCCTGATGACCAGTCCGGACCATCGTGGGCCTCGGGACAGGCGGTTCCCCTTGCACAGGCACAGCCCAACACTGACCTTCCACCCTCTGGTAACACCAGCACAGCACCCACCCAGCGGGCCCAAACCTCCCTACCCAGGACAGGTCAATCAGCGGTGTGTCCACCACTACAGGGAACCCAGGATAACCCACCCCCCCAACAACAACAGGGACCTGGGGGCAGTGGTAGTGGGCACACGGTCCAGGGGACGGAGGCACAGGAACACAGGGGAACTGGGAGGGCTGCTGTGCGACAGGGGGCGGACAGGCCAAGGGAACCCACTCTACACGAGGCCCTCTCCTCCATCATGGGAGCCTACCACCACTCCCAGGAGACGATGGCGACGGTCCTGGCCAAGTTTCAGGAGACCCTGCGCCTGCAGGAGGAACAGACTTTGGGGTTCAGGGAGGAGCTCAGGACCATCAGCTCCACCTTGGGCGCCATCGTAGGGGTGCTGAAGGACATACAGAACACCAGGAGGGACACCGTGGCACTCCAAGGGGCCCCTGACACTAGCCAGGACGATGAACTGCCCTCCACCTCCGCCGGCGCTAGTGGACAGGACGCCCCGCCACAGGACCAACACACCAGCACCCCACCCCCTGCAGACGGACAACCACCACGCAAGCGGTCCCTGAGATCCAGGAACAGGACAGAGCAAGATGGCAAGACCCCCGCCAGGAAATGAGACCACCCTGTTTGTCCTCCCACTGTACCACCTTGTTACCCTGTCCATACTTAAACTGCCCCAGCTCCACTTCCTATGCCCAGATGGGCAGTGCATCTGTGAGACTAATAGACTGGACTCTGCCATGGACATTCCTACGGCATCACCCATCCTCTTTTTACAACCCCCTCACATTTCTGAGCACTTCAATAAACACCCTAGAAACACAAAACAATCTTGAGTCAGTCTGTGATTTACTAATTATGTATTATCAATGACAGTGTCATAATGCGTTTCCCATTGTAAGGCAAACATACCTATGTCACACATCACAAGTCCTTGAAGGATACAAGCAGATGACACATTGGTAACCACACCTGTGAAACCGTAATGGAAAGGTACAACTCAGTTACCAAATAGTGTTTGAAATCGACAAACCGGATAGAGGTAGACGTGTGAAAGTCAATGTAATGTTAAACATGCAAATGATCTCACCTGTGTGTCACTGGAAATATTGCTGTATGACTGACTCCCTGTTGACGTTGTCTTCTTCCTCAGCTTCCTCCTCATCACTGTCCACAGGCTCCACATGCTCCACAGCTGCAACAACACCGTCATCTGGATCATCCTCCTGCAGAAAAGGCACCTGGCGTCGCAAAGCCAAATTATGGAGCATGGAGCAGGCGATGATGATCTCGCACACCTTCCTTGGTGAGTAGAATAGGGAACCACCTGTCATATGGAGGCACCTGAATCTGGCCTTCAGGAGGCCGAAGGTGTGTTCGATCACCCTCCTAGTTCGCCCATGGGCCTCATTGTAGCGTTCCTCTGCCCTGGTCCTGGGATTCCTCACTGGGGTCAATAGCCAGGAAAGGTTAGGGTAACCAGAGTCCCCCAATAGCCATACACGGTGCCTCTGGAGTTGACCCATCATATCAGGGATGCTGCTATTCCGCAGGATGTAGGCGTCATGCACTGAGCCAGGGAACATAGCATTTACCTGCGAGATGTACTGGTCTGCCAAACAGACCATCTGGACATTCATTGAATTATATCTCTTCCTGTTCCTATACACCTGTTCACTCCTGTGGGGGGGGACCAGAGGTACATGGGTCCCATCAATGGCACCTATGATGTTGGGGATATGTCCAAGGGCATAGAAGTCACCTTTTACTGTATGCAAATCTGCCACCTCAGGGAAAATGATGTATCTCCGTACGTGTTTCAGCAGGGCAGACAGCACTCTGGACAACACGTTGGAAAACATATGCTGGGACATCCCTGATGCCATGGCCACTGTTGTCTGAAAAGACCCACTTGCAAGGAAATGGAGCACTGACAGCACCTGCACGTCAGGGGGGATTCCAGTCGGATGGCGGATTGGTGACATCAGGTCTGGCTCCAACTGGGTACATAGTTCCTGGATTGTGGCACGGTCAAACCTGTAGGTCACGATGACATGTCGCTCTTCCATTGTCAACAGGTCCACCAGCGGTCGGTACACCGGAGGATTCCGCCATCTTCTCAACTGTCCCAGTTGACAGTGCCTACGAAGGACAACAGCGAAGAATCCGTCATTATTCCTCCAGGTATGTGCCCACAGTTACACACAAGACTACACCACTCACAGAACCCTTCCTGTATGTGTGTTGAGTGTAGGCCTAGCTATGTGTGACGCAGAGGTAAATTAAGCCATGTGGGCCCCTGAAATGGCGGCTGTATGACCTCCAAACTGGGACAATGGGATTGTGGGGTAACAGCACTGGCATTGCACACCGTCGCGGTAGGCGGTCGTAGACCGCGGCTCAATGCTGCATTGGTTAACATTGGACCCTATGGGTCCCAGGGGCCAATGAACAGGTGCGCCGGTGGTGATGATGCGCACCGCCGCGGACATCACCGCCGCGGACGTCACCGCCATTTTCTATCTGTTCAATCACTAGATACCTGACCTTCGACAGGAGAGGACCTACACTGCTAGTGCTGCTGTGACCTCGGTCTGGAAGCGACGATGGCTGCTGCGTCTGGGGAAAGGGCCCCTGCCTTCACTGCACAGGAGTTGGAGAAACTGGTAGACGGGGTCCTCCCCCAATACACGCTACTCTACGGTCCTCCAGACCAACAGGTGAGTACACAGGGAGCACGTGGGATGGGATAGGCCTGGGTGGAGAGGGCTGGTTGAAAGAGGGAAGGGGGCAGAGTTCATAGTACATTAATGCATGGGAATGAATGGGCCACATGGCCAGAGTAGGGAGGGGGGCTAGTCACAGCGACGGTGCAGTTGTTAATGACTGTTCCTCTTTCCTTGTGCATGTCATGTAGGTCAGCGCCCACCAGAAGAGGGACATTTGGCGTGCCATCGCCAAGGAGGTCCGGACCCTGGGGGCCCACCAGAGACGGGGCACCCACTGCCGTAAGAGATGGGACGACATTCGCCGCTGCAGCAAAAGACGGCGGAGGCTCAGCTGGGGATGGCCTCCCAACGTGGGAGGGGTGGCCGTCGCACCATGACCCCCCCTGATGTTCCGGATCCTGGCGGTGGCCTACCCGGAGTTGGATGGGCGCTTGAGGGCATCACAGCAGACACATGGGGGTGAGTACACTCTCATCCAGCGAACTTTGCGCGCAGTGGAGGTGTCTGGGTGGGGGAGGTGGGCTGTGGGTGTCCCTAGGCCAGGGCGAGTTCGGTAGGCAAGGCCCCTCCATAATGTAGGCCATGTGGCACATTACCCCACCTCAGCAGAGTGCCAAGTCGAGGTATAGTTGCCCCAGTGGCATCCATGTGCGCAGATGTCCACCATTGCCATGTAGGCCATATCCCAGGAATTGCGGCCCATATTTATACTTTTTGACGCTAAACTGCGCTAACGCAGTTTAGCGTCAAAAAATTTAGCGCCGTCTAACGCCATTCCGAAGCGCCATGCGGGCGCCGTATTTATGGAATGGCGTTAGCCGGCGCAAGCAGACCGGCGCTGCCTGGTGTGCGTGGAAAAAAAACACGTAGACCAGGCAGCGCCGGCGTAGGGGGAAAATGGCGCTACGGCGTCTTAAAATGGCGCAAGTCGGGTTGACGCTAAAAAATCGTCTTAACCCGATTTGCGCCATTTTTTCGACGCCCAGACGCCATTTAAATGACTCCTGTCTTAGTAAAGACAGGAGTCATGCCCCCTTGCCCAATGGCCATGCCCAGGGGACTTCTGTCCCCTGGGCATGGTCATTGGGCATAGTGGCATGTAGGGGGGCACAAATAAGGCCCCCCTATGCCACCCAAAAAAAATTGAAAAATATATAAAATTATACTTACGTGAACTTACCTGAATGTCCCTGGGGTGGGTCCGTCCATCCTTGGGTGTCCTCCTGGGGTGGGCAGGGGTGGCAGGGGGGGTCCCTGGGGGCAGGGGAGGGCACCTGTGGGCTCATTTTGAGCCCACAGGCCCCTTAACGCCTACCCTGACCCAGGCGTTAAAAAGTGGCGCAAATGCGGGGTTTTTTGACCCGCCACCTCCCGGGCGTGATTTTTGCCCGGGAGTATAAATATGACGCATTTGCGTCGCCGTCATTTTTTTAGACGGGAACGCCTTCCTTGCATCTCATTAACGCAAGGAAGGCGTTCACGCTAAAAAATGACGCTCTTTGCCCATACTTTGGCGCTAGACGCGTCTAACGCCAAAGTATAAATATGGCGTTAGTTTTGCGCCGAATTTGCGTCGAATAAAACGACGCTAATTCGGAGCAAACGGAGTATAAATACGGGCCTGCATGTGCAGAGGGCAGGAGCATGGCGTAATGCAGGGGGCTGCTGTGTCTGTCTTGTCCGCCAACGGTAGCGGTATGCCATGCACTAAAACTCTCTTTCTTCTGTCTCCCCCCCTTTTTCTGCTCTCCCTGTCCTTTTGTACATCAGCATCATCAGGCGGAGGTACAGTGGCACCGGAGCACGAGGGAGCTCCATCCCACATGGCCATGGAGGGCCACACCATGGACTCTGAATGCACCAGTGGGACGGAGGGCGAGGGGAGCTTCACGTCGGCCACCGGATCACCAAGCAGCGACACGGACTCGTCCGCCGATGGGGGCTCCTTTGTGGTGGCGGCACCATCTGTGCGCCCCACTTCTACAGGTACAGCCGCCACCTCCCCTACCAGCACCGCCCTCCCAGCAGCCCCTCAGCGTTCGCCCCGTGCCCGCTCATCCAGGAGGGTGGGCATCACCTTTGCCCCAGATACCTCAGGCCCTGCCCCTGTCACCCCTGCTGCCCTCAGTGAGGAGGCCATTGACCTCCTCAGGTCATTCACTGTTGGGCAGTCTACCATTGTGAATGCCATCCAGGGTGTAGAACGAGAGTTGCAACACGGTAATGCATTCCTGGAGGGCATTCATTCTGGTCGGCTGTCCTTCAGCGAACCCTGCAATCTCTGGCCTCAGCACTGATGGCAGCCATTGTTCCTGTGTCTAGCCTCCCCCTCCAACCTCCTCCACCCAGACCCAATCTCCTGTACCCCAGCCCATCCCAAGCACACCTACAGACCAGCATGCACACAAGTCAGCACACACAGGTAGCTCAAGCAAACATAGGCACCACACGTCCCACAGGCACTCACACAAGCATCATCCACATACAGACACAGCAACATCCACTGCCTCCACTGTGTCCCCCTCCTCGTCGTCTCCCTCATCCCTCCCAGTCTCGTCTACACTCTCACCTGCATGCACTACATCTACAGGCACCAGGACTCGCACCAGAACACCCAGCACCACACCCCGCTCACCTGCACTCACCACCTCCACTCCCATTTACACGTCCCCTATGTCCTCTCCCAGTGTGTCTGTGACGCCCCCTCCCAAAGTACACAAACGCCGGCAATCAGTCACCCAACATCCATCCACCTCACGACAGCCTCCAGTACCTGCACCTGCACCCAAAACACCTAAAGTGACACCTCCTACAACCACCTCCTCTTCCTCCACTCCCAGGCCCCCTCCAACCTCCCATCCCAGTGTTCGTCAGAAACTGTCCCTCTGTAAAGTTGACCTTTTTGCCCCCACCACCCCCCTCCAATTCATCAGTCCCATCGTAGCGCCTCAGCCAAAAAGCCTCCAATACCAGTGGTGCCTGGTTTGTAGAGTGCTCCGTCCACCAGGGCAGGCAGTATGACCCGGAGCCAAGGCACTGGCAGCCCACCCTCTGTAAAGGCTCTAAAATTGGAGAGTGGACGACGGGACCATGAGAAGACTCCTGGTGGGAAAACAACTCACATGGGTTCCAAGGGGATTGGAGAGTCAGCTGTGACTCCGCCGAAGGTGGGGAAGGGCCAGAGGAAGTCTGCCCAGCCTGTTGTGAGTGTCACGGCGGAGAAGTGCGCCATCATTTCCGGCGGTCTAGACACAACCGCCAGCATCGTCGTCACTGGTCCTGAGACCACAGCCAGAGTAATTGCCCAGGAGGGCCCAAGTATCGTCACTGGTCAGGAGACCACCGCCAGAGTCATTGCCCAGGAGGGCACAAGTATCGTCACTGGTCAGGAGACCACCGCCAGAGTCATTGCCCAGGATGGCCCAAGTATCGTCACTGGTCAGGAGACCACCGCCAGAGTCAGTGCCCAGGAGGGCACAACTATCGTCACTGGTCAGGAGACCACCGCCAGAGTCAGTGCCCAGGAGGGCACAAGTATCGTCACTGGTCAGGAGACCACCGCCAGAGTCAGTGCCCAGGAGTGCCCCGGCTGCCACAGCCCAGGTGGGCTATGATGGAACGTCATGCCACACACCAATGTCCGTACCAGAACCGCCATGTTGAAGCACCGCTGAACAGGGCAAAGACCGCCATGGCAAAGCACCGCTGAACAGTCCTGAACCGCCATGTCGAAGCACCGCTGAACAGGGCAAAGACCGCCATGGCAAAGCACCGCTGAACAGTCCTGAACCGCCATGTTGAAGCACCGCTGAACAGGGCAAAGACCGCCATGTCGAAGCAATGCTGAACAGGGCAAAGACCGCCATGGCAAAGCACCGCTGAACAGTCCTGAACCGCCATGTCGAAGCACCGCTGAACAGGGCAAGCACCGGGTAGGAATGATTAGACCGCCACATCAGGCATCCTTATCCCATGTGCAGCTGGGACAGTGACAGGACAGGAACTTTCACGGGGAGACTCATCCAGTCTGGGCACCAGTCCCCCCCAGTACCAGTGGAGACCTGCATCTACTTGAGAGACTGTGGCTTTGCACTCCCCAGGATGGCACAGTGGGCAAGCCACTCACTGGAGGGACTTGAGAGACTGTGGCTTTGCACTCCCCAGGATGGCACAGTGGGCAAGCCACCCACTGGAAAGACTTGAGAGACTGTGGCTTTGCACTCCCCAGGATGGCACAGTGGGCAAGCCACCCACTGGAAGGACTTGAGAGACTGTGGCTTTGCACTCCCCAGGATGGCACAGTGGGCAAGCCACCCACTGGAAGGGACTTGAGAGACTGTGGCTTTGCACTCCCCAGGATGGCACAGTGGGCAAGCCACCCACTGGAAAGACTTGAGAGACTGTGGCTTTGCACTCCCCAGGATACATAAATGGGCATGGAGCCCCGTCGTGGATCTGGCTTTGCAGTCATCCGGCTGAGGTGCCCCCCCCTTCCCTTCCCCCTGAGGTGCCTGTAGTATTTCTATCTGATGCCCAGGCAGTGTTCTCTCCGATTGTGGTGAGGTATCCTTTGTGGGCCTCGCCCATGCATTTTTGGACTGTTGGTGCACGGACATTGTTGTGTACATATCTGCACTACTTCTCGTACTGTATATAATTATGACTGATTTTCATATCTATCTGTATATTTTTGTATGACATGTATATTGCCACATTACAGTTTTTGACCGAATTTCGCTTTGTCTTTTCATTCTTCCGGGGGGATTGTAGGTTGTTACTGTGATTTTTGTGAATGCTTTGGTGTGTATGTTGTATAATGCGAGGTTGGGGGTGGGGGTGTTTGGTGGGTGTCCCCCTAACTTTTGCCTCCCCCCTCCCCCATGTCATAGGTGCAGTACTCACCGTTGTCTGCGGCGCCTACGTAGATGATGGTCGTAGAGGAGCAGAAAGACAAGGGCAGGGAGTATTTGGATTTCCGGGTCCATGGAGTCCTCGTTCCTCGTGGGATGTGTTGAGGTGAGCATTTTCCCATTGCCAAAGCTGTTTCCGCTGTGTTTTTATCCACAGTGAATCAGCCCCGGAAAAAGTGGCGGATTGGCGGGTTGTGATACTATGGGCGGTACATTGTCCTCCGCCTGTCTGTTGGCGGTGACCGCCGCGCTGCTTGTCTGTACCGCCGTGGCGGGTGGTGTGTTAAAGTGGCTGGCTTTGTTGGCGGCTCCCGCCAGGGTCATAATTCTCTTTTTTTGTGCGCCGGCCTGTTGGCGGTCTTACCGCCGCTTTAACACCGTCCGCCAGGGTTGTAATGACCACCTTAGTCTCATTCTGAGGCTGTGTGCGGCTGCAGAAGAAGCTCCTATTAGAGCTTCTGTTATTTTATGAATATTATGATGTTTCAAAAGCATGTGTGGGGATTGTTTTGCAGGCCATATTTAAAATTGAAGGCCTACATTTTATCACCTTTTACTAGGCACTTGGGCCCATATTTATATTTTTAACGCAAACCTACGATAGCGCGGTTTGCGTAAAAAAGTATAGCACCGGCTCGCGCCATTCCAGGACGCCAGCTGGGTGTCATATTTAAGGAATGGTGCAAGCCGGCGCTAAGGCCCAGTTAACATCAAAATACATGACGCTAACCGGATAGGGGGAGCGTAGGAAAGACTGGATGTTGTGCGGGAAAGAATGGCTCTAGTCAGGTTAGAGTAAAAAAAATGACTCTAACCTGACTAGCGTCATTTTTTGGACCACAACCCCCATGGACATGACTCCTGTCTTAGTAAAGGAATCATGCCCCCCAGCCCAAAGGCCATGCCCAGGAGACTTATGTCCTCTGGGCATGGCCATTGGGCACAGTGCCATGTGGGGGGACCCAAGTTAGGCCGCCCTATGACACTCTGAAAAAAAACAAAAAAAACTTACCTGGACTTACCTGGGATGGGTCCCCCCTTCCTTAGGTGTCCTCCAGGTGTGGGTGCGGGTGGGTGGGGGAAAAAGGCCCACAGGTCCCCTAACACCTGCCCTGACCCAGGTGTTAAATAATGGTGCTAAGGAGGCTTAGCGCCATTATTTAAGGCCCTCCTCCTCCCGTGTGTGATTTTTGCACTGGAGGATAAATAAGGCACCAGGGACTTTGAGTCATTTTTTGCCCGGGAACGCATACCTTGCATCTCATTAGAGCAAGGTAGTTTTCTGCAGGCAAAAAATGACTTTAACTCCAATATTTTGGTGCTAGACATGTCTAGCACCAAAATGTAAATATGGAGTTAAGTTTGTGCCAGAAATGCATACAAGAAAATGATGCAAATCCAGCACAAACAGAGTATAAATATGCCCCCAGGTCCTCCAATTCCCAGCTGCATATGCTCTATACAGATACCTTTTGAAAATACTTACAAACATTAACAGATAAGTGCACATGAAATTACATACCTTATTGAGGACAACAGAGCCCTCTGCAGTGCTGTCCGGATTTAGGTTCTAGTGGGCCATAACCGAACACTGTTCTGTGGGAAATAAGACCATATTTAAAAGCGAATTGCATCTCTCTTGCACCACGTAACGTGGTGCATGCGCGAGGCAGCTCCAAAATGCGATTTACTAAGCCATACACGGCCACCTTCTGAGGCCCTGAGTGGCTTGATAAACCCAGAGTAATACAATGCAGATCAAATTGCTCCACGCAACACCCATGGATATTGACGTATTCCTAGATTTACCAAAAGTGGAAGAACTGGGAAAGTGTCAAAACTGCTATGCCTTCCCAGGTGAGGTGGAATGAGTAGAAATATATTTATTTCTCATCCTTTTTTCCTCTTTCTATGTGTGCTGCTTACTATAGCACACATAGTAAGAGGAACATGCCTCAGGGGATTATTGTTGTGCAGAAAAGTTTCACTTCCTGGAAGAAAACAATCCTTACAATGCAGGCACCGTTGCTTTAAGGTGCAAGGGTCCCTGCGCTAGGCAGATAAAACGGCACCAGAAGCAGGTATTCTTTTAAATATGGCATTTTTCTACCCCTTCCATGTCACGTACCACAGTGTAGCAAGGTGACTTCTGCAGCAACGGAGAAGGGATCTTAATTTTCAAGCTTTGCTGTCTGTAGCTTATACACTAATTCAGATTGTTTTCAGTCAGGTGGCAATTTCTGGTCAAGTTCAAGCATATCATGTTGGAATGGGCCCTTTTTGCAGGGTCATTACCAATCTTTTCCCCTCCTTCCTCCTAATTTTTCTGACCTGTTTTTGTTGGCTTTAGGACTTTGGGTACCTTACCAATGCTAAACAGTGCTAAAGAGCATATGCTGTCTGTGTAAATTGTATTGTACATTGGCTTATCCATGATTGGCATATTTGATTTACTAGTAAGTCCTTAGTAAAGTGCACTATAAGTGCTCAGGGCCTGTAAATCAAATGCTACTAGTGGGCCTGCAGCACTAGTTGTGCCACCCACATTAGTAGCCCTGTAAAACTGTCTCAGACCTGCCACTGCAGTGTCTGTGTGTGAAGTTTTAAACTTCTAATTCGACTTGTCAAGTGTACCGACTTGACAGGCCTAAACCTTCCCTTTTTATAGATGTAAGGCACCCCTAAAAGTAGGCCCTAGGTAGCCCCATGGGGAGGGTGCAGTGAATGTTTAAGGTGGGGCATGTACTTATTTGTTTTACATGCCTTGACGATGAAATACTGCCAAATTAGTTTTTCACTGTTGCAAGGCCTATCTTTCTCATAGGTTTACATGGGCTCTGCCTTTAAATGTGATTAAAGCATAGATTCCCTTTGGGAGCAGATAGGAATGTGGAGTTTAGGGTCTCTGAACTCACAATTTAAAAATGCATCTTTTAGAGAAGTTGGTTTTTAGATTGTGTGTTTGAAAATGACACTTTTAGAAAAGTAGGCATTTTATTGCTCAAACCACTTTGTGACTCTGCCTGTTTGTGGATTCCCTGTCTGGGTCAGTTTGACAGTTGGGCTGTTTGCACCTCTCCTCTAGTAAGTAAGGAAGTAATCTTTTTTTTTTAGTTAATGAAAACCATAACAATCAATGCATTGTATACAATATATAAAATTCTATAAAAGAAGGACAAACAAAAGGAGAAAATGCTATAAGATCTTTGAAATAAATATACAACTAAAGTGCGATGTGCCAAGATTTTTTTTTTTTTTAAGCTTACAATTCTAAAAACAGTCAAGGGGCGGAGTGACCATTAAACTAACTTTGCAGACACTTGATGCCCGTGGCGCAGTTGATGTTACATGCTAACTCAATGTGTACAGCCTAAGAACCTGCTGTTGCGCCTTTTCCTTTTTTAACTAAGTCGTCTTAAAATATGTCCTTCCACGTGCTATAACTTTGTCAAAACTTTAATACGCGACTAATAAAATAAATGAACACTTAAAAATGAGCCAACTGTCAGCTAAGGTGTGTCCTAAATAGTACGTTTATGCTTATGGTGTGGACAGTCAAAAATTTGATGAATCTGCAGATTGACTGTGGATCGTGAGGGTCAAACATTGACATCACTGCTGGCCGACAGGAACGAGTCCCATTCCTCTCAAAGACTGGTTTTAACAGTTGTCGTTAAGGCCAGGCAAATACAAATCAGATGGACCATGTCTTCCTTGGAACCTTTACATAACCTACAGGAAGTTTCTCCTCCATTCTTCCAAGACGGTTGGTCTGCTCTGGACGGTAGAGTGCCTAGATGAAGAGCCATCAAACGACGCTTGATGTGTAGTGCAAAGGTTGAAATCAGATATTGTGATGGCGCCAAGGTGGTATAAGTGTGCATAAGAAGCCAGGCGTGCGAGCGTTGTGCAAATTTAGATTTATCAGCTAGAAAGGACTACAATCCCATTTCCTTTTTTAGCGCTCGACACAACAGTGGATATGAGATGTTGGAGTCCCACAGGTGCATCATTTCTGTCTCTTGCAGTGAATTATACAGATACCTTTTATATACTGATTTTGGATTGTTGCTCACTGAATACCATAAAGCCATGACTAGGGGGCTGGTCATATTTTTTCTTATTTTGTACCAGGACTTTATTGTATGCGCTTTCCTGCCCAACTGCTGTTGTATTAGGCCAAATTCTAGTCTAACCTGTGCGGGAGAAGCAGAGCCAGGAAGTTTAGAGACCTGCTTATAAATTTGTATTTGTTGTTGGTACAGTAGCAGGGGGTCTTTCCCATATAAAGCTTCGCTTACATATGTAGTGGCTGGGAGGAATTTGGCCAACGTAACAGACACTAACGGTTTATACGATGGGCCTTTTAATCTTTTTGCGAGGGTACAGAAAGCTAACGTTAAAGCTTTGCACTTCTGTGCAATGTAGTGCTTCTGCGGCGCAAGATTGGCCTTGTTATCGATAATGATGCCAAGGTATTTATAGCAGCGAGTTGTTTCAAGGGAAATGCCATTCAACTTTATATTGTTAGCTAGATTCAAAGGACATCCCATGGACATGGTTTTGGTCTTTAAGGTGTTAACTTCTAGTTTGTTTGTCTTTGCGTATTCACCTAAAGTAGTGACCAACTGCTGCAGCCCTATTTTCGTGTGGCTTAGCAGAACAATATCGTCAGCATATGAAAGGTGTGATAGGGTCAAACTTCTCATCCTTGGAGAGTGTGAGTTGGTTACATCCAGCTTCAAGGAGAGATCTGCTGTGAAAAGGTTGAAGAGGTGCGGGGCCAAAACACAGCCCTGTTTTAGTCCTATATTTGTCGGTATCCTACTAGAATTTTTTGAGCCATCTGCTACCTTGACCTGTACCCAAGTTTTATCGTATACCATTTCTATGCATCTGAGAGTACGCTCTTGCAGGCCCCACCTTCGCAATTTGCTCCAGAGAAGTGCCCTATCGACTCGGTCAAAAGCACTTTTGAAGTCCACAAAACATAAATATAGTTTTTTATTTAAGCATTTTGCTTGGTTGGCAATGTATCCTAGTGTAAGAATGTTAATCACTGTACCATATCCCTTCCTAAAACCAGTTTGATTCAAAGGAATCAGGTTATATGAGTTTGACCAATTGAGCAAGTCCTCCAGGACTAAGGTGGCAAAGTATTTGGCCTCGCTGTCAATTAACGCTATCAATCTGTAACTGGCTGGGTTTGCTTTACAACCACCCTTGTATGTTGGGTTAATGATAGATCCTCTCCAACTTTCTGGAATGATTGTGTTACATTCAACTTCAGTGTACAGGATTGACAGTGTTGTTGACCAATATTCAGGGTCAGCCTTGAAGACGGCTTGCGGAAGACCATTAGGACCAGGGGCCCCGTCCCTGCGACCCTTCCTGATGGCTAGGGTGACGTTCTTGGCGCTAAACCCTGTCCCGCTCTGACTGACGTCTGTGAGTTTTATTGACTCCTTCAGAGGCTGATTTACTTCAGCTGAGGGTGGTTTAAAGAAAATGTTGGCAAGGTATTCCACCCATTTCCCTTCTGTGACTGATGTGAAGTTTATTATTCAAGGGTAGGTCGCTCCCCCTGCCGCTGCAGCTCCTCCAGCTCTTCCAGGTTCCTGAGACCCACCTCACAGTAAGTACCCCCCACCTCCCAGCCCCTCGCCCTGCCCCGCGCTACTCACCCTCTCTCCTGCTCCTGCTTCTTTTCCTCCTCTCTGTCTCTTCCTCCTCGCTCCTCTTCGGTAATCTTCTTCTGTACTCTTCTTTTCCCCATCTTCTCTCTTCTTCTGTGTGCTTCTCAGCCTCTCCTGTTGCCTCTCTTCTTCCTCATCTTGTTCTGTGGTCTTCTGCCTTCTGCTCTTCGTCTTCTGTATCTTCTTCTGTGATCTTCTGTTCTTCTGCTTTCTCCGTCTTCTGTCTCTTCCCGCCCCTGCCCTCCTGCTCCTGCCTCACCCCCCCTCCCTCACTCGCCTCCCCCTCTCTATCACCCCTTTCTACCCCGTTCGCTAACTGCCTCCCTCACTCATCCTATCTACCAATCTACCTATCTCTCTATCTAACTCCCTCACTCACCCCCTCCTCCTATCTACCTATTTTTCTATCTCTCCACCTATTTCTCCATCTATCTATTTCTCTCTCTCTCTCCCCGTCCCGACACCCCCTCTGTTACCTATCTTCCTATCCTCTCACTCTACTCTCACCCTCACCCACCTCTACAACCCCCCTCCCCTATCTTCTCAACCCTACTCTTATCTCTCTCCCTAATCTCCTAAAACTCCTAACACTCACCCCCTCCACCCTTAAACCCCCTCCCCCAGCTCTTCTCACTCTACCTGTCCCCCCCTCCCTCGTGCTTTCCCGCCGCGACCTCCTGCACGCCCCCGCCCCCCAGCTCCCATTCGCCCCCAGCTGACCCCTCTCCCCCTCCTCCCTCTTATGGCGGCCGCTGCGCGACTGCGCAGCGGGCGCGCCGCTGGCGCGCCAGAGCCAAGCCCGTCTGCGCCCGTCTGCGCCCGTCTGCGCCTGGCCCGCGCCCAGCGCCACGACCCCTGGTCCCCAGCTCTCCCGTACCCCGCTGACCCGCTACGACCCCACCACCCTCCACGCCCTCAACCCAGGGCGCTCCAACACCTGCTTCCAAGCTCACCCCAAACGCACCCATGGACCCTTTGCCTGTAACTCCTGCAAACGCATCTTCCACCACGCAACTACCACGACCACCAGCCCACGCGCCATCAACCACCTCAAGTGCATCCTGATCAATGCTCGCTCTGTCCACAAGCACGGCGTTTAACTCTGGGACCTCCTGGACTCCAAAGCTCCGGACGTCGCCTTCATCACGGAGACCTGGATGAACGCCTCGTCGGCCCCAGACATCGCCACTGCCATCCCCGAAGGCTACAAGATCTCCAGAAAAGACCGCACCAACCAAGTAGGAGGAGGTATCGCCATCGTCTTCAAAGACTCCATCAGCGTCACCACCTCCACCGAAGAAACCCCTCTCGCCGCTGAACATCTGCATTTTTAGATTCGCACCGACCCCAGGACCACCCTCAGAGGATCCCTCGTCTACCGTCCCCCCGGACCGCGCGCCCCTTTCAGCGACGCCATCGCCGACTTCATCTCCCCGCACGCCCTCGCCTCGCCGGACTACATTCTCCTAGGCGACCTCAACTTCGATCTGGAACAAAACAACGACCCTAACACCACCGCCCTGCTCGACAACCTCGCCAACCTCGGCCTCAAGCAACTGGTGAACACCGCCACCCACATCGCCGGACACACGCTTGACCCTATCTTCTCCGCCAGCAAACACATCTTCTTCAGCCACACCTCCGCTCTACACTGGACCGACCACAGCTGTGTCCACTTCACATTCTGACGCGAGACCCGCCACCTCCGCACTCAATCCATCCCTCGTCGACAGTGGAACAAAATCCCCGAAGAGCAACTCTTCTCCGCACTCGCCGCCAACCAACCCACCCTCACCACCGACCCCAACGACGCAGCCCTCAGCCTCATGAACTGGATCTCCAACTGCGCAGACAACCTTGCTCCCCTCAAACGCACGCATCGACAGGCCAACACCAAAAAACCTCTCTGGTTCTCTGACACACTCAAAGAATCGAAGAAAACTTGTCGCACCCTCGAGAAGGCCTGGCGCAAGGACCACACTGCTGACAACATGACCGCCCTCAAGAACGCTACCCGCAAACACCACCACCTGATCCGCGCTGCCAAAAGGAACTTTTTCACCGACAGACTGGACAAAAACAGCCACAACAGCAGAGAACTTTTTAGCATCGTCAAGGAGTTCTCCAACCCCAACGCCAACGCCGTCACGCCCTCACAAGATTTGTGCAACTCCCTTGCCACCTTCTTCCATCGCAAGATCAGCGACCTCCACAACAGATTCGGACACCAGACCCAACCAAGCATCACCGAACCCGCACCCCCGGCCATCTCCCTCAACGACTGGACCCACATCAACACTGAAGAAACCAAAACCATCATGAACTCTATCCACTCCGGCGCCCCATCGGACCCCTGCCCTCACTTCATCTTCAATAAAGCCGACGACATCATCGCCCCGCACCTCCAGGCCGTCATCAACTCTTCATTTTCTTCTGCTACCTTCCCCGAATGCTGGAAACACGCCGAAGTCAACGCCCTACTAAAGAAACCTACGGCTGACCCGAGCGACCTGAAAAACTTCCGCCCAATCTCACTCCTGACCTTCCCCGCCAAGGTAATAGAGAAGACCGTCAACAAACAGCTGACCACCTTCCTGGAAAACAACAACCTGCTCGACCCTTCACAAACCGGATTCCGAACCAACCACAGCACTGAAACCGCCCTCATCTCAGTCACAGACGACATCAGAACCCTGATGGACAACGGTAAAACAGTCGCCCTCATCCTCCTCGACCTCTCGGCTGCCTTCGACACCGTCTGTCACCGCACCCTAATCACCCGCCTCCGCTCCACCAGGATCCAAGGCCAGGCCCTGGACTGGATCGCCTCCTTCCTCTCAAACCGTTCCCAAAGAGTTTACCTCCCACCGTTTCGCTCAGACCCCACCGAGATCATCTGCGGTGTACCTCAAGGCTCATCGCTCAGCCCGACACTCTTCAATGTCTACATGAGCCCCCTCGCCGACATCGTACGCAAGCACGACATCATCATCATCTCCTACGCCGACGACACCCAACTTATACTCTCCCTCACCAAGGACCCCGCCAGCGCCAAGACCAACCTACAAGAGGGCATGAAGGACGTTGCAGATTGGATGAGGCTCAGCCGCCTAAAGCTGAACTCTGACAAAACGGAAGTCCTCATCCTCGGCAACACCCCATCCGCTTGGGACGACTCCTGGTGGCCCACGGCCCTCGGCACCGCACCGACCCCCGCAGACCACGCCCGCAACCTCGGCTTCATCTTGGACCCTCTTCTCACCATGACCAAAGCAAGTCAACGCCGTGTCCTCCGCCTGCTTCCTCACCCTCCGCATGCTCTGCAAGATCTTCCGCTGGATCCCCGCCGACACTAGAAAAACCGTGACCCACGCCCTCGTCACGAGCCGCCTGGACTACGGCAACACCCTCTACGCTGGGACCACCGCCAAACTCCAAAAACGCCTGCAACGTATTCAAAACGCCTCGGCCCGCCTCATCCTCGACGTACCCCGCAACAGCCACACCTCCGCACACCTGAGACACCTGCATTGGCTCCCAGTCAGCAAAAGGATCACCTTCCGACTTCTCACCCACGCACACAAAGCCCTCCACAACAAGGGACCTGAATACCTCAACCGTCGCCTCAGCTTCTACGCCCCCACCCGTCTCCTCCGTTCCTCTGGCCTCGCGCTCGCTGCCGTCCCGCGCATCCGCCGCTCCACGGCGGGTGGGAGGTCCTTCTCCTTCCTGGCAGCCAAGACCTGGAACTCACTCCCCACCAGCCTCAGGACCACCCAGGACCACTCCGCATTCCGGAGACTCCTAAAAACCTGGCTTTTCGAGCAGCAGTAACCCCCCCCCCTTTCCCCTAGCGCCTTGAGACCCGCACGGGTGAGTAGCGCGCTCTATAAATGTTAATGATTTGATTTGATTTGATTCTTACCTGCCGGCTGATTCCATTCACTGTTGTCCAAAAGGCCCTTGAATTAGCCTTCCTTGAATTATGAAGTAATTTGAGCCAGAAGTCTTCCTCCTTTTTGGTTCGCATTTGCCATACCTGATTCTTGTAATTTTTCCATAGGGTTTTTATTTGGGCGCATTGGGTTGCTGTGGGAGAACTATCTTTTATTAGTCTAAGGTTGCGCCTCAATTCCTTCCTTAGTTATTAAAATTTTTACTGGTAGGTTTGAAGACCTTGCCTGATTATTGTGTGGTAATTGACGTCTGGCAAGGCCAAGAGAGGGTACTGACTGAAGAAAAGTGTCCCACGCTTCCACTGTTGGTAGGTCCTGGCATATTGTCAAATGAAGCAAATGTTTTATGTTTTTACACAGCCTTTGTAATGAAGACTACGACCAGATCAGGCACCTCTCCTCTAGACAGTGACACAAGGGAGGTGGGGTGTAGCCTGCATATCCTGATGGTCCATCTGGGCTGAGGGGAGGGGTGGTCACTTACACCTGACTGGGCTGTGCCTGCCTCACACAATGCAGTCTCCAACCCCCTGGTGTGTGTCTGGACCCTGGCATCGGCAAGGCAGGATCTTGAAATCAACATAGACTTCTCTTTGAAGTAGGCCTACTTCAAAGGCAGAAAGGAGTATAAGAAGAGGACCAAAATCCCCAAAAATCAGATCACTTCTGAACCAAGAGGAACCTCTGTCAAGGAGAAGAGCTGAGGAGAAGTGCTGCCCCTGCCTGTGACTGTGCTTTGTTGGGCTATCCTGCAGTTGCTGCTTCTGCCTGTGAAAGAGGACAAAGCCTGGACTTTGTTGTGCATTCCTGCTTGAGAAGAATCCCCAAGGGCTTGAACTGAGCTTGGCTCTTGTTGCTGAAGTCTCAGGCCATCAAAGACTTCCCCAGCTAGCACCTAGACTCTCTGTGGAGACTCCTGCCCTGCCAGGTGGTGCCCTACCCAGTTCCTGGGCCTTTGAAAGGTAAAGTTGGCAGACAAGAACTGAGAATCCACGTACAAACCACAGTGCAGGCAATTTTCGATGCACCTTCCATGACACGGCTAATAAACAATGTGCGGCCGGCTTCATGGCTGAAATTAACGCTCCACCTGCATCGCGGCTGGAAGATCGACGTAATGCAGCTGGAGAAACGAAGGAGCAACACCTGCTAACGGAGGCTGATAACAACGCAAACCCCACACAGCTCAGTTTCCTGTTACCGTGCAACCGGATTTTCCACGCATTGTTCTTGGGCGTGAAAGTCAACCTGACTCTGCTCGGATCCAAGGTGCCCCATCCAGAGATCAATGTATCTCTCTCTTGTGGGAGAAAAACAACGTATCACCGACCCAACCGGAGAAGGAAACAATGCATGCCTCACTTGCGAGTAAGGAATTGATGCATCGCTGACTTTTCCGATGCATGCTCACCCGTGCGGCTTTATTTCTGACTCTGACCAGGTACATTTTGTAACAACTGCATTCTCACTGTTTTCTAAGGACTAAGGCCCTCATTAGTACCTTGGCGATAAAAACTGCCTACTGCCAGGGCAACGGATGCCAAAAGACCGGATTATGACCACAGCTGGATTTCTGCCAATAATACGGTCTGGTGGTGTTCTGCTGCCGGATGCTGCTGCTGGCAGCAGCACCCCATTTCCTGCTGGAGGATCCCCTTATGACAGGTAAGTCAGGTGCTCTGACAGGGGAGGGGGCGGGGGGATGTTTGTGTATTCTGTGCATGTCTGTATGTGGGTGTGTGTTGCGTGTTGTGTGTGTGTGCATGTACAGATGTGTGAGTGCATGTATGTTGAGTTGTGTGAATGCGTGTGTACATGTATGTATGTAAGTGTGTGCGGGTGTGTGTGTGAATGAATGTATGCATGCGTGGATGAATGTTGGAATGGGTGTGTGTGTGTGTGTGTGAGCATGTGAGAAGGGGGTGTAGGGGGGTCTGGAGAGGAAGAGGGGTGGGGGAAACCTGTGGAGGGTGAGGGGGGCAGGGGAGGCCCCTATCAGTGACAGGGAAGGAATTCCCTATCACTGATAGTGCCTACCGTCATGGTTTTCATGGCGGTAGGGATGACACGAAAACCATGGCGGTAGGTGGGGTCATAATCCCACAGGCGGGCAAGTGCCGGGGGGCTGGCTGGAGAGTGAAGGCTTCAGCCCAGCGGTCATTACCGACGTGGCAGTCAGTGTGGTACATTGGTGGTTTGGTTGTAGCCAAACTGCCAATGTCATAATATGGAGAAAAGTACCGCTAGCCTGTTGGCAGTACTTTCCTACATATTTACAGCGACTGCCGGGGTCATAATGACCCGCTAAGACTCTTAGGGGCTGATTCTAACCTTGGCGGACGGCGGAGGCCGTCCGCCAAGGTTCCGCCGTCAGAACACCGCACCGCGGTCGAAAGACCGCGGCAGTGATTCTGAGATTTGCCCTGGGCTGGCGGGCGGCCGCCAAAAGGCCGCCCGCCAGCCCAGGGCAAATCAACCTTCCCACTAGGATGCCGGCTCAGAATTGAGCCGGCGGAGTGGGAAGGTGCGACGGGTGCAGTTGCACCCGTCGCGTATTTCAGTGTCTGCTAGGCAGACACTGAAATACTTTGTGGGGCCCTCTTAAGGGGGCCCCTGCCGTGCCCATGCCAGTGGCATGGGCACGGCAGGGGCCCCCAGGGGCCCCGCGGCACCCCCTACCGCCATCCTGTTCCTGGCGGGCGAACCGCCAGGAACAGGATGGCGGTAGGGGGTGTCAGAATCCCCCATGGCGGCGCAGCAAGCTGCGCCGCCATGGGGGATTCTAAGGGCAGCGGTAAACCGGCGGGAGACCGGCGGGAGACCGCCGGTTTACCCTTTCTGGCCGCGGCTGAACCGCCGCGGTCAGAATGCCCTGCGGGGCACCGCCGGCCTGTCGGCGGTGCTCCCGCCGACCCTGGCCCCGGCGGTCTTAGACCGCCGGGGTCAGAATGACCCCCTTATTCTTTGAAAATTCATATTTTGACTTGTGTATGTTATATTTTTTGCATTTTGGTAGGAATTCTCTTGCAAAAAATGACGCGAGCTCTCTAGAACCATATTTACCTACAGACGCAAAAACGATGCACCCAAAGGAAGTAAACCTAAAAAATGGAGCTATGCCCAATTATCATAAAAGTTTATGACCTTGTCACACCACCAATCAAGGAAAACACACAGAAGGAACATGTGAAACCACCAGGAGAACATGGAAGTGGTATTGCTCCAGCTTGGCACACGCCACAGACATCAGCTAAGACAGCAGGTCTTTCCACCACCACTACAGCAACCCCAAACACCACCCAGCAGCCACAAAGTCAGCGGAGAAGGCGGGAGAAGATCTTCAGACAGCACCCAACCATCCTTGGCCTCAGGAAACAAGATGTGATCAGGATGTACAAACTGATCCGGGAGTCCATTATACTCCTGCTGCACCACATTGCACCACACATCACAGCAAAGGTGCAAACTCTCCCTTCCATCCCACCCATGACCAAACTCCTTGCTGTCCTCCATAAGCTGGCGTCTGGCTCTTTTCAGATAATGGGTGCACAAGTGGCTTGTATGTCCAAGCCATCATTCTCAGTCCTCCTACCTAAGGTCCTGGACAGTATCATATGCCTCACACCCGACCACATCTGCTTCCAAAACACTGAGCATCTGCAGCAGGAGACCAAGCAAGGTTTCTAGCAAAATGGTGGGTTTCCGCATGTGCTGGGTGCAATGGACTGCAATTGGTGCCAGCTGGAGCAATGTAACACCCATATAGGAACCGCAAGCACACACATTCAATCAATGTGCAGGCCATTGTCGACCACCATGGGCTCTACACCAACATTCTTGCTAAATATCCTGGCAATGTCCATTATGCACACATATTTCGACATTGCACCATCAGCGAGCGGTTCCAGGATGGCCAATATGGCAATGGTCTACTCATAGGTAAACCACCGTACCAATCATAACACACCAACCATCTAGGACAAACAAGACAAGCACCACACTAAATACACATGGGCATGTGGTACATAGATGTACAGGCAATAATACATATGCAACATGCCACACTACACCGCATACATTGCACTTCACAAACACATACACCCACATTTACATAACACAGCCACTCCCTGACTGGCACACCAGGGCCCGTATTTATATTTTTTTAGCGCCGCATTATATTTTGTAAGTTGGCGCCATTTTTGCGTCAAAACGTGGAGCAAAAGTGGCGCTAAAAAAGTATAAATATGGGGCCAGGTGTGGACTGGTAGAACCAATTCCCCTTTGCATACAGAAGCTGCTCACAAACCACTTTAAGGCCCATATTTATACTTTTTTAGCGCCGCATTTGGGCCGTTTTTTGATGCAAAAACGGCGCAAACTTTCAAAATACAATTGTATTTTGCAAGTTTGCGCCGCTTTTGCATCAAAAAATGACGCAAATGTGGCGCTAAAAAAAGTATAAATATGGGCCTAAGTGTCAACAGGTTGACAACTAAATACAGATCACACACACATTGCACCAAACAAAGAATGGCCCAGGCATGTCAATGGCATAGGCCATGGTCATATTAAGAAAGTCACACATAGGCACAGTCCCACGTAAATTATGGTGTGCAAGCCTTTAGCAGGACTTAAATCAAATGCCACCCAAGTGGTGCCATAACCACCTACATATTATCTATACATACCTGAGATACAGGTAGTTTGTATACACACCTGTCTGCTGCATTGTGTTGCGCACATACAAATACAAAATTATCTGCCATTAAAGACCTTGGGGAAGAATCATGAGAAATGGAGAAGCACCTACTCCAGTGCCACCTCACATGTGTCACTAGTGCCCCCTAACACCACCATGTCTGTTCTGTATATCAGAAATGGTCCACCATGGTGCAGAGTCTGAGAAAAAACTGTAACAATCATGGATGTCATAGTAGGACTCGGTAGGAGTATAGAGGACATACCTGATTTAACATGCACCATACTAAGGGACCTAATTGAAAAATAGTTGTGCCCCCACCCAAAGCCTGCAAAGTGCATGTGCACAAAGTGTCCGTGAGAAATCATGTATTGGAAACTTGGAGATACTACTGCACCAAATTGCATCATCCTACTAATGTGTGATACACACCTTTGTACATAAGCATCATCTGCTAAAAACGTTCACAAAGAGTCACACTTAATGAGCAGTTCCACTTGGTAACATGGACGGCACAGTCTGGCTTTGCAGGGAAACTATGGTGTCACAACATCTGACACCAATGTGGTGCAAGGCGGTGGTAGGTTCCATCTAACAATAGAACACTGCTTCAAATATGGACTACACAACACATTTTCTTAAATTATAACCATCATTTTGGGATCAATATTAAAATTCCCAGGGCCTTCAGCCACTACCCAAGATTATCATGTCCATCAACACAGTCCAATGAACCCATTTCACAATAATAGAAACATACACTATACCACAAGCAACTATGAGTCACCACTCCAACTAAAACTAACAACTGCCATGGTATGTTCCAAATCACTATCAAGCTTTACCAACACATCTTCTCTCTTTCCTTTGCACCTGATCAAGGGTACGACTTTCAGCCATGGGTTATGGCTTCATTTGCCACCCCCACAACTGTGAAAGAGCGGGCCTACAATGAGGGGCACAGGAAAACATGCAATATGGTGGGGAGGACATTTGGGCTCCTGAAATCAAGGTTCAGGTGCCTGGCTTTGACAGGAGGAAGCCTCGTTTATGCTCCACCACTCGTATGCAAAATAATACTGCCACGTACAGTCCTCCACAACATCTGTGTCAGAGCAAGTGTCCCCTGGGAAGAACAGTTGATGCCCTCAACAAGGAGTAGGAGGATGATGGTTCAAATAATTTGGAGGGGGAACAACAGAACACTGCTGCAGGAGTTTGCAGGAGACTCCACATTGTGGAGAAATTCTATGCAAAGTAACTAGACTAATAACATCACATTGTAAATAGCACAAATAAAATACTTTGTACCTGATTCTCCTTGGTCTACTCATTCTTTGCTACATATACCATTGGAATGTGACTCAAACCTCAGTGAGTAGGTAAGAAACACAAATGTGACAAGTATGGTAGCAACACTCTTTGTGATGTAAGAGGGTCTACTGACTCCATCTCACATATCAGTGACACGCAATTCACTGGCATGTGACTCCTGAAGGCCTAGATCCATGCACCACTACATATATTGTGCCGTCAAGTAGGCAAGGTGCTAATACCTAGCCCATTCACCACAACACCATGCCTGACAGGATGTATGCAATGAGGGCACACAAAAGGTAGGGGCTGTCCACAAATGGATTTTAAGTAATGTTAGATCTGAACACTGTCACAACTCAGGGTGATTGTTGCTTTGCCTGCACGGTACATGTGTGACAAAGGTGTGACATCATAGGTAACTCAGGTTTTTGCAACCAATGTCTGATGCTGATCCTGCACAATGTATCCTTGGGATTATGTCTTAGTACTGCCATTGGGCACAACCCTGACACATGGTGGACTGTACCTCACGTAAGGCACACACACGTTAGCTGTAGAGTGTGCAATGGGTTGCCAGACAAAATGAGCAGCTACGGGTGCAGAATCATTATCCAAACACATGACCGATAGTCAGGATCTAAGAACTTAATGGGACAATGAACCACCAAATATATGTCTGGGTCAAAAGTAGGCAGAGTGTCTTACACTCACTATGCACATGAACGGCACACTTGTCACACAAATCTGCTGTCTTGACACATGCCTAGAGCAAATCCAGATAAGCCTGTGAAAACTGGAAAACATCGCAATCAGGTGAGGGATGTGCAACTATGTCTAGTATTGTTTAATAATGTCAGAGTCACAACATCAAAATGAGCGGGCGTAGGCCCAGCAACATATTTTGCATTTAGCTGATGAAAAGTACAGCACTAAGATGATTTCACAGCTAAACATCAATCAGTCATGGTAAGAGTTACTTAGGTTGTGGCATGCTGGAAGAAATGCATACCCTTGTTCAATTGCGGATGTAGATTGACAGATTAGAGACCCACAGATACTTACAAATACAACACAGGAGGTCACTTGGGTACAACACAAGTGCAGTGGCAGGTGTAATGTCATGTGTGCGTTGTACTCACTACATCTCACAAATACTGTCAATGGAACTGTGACTATCAAGTAGCTAGTAGTAAGAGAGGTGTACATCTACAAATTACACAAGTCACATGTTGCATCACGTCCTTGTATGACCAGACTATGTTGCTATAGAAGATGCTTACAAAGTACAAGCAGCCTAAAGAATGGGAGAAATGTAAGAGACAATACATACCTTACCAGTAATGCAGAAAAACATGGAGTAGGGACACACATAGACGGATACTGTCTGTACAACACATCAATGTCTACATATCAACATTTAACTTATGTACAGAGAGGGTAGCCAGGTAAGTACATAACTTAGTCATGTTGGCCACTAGCATACCAGGGTATTTGCCCATCACATGCCACCATGATAGGATTCAGTGACAGGTGACACCATCCAAACCCTGGCACGTTTTGAATATTGAAGTCACAACGGATATACAACCCCTAAACAAGCTGCCCATGGAAACAACTAAGGATTTCAAATAATGAGACATGTCCTACATGTGCAGGCACCCAGAGCCCTGTACATGAGAGGGGAAGGCTGACATGAAGTACCAAATAGGAAAATGTGATATCATGGTCTAAATGACCACAATTGTACATATGTCTGTCTGTAAGGGAACGTGCATAGTTCTGCTGAGTAGCAATCATGAAGAGTCTAGATCTCCACTCAATAAACCCACAAACCACTGCTCTGGCTACATTAACATATTACATTGTCAGGGGCTTGATGCATGTGCACAGGGTCCTGAGTGAACTGGAGCACCATTAACCTGTCCCTTCACATGCAACCATGGGTTTGTGTTGCAATACAAACTCACACAGTGGTGATGATGAGTAGGCTGACATCTATGCCAGACTGCAACACTGCTACACAGTGGTATGCTATTGTATGTGACAGTAATGACAAACATGATGTCGACAAATGTGAGTGCTGAGTTGGAGGCATGCACACATATACCACATATCCCAGTACACATGTACCACTATAATGGCTCAGGCATGGTTATGTGTATGGATTCTGAAGAAAATGCGACCTAGCACAAAAATAAGGGCATAGGTATCACAAGAACAGTGACTAAAAGAAATTACCTTCACATGTGTTTTGACATACAGAAACATAGGTGGTACTGATATGACTACACATGCATTTATAAAATGTTAACATGTGCCCATGCAGGAAGATAGTAATGTGAGGTTTCACATCCCACGAACACACCGCTGTCATCATATGTTACAGAAATGACACTACACATGTCTTTACACACACACATGGCATATACCAACCTTCACTAACACATGTGTACATAACATCTCCTGCAACTAAGATGCATGGGGAACTAAGTCGCACACGTGTAGCAGAGCAACATGAAATAAAATCCAACAACACACCTCAGAGTGGACACACATTCCACACAATTTGTTTGGGGTAACATGATGTCAATGCAGTCGAAGTCCACTGAATACTCTGAGTACAAGCCGTCATGGTTGTCACATGGCTTACCATGTGTTGGACATAGACCATCATAGATATTGTGTTGTAGGTATGTGTACATTTGTATCTCAGATATAACAATGTAGTCAACCCACAAATTAATATTCATACACATATGTACACACATATCACACATGTGCCAAAATGTATGTGGACACAGTGTAGCTACACATGCACATATGCACAGGGTATGAGTAGTCGCATGCAGCAGATTCATAGACAAACCGATGGATTCGACATACCAATGTCACTGTAATCACATTATTGGATAATCATGCACATGTACCAAATATACAGCATTGCAGCACAGCGCATGTGACATGTTAAGTGAATCAGGGTGCACTCAAGGCCTACAATACAAAAATCCATGCAATTCTGTCATGCGTCAAAAAAATGACACAAACACATCAAATCCACACTGCAATATAAGTAAAATGACACCTGGGCCCTAAGCGGCAATCACACACTCACACGCCTTTTAACGCACCATGATGAAAAATCGACGCACGACTGTCATACGTCAAAATCTTTCACACATACACATATACCATACAATGGCTTTAAGCTAAAAGACACCAAGCCCCTGAATGTCTAACAAACGGTAAGAAAATCAACGCATGATCGTCATGCGTCAAAACAAACGATGCATGACTGGAAACGTGATGCACACGCCTTGGAAGTGATGAAACAGGACATCCTGCCTGCAAACATAGTACAGTGAGTTTTCTTTCACTTTCACTTCACAGTCATATTGTGTGAGGGTGTGTGGAGCTGGAGCTGTAGGAGGTTTGGAGTGTTTGGAGTGTTTTGAGTGTTTATTGTACAGTGTCCTGTAGCTGTTGCGTTTTATTTGTCTTTAAACCTTTGGATTGTAAGTGTACTGTTTCTGTCTGTGAATTGTGGGGTGTTGGTCTGGGGTAGTATAGTTGTTGGGGTAGTTGGGTTAGTTGTTTGGAATTTCTTTTTTATTTGGGTGATCTGCATTTGCATTCCAGCATGTCTGGGAAAGGGAGGATGACAAGGATGTCAGCCGATGACCTGGGGGTTTTTATATGACTGGTTCAGCACTCCCTTCCCCTGATGCTGGAACTCCGTGCTACCCCACAGAGGTAAGGAGGCTGCAGTGGGGCAAAGTGCTCCACTACCTAACACAGATCTTTGGGACAGGAAAGAATAACCACTAACTTAGGCACCACTGGGCAGACCTCACTACAAAGGAGCAAGATCTGCTGGATCATCTGTGCATAGAGATTGATGTGCAGTTGGTAAGTCTTCCATTCTTTTGCATGTGCATAGATGGTTGAGTGCTGCATTTAATGGCTGTGGATCTGGAAATGTTGTATGCTAACTGTATGAAGAGCCCCAGGGCCACCTTAGGTCTGCAATTCAAATGTACAATAATGAAGCTGATGTAGCGCAGATGTACCATTTTCCCTGCACAAACATTACATAGGGGGTCATTCCGACCCTGGCGGTCGGTGTTAAAGCGGCGGGCAACCCGCCAACAGGCAGGCGGTCTAAAAAATGGAATTCTGACCCTGGCGGGAACCGCCAACACAGGCCAACACTTTAACACTCTGACCACCACGGCGGGGCAAACAAACAGCATGGCGGTCACCGCCGACAGACAGGCGGCAGACAATGTACCGCCCACCCTATCACGACCCACCAATCCGCCACCTTTTCCGGGGCGGGAGCCCCGCCGATAAAAACACGGGCGGAAACAGACCACGAACGGGAAAACGCTCACCTCTATACACTCCACAAGGAATCTGGACAGCATGGAACCCGAATTAAACATCCTATCAGCGATTGTCTACCTGCTCCTCTACCAGGAGCACGAACGCCGCCGCAGGAGACAACGGTGAGTACTGCACCTACGACACAGGGGAGGGGGGAGGAGAAAAGATTACGGGCACACACGTACGCGACACCCCCCCCCCAAATCCCCACACACCAATGCAGAGCAACAAGTCAGATATAAACCCCCCGGAATAATTCAAAGACAAAATAAAATGATCATTAAAATAGAAGTATATTAAAGCATATATGAACTTAAGTGAAATATGAGATTTCAAAACATATAAATCACAACATGAACAATGTACACATAGTCCAAAAGTCCGGCACATATTGGCGACATGCCATTGTTCGTTGGCCAATGTGCAGAAACACATGGGCAAAGCCCACACACGAGACCCGATTCCATTGGAGAGAACACCGCTGGGGCATCAGATGAGAAAACCACAGGCACCTCAGGGGGAAGGGAATGGGGGGCACCTCAGCCACATGAGTCCACGACGCCAGATCCACGAGGGGCCTCCATGCCCACTGTACTATCCTGGGGAGTGCAAAGCCACAGTCTCACAAGTCTCTACAGTGGGTGGATTGCCCACTGTACCATCCTGGGGAGTGCAAAGCCACAGTCTCAAAAGTCTCTACAGTGGGTGGATTGCCCACTGTACCATCCTGGGGAGTGCAAAGCCACAGTCCATCTGGTGGATTACAGACTCCACTGGTTATGGAGGAGGCATGGTGCCCAGAGTGCGTCGTGAAGCCCTGCCCGACACAGATCCGGCCCTGCCAATGGGCCAGCGGTGCTTGAGATGAAGGGCCCAGCGGAGCGGTCCAGAGACGACGGGGCCCAGCGGAGCGGGGCAGAGACGGCGGGGCCCAGCGGAGCGGTGCTTGAGATGAAGGGCCCAGCGGAGCGGTGCTTGAGATGACGGGCCCAGCGGAGCGGTGCAGAGACGGCGGGGCCCAGCAGAGCGGTGCTTGACAGGAGGGCCCAGCGGAGCGGTGCTTGACAGGAAGGGCCCAGCGGAGCGGTGCTTGAGATGAAGGGCCCAGCGGAGCGGTGCTTGAGCTGAAGGGCCCAGCGGAGCGGTGCAGAGATGGCGGGGCCCAGCGGAGCGGTGCTTGACAGGAGGGCCCAGCGGAGCGGTGCTTGACAGGAAGGGCCCAGCGGAGCGGTGCTTGAGATGAAGGGCCCAGCGGAGCGGTGCAGAGACGGCGGGGCCCAGCGAAGCGGTGCTTGACAGCAAGGGCCCAGCGGAGCGGTGCTTGAGATGAAGGGCCCAGCGGAGCGGTGCTTGAGATGAAGGGCCCAGCGGAGCAGTGCAGAGACGGCGGGGCCCAGCGGAGCGGTGCTTGACAGGAGGGCCCAGCGGAGCGGTGCTTGACAGGAAGGGCCCAGCGGAGCGGTGCTTGAGATGAATGGCCCAGCGGAGCGGTGCAGAGACGGCGGAGCCCAGCGGAGCGGTGCTTGACAGGAAGGGCCCAGCGTAGCGGTGCTTGAGATGAAGGGCCCAGCGGAGCGGTGCTTGACAGGAAGGGCCCAGTGGAGCGGTGCTTGAGATGAAGGGCCCAGCGGAGCGGTGCAGAGACGGCGGGGCCCAGCGGAGCGGTGCTTGACAGGAAGGGCCCAGCGGAGCGGTGCTTGAGATGAAGGGCCCAGCGGAGCGGTGCTTGAGATGAAGGGCCCCGCGGAGCGGTGCAGAGACGGCGGGGCCCAGCGGAGCACTGCTTGACAGGAAGGGCCCAGCGGAGCGGTGCTTGAGATGAAGGGCCCAGCGGAGCGGTGCTTGACAGTAAGGGCCCAGCGGAGCGGTGCTTGAGATGAAGGGCCCAGCGGAGCGGTCCAGAGACAGCGGGGCCCAGCGGAGCGGTGCTTGACAGGAGGGCCCAGCGGAGCGGTGCTTGACAGGAAGGGCCCAGCAGAGCGGTGCTTGAGATGAAGGGCCCAGCGGAGCGGTCCAGAGACAGCGGGCCCTGTTCAGCAGTGCTTGTCACGGCGGGACCCTGTTCAGCGGTGCTTCTCTTGGCGGGGCCCTGTTCAGCGGTGCTTGTCACGGCGGGGCCCTGTTCAGCGGTGCTTCTCACGGCGGGGCCCTGTTCAGCGGTGCTGCTCTTGGCGGGGCCCTGTTCAGCGGTGCTTGTCTTGTGTTCCTAGGGAACCAGATCTGGGCAATCCTTCCAGCTCAGTCGGCATCCGACCTATCGCTTGCGGGACCCTCCTGTGCTGGACTCCTGGGCCCCTGGGTGTCCTCCATCACACCCCAAATGGGGCTGGTGGGGCCCTCCTGGGCAGCTTGCCTGCTGCCGGACTTCTTCGCCTTGCTGCCCTTGCCCTCCTTGGAAGAATCTCTGGGGCCCTTGCCTCCCTTGGTGGATGGGCCAGGTGACGGTGCAAGGCTGGTGTCCTTGGGGGCAGCCGTCTCAGGCCTGTGCCGCCGGCCCTTCACTTTTTTGCTTCTTTTCCCAGGGGGTGGGCTGGCTGTCCCCTTGCTGCTGGCCGATGTTCCTGGCCTAGGAGCTGGTGGACTCCAATAGCCCTGAACGATGGTCCTAGTAGGTGCCGAGCTTGTGGTGGCTGAGGTGCTGGTTGGAGTCTTACGAGATGGAGGGGGTGGGTCAGTTGTTGGAAAGAGGTCAAGGTTGGAAAGGAAAATCAATTTAGAAAGACAGGGACGGGTAGTTGTAGTGGGTATGGGAGTGGAGGAAGAGGATGTGGTTGTAGGAGAGTCAAGTGTGCTGTCTTTGGGTGCAGGTGCTTGTGACGGAGGCTGTCGTGAGGTGGATGGCTGTTGGGTGGGTGGCTGCCTGCGTTTGTGTGGTTTGGAAGAGAGGGTGACAGACACACTGGGAGAGGACACAGGGGACGTGTAAATGGTAGTGGGGGTGGTGACTGCACGTGTGCGGACTGTTCTGGTGGGTGTGGTGGTGATGGACGTACTGGGTGATGGTGGTGTGCATGCGGCTGTGAGTGGAGACGTCACAGGGAGGGAGGAGGGAGACAAGGAGGAGGGGGACACAGTGGAGGCAGTGGGTGTTGCTGTGTCTGCATGTGGATGTTGCTTGGGTGAATGCTTGTGTGATCTGTGGTGCTTATGTCTGGATGAGCTGCCCTTGGGTGTTGATGTGTGTGCAGGCTGGTCTGTAGGTGTGTCTGGGATAGGCAGAGGAACAGGGGAGTGGGACTGGGTTGAGGAAGTTGGAGGGGGGAGGCTAGACACAGGGACAATTGCTGCCATCAGTGCTGAGGCCAGAGCGATGAACGATCGCTGATGGGCAGCCTGACCCGAATGAATGCCCTCCAGGTATGCATTGCTCTGATGCACCTCCCTTTCTACCCCCTGGATGGCATTCAAAAGGGTAGACTGCCCAACAATGAGCGTCTGGAGGAGGTCAATGATCTCCGCACTGAGGGCAGCAGGGGTAACTGGGGCAGGACCTGAGGTGCCAGGGGCGAAGGAGATGGCCGGCTTCCTGGCCGAGCGGGCACGGGGCGAAAGCTGAGGGGCTGCTGGGAGGGCGGAGCTGGTGCGCAGGGTGGCGGCTATACCTGTTGTTGCGGTGGGCACGGATGTTGCCGCCACCACAAGGGAGCTCCCTTCCGAGGACGTGTCGGTGTCGCTGACGTCTCCACGGGTCCCCGTTGTGGAGCCCCCCTCGCCCTCCGTCTCACTGGTGAACTCGGAGTTGGTTGCAGGGCCCTCCGGGGCCATGTGAGTTGCAGCTCCCTCGTTCACTGATGCCACTTCTCCTCCGCCTGATGATGCTAATGCACACATGAACAGGAAAACCAAAAAAAAGGGGGGGGAGAAGAAAGGGAGACATGTTGAGTGCATGCATTGGCGGCACCGTTGGCAGAGAGGACAGACACAGAAGCCCCCTGCACTACGCCGCGCACTCGGGGTACAGTACTCAATTCTTGTGACTTGGCCTACAAGTGTATTGACGACATATGCACACATAGGTGAGCCCGGGCCATGGATAGCTGTACTTAGCACCCTACAGAGGTGGGGGGCGGGGGCACAGGGCCATGTCTAACGGAGGGGCCTAGCCTACAGAAATCGCCCTGGCCTAGAGATAGCCACAGCCCTCCTCCCCCACCCAGACGCCTCCACTGTGCGCTAATATAGCGGAATGTGCTGATACTCACCCCCTTGTGTCTGCTGTGATGTCCTCACGCGCCCCATCCAAATCGGGGTAGGCCACCGCCAGGATCCGGGACATCAGGGGGGTCAATTGACGACTGGCACCCCTCCTACGTTGGGAGGCCATCCCCAGCAGAGCCTCGGCGGTCTTTCTGCTCCCGCGGCTGATGTCCTCCCACCTCTTGCGGCAGTGGGTGCCCCGTCTTTTGTGGACCCCCAGGCCCCGGACGTCCTTGGCGGTGGCACACCAAATGTCGATATTCTGATGGGCGCTGACCTATGTGACATGTACAGGGTTGAAAAATAAATATCATCACTTTTCTGCATGGTCGATGTGCGCGGCCCCCCCTCCCCAACCTTGCCATGTGGCACATGCTCTCATCTGTCGTGCGTTGCACTCCTCATTCGCTTCCCTCCCCACCATCTTACATCCACCCCACTCAACACAGGCATAGCCCATACTACGTGCTCCCAGTGTACTTACCTGTTGGTCTGGAGGACCGTAGAGTAGCGCATACTTGGGGAGGACCCCATCCACGAGTTTCTCCAACTCCTCCGATGTGAAGGCAGGGGCCCTTTCCCCAGTCGCACGAGCCATTGTCTCTTCCAGACCGAGGTCACAGCAGCACTTGCAGTGTAGGTCCTCTCCTGTCGAAGATCAGGTATCGAGTGATTGAACAGATAGAAAATGGCGGTCACGTCCGCGGCGGTGCGTACCGTGACCGCCGGCGCACATCGTCATTGGCTCCTGAGACCCATAGGGTTCAATGTTAACCAAGGCTGCTTTGCGCCGCGGTCTTCGACCGCCTACCGCCACGGTGTGCCACGCCAGCGCATTGACCTCACATCCCATTGTCACACTTCACAGGTCAGGCAGCCGCCATTTCAAGGGCCCACATGGCTGAATTTCTACGGCGTCCCACAGGCCTAGGCCTTGCATTGCCACTCATACAAGCCATTCAATGCATAGCGAATCGTGTAATGTGCAAGCTGTGGTTACGTACCTGTGGGTTGATTGACTCTGTGCTCCATGTTGTCCTTCCTAGGCACCGTCCGCTGGGACTTGCGAGGAGATGGAGGAATCCTCCTGTGTACAGACCGCTGGTGGACCTGTCGACAATGGAAGAAAGACATGTCATACTTACATACAGACTTGACCGAGCCACTATACAGGAACTGTGTGCCCAGCTGGAGCCAGACCTTATGTCCCCCATTCGCCAACCCACAGGGATTCCCCCTCTGGTGCAGGTTCTGTCAGTACTCCATTTTTTGGCAAGTGGATCATTCCAAACAACAGTGGCCATATCATCAGAGATGTCTCAGCCTATGTTTTCTAAGGTTTTGTCCAGAGTGTTGTCTGCCCTGATGAAATACATGTGGAGCTACATTGTTTTCCCTGAGGTGGGAGATTTGGCTACAGTGAAGGGTGATTTCTATGCCCTTGGACATATCCCCAACATCATTGGTGCCATTGATGGGACCCATGTGGCCTTGGTTCCCCCCAGGGGAAGTGAGCAGGTGTACAGGAACAGAAAAAGTTATCATTCTATGAATGTCCAGGTGGTCTGTTTGGCTGACCAGTACATCTCCCATGTAAATGCCAAGTTCCCTGGGTCAGTGCATGACGTGTACATCATGCGAAATAGCAGCATCCCTTATGTCATGGAACAGCTACATAGGCACCGTGTGTGGCTAATAGGTGACTCTGGTTACCCCAACCTGTCGTGGCTACTGACCCCAGTGAGGAATCCCAGGACAAGGGCAGAGGAATGTTACAATGAGGCCCATGTGCGAACTAGGGGGATTATAGAACGAACCTTCAGCCTACTGAAGGCCAGGTTTAGGTGCCTGCATATGCCAGGGGGATCCCTAATGTACTCACCAAAGAAGGTGTGCCATATCATCGTGGCCTGCTGTATGCTTCACAACGTGGCTTTGCGACGCCAGTTGCCTTTCCTGCAGGAGGATGTTCCAGATGGTGGTGTTGTAGCAGCTGTGGAGCCTGTGGAGAGTGAAGAGGAGGAGGACGACGTGGACAACACAGACAACAGGGACACAGTGATTCAACAGTATTTTCAGTAGCACACAGGTAGGAATCAACCACGCCATTTTACATTTACTTGTAGTCTCCTGCCTCTCTACTGTCTGAGTTCCCCCCCAGTTCCTGTTAACTGAGTTGTGACTTTCCCTTCCGTTTTCAGAGCTGTGGGCCCCACTGCGTGACCTCTGCTTTGTTTGCCCATGGACTACAGCTGTGTGACAGTGGTATGTTGTCATCACAATGTAACTGAACATTTTGGCACCGTTGTGTCTAATACATTTGTTCAAAATACAAGTAGACTCCAGATTTTTTTAGTGCAAGAAGTAATTTAATTCAAGTGCTAAATTTAAGGAACAAGATTGTAAAACGGGGATGGGTGATGGTGGAGTAATGTCCATGGCAGAGTCCAGTTCTCAGTCGCACAGGTGCATTGTCCATTTGCCTGTGGAAAGATGGAGCAGGGGCAGTTCAAGGTTGGACAGGGTGACAATGTGGGACAGTGGGATGACATCAGGGGGTATTGTTTGCTGGCGGGGGTCTTGCAATCCTACTCTGTCTTCTTGTGAGATCTCAGGTTCCGCTTGCGGGGTGATTCTTCTTCTGCAGGAGGTGGGGTTCTGGTGGCCTGTCGTTGTTTGGGGGCCTCCTGTCCACTAGCGCCGGCAGAGGTGGTAGGCTGTTCCTGGTCCAGGCTAGTGACAGGGGCCCTTTGTGGTGCCACATGGTCCCGCAATGTGGTGACTATCTGGGTTAGGGCCACGACGATGGTCCCCTTTGCGGAACTAATGTTCCTCAGTTCCTCTCTGAACCCCATGTACTGTTGCTCCTGCATGACCTGGATCTCCTGGAACCTGGCCAGTACCGTAGCCATCGTCTCCTGGGAGTGGTGGTATGCTTCCATGATGGAGGAGAGGGCCTCTTGGAGAGTCGGTTCCCTGGGCCTGTCCCCCCCCTGTCGCACAGCAGCCCTCCCAGTTTCCCTGTTTCCCTGGGCCTCTGTCCCCTGGACGGTGTGCCCACTACCACTTCCCCCAGGTCCCTGTTGTTGTTGGGGTGGTGGGTCAACCTGGGTGCCCTGTAGTGGTGGACACACCGCTGATTGACGTGTCCTGGAGATAGAGGCATGGGCCCGCTGGGTGGGAGCTGTGCTGGTGTTCCCAGAGGGGGTTAGGTCAGGTGTAGCCTGTGGCTGTCTGTGGGGAACCGACTGTCCCGAGGTCCCGATGGGCCGGGCTGGTCATCAGGGTCCAGGGAGACAGAGCTGCTGTCATCACTGGGGGCCTCTTCTGGGGGTGGGATGGACATCTCTGGACCCTCCGTGGCGGTGTGGTGGCGTTCGGGTCCTGCAGGGGTATAAGAGTATGGTTATTGCTTCTGTGTGTGGCATTTCGTGTAATGGGTGGGTGGCCGTGTCCCCCAGTGCTGGCATTCCCTTGTGGGGGCATTTGTGACGGTGGCTTGTGGGGGTGATGGGTGTGTGCAGTGGGCATGCTTTGGGGATGGGTGTCCATGCTTTGGGGACGCACGCAGGGCTAGGTTTTGGGATGGGTGGGATGTGATGGTGAGCCATTTGCAAGGAGTTGGTGTGATGGGGGTGGGGGTGAGGGTGGGGGTATGATTTGGCATGCAGGTGGGGTGGGGGGAATGGAGTAGTGAAGATTTGACTTACCAGAGTCCATTCCTCCGCCTACTCCTGCGAGGCCCTCAGGATGCAGGATGTGCAAGACTTCCTCCTCCCATGCTGTGAACTCTGGGGGAGTAGGTGGGGGTCCGCCGCCAGTCCACTGTACTGCGATGTTGTGCCTTGATACCATGGAACGCACCTTCCCCCGTAGGTCGTTCCACCGCTTCCTGATGTCGTCCCGATTGCGTGGATGCTGTCCCACTGCGTTGACCCTGTCCACTATTCTGCTCCATAGCTCCATCTTCCTGGCAATGGTGGTGTGCTGCACCTGTGCCCCGAAGAGCTGGGGCTCTACACAAACTATTTCCTCCACCATGACCCTGAGTTCTGCGTCAGAGAACCTGGGGTGTCTTTGGGGTGCCATGGGGTGGTGTGGATGAGGTGAGGGGTGGTGTATGTGTTGTAGTGTGTGGTGAGTGTGGTGGTGTATGGTGTTTTGTGCGTGGATATTGTGTGGGTGATTTGCCTCTGTGTGATGGTGTACTCTATGCTGTGCTCTCTCTCTCTCTGTCCTTCACTCGCAATTGTGGTCGTAGGGGTTTGTGGGTGTTGTGGGTGTGTGTTTTATATTTAATTGGGTGTGTGGGAGTGGTGTGTGTATGTGTCTCAGGTGTGTGTATTTTGAATTATCCAATGTGGTAGTGTTTTGTAAAGGTGTGTGTATTTTGAGCGCTGCGGTGTGTACCGCCAATGGAATACCGCGGTTGAAAGACCGCTGCGGGGATTTGTGGGTCGGAATGGCATGGGCGTATTTCTGTTGGCGTGACGGTGGAGGTTTGGTCATCGCCAGTTTCCCGCTGACCTTTGGTGTGGCGGACTTTTGTGGATGTCGGGTTTTTGGCGGTTTGCAAGTTGCGGGTCAGAATGACCGTGGCGGTTTACCGCGGCTGCGGCGGTGTTATGGCGGCCTTCTGGCCGGAGGTAAGCGACTTTTACAGCCGAGGTCAGAATGACCCCCATAGTGTTGTGATGCATGTATAGGGCAACTCGGTATTGAGCAGAACCAAATGAGGCCTGCGCCATGCATCATGTAAGGAAGGGAGTCCCAAAACCTGTTTGGGAAGCAAATGTATCAACCACTGAGAACAATGAGAAATCCCTTATTTCCATTTTTCTTTCACTCTGAACGGCTGCTGAGAGCAGGTGTGATATTGGGGCATATAACTGTATGTACTCAGCAGAAGTAGTGATGATCTGTTGCAGCTCCTGCTGAGGACATCATTTACCTACACATAAATAGATGCAGTTGGACCCTACCTGCATCATGCTGTGCCTTAATTCACATTGGGCTCACACATGCCAGGGGTAAGGGGTGCACTGAGGGCCACAAGGCCTGTATTGATGCAATTGGTGCTGCACCACTGCTGTTCTATTGGCCCCTTTGTGTCATTAACCAAGGCCATGTAAGGGAGATTGACCATGTACTGGGTCAGACTACTAGCATTTCCCTGTTCCTGTACATTGTGTATCACATACAACCTATACTATGTCTATTACCACACACACATGTGCTGAGTCAATTCCACAGCACTACCTCTTCTCACTGACAGTATGGGGCTGTCTTGCATGTGCTCCAACGTTGCCACATTACTCAGTAACCTGCTCCAACAAATGCATCCTTGGACCACAGAGCGTGTGTCTGTGTTGAGGCATGTGTCTATGCCCATGTTCTTATCCCTCCAAGGAAAAATAATGGTATACCATGCCAACAATGGCTGGCCACACGCTATTGACAATACATCCATGATTTCAATCAGTCAATGTGCAGGTAGGTACAACTATTTTCATATGAGTAAACTCCCATAGCATTATTGATTGTGTGTGTGAGTTGTGATGGCACACACATATCACTTATTTCACTGAAGGATGTATCACGGCATTCGCCAACACCTTTGAATACCCACACAACCCCTGGGCTGTAGTTTGTCAGTTTTCTGTGACAAAGAGGTAGATGCCCGCAACATCTGGGGCAGGCGCAGATGCTATGGGTGCCACAATGGGACAGCCACTACAACAACCATTGCATGCCCCTCAGATGCAGTATACAGTGTCAAGCAGCCACATATGGTCATGGAGGTGTAGAGCTAACAGACACCTGCATAACAATGCCATGCATAAATGGTGCAGTGAGAAGCACCACAGGATTGTCAGGGACAGTGAAAGTTTGTAGGTGTGTGGGTCTACATTATCTGAGACTATTTTTGATTGACTGATCATAGATGTTTGTCAGTTGTCCTGATCTACCACCAGGATGACTTGCTCAGTCATACTAACAAGTTGACAGTGAACAATGAAGTCCAGTAACTGATATTTACAAATTACACTAAGCAATGTTTTCCACTCATGTCTTGCAGGTGGACCTCTGCCCGCACCGCAGGTGAGGTGGCCCGATTTGAAGTGTGATCTTGTGAGCCATGCATGCTAATCCAGGGTTTGGTGTGAGTTAGTCTGAAGTGTGGAATGCTATGAAATATGAATGATATGATATCATTGGAGAATGGATGGTGACATCATGTCTGCTGGAATGTTGTGCAATGAGAATGGCTTGCTTGTAGCTCAAGGGGTAATGTGTACTGGCATGGAATTGTATGTAAAAGGAATTGTAATAGCTGGCCACTTATTCATTGATGTCTACCATGATGGGTCGTAGGGCAGCTGTTTATGTACATAACATGCCTGTTGACAACCACTATGTCACAGCATCATTCTCAGAACTGTGTGCCACACATAGATTACACTTACTAACAAGACGGTACAGATGTGGGTTATACCTGAAATGGGTCTCTAGGGGGCTTATATAGGAGACATATGCACCACAGGTGCCTCAGTACCCTTCAGATAGAATAAGTCTGTAGTACTGCAAGAACCCAAATTGTGCTGCACAACAGTCAGTAGTGTACACAATTAGTAGACAACTCAGCTCCAGATGGTTGTGGGAAAAGTCTGTCATTCTTCCCATGCCAGATCTCAGCAGTATTCACAACATGGTCCTGCCACCATGATATTTGTGAGTGATTTAGGTCACATCACATATGCATATGATGTGAATTCTGTGTGCGTACCTGGTACCTTGATGATGTCTGACGTGCATGTGCAAATGATGTACAATGTATCAAAATGCTGTTTCAGCACCCAGTGCAGTGCCAAACTCACTGTGGGCCTAAGGGCATCAATACAGCCACCATGTGTGTGCCATTTAACACGTGTAGCACAACATAGCACAGGGTAGGGGGCTGCAGTTCTGTAATGTGTTGACAACTTTGATGTGCAGCTCAGGCTTTGGCCAAACCTTTTGGGAACATTGCATCAGTTGAACATGTAGGCACATCATGGGCAATGGCGTGCTCCCTTGTAATGTATGCTCAGGTGAGGTCTTACACCATGACACATGAATGATGATTTACCAAACCTTAAAAAAGCCGATGGGAAGTTACAAGACCCCCTATCGTATGGCCCCCACCTTGCATCCATGATGACTGGGCAAGCCTTGATGTTTCATCAGGGGTGTTGAGGTGATAAATTGCATGGACAGCCCCTTTTATACACAGGGACACAGAAAATCCAGACTTGTTTCAGCACATGATCCTTACAGGTTTGATGATACAAATGTTGATCATGGACAATTTTGTCCAATCAGCTCTGGGCCCTGTTGGTTCACAATGGATTTCCCTAATCTCAGTGATGTGTACATGATACTGTTGATGGCTGGTAGGAAATAGTAATAGACGAGGAGTAAGTCATTGTTGAGGGATGTGTGGGGGACTGTATGTGTTATCAGCAGTTGCAGTGTACATAATACGTCTGTACACCCTCCACCCAATGCTGATACTGATGCTCGTTCTCCTCATATTTTAGCTGCCAATATGACCCAAGACCAGGGGCAAGCTTTCCACAAGAGGGCCGAATGCACCTGCCACATAATGGAGGTTGAAACAGGATACCACCAAATGGGAATGAGGTTCTGCAGAGAGAAGGCATCAGGGGAATAGCGTGTGTTTGCACAAGGTGGATCTCCACAGCAGCCACAGCCACACAAGGACACTGGAGCAAAATCATCAGGCGTGCAGGGGGCCACAGCTGGATCAAAGGCCCTCCTCATCAGCTACACCAGTCATAACCTGCGCACCAGTTCAGCCACCTGCTGCAGTTGTTCCTATCTAGTTTGAACAAGACATGAGATGAGACATGGACAAGATTTTAGACAGATTTAAAAAATTGGAGGAGGAAAGTGCAGAGAACCAGAGGATATTGTGATACATCACAAAGAAAATGAAGAAAAGCAGGAAATTAACTGTTTGTGTTGTACAACCTCCCAGTTCCTTTCCCTCAGTTTTTACGGTTTTACATAGTTTTAGATTGGGTTTTAGATGGGTAGTATTAGGTTAGTATAGGGTAGGCATAGGTTAGGTTAAGTTTAGTGAGGGAGTTCTACATATTTTTATTTTTGGGGGTTGGGTGGGAGTGTCATGTTGGGGTTTTTGTGTATAAAAAAAAACAATTTAAAAAATACAAAATAAAAAAAAATACCAAAAAAATGTATACATAGGTTAGGTTAGTACATGTGTAGTCATAGTTTATGTTGATCTTCTTATATTTTGTGCCTTTAGGGGGATGGCGGGGCAATGTTTAGAGTGTGGTATTACATATGTAAGATAAATTTAGAATAGGTTAGATAGGTGTAGTTGTTAGTTATGTTTAGTTAGTATAGGTTAGTTTAGCATAGTGTAGGTTTTAGGTCATCTTTTGGTATATGGTTTTACAATAAATCCTATTTCTCTTAGCCCAAACATTTTGTCATTTGATTGAGTGTCTAAGGGTTCTCATGAGTGCACTGGCCAAGGTGGGGGAATGGCCTAGGGGAAGGTTACTGTCTTGATTTCCCAGGTTGATCATGTGCGTCCCCTATGACCAAGGAGCTGTCAGATTGGCTGCTACATACTGCCTACTAGTGCATACATTTGCCATCCAGTATACATACACATTCACAATGTGTATGTGTACTTTATCTTGGACAGGTATATATGGTACTTCACTTACTTCACTTATAATTGGTGGGGTCCTGCAGTTTCATTGTTGGCAAGTGTGGTACATCTGACAACGGGCAAATTTGGAACTGTATCCTATAACACTGACAGGTGGCCATCACTGATAAGGTCAGCTTTTCCCGTACCACACAAATAAGTTGTATTGGTACTCCAATCTGGGAAAATTACCATGAAATTTGTTCAGAGCCATACATGCCATATGTTTACTTCAAAGGAGATCGGTTCAAAATCATATAGGGGGTCATTCCGACCCTGGCGGTCCAAGACCGCCAGGGCCGGGGACCACGGAAGCACCGCCAACAGGCTGGCAGTGCTTCCCAGCCCATCCTGACCGCGGCGGTAAAGCCGCGGTCAGAAAAGTGGATCCGGCGGTTTCCCGCTGGATTTCCCCTGCATGAGCTGAATCTCCATGGCGGTGCTGCAAGCAGCGCCGCCATGGAGATTCCGACCCCCTTCCCGCCATCCTGTTTCTGGCGGTTCTTACCGCCAGGAACAGGATGGCGGGAACGGGTGTCGTGGTATTTACAGGTGCAATTGTAACTGTGGTTTCTACACACAATCCATTTCACAGACCCCTTGAGTGAACAATAGCCATATGTAGCACAATCGGGGTCCAGGTTTGAGGGACATGTCATGAGACATGGTTAGGAGTAGTATGCATCAGTGAGGAGTTAAAAATTGCCAATTGGTATGAAAGAGACAATGACGGCACATAGCAGACACTTCAACAGTGGTTAGGTAAAGAGGACACATTTCGTACTGTCACAACACTGGCATGATCTTAAACCCAGAATTACGGAGAAACTGTCCATGTGGCACAGACTGGTGCTACCGGGTGCTTTTCCTTGTGAATGTTATTCCTTCCACATCTTCATCCTCTGGTGTTTGTGGTGCCTCCTGCACCATGGCTGATGCTGTTGTAGAGGTAGAGGGGGCCACACACACTTCAGGGGATAGAGATGTGGAGTCAAGGGTCCCAACAGCTGCCATTTGTAGCAACGCAGAAGGCATCACTGCAACAAGGAGAAACTGCTGATTTTTCAACACTGCAGCAACATCACGGTGGAAGGCAGACATGTTTTCCCTGAGGGAAGCCACTTCCCACTGTAAAGACTCCAAGGTATTCTGCATGCTGCTGCCAGTTTGGGAGGGCATTTGTTGTAGCCTCTGCTTCAAAACAGCAACTATGTAGGCCAAAGACTGCTGGGGTCCACGTAGTGGTGAGTGGGTGCCTCTGATGAAAGCTGAGTTGTCCTTATTTGAACTGAGGCATATTCACACTCCCTCTATGCCGCCTGCCATGGTGTCCATGCCCACCCGCACCTGCTTGGCCAGCTCCTGCTGGACTCCTACCACTGTCCTCTGAAAGCTGATCTCTGGGTCCTCGGAGTCCAGGGTTGCGAGAGTACTAACTAGTTGTATGTGTTGGTGGCTGGGTAGTTCATGTGAAAACCCCACAACACTGTGTATCCTCCCTGCGACTGGAGGTGGTGTATGATCGTAGGACATCTTGGAGAATCTGTTCATTGATGGTTGTCAACTGGTCATCCATGTAATCTGCAAAATTCAGGACAGACAGGTCGGCAGGAGGTAAGCTATCATCCTCTGCAATGGGATAGTATAAAATCATTATTCGATTGTATTGGCTGTTCATATGGGATAGCATGTATTTTTGTCAAAGGAGGCTCAGTGAAATGTCACTGACCCAAGGTTATGGTTGTACTTATGTGTAGCTTTGTGCATCACACATGGGTCAAGCTCACTATTAACTGAAAATGATGGAGCGCCACGCTGCACCAAAAGTGGCAGCGCCCTGCCATTTTCACAAAGCAGGGATGCGCCATATTTAATTGTATACGGCGTACCCCTGTGTTGTTCCCTTCGCTAACACTAAATTGTGCTGCCCAGCACCAACTCAAGCATTCTTGCACCACCGCGCAAGGATGTCTGCGTTGGAAAGTTTGATTGTTTATGTGCGGGGATTTGTCCCTTCCTGCACATACACAATCACTAGTGGTAATTCGGCACTTCTGTGTGTGCTGCAGAGTGTGAAGTGCTAAAGCATCATTTTTAAATGATGTTTTATGTGCAGGAAGGGACACCTTCTCACACATTGACAATCATGTCTGGCATTTTGCTCTTTCTATGCATGCTGCAGAATGCAGCACACATAGAAAAAGCAAGAAACGAGGAGGAATAACAGTATACCTCTTTGTTGCACCTTGCTAAAGCCACCCCTGGGGTGGCGTTAGATTTTGTCACTGCCTCAGGTTTACGAAAACTCGTAAATCTGAGGTAGCATCAAAATGCAATGGGTGATGCTGTGGCACATCCACAGCAACACCCACTGCACGCCCCTTCCATGCAAAGGGCCATATTTACAGGGTGTTGTTAAGTCACCTAGTACATACGGCACAGGGTATTGTGCCACAGGAGCACCACGTAAAGTGACGCTCTGGTGGCGCTAGGGGCTCACAAATATGCCACCAGGCATTTTGGGGCAGATGTAGGTGCCCCAAGTCCCACCTGATTGTCACTGTTGGTGAGGCTCTGGTGGCCCAATGTCCTGCCCCATATGTACTAGGTGGCATGAAGCCACTTTTTGTGCATTGACACCACCTTGTATATGTGGCCTTTTCACACCCAGCACTTTGCGTGGAAGGTGTGTGCAATGGGTGTTGCTGTGGGTGTTCCACGGTAACACCCATTGTATTTTGACACTGCCTCAGATTTTGGACTATTTGTATACAAGACACTGGGCCAATGTCTGACACCAGCCCTGGGGTGGGTTTATCATGGCAAAATCTAGGACTAATGCTTACATTTCTACTCAATTTTTTGCTTTTACTATGTGTGCTGCATTCTGCTACACACAGAGTAAGAGTAAATCACAATTTAAGTTTGTTGTTGTGTAGGACAGTATTCCTTCCTGCACATTAACATTCTCCCCCTCAACGCAGCCATCCTTGCACTATAGTGCAAGGGTGGCTGCATTGGCGCACAACGTCTAATTTCCACTTGCTCAGGGGGGAACACATAGGTGTGCTGTATTTTTATATATTTGGCGAATCCCTGCCTTTTGAAAATGATGGTGCATGATGCTGCCTAATTTTGCACAGCAGCACACACCATCATTTTCAGTTTGATCTAGCCCTCTATCTTGTCAAAGGGTGAGATTGCAGCCACTTGTACAGCTGCCCACATGATGTTCACATACATGCACATTGTTTTGTATGCATTTTACTTTGTGGCCATTTCCATGTGACGCATACGGTTGTGTGTTAGTTGGTGTGGGTTCACCCTGAATTGGTTGTGTTCCACAGGATGCAAGCTGTAGGGCTGATTTTTAATCATTTGGCATGGCTCAGGGGAGCTGCAAGATGTGTTGCAGTACACTGCAGCAGTTTAAACACACAGTGATGTGACATATGTACTTGAGTACAGTACAGACCTGCAATTACCCCTGGGCCTGCACAGATTGTTCTTCCTGCACCAACACAGGCATTGTTGCAGCATGATGACGGAATACCTGCCTTGAAGTGATGATTTGTTAATGTGCAGAGTGGTGTCCCTTCCTGCACATGTACAAACTATTTTTGCTGAGATGGCATTTCAATGTGTGCTGCAAGATGAGGCACACATGAGTAAAGGCAATGTGACATTGAGGAAGGAAAGCTTTTTGGCCAGAGACACCGCCCTGACACCACCCCTGGGGTGGTATTGACTTCTGGTCTAGTCTCTGATGTATACGTTTTGTTGGTACAGGGGCTTTGACTGTATGCAACCGGTGTTGTAATAGCACAGCCACAGTTACACTATTTGCAAGTGCCTACCAGGCAATGTGGTGCAAATTTACATGGTGGAGTATAGCCATAGTGAGTGGCCTATGTTGACGTTGTGTATATGTTGGAGTGGATAGCACAACCAGAGCGTCAGTACATGTGTGGCTTGGGTGGCGATGGTGTGTCTTGATTCAGGGCCTATGTGTCCCGATGCAACCCTTTAGCATGCATTGAGCGTGTGCTATGTGCCTCTCCCTTCTACCATTAGTGGAGTTCCAGATATCCCCCCCACGCAGTTTACCCTGCAATTGTGATGGTTCCTGGTAGTCTGAGCTATCCTGTCCTGCCATTCCAGTGACCAGCTCTTTTGAGATGACCACTGCAACCATCTCCTCTAGCTCATCCAGGTCCTCCTGTGGTGTGGGACTTCGGCCTCCAGTATTCAGTGCTGCCTTACGGTTCCTGGAAAGTTTCTCCTTAGTCCTGCACTTACAATCAGGCCAGCGCTTCTTGACCTCAGTGACAGTACTCTTCACCTCTGTGACGCTGTTGATTTTGTCCGCTATTGCCAGTCATATTGCATCTCTCCTAACAATTGGCAATTTGGAGGTGACGAAGAGCTGGTGTTGGTGCTCTGTCACCTATTTGACCAGGATGTCATTCTCCTCTCTGCTAAAGCAACACTTGTGCTTTCTCATCTCCTTCTCCTGTGACTTTTCTGGACTCTCTTGGATGGTACTTGGGTGTTTGGGGTCTCCCTGGGATCTCTACTGGCCTGATGATACCATCTTCTCTTGCAATTGGACTCTTTCCTGCTTGTGCGTTTTGTTTTGACACTAATGTGGTTAAAAATTGCACTAACCCTTTTGCGACATGTTTACGTGCCGCAAAATGGTCTAATGCCACTTTTTCAGCATTAACGTAATTTTTCCTTCTGGCATGTCACAGATGTTAGCTTCTATTTTTTTCACACTAACCATTCCTGTGCATCATCCTACATAATTTCATAAATATGGCGCAAGGATGGAGCTAAGGAAAGGCGCTAGCTCGCATTAGAAAAAATGACGCATCATTTTTCATAAATATGCCCCGTAATGTCAGGGTGAAAGAAGGCAACATTCTTGATGGAGTTAATGCAGAATGGCACTGATGACTCAAAAAATCCAGTGTGCTGTCAGAGACAGAAAGCTCATACTGCATATTCTGCACTGTTCATTTTGCTGCTGATCTTCCTTCACAAGCCTATCCATAGGGGATTGCGAGTTGCTGGAAGAGAAAGGCACTTACCTGAGGAAATCAGGACTTTATAATTTCATGAATACGAGCAGCCACTAGCCACAATAGGCACTTACGTAACCCCCCCCCAAAGGACAAAAAGGCTAACCTTTGCCAGTTGAGACTTTATTGTCTAAGTGGTGATACCTGAGAAAGTAGCCTCTTTCTAGCATGGTTACCTCATTTTTGGCATGTTTGTGAGTGTTTGTCAGTATGTTTTTACTGTCTCACTGAGATCGTGCTAGCCAGGACCCCAGTGCTCATAGTTTGTGGACTATGGCCCTCATTCTGACCCTGGCGGTCTTTGACCGCCAGGGCGGAGGACCGCGGGAGCACCGCCGACAGGCCGGCGGTGCTCCAATGGGGATTCCGACCGCGGCGGTAAAGCCGCGGTCGGACCGGCACCACTGGCGGGGTCTCGCCAGTGTACCGCGGCCCCATTGAATCCTCCGCGGCGGCGCAGCTTGCTGCACCGCCGCGGGGATTCCGACCCCCACTACCGCCATCCAGATCCCGGCGGTCGGACCGCCGAGATCCGGATGGCGGTAGGGGGGGTCGCGGGGCCCCTGGGGGCCCCTGCAGTGCCTATGCCACTGGCATGGGCATTGCAGGGGCCCCCGTAAGAGGGCCCCTACATGTATTTCACTGTCTGCTGCGCAGACAGTGAAATACGCGACGGGTGCAACTGCACCCGTCGCACAGCTTCCACTCCGCCGGCTCGATTCCGAGCCGGCTTCATCGTGGAAGCCTCTTTCCCGCTGGGCTGGCTGGCGGTCTGAAGGCGACCGCCCGCCAGCCCAGCGGGAAAGTCAGAATTACCGCCGCGGTCTTTCGACCGCGGAACGGTAACCTGACGGCGGGACTTTGGCGGGCGGCCTCCGCCGCCCGCCAAGGTCAGAATGAGGGCCTATGTGTATTTTCAGCATGCTTGACTGTGTCACTGAAGTTCTGCTAACTAGAACTCCAGTGTTTATGCTCTCTCTACTTACCAGATTTGTCACTTTAGTGTAGTGACTCCATATTCCAAAACTGATTGGCACACTGGACTCCCCTTATAAGTCCCTAGTATATGGTATCTAGGAACCCAGGTATTGGGGTTCCAGGAGATCCTTATGGGCTACAGCATTTCTTTTGCCACCCATAAGGACCTCATACAAACCTTTCATCAGGACTGCCACTGCAGCCTGAGTGAAATAGTGAACACACTATTTTGCAGCCCTTTTCCACTACACTAAGTAATTTATAAGTCACCTATATATCTAACCTTAATTTACTGAAGGCTAGGTGCAAAGTTACTGTGTGTGAGAGCACCCTTGCACTAGCAAAGGTGCCCTCACGTTGTCCAGGGCCAAATCCCTGGACTTCGTGAGTTCGGGGACACCATTATAAGCGTGCACTACATATATGTCAATACATATATGTAGCTTCACAATGGTAACTCTAAATATGGTCATGTGAGGTGTCTAAGATCATGGAATTGATCCCCCAATCCAAATCTGATATTGGAGGGGGCAATCCCATACACCCTGGTGGCTTCACCATGGACCTCCAGTACTGCCAAACCAGCTCTCTGAGGTTTCCACTGCAGCCCCAGCTGCTGCCAACTCACAGACAGGTTTCTGCCCTCCTGGGGATTGAGCAGCTCAATCCCAGGAAGGCAGAACAATGCATTTTCTTATGGAGAGGGGTGTTACACCCCTTCCATTGGAAATAGGTGTTACAACCCTGGGAGGGGTAGCCTCCCAGAGCCTCTGGAAATGCTTTGGAGGGCAAGATGATGCCCTCCTTGCATAAACCAGTCTACACCAGTTCAGGGACCCCTTCTCCCCTGCTCTTGCACAAAACTGGACAAAGGAAAGGGGAGTGACCACTCCCCTGTCCATCACCACCCCAGGGGTGGTTCCCAGAGCTCCTCCAGTGTGCTCTAGACTTCAGCCATCTTGCTTTGCAAGGTGTGGGGGCACTCTGGAGGCCTCTGAGTGGCCAGTGCCAGCAGGTGACATCAGAGACCCCTCCTGATAGGTCCTTAGCTGATAAGGTACCCAATTCTCCTCTCAGGGATATTTAGGGTCTATCCTGTAGGTTCTCTTCAGATTCTGCTTGCAAGTTTCCTTCAGTAAACATCAGCAACAACTTCAGACTCTTCGGATTAAACACAGCCTGCTCCAAGAAACGCTGCAACTGCAACAAAGTGTCTACAAGAGACACTTTTCTTCAGCAACCTCAGCTCCAACTCAGCAACTGCAACAGTTTCCATGGTGTGCACAGTCTGGGGACTCCCTGTCTTCATCCTGCACTGGAAGGACTGAAGAAATCTCCTGTGGAGTGACAGAGTCCCTCCCCTGCTCCAAGCAGGCACCTTCCAAGACGACGACTCCTCTCACATCGACGAGCGTGCTCCTAACAACACAGAGGGTGGACATCATTGGCAGAGACTGTCCTGAAGCCCTGCTAATGCAATTTGGAGGAGGTAAGACCTTGCCTTCCCCGAGAGCGACAGTACCCCTGTGTACTGCGTCTTCCTCGTCTCCTGAGGCCTCTGTGCACTCTTTGCAAAATTCCTTCATGCACAGCCTGGCCCATGTCCCCAGCACTCCATCCTGCGACGCTCAACTCACTGAGTTGTTCTCCAGTGGCGTGGGACCTTCTTTTGTTGTGCTGCATCAACTGCATTTTGCACCTCCTTTGAACCCAGATCCTGTGACTCCCAGGGGTACTGGCTGGCATCCTGAGGGCTTTCTAAAGTGCTGAGCGCCCCCTCTTCCTCCTCACACAGAGTTGAGGCCCCCAGGTCCCTCCTGTGCCATTTTGACTCAAAATGTACTTTTGTCATAGCCAAGGTTTGTTGGCGACTTCCAACACAAAATCTCATCTGCAACAATCTTCACGCCGTGTGACATCTTTTGCATCATGCAGGAACCTGCTGCCATCTTCCTAGGGTGCAATTCTGCAGTCTTTGACTAACGGTGCACTCTTCTTTTGCACCGTCTTATGGTTGGCAGGGGCTCCTGTCCTTCCTGGAACTTCTTTCGACTTCTGGACCTTGTCCCCTTCCTTTGCAGGTCTTCAGGTCCAATAATCCAGCAGTTGTTCTTTGCAGACTTGGTTGGCTGCTGCAAAATCCCCAAAACGAGGTGTTGTGTGTCCTAAGGAAACTTGCAGTACTTTACTCCTGCTTTTCTGGGCGCTGGGGTGGGGTAATTTACTTACCCTTACTGTATTCTTACTCTCCCAGCGATTCTACACTTGTCTAGGGGGGAATTTGTGATTTGCATTCCACTTTCTTAGTATATGGTTTGTGTTGCCCGTAGACCTATTTTCTCCCATTGCATTCCATAGGATTTTCTACTGTTTGCATTGTTCTATGACTATTTACTTGTCTAATTTTGGTGTCTTGTGTATATATTGTGTATAATACTTACCTCCAGGAGTATTGTCTCTAATATATTTTTGGTACTGTGTCACCCCCCAAAAAACCTTTATTTTTGGTAACACTGAGTATTATTTCTGCTTGTGTATAAGTACTGTGTAACTATAAGTGGTATTGCATGAGCTTTGCATGTCTCCTAGTTCAGCCTAAGCTGCTCTGCTATAGCTACCTCCATCAGCCTAAGCTGCTGGAACACTACTACTTCACTAATAAGGGATAACTGGACCTGGTATAAGGTGTAAGTACCCAAGGTACCCACTACAATCCAGGCCAGCCTCTTACAGCTGATAGTGGGAACGGGTCTCACACAAGTAGGGCACCCTTCACACCTAGAGGCCAGGTCACTATGGTTGCACAAGTTAGGGAGAAATCTACTTCTGCCCATTCTCATATCACCTCAGTCTCTGAAGGGTCTCACGTCTCCCACCCTGAGGATAACTCCCTAGATAGGGAACTCAGAAAGCTGAGATTGGAGGAGGCCAGACTGAGGCTGAAACAGCAACAGCTGGTCCTAGATTGGCAAACCTTAGCTATAGAAAGATAAAGGCAGAGGTTGGGGTTAGTTCCCTATGGTGGCAGCAGCATTGAAAGTTTTAGCACACATGAGGTCAAGGTGGACAACATTAGCTCCAGAAACTTACACAAACTTGTTCTTCCATACAAGGTGGGAGATGATATTCAAAATTGATTTGCTGCACTTGAGAGGGTCTGTAAGGTTCAAAGGGTCCATCAAAAGCAGTGGGCTGCTATACTTTAGTTGTCCTTCTCTGAGAAAGGGAAGGACAGAGTCCTCACTGTTAGGGAGGAGGATGCAGACAACTACAACATTTTAAAGAATGCACTCATTCATGTTTTGGCCTAACCACAGAGCAATACAGAATCAAGTTTAGGGAAACCAAAAAAGAGTCTACACAAGTTTGGGTTGACTTTGTGGACTGTTCTCCGAAAGCTTTAGAGGGTTGGTTACATGGCAGTAAAGTGTCTGATCACCAGGGTCTGTGTAATCTGATTTTGAAAGAGCATATATTGAATAGTTGTGTGTCTGACTTGTTACACCAAAACTGTGTGGACTCAGATCTGACCTCTCCCCAAGAATTGGGAAAGAAGGCAGACATATGGGTCAGAACAAGGGTGAGCAGAAAATCTCATACAGGGGGTGACAAAGAAAAGAAGAAGGATGGTGAAAAGTCTCAGGATAAGCATGGGGATAAAAGTAAGCACAAAGATCCTTCTTCAGGTCCACAACACTCCTCTGTGGGTGGGGATAAATTGTCTTCCTCTTCTCACTCTGCACACAATAAAAAGCCCTGGTGCTATGTGTGCAGAGGTAAAGGCCATAGGCCAGGGGATACGGCCTGCCCAGGTAAAGCCCCTGAGCCTTCCACCACAAATACATCAAGCTCTAGTGCCCCTAGCAGTAGTGATAATAGTGGTGGGGCTACTGGAAATAGTCAAACAAAGGGTGTAGTTGGGTTCACTTTTGGATCCATCATAGGAACTGGGGTAGACACTCCCAAGACAGTTTCTATGGCACCTGGTGGTATTAGCCTTGCCACCTTGCCTGCTTGTCCCCTTAACATGGACAAGATCAAGCAGTCAGTTTTAATAAATGGTGTAGAGGCCCAGGCCTAGAGGGACACAGGTGCCAGTATCACTTTGGTGACTGAAAACTTGTTGTCACCCACACAACACCTCGTTGGACAGAACAGAAGTACCAGGTTACTGATGTCAACAACTTCACTCAGTCTCTCCCCTTAGCTGTAGTGCAACTTAGTTTGGGTGGAGTTACTGGCCCAAAGCAGGTGGTGGTATCACCTAACTTACCTGTAGACTGTCTCTTAGGTAATGACATAGACACATCAGATTGGGCGGAGGTAAAGTTTAGGACCCATGCATCCATGCTGGGTATTCCTGAGGACTTGCTTCCTCTCATTTCAGATGAAATGAAAAAGTAAAGGAGAGAAAAAAGCCTGAAATCTCAAGATCACTTTCAACCAACAGGTAAAAAGGGTATCAAAGTATGCCTTCCCCAACCTACCACTAAGGATACCATTCCTATGGTGGGAGAAACCTCTCCTGGGGTGGAACCTGTACCAAAGGAGTCCACAGCTATCACGGCTGGACTCCCAGAGGTACAAGTACCTGTCTGTGGCACCACTAAACCAGATGTGCAGAATTGCACTGTTTTAGTAAATTTGGAGCAAGTGCAAGTGTACCCTGACACACAGGAACTTTTCACTTCAGTAAACGAAGGTTAGACATACAGGTGACCTATAAATTACCTGGTACAGTGAAAAATGGCTGTGAAATAGTGTGTGCACTGTTTCACTCAGGCCACATTGGCAGTCCTGAAGAAAGATTTGTATGAGCTCCTTATGGGTGGCAAAAGAAATGCTGCGGCCCATAATGATCTCTTGGAACCCCAATGCCCTGGGTACCCTGGTACCGTATACTAGGGATTTATAAGTGGGGTCCAGTGTGCCAATCAGAATTGGAATATGGAGTCACTAAACTGTAGTGACAAATTTGTAGAAAGAGCATAAGCACTGGAGTTCTGTTTACCACAACTTCAGTGACACAGTCAAGCATACTGACAACACACATAGGCCACAAACTATGAGCACTGGGGTCCTGGCTAGCAGGATCCCACTGAGACAGGCAAAACACATAGCTGCTGTTTTAACAAACCTTAGAATAGCTGGTGGGAAGTTTCCAGACCCCCTATCATATGGCTCCCACCTTGCATCCCTGATGGCTGGGCAAGACTTGATGTTCACCAGGGGTGTAGATGTGATGGATTGCATGCACGCCCCCCATCCCCTTGTGCATAGGGACACAGGAAATCCAGACTTGTTGGAGCATGTGATCCTCACAAGTTTGATGACACAAATGTTGATCATTGACAATTTTGTCCACTCAACTCTGGGCCCTGTTGGTTAACAATGGATGTCTGTAATCCAAGTGACATGTAGATGACACTGCTGATGGCTGTTAGGAAATAGTCATAGATGAGGAGTAAGTCATTGTTGAGGAGTGTGTGGTGGACTGTATGTGTTATCCATAGTTGCAGTGTGCATTATATGTCTGTATAACCTCCACCCAATGCTGAAGATGATGTTCGTTTCTCCTCATATTTCAGCTGCCATTATGACACCAGATCAGAGGCATGTTTTTCACAAGTGGGCGAAATGCTACTGGCACATAATGGAGGTTGAAGCAGGATGCCACCAAATGGGAAGGAGGTTCCACCGTGAAAAGGCATCTGGGGAATGGTGTGCATTTGCACATGGTGGACCTCCACAGCAGCCACAGCCACACAGGAACACTGTAGCACAAACATCAGGGGTGCAGGGGGGCCCAGCCGATCCAAGGCCCTCCACATCAGCTGCACCAGTCAGGAGCCAGGCACCAGTTCAGCCACCTGCTGCAGTTGTTTCTAGCCAACTTGAACTAGACGTGAGATGGGACATGGCCAAGATTTTAGCCCGACTTGAAAAATTGGAGGAGGAGAGTGCTGAGAACCAGAGGATGTTGCAACACATCAAAAAGAAACTGAAGAAAACAAAGAAATGAACTTATAGTGTTCTACAACCTCCCAGTTCCTTCCCATCCTTTTACTGTTTTACATGGTTTTAGATTGGGTTTTAGATGGGTAGTATTAGGTTAGTGTAGGATAGGCATAGGCTAGGTTAAGTATAGTGGTGGGGTGGGTTTTTGTACATTTTATTGTTGTGGGTTGGGTGGGGGGTCATGTTGGGATATTTGTGTACAAAAATAAAAATATATATATAAAAAATAAAAAAAATACCAACAAATATATATCTTTAAGCCATAGGTTAGGTTAGTACATGTGTAGTCATAGTTTAAGTTGTCATACTTGTATCTTGCCTCTTAAGGGGAGTGAGGGGCAATGTTTAGAGTGTGGTGTTACATGTGTAAGATAAGTTTAGAATAAGTTAGATAGGTGTAGTTGTTAGTTAAGTTTAGTTAGTATAGGTTAGTTTAGTATAGAGGAGGTTTTAGGTTAGTTGTAGGTATATGGTTTTACAATAAGTCCTGTTTTTCTTAGCATAATAGCTTTGTAATCTGATTGAGAGTCTGGGGATTGCCATGAGTGCACTGGCCAAGTTGGGGGAATGGCCTAGTGCATGCTTACTGTCTTGATTTTCCAGGTTTACCATGTGTATCCCCTATGACCAAGGAGCTGTCAGAATGGCTGCTACATACTGTCTATTAGTGAATACATTTGCCATCCAGTGTTCCAGCCATTCACAATGTGTATGTATACTTTATCTTGGACAGGTAAATATAGTACTTCACCTGTCATTGGTGTGCCCTGCAATTTTATTGTTGGCAAGTGGGGCACATCTGACAACAGGCAAATATGTTTCCTGCAACAATGACAGGTGGCCATCACTGATAAGGCTAGCTTCTCCTGTACCCCACATATAAGTTCAGAGCCATACATGCTGTGTGACTACTTCAAAGGGTATCGGTTCAAAATGTATATATGATACTCAGTAAGTTGGTTGTAGCCGACAACAGCATCATTAACTTTCTTATGTTAGGATCCTAGTGTGTGGCTTAGTGTCTGACAGTCACACACTCATGTACTGATATTCTGTACACATTGACATGGATTGACACAATGTTATATTTTAGAGGAGTAGATGGATCACAGTAAACATAGAAATGCTACATGTGTACAAGGTGCTTTATTTGCAGGTGCTGTTGTATCTGTGAATTCTACACAATGCCCATTTCACAGATCCCATGAATGAACATTAACCATATATAGTACAATCAGAGTCGAGGGTTGAGGGACATGTTACGAGACATGGTTAGGAGTAGTGTGCATTAGTGAGGACTTAAAAAATGACAATTGGTTTGAAAGAGACAATGACAGCACGTAGCAGACAAATCAACAGTGGATAGGTGATGAGGGCACATTTCCTACTGTCACAACAATGGCATGATCTTAAGCTCAGAACTAAGTAGAAACTGTCCATGTGGCACAGACTGGTGCTTTTGGGTGCTTTTCCTTGTGAATGTTATTCCTTACACATCTTCATCCTTTGATCTGTGTGGTGCCTCCTGTGCCATGGCTGATGCTGTTGTAGAAGTAGAGGGGGCCCACACACACTTTAGGGGAAAGAGATATGGAGTCAAAGATCCCGGCAGCTGCCATTTGTGGCAACACATCAGGCTTCAGTGCAGCAAGGAGGAACTGTTGATCTTTCATCACCGCAGCAACATCACAGTGGTTTGCAGCCATGTTTTCCCTGAGGGAGGCCACTTTCCGTTGTTAACTCTAGGGTATTCTGCATAGCCCCCAGCCTGCTGTGTGTCATTCCAATGCCAGTTTGGGAGGGCATTTGTTGTAGCCTTTGCTTCATGACAGCAGCTATGTTGGCCAGAGACTGCTGGAGTCCACATAGCAGGGACTGGGTGTCTCTGTTTTCAGCTGAGTTGTCCTTATTTGGACAGGGGCACGGCCACACTCCCTCTAGGCTGCCTGCCATGGTCTTCATCCCCACTAGTACTTGCTTGGCCAGCTCCCCCTGGACTCTAATCACTGTCCTCTGAAAGTTGATCTCTGGGTCCTTGGAGTCCAGGGCTGCGTGAGTACCGGCTGGTGGCATATGTTGGTAGCTGAGTGGTTCATGTGGAGACCCTGCAATGCTGTGTGTCCTCCCTGAGACTAGAGATGGTATCTGGAGTGATCCAAAGACATCCTGGAGAGTCTGTTTATTGATGATTGGCAGCAGGTCATCCATTTCATCTGCAAAAGGTAAGCCATCTCCCTCTGCAATGAGATAGTGTAAAAACAATATACAATTGCATTGGCTGTTGACTTGGGACATCATGTATTTGCCACTGGTGGCTCAGTGACATGTTACTGACCCACGGTTGAGGTTGCACTTATGTGTAGCATTGTGCATCCTGCATGGGTCAAGCTCACTAAGTATTTTGGGGCATATGTGGGTGCCCCAAGCACCACCTGAGTGTCACTTTTGGTGAGGCTGAGGTGGTGCAATGTCCTGCCCTGTATGTACAAGGTGGCATGAAGCCCCTTTTTGTGCCTTGACACCACCTTGTATATGCGGCCCCTTCACACCCAGCTCTTTGCGTGGCAGGTGTGTGCAACAGTGTTGCTGTGGGCATAACACAGCAACACCCATTGAGTTTTGACACTGTCTCAAATTTTGAACTATTTGTTTACCGGACGCTGGGCCAATATCTGACACTAGCCCATGGGTGGGTTTAGCATGGCAAAATCTGGGAGTAATGCTTACATTTCTACTGGATTTTTTGTTTTTTTTCTGTGTGCTGCATTCTGCCGCACATATAGTGAGAGCAAATCACACTTTAAGTTTGTTCTTGTGCAGGTAGGTGTTCCTTCCTGCACAAAAACAATCTCCCCTCAATGCAGCCATCCTTGCGCTATGGCGCAAGGGTGGCTGCATTGAGGACGCACATCTCATTTCCACTTGCACAGGGGGTACACAGGAGTGCACTGTATTGTTATGTATATGGCGCATCCCTGCGTATTGAAAATGACGGTGCATGATGCTGCCTAATTTGGCACAGCAGCATGCACCATCATTTTCTGTTCGATCTAGCCCTCTATCTTGTCAGATGGTGAGATTGCAGCCACTTGTTCAGCTGCACACATGTTGTTCACATACATGCACATTGTGTTGTATATATTTTATTTTGTGGCCCTTCCCCTATGGTACATATGGTTGTGTGTGAGTTGTTGTGGGATCACTCTGTAGGCTTGTGTTCCACAGGTTACAAGCTCTAGGGCGGATTTTTCTCATGTGGCATGGCTCAGTGCAGCTACAAGATGTGTTGCAGTACACTGCAGCAGTTGAGATATGCAGTGACATGCCATATTTACTTGAATATAGTACACCCCTGCAATTCCCCCTGCACAGGTTTGTTCTCCCTGCACTAACACAGGCATTGTTGCAGCATGATAACACAGTGCCTGCCTTGAAGGGATGATTTGATGATGTGCATGGAGGTGTCTCTTCCTGCACATGTACAAGCTAATTTTGCTGAGATGGCATTTCAGTGTGTGCTGTAAGATGCAGCTCACAAGAGTCAAGGCAATGCGACAATGAGGAAGGGAAGTATTTTGGCCAGAGAAACCACTCTGACACCACCCCTGAGATGGTATTGACTTCCGTCCTAGTCTCTGATGTCTACATTGTGTTGGTACAGGGGCTTTGAAAATATGCAGTGGGTGTTGTAATGGCACAGTCACAGCTACTTGCATGTGTCTAACAGGCAATGTGGTGCAGATGAACATGGTGGAGTATAGCCATAGTGAGCCGCCTATGTTGACGTGTATATGTTGGAGTGCATAGCACAACCAAAACCAAAGCGTCAGTACATGTGGGGATGGTGTGTCTTGATTCAGGACCTATGTATCCTGATGCAACCCATTAGCATGCATTGAGTGTGTCATCTGTGCCTCCCCTTTCTGCCATTATTGGAGTTCAATATATCCCCCCTTGCAACTTACCCTGTATTTGTGGTGGTTCCTGGTAGTCTGGGTTGTCCTGCCCTGCGATTTCAGTGACCAGCTCCTCTGGGATGACCGCTGCAACCATCTCCTCCAGCTCATCTAGGTCCTCCTCTGCTGCAGGACTTCCACTGCCAGTCTACGGTGCTGCCTTACAGTTCCTGGCGTGTTCTCCTGAGCCCTGTGCTTGTAATCGTGCCAGTGCTTCTTGCACTCAGTGAAAGTCCTCTTCGCCTCTGCAATGCTGTTGATTTTGTCCACTATTTGCTGCAATATTGCATTTCTCCTATCAACTGGCAATTTGGAGGTGACGAACAGCTAGTGTTGGTGCTCCGTCACCTCTCTGACCAGGATGTCATGCTCAATAAAGTGACACTTGCGTTTCTCCTTCTCCTAGAACTTTTATGGACCCTCCTGGCTGGTACTTGGGTGATTTGGGTCTCCCTGGGGTCTCTCCTGTCCTGATGATTCCATCTTCTCTTGCAATTGCACTCTTTCCTGCTTGTGCATTTTGTTTTGATGCTAATGCAGTAAAAAAAAGGCGCTAACCATTTTGCGTCATATTTACGTGCCTTAAAATGGTCTAGCGCGACTTTTGCAGTATTAGCGTAATTTTTCCTTATGGCATGTGGCAGATGTTAGCGTTTTTTTTTTTCAAGCTAACCATTCCTTAGCGCCATCCTATCTTATCTCATAAATATGGTGCTAAGGAATGACAGTAGCTTGCGTAAAAAAGAAATGATGCACAACCGCGCTAGCGCAGTTGTGCGTCAGTTTTCATAAATATGCCCCCTTGTCTCTATAACCTGATGCATATCATGACCAAAGTATGTACTGATCTAAGGATGTTATTTTTGCCTTGTACTATCAGAATACTGAGGCATATTACAGTATTTGGCTTTTATTCACAATAATTATGATTCATGTTATATATATATACATATATATATATATATATATATATATATATATATATATATATATATATATACACACACATATATACATATATATACATATATATATATATATTAACAAGATATTCTTTATATAATCTCAAGTGGAGTCTCTTCCGCGGTGTACTTATTGTGTCACTGGTGTAAGTGTGTTGCGTAAACACATTACACATTGCCATTGGGGACAAGCCTGACTGCTCTGCGCCAAGCCTCCAGGGGGTTCACACAGGTTATCTTTGGTGTGCAACTTACTTGCCCTGACTAGAGTCGGCCTTGCTTAGGTGCATACCCTAGCCAACATAAAAAATCTAATTTCTAACAGTCACAAACAATCTATCGATCTATTAACAGAGGAAAAGAGAAGATCAGTAAAGCCTATTTCGTGGCAGGCCTTATTAGGATAGAGTACTGGTATCGGTTATAATATCAGAAGCTATACGAGGCTGTGCATCCCGCTTTCCTGACCAATGTTCAGGCCCATACAGAAATTAGGATCGACAGACGAGCATGGCTCTGGTATAATCAAATGGCCCACAAAGGATGGCTTTTTGTTCTGAATGAATGCTGTATTTCACCCTTATAATTTGCAAAAAATGTTCTACACCATCTCAGCAGCATGCTTTAGATGTGGCCTTGTGAAAAGCGACTAGCCACATATCTGTTTTACATGCCCTGCTCTTTATGATTTTTGGCAGAGAATATTCTGGTTAACCAGCCAGAAGCTCCATGTTAGGATAAATCCTGATCCGTATGAAGTCGTATTTGGTATGTGCCCGATGTGTATGTAAGTGGCAGTACGGCAGCACCAATTTCTTTTTATTGACATGTTTGAAGACAAATCATTAACATTACAGAAGTGGAGATCTTCCAGAGTACATACTTTTGATCAATGGTGGGTAAAGACGAAGCAGGTGAAACATTATGAAGATCTCTATGCTCAAAGGATAGGGACCCTCAAAACATGTCTACGCGATCAATCAATCAATCAATCAATCAGTATATTTATAAAGCGCACTACTCAAGGTGCTGGGGGGATGCTACTGGTCGAAGAGCCACGTTTTGAGGTGTTTCCTGAACATCAGGAGGTCCTGGGTCTGGCGTAACTGGAGCGGTAGCGAGTTCCAGGTCTTGGCGGCGAGGTGTGAGAAGGATCTTCCTCCGGCAGTGGTGCGGCGGATGCGGGGTGGTGGCGAGGCTGGCGGAGCGAAGATGGCGTGTGGGAGCGTGGAAGGTGAATCTGTCGTTGAGGCAGGCTGGACCTGTGTTGTAGAGAGCTTTGTGTGCGTGGGTCAGGAGAATTAAGGTGATCCTCTTCGGTGAGGGTAGCCAGTGCAGGTCTTTGAGTTAGGGGGAGATGTGGTTGCGGCGTGGAACGTCGAGGGTGAGGCTGGCGGATGCGTTCTGGATACGTTGAAGCTTTGATTGCAGCTTGGCTGTTGTTCCTGCATATAGGGCGTTGCCGTAATACAATCTGCTGCTGACCAGGGCGTGGGTGACAGTTTTTCTGGTTTTGACGGTGTGAGAAAACAGGGCTGTTTGCAGAGGCCCCCTAACTTTTTGCCCCCATTTTCCACTTTTTGCTGGTGTTTTCCTGACTCTGATGGTGCCCTGGGTACTGCTAACCAGTCCCAGGGCCTGTGCTCTGTGTAAAATCAATATGCAAATTAGGCTAATTATAATTGGCTAAGTTAACCTACCTATAAGTCCCTAGTATATGGTAGGGCATGTAGGTTTAGGGACCACAGCATAGGTAGTGCACCCAAAGGTGCACTGCTGAGGTACCCAGTGTCATTTTAAAGGCAGGCCTGCCTTGCTGGCTGCTTTTAAATTAAAGTTATATGCAAATTCGACTTTTCAATTAAAAGTAGTTCCAAAGTCTTAAACTACCTTATTTTTACATATAAGTCACCCCTAAGGTGTGCCCTATGTGCCCCTAGGGCTGGGTGCCATGTAACTATAAGCAGGGACTCTATAAAAATAGATTTATAAACCCTGGTGAGGTAAAAACAGCCAAATTCGTTTTTCCCTCATGGAAGTAAATGGCCTTCATAGGCTAGAATGGGGAGACTTTATTTTAAATTTTAAAGTCTCCTTAAACGTTGCATACCAAGAATTTGGTATCAAATTAATTGTTGTAATAAATCCCACAGCTTCCAGTTGTTGGATTTAATATAACTTGTTCAGGTAAAAAGTTTTAGACTTTACCTAAAAAGTTGCCAATTTCAGCCCTGCATTGTTTTTGCTGCTGTGATCTGATTGGCCAGCCTGCAGCAGCTTAGCCAAGCTGCCTTGATGAGGTGTGAAGTGGCCTGGCTTCACACAAAGGAATGTGCCTGTGGGAGAGAATCTCCCCTCAGCAGATGGTGAGGCAGGAAGGGGGAGGGCTGCCAAACTGGTCTTCAAAGGCAGAGAAGGACATTTGGAGCAACCAGCAACACCCCCACATCCTGCAACCACAGACAACTAGGTGCCCCCTTGATTAGATTAGGAGAGGGCAGGAGAGGGGCGTGTTTATGATTTTTAGCCACACCAGTGGGTGGGCTCAGCCAGATGTAACCTCCAAAAATCAGATTCAGCCATGTTGGATTTTTAGAGAATGTTGCCACTGGGATGGATTTTTGCCACACTTCCCAGGAAGTGGTCATCGCAGGGGGAAGGACCCTGTACCTGATTGGAGAACCAGGACCCCCCTGCTTTTCACCCAGGAGCAAGGATAAAACTGGCAGACCTGCACCCACACCTCAGATCCCCACCAGGACTGCACCAGCTGCACACTTGGGCTTCACCACAAGAAGGACTTTGCCTGGCTTCAACTGGTTCAAGGAGGGACTCCCTGTTTGCTACAGGTGAAAAATGGCTAACCAGAGTCCCCTGCACTAACTCCTGAAGAAAGCGACCAGCTGACCACTGCCCAGTGGCCAAAAAGGAGTTTGCGCCAGGTGCATTCTGGGAGTTGTAGTCCGCACCCCCCAAGGACCATCTCAGAACTTCTGGACCCTTGGGGTGAGCTGTGGACCCCAAAAGAACCTTAAAAGGACATCTAGGTGAAGCCCCAGAAGTTTGGAGAAGTTTTGAAAACATTTTTGTAAAAAAGCTCCATAGAGGGACCGACCCGCCGCGGAAATTCTAGCCGGCTTGCCTCAACCGCGACCCGGCCTGATTTGGTGGTTCGTCCTGGTAAAGAAAAATCTCCGAAAAAGAGACGAAGTCCGAATGTAAAAAGTTGACCGGGACCTCCCAGCCAGCGTATCCGAGGAGGGCTCCATGGACGTCGGATCAAGATCCAGGTTTACCCCGGTCGAAGGATTTTCACCTCGAAAAAACGAGTAAGTCCGAAGGTAAAAATCTCCACCGAGGATTCCAGCATTGCGTATCCGGAGAAGGGCTCCAGGAGGTCGGATAGGACTGGCAGGTTCATCCCGCTGAAGAAAATCTTCAAAATAAAGACTAAGTGTGAAGGTAAACTTTTAACCGAGGCCTCCCGCGACCTGTAGCCGAGCAGGGCTCCATCGCGGTCAGCCTGAAACTTTGACTTTGCCCCGGTCGAGGTGCAACCAGATGACCCGATTGGCGCTTTTTGTTTCAAAGCGCTAGAAAAATAATAATTCTTTAAAAATTCATATCTCCGGTTCCCTTTATCCGATTTTATTCTTTTTTGTGTCATTTTAAAGATAAAAATATAAACTATTTTTATAAATTGGTTTTGGATTTTTAAACTGTTTCCTGTGTTTTATTTAATTACTGTTTTGTGATATTTGAATGCTTTACACACTGTCTCCTAAGTTAAGCCTTGACGCTCGTTGCCAAGCTACCAAGGGTTGAGCTGGGGTTAATTTACTGAGACCTAACTGGACCTAAGTGGAGGTTAGTGGCTTGTTGCTAGGTGTAGGTACCTACCTGCCCTTACCAGCAACCCATTTTCCAACAGACGGGGATCCACTTGAAGATCTTGCGGAGCATGCGGAGAATGTTGTAGCAGGAAGAGGAGATTGTGTTGGCCTGCTGAGTCATGCTGAGAGTGGAGTCCAAGATGAAGCCCAGGTTGTGTGTGTGGGCGAGAGTGCGGTACCTAGAGAGTCGGGCCACCAGGAGTCGTTCCATGCTGAGGGGCTGGGGCCGAAGATGAGGACCTCAGTTTTATCGGTGTTAAGCTTGAGGCGGCTTGATCCCATCCAGCTGGAGATGGCGTGAAGTCCGTTGTGGAGGTTGTTTTTCGCAGTTGTAGGGTCTTTCGTAAGGGAGAGGATCAGCTGGGTGTCGTCTGTGTATGATACTATGTTGATGTGGTGTGTCCGTGCGATGTTGGTGAGTGGGGCCATGTAGACATTGAAGAGCGTTGGGCTGAGGAAGGATCCCTGGGGGATGCCACAGATGATCCTGGAGTCCTCTGACAGGAATGGCGGAAGGCGGACCCTGGGTTCTGCCGGTGAGAAGTGATGAGATCCAGTTGAGAGCCTTGTAGCGGATTCCGGCGTTGTAGAGACGTGTACGTAGGGTGTGATGGCATACTGTGTCAAAGGCTGCAGAGAGGTCCAGTAGGATGAGAGCTGCGGTTTTGCCTTTTTCGAGCATGGTCCTTATGTCATCAGTGGCAGCGATGAGTGTGGTCTCGGTGCTGTGATTTTTTCAGATATTGGATTGGGATGTGTAGAGCGCCTTGCTGTCTTCTAGGAAGTGGGAGAGTTGGACGTTGACGATTTTTTCGATGACCTTGGCTGGGAAGGGGAGGAGGGAGATCAGCCGGTAGTTCTACGGGTCATCAGGGTCTGCCTTGGGCTTCTTTAGTAGTGTGTTGACTTCTGCATGTTTCCAGATTTCCGGACAGGTGGCTGACTCGAAGGAGCTGTTGATGGTGTCACAGAGGTGGGGGGCAATGATGTTGCTCGCCTTATTGAAAATGTGGTGAGGGCAGGGGTCCACTGGGGATCTGGAGTGGATGGAGGCCATGGTGTGTGCGATATCTTCTTTGTTGATGAGGGTCCAGGTGTGAAGGAGGTTGAAAGACAGAGAGCCTGACAGCAGCGTGGGCAGGGGTCAGGGACACGGGCACAGCTAGGTGGTGCTGCGAGTGTGAGGGAGCAAGCTCCTGACCAAAAGCAGGTCAGAGGTCACTCCGCGATCGGTTTGATTGAGTTATTATGTGGTCTTGTTTGTTTCTCATGCCGCATCAATTGTACTGTATGGTCCATTATGTTGAGGAATCAGTGACTTCTTGTACTTCATCTGATTCTCAAGCATTTTGCTGGATTTATATAATTTTGCATGGGTTGTATGAATTCTTGACTCATGATTGATGTTTATAATATAACTATTCATTTTTCTTATCTGATTATTAAATAACATTTATAATACCTATGCTGAGTGTTTGTACCAATAATAATAAACGGCACTGGACTCTAAAGATATTCAGATAATGGTTTACAACAACCTGCAAACTTGCATTTAACCGTTTGCACCTTCTTCATTACATCCCTTTCATTTTTGTATCAGGGACAAATCACTGAAATTTTTTTTACCTTTCCTGGGGTCAGTTATGCATGTATCCATTTTCTTTTGATGTATGTGCAAACAAGAAAGTGCTCTTTAATAACATTAATGTCAGAACACTAACCTGGTGCTAAACGATTCCACACGAGTAGATAAAATTGTTCCCGATGCCCTCCAATGATTACATCCAAGGAGAATTTCTATCCAATACCTGCACCCACCGGGAGAGATACGGGAGGGCGAGGAAGAGAGACTGCCTTGGTTCCTGGTGCCTGCCTTCTATATGCCTCAATATTCTCTTCTTGTGTTATTTCTTTTAGACGTTATAGGGAATAGCTAGCATCTGTAAAAAGTACAGCACAGTAACAATAAACAGATATCTTTTCCATAATGTTTCATGCAACAATCTCAATACGACATACTATTAATTTATATACCTAAACCATTCTGGCATTAGCTTCTCTCTCTTAAGCAATTCTTATTGAGTCTTTGCCCTGAAAACTGTTCTCTTGTGAACTGCAGAAAATAGACTTCAAAAGAGTACACAAGTTTACAGTCAATAGACTCTGGGTCTGATTTAGATAGGAGACCGTCTGACGATATATAAATCCCATAGGATATAATGGGATTAGATTTCGGTGGACAGGAAATCCGTTACCTTTGTTACCGAGTAACTTGTCTGCCAATATCAAAATCAGAATCTCTGTCTTTCAAACCTTGAAGAAACTCAGTATAAACAGTATTTTATGTCTTGCAGGAACGTTCCTGTGGGACACCTTACCCTGAGTCTTGGAATATTTATTTGAAAAATCTTACTTGTAGTCTTAACTAACGGCGAGGTAAATTTCTAGAAAGGTGACTTGAAAAACTGCCTGTTGATCACCACACTAAGGCCCATATTTATACTTTTTGATGCAAATCAGCGCTAGCGCAGATTTGCGTCAAAAAGTTTAACGCCATTCCAACGCACCAGCCGGGCGCCTTATTTATGGAATGACGGTAGCCGGTGCTGAGGCCTGGTTAGTGTCAAATAAATTGCGGTAACTGGGCAGCAGAGGCGACGGGAAGACTGGGGGTTGTGCGCCAAAGAGTGGTGCAAGTCAGGTTAGAGTCAAAAATATTGGCTCTCACCTGACTAGCGCCATTTTTTGACGCACAACCCCCATGGAAGTGACTCCTGACTCCTGCCCAGGGGGCATGGCTATTGGGCACAGTGGCATGTATGGGGCCCAAGTTAGGCCTACCTATGTCACTTAAAAAAAAAAATACTTACCTGCACTCACCATAGATGGGCCCCCCAATCCATGGGTGTCCGCCAGGGGTGGGGGAGGGTGGCAGGTGTTGTTCCTGGGTGCAGGGAAAGGCACTTGTGGACTGCTTCCATGGTCTCCCACCATGGAAATGAGCCCACAGGTCCCCTAACGCCTGCCCTGATCCAGGCGTTAAAAAACAGTGAAAATCCGGCTTTGTGCCATGTTTTAAGGCCCGTCTACATTTTTTGCACGGAAACGCCTACCTTGCAGGTCATTAGCACAAGGTAGGTTTTCACGTACAAAAATGGTGCACACTCCATAACTTTGGCGCTAGACGGGTGTAGCGCCAAAGTATAAATATAGAGTTAAGTTTGCGCCAAATGTGCGCCAAAATAAATGACGCAAATCCAGCGCACACAGAGTATAAATGTGGGCCTTAATGTATAAATGATGTCTACATCTGGATACACTTGTTTGGGATGTCTGTTCAGGATATGGATCACTGTGTATGATGTTGTTTCTTTGTACAGCATACATCCCCAGATTATTTTCTGTCTCAGAAATCCTTCTCCCACTACACTCCTAAAATCCTGGATGGAAATTTGATCTTGACTTACTCCCGCTTGATTCCTCTTCTTACCTTCCTTCCTCCGCATGCCTTTTATTTGTTAGTATAGCTTCCTCTCATTCCCATGCCTGTCTGCCTTACTCTTTCTTCTGCAATTGGCTGACAACTAATTTAATAAATCACAACCTATCCTCTTTAAAACCCTATCCCTGAAATCTAACATTACATAATCTTCGCCAGCCTACCCATCTCATCCAACCATTCACATAAAACGACATATCACTAATTCTCACAATTAATTGGTATTAATGTAGTCCGTCACAAAGTAAATGAAGTAAATGCATGCCGTTGTTTTCTGGACAACACATGACTTATTACAATTACGAACAATAACAACTTGATTAACAAACAAGCTTGGTTTTCAGAGTTGAGTGCAACTCACAATAAAGTGATTGAACACCTCATCAGGGGTAGTGAGCACTATATAAACACAATTACAAATACACACATGTGCTGCAGGAGAGCAAGTGTTGCACAATTTAAAAAGGTGTCTACGATAAATACCAAGGCTATGAGAAACAAAACAGTAACTCAGACCTGCATCAAAACAAATGCATCTGTGTTAGAGAAGAGAACTACTATATTCTGCGCTGTTTCATCTTCATCTGCTTCCTCCATACTGGGCGACCTTTCAATGTGTGACAACTGGAAACATGCAATAAGAAAAAATATTACATTACAAAATTAGAACTAGGAAGTGTTTCAAGGGTGAGGTAGAAGCAACGCTAAAGGTAGGTAGAAGCATACTGATGAGACCACAGAATACAGAGAGGTTGTGGTGTTATGGCCAGAGCTGCTGAGTTTGGAACTGGGGAGTGCAGTCTAGTCTCCATGTCAGCTCAACTTCCATTGAATATGGGCAAATCACAAAATTTCCCTGTGTTAAAATAATTATCTGACCTTGGGTAAGGTCACTGATGCTCATGGAAGGTGCTTCAATGCCTTTTGGCTGAGTTCATGCTATATAAAACTGCACAAAACAAAAATGGAGATCAGTGGGGGTAGAAAAGCTAAAAGGTGAGAGGGAGGAATACCAACACTGATCGGGGGAACAATCACACATGTAAAACGGTAAAGTGCAAAGAATCTTGAGAGTGACCCAGACAAGGGAGGATCACACAAAGGAGACTCCAACAATGATAGGGGCAGGAAGAAGAAAAACAAGAAGTATCTGATTCCGAGTATGAACAGTGGAAGTGCAGTAATAAGGCAATTAGACAGTACTTAGCCTATGCACCATGGTAGGAACAAACAGATGAAGCAAAATTGAACCTGGTATGTACTGACCACTGAAAAGCAAGGATATAAGAGTGCCAATGAAGCCAACCAATGGTAAGTAATGGGTGGGCTCTAATCTGTGTTTATTTTACTTTGACAAAAATGTTTTGCAGGCAAAGCACATGTCCTGTCTCAGTTGAGACCAAAAAATCACAATGACCCTTCAGGAGCCATGGATGAACAAATGCACAATGTACCAGAAACTAGAATTGAGGAACAATGCATAAACCAGCCAAGTTGAACCACTGGTGAAGCATCCTTTGCAAGGCTTGGAAAAACATTCTTCATTTCAACTTTACTGTTTGAAGTCTATATGGCAGAATCACATACAGCACAGAAGACATTTTGTAACATTAAATACATTTATTACCAATTAAAAAAAATATATGATGTGCATTTAACCCACCAGGGAAGCTCAATAAAGTGCGGAGGTGCCAGAACGTGTCGGTATCTTGAACTCTCCAGAGGAGACCTTGCAGAGGGGGTCTCGATACCTCTTTTGGTATGGCCTGGAGGAGTACAGAGCAACATGGCATGGAGCTGGTTAGCGCAGCGGCTGCTCAGTAAGCCCAGTGGAGAGATGACAATTCTGTCCGTACCATTGGGTGACCGTCCAGCACCCAGGTTGTCTCGGGTGGGCACCACACCTGTGATTGGGGCCACCATGCAGCAACTGAGGAGAGAAAGGGTCTATTGTAAGTGGGCCCAGTGGTGACTCAGCGAGGCCTGGCCTCACACAGCACTGCTGCAGAATCTAGACAGGCTTGTTTGGGGAAAAGCATCTTGGCATTGCGGGTGGCTGGACTGAGGATGTCAGACATCACTTTAGGTGGAGAAGACTCTAGGAGGTCAGGGGGTGACTGGGTCCCAACCTGTGAGCTTAGCAGACACGACTCATTAAAGCAAGAGACTGGTATTTCCTCAGGTCCATCCACCAGGCCCTGTACCGACACAGCATCTACGTAGAATACAAGACGCACAGAGCAAAGTGCGGGCATACCTGAGGGGTGCATAGTGACATATCATGGCGTACCGAAGAAGGGGGACAGAGCAGTGGCAGTGCCATTGTAGCAATGATGGTCCCCTGGGGCCTAGTTTTATTGACATAGTTCAGACAGGGGAAAAGATTAAGAGTGTGTGCCCCCACTGTGGCCTCTCATCGGCAAAAGAAAGACTCCTCCATGATCGACCTTCTAACCAAAGCCACATCCAAGAAACAGGATGAACATAGGGACATTGAAATGGAGGAAGCTAGGAGCCATCCACTCTCATTGCAGGATACAGAGTAAGGTCCGGTTGAGTTGTCTCTCACACAGGCCTTTCCCTTTTTGGGAAACTTCACCAAGATATTGCCTCCCTCTGAGCTCATGTTAACAAAGACCTTAAAGGGGTGAGGAATGACATGTGAGAATAAGGCCACATGTCTCCACTGCTGAAAATGCAGGAAATGCTGGAGAAGAGGAACTGGATTCTTTTAGAAAAGAAGTCCTAGAGTTGGGGGTCCAGAACATAGACCTCCAGAGACACCCAGAACTTTTGCAGAACAGATCCTGCAGATCCAACATCTGCCTTAGAGGAATACCATAAGAGCTAGACCAGGAGGCCTTAGTACCTTCTGTTAAATGCTTTTTTCACAGCATTTTCCTAGGCCTCATGGAGGAGGATATACAACTGGACAGACTACACCAGGTGGACTGCATGTGTTGGCCCTGGAGACAAGCCACCAGACATCCTCAACTGTGTCCACCATTACCGAAAGAAAGATGCTATTATGGAGGGGACATGTGGGATGGACTCAATAACTTTTGAGGGGAGTCAGGGTCTGGCTTTATTAGGTCCTTATTAGTGCCTTTACCGGCTCACTTTACAATGAAGATAGCAGCTGAGCCCAATCACCTCCTGGCTAAGGGGTAAGGAAACATATTCCCAATGAGTTTGTCCCTTCCACCTCATTTTGAAAACCAAGGATAAAAAGTCATGTAATTAGCACCCTGTTGGAGGCAGCCGCAATATTGGACAAACCAGTCCCAGGTGATGGTTCATCTGACCTGAATGGAGAACTGTCAACGGGTGAAACATGTATGCCATTTAGAATGCTAGAACATGGTCTCCTACTACAGAACCTTCACAGGAGGAAATGACAAAGAACTGTAAGGCAGTGCAGTACATCATTCTCGCCAAAGACCTGCACGGCACACCCGTGACTCATGAGGTTCTTCCTATTCCATTCATACCACTTGTGGGGAGTGGAGGGGGAAAGACAACTATGGCACTGAAGGGGGTGCCGAAGCGACTATGGGCATATGAATAGATGTTGCCAAGATGGAGGTCAGCACAGATGTTTTCGAGCAGTGAACCATGCATCTTCACTTACTCAGGGGTGCAAAGGGCACCCACAATGATTGTGAAATTCCGAACAAGGAGGGGAGGGGGAGTGTTAATTATGGTCAAGTGTTTATATGTTATGGGCTCCACTCCGGTGCATTACTACAAAAGGTCCTCTCACTCTTTCCACATAGATATGTACATACTGACTGAAGTGTCAGGGAGGGAGTCCTCTTTCCCGGGAATGGGGAGCAGGTACATACTCTATGAAATGTATACAACAGCCAGACTCAATATTTGATGCATCTAACTCAAGCTGCCCTAGGGGCAGTGCATTCAAGAGAAATACAGAGCAGGTGTTTAAAAGCTGCTCTGTGTTTCTCTGTGAAGGCAAAAATCCCACCTGCGCTTTCAAAAGGAGAAAGAGATCCCCTTGCAGGCAGGTATCATGAATGACTGCGCCCACCTCCAAGGGCAGCCATCCACTCCTATGTACCTTCTATAGGCATGTTTGCCCCTTTGCCCACCTCATTGATACAGAACAAAAACAACAAATGATGGACAGAATGCACAACAAATCAAGCATTCACCCCCAGTCACACATCTGGATTTAATCCATCACTTCTTTTTGCTTACCATACTATTCCAGGTTGGACTCAGCCATATGCAAATCAGTCTTGACCCTGTTCCCCATGGGACCAGCCCAACCTGAACTGCCAGACCAGGTTTTACCTGGACCAGAAACAGACATCCTGGGACCGATTTCAGGGTATCACTCTGCATCAGCCAGGCTAGATTGAATCTGGTGGTATAGCAAGCATGGACCCACATCTAGACATACCCTTCCCATGGGGGGCAACAAATGCATAAACAACAAACAACGGATGGAATGCAGAGCAAATCAAGCATTCACCCCCAGTCACAGATCTGGGCTTGGCAGTCTAGGCTGGACTGTTCCCATGAGAAACAGGGTCAAGACTGATTTGCATATAGGTGGGTCCAAACTGGGGTGGCATGGTGAGCAAAAGAACAATGGATTCAACCCAGATCGGTGCTAGGGGTGAGTGTTTGCATTGTTCATCACTCTGTCCATCATCCTTTTGTGTTGCTTAAGTTTCCCTAAGTGGGAAGGGTATGCCCAGACGTGGGTCCTGTGCTCCCTGTACCACTGGATTCAAGCTAGCCTGGCTGATGAAGGGTGATACACTGAAAGTGGTTCCACGATGTTTGATTCTGGGTCCAGTGAGGACATGGCAGTTCAGGTTGGACTGTTCCCATGAGAAACAAGGTCAATACTGATTTTTATATTGCTGGGTCCAAGAGGGGGTGGAATGATGAGCAAAAGATTGATGGATTAAACCCAGATCTGTGAGTGTTTGCTTTGTTGAGCACTCTGTCTATCATCTTTGTGTGTTATTAATACAGAGGGGACACAGAGGCAAAGAGATTCCCACACTTGAATGGGTTACACCCTCATGTAAATCAGGGATTGCCCTCACTCAATTACACTTGTCCAGCATGTCTGCCAGTACTATCCGTTTTACAAAAGGCATCACACAAAAGTCTGTAATACCAAAGTGCCCCAGGATAACACAAAGCGGGCACAAACGCCATATGGATACAGGAGCAATTTCTTAAGGAAGCCCTTATGAGTGTCAGGATGACCCTTGTCCCTGAGATTTTAGTGGATGGGATTTTAATGTACAAATGCACTCTGATTTGAACCTGACAGGGGCTATCTCTGAATCAGGCCAATTCTGTCTGTAGAAATGTGTCCCTTCAAATATAGAGAGGACTAAAGACCACATCACAAGGCACTACACTTTCTTCTCCCATCCCAACAAACCTATGCCAGGCTTCATTACTTTTTGGGAACTCACCAGGTACTTGCACGTGCGCCCCAAGTAGACGTTGGAAAGATAAGCCTTTTCAACCACTCACCATTCACGCTGACCCAGGATGAAGACTCCCTTTAACTGTGGTGCCTCAACAATAACCTCTTGAAATCAGATCAGGTGGGGAAAGTTATTCGAGATAGGATCAAAACATTCTTCACAAACAACAAATGGATGGTATCTGATGTGGGAACACTGGAATGCCCTGAAAGCAGTCATAACGGGAGAATTCATCTCCATGGCAGCTGAATGAAACATTGAGATACAGGGAAAGTTGTCTGATCTAGAGACTCAGGTGGCGACTTTGAGACCCACCACAAACAGACACATTGAAAGAAAACTTGATGCAACCTCACTTGCGCCCAACAGCAGCCTTAAGTCCTAGACCTAGATAGAGCTGAATATGCACTACTCCATCTTCATCATTGCTATTACAGAGTGGGCAATAAGACCAGGAGATTTTTTAGCATGTAAACTACTTTGTAGGAATGGCTATTAGGAAATCGGTATCTTTGTACATAGCATTTTGCATTTTTAAAAAGCGATTTCTATGAAATCACTATTTACGAAATGCAAAATTGCATTTTCCTACATGTGGCCCTGTATGCTTCATATCAGGTAGCAGCTAGTGACATTTCCTCTCACCTCAACTCTTTTTAGATCTGAATCCTTAAAGCCAAATTGGGTGCTCTAACATTCACGATGCAGAAGGTGGTGTTATCTATCATCTATAAAGAAGGCAAAAATCCCACCCAATGCTCTTCATTCCACCCAATCTCTTTGCTCCATATTGATGGTAACATATTTACAAGTATCCTCATGCATAGATCGGGCCCTTACATCCAGGAATTTGAGATTTATCCCAGATGGAAGGTGTGGAGATAATGCTTAACACATTCTACATTTAGTGGACAAGATCACCCGGTCTCAGTCCCTTGTGGTCTTGCTCTTGATAGATGCTAAGAAGGCATTTGACTGGGACCACTGGTCTTTCCTGCAGGTGAGCATGGCTAGAATGAACTGTGGATCCAAATTTGCAGTTTGGGCACTTCTTGGGTATTGGAACCCTATGGTACAGATTACAGCCAATGGCGTGCTATCTTATTCTCTGGTGATTGGCACAGGAACTAGGTAGAGGTGCCCATTGTCCATACTGTTCTTGCCATCTACATGGAACTGCTGCCACAACCCACACCATTCAGGAATACGGTTTGGTAATATGGAGCACAAACTAGCTCAGTACATTGATGATGTCATGGTCATGCTGGCTAATCCATACATACCCATTTCTCCATTATTTCACAAATTGGAGGACTTTAGAAGGGTCTCTGGTTTTAATGTCTCCAAGTCCCAAGCTTTCAGTCTCAACATACCACATGTGGAGAGGGGGGACTTGCAAAAGGATTCCCCTTAACCTGGAACCCAAGATCTATATAGTGCCTGGGAATTCACATTGGTCCCTCATTCTATCAGACAACTACTCAAAATTATAATGATCTCTTAAAGGACACCTGTTATGACCTACAGAGTTGGCAGATGATTGGGCAGTCATGGATAGGTTGCATTGCTGCCATTAAAATGATATTATTACCCAGAATACTCCACATAATACAAACCTTACCACCCCCGCCCCCCCCCCACAGGAATACTTTACAAATTGCACAATCTGATGGAGCCTTTATATGGGGGGTGGTGACCTTGAATGGCCAAACAACAGGGATATCTTCTACAACTTCTCTATAATGTAGAATGGCATAAACCCTCATCAGAGAGGCAGTGGCGTTTCATGGACCCAATGGTTGCAGGCATAAATGTCTGGAAGCTGCCACAGCGTCCTCAGAATACAGGCCTAGGTCATGTATCCACTGCACATTTGGACACATTTTACCTCCATTGTGAACTTTCAGAGCTCATCAGAAAACTTAAGTTGAAAGCTTTATTTGAATAATCTGAACCCCTTGAGGAGACATGCCCAATAGGAGACACAAGATTGAGAAATAAATCTACTTTTTACCTACCACCCACTGCAGTACCTATGGAGCTACTCACATTTGAGCAGGCTGTGTTCAATGAGGTAGAAAATACAAAAGAGAAGGAAATCTACCATAACATGAGTAAAGAAGAAATGTGAGCACTGAAGGAATTACAAGAAGATGACACTATCATTATGAAACAGGCTGACAAAGGGGGAGGTGTGGTAGTGCAAAATAAAGATGACTATTGGGCAGAATGTAGAAGACTCTTAGAAGACAGAAAAAAGTACAGAATTCTATTTGCCAACCCCTTTACGGAATTGAAACAGACGATTGTCAATTTGGTAGAAGAGGCAGAGTCTAAGGGCAGTATCTCTAAGCAAGAAGCAGAGTTTCTGTGCATTAGGAACCCAAAAATACCTTATTTGTACATGCTAAATAATATTCATAAAGACAGAACTCCACCACCAGGACAAACAATTGTATCAGGTATGGGTTCCTTGTAAGATAATTTGTCACCATTTTGTGATTGTTTTTCTAAAGCCCTTGTTACAGGGCGCCTCTACATATTTAAAAGACTGGAAAGAATTATTAAACGTGTTGTAGGAAGTGAATTTATATCCTAACAACAACTTTCTAATGAGTCTGGACATAGAGAGTCTGTACATTAGTTTACCACAGGAGAAAACTATGCAGGTCATTAAAGATGCACTGGAGGAAATAAATTGAGAGTACAGTACACCACACCAGTTTATATTGAACTGTGCACTCCTGGCCCTGATGAAAAATGTCTTTGAATTTGAGGGAAAACTCTATTTGCAAATATTCAGAACATCGATGGGAAGTACATTTGTCCCCAGTGTAGCAAAACTCTTTGGGCCAGATGTACGAAAATGCAATTTTGCATTTCCTAAAGAGTGACTTCATAGAAATTGCTATTTAAGAAATGCAAAGTGCTATGTACAAAGATACAGATGCCCTAATAGCGATTTCTATAAAGTAGGAATCCCTATTTGGAAATCAGTCTTAAGAAATTCCGTCACTATTTAGGAAATGCAAAACCAGGGATGGCAATGGGAAAAAGGTCCCTCTTGGTGCACTCCAAAAATAGGGGTGCACCTGGAGAGTACACACATGCTTAACAATCGCAATTTGTGATTCCTTAAAGGGCTTTTTACATTAGAAAAGCCCAGTTTGTATTTCTTAATGGCCCGAAATACCGATTCAGCCTGTTAAGAAATGCAAACAGGCTTTGTATATCTGGCCCTTATGTAAACTGGGAAAAAACCCTGTTCTCTTTCTAGCAAGGAGTCTGAAGGACTGCCTAGATTATATGTGCCGTAAGAAGTCTAAGTTACAGAGGAATACTGTGCTGAACACTTGAGGATTTTGCTTGGGGCAATTGCAGCGTATGCCACCTGACTTCCATAACAAAAAATTAAAATTTGGAACCAGGGAATCTTTGGACCATCAGAAGACACACAAATTGCAATTCCACTCATGTATTATACATGATAACATGCCTATGTCAGCTGTGGTATATAGGCATGACCAACAGGAAGGTGAATACCAGGATTTGTGAACATTGCAGTAACATTAGGTGTAAACGCAACACCACAAGGAGGACTCATCATTTCCTGAAGGATACAGGCCTAGTGATATTTGATGGGTGATAATTGAGCAACTAGGGGCCAAACTAGGAACCTACAGCCTTTTTGAAAAGGAACAATGAAGGATCTATTGCTTGTCTACATATAAAAGAGGGCTCAATGACAATATACCATGGAACACTGTACTTGCTAGATAGTATCATCTGAGAGGTGGTTACTAGATCAGACATCATTTGACAGCACTCAGGTGTTATTATAGGTATGGTGGGGATAATTGGATCAAGCAGGGTTTGATAGTACTTTGGACTGAGTTTATACTAACCTTTGATCCTCCACAGTACTTCGTCCAAGACCAATCTCATTTCTATTATTCATAAGTATTGGGCAGTGGCTAGGAAAAAGTAAAGGGCTCCACACAGAGGTTTTCATGTTCTATTTTTGGTTAATGATCCTTTTTTGGATTCATTCATAGCAGTTGATTCCTAATATGCTTGGTTATTTTTGGGAAAATCTTGGGTATGAGGTGCAATAGTACTCGATTGTACATATAACACATGATTGGGCACACATCAGGTCAGTTTAAGGAACTCCAAACTATTTCCGTTCTAATCACGACTATGATTCCAGTTTCTTGTTTGAATATTGCAAATGTGAGACAATCTAGCTACACATTCCCTGTCCATAGCGTTGGGCACAACAAAGAAATGACTGAACAGCCCTAAGGCCAGGTGCATAGCTAGCGAGGGGTTGAAGCTGATTATTTGGAATGGGGGTGGCACCTGTTGACTTGACACTCAGGGCTAGAACCAATCTGGGCAGCCTTTCTGACGGCATGACGCAAGAAGGTGCATGTGAAGAGGGAACTTTCCTGGATGCAACCTTTACCATCTAATTGATCAGAATCATGACCGGAGCAAGATTCGGACCCGGTGCTGGCCCAGAGTAGGCAAAAATATGAATGGATGACCTTGACAAAGTAAGGCGGGGTAAGGTTGGGAATACCAGCAGGAAATTGCTTTGGCCCTGGGACCATGACACTTGTATCCTCCGTGTTAGGGCTATTTCCTTTGTTATTCTCTCCATAGGGTGTGACTATGGGCATCGTCCCCCACCAGGATAGATGCTGCTGGATTTGGTAGCAATGCAAGTTGGTTTATTTAAAGAGGGTTCTCCCGGTTGTGTGAAGCAAGTTCTTATTTTTACCACGCAGGGTGTGTGAGTTGTCTAGATGTTCTAAAGATGCAGTCCATACTGATAACATAGTTGACACAACTGGCAGTAGATTGTGACTGCAAGTCATGATTTTCTGCCTGATTGTTTGTTTGCTGCTATAACAGGCGTTTAACGTATTATTGACTCGTGCTTGTCACCATTGGAGAGCGATGACAAGTATTTAAAAGAGAACTGTTTTTGTAAAAGTCCATGTTGTTAGCAGCTTTCACACTCATGAGAAAGCTATGAAGAGTGTGTGGTCATACACAGATGACACCTAATGCATGCCTTTTGAGCTACACATGTTTATTTTTACCAGATTTTTCCTGGTCAGTGGGATGTAGAGCATGTGGCATGATACACTTTTTAAATGTTTGCTCTGGATTACCACGTATGTTATTTGCATATCTAGTATGTTTTAATGCATCATGTCTATCTTTGTATTTTAATTTTGTACAGATACTTCAAAAATCTTGGGGAATATCATAAGTTATGGATAAACACCCATATGTGCGTGCCTTAGTAGTATTTAGGGCTGTTTCTTGGCCCTATCCACTTTGGTCCTGAAGAAAGCCATTGTGACTTTTGGATCACGTTTGTTGGCTGAAACATGTCGACCAAGCCCTAGGATGTGAGAGATCACTAACTACTCGCGTCACATCCATTCCTGTTTTTTAATCCTACCCTAGGGGTCAATGTGCAAATAAAATTTCCCCTCATTGGGCAGACATCCTGGAGGTAGTTCTAAAACCTTCACTGACACACTCACTGCACGTTTCAAAAACGAGCTCTGCTGTAATCAGGCGTCACAGCACATCTAGGATCCATTCACCATCTTGGGTGGGAACCCTCTGATGAGGCATGCCACCAACTAGGTAAGTGGGTGAGGGTTCTTATTTCAAAACAAAAGGTTTTTCAACAAAACAAGAGGTTTTGTATGTAAGGTAGTGAAGTGACACTGATGAGACACACATGATATAGTATTAAGCATGTTCCCTTTGTTGATATATTACATGTAGTTAGAGAGGAGGAACGTGCTATTAAAAATGGGACCTTCAGAATGTCTCATCGCAACACTCCGAAACCTGTGGAAGATTCAGAAGAAAGACTCCCCCCGCTGCCAGAGGGACAGCCCTACTGCTGGAAGGGCTGCCTTGCTGTGTGAACAAAGATTATTGAACCTACTTGCTTTGACCCCAGACTACACATTGAGACTTCAAGGGTCACGTGGTAGATCTCCTGTGTAAGCTACAGGGATGCAGCAAGCTTCCATAGGCCTCACTGAACCTGACCAGCTGACCAACAACATTGGGACCTGCCTGGACCCTGCTTCTGGATTCTGCTGGTGTGAATCCTGATCCTCAAAAGTTGCCCCAGGTCCTGAACACTTGGCTGGCATCAGTGTGAACCACCCTCAAGAAAAACTGAAAATGTTGAAGTTTGGCTTCTTGTGACCCCAAAGTGACCTCTTTGCATGACAATCAACTGCCCATAACTATTGCCAACATGAAGCTTCAGTGGCTTCTGCTCTTCGTGTCAATAGTGACTGTCTATGATGATCAACCACTGCGAAGTTTCAGTGATGGCTGGCTCTTTGTGCTATAGCAATGACCATCCATAATACTTGACCTGCTCTTCTTACCGAAAGCATCCTCCCAATAGCCCCCTCCAATGTAAATGGAACTGGTTGTGCAGGACTTGAAAAGCTATCACTTCAGTAGGACGAACCTGGTCCCTGTATCTGACCTGTGTTCTATTACAGTCGGCCTGAACTTGTGACTTTCCTCTGGTCTAGCACTATAACCGTGTGTAATGCTCTTTGTGGTTCTTGGTGCTATTGTTACCTAAAAAATGTAAAAGAAAAAACTAATATCTCCAGTTCTACTGATTGGATTTTGCCTGCTTTGCTGTTATTTCATTTATTAAAAATGACTCTTTTCTGCTTAATTGGTTTGTGATGTTTGTTGTGTTGTGTTTTCACTTTACTATTGCTTGAGTGCTGCATAAATATTTTGCACATTGCATCTAAGTTAAGACTGACTGTGTTTGTACTAAGCTTCCAGTGGGTTAAGCACAGGTTAATTTAGTGACTTTTGTGGTGTACCTTCACAAAGATTGTGTTTTTTATTTGAGTGGGACTCCTGCCCCTCTAAATTAATAACCCATTTTTTTTACACATCTCCTTTATACCTACAATCTATAATAAACCTTCATCAAGTCAAGATCAATAAATCATAAATTCTTAAGTATCCGGCCGTCCCCCATATCACGGGAACATTTGTAGAAGAAAATGTAGCCACCATATAACATAACACCATGCCATCAGGTTATCACATCCCACTAACAAGAACAGCAATCTTTTTTAGGAATTTGGCATGGTCAGTTTCCAAAATTGTTTGCTGATTGTTGGACTAGGCCCTTTCTACAGGGTCATTTCCCAAACTTTTCCTCCTAATTTTTCTGACCCCTTTTGGCTGACATTATGACTCTGGGCACTTTATCCCTTCTAATCCGTGCTAAAGTGCATGTGCTCTCCCTTGTAAACTTGGTATGATTGGCTTATACCTGACTGGCACATTTAATTAACCTGCAAGTCCCTTGTTAGATGGTATCCCTATTCCCAGTCCTGTAAATTATTAAATGCTACTAATGAGCCTGCAGCACTGCATCCGCCACCCACTGAAGTAGCCTTTCAAACCTGTCTCAGGCCTGCTAGCACAGGACCTGAATGCACAGTTTTGCTGCCACAGAGACCTGACATCTAAATCTACTTGCCAGGCCCAGAACTCCCCTTTTACTACATGTACGTCACTCCTAATGTAGGCCCTAGCTAGCCCTATGGGCACGGTGCTCTGTATGTAGAAGGCAGGACATGTACCTAGTAGCGTGGCCTGTCCTGGTAGTGACAAACAGCCTATTTAGGGGCATATTTATACTCTGTTTGCGCCGAATGTGCGTCAAACTTTTTGACGCACAATCGGCGCAAACCCTGCCCCATATTTATACTTTGACGTCCGACCCCGCGGGCGTCAAAGTTCCACCATGTGCGTCATTTTTTGGAAGTGGGAACCAGCCTTGCCTTAATTATATGCAAGGTAGGCATTCCCTTCCAAAAAATGACTTTAAGGCCTGTGCCCCATATTTATACTCTGACGTCATTTTGACGCACAGGAGGGGGCAGGCCTTAAAAAACGGCGCCCAGCCTGATGGGCGCCGTTTTTTAACGCCTGGGTCAGGGCAGGCGTTAAGGGACCTGTGGGCTCAGAAGAAGTCCAGAGGTGCCCTCCCATGCCCCCAGGAACACCCCCTGCCACCCTTGCCCACCCCAGGAGGACACCCAAGGATGGAGGGACCCATCCCAGGGAAGTAGAGGTAAGTTGGGGTAAGTATTTTTTTTCGTTTTTTTTTGTGGCATAGGTGGGCCAGATTTGGGCCCCCCTACATGCCACTATGCCCAATGACCATGCCCAGGGGACATAAGTCATTGGGCAAGGGGGCATGACTCCTGTCTTTGCTAAGACAGGAGTCATGTCAATGGAGGTTGGGCGTCAAAAAAAAATGGCGCAATACAGGTTGAGGCCTGAATTTTGCCTCAGACCTGACTTGCCCCATTTTTTGACGCCCAACCTCCATTTTCCCCTACACCGGCGCTGCCTGGTGTGAGTCATTTTTTTTTACGCACACCAGTCCGCAGCGCCGGCTAACGTCATTCAATAAATAAGGCGCCTGCATGGCGCTTTGGAATGGCGTTAGCCGGCGGTAAAATTTTTGACGCACAACTGTGTTGGCGCAGTTGTGCGTCAAAAAGTATAAATATGGGCCTTAGTTTCTCACTGCTGTGAGTGTTGCCTTCTCATAGGATTGCATTGGAAATGCCCTTCCTTATGTCTAGGGGGTATTGTCTGATTTATGAGGGGTATCGTAGGCATGTTTGGTATTGTTGTAATGGTTGTGAGAAATGCTGCTTACTGGTGTAGGTGGATTTTTCATTACTATTACAGAAATGCCACTTCTAGAAAGTGAGCATTTCTCTGTGCTTATGACTGGTGTTTTGCAGCTTGACTCCAATCCACGTCTGGGCAGAGTGACAGTTGGGCTTTGAGCATACTTTTCAGACAACCTGTACACAGGGAGAGTGGATGTGTCACAGAGGTGCATCTGCATTTTGAATGGTCTTCCTGGGCTGAGAGAAGGGGGAGGCAGGGCATACATGCATCTATAAAGGCTGTGCCCTGGCCTCACACAAAAGGGTCATTTACCCCAATTGATGTTTGGAGCCTGTGCTGGAGGAGAGAGGGGACACTCCCAGAACCAGTTGTAACTTGTTGAAACCCCCTCTCCTCCTCATTGGAAATGCTTTGCAAAACTGAGTATAAGTACAGGGGATTTTTCCCCACAATTTATACAAGAAACATACTTGTAACTCGACACAGAATGCTGCTGGAAGGACTCACCAGAGACCACCATGGACTACTGCTGCTGTGCTGACCAGTGACCTGCTGGGTCACTAAGAGGAACTGCCACTGACTGCATCCCCCTTGTGCTTGCCTGTTATTGGGCTTTGCCACCCTGTGTCTTCTTGTGTCCACCTGAGGCTGGGTGCTGTAGCCCCTGTCCTCTACAACTGGGTTTCCAACCCCCAAGGAACACTCCCCACTATTTGCTGCTGTGCCCTGACTGGAAGCGGGCCTGAGGAGCTTGCTTATTTATGATTCTATAACGCCTGCAGAACCCTTCCTTTTCCAGAGCTTCGCGCTTTGTGAAGTGTGTTGGAGAGTGCCGAAATCACCATTGAGACCCAGGTGATCTTTAAACAACGAGCATATCAAATGCACGTTGTCTAACGTGCCCCTGGGGAACTAGAAAGAGGAGCAGGAAAAGGAGCATGCAAGGTGGTGCTGGTGGCACTAGCGGATGGTTCCCCCTGCCTGGAGGTGAGAGGACATGACAAAGCTGTGCTCTTCATGGCAGAGACTCCGAGAGGTCTCTCTGTTTAGGTCAGAGGGTGCTGGCCCCCACAGTTTGTTATGTCATTCCCCCTCCAGGGCCCCCATTGCAGAGAGGAGCCAGAATCCATCCAGTCCCACCACACCAGTGGTGAGGAGAGCCCCACCTGGCTGGGACACGACTAAGGTGAGGTGGCCCCAGGAGGAGTGGGGTCGCTCGCCCCCCATACTGCCGGTATACTAGAACCAAAGGAATTCCTGTGTACCTCGCCTGCATCAGGACTCACCGGCCCACGTCCGGCAGAAGAGTTGGTGCCGGTAGGAGGATGCTTTTGCCTGGTGGTATGACACCTTGTGTTTTACCCTGATAAAGGCCTTTGTGGTGATGTGGCCATGACCTCATGATGCTCCTGTTATGGGCAATACTAGTAAAGTGGTGTTTGGGATACTCCCTACTTTATGTGATGAATTGCTAAAGTTCCTATTATGGGCATTTATGATGGAACAAGTGCATTCTTATAGTAATGTGTTCCTGACTACTGCTCATGTTTCAGGATGATAAGTAACCTGTGTGTTGTGTATGTCTACCACTGATTTCTGCAGAGTAAGAGTATTGTGTAGAATTCTGACAACTGATTGGGTAGCAGGGTAGTACTGACATGTTGTGTTTGGTCTAATAATGTTGTGTACAATAAAGTTTATTTTTACATAACTTGGTGTTGTGTTCCGTTTGTGGTGTATTTATTGCGTCACTTGTGTTGTGCGTGTTGTGCAAACGCTTCACACATTGCCTCCGGGTTAGGCCTAACTGCTTGTGCCAAACTACCAAGGGGGTGAGCAGGGGTTATCTTGGACGTGTTACTCACTTACCCTGACTAGAGTGGGTTGGGAATGCCTGGCTTAGGTGCATACGCTAGTCAACCAGAATCCCCATTTCTAACACTGATGCATTTCAATCATTACCAGTCATCATGGTAGCAAATCAGCCATCACATGTAGTGAGCATCACAGCATTTTCTTTCCCTTGGCCACCGCATCTGCTCCTGCTACACCACTATCAACAACCAACAAGAGCCAGTACAGACTATGTTAGAAATCAAACCCCAATGCTCTTCTATCACATTTAGTGGATACATTACTAAACATTCCGATCATGAATGGACAACGTATCTACCTCTGGCTCTTCAAAGCCATTAACAAAGTGATCATCCTCAAGACTATCCCATACACACAGCATTAACTGTAAACTGACTGGTTCTACCAGGAAGTAAACAAATTGAAAAGAGAAGCAGAATCTTTGAAAGATAAATTAAAAAACAAATATACTCATTTACATGTTTCAACTACCATAATGATCGTTAACAAGGAAAACTGCCATAAAGATGTCAAAAGACTTCTTTAGTCCCTTATCATCACTGAAGCAGCTTGATCATCTAATGAACTTCACAAAATACACTTTGATTTCTGTAATACATAATTCACTGCTTTCCAAATCGCCTCACTTTCCAAGGCTTGTGTCTTCCACCAGCAGACCACTATATCTCTAATGTCGAGAATATATTAAACTATTTTATGGGTTTTACTGACCCCCTTGGTTCCCTCACTCCATATTGTTCCAGTGGATGGTATTTTTGGACATTGCCCATCCACAGCAAACACTACACAGAATTTATCACTCAGATCAGAGAACTTCTAAATTTATGCCTCAGCAAATACATTCCTTCAGCAGTGCAAGGTCGTCATTGGTTTCCTGTGGCTAAATGCTGAATACTCACAGGTCTCTTCTTCTCTCCGAATTCTGACAGTGCTACACCCAAATTCCTCCAACAAAAGCTTCTGTTCCATGTCAAAAGTTGCATGTACCATTCAAGACCGTATCCACACTTTTCCAGATGACGCATAAGAAAAACACGTTAGTGGTATTTCCTGTTCTGCACAAACAACCAAGCTCTACAACACATTAATGGCATGGGTAAGTTTCAACCATGGCCACCAACAAGTTGGCAATGCAGTGAAGATGTAGCTGTTCTGTTAATGATGACTCCCTCATGTTCAAGTCATATTAGATGAGGAAAAATGCTACAATATCTATCTTATTCTCCTTTGTTTCTCCCAGGTGTAGGTAAAGCTATGAGCTTGATGTAGCATGATTGGTGAAACACATTGATCATCGTGCTTGGCATCTAATATGTGCCTGTATCACACAATACAAGGTTACAAGCTGGTTATTCCGACGCTGATACAATATGTAAAAGAGAAGCACAAATCCACTGAACACAATTTCTAGTTATGTGAAGACACAAAAGGAGAGCACCAAATAATAGCCACGATTAAAAAGTTAAAGGACAAGGGATAAAATAGCTTTTGCTGAAATTATGCAAGAATAAAATATGCCATGAACCAAGAATACGCCAAAATAATCAACTTTGCCTTACTGAGATTAATGTAAAATACAGCTATCTAAGCTATACCTTGACTAAAGAATGACATAACAACTAAACAAGCTAAAACCTCAACTTTATGAATTAGTATAAAAAGTAGCAGTCCTCCAGACACCATTTCCTTCTGAGCTCCTCCTGTTTCCACTGTATTTGCCCTCTCCTGTCATCTCTCTCAATCCTAACTAGTTTCCTTTCACGAAAGCGACTCACTTAGATCTCTTCACTTGAAGAGCAGGCAGATGTGGTGAAGTATGAAAACTGCACTGCAGGACAGCTGCCTGTGAGAGCTTGGAAGAAGTGAAGCATAGTAACTAGATATATTACTGCAAAGGTAGGGTCACCCAAACCTTTATAGTATCCAGGACTACCGTAGGCCACAGGGAATTAGGATAATCCCATGTCCTGTCTATTCTGGATTCTATGGAGCGGCCCGTCATTATAAACAGATGCAAAGAGAGTTGGCATTTACATTACATAGGGAGTTACAGCATTTTACTCCTCCAAATTGGGTGTGTTTATTCCCCAGGTTATTTTACTAAACATAACATGAATACTGTTTGGTGAGAGCGAACCAGTTAAAAATGAAAGTAACGAAATATCAAAGCTGTTAAAAAGTGTGTCACTTTTCCACCTACATAAAGAGAGTTAACAATTGTTTTAACATCTTTATGACCCTTTACTGATGGCTAAAAACCTCACTTGATACAAATAATAACATAGCTATGTTGTAGTGCTTTTATAGTGCTTCCAAATGCTGCAGATAATTTGTGCTATTATTTGCCTATAAGCATATAAATTGCCACTTTTTGTACCTGCTACTAGCCCTTGTGTCTGTGCCTCTGTGCCACAAGTTTTGTTAAACTATGAATTGAAGCTCAAGTAGGTGAAATTATTTGCCACTGATCACAGAAATGAGAGCACAGAGATTCAGCGAACCCTATTTACTGAGGTACACATCGTATCCAGTGATTATACTGATTCAGAACTGCCAGTATTTGAACTAGATGGTATACATATTGTCACACCAACTGCTTCACCAGTTACGAAAACATGGGCAGAATAGGCCTTGAAGATTTTGAGACCTGATCCTGACATGCTGGGGACCTGTGGATGATTCCGGTTGAAGGCAGGGCAGCAGAATGCAATAATCGTGCTAGTGAGCGAGTTGCAGACAGCCCTGGAACTTTGGGACACGTATCATAAAACATTGCACTGGTGAAAAGTCACCGAACGTAATGCAAACAGAAACAAGCTTGTTAGTGGTGGAAAGCTGGATATCAAAAAGCAAACTAGCTCTTCGTTTCCATTTCCTGTACTTTGCAGCACAGGAGTGTCCAATGGGCGGCACAAGGGAGTTGTTGCATTACAATCAGTGGTCTTTCATACAAAGTCCTACACATCTAAAAATGATAGGCAACTCTTTCCACCAAGAAATGACTCCTCATTAAGGCAGGCATAAAGCAGGAAAAACTTTTCAAACATTGCAGGAGTCCTGCCCTGCACAGCACACACTGAAAGTAAATGCGTTTTAAGTATGCCTGAGTACAGTATTTTGTATTCAAATGTAATCCATCCCAACAACTTTGCACCATTTTGCAAATGTTTCATTTTGCACCATTTTGCAAATGTTTCAGTGATGACTAGCATACATTTTGTACTGGAAGGAAACCCTTCCAGTACAAAATACTATGGTTAGACTTTTTTAACATTTCAGAAATCGGATGTGTTCTGCACAGTGCAGCGCACATGCAATGTTTGAAATGTGAGGGCAAAAAAAGTCTTCTTGTTTCAAGCCTCCCTGAAGGAGGCATTATTTTCTGAGGGAAAGCTAGTGATGTAGCAGAAATGTTACTGCTACCTTTAATGTTACAACTAATCATCCATATGTGATAATCTATGCATTCTGTGATTTGAAAAAACAATGAATTAATTGTAAAGTGGTGCACTGAAAGCCTGGGTTAGGATGCATTCACTGTTCATGTTAATTAACAGTTTACACTAAAAAAATGATTTCTGAAGAGAATTGTTTTACATTTTACATGCAAAAGTCGAAAATTGCAGTTCTGCACTGTAGTTAAAGCAAAGTATTAACAGAGTTATTTCATTTTAAATCTACTGTAACATGAACACTGACAAAAACTAATAATGATGAATTTATAATTTTGAATGTTATACGTGCCTTATTTTGCATACATGAATATGCCATTTTAATTTATTTTGCTTAGCAAGGTTGAAGGTAATAGAAAATGTTCTATTTTATTTTTATAATTCATTTATTAAAGTCACTAAGAGCAACATATATATGTATGGAGACCCAAACTTGTAAGTAAGTTCTAATGTGCATATACGTTTATACACGTAAAACTTAGTAATGTTTTAGTACCAGGCTTAAGCTCCTCTATATATACTGCCTTTTAGATGTAGACGTTGCAATGTTTACATGATGTGATATACACATGAATGTTGTGGCTAAGTATTCAAAGCTTGTATTTGTTTTTTCCCTCTCCTTCTATGTAATCCGCTTATAAATCTTATAAATGTATAATTAGATTAGTCAAACCAGAGCAAAGTTATTAGCAAAAACAAAAATCGATCTTCATATTGTAACCAAGTCCTAACTAAACTCATGCAGTGACAACTGCCACTGTGTAATACATATATTATTATATTTTTATGTCTCTATTGATAAATATCTATATATGTGTGTGAGAAAGCATGAAAACAAATACACAAACAAACACATATATGTAGATATATGTACACATAGGGTGATATGGGGAGGTCCCAAAACACATTTTCCACATTCATTTTTCCACAGGAAAATTGAACAGTGATACCACAAATACTGCTGAATGGAATTATACCAAATTTGTCAGAAAGCTAGATCTTAGTTTATAAAATGTGCTTTTAGTGATTTATGTAATTACTGTATTTTCTCAAGAAATCAAGTTTAAATCATAGAGATTTCACGTCACATGGCGGATTTGTGATGGATCCGTGAACTCAACTACTTGGGATTCACTGGCGCATCCTGAAGGAAAAGTTGCCCCTGCCATTTTAGGACTTGGGGTCTCAATCCCAGAGTCCTAAAAATAAAATCCAATACGATATAAGGGGGCAGGGTAGAAACACCCTGATCCACTGGGCCTTGTGGGGGGATCAGAGAGCAAGCCCTTCAGGTCCATTTATAAAAACAAATGTTTTTTGGGGGGGGTCCTGGAGCAGGTTGGGCACCCAAATCAATGCACAGCAATGAATATCTTACTTTACAATAAAAATAACGATAGAAATTCACTGAAAAAAATAAGGTTAAAGTAATGTTAAAGTTAGGAATTATAATAATATCTTACTTTATAATAAAAAAACTCAGAAATCCACTTAAAATAAGCAAAGGTTAAAGGAGTATTGTAGTTAGGTGAAAATGTCAGTTAAAAAATACTATTTTAAGAAAACAAAACCACAGACATTCACCAGTTATAATTATGTCAATTAACTATAACTCATTCCCTAAAGTAACTATAACTTGTGTCCTCACCATGCACTGCTAATTACCTCACATATTACATCAATCATGACATGTCCTAAAATATCATTGATAACATCACTGCAACATTAGAATTTGCATCATTGACAGATTAGTCTCCATGGTAATTCCGAGGATTGTTAGAATTTTTTGCTAGTCGTCCTAGATCATTTGCTCAGATGTATAGTGTGTTTTAATTTTTCTAGTCACCACCAGTGATTATTTCTTTTTACATGCAATTTGTTGTAGATATGATTAAGCCTTGGGAATTCCTGATTTTATGATGTATGGTTTTAAAAAGAATTAAGGAGTGTGGATAAAATTGTTTCTGTGGTGTAGGTAGAATGTGATCTCTATTCTGCCTTTCTTAAGACTCTGGATTAGAGTGTCATAATCACGTGTGTCAAAAGCTGCTGAACTTTCCAAGAGAAGTAGGGCAGCAACCCCATTCTGGTCTACTGTGTTTTTAAAGTCATGCCAGACTGAGATTAGGGCTTATTCAGTGCCTTACCCTTGATGGAATCCTGTTTGGAAGTCAGAAAATAGGCAATTGTCTTCAATGAATTGTGACATCTAGGTGAAGGCTTCACTTTCTATAAGTTTGCCCAGGAATGATCCATTTGGTATTGGTCTATAGTTGTCGGTATCTTGAGGGTTATAGTTAATTTTATTTCACAACAGGTGTATGTATGCCTATTTAAAGTCTTCTAGGGAAGCTCCTGTCATCCTAGTTGAGAACATATTAGCACAAAGAGTGATGATATTGGCTCTTTGAGGGATATGAAGGAGGAAACAAATTGCCAATGCTGGTCCATTCAGTGAGTGAGAAAATGTTGGCCTAGTACACTAGGAGAATGAAAATGTAAATGGCCGCCACACTAGAGATCTCCATCTGGAGGTTTGGGGAGTCAGTCAGGAAGCAGATATGTCCTGCAGTGGGAATACTCACTGTTGCAGGTATGTCTTCTAATAGATTATTGAGGAAGGTTGCAGTGCTGGAGGCAGAATTTGAACTTCCACCAGACAATTTATTTTCTATAATAGAATCACCCACTCACTGCAACAGCTGTGTGGCTGATGAAACGAGAAACCTCACATTGATAAAGCGTTGCAATCACTGCTTACACTAGGTTTGACCAAAAAGCAGTGAGCCAGCTTTATGGGGAGCTTAGAATGAAAGCAATATCTCAGAAAGGCTCAACAGGAGGTTGGAGGGTAAACATTCACTAATGAGAAATGAGACATGAGCAAATGCTTCCCAAAGAAGTCGTCTAGGAGTGCAAGATTTAAATGCATGTAATCCCACTACCTCCACCTTCAAGACTGCACTGACGTTTCCTGAGATACCTAGGAACTACCCCAGATCTGAAGATGTAGAAGCTCACTTTTATCACATGGTATGGTCATGTTTTGCACTGTAAGGATTTTGGAGAGCAGGTTGAGGTGACCACTAGACCATATTTGTCCCACCCATGCTGGCATACTGCTTGTCATGGCAAGGCCCCACAAAAGCCATCATTCAATACAAGATCAAATATTTATTCACTGTCAGCTAAATAACAACTATTCAGACACTTGCAAGCCTTGGCCCTGTCCAAAGTAGCAGGATGGGTAGCAGAGTCAAGGTTCTGCATGGAGACTAAAATTACCACATTTAGAACCATAAGCAAGATAACTGGTAACATGTGAGGGACTCAAGCATGGAATGAGATGTTATTACGGCTTTCTGAAGGGTCATAAACTGCACAGAATGAGACTTGCTATGAGTGAGTCCCAAGTAGATGATATGTGCACGGCTTCTAGTAGGAATATTGAAAATGGAAAGCACAGACATCATGTGGGCAGCTGTTTGATAAACAGATGAATACGCAAAGTAGCCATCAAAGGATCCTATTGGTCATGGAACATATGGTAGTTGGGGTTGGGAAATGGCAGTAGACACAAGAAATAGTCTGAGGTAATTGGTAAGGATGTAAGGGCCAGACGTACAAAGACAGTTTGCATTTCCTAATGGTCTGAGGGCCAGATGTACAAAGCCTGTTTGCATATCTTAACATCTGAATCGCTACTTCGGCCCAATAAGAAGTGCAAAATGGGCTTTTCTTATGCACAAAGCTCTTTAAGGAATCGCAAATTGCGATTTCTACTCTGCAGAAATCACAATTTGCGACTCCCAGAATAGGAAATCACAAATAGGGATTTCCTATTTGTGATTCTTATTCTGATGTGCCATTCATTTCCTAAATGCGACTTGGGTATTTAGGAGATGCAATTGCCATCGACTTAAAGTTGATGGTAGCCAAGTGCAATTTTGAAAAAGCACCCCTAAGTGCTATTTTCAAATTGCAATAAAGCACACACATGCCCCATGGCATATGTTGGTTCTACAGGTGCACCCCTACCTTTGGGGTGCACCATAGGGGGCCTTTTGCCCATTGCCATCCTCGGTTTTGCATTTCCTAAATAATAATTTCCTAATAAGAATTCACTGTTTGGGAAATGCAAAACCGGCCCATTGACTCAAATGCAATGGAATTTCCTAATAGCAATTTCCTAATAGTGATTCCTACTTTGTAGGAATTGCTATTAGGAAATCGGTATCTTTGTACATAGCCTTTTGCATTTCTTAAATAGCAATTTCTATGAAGTTGCAATTTCAGAAATGCAAAATTGCATTTTCATACTTCTGGTCCTTTGTTTTCTTCTGGTTAAACCCTATTATGTTCTCTTCCTCACAAACTCAAGTGCATGTGGGTATAAAAAATGTTTTTCCAGAGCCAAGAGATGATGATGATGATAATGCAAACGGCTTCCTTACGATGCATCTTGGAGTATGTCACCCGACTGAAAGCGATGAGTTATCTTTAAGGTGGAAGTTAAAAGAAGCACATGTGCAGGAGGTGTTGATAGAATATTTAAATGAGGTGTACAGCCAATATCCTTTTTGGGTCTTGCTGGAGGCAGTTTTAGCTGTCTCCCAGGGCTTTTTTACAAGCTCAAATATAAAGATATAAGGTATGCCAAAACTTACATCCATCGCATAGATTGAAGTGTAAGTCGTTTTTTTGTAACATCACAATAGATTTTGGTGTGTGAAAGGGTTGGTCCATGATGTATGTAGTTTTTCTTGTTTACCATAGGTGTGACTGGCCAGGAGTTGTACAGGGTGAACCTTCCGTCAAGTTATATTTTACTTCATGATGTTTGTTCATGTCATGTATGAGAGTAATCCCTTGCTTCTTCAGCCATTGTTTTTTCTGATTGTTATTCACATTTCTACTAAAGAAACAAAGTGGTGATGTAGAGCAGGCAAACAACATTTGGCTCACATGCAGAAGGCTGTCACAAAGGCGAGTGAGTGCTTGGCAGGATGGACTGCAAACGAGGCACAAAAACAAAAACCTGGTTGATAATTGAAATAGCTGGGCTGGTAAATCATTTTGGATAACGAGGAAGTACTCGCAGCTTAACTACCTGTTCCATGAATGTGATGATGCAGCTTCCATCTTAGATGAGCAAATTCAACACACAATCCAATGAGGTTTGTAAGCTGAGACATTTCATGTTCTCCTGTGCCTCACTCACAATACAGCGAGCCAAGTGTTCCCCATCTCCAATGCAACCTGCAGTGTTTTCACCAAGTACATTAAGAGCAGGCTTTCCATAAGTAGGGGAAAATGTTAGAAATGTTAGCATTGTTTTTGCGCTATTTTTTTTTTTACACAAAAGCAGTGCTAACCTACCGCCATATTTAGATAGTGTCGCTAGAGCAGTCTAGCAACACATTGCCTGACTTTGCACCATTTTTTAGAAAAGCCTCCTCACCTTGTGTCGTTTAACAATGATATGCAAGGTAGGCATTCCCTCATAAAAATTTACGCTAGCGCCATATCTACAAGCTGACGGAAAAACAATGCACGCCTAGGATCGGGCCCAAAAACATGGTCAGACCAGGTGTTAAAAAGAGGCCCAGCCACATCCACATCCACATAAGAAAGACACATAGAAGGAACCCTGGCAAGCAACTGGACAATATGTACCTGTTACTTCTACAGCTTTGCACCCAGAGAAGACAGCAGTAAAAAAGGCTAGTGCCACCAGCTCCACCACAACAACCTCAAAAACCACCACCCCAGCCACAAAGGCAGCGTAGAAGGAGGGAGAGAATATTCCACACACATGCATTCATCCTTGGCCTCAGGGACGAAGAGGTAGTCAGACTGTACTGTCTCAAGCAGGAGTCCATTGTACGACTGCTCCACCACATTCCTTTTGACATCACAGCAAGAGTGGAAAATCCTACAATCATACCACCCATGACCAGGCTTTTGGCTGTCCTCCACATGCCTGACTCTGGATCATTTCAGACCACTGCAGCACAAGTGGGTGGGGTATCACAACCATCCCGTTCTGCCTTGCTCCCTATGGTCCTGGATGCCATCATCTCCCCCACACTCCACCACATTAGGTTCTCCAACACCCAGCAACTGCAGCAGGAGACCAAACGATTCTACCAAATTGCTGAGTTCCCACATGTGGTGGGTATAAAGGACTGCACACATGCCCTACTTGTCCCTCCTGCTGTAACAGAACACCTCTTCAGGAACAGGAAACATACATATTCAATTAAACAGGCTATTGTGGACTACAATGGAATATTTACCAACATCCTTGCTAAACTTCTGGGCAGCGTCCATGATGCCTTTATCTTCAGACACTCAACAATTAATCAACGCTTGCAGGATGGACAATATGGCATTGGCCTACTCGAAGGTAAGCCAACTTATACTTCATAACACAGACAACACACTAAACATGTGGGAGAAACAATACATACACCACACTACACATACCTGCACAGGGAAACACAGATGTGTGGACAACAACACCTATGCCACATGCCTCACTACCCCACACTCAATGCACATCACCTTCACATACGTCCATATGTACAAGTTCTTAGCACCACCTGACTGACACTTTACATGATGGACTGTGAAGCAATGTCCCCTTTGCATTCAAAAGCTGGGGTCAAAACACTTAGGCCCTCATTACAACCCTTCGGTCGGTGATAAAGCGGCGGTAATACCGCCAACAGGCCGTCGGTAAGAAAAATGGAATTATGACCACGACAGAAACCGCCAACATGTGCAGCCACTTTAATACTCCGACCGCCACGGCGGTAGCAACAAACACCACAGCGGTAACCGCCAACAGCCAGGCAGAAGACAATGTACCGCCCACACTATTCTGACATACCAATCTGCCACCTTTTCCAGGGCGGTACCAATGCCATCAAAAGCACGGCAGAAACAGTACACAAAAGGGAAACAAGTCACCTCTCGACACACAAGGAAGAACCACGATGCCGAGGAGCCCGAAGTGTACATATTTCCAATGCTGGTATACCTCCTCCTACACCTGGAACACGAACGGCAGCGAAGACGACCACGGTGAGTACTGCACCTAGCACACAAGGGAGGGGGGAGGAAAAAGAGAGTGACACATACACGCAACACGGAACACCCCCACCCCCAACACCATACACACAAACAGAAGCAACAACATCACATGTACTTCCCGTAACCCGTAACCCTCAGGAATAACGCAAGGACAAAAGGAATTGATTAAAGTGAGTGTAATATCATAAATTTATATATATACGTACTTAAAGCAATAAACAGTATGTACAATATATACAGATGGAGGGACAACACCCACTCCAAAATGTCAGTGGCCCACAGGGCCATAACACATAGGCCAAGGCCACACATGACTCCTGCCTCAATACCGAGAGAACACTCTAGGGGCATCAGGTCAAAAACACACAGGCACCTCAGGGGGACGGGGAATGGGGGGATACCTCAACTGGAAGATGTTACAACGCCACTGCTCCTAAAGGGGGCTATATGCCCTCTGCGATGTCCTGAGGAGTGCAAAGACACAGACTATCAAGTGGGTGGTTTGCCCACTGCTTGGTCCTGGGGAGTGCAAGGCCACAGTCTCTCTAGTGGATGGCTGATCCACTGGTTCTGGAGGGGGCCTTGTGCCCAGCGTGCTTCATCCTGGCAAGGAGGGGGTGAGTGGATGCCTTCTTCCACTGGTTCTGGAGGGGGCTTTGTGCCCTGTGTGCTTCATCCTGACAAGGAGGGGTTGAGTGGATGCCTTCTTCCACTGGTTCTGGAGGGGGCTTGTACCCAGTGTGCTTCATCCTGGCAAGGAGGAAGTGAGTGGATGCCTTCTTCCACTGGTTCTGGAGGAGGCTTTGTGCCCAGTGTGCTTCATCCTGGCAAGGAGGGGGTGAGTGGATGACTTCTTCCACTGGTTCTGAGGGGGCTTTGTGCCCAGTGTGCTTCATCCTGGCAAGGAGGGAGTTAGTGGATGCCTTCTTCCACTGGTTCTGGAGGGGGCCTTGTACACTGTGATGCTGATCCTGGATGGTGCAAAGTCACAGTCTCTCACCTGGGTGTCACACCTACAGGTGTTGCAGGGGCCAGGATGCACTACAGCACATGTAGGCACGACTACACACTGCTCGCCGGCGGTGACGGCTGCTCGGTGGATGGCAGTTGCGCTGCAGGTGGCGGTGCTGTCAGAGGTGGGGGGAGGCTCCAGCCCTTCCCCTGCAGCCTCGGACGGCTGCCCAAAGGGGCTGCTGCTGCTGGCAGTGGTGCTCCTGGCGGTGCAGGTGGTGGTGCTGTCAGTGGTTTGGGGATGTTCTAGCCCTTCCCTTGCAGCCTTGGACAGCTGAAGTGGCATGGCTGGTGTTGTTTGCCCAGATGCTGCTCCAGCCCCAGGCACCAGATCCATCCTGCCTGCGACGTCAGTTCCCTTTACATTGGCCTTGGCAGCTGTTGTCCCCTTCCTGCCCTTGGCAGATGGTGGTGCCTCCTTGCTTCTGCCAGCTGGTGTTCTCTTCCTGCCCTTGATGGCTGGTGTTCCCTCCTTCCCCTTGCTGGCTGGTGTTCCCTCCTTTCCCTTGCTGGCTGGTGGTGCCTCCTTCCCCTTGCTGGCTGGTGGTGCCTCCTTCGTCTTGCTGGCTGGTGTCCCCTTCTTGCCCTTGCTAGCTGGCGGCCCCTTCTTGCCCTTGGCAGGTTGTGCAGGCACATTGGCTGTGCTCACGGGTGCCTCCTTGGAGCCTCGCACACCTGCAGTAGCTGCAGGAACTAGAGTGGCCGTGGACTGGGTGGCTGAGGTGCTGGCCTGGGTTCTGCCCACCCTGGCCCGAAGTGAAGGACGGGGGGGAAGGGGCAGGGAAGAGGTCAAGGGTGGAGAGGAAAAGCCTTTCACCAACACCGGGGCTGGAAGAGGGTGAAGGTTTGGGAGTGGAGGAAGACGGAGTGGTGGTAAGAGGAGTCAGTCTGGTGTGTTTGGGTGCAGGTGCATGGGCTGGATGCTGATGTGAGGTGGATGGCTGTTGGGTGTCTGAGTGCTTGCGTTTATGTACTTTGGGAGGAGGGGGCCCAGACACAGTGGGAGAGGACACAGGGAACGTGTTCATGGATGCTTCCCGTCAACCTACGTCTGACCCAGGACCTCCTGACCTTCAGGAAGCACCTCAAGACCTGACTCTTCGAGCAGTAGCTACTGCACCCCCCGCCCAGCGCCTTGAGACCCTACCGGGTGAGTAGCGCGCTAAACAAATTACTGATTAATTGATTGATTGATGTGGGGGTGGTGACGGCTAGTGAGGGGCGTGTTGTGATAGGTGTGATGGAGGAAGTGGATGAGGATGTAGTGCATACAGGTGTAGGTGTAGACGCGACTGGGAGGGAGGTGGATGATGAGGAGGAGGGGGACACAGTGGAGGCAGTGGATGTTGGTGTGTCTGCATCTGGATGGTGCTTGTGTGAGTGCCTGTGGGATGAAGTGTGGTGCTTGTGTTTGCCTGAGCCACTTCTGTGTGTTGATTTAGATGCATGCAGGTCTGAAGGTGTGCTTGGGATAGGCTGGAGTTGAGGGGAATGGGACTGGGTAGAGGAAGCTGGAGGAGGGAGGCTAGAGACAGGGACAATGGCTGCCATCAGTGAGTTGGCCACAGGTTGGAATGCTCTCTGTTGGGCCACCACGCCAGAGTGAATGCCCTTCAGGTATGCATTTGTTTGTTGCAAATGCCATGCTAGACCCTGGATGGCATTCAGTATGGTTGACTGCCCATCAGAGAGGGATCTCAGGAGGTACATAGCCTCCTTACTGAGGGCAGCAGGGCTGACTGGGGCAGGGCCTGAGGTGCCTGGGGCGAAGGAGATGCCCACCGCCCTGGGTGGGCGGGTGTGGGAAACTCGCTGAGGGGCAGCTGAGAGGGGGTGCTGGTACAGGGGATGGCGGCTGTACCTGTAGTTGGGGTGGGCACAGAGGTGTCCACCACTGCCACGGAGCTTCCATCATAGGAGGTGTCGCTGTCAGAACTGTCCCCTCCTGTCTCTGTCGTGGTGCTCCCCTCGCCCTTCGTCCCACTTGTGCCCTCACCGTCGGTGAATTCGGCCTCCAGGCCCATGTGGGATGCAGCTCCCTCTGTCGCCGGTGCCTCTGCTCCTCCACCAGATGATGCTAATGCACACAATGACAGGGTTACAAAACAAAAAGGGGGGGAAGAGACAGAGGATACTCTTGGTCAATGCCAGCAACAACACTATCGTTGGCATACACAATTCACAAGGAACAGCCCTATACACTAGGCCATGTACCAGTTGAAATGCTAGTCACCAGGCCATGGGGTACAATGCCTAATGCCATTACTCACCTGTTTGTCTGGAGGACGATAAAGCAAAGGGTACTGGGGTAGCACCCCATCCACTAGTCCCTCCAACTCCTCGGAAGTGAAGGCAGAGGCCCTTTCCCCAGACACTTGAGCCATGGTCGCTTCCAGACACAGGTCACAGCAGCACTTGCAGTGTAGGTCCTCTCCTGTTGAAGGTCAGGTAGCAAGTGAGTGAACAGATAGAAAATAGCGGTCATTTCCACGGCGGTGCGTGCCGTCACCACCGGCGTACATCACCATTGGCTCCTGGAACCCGTAGGCCCCAATGATAACCAATGATGTGTTGCACGGCGGTCATCGACCGCCTCCCGCAACGGTGCACAACGCCAGCAGAATTACCTCATTTCCACTTGTCCCTCCTCACAGGTCAGGCGGCCGCCATTTCGGGGGGGGCACAGACCATGGCACCTAACTGCATCACAGCTGACATACGCACAACAATGGACCTACATGTTCACATACTGTTTCTGTAAAAAAAAGAAAGGCATATTAGTCAGAGTATATGTTTGAATATGACCATCTGCTCACCGTTTTTCACCCTACAGTTCAACTGCTGAGGAAGAATAGGGGACGGAGACATACCCTCGTGTACAGACCCCTGGTGGACCTGGCGACAATGGAGGACAGGCACATTATCCTAACCTACAGACTTGATAGGGACACAATCCAAGAGCTTTGTGCCCAATTGGAGCCAGACCTGATTACAGCTATCCGCCACCCCACAGGTATCCCCCCTCTAGTGCAGGTCGTGTTAGTGCTCCATTTCTTGGCAAGTGGTTCCTTCCAAGCGGTAGTGGCCATGGCATCAGGGATGTCACAGCCTATGTTCTCAAACGTGCTTACCAGAGAGTTTTCTGCCCTGATGAAACACCTGCGCAGCTACATCGTATTCCCCCAGGTGAAGGATTTAGCCACAGTGAAGGCTGACCTATGCAATGGGACATATCCCCAACATCATTGGTGCTATTGATAGTATACATATTGCCTTTGTCCCACGACGGAGAAATGAACAGGTGTTCAGAATTCGAAAGAGCTTTCACTCTCTGAATGTGCAGATGGTGTGTTTGGCGGACCAATACATCTCCCATGTCAATGCAAAGTATCCTGAGTCTGTGCATGATGCCTTTATTTTGAGGAATAGCAGCATCCCATATGTGATGTCTCAACTCCAGAGCACAGGGTGTGGCTAATAGGTGAGCACATGGTCCCCACCCAGTTGATGTAGGTATATGGGATTGGGGCTGGCCCTAAGGGTGAGTGTGTGGCTAACAGGTATCCCTTGATATTTACAGGTGACTCTGGTTACCTCAGCCTCTCATGGCTACTGACCCCAGTGAGGTATCCCAGGACAAGGGCAGAGGAACGTTACAATGAGGCACATGGACATACAAGGAGGATCACTGAGCGCACCTTTGGCCTCCTGAAGGCCAGATTCCGGTGCCTCCATCTGGCAGGTGTATCCCTGTACTGCTCACCCAAGAAGGTGTGCCAGATCATCATTGCATGTTGCACAACCTGGCCTTGAGATGCCAGGTGCCTTTTCTGCAGGAGGATGAGGCTGGAGATGGCCGTGTAGCAGCGGTGGAGCCTGTGGACAGTTATGAAAAGGAGATAGAGGAAGAGGATGTGGACAACAGAACTACTATAATTCAACAATACTTCCAGTGACACACAGGTAAGACACTGTAACTTCACCTTCCATTGCAGTTGTGTGTTGGACATTGCACATGGCAGCCTGATTTTCCTATTTTTATGGCCACTTGTTGTACCCTTTGGCATCTCTATTTTCAGATATCTGTGCCCCACTCTGGCTCCTGGTGTGTTTACTGCTGACCACTACAGGTCATACCTATGTATATATAACTGCACATTTGAATTGCAATGTTTACAGCTTGTTAAACTAATACATATTTCAATCAATTGACAAACTCCATATTTGTATTTGTTCCAAGGGTGTTTATTTCTGTGATAATAAGTGTAGGGTGTATTATAATGGTCTGGGTTGATGGTGGAGGAATTTCCAGGATAGAGTCCAGTCTATTTGTATCACTGATGCATTGTCCAAGGGGGCATAGGGAGTGGGGCAATGGAAGTTCAAGGTGGACAGGGAGACAGAGTGGGACACAAGGGTGACATTCATGGGAGTCTTATTTCCTGGAGGGGGACTTGGCAATGTTCTCTGGCTTCTGCCTTGATTGCAGGGACCTTTTGTGTGGTGGTTCTCCTTCTGTAGGGGCTTGGGTGCTGGTGGCCTGTTGTTCCAGTGGAGGGGCCTCCTGTCCACTAGCGTCAGCGGAGGTGGAGGGCTGTTCATCGGTGTGGCTAGTGTCAGGGGCCCGTTGGTGTGCCACTGCCTCCCTCATGGTGTTGGCCATGTCTGCCAGCACCCCTGCAATGGTGACCAGGGTGGTGTGGATGTCTCTCAGGTCCTCACTGATTCCCAGGTACTGTCCCTCCTGCAGTCGCTGGGTCTCCTGCAGCTTGGCCAGTATCTGGCCCATGGTCTCCTGGGAATGTTAGTATGCTCCCAGGATGTTGGTGAGTGCCTCGTGGAGAGTCGGTTCTCTTGGTCTGTCCTCCCCCGTCTCACAGAAGTCCTCCCAGCTTCCCTGTTGTCCTGTGCCTCTGTCCCCTGAACCGTGTGCCCACTGCCACTGACCCCAGGTCCCTGATCGTCCTGTGTTTGTGGGGTTGCCTGGGGTCCCTCTAGTGGTGGACACACTGCTGATTGATGTGTCCTGGGGACAGAGGGATGGGCCCGCTGGGTGGGTGCTGTCCTGGTGTTTCCTGAGGGGGGAGGCTCTGTGGTGGTTTGGGACTGTGGCTGGGTCACCGACTGTCCAGAGCTCCCTGATGGGCCAGGTTGGTCATCCTGATCCAGACGTACAGAGCTGCTGTCATCACTGTGAGACTCTTCTGTGGGGGGACTGGATGTAGCTGGCACCTCGTCTCCGGTGACGTTGTGTGGGGGTCCTGTGGGGATGTAAATGCAGTGTTATTGTATCTGCTTGTGCCACCTTGTGCATGGGTGTGTTTCCCTGTATGGCTGTGATTGCCCTGTCAGCTTTGCCTTGTGTGAGTGGTGATTTTGTGGGTTAGGTGATTATCTCTAATGTGCATTCTTCAGTGATGGGTGTCCATGCAGGTCTGTGATGGGTGTCCATGCATTGGTGTGGCATGCAGCGCTTGGTTTTGTGATGGGTGGATTGTGATAGTGGGGTATATGTGAGGTGGTGGAGTGATGGAGTTGAGGGTAGGGGTAGGAATTTGTGATGGCATGCAGGTAGGGGGGTGAAAGTAGTAAAGATTTGACTTACTAGAGTCCAGTCCTCCTGCTACTCCTGCCAGGCCCTCAGGATGCATGATCGCCAAGGCTTGCTCCTCCCATGTTGTTAGTTGTGGTGGTGGAGGTGGGGGTCCACCGCCAGTCCTCTGTACATCTATTTGGTGTCTTGCAACCACGGAACGCACCTTCCCCTGTAGGTCATTCCACCTCTTCCTGTTGTCATCCCTTGTTCTGGGGTGCTGTCCCACGGCGTTGACCCTGTCAACGACTCTCCGCCATATCTCCATCTTCCTAACAATGGATGTCTGCTGCACCTGTGATCCGAATAGCTGTGGCTCTACCCAGATGATTTCCACCACCATGACCCTTAGCTCCTCATCTGAGAACCTGGGGTGTCTTTGTGGTGCCATGGGTGTAGTGTGTGTGGTGTGTGTGAGGGTGTGTGGGGTGATGTGTTGGGGTGTGTGCTGTGAGGTGCGTGGATGGTGTATGGGTGATGGTGTTCTATGGCTCCGATTCAGTGGGTGCTCCTGGCATGTCTCTTTCTCAGTTGTCAATTATTTTTTTTCATAAAGGGTTGTGGGTAGTGTGTGTGTGTATTTTATAGTGGTGTGGGTGTGTGGGTGTTGTGTGTGCATGTGTGTCAGGTGCGTATAGTTTGAATTGTCCAATGTGGTGCTGTATTGTTAGGTTGTGTGTAATTTGAGCGCGGAGGTCTGTACTGCCAATGGTTTACCGCAGTTGAATGTCCGCCGCGGTGATTCGTGGGTCATAATGCTGTGGGCATATTTCTGTTGGCGTAACGGTGTGGGTTTTGGTACTGCCATTTTATCACTGACCTTTGGGCTGGCGGACTTGTGTGTGTGTCTGAATAGTGGCGGATTTCTATGTGTGCGTCATCATACTCGTAGCAGTATACCGTCGGAGTCGCGGTATGTTGGCGGCAGTCAGCATGGCTGTAAGCGACACTTACCACCAATGTCATAATGAGGGCCTTAATGTGTCCACACATTTATTACAAAATACAGATTCTTCACACCTAACACTTAGCATGGAATAGCTCAGCTATGTGTAAGGCACTGGCCATTCCACCATCAAACAACTCACATATTGGTACATCCCCAAATTTACCAGGCTGTAGAAAACCGAGGAAGCACCGACAATTGATGCCACCCTACTGATAGCATCACCATCTACATATCATCAAAATATATCTGAGATACTCATTGTGTTCATCTTTCCCTTGTGTAGTGCATAGTGCAGCACACATTGAAATAGAACATCACCATCATTGATAGATCATGTGTAGGAATGGACACCTCAAACCACACCAACAATCATACACATAAATCCCATATCTCCCAAACATGATACAAGGGTGCCAATAGTGGACTGTGGCAGCTGAACTACTGCAGTGCACTGGTAGAGTCCAGAAACGCACAATAGGAGACATGGGACTTTGCAGGGTTGGATAGGTCATGCGGGGCAATGTAGAAGAGCACTTCATGCCCTGTCCTGTCCCACAGGTGTCTGGAAACTTGTTGCATATATAAACAAACATCCCATACAACTGTGCCACACTGTGCATATGAACCACATGTACATACGCATGCTAGCCTGCAATTGTCAACACACAGTGCACAACACCTGTCTCATGGCACACAACACAAAAAATAGGTACAAATTACGCAAACATCACTCTTCTGCAGGTCTAAAATAATCGGACTAAGGAGCAAATTTAGACAACACCACACATATTCTACATGGGTGAACTGCCAGACCAGAAATTAATCTACAGTCTCCAGGTCCCTGAGGCACAACCCATGACTAGAAAATGCAACACACCACATACAACCATGCATTCAACCAGGAACACACAATACTAGATGCAAGTCTCAATCACCACTCTACTAAAAACAAATATGTGCCATGCCACAAAGCAAGTAACAAATATGCATGTATGACACCATTTTTCACATTCCATTGCAGCAGACCAAGGTTATGGCATCCAGTCATGAGTTGTGACCCCATATGGAAATCCACAAACTGATGCTGAGCGGTCTTACAATGAAGCACACAAAAGGAACAGCAATGTGCTGGAGGGGACATTTGGCCTGCTGAAATTCAGGTTCAGGTGCCTATGTCTAACAGGAGGAAGCCTGGTATACACACCACCCCTTGTGTGCAAATTAATACTTGTCTGTGCAATTTTGCACAACATCTGTGTATGCACCAATGTCCCCTGGGACGAATAGGTAGATGCCACCAGTATGGAGGATGAGGGAAATGATGCACAACAGGAGGATGGGGAACAACCAAACTCTGCTGCTGGCGCATGCAAAAGAGACCAAATTGTGCATAACTTTTTCACTTAAAGACTCTACTCCAACCATCAATAAATAACAATTGCAAATACATCACTTGAACTCTGATTTCTCATGGCGTACTTCCTTTCACCATCACATAGATATTTAACTTGCCCACATCTCAGAGAGCATGACTAAACCACAACAGATTTAAGTAACTTAGGAACGTAATCAGGAACTAAAATTAAATTAAAACAGTGCACTACCACATGAATGTGTGGGTGAAATGTAGGCATAGTCTGTAGCAATAACAATTTTCACTGTAACACATATATCACACAAGTGTGTTGACTCGACATACGCCTGCAGCAATCCTGGAAATACGCGTGAAGACTGCTGTGCAAATGTAAGGCTTAGGTAGGAAAAGAGTAGCAATTACCTTCAATGGCAAGTTTGTGTCTGCTATGTAACCAAGCAATGTCTGAATGTCACTATTACAGGTCATAACTGAAAACATACTTCTCAGTGGCACTCATATGTTTGACCAAGAGAGGGTGACATACAGGGATCAAAACACCTAAATGTCTAGGTCTCTCACACTCAATCCAGTTTGGAATGTGCATGTAAGTCAAGCAATGTCTAAGCAAGTCACAGAAGCTTGACAAAGTATATTTGTGATGAAGGACACAGATAGGTTGAATGTTGCATCTTCTCTATTCATAGCTGTCATCACACAACCTAAATACATTTATAGTGAATGTAACAAAGGTTGTAGAATGCAGATGTTTGTGTGTGCCCATGTTCAATAAATGATGTGGAAGGACAGCTGAGAGACTACCTTACGTCACTTTAAGATCCAATATGTGGAAGTCATCCAGACACTACACAAGTGCTGTGGCTGGTGAACTGTAATGTGTGGGGGTCAGTCATGTGACCTAGCAAAGCCTGGAAATGCAATGGCAAATAATACTTAGCCTGTAGAAGAAGCTATGTCCAGCTACAAAGCTCACAAGTCTGACTCAGTATGGTGTGCATGAATAAAGGGACAATATTGATGATGAAGATGGGAACTAAGGGTAATCTACAGAAATTATGCCAGCGATGTTGAACTAAAAGCATATCCGACAAAGTATGCCATCAATGTGGGCAAAGGAACACACATAGACTAATACTCACTGTACAAAACAACAATGTTTCCATGTATCAACAGACACATATTCACAGAGATTGTGTAGGTCTGTACATATCCCAGTCGCATTGGCAAAAAATACAACTATGTGTTTGCCCAGCACAAACAAGTATGACAGAAGCAAGTGACAAATGACAGTATCTGTAGCCTGGTCTAGAGATATGGCCCAATTCCACAATCTATCAAACCAAGCATCATAGGAATAATCTCACCTATGTATGCCAAGTCATATCAAACCATAGCAAATGATGAGAGATGTCTAACATAAACAAGCTGTAAGTTCCTAGTACATAATAGGGCAAACCTGATATCCTCAACCTCAAACTTAACAAAACATACTTAGCCATGGGACCAAAAATGTGCAGATATATGTCTAAAGGTGACTGTGCATTTCAGTGCTGATGATTGATCTTGAGGATGGCAGACCCTCCAGGCCCCAGAGGAGGCTACATCAACTCTAGATACAGTCAGGGACCTGCTGCCTGTCACAGTGAACTGAGCTGAGGTGATCAACCTGTGTCAATACATGCAAAAATGGGCATGTGTGGGCATACAAAGTGCTACTGGAGCATTGATGACTAGAGTGCCATCACTGCCTGAGAGCAGCCCTGCCATACATACTACCCATGCCTCTATCTATCTATATATCTATCTTTATCTAAATATAGATAGATATATAGATAGATATAGATATGGGTAGTCTATGACTAGCTTTAGTTCATGTTGTCCTTCTCGTCTATTGTCTCTTGAGGGGGGTGGGGAGCCAATCTTTATTGTGTAGCGTTACATGTTCAAGATAATTTTAGATAAGGATAGTTAGCTGTAGGGATAGTTAAGATTAGTTAGTATAGGTTAGGTTGTTGCAGGTTAGTGTGTAGTTTAGGCTTTTTGTTAAGTAGAGATTTTTAGTATTAATAAATCTTGTTAGTTTCCTACAATATGGTGTCCATGATGATTGACTGTGTGGCTGTTATCATGTCTGCACTGCTCATGTTAGACAAATGCTTTTGGGTGTGCATTCAGAATTGATTTTCATTTGTGATTATGTGTGTCCCCTATGAGCAAGGACCTGTCTGATTAGCAGTCATATGACACCAGATAATCAATACACTATTCAGTGCAGTTCCAGACACTCTGTGCATGGATACAAATTGTAAGACAGGTAATAAGGCAACATCTATTGTTTGTGGAAAGTTATGTGACATTCATTGTTGGAAAGTTTTGAACATTGCACTCCACCTCATTTGGGGGATGGATACTGGCAGACTAATGGCTGCCCCTCACAGTCTTATATATGCCTATTGTGTTGGTCACGTCAATGTGGTACTGATACAATCATTAGGGATACTTCCAGACATATGTGTTCTGAATCATGCATGCCATATGTAAACTGCATGGTACTGTTTAATACATGCTTGGAAAACTCAGAAATGTTGTTGTAGTCCACAATGCTATCAGTCACCTTAATCATGTTTGAGCCTGTGTGTGTGGCTTAGTGTCTGACAGAAAGCCACACATGTCCTTTTGTTCTGTAGTCATTGTCCTAGCTTCACACAATGCATACATTTGATACAGTTCATGGATCACTGAAACAAAGCAGAACATATGTGAATATATACATTTTTCTACATGTGCAAGTTTTGTTTCCGATGATGTACAATGTACAGTTCACTGACGCCATGAGACCAGTGAATGTCCAGTCAGAGTCCAAGGGTAAGGGACATGTCATGAGACATGTGTGGGAGAGGTTAACATCAGTGAGGAGGTGTCCAAATTGACAATAGGTAGGAATTTAGACTATTGCAGTCCAGGCGTGATGAGTCAACTGTGCTAGAGTAAGCAGGCCACATTGGCAGCTGTCACTACACTGGCATAATGTTAAGCACAACACTAAAGAAATACTGTCCATGTGGCACAGACTGTAACCTCTGATGTGTGCAGTGCCTCCTGTGCAATTGGTGGTGCTGTTGTTGAAGTTGAGGGAGGCATACACACATCAGGGGATAGAGTTGTGTAATCAAAGGTCCCAGCAGCTGTCATTTGTGGGAAAGCGAAAAGCATCACTGCAGCAAGGAGGAACTGTTGGTTACACAACACAGCAGTTACATCACGATGGCAGGCAGCCATGTTTCCAAGAAGGGAGGCCAGATTCCACTGCATGGACTCCAGGACATTTTGAACGGTCGCCAGTCTGTGGTCAATCATGCTACTGCCACTTTGGGAGGGCAATTGTTCCAGCCTCTGCCTTGGGACAGCAGCTATGTTGGCCAGGGAATGCTGGAGTCCACATAGCGGAGAGTGGGTGTCTTTGATTGCAGAAGAGTTGTCATTATTGGACTGAGGCACTTGTTTACTCCCTCTAGACTACCTACCATGGTCTCCATCCCCACCCGCACCTCCTGTGCCAACTCCTACTGACTCCTACCGCTGCCTTCTGAAAGGTAATGTCTGGGTTCTCAGAGTCCAGGGCTGTGACTGGACTGGTCGTGCTGTGTGTTGGTTGTTGGGTGGTTCATGTGGAGACCCCGCAATGCTGTGGTCTTCCCTGTGACTGGAGATGGTGTCTGGAGGGAACCCAAGACATCTTGGAGAGTGCCAGCATTGATTGTCGCCAACTGGTCATCCAGATCATCTGAAAAATCCACAATAAGCAGCTCAGCAGGAGGTAAGGCTTCATCCTCCTCAAAGGGATGGAGAAAGGTCAGTCTTGGACTGTAATGGCTGTTGACATGAGTCATCATTTACTTGCTAATGGTGGCTTTGTCACATGGTACTGATCCACACATCAAGACACACATTTATGGACCCCTATTGACACACTGTGCCACCTGAGCATCACTTCTATCGAGTCACGATTGCCACAATCTGCCAGTGCATATTTCCCAGTGTGTTACCCCGACCTTAATTGACTTATCATGGTCTTCTGCATATGTACCCCTTTCATTAATTTGAATGTGCTACAAATGCATGCCATGGGTGTTGTTAGGAATCTGTTCACGTGTGTGATGTACAGTTTAAATTGCATTTGGTTTTAAAGATAATTGAGTAAGTAACTTACTCCTCTGCCACCCTACATATGTTGTTAGAGTGATAGAAGGGTGTGAGCTGTCCACATGCATCGTCATAGCCATTATGAGGTCTGTGTCCAGCATCCTGTACCACCCATTGTTAGATTCAACCACCTCTTGTGTATGTGTGCAAACAGGAATTTCTCCCTTCTTGCAGAACAACACTCATCCCTCCATTACAATTTCCTTGTTGCAGAGCTCAAGAAATGCCTGCATTTCTGGACTGTGTATTGTTTTGCTGGAAGGTAGAACTTCTTGTTTCTACACATAAACGCAAGGTGGTTCATCATTACGTTGTATGGTCCAGGATACTGAACACATGACTCAAAGCGTCGAGGGGGTGCATGTGAAAAGCTCACCCACTTCCATGACTCTGACAACACACGTGGGGTGGCATGAGGAAATGACACATTTTGAGGATCATTGATGTGTGGATGCATCATGTTTGGAGACCACATCAGGGGTAGCATTTAGTCGTAATACTAAGACTGACATTATTGTAATCCTATTGTAGACTACTTTCAATGGGTGTAGCAATCATCTCAATCATTGTAAGTGGCAGACAGCATTGCTGTTAGTTGAATTTTCAGGATGTGTACCTTCCGCACATGTGCATTAGGACCGGCAATAGGGACACCCCTACACCATGCAGTTTATGTGGCAAAGTTGGTATTGTCCGTCATATCTTTTGTCTTAACCAAGGTTAATAGAGGGATGCATTGACTATCTATGACAACAAAACATCCCTGCACATTTGAAATTATGCTGCACAGCACAGCAAGCTGAGCTGTTGACTGTGTCTTTCTTCATAAATGGGTAAATATGTTCCACAATATACAGACACAGACATCATAGTGCTCTACCAATGTATATTTGTTTACCTTACACTCCAGTGGTGGATAGTAGTACTTCATAATTAACATGCCAAGATAAGGCACTTTGCATACCTTATCATGTCCTAATTCTCATTTGCCCCTCTGACGCCTGACACTGCATGTAGTACGCATTCCATGTGTATAGTTGGGATCTTCCTGTGCAACACATGTGTGACCCAACCAACATCTGAATATTGCACATCTGTATTTCATGCAGTGAAGTCCATGAACTCAAAGGTGGTGTGGGAGTGATAAGTGCATGTCTGACAAGTTTGTATTTCCAAAGAATGTAGTTGTTCCTTGTGTGTTGCATTGTGCATCACACATAGGGCAAACTGTCTGTGTATTTGGTGCATTGATCCCAAACCAAAATTTTCCTTGAAGCCCCCTTGCCCCAGCCAACAACACCATGGAAGCACTGTATTTACATTACTGGTCAACATGGTAGACATTTCCACAGTAGCCTCGTGAGTGATGTCACTATGGTGGTTCTTTACTGCATTGGCAAATGATGGCACTCATGCAGCAAAGCACAGGGAGGTCCATTGCTTACACTGCTTGCATCACTTTCACATCTGCCTTTGGGAGGCCTCACAAATAAGGTTAACAGATAGCACAGTGCAATCTTTATGGAATGTCTGCCCCATTTGTTCTTCCCTCCATGCATAAGAAATATTTCCTTCCATATACCACATCTGGCATGGGCATATTGTGGTGGAAGGATATACAAAGTGGATCTATGCATACATTGTGTGACTTTTTTTAATGCAGCACAAGAGGAATGGGTGGCTTGAGTCCACATTGGCATTGATCAATATGATGCTAATGTTGCAGTAAGAGCTTGTAAATATGGGCCCCTAGTAAGACAGTGGGACCACTTGTAGCTGATGATATGCATGAAGGTGTCTTTTGTGTATGACACTAACCATTTCCACTACACAGGCAACCTTGCTACATGGTGACATGGAAGCTACTTGTACAGCAGCACAGCTGATGATTACAGACATGTCCCATATGTTGTGTATGTTCACTTTTGTGCCCATTCCAAATGGTGCATGGAGGCGTCTTGCAGTTCTTGTTGGCCCACCCTGTGCCACAAGCGTAGTACATCTTGCCCAATGAGTGTTACACATGGGCAAGTGGTTAAGTTGCAACAGTGAAGGGATTGATGTGAGGGTTGGGCAATGGTCTGTGCATATAGGGGGGAAGGTGTGAGCGCATTAGAATTGTTTGGCCATTTTTATGTTCACATGCAACCCTTTTGCAGGCATTCAGTGTGTTCTATGTGCCTCCCCCTTCTGTCATTTGTTAGCTTAAAGATTGCCCCCCGCAACTTACCCTGCATTTGTGGTAGGTCTTGGAAGTCTGCACTGTGCTGTCATGAGACTCCGGAAACCAGCTCCTCCAGGATGGCCACTGTCACCATCTCCTCCAGGTAATCCAGGTCCGCATGGGGTGCTAGACTTCTACCTCCAGTCTGCAGTGCTGCCTTTTGGTTCCTGGCCAATTTCTCTTTGATTCTGCACTTGCAATCATGCCAGCACTTCTTACAATCAGTGACAGTTCTCTTCACCTCTGCCACACTGTTGACTTTATTGACAATTGATTGCCACATGGCCGCCTTCCTACCTATTGGCAATTTGGAGGTGACAAGGGGCTGGTGTTGGTGCTCCATCACCTCTCTGACCAAGATGTTATTCTCCTCCTCAATGAAGCAACTCTTCCTTTTCCCCTTCTCCTGTGATTTTGTTTGTCCATCCTGGCTTGTACTGGGCTGATTGGGGTCTTTCTGGGGTCTCTCCTGAACTGCATTGTCCATCTTGGGTCCTTGTGGCTAGTTTGGCATTGTCGGAGGCTTTTTAAAAAAAAGATTTGAGGCAAAAATGGCACTAGCACGATTTACGTCAAAAATGTGCCGCTCATCATGCTAACGCCACTTTGCAGCATTAGCGACATTTTTCTGTACGACTTGTCACAATGGTTAGCGTAATTATTTTTACACTAACCTTTCCCTAATACCGTGGTGTGTCATTTTCTAAATACAGTGCACGGACTGCGCAAGGAAATGTCTTGATGCACGTTAATTTTTTTGACGCAAAACTGCGCTAGTACCTTTGTGCGTCATTTTTCTTAAATTTGGGCCTTAGGGCCAGATGTAGCAAATAAAATATTTGCGAGTTGCAAAGTGCGAGTCCATGCGACTCGCAATTTGCAACTCGCAAATTGGTATGCAGTACGGTGTCTCAGACACCGACTGCGACTCGCTATGGGGTCGCAATGACCCACCTCATGAATATTCATGAGGTGGGTCGCAAATTGCGGCCCCATAGCGAGTCAAGGCACTCGCAAACATGGAGGCCTGCTGTAGTCAGCAGTCCTCCGTGTTCGTGACTGCTTTAAATAAAGCCGTTTTTTTTTTTTTTTAAGTGTAGCCCGTTTTCCTTAAAGGAAAACGAGCTGCACTGAAAAAAAAAAAAACGAAACCTTTAGTTTCTGTATTTTTTCAGGGCAGGGAATGGTCCCTTGGACCACTACCTGCCCTGAAAAAATAATATGGGGTCCAGTCACAAGGGGGAAGGGGTCCCATGGGGACCCCTTCCCGTTTGCGAGTGGGTTTCCATCCACTTCAAGTGGATGGTAACTGCGACTCCATTTGCGACCGCGTACGCGGTCGCAAATGGAATTGCATCCCACTGCGAGTCGCAAATAGGAAGGGAACACCCCTTCCTATTTGCGAGTCGGAAATGCATTTTGCGAGTCGGTCCCGACTCGCAAAATGCATTTCTGCATAGGAAACTCACATTTGCGACTCGCAAACGGCCATTTTTGCCGTTTGCGAGTCGCAAATCGTTTCCTACATCTGGCCCTTAGTTACCAATTAATACTCCAGTTACTTTTAAGTAATATTATGTTTCGATAATCTCAGTGGCAATCCATTGAGTGCCAGCACATTTTGAAAACTGGCTTTATTTTGGGGGTTCTGATTCATGCCTTTAATTTGTTTCCTCTTGAGGTGACCCTAGTATCCCTGCAGTATTTTACCATCCAAGTTCTTGGATTTTGAAGAGTTTGCCTTGTTTTTGCTAAAGGGTCACATTATTGATTAACATAGACGTGCGATGGATATATCTCTTATGTCTAAGACATTTACTAAATCCTCCTTCAGTTCCAGAAGAAGTTTAGTAGTGTACAGATTGACAAGGGTTGAAGTTGATAGACAGCAATGCTTGCCAGTAGCGTTTAGTTCAATCTTTTTTGTGCATTGTTGCCGTGCATCATATTGTTACCTGACTTGGACTGAAGCAGTTTTATGATGTTCATCAATATGTTAATCAAATTGAAGGTCATGATAGCCTCCACCAGCTTTGTCAACAATCTAGGTTTATCTTATTAAACTTAATTGAAAACCTAGGAAAATTGCACACAGAGGATGTTTCGTCCTGTATGAACATTATTAATGATTTAGGCCACGAATAATACATTTATTTGCATTTCAGTTTTGTTAATTTTCAAAACAGAAAGAGACTGTGTTGCATAAAGGCCGACCCATGCTTTGTGATGACAAATAACCTGGCACATAACCTTTTGAGTGAGATACTTACTTGTAACACTACTTTTCTTCACAAGATATTTTTTCCAATGGAGGTGTAAGAGGACGTATATATTTAATTCTCAAGAGATTGCATTTCAGTATCTTCTTGCCAGGCAAGTATTCGACAGTTAGGAGAATGCATGAAACGTATTTGTGCTTTACTGGGGACGCGGCAACTGCAACTTACCGTAGGTTCAGTATCAGTTGTTCAACAGTAAATAACTCCAGTCCCACTTGTTACATGAAATTCATAGTCGGCGATAAAACCAAAATACTGTGCATTAGTCTGTTTTGAGAATCAAGAAGTGTTTGATCAAAGATTGACATCTGGTAAAGTGGGTAGGTGATATCAGGTTGATGGTCGAGAGGCAGCATAAAGAAAAATACGCACTTAGGGGCCAAGCCACCTGCTGTTTTGGGAAAGTAGAAAACTGCTATGAATAAGTGCGTTTTACACACATGTATGTTTTCATTATACTTATATATCAGTGCCTAATTTACAAAGCACATTTGTTGGGAAATGATCCTTTTTGCAGGATTATCCAAAACTTTTTTTCGTTATTCCTCCTATTTTTTCAGATCTTTTTGCTGGTTTATTGTCTCTGCGCACTTTACCACTGCTAACCGGTGCTAACGTGCAAGTGCTCCCTGTGTAAATTATATTGGTGATTGGGTTATCCATGATTGGCATATTTGATTTACTGGAAAAGTTCCTAGTAAAGTGCACTAGAGGTGCCCAGGGCCTGTAAATCAAATGCTTCTAGTGGGCCTGCAGCACTGATTGTTCCATCCAGATGAGTAGCCCTGTAAACATGGCTCAGACCTGCCACTGCAGTGTCTGTGTGTGCAGCCTTGCACTGCTAATTCGACCTTCCACTGTAACCCCTTGCCAGGCCCAAACCTTCCTTTTTACTACATGTAAGTCACACCTAAGGTAGGCCCTAGGTATCCCCATGGGCAGGGTGCACTGCATTTAAGGGGTATGACATGTACTTGTGTGTTCTACATGTCCTGATAGTGAAATACTGCTACATTTGATTTTCAGTATTGCAAAGCCTATCTCTCCCATGGGTTAACATCGGGACTGCCTTTAAATATCTTTTAAGAGCCGTTCCCATTGGGAGCAGATTGAGATTTGGAGTTTGGGGTCTCTGAACTCACAATTTAAAAATACATCCTTTGGTAGAGTTGATTTTAAGATTGGCTGTTAAAAAATGCCACTTTTAGAAAGTGGGCATGTTCTTGCTTAACCATTTTGTGCCTCTGCCTGCCTGTGGAGTCCTCGTCTGGTTCAGACTGACAGTTAGGCTGTTTGTGAATTCCCTCTAGACGGTGACATAAAGGGAGATGAGGTGTGTCCTGCATATCCTGATGAATCTTCCAGTGCTAGATTGGGAGGAATGCTCTGACATCTGCACCTCAAAGGTATGTGCCTGTCCTCCCACAGTGTAGTCTCCAATATCCTGGAGTGCGTTTGAAGCCAGGCCTGGGCAAGGCTGTATCTTGTGAACAACAGAGACTTTCCTTTGAAGTTTGCCTAATTCAAAGGCAGAAATGGATATAATAGTTGACCCAAAACCCCAGACTTACAGAACACTTCTGGATCAAGAGGAGCCTCTGCCAAGGAGAAGAGCTGAAGAGCTGGAGGAAGCATACTGTCCCTTTGCTGTATGTGCTTTGCTTGGTTGGCCTGCAGTTGCTGCTTCTGCCTTAAAGAGGACAAAGACTGGACTTTGATGGATCCCACTTGTGAAGTTTCTCCAAGGGCTTGAAGTAGAGATTGCCTCCTGTTGGAAGTCTCAGGGATATCAAAGACATCAGATTAATCTGCCACCAGCACTGGGAACTGTGTTTTGTGCTGAAATAGAGGAAAAACCACCACAACGCCCTCAACGACGATGCTGCCTGCACCATGACCTGATGATTGCGCACAGAGCTGTGCCCCGCTTTGTACAGCAACCCTGGTGCCGTCACTGAGCCACTGTTTGCACCGTGACCTGTGGGCCCTGCACTCCACATCGTCTTGCTCACACTGCAGCCTTGGTATCCCTGACTAGGGTTCTATATGCTGAACCTGATGCTGCTGCCTGCACTGTGGCCTGAGGGAACCACTTGTGAGGTTCACGAAGTACCGTCCCATACCACACCGCAGCCTCAGTCCACTGACGCCAGCTCCATCGACTCCAGCATCGTCAACAGACGCCCCTGTCTCCACCACAACTGGTGGGAGCTGCATGGAGCCTGCCCCACATCATACTGCCGCCTTGGACCTACTGATGAAAGGAATTCAGCAAGGATGCTGACGCAGCCTGCACTGCAACCTGGAGACACCTCATGTCACATGGTCCTGCTTCACACCACAGCCCTGGTCTCACCGACTCCGCAGGATGCCGTCACCGAGCCACTGTCTGCACCTTGACCTGTGGCACCGCACATCGCATCATCCCAGTTCGCACCATAGCCCTGACGCCATCAACCTCAGTGCTCCTGTCCTTGTCTTTAGCCCAAGGCTTGATCTGCAACACGTGTGACATCAAGGGTTCAACAAACCCTGAACCAACCTCTGGAACCAATGCCACTGACACCTGCCCACAGCAGCAACGCCACACTCTGGATCTCATCTTGAGGACTGCGATGCCCTACAATTCCAAGGTACAGTTTGCTGGTCTTCCCAACATGGTAGCTGGCATGCGACCCTGCGGTCGGTCTGAACTGTTGAATTTGTTGTTCATGACGCCATGATAGTCCCAGACGGCGCTATCAACTTCAAGGAACTGTGGCTTAGTTTTAAGAGTTCCTAGAGCCATTCCAATGCCACACTAGCATATTTTTTTAACGCTAATGTAATGTTTGGAAGGGCAAAAGTGGCAGGCCATATTTACAAAGTGGTGCAATGCCTGAATTGTGCTACTTTGTAACCCCTTGCGCCACATTATGCCTGCACAAGGCATAATGTATTTAAGTGGGGGAGTTCCAGTGCTAGGAGGGCTGACAAAATGGCACAAAGAAATCAAAGAGCATCAATATTTTTTAATGCTAATCCTGCAAAGCACCGGACTAGTATAAAAAATTATGAGGCTACTACCCCTGACTACTGCCATGGTGCGTCATATTTTAAATACGGTGCACTCATGGTGGTGTTAGGGGGGGCGCTAAGGGGTGCAAGAAAAAATTCAGCCCCACTTTTCATAAATGTGCCCCTTATGTTAATTCTTTCAAAATTCATATCTTTATTACTGTATGTTGGATTTTTTCAGTTTGGTTATGTTTTACACGGATAAATATTGGCTATTTTTCTAACACTGGTGTGGTCTTCTTTTGTAGTGTTTTCACTGTAGTACTGTGTGTTATGTGCAAATGCTTTACAGATTGGGAATTCCCCTTACCCTGACTTGAGTGAGGGTCCCTACATGGATAGGGAGTAAATTGATTGCCAACTAGAGACCCCATTTCATTCAATGTTCCATGAGTTGGTGTGTTTATCTTACTTCAGGCAATTTAGCTGCAACACGCAACATACAGAAAAGGTTTTGTGAATGCCATGTCCTTGTGTAGACAAACAGATTACCTCATTGTCTTCCAAATAAACTCCACTTTCTACATCACCCTGTCCTGCCAATGATAATTTGGTGCTGGTGATTAATGAAATGTTGAGATTGTTGCTCCAAATATGAAACACCTGCCATGTCTTTTGGGTAATCCCAAAAAATGAGTAGTGCATGCGGTGTGGATGGAAGACAATCAAGGTAAAATACTAATCACAGTAATAGAGAAATGATTATACTAGTATTGAATGCTAGGATTGCTCTCTTATTCGTCACTCTAATACTATAGTCAGCAAGAATAAAATATATGTGATAGTTGCAGTTGCAATTGGGTCCCGCACATTTAGTATTTTTTGCTTTTTGATCACCTTTATTGTGTGTGAGTCTCACTACTTGTCTCACACATGGCAATTGCATGATAATTAGCTGTGTCTGTTTACTGTCAGTGTCTGCCTTTTCGAATACAGCCCATGTGATGCATCTATGGTAGGGGGCACTGGGCTTGTTCATGTGTGCACACATCTGTGCAGATATGTAGGTTGCACATGAAAGACCACTGTCATGCACAGCCTAGTAGCTGCACACAGGCCACATGCCTGCTGCAGTTTTAAACTGCAAATTCAACCTGTCAAAAAACACTTTATTTAACTACAAACAAAGGGAGCGAGAAAGTTAACCTAGTCACATTCCCCCACACAAAACTGATAAACACAAAATGGTAAGTAGGCTTGCAAGAAGAAAGAAAAGGAAAGAACCCACTATTAAAATCTATCTCACACTGTCCAGAAATGATTGGAGTAGACTCCTCACCCACTTATAGTTGCATGCTTCATCATCGGCATCTATCTACATCCTGGAAAATTTCAGTTTTTTAAAGGGAATTAGTGTCCCTGAAAACCAATTATTGTGACAACATGTTTCAGCCCTGAATTTTTGTTTTTATGCATGCACTCGGTACACACTGAATAAAAGGAAACTCCTTTAGGTATTCCAGGATGTATTTTTAACAGTTTCCCTTGATTCTGGATCTCTAATTTTATCCAATGAGATGCTTTTTTTAAGAACTCCCAATTCTGGTTGAATCCTCCCTAGTAGTATTAGTCTACCAAGGTGTGGATAGGGGTAGATGATGAAGCATGCCACTATAAGTGGATGAGGAGTCTACTTCTGTTATTTCTGGACACTTTAAGGTAAATCTTAATAGTGGGTTCTTTCATTTATTTTGCCCTTCTTCTTGCAAGCCTAGTTGCCATTTTGTGTTTGTCAGTTTTGTGTGGGGGACTGTGACAAGGTTAACTCCCTAGCTTTTTTGTGTGTATTTAAATATAAAGGGGTGGCCATAGCCCAGAGAGAGCATATTGTTCCTTAGGGGATTCAAACCTCTGAATCACAATCAACAACGCATCCATAACTGAGGGCCTTTCATTTGACGATAAGGGCACCTCATCAATACTGTCAGCACCACCACTCACTGCAGACACCACTTTTACTCTTGCTATCACAAACTAAATCAATTTGGATGCACTGATGGGATTAAAGAGGTCACAGATGAAAACATTACTACATAGGGCGATCATGACAGAATATCTAAGGAGCAACATGGCTCCTAATGGTCTGATCATGTCCAATACCTGACACATCTTTTTACAAGGTGCTGGTCTCTTATAGTGTTGAAATGCACAAGAGGCTGGTTGATTTTTATAAATCAGATGGCAAAGAAACTATCAGATGCTCTGTTAATACAGTTAAAACCATGGAGACAACTCACCTTTACAGTATTTAAGAATAAGCGGGAGGAAAACAACAAAATGACCAAGGAATATAAAGAATGTCTGACACAAAGTAAAATAGATACATTTCAAAAAGATCTGAAATGGTTCTCTTTTGAAAGAACCTTTCCATATTCAAAGTCAGACTATCAAACAAAAAGCTCAGACAATTCTGACTTTTCAGACACTGACAGCTCGGGCTCATGGAGGACCTCGAGCGACTCCTCAAACAACAGTTCTAATGCCCACAGAGAGGCAGAGGCAATTTTATACAAACTTCACAATTCCGACCCCAAATCGGGTGGAATCCTCGAGCCTAATATCCCTATTAGCCTCTCCAAAATGGCTACCCTTGACAACCAATGCCACATTTTTTAGTGAAAGGCAAAACTAGAGAAAGAGGTAGAAAAAGAGGACAAAAAGTTCAGTGGCCATTACACTCTACAAGGGACTCAGAGCAGAATCTCCAAATAGGAACCCGCAAGGCTGTACTGAAGTAGTCAACTTCAGTGATTACACCAGCATTTTAACTGGGGTTGACTGGGGTACAGGGTGAGATTGTTTCAAACACTTGGTTCATTTGTTAAGCACATCAAGGAAGGGAACTTAGGTCATCAGAGTATTCACTTGGAGGTCCTTAGTTTTAAAATCCAAGTAATTAGGTGTCTGCCAGGTAGACCTAAATAGCCTTTTTCACTTTAGAATGGCAGAATGATTTATTGAGTATTACCCTCACATGACCCTTAACGCTGGGTTTTAAGAGAATGCATTACCACTATTAAGTGATCACCCATTATTGTTGGATTTACTGTGTGTTTTCCTCTAGGTATTCTAGAACATGAAGTCACATCTAGTTCAGGTGAGAGAAATAGGCCTCACAATAATACATAGAGTATATGCGTAGACAGACATGGACAGATTGACAGCCCTGACAAAGGCCTCAGACCCAGATATGCTCTTGATGATGGCTGAAACATGTTGGCACAATAAAAGGTTTTCTGGGACACTAAGGGGCTGATTTAAGAGCCCCTAGCACCTCCTTGTGCCACATTAGTGTCATTTTTTGACGCTAATGTGTCTCAATAAGGCAAAAATTGCCACGCCAGAGTTAGAAAGTGGTGCAATGCATACATTGTGCCACTTTGTAACCCGTTGCGCTACATTGTGCCTGTGCCAGGCATAATGACTGCAAAGGGGGCATTTCTCTGTTAGGGGGGCTGAAAAAACATGCCTGCTCAGATCAGGCTTTAAAAAGGGGCACACCATTGTTTTCAATGGGCCTCAATGGGCTTAGCAGGATTAGCATCAACATTTTTTTACGTTAGTTCTGTAAAGCTTCAAACTAGCATCAAAAAGTTTTACGCTAGTTTCCCTAACTATCGCCATGGTGCGCCGTATATTAGATATGGCACACACATGGTGGCATTGGGGGCGCTAAGGGGCATGAGGAAAGTGGCACTGCACTGGGTGCAGTGCCAATCTCCTTAAATCAGGCCCTGATTCCTTTATAAAACAGAATTTTTGTTTTTATTCATACCCCTGGCAACCTTGAATGAAAGGAAACTCCTTTGAATATACAAGGAGGTATTTTTAACAGTTTCCCTTGATTATAGACCCCTGCTTCTACCCAGTAAGAAACTTTATTTAAGAGCTCTCAATTCTGGTTGAGTCCACCCTGGTGGTAGCATCCTACCAGGATGTGGATAGGCGCTGATGATGAAGCATGCCACTTAAAGTGGGCGAAGCATCTACTCCAATTACTTCTTACAAGTGGGTTCTTTAATTTATTTCCCCTTTCTTCTTGCAAGCCTAGTTGTCGAAATACCCCTTATAACAGTCCTAAAGCTTCCTTTTAAATATTAATAAGTCACTCCTAAGCATGCTTTATTCTTCATAAAGGCACAGTGCATGACATTTGAAAGTAGGATATGTAAAAATAAATGTAGAACATGTCCTTACAGTAAAATATCTCCAAAAGTTATTTTCACTATAGCAAGGTTGACTATGTCCATAGAGAAACACTGCGCTACATTGTTACATTTGCTAAATACTGAATTTGGATTTATAGCAGCTAGAGAATCAGTCAAGGAATTATTTTAATAACAATTTTAAATCCAACCTAATGGTCAAGTCAGATTTTAATTTACTATTTTGGGCATGACACTTTTAGAAAGTTATACTTTTCCTACCTTAAATCTAAATGCCCTTCTACCAGTTTTCAATGTCACATGACTGTTGATGGCTCCCCTGTAGTGAGATGTGTATTAATCCCAGACAGTGGACAAAAGTCCCTGGATGTGGAGGCAGTTTCTCTTCTTGACAGAATGGCCTAGGAGCTGTGCCCAGTAACTTGATTAACTTTAATTGGGCCTGGTGTGTCACAGGCAGATGTACCTTGTAACATCTTCCTCAGCCTGGTACCCGTTGAATAACTGGGCCAAGCACGGAGCTGTAAATCACACATCTTTATTCCTCTGTGTGTACCTGTGAACTCAAACATTCTAAACCAAGCCTTTATTACAATCTATTCTAGCAATTTTATCATACTGATACAGAGTCCTTGGGGAGTCAGAAAGATTCTGTTCTAATTCCGGCAATACACTACTTTACTGACACCTGTGCATGCTCTCTTTCTTTCAGTGAAGGGGGAGAAAGCCTCCTCTAAACTAGTTTGGAGTGACCACAAGAGAGGATTGTCTATTATCATAGTGGAAACAGGAGCACTGACCATGGGAAGTAGGGTTATGATATCTTGGACTGCCCCAGAATAGTGTGCAGGAGGGTGAGGACAGATGTGAAGGGATGATGCTGGCACCCTATGATTGGGAAGGGGAGTCTGGCATCTAGAACTTTCCACCCCCACTTATAAACCCCTATACTTGAGATAGACAGAGTTGAATTCCCTGGACCTGCATGGAAATGACACCAGAATCTTTAATAGCTGCAAGGACTAGCCATCTGATGCCCTTGATGGACTAAGGACTTTGCCTGCAGCTGTCCCTGAGGACTAAATGAGTCCCTCCAGGGCCAGTAGCACTGACCACCCTATACCCCGAGGACCAGTTACGGGAAGTCCTGACCTCTTTTGACCCTTAGATGCCCTGCAAGACAGCAGGAAGCCATGAGGTCTGTGGAGGGTAAAGCAGAGGAGAAGGCTTATGCAGGAAGCCAGTTATACTAGCTCCTTGCAAGGTAACCATTTTGATGCCATTAAGCCTGCTGAAACTGTTCCAGCTGTCTAGAACTCACAACTAGGAGCATAATGATGCCACGATCAGGAAAGTACGCTCAACAGGCTTAAGTTACATATCTTTGAAAATGTCCCATTTAAAAATTAATAAAATTGAGCAACAAACAATTTGGGGCAATGCCGCTACTTGTGACATTTTTCCCTGGGGACGGCCATGTCCCTGGGGTTGATGCAAACCCATTTATACTTTTTACATGTGGAGAGGGCACATGCTGAGCTCCCTCCACAGGGGATGCTTCATCCCAGGGAGCCCCAACCATTGGGTCTGACACAAAGTGGAGATACTCCATGCCTCATCCCCCAGGATACAGCACCAGAGGCCAATATTGCACGTGTTATCCCGCCCCCCGTGCCCATGTCTGAAGAGGACAGGGCACACCTGTAGAGGAAGCACTACATAGCTCCAGCCTCAGGGTGGGATCCAAAACCACACCACATTTGCTTCCGCTGGCGGCAGGAGCTATGAAAAACATTGCCAGCTCCCGCTTGACACAGGAGATGGAAATAATGATGCCCGCTCTGGTGCCCTTTGAAGAAGGTGCCCATGCAGCTGCCTGGGATGCAAGGACCTTGCGGCTGCCCCTGCAACCGCTAATGACATATACATGCTGTGGGTGCCCTGAGTAAGGCTGAGGCACTTTTCTTAGAAAAAAAACAAGAAAAGAAGAAGGATGCAGCAATCTGCATTGAAAAATAACGTAACTGGATGTGATCATTCTATATTTTTGTATTGTGGTCCTGGCACACTAATGATTCCCGGTAGGGGGCTCATTTACATAGATCTTTCCTCTGTAGTTCCCAATGAGGGGCAAGGGCACCACAAACAACCTAATTTTGGTGTGTTGTGGGGGCACAAGAGGCACAATGCCCCCCCGAATTGATTTATAAATTTATATATGTCTCCCAGGTCACGGGGCACAGAACATGGAGAAACTTTGCCACCTTATTTAAAGCACACTCTGGGCTGCAGCTTTTGCTTTATAGCTTGAGGGTGCAGGGACTGCAGGAAATGGATTTTATGGCTGCATTTTATGTGGTACAAAATGATATATAACAGCTCAGACTCTTTTTAAAAAAAATGCTTTAATTAAAGAATATTGCAGGAAATTACTTTTGGTAAATATTGCACTGATTTATTGACAATAATGGTTGCATTTAGATAGGGTTATTGATTTCAGTGATAGAACAGTGATTTTGAACATGTGAGTTCTGTTCCTATAATGTGATGAGCCCTTGACAAAGCCAATAGGCTTGCTCATATTTTATTGTGGTTATTCCTTTGCAAAGCCAATAAGCCTGTTTTATTTAAAATAACACCTTTTATATTGTGTTTCTCTCTCTGGTAGTGGTGGAGGAATGTGATTTTAAAATGTCACCAAAGGTGTATATATTTGTAAGTTAATGTGTAATATTTAGTAGTGTGTGTGTAATAATGTACATTTCCTTTTCAAAAGAAAAAAACAGTGACTTGGCAATCATTTATTGAGTGTTGTTGCATGCCGTTGGATGGAGATTTCCAGCCCACACAACCTCCCCTCAATCGGCATTGGGCTGCTCTGCTTCACTACCCATAGAGAGTCAAGTGCTACAGTGAGGTATTTGGTTCCCATTAAGGAGACAGTTGTGGACTTATTACATACACAGGACTCACATCCTCCACAACTAATAATCCAGTTTCCTACAGTTGTCATTACCATGGAACATCTCAGCCAGTAGATGGTGTGCTATTTGGTAAGCTTGCTCTATTGTGACAGGCATCATATTTGTGATATGCACAACTCACATATTTGTATTTTCCTCAAATTGAGCCACCTGCATCTTGATAGAAATTAATTCTGCCTTCATAACATCAGTCTTTCACACAGTGGCGTCAGAATAAGGGCATGATTTAGAGTTAGGCGGATGGGTACTTCATCACAAAAGTGACAGATATCCTGGCCATCTTATTAAAATTGTCATATGATGTAATGCACTTGTAATAAGGAGTACAGGCTATCCATCACATTTGTGATGTAGTAACATTTCCGCCAAATTGGAAAGCAGGTCCTAAATGTGTGCTTAGTTCTTCATTACCTTTGGACTACTCTCCAGAGAACCAAGTCACAGGTGTTTGTCCAAACAGCACACTCAGATATGGGAATAAATGCAATAAAGTACACAATCAAATTCACACAATGAAGGTGTGTGCAAAGGAAAGAGAACAAATGCAGTTTTACTATGCACAAATAATTTGCCATTATCATCATGCTTTCTATATATTTTCTGTGTCTGAGCAGGGAGATGGACAATCATGTCACATTTACAGAAAGATGAAAAAGGTTAACATGGTTCCAAGTTCCCCAGCCTTGTGTGATGAGTCCTAACTCATGCAGATTTCTGTAGGTGAATGTTAGACTGGAATCCTTGAGGTAGTCTCAACTGTCTTTTTACCTCTGCTTCCTGTGTTTTGACTGTGTGTTGGACTTTGTTTTTTCTGGTGTTGGCACTCTGGGCATTTTACCACTGCTGACCAATGCTAAAGTACAAGTGCTCCCTGTGTATATTGCATGTGTAATTGGCTTTTCCATGACTGGCATATTTGATTTACTAGTAAGTCCCTAGTAAAGTGCAATAGAGCTGCCCAGGGCCTGTAAATCAAATGCTGCTAGTGGGTGTGCAGCACTGATTGTGCCACCCACATGAGTAGCCGCCCTGTAAACGGGGCTCAGACCTGTCACTGCAGTGTCTGTGTGTGCAGTTTTAACCTGCCAACTCGACCTGGCAAGTGTAACCACTTGCAAAGGGCCAAACCTTCCCTTTTTATACATGTAAGGCACCCCTAAGTTAGGCCCTAGGTAGTCCCCTGGGCAGAGTGCAGTGTATGTTAAAGGTAGGACATGTACTGATGTATTTCACATGTCCTGACAGTGAATTACTGCCTGATTCGGTTTTCACTGCTGCAAGGCCCATCTCTCGCATAAGGTAACATGGGGCTGCCTTTAACTATCTTTTGAGTGTAGTTTCCCTTTGGGAGCAGATAGAGGATTGGAGTTTGGGGTCTCCTAACTTACAATTTAAAAATACACCTTTTGGTAAAGTTGTTTTTTAGAATGTCAGTTTGAAAATGCCACCATTCTGTGACTCTGCCTCCATGTAAATTCCCAGTCTGGGTCAGACTGACAGTTGTGCTGTTTTTGAATCTCCACTAGACAGTGACACAAAGGGAGCTGGGGTGTAACCTGCATATCCTGATGGGTCATCTGGGGAGGGGTGGAGGGAGGAGCTGACAGTTACACCTGAATGGGCTGTGCCTGCCCTCACACAATGCAGTCTCCAACCTTCTGATGTGAGTCTGGAGCCAGGCCTGGGCAAGGCAGGATCTTGTGAACAACAGAGACTTTCACTTGAAGTTTGCCTACTTCAAAGGCAGAAAGGGGTACAGGTAGTGGACCAAATACCCCAGATTTTTAAATATACTTCTGGAACCAAGCGGAACCTCTGCCAAGGAGAACAGCTGAAGAGCTGGAGAAGGAGTACCTCCTCTTTGCCTGTGACTGTGCTTTGCTGGGTTGGCCTACAGTTGCTGCTTCTGCCTAAAAGAGGACAAAGACTGGACTTTGTGGTATATTCCTGTTTATGAGGTGCCTCCAAGGGCTTGTACTGAGCTTCCTTCCTAGTTTGAAGTCTCAGGGCCATCAAAGACTTTCCCTGCCAGCATCTGGACTGTCTGCTCAGACTCCTGCCCTGCCAAGTGGTGCCCTATCCAGTCCCTGGGCCCTTGAAAGGTGAAGCTGGTAGAACAAGGACCAAAATCCATGCACAGGAAGCCGTGCAGGGAAAATTTAGATGCACCACCTGCAACGCGGCTGTAAAAATGACGCGCCATCCGCCTCTCGAATTAAATCGGCGCACTACCTGCATCGCAGCTGTGAAATCAACCGATTACCTGCATCGTGGGTGGAGAATCAATGCAATTCCCGCTTGCGGCTACTGATAGCGACGCAAAACCCAAGCAGTGTGGTTATTCCATCAACGTACTCCTGGATTTCATAGGCACCATCACTGGGCCTCAAAATCAATGTGAACCTGTGTAGACCCTAGGTGCCCTGTCCAGAAATCGCTCCCCTTGCGGGAGAGAAAAATGACGCATAGCTAACTTTTTCAATGCGCACTTGACCGTGCAGCTTTATTTTTAATGCAAACCACGTACTTTGCATAACAACTTTTCCATTGTTTTCTATGGAGTAAGACTTTTTTTTATTTTAAAAATTCATAACTTGACTTTTGTATGGTGGCTTTTTGGCATTTTGGTCTTGTTTGATTTAGATAAATATTGGTTATTTTTCTAAACTGGTGTAGTGTCCATTTCGTAGTGTTTTCACTGTGTTACTGTACAAATACTTAACACATTACCTCTGAGATAAGCCTGACCGCTTGTGCCAAGCTACCAAGGGGGTGAGCAGGGGTTATCCTAGATGTGTGTCTCCCTTACCCCGATTAGAGCGAGGGTCCCTGCTTGGACAGATTGCAAATTGCCTGCCAACCAGAGAGCACATTTCTAACAGTGAAGACATTATAAAGATCAAGAGAAAATATCCTTCAATACATTTTAGCCCAACATATTGCTAAGTTCATGCTATTAGTTAGTGTAACACTTTAATTGTTTTACATGTATACTATTAAATGTTAACACAACAAATATTACCAAGTAGGACAAAGTTTTATTGAAGAGTATACTATTGCAATCGGAATATTACTGCATAATGCTTAATCTAAATAGCAGCTGCTGCAGAATATTTCCACAGGATTAGTAAACTAAGCAAATTCTAAATGTAATTTTGCCCTTCATTATCTCTAGGCAGTTCTATATCTGAGATCCCTGCCCTAATACACTTCAATTCAAACAATTAAAAAAGAGTAGATGATGGACAGAATGCTACACAATGTCAAACACTCAGCCCCGATCACAGATCTGGGCCTAAATCCATGGCCCACCATGCCACACCAATTTGGACCCAGCAATGTATACATCAGTCTTGACTTTGCTCCTTATGGGAACTGTCCAGCCTGAACTGCCAGCTCAAATCCTCCCTGGACCGGAAACAAGCATCCTGGGACTGGTTTTGGGGTATCACCCCCATCAGTCAGGCATGCCTGAATCCAGTGGCTTGGTGAGCCAGGGGCCCACGTCTGGACATACCCGGCGCACTTAGGGCAACAAATGCAAAACAAACTAAAAGCAGATGATGGATGGAAGGCTGAGCAATGTCAAACACTCATCTGCAGTCAGAGGCCTGGACCCAAATCCATCCTGGCAATTCAAGCTGGACAGTGCGCATGTGTAGCAGGGTCAAGAGTGGTTTGTACATGGTTGGGTCCAAACTGGAATGGTGTGGCGAGCAAAAAAATAATGGATTTAGGCCCAGATCTGTGACTGGTGTGAATGGTTGACATTGTTCTGCATTCTGTCCATCATCTGTTCTTTTTTTTGCAACAGTTCAAACAATGTCATATTGTCCAAAACTACCCCTAAACCAGTTGCTACTAGACAACTATGAGTTATTTTACTACAACTAAATATTTCCACTTTGATGTTCATTGTTGGACCTGCCCTTTCTACATGGTCATTCCCAAAACTTTTTGCCTTCTCCTCCTACTTTTTCTGACCATTTTTGGCTGATGGTATGACTCTGGTCACTTTATCACTGCCAATCAGTGCTAAAGTGTATGTGCTCTCCCTTGTAAACTTGGTATGATTACCAATAATGCCTGATTGATACATTTAATTTACCTGATAGTGCCTTGTACAGTGGTTTCCCTATACCCAGGGCCTGTAAATTAAATGCTACTAGGTTGCCTGAAGCGAAGCTTGCGCTACCCACAGAAGTAGCCTTTCAGACATGCCTCAGGCCTGCTAGTGCAGGACCTGTGTGTGCAGTTTACTGCCACAGTAACCTGGCATCTAAATTTACTTGCCAGGCCCAGAATTCCCCTTTTACTACATGTATGTCACCCCTAAGGTAGGCCCCAGCTAGCCCTATGGGCAGGGTGCTATGTATGTAGAAGGCAGGACATGAGCCTGGAAGCCTGGCCTGTTCTGGTACTGATAAACAGCCTATTTTAGTTTCTCACTGCTGTGAGTGTTGCCTTCTCATGGGGTTGCATTAGAAATGCCCTACCTTATATCTAGGTGGTATTGTCTAAATTATGAGGGTTAGCGTAGGCATGTTTGGTATGATTGTAATGGTAGTGAGAAATGCTGCTTACTGCTGTGGGTGGATGGTTTTATTACCATTATAGAAATGCCATTTCTAGAAAGTGAGCATTTCTCTGTGCTTATGACTCTGGTGTTTTGCAACTTAACTCTAATCCACATCTGGGCAGAGTGACAGTTGGGCTTTGTGCATTCTTTTCAGACAGCCTGTACACATGGAGGGTGGAGGTGTTACAGAGGTGTATCTACATATTGAGTGGTCTTCCTGGGCTGAGAGAAAGGGAGGCAGGGCACACTTGCATCTGTAAAGACTGTGCCCTGGCCTCACACAAAGGGCTTGTTTACCCCCAACTGATGTCTGGAGCCTGTGCTGGGGGAGAGAGGGGACACTCTCAGAACCAGTTGTAAATGGTTGAAACCTCCTCTCCCCCTCATTTAAAATTCTTTGCAAAACTGAGTATAAGTACATGGATTTCCCCCATAAAAAGACAAGAAACATACTTGGAATGGACACGGAATGTTGCTGGAGGGACTCACCAGGAACCTCCTTGGACTGCTGTTGGTGGGCTGACCTGTGTCTTGCTGGGTCACTAGGAGGAACTGCAAAGGACTGCAACCCCTTGCATTGGCCTGGTTGTTGGACTCTGCCGCCCTGTGCTCCCTTTGATTGTCTCCAAGGGCAGGGTGGTGTGCCCCCTGCAGTCCATCTTGCCCACAGCGCTGGAGAGCACTGCAGCTAATCATCACCTCAGTGCAGGAAGAACACTTTCCTTTCATTATTCCTAAACGCTCTTGTGGCACCGCAGTTGAGGCCCTCTCCCCGACACATAGAAGACGGAGAGGAGCCCGTTGGCAACTTTCAATTGAGTACAAGGAAGTCACTCACTGGTCGATGACCCTAGTGGCCCAAGGCAGCACCTGCTTGTGTGCTTCACCGCGATGGCCTGGGCGTGAGGGAGGGCTGCCGACCAGTCTGCTGCAGTCCTCTCCCCTGGCCCCAAGGAGAGCCCTGGTGAATACGGGCTCTGTGGAACAGAGGTAGCCACCCTGCTACCTCCGGGAAAGACTGTTCCTCCATAGGGACAAACTGTATCAGGGAAAACTGCTGTGTGCCGGTGGTGGCTGCCTCGCATGTCATTGACTGACACCCACCTACAACTGTGCCAACGGGGTGACCAGAGGAGAGGTCTCCCTACCAACAAGGAGTGACGGGCTTCCCATCGATGAGACACCGGGACCGGAGGCTTGTCACACTCTACTGTACTCCCCCTAGTGGGATATCCCGCAAGACAGCGAGACAAGAAGCCAGCAGCCAAGCCACGAGGATTTGGACTGCGGTTGTTAACCCCCACTGGTGAGGGAGGGTGCAGGGTTTCTTCTTTTCCCACCATACCCTGACCAGAGACAACCACCGCTGGAGGGGTATTATGGATGGTTGTGTCCCCAGCGAGAAGAGCTTGGTTGCAGCTCTCTCGCACAGAGGAATTACCATAAGTCCTAGAAGAGAAGCACAGGATCTCCTGGAGGGGAATGGAGGGTTTTCCCTCTACCGTATAATAGGTAAAGGAAGCACTGACATGCTGAGGCTGATGTAAGTGTGTTTGCCCGAGTACACAAGGTCCTGCAGTTACCTACTGTTGTTCATGCTCTCATTTTCCTGGGGCTGGAGGCAATCGGAGGGTAATGTTCTCTTTTGTGATATGTGCCCTAAGAAAATGTTCTCAAGTGAGGGGTGTTGTGGGTAGTCTTATGACCTATGCATTTGTGGTGATATGTGTGTTACCATTATATGTGCATTTTGATAACAATATTTTACTGAATACTGCTTATGTTGCAGAATAATGAGTAACCTGTGTGTTATATGTGACTACTGCCGGTTTCTGCAGAGTAACAGTACTATGTAATGTCCTGACAACTGATTAGGAAGCAGGGTATTACTGACATGTTGTGTTTGGTCTAATGATGTTGTGTACAATACTTGGTGTTGTGTTCCCTTTGTTGTGTATTTATTGCATCACATGTGTTGTGCAAACGCCTTACACATTGCCTCTGGGTTAGGCCTCATTGCCCGTGCCAAACTATCAAGGGAGTGAGCAAGGGTTTTCTTGGACGTGTAACTCCCTTGCCCTGACTAGAGTGGGTGGGTTCTGTCTGGCTTAGGTGCATAACCTAGCCAACCAGAAACCCCATTTCTAACATTACTAACTAGGTCAATTAAAAAAGTCCTATTCAACAATAATAAGTTATAGTTCTCACAGAATGGGGAAATAAACTGAAGTGAAGTTAAAAAAGTTAAAGGTTTAAAAAAACTAAGAAGCAAAAAATAGTCACTTTCACATAAGATCATACACATATTGTAGAATGTACTTGTTTATCCCCCTTCAGTTCCAATCAAACAAAAAAGCTGTTGGGCGCAAGCCAACATTGGCTAATCAATCAATGAGTTAGACTTTGCCAATGCATATAAGTGTTATAGTAGTTTATTGTGAATATCAGTGACATTTCTCCAGGTTTCAAAAACTCCTTTTACGCTCTTCAATTACTGGTTAAGTATAATAAAATAAAGTATGAACATGCATAGACTCACAGTTCATTCTCTTTTCTTTCACCCTCCAGGAGCTTTTCCCTTCCAACTGAAATGCTTGAAATGGCCTTCCATCCACCTAGGTAAAGCCACAGCCCTTGAGTTTTCACAGAATATTGTCTTTCCTCAGAGAGTAGAACAGGAAAGTATTCATTTTAGGACATTAACCTATACACAAACTATTCTAGTAACCCGGCTGCATGACTATTTCCTTTCATTTCCCTTTCTTCAAGTGTAAATACCTCTTTGGCCACTTCAGGTCTTTGGATTCTTTTGTCTTTTGCTCTTCCTCTTTTAGCTATCCCTCTGCAGTCTCTTAGATACGTGCAGATGTAATCAACCCGTGCGTTTCTCCATTGTCTTTCATTTGATCCCCTACTGGCGTGTATCTGTAAGTTTATTGCCATCTTACTCCTACTGATTTCTTTCTTCTTGTCTCCTAGTGGTTGTCCAGATGCACCTGGCATTGCCACAACCGGTACTTGAATGGTGGTGGAACTTGTTACAGTCTTGCTGGGACCAAGACACCAACACTCCTCTGTCTACTCTTCCCCCTCTTTGTCCTCCAGGTCTGTTTTTCTGCCTTTTTGTGCTCCGCTGTCTGGCTCTTTCCAATCTTGTCTGCCTGGTCCTTCTTTCATGGACACACTTGATACTGATTCCCTTCCTGTCCTGGACTCCCTTGATCATGGTTTATTCTTCAAATATTCAGTATGACATCCTCAATGACCCCAACCTTCGTAACCTTGTTCTCAGAAACCATTGCTAATGTTTCTTCCTTGTTTTTGCCCACAGTTCTTGCTCCCTAGCCTTTATATGTTTTTTTCCTTCTTTTTGGAGGCCCTCTTTAGTTTTTACCTCTCCCTTACTCCCACTTTCTCCCTTGTTGCAAGTAGTACTCAGGATATAAATCATCTGTGCTCCTATCCCTAAATAGGCAAGCGGCCCTACAAAGGCAAATAAATGGAAGTCTTCGATTCTATGGATATAACCTCCAAATCCACAGCACAATACATTTGGTGCTGTGATTTTGTAAAATCTGATGTCTCTTCATTATGCTTTGGTACATTCCATGTTGCGGACCCTAGGTCCAACCACACAAGTGAGATACCATTGTAACAAGAGAAGAGTGGAAACATTGGGTTGTAGGAATTTGGTGGCTCCTACAAATTCTGGAATTTCTCCCCCCCCCAAAGAAATTTGGGGAAAATGCATGATTTCCAGGGCATTCAAGCTGAAAAAAACAGAGTGAGGTCCCCACAAGCCACTCCATTGGACTAGCCTGCCTGTATGGAATTCAGAGATTCCTGGGTTTAGTCAAGCCATGCCCAAATGCTGCTGCTACTCACATCACCTAAGTGGGTTAGTTTTGATAGGAAATACAATGTCCACACATTACACTCTGGGGCTTTTTCTTTCGCAGTTTCTAGGCCCACTCAAACAAGTGTGGAACTGTTGCTATCTGGGGAAGTGTTGAAATGCTGGGTGGTAGTAATTTTGTAGTTCTCCACAGATTCCAGAAATTACCCTCATAAACATGTGAGGGAAATTAGTAATTTTAGCCAAAGTTTGAAGTTTGCAGGGCATTGTGGGTACGAAACTTTAGTGCTGCCCACATTTTATACTTTCTGAGGCTTTCTTCAGTATCGAGCTACAGAAAGTCAGGATTTAGTAGCTTTCCATGGATGGCAACCAAGACCTAGCCCAAATTTAGCAGCAACACACATTACTAACATGGGTAACTTTTCACCGCAAATTTGATGTCTCCATGTTGTGTTTTAGGGCCTTTCTTGTCATCAGTGACAGGGCTACTCTCACAAGTGGGTTAATGTTTTTATCAGGACAAGTGTGGAATCATTGATCATTTGGCATTATCTACTGAACCTCCCCCCATGTTTGCTTTCAAATGTAAACCACTGTGCAAGAAATAAAACATTATGTCAAATGCCCTCTGAATCACATGATAGTGTTGGTGAAAACACATTCAGTGGTGTGCAAATAATTACTGTTCCTAATCCAGTATCTTTGACACATTTAAAAATGCATAGGTTTCCTTCACAGTCATATTTCACTCATAAGATTCTAGCATGGTCAGTACACAATGGAAAACCATTATAAGCTAGCGCTCAGTTGTTGGCTCTGGGTATCATGTTTTTGGACAACCAACAACCACTCTATATCCTTGCATTCAGAATGGTCTTGCAGTGGTAAAAGTATACTGCTTTGTAAATCAGTAACTGGGGAAAAATGTACAGATTAAAATGTTGTTAGCTATCTCTATTTTATCCTACTTTTTTACATTATTTTTTTAATTAAAAAAAAAAGTTTATTTGGGAAAACTATGATCCAAAATAAATAACCCCTTGCTGAATATGAAATTCTCTCTAGTTTTTAGAAACATATAGTTTCACATCAGTTCCACAGCAAACTTCAAGTAGGTTGAAACAACAAAAAGATAGGTTAAATGAACTACCATTTAGAAAAATGCAAACATCTGTGTGAAAGAGTTAGGGAAGATGATTATCTTTGCACAGCAAACCTTTTAATAATGCCATTTCCCATTAAAAAATTGCTTTCTTACACAGCACTTATTTCCCAACTTCTTAGAAAAAACTGTTTGCAAAATGTTGTCTATTGTCTGGGGAATGCAAAATCCTAGGATACAGTTTAAATCCCCAAGATGCAGGAAAAACTGACACAAATGTGGCCTTTGTATAAAAGGTTATGGAAGCTTAAGTGCAAACTGCCCCAATAATCCAAAAATGGCACTGCACCACCTAGGGGTAGTCTTATGATTTAAGATGGTAGAAAACTGACAAAATAAAGCAATTTTTCATGGCTTTACTTACGGTGAAAAAGATCAAGCTTATTCTGCACTATCATTATGAAATATCCTTGAGTTTGTAGGACAACATATTCAGAACTATCCATAACCATTAAAATGCCCACTTTGGGGCATATTTATACTCCATTTGCGCTGAATTTGTGTCATTTGTTTTACACAAATTAGGCGCAAAAGGTACTCCATATTTATAATTTGACGCTAGACACGTCTATCGTCAAAATATTGGAGTTAGCACCATTTTTTAGATGCGTGAGTCTACCTTGCATCAATGAGCTGCAAGGTTGGTGTTCCCATCAAAAAAATGGTGCTAATCACATAGCCCCATATTTATCCCCCCTGCTAAAATGATGCACATGTGGGAGGAGGGGCTCAATAATGGTGCAAAGCTTGCTTTGCACCATTATTTAACGCCTGGTTCAGACCAGGTATTAGGGGACCTGTGGAACCATTTCCATGGTGAAACACAATGGAATGGGCCCACAGGTGCCTTCCTCAAGCCCCAGGAACACCCTACCCACACCACAGGGACACCGGAAGATGGGGAACCACATCCCACGTAAGTATAGGTAAGTATTTAAATTGTATCAATTAAAGGGACATTGGGGGCCCAACTTGGGGCCCCCTGCATGGCACAGGGTGCAATGGCCATACACAGGGGACCCTTGTCCTCTGTGCTGGCCATTGGGGTGGTAGGCATGAATCCTGTCTTTTCTAAGACAGGAGTCAAGTGGTACGGATGGTTTCACATAGGAAAATGATGCTAGGCTGGTTCGAGGCATTTTTTTGCCTCTAACCAGCCTAACGTCATTTTTTGGTGCAAAACACCCTTCTCCCATACCGCCACCTCGACCTGGCTAACATTATTTTTTTTACGCTAGCCCACCCTTTGCGCAAGATTGTGCCATTCCATAAATTTGGCACCCAGCTGGTGTCCTGGAAAGGCGTATGCCGGTGCTATATTTTTTGACTCAACACTGCACAAACGCAGTTTTGAGTCAAAAAGTATAAATATGGGCCTTTGTATGCAAAGAAACATGTTTTGCACATTATGAGTGAGCCAACATAATCTTGGCCATCCCCATTGTTAGGAACAAGACTCAAACATCATTAGTCGGTCTCTACTATTTACCACCAGCATCAGGACAACAGTAGAGATCTCCAAGCAAACTTATCTCAGTTTTTAAGTACATTTCAATCCCCAAAATTACCTTAAAATCAATCAATCAGTCAGGATTTGTAGAGCTCAGCTAATCACACATGAGGGGATCCAGGTGCTGGGTTATGCTGGGACCAGTCCAAGAGCCCGGTCTTACGTCCTTTTCTGAATTCTGTGAGGGAGGCTGATGTACGGAGGTAGAGGGGAAGGCCGTTTCAGGGCTTGGCATTGAGGTAGGAGAATGTTTTCCACTGTAGTTTCAGCAACTGTGAGGAGTATGAGCGAGTGCAAGGGAGTCTGGAGGGTTGGTGGAAGTTCAGGTGGTGGTTGGTGTATGCTGGTCCTTGATTGTGGAGGATTTTTTCAGCATTCATCAGTATATTGAACTGGCATCTTTTCTGGACAGGTAGCCATTGGAGATTCCTGAGGTTGGGAGGTATTATGGGTCCATTCTAGGGCATTGAAGATGAGTCTGGCAGCTTAGTTCTGCATCGTCTGGAGTCTCTTCAGGAGTTGGGTGGTGATTCCTGCAAAGAGCGCATTGCCATAGTTGAGTCAGCTGGTGACTACAGCCTGGGTGACAGGTTTCCTAGTGTCGACAGGGAGCTATCTGAAGATCTTTCAGAGAATGTGAAGGGTGTGGAAATAAGCAGAATGACTGTGTTGATCTCGCTTTACATGGAAAGTTTGCTGCCCAGAATGATGCCAATGTTGCAGGCATGGTCTGTCAGTGTGGACTGGCTTTGCCCATAGAGTGAGAACACATTTTGAATTAAACATGATATGAGCCAAGTCACCCTCACCTTCTGGACAATTACAGCAGCACAGATGGAAAAATGCTTACTTCGTTAAGCCTGCAATGGATCCAGTATGAACTGTGTTTAATACAAAACCTATGCTGTGCCAAAGCAGGTGTATTTTTAGAATTAAAGAAGGGTTTTCATATATGTTTCCATGTGTGAGCGGTGAAATGCAAATTTACATAAGAAGATATTTCCTCCTCCCATATGGGCTGCATTTTTGTATTTGGCCTAGACAGTATTGAGATATATATTAATGCAAATTACAAGGCCTTGTTCCTGAAGCTTCCCTAAAGAATAACTGGTTGTCCCCAGTAGGTAATAAGCCTAGTTTTGAAATGATGACCTTTAATTTCAAGTAATTATAAAATTCCCTCTCAGCTAGACCGAAAGTATCTTATTGTTGGGTAGAGCTCATAGCAGAAGCTCATTTACTTAAATCACTAACCATAGAGAGCCCTAATTTGTACCAATCTTTCCAGTTGAGGCAAGACCAAATTAATCTTTTCTTTTTGTCATTCCATATGGACATCATTAAGCACATAAATATACTAAGTAGAGTTGGCCTTCATTGGTATCAATAATTATATGTTTAGAGAATGAGATGACTATTTATTTGTAGTCAATGTTATTAATATTTTTGTTGGGACAAGGTGCTGGTTCTCCACCATCAACCATCTCGAGCTCAAGATGTCAGAGTGCAGCAACGAGTGAGATGCCCTTTGAATAAGAAAAGCATTCTAATATAAAGGACATTTTGCCAAATTCATCCTTCAAGTGCTTTTCAAATGTAATTTCTTCAGGGAAATCTTTGATCTTTTACATTTCTGTAGGGAAATGTAAGCCAGCAGATGAATTCCCATACACAATTCAAGGGAGCCCGTTGAATATGCAAGACAAGTAATACACAGTGGGGGAACCATCATCTTTATTGTTTCAACCCAATTCCACCAAGATGTATATTTTGAGAACCACCACTATAGAATATGAGCAATTTTATTAGCAAGCAAGTTCTTTAAGAGAGTCCTTAATAAAACAAAGTATAAGATAATTCAAATAATGTTGTACTTTCCAAGTTGTTCGGGATGCACATCAAATTAAGTACATCCAGATGTGTCTGCATTTTCCTTTGCCTTGTCATGCAGCACTGTAATAGAGGAGTGTGACTCAGCCGTTAAGATAAGTATATCATACTCATATGAGGTTGCTGTATATTTTGCCATCCTGAGGATAGTTCATGAAAAGTTCAATTTTGTCTCTCTGATGCCAAAAGTGTTTTTTTTCTAATAGGAATAAAAGTGATAAAAAGGGTCAATCTTCTTTAATGCCTTGACCTAAATGGAACTGTTTTGAATATATACTGTTGACTCAACAGTATAAGTTTTGTAAAAACTTTTAAAAGTTAAACTTATTTAGGATCTTTCTCTGAAGGCTATCTGAGACCTTGTCAAAGGCATTGTCTGCAATGAGTCTATGAATCTTTCCAAGTCTTGTTAAATTTACTCAACCGATTCACATTTTGGTTGGATATCCATTTACTCTCTAACCTTCTGAGGGTACAATTCTATTTATACTTCTGACCACTCAGCCTATTTGCAGTAGTGTATTTTTTCATAACACAGATGCAATTTCCAGTCACTTTGGGGCATATTTATACTCTGTTTGCGCCGAATGTACGTCAAAAATGTTGACGCACATTCGGCACAAACCTTGCCCCATATTTAAACTATGACGCCCGACCCCACAGACGTAAAAAAACCTCTGTGTGTGTCATTTTTTGGATGAGGAAAACCGCCTTGCGTTAATGACAGGCAAGGTAGGTGTTCCCGTCCAAAAAATGACTTTAAGGCCTGTGCGCCTTATTTATACTCCTGCGTCATTTTGATGCACAGGAGAGGGCGGGCCTTAAAAAACGGCGCACAGCCTGATGTGCGCCGTTTTTGAAAGCCTGGGTGAGGGCAGGCGTTAAGGGACATGTGGGCTCACTTCCATGGTCTCAGACCATGGAAGCAGTCCAGAGGTGCCCTTCCCTGCCCCCAGGGACACCCCCTGCCACCCTCACCCACCCCAGGACGATACCCATGGATGGGGGAACCCTTCACAGGGAAGTACAGGTAAGTTAAGGTAAGTATTTTTTAAAAAAATTTAAAGTGGCATAGTGGGGCCTAATTTGGGCCTCCCTACATGCCACTGTGCCCAATGGCCATGCCCAGGGGACAGAAGTCCCCTGGGCATGGCCATTGGGCAAGGGAGCATGACTCCTGTCTTTGCTAAGACGGCGGCGCTGGTTTGCGTAAAAAAGTATAAATATGGGCCTATATCTCTTTCCCAAGCCTATCAAGGTGGCCTAGCATGTATCTCCTAGTCAAACGTGTTTGGTCAAATTTTAGTATAGGTTCAGTGTTAACCCCTACAACTATATATTGATGCAGTCTGACAAACAAAATATATTCTGTTTGGGAACTATGGTGTAGATGAGGAAAGAAATGTAGAGTCCTCTAAACACCCCTCAAATGTGATAAGAACAGAATTGCAGCATTTGTTTATAGAGTCTGTTAAAATGAAGTTTACCTATTGAATTTCTTTGTAGCATCCCATTTACATGAAGATTACAATATCCACCTATGATAACTTTGGCTCCATAAAATGATGTCTGTAAATTTTGCATCCAAAGGAATTCAGAAGTCAGGACTACCTAAAGTGGATGCATAATGTTTAATGCATATAAATCTAAGTAATATTTCTGAATCCTACATTGTGCATCAGGACCTCTTGTGTCCGACTCAGGTGTGATTAATGATACATTTAAATTTTTTTCAACCAGGATCTCTAAACTTTTTTTATTATTGCTTGCAAACATGAAACTTCCTCAACTCACTGCCCTCTCGTGGAAATTGATTCTTCCAGTCCAGTTTTGCTTCCTCTAAGAATAGTGTGTCTCTTTAACCACTACAATTATGTTATACATTATCTCTTTTTTGCATTATGAGTTAACCTCTTGGTGTTTGGTGGTGGAACTTTCAGCTTACTCTTGGTGATGAGAATGCAAGGTGTATTATTTCTGTAATTTATTGCTGTACTACAGTTTAATTAAACTCTTAATGTGCAGAAATAAAGGGGCTTATTAAGAGTTTGGCTGAAGGATACACCTATCCCCGAACTCCTGATGGGGTGGTCGCCACCATGCTTTCGACCTCCCAGCCGGCCCCATTACAACTTTCTCACCTGGCTGACCGGCATAAACCAAGATTTCTGCCAGTCAGCCCTGTGGGAAAGGGGCAGCAGCAGTGTGGCCGGCTCATGATACAGCTGGCGGTAATTCTGCTGCACACAGGGGGCACCAGCACCATCGTAATGCTCATTGTCTGCGCAGCAGACAGTGCGCATTTTGAGGGGGCTGGCCAGGGGCCCCGCTGGGGCCCCCTGCACTTGTTCTTCACCAGCCTTTTCATGGCGGTTGAACCACCATGAAAAGGCTGACGGAGAACAAGGTTGTAGTCAGCAGGGCAGCACTGAGTTCAGCGCTGCCCTGACTGATTGCAACCTGCACTGTTGGACAGGTGAGGCTGACAGGACTACCCGCCAACCTTGTAATGTTACGGTCAGACCACCACATCCGCGGCTCTCTGACAGCTACAGCGAGGCTGACAGTCTCGTAATCTGGCCCTAAATATTCTTGTTTCTCTGGACAGGCCCTGTTTCCCCCTACCAGGAGTAAGTGGAAACCATTGGGCCTCATGACTTGAACAGTCTACCTTCCCTTCCTCCAAGTGATGTCACTGAGTACTAAAGCAGTTGGGGAACACCGGTGCTTAAGGGGAGCAGGCGATTGCTGTAGGGGTCCACCAGCACATATTTTTTGGCATCAGTTATTTACTGAGTGCAAGAGAGGGAAATCAAACACATTGGAAAGACAGTGGAGGAGAAAGATGGGAAAACCGTCAAAAAGAGATAAAGCAGGAACCTGAAAGAGCAGGATAACGGGGTAGAGAGTGTCTGTTAGCAGTTTAAAGACAACTGGCCTTGGTATTCAGAGCATCAACATTTAACTGCACCAGCCACCAGCTTCAGAGAGATTTTCTGCCAGCGTCATTGTAAGGAAATGCCTCCTTGGCATGGTTGCCCCCTGACTTTTTGCCTTTGCTGATGCTATGTTTACAATTGAAAGTGTGCTGAGGCCTGCTAACCAGGCCCCAGCACCAGTGTTCTTTCCCTAACCTGTACTTTTGTATCCACAATTGGCAGACCCTGGCATCCAGATAAGTCCCTTGTAACTGGTACTTCTAGTACCAAGGGCCCTGATGCCAGGGAAGGTCTCTAAGGGCTGCAGCATGTCTTATGCCACCCTGGAGACCTCTCACTCAGCACAGACACCCTGCTTGCCAGCTTGTGTGTGCTAGTGAGAACAAAACGAGTAAGTCGACATGGCACTCCCCTCAGGGTGCCATGCCAGCCTCTCACTGCCTATGCAAGTATAGGTCAGTCACCCCTCTAGCAGGCCTTACAGCCCTAAGGCAGGGTGCACTATACCATAGGTGAGGGTACCAGTGCATGAGCATGGTACCCCTACAGTGTCTAAACAAAACCTTAGACATTGTAAGTGCAGGGTAGCCATAAGAGTATATGGTCTGGGAGTTTGTCAAACACGAACTCCACAGCACCATAATGGCTACACTGAAAACTGGGAAGTTTGGTATCAAACTTCTCAGCACAATAAATGCACACTGATGCCAGTGTACATTTTATTGCAAAATACACCCCAGAGGGCACCTTAGAGGTGCCCCCTGAAACTTAACCGACTGTCTGTGTAGGCTGACTAGTTCCAGCAGCCTGCCACACTAGAGACATGTTGCTGGCCCCATGGGGAGAGTGCCTTTGTCACTCTGAGGCCAGTAACAAAGCCTGCACTGGGTGGAGATGCTAACACCTCCCCCAGGCAGGAGCTGTGACACCTGGCGGTGAGCCTCAAAGGCTCACCCCTTTGTCACAGCCCAGCAGGGCACTCCAGCTTAGTGGAGTTGCCCGCCCCCTCCGGCCACGGCCCCCACTTTTGGCGGCAAGGCTGGAGGGAACAAAGAAAGCAACAAGGAGGAGTCACTGGCCAGTCAGGACAGCCCCTAAGGTGTCCTGAGCTGAGGTGACTCTGACTTTTAGAAATCCTCCATCTTGCAGATGGAGGATTCCCCCAATAGGGTTAGGATTGTGACCCCCTCCCCTTGGGAGGAGGCACAAAGAGGGTGTACCCACCCTCAGGGCTAGTAGCCATTGGCTACTAACCCCCCAGACCTAAACACACCCTTAAATTTAGTATTTAAGGGCTACCCTGAACCCTAGAAAATTAGATTCCTGCAACAACAAGAAGAAGGACTGCCTAGCTGAAAACCCCTGCAGAGGAAGACCAGAAGACGACAACTGCCTTGGCTCCAGAAACTCACCGGCCTGTCTCCTGCCTTCCAAAGAACTCTGCTCCAGCGACGCCTTCCAAGGGACCAGCGACCTCTGAATCCTCTGAGGACTGCCCTGCTTCGAAAAAGACAAGAAACTCCCGAGGACAGCGGACCTGCTCCAAAAAGACTGCAACTTTGTTTCAAGGAGCAGCTTTAAAGACCCTGCAATCTCCCCGCAAGAAGCGTGAGACTTGCAACACTGCACCCGGCGACCCCGACTCGGCTGGTGGAGAACCAACACCTCAGGGAGGACCCCCGGACTACTCTCCGACTGTGAGTACCAAAACCTGTCCCCCCTGAGCCCCCACAGCGCCGCCTGCAGAGGGAATCCCGAGGCTTCCCCTGACCGCGACTCTCTGAAACCTAAGTCCCGACGCCTGGAAAAGACCCTGCACCCGCAGCCCCCAGGACCTGAAGGACCGGACTTTCACTGGAGAAGTGGCCCCCAGGAGTCCCTCTCCCTTGCCCAAGTGGAGGTTTCCCCGAGGAAGCCCCCCCTTGCCTGCCTGCAGCGCTGAAGAGATCCCTTGATCTCTCATAGACTAACATTGCAAACCCGACGCTTGTTTCTACACTGCACCCGGCCGCCCCCGCGCTGCTGAGGGTGAAATTTCTGTGTGGGCTTGTGTCCCCCCCGGTGCCCTACAAAACCCCCCTGGTCTGCCCTCCGAAGACGCGGGTACTTACCTGCAAGCAGACCGGAACCGGGGCACCCCCTTCTCTCCATTCTAGCCTATGCGTTTTGGGCACCACTTTGAACTCTGCACCTAACCGGCCCTGAGCTGCGGGTGTGGTGACTTTGGGGTTGCTCTGAACCCCCAACGGTGGGCTACCTTGGACCAAGAACTGAACCCTGTAAGTGTCTTACTTACCTGGTAAAACTAACAAAAACTTACCTCCCCCAGGAACTGTGAAAATTGCACTGTGTCCACTTTTGAAATAGCTATTTGTGAATAACTTGAAAAGTATACATGCAATTGAGATGATTCAAAGTTCCTAATGTACTTACCTGCAATACCTTTCAAACAAGATATTACATGTTAAATTTGAACCTGTGGTTCTTAAAATAAACTAAGAAAATATATTTTTCTATAACAAAACCTATTGACTGGATTTGTCTCTGAGTGTGTGTACCTCATTTATTGTCTATGTGTATGTACAACAAATGCTTAACACTACTCCTTGGATAAGCCTACTGCTCGACCACACTACCACAAAATAGAGCATTAGTATTATCTATTTTTACCACTATTTTACCTCTAAGGGGAACCCTTGGACTCTGTGCATGCTATTCCTTACTTTGAAATAGCACATACAGAGCCAACTTCCTACAGTCATAGAGACGATTCAGGCACTGGCACTCTTTCTTTCACAAATTAAGCACTGGGGCACACTCGGTGCTCCAACATTCAATGATTATGCAGCTATAAATATCTATAGTTAGTATAGCTAAACATCCCTGCAGGCAATTTATGTTCTCCAGTTTGCACTATGATCTTGAGAATTGACAGCATTGAATCTGGTCCGACAGTCTCCCACTTACCATTTTATCACGAAGCTTTGAGTGCTAAGATGTCCAAAGGTACTTCTCTGTAAATTTATGAAGCACAATTTCCTATTGACTTTTATGTATGCAGTATTTTTGTTAGGGCAGAAGATGCACTTAAGTTGTGCTGCAAAAACCTCACCTTAATGTAAACTAATGAAAATAAATCATAATTTTCAAAATCAAAATAACAATTGTCAATGGTATAAAAATGTTTCATTTTATTTTTACTGTTAAACATATTGAGTACAAATATGTACCTCTACATTAGCTATCAAATTTATAAATAAATATATACATTCCATAACAGTATTACAGAGCTAGGTAAGGGAGGTATAACCCATAACAGGAGTTCATTTACAGTATACCGGAGACTATAAAGTGAACCCATTATAAGCTTCACCTCATTCTTACAGATTTCCAGGATTTAAAATACCAATCTAGGAAAGGGTCCTATGTCCTACTTGGCTTGCGACAGCCCAAAATGCATAAAAAATGACTTAATGCCTTCACCTCAATCCTTCCAGATTTTCAGGATTTAACAGACAGACAGTCTATAGAGAGGACCTTAGATCCTCTTCAGCTTGTGATGTCTCAAATCCCTTCTAGGTAGAGAACGCTTTAACCCATAGATAGAAATTCCCTCTTCTATAAAATTCTGGTATGGGATGACGCCTGTAACCATTGGTGGCTATGCTGAGCCTTGCAAATAATACTGAAAAGAATAACCCCACATATTCTGCTGCAATATCAAAAGAGTGGCCCAGGAGTATCATGCTTGAGTCCCATATAATATTAGTGACCATTAGACGATTTCATTAAAAACACATGGTTTCAGTACCACCTGATTTTGGGGCATTTTTCAAATATATGCATCATATCCATTTCTATACTCAGATGGTATAAGAAGCTTAATATTGTTCTGAGGGTCCACTGATATAAGCAGTGCAGGGTATAACATATATCCTGTAGTTGGTTAAAGTGATGAGTTCACAGAGAGGAAATGTTCACGATATCCTCGTGCAAAATACTTTCACCCATGGGTAATCACCATGTGTTGGCCATGTGAGTAAAATATATTCCTGATTATTCAGAACCAAACTAAAAGGAGCTCCTTATGGTCCCTCTTTCAGATTTAATAATAATAAATGAGAAAAATTATTATGAGCCAAGTTAACTCATTAGGGAAAATATGTACAAAAAAAGTATCGATTAAAGATACCTGAAAAATACTTGCTTATATAAGTTATGCGGCACTGTACCTGTTCAAGTGATAAAAAGATATATGGCCTTATTATGAGTTTGCCTGTCCCCCCAACCCATAGTTGTTAGCAATTGTTTGAAATTACTAAATCTGTATAATTGAAATTAATTAAAAACATTCATTTAAATTACTCAATATTTGTTAACATTCAAGGTAACCTTGAATGGAGATACTCTGGGAGGAATTATTGATCTGGGTGTAGTTGGCAGGAAGTTGACGGATTTGGGATTTGTTTCCACCATCAGTCTTCAGGTGAGGTCTTGCCTGATTATTGTTTGTAGAACAGTCATTCTTACTATCACAATATAGTGATTCTATCTTGTATTTTTGCAACATTCAAGAATTTGTTCTTTGACAACTAGAAAAGGATCCCTGTTCATGGTAACTTGATGCTGGCCCTCACTTTATCAGACATTATCAGACAGTCTGTGCATTTGTTTTTGACATGCAAGCAGTATCTAGGATCTATATCATGGATACACAGGTGTGCAAGCCCAGGAGTGAGGGAGAGAAGGGAGGCAAACTGTTCCAAAAACTTGTGAGAATACCTCTGCTGTTGTGGCGTCAGGGAATGAGAGAGGTTGATACCTTCTACTGATCCATCTTTCTCTTTGGATGATAGGGGTTAGGGAGAGGTTCATATTTCTCTTCCACTTCATTCCCTGTGACCAGCATCATGGGGACCTCAGACCTCTCGCATTGGGGTTCGATGCAAGTTATATGGAGCCCTTTTACAGGGTTCATGGGTGTCATGAGGCCCTCTAAGTAGGTATACTCCCCCTTTCTCTCCTTCACCTACTAGGGTCCTGTCCAGTTGTCTTGGAGGGTCATGGGCTCTGCTGACACCATCACCCAGACTTTCTGGCCAAGCTGAACATCTACCAGAGTGGCTTACTGGTCATACCAGAGCTTCATGAACTCGTGGCGGCTGGCTTCCAAGTTCTCAGAAGCTTTGTTCCAGAATTGTTACATCTGGTTGCTGAGGGCTTGCATATAACTAGCTACATCTCGGGGGGCTACTTGGGAGCTTGCTCCCACCCACCCTTGACCAGACTGAGAGGTCCTCAAACAGTGTGACCATAAAGTGCATCATATAGGCTAAACCCAATCCCTTTTCTGTGGTACCCTCCTGAAGGTAAAGAGCAGGCATGGTACGAGGACGTCCTACATCCACCTCAAGGGCTCAGGCAGGCCAATAATCATTGCTTTCAGGGTTTTGTTGAACCTTTCAACATGCCCATTGGTTTGAAGATGATAGGCTATGGGGAACTTGTATGTTACGCCACACTCTTCCTGGATGGACTTCATGTAGGCAGATGTAAAATTGGTGCCCCTATCAGACTCCACTTCCTTGGAGAACCCAACTCGAGTCCTCATAAAGGCCCTAGCTACTGCAGGTGTAGTAACACATCGCAGAGGTACCTAGTGGTGTGGTCGACCAAAACCAGGATAAACTGGTGTCCAAGGCACATTGGGGTCCAAGGGTCCACCAATTTCAATATCAAATCTTTCAAAGGGGTGCCAATGACTGGTAAGTGATTCAGGGGTACCTTAAGCTTTTTATGTTTTCCCATTCTCCTGGCAGGTGGGACATGTCCTGCAGATTGTATCTGAGGATGTCTTCATCTGGGGCCAATTACAATCGGAGACAGGGCTTACGAAGGTGCCAGGGGTATCTCATGTGCCAGCCCCAGTATGAAGGCCCTGGAGCAAGGTGGGCACTAACACACATGTTGTTCAATGTACCTTAGGCTCACTATACAGGAGGTCATTCTCCCAATAAAGGAAATTATCTCCAGACGTGTCACCCCCTGCCTGCGCTTCAGCTTGCTACCTCATGCCCTCTAGTGTTGGGCACTTCTTCTGTGCCTAGCAGAACTCCTCCCTGGTGGGCCCAGCCTCAGCTTGCCATCCAACAACCTCAGGCAGGTCTCCTAGGGAGGCAATGTCCTCCCCTGTAGGCTACAGAGCAGCCTCCTCTGGTGCACCATCCATCTTTATCATGGGTGTTTCAGGGAATGGCTTCCCACAACCCCTGAACCAAAAACAAAGATTCCCCTGGGTATCTTTACTTTGTATTAATATCTGCACTCTTTACATAAACCAAGCCCATTCACTTTGAACCCTATTTATTGCGAGCACCCCTACACAACAATAATATCTACCACACAGGTTTTAGGAAAGTATATAGCTTTTAATATATTTAAAGTACAATTCAGTTAAAAAAGGCAGAATTTCTCCCAATAAAAACATACAAAATGCACAATATAGACATGTTCTGCAAAATAAAATGTTTATAATAGAACAATTACAATGCAAAGACCTTCAAGGGAAACATTTGTAGACAAAATCAATTAGTCTTTATCAACAGACACCTTTACTAAGTACATCACTGGTTTTCCATGTATTCATTATACATGTTTGATAAACCACCAGTGCAATGTAGATTGTGAATTAAATATCTCATCATCACATTTCTGTGGTACAGTAGAATCACAACCACCTTGTTCAGGACAGAATTTGTATCACTTCCACAACTGAAAATTAGGCCTGGGTGTAGAATTCCACTATGTTGGTGGAGTTTGCAAAATTCAGGCACTTCGCACTACACAGAGTAATGTAGAGTTTCTGAATTCCACACTCCAGCAAGTAGCAGAGTTCATTGGTGCTTGTGAGATTGGGTTTTGGCACTCTCTCATGAGTGCCATGATACTCCCTGTTGATAGCGAGTATCTGCACGACTTTGCGTTCACTTGCACTGCTTCCGGACATGCCAGCAGCCAAAACAGTGCCCATTCCATGGTGCTCATTACTTGAGTTCATTTTCTACTCCAGGTACATCTAAATCTAGTCAAAAAGAGATTATTGACTATAAATCTAGTCAAAAAGAGATTTTTGACTACATTTTCTTCTCTAGTGGACCTTGCAATCTGTTTTTCTGATTGAGAAGCCTTTTTTTTCAAACAGGGAGAACGTGCGTCACAGACTCCAACTTCCTGTTCCAGTCCAGCAGGCTCCTCCCAGTGATTTGTCCATCTCCTGGTCACTTTTCACTTGGATTATGAGGTGGAAGGATCACTCTCTTTGTCTCGTTTGTTTACTTGAACATGCACCAATCTTGTTGTACTTTAATTTGATATTACAAATGTATAATGGTGGGCAGTTATTTAATTTGCATGTAATTGATTTTTCATTTTTTTGTGAAGGAAAATTGTTACACAGCTCAAAACCTGTCCTTTTCTACATGTTTGCAACATTTGCTTTATTATTTAACTATGTGGCCTAGATATCCTAAGAGCCATCTAGCAGTTAGAGCCAGCACTAGTAGTCATCAATGTATGAAATAAATATTTCAGCTGTATATGTTTTTAAAACTTTATTCAGGGCAGGGGTATCATTGGATTAAGTAAAAATGTTGTCTATTGTTTGCATGTCATTTATTTTTGCAAAAAGTGTTTATGATGTTGGGTAATATTTAATGGTATAGAAGGGTGTGTGTTGTTGTGAAATTTTTATAGCTTAGTTAACTTTCTAATATTTTGCATTGCTGAATTAATGTTGGTCACTTTTCTTCAGTGTTACCACCACCATGCCTCCTTATGGCCAGTGTGTGTGTGTGTGTGTGCGTGTGTGTGTGTGTGTGTGTGTGTGTGTTTGTCATCATCCACCATTTCTCTTTGTTCTCCATGTTGTGTGGCCAGTGGCCATTTTCTGTCCATAGGCTTGCATGTGTTCTTTCTTCTCCATGCCTCCTTGTTGGCAGTTGTTATTTGACAATGTGACTGGTGACCATTTTGTCAGTCCAACCATAGTCCCTTTGCCATAGGCTTTGTTTCCCTTGCTCCTTGTTGTTATTTGACCATGTGGCTGGCAGCCATTTTGTGCATGCAGTGAGTGTCCCTTTGAAATAGGCTTGCATATGTTCTTTGTTTTTGTTGTTGTTGGACCATGTGGCTGGCTGGCAGCCAGTGTGTCTTTGACATAGGCTAATATGCAAACATTGTTAATTATTGATCATTTGTTTGTTAAGTTTCTATTTTAATTATTTATTTTCTTCTATTTTTATTTTTATTTTTTATTTTTATTTTTATTTTTATTTCATTGCTTATTTCATTTTTTTATTTTTTATTTAGTTTTTTAATATCTTTTTTATTTTTATTTTTACATTTTGTTTCATTTTATTTCATTTTTTATTTTGATTTATACGTTTAATTTATTCCAATTTCTTTTTTATTTAAAATTTTAATATTTTAGTTTCTTGATTTTTTAAAGTAATTTAAATTTTTATTTATTTCTGTATTTTGCCTTGATACATACATCCACATCCACCCTTTCCTATGTCCATGCAAAGACACACAGCTGCACTACAGCATTCGGTTTCTCTAAATGTAATTCCATTTTCTCCAGGACAGTCTGACTGCAGAGCAATGCAAACAAATCATCAGCATAATTAATTTTGTCAACGATTATTCCATTTGCCTTGGACCACCTTGCCGCCATAGGTTATTTAAAGTATTATTCCATTTAGCCAGGCACCTCTCTCTGACTACCCCAGGTGTTGCCTGTAAAACAGACGGAGATAAAGCAAATAGCTAGATATGCCTGTTGTGCTGCCGGATTTGAAATGTCATTTTCAATGGTGCTGTGGTTTGCTTTTACTATATTTGATTAAATTGGTATTTATTACATAAGTAACCAACCGCACCAATATTACATTTGTCTGTGCTATTTCAACCTGCAACAATGCCACGTTTCACAAACTACATGTATTTCTTGCTTGGTTGTTTTTAGGTAAATAAGAAAAGAGACCCAACATCACCCCCAGTACTGCCAAAGAGAAGGCCTGAGAGTTACGTCGGTACTCCAAACTCTTTTGCTTGCGCATCTTAGTGCCACTGCGAACCTAGAGCTTAAGATGGCTGTAGGAGACTGACCTCGCTTATAGTGGGTACCTGATGGTACTTACACCTGGTGACAGGTCCAGTTATCCCTTATTAGTAGATTAGTAGTGTTCTAGCAGCTTAGGCTGATAGAGGTAGCTATAGCAGAGCAGCTTAGGCTGAACTAGGAGACATGCATAGCTCCTACTATACCACTTATATCATATAGCACTATATCATAAGAAACACAATACACAGAGTAACCAAAAATAAAGGTACTTTATTTTAGTGACAATTTGCCAAAAGTATCTCAGAGGATATACTCCCTTATGAGGTAAGTAAAATACACAAAATATGCACACAAACCAAAATCAGGTAAGTAAACAGTTAGAAAAGTAGTGCAAACACTGTAGAATACAATGGGATGCAATAGGAGACAATAGGCCTATGGGCAACACAAACCATATTCTTCAAAAGTGGAATGCGAACCACGAATGGACCCCAGGCCTAGTGTAGTGTGTAGAGGGTCGCTGGGAGTGTAAAGTTACCCTACTACCCCAGAAAGACAGTAAAGTCAAGATTCTGCAAAGGGAACAACTGACTGCAAAGCACTGAAGATGGATTCCTGGACCTGAGGACCTGAGGACCTGTGAAGGAAGGGGACAAAGTCCAACAGTCACGCAAGTGTCCGGGGGGCAGGAGCCCACTAAACCCCGGATGAAGGTGCAAAAGGGCTGCCTCTGGGTGGAAGAAGCCAAGGATTCTGCAACAACAGAAGGCGTCAGGAACTTCTCCTTTGGTCAGAAGATGTCCCACGGCGTGCTGGAGGATGCAGAGTTGTTTCCATGCAAAAAGTCAGCAAACAAGCCTTATTAGTTGCAAGAGTCGCAGTTGAAGAAAATGGGTGCTGCCCGGGCCCAGGAAGGACCAGGAGGCCGTCCCTTGGAAGAGGAGACTAAGGGGCCGCTCAGCAGCACAAAGAGCTCATGCAGAAGCAGGCAGCACCCGCAGAAGCACTTGAACAGGCATTCAGGAAATCTGAGCATGGCAGTTGTCTCAACACTACAGAAGAGGATCCCACGAAGTCAGTGGTCAACTCAGCGAGTTGAGCAATGCTAAACGGAGTGCTGGGGACCTGGACTATGCTGTGCACAAAGGATTCTTTGCAAAAGTACACAGAAGCCCTAGAAGCTGCAGATCATGCAGTACACAGTATTACTGTCTGGTGTGGGGAGGCAAGGATTTACCTCCACCAAATTTGGACAGAAGGACCACTGGACTGTTGGGGTAACTTGGATCCAGCTCCTGTGTTCCAGGGACCACGCTCGTCAAGATGAAAGGGGACCCAGAGGACCGGTGATGCAGAAGTTTGGTGCCTGCATTAGCAGGGGGAAGATTCTGTCGACCCACGGGAGATTTCTTCTTGGCTTTCAGTGCAGGGTGAAGGCAGACAGCCTTCGGAGCATGCACCACCAGGAAACAATTGAGAGAGCCGGCAGGATTAGGCGCTACAATGTTGCTGGTAGTCGTTTTGCTACTTTGTTGCGGTTTTGCAGGCATCCTGGAGCGGTCAATCCTTAGCAAAAGTTGAAGAAGGAGATGCAGAGGAACTCTGGTGAGCTCTTGCATTCGTTATCTGATGAGAAACCCACAGGAGAGACCCTAAATAGCCCTCAGAGGAGGATTGGCCATCTAACCAGGTAAGCACCCATCAGGAGGGGTCTTTGATGTCACCTGCTGGCACTGGCCACTCAGAGGCCTCCATTGTGCCCTCACACCTCTGCATTTAAGATGGCAGAGGTCTGGGACACACTAGAAGAGCTCTGGTCACAACCCCTGGGGTGGTGATGGACAGGGGAGTGGTCACTCCCCTTTCCTTTGTCCCGTTTCACACCAGAGCAGGGGCTGGGGGATCCCTGAACCGGTGTAGACTGATTTATGCAAGCAGGGCACCATCTGTGCCCTTCAAAGCATTCCCAGAGGCCAGGAGAGGCTACTCCTCTCAGGCTATTAACACCTATTTCCAAAGGGAGAAGGGTGTAACACCCTCTCTCAGAGGAAATCCTTTGTTCTGCCTTCCTGGGACTGGACTGCTGAGACCCCAGGAGGGCAGAAGCCTGTCTGTGGGTTGGCAGCAGCGGTAGCTGCAGTGAAAGCCCCAGAGAGCTAGTTTGGCAGTTCCCGGGGTCCATGCTGGAGCCCCGGGGATGCATGGGATTGGCACTCCAATACCATATTTGGCTTGGGGGACAATTCCATGACCCTAGACATGTTACATGGCCATATTCGGAGTTACCATTGTGAAGCTACATATAGGTATTGACCTATATGTAGTGCACGCGTGTAATGGTGTCCCTGCACTCACAAAGTCTGGGGAAATTGCCCTGAACAATGTGGGGGCACCTTGGCTAGTGCCAGGGTGCCCTCACACTTAGTAACTTTGCAGAGGGCTAGATATATAAGTGACTTATACGTTACTTAAGTTCAATGTAAAATGGCTGTGAAATAACGTAAATGTTATTTCACTCAGGCTGCATTGGCAGTCCTGTGTAATATTGGTCTAAGCTCCCTATGGGTGGGAAAAGAAATGCTGCAGCCCATAGGGATCTCCTGGAACCCCAATACCATGGGTCCGTAGGTACCATATACTAGAGAATTATAAGGGTGTTCCAGTGTGCCAATCAGAATTGGTGAAAATGGTCACTAGCCTGCAGAGACAATTTGAAAAGCAGAGAGAGCATAAACACCGAAGTTCTGGTTAGCAGAGCCTCAGTGATACAGTTAGGCACCACACAAGGAACACATATAGGCCACAAACTATGAGCACTGGGGTCCTGGCTAGCAGGGTTCCAGTGACACATATCAAACACACTGAAAAATAGCGTTTCCACTATGAGCACTGGGGTCCTGGCTAGCATGATCCCAGTGAGACAGTAAAAACACCCTGACATATACTCGCAAACAGACCAAAAGTGGGAGTAACAATGCTAGAAAGAGGCTACCTTCCTACAATGGCTCCAAAGAAAGTTGCTCCCAAGAAAGTGGCCAGTGAGAAGAAGAAGCAGCTTTCCTCTAATGGCGTTCCAACCGCAACTTTTTTCGGAAGACGTATGCCTGCCACATAGCCCTCTGGGGAGGAACCTGGGAGCAGCACTCCCTCATCAAAAGCACCACCCCAACCGTAGATCAAGACCATATCTGTCAGTGAGACAGCCACTGCAATGTTGAATTAGATTTGTCTCTTTTGCAAAGTAGTACCCAATCTATTCAGAAAACAAAGCAAACTGGACAGCAACTGCAGTCACAATAGAAGATCTTACCAAAGCTGGAACAGAACAGGAGGTCAAGTTTTCTGTCAAGCAAGAACCCTCCTTTTAAGAATCAATGGTTCCAAGATCTCCAGCACGAAAAAGGATTTGTACTAGTCCACCATCTTCTACAAGCACCACTTCTGATGATGATGATAGGGACCTGGAGTGGACCCCGGCAGAGTCCGGGAGATGCCCAGAGAGACAAGGGAAATGAAAAATTCCAGAAAGCCTTAGAATCATGGAAGAGGATGATGATGAGGAGAATGATGATGTAGAGCCGGTCATTATGGAAGCAGGCACAGCCACAGAGGATTCAGACATTATCTAACCTTTTCCAAGGGATGTGGGGCAGGTAGCACTAACAGCTCCCATATTTTTAAGGCCCCAGCAGAGACCTGCACCAACCCATACCTCAGTAGAGGTATCCACTGCAGAAATGCAATTGACACACTCACCTACCACCAGTTCCTCTTCAGACATTGGCAGTGGCCCAATACGAAAGTACTCCTCCCCAGTTTGGGACCTTCTAACAATTAGCCAAAAGGACGAAAACATTGCAACATGTTCCATTTGTCACACAAGAGTTCTTTGAGGGAAGCCTAGTTCACATTACAGTACTGGAGGCCAGACGACCAATATGAAAAAGCATCACACAATCCGGTGCGAGGAGCACCTTAAAAAATGGCTGAACTTGGTCATAGTGGTGTGGGTGAGGAGAGCTGGGAAACATCAGCTACAAATGGTCGAATCACGGTGAAAGGTGAGGAAGAAGAGGGTGATATCATCTCCACGCAAAGCAGCCTAGTCCCCAGCAGTACACCAGAATTACCCACCTCAGCGAGAAGACTCAGAGTCAGATGGCGAGTGAGACACCGAATCATATAACTGTCCCACGACGCACATGTAGTCTACCACCACCTACTACTTCTCAAAAGTCACCCGTGTCAGTTTAGGCAGCGGGGGTCCTACAACTACAACCACCCAATGGCAGGTTTGTGCAGAGGGAACCTGGTAAAAATGTTAGCGCTGGACCTCCTCCCTTTTTCTTTTGTTAAATTAGTGTCCTTCTTAAAGTTTATGGCAGCCATCTGCCTGGAATTGACGGTTCCAAGTCAAACCTATTTTGGAAGAGTTGGTGTTCCAGTGATGCCTTACAATTTGTTACAGTTGGATGGACAAGCTTTGCTACATTTGTTGTCCACACTATCCACCTGGCAATAGAGATGTGGACCAGTTGTCAAGAGTCAGATTACTAGTGCATCACTGCACACTGGATCTCTTTTATGGGGGTCAAACAAAAGTTATCTACAGGCCTTGGCGGCATGCAACAGTAGCCATGTTTGTCATGGAAAAATCACACAAAGCTGCAAATTTCTTGAACAAATTTAATAGCAAGGTGTCTGAATTACTGTAACCCAGAGGTCTTCAAATTGGTTTTGTGGCCACAGGCGATGGCAGTAACATAGTCAAGGTCTCTGCAGACAGTAGCTATTTCAGGGTCCTGTGTTTGGCACACTACATCAACCTGGTTGTGCAAGATGTTCCTAAAAAAGAAGACCTAGCCAGCAACATACTGACCACCTGCAGACACATCTGCACTAATTTCAGGCATTCTTTTAAAGCCCAAAAACAGTTATGGATTATTAAGAATGATAGAGTACCAGGAGGTGCCAACACATTGGAACTCAACCTATTATAAGTTGCAACATCTGTTTGAGCAGTACAAACAGATCAATACTGTCTTTCAAAGATGAAAGTATGCATTTGGGAAAGCTATGACCATGGATGCAGACAAATGGGGCTTAGTGAAATGCCTCACACAGACGCTGCTCCCTTTTGAGGTTTTCATTTAGGAAGTTAGCAAGAAGGAAAGTACAATGGGCCAAAGAATCACATTATTGGATCAGCTACAGGAGCAACTAAAGAAGGTGTGTAAAAGGTTCGCATTAGGGGGTGCAATGAAAACCCAGAAATGCATGCCTTTGTCACGTAGGTTCTCATTAGGGTAATGAGGCTGCTGGATTTGGGCAATAGGATTGCTTGGGTTGTGGGTATTGAGTACAATTCCACACAAAGTGACACATGTCAGCCTAATCCAGTGTTTCCGGCCAACTAGCAGCGCCTCATCTCTGACAGAGATGATTGTGGCTCATGGCAAGATAGACTCCTCAGGGAATCGTGGTACATTGGATCTCATCCCTTTTTCTCAATGCCAAGTTCTCATTCAGGCAAAAACAACGGAGGCATAACATATTTCAATAATCATTTATTAAAATATCTGCATCTTAGATAAGAGCATATGTATAGCAATAATGAGGATGATAAAATACTTTAGGGGCAGGCATGTGACTAGAAGGGTAAAACACAAAAACAGTCCTGCCATATTGTCTAAACAGGGGACTGGATCTATAACCCCTCGCCTATGCTAAGTATGAGCACAGCATACTAAGCTTAATTTGCCCTTCGGGTTTCCCCCTGGGAGAACAGTATCCCTCATACCTGAAGAAAAGGCCTGAAGTCTAAAAAGCCACCATCCCCATATGGATCAGGGCTCGTCATCTAAGCAGGTAGCTGTAGCAAAGCTTGCAGCAATCGGCATACAGTTGTTGTCATCTGGCTGGAATCTCCATCTAACGTGTCTGGGACAAAGGGGTGTTTTTATAAAAAAACAGCTAGCAATCTAAGAAATGGTCCCCACGTATGAGTGTGTGTTTTTCTGTGAATGTTGGAGACACAGCATACCACGTTTGTCGCCAACCCTATCTGACTGTAGCCTTGGAGAAAGCACAAAGTGAACTACATGTCCTATTAAGAACGTGATGCTTTCCTAGGCGAAAGACACAATAAGATAGAGAAAATAAAACAGCACAGCAAATGTAGCTATTGCTAGAAAGATTAAGCAATGCTGAATAAAATGTAATTTGGTTAAAGTGCACAGCGGCGGCCTAGTTAGCTAAAACAGCGGATGTAAAACATGGCTAAAATAGGTATACAACATCCTCCCCTTGCCGGTTAAAGGTGGTTCAAAGATAACGCGAAAATGAGGTGTATAAACCCGAAACTAAAGCAGCAACTTAAGGCGTCAATTGTGACAAGTTCAGGAAACACAAGCTGTAGGAAAGGACAATTTCAAATACCACTACGTGGCACATGGAACCAAATTTCAAAAGTCAGAGTCATATTGAAATTGCCAATTATATCCAGGACAATGTAAGCCAGGAGATGGTCCACTACAGCAGGTTGTAAAATAACCAAGTTATGTCCAAGGATACCCCAGAGCACTCGTGTTCCAGGGCCTGGGCTTCAGCTAAGGCAGCAGCATTCTGTGTAGCGCCCGTCAATGAGTCAAGAGTCGTGGCATCTACAAGGGGCAACTCATAGACAGCCTCCCGCAACAAACACACCCTCAACACGCATATCTGATAATGAGCCCTCATAGAGAACATCAGCAGATCAGTGTCCAATGAAAGTAAGTGCTGCGAAGTAAGACAGAATTCCAGTGCACTTTCGAAGAGGCACCAGAGGCAACAAAACACAGGCTGCACACAATCCAAAACTAGTTGGAATGACAAAGACCAGTCTCTCTAGCTGTTGCAGGAGAGGTGCTCCGACATACTGCATCATGCATTCATGACACAGTTGCGCTGATGGCAGTGCTCTCAGACCTCCTTGTTGTAAAGGGACCGTCATTGCGCAGAAAAAGTAGCAACAGCAAAATGCCTCCAATTATAGCCAAAGTGATCGGAAATCCCCTGAAAACACTTGAAACAAATGAGTGTATGGCTGAAGGTATTAAACCGAATATGGAGGAGAAGCTGTGAGTGAAACCAGAACCAACAGCCTTAAAAAGTGGGGAATTCCACTAGTAATGGACGCATTGAATATTCGTCCCATGAGTTCACCAAAGTGCCTCAGAAAATTATTGCTTAAAAGAGACTGAATCTGCACTGATGACCTTGCAACTTGAAGCGCATAGGTCTCGCGAGCTGATGTAAGCGTCATATGTTTTTGAAACAATAAGGCCTTTGGTCTGCTCAACTTGTCAAAATTAACAATAGAACGAGCGCTATGGGGCAGATGTCTGTTACTCCTTTGGATTGTACAGAGGGGGGAAAGGACATTCCCACAATATGTAACAATTTTGGAGACGGAAACGGCATAAGGTATTCCGACTTGCATTCCACAACAGCTCTGACTATTAAGGAGCACATAGCTGCCATTGGAGAGCACCTGGAATGCAGGTCTAATCAAGGATACTGGGACTACCTTCAGATATCAAGCTAAATTTGCCGCGGAGGCATTGCATGCCCCGTGCAAGGACAGCTGTTTACAAACCATTGAAAGACTCACAGAAATCTTGTATTTGCTGCTGCTAAGAAAGACCTCTTTCATGCCACTGAAACATTTGTACAAAAAGGGAATCTCCCACATCTCGCATATGCAATTATCTCCTAGACTTTCATATCTGCCTACCGGAATGTGTTTCAAGCAGGAAGTAAATTGATGTGTTAAAATCGGCAGATTAATAACACCATGTATTAACCATTCAGCAGATGGTACCTCAGCCACAGTAAAAGCAACTTTTCTACTTTCTCTATTTTTAACATGATATATATAGCTTGCGCTCACATGTTGCCATGGGACACGACCTGCCTTCAGTGTTTTTAATGTCCAACATAACTGCATGATGGATCATAGCTGACTTTGTCCATGTTGCAGAAACGACACATCACTATGTACTATATCAATTGCAGAGGACACAATGGTATTTAGTGTGTAAATGCGGTCGGACAAGGTGTTAATTCCATTGTCTACGACGACTAATGCTTTCTGTAAGTTTTTCTGATCTATTTGCCTTAATCGGGCAGCCATTTCTTGTTGGGAAAGTGTCAAAATTTCATTATATCTTTCACATATGAAGCATTTTCTCCGTTGTCTTCTGGGGCCTAACAGGAAGTCCTGCAAATCTGTGTTATTGGATAGGAGACCAAGGTGTTCTTTAACAGCATCTAGTGAGGAGACCTTCGTCTATTGCTGGCATAGTTTCCCTACATTCTATGTTGTCACAATACTCGAGTGTTCTAAGGATATAAAGCGAGGGACCAGCCTATTAGTTCTAAAAAACCCCAGTGGAGTTTACAAAATGGGTATGACACCCATTGGTGTCCACAGGCCACAATACCGACCCACCAGGACTTGATAATGACATGTTATATGTTCCATTTTGGACCCATTCATTAAGCTGATGTTCAGAGGCATTTATATACTTTTGCCATTTGTTACATTTTACAAAGACAGGAATACTGGGCACATTCAAGTCTTTGATGTTTGCTAAGCCTAAATAGCTTGTTTGTTGTACTGTTTCATTTAAAAATATCAATCTGAACAGGAATCATAAAAGCTTCTGTATTTGTAATTTGCCACATTTTTGTTCCTCACATACTATATAAATCAATCAAATTTAACCAATTTTCATAACTTTCTATGGCCAGTTGGGAAACAAAAGAATCCGAATATATTAATTTTGTATCAGTCAATAATACATGCAAATCTTCCCTCACTAGCAATTTGAAATAATATGTCTCAGCATTCTTGACATTGTGCCCAGAAAAATATGCAAACTTTTCAGTATACGTTTTTGAGCTGCCTTTTGGCTGATATGGGCAGTGTTCCCTTTGTGCATATTTAAAGACAGTCTTTGGGGTACTAGCTCTGTGAATTAAATGATGCCCATAATGATTATAACAGAACATATCTCCATAATTTCCTTTGAATTGGTACACATCATCATTTTCAAAAACGGTATAATACTGTAGATCAGACATCATAGTATCAACTGTTTTTACATCCCAATCATCAGAAATCACTCCTCGTGTAATAACATCAGTCAATTAAAGTTTGAACACATCAGGAATTTTAATGATCTCTGTAGGACCATATATGTAAAATAAATGGTTTTCCCATACAATCCCATTGGTAATTGCCACAGCTAAAATGTTCACTAGGGACAAGTCTTTGCATATTTTATGTGAATAAAAATGTGGTTTTAAAACTTCATCCACCAGTTCAACTGTAGAGCGATCAGGATGGTAATGACCATGTATAAGAAGAAAGAAAACAATGACTAACCCTATCCACAGAAGAAAGGCAAACACAGTCAGTGATAACCATAGATAGTTTAATGGATGAGTGAAATAGTTACTTTCTAGCCAATGCATTAGCTTATGTGCTCTTGACAGTTCAGTCACAGTTGAGGCAGATCGGTCCGACAAAAAGTCGTCAGCATCGACAAAATAACCATCATCTGTGCAAACAAATGCTGGAGGTGTATTTTGAAGAGGAGAACCTACTGAAAATTCCCTCAATGGTGTGTAGTATGTTACATCATCCGTTTGTGTGAAGTTTGTAGAAGATTGCTCCATATCAGGAGAAATCAATGTCGAAGTAGTCATCAGTGCAACAAATGAAAGCTCATTCTCCACCCTCCCCAAGCTCGCAGAGGTGACAGTATTGTTAATGATAACTTGTAGGGGAAGATCCTCATTGGTAGTGGGAGGGATTTGGGTATTACCTTGGAGTCCCCTAGGTCTGCTGTGCAGCATTGGCCACATAGTATAGTTTGACATTGTTGATTGAGACAAAGCGGTTCTCTTTCGAACCAGGCAGCGGTGATAAAATGACAGTTCTGGTACCGTGTATCCCCAGGAGTGGAACCGGTGTACGATAAGAAGGACTGAACTCCTTTTTCACAGCAATCTTTTCACGTACTAGATCCCCTATTTTTGGAATGCAGCTGGGACATGTTACTGGTACATCCCTAATTCCAGGGGAGGCAGCACTGGCAGATGCGTTGTCATCACAGAATTGCTGTAACTCTTGCAAGACAGTGACACATTCACTTATGTCAAAGGGTGTATCTGCTGCCTCCATGCCAGGATGGAATATAGATTTGAGTTCCAAACGGGCACTCGTATGAAGTATGTCCTCCAGGGACCTTCTGTGCAGATTATTTAGTGCTCTCCGAACTCCATATAGGTGTGTAAGCCAACTACGACCCGTGCCTAATACTCTAGCTGTTAAGGATTGCTTTAGATCGCAGTTTTGTCGCTTTATGACACTGTTTCCTTCGGGATGAAATGGAGACGAGTAATGCAGTCGGACCCCTATGAAGGCATGTATCCCTGTAAGCCCTTGAGGCAAAAGCAGGGTCCCGGTCTGAATGGAACGCCACAACAGCATATGTACCGAAAAAGACTTGAAAATCTTTAACAACACTTTGAATGCCGCCTGAGTCTTGTGGCCAGACCCATAGAAATCTGGAGCATGAGTCCACAGCGACTAAAATGTATTTGTATGCACTGTCTGGTGTCAGCAGACCACAGGGGTCAAAGTACACAAATTGTAATGGTTTCTTAGAGATTAAGAGGGGTGTCTGTGGTGGGCGCTTTACACTGGAGTCTTTTATTTGTTTGCAAATGTCACAACAAAGGACATACTACTTGGCCTGTTTGTAAAGACCTGGACACCAGTAGGGTGATTCTAATATTGAAATTGTAGAGGCCACACCAGCATGTAAAGATGCAACTCCCTCATGTGCTGCTTTTACTAACTCTGGTCTTAGGTCTTTGTTGGGAATCACATGGACCCCCACGCCTGGAATTTTTACTTCTGCATCTCCCATCTGGTAGGAATATTTAATGTGATAGGCTTTGGGCATAGGTGTGCCATCAGCCATCGCTCCTATAGCTACTTATGCTTCATCATCCACTCTTGTTCTAGAGCGTATTACTGCTGCGACTGAAGCCATTGCAAACGCTGACTTTGCTGCTTCATCAGCCGAAGTGTTGCCTTCAACATGTATTCCAACACGTTGGTGTCCTAATGTGTATACAACATGGACGTTAGGTAGTCTTTCCTTCAGATACGCTACCTTCTTCCACAGAAGTCTGTGTTTTTGTAGTATTCCCTTTCAAATCTCTGAACCAATTTTGTCACCATTAATGTATATATTCATTGAAGGGCTGAACACAGTAGTATGAATCACAGACAATCAGAGTCATCTGTTCAGGATCCGTCTGTTCCAGTGCCATCACTAGAGCCCTGAGCACTGAGAGTTGTCCTGTACAGTCTCCTGGAGTTTGTGTGTATACTTTTTCTGGATGGAACTTGCCATCCACTGTATACCTACTCATGACTGTGCCAGCAGCTGAGTATTGGTGTTTTTTGCCTACAGCAGGTTGTGCTGAACCATCGGTGTACAAGATTGTTTTGTATTGTTCAATAGGTTGTGTATTTGCTGAGACTGGATATTCAAATTAGTACTGTAGGAATTCTTAGGTCTGTAATTTGGAATCAAACACATAATCATCAACAGTGGCCATCAGAGATGTTGCCCATTTAATCCAACGTGGATGTAATGCTTTGGCAATTCTGAATGCTTGCTTTGGTGACAGCCTCATGGGCTGGGACTGTGGATACAACAATGATGCATTTCCTTTGGGCCACAGGTCTCTCTTTAAGGACCACCATCTGAACAGCAGTGAGAATTTTCTCAGTGGAGCAAAGTGTTGTTCTACTGTAGAGTATAAATGTGATTTATATGCCATTGGGACAGTCACACCCTCATTGAAAGTCACATGAGATAAATCAATGGCACCAGCAATTACTCTGATGATTAAAGGTTTTTTGTTTTCCCTTGTGTGTAGATGTTTTACTTGAAGCACATCTTTTTTGTAGTGTTTTTCATATAATGGCTTAATGCATTGTGCATAGTCTGTAATGTATGTTCTGCCAAAATTCAGAAAGCCCAACACTGATTGGAGCTTTTTTATTGTATTTGGTGGTTGTAGTTGAGCGCGTTTTTTAAAAAATTGGGGCACCAGAATCTTGCTTTCATCCGACAGTTAGTATCACAAAAACAAGACACTGAGAAAGGCAATTTATTTTTATTTTTTTATTGAATTCATAGCCGATTTCGTCAAATCCTACAACAACATGGGCTACCCATCTTAAATGATGTATGAGGTCATCATCTGTGAGGTGAATATCATCCACATAGGACAATGCCTCAGGGTCTATGTCATGTAATATTGATGTCACACGAGCTGAGAACAGTCCAGGGCAAAACTATTTCTGAGAGCCTAAAGCACCGAAGCTTGTTAAGTCCCTACTTTCAGGTGCTATGTTTTGGCAGAAAAACCTGTTGGATAGATCCAGAGTTGTTTTATATTTTCTTCGCACAATGTTGTTCATTAGTTCTGTACTATGTGCATTTTGAATAGCATATATTTTTGTATAACTATTTCAGAGCCTATAGACTAAGACTATTCTATATGAGTGGTCAGGTTTAGCGACTGGAAATATTGGATTATTCATTGATGAGTCTGAGGGTTCAATAAAACCCTGATTTTCCAATTGTGTGAGGATTTTCCTCACTGGGGCCTTTGTATCATATTCTATTGGGTATTGAGGTTGGGGTTGAGGTTGGGATTTTATTGGTATTATATGGTAGGGAGAATCTTCGTCCTACCCTGCATGATTGCGATATAGTGTAGTTGCCTGTGCCACTGCCCAATCACTGGCGTATTTTTCAATGAGCTCTTTCAGAACCATGGGCAAGAAGGATTTTTCAATAATGTCCTCTCCACATGGGAGCTCACGGACAAACACCAGCGGCCAATCTTTTCCGCCAGCAGAATATCATAAATATAGATGATGCGATCCCAAAAGATGGCGTCTAATGTACGTTCGATGTCCCCCTCTAACTGAAAAGCTACTTTATACACCCTATCTGGTGTGGAGACACTCTTGCCCACAGTCTCTACTTTTAGCTAGTCACCAGTTGACTTCACCTCCAGATGCTCTAGAAGATCTTGGTGAACTATTGTGACTTCTGCTGCACTGTCTAACAATGCCAGCGCCCACTTCTTGTTCTTTAGTAAAGCCCTTTTCTTGAGTGGCATGTCGTATTGCAACTGCTGCCACTTTTTTCTTTTTAAATTGTGGTTTCTGTTGTTGAAGTTTCTCTTCTTTTTTAACAGAAACTTGTGACGAGCATTGTGAGTACTTTCTTGGTTTCACATGCTTGATCCGCTGATCTGACTGCACACCTTTCTTACTGCGTTTTTCTGGTGACTCCTGAAAGGAACGCAATTGGCGTGTCTCAGTATACTGATATCTGTCAGGCTTTTTTAAATCATCCCTATTTCTAAGGTAGTACCTTTTTTTGTGGGGTCTTCGTGTGCGGAGATTCTCCCCTTTCTTCTTCATTGTTTGTTGTTTTTTATCCCAGCATTTTTTAGAACCCTAAGGTGTTTGTTTGGCAGTATCCTTATTGGTGCTATCTTGTACTTGTGGTTTAGTTGGTCTGGCTCCAAGACTATCTCGACCTATAATGGAGTATGTTTCAGCAATAATTTTTGGCAGCTCACGTTCTTGATCCTGTCTGGAATGTCATGGAGCCGCAAGCGCACTGTCAGTGCAACTGCTTCCCCTGTAATGTTACTTAATATGAATAAAGACACAGTGGCAAAATTATCTATTAATTGCATCGCCAAATCTAGGGCAGGGGCTGCCCCATATTCATCTTGAATTTGTTTCAATACCTCTAGAAGATTGGCAAGCATAGGTGTACCGTTTGCGGTTGTGTAGAGCGCGGTAAATACCATGCCCCATGTATTGCATTTTCCAATTGTGGGAACCATCCCGAAAGGCAAGCACATTGTAAAAATTATATTTTTATCCTGCGGTCCCATATGGGAAAAGACTGCTTCCAGTGCATTTATTTTCTGAGCTAACCAAAATTGAATCTTCTCCCGTTTGGTGGGTACTTTACCAATGATCGAATGTACAGATGCAGGATTAATACCTGGCATTGCTGCATGTGCTTGCACTGGAGCAGCCCGTGCTGGGTTTGAGTTTAATGTTTGCATAGCAAATTGTACTAACAATCTATATATTGTTATGACCTCTATACATAAACGGTGGACCTCAGCTACCGCCAAACCTGCTGCATCAGGATGTGGTGTACATGTGGTCAATAAAGGCCAGGTCGGGCAAGCATTACTCAATGGACCTAACCTAACAGGTAAAATTGTATGGGGTAGGGTGCCATCAAGCCAATTGTTGTGGTCTTAATAAGATAAAAGTGTTTCATAAGCTCTGTAATGTGCAGGTGGATTTACAGGTGTGTAGCTATGGAATGTATTTGTGTTCCCATCTACTTCTGAAAAGGTGACACAAGAGTAAAAAATGTCTGTTCTGTAGGCTGCATGAGCTTCTACTACGAATGTAACTGGACCTCCCTGCATCGTTAGGCCGTTTGCCAATAAATGTGCACTAAGGGGTTCTCTCATGGTTACTGCAATTGCTACCAGTTGAGGAATTACCATATTACTGGTTTTCAGTGTTCAGAGATAAGGATACCAACTAGGGATTGATCCCTTTAAGGTTAAGCTTAAACAACCTACAGCTCAGGATAGGTCAGGATAGATAGGAAGTCCTCAGTACCTTGGATGTCACTGTATATAGTATTGAGTTGTCTTTAGCCTTCAGTGAGACAGAGATACTTTGGAAGATCACATTATTCGTGCCTGACCAAATGTTGGCAGTGCTATGTCACATAGGTTCTCATTGGGGTAATGAGGCTACTGGATTTGTGCGGTAGGATCGCTTGGGTTGTGGGTACTGAGTACAATTCTACATCAAGTGACAGCTGTTGGCCAATCGGGGGTTTCTGGCTAACTAGCAGTGCCTTATCTCTGATCGAGATGAATGTGACAACCGAGCCCATGGCAAGATAGAATCCTCAGAGAATTGTGGCACATTGGATCTCATCCCTTTCTCTCAATGCCAAAATCTCATTCATGCAAACACAACGGAGGCAGAATATATTTCAATAATCATTTATTAAAATATCTGCATCTTAGATAAGAACATATGCCTAGCAATAACGAGGATGATAAACACATTAGGAGCAGGCATGTGACCAGAAGGGTAAAACACAAAAACAGTCCTACCATGTTGTTTAAATAGGGGAGTGGATCTATAACCCCTCAACTACACTAAGTATGAGCACATCATACTAAACCTAATTTGCCCTTCTAGTTTCTCCCCAGGAGAACAGTATCCCTCATATTTGAAGAAAAGGCCCTAAGTCTAAAAAGACACCATCTCCATCTAGATCAGGTCTCGGTCATCTAAGCAGGTAGCTGTAGCAAAGCTTGCAGCAATCGGCATACAGTTGTGGTCATCTGGTTGAAATCTCCCTCTAACGTATCTGTGACAAAGGGGTGTTTTTATAATAAAACACCTAACATTCTAAGAAATGGTCCCCATGTATGAGTGTGTTTATCTGTGAATGTTGGAGACACAGAATACAACGTTTTTTGGCAACCCTATCTGACTGTAGTGGTGGAGAAAGTACAAAGTGAACTACATGTCCTATCAAGAATGTGATGCTTTCCTAGGTGAAAGACATTGGTTCCTTTTTCTGAAGGAAATGTTTCACAATAAAAGAGGTGGATTGTTGAGCAAGTAGGAGAACTGGAAGAAGAATGGCTGGCACTTAGAGTCCCACTCCACAGTCATAGGGTTTTGCCTTCAACTTCCAGAGAGGGCAGTCTTGTCTCACATCCAACAAATTGGTAACAACACCAACAGAAGAATCAGACCCAACCTGTGCATTGGCTTGGTTTCAAGTGGCAGATCTTAAGTAAAGTGCAGAGGTGAAGGTAAAAGCGGTTGGGCAAGTGGCAGTACCAATAACCATTCAGAGGATGTTCAATGAGTATCTGGATGACCCGAAAGAGGTGACTGTGGAGCAAACCCCATTGGTGTATTGTTATGGGAAGGTGTGCCAATCGCAACAATTCATCAGGCTTGTCCTGTTGCCAGTGTGTCTGCTGAACATGTATGTAGTGCAGCTGGTCCAGTTGTTATAGTGAGAAGGACCAGTCTCTCACCTCAAAACGTGGAGAAATTGACCATGATCAACATGAACCAGTATTTTAGACCACCTCATTACACTGATCCCGAAACACCACAGGAAGAGGAAGAAGATAATTGGTCAGAATCAAGTGTGTTCCCTGACTGATGTCTGGGTGAACACCCAGAGTTTGAGGGTGAACTCTACTTCTCAGACTGAGTATGCCAGTGCCATCGTAGAACTTTTTATTTATTTCTCATTGAACTTCTTTTTTTCATTCTTTCTTTGCATATAGTCACATATAAGCCCGGATTGAAGTTGGACCCGTGTGCATTGAAGAAGTCCCCACATACCCTTCAGGACATTGGAGACAATGCCTGCCTCCCTCACATGCCTTTGCCTAGCCTATTTGTTTTTTACATCACCTAGGAGGGCTGCACTAGAAGATCATTGATTAAAAGACTGCCAGTGCCAGTGCCAAATTCCAATGTTTTGATGCCATCAAAGGGAAGATATTTTGTTCAACCAGCGTGCTTGGATTGGAAGGGGTAACTATTAAGTAACTATTGCACCAATGACTGGTGATATATTGAGTGATTGTGAATTTGTTAGTGATCACTGATGAGGGAATTTGTAAACTTGTTTCCAATGATTTGCAATGTTTGGGGGCTGATGGGTGATCATTTTGTCCTGAAAGTGATTGACCTTTCAAGCTTAATGAAATTTACCGGCAGGATACACTCCTTTTTTCTGGTTTCCCAGAACAGACCAGCCACTTTAGTTACCAAACACAAATCTACACAAAATGGTCCAATTCTGTTTCTCTATTTGTTCAACAGCAGTGCACTTCACACGTCTACCTTGCTCGGTTTGGGATTATGATGGAGTTACTCCGAATCTGGAGGAGGAGGATGGAAGGATTCAGAGCAGGACTACTTAAACAGCTAGAAGGAGAAAGTTATTGACTTTAAAGAGAAACCATGGTGATGGCAAAGCCTTTGAGGCCTAGCACTCACTCAAGTCTGTGAACTAGAGAGAGGTGCGTTGATTTGGAAATGCTGCTGAGTATGTGTTTACTGCATTACTGGCTCAAACGCGAAACTCCTCTTATGTTCTTGCTCTGTCTCTAAGTATTCTCAGTACACTCCGGACTCCTCATGAAGCTTACCTTGCTTCTTTTTGTACTACTCCTTTGCTCTATAATACATCCACTGTTTTTTCAATATGCAGGCCTTCTACTAGTCCTCTCCTGAAAAAACAAAATGTGGGGAAAGCTGAATACTCCAGCTTACCTATCAGACAGTTTCAGACAGGCACCCAAGAGTGACGGACATTCCAAGAAGAATGGAGATGCATCGTCCAATTTGGCAATACAGTATAATTTTCCTTTTAACAATCATAATGTTTAGAACTGGGTGAGTTAAAGTACATATTCCATAACTTGTATTTTTCAAAATTAGAAGACATAACTCTTAGGACATACTATCTGGGGTCTCACTGGGGCAGAAGGACTGTTTGTAATGCATTTAACTGAACTGTGTCATACTTATCTCTTCATTTCTTTCCACAACAGATTGATGATGGTGTGCTGCTCTGCGCCCCAATGAATATTGCTGTGGTTTCTTTTGTGTAGTGTTTGTCTTTGTCACAGCTTTCCCCAAATGCCATTTCCTATCCATGCATCGAGCCCGAACCCTTTTCCCCCAGGCTGTATTATTTATATACATATATTATAGTTGCAGAGGGCAATAGAGCAAGGGTATGAGTAAGTGACAGACATTTTTAGCATATTTAAAAAACAGGCTACACTAAAAGACAGCAGTGCAAACTAATACACCGCAAAAAAAGTTTGAGGCATAAATCAAGTAAAATAAATGATCCCCTTTATTTTAAACAAATACAAAAACCCACCCTTTCTACCCACAACACGGCCACCTTACTGTCCAAACAAATAACCCCGTCCCAAAACCTCCAACGAAAAGTCCAATATGTAAAGTTCTAACCCCGTCCCAACTCCCTCTCCACCCACAACAAGTATCCCTCCCATCAATTTTTTTTCTTTAAAAGAGTCAGAAGAGGGCATCGTTTACATTCAGGTTCAGAGATCATTGAGGGTCTCTAACTGGTGGTCAAGGTGCGCAAGGTGTTTCAGAATGCAGTGTTGGAAGATGCAGTCCTGGCATGAGGCGAGCAGCAGTGGTGAAACTGGAATGGGCTGATGCCAGCTGTGGGCTGCAATGGTGATGCCACTGGGAGGCTAGAGGCACTGGCGGCTGGTAGGAGGATAGAGGGCTAGTGGCCATGACTGCCTCCTCAGCCTCACCCTCATCACAGCCACCAATACTTGTTACAGATGCCCTCCAGCCTCTGCTGCCAGAGCTGGGCTGCTATCCCCTGGTGAGTTGGATGATGATGTTCACCAGGAGTAGCTATAGCAGGAAAGAAAAAGGGAAATGACAAATTATAAACCGTGCTCCGTGCAAACAATTTTTTTTAAAGTAAAGTGGCAGTGTAGCACTGGTCCTTTAGGGATATTGGAATTTCAAGTGGCTGATTTCAAGTGATGCATCACTGTAGTTGACAAAGGCCAAAAGGATATAATTTGAACTGGCATGAATCCATTATTGAAGTCATTAAAAATTAAATTGTACGTAAATGAGGCACATGCTAAAAGGAATTTTTTTGGGGGGGCTGGGACTGAACTTCAGAAAAAAAAAAGACTGAAGTACTAGGAGGTGACAGAGAGGGCAATGAGGTAGAAGCAATGTTCAATTTGTGCTTGTTGTTCCCGGTGCGGGGCACTGACACTTATATTTGAGGGCCAGCAGTTATTTTTCTGACTGAAGCATTTACTGTGGGCGGAGGGAGAGAAAAACAAGAAAACGTCACAAATGGAGAAAGCAGAAAGCTGCAAGAGTGAGCTAAAGGGGTAGGTATTGGTTGTAAATGGATTGAGGAGGCCTGAGATAGCTTTAGGATTATGTTGCCTCAGTATTCCATGTTCACACATTTAATTGCAGCAGCCACATGTGTAAGAGGAGGACTTTAGGAACCAGCACATTTTTGTTTAGAAATTATGCACTGGGTGGAAGGGAGACACACCTTTTAAAGTTTATAATACATTGACAACTTTGTAAATGCTGCATTAACTGAACCAGATGCACTCATTACACAGAAAAGACTGCCACAATGTAGTTATGTCATAGTAGCATTGGTGACTAATGGGGAGAGAGGTATGATGATGGGTGGAAGGATACATATCTGCCTTGCTTCAACTACAGTGAGTTGAAGGTGAACACAGAAAATTAAAATACCACCACTTTGAATCAAAGCTTTGAAAACCGTACAAGCCAAGTGAATTAGGTGAACAGCAGACACGCCCCTCTCCACAACAGCTCCCTTATTTCTTGATCTAAGCAATCATAAATTCATCTTTTCATTCATCTGTTCTATTTACCATTTAATACCCTCCATTTGATTGCAGCTTCCACTCTCTCCTACAGTCTTTCACTATTCAAATACAATTTAGCCACCCACATTTATCAACCTGTCCATCCATATACTGACCTATCTAATATCCACCCTTTCAAACACCCTGCCTTCACCTATCAATCCATTTACCAATGTATCATTTGTTACCATACACCCATTCCTCACCTGAGCATCAGCTTTTACCCATCTATCTTTCTCACACTGAGGCATCCTTTCACCTCTTCCATCTATTTTTTCACCTACCCATACATCTCCTATCACTCACCTACCCATCTTTTCCTTTCACCCACTCATCCTTTCACTCACATACCATTTCACTCATTCTTCCTTTTAGCCACCCATCCTTTGTTTGCTTTTCCATCAAGCCAACATTTGTAGCGTCCATTCATTATGAGTTTTTGTCTGCTGATTTGTAGAGAGAAGAGGCAATTAAGAACTCATTCTCCACTATAACTGCTAAACCAGGGGCTTCACAAACAAAGCCATTGCAGTTAGTATATTAGTAATTGTCAATGAGTGTTAGAAATAGGGTCTGTAGTTGGCAGAGGTATACACCCTTGTCTAAGTGAGGACCACAATCCTAGCCAGGGTAAGTCACACACAATTGAAATTATCCTGAGCCCACCCTCTTGTAGCTTGGCACTGAGCAGTCAGGCTTAACTTAGAAGGCAATGTGTAAAGTATTTGTGCAATAAACCATGCAATAACACAGTGTAAACATCACAAATATAACCACACAGGTTTAGAAAAATATAAGATATTTATCTGAGTAAATTAAGGTCAAAATGATCAAGATTTGATAAGCACAAGTTGAAATATCATTTCTGCAATGATGAGAAGAGTCTTAAGTCTTTAGAAAGCAACAAGTGTCTCTTGTGTATACAAAGTACCTGGTATGCATCAAAATTACACGCACGGAGACCACAGAGGAGGAGATGCTTGGAAAAAGGAAGATGTGCGTCGGATTTCCAGGTTCACACAGGCAATGCGTTGATTATTTACCACGCTGCAAGGGCTCTGCATCAAACTCCGACGCACAGGCTTGAATCCTCTTTGCGATGTGGGGTTTTTTTTAGGCCCAAGGACGATGTGTGGAAATCCTGGGCATGCTGGGTGAAGTCACAGGTGCTGCGTTGAACCAGTGGGCAATGCGTCGGAGTTTCTGTTGCACGGCAGGTGCTGCGTCGATGCCTCACGCAGGAAGTCAGGCTTTTTTGTTCCAGCTCGGCGACGCATCGATCCTGTGGGCTGTACATCAAAGTTCCGGTCTCAATGCTGGCGCTGCATCGACCTCTACTTGGGAAGCCGTGCTGCATCATTCCGGGTAGGCGATGCAGTGATTCTTTCACTGCTAGGCAGGCTGTGGGTCAATTCCGTCAGACTGTGCATTGATTTTCGCCGCACATGGAGTTCCTTTGAAGAGAAGAAGTCTGCTTAGCCCTAAGCCTTCAGGAAACAGGAGGCGAGCTCAATCCAAGCCCTTGGAGAGCACTTCTCAGCAGACCCAGAGGCCAGCAAGGCAGCAGGGCAACAGCAAGGAAGCAGTCCCTCACAGCAAAGCAGTCCAGGAAAGTCCTTTGGGCAGCCAGGCAGCTCCTCTTGACAGGTTGCAGGGTCTGGTTCAGAGTGTTTGTCCCAGGAAATGTCTGAGTTGGTAGGGTCAGGGACACAGTTTATATTCCCAAAAGTGCCTTTGAAGTAGGGGAGACTTGAAAGAGTGGTTTTGAAGTGAACAAGGTCCCCTTTGAGGGTCCCACTAGGGGGTGTGGCAGTCCTTTATGTGGGGGCAGCCCACTAGCCTTTGAAATGTAAGTGTCAAGCCCCTCCACCCTCACAGCCCAGGAAGACCCATTCATTATACAGATGTGTGCAAGTGTGACTGAGCATCCTGTGTTTCTGGTTGTCTGGGTGAAATGCACAAGGGAGCTGTCAACCAGCCTAGCCCAAACGTGGATGGAGTCAGGCTGTAAGGCACAGATGGATTTTAAGTGCAGAGAAATGGTCACTTTCTAAAAGTGGCATTTCTAAAATAGTAATATAAAACCCAATCTCACCAGTCAGCAGGATTTTGTATTACCATTCTGGCCCTACTAAATATAACCTGTCTACCCCTTTCTGATTAGAATCTACCACTCCAACAGTATGTGAGGGTAGCCCTAATATTAGCCTATGAAAGGAGCAGGCCTCATAGCAGTGGAAAACAAATTTAGGAGTTTTTCCACTACCAGGACATACAAGACACACAGGTATTAGTCCTGCCTTTTACCTACACAGCACCCTGCCTTATGGGTTATCTTGGGCATACCTTAGGGGTGACTTATATGTAGAAAAAGGCGAGTTTAAGGCTTGGCAAGTACTTTTAAATGCCAAGTCGAAGTGGCAGTGAAACTGCACACACAGGCCTTGCAATGGCAGGGCTGAGACATGGTTAAGGGGCTACTTATGTGGGTGGCACAACCAGTGCTGCAGGCCCACTAGTAGCATTCAATCTAAAGGCCCTGGGTACATGTAGTGCACTTTACTAAGGACTCACAAGTAGACCAAATATGACAATTGGGTATAAACCAATGTTACTATGTTTTAAGGGAGAGCGCATATGCACTGTAGCACTGGTTAGCAGTGGTAAAGTGCACAGACTCCTAAAGACAGTCTCAAAAAGGTGGAGGGAGGCAGGTAAAAAGTTGGGGATGACTACCCTAAGGCTGTCAGGTCTAACAATGACCAAGAACAATACCAACGCCCATCCCTGCTGTTGCCGGTTCTCCCCCTCTGACCACTTTCGTGTCCAGGGTCACTGGTGCAGCTACTGGCCCTGGTACTGGTGGTTGGTGCGGTTTGAAAAAATGTTACACAATTTAGTTCCAACAAAATAAATACAACCTCAATACATAATTTCAGTTCTATCTTCTATCATTCACTTTAGAAATATTGTTGATTTTTAGAAAAGCAAGGTAGACAAATCAACTACAAATGTTTTATAATGGAGGGGCAGAGCTAAGTCACTGAAGCGCAGTAAAGGGATGGAATACTTTGGTCAGTCCAGGAGAACCTATGGTGAAGTCTTGGTTGGCAAATGCAATGGGTATGAGCAAGGTAAAGAAAACCTTCACAAACTTGCATAGAAAAGCTGACTTGGGCATGCAATCTTGTTGGTAGAGTACCTGTCCTAAAAATCTGTCATCTTAGTATTAATTACCAGTTTGTAAGGTATATAAGTGGAGAAGGAAAAGCTAAGCTTAGTAACAAAGCAGAAGAAAGCTAGTACAGAAAGAAGGAAGTCAGGTACGGAGGAAATATGTAAAATAGATAAATGCAGGAATAACAAGAATTTAACAAAGCTTACTTAGAACAAATATAAGTACAAAAAAGGGAGACACACACAGTAAAACTAAAAGAAAAATAATTTGAAATGATGAGAGGTAAAAAATAAAATTAGGGAAATAATAATAATATAACAGGAAGACTTACTGGGACTAGGAGATCCACCAGCATCCACACTTGTGGTGTCACTGGCACCTTTGGCTCCTCCTGGACCCCCCCCCCCCCTTCCCCTTGGGTGCTGGGGTAAGAAATACAGAAGAAGATAGAAAAAAAAAAGATTAGTAGTACACTTTATCTCCCCCCAAATTATTTTTTACATGCAGAGGCAAACACAGTAATGTTGTACAAATCAGATTGCCTAATATGATGGACTCAGCTCGACTTGACCTTTTACTTTTACTTTCCTAATCCCTACACCTAAGCCCTACTCCAAAATGGACTGAACTATGGGCCATATTTACAAACTTTTGATGTAGGGCAGCGCCGCAAGCCTTCTTGCAGCATTGCCCTGTGTCAAAAGGAGAGGCAGGAATATGCTGTATCTACAAGAGATATGGCACATTCCTGTCCTTTTCCCCTGCATTGGCGCACAATGGGCTGCCATGAGCCAATGCAGGCACTCCTGCACAATGGTGCAAGGGGGCCTGCATTGAGGGGATGGTTGTTTTTGTGCAGTAAGGGACACCATCCTGCTAGAAAACAATCACAGAAGAAGTTTCTCTTTTTCTATGTGTGCTGCAGATTGCAGCACAATTAGAAAAAGGTAAAAACAAGGAGGAAACAAGGTATTTCTCCTCGTTGTGTCTACCTTATGCCTCACCTGGGGAGGCATAGGCTTTTAAAGCATCCCCAGGTTTACAAAATCTTGTTAATCTGGGAATGTGTCAACTGCCACAGGTTTTACATAGGAACTCCCACCATAACACCAATGGCATAACTCTCTGTCACAGGGAGAGTCAACGCATCGGCTTGCGCTGCATTGACTCAGTCCACATTTACAAGGCCATGAAGAGCCATACAGAGTGGCCTTACGTGGCCTTGTAAATATGGCCCTGCAGTGTGCACAGCTGGACTTACAGTGCCACAAAGGGCCTTGTAAATAAATATGGCCCTACATTTATAACTATGCACCACTAACAATGCATTCAAATTGCAACAAATGATCTTTGCTTCTTAACCACCTTTGATTGGGTGACTCAGCCTTAAAAAAAATTCAGTGCATGGATACATATATACTATGATGATATCATATAACACATCATTGGGAGATTGCGATTGGTCAGGACTGCATAAGCTACATAAAGAAAAGCACAGAGAAGGGAATGATAACTCACTGATGTGATAATACTACTAGCATTATATTATTCTTGGTGACAGAAGGAGTGTCTGTCTGCATGGTTTCCTAAATAAGCAGCCAATATGCACAAAAAGTCACAAAAAACATTAAAAAAAATAAAAATCATAAAAAATACAGTCAGAAAAAGAGACTGCAATAAAATAGATAAAAAGAGAGGTAGATTAATTAGGAGGGTGGATGATTATAAAGATTTATAGGGATGAACAAAACAGGCCCAGCACCATAAACAGAGTGAAAACAAGATGGCTGTGCCCTTGTGAACCACATGGTGCCATTCATGCATGATTTTCAATGTGAATGCGTACTTCGAGTTGCTTTTGACATCAAACACAGTGTGAACAGGTTCCACAGAGAACTCCACCTGCTCGCAGAACTCCACATAGTACGGCGTTTAAAAAAAAAAACTTCACTGAGTTCCAGGTGGTGGGACTCCATACACTCTGTACACCCCTAATGATAATCCAATCAATACATATAAAGCAATAACCAAAACAAAATATGCACACATGTAAACATTCTATTTTTCAAACATATTTTTTCAGTGTACAGTAACCCCATTTTACCTTTATGTTCTAACAATATTTTTTCATAAAACCCATGTAGCTAACAACCAGTGGTACGTTCAAAGTTTATTTGTTCATCAAACATCCAAACCACAAATCACCATTATCATATCCTATATCATAATACTCACTATTATCACAGCAATCCTGCCCAGACACTGTTAAAGGAGATGCTGTAAATCACCTATTCTTCATCCAACTCCTTAAAAAAGGAGGCTAAAAGGATGCTAGATCTCCTGTTCTTTCTTGATTCGCTGTTTTGTTTTGAACAAAACAAAAACGAGAGGAAGTTTTGATAAGTCATCGCCTCTCTCCTGAATGCTTCCAAGATTTTTATCTTGAAGTTGACTCATTTATAATGTCTTCTTAAAGGACATCATTTAAATAATCTCAGTCCCTTAACTGTGGGGACAGAGAATGTCATCTTGTCTTACTGGAAATGAATCATGGGACCAATCTCCATAGGTAATAAAAAGGAGCCGTCCCTATGTATATACTCTCCACTTACTACTCAAAAACACACTCACCCCACTATATGGATGTGGTATATAACCCATTCATCAGGTAATACCATAGGATGAATGTGCTTGTGTCCTCTTGTTGTATAGCTATTTTAGCCATGCTTTAGACAAGTTATTTTTGGCTAACGAGGCCTGCCGCTCTGCACTTTAACCTTGTTACATTTTATTCAGCATTGCTTTATTTTTCTAGCAATAGCAACATTTGCGGTGCTGTTTTATTTTCTTTATCTCGTTGTACTTTCACCTAGAAAAGCATAATGTTCTTAGTAGGACATTTATTTCACTTTGTGCTTTCTCCAAGGCTACAGTCAGATCGGGTTGCCAACAAACGTGGTATGCTGTGTCTCCAACCATCACAGAAAACACACACTCATACGTGGAGACTATTTCTGAGAATGCTAGCTGTTTTACTATAAAAACACCCCTTTGTCCCAGAGACATTAGAGGGAGATTTCAGCCAGATGACCACGACTGCATGCTGATTGCTGACCGCTTTGCTGCAGCTACTTGCTTAGATGACCGGCCCCCTGGTCCACATGGGGACGGTGCCTCTCTAGACTACAGGCTTCTTCCTCCAGGTATGAGGGATGATGTACCCCTTGGGGAAACCCGAAGGGCAGATTGGGCTTATTACGCTGAGCTCAGACATAGTCTAGGTAGGAAGACTATATACATCACTCTTAGTGAAAGTATGGTAGGACTATTCTTGTGTTTCACTCTGTTAGTCACCTGCTTGTTTTTATTGAATTTTATCATCCTAGTTATTGCAATACATACCTTTTTATCTAAGATGCAGTTATTTCACAAAATACTTATTGAATCACATTCTTACTCTGTTATCTTTGTCTGTATGAGACCTATTGGTAACTGAGAGAAAGGAAAGGAATCTGATCAACTACGATTCCCCTGAGGAGTCTTCTTGTCATGCACCCTGTTTCCACAACCATCTAGTTCAGAGATGAAGCGCTGCTAGTTAGCTGGAGAACCCAGATTAGGCCGACAGGTGTCATGTAGTTTGGAATTCTACTTAGTAGCCACAATCCATGTGATCCTGTCTTTCAAATCCAGTAGCCTCATTCCCGTAATGAGACCCTACGCTACATGGAACCACCAACGTTTGGCCAGGCACTAATATTCGGATCCTCCTAAGAATGTCTGTCTCATTTAAGGCTAAAGACACCTCAATGCTATATACAGAGACTTCTGTGGTATTGAGGATTTCCGCCTCAGCTAAATAGGTAACACCTATCTTGAGCTGTAGGTTGTTCATGCTTGAACCTTAAAAGGACCAATCCTCACTTGGGCCCTCATTACAACATTGGCGGTAAAAGCCGCTTACCGCCGTGTAGAAGACAGCCAACACACCGCTGCGGCCGCGGAATTGCGCCACAGCTATTATGACCCACAGTTCGGAATCAGCCAAAATTCAGACACCCACACAAGTCCGCCACACCAAAGGTCAGTGATAAACTGGCGATAACAAAACCTCCACCGTCACGCCAACAGAAATACGCCCACACTATCACAACCCACGAATCCATGCGGCGGTCTTTCAACCGCAGTATTCCATTGGCGGTACACACCGCCACGCTCATAATACACACATATACAAAACACAGCCACATTGGACAATTTGAAAATACACATACCTGATACACATACACACACCACTCCCACATACCCAATACAATATAAAACACATACCCACATCACCCACAAACCCCTACTACCAAAAATTCCGAAAGAAGGCCAGAGAGAGACAGCACCAGCAAGAACAACAGCATCCACAGGCACACAATACCATCACCCACAGAACTTCCACGCACCTCACACAACACACCACTACATATCAGCACACTTATCACCACACACTCCACCTCACACATCACCTACACCACCCCACGGCACTGCAAAGACACCCCAGGTTCTCGGAGGAGGAGCTCAGGGTCATGGTGGAGGAAATCGTCCAGGTAGAGCCACAGCTATTCGGATCACAGGTGCAGCACACCTCCATTGCAAAGAAGATAGAGCTATGGCGAAGAATCGTGGACAGGGTAAACACAGTGGGACAGCACCCAAGAAATCGGGAGGACATCAGGAAGAGGTGGAACGACCTACGGGGAAGGTGCGTTTCGTGGTCTCAAGACACCACCTGGCGGTTCAGCAGACTGGCGGCGGACCCCCACCTCCTCCCCCACAACTAACAACATGGGAGGAGCAGGTCTTGGTGATTCTGCATCCTGAGGGCCTCGCAGGAGTAGCTGGAGGAATGGACTCTGGTAAGTCAAATCTTAACTATTACATCCCCCACCCTACCTGCATGCCAGCACATACCCCCACCCTCATCCTCACCCCCATCACTCTAACTCCTCACAAATGTCCCTACATCACAAACCACACATCCTAACACCAAGCCCTGCATGCAACAACAAAGCATGGACACCCATCACCAAAGCATGCCCACTGCACATACCCATACAACCCCCTAAACCATCATCACACAAGGTCCTACACAGGAATGCAAGCACTGGGGTACACGGTCACCCACCCATTGCACACCATGGCACACACAGATGTAATAACCATCCTTTTATACCCCTGCAGGACCCCTACCAAATGTCACAGGACAGGAGGGTCCACACATGTCCACACATGTCCACACCATCAACAGAAGAGGCCCACAGTGATGACAGCACCTCTGTCCAACTGGATCTAGATGACCAGCCCAGCCCATCGGGGACCTCTGGACAGTCGGTTCCCCTGACACAGTCACAGGCCACTACAGACCTTCCCCCCTCTGGAAACACCAGCACAGCACCCACCCAGTGGGCCCATTCCTCCGTCCCCAGGACACGTCAATCAGCAGTGTGTCCACCACTACAGGGAACCCAGGCTAACCCACCACCCCAACAACAACAGGGACCTGGGGGCAGTGGACTCACGGTCCAGGGGACGGAGGCCCAGGAACACAGGGGAACTGGAAGGGCTGCTTTGCGACAGGGGGAGGACAGGCCAAGGGAACCCACTCTCCACGAGGCCCTCTCCTCCATCATGGGAGCCTACCACCACTCCCAGGAGACGATGGCACCGGTACTGGCCAAGTTTCAGGAGACCCAGCGCCTGCAGGAGGAACAGTATATGGGCTTCAGGGAGGAACTCAGAACCATCAGCTTCACCCAGGGCACCATCGTAGGAGTGCTGAAGGAACTCGTGAACACCAGGAGGGACACTGTGGCACTACAAGGGGCCCCTGACACTAGCATGGACGATGAACTGCCCACCACCTCCGCCTGCGCTAGTGGACAGGACGCCCCACCACAGGACCACCACACCAGCACCCCACCCCCTGCAGAGGGAGAACCACCCCATAAACAGTCCCTGAGATCCAGGACAAAAACAGGGCACGATGCCAAGACCCCGCCAAGAAATGAGACCACCCTGATTGTCATCCTACTGTCCCACTTTGTCACCCTGTCCATACTTAAACTGCCCCAGCTCCACTTCCTATGCCCATATGGGCAATGCACCTGTGAGACTAATAGACTGGACTGTGCCATGGACATTCCTCCACCATCACCCCTCACCATTTTACTACCCCCTCCAATATTGAGCACTTAAATAAACACACTTAAAGCACAAAACAATCTGGAGTCTGTCTGTGATTTCGAAATAGTGTATTAGCAATTACAGTGACAAAATGCTCTTACAATTGTAATGTCAACATACCTATGTCACACAGCTCTAGTCCATGAGGAATCTAAGCAGATGTCACACAGTGGGACCCACATCTGTGAAATCATAGGGAAAGTGACAACTCAGTGCCAACACACTGGGAGAAAAGGACAGACAGTAGAGAGGTAGTAGTGTTAAAGTACATGTAGTAGGCAGGTCTGTACTCTTACCTGTGTCTCACTGGAAATATTGCTAAATCACTGAGTCCCTGTTGTTCATGCCTTCTTCCTCTGCTTCCTCGTCTTCTCTGTCCACAGGCTCCACAGCTGCCACAACACCGCCTTCCGGACCATCCTCCTGCAGAAAAGGCACCTGTCGTCACAAAGCCAAGTTGTGAAGCCTACAGCAGGCCACGATGATCTGGCACACCTTCTTTGTTGAGTAGAATAGGGATCCACCTGTCACATGGAGGCACCTGAACCTGGCCTTCAGGAGGCCGAAGGTCCGCTCGATCACCCTCCTAGTTCGCCCATGGGCCTCATTGTAGCATTCCTCTTCCCTTGTCCTGGGATTCCTCACTGGGGTCAGTAGCCATGACAGGTTGGGGTAACCAGAGTCACCTGCAAATGGTGAGGGACAACTGTTAGACATGCACTAACCTGTAGGGATATACCCAGACAACCATTCCCACTGTCTTGCTCCCAGGTGCTCACCTAATAGCCACACACGGTGCCTCTGGAGTTGACTCATCACATAAGGGATGCTGCTATTCCACAGAATGTAGGTGTCATGCACTGAGCCAGGGGACATGGCATTCACATGGGAGATGTACTGGTCGGCCAAACATACCATCTGTACATTCATCGAATGATAACTCTTCCGGTTTCTGTACACCTGTTCACTCCTGTGGGGGGGGGACCAAAGCCACATGGATCCCATCAATGGCACCTATGATGTTGGGGATATGTCCCAGGGCACAGAAATCACCTTTCACTGTAGGCAAATCCTCCACCTGAGGGAAAACGATGTAGCTCCACATGTGTTTCAGCAGGGCAGACAACACTCTGACAACACGTTGGAAAACATAGGCCGGGACATCCCTGATGCTATGGCCAATGTTGTTTGAAATGACCCACTTGCAAGGAAATGGAGCACTGACAGCACCTGCACTTGAGGGGGGATTCCTGTGGGATGGCGGATTGCTGACATCAGGTCTGGCTCCAACTGGGTACACAGTTCCTGGATTGTGGCACGGTCAAACCTGTATGTGATAATCAAATGTCGCTCCTCCATTGTCGACAGGCCCACCAACGGTCGGTACACCGGAGGATGCCGCCATCTCCTCACATGTCCCAGCGGACGGTACCTATGAAGGACAACAGAGAGCACAGAGGTACGTACCCACAGTTTACACAGAACACCATTCATACACAAAAGGTGGCCTGTATGTGTGTTGAGTCTAGGCCTAGGTATGTGTGATGCAGTTGAAAATTAATCCATGTGGGCCCCTGAAATGGCGGCTGCCTGACCTCTAAAGTGGGACAATTGGATGTGAGGTAACTGCGCTGGCGTTGTACACCGTTGCGGTAGGCGGTCGAAGACTGCAGCGCAATGCTGCATTGGTTAACATTGGACCCTATGGGTCCCAGGAGCCAATGACGATGTACGCCGGCAGTGATGGTACGCACCGCCGCGGATGTGACCGCCATTTTCTATCTGTTCAATCACTCGATACCTGATCTTCGACAGGAGAGGACCTACACTGCAAGTGCTGCTGTGACCTCGGTCTGGAAGAGACAATGGCTCGTGCGACTGGGGAAAGGGCCCCTGCCTTCACATCGGAGGAGTTGGAGAAACTCGTGGATGGGGTCCTCCCCCAGTACACGCTACTCCATGGTCCTCCAGACAAACAGGTAAGTACACTGGGAGCATGCTGTATGGCCTATCTATGGCTGTGTGGAGAGGGCTGGATGTAAGAAGGAAGGGGGGAGAGTGCGGCGTGCATGAAACGACAGTGAATGCATGTGCCACATGGCAAGGGTAGGGATGGGGGCCAATCACTTTGACGGTGCAGTTGGTAATAACTTACTCTTCCCTCTGTACATTTCATGTAGGTCAGCACCCACGAGAAAAAACATATTTGGCGTGCCATCGCCAAGAACGTCCGGACCCTGGGGGTCTACCACAGACGGAGCACCCACTGCCGGAAAAGATGGGAGGACATTCGCCGCTGGAGCAAGAAGACAGCGGAGGCTCAGCTGGGTATGGCCTCCCAACGTGGGAGGGGTGCCCGTCGCACCATGACCCCCATGATGTTCAGGATCCTGGCAGTGGCCTACCCGGAGTTGGATGGGCGCTTTAGGGCATCGCAACAGACACAAGGGGGTGAGTACACTCTCATTATGCTGACTTTGCGCGCAGTGGAGGGGTCTGGGTCGGAGAGGTGGCCTGTGGGTTTCCCTAGGCCATGGCGAGTTCTGTAGGCAAGGTCCCTCCATAAGGCAGGCCATGTGGCACCCCACCCCACCTCTGTAGAGTGTCAAGTACACCTAGTCATGCCCCTGTGTCATCTATGTGTGCAGATGTCATCCATAGCCTTGTAGGGCATTTCCCAGGAATTGAACAGTGGAGCCGAAGAGCGCGGCGTAGTGCAGGGGGCTTCTGTGTCCGCCAACGGTAGCGGTAATACATGCACTCAACATGTCTTTCTTCTGTCGTCATCCCCCTTTTTGTAGTCTCCCTGTTCTTGTGTGCATTAGCATCATCAGGCAGAGGAGCAGTGGCACCGGAGCACCAGGGGGCTGCATCCCACATGGCCATGGAGGGCCACACTACGAACTCAGACTTCACCAGTGGGACGGAGGGCGAGGGGAGCTCCACGGTGGGGACAGGAGCTAAGACCAGTGACACCGACTCGTCCTCTGATGGGAGCTCCCTTGTGGTGGCGGCAACATCTGTGCCCCCCCCCATCTCCCAGTGTGTCTGTGACGCCCCCTCCCGAGATACACAAATGCAGGCACACACCCACCCAACAGCCATCCACCTCACGACAGCCTCCAGCGCATGCACCTTCACCCAAAGTCAGCAAACGAACACCTCCTACAACCACCACCTCTTCCTCCACTCCCAAACCCCCTGCAGCTACCCGTCCCAGTGTGTCAAAACAAAGTTTCCTGTCCAACCTTGACCTCTTTCCCACACCTCCCCCACCCCGTCCGTCTCCTAGGCTCTGAACTAGCACCTCAGCCACAACATCTCCGGGACCAGTGGTGCCTGTAGTCACCGGAATCTGGAGTGCACCGGCCACCAGGGCAGCCAGTGTGGCACGGAGCCACAGCACAGACAGTCCCCCACCTGTGAGGCATCAGAAGTTGCCCAGTGCCCGGCGGGAGAGGGGGAAGACTCCAGCCACCAAAGCCGCTCCTAGGGGTTCTGGTGGGAGTGTGACACCCTCCAAGGTGGGGAAGGGCAACAACAAACCAGGAAAGTCTGGGAAGAGCAACACGGCGGAGAAGACCGCCATCATCCCCGCTGCCCAGGAGGCCACCTCCAGCACCAGCCCAGCTGCCCAGGACAGGACCGCCTGCACAAGCCCAGCTGCCCAGGACAGGACCGCCAGCACAAGCCCAGCTGCCCAGGACAGGACCGCCAGCACAAGCCCACCTGCCCAGGACAGGACCGCCAGCACAAGCCCAGCTGCCCAGGACAGGACCGCCAGCACAAGCCCACCTGCCCAGGAGGCCACCGCCTGCAAAAGCCCCACTGGGCCATGAAGGACCGCCAGCAGCTGAGTCCCTGCAATGGAGACCGCTGCCTCAAGCACCGCTGCACAGGGCACCGCCATCTCAAGCACCGCTGAACAGGGCACCGCCATCTCAAGCACCGCTGAACAGGGCACGGCCGTCTCAAGCACCGCTGAACAGGGCACCGCCGTCTCAAGCACCGCTGAACAGGGCACCGCCATCTCAATCACCGCTGGCCCATGAGCGGCAGGGGCACTGATGCAACTGAGTCCGTCACGGGGTGAATGATGCACTCTGGGCACCATGCCCCCTCCAGAACCAGTGAAGACTGTCATCCACTACCTCTGTCTTTAGCAGGATGAAGCATTCTGGGCACAAAGCCCCCTCCAGAACCAGTGGAGTATCACATCCACTACCTCTGTCCTTGGCAGGATGAAGCACTCTGGGCACAAAGCCCCCTCCAGAACCAGTGGAGTATCACACCCACTACCTCTGTCCTTGGCAGGATGAAGCACTCTGGGCACAAGGCCCCCTCCAGAACCAGTGGAGACTGTCATCCACTCGAGAGACTGTGGCTTTGCACTCCCCAGGATTGAACAGTGGGCAAACCACCCACTGTAGAGACTTGTGAGACTGTGGCTTTGCACTCCCCAGGATTGAACAGTGGGCAACCCACCCACTGTAGAGGCTTGTGAGACTGTGGCTTTGCACTCCCCAGGATTGAACAGTGGGCAACCCACCCACTGGAGAGACTAGTGAGACTGTGGCTTTGCACTCACCAGGATTGAACAGTAGGCAACCCACACACTGTAGAGACTTGTGAGACTGTGGCTTTGCACTCCCCAGGATTGAACAGTGGGCAAACCACCCACTGGAGAGACTTGTAGGGACTGTGGCTTTGCACTCCCCAGGATTGAACAGTGGGCAACCCACCCACTGGAGAGACTTGTGAGACTGTGGCTTTGCACTCCCCAGGATTAAATAGTGGGCAAACCACCCACTGTATAGACTTGTGAGACTGTGGCTTTGCACTCCCCAGGATTGAACAGTGGGCATGTGGCCCCCTCGTGGATTTGGCGTCGTGCACTCAAGCGGCTGAGGTGCCCCCCTTTCCCTCCCCCTGAGGTGCCTGTTTAGTTGCTGTCTGATGCCCCTGCAGTGTTCTCTCCGTCATGGTCGGGGATCTTGTGTGGGCCTCGCCCATACCGCGTGGTCCCAATGTTCCACTGACTTTATTAGAGCACTACCTGGACTACTCTGCTTGGTATATATTTTGTACATGGTGTATATATATGTTTCTGCCTACTTGTTTTTAATATATTACAATGGTTACACTCATTTTCTATTGTCTTTGCATTCTTCCGGGGGGTTTGGGGGGTGTAACTGTGATGTATTGATATGCATTATTGTGTGTGTTGTGGTGGGTGAAGGTGGGGGTGTTGCGTGTTGCGTGTTGCGTGTCCCTGTTTTTTCCCTCCCCCTCCCCTGTGTCGTAGGTGCAGTACTCACCGTGGTCTTCGCCACCAGCGCTCGTGCTCCTGGCAGGGGAGCAGGAAGACTATTGCAGGTAGAATTTGGAGTTCCGGATCCATGGCGTCCTCGTGGGGTGTGTAGAGGTGAGCGTTTTTCCTTCGGGATTCCTGTTTCCGCCGTATTTTTATCCGCGGTGAATCCGCCCCGGAAAAGGTGGCGGATTGGCCTGTCATAATAGTGTGGGCGGTACATTGTCTCCCGCCTGTCTGTTGGCGGTGACCGCCGCGCTGTTTGTTTGTACCGCCGTGGCGGGCGGAGTGTTAAAGTGGCTGTCTTTGTTGGCGGTTTCCACCACGGTCGTAATTGCAAAATCTTTACCGCCAGCCTGTTGGCGGTCTTACCGCCGCTTTAACACCGACCGCCAGGGTTGTAATGACCACCTTGGTGTCTTTATCTCTGAACATACATTTTCCATTAAAATGGCGAACCCACAACAGATAGCAATTGCAATAAATATGCGACCACCCCTTACTGCACATTTATTGGCAAATGACTTAACGGCCCAGGGGTGTCTAGTTACATTTGTTGTTGAGGCTCATCCAGCCTATAGAACAGAAATTGTTTATTCTTGGATCCCCTTTCCAGCAGTAGATGGGAACACAAATACATTTCACCACTATACACCTGCAAACATACCTGCGCAATACAGAGCTTATGCATATTTAGAAATACCTTTCTCTTATCAAGACCATAACAACTGGCTGGATGACGCCGTACCACATATAATATTACATGTTAGGTTAGTTCCTCTGAGCAATGATGGCCCGACCTGGCCATTGTTGGCCACATATACACCACACCTTGATGCAGCAATCTTAGAGGTAGCTGAGGTTCGCCGCCTACATATAGAGCTCACGACAATATACAGATTATTTGTACAGTTTGTCATGCAAACATTAAATACTAACCCAGCATGTGCTGCCCTAGTGCAACAACATGCAGTCATGCTTGGCATTAACCCTGCAACTGTACATTCGGTCATGGGTAAAGTACCCACCAAGCAGGAAGAAATTTTGTTTTGGTTAGCTCAGAAAATAGATGCATTGGAAGCAGTTTTTCCTCATACAAGACCTCAGGATAAACATGAAATCCTCACTATGTGCTAGCCATTTGGGATGGTTCCCACAGTTGATAACTGCAATACATGTGCACGGTATTTGCCACGCTCTATACTACTGCACACGGTACACCAACACTTGCCAATCTTCCTGAGGTATTAAAACAAATTCAAGATGAATATGGGGCTGCCCCGGCCCTGAACTTGGGGATGCAATTAATGGGCAATTTTGCCACAGTATCCCCAATCATATTAAGTAATCTTAAAGGGGAAGAAGCTGCACTAGCAGTGCGCATGCAGCTCTGGGATGTTCCTTCATAGGATCAAGAACGGGAGCTACAAAAGACTATCGCAGAGACCTATTCTAGTATTGGTCGAGATAGCCTGGGGACCAGACCAATTAAACCACAATGTCAAGGCAGATCTAATAAAGATACTACCAAGCAAGCACCTGAAGGTTCCAAAAAACTCTGGGATAAAAAACAACAAACACCTCAAAAAGAAAGGTGAGAATCTCTGCATGCGGAGACCTCAAAAACAGGCATAACCTTAGAAATATGGATAATATAATAATGCCTGACAGATATCAATATACTGATACATGCCAATCTCATTCCTTTCAGGACTCACTGGAAAAAGGCAGTGAGAGAGGTGGGCGGTCAGAGCGGTGAACTCAGTATGTGAAACCGAGAAAGGACTCATAACGCTCGTCGGAAGTTTCAGTTAACAAATAAGAGAAACCTCCCCAACAAAAACCCCAAATTAAAAAGAAAAAGGTGGCAGCAGGTACAATTTGCATGCCACTTAAGAAGGGGGCTTTACTGAAGAACAGGAAGTGGGCACTGGCACTGCTCAACAGTGAAGCAGAGGTCACAATAGTTCACCAGGATCCTCAAGTGCATATGGAGGTAAAAACAACTGATGACTTCTTACAAGTTTAGACTGCGGGCATGAGTAACTCCACAAATGATAGGGTGTACAGAGTAACTATTCAGTTAGAAGGGGACATTGAACGCATAATTGATGCTATCTTTTGGGACTGTGTCATCTATATTTATGATATTTTGCTGGCTGAAAAAGGTTGGCATCCAGAATTCATCTGCAATCTCCCTTACGGAGAGGATGTGATTGAAAAATCCTTCTCGCCTCTTGTTCCCAGAAAGCTCGTTGAAATGCATGCCATTGATTGGGCATTGGCACAGGCATCTGCGTCATATCACAATCACGTAGGATGGGACAAAGATTCCTCCACCATGTAAAACCAATAAAATCCCAACCGCAACCTCAATACCCAGTAAAATATGATGCAAAAGCACTGGTGAGGGAAATCTCAACCAATTGGAGTACCAGGGTGTTATTGAACTCTCAGACTCATCCATGAATAATCCATTATTTCCATTCGCTAAACCCGACCATTCAGATAGAACAGTCTTAGACTACAGACATTCAAATAGTCACACAAAAATATTTGCTATACAAAATGCACACACCACAGCACTTATGAACAATATAGTGTACAGAAAATACAAGACAACCCTGGGTATATCCAGCGGGTTTGTCTGTCAAAACATAGTGCCTGAAAGTAGGGACCTAACAAGTTTTAGCACCGTTGGCTCTCAGAAAAGATTCTGTTGACTCCCACAGGGGTGCAAGAACATCCCAGGACTGTTCTCAGCTCATGTAACATCTATTTTACACAACATTGACCCTGAGGTGTTGTCATATGTGAATGACATCTCTCACAGATGACGACCTCTTGCAACATTTAAGACTGGTAGCCTGCATTGTTGTGAGGATTTATCGAAATCGGCTACAAATTAAACTTTAAAAAAACAAAAATAGCTCTTCTTAGTGTCTTGTTTTTGGGATACGAATTGTCATATGAAGGCAGGAGACTGGCACCCCAATTTTTAGAAAAATGCCCACAACTACAACCTTCAAACACAATAAAAAAGCTCCAGTCAGTGTTGGGCTTTTTAAACTTTGGCAGAAGATATATTGCAGATTATGCACAAAGCATCAAACCATTGAATGACCTAATACGTCCTGACTTTACTGGTAAGTTTTGGAAAGTCAAACACATGCATTCTAAAAGCTTTGCAAACAGACATCCTTGAAGCAAAACACTTGCATACAAGGGGCAATAAAAACATTTGGTCATCAGAGTAATTGCTGGTGCCATTTGTTTCACCTATGTGACATTCAATGAGGATGAGACCGTCCTAATTGCATATAAATCACACAAACATTCCACAGCTGAACAACGCTTTGCTCTGAATGAGAATATACTAACTGATGTCCAGATGGCGGTCCTTAAAGAGAGACCCTTTGCTCATGAAAAGCTAATTTTTGTCATATCCCCATTTCCAGTCCTTGAGGCTGTTACTAAAACGAGTGTTCCAAACATCAAAGTACTACATCCACATTGGATCCAATGGGCAGCGTCTCTGACAGCCACTGATGTTGTTTATGTCTTTAACTCCAAATTACAGACCCAATAATTCTTACAATATGAACTTGAGTATCCAGTTGCAGCAAATACAATGCCTATCAAACAATATCATAAAACTTTGTACACTGATTGTTCAGCCCAACCAACGATAGGAACAAAACATCAATACTCCGCTGCTTTCACAGTCATGAGTGGTTACATAAAGGATGGCAAGTTCCATCCACAAAATACTTATACACAGGCACTAGGAGATTGCACTGCACAACTTGCAGAGCTCAAAGCGCTGGTGATGGCACTGGAACATACGGATCGTGAGCAGATGATGTTGATTGTGATTTGTACTATTATGTCAAGTCCTTCAATGAATATCTGCAGTATTGGCACCAAAATGGGGTCAGAGATTCTAAAGGCAACACCGTTAAACACAGACTTCTGTGGGGGTAAGTAGCGGATCTGAAGGAAATGCTACTCAACGTCCATGTTGTACATACACTAAGACATCAGCGTGTTGGAATACACATTGAAGGCAATACTTTGGCTGATGAAGCAGCAAAATCAGCAGTAGCTATGGCTTCTGTTACTGCAGTAACTTGTTTTAAGCTAAAAGTGGATGATGAAACACTGGCAGCTGTGGCAGCTTCGGCTGACGAAACGCCTTTTCCTAAAGCATATCCTGCTAAATATTCCTACCGGATGGAAGGCTTGTTCGATGCACAAGTAACAATACCAAGAGTGGGAGTTCGAATAATTCCCAATAAAGAACTAAGACCCGAGTTAGTAAAAGCAGCATATGAGGGAGTTGCTTCCGCCCTTGCTGGTGTGGCGGCTACAATTTCGATATTACAATCACAATATTGGAGGCCAAGTCTTTCTAAACAGACCAAGCAGTATGTCCTTTGTTGTGACATCTGCCAGCAAATAAAATAGTCCACTGTGAAACACCCACCACAGACACCCCTCTTAATTTCCAACAAACTAGTACAGTATGTATACTTGGACCATTGTGGTTCCCTGACACAAGATAATGCATACAAATATATCCTAGTCGCTGTTGACTCATGCTTCAGATTTCTGTGGGTTTTGCCACAATGCTCGGCTGACGATCGAACTGTTATTGAAGATTTGTGAGTCTTTCTTGGTACATATGCTGTTGCGGCTTTCCACTCTGACCCGGGCCCTGCTTTTGCCTCAAGGGCTTACAGGGACTCGATGGCTCCATTAGGGATCCAACTGCATTACCTGTTTCCATTTCATCCTGAGTGAAATAGTGTTGTAGCATGACAAAACCGAGGTTTAAAGCAATCCGTAACAGCTATAGCATCAGGCACAGGTCGTAGCTGGCTTACACACCTATCTGGAGTCCAGAGAGCACTTAACAATCTGCCTAGAAGGTCCCTGGGGGAACGTACATCATACAAATGCCTTTTTGGAACTCAAATGTATGTTCCAAATCTTGATGGTCCCGGAGTGGAGGTGGCAGGTACACCATTTGACAGAAATGAACGTGTCACTGTCTTGCAGGACTTACAACAGCTCTGTGATGACAACACATCTGTTAATGTTGCCTCCTTTGGAATCAGGGATGTACCAGTAAAATCTACCAGCTGGATTCCTAAAATTGGGGATCTACTGCATGAAAAGATTGCTGTCAGAAAGGAATTACTTCCTTATCGTGCACCGGTTCCAGTCCTGGGAATACACAGTACCAAAACTGTGATTCTACCACTGCTGCCTGGCTCTAAAGAAAATGGCTTTGTCTCCATTGACAATGTCAAGCTAAACCATGTGGCCGTGAGGCCGATCCTGCACAGCAGACCTAGAGGACTCCTGCGTAGTGCCCGGATCCCTCCTACTACAGACCAGGATGTTCCCCTACAAGTCTTCAACAGCAACGTTGATACCTCTCCGAGCATGAGGAGGGTGGAAAATGAGGTTTCACTAATTCCACTTACAACTAATTCTACAAACAATACTGATAATAATGAGCAATTCCTTACCAATTCTACACAAACAAATGTCGTAATCTACTATGAACCTCCAAGGGAGTCCTCAGCAAGTTTTCCTCTTCAAAACACAGCTCACCTTTTTCCACTAACACATTCTGGTTATTTTGTTGACGTTAACGACACTTTCAGCGACTCATTTGCCTCTACTGCAACAGAACTATCAAGAGCACATAAACTGACACATTGGCTTAAATCAACTATTTCATTCGTCCATGGATTTATCTATGGCTTTTATTGACTGTACTTGCCTTTCACCTTTGGATTGGGTTTGTCATTGTCTTTTTTCTCCTGGTACATGGTCATTTTCATCCTGAACGCTCCACAGTAGAACTGGTGGATGAGGTTTTAAAAAACACATTTTTTATCGCACAAAGTTCGCAGAGACTTGTTCCTAGTGAACATTCCAGCCATACCATTTCCCAATGGGATTGTTTGGGACTCCACCAGTAGGCAGTTCTAAAACATGTACTGAGAAATTTGCATATTTTTTGGGGGCACAATGTCTCGGATGCTGAGTCATATTATTTTAAATTTCCAGAAATGGAAAGTCAACATGTTTTATTGACAAATACAAAACAGTTTTTTTGATTGCTTTGTTTCCCGATTGGCTGTGTAAGGCTATGAGTACTGGTTGAAGTCAATGTACTTAAAATGTGTGTGGGGAACAAAAAATTGGCAAATAAGAGGAAGGGAAGCTTTATTTAGAGCATGTAAGTTTCCTGTTTAAATGATATTTTTAAACAAAACTGCACAACAAACAAGCTATTTAGGCTTAGCAAACATTAAGGAACGGAATGCGCCCAGCATTTCCACCCCTTCTAAATTTTACAAATGACAAAAGTACATAAATGGGTCTGAAGATCAGCTCAATGAATGGGTCCAGAATGGTACATTTAATGCATCATTTTTGTGTCCTGGTGGGTGGTTATTGTGGACTGTAGACACCAATGAGTGCCATACGCGTTTTGTTAACTCTTTGGGAGGTTTTAGAATAAATGGGCCAGACCTTCGCTATGTGGAAACTATGGCAGCAATGGATGAAGGTTTCCTCACTAGATCCTGTCAAAGAACATCTAAGTCTCCTGTCCAAGATCACAGATTTACAGGATTTCCTGTTAGGCCCCAGGACACCATCCAGAAAACGCTTCTTACATGTTGCATATAATGAAATATGGAAGCTTTCCCAACAAAAGGCGGCTGCCCAGTTAAGGCAAATAGATCAAGAAAACTTACAGAAAGCATTAGCCGGTGTAGATAATCGGATTAACACCTTGTCGACCAAATATACAACTTAAATAACATTGTATCCTCTACAATACATATAGTACAGAGTGATGTATCATTTTTGCAACATGGACAAAGTCAGTTAAGATCTTTAATGCAGTTAGGTTGGACACTACAAACATTGAAAGCAGGGTGCGTTCCCTGGCAACATGTGAGCACAAGGGAGTTTTTTTCCACATTTAATTTAGCAACAACAACAAATAATGGCTAAGAAGAAAGCAACATATGTCATGTTGAATAATGAAAAGTTAGAAAAGTTGCCTTTTACGGTTGCTGAAATACTATCTGCTGAACTTCAATTTACATCCTGTTTGAAACACATTCCAGTGGGCAGATATGAAAGGCTGGGAGATAGTTACATACACGAAGCGTGGGAGCTTCCTTTCTCGTACAAATGTTTCAATGGTATGAAAGAGGTCTTTGTTAGTGGTAGTGAATGCAAGACTTCTGTGAGCCATTCAATGGTTTGTAAACAGCTGTCTTTGCACGAGGTGAGTAATGCCTCTGCAGCAAATTTGGCTTGTATCTGAAGGGAGTCCCAGTCCCCTTGATTAGAATTGCGTTCCAGGTGCTCTCCAACGGCAGCTATGTGCTCATTAACAGTGAGAGCTGTTGTGGAATGTGAGCCGTAACAGCTTATGTTGTTTCAGTCTCCCAATTTGTTATGTGCTGCGGGAATTTATTTTTTCCCCCTACGCAGTCTCAAGGAGTAGCAGACGTTTGGCCTCATATTGCTACTTCAGATGTGAATTTTGACAAGTTGAGCAGACTAAGGGCTTTATTGTTTCAAAAACATGTGGCGCCCACATCTGCACGCGAGACCTGTGACCTTCAGGTTGCGAGGTCATTGGTGGAGACTCAGTCCCTTTTAACTACAAATGTTTTGAGACACTTTGGTGAACTTGTGGGACGAACATTTAATGCGTCCAGATCAACTGGAATCTTCCACTTTTTTAAGGCTGTTGGTTCTGGTTTTGTTCACATCTTCTCCTCCATATTCGGTTTAATACCATCAGCCATACATTCTATATTTTGAGTGTTTTCGGGGGGTTTCCAATTACTTTTGCTATAATAGGAGGCATTTTGCTGTTCCTACTTTTTCTACGCAGTGGCTGCCCCATCACAGCAAGGATTACTGAAAGCGCTACTGCCAAGACAACTGCGTCGTGAACACATGATGCAGTATTTCTGAACACCACTCGTGGAACAACTGGAGTGTGCATGGTCTTTGTCATTCCGACTGGTTTTGGATTGTGTGCAGCCCATGTTTTGATGCCTCTGGTGCCTCTTCGAATGTGCACTGAAAGTCTGTCTTTCTATGCAGTGCTTACTTTCATTGGACGCTGATCTGTTGATGTTCTTCATGAGGGCTCATTATCAGACATGGGCGTTGAGGGTGCATTTGCTACGGGAAGCTGTTTATGAGTTGCCTTTTATGGATGCTGCGACTCATAACTCTATGGATGGCATGTCACGGAATGCTGCTTCCTCAGCTGGAGCTCAGGCATTGGAAGACGAGTGCTCTGTGGCTTTCATTGGATATGATCTGGATATTTTACCACCTGCTGAAGAAGAACGTCTCCTGGCTTCAAGTGTCCTGGATGTAATTGGCGATTTCCAAAGTGACACTGACTAATTGTCACGCACTGCACTTGACTTCTCACCTCTGGATACAGGGTTGGGGATCACACCCGGTCTTCTACAGGTTCTGGATAATCCCAGATAGGGGTGACCCTTTCTAGTAGCCACGGTGCCACTTGACAGGAAATGCCAAAGCAGACCGTACCCTCCAGAAGGACTCCCAGAGGAAAAAACCCCAAGAACTGGGGAAAAACCTAAACAGGAACTCCTAAAAAAGAAGAAGGAAAAACAGGACTTGACAGCAGGAACAAAAACTAGGCAAAAATACTCCAAGGCAAAAAGCAGGAACGAAGAACAGAAGCGAAGAGCACGACCAAAGGGAAGTGTTTGCAATGCAAGGTAGAGCAAGACTGAATGGCTTATATACTGAAAAAGGGGAAGTGACATCACAGGGAAGGAAAAGGACTCCATCTTAAATTGGGAAAAGCCCATAGACAAGAATAGGAAAAAGAAAGCAGTATATAAGAAAAAAGAGCATGCTGGGACATACAAACAGGAAGAAGACAAGATGGACACAACATGGTCATGAAAAAAGGTGGAAGACAAAGGCAAGAAGGAAAAAGGACAGAGAAAAACCACCACCGACAGGAACGAAGAAAAATGTCTTACAGGTAAGGGTAATGCGACCGGGAGCATAATACACGCTTCCCAGGATGTGCTACCACGGAAACCAAGAAACGCGGGGAACGGCGCTCCGACGCGGCGCGGCGTTACACTAATGAATTTGGATTGTTCAAATTGTCCTTTTCCTGCCTCTGTGTCTCTTAACTTGTCACTATTGATATATATATTTTTTTGTGTAATAAGATTTATTTTTCCTTAAGCTTTTAAACCACCTTTGACCGGCAAGGGGATGGTGTTGAATGGCTATTTTGGCCATATTTTAAACTTGTTGTTTTAAGCTAACTAGGCCTGCTGCTGTACACCTTGTTACATTTTATTCAGCATGGCCTTATTTTTCTATTAATAGCAAGATTTGCGGTGTTTTATTTTCTTTATCTCATTGAACTTTCGCCTAGGGAAGCATTACATCTTAGTAGGACATTTATTTCACTTTCTGCCTTCTCCAAGGCCACAATCAGATAGGGTTGCTGACAAACGTGGTATGCTGTGTCTCCAACATTCACAGAAAACACACACTCATATGTGGGGACTATTTCATTGAATGTTAGCTGTTTTATTATAAAAACAACCCTTTGTCCCAGACATGTTAAAGGGAGATTCCAGCCAGAGGATAACGACTACATGCTGATTGCTGACTGCTTCGCTGCAACTACTTGCTTAGATGACCGCCCCCCGGTCCACATGGGGGCGGTGTCTCCCTAGACTACAGGCTTCTTCCTCCAGGGATGAGGGAGGATGTACACCCAGGGGGGAACCCGAAGGGCAGATTGGGCTTATTACGCTGTGCTCAGTCATAGTCTAGGTAGGAGGAATATATACATCAATCTTAGTGACAGTATGGTAGGACTATTTTTGTGTTTCACTCTGTTAGTCTCCTGCTTGTTTTTATTGTGTTTTATCATCCTAGTTATTTCAATACATGCCTATTTACCTAAAATGCAGTTATTTCAATGAATACTGATTGAATCATCTTCTGCCTCTGTTGTCTTTGCCTGTATGAGACCTATTGGTAACTGGGAGAAAGGAAAGGAATCTGATTGACCACGATTCCCCTGAGAAGTCTTCTTGTCATGCACCCAGTTGCCACAATCATCTCGGCCAGAGATGAGGTGCTGCTAGTTAGCTGGAGAACCCAGATTAGGTCGACAGGCGTCATGTGGTGTGGAATTCTACTTAATAGCCCCAATCCATGTGATCCCGTCTCCCAAATTCAGTAGCCTTATTACCATAATGAGAACCTTTGCGACAGTCTCCCAATTTACTCTTGCCTTATGACCAAAACTAAGATAAAAATACGAAATAATTGATGGTAAATACTACCCTCTATCCTCAATCTCTAACCCCACTGTTCTAATTGTGAGAGTCTCACCTTATTGTAGCAGCCTTCAATTGGATCACAAGTTTTTTGTCCGGTAAATTATCACTTGAGGGGATGGGATAGGCAGGCCTCTCACAATTACAGAGCTTATTAAACAAAAATTGATTTTTATCTGTCACTCAAATCTCAAAATTAACCGTCATAAAGTAAAGGTACTCTCTTACGTTAAACACATTCTTACCTCTGAGAGGAATACCTATCTCTTTTATAAGGTCTTTATCGTCTCACTTTGTAATGATAAAATCTTATTCAAGAATCACTCTAAAATATATATATTGCATACATTTACTCATTATAAATTAGTACCCACTATTGTACATATTCCATTAGTAAAAAATTACACTTTGCGTATTTTTAATCTACTTTACTACTTACCTCAAGTACGAATTAATGAACTCCAGAATAAGCACTAAAATAATAACCAACTTAAAATATCACAATTGACCAGCCCTCAACAATTACCTTCACCACCAAATCAGCCAAATTTACTGAGTGGGCACCATCCTTTAATTAAATGCTGGATAGTAGCTTAGCTTATAAATGCACTTGAATGCAGAGCATCTGGAGACATCACATTACCCCCACTACTAGCTCTAGTAGCAGAAACATTGTAGCTACTCTGTGAGCGTCATCTTAGACTGACCAACACCCACACAATTGAACTTGTGTGGGAAAGCGCATTAAACAATTATTAGAGAATAGTCACTAACCCTGAAAACTTCCAAAGCAAGCTATTCAGAACAAACTCATCTGTGGGAGAGACAGGTAAACACTTAAGCACCAAAACAATGAACAGTCTCTTATCCTGCTAGCTTCCACATTACTCTATTTTCAGAGCTGCCACATCAACCCAGGAAACCTCTCCAGAGGTGATGGCCCTTTGATTTGGTGGAGTCAAAATGCCATTGATAATAATTTGCTATGCTTTCTTAAATTATTGTGTGGGCACTTTATTATTTTATTTACATCTTTTTATCCTTATATGCTCTTCATTTATTGATTTTGCAATTGATATTCCCTATCTGGAGCCACTATTGCTTGTAGAAACATTCTAAACATGGTATTTTCAGGATGGTGACTTCAAATCTGACTTTACCATTAAAGAGGATTTTAAACTATAATTCCCCAGACACCAAACTTGAATGTCCTACCTGTTCCCAACCAAAAGTTAGCAGTTATTAAATGTAATAAAGTAACCCAATGTTATGTTATGGGAGAGGTAAGTCTCATGTTATTGAAAAATGAATTTGTGAGTTTTTGATTTCTGGGACATGTACAACCTAAAAGTACATGCCCAACATTTTCATTACAAAGAACTGTGGTCTATGGGCTGTAGAGGGCCTACCTTAGGAGAGGCATATATGATAAAAAGGGAGTTTTTAGACTTGGCAAAGGGCTTATATAGCCAAGTCAAACGGGCAGTTCAATAATGCACGAAGACTGCAATGACAGACCTGGGACATATTTTAGGGGCTACGTAAGTGGGTGACACAAGTGCTGCAGGCCTACTAGTGTCATCTAATGTGCTGGCTCTCGATATATGGTATACTATCTAACTAGGGACTGATATGTAAATTAAATGGGCCAATCAGGAGTAAGCCAGGGGATTAATACAAGTACTTTAGGATTGGTAGCAGTGGTAAAGTACACAGAGTGCTAAAGCCAGAAACAATGAATTCAAAAGATTAGGAGGGTGAAGGCAAAATTTTAGGAGAAGCCTCCCTCTGGCTGACAGGTCTGCAGTTAGTGGTCTAGTGTCTAAGGGCATCCTTACAAGTTTGGCGATCGGACCTCTGGACCGCCATGGTGACAGTCTTTCTAATTGCGCTAGTCCGACAATCGCAAGACCGTCGGATTACGAGTTCCCCACGGGGCTGGCATGACTGGCTATAGGAGGCAGGGGGCAGTAATATGGAGCTATTGCCATGAATCCCTACCTGTCGGCATGATGGGCGGACTTTGTCCATGCACCACTTGTGCATGGGACACAGTGTGCCCCAAAAACCCAAACTTTTGTGGGGCCTACATTGGCCCCAGCTTCACCCTCCATGGGGCAGTACACACTAGACTCCCATCTTTTTGGGCCCCTTATCTGCCTTACTGCCAAGCTTTCCACAGTGATGGAATCGCCATAATTGAAAGCTTGTTGGTCCTGCAGGTCGTAATGGTCATTGCGGTCCCAATGCCGGGATTTCCAACATTAGACCCCCACGGTCAGGACCACTGCGCTGCCCGCTGCACCGACTATGGAGGTGCTTCCGATCATCTGCTGGTCTAACTGCTAAACTCGTATTCTGGTGTCCAACCCCCAAAGTTGCAGCAGTCGGACCGCTACCACTACCCTGGCAGTCCACGGACCACCAAACTTGTACGTTTCCACTGATCCATCTTCCATCTCCTCCACCCCCTTCACAAAGCAGCAGGTTGTTGCTTGTGTCTCTGTCCCAAGGGTTAATACTGACACCCTTTTGATAAACCCTAACTCATCTAAAAGGGCTTAAAATGCATTTCCCTCACTAACTTCATTGATAAGATTTCTTTTAACATTGTGACATTAAAACTGGAGAGTCACTTAGCTTCCAGAAGACAAAATCAAAAGGATGGTTAAATAACATGAATATAACTAATGTACTGGTATGGTATATAGATGGAATAACCTTTCTAAACTGAGAAGTAAAATGTACAGATGTGTTACTACTCCCAACGGTGATGGAGTCATATGATTATAAAATTAGTTTTATTTCGAAATTTTAGATGAACTTCACTTATTTGGTTATAGGTTTGTCAATGCTTTCCCTTTGCTCTTTTACCAATATTGTATGGCTTGTACCCTTTGGGTGTCATGACTTTGTATCTGCTTAGCTAGGTTCAACATTGTACATAGATTTCTGAAATCAGTGGAATGCATTTTCTTTTTCATTATCTCCAACCGGTTAGTTTTCATCAACATTTACAGTAACCAGAATATACAAACATGCTTTGTAAGAGCCTGCACATACTGCACGTAGTTGAATGTTTAGTAGTACTGCAATAGTAATTCTCATGCACTAAAATGTTACTCGCAAACCTAGGTGCAGAGGGCATAGCCTCTGCCATCATCTCTCCTATCTTTTCTGTACATAGAGCTCAACCACAACTGCAGACATCTTTGCACATGTAAGCATAAGTATGTAGGAAATGTGTGAAGGATAGGGAGCACCTGGAAAATGGGGAATATTTACTACTAATCTGGAGGGGATTGGAGGGGAAGGAGAGGCTAAGGGAGTATTTTTGGAGGGTCAAACACCCACACACAAAGGAATAAGCTAACTGTTATTCACAAAGTGGACATCTATAGTCATTACACATAAAAATGACCCAAACCAGTCATAAATGTACTCCATCTGAGACTTTGAGTAAGTCCCAGACCAAAAATGGCCAACTACGGGCACTACATCCCTCTTCCATAAAAAATAATGAGGGGGGAATTACATTTCAAATAATGTAAAACGAAATAAAAATATTTAACCTAGTAATATCAGTGCATTTTAATTCATTTTTAAAAATGTAAAGAAATAAAAAAGTAATATTATTTTCATAAAATGTAACCTTTTGTATTTAAAAATGAATGTAACTTTATTTAAAAAAATAATATAAATTAATGTAAAATATTTATTTACAAAACATTGAGGGCCTGATTAGGTGTTTGACGGTCAGACCACCTGAACACAAATATGACAGCAGGGAGATGGCCGCTCCACACTGCTGTGTTATGATGTTTCCGCCAGGCTGGCCAGCTGAAACAATGTGGCGGCCTCAGGGAGCAGAGGCCAATGACGTAATACAGACGGCACCCCCAGCAAGTTAATAGTGATGTAGCTTTTTTTAATTTATTTTGTTCCACAAAAAAAAAATATATATATGTATTTATCATTCTTTTAAAAACATTCTAATGCTTTACCATAGGGAGATCTTCGTCCCAGTGGTAAAAACTTCAGTCTACACATGAAAAGTTCTTAGAAGTAACTTTAAACTTGTAAATGTGGGCCCACCCATTTCTCAGGGTGTGGAGAAATATGAATATGCACTTACTTGTAAACTTGCACCTGTATATGGTGGTTAGCCAAAAGCAGTAAGTTTATTACAAAGTGCAGGAATAATGATTTGCTCATGTGTAAATTTACTTTCTTGATAAGACCCCCCTAATGTTTAATGTATGATAGAAAGATCTTCTAGCCTTGTTGCCCTTGCATAATCATAAACGATTTTGTCTCTCCTCTCGGCAAGTCGTTCAGTTATCCCCACAGTGGAAATTGTTTCTTTCAAACATTTTGTGACTTTTTCTCTTATATGCTTTTTATAATGTTGCTATTGATTTAGCTTTATCCATTATTACTGCTGCAGAAATCAAGAGACCCCATGCAACTGATTTGTTCACATCGTGATTTTCAATCAGTGATACCTTGATACGTTTACGCTTCAAGATCCTATGATTAATAGTCGAATTGTTTATAGTCATACTTATTGGACAACTAAACATGGCATGGATCAATAACTATTTTATTTGAATAAGTAATCCCCTAGATTATTACTTGCCACAGGGCAAAAGAACAAAGTGGAAAGTCTTCTTGTGAAGTTTCCGGTGCACATACTTTTAGGCAATTTGTATATATTAGTTCAATGAGATACTTTCGGGTTGTATATGTGAAATTTGTATCATATTACTGATTAGTGTCAACATATTTTTATTTCAAGACTTAAAAAAAAAAATCTAATTGTAAATATTTTATATTGTGCTTACGACTCTTGACAAAGTATTTTGAAGCACTTTTCTGCCAATTAGCGTGCTACTCGAAAGCCCGAAATTGTAAATATAATATTATATATTTTACTTTTGTATATTTTTGTAGTCTTGATTTATAATCACATTCCATTTTATATTTTGGAAGAAAGTGATTACAAAACCCCTAACAAGCAGCACACCCAACCTGCAATGAATTTGCAATCATCTGCTCAGACCTCAATCTGTGTCAGCCCCAGACACAATTCACTTACATGTGCTGCTGAGCGTCCCTGATCGCAGATCAAAAACCTTCACTGAAATGAAATATACTTCCAATGACTGGCCCCAGTGCTGGAATCCTCTCAAATAATGGCTGCTACACCAAATCCATTAAACCACTTCTACTGAATTAAATGCATTCCCATATCACACCAACCTACAAAACCATCCAAGTAAATCTAGTTCTCCCAACATCTCACCACAAATGGTGTAATTCTGCACGTGCTGTAAAAATGTCTACCTAAATGAACTAATTGTAGATATTATGAACCACATTTTGATTTGTCTGAATGCCTATATTTTTTGTGTCTCACCTTTCAACCACACCACACATCATATAATCTTTAGAAAACCACTACAACTGTAAAGTTCTACTATACTGTATATTGCTATTTACACTGCTTCTGTTTGAATGGGCTACAACATTTTTAAAGAAAAGGTTTTTTTTAGAATAATGTGTGTGAAATTTGAACCTGGGGCAACATAAAGATATTGACTTCTTGAAGGAGTTTAGCTCACTGACACACTGAATAATATGTTGTTTCATTAGGTTGACAAACCCATCTATATATCTGATTTGTGAAGGAACTACTGTGAAGTAACATCCTTTTTGCAGGTTTCCCACCACGTTTTCCCCCCATTTGGAATAGTAGCTGTTGATTTTTGAACTCTGAGAGTGACTGAGGACTGCTAACCAGACCTCCGTGCCAGTGTTCTGACTCCATGCAAAAGTATATTTCAAATTTGATACACCCAATTGGCAAGGCCTGACTAACTTATAGGTCCCTAGTATATGGTACCCATCCAGGGCACCCAGGACAGGTAAGGCAGAGTGTCCACTCAGGGCTGAAGAAGTATTTGTGCCACTCTTCATGTGACATGACACAAAATGACACATGGCGTGCCACTGCCGACTGGAAGAACTGTGGTTGCACTGTCAGTTGACTTTGCAATTTAAACCTATTGCAAAACCACCCTATCCCATAACATCATATAAAAGTCTCCACTAAGGAAGCACTATGAAGTCCGATTGCAATGAGCTATGTTCTGTTTAGTAAGACGTGTTTTATGGAATGTCTTAGCAGCAACACTTCCAAATTATTGTTTTAATGTGGGTAAAGTTGGTACCCACATTGGCTAATGCAGAGTTACTGGATGGCATCCCAATCCAGCTAACGTTTGATTGAGACTACCAAAGTGAGTCATGTCAGGTATCAAATGATCATGGCATTAATGGGATGATTACTAGTTTGGCGGTCCGAGGCTGGCAGAGCGGACCGCTGTATTAGAAATCTGGTGGTTGAAGAAATAGAAGACAACCAGCAGTCCACCGTCATGCCAGGCAGCAAGGACCGCCACATACATGCTGAAGCATAAATGGGCCGATGGAAACCATGTTTCTGCCAGACTTATTACGAGGTTGCACACTGCCAATGTGATTGTGGCAGTCCAACCACCAACTACAAACTGGTGGAAATAGACAGTATAAAGGGAGACACTCACTTGCAGGCAGCCATACACCTCTGGATTCTACATGGATTCCTTTGCAAACGTCATGCCGCTGCTCATGCTTGAGGAAAGACAACAAAATCAACGTCGACGTTGTTGATAGCAACCGTAAATACACACACCTACCTGTAACATCATCCCTTTAAAAACAGCACACTGTGCCGGCAAACACCAATTCAGGAGAAGCCACGGACAGTAGCTACACCTATCATTTGACACACACACACACATTCACATACTGCAACACGGACACCCTCACATTCACAACATGTACACTACAGACAGCACACCTGCACTGCACTGCAATACTACACATTTACGCATGGCTCCACAGCACCGGCACATGGACATTGAAGGCCACACAACATTCACACACATAGCAACAACACAGCTACTGCACATATACAAAGATATTCCACACACTCACACCCAACAGTGGCCAGGGACTGTCCACACAAACAACACACATATACATCCACGTGCCATGCCAGACACACACCACCACCATCAAACAAGCCTGCAATGGACATACACATCACACACAGATAGAACAATACCATGGACAATACACAGAGAGACAAATAGACAAAAGAGACAAAGCACACCACAACAACAATACATGCACAGCTGGGATGGGAGCATGAGGACCTTACATGGAAGGAGGCTTCACTTTGACACATATCATATTGATCAGGGCCTCTAACAACATGCACACAGGAATTGGCCCTATTTGGATATCAAGGACGAGCAATATCAAAACCATTTGTCATGCACAGACACATAATGGGAAAGGCCAAGTCAACAAAGCATACACAACTTACAGTCCATGGGAAATATCCCTACACCAACCAGTTGCAAGGGACCCACACATAAATGGACATATGCACAGTCAAATGTAAAGTAAACTATCACAACTCAACACACTCCATGTCTGCACTGACAAAATTCAAAAACACACACACCAGATGTAGAGAATAGCCATTTCAGGGGGACAGGTCCTACACCATACATGCCCACATCACACAACACAAAAAGAAACACCATAACAAACACAACACAATGCCATGACCCCAACATTGCATCTATTCACCCATATCCATCACATAACAGGCACCCTTCCAATAGAGCACAAAAGCACTGCATACTAACTCACATACTGCAAAAAACACCACAAGGAGCAGCAAGCAGGCCAAACACACACAACTACAGGCACACAATCAGTGTCAGCCAGGAACAACAGAAAGCTAAGGAAGGAAATGCAGGACAAAGGTGTACCCAACAAAACCAGAACTGGTTGGTTTTATTGAAATACATTTATAAGAAATAAAGCACAAGGCCTTATGGCCAATCTGATTATGTTGCCCAAAAGTCATAGTGTTAGGCCTCTACTTGACTCCTGACTGCCATGTAACCTCCACAGGTAGAAGCATCAAGGAGGCAGGCAGGCACCTCAGGGATTATGGGGGATAGAAGATGGGGGGGTTTGGCTTGGGAGGGGGGATCCTTCTTGGGAGGGGAGAGATTCATCTTGGTTGGAGCATGGATGCTTGCAGGGGTGGCAGGGGTGGCTTTAGGGGTTAAAGGGATGGCCTTGGAGAGGGTTAAGGTCCTTTTGGGTGTGGTACGGGGAAGAGCAGGGGTAACGTCAAACTCACACAGGAAAGGTTTCTTAGGCACACGGGGACGGGAATCAGAAGGGGGTTGTAATTTGGAGATTGAGGGAGAGGCTGTCTGATGAGTAGAAGTGGATGTCTTGGGTGCGTGCTTGTGGGAGGTACGCTTGTGTGTGGTGAGTGTCTGTTGGGTGGGTGAGTGAGGGTGTTTATGTGTCTTGGGCTGAGGGGGGTGGATGTGCGGGGAATGCCATGGTGGGCGGGTGGGTATCTGTTGGGGTGGTGGCTGCAGGAATGCTGGATGTGCTGCATGTAGGTGTGTCTGTGGTTGTGGTGTTTCCAGGTGTGATGACTCGGGTGGATGTTTGAGGGTCTGCTGGAGTGATGTCTGTGGGTAGGATGGGTGTGGTGGATGTATCAGTGACTGTTGAGGTGGTGTCTGTAGTTATGCCAGATTACATGTTTGCGATGCTTGATGTGGGGGGGGTCAGGGCAAGTCGTGACTGTTGCTGTGTCTTCGGTGGATGTTGCTTGTGTGTGTGCCGGTGTGTCTTGTGGTACTTGTGTTTGTGTGCCCTACCCGTGTCTGATGAGGTGGATGCATGCAAGTCTGTCTGTGTGCTTTAGATATGTTGAGGAATGGGGGGATTTGGACTGGGAAGAGGAAGGTGGAGGCGGGACAGAAGGCAAGAGGTGACTGGCTGCCGTCAGTGTGGAAGCCAGAGCCTGAAAAGATCTCTGTAGGCCAGCCCTTGCACTGTGTATGCCCTCCTAGAAGGCGTTGCCCTGCTGGACTTGGGTTGCCAGTCCCTGGGTGGCATTCACAATGGTGGACCGACTGACAGAGATTGACCTCATGAGGTCAATAGCATTCTTATTAAAGACAGCAGGGGTAAAAGTGATAACACGGGCTGGGGCAGAGGTGCCTGTGGCAAAGGAGACACCCACCCTCTTGGGTAAGGGGGCATGGCCAACTAGGTGGGGAGCAACAGGGAGGGTGGTGATAAAAAGGGGGTGGCGGACAAGGATGGTACTGGGAGTCCCTGATGGGTCTGCCACCACTAAGGAGTGGCCACTGCAGGAGGAATGCAAGGATGATGACGCAGATCCTTTCTCCCCATGACTCTCCCCTCACTCTCTGGGCCACTGGTTCCTTCTGTGTCAGTGGTGCCTTGACCCGAGGTCCCATGGCCAGATGATTTCCCACTCGGGTTTGCTCCATCTCCTTCACCTGCCGGTGCTGATGCTGTCAAAAGAAAATGAAGTTGGGTCATAACATGGACATGATGAACCTTCAATCACACCTCAGAGACAAAACATACCATTATGTCAAGTGACCCCCACATGAAGTGCAAGCAAAGTGTAACCATCATGTGCCAATATAAACCCATGCATACCATATGGAATTACAAAAGTAACACATGAGGCAATTTTGGTCTCAGACAACTACAGTAGCATGGATGAAATCTAGCTACCACACTAACCATACAAAAACTAGCTGACCACTCCACCACAAACATGTGCCACAGGCAGAACACCCCAGTAAACCAGTTGCCAACAATTGGATCCCATTGTAAGGTACCATACCAATTAAACAGACACAAGCCTATGCACACATCTGAAATGCACTGACGTAATGTACCAACAAAAACAGATGTTGCTAAGGAAATGCAGACAACACTGGTACAAAGGTGCCATACTTGGATTAGGTGAAATGGAAACATCCATGTCACTATGGACACATCTCAACAATGTACAGCTCCTCAAGTGACACCTGCCCAAAATGAGTCAAGGAAGTAGTAGTAAGGTCATTTAGACATGTCCCACATGTGGTGTTGTAAGGAACAACAATGAAGTCAAGTCCTAAGTCTCCAGAATACACACAAGAATGATCCTGTAAGGTGTAGGAGAACACCAACCAATGTCTCACACCTGACATCTGAGTGTGGAATGAGTGACACAGACCTTGCAATCACTAACAGATGAACCCCAACTTGTTCTCCAACGAGAACCAATATCACTACTCACATCTCAGACATGGCAAGCATGGCATCTGTCTGTGGGTCAATCCCTGACCACAAACACATGAGATCCAAACATCACTGTAAATGAATCCATGGTGCATCCCAACAGTCAAGGCACAATCCCCAATCCTCACACAGGTTACAACTATCATTCCACATCAAGGGTTCAAATGATCACAAAGTGGATCCACACCCTGCCCTACCTATTATGTCCCTCATTGCTACTGCAGATACACATGACCAATGACCTACTATGAGGCATGGATGTATCTGGCAGATGACATATGATGGTGACACGGTCCTGTCTGGGACATCACAGTAAATGGACATCCATTGCAGATGTACCATTACGAAAACAGGACCCCATGCACTTATATGTGAGAGATTCCAGACATTATCCCATCTGCATGGCTAGCACATGTGTTAGACTTGGCATCCTTGGCATGGTCTCCCCTAACTTTTTCCCTCTGTTCCCCAGGTTGTTGATGTGTGCTGGACTCTGATTTTACTGTTTTTGTTACTCTGGACACTTTACCACTGCTATCCAGTGCTAAAGTGCAAGTGCTCCTGTATAAAATGTGTATGTAATTGGCTTTCCATGATTAGCATATTTGATTTACTGGTAAATCCCTAGTACAGTGCCCTAGAGGTGCCCAGGGCCTGTAAATCAAAAGCTACTAGTGGGCCTGCAGCACTGGTTGTACCACCCACATTATTAGCCCTGTAAACATAGCTCAGACCTTCCACTGCAGATCTGCAATCTGTGGGTGCCGATTTTAACTGCCAATTTGACTTGGCAAGTGTACCCACTTGCCAGGCCTAAACATTCCCTTTTCTTACATGTAAGACACCCCTAAGGTAGGCTATAGGTAGCCCCAAGGACAGGGTATAGAGTATGTTTAAGGTAGGACATATAGGCGGTCATTCTGACCGCGGCGGTCGCCGCCCGCCAAGCGGTTCCCGCCGAAAGACCGCTCCGCGGTCAAAAGACCGCGGCAGCCATTCCGGCTTTCCGCTGGGCCGGCGGGCAACCGCCAGAAGACCGCCGGCCGGCCCAGCGGGACAGCCCCTTCAGCAATGAAGCCGGCTCGGAATGGAGCCGGCAGAGTTGAAGGGGTGCAACGGGTGCAGTGGCACCCGTCGCGATTTTCACTGTCTGCTAAGCAGACAGTGAAAATCTTCGTGGGGCCCTGTTAGGGGGCCCCACGGCACCCGTTCCCGCCATCCTGGTTCTGGCGGTGGACACCGCCAGAAACAGGCTGGCGGGAAGGCGGTCGGAATCCCCATGGCGGTGCTGCAAGCAGCGCCGCCATGGCGGATTCCCTGGGCCAGCGGGAAACCGGCGGGAAACCGCCGGCTCCCCTTTTCTGACCGCGGCTTTACCGCCGCGGTCAGAATTGCCAAGGAAGCACCGCCAGCCTGTTGGCGGTGCTTCCGCCACCCTCCGCCATGGCGGTCATGGACCGCCAAGGTCAGAATGACCCCCATAGTAATGTGTTTTATATGTCCTGACAGTGAAATACTGCCAAATTCGTTTTTCACTCTTGCAAGGCCTAGCTCTCTCATGGGTTAACACGGAGGCTACCTTTAAATATGATTAAAGCGTAGATTCCTTTGGGAGCAGAGAGACATGTGGAGTTTGGGGTCTCTGAGCTCACAATTTAAAAATACATCTTTTAGTAAAGTTGGTTTTAAGATTGTGTGTTTGAAAATGCCACTTTTAGAAAGTGGGCATTTTCTTGCTTAAACCATTCTGTGAATCTTCCTGTTTGTGGATTCCCTGTCTGGGTCAGTTTGACAGTTGGGTTATTTGCACCTGTCTCTCTAGACAGTGACACAAAGGGAGCTGGGGTGTAGCATGCATATCCTGATGAACCATCTGTGCTAGGAGAGAGGGGAAGAGTTGTCACTTACACCAGAAAGGGCTATGCCTGCCCTCACACAAGCAGTCTCCAACCCCCTAGTGTGTGTCTGGGGCCTGGCCTGGGCACGGCAGGATTCCACAAGCAAGAGAGACTTTTCTTTGAAGTAGGCCTTCTTCAAAGGCCAAAATGGGTATAAGGAGGGCACCCAAAACCACAGACTTTAGATCACTTCTGGACATCAAGAGGAACCTCTGCCTTGAGAAAAGCTGAAGAGCTGAGGAGAAGTGCTGCCCTGCCTGTGGCTGTGCTTTGTGGAGCTATCCTGCAGTTGCTGTTTCTGCCTGTGCAGGGGGACAAAGACTGCACTTTGTTGTGCATTCCTGTTTGTGAAGAAATCTCAAAGGGCTTATCCTGAGCTTGCCTCCTATTGTTGAAGTCTCAGGGCCATCAAAGACTTCTCCTGCCAGCGCCTGGATTCTCTACTGAGACTCCTGTCCTGCCAAGTGGCGCCCTATCCAGTTCCTGAGGCCATGGAAGGTGAAGCTGGCAGATCAAGACTGAATATCCACACACAGACCGCTGTGCAGGGAAAATATCGGTCCACCTCCTGTGACTCGACTGAAAAACGACGCGCCGCCAGCTTCATGGCAGAAATCGACGCTCCACCAACATCGTGGCTGGAAGATCGACGCACGCAGCTGGAGAAATGAAGCGCAACACCTGCTGACAGAGGCTGATAACATCGCAACCCACATAGTGCAGTTTTGCTGATACCGTGCGGCAGGATTTTCGACGTAAACCTTGCTGGGCGCGGAAAACAACGCAACGCCAGCCCGGACCCAAGTGCTTGCCCAGATCGACACATCGCTCTGCTGCGGAGAGGAAAAGCGAAGCACGCCGACCCGACCAGAGAAGGAGAAATGACACACTGTCTCGCTTGCGAGTGAGAAATCGACGCATCGCTAACCTTCTTCGATGCACACTCACCCATGCGTGTTATTTTGACGCTACCCAGGTACTTTTCAACGCTAACAGTGATTTTACTGTTTACTAGAGGATTTAAGACTCTTTTGCTTTTAAAATGAATAACTTGACTTGTGTGTGTTGGATTTTTACGTTTTGGTCTTGTTTAGTTTAGATACATATTTTCTATTTTTCTAAAGCTGTGTTGTGTAATTTTGTAGTGTTTTCACTGAATTACTGTGTGTGTTGGTACAGGTACTTTATACCTAGACTCAGAAGTAAACCCTGCCTGGTTGTGCCAAGCTACCAAGGGGGTGAGCAGGAGTTAACTGAGGGTGATTCTCCTTTACCCTGACTAGAGTCAGGGTCCTTGCTTGGACAGGGGGTAACCTGACTGCCAACCAAAGACCCCATTTCTAACAACATGCCTACATCTAATGCATAGATATGCATCCTAGTGGGAATGGAGCAGCTACAGACAAATAGGCACAATGTATGTTGGCTACAGTGATGACACATCACCCATGAAAATGAACATTCCCCACTTAACAAGGGAAAGCAGTTTGTTCAGCTGCCAAGATTTAGCCATATAAGTCATGTCACATGCATGGCCGCCACCCATGCATCACAGACTGCTGTGAGGCACCAACACCGAACACACAATGGAGAAAACTTGCCCCTGGGAGGCAGATGTCTGCCTACACATAACCCCAGACACATTGCAGAGGACAGTGATGACACATCACCCATGAAAATTCACATTCCCCATTTACCAAGGGAAAGCTGTTTGCTACAGCTGTCAAGATTTAGCCATGTAAGTCATGTCACGTATATGATGGTCACCAATTCATCACAGACTGCTTTGAGGCACCAACACCCAACATTCAATGGAGAAAACGTGCCCCTGGGTGGCAGATGTATGCCTACACATACCCCACACACATGACGGAGGACAGTGAGACACATCCTACCTACCTTTGTACTGTGACATTTGGGAGGAGTGATCTGTGAAAACTAACACCTACCAGAGTAGGTAAAGCAGAATATTTGTACACTAAACAGCCATATGTGCTCCCTGCTTTGCAATTGGACTGAGGGTTCACCACAGTATAGTCCTATGTCCCAGCTCCAAAAGGATGAGCACAACAGTTTGAAACACATGGCCCTTCTACACCAATTTGATCCCAGATGATCTGTGACACATGACACATCCCACATTGTCGGGGGATCAGTCAGACCTGCACTCAATCACAAAGGGTTAAGCATGAATGTGACTTGTTCTCACCTCCTTGTGGCTATTGTGCTTCCCTCAAATGCCCATCCAAGGCCTGGTAGGGGATGGTAAAATTGCGGGCTATTAGGGAGGTCATTGTCTGACGGGCACCCAGTCCTTGTTGGGAGGACAGTCCCAGCTGAGCCTCTATGATCTTCCGGGCCCAGAGTCTCAGGTGCTCCCACCTCTTCCGACAGTGGGAGCTCCACCGGCTGTGGACCCCCAAGGTCTGCACCTTCTTGGCGATGCCTCTTCAGAGCCCCTTCTTCTGATGGGCTTTGACCCTCATGGATGCAAAAGACAGGACAGCATATCATGTCCCTAAGTCTCATACAAAATGGCTGAGTCACATACATGTCAGTGCACCAAGCTATTAAAATCCTGACTTGACCATCCTGTCCACCTGTGGCACATAGCAGTCATTGAACACAGGGTCATGATTACAAACAATCCCCAACATAGTGCCCTTTACATCTTTCCACTCAGGCCCTTCACTGACTAGGTAGGCCAACTGTGACTTTGATTGGGCATGAGCTACTAATATGACAATGACCAGGAACACTATGGAAAACATCACACAAAGTGGTAAGTAACAGGTAAGCCACCCAGCAAAGAATGCTAACAAACATCCACTACCTCCGAATGTCACCCGCTACATACAGTCTCTACAGATCACAGTCAGCCTACGGACTGACCCATTGTACTTGGACTACAATGAACGGAGTGACATGTTGGGCACACAAAGAGTCAAGCCTCTCCATGCTACTTCAGGGGGTGGGGGTCTGTGTGCCACATCAACATTACAATACACGCTTCCATATATGTGTGTTCACTGAACTCAGCGTACCATAAGGGAAACCTGGCTATGCATTGTACATGTCTGCTATATGCCCAAGCAACAGAGACCGATATCATGGTTATCAGTTAACAATACACTGTTTGCAGATGTGCAATGAGCAAAATGTAAGGACCCTGCACAGGACACATTAGAGCAGGATGAAAGAGACAATGGGCCGGCGGGATCAAAGAACCTGTCAAGGCTATGTAATACACATTTTTTTCAAAGAGAAAAAGAGCAAATCAGTCACAGATCAAGACCCTGCCCTCAACGCAATTCCCATACTAGTCAAGGGACAGTGGCTCAGGAAGCTGCATATTGGCACTGAGGCATGATATGGCACCATCACATGCTGTACAGAGATACATGGTGTGTGCACAGTGTCACACTTGCATTGCAAAAGGGAATCAATTCCAGTAGGGATTTTGGCTGATGCTGTGAGTAACAATAGACCAGCCCCAGTCTCTGCAGGATGAGCAGGCAGACCTATACAAAGCACCATATCTGACAATTACATACATCACAGTACATAATGTTGCCTACAGCCAATTGCCATTGGCTGTCGATGTGCAGAGCTGATGGGCATAGTGAGTCATTACCTGGCTTCCAAACAACAGTCCAACAGGGCCAGATGTGGCCTGAGATTACTGTCCCAGCATAGACAGAGCTCAAACAGCAATCAACCAACACATACAACATGCATTCCTCCTCATGCTGTCATGCAATCACATGTGACCACACATTGATAACATCTTGTGGCAAGAGCTGCCTGGGGATGGCTGTCATGACACCTCACCTAGTCATGTGCATCCAAAGCAAGTTGGGTCAGGGAACACTCAATACACACTCACCACATTGTCTCAGGACACACTACCTGTCGCTTGACATTAAAACATACCCATTGACTCACCCATTAATGGACACTGACAGCACCTACAGGGCTGTGACTCCACAGTCTGACAAACTGGGCCTAAGCCTAGGCTAACTAAAGCTAAGATAAGTAGAAGTACTGAGAAAAGTGTGCACATGGGGAACTTACCTGCCCCTCTAGTGCACCATAAAGCTGTCCACACAGGGGTAGGACCTCATCCACCAGCTTTTCCAGCTCTTTTTGTGAGAAGGCAGGGGCCTATTCTCCTGTAGGATGTGGCATGATTGCTCCCAGAGAAGGTACACAGCAACTCAGGTAGTGGAGGTCTTGCTGGAAGCATGTCAGGATTCACGTGATGGACTCAGCAGAAGATGGTGGTCACGTTTGCAACGTACGCGACCGTCACCCCAGGAGGAGACTACCATTGGCCCAAGACTGCCACAGGCAGCAATGTTATCCAATGGCAGTGTCTGCCATAGTAGCATATGCTTACTGCCATGACGACTTCCGCTGGCAGTCGTGGGTGTGTACTAATGTCTAATCAAGTAGGTCAGGCAGCTGCCATTTTAGAGGCATACAATGCAATCAAACACTATTTTTAATGTGTCACAATTCGGAAAATGTTGTCCTGATGATTATTGAGTGCTGGCCTTGTCCTATCATGTAGGTCAATCGTTTTAGTAATCATATTGGTATGTGGTCCAGAACATCTGACAACATAATTGGAGGCACAACCACCACCCCGTCCCCACAGGAATTCCAGGATTTGGGGAATTGAATCACAGCCCTAGTGGCAAGATACATGCACATATTGTTGCTGTTCAAATAGTTGATGTTTACACATATGTGGAAAAGCAAGGGAGTAACGTGTTACTATTGTGCAATTGTTAGTGGTGATGTGTGCTATGTATTATGTCCTCAGTGAATCACATGGCATGTCACAGTTCGTATATGACAAGTATAATGTAAATTGCAAGAGACACAATAAATGTCTGCCATATTCTCCTTTTGTCTAACATAGTTGTCTTGGGAGGAGTAGGATCAGACAACCTACTGTGTACCGTCCACTGGCAGATCTGCAGGCCATGGAGGACAGACATGTAATCCAGATACACTGCCGGGAAAGGCAGATAATTGTAGATATTTGTCGTCACTTAGAGCCAGATCTGATGCCAGCCATTAGTCATCCAAATAGCATACCACCAATTGCACAAGTCATGTCAGTATTGCACTTCCTGGCCACAGGGTCCTTCCAAAATACAGTGGCCCTAACTGCTGGGATATCCCAGCCTATGTTCAGTCTGGTGTTGAAGGATGTCCTCTCAGCAATGTTGTAACACCTGGACAGCTCCATCCGGTTTCCTTAACATGAGGATTTTGCCCATGTGAACGCTGAGTTCTATGCTTTGGCACACATCCCACATGTGGTGGGAACCATTGATGGTACCCATGTAGCCATGGTTCCACTGTATGGCAATGAACAGGTCCTTGATGCCTTCATCATGCGTAACACTGATATTCCACAGCTGATGGCACAACTATACCTAAAGAGGGCCTGGCTGGTTGGTAAGTAACATATGTCATGTGTGTTTGTATGCTATGTCTGCTGCTAGTGAGACAATGCTTGGTACCCATGGTTGCACACATGTTACTTTCTCTTACAAGGGACTCTACATACTCTAACCGCCCATGGTTGTTGCCACCCAACAACGTGAGGGGAAGTCCACTTCAACCGGGCACATGGATGGACATGGCGTGTCATGGAGCAGGCTCTTGGGCTCCTGAAAGCCAGTATCATTGACAAGACTGGTGGAGCCCTCCTCTACTTACTCAGAAAAGTGTGTCAGATCATTGTGCCTGCTGCATGCTCCACAACCTTGCCGTAAGGATAAACATCCCATATGTCCCCGATGAGGGGGAGCTGGCAGTGCCACTGGGTGAGCTTCCTGAAATGCCAAGTGAGGATGACATTGATGAAGATGAAGGAGGAGACCTGTGGGTGTATGTCATCAATCACTACTTCACTTGAGTATAAGTATGTGATGTTCTATGATTATTGTGACTGCATGGGGTACTGTAGAGGTCAAGATTTGTTGAAAAGGCTATCTCAGAAACCATGAGACAGGGCTTCTCACGCTATGCATCATATAGCCAAGGTTTGCTGGCTAGATCAGACTTGAGAAGCGGCTCTCTTGATGATCTCCTTTGTTTGGGGCAGTCATAATGCACTGTCAGTGAAACAACTGAAGTTTGAAATGGGGGTTGTGTCTTATGTATGCCTTTACCTGCCTATACTCCTTGTATGTCACTTTTTCCTTCCAGGTGCCTTCACCATGCCATCCTCATGTGGGCACTTCAGAGTTGTGTCACCGGCAGGTGGCTGTTGTTAATCTGACATGTGAAGTGGACATGGATTGATCCAAGTAATGTTGGTCACAGATTTGGGGTGTATGAGTCCTATACCCAGGCTGCCTGGACAGTCGGAGGGCAGGAATCTGAGCTACACAATAGACCTGTTTGCCCTGGTATGTTGGTCCAATGGTCTCATGTGTTTGATCGTGTGGTCTTGCAAGATGTCCTCCTGTGCAATCCATGCATTCTACCTTCACATTGTGTTGACATTGATCCTTTATGACCTCTTAGTGGGTGTCAATGTGTTTCCTCATTGCAGACCATTGTGCCTGTACCATAACACTGAAAAAGATTTGTGACATTCCACCAGATGCTTGCTCATTGTTATAGGAAGGGCCTGGGCTAAGGGTCTGTTGTAGTGCCCTCTGTCTATGCCATGGCACGTGTTAAGTTGGCAGGCCTGGTTATGGTATGTGATAAGGGTAAAACTCGAGACAACATCTCATACTCTGTTGGCCTAATCTACGGGACCCGATTTTACAAGCCCTTTCTGGTGTGGTCTGGGGTACTGTAGTTATAGGATATCTGGCCTGACTCCATATGGCTTGGTTGTTCCTGACTATGACTGTGCTGACATTCTTAACACCTTATGTGCAAGACAGTACAATAAAGAGTTTGCTGTGACCATACACTTGTGACATTGTGTTGCTAGGCATCCTCAGCATTACACTACCTGAGATATCTCCCTTCATCCATTGCCTTCATATGTCTTAATCATGCACATTATGTGTGATTAGCATTCTACATTCCAGACAGTTATAAAAGAAAGGTAGTATACAGTGTTTTAGTGATGGGTGTGTTTATTTACATTACAACAGAACTGAATAGTGAAAATGGAAATAAACAAACATTGATAAGGTGAAGGGATCAGTCATGGTGGATGCAATCAATGGAGTGGAGAACACAACATTTGAGGTCCAGTGTACAGTGTCTAATACAAAGGTGTATGAGTCCTATACCCATGCTGCCTGGTCAGTCAGAAGGCGGGTATCTGAGCTACACAATAGACTTGTTTGCCCTGGTATGTTGGTCCAATGGTCTCATGTGTGTGATCATGAGGTCTTGCAAGATGTCCTCCTGTGCAATCCATGCATTCTACCTTCAAATTGTGATGACATTGACCCTGTATGACCTCTTAGTGGCTGTCAATGTGTTTCCTTATTGCAGACCAGTGTGCCAGAAAGTGGAAAGTGGGTAAGGAACAGAGTGAGTCCGTAGCACACAAAGGAGTGACATCAGGAAGTAGTCACTTGCTGGCAGTGGTTGGCTTCTTGTCATCTGCACCTCCTGGATGCTTGGTTTTGACGTCCCTGCTTGTGAGGGGGGGTCAGAAACTACAGAGGCAGGTGTGCCTGAGGCTGGTGCTTCCCCTGGCAGGGCCTCCCTTTCTGTGACTGGCGCCAATGAAGGACCTGGTGTAGATGAGCCAAAGGGAGAGTTGGGATGTTACCTATCCATGCTCAGGGTACTGTTAATGTCCCTCAGCACCCCTGTTAATGAGACCATGTTGGAATTGTGGGCCTCCCACTGTTCCCGCATCCTACAATGGAAATCCCTCTGTAGCTCCTTGATTTCCCCGAGTTCAGTCAGTACCTGGCCCATCACACCTTGGGACTGTTGGTAGGCTCCCAAGACCTCGCTGATGGTATCCTGGCCAGGGGCATCAACAGTAGCCTCTTGCTGCTGATCCGCACCCTCCCTCCTACGTGCCCTAACCACACGTGCCTGCACCCTTGGTACACTCTGCCCCCTTCCACTGGCTCCAGGTCCATCATTGTCAGAGTTGGCAGGTTGTGACTCTGGACCTGGGCTGGGGTGCACTAGATGTTGGTGACTGTTGGAGGGATGGAGTTCTGGGGATGACTGGCTGCCTGCAATGTAGAGGACACGCGGCTAGGAGGAATCAATGTGGTCAGGCTGAAGCTGACCGGTTTCATCTGGCCAGGTTGCCCGGATGGCCCAGAACCGTCCTCAATGTCCAGCGGGCCAGGAGTGATTTCCTCACTGAGGGCTTTGTCCACATGGTAGTGGCAGTCTATGTGTTGTCAGTAGTAGCAGTAGCAGTTGCAGTGGCAGCACAAACTGTTGATGTGGCAAGACAATGTTAGTGGTTGTATTGTGAAATCTGCCTCAAATAGTCGACTGTGACATTGGACTAGGGCCATGTTCACATTCTATTTGCTGATTTCTCTTATGTGACAGGTAAACATATTGTTCTTTGTAGTGAGTGGACATTGTTGCCACTTACCAATTCCTGTTCAGTGACCTAGCCTCAGATTGTCTGGAATCATTAGCTGTTGGAGAAATGGTAATGGACTCATATCTTGACAGCAGTGCAGTCAGGACATTGGCTGGGCAGGATGTTGTTTGAGTCATATTGAAAACTATTTGTTTGTCATGCAGGCATTGTCAGAACCTTGTATAATATGTGATAGTTGTCATCCTGTGATCAGTGCATTGTGCATTGTGGATGTGACTGCTGCCAAGGCCGTACAGCAGACACAATTTGGGGCCTTTGATCTTTCCAGACATTTTGAGCTATCCTTCTTGTCTACACTATTTTCATCTTGGCATAACAGCTTTAGATGGATCTAGGTGTTTTGCCACGTCACAGGGTGTACCATGATCTGTATCCCTGTCCCTCCCAGGTGTGTAACATTCATTAATGGGTTTAGGGACTGTGGAACAATGTCATTTGGACGGGGGCCTAGTGTTTGGGGTCGCATGGCCTGCTCCTCCTTGAATTTATTCAGATGTTACCCTTATCACAACTCACATTTCACATTGTGTGTCCTCTGAAGTGAGTGGACTTTCATAGCAAGTATACCAACAGGGATATTTGACCATGTGCAGAGTTGGCTTGGCAATTGTATTGGGTAGGCAGAGCCTCCTGGCCTCAACAGTCATGTGACTCCCTGTACTCTATGCAGCTTTTCACACTGTAGAGTTGTCCTCCCGTCAGGTGAGTACAGTTCAATGGTTTGGTGAGGGGGGGAGGGTGTTTTGTATGGCGGTACTCTGTATTGGCTACGGGTGTGTAACACTACTTTTGTCCCCTGGCCTTGGCATTCCTGTCAGTTCCTGTCCTACTCTCAGACACTGTCCAGTTGTCCTCCTCTCATGTGAGTACAGTTCCATGGGTGAGTAGAAGAAGAAGGGTGTTTTGTATCTGGGTACTCTGTGTTGCTGGGGGGTAACACTACATTGGTCTCCTGGCCTTGGCATTCCTGTCAGTGCCTACCCTACTCCCACACAGTGTAGAGTTGTCCTCCTCTCAGGTGAGTAGCATTCACTAGGGAATTGCAGGACATGGTAATCTTAAGTGTGGTACACAGTACTAATCTTACTAATGGTGGTACAGTGCCTGCTGGGAATTGTGGTGCAGTCATTTCCCTGTGCTACACCCAGTATACCGAGACGTGGTTCCCCTAGATGGGTGTAGTTTCCATGTGAGATGGCAGACAGTGGTCTTTGGACAGATGGTAACATGGCTGGGAGGTGGGAAGGCAGTGAACGTGGCCAGAGGTGATCAGTGAGCATGCATGCCAATTCATTTTTGTGCCATTTTTCTTGTTGTGACTTAGCTGACTCTGCTCCCGCAGGTATTATTGTCAAGTCGTCAGGATGCAGGATGGCCAAGATCTTCTCCTCCCATGATGTAAGCTATATGGGAGGAGGTAGGGGACCACCGCCACTCTTCAGAACCACAAGCTGGTGCCTGGATGCCATGGAACAGACTTTGCCACTGAGGTAGTTCCACAGCTTCCTGATGTTGCCCCTTGTGCATGGGAAGCTGTCTACAGAGTTTACTCTGCTGACTATCCTTTGCCACATTTCCATTTTCCTAGTGATAGTAGTTTTCTGGACTTGGCTCCAAATAGTTGGGGCTCTACTCCAATAATTTCATCCACCATGACTCTTAACTCGTCATCTGTGAAACATTATTTTTTCTGGGGTGGCGTGGTGGTGATGGTATAAAAAATGGGTGGGTGCTGGGTGCTGGGTGCTAAACAGGTGACGGGGAGTATGTACAGTGAAAATGTGCAAATGTGTGTGATGTGGGTATTAATGAGGGTCAAGATGTGTGCTGAGTGAGAGATGGAGGGGTGCCTATTTAATAGGAATATTTGTGTTGATAAGCGCTGTGGATAGTGTATTTTGCGTGGGAGTTGTAAAGGTTTGTGGTGTGTAAAGGCTTGTGTTTTATAGTGTGTTTTGCAGGTGTGTCAAGTGTGGGAATGTGTTTCAGCTGTAGTGTTTTCAAATGCATCCAATGAGATGTTAATTATTAATGTGGTGACCACCAACTGCCACGGTTTGAACCACCATTGGAAGAATACCATGGTATGACTGTCATTGTGATTTTCGACTTGTAATAGGTTCAGTGATTGGTTGATGGGCTGGCATGCCGGGGGTCAGACCGCCTATTTCCTGCCCTCCAGAGTCCTGGCTGGGTCGGGTTTTTGGCTGGCATTTGTCGGTCTTGCCTGTATAACTCGTAATACGACGGTCTGTAAGACACCAAACATGGTGGTCTTTTGGCGGCCGTCTCTATGGCGGTCTGGCAATGCAGTTGCCAAACTCTTACTGAGGCCCTAAATGTGGCTAGAAGATTAAGTCAAAATTAATGTCATTTTTAAAGGTAAGCAAATTTCACAAAGTTGCCAGTCTGTGCCCCAACTAGTCAGTGGCCTCACAAAAGGCACTGACACACAGTCAGCTTTCTGCCTGCCTGGGGAGATGTGTGAATGAATCCCAGGCCAGGAAATTAGACTGCTCCTGCAATGGAAGGTGTGAGCATCTCCCACAGGATGTCTGCCTGGGGTGTCAGCCGAAAAGCTGAGCTTCAAAGGTAACGCTGCCTTTGAAGGGCTGCTTGGACAACATTCTTGGGCAGGATGCCTCTTGCTTCCAGCAGACATAGTAGAGCCAGGGACTGGGAAGAGAAAATCAGTTCAAAAGCCAGTTTCCCAGGGGTGTGTAGCCCATTGGTAGCCACACCTCTGGGGGTAGGCTACCAAGGTCCATATAACCAAGGAAGGGTTCTGCCATTTTGGCTGAGGCATGAATGTTGCACTCTGGAATAGCCAGATGCCACACATCACTGGAACTGTGCCACCAAAGAGAAGGGGACCAACTAGCCCATTGGCTAGTAATAGTGGTGTCCCTTCAGGGCACTTTACTGGGATATAATGGGCACCAGTGGCACTCGAGACTTCAGTTCTTGCTAGATCTGGAAAAAAGGATGAGAAGATGACCAATCTGCAACCAATGGAAGTGCAAAAACCGAGGCTGTGACACCGGAGAAACTACTGCACTTGGGACTAGTAGTTTCTGGACCCTGTTCTGTGTGCCTAGCTCAGAGAAACACTGATCTCTGGCCCCAGTCTGAAGCAGGCATTCCAAGAGTCACTTGTCTGGCCTCCCAGAACAGCACTAGCTACATTAAAGTTGCAGGAGCCCAAGTCACATCTCCACCGCTGCAGAAGTCCTGCCGCTACCCAAGACTGGCACCCTCAAGGACAATTCATAGAAAGCCATAAGGTGCCCCCGTGTCTACTGGACTTGTGAGTTTTGTCTGTGACCGAATTTAGCACCCGAGGGGGACACCAGCCTCTACCACAGAGTTGTACCATGACCGCTGTGTTGCAAAAGCACAAGGTCTGCATGGTCAGCCCTTGGAAATCTACAAAGAGCACTTTGTGGGGCTCCAAAATCCATAACCAGAATCACCCCATTCACCATTGAATCGAGGACTCAACCGACTTCACCCTCTTTGACCCCACAGCCTCCGGAGCATCTTTGAACATATTTGGGCCTGCACCCCTCAGTATCAGGACCAGTCAATTATCCTCCATGGCAGTCATTGTATAATGTTTGGATCTTGCTCTAAAAATGCTCTGGTGGCCAGGTAAATGTTCACTGTATTCTAGTGGATTGTTACGATCAAGATTACCAAGGTTTCTAAAGATACGTAAAAATCTAATCTATTTTTCTAACCTGTTGTCTTTTTTCTTTCGTATCATGTTACTTTCTTATTCTGTAGTTTGGTGTTGGTAAATGCTTTTCACATTGTTCCTTTGCTAAGCATTACTTCTCACAGCCACAGCTACTTAAGGTTCAGTAACTGTACCTGACTGAACCCAAGATGGTATTTGTGAGTGTACAGCAAGGAAGGGTTACCCAGACATACCATGTAGCACACCCCAAATCCTCACAAATACCATCTGCCAAACAGAGCTATTTCAATACCGTATTTTGTTCATCAGCCAATAATTGTGAGCAGTAACACCTCCAGAAGACATAAAGGACTATTTAAGCTGTCTCCTGCTAGATTCAATAAGACACTGGGGGTCATTCTGACCCTGGCGGTAAAAGGCCCTTACCGCCGGTCAGAAGACCGCCATAACACCGCCGCGGCCGCGGTTAACCGCCACGGTCATTCTGACCCACAACGGCCAAACCTCCAAAATTCCGTCCTCCACTGCAGGCCGCCACATCAGCGGGCAGCGATAAACTGGAGATGACCAAACCTCCACCGTCACGCCAACAGAAATACGCCCATGCCATTACGACCCACGAATCCACACGGCGGTCATTCAAACGCGGTATTCCATTGGCGCTACACACCGCCGCGGTCAGAATACACACACATCACCAAAACACAGCCACATTGGACAATTTGAAATACACACACCTGATACACATACACACACCACTCCCACACAATCAACCAACTATAAAACACACACCCACATCACCCACAAACCCCTGCGACCATAATTACTGAGAGAAGGAGAGAGAGACACAGCAGACAATCCAAAGCAAGACACACTGAGGCACACTACACCATCACACACACCACATAGTAGCACAAAGCACCACTCACCAACATACTTACCATCACATACACCACCCCACACCTCACCCACACCACCCCATGGCACCCCAAAGGCACCCACGCTTTTCGGACCAAGAACTCCGGGTCATGGTGGAGGAAATCCTAAGAGTGGAACCCCAGCTCTTCGGCTCGCAGGTGCAGCACACCAGTATAGCTAGGAAGGCGGAGCTATGGCAGCGGATCGTGGACAGGGTCAACGCGGTGGGACAGCATCCCAGGAATAGGGAGGACATACGCAAAAGATGGAACGACCTACGGGGGAAGGTCCGATCGATGGTCTCCAGGCACAACATTGCGGTCCAGAAGACTGGCGGCGGACCCCCACCCACCCCTCCCGAATTCACATCGTGGGAGCAAGATGTCTTGAACATCCTGCATCCTCAGGGCCTCGCAGGAGTAGCCGGAGGAATGGACTCTGGTAAGTCCAATCTCAACTACTATATCCCCCCCACTCCACCAGCATGCCAACCCACACCCGCACCCTCACCCCCAACCCCCCAGCACACATCCTCCCTGACAATGTCTCACCAGCACAACCCACCCATCCCAACACCAACTCCTGCATGCCAACACAAATCATGGGCACCCATCACCTAAGCATGACCACTGCACTAACCCCCCCCCTAACTACCCTCACAACACCTCCCTCAAGGGAATGCCTGCACTGGGGGACAAGGGCACCCATAACACGCACGCTATTGCACACACAGAAACAATAACCAAACTCTCTTACCCCATGCAGGACCCGAACGACAACACACCAGCCAGGAGGGTCCAGAAGTGTCCATCCCACCACCGGAACAGGCCCACACTGAGGATAGCAGCTCTGTCGACAGTGAACCTGATGACCAGCCCGGACCATCGGGGACCTCTGGGCAGTCGGTTCCCCTCAGGCAGCCACAGGCCACACCAGACCCGACCCCCTCTGCCAACACCAGCACAGCTCCCACCCAGCGGGCCCATGCCTCTGTCTCTAGGACAGCTCAATCAGCGGTGTGTCTGCCACTACAGGGCACCCAGGCTAACCCAACACCCCAACACCAACAGGGACCTGGGGGCAGTGGTAGCGGGCACACCGTCCAGGGGACAGAGGCCGGGGGAAACCGGGCAGCTCGGAGGGCTGCTGTGCGACAGGGGGGGGGGAGAGGCCCAGGGAACCCACTCTCCAAGAGGCCCTCACCACCATCATGGGGGCATACCACCACTCCCAAGAAACGATGGCGACGGTACTGGCCAGGTTCACTGAGATCCAGGCACAGCAGGAGGAACGCTACATGGGGTTCAGGGAGGAGCTGAGAATCATCGGGACCGCAATGGGGACCATCGTCCTGGCCCTCAACAGGATAGAGGACGCGTTGCGGGACCATGGTGCACCACACAGGGCCCCTGTCACTAGCCCGGACCAGGAACAGCCTACCACCTCCGCCGGCGCTAGTGGACAGGAGGTCCCAACTCCTCGACAGCCCCCCAGAACCCCACCTCCTGCTGAAGAACAACCACCCCGTAAGAGGAGCCTGAGACCAAAAAAAAAGACAGAGTAGGATGTCAAGACCCCCGCCAGCAGGACATACCCCCTCAAGTCTTCCCACTGTCCCACATTGCCACCCTGTCCAACCATGAACTGCCTATGCTCCATCCTTCCACAGGCAAAAGGACAATGCACCTGTGAGACTGAGAACTGGACTCTGCCATGGATATTCCTCCACCCCCACCCATCACCCTTAGAATCACATGTACCGATATCTAGCACTGTAAATAAATCACATTTTGCACACAAATCTGTTTTGAGTCATGCTGTATTATTAACAAATGTATTACATATTACTGTTCAATTTCTGTTCTGTCAATTAGTCATGACAACATACCAATGTCAATACGCTGTATTTCATGGGCGAACCAAGCAGAAGTCAGGTACTGAGTCAGACAGCACTGAGAAGGGAAGGGAAAGGCAAAAATTAATGAAAAACATCTGTGGGGAACTACAGAAAGTACAGATGCAGGAGGCTATAAGCAATTGTGAAATGGCGTGGGTGATTCTTACCTGTGTGTTACTGGAAATACTGTTGTATCACTCTGTCCCTATTGTCTGTGTCGTCCTCAGAGTCTTCCTCCTCTTCACTCTCCACAGGCTCCACGGCTTCTACAACACCACCATCTGGACCATCCTCCTGCAGGAAAGGCACCTGGCGTCGCAAAGCCAGGTTGTGGAGCATACAGCACGCCACGATGATATGGCACACCTTCTTTGGTGAGTACATTAGGGATCCACCTGTCATATGCAGGCACCTAAACCTGGCCTTCAGGAGCCCAAAGGTTCGCTCAATCACCCTCCTAGTACGCCCATGGGCCTCATTGTACCGTTCCTCTGCCCTGGTCCTGGGATTCCTCACTGGGGTCAATAGCCACGGCAGGTTGGGGTAACCAGAGTCACCTATTAGTCACACACGTTGTCTCTGTAGCTGTTCCATCACATAGGGAATGCTGCTATTTCGCATAACATACGCGTCATGCACTGACCCTGGGAACTTGGCATTTACATGGGAGATGTACTGGTCAGCCAAACAGACCACCTGGATATTCATTGAATGGTAATTCTTCCTGTTCCTGTACACCTGTTCATCGTCATTTGGGGGGACTAAAGCCACATGGGTCCCATCAATTGCACCAATGATGTTGGGGATGTGTCCAAGGGCATAGAAATCAGCTTTCACTGTAGGCAAATCACCCTCCTCTGGGAAAATGATGTAGCTCCGCATGAGTTTCATCAGGGCAGACAACACTCTGGATAAGATCTTGGAAAACATAGGCTGAGACATCCCAGATGACATGGCCACTGTTGTCTGGAATGAGCCAGTTGCAAAGAAATGGAGGACAGACAGAACCTGCACTAGAGGGGGAATTCCTGTGGGTTGGCGGATGGGGGACATCAGGGCTGGCTCCAGCTGGGCACACAGTTCATGGATGGAGGCTCGGTCAAGTCGGTATCGTAGTATTATGTTGCGTTCTTCCATTGTGGACAGGTCCACCAGCGGCCGGTACACGCGAGGATTCCTCCTTCTCATCGCTAGTCCCATCGGACGGTGCCTAGGAAGGAGAATATGGAGTACAGAGTCAATCCACTCACAGGTACGTACAACACAGCTTGCACAAGACAGGTAAATGTATGGTTTGATATGTTTGTATGTGTGCCATTGCAAGGCCTAGGCCTGTGTGACGTATTAGAAATTAAGCCATGTGGGCCCTTGAAATGGCCGATGCCTGACCTGTGAAGTGGGACAATGGGATGTGAGGTCACTGCGCTGCCGGGGCACACCGTGGCGGTAGGCGGTCGAAGACCGCTGTGCGAAGACGCATTGGTTAACATTGAAGCCTATGGGTTTCAGGAGCCAATGACGATGTGCGCCAGCGGTCGCGGGACGCACCACCGCGGTACGCACCGCCGCGGGCGTGACCGCCATTTTCTATCTGCTCAATCATTCGAGACCTGATCATCCACAGGAGAGGACCTATACTGCAAGTGCTGCTGTGAACTCGGTCTGAAAGTGACAATGGCTGCTGCTACTGGTGAAAGGGCCCCCGCCTTCAGTTCAGAAGAGTTGGAGAAGCTCGTGGACGGGGTCCTCCCCCAGTATGCGCAACTCTACGGTCCTCCAGACCAACAGGTGAGTACACTCAGTGCACATTGAATGGGTTATGCCTGTGTGGAGGGGGGGGATGTAAGTTGGTGGGGTGTGGAGGGAATGGGGAGTGCAACGCACGACAGATGAGAGAATGGGAACCATGACAAGGTTGGGGAGGGAGGGGCATGTACTCCAAACATGCAGATATGTGACGGTTTCTCTTTCCCACCCTGTACATGTCAAACAGGTGAGCGCCCACCAGAAAATCGATATTTGGCGTGCCATCGCCGAGGAAGTCCGGAACTTGGGGGTCCACAACAGACGGGGCACCCACTGCCGCAAGAGGTGGGAGGACATCCGCCGCGGAACGAGGAAGACCGCAGAAACACTGCTGGGGATGGCCTCCCGACCTAGGAGGGGTGCCAGTCGCACCATGACCCCCCTGATGTCCCGTATCCTGGCGGTGGCCTACCCTAATTTGGATGGGCGCTTGAGGACAGCACAGCAGACACAAGGGGGTGAGTATCCGCACATTCTCCTATCTGTATGCGCATTGGAGGCGTCTGGGTGGGGGAGGAGGGCTGTGGGTGACAATAGGCCAGGGCGCTCTCTGTAGTGTAGTCCGCTCCCTTAGGCATGGCCCTGTGCCCCCGCCCCCCACCTCTGTAGGGTGCCAAGTGCAGCTACCCATGCCCCAGCATCACACATGTGCGCGTGTGTTGTCCCTAGACCTGTTTGCCTAGTCAGAAGTACTGAGTAGTGTACCCCAAGTTCGCGACTTAGTGCACGAGGCACCTGTGTCTGTCCTCTCCGCATAGGGTATTGCTAAGGCATGCACTCAACTTTGTTTAATTTCTCCCCCCACCCTAAATCTTTGTCTACTTGTGTTTTAGCATCATCAGGCGGAGGAGATTTGGCGTCGGAGCAGGAGGGAGCTGCAGGTCACCAGGCCCCGGTGGGCACTGACACAGACACCGAGGGCACCAGTGATCCGGAGGGCGAGGGGAGCACCACAACGGGGGCCGGTGGAGACACCAGCGACATGGACACGTCCTCGTTTGGGAGCTCCCTAGCGGGGGCGGCACCATCTGTGCCCCCCGCAACAACAGTACAGCCGCCACCCAGCGCACCAGCACCGCCCTCCCAGCAGCCCCTCAGTCTTCGCTCCGTGGCCGCTCGGCCAGGAAGGCGCGCGTCTCCTTCGCCCCAGGCACCTCAGCCCCTGCCTCTGTTACCCCTGCTGCCCTCAGTGCGGAGCTCATTGACCTGGTGAGGACGGTCATTGTTGGGCAGACTACCCTTCTGAATGCCATCCAGGGGGTGGAAAGGGAGGTGCATCGGAGCAATGCCTACCTGGAGGGCATTCATTCGGGTCAGGCTGCCCATCAACGAGCGTTCACTGCTCTGGCCTCAGCACTGACGGCAGCCATTGTCCCTGTCTCCAGTCTCCCTCTTCTATCTGCCTCCACCCTTTCTCTGTCTCCTGTACCTCAACCTATCCCATCCACACCATCAGACCAGCCTGCACACACCTCAACACCCAAGGCCAGCTCATCCAAACATAAGCACCACAGAAAACACAAGCATTCACCCAAGCAACACACAGATGCAGACATATCAACAGTCACTACCACCTCTGTGTCCCCGTCCTCCTCGTCTCCCTCCTCCCTCCCTGTGACGTCTACACTCACACCTGCATGCACCCCAACATCAGCCAGTTCTTCCACCACCAGCAAACCCTCCACTACAGTCCGCACACCTGCAGTCACCACCCCCACTGGCATTTACACGTCCCCTGTTTCCTCTCCCACTGTGTCTGTCACCCCCTCTTCCAAGACCCATAAACGCAGGCAGACACCCAAACAACAGCCAACCACCTCCCCACAGCCTACGTCCCAGTCACCTGCACCCAAGGACAGCACACCTGGCTCTCATACAACCACATCCTCTTCCTCCACTTCTCTCACCACTACTCCTACCCCTTACCTTGGTCCCAAGAAAAATTACCTCTCCAGTTTTGACCTCTTTCCCTCCCCCGACCCACCCCCTCCAACTGGGAAAAGTCCCAAGGGCACCTCAGCCACCACCAGCCCAACTACTACAGTGCAAGTGGTGCATGGCATGTGGAGTCCACCCTTTGGCGGCAGTAAAACTTCGGTGAGCAGCAAGGGGACAGCCAGCCCCCCCCCAGGCAAGAGGACCCGGAAATTGAAGGGCCGCCGTGAGCGGACAGAGACGGCTGCCCCCAAGGAGGTGACTCCGGCCACTTCACCGGCCACAGCAGCCAGGGGAGGCAAGGGCCCGAGAGCCCCATCTAAGGAGCGGAAGGACAGCAGGGCGGAGAGGACAACCACCAGGAGCGCGGAGCAGGAGGGCCCCACAAGCCCCATCCCGGCTGCAAGGGACGACACCAAAGGGCCCAGGACTCACTCCCCGAAGGGGCCTGACACAGCACGGTCGGAGGGCGACTGAGCAGGGTGTCCAGGCCAGGTATGACTCCCTTGACATACTGCAAGAGCACCGCTGAAAAGGGCCCCGCCGTGAAGACAGGTACCGCTGAACAGGGCCCCGCCGTGAAGACAGGTACCGCTGAAGAGGGCCCCGCCGTGAAGACAGGTACCGCTGAAGAGGGCCCCGCCGTGAAGACAGGTACCGCTGAAGAGGGCCCCGCCGTGAAGACAGGTACCGCTGAACAGGGCCCCGCCGTGAAGACAGGTACCGCTGAAGAGGGCCCCGCCGTGAAGACAGGTACCGCTGAACAGGGCCCCGCCGTGAAGACAGGTACCGCTGAACAGGGCCCCGCCGTCTCAAGCACCGCTCCGCTGGGCCCTTCCTGTCAAGCACCGCTCCGATGGGCCCCGCCGTCTCAAGCACCGCTCCGCTGGGCCCCGCCGTCTCAAGCACCGCTCCACTGGGCCCCGCCGTCTCAAGCACCGCTCCGCTGGGCCCCGCCGTCTCAAGCACTGCTCCGCTGGGCCCTTCCTGTCAAGCACCACTCCGCTGGGCCCCGACGTCTCAAGCACCGCTCTGCTGGGCCCCGCCGTCTCAAGCACCGCTCCGCTGGGCCCCGCCGTCTCAAGCACCGCTCCGCTGGGCCCGCCGTCTCAAGCACCGCTCCGCTGGGCCCTTCCTGTCAAGCACCGCTCCGCTGGGCCCCGCCGTCTCAAGCACCGCTCCGCTGGGCCCTTCCTGTCAAGCACCGCTCCGCTGGGCCCTTCCTGTCAAGCACCGCTCCGCTGGGCCCCGCCGTCTCAAGCACCGCTCCTCTGGGCCCTTCCTGTCAAGCACCGCTCCGCTGGGCCCTTCCTGTCAAGCACCGCTCCGCTGGGCCCCGCCGTCTCAAGCACCGCTCCGCTGGGCCCTTCCTGTCAAGCACCGCTCCGCTGGGCCCCGCCGTCTCAAGCACCGCTCCGCTGGGCCCCGCCGTCTCAAGCACCGCTCCGCTGGGCCCCGCCGTCTCAAGCACCGCTCCGCTGGGCCCTTCCTGTCAAGCACCGCTCCGCTGGGCCCGCCGTCTCAAGCACCGCTCCGCTGGGCCCTTCCTGTCAAGCACCGCTCCGCTGGGCCCCGCCGTCTCAAGCACCGCTCCGCTGGGCCCTTCCTGTCAAGCACCGCTCCGCTGGGCCCCGCCGTCTCAAGCACCGCTCCGCTGGGCCCCGCCGTCTCAAGCACCGCTCCGCTGGGCCCTTCCTGTCAAGCACCGCTCCGCTGGGCCCTTCCTGTCAAGCACCGCTCTGCTGGGCCCCGCCGTCTCAAGCACCGCTCCGCTGGGCCCTTCCTGTCAAGCACCGCTCCGCTGGGCCCCGCCGTCTCAAGCACCGCTCCGCTGGGCCCCGCCGTCTCAAGCACCGCTCCACTGGGCCCCGCCGTCTCAAGCACCGCTCCGCTGGGCCCTTCCTGTCAAGCACCGCTCCGCTGGGCCCCGCCGTCTCAAGCACCGCTCCGCTGGGCCCTTCCTGTCAAGCACCGCTCCGCTGGGCCCCGCCGTCTCAAGCACCGCTCCGCTGGGCCCTTCCTGTCAAGCACCGCTCCGCTGGGCCCTTCCTGTCAAGCACCGCTCTGCTGGGCCCCGCCGTCTCAAGCACCGCTCCGCTGGGCCCCGCCGTCTCAAGCACCGCTCCGCTGGGCCCTTCCTGTCAAGCACCGCTCCGCTGGGCCCTTCCTGTCAAGCACCGCTCCGCTGGGCCCCGCCGTCTCAAGCACCGCTCCGCTGGGCCCTTCCTGTCAAGCACCGCTCTGCTGGGCCCCGCCGTCTCAAGCACCGCTCCGCTGGGCCCCGCCGGGCCCCGCCGTCTCAAGCACCGCTCCGCTGGGCCCCGCCGTCTCAAGCACCGCTCCGCTGGGCCCTTCCTGTCAAGCACCGCTCCGCTGGGCCCTTCCTGTCAAGCACCGCTCCGCTGGGCCCCGCCGTCTCAAGCACCGCTCCGCTGGGCCCTTCCTGTCAAGCACCGCTCCGCTGGGCCCCGCCGTCTCAAGCACCGCTCCGCTGGGCCCTTCCTGTCAAGCACCGCTCCGCTGGACATCGCCATGTCATGCACCGCTGCGCTGGGTCCCGCCGTCTCAAGCACTGTTTATGGTTCACTGTGCCCACCATGCCTCCTCCTTGACCAGTGGACTCTGTAATCCACCTGAGAGACTGTGGCTTTGCACTCCCCAGGATGGCACAGTGGGCAATCCACCCACTGTAGAGACATTGAGAGACTGTGGCTTTGCACTCCCCAGGCACAATGTCTCCCTCCTATCCCTTGCTCACCTCCATCACAATATATTTCTCGGATAAATGCCTTGTTTGCATGAAGGAGAGCGGGTCGGGCCCCTTCCATAAGGGTGCGACTCACCCGAGGATTTATTAACCCCCTCCCTGGTGTCGGCCACTGGTCGTTACCCGCACCAGGGAGGTAGTGCGGGCGTCGGCCAGTGGCCGATGCCCGCATCCAAGGGGTTAAGCATCCCAGTAGTGGACCCCTGTGACTCCTAGGATCTCCCTTCTACTTTGCATTCTTCGGTGTGCCGCTGCTTTTGCCATCGCCACTGTGTCTGACTCACAAGGGGAGCCAAGTGAGTACAGGCATGCGGCAGGGCGGTGGGCAGCTGGGTGGTATCACGAGTGAGGAGGCTGAGGCAACTGTGTGGGGGAGCCCGGAGCTGGTACTGACGAGGATATTAGGGGTCTTGTGTCCTTTGAGCTCGTGGGGCTTTCGGGGACTCCCCCTTGTTAGAGTAAGCTTATGAGGCCACAAAACTGTGCTTTGCTATGGATACATCGAGTCTGGAGCATTTTTGGTGCCATTGATGTCATTTGGAGGCTGATTAAGTCATTTTGAGGGTAGAAAAGTGGTCTGGAGTCCAGACCAGTCAAGTGCTTAGGAACACCCAGTTGCTCAGGCCATGTAGTGGACTAACGGACTTGTTTTGCTTTTTCTTTTTCTGTTGGTGGAGGCAGCGGCCACTGGAGAAAAGGGTCAGGTGAGGAGGTAAGTGGTTGTTACTGAATTGAATTCATCTCATCTTATCCTTTTCCTTCTTTTTTCTTTTTTTAATGTTATATATTTCATTATTTTATATTGCATCATTGCATCATTGCATATTATCGCACACAGGGACTCTTACAGGGACCCTGTCAGGCTCTAACAGATTCTAGTGTGTTTTCTCCTTTTTTCTCTCTTCCTGGAGAAGGTAAAGTCTGAGTCTGACTTAAGTCTAACTCAAGCCTGCTAACACCTTTACTGGTATTGCCAGAGAAGCAAGGCTGACCCACTCATTTGTTTTTCAGGAGGTCCCCCCTCCTGCGAGAGGGGTAAGAGGAAAGCTGTTGGGAGCAATCCTGTGTCAACATCCCCAGCCAAAGGTACCTCAATAGATAGGATGCTCCAGAGAGCTATGGAGGACATCAGCAAAGAGATAGAGCTCACAGAAGGAGACTTTCCCTTCACTCAAAAGTAATTTTCAGCCCAGATCCTGCCCTTTCTTCAATCAATTTAACTTTGCACTCTCCAGATGCCTCCTGGCAAATCAATGGCAGGTCAATGCCTGAGATTGCGCCTAACAATATCGTTAGCCCTCACCCATCTGATAGGGCCAAATGACCTCAACATATGGTGCACAAATTAACTGTGGATGTAGTTACTGAAAGCTGTCTAGTTCTACCACCAATTTTTCTGGAGTAGCTGGGTTTACAATTTAAAAGGAGTCCCTTGGGTAGAACAGTTACTGTAGGGTAGTACTGCTAAAGCAAATAACTTTTGCTTAAAGCCTTTCCCTTCTTGTCAACTGACTAGAAGCTATTGAGAAAGATTTATCTGTCTTGAAGCATGCATCAGCCCCATCAACAGCACCTACTTATTGAGCTCCTAAGGCATCACAGGCCCGGGTACTGAGCAATGTAACTTTTCAAACAATCCAAGGCGTACAACATTATCTGCAGTTCCCTTGACTAGGCTAGGTCTTGCCTCAACCTCATTGAACACTGAGCAGGAAGGCCATGTCCCTCATCCCCTAGCTCACCTTATCTGCTCTGAAGAGCACTTTCACCACGCAGAGGAGATCAACATTCCTGAGGCCCCCACCAGCACTGAGTCAAGAACCGGAGGCCCACGGCCAAGTTCACACCCAAGCTACCATCAGCCTGTAGTAAATCTACAACCGGCCTCGTGCCTGTATGCAGCGATCTTTACCAGAGTATCCCTTCTGTGTATAGACCAGAGAGAGGTTCATGACAAATTTTTTAACAAATCGCTGGACTGACTGTTGGCCACCGGGACTTTCCTCTTTCTCTTGCAAGTAAGAAGCAGGGGGAGGTGGACCACTGTGGTGATTGTGTCACAGTCAATTCTAGATCTCTGCTGCTGGCTCAGAGCCTGCTCTTTGGTCATTTGAGCATTCCTACAGTCAGGAGTAACACAATGAATTGATGCCTCCAGGACATTTCTTTAAGTCTTACATTCAATCCCTGCCACCTACAGGCAGCTGGACGACTCAGGACTGCAATCCCCCAAGCTCCTGTCCATGTTAATCCTAGGCCCAATAGTGATATTTTTTCAGTCCCAATTTCCAATGTCTATTATATTTTAACAGGTATATACTCACTTGTTACTGACAACTAGCATATACCCCACACCGACAGCCTAGCAGTGTTTGGTTCTTTAGATACCATACTGGTGAACGAGGAGGGGAGGCAGCAGAAAATCTCAACTATTTGTGTTAGTACATAACGCCAACCCCTGATAGCATAGGTTTCATCACACTGGGGATACCTGATAGTGTTCCCTTGCTTTCCACTGCCCCTAATGATCACCCTATACATCCTTCAGGGATGGACCAGCAGATACACAGCAAACCTAATAGACAAATTCTATTAGAAAAAGTCAGTGCATACCCAGGAATTTTCCCATCTTCCGGTCTGGCTAGGGATGGTAAAACCTACTCCCAGATCTCCGTAGCAGTAGAGTGCACTGGGCCAATTCCTGTCACACTGGACAATAGGGTTCCTGCTTCCATTTCATTAGCTCCAGCAACCAAGCTGGCCTCTTGGAATGTTGCTTGCCTTGCCTCTAAATTGAAGCTACAAAAGCCCTGGCCAATGCAATAAGGAAGCACAACAGATTGCATCAATGACATTCATACTCTCCCGCTATACGATGTCAATTTGGAGAGTTAGACAAAAACTTTGTACCTCCTCAGAGACCTAAGGATGCACCGTTGTATTAAATCTGCCTCATTGACTCTACCCTACACGCCGGCCATAAGGCTAATCAATTTTTAAGACTGCTATGAACTATGTATGATTTTATAAAAGCTTCATGTCATGTATTCTATGTTTTTAGATGATCTTTTTTAGTCTGAACATGGGTATTGATCATTGTGATTCTTATTGCAAATGTGATTTTATTATATGTGTTTTTATGGCATTAATGTCAAAATAAAGTTTGAGGGACTGGCTGGCTTAATTTAAAGATTTCACTTTTTGAGCACCGTGCATGTTTGTTAACAGCTTTAGTCTCCTGATGCAAAAATGTTAAAATAGGGCAGTGTGTTGAGTGTCAACATGCACCCATGTAGTTGGCAAATGCAAATCCACCTGTGTTCTAGAAAAACATTGGGCCTGTTGTACAAAGCATTGCTGTAGTCAGAACTCTTAAAGTTGCAAAGTCAGAGGTTTATCTCTGTGAAAATGCAGGTCTCAATGTGCTGTGCGCAGTAGCATAGCAAGGATGCTATGTGTCCTGGTGCAAGCAAGGGAAACTGACCCTTTGACTGCTTTTGGGTTAGTAAATTGCAACACTTTTTAGGGTTCAATTGCTCCGATAGGGCTCTTGGCCTTGGTTCCACTGCACTTCCTGTGCCTATTGCTACTGTGCCCCTGATTTCTGCAGTGCACATAGAAAGAGAAAAAAGCCTCTCAGGATTGTTTTTGTGCAGGAAGGTGTTCCTTCCTGCGCAAAAACAAACCTGCATGCAACGCAGATTTCCTTGCACCATTGTGCAAGGGTGCCTTTGTTGGTGCTAGGCTGTGAAATTGGAGCCAGCAATGCAGGAAAGGACAGAAATGCAATGTGTTGCATAAATATGGCACATTCCTACCCTTTCCATGTGACACAGGGCAGTGCAGCAAGTTGATTCTGCACTGCTCTGCACTACAAGCCCATAAATATGGGCCTGAGTTTGTAGAATATTATTTGGAAAGTAACATAAGAAAGGGGAGGTCCCCTTGAAAAATAAGTCAGCCACTGCTAAGTATGTGCCCTGGAACTCCTGTGGAAGCGGCCCGGCTAGTGCCGGGTGCGGCTTGCAGGAGCTGGTGTGACTCGCTCCCCCAGGCTGGCTGGAGCTGACGACCAGGTTGCTTTTGAAATACCTCTTTCTTGCAAGCAAAATCTAAAGCACAATCTTAACTAGTTTACTCAAGCCCGACGACAATCTGCCAATCTGCAATGCAGACGACAGCCACCCAGCAGTCTTTTATGGCACTACTCCAGCCTACCCATGGCCCAATCCCGTTGGAACCAGCCGGTGCTCTGCTGATTTTTAGTCAATGACTACAGAGCTTTTCCAGGGCTCCAACTGCTGCAAACGCCTTGCATCGCCAATAACTGGAGTGGAGAAAGTTCCAGTTATGGTCTCTGCACCGACGATTCATGTTTAGGATAAGGAAGTTAAGGAAGAGGAGCAGGGGCTTTGGTAGCGGCATTTTAAGGTCAAAATACTAGGTCATGGACTGCGCAAAGTGGCATAAGGACTAACTTCATTCTGCATGTTATTAGGCCAAGTATGCTTGACGGTAGCAAATGTAAACTTAGATCCAAAGGGTTTCCAGGGGACTGGGAGTATTAAATCAAACATTTGCTTGATCTTCTATACAGCAGCCAGCAACAACTCATGTATCGGCCTATGGTATAAAGCATAGCAAGCTTCGGGAAGGTCTGACACCGTGGGTCAACTTAAACTGAAACTCAAAGCAAAAACCCCAGAAAAATATTGGACTTTTTCATGAAAAAGCCTTTATTACCCTCAAATCAGGCAATTAGGTCTTAATGGGTTAGCTTTCCAGTTAACACTGCTACTGTAAGGACCACTTACCTCCATGATATCAGAGTGAACCCTGGCCTTCTCCGAGGTCTCCATGGCAAAGGATCACCATCCTAAAACTGCACCTACTGCCTCATCAAATATGCATACTGAGTCTGTACAAAATATTTCTGTGGTGTGCCAGGCCCCAGCAAAGAACATTACAACTGTGGGGTTCCATCCCAGCAAGCTACATCATCACAGCATCCCTATGTCTCCACCCTTCTGGCTTCAGACCTCCCTTTGAAGCAGCCGGCATTATCCAACAAGCACTGATTGCGCATAAACAGTTCCCAGATGATCATCTAGACCTTGGTCAGGGCTAGATATGGTCGCCTGCCACTCCAAAGAAAGCCAAAAACAGATTGAAAAAGGCTAAAAACAAAGCTGCAAAGCAACAGCTGCAAGCTTAGACCTTGAAGTTGAAAAATGTGGTCCGAGTCAATACAACAAACGTGCATTCCATATTCAAGGGCAGGAAGAGTGGCAAAAAGGACCCGGGCTATACAAATTTGTCCATCATTCCCATCCTTCAACCTCCATTAACGCTCAATGATACGGAACCAGCTCCGACCAGGGTCCACAATATGGCTACTGCTCCTTCAAAGTCTACTCCATCCCATAACCAGATGCAACCAGTCTTGCAAAACCTGCATTCGCTTGGTGAACATTCTGTCATAGCTCAGGACTGGACGCAACAAAATCACTGTAATTCGCCAATGCCTAACACCATTGCCGAAGAGCCTGCGATCTCCCAGCCTACACTCTAAGGGTCATATTTATACTCCGTTTGCGCCGGAATTGCGTCATTTTTTTGACGCAATTTCGATGCAAAACTAACTCCATATTTATACTTTGGCGTTAGACGCGTCTAGCGCCAAAGTCCATGGAGTTAGCGTCATTTTTTAGCGTGGACACCTACTTTGCGTTAATTATATGCAAGGTAGGCGTTCCCGTCTAAAAAATCGACTCCGAGGCATGTGCGTCGGATTTATACTCCCGGGCAAAATTCACGCTCGGGAGTGGGTGGGTCAAAAAAAATGACGTTACGGACGCTTTTGCGCCGTTTTTAGCGCCTGCAAAAGGCAGGCGTTAAGGGACCTGTGTGCTCTGAAGGAGCCCAGAGGTGCCCTCCCATGCCCCCAGGGACACCCCCTGTCACCCTTGCCCACCCCAGGAGGACACCCAAGGCTGGAGGGACCCATCCCAGGGACATTAAGGTAAGTTCAGGTAAGTGTTTTCTTTTTTTTTTTTGTGGCATAGGGGGGCCTGATTTGTGCCCCCCTACATGCCACTATGCCCAATGACCATGCCCAGGGGACAGAAGTCCCCTGGGCATGGCCATTGGGCAAGGGGGCATGACTCCTGTCTTTGCTAAGACAGGAGTCATTTCTATGGGGGTTGGGAGTGAAAAAAAATGGCGCAAATCGGGTTGAGGTGAAAAAATTGCCTCAACCTGACTTCCCCATTTCTTAACGCCCAAGCCCCATATCCCCCTACGCCGGCGCTGCCTGGTGTACGTCGTTTTTTTTAACGCACACCAGACGGCGCCGGCGGCTAACGCCGGCTAACGTCATTCAATAAATACGGCGCCCGCATGGCGCTTCAGAATGGCGTTAGCCGGCGCTAATTTTTTTTACGCAAAACTGCGTTAGCGCAGTTTTGCGTCAAAAAGTATAAATATGGGCCTAAGTCCGTAAGCCATCAGGCAATTTCCTATAGGCCAGAACCTCCTACCACGCCGGCTCCACCACCCGTGACTGCCACTAATAATAGCCTAGGACGTTCAAACAATAGGCACTTCAATTACATATAACCAAAAGTTGATCAGTCCTGCGAAATTGGTAATCACTTAATGCTCGTCAAACTACTACTAACGCCGCAATATGAAACTGAAGGCAGTCACGATATCTTGAACCGTTCTAACTTATTGAGACTGTTCTCAGTGCTGCCGAAGCCCGTTACAATAAAATCGAAGGATCTCTTGAGTGTTGCATTCAGAACTCTGCCAGAGGATCGAAGAGAAGCTACAATATTGTCCATTTGAATGCCCCAATTGGCTGAGCAAATGATGCCAAACAAGTTGACTTTAGAAGAATGGGGCATAGGTATTTATAGGAAAGGTCCCCACAAATACCCTTTCCAATGAAGACATAAAAGACCCCCTTAGCTCTACAAACCCAAACGTACAGTATTTTAAAAGGTGTGGAGAATTTTAAATCTACTTTGCCAAGCCTCAATATCGGCATTAACTCGTTCCTGTAACACATCTCGAGGCACCTTAAGGCAAAGTTCCCTTGATTCCTTTAAGGGATCCAGTGCGCCAGATTGGAAATGGCTGCCAACGTTCTTAAGCAGTGGCTCCCTTCACTGCTCCTAGCACTTCAAACGAGTGTTAGAAGCAAGACCCCATCTAAAAATTATCTCGTGGAATGTAGCTGGCCTGTCTAGACTCCTTAAGGTCACGCCAGCTAACTTGCTCATAACGGCTGCTGACATACTTTGTGTGCAAGAAACATGGCTTATGAACCCTTTGGTAATTCCTGGATTTATTGAAATTCACAGGGTAGTGTTAAAGCAAAATATCTTTGGAAGACCATCTGGTGGCCTTTCGATCTACCTTAATATTGGCCTTGACTTAAAAACGACACTTGTAGGTGACAATGACATGTTTCAGTCAATCAAGCTAGAGGGCATAAGAACCAAAGATCATGAAATAAGAATTTCTATTAATCAATCTATACTTCAATTTCTTTAGACCACGGAGGCCCGAGAAAATGTGTCATTTAGATAAAGCCCTAGAGGGGGTATTGTGCGATCACCCTCCATATAGTGTCATTCTGTGTGGCGATTTTAATCTCAAGTCCCTCGGAATGGCCGCAGGTAACGTTCACCCAGTATGTCCAACAACAAACCTACTGCAAAGCTTCCTTGCCAGGCATGACTAGGTTTCTATTCAACACACTCTGGAAGAGAATTCCCCTAATGTAAACTATCTGAGCACTTTTCTGGGGAAAAGCACTCTTGACTACATCTTTGTCTCTTCGGATCTCTTCAAGCATTTGAAGTCCTTTGAAATTCCCAACATTGGGGCTAATGACTATTTACCTCTCTGTATTGTGCTGAGTTTGTCCCAGACCCTGCTGGACACCTGGTTGACTGTTGGTCTCTCAAATGGAGATGAGCATCTACAGGCCATATATCACATAAAAAGTGGGACATTCTCGTTGAAAAAGTTTCACATTTGGAAATCAGCCAAGGGCCGAACCCTCCTGACACAGTCAGGTGAGAATGTGCTGGACAACTGGTCGGAAATAGTCAACGATCTGCTGAATAATTTAAGTTCCTTTCCTTCCCTTCAAAGGCTAAAACCACATGCCCCTCAGTAATCTTTGATAAGGGATAGCAAACAGAGCATTCGGAAGCTACAAAGCTGACACCACAGAAGTAATAATCTGCAGTGTAATTTTGAACACCTGGCACAACTTCAAGCTGCTAGGAAACAACTTAAGAAACTGGTCTGGTCCTTTAAACGCTCACAGGCGAAAAAAGAGTAGCCACACATTTACTCTCTTTTCGGTAAGTGCAATCAAGCTGACATATGGAGGATCATTAAAAACAGGATTAATCAAGAGGGCCCGTAATCCAATACAATCAATGAGAAAAACTGGATGCGCAATGTAAGTAAGTTATACATAACTAACACCTTTTCTCCTGCTAGTATAGCAATCCAGGGGAGCCAACAAGCGCAGCAACAACTCCTTGTAACTGCTCCTATGGCCGCAAATGTTATGGCTTGTCTTAAAAAAATAAGGACTTCGGGTGCACCTGGGTCCAAAGGCATCCCTGCTTACTTGTTTAAAGATTATATTAATTTGTGGTTAGCTACATTTTTGACTTTGTATCCTGCTATCCCAAACAATTTCAAACAGCTGGAGGGGCTTCATCCTACATCCAATTGATAAGAAAGGAGATCCGGCAAACTATTGCCTCATCACCCTTCTTGATTTTGATTTTTTGCCTCTCTGCTATCAAAAGAGCTGGAATGCTGGGCAGAAGCTAATAATATAATTCCTGCTTGTCAAACAGGATTTAGCACAAAAGTAGAGACAACAGACAATATAGTGGCCCTTTCTTATTTAATACAACAAGCCTCTAGTATAAAGATCCCCCTACTCTATGGTTGTTTTGTGGACTACTCTGCAGCATTTGTCCATCAATGGGCAAAACTCCAGGGTTGGGGTTTACCCAGTAATCTGTTAAGGTTGATAGAGCTACTTTACACAGAGACTTGGGTAAGAGTACAGCTGCTTACAACTGCCTTAAGCAGGAAGATTCCTACGGACAGTGGCATGAAGCAAGGATGCGCCCTTGCCCTGCTCCTTTTTAACCTGTATACCTCAGACATGTCATCAGCTCTAAAAAGCGCCATGATCCCACCTAGAATTGGAAAACTAAGAATACCACTTCTACAGTATGCTGAAGATATTGTCATGCTGGATCACTCTAGAGTAGGACTTCAAAAAGCATTTTCTGCTGTTCATAATTACAGTGAGGCAAATAAGATGATGGGAAATGCTTCTAAAACAAAGGAAGTAGCCCTTCGCGGAAAGCCTCTTAAAAACCTGAGTCATTATTAGTCTATGGAACCCTTGCAGATCACTGGGACAAAGTCGTACAACTACCTACGGGTGTGGCTGACAGAGAATGGGAGGGCTAAAGTTCACCACTGCCATCTTAAAACTAAGGCTGGGAGGATTGGTCTGGAACAGACGAGGATGGCTTTGTAAATTTGGAGCTCTGTGCTACGGGCCCGAGTTAGGGGCATGTGGAGAGCCGTGAGGGCCACAATCTGTGACTCGTGGGGGCCTACATGTGGTGTGACCTGACTGGGAGGACGATGGAGTGGCTTCCTCCCCTCCCACAGCTTTCGCCTGTTCTTTGTGTTGGCTGCACTGGAGCAAGGGGCACATCATGGAGATGGGGGTCCCTCAGGGCAGCCTGATGGATAATAGAGGGGTTGACCCCCTCCTCTCCTTGTGATCACCCCCCCCTACAGCACAGTCGGGCCCCTTGGCTCGGTTGCCCGCTCTGGATTGCGGCTGCTTGGAGGGGGGGTCCCGTGGGCAGAAACCAGCAGAGCCCTCGAGGTGAGGAGGGAGTGAGGCGTGTCCCAGAGCTGGAGGCCACACACCCTTCAGTACTGTGGCAGCAATCGATGTGGGGGCTACCCCTGCTCACCCCCTCTCCTGGGTGGCTCCCCACCCCACGCAACACTGAAGGACCACAAGCTCGGGCACCAGCTCCAGTCTGTGCCAGGCTGGGGAAGCCCAGACAACCGGGCATGACCCCTGGATGTCATCCAGGAGAGCCCGGACGAGGATGAGGAGTACTACGAGGGAGGTACACACTAAGGGGTCATGCCCCCATCCCCCCCACTAACACCACTAGCATTACGGCACCGAAAGTCGAGGAGAACCGTTAATGGGCCATTTTTGGACGTCTGCTCTCCCTCTCCAACACAGGTGATCTTGAGGGGCTGGGATTCTGGTCTCTGGGGGGAGCTGTTGACCCCGGCGGGGTCCCCTACCCAGCAGTGCTGCGGCACAGAGAGGAGTAGGTGAACCCATGCATAAGAGGAGCCTTGACCACCCTCGAATGCCGGCCGTGCTAAGGCTCCCCACCACATCTTTAATTGCGAGCACCTCCCCTCTTGAACAATCAACCGGGGGTCCAACGTTCACTGTATCTTGTGGGCCACCATTTTTCCAGCCCGTAAGTGGACCCATGGAGGAACTGCCATGACCCCGCCCATTATCCTCAGTGGGGGGGTTTAGTCTGTGAGAGACATTGTGTGACCCAGGAGCGAGGGTCCTTCGAGAGCAGCACTATACCACCTGTCCTAGCACCAATCAACACTGCCTGCGCTCCACACTATGTCATGAAGGGGACCTAGCAAAGTGACGGGAGCCCCACCTGATGGAACAGAGCAAGGCTAGAATGCAGCAGGGCCCAGAAGTGGGGGCACCATCAGAACAGGAGAATTTGGGCCATTAACAAAGTCCTTCCCCCCTTCCCATCAACTCTGAACACTGGACGCTCAGTGGAAGATGACCAGTGAAACCTCCATGGTTCTCAGCATGAAGTAGCAGTAGTACCTCTGCCTCTCACCTTTGACCTTTGATGGAAGAGGCTGACCTAAATCCAGGCCATGGGGCTAACCAAGACAGGCAAGGATCTTGGACTGAATTCTTGTCTCTGCTGGGAAGGTTCCCACAGATGCGAAGACCCAGGGTTCAGCTTCCTACTTACACCCTTTTCCTCTCTGCCATACTGCAGCCTGTACAACCACCAGGGATATAGCCTCAATACACAGGCCTGTGACTCTACCATCAGAAGTCTGGCCTAGAGATGCCCAGAGGCACTTCCGCTGGTAAATCCATTGGTAAACCTGTGAGACAACTTCTCTTCACAGAAGCCTTCCAACACTCACGCTCAATGATCTCTAACAAGGGACTGAAAAAGGAGGACTTATCCCACACCTCTGCTGGCCCAGCACAGAACGCTACTATTGAACGCATCCTTGAAGAAGTTACGGCTGTGGACCGCAGGTTAGAAGGAATGGACTCCACTATATCTTCACTGGTAGCTGAGACAAAGTCAATACGATTGGACATTGTGGGTTTTCAGTCCCGAGTGACGGGGCTGGAACAGCGAGTAAGAGCAATGGAGGACTGCCTTAACACTGTGTCAGACTGCAATCAAGAACTCATAAATCTCTGTAGCAAACTTTTAGATCTGGAGGACAGGAGCTTCAGAGACAATGTTCATTTTTTTGGATTCCCGGAACAAGTGGATGTGTCGGACATCCAAGCCTTCCTGCTGAATCTCCTCCCCATGCTTACAGGATTAACTTTTGACCCCCCACTGGAGTTTCAGAGGGCGCACTGGTTAGGTCCGGGATGACAGGATGGTGCTTCCTGACCCCGCCAGGTCATTGCCTGTCTCCTGCGACATTGCCAGGCAGACCAACTTCTCATAGTGGCCCGCTCCCATTTCCCATTGAAAACTGAAGACTATGAGGTCCGCTTTGTTGCGGACTTCTCGAAGGAAACAAACAACCACCGCAAGGCATTCTTATCACTTAGACCCCGACTTCGTAAACTGGACGTGAAATACAGCTTGTTCAACCCGGATGACCTGAGACTTTTTCTGGATGACCTGTTGGCCCAGGCATTGGACATGACCCCTCTGGACCAGCCCCCAGGGACAGTCTATGGACCCACAGGCCATTTCACCCTCACATGACTCAACAGATGGGCAAAACCTCTACGACTCTGATCCTCACCATAGAGGCAGGGATCTGGAGAGGCCCACGAGAATCCACGGCGAAAGAGATCAGGCGCTACAGGCAATGGCGCAACACACCCAACTTTCAGAAAGAGACAAGTCTTGCTCCCCTCTGAAGCCTACCCACACCTCTACCTTAATCTGCAATAGCCATGTGGGCTGTATGTGGACAAGGAGACGGGATGGTGCACTGAGGACTATGTTCCTGTGTCATCGGACGGATAAGTACCCTGCTGCATGCTGTAATGCGCTGTGACACAGTTGTGGAGTTCCCAGATAATGGTGGTGGTCGTTTAACAGGCTGTGTGAAATTAAGACTTGTCACCCACTGTGCTATTCTTTTCTGGCTACAGACTTTCCTGTCTCTCCTTCTACCCACTCATACTTGCCTATCGCTCCTTTGACGTACTAGGTTTCAATCAGTGCAATAACAGCGCTTCGTAGTGTGTACTGTGAGAAATGTAAAATGCATTGCACAATGCTGGGTTAAAGACTGCCATTTATTGGACTCACGTCCAGAAGATCTTATGCCTTGTGTTTCTTAACATTTTATGATTTTTTATGATACTGCTTCATAATTCTTTACTGTTCAAATTCAGACTGGAGGCGAGTTGCCGACGCTCCCATGACTCCCAAAGCCACTGGTAATACCCACCTTGCCCCCTTGAGAGAGTTACTACCTCCTGTTAATTGTTACCTGTGCACGCTGACATCTTTGTGCCCCTTCCACACAGGAGATTGTAAAAGCTGGCAATGCACCCAATACAATGAGACCCTTCCCTATAGGACACTAAGGTACCACGTCCAGATTGATTGATGTTGACCTTATTGTACCAGCTTACCAGGCGTGCCATGTCCCCGCCCAGGGCCCCTCCGAGCATGACGGCTCTACAGGCTTGGACCCGCAGTCCACAGACCCAAACCCTTGGGGCCTTGCCCATGCCCAAAGTTGGGAACTCTTCCTCCACCCCAATCACCGTCCCTAATATCCCCTTTTTCCCTGATCATCTGACTCTCTTTTTTACTCATCTGCCTAGTCCCTCCCTTCGCCATTCTCTTTTTTTTTCCTCCACGTTACTCTTTTTTTATATTCCCTCTGCTCTACCCTACCCTCATCTCTTACACCCACTCCAGGTGGGCACCCAACACCCCCTCTATGTGTCACAACCCGGGGAACAATCCTATTGTTCCGGATTCTAGTCCTACCACCCATCCCTCCTTTTTTCACATCAATGCTCTCCCCCTGCATCATTCCACACCTCTGCCTGCGGACCTCCTCCTCACCTCCTTTTCAGCCCATGTAGTTTCCATGGCTGGCCAGGTCTAAACCCCTGCCCGTCCACTCCATGTCTTATCATGGATGGGATGTCAATGGCTTGACCCACTTTGTGAAGCAAAAAAAGATACTCTCCTATCTCCAGTCAAAAAGAGCTGATGTGGCTCTTTTTCAGGAGATGCATCTTGATGATGCTGAATCTAGTAAACTGCGCCACAACTGGGTAGGGAAGACGATATTCAGTTGCTGCCCTACATCGAGACCTCCAGAGAGCGAGACACCAAGAAAATGTGGAGTGGCCGTCTTGCTTAGTAAGACATTGCCCGTAACTATTACTAAATCATGGTCTGATTCTGATGGAAGTTGTGTTTGCTAAACTGAAAGTAAAGGAATCTTTGCTATGTGTCTGATCAGTCTACACACCAAGCATCCATTTCTCCTCCACATCAACTGCCTTCCTAATGAGATTGGGGCAACCCCTTACAGTATAGTTGGTGTTCGGAACTTGGCTCGGGACGCAGTACTTGACAGGACTGGACCCATATATGTCATTAACAACCATGACAGGGCCATTTTAGCAGACGTGTCCTAAGTCCATGGGCTGGTGGACTCTTGGAGGCTCACGCATCCGACAGAAAGAGAATATACATTCTTATCGACAGTCCACGGTACTCAGTCACGCTTAGACTACCTTCTTGGACACTGCGCCCACTTCTCCTTCGCCAAACCCCCCACACACCACCACCAACACACCATGCCCTACTGCATGTGGGACAAAATCCTCACAGAACGCCTGAACTCCCAACTGGCACAGAACACCCCCCTACACCAACGACCCCAAAACTGCGGCCCACAACCTCACAAAATGGATCACTACCTGCGCAGACTCACTCGCCCCCTCAGAAAAAACATCACCACCTGCAACATAAAGAACACCCCATGGTTCACCACTGCCCTCCAAGACTTCAAGCGCAAATGCCGCAAAGCGGAGAAAGCCTGGTGACAAGAACCCTCAACCACCAACTTCTCCACCCTCAAAACCTCCATTCGCTATCACCACCAACTCATCCTCACCACCAAAATAGCATACTACAAGGAACGCATTGACAACAACTCCCAAAACAGCAAAGAACTCTTTACCATCATCAAAGAGCTCTCCAAACCCAAAGCCAGCAACATAGACCCCACACACACAACCTCTCTGCGACTCCCTCTCAAACCACTTCCACCGCAAAATCCTGGACATACACAACAGTTTCATACCACACACACCTACCACACACACCCCCCACCCGTCCAACACAGACCCCCCTCACGCCCCCCCAACCTACTTATCACATGGGCCCCAACCACCGACAAAGAAACTGAAAAAACAATGAATTCCATCCACTCTGGATCCCCCTCCGACCCCTGCCCCCATCGCATTTACAACAAAGCCAGCCCAACCATCGCCCTCAAGCTTCACGACATAATCAACACCTCGTTCGACACCGCCACCTTCCCAGACCTCTGGAAGCACGCAGACATCACCGCACTCCTAAAAAAGCTCAAAGCCGACCCGGACGACCTCTCCAACTATCACCCCATCTCTCTCCTCCCTTTCCCCGCCAAGGTCGCTGAGAAACTAGTTAACGCTCGACTATCCCACTTTTTTGAGAAAAGCAACACACTCGACCCCTCCCAATCTGGGTTCCGCAAGAACCACAGCACGGAAACCACACTCATCACATTTACTGATGACATCAGAACCAGAGTCGACAAGGGTGAGACCGTCGCACTCATCCTCCTAGACCTCTCTGCGGCCTTTGACACTGTCTGCCGCCACACACTCCGCACACTCCTCCACAACACAGGGATTCGACACAAAGCCCTAGACTGGCTCACCTCCTTCCTCACCGATAGAACCCAAAAAGTCCACCTCCCTCCCTTCCACTCCACTGCCACCAAAATCATTGCGGAGTCCCCCAAGGGTCCTCCCTCAGCCCCACACTCTTCAACATTAAAATGACCCCACTCGCCAACATCTTCCGACCACAAATAATCACCATCCTCTCCTACGCAGAAGACACCCAACTCATCATCTCCCTCACCTGCAACTCCACTACCGCCAAAACCAACCTCCACGCTGCACTCCTTGACACTGCCACCTGGATGACAACAAATTACCTCAAGCTCAGCTCCAACAAAACCGAAATAATCATCTTCAGCCCCAAAAAAACCATATGGGACAACTCCTGGTGGCCCACCGCCCTAGGCCCGCACCTACCCCCGCAAACCACGCACGCAACCTCGGCATCATCCTAGACCCCTCCCTCTCCATGACCCAGCAAATCAACGCCATCACCTACTCCTGTTTCAACACACTCTGCACGCTGAAAAAAACCTTCAAATGGATTCCCACAGAGACCAGAAAGACCGTCACCCATGCACTCATCAGCAGCAGGCTAGACTACGGTAACGCCCTCTACGCCGGCACCATACTCAAACTCAAACGCAAACTCCAGAGAATCCAGAACATAGCCGCACGCCTCATCCTGGACCTCCCTCACCATGAAAACATCTCACCACACCTCAAATCCCTTCACTGGCTCCCCATAGACAAGAGGATCACCTTCAAAATCCTCCTCCACGCACACAAATCCCTCCACAACACTGGCCCAACCTACCTCAATGAAAGAGTGAACTTCCACACTCCCACCCGCCACCTCCGATCTGCCGACCTCGCACTCGCCACAGTCCCCCACATCCAATGCACCAGCACAGGAGGCAGGTCCTTCTCCTAACTTGCCCCCAAGACCTGGAACTCCCTCCCCACCAACCTTCGCAACAGCCAAGACCTCCTGCTTTTCAGAAAAAACCTCAAGACATGGCTGTTCGAACAATGATCCTCCTTCACCCGCCCCCCTTCACCCCCCCCAGTGCCTTGAGACCCTCACAGGTGAGTAGCGCGCTCTATAAATTTTTTTGATTGATTGATTGATTGATCACCCATCCGACAGAAAGAGAATATACATTCTTATCGACACTCCACAGTACTCAGTCACGCTTAGACTACTTTCTTGGACATATAATACAGTGACACAGATCCGAGGCTCTCGTATATTGGAGTGTGGTCTTTCGGACAACTCCCCGATTCTACTGTCTATTGACACAGGTCTCGCCTCTCCAGGCCGCAAGCCCTGGCGCTTCGCCCTGCACTGCTACCGCACCCCCCAGGGCAAAGCACAGCTTCGGGCCCATGTCTCCACCTATATACAGGACAACAGAGGCACAGTCCCCTCAAATGGGTCTTGTGGACAGCCACAAAAGTGACCCTCTGCGGGCAGAGGATGCGTGATGGTGCCCAGGCCAACAAACAATAGATGCCCCATCAGACTGAACTGGAGGGCACCATTGTGCACCTTACCCAACAGGACACATCTCAACCTAGCAGTTTGCCAACGACTCCAGCGGGCCCATGTGGCACTCAATGAACTATATACATCCCAGGCCAAATACACACTGCTGCGACTACAGAGATGACATTTTGAATGGGGGAAAGGATGGATGGCTTCTAACAGCACAGCTCTGCCAGAGAGCAGCCGCTCAAGCCAACCCCACTATTACGTCCTCCAGAGGGGAGCTCCTTACCCAACCGCAGGACAGTTTCAATGAATTTGTGGCTTTTTACCAAGATCTGTACACCCCGGAAACGACAGCCAGCCCCGCTCATGTGGAGCCCTTCCTAGAGAGTACTTGACTCCCCTACCTATCGGACAAGGGTTGAGCCCTGCCAGACAGGGAAATAAGTAAGACCTAAATAGCACAGGCCATTTCTACCCTCCTTTAGCATAAACCACCCTGGGAGTATGGTTTTCCCTCAGAATTCTATAAATGGGTCTGGTGAAGAGGCGGTTGATTCCCTATACAAGGCCCTACAGAAGTCTTGCCAAGAGGGCTTGCTAGGTGCTATCTCTAATAGGGCAATGTTTAGGGTTTTACCTAAACCATGGTGGGACCCCCTCCTCTACGGCAGCTATCACCCCATCTCCCTTCTGAATAGAGATATCAAAATCCTAGCCAGCGTCCTAGCGGCCTGTGTACATAAGGTCATACTGTACTTAATACATCACACACAAGTAGGGTTCCTTGTTGGATACTCCTCTATAAACCACCTCCACACCCTCTCTCATGCCCTATGGGAAGCCAGAACATGCCGGACAAAGCTTTAGCTTAATCCCTAGACGCTGAAAAAGCATTTGACTGTATTGACTGGGACTACTTGTTTGCAACCTTGCTGAAATTTGTTTTGTGCGACCAATTCATTGCCAAGGTTCGTCTGTTATACGATCACCCCATGGTGCAGGTCAACTGTGGGGGCTTCATACTGGAACCTTTCCAAATAAGGAGAGGGACAAGACAAGGCTGCCCCCTCTCATCATTCCTGTTCCTACTAGCCATGGAAAGGCCAGCGGCCACCATCTGTCAATCCCCTCTACTTACTGAAATACCTCTTCAGGGAGGGGTCTCCAAACTCTATTTATATGCCGATGATATTTTGCTCACCCTGGCGGACCTGGGATGCTCCCTCCCGACCTTATTGGAGATTATTAACAGCTTTGTGATTCTGTCAGGGTATTGGGTGAATTGGGACAAGAGTGAAGAACTAGCGCTCTCCCTCACTACCAAGAGAGCAGCGATATGTGGCTTTCCATTCTGGTGGACACCGCTCCACCTAAAATACCTAGGGATCCTTGTCAGTCGAGGACTGGACAGTAATGGTGGCAGATAGTTTGGAACCACTCATTGCCCATATGAATATAGACTTTGAGAAATGGTACCACCTGAGACTTTCTATGTGGGGCATGGTACAGGCAGTACGAAAGGTTACTTTACCTCACTTCATCTATGAGTTAGGTATGTTGCCTCTTCAAGTAACTCTGTCGACCCTGAGACTGATCGATGCAGAGATTAGAGACTTTGTACGTGATTCCCCTCAACCCCGATTATCGTCTGCGAAACTTATGACATGCCGCTCTTACGGAGGCATGGGGCTCCCGTCAGTAAAACACTATGCCCTTGCTCTTCACCTATCCCAATTAGTGTATATGCTCCCCAGGGTGCTTGAACCACCACAGTGGATCACAACAGAACGACTGTTACTCTCACATAGGGACGGCCTCAGTGGTCTGAACAGGGTCAGCCCCCTGCAAACTGGCCCAGCTAACCTGATGCTGAGAGCGATGCACACAGCCTGGCGCAGGGCACATCATCTCCTTGGTATACATGACTCTTTACACTTACAGGCCCCTCTTCGGGGGAATGATAGTTTGCGCGTTGGGGAAGAAACTTTCCACTGGACACAATGGTGCACAGCCGGCATTTAAGGCTTGGACCAGATCACTGAGAATGGTGCATTTACACTGTTTGAGGACCTGCGAGAGGAATATGGCCTCCACCCTCGCCAAGTGGGATGATATCTGCAACTCAAGCACTGTCTTCAAAGCAGCATGGGAGCTACTCCATGGACCATTCTGGTCTCCCCTGTGCTGTACTATCTTATGACTTGGGGGCGTTTCAAGGGTATGATGTATGATGGGTGGCATGTATGATCTTCTTACACAGCACCTTTACTCACAACCCATCCTAGACACACTGCACTCTAAATGGCAGGTATGTCTTCAAATGGAACTCGGTGTGGAGGATTGGACAGAAATCATGGTGGCCCTGGATAGGGGCACCCGTAAAGCCCGCCTTCAGTTCTGTCTCTTTAAATAATCCATGACTGGTACTGAACCCCTCTGAAATTACAAAGAGTGGGTCTTCTATCACATGTGGACTGCTGGTGATGCTCTGAGACCAGGTGCGGTCTGACCCACATCATCTGAGATTGCCCTTCAGTGCAGCCCCTCTGGGGCATGGTGGGCAACACCCTTTGGTGGTTTTATGACACTTCGGATGCCGCTCTTCTCTTCTCTCATACTTATGCATTACGTGGGACGCCTCCCCAATCTGACTCGACCGCAGCACCATTTGCTGCACACGGCCCTGGCAACGGCCAAGATCTGCATCCTTCATCACTGGAGATCCCCTAAACCTCCCACACCGGAGGGGTGAATAGCGGCAGTGATCCGGACCGCCGCCCATGAACGCGTAATATGCCACATGCAAGATAAAGCCACCCTGTTTAACCAGACATGGGTGCCTTTCATTGCAGGAGACTCATAAAGTACTTACTGCCTGTCCATCCCATCCCAATGCAAGCCATTATCAGCAATACTATGATTTCCACCTCCCATCCCTCCTAGCCCCCTCATACCATTCCCTGCTCCCTTCGCTCCCCCTCCCCAACCGTGCTGGGCATTGGGTGCCCTTGGCCCTCATCTCTCCTTTCTCATTCGTTCTCCCATGTTCCTTACACTTTACCGCCTATTCTCTATTTGTTACTTTCTACTTTTCTCCTGCTTCTCCTCCTCCCTTACCCTCAGTGTCTGAATCTCCATCTTTATCCCCACTACTGTCCCCCCACATCAACTTACTCCATTCTGACCTGAGCTACTCTACTGTGTCTCGCTTCTCCCTACCTCTCACTGTTGTGTTATGTTATGCTTTGCCTAGTCCGGTGCTACTTGTGTCTGCTGCAATCTATTATTTTTTAACTCGCCCTATTACGCTATGCATTCCTAATTGACAACATCTCCTCTCCCAGTCCTGGTGCCCTTCCTACACTCCCCCCCCCAACTTAACCTCTCCACTATTCCCCTTTTACTTTGGGATGGCACTCCTGCCCTCCTTATCAAGAGGGAGGGGCCAACGGCACAACTTGCCACCCATTACCATCCTCTGTGCCCCCCTCCACCTCAGCTAAGCAACTACATACCTCCCTCCCCTCCCTAGCTCCCAGTGCCCAGAACGACAGATGGACAGCTCAGTATACTCTCAGCTCAATGGACCCTAGACGCGCTCCATGGATATCAAGGGTGTAGAGCTCTCTGACACTCGGGCTCCAAGGTTGCTTCTCTTCTGCTGTGGTGCAAAATTATGTTTACCCCATGCATTGTTTTCCTTCTCAGGTATTATCACTCCCCATCCCTCTGCCTAGTTTCCCTCTTTTTTTCCCTCTCCCTATTCCACCTTCCCCCCTTCCATTTACTATGGTTTAACAGCTCCTGCCTACATGAGACACTTATGTATAGTATTACAGTACAATGTACTCTGTGTATCTATGCTGTTACATTTCTTCCATAATAAAATATTACAAATAAAAAAAAAAGCCTAACTTGATAATTACAAGAGTGTCCCAGCTCAACTACCTGATTGAGAGCCCTTCTTCAAATCCCATTTGAGGAGTGCTTGCAGCTACTCTTCTGCAGGATAACCTACGGACAAAAAGCGTTTCCAGGGCAGCTCACAAGTTTAGTGGACCAACTTCAAGTTAAAGCCTACAAAAGGGTGTTTAAACTCCCACAGTATATAGGAGGTTGTCTAGTAAGATTAGAGCTGGGACTAGAAAGCCAGAAGTGGGCCTTATGGGTGCTTTTCTAAAGTACTATTATAGGGTTGCCACAACTCCACCTAATACATTAAAATCAGCAATCCGCTGTATCTTTACCCTAAATGATAATCCCTGAACATAATTTCTAGGCACCTCATTGTAATCCTTACACCTCAACCAGTCAGCTTTAGACTCAATGCTTCCCACGCAATCCACTCTCAAAGTGACTCTGAAGAAGCAGATCAGACTTACTTCAATGACAACAAATCTGGCTAAATTAAATATGTCTCTGGTGGTAGCGGCCCTGAAACCATCCTACGAGTCTAGCTCAAATCCCCTGGCAGTGCAGCCATACTTAAAGTGTGCGGTTGGCAAAGTCTGCTTGTTGCAAATCATGACCGCAAGGATGAGGGCCTAAGGATTAAAGAGATGAAATCAAAATGACAATACATTTAAAAGATAACCAATTGCAGGCTTTGTGGGTATACACTTGAATCATTTAGCCATTTACTTTGCTGCTGCCCGGCACTGAGAATTGCATGTTGCACTTTGCTCCAACCTTTCTTTTTAAGCCAAGGTAAAAGGACGTGCACACAAGCAATGAACTTAGGCCCATATTTATACTTTTTTAGCGCCGCATTTGCGCCGCTTTTTAACGTAAAAGCAGCGCAAACTCAAAAAATACAATTGTATTTTGTAAGTTTGCTCTGTTTTTGCGTCAAAAAGTGACACAAATGCGGCGCTAAAAAAGTATAAATATGGGCCTTAGTTTTTACAATGAAAGACCCTACTGACTCAGCAACATTTGGAAAATTCATTCATCAACCACAAAACCTGCTGGATGCAAGTAGAAATGTTGGCTAGTCTTTGTTGCACTTATGCCTATCTTGCACTTATGTCACTTTAAAGTTTAAGTTCCTGCTATCCTAACTAGTTTGTGGCATTTGAGAATATATTAAAAAAAAGTAACACAATGAGTTTCGGAACGCACTATGGGGCATATTTATTCTTGTTTTTGGCGAATTTGCATCATTTTTTTTAACCCAAATTCAGGGCAAAACTAGCGCCAAATTTATGGAGTTAAAGTCATTTTTTGTATGTGGAAACCTACTTTGCGTCCACGAGATGCAAAGTATGTGTTCCAGTGTAAAAAATTACTCTATGACCTTAGTGCCATATTTATCCCCCTGTGCTAAAATCACGCACAGGAGGTAGGAGGGGTCAAAAAATGGTGCAAAGCTTGCTTTGCACCCTTTTTTAACACCTGGGTCATGCATTAGGGGACCTGTGGGCCTATTTCTATGGTGGAACACCATGGAATAAGCCCACAGGTCCCCTCCCCAGGCCCCAGGGACACCTTCAACCCCACCAGAGGGACAGTGGAGGATGGGGAACCCCATACCAGGTAAATATAGGTAAGTACAGGTAAGTATTTGTTTTTTAAGTGCCTTTGGGGGACCTGAAATGGGCCCCCCACATGGCACTGGGTGCAGTGGCCATGCTCAGGGGACCCTGGTTCCCTGTGCTGGCCATTGGGGTGGTGGGCATGACTCCTGTCTTTTCTAGGCAGGTCTTTTTTAGGCAGGTTAGAGTCATTTATTTTACTCTAACCTGCCAAACATCATTTTTTGGTGCAAATCTCCCTTCTTCCATACCACCAGCCCCACCCGACTAACGTCATTTTTTTTTTTTTTTTTTACGCTAGCCTTCCCTTTGCACTGGCTTGCACCATTCCATAAATATGGTGCCTGGCTGGTGCCCAGAAATGGTGCATGCCAGTGCCAAACCTTTTGGTGCAAAACTGCGTTTATTTCTTAAGACAGAGCCCATTTTTACTGGCTGCAGTACAAGATTTGTTGGAAAGACATCCATACCTGCGCCCGCTCTCACAATATGATCAGACTGTAACTTGGTGATATCCTGCACTTTTTATTGGAATGTATTTGGCCCATTTTTTCTTTGTAAACATTGATGTAATTATTCGATATTTATTGATTCACTGTAAACTGTTATTACGTGAGAATTCTCCTTTGTAAGATGTTGATTAATTATACAATAAACGTTCTTACATACATACCCACATTACCGACCTTCCAGAGAACAGATTTCTGAATGAGCCTTCAGGGGATTGGAACTTGGGGACTGCTGATATCCACTGCATTGGTGAGGCCAAGGTTCACCTCGCTGACCTAACCCTCCACCTGACCTATACAAGCTTCCGTCCCTGCACTCACTGATTCGTAAACAGAACCCTCCCTTAACTAATATTAATGTGGGAGGATTCTGAAAATCTTTCTGAATATTCAGTTTGAGCTGCGATGATTTTTATATTTGTATAACACAAGCTGAAAGTCGGATCTCAAAGCTGCCAGTGTGCCCACATACAGACTGCTTTCTGTTATAACCATGAGGCTCAAAATATTTTATTTCAGAGTTGAGAGACATTACTGTGGTTATTGTGAGCTATAAAAACTGGCATCAATATTGCATGAGTTTGCGACATCTTGCTCTGAGAATCCCGTACAATTCATGTAATTTCACAATGCTTCTTACGCAAAATTCGAAGAATTACACCATTAGGCTAGTTTGTGTAATTGCACACAATTCACTGAAAAAAAACCAGTGCAAACACATTAAACAACAGAATGTCAGCAGCTGTTGTTCACTCTGCGCTTGTTTAAACGCGCCCATATGCCAAAAACAGGCATGAGGACTCATTTCAAGTAAAAACATAGTGTGAAATGATGGACTTTTATATATCATGTAATTTTGCTTAGCTATGTGAAATCAAATTATGCAAAGTTCGCTCACCCCTACTCAGCTTGTCCGTTTTGTATACCTTGGTTAGCATGTTTTAGAAAGTTACCTCCACTCTAAATGAAGGAAAACATAAAGTGAACCTTACTGCCACCTGCACTTCCCATTAGAGAACGATTTCCTGGATACAGAATATCCAGAGCACTAAGAGTAAGGAGAAGAGGTGCTGCCTTGAATTTAGCAACAAGTTAATCATGATGCAATCTGTCTGCCCACATTACTTGAGCTATGTTGTATATTTCATGAAGAAATATTCCATCCTTGAGCACCCAGGCATATGTCTGCAAATTCAGCATTAACTCACAGCCTTAACTCATCTTTTTCATGTGCAGACGCTATGATAAATGATATTATACATAACATTGGAAGGCATCCCAGAAGTGTTGGCAAACTGAAATACTGCTGGTCTGATGCTTTTCATCCCTACCATGAGTTGCAATGCAGAAAATCTTGTAGACTGCTGCATTTTAACTGTGCAGGTTGGAGAGAGTTTTGCTTATTTCCTGTCATAAATTATATACTTCTTTTAGATCATCATTAATGGTCATGACTGTGTTTGATCTCGATTGTTCCTGCAATGTGGAGCACACTGACACTATTTGATAAAGTAGCCATTTACAAAATTGCAAATAAAGAATAAACAAAGGAATAAATATATGACTAGAATGCTGTGAGAAGCAGAATAGTTGGGTACTGATTACAAGAATGCTGGAAAATGTTCATCCATGTTAGGGCAAGGGTCAGAATTGAATTATCACACCCTAGAAAACCGTGAGCCTCATTTACAAGCCAATTGCGCCACCCCTGCGTCCTTTTTTTTTATGCAGCGGTAGAGCTAGCAGTGCATCACATTTCTCCATATTTACAAACTGATGCATTGGGCCTAATGCCTCAGTTTGTAAAGCCGTGTGTCACATTTTACCCGCGTCAGGTATAATGAATGCAGGGTAGGCGTTCCCACTGAAAACTCTATGTAGAACTGGCACAGTGAAAATTTTTACTTTTCACTGCGTCATTCTACGACTTCACTGCATCAAAATGTTACAGCCTGCCCAGAGCAGGTGTAAATCGGACGCATGGCTTTTTCTTATGGTACCCTCCTCGCATTGCTGAAGTTGCATCAGTTTAATGATGCATCTCCAGCAATACGTAAGTTTAGCTCCAACAAATGCATCAGAAATTCTGACCTATCTGTGAAAATGTGTGCCATAGAGCTCTGTGTTGTAAATACAGCCCATCCATGGCATCGGTATGGGATGTGTGGCAGGTGGAAGAAAGTTGACTAATCAATGACAATGCTTCAGATTCGTGTAAATGGGGCCCCAAATGTGATAAAGTCTTTATACACAGACTTTTCCCAGATACATATCATTGATCAAACCTACTGATATAAAAAGGGGGTACAATGCCTGACAGATAATGGGACACGCAGATTTGTTGCATGGTGCACCAACATCCACAAGTTATGCCCCCATTTGAAGTGCTAAACGTGATATAGGCCTTAATTATGATACCAATAGACATTCATAGGTTATCTGATTTTAGCTGATAATTATCTCTATCCCCTCTGGGTCACTTATAAGAACCGGCTAAATATTTATGGGCATATTCATAATCCTATCTATGAGGATATGCAAAGCCACTTCCCATGACTTTGTATGGCCTCATACCTATGGAATGAGGCAAGAAGTGCAAGATGCTACATTGCCTTACTGTTCACCAGGGATGTGTTCTATGGGCTTTGTGGTGGGTTTCCCATGCAACACCCATGGATTTTTACATCACATAAACCTGGGGAAGTGCCACAACCTTACGCCTTCTGAGAAATATTTTTTATTTCTCCTTGTTTTTTCCTCTCCATGCATTCTGCAGCACACATAGAAAGAAGAAAAGACCTCTCTGGATTGTTTATGTGCAGGGAGGTTGTTATTGTTTAGCAAGGTGCTCCTTCCCGCTGTTTGTTCTGCATAAACGATTATGGTGAAAAGAAGGTCATCAAGCTTGGTGCTGCTTGATGACAGTTTATTGAATATTTAATAATGCATTGACAGTATATCACAGCCATGAAATATTGTAGATAAATGTTCTGAGGTGATTTCTAAAATTTCAAGAAGGCAATGAATATATGACTGGCCATTCATCACAAAGCTTCAAAACAATTTAAAATTGTTTAGAAAAATGCATCAACTAGGGGCCATATGTACGAAACCTTTTCCCCATAGACATAGAATGGGTAAAATCCTTTCGTACATCTGGCCCTAGGAAACTTAGTTGTATTCATTTGAATTTACCATCATATTTCTGAACGTGCGTTGAGGTTCAAAGACACTGTTATACACCTGGAGTAAAATAAATATCAGTTATGATGTAAAATACTTAGGCCAATATTTATTCTTTTTGGCGCAAACCTGCGCTAACGCAGGTTTGCACCAAAAAGTATAGTGCTGGCTAGCGCCATTCCAAGACGCCGGGCGGGTGCCATATTTAAGGAATGGCGCTAGCCGGCACTAAGGCCCTGTTAGCGTCCTTGGAAAGGACGCTAACAGGCCCTCAGAGGCGTAGGGGGAACTGGGGCTTGTGCGGCAAATTATGGCGCTACACTGTTTAGAGGCAAAGAAATTGCCCCTAGGCAGTGTAGCACCATTTTCTGGCGCTCTAGCCCCATGGACATGGCTCCTGTCTTAGTAAAGACAGGAGCCATGCCCACCACCCCAGTGGACATGCCCAGGGGACATTTATGGCCATTGGGGCCGGCACCGTGCAGGGAGCCCCAAGCCAGGGACCCGAGCGGTGTTTGATAAAAAAAAATGTCCTCACCCGGACTTACCTAGGATGGGTCCCCCATCCGTAAGTGACCTCCTGGTGTGGGTAGCGGTAGGTGGGTGTGTCCCCGGGGACAGGGAAGGGCACATGTGGGCAATTTTCATGGTCTCCGACCATGGAAAGCTGCCTAGAGGTCCCCTTACGCCTGCCCAGACCCAGACGTTAAATAATGGCGCTAAGCAAGCTTAGCGCCATTATTTAAGGGCCTCTTAACCCAGTGCTGGATTTTAGCACGGCCATATGGGCCATAAAGGCCATGTAGTCGTTTTCTGGACGGAAATGCCTACCTTGCATCTCATTAACGCAAGGTAGGTTTTCCCCTCCAGAAAATGACGTAAACTCCATAGCGCCAAAGCATAAATATGGAGTTAGGTTTGTGCTGAAATAGCGTAAAAAAATGACACTAATTCAGCAAAAACCAGGTATAAATATGGGCCTTAGAGCCTTATTTAAAGTTTGGCTGAGGCCAGACATCTGTCAAAAATTGGCAGGTATCCCACGTGGCCTATTTAGAGTGTGGAAGGGATATCTGCTGCCATTTGACAGATATACTGTACCAGCCACCCTCTAAATCTGGTCCTCAGGCTATCTGTATTTGTAGCAGGAATATATGGAAATAAGTCGTTGCCATGATCTGATCCTCAAAAATGCACAAATTCTGCATTTTATCAGATCTGCATCCAGATTTTCATCTGATCACTTGACAGTAGTAGCCAGGCGTATAAAGCCATATAGTGGGCACAAACTCTGCAATTCGCTATATCACAGGGTGTGTGACAGCTGAATATTTTCAGTATTTACTAAATATATTTTGCAATTCGTTGAGTGCTTACCAAATCACAAAATGGGTTAAGAAATGCAACCTGAATAGTAATTTGGAAGGGGACGGTTTAGGCTGTCCCTTTCAAAATTGCCAGTCTTTTGCTATGTATCAATATTTTGTGATCAATGGATTGCCCATTGGGAACCACTCTCTTAGCAAATCTAAAAAAACTTTTGTTTAAGAGTAAGCAGTGACATATGGGACAACAGCCAATACTTAAACACTTTAAAAAACTATTTTTTTTCCTCAATATAGATTCACTTCCTTTAAGGAAAATGAGCTGGATTTAAAACAATACATTTTCTTTAAAAGCAATAGCAGGTCAGGTCTGGTGGTTTGCTGACCCAAGCAGACCATCATTTCTGTAATGGCATTCAATCTGACTGAGTCACAATTTGCAACCTTCCTCATGAATACAAAGGAGATAGGTTGAATTGAGGCATGGTGATTTTGCCATCAGACCTAATAATACACAGGTCAGTTTGCAAAATCAGAATCGATTCACATAAAGTGGGTCTGACCACCTTTTGCGAACCGAGTGTTAGTACTGACGTGCTGCAAAAGCCCAGAAGAGATCTGAACATGAAAGGATGCAGCAATTACCAAAATCCCATCACCCAGCTGAGCCATTAAAAAAGCCCCCACTCTGCATAGTCAGCACTAAAACGTTGCCCTTTTTGTTGTTTTTCTGATTGACTCTTTGCTGTCTCAATGTGGTCTAGGGTCATCACCCCTCCTAAACCACCTCTTAATTGTCTAGGAAAGCCAAGTTGATGGTTATGAGACATCTGTTATGGATGGAATACTCATTAGCTACTTGGGTGCTTTGGATGTGATATCAGGGATTTTTGAGAGGGGGGAGTGTCCCCTTTGGCAAAGGCCTGTGCTACCCTAACACTAGCAAATCAATCTTTCTACCCCCCTCTTGGAAGGAGATGGAGATGATTTTCCACAATCTGCCCCCTTGGGGGCTGAAAGTCATCTAGATACCAGGGACTATTAGGTAAACCAAACAAAGAGGTGGGGTTGGCCAACCATGGGCAGGGCCCAACAGCATACCTACCCCCTTCCCCTCATGAGGAAGATTTGCAAATTTGCCCTGATATGCCCTCTGGGGCCAAGAAATCCCACTAGATACCAGGGCAATCAGAAAAAAAGAGAAACAAAGTGGTGGTGACCATGTCCAGGGCTGTGCCTGCACCCCAAAAAAGGGCACAACAGACATTCTGGGCCCTGGTGGGGGTAGACTGGGGATCCCGGGGGTGACAGACTCCCCACTAGCCAGTTGAGAAAATAAGAGTAAAAATAATTAAAAGGATGGGTGCAGCTCACTGTGCTCAGGGCCATTTCCTCACCAATTAAGAGGAAATCACAGGCTTTTTCACACATCTAGGGAGCATATTGATGGTTTTCTCCCAATCTGCCTTGCTGGGGGGAGGCACAAAGCACACCAGGGATAAGTGCAACAAATATGAAGGGTTGGGGGCAGCCCACCATGTGCAGGGCAAAGCAAAAGGAGTTGAGGCAGCCCACCATAACCTCCAGCCATGCCCCCACCACTTAAAGAGGTAAAACAGTCTTTCTGTTCCCCATGTGGCATGGATATGGTAGTAATCCCACATCTGCATCTGGGTTGGGCAGAGATCCCACTAAAAACCAGTAGTTTACATTTGGGCAAAAGAAAGTGGTGCAGGTGTCTCACCCTATAATTGACTGATACCCCCTCCCCAAAATGACAAGCCATTCTTTCTGCTGCCTCAAAGGGACAGAGATAGGATTTGCCTTCAATTTGCCCCCTGAGGACTGGAAGCCAAGGACTTTGCGAACTGCCCAAAATAAACAAAGTGATGAGAGCAATCCAACCTGACATTGTGTCTTACTCTCACCTCAGAAGGGACAATAGAGTCTTTCTGCCTCTCTGGGGCAGATAGGAGGCTTTTCCCAGTTGCGGAGGTTCCCTCAATCTGCACCTGGGATGGTAGAAACCAAACTGCACACCAGGGATTTTACATCCGGGGAAAGGAAAAGGGTGTGGGCGCCCCACCAAGGCATTGGGCCATAGCTCTCCCCAAGAGGGAAAAAACAGACTTTCTGTCCCCTGGATGACAAACAGTAGGTTTGCACACATTTTGCCCAATGCAGGTTAGAAAGCCGGATAGACACCAGGAATATCAACATGGAACAAAAACAAACAAATGAAGGGGGCAGCCTACCCTGGTATCGAGCTACACCCACACCACAGAAGGGACACCAGAGACTTAGGCCCTCATTACGACCCTGGCAGTCAGTGATAAAGTGGCAGTAATACCACCAACAGGCCAGCAGTAAGTACAGCCAAATTATGACCATGGCAGAAAGATCTCTAAAAGAAAGCCAATGTACCACACCGACCGCCAGGGCGGAAACAACAGGCACCACTGCGGTAGCCGCTTACAGCCAGGCAGAAGTCAAAGTTCCACCCACCATCTTATGACAAGACTACCTGCCACCTTTTCCGGGGTGGTACCAACGATATCAAAAGCCTGGCGGAAACAGAGCTCAGAAGTGAAAGGACTCACCATTGGAGACACAGGGAAGAACCACGCCGCCATGGAACCCGAACTGCATGTATTTCCGATGATATTCTACGTTCTGCTCCACCACGAACACCGACACTGGCGAAGATGATGACAGTGAGTACAGCCGCCTAGCGCACAAGGAAGAGGGGGAGGAAAAAGAGAGTGACACACACATGCAGCACACACACCCCATACACACACACCATACACACAACCAGATATACAAGAAAACAAGTTAATCCCCCTAAATAGGCTGAATAATACAAGGACAACACAAATTTACTAAAGTGATTGTAATAAGATCAACACATTATAAAAATAATTTAGCCAATGTAACAGATATCTACAAATGTACAGAAAAAGGGACACTGCCCAGTCCTCAGTTCGCGTGGATCACATGGCCACAGGGCAAAGTCCAAGGCTCCACTTGTCACCTGCATGAATATGGAGAGAACACTGCAGGGACATCAGTTGGCAAATAGGCAGGCACCTCAGGGGGAGCGGGGCACCTCAGCCAGGAGCGGAAACAAGACCACTGGTTCTGGAGGGGGCAACATGCCCATTACTCCGTCCTGGGGAGTTCAAGGCCACAGTCTCTGTAGTGGGTGTCTTCCCCACTGGTTCTGGAGGGGGCAACATGCCCTGTGCTTGGTCCTGGGGAGTGATACGCCACAGTCTCTCAAGTGGGTGATTTGCCCACTAGTTCTGGAGGTGGGAAACATGCCCATTACTCTGTCCTGGGGAATGATAGGCCACAGTCTCTCAGGTGGGTGACTTGCCCACTGGTTCTAGAGGGGGCAACATGCCCTGTGCTTGGTCATGGGAATGATAGGCCACAGTCTCTCAAGTGGGTGACTTGCCCACTGGTTCTGGAGGTGGGAAACATGCCCATTACTCTGTCCTGGGGAGTGATAGGCCACAGTCTTTCAAGTGGGTGACTTGTCCACTGGTTCTGGAGTGGACAGGCCGAACAGCAGCCCATGGAGTGAGGATCACTTTGCGTCCGCCGGTGGTGATGGCTGTACTGTGGTGGAACTGGTGGTTGCACAGCCCCTGCACCGTGGTGGTGCTGGTGGAGGTGGTAGTAGGAGGCTCCTGTACAAACCCTGCACCCTCGGATGGCTGCACAACCACGGTTGGTGGTGGGGACTCTGTGACAGCTGCTGGTGCAGGCTCCTTGCCCTTCTTGCCTGGTGACGCAGGCTTCTTGCCTTTTTTGCCTGCTGGTGCAGGCTCCTTGTCCTTCTTGCCTGCTGGTGCAGGCTCCTTCCCCTTTAGGCTGGCTGGTGTAGGCTCCTTCCCCTTCAGTATATGTGGCCTGGAATCCTTTTCCCCATGAGTAGGTGCGGATGGAACTGAGCCCATGGACTGTGTGGCTGAGGGGCTTGGCTGGGTTTGTGATACCCTGGCCATACGTGCAGGATGGGGGGAAGGAGTAGGGAAGAGGTCAGTGGTGGAAAGGAAAAGTTTCTTAGGGACATTAGAAGAAGGAAGGGAAGAGGGAGAAGGAATGGGAGTGGAGGATGAGGGAGTGGTTATTGGAGGTGTTTGTCTGCTGGATGTGGGTGCGGGTGCATGGGCTGTATGCTGTTGTGAGGTGGATGGCTGTTGGGTGTCGGAGTGCTTGCGTTTGTGTACTTTAGGAGGGGGGAAAGATCAGTGGGAGAGGACACAGGAGACGTGTGCCTGGCTGTTGTGGAGATGTCTGCCAATGAAGTGTGTGTTCTGCTTGGTGTTGTAATGATGCAGGTAGTGGATGATGATGTCGTGCATGCAGGTATGAGTATGGACATAACTGAGTGGGAAGTGGAAGAGGAGGAGGAGGGGGAGACAGTGGAAATAGTGGATGTTGTTGTGTCTGCAACTGAATGGTGTTTGTGTGAGTGTCTGTGTGTGATTAAGTGTGGTGCTTGTGTTTGCCTGTGACACTCTTGGGTGCTGTCCTGTGTGCATGCTCATCTCACTGTGTGCTTGGGATGGGTTGTGTTTGAGGGGAATGGGACTGGGAAGTGGTAGTTTGAGGGGGGATGGTAGAAACAGGGACAATGGCTACCATCAGGGTTCGACAGGCACCCCTTCCTTGTTGGGATGCCATCCCTGGCTGGGCCTCTGCCATCTTCCGTGCCCAGCGTCTCAGGTCCTCCAACCGTTTGCGACAGTGGGTGCTCCACCCGCCATAGACCCCAGGGTCCGCATATCCTTGGCGATGGTAGGCCGTATACCCTTCTTTTGATGGCTGCTGACCTGCAGAGACAATACACACAGGAAAAGACCATTAGACCAACAGTCCAGCCAGTTACACATATTGCCCACCATACCCATTTCCATTACCATTGGCACACACATAGCCCAGCACACAACGCGTACACCACAAAGAGGACATCTACCCACCCCCCTCACACGAGGCCTTCACAAACACAACTCCATGCATTCATGCCACATGCATCATGCCCACAGTGTACTCACCTGTTGGTCTGGAGGTCCATACAGCAGCCGTACTGGGGGAGGACATCATCCACCAGTCTCCCCAACTCCTCCGAAGTGAAAGCTGGGGCCCTTTCACTGGTCACACAGGCCATGGTAGGTTCCAGACACAGGGCACAGCAGCACATGCAGTGTAGGTCTTCTCCTAAGGAAGGTCAGGTAGCAAGTGATGAATCAGATAGAAAATGGCGGTCACGTCCGTGGCGGTGCATACTGTCACCGCTGTAACCCATAGGGCCCAATATTAACCAATGAGGAGTTGCAAGGTGGTTCCCAACCGCCTCCCGCGACGGGACACAACGTTAGCAGAATTACCTCACTTCACCTGTCCCTCCACACAGGACAGGCGGATGCCATTTCATGGTGGGGCAGCCCTATAGATTCATGCTGCGTCACAGGAGAAATAAGCACATACTAGACAAATCACACAGACCCATTACAAGTTCACAGATTGCAAACTCCTGTTGTGGCTCCAATGTTCAGTTTGTGACAGCCTCCTCACTCTTGAGTCCCTTAGATACCTACCGCTGCAGATGATTAGGAGATGGAGACATACCCCTGTGTACAGACCCCTGGTGGACTTGGCAACACTGGAGGACAAGCACATTATCCTCACCTATAGACTTGACAGGGCCACAATCACAGAGCTGTGTGCCCAATTGGAGCCTGACCTGATATCTGCTATCCAGCACATCACTGGGATCCCCCCTCTTGTGCAAGTGCTATCTGTACTCCATTTCCTGGCAACTGGTTCTTCCCAAGTGACAGTGGACTTGGCAGCAGGAATGTCACAGCCAATATTCTCAATAGTGCTGACAACAGTGTTGTCTGCCCTGATAAAACACATGTGCAGCTACATTGTTTTCCCCCAGGTTGAGGATTTGGCCCGAGTTTTATGCAATGGGACATATCTACAACATAATTGGGGCGACTGATGGTACAGATATTGCATTTGTCGTATCCCCCGGCAGAATGAACAGGTGTTCAGGAATCGTAAGAGTTTCCACTCCATGAATGTTCAGATGGTGTGCTTGGTGGACCAGTACATCTCCCACGTCAGTGCTAAGTATCCTGGTCAGTGCATGATGCCTTTGTCCAGAGGAATAGAAGCATCCCAAATGTGATGTCCCAACTACAGAGGCACAGTGTGTGGCTAATAGGTGAGCCCTTGTTCCCACTCAGTATATGTTGGTGTATCGGTATGGTGTAGACCATATAGGATAGTGTGTGGCTAAATGTTGTCCCTCAATATTTGCAGGTGACTCTGGTTACCCAAACCTATCATGGCTGCTGATCCCTGTGAGGAATGCCAGGACAATGGCAGAAGAACGTTATAATGAGGCACGTGGGCGAACCAGAAGGATCATTGAAAGGACCTTTGGCCTCCTGAAGGCCAGGTTCCGGTGCCTCCATCTAACAGGTGGATCCCTGTGCTACTCACCCAAAAAGGTCTGCCAGATAGTAGTGGCATGTTGCATGTTGCACAACCGGGACCTCAGGCGCCATGTCCCTTTTCTGCAGGAAGAGGAGACTGGAGATGCCCGTATGGCAGCAGTAGACCCTGTGGACAGTGAGAATGAGGAGGCAGAGGATGAGGATAAGGACAACAGAACTTCAGTTATACGACAATACTTCCAATGACACACAGGTAGGACAGTGTAACTTTACATTTCAATGACTTTGGTTGTCATCTGTGTGGCAATGGCATGCTGATATTCCCCACTTCTATGCCCACTTACTGTTCCCTCTGGCAATACATTTTTGCAGATATTGGTGAATTGACAGATACTCCTAGTGTGATCACTACAGGCAGCTGCAGGTCATTAATCCATGCTCATTCTATGTACAGTTAATTTGCAATGTTTGTACCTGTTTCAAAGAATACATATTTGATATACATGATATACTCCAAATTGATTTTTTTTAAAGGGTGTTCATTGAAGTGCTAACATATAGGGGGAAAGTTCAATGGGATGAGGTGATGATGGAGGAAAGTCCAGGATAGAGTCCAGTCTGTTTGTAGCACAGGTGCATTGTCCAAGGGGACATAGGAAGGGAATCAATGGCAGTTCAAGGTGGACAGGGTAACTGAGTGGGACACAAGGGTGACAATCAGGAGAGTCTAATTTCATGGCGGAGGTCTTGGCAAGTGTCTCTGGCTTCTGTCTGGATTGCAGGGAACGTTTGTTCACCTTCTGCAGGGGGAGGGGTGCTGGTGGCCTGTGAGTCCTGTGGCGGGGCCTCCTGGCCACTGGTGGCAGCGGAAGTAGACGGATGTTCAGATGTCTGGCTAGTGGCAGGGGCCCACTGGTGTGAGACTGTGTAACCGGGCGTCCCCGGCAGCCGCGGCTCGTCATGACGCATCGGACAGGCCGATGCGTCATGTCCGCGTCTCCCCGTTGCCGGGGCGACGCGATCCGACCGAGGCAGGGGGAAGGCCGTTGCCCGGGAAACCGGATGGGTTTCCTGGCGCGGCATAAACAAAAGGGAAGACGGCACCGGAAGAGAGGAGGAGGAGCAGGAGAGGAGAGCCGAGGAGGAGAGACAGGAGACGGAGCAGGAAAGGAGAGCCGAGGAGAGGAGACCAGAAGAGGAGGAGAGGAGAGCCCAGGAGAAGGAGCAGGAAAGGAGAGCCCAGGAGAAGGAGCAGGAGAGGAGAGCCCAAGAGACGGAGCAGGAGAGGAGAGCCCAGGAGAAGGAGCAGGAGAGGAGAGCCCAGGAGAGGAGACCGGAGGCGCAGGAGAGGAGAGCCCAGGAGAGGAGACCGGAGGAGCAGGAGAGGAGAGCCCAGGAGAGGGAGACCAAACAAAAGACGGCAGGAGAAGAGACCGCAGCAGAGGAACGCCACAACGCCAGCCACGACCCAGGATGGTCGTGGCTCACCAAGGTACGGTCCTTGTGGACCAAAACAAAGGCCATTTCAGACTAAAGGGGGGGGAAGGGAATATAGAAGTGGAAAGGGAGGGAACCGAAAGGGGCACGATAACGAGCACATATGGGCACCCCACAAAATCTATAATTAGAGAGTGAGAGCACTTATTCTCCCCCCCCCAACTCCTCACAGACACCCCTCCTTATCGTTCCTACCCATACCCAGACAAGACAACAGAGAAAGAGTGAAATAATCCTTTTGGTAAAACCCCATACTTACCCGGGTGTTGTTTTCCTTTGTTTTCCGGTACCGGGAATCCACCTGAGGGGATCCGCCAGACGTCTCCCGGGAAAAGAAACATTGAAACTAAATCAACACTACAGGAACTGAACCGCAACACCGAAAACCCTAAGGAAACCCCGCCCACTTGATTACATACTTCTAGTTTTTGTCGTTATTCCACCTTAATCTTAGAATAAATTCCACCATAAACTAAAACGCATATCTCGTCGTCATTTGTATACTGTTCGATCTGTCACAGTGGTGTCAGAAGTGGGATCTGACTCTAGATCCTCCTCGACAATCGAACAGTATACACAATGAGTGACACCCCCTCGCTGGAGGACATGATAAAACAGTTGGCCGAAGGCCAACGACACCTACAACTGGTGTGGGAGGCCCACCAGAGGGAGGCTAAGGACGACCGTGAAACCTTACAGTCGGCTTTGAAAAGTCAGGCAACCATACTGGCCAATAATCAACTGGTCCACGAGACGGCCATGAAGAAACTAACGGAGACAATTGCTACCACTAAGGTACACCCCAATGTCCCAAGTTCCGTCCTGCAAAAATATCAAGAAGGGGATGATCCCGACTCCTTTTTCACTAATTTTGAAAGGGTGGCCTCAACCGCACAATGGCCGGAAGATAGATGGGGCCAGTATGTCGCCCCTCTGCTTACAGGAATCCTACAAGCCGCATACCAAGCAGCGAATCCCGGGGGAACAACCCCATATTCCGAAATAAAGACCAGTATATTAGAGCGGGTGGGGCATGACACGGAATATTATAGAATCAAATTCAGGAAAATCAAGTGGGGACCGAACGAGGATCCCCGAACCTTCTACTATCGGGTAAACGATTTGGCTTTAAAATGGTTGGGTCCGTCAGGGAATAGCCGGGAAGACGTAATCCAAACCATTGTCCTCGAACAATATTTAGATGCCTTGCCTACGGCCACAAAACACTGGATCCGTCAACATCCCAAGGTGAATACGGAGATGGCAATTGACTTAGCATGTGCATACCATCGTTCGGTGGATGTACGAAATATGCCAACCCGCCCCATCATAAAACCGGGGCTCCCCAACCCAAAAAGCACTCCCAGAGTCCTTCCCGAAGAACCCGTACCTCGCAGAACCTACGAGCATCCACCAGTACCGGGTCCCCAGTGTTATAACTGTGGGGAATGGGGACACATTGCCCGTATGTGTCCCAGGAAACAAGACACTAGTGAACCCATGGAGGTTGGAGTTACCCGACGACGGGTGCTGTGTACAGGCCAGGGCAACCCCAAATTTAAACAGTCTTTAAATGTCAATGGTCGAATGGTTTGCGCCCTCATAGATTCCGGATGCAGTCAATCCGTGATAAGGAAGGATCTCCTAGCCCTAGCAGACCAGGAAGTCGAACATTGGGTGACTATTTGCTGCATTCATGGAGATAAGGAGAGATACCCCTTACAGGCCCTGACAGTAGAGTGGAGGAACTACAGGGACAGCCTTTCTATGGGTATAATCTCAGATCTGATAGAGGAATGTATTATTGGGACGGATTACGAACATTTTCAGGAGATCCTGGATCACGTTCGACAACCAACCCTGACCCAGGACTGGTGGAAGGGTGCCCCTTTTTCGGAGAGCGACCTAGAGCCCCCCTCTACCCGTAGGAAACTGTCACGTAGGGAGAAACGTGATGAAAAAGCAAACCACCGAGAGAAAGAGGCACATAGCACACCCTCAGGTCTGATTGCCGAGACACATGAAGTGCCTGTCGGGTTTCCCCAAAGACAAAGAGAAGATCCTTCTCTCGCTCAAGCTTGGAAGTCGGCCAAATCAGAAGAAACCGAAGAGGTGGGTCCCTACTTCTTAATTAGAAAAAACCTCTTATATCGCATAACCACTAATTGCTCCGGGGACCGTAAGCAACAGTTGTTAGTGCCCGAGCACTATAGAGAACATGTTTTAACCTTAGCCCACTGTCAACCCGGAGGAGGTCATTTCGGAAGGGAAAAAACAGAAGAGTATCTCCTCCGGCGGTTTTATTGGCCGGGGGTTTTTGCCCACATACGAAAATTTTGCTCCCAATGTTCCAGGTGCCAACTTACCGAACCCGGTAGACCTAGAAAAGCGCCTCTCATGCCATTACCCATCATAGACGTTCCGTTTAGTAGGATGGGAATGGACTTGATAGGTCCCATAGTTCCCTCCACGAAAGGGCACACATATATCCTAGTCATGGTAGATTATGCCACCCGATACCCAGAGGCCATTCCATTAAAAAGTATGACAACCAAAACAGTAGCCCAAGCAATGATTAATGTATTTTCTCGAGTAGGATTTCCACATGAAATACTCACTGATCAGGGAACTCCTTTCATGTCTACACTCATGAAGCAGGTCTGCAAAACGTTAGGCATTTCCCAAATTCGCACCTCGGTGTACCATCCACAGACCGATGGACTGGTAGAACGGTACAACCGTACCATAAAAACCCTGCTAAGAAAAGTAGTAGAAGAGTCAGGTAAAGACTGGGATCAAAAGTTGCCCTTGGTATTGTATGCTATACGTACCCATGAACAGGCATCTACCGGACACAGTCCTTTTGAACTCGTGTTCGGAAGACAGCCCCGATCCCTGCTGGACATGGCCATAGAAGCTTGGGAAGAGGAGGCGGAGGAAGGGGGGAAACCCTTGTTAGAATATGCCCACGACTTACGGTCTCAGTTACAAGGGTTATGGGATACAGTCTGAGTAAATATGGAACATGCCCAACAGAACCAAAAACAATATTACGATCGAGGGAGTAAATTAAGAGTTCTACTACCAGGAGATCAGGTACTATAATGCGCCCCACATCTGAACACAAATTGGTAGCAAAATGGCAGGGTCCACATAAAGTACTACGAGCCGTTTCCCCGGTCACTTACCTAATTGAAATCTCGACCACGCCGCAGAAAACCCAGATTTATCACATAAATCTATTAAAAAAATGGGAAGAACCCGAGGCCTCTAACTCGACCGAAGCCGTGGGCCGGTTCCTATGTCCCAATGGGAGGGTTCAAATTGAATTTTGCCCGACCGAGACCACTATTGGGGAGAATCTACCCACAGTAAACTCCTCGTTAACAAAATTAGAGAGGGAACAGGTATTCAGTCTACTGGAACATTTCAGATCGTTTTTTTCCATAGTGCCAGGCAAAACCTCTTTGATTGCCCATAAAATACGGACTGCACCAGGTACAATTGTCCGGTTACGACCATATCGTATACCAGAGGCCAGGAAACAGATTATGGAGGACGAGGTCCAAAAGATGCTAGAGTTAGGAGTAATAGAGCCTTCTACTAGTCCCTGGTGCTCCCCAGTTGTCCTGGTACCAAAACCTGATGGTACTATTAGGTTCTGCATCGACTTCAGGAAACTCAACGAACATTCCATGTTCGATACTTATCCGATACCCAGGGTGGATGATGTATTAGAAAAACTAGGAAAAGCAAAATACATGTCCACCCTAGATTTAACTAAAGGATATTGGCAGATTCCACTAGCCGCAGAAGATAAGGAGAAAACGGCCTTTGCCACGCAGTCGGGCCTGTACCACTTCACAGTGTTGCCGTTCGGACTGCATGGAGCCCCAGCAACATTTCAACGGTTAATGGACAGCCTCCTAAACCCCTTTCGACATTTTTCAGCTGCTTACTTAGACGACGTAGTTATTTTCAGTGAAACATGGAATGATCATCTACTACATTTGCAGCAGATATTCCATACTCTGAGACAGGCAGGGTTAACTGCCAATCCAAAAAAATGCGTTATCGGTCAGCCTGACATATTGTACTTAGGATACAAAATCAGTCAAGGGAACCTCCAGCCACAATCTAAAAAGGTAGAAGCTATTCTCAATGCACCTAGCCCTGCAACGAAGAAAGATTTGCGTTCCTTCCTAGGGTTGGTCGGCTACTATCGAAGATTCATTCCCAATTATTCCACCCTAGCCGCCCCCCTTACAGATCTTCTGGCTAAATCTCGTCCTAATCAATTAGCCCCTTTTTCGGATCAACAGAAGACTAGTTTTGTACAGCTAAAAGCCTTTCTGACTAGAGAGCCCATCCTACGGTGCCCCGATTTCTCGAAACCGTTCCACCTCTATACAGATGCCTCTGATGTCGGGCTAGGAGGGGTACTGACCCAGCCCGATGGGGACGGTAGGGATCACCCGATAGTGTATATTAGCAGGAAACTGTTTCCTCGGGAACGCCATTACCCCACGATTGAAAAGGAATGTTTGGCCATCAAATGGGCTGTAGACACCTTGCAGTATTACCTTTTGGGTCGCCCTTTTATTCTCTATACAGATCATGCTCCCCTCACTTGGTTGTCGGCTCATAAAGATACGAATTCACAGATCTTGAGGTGGTTCCTTGAACTCCAACCCTTTTCGTTTCAGGTCCGTCACATCCCTGGTCCCCAACAGGCCCCGGCTGATTATCTCTCCAGATACCCGGACTCTACCTCGGTCCTCGATCAGGACCGTTCTTGGGAAGGGGTGTGTAACCGGGCGTCCCCGGCAGCCGCGGCTCGTCATGACGCATCGGAGCAGGCCGATGCGTCATGTCCGCGTCTCCCCGTTGCCGGGGCGACGCGATCCGACCGAGGCAGGGGGAAGGCCGTTGCCCGGGAAACCGGATGGGTTTCCCGGCGCGGCATAAACAAAAGGGAGGACGGCACCGGAAGAGAGGAGGAGGAGCAGGAGAGGAGAGCCGAGGAGGAGAGACAGGAGACGGAGCAGGAAAGGAGAGCCGAGGAGAAGAGACCAGAAGAGGAGGAGAGGAGAGCCCAGGAGAAGGAGCAGGAAAGGAGAGCCCAGGAGAAGGAGCAGGAGAGGAGAGCCCAAGAGACGGAGCAGGAGAGGAGCGCCCAGGAGAAGGAGCAGGAGAGGAGAGCCCAGGAGAGGAGACCGGAGGCGCAGGAGAAGAGAGCCCAGGAGAGGAGACCGGAGGAGCAGGAGAGGAGAGCCCAGGAGAGGGAGACCAAACAAAAGACGGCAGGAGAAGAGACCGCAGCAGAGGAACGCCACAACGCCAGCCACGACCCAGGAGGGTCGTGGCTCACCAAGGTACGGTCCTTGTGGACCAAAACAAAGGCCATTTCAGACTAAAGGGGGGGGGAAGGGAATATAGAAGTGGAAAGGGAGGGAACCGAAAGGGGCACGATAACGAGCACATATGGGCACCCCACAAAATCTATAATTAGAGAGTGAGAGCACTTATTCTCCCCCCCCCAACTCCTCACAGACACCCCTCCTTATCGTTCCTACCCATACCCAGACAAGACAACAGAGAAAGAGTGAAATAATCCTTTTGGTAAAACCCCATACTTACCCGGGTGTTGTTTTCCTTTGTTTTCCGGTACCGGGAATCCACCTGAGGGGATCTGCCAGACGTCTCCCGGGAAAAGAAACATTGAAACTAAATCAACACTACAGGAACTGAACCGCAACACCGAAAACCCTAAGGAAACCCCGCCCACTTGATTACATACTTCTAGTTTTTGTCGTTATTCCACCTTAATCTTAGAATAAATTCCACCATAAACTAAAACGCATATCTCGTCGTCATTTGTATACTGTTCGATCTGTCACAGACTGCCTCCCTCATAATGTTAGCCATGTCTGCCAGCACCCCTGCTATGGAGATCAGGGTGTTGTTGATGGCCTGCAAGTCCTCCCTGATCTCCTGGTACTGTCCATCCTGCAGCTGCCTGTTCTCCTGCACGTTGTCCAGGATCTGGCCCATCGTGACCTGGAAATGTTGATAGGCTCCCAGGATCTTGGAGAGTGCCTCCTGGAGAGTCGGTTCCCTGGCTTGTCCTCCCCCTGGTGCACAGCCACTCACCCCAGGTCCCTGATTGTCTTGGGGACAAGGTGTGGCCTGTGGTCCCTGTAGAGGTGGGCACACTGCTGATTGATGTGTCCAGGGGACAGAGGTGTGGGTATGCTTGGTGGGTACTGTGGTTGTGTTTCCAGATGGGGGAGGCTCTGTGGTGGTGTGTGACTGGGCTTGGGTAACCAGCTGTCCAGCAGTCTCTGATCGGCCAGATAGATCCTCCAGATCCTGAAGACCAGAGTTACTGTCATCACTGTGGGCCTCTTCTGTTGAGGGACTGGATAGTGCTGGCACCTCCTCTCCGCTGATTTTGGCTGGGGTCCCTGTGGGGGTGTAAATGATGTGTTATGGTTTCTCTGCCTGACAGATTGTAATTGCAATGTGGAGACATCATTTCCTGTCAAAAGATGACCTGATTTGGCAACAGGGGTAGCTGCTGTAATTCAACTCGAGCTCTGCTGCCACCTATGGAAATCCAACAAACAAAGATATTTCTTAAAAATGGACACCGGGTGGAGTCCACGGTACTCTACCTCTTGTGAATCCCATGACAAATTTGTTTAGCTCTCACTAGGCCCCCCACACAAGTAGTGTGCTGTTTTGTATCAGAAGAGATATGGGATCACTGGGTGGTAGGAAGCCTGTTGCTCCATGCAGATTCTGTAACATTCCCTCAAGAATAAATAAGGAAAATGTGTGTTTTATCCCAAGTTTGAGGTTTGCAAGAGCTTCTGTGTTAGAAAATCTTGTGAGATCCAGTCAAGTCATTCCATTAAGGACATCCTCGAGTATCAGCTTCTCAGAAATGACTGAGTTTTTCATTAGCACGTTTTCTCTATTTACAATTTCTTAGTATTCTCAAGCACAAATAGCAATTCTATAATAGTAAATAAGAAGTCACAACTATAGAATCACAAATACCGAATGTCACACAGACTGCATGTGATGACCTCATAACCAGGAAGTGAGTTGTCCTGTAACACTGCATACTTTCACTTTGGACAGGATAATAGTGCAGAGAGATGTCCATCCGGGAGCAAACAAAGAATGATGTGGGATGCAAAAGAAAACAGAAGTTTCTTTTCATATGTGAACCTAAAGATTCTTGTAAAATGACTTTCCAATAATGACAAAGTGTTAGGAAAAACTTCATTAATAGTGTCTGAGTCTACAAAACAAATTGGTTGGGCATGCAACAGAGCATCACTGCCGTCTATGTCACAAAGTGCACCATTGATAAAACATATATGTGTTGATAAGACTTAAGGTCTTGTACCAAAGAGAAGATGGCACAAATAATCTTAGAGTCTGGTCATACTGGAGGTTGCTGTTCATCTGTTACCCCATGTGAATCAGATGGAGAAATGATTAAAATCACCTTTGCATCAGAAACTGTGTCAGGAGGTACAGAGATTGATGGCATTAATGTTCCTTTTTGAAGTATAGGTTAGAAATTAGCATTTTATTATAAGTAACATACATATACACCTGCGTGTCAATACTTTTTAGATTTTTTAAAATCTAACATATTCAAATGCAATATATATACACATACATATATATATATATATATACATATATATATATATATACATTCACTGAAAAAAACAACGATTACAGTGATTTTATAGTTATGAAATAGAATTTTAATAAAACATGAAAATTCACCTAAAAAACAAAAGGTTACAGGGACGTTATAGTTAGGCTCACATTTTAAACATGTGAAACCTAAAAAATTCACCAGTTATAGTTAGAGTTACCGCAAGTAACGGTTCTGGCCCATCCGGACAACCTAGTCAAATGACAACGGTCAACCTCAACATGACAACATTGACTCCTCCCAGTCCCCTGGTCTCTACATCGCAGTCAGCCAGTCACCCCCAAACCTGTGTCCTGAGGACAGTCACAAATATCTTGTGCCCCCCAGTCCAGGTTGCTGAGTCACAGCCAGCCAACTCTGACAATGAAGGACCTGAAACCAGTGGAAGGGGCCAGGCAGCATCAAGGGCGCAGACAGGGTAGGTTGTTTGGGAGGGATGGTGTGGCACAGCGGCAAGAGGCTGCTGGTGATACCCCTAGCCAGAATACCATCAACCAGGTCAACATTCCTAAGGCGTGATGGGCCAGGTACTAACCAAACTCATGGAAATCAGGGAGCTACAGATGGATTTCAATTGGAAAATGCATGGACAGTGGGAGGCCCACAATACCCACATGTCCTCCCTAACAGGGGTGTTGAGGGTCATCAACACTGCCCTGAGCAGCGATTGACAACAACATTCCACTCCTTCCTTTGGGCATTTCCACAACAGGCCCTTCATCAGTTCCAACCACTGGAAGGGAGGCCCTGCCAGGGGAAGACACCCCTGTGTCTGTAGTTACTGAACTCCCAGAAGCAGGGACGTCCAGCCAAGCTTCCAGGAGGTGTGGATAGTAAGACACCAACCACTGCCATCATGTGACCTTTTCCTGATGTAACTCCTTTGTGTGCCAAAGATTCACTCTTTTAACTGTTCCTTAACCACTTTGCATGTTCCATGTTAGTAGGACAAAGGATTATGGACTTCAATAGTTGTGGCCTCTACTCTATTGATTGCATCCACCATGACTGATCCCTTCACCTCACTTTTTTTAATTCTGGTATCACAATTGATTTCTGTAGTAATGTTGATAAACACACCCATAACTAAAACACTGCATACTACCTCTCTTTTTTAACTGTCTGAAGTGTTGAATGCTAATCACAAGTGAAGCACATGAGTAAGACATAAGAAGGTAATGGATGGAGGGAGATATCTCAGGTAGTGTCATGCTAAGGATTACTAGCAACACAATGTCACAAGTGTACGGTCACAACAATGTTTTCTTGTACTGTATTGCACATAGGGTGTTAAAAATGTCTGGACAGTCATAGCCAAGAACATCTTAGCCATTTTGAGTCAGGCCAGGTATCCTAAATGTACTGTTCCCCAGATCACACAACAAAAGCTCTTTATTAGACCTTGTTCCATAGATTAGACTAACAGAGTGTGGGATTGTGTCACCAGTTTGATCCTTATCACTTACCAAAACCAGGTCTGCCAACTTAACATACACCATGTCAGAGACAGAGGGCACTACAACATACCCTGAGCCCAGGTCCTTCCCATTACAATGAGCAAGCATCTGGTAAATGTTACAAACCTGTGTCAGTGGTGTGATCATACAGGATCAGTGTCAATACAATGTGAAGGTGAAAGGCATGGATTGCACAGGATGACATGTTACAAGGCCACATGATCACACTCATGAGACCATTGGACTAACACACCACAGCTGATAAGTCTAATGTGTATCTCAGATTCCTGCCCACCCATTGCCCAGGAAGCTTGGGCATGGGACTCATACACCAAAAATCTGTAACCAACATTACCTGGATCAATCCTTGTCCACTTCACATGTCAGACAAGCAACAGCTACTTGCCAATGATACAACTTTGAAATGCCCACATGAGGATGGCAGAGTGAGGGTACCTGGAAGAAAGAATGATATACAAGTAGCTTAGGCAGGTAAAGGCATATATGAGACCCAAACCTCATTTAAAACTTCAGTTGAATCACTGACAATATGACTGACTCAAACAAAGATGATCAACAAGAGGGTCACATTTTCAAGTCTGACTTACCCTGCAAACCTTGGCTGTATGATGCATAGCATGATATGCTCTGTCTCTTGAAAACAGCATAGCCTTCTCAACATATCCTGACCCCTACAGTTCCCCATATAGTCACAGAAATCACATAACATTGCATACTTATATTCAAGTGAAGTAGTGATTGATATGATCGTCTCACATGTCTCCACCTTCATCCTCATCACTATCATCTTCACTTGGCATTTCCAGAGTCTCACCTGATGGCACTGCTAGCGTGTGGAGCATGCAGCAGGCCACAATGATCTTACACACTTTTCCGGGTGAGTAAAGGGGGCTCCACCTGTCTTGTCATTGCAACAAAATCTGGCTTTCGGGAGGCCAAAAGTCCGCTCCACAACACACTGTGTTCTTCCATGAGCCTAGTTGAAGCACACTTTCCCTGGCATCGCTGGGCTCCTCACTGGGGTCAACAACCATGGATGGTTTGGGTATGCACAGTCCCCTGTGAGAGAATGTGACATATGTGCATCTGTGACTCCCAAGCATCATCTCACTTACAGCAGATTTAGCATACAAACAAGCATAACATATGTGACTTTCCATCCAGCCAGGCCCTCTCTGGGTACAGTTGTGTCATCAGCTTTGGAATAGCCCTGTTCCGCATGATGAAGGCATCATGGACTGAACCTGGATAATGGGCACAGACCTGGGAAATGTAGAGCTCTGCCAAACAAGCAAATAGGACATTGATGGAATGGAAGTTCTTCCTCTTCCGATAGACTTGTTCATTGCCATGTGGTGGAACCAAGCCTACATGTGTACCATCAATGGCTCTCACCACATGTGGGATGTGTACCAAACTATAGAAGTCAGCCTTCACATGTGCAAAAGTCTCACATTAAGGACGCTGGATGTAGCTGTCCAGGTGTTTCAACATTGCTGAGAGTACATCCTTCAAGGCCAGACTGAACATGGGCTGGGACATCCCAGCAGATAGGGCCACTGTATCTTGGAAGGACCCTGTGGCCAGGAAGTGCAACACTACCATGACTTGAGTCATGGGTGGTATGCTATTTGGATGACTGATGGCTGGCATCAGATCTGACTCCAACCGACGACAAAGATCCACAATTATCTGCCTATCCAGGTGATAGATCTGAATGATGGCTGTCCGCCATTGCCTTAAGATCTTCGAGTGGACAATACACAGGAGCTTTTCTGATCCTTTTCCTCCCAGGGTAACTAGGTGGGACCAAAGGACAGTATAGTCGTCATTTAATGTGTACCTTGCAAGATACATAATATATGTAATTTACAAATAGTGACATGGCATGTGAGTAGCAGAGGACCTGATACACAGTACACATCACCACTCACAATTACACATAAGTGACACGTTTCCCCCTTGTTTTCCAAATATGTGTACATATCATCTATCTGGACAGCAATAATATGTGCATGTAACTTGCCACTTGGACTGTGATTCAATGCCCCACATGCTAAATTGCTAGTGGGAGAGGTGGTGGGGCTGTGCTCCCATCTAGGTTGTCATATGTGCTTGACGTTATAAAAATATGATTACAAAATCGATTGACCTACATGACAGGACAAGGCCAGCACTCAAAATCATCTAAACAACATATTTGAAATTGTGACACATCAAAAATAGCATTTAATAACATTGTATACCTCTATAACGGCTGGTGCCTAACCTACTCCACTGGACATAAGAAATCGCCCACGACCACCAGCGGAACTCGTTGTGGCAGTAGGCGGTTGTTACCACAGTAGACACAGCCATAGGTCAACATTGCTGCCAATGATGGTCTTGGGCCAATGGCTGTGTCCACTGTTGGTGATAGTCACATACATGGTGGACGTGACCACCATTTTCTGCGGAATCCCTCTCTTGACTCCTGACACTGCTGCCAACAAGACCACCACTATCTGAGTTGCTGTGTACCGCCTCTGGGCGCAATTATGCCATGTCCAACAGATGATAGGGCCCCTGCCTTCTCGCCGGAAGGATGTTGAGAATCTTGTGGGGGAGGTCCTGCCCCTGTATGGTAGCTCTGTGGTGCACCAGGGGAGCAGGTAAGTGCCCCATGAGCACACTTTTCACTGTACTTCGACATATCTTACCTTGAGTTTGGCCCAGTTTGTCAGATTGTGGAGTCAAAGCCCTGTAGGTGCTGTCAGTGTGCCTCAGTGCGTGAGTCAATGGGCATGTTTCTGTTTCAAGTGACAGATATTAAGTCCTGAGACACTGTGGTGAGTGTGTTTTGAGTGTTCCCTGACCCAACTTGTTATGGATGCACATGAGTAGGTGACGTGTCATAACAGCCACCCACAGTCAGCTCTTGCCAGAAGATGTTATCAATGAGTGGTCACATGTGATTGCATGACAGCAGAAGGGGTCAATGCATGTTGTATGTGTTGGTTGTTTGTAAGTGGAGCTCTGTCTATGTTGGCACATTAATCCTAGGCCACATCTGGCCTTGTTGGACTGTTGTCCGGAAGCCAGGTAACGACTCATTATGTCCCTCAGCTCTGCACATAAACACCACATGGCAATTGGTAGTAGGCTACATGATGTACTGTTATGCATGTAAGAGTCGGATATGGTGTCTCATTTAAGTCTGTCTGCTCAGCCTGCACAGACCAGGGCTTGCCCATTGTATCTCACAGTAGCAGTCGAAATCTGAGCTGGTATATATTCCCTTTTGCTATGCAAGTGTCACACTGTGCCCACACCCAGTATCCCTGCACAGCATGTTATGATACCAAATCATGCCTCAGTGCCAATATGCAGTTTCTTGAGCCTCTGTCAACTGATTACAAGGGAAATTGTATTAGGGGCAGGCTGGTGATCTGTGACTGATGTGCTCTTCTCATCTTTGACAATGTGTGTTACACAGCCTTGACTGCTCTCTTGATCTCACAGCCCTGTTGTCTCTTTCATCTAGCTCAAATGTGTCCTGTACAGAGTCCTTGCATTTTGGTCATTGCATTAGTGCAAACAGTGTGTTGTTCACTGATGAGCCATCATATCTGACTTTGTTGTTTGGGCATATAGTGAGACATGCACAATGCATGACATATTTTTCAGAAGGTACTCTAGGTTTAGGGGGACACACATGTGGAAGTGTGTATTGCAATGTTGACCACAGACCGCCACCCCCTGAATTGGCATGTGCCTGCATCTGTCTCTGTACATGTCCACACATGGACAGGCTTGACTCTTTGTGTGCCCAACATGTCACTTCCTTCATTGTGAGCCAAGTGTGAAGGGGCAGTTTGCAGGTTGGCTGTAGCCTATGAGGACTGTATGCAGCGAGTGATATATTTAGAGGTAGTGGACAATCTTGGCTGAGGGGTTTACCTGTTAGTTGCCGCTTTGTGGATTATGTTCCATAGTGTTTCTGATCAATGTCAGGTTGCTTACTCATGTTCCTAAAAATCACACATGGCCTACCCAGTCACTGCAGGACCAGAGCCTATTGGTGAGAGTATGTAGGCATGTCCCTGTGTATAATTAATGCTATGTGCCACAGGTGGACAGGGTGGTCAATACAGAATGTTCTGAGCTTGGCACAGGGACATGTATGTGACTCGGCCATTTTGTACAGGACATGTGGACATAATTTCCTGTCTTATCTTTTGCATCCCTGCAGGTCAACACCCATCAGAAGAAGGGGATATTGAGAGCCATCGCCAAGAAGGTGCGGTGTATGGGGGTCCACAGCCAGCAAAGCCCCCATTGTTGAAAGAGGTGGAAGGACCTGAGATGCTGGACCCAGCTGGAGCTGTCCTCCCAATTTGGATGGGGTGTCCGTTGGACAATGCCCAGCAGGGGCTGTCCTCCCAACGTGGCTGGGGTGCCTGGTGGAAAATGCCCCCTAATAGCCCAAAGTTTGGCGGTGGCCTATCCGGAATTGGATGGGCTTTTGAAGGCAGTACAGCAGCCACAAGGGGGTGAGTACAAGGAAACTTCCTTCTTGACCATTTGCCATGTGATTGAGTGAGGGAATGACCTATCACCCTGACACTGAAGGATATGTCATGTGTCAAAGTTCATTTGGGGGCTAATTTGTGTAGATGGACCATGTGTTTCCAAATGGTGTGCTGTGCGTTTTGGACCTAGGACATAATTCTGGGGAATCCTCTGTTCATTTGCTCAGCAGGGAACACACATGGCTGTGTTTGATGTTCAAATATTCTGTATTACCTCCTCTGGTGGGTGTTAGATGTCACCAACAGATCACTCCTCCCAAATGTTAAAGTCCAAAGGTAAATAGGATGTATTCTCTGCCATGTGTCTAGGGATATGTGTGGCTTGACATCTGCCACCCAGGAGCATTTATTTCATGTGTATAATGGGTGCTGGTGCTTCACAGCAGTCTGTGATACGTAGGTGTCCATAATACATGTGACATAACTTATATGGCTAATTCTTGGCAGCTGTAGCAAACTACTCCCCCTTGGTAAGTGGGGAATGTGCATTGTCATGGGTGATGTATCATCACTGTAGCCATCATTCCTTGTACCTAAATATCTGCCGGTTCTCCATTCCCCTTAGAATACACATCTATGCACTTGTTTTGTTGTTGTAATGGTACATCTACAATGACTGTCCATTCCTTGTGGTACCACAGACAGGAGTGTGCCACCATCATATGTCATCTGACAGATACATTCATGGCTCATAGTATGTCATTAGTTATGTAGAACTGCAGTAGCTATGAGGGACATGACAGGTAGTGCCAGAGCGTGGATTCATTTCATGTTCATATGTACTCTTGATGTGGAATCATGTTTGGAGGAGCACTGCACCTGTGTAATGATTGAGCATTGTGCCCTTTCTATTGGGATGCATCTTGGATTGACTTGCAGAGATGTTTGCATCACATATGTTTGGGGTCAGGGATTCATCCGCAGACAGATGCTTGCCATGTCTGAGATGTGGGTAGTGATGTTGCTTCTCATTGGACAACAATCAACTCCCTCCCTGTTTCTCCCCACCCAGTTTGCCGTGCCTGCTCACCCAAGAGGGTGTGTGTCTCCTTTGTGGCAGGCACCTTTGCCCCAGCCCCTGTCACCCCAGCTGTCCACAGTGAGGAGGCTTTTGATCTGAGGTAGGTCTCTGTGGGTCAGTACGCCATTGTGAATGTCATCCAGGGACTGGCAACCCAAGTCCAGCTGACCAACGTGTTCCCAGAGGGCATTCATGGTGCAATGGCTATCCTACAGAGATCTTTTCAGGCTCTGGCCTCCACAATGACGGCAGCTAGTCACCTTTTGTCTTCCGTCCCCCCTTCACCTTTCTCTTCCCAGTCCAAATACCTCCCTTCTCTGACCTAGCCAAAGTTCACAGACAGACTCTCATGCATCCATCTCAAAGGTAGCACACACAAACACAAGCACCACAAGACACACTGACACACACACAAGCAACATCCACCGCAGGCACAGTAACATTCATGTTTTGCCCTGATACCCCCCAACCCCATCATCACATACATAACATCTGGGATACCTACAGTCACCACATCACCATCACTGATACAGCCACCCCACCTATCCTACCCACAGACACCACCCCAGCAGACCCTCAGACATCCACCCTAGTCACCACACCTTCAGACACCACAACTGCACATGCACCTACATGCACCACATCCACCATACCCGCAGTTACTACCCCAACAGACACCCACCCACTCCCCTGCATCTCCACACCCTCAGCCCAAGACACAGAAACGTCCTCACTAACCCACATAACAGACACCCACCACACGCAAGCATATCTCCGTTAAGCACACACCTAAGACATCCACTACTACACGTAAGACAACTACTCCCTCAACCTCCAAATCCCAACACCCTTCTGATTCCTGCCCCATGTGTCAAAGCAATGTTTCCTGTGTGATGTTGACCTTACCCCCGTTCACCCCATACCACGCCTAAAAGGACCTCAACACTTTCCAAGTCCATCCCTTCCACCTCCAAGGCCTCCCCTGAAAGCACCCATGCCACTCCCCCTGCCAAAAAGAAGCCCACCCCTCCAAAGAAGGATCCCCCTCCCAAGCCCAAAAGCCAAAGCCAACCCCCCTCTAAATTCTCCCCCTCGATAATCCCTGAGGTGCCTTCCTGCCCCCTTGATGCCCCTTCTTGTGGAGGTTACATGGCAGTCAGGAGTCAAGTAGGGACCCAACACTGTGCCATTTGGGCACTCAGAGTGTTCTGGCCTATGGCCTTGGACTTATGAATTGGTCATTTAATAAACCAAACCAGTTGTGTTTTGGATACACCTTTGTGCTGCTATTCCTTTCCTAGCTTTCTGTTGTTCCTGAGTGACTTTGGTTCTGTGCCTGTAGTTGTGTGGGTGTGTGCTTGTGCGTGCTTGCTATTCCATATGGTCTTGTTTGCAGTATGTGAGTTTGTGTGCAATGCTGTTGTCCCCCAAGAGAAGGACTTCTTTTGTGTGATAAGTATGTATGTGTAGAAGCAATGTTGCAATGTTGGTGTCATGGCATTGTGTACTGTTTGTCAAGGTAAGTATTTCTTTTTGTGTTGTGCGATGTTGACATGTATGGTGTTAGACTTGTCCCCCTGAATTGGCTATTGTATACATGTGATGTGTGCCTTCTTGATTTTTGCCAGTGTAGACATAGAGCGTGTTCAGTTGTGCTAGGTTGCTTCGCATTTGATTGTGCATGTGTCCATTTAGGGGTGTGTCCATTGCAGCTTGTTTGTGTAGGTGTATGTCCATGGATTGGGAGTTGAGTGTGCTTTGTTGATTTGCCCTTCCCCATTGTGTAGCTGTGCATGACAATTGCTTTTGGTATTGCTTGTCCCTGAGGTCCATGTAGGGCCATTTCCTGTGTGCATATGGTTTGAGGGCCCTGTTCAACATGATGTGTCCCAGTGCACACTCCTTCCATGTATGGAAGGAGGGTGCACTGGGACACATATCATGTTCTGATGCTCCCATCCCAGATCCTAGCTGTGCAGGTTTTGCTGTTGTGGTGTGCTTCGTCCAGTTTGTCTATTTGTCTCTCCGTGTATTGTGCATGCCATTGTGCTTCCATTGTGGTGTGGTGTGTGTTTCCATTGTAGGGTTGTTTCATGGTGGTGTTGTACGTGTTCCATGACATGTCGATGGATATGTGCGTTGTATGTGTGGACAGTCTCTGGCCAGTATTGGCTGTGAATATGTGTATCTTATTTGTATATGTGCAGTAGTTGTGTTGTTGCTGCGTGTGAAAATGTTGTGTGACCTTCAGTGTCCCTGTGCCTGAGCGTTGTGGCATGTGTAATGTTCCTGTGCAGTGTGTGCCTGCTGACTGAAGTGTGCTTATTGTGTGTGTGTAGGTGTCCGTGTTGATGTATGTCAGTGAGTGTGTGTGTTGTATTAAACATGTACTGCTGCCCGTTGCGTAGCCCCCCCATATGATGTATTTGCCAGTGCTGTTTTTAAAGGGTTAATGTTACAGGTAGGTGTATGTACTTATGTTTGGTGTCGTCCACAGCGACGTTGATTTCGTTTTTGTTCGGTGATGAAGAGCAGGGGAATGATGTTTGTGAAGGGCTTCATGGCAGATCCGGATGTGTGAAGCTGTCTGCAGATGAGTGTCTCCCTTTATTCTGCTTGTTCCAACCAGCTTGTATGTGGTGATTCGACCGGCATCAGGTTTCCATTACATTTGTGATTCAGAAGAGGACAAGTGTACTTAAATCAGTGCCTTAACAGGGACAGTAACCAAACTGTGGGCCTGATTTATGAAAAGTTAGAGATGACTTTGCGTAATTTTTTGACACAAAAGCAGCGCTAACTTTTCATAAATCAAGCCCTATGCGATTAGTGAATGTAGATCGAGTTGGTGTACATTTTCAAATACGTTTAGGATTAGATTGCAGTGATTTGTGAGCTCTCTAGATCACCTTGGTAGTGCTGCAAGTCTATCCACAATTTGGACCTGACCCTTTCTGTTGCCATGTTGCTAAAGGGATGGAAACAAATTACAAATTATTTGCAAGGGATGGAATCTACTCATGCTAGAAGGGGCACGAGTGGTGCTGTGGAAAAGAGTGAATGGGTATCAAGACACAGCAGTTTTTCTGAACAAGAGCAGAGTAGTTTAAGATGCAGCTCAAGCAACATTTCAGATGTCTGGAGTAATCTGAATCTTACATCTACTTAAAGAGTGATTGTAATGAAAGGCTGAAAAAGAGGAAGTCATCTTAATACTTGTTTATTTCTGTATGTGTGTTTGTTGTGAAAACAAAATTTCAAACATAGCATTTGCCTCTATCTTGCCTTTTTATATTTCTCTACATATAAATATATCCTTATAAATGGTCCCTATTGTTGTTTGTTTTTTCCATGTTTTTTCAGGGGAATATGGTGCAATATCACTGGTTGTTCTTGTGTGCTGCTAGGTGTATTTCAAGGGTGAGATGTAGTAAATGTACTGCTGTTTTGGGATTTTTTTGTCTGTATTAGTTTTAGAAGTGTACTTATTGAATAGCAATTGGGGTACTCATTTATGTGCAGATAGTTTCCTACCAAAATCCCCCTAAACCAGGCCCATTTGCAAGTACGCACTACCAGCTGTATTTCTGTTTCCACAGTTTACCTCTGAGTGTTCTTTGGCATACCTTACTTCCATTTGCCTTTTGGATTGAGCTATTCTTGTGATAGAGTCTTGTTTTCTACTGATGGTATGTCCTATCTATCTCTACCTTTTACTCCTAATGATGGCTGTATGAGTTAGTTTGCAGCCAGAAAATGTGCAGGATTCTTCTCAGGTTACTGCTGTGGAAGGCTGATTGATGATATTTATTTTCATCATCTGCCACCAATATGATCCATACAAGAATGTGGACAAAAATCAGCTCTGGCAAAGAGTCAGCAGCTTGATGTTGGTGCTGTACTGAGATGGCCTCCACACATTGTTCATCATGCTTAGAGCATTTCTAGACTTGTTCAGTCTGCTCTGCATGACCCTGCACACCCCTCCATTAACTCTTCGTTTATGGCTAGGTCCTCACCATCCACCTTGATTAGTTAACTGTTTGGGATATTGAACGGCATAACTTCTGTTTTTGTCCTATTGATCTTTAGGCCCACATGCTGTGCATCAATGTTGAGGTGAGGTGTCTTTTCCTGCAAATGCTTGTGTGTGTGAAAGAGCAAGGAAATATCATCTTCAGTCAAGGTCCTTCAGCATAGAGAATACAGTCTATTTGATGCCTCTGGCTTTTTCTTCTGTTGAGTGTCACATCACCCAGTTGATGACTATGCTGAAGACCAATGCTGACATCATGCATCCCTATCTCATAGCAATCTTGACCTCAAAATTAACCTCACTAACTCTCACCTAACAGGTAAAATTCTCAAAGAAGCTCTGCCATATGCTCTCAGGAATCTCAGGATCTATGAAATTGCAGAGCGTGAGAATCTGATCAACACACACACTGTTCTTATGGAACCCTGCTTGTTCTTTTCTTGACTGCTTGTCCAAGGCATCATAGATGCACTGTATAATGACTTTTGCCTAGAATTTACTCCGGATTGACAGAAGTGTAATTCCACACCAGTTGTTACAATTCTTTAAAGCTCCCTTCTTTGGAATCTTGAAGATGAAGCCTTTGTTTTAGTTGCCTGGTACTCACTTTCTCTCCCAAATCAATGTAAACAGTGGTTGTTGAATCTTGGCCCATGTTTTAGGGTCTGTCTTGAGAATTTCTCCATTCCGGTTGTCTTGTTCAGCAGGCTTTTCATTCTTGAGAGATCAGATGGCAGTGAAGGTTTCTTCTTTCTGTGGTGGGCGGTGGGTTGTTCACATCCAAGTCTGCCTCTGATTCTTGGATATTCACTTTGCTTGTTGGTGCAGGTCTGTACAGAACTTTATTGAAGTACTGGGCCCAGCATGTTTCCTGTTCTTTCTCTGTTGTGAGTAGTCTGCCTTGCTTGTCCTTAATGTGTTTGTTGTATGTTGCACATGATTTTCCACGGATTATCCTTGTGCTCTTAAATACCTTTTCCTAGTCTCCTCTTCTGGCTACCTCCTTTGCTTAGCTGGCAAGGTTATCCATGTATGTCTAATTGTCTGTTCTTATCATTCTTTTGACTGCTCCATTTGCTTCTGTGCACTGTTGCTTCTCTTACAGACTCTCAGTTTTGGTCTTTGTGAATTTTATTTTTGCCGGCCCCCTGTCTTCATTGGCTTGCCATGTGTCTTTTCTTCTCCATTCTTTCCTCTTGCTTAACCTGGTCCACAGGCTTGTTTATCTGCACTTTACATATATTGAAGAGACCTGATCCCATTTCAGTTGGACACTGTTTTTGATTTGTAAGGCAAATGCCTTCTCAGTGTTGGTGTCCTTTAGTTTTGCCTCATCAAAGTGGTGTCCTGATGTTTTGTCTTCTGTTGTTCTGAGCTCCAATTCCACACAAACTATTACTAGATGGTGGTCAGTGCCCAGATTCACTCCCATGCTCACTCTGACAACATCTTGCAGTGATCATCTCCTGATGCCACTTATAAGGTGGTCAATCTGGTTTCTGTCTCTGAACACAAAGCAAAAACATGGGCTCGAACAATACATCATACATGTACACTGCTACCCTGCAAAACCTGACTATGAAAATGTGGGCCACCTTGCACCATGAAGCGACTCTGTCTCACTCGGTCCCATGCACACTAATATAGCCTGTAAATTCTCAGAATGGAATGGGCGTCTCAGAGGAGAAACTACTCATCTGAGAGGGTGGTCAGGTGTGGGCCATGGGAAGTATCTACACATAGGGACATGGCAAGAGACATGTCTATGTCAATCAATCAACAATTTATAGAGTACGGCTAATCACCCATAGGGTCTCAAGGCGCTATATGTGGGCGTGCTACTCAGTCAAAGAGCCAGGTCTTGAGGGCCTTCCTGAACTGCTTCAGTGTTGCGGTCTGCCTGAGCTTGAGAGGTAGTGTGTTCCATGTCCGGGCTGCTAGGTAGGAGAAGGATCTTCCTCCTGCTGTACTTTTCCAGATCTTGGTGACAGCTGCAAGGGTGAGCTGGGAGTAAGGGACACGTCTGTTGGGTACGTAGAAGGTGAGGCAGTGGTTGAGGTATGCTGGTCATATGTTGTGCAATGCCTTGTAGGTGTGGATCAGGAGTTTGTATGAGATGGGCTTGTTCACTGGGAGCCAGTGTAGGTCTATGAAGTAGGAGAAGATGCAGATGTGTCGGGGGATGTCCAAGATTAGTCTGGCTGCTGCATTCTGGACTCTTTGAAGGATTGATTGAAGTTTCTTAGTGATGTCCACATAGAGTGCATTGCCATAGTCCAGTTTGCTAGTGATGAGTGCATGGGTGACTGTCTTCCTCATGCCGGAGGGAATCCATTTGAAAATCTTCTGCAGTAGACGGAGGGTGTGGAAGCATGACGAAGAGACTGCGTTGACTTGGGAGGTCATTGATAGAGAGGAGTCCAGGACGATGCTCAGGTTGTGCGCATGGTCAGTGGGGGTGGTGGCATTACCCAGAGCAGTGGGCCACCAGGAGTCCTTCTAGGCAGGAGGGGTGGAGCCGTTCACGAGGATCTCTGTCTTGTCCAAGTTGAGCTTGAGACAGCTGGCCGCAATCCAGGCAGTGACTGCTCTCATTCAGTTGTGGAAATTCCTCTTGGCTTGAGCAGAGTCCTCAGACAGGGAGAAGATCAGTTGGGTGTCGTCGGCATAGGAGACTATGGCCCTCATTCTGACCTTGGCGGTCGGCGGAGAGGCGGCGGTCGGACCGCGAACAGACCGGCGGTCAGAAAAATGGCATTCTGACCACGGCGGTCACCGCCGCGATCGACCGCCACTTCCCCACTCCGACCGCCACGGCGGTCATGACCGCCGGGCTGGAGTTTGCGCACTCCGGCCCGGCGGTCGTCCCAAGACCGCCAACGGTATCATGACCCTGCCTACCGCCGCGGTTTCTGGCGGTCGGGAACCGCCATGCGAACCATGGCGGTAAGCACTATCGGGGCCAGGGAATTCCTTCCCTGGCACTGATAGGGGTCTCCCCCACCCCCCACTACCCACCCGAGTCCTCCCCCCACACCCTCCACCCCCCTGCCACCCCCCAGAGGTGGTACGAACCCCCTCCCCACCCCCACCCCGACATGCACATACATGCACCCCGACATGCACACACCCCCAACATGCACATATACACACCCCCTACACACACATACACAACGGGGACACATACCCGCACACATACATGCAGACATGCGCACCTGCCGAACAGCACACATTACCCATAGACACAGCAGCACCCCCCGCCCGCATACACGCACTCACACACCCCCTCTACACACTCACACGCACACCCCCATGCACGCCCACATCACACAACACCCCCCCTCCCCCTCCCCTCACGGACGGTCAACTTACCTTGTGCGTTGGTCCTCCGGGAGGTGACGGGAGCCATGGGGAGGTGACCGCCAACAGAACACCGCCAACAGAAGACCGCCACACAGATATGTGGGTCGTAATTCTGTGGGCAGTGTTCTGCTGGCGTGGCGGGGGAGGTTGACCAGTCTCCACTTTTCCGCCGACCGCCAGTGTGGCTGCTGGCGGTTTCCCGGCGGAAGGCTCCCAGCGGTCGGAATGCGCACAGCGGCATACCGCCGCGGTCGGCGGTCTTCACCGCAGCGGTAACTCGCCGGTCTCGCGAAAAGACCGCCAAGGTCAGAATGAGGGCCTATGTTTAGCTCATGTTGTTTGGTGATCTTGGCAAGCAGGGCCATGCAGATGTTGAAAAGCATCGGACTGAGTGAAGATCTTTGGGGCACTCAGCAGCAAGTGTCTTTAGGTTCTGACGTGAACGACGGTAATCTGACCCTTTGTGTCCTTCCAGTGAGGAAGGACATAATCTAATCCAGGGCTTTGCCTCATATGCCGATGTCATGCAGTCTGCACAGAGGGTGGAGAGTGAGACTGAGTCAGATGCAGCAGAGAGGCCGAGGAGGATGAATACAGCTCTACCTCCACGGTCCAGTATGATGCATATTTTGCAAGTGGCTGCTAAGAGTGCGGTTTCAGTGCTGTGTTTGCTTCTGAATCTGGACTAGAATGGGTCTAGGATATGGTGTGTCTCAAGGAATTCATGAGTTGCTGGTTTACGGCTTTCTCCATTACCATGACTGAGAAAGGGAGCAGAGAGATGGGTCTGTAGTTTTTCAGCTAACATAGGGTCAACAGTGGGTTTCTTGAGTAGTGGGCTGATTTTGGCATATTTCAAGTCTGAGGGGAATGTGGCGGTCTTGAATGATCGGTTGATGGTTCAGTAGAGCTCCGGTGCTATGATGGCGCTGGCCAGGTTGAGGATGTGATGAGGGCATGGATCTGAGGATGCTCCTGATTGGATAGAGTTCATTAGTTCCGTAGTGGTGAGCGGTGCTGGTGAGATTTGGTTCCTGAAGCCTTTGTAGATGTCCTGGATCTTACAGTGAAAGAAGGTGGTGAGGTCAATGCAGAGGTCTTGAGAGGGAGGGATGGAAGAGGTGTCTGTCCTGGGATTCGTGAACTCTTTCATGATGGTAAAGAGCTCTTTGATGTTGTGTGCACTGGTGTTGAGGCATGCTTGAAAAGCAGCTTTTTTGGCGGCTCATATGTTCTGGTGGTGCATGGTAGCTGCATTTTCGTAAGCTTTGTGGTCTTGAGACTTCAGTTGATCCTCCATTTACATTCCAGTCGTCTGCAGGAGCGATCTTATTCCTGAAGTTCTGTCGTGAAATCACTTGCGTGTTTTGCTCTGTCGAATCCCTCCTGTTTTCTTTAGGGGGGCTGCATTGTTGGTGCAGTTTGAGAGTCAGGGCTGTAGGATGCTTGCGGCTTCATTTGTGTCTGCTGAATCCGGTGGGAGGGAGTAGATGAAAGCGTTGCTAAGTTGTGCTTTCGTGACTTTGCCCCAGTGTCTGCTGGGGGGATGGGGTGTGTAGTGGCATGTAGTGCCCTTTGTGTAGGTAAGGTGGATGCACTTGTGGTCTGTACAATGGTGTTAGGAGGTGTGGGAAATGGTGATGTTGTCCTCTGCTGAGAAAACGGGGTCAAGAATGTGTCCGGTGGGGACTTTGACGAGTTGTTTGAGGCCAAGAGTTGTGAGGTTGTCCATAAGGTTGGAGTTGTTGGGGTCATCATGGATATTAAGGTGGAAGTTGAGGTCACCAAGTAGGATGTAGTCGGAGGAGGTGAGTGCTTGGGGGGCGATGAGGTTGGCGATGTCTTTGCAGAACTGGGGTTGGCATCCGGTTGGCCTATAGATGAGGGTGCCAAGTAGCAAGCTGTTTGAGTTGGTCTGGATCTAGAAATGTAGGTACTAGTGAGTTGACTGAGACTGTAACTCGATGGTGGTAGACAGGTGGAGGTTGTTCTTGTAGATAATGGCAATGCCTCCTCTAGGTCGGTTGGCTCCGTCCTTGTGGATAATTTTGTAGTTGTCCAGGATGGCCGTGATGATGTCTGGGGCAGCTTTGAGGGTGATCCAAGTCGAGGAGGTCAAAGACTTCTACTGCATGCTTGACGAGGGAGCATATGTTGAGGAGTATGCACTTGAGGTGGCTGTCCATGCTTGGTGCGGGATCATGAGGTGGTCCTTGGAGAGTGCTGGAGCAGGCGCAGCACAAAAAAGGTCCATGGGTGTTCCTGGGGTTGGCGGCAGGCTGATGATCTTCCCTGGGTTGAGGGCATGTAGAGTGCTGTTGCCAAACTGGCAGATGGGGTGAGAACCAGGCTCCGTGGCGCTGAGTGTGGTCCACGCATGGACGGGCACAGACGGGCTTGCCTTTGGCGTGACTTCAGCGCACCAGTTGCACGTCTACTGTGTGGCCACGCTGTGGCCTCCATTAAGAAGGGGAGGAAGGCGGGGGGTCTGGTCAGCTGAGAGATGGAAGGGCGGGACAAGTGTTTTGCAGGGGGCCAGGGTGGGGCCGCAGGGGCAGCACGGGGCAAAACACTAGAGGGAGAAAGAGGCAAGAGGGAGAAAAATAAAAAAGAGACAGAAAAAGGAACAGAAGTAAAAAACAGAAATAAAGGCAGAAGTAAAAGGCAGGAGCAAAGAGAGACAGAAGATACCTGCAGATGACCACTAGACCACCAGGGATGAGGCGGAGTTGGGCCTCCACCTGAGAGTCAGGCAGGCTCTCAGTTCGTCCAAAGCAGAGGCAGCACCAAGAGGAGCTGCACTGGGGAGGGCAACAGACGCTGGCCAGAAGGTCTATAGAACCCTGCATGAACCTATTTTGTACCCATGTGACCTTCCATGCTGGGTGAGAGCATACAGATGTCAGTTGCTGTGGAAGGGACCACCTGACCTCCTCGCATCTACTAAATCAGACTGGGTGTGGGGGGAAATGTAAGAGATGCACACCAGAGGACCATGTGCGTCCCAAATAATTTAGATGTGTGGGCCTAGTGGGTCCCTGCCAATACTGTGCATTGTAGGCACTAGCTGTGCATGTAAAACTGCCACTCTGTTTAAATGGGAAGACTGTGCATACCAGGGAGGTGAGAATGGACATGTGTCCTGCAAGGTAGCCCTACCAATACACATGTACTGCTGTGTCTGACTGTGCCACCCTTGTGTCTCAACTGTGTATGGATGGCAGACAACAGCCCATTGCGGTACTACATCCTACATGTCATGTGGACCTGAGGGAAGATGTAACATGTGCCAAGAGGGAGTCTGATGCAAAATTATCTCATAGTGTCACATATATAAGTTGGAGGATGTGTCAGGGATCTGACAAGGGCTAGTAAGAACTACTTAGCCACACAAATGAGAGGAGTCATGGAAGGTCCGAGTCGGTAGGCCTAATGATGTGGGAAACCTAGGTAGGTACTTGGCACTATTTCCAGCACAACTTCCATGTAAGGTGATGCCTGACCCATAGATCTCAATAACAACCCAACATGTAGCTCCGTGGGATATGATCTTGCCTAATCTGTGTGTTGTTGGCACATGAGAGTGAATGTATGATCTGGGTAGCATCACTGTTTGGTACCAACTTGTGTTCCAGGACCCAAAAGTGGGTAACCAGAAGAGGCATGTACACATACAGTGGGGTGTCAAATGACATGGGACACTGCAGATAACCAACTCTGATCATGATAAAATAGGATGAATGTCAGTGATTGTAATCTGCCCAGTAGGACAGGGCCCATCACCTCAGAGTAGACACATAGGCCCTCATTATGACATTGGCGGTAAATCCCACTTACGGGCCATGCTGACTGCCGCCAATATACCGCCGCCGCATCGGATTACTGCCACCCATATTATGACCCACACATAGCAATCCGTCACTATACAGCCACACACACAAGTCCGCTAGCCCAAAGGTCAGTGATAAACTGGCAGTATCCAAAACCACACCGTTACGCCAACAGAAATACGCCCACAACATTATGACCCATGATTCACTGTGGCAGACATTCAATGGCGCTTAACCATTGGCGGTACATACCACTGTGTTCAAAATACACACAACCTAACAAAATAACACCACATTGGACAATTTGAACAACACACACCTGACACATATACACACACCACACCCACACACCCACACCACCATAAAACACACACCCAAACTACACACAACCCTTTACGATTACAAACAAGTGTCACAAGAGAGATAGCAAGACCACAGACAAGACCACAGACACACACCACCATCACCTATACACCATCCATACACCCCACATCACACACCTGTACACAGCACCCCACACACCCTCACCCACACCACTCACAATACATCCATGGCACCGCAATAACACCCCAGGTTCTCAGAGGAGGAGCTAAGGGTCATGGTGGAGGAAATCACCCGGGTAGAGCCACAGCTATTCGGATCACAGGTGCAGCAGACGTCCATTGCAAGGAAGATGGAGCTATGGTGGAGAATCGTGGACAGGGTCAACGCTGTGGGACAGCACCCCAGAACAAGGGACGACATCGGGAAGAGGTGGAACAACCTACGGGGAAAGGTACGTTCCACAGCAGCAAGACACCAACTAGATGTACAGAGGAATGGAGGTGGACCCCCACCTCCTCCCCCACAATTAACAACATGGGAGGAGCAAATCTTGGCAATAATGCATCCTGAGGGCCTGGCAGGAGTAGGAGGAGGACTGGACTCTGGTAAGTCAATTCTCTATTACTATCACCCCCCCCCCCACCTGCATGGCATCACAAACCCTCACCCTCACTCCCATCACTTCACCACCTCCCATATACCCCGCCATCATAACACACTCATCCCAATACCAAGCCCTGCATGTAACACCAATGCTTGGACACCCCTCACAGGCCTGCATGGACACCTATCAATACTGCATGCACACTGGAGAGAATCACCTAACCCACAAAATAGCTACTCACTCAAAGGCTAATCTGCCAGGGCAATTACAACCATACAGGGCAACATACCCATGCACAAGATGACACACACAGAAACAATAACACTGCATTTACATCCCCACAGGTCCCCCACCCAACGTCACCGGAGAGGAGGTGCCAGCAACTTCCAGTCCACACCCAGAAGAGGCCCACAGTGATGACAGCAGCTCCGGACGCCTGGATCTGGATGACCAACCTGGCCCATCAGGGATCTCCGGACAGTCGGTTACCCAGGCACAGTCCCATACCACCACAGAGCCTCCCCCCTCAGGAAACACCACCACAGTACCCATCCAGCAGGCCCATACCTCTGTCCCCAGGACACGTCAATCAGCAGTGTGTCCACCACTACAGGGACCCCAGGCCACCCCACAAACACAGGATGATCAGGGACCTGGGGTCAGTGGCAGTGGGCACACAGTTCAGGGGACAGAGGCACAGGAAAACAGGGAAGCTGGGAGGACTGCTGTGCACCAACATCCTGGGAGCATACCACCATTTCCAGGAGACAATGGGCCAGATACTAAACAAGTTGCATGAGACACAGCGGCTGCAGGAGGGGCAGTACCTTGGGATCAGAGAGGACTTGAAGGACAGTAACACCACCCTTGCCACCATTGCAGGGGGTCTGGCTGACATGGCCAACACCATGAGGGAGGCAGTGGCACACCACTGGGCCCCTGACACTAGCCATACCGATGAACAGCCCTCCACCTCCACTGATGCTAGTGGACAGGAGGCCCCACCACTGGAACAACAGGCCATAGCACCCCTCCCCCTGCAGAAGGAGAACCACCATGCAAAAGGTCCCTGCGATCAAGGCAGAAGCCAGAGAACATTGCCAAGACCCCCGCCAGGAAATAGGACTCCCCTCAATGTCACCCTTGTGTCCCACTCTGTTACCCTGTCCACCTTGAACTGCCATTGCTCTCCTTCCTATGCCACCTTGGACAATGCACCTGTGATACAAATAGACTGGACTCTATCCTGGACTTTCCTCCACCATCACCCCAGCCCATTCCACATCCCCCTCTAATCATTAGCACTGAAATAAACACCATTTGAAAAAAACACATGTATGGAGTCTGTCAAATCATTTAACCATGTATTCGTTTAACAAGCTTTAAACACTGCAGTATAACTGTACAGTATTGTATACATATGAATGACCTGTAGTTGGCTGCAGTCAACACACCAGGAGGAATAGTGGGACACAAATATCTGAAAATAGAGATGCCAAAGGGTACAGAAAGTAGCCATAGAAGGGGGAAAATCAGCCTGCCAGTGACAATGTCAAATACAAAACTGTCAATGTAAAGTGTAATTACAGTGTCCTACCTGTGTGTCATTGGAAGTACTGTCTTATAATAGCACTTCTGTTGTCCTCATCCTCATCATCTGCCTCCTCATCTTCACTGTCCACAGGGTCCACTGCTGCCACACGCCCATCTCCAGCCTCAACCTCCTGCAGAAAAGGCATCTGACGACGTAAGGCAAGGTTGTGCAACATACAACATGCCACGATAATCTGGCACACCTTCTTGGGTGAGTAGTACAGGGCAACAAAACATGGCCTTCAGGAGGCCGAATGTCCTTTCTATTATTCTTCTTGTTCGCCCATGTGCCTCATTGCAACGTTCCTCTGCCCTTGTCCTGGGATTCCTCACAGGGGTCAGTAGCCATGAGAGGCTGGGGTAACTAGAGTCCCCTGCAAATATCGAGGGACAACTGTTAGACACACACTAACCCTTAGGGCCACCACCATACTCATACACCAACAACCAATAGGTGGGAACCAGGGCTCACCTATTAGCCACACCCGGTGCCTCTGGAGTTGAGCCATCACATAGGGGATGCTGCTATTCCTCAGGATAAAGGCATTATGCACAGACCCAGAATACTTTGCATTGACATGGGAGATGTACTAGTCCGCCAGGCACACTATCTGCACATTCATGGATTGAAAGCTCTTTCGATTTCTGAACACCTGTTGGTTTCTCGAGGGGGGGGGGGACAAATGCAATATGTGTACCATCTATTGCCCCAATAATGTTGGGGAAATGTCCCATTGCATAGAAATCTGCTTTCACTGTGGCAAAATCCTCCACCTGGGGGAAAACAATGTAGCTGTGCATGTGTTTAGTCAGGGCAGACAACACTCTGGTCAGCACTATTGAGAACATTGGCTGAGACATTCCTGCTGCCAAGCCCACTGTCAATTGGAAGGAGCCACTTGCCAGGAAATGGAGCATTGATAGAACTTGCACAAGAGGGGGATCCCAGTGGGGGGACGGATAGCAGATTTCAGGTCAGGTTCCAATTGGGCACACAGTTCTGTGATTGTGGCCCTGTCAAGTCTGTAGGTGAGGATAATGTGCCTGTCCTCTATTGTTTTTAAGTCCACCAGGGGCCTGTACACCGGGGATGTCTCCATCTCCGATTCATCCACAGCGGTTGCAATCTAGAGGGCAAACGGTGAGTAGCTGGTCAGTATCCCATATTTCAAAACACTACACTGCATTGCATGTTGTGACTGTAACACAAGATTGTTCTATAGGCCCAAATGGTGCATATGTGTACTGTGACGCAGTTAGGTGCCATGACCTGCCCTTCCCCCTGAAATGGCGTCCACCTGTCCTGTATGGAGGGACATGTGGAAATGATGTAATTCCACTGATGTTGTGCGCCGTTGCGGGAGGCGGTCAAAAACCGCTGTGCAACTCCTCATTGGATCCTATTTGGCCCTATGGGTTACAGTGGCTAATGGTGATGTACGCCGGCGGTGACGGTACACACCGCAGTGGACATCACTGTTATTTTCTATCTATTTACTCACTTGCTACCTGACCTTCAACAGGAAGCGCTGCTGTAACCTGTGTCTGGAACCGACCATGGCTCGTGTCACTGGGAAAAGGGCCCCTGCCTTCACCGCTGCGGAGTTGGAGAGACTGGTGGATGGGCTCCTACCCCAGTACCGAATGCTGTATGGGTCTCCAGACCAATAGGGGAGTACACTGTGAGCACAATGCATGGGGCATGAATGCATGGTGTACTGTGTGTGAGGGCCTTGTGTAGGGGGGGGTTGGTGGAAGGGTCATGGGCAGCGTGCTGCAAGTATGGTGGGCAATGTCTGTGCGTAAGAGGATGGGAGGGCTATGGTGGGACATGAGTGTAAAAGGCCGGATGGTCTGACTGATACCTTTTTTCTATGTGTATTTTTCTGAAGGTCAGCACTTATCAGAAAAAGGGTATATGGCGTGCCATAGCCAAGGACATGGGGACCCTGGGGGTCTATGGCAGGCGGAGCACCCACTGTCGCAAACAGTGGGAGGACCTGAGACGCTGGGCACGGAAGACGGCGGAGGCCCAGCTGGGGATGGCCTCCCAACGAGGAAGGGGTGCCCATCGAACCCTGACCCCCCTGATGGACTGCATATTGGTGGAGGCCTATCCTGAGCTGGATGGGCACTTGAGGGCATCAGAGCAGCTACAAGTGGGTCACTACAGTTTCCAAATATACTACTTGCGCGTGGTGGGGTGGTCTCCGAGTGGGGGATGTGGGCCTGTGGGTGCCCCTAGGCCAGGCCGGACATTGCAGGGTAGTTCCCATGTTGGGCAGGGTATGATGTGAACCACCTCCAAACAAGCTAGTAGGCATTGACTACTGGGCAGGGGTCTGTGGGTATCTGGTATACTGTTAGTGACGTTAGGTATTACTGTCCATGGCCTGGTGAATAGCATTGTGACTGGTAGTGCATTGCCTAATGTGTAGGGCTGTTCCCTGTGTGTGTGTGTAGTGTACGCCAACTGTGGTGTTGGAGCAGCCATTGACCCAGTGTATCCTTTGTCTCTCCCCCCCCTTTTTTGCATTAGCATCATCTGGCGGAGGAGCTGAGGCACCGGTGACGGAGGGAGCTGCATCCAACAATGCATAGGAGGCCGAATCCACCGACGGTGAGGGCACCAGTGGGAGGGAGGGTGAGGGAGCACCACGGCGGACACAGGAGGGGACAGTTCGAACAGTGATACCTTGTAGGAAGTTGGCTCTGTATGTGCTATTTCAAAGTAAGGAATAGCATGCACAGAGTCCAAGGGTTCCCCTTAGAGGTAAAATAGTGGTAAAAATAGATAATACTAATGCTCTATTTTGTGGTAGTGTGGTCGAGCAGTAGGCTTATCCAAGGAGTAGTGTTAAGCATTTGTTGTACATACACATAGACAATAAATGAGGTACACACACTCAGAGACAAATCCAGCCAATAGGTTTTGTATAGAAAAATATCTTTTCTTAGTTTATTTTAAGAACCACAGGTTCAAATTCTACATGTAATATCTCATTTGAAAGGTATTGCAGGTACGTACTTTAGGAACTTTAAATCATAAAAATTGCATGTATACTTTTCAAGTTATTGACAAATAGCTGTTTTAAAAGTGGACACAGTGCAATTTTCACAGTTCCTGGGGGAGGTAAGTTTTTGTTAGTTTTACCAGGTAAGTAAGACACTTACAGGGTTCAGTTCTTGGTCCAAGGTAGCCCACCGTTGGGGGTTCGGAGCAACCCCAAAGTCACCACACCAGCAGCTCAGGGCCGGTCAGGTGCAGAGTTCAAAGTGGTGCCCAAAACACATAGGCTTCAATGGAGAGAAGGGGGTGCCCCGGTTCCGGTCTGCTTGCAGGTAAGTACCCGCGTCTTCGGAGGGCAGACCAGGGGGGTTTTGTAGGGCACCGGGGGGGACACAAGCCCACACAGAAATTTCACCCTCAGCGGCGCGGGGGCGGCCGGGTGCAGTGTTAGAACAAGCGTCGGGTTCGCAATGTTAGTCTATGAGAGATCTCGGGATCTCTTCAGCGCTGCAGGCAGGCAAGGGGGGGATTCCTCGGGGAAACCTCCACTTGGGCAAGGGAGAGGGACTCCTGGGGGTCACTTCTCCAGTGAAAGTCCGGTCCTTCAGGTCCTGGGGGCTGCGGGTGCAGGGTCTCTCCCAGGCGTCGGGACTTAGGATTCAAAGAGTCGCGGTCAGGGGAAGCCTCGGGATTCCCTCTGCAGGCGGCGCTGTGGGGGCTCAGGGGGGACAGATTTTGGTACTCACAGTATCAGAGTAGTCCTGGGGTCCCTCCTGAGGTGTTGGATCTCCACCAGCCGAGTCGGGGTCGCCGGGTGCAGTGTTGCAAGTCTCACGCTTCTTGCGGGGAGCTTGCAGGGTTCTTTCAAGGCTGCTGGAAACAAAGTTGCAGCCTTTCTTGGAGTAGGTCCGCTGTCCTCGGGAGTTTCTTGTCTTTTCGAAGCAGGGGCAGTCCTCAGAGGATGTCGAGGTCGCTGGTCCCTTTGGAAGGCGTCGCTGGAGCAGGATCTTTGGAAGGCAGGAGACAGGCCGGTGAGTTTCTGGAGCCAAGGCAGTTGTCGTCTTCTGGTCTTCCTCTGCAGGGGTTTTCAGCTAGGCAGTCCTTCTTCTTGTAGTTGCAGGAATCTAATTTTCTAGGGTTCAGGGTAGCCCTTAAATACTAAATTTAAGGGCGTGTTTAGGTCTGGGGGGTTAGTAGCCAATGGCTACTAGCCCTGAGGGTGGGTACACCCTCTTTGTGCCTCCTCCCAAGGGGAGGGGGTCACAATCCTAACCCTATTGGGGGAATCCTCCATCTGCAAGATGGAGGATTTCTAAAAGTTAGTCACTTCAGCTCAGGACACCTTAGGGGCTGTCCTGACTGGCCAGTGACTCCTCCTTGATGCTTTCTTTGTTCCCTCCAGCCTTGCCGCCAAAAGTGGGGGCCGTGGCCGGAGGGGGCGGGCAACTCCACTAAGCTGGAGTGCCCTGCTGGGCTGTGACAAAGGGGTGAGCCTTTGAGGCTCACCGCCAGGTGTTACAGCTCCTGCCTGGGGGAGGTGTTAGCATCTCCACCCAGTGCAGGCTTTGTTACTGGCCTCAGAGTGACAAAGGCACTCTCCCCATGGGGCCAGCAACATGTCTCTGGTGTGGCAGGCTGCTGGAACTAGTCAGCCTACACAGACAGTCGGTTAAGTTTCAGGGGGCACCTCTAAGGTGCCCTCTGTGGTGTATTTTACAATAAAATGTACACTGGCATCAGTGTGCATTTATTGTGCTGAGAAGTTTGATACCAAACTTCCCAGTTTTCAGTGTAGCCATTATGGTGCTGTGGAGTTCGTGTTTGACAGACTCCCAGACCATATACTCTTATGGCTACCCTGCACTTACAATGTCTAAGGTTTTGTTTAGACACTGTAGGGGTACCATGCTCATGCATTGGTACCCTCACCTATGGTATAGTGCACCCTGCCTTAGGGCTGTAAGGCCTGCTAGAGGGGTGTCTTACCTATACTGCATAGGCAGTGAGAGGCTGGCATGGCACCCTGAGGGGAGTGCCATGTCGACTTACTCGTTTTGTCCTCACTAGCACACACAAGCTGGCAAGCAGTGTGTCTGTGCTGAGTGAGAGGTCTCCAGGGTGGCATAAGACATGCTGCAGCCCTTAGAGACCTTCCTTGGCATCAGGGCCCTTGGTACTAGAAGTACCAGTTACAAGGGACTTATCTGGGTGCCAGGGTCTGCCAATTGTGGATACAAAAGTACAGGTTAGGGAAAGAACACTGGTGCTGGGGCCTGGTTAGCAGGCCTCAGCACACTTTCAATTGTAAACATAGCATCAGCAAAGGCAAAAAGTCAGGGGGCAACCATGCCAAGGAGGCATTTCCTTACATACCTCCTCTGATGGAAGCTCAATAGTGGTGGCGGACACCTTTGTGGCCACCCTAACTACAGGTACATCCACCACCCCCCCGTACCAGCACCGCCTCCCAGCAGCCCCTCAGCGAGTTTCCCATGCCCGCTCACCCAGGATGGTGGGCATCTCCTTCGCCCCAGGCACCTCAGGCCCTGCCCCAGTTAGCCCTGCTGCCCTCAGTGTTGACCTCCTGCGATCCATCTCTGTTGGGCAGTCAACCATTGTGAATGCCATCCAGGGGCTGGCAGGCCATTTGCAACAAACAAATGCATTCCTGGAGGGCATTCACTCTGGCATGGTGGCCCAACAGAGATCAATCCACGCTCTGGCCTCCTCTCTGATGGCAGCCATTGTCCCTGTTTCTAGCCTCCCCCCTCCAACTTCCTCTACCCAGTCGCATTCCCCTCAGCCCCAACCTATCCCAAGCACACAGGCAGACCAGCATGCACCCAGGACAACACACTGGAGTGGTTCAGGCAAACTCAAGCAACACACATGATCCCACAGGCACTCACACAAACACCATCCAGATGCAGACATACCAACATCCACTGCCTCCACTGTGTCCCTCTCCTCCTCCTCCGCCTCCCTCCCAGTAGCGTCTACACACACACCTGCATGCACTACATCCTCATCCACTACCTCCATCACCAGCACGCCTATCACTACACACCCCTCACTGGCAGTCACCACCCCTCACATCCATGCACATGTCCCCTGTGTCCTCTCCCACTGTGTGTGTGCCCCCTCCTCCCAAAGTACACAAACGCAAGCACTCAGACACCCAACAGCCATCCACCTCACAACAGCATCCAGCCCATGCACCAGCACCCAAACACAGCAGACAGACACCTCCTACAACCATTTCCTCTTCCTCCACTGCAGCAGCAGCCCCAGTGGGCAGCTGTCTGAAGCTGCAGGGGAAGGGCTGGAGCCTCCCCCTACCACTGCCAGCCCCGACACTAGCACCACCACTGCCACCACTGGGCAGCCGTCACTGCCGGCGGGCTGTGTGGAGTCCTGCCTCCATGGGGTATACTGCGTCCTGGACCCTGCATATCCTGTAGGTGTGACACCAAGGTGAGAGACTGTGACCTTGCACTCACCAAGATCTGCATCACAGGGCACAATGCCCCCTCCAGAACCAGTGGAAGAAGCCATCCACTCACCCCATCCTTGCCAGGATGAAGCACACTGGGCACAAGGCCCCCTCCAGGACCAGTGGAAGAAGCCACCCACTCACCCCATCCTCCACAGGATGAAGCACACTGGGCACAATGCCCCCTCCAGAACCAGTGGAGGAAGCCATCCACTCACACCATCCTTCCCAGGATCCTTCCCAAGATGAGGCACACTGGGCACAAGGCCGCCTCCAGAATCAGTGGAAGAAGCCATCCTCTCACCCCACTCTTCCCAGGATGAAACACACTGGGCACAAGGCCCCCTCCAGAACCAGTGGAAGAAGCCATCCACTTACCCCATCCATCCCAGGATGAAGCACACTGGGCACAAGACCCCTTCCAGCACCAGTGGAGAAGCCATCCACTAGAGAGACTGTGCCCTTGCACTCCCCAGGACAAAGCAGTGGGCAAACCACATACTTGAGAGAATGTGGCCTTGCACTCCCCAGGACCAAGCAGTGGGCAAACCACCCACTTAAGGGACTGAGGCTTTGCACTCCCCAGGGCAAACCACTCACTTGAGAGACTGTGGCTTTGCACTCCCCAGGACCAAGCAGTGGGCAAACCACCCACTTGAGAGACTGTGGCTTTGCACTCACCAGGACATCGCAGTGGGCAAACCACCCACATTAGAGACTGTGGCTTTGCACTCCCCAGGATCAAGCAGTGGGCAAACCACCCACTTGAGAGACTGTGGCCTTGTACTCCCCAGGACCAAGTAGTGGGCAAACCACCCACTTGGGAAACTGTGGCCTTGCACTCCCCAGGACATCACACAGGGCATGTAGCCCCCTCCAGGACCAGTGGCATTATACCATCTTCCGGATGATGTGCCCCCTGATTCCGCATCCCCCTGAGATGCCTGTGTGTTTTTGAACTGATGCACCTTCAGTGTTCTCTCCGTGTTGTTGCAGGAATGAGGTGTGGCCTTGGCCAATGTGTTGTGGCCATGTGGTCCATGGACATTGAGGATTCGGCAGTATCCCTCCATTTGTAAATATGTATCTCAGTTAGTATTTTGATGCACTTACTATGCTATTTTATTGTAATACATCTAGTTGTGTGTGGTGTTGGGGGTGGGGGTGTTGCGTGACTGTGCCACTTTCTTTTTCCTCCCCCCTCCCTTGTGTGCTAGGCGGCAGTACTCACAGTGGTCGTCTTCGCCGGCATTGCTGCTCGTAATGCAGGAAGAGGTATACGAGCATGGGGAAAATGTGCAACTCTGGCTCAATGGTGTCATTGTTGTTCCCTGAGTGTCCAGAGGTGAGTCCTTTGACTTCTGTGTTCTATTTCTGCCGTGCTTTTCATGTCGTTGGTACCGCCCCAGAAAAGGTGGCGGATAGGCCTGTTGTAATGGTGTGGGTGGTACATTGTCTTCCGCCTGGCTGTTGGCGGTTACTGCCGTGGTGCTTGTTGCTACCGCCATGGCGGTCAGAGTTTTAAAGTGTCTGTCTGTCTGAGTGGTTTCCGCCATAGTCATAATTCTATTTTTTTTACCGCCGGCCTGTTGGTGGTATTACCGCCGCTTTATGACCGACCGGCAGGGTTGTAATGAGGGCCATAGCGCTTGCGAGAACAATGCAGAGATACCGCCATCTGTAAGGGAACTACAGTGCAATTTACCAAAAATACCCACGCTTAACAGGTATCCTATGCATCACTGTTGAACTGAAAGTGCCTAATTTGAAATCTTGATTGTCAACTTGATTGCTCATGTCAACATCTAACAGAGACCACCCTTACCATTTCTTTATCTCATTGCAGAAGATGAACCCATACCTCCTGACTGGCACTGTCCCGGATTTCAGCAATGATGTGGATGATGAGCTCAAAACCCTAAACACAGACAGCCTTCAGCAAATTCTGGGCTCCATAGAGACACCGTCTTTATTCATGGGAATGGTCAACAGCATTGTGGTGTCCCCAAATGATCTGCCTACCATCAAACAGATACCATTTGCCACAGACAGCCAGAGCCCAGGACTCTGAGGACCCACAAATATAATTTCCACAGTCTACTGTAGGAGTCCAGTGGGAGCTGGCAGATACAGTGCGGGCAGGGATAAAGACCATTGTGGGTACCCTAGATGGAGTCCGTAGGTGCCTCAGTCCCAAGAAGGACAACTCTGCAGCCACTAGAGGCACCTACTCTCTGCTCGATGACCTCCAGCAGTCCCTGGCTGACACCGCTGGTGTCTTGAGGCAGAGGCATGAGCAAATGCCCTTCCAATGTGTCACCAGTGAGGTTGCCAACCAGCTAGGGGCAATTAGAACCACTTTGGAGTCCTTGAAGCTGAAGCAGGATTCCTTCATTGCTACCATGCCTGTCTACCACTATGGTGTTGCTGCTGTGTGCAAAACTTGCAGAACATTGTTGCTGTTGTGCTGCCTTATGTGTTGCCACAGAGAAATGCTGCTGTGGTCACTGGATACATATCTTCAGCCCCTGATATGCCTGTGCCTTCCTCTACTCTGGCACTTACACTACCCCTCTCATGGGAGGCACCGCACCCATCAGAGGAGGAAGATATGGACTGCACATCTTTCACCCACAGAAGTGCCCAGTAGCATTTCTCTGTGTCACATACCTAGTTTCTCCTTTGCCCTGTGTTTATGAAAATGTCAGTGTAAAATCAAATGGCACTGTCCTCAATTTTATTCTCTTCCTATTGACCTCACACATTTGTGGACTGTCAATGTGGGTTCACTACCCTAAAGGCAATGTGGTCCTTCTCCTTACTGAAACACTCCTCTCTTCCATATGTTCTATGACATGTTCCCACCATGGACTCTGTCTGGACCTCCATTGGCTCTTTACATCTTTTGGGGCTGTTGTCCTATGAATTGTTCCTGTGCACCTCCTAATTATTTGCACACGTAAAGAAAAGCCTGTAGTACAACAAGTGTGTATGATGTGTGTTTGAGTCAGACTAAGTTGAACATGGTACATTGTGTGAGGCGAATACACCAAATACTTGCCAAAGGCATATGGATGAATTGGAGCCTGGGACAAAGCTACACAGACAGAGTGAAACATATTTGGTTAACACAATGCATATATTGACTAACAAGCAGGTACTCAAGCTCGCAAGCATGAAGTGCAACAGGTATCAGTCATTGTTAAAGGTGATTTGAGTCACACCATAGGTGGCTGGTCTATCCATGGATAATAGCAACCAAGAAATAATGCTGTGACAAACAAATGATGCAAATGTGAGTGTATAAGGGGCAGGCATCAGTGTGTGAGTTAAAAATCCTTGGATTAGGGAGAATGCTTTGAAAACAACATCCTTCCAAAGCATGTTGTATGTCTTACCCACACAGAGCAACTATATGTGAATACCTTTGTTGAGCTGTGCATCCATTCACATCCAGATTGGGACATACACTGCTCAACAGTGTTTGCCGATACCTCATGTGATTCCTTGGCCAATCTGACTGATACCTGCCCATAGGTAAATCAGCTAGTCACACAGGTTGCCAAACACTGCTAACAAAGACAAAGGCATGTCCTTAACATTATCTGAGCAGAGATGCTAACTCCTACACATTAAATCATGATTTAGGGGGTTATTCTAACTTTGGAGGAGTGTTAATCCGTCCCAAAAGTGACGGTAAAGTGACGGATATACCACCAGCCGTATTACGAGTTCCATAGGATATAATGGACTCGTAATACGGCTGGTGGTAAATCCGTCACTTTTCCGTCACTTTTGGGACGGATTAACACCTCCTCCAAAGTTAGAATAACCCCCTTAGACTTGTATGTAGCAAACAATAATATTTAATGAGATCTTAAAACTTGTTCTGACTAAAAGTACCTAACCTACAAATCCTAACTATTCTAACCTAATCTACACCACCTTACCTTAAATACTTATTAAAACTACCTTAACTTAACCTACCTTACTCTATACATTTAGCACAACATGATAAACATTACACCCCTTAAAACAAATCTTTAGACACAGACAACAGAAACTACATCTATATATCAACTACCTACATGTATAGTCCTAAACAAATATGTATTTTTTATGATTTTTTTAAATGTATTTTTTTAAACCCATATACACATGCCACCCACAAAAAAATCTAAATACCCCAAACCCATAAAATTGTACCCATCCCTACTAAAATCTATAACTACTGTAACTACCCTGTTCTACAACAACTACCCTAAACTAAGCTATGACAAAATCATAAGCTAAAAACAACTAAGTACAAGGTAAAGAGAAGAAAGTGTCCCTGTGGCTTGTTGGGGGCTTTATTGTCTCTCCACATCCTGCTTAGTTTCAGTGAGGAGCCAAATTACACTGTCCATTTTATACTCCAGTCCTGCTACTCTGAATTTAAGGTCCAAGGTGTACCTCGGCATATCCTGTATAAATGTGTCCATCTGCCATGTGTGCGGAGAGTGGCATACGTGTGATCTTGGGTGCTTGTCAGTGGATGTTCTGGGAACCATTTCTGCAGAATCACCTTGGTCTGCTGCAACTGCCTTTGGTAGGCCTGTCCACTGTAGGTGGTCCCTGTGGGGAGACACCCCATTTGCCGGATACCTTCTCCTTTTCAAATTTCTTGCCCATTGCCAGATAGGCTCTGCTGACAAATCGGTTATGAGGGTATGTTTCCTCACGGATAAAGTGCTGCCTCTTCTGCCCTGAGGTCATGTAGTCTGTTGAATCAGAAAGACAAAACTGCCATACAAAGGGTAACTCGGAACTGGTACAATAATTATTATAGGTTAATTCTGTCTCCAAGCATCACACGTTGTACTTCCTATATCTCAAAATTATCTTGAAGGTCAAAGTGAACATACATCTGCCTAATATCTATCATCTCCTATTTTACTACGGCCAAAGTACCAAGGCTAAGCAAATGATGCTCCAGGCAAATGCACCACTTTGGCAAATCTAGGTATGACCTTGTCAGTACTGAGTATAGTTAGGAACAATGCTGTTTTGTACCCATGGTATGGTACACATTTCATGTTTTACTGATCATTAGTATCCCTTCTGCATCCTGCCATGGCCTTGATTCCACTGGCATTACCCAACGTAAGATGAGCAAGGTCTGAAAAGTACATGTATTGTGTCACAACATTGGGTGCCTGATATGGCAAGGACACATAGCTGAACACATGTGTCAGTTACTAGATGTAGGAATGGAATGAATGGTGAATAGCTTACTCACATTACACAGAGATATATGAAACATCTCCTACATGAACTCCTCTAAGTCCATGGTGGACCATGCCATGACTTTGCATACTTCCAATGTAATTACATGTGTCCCACTGCACAGTCTAGTGTCCGTCCCTATGCGTCAGATATTAATATCACTTTGCTGCACACCACCATTCAGCACATCCATTCAATGGGTGTGTGCATGCATGCCCTACATCTCATGTGCACAGGTATCGTCTAATGTAAATAGCTATTGCTGTTTAAAGTGTGATCCTGTTTCTGACATTTTGGAGACTGTCATGACCAACACAGTCTGAAGATGATTTGGACATTGGTATGTTGGATGATTATGCTGTGCAGACGTCCCTCCAGTCTAACACACCCTGCCATACCTGTTAAGATGACAGGGGATAGGAATGTTGATGTATCCACCATGGAGTTTGGGGCATTATACAACACGAGTGAGCCCTTCCAATGCATTACCATGTGAGGAATGTTTACATCTCTCCTTGCCACACTTAGGGACTTATTGACAAGTCCTTCAGTTCCAGCAGAACCTTACTTTTTGTGAGGGTCATGCGGCGCTCACACCAGGGCCATATCTAAAAGACTACATAAAGCATGGCTTGTCGTGACACATAGGGGCTCATTTCCTAAAAAGTGGCAAAGTGCGGCGCTGAGCTAAATCTGGGAGCACCACACTGCATCACTTCAGAAACACAGGGATAGGCCGTATTTAAGACACTACGGCACACCTGTGTGTTTTCCCTAGCAGTGGTGCTGAAATGTTCTGCCTAGCAGCAACCAGGCACCCTTGCACCACAGTGCAAGGGTGCCTGCATTGCAGGGAATGATTGTTTATGTGCAGGAAGGTGTCCCTTCCTATACATAAAGAATCATTAATGGCAATTTGCTCTTCTTATGTGCGGGCATGCAAAAACAAGAAGAAATAAAAGTATTTCTCCTTGTTGCACCCTGCTAACACCACTCATTCCTCAGCTTTATGAATCCTTGAAAATCTGGGGCAGCATCAAAATGCAATGGGTGTTGCAGAGGAAAGCCCACAGCAACACCAATTGCAAGCCTCTCTGCCACAGAAAACTATGTTGTGGGGCCCATGTTTACAAGGCAGTGTTAAGCCACACAAAGTGACTTAACGCTGCCTTGCAAATATGGAAAAGGGTAAAGTGCCACCAGAGCATTGCTAAAAGTGACACTCCAGTGGCATGAGGGTCTTGTTAATAAGCCCCCTAGTCTCTCTGTCATTACTGTGTGTGAATCCCCCCGTCTGTGTGGAGTAGCCATACACATCTGACAGAGAATGCAATGTGAGCAACAACAGAAGATCTGTGCATCTGAAATGCATTTGTTAGCTTTCCCATCCCCAGCCATGTTCACCTATGAATCCACTACCACATATGTTCACAAATGATGGCATTGTGGTCATTGCTCTTCGGTCAGACCATCGATCATGTGGTCCATCAGTGATAGCAAATATATCCACCTTGACGTTAGTCAGAGGTGTCTGCACATCCAACAACTAACATTTACATTTCTGTCCAAATCTTTATGTTTCTTATCCTTTTTAGTGTAAGGGATGCACATTGAACATGGCATTGCACAGAGCATTCAACATCACAGACAATCCTTGCACTACACAATAAGCATTTAGGATGACACTCACTGGTGACATCTGAATACTTGAGTCTCTCCACCTCTCCGGCTGTGTAATGTTCAGGTCTACCTACAAGACAATACATAATAAATTGCACTGTGATTGTGGAACACATGCACTGTGGTCAAGTGTAGCACAGTACATATGAACAGCAATTGGCTATGTAACCCTTCTGGTTGTAACACATCAAATGGCTCATGTGACATGCCTAAATAATACACATCAGTAAGGCAGGCTGATGTGTACACACTTATGATGAGCCAAACCATGGATAGGGTGGGCACATTGCAAAACTAGTTAAAATAACTCACTACTACTAAATTCTACAAGGGTAGTAGACTTTCATGGCACTTTATACCTAATAACTCACAGACCACACTCAGCAAAGTATAGCAATGACTGTGTCTTACTCTTTTCTTTACATGTACATGACCACACTATATACATCACACGTTAGCCATCCTTGTCCCTTCATTTAACAGAGATCAGTATCTGTCAGTGCTGCATAGTTCCAGACATTGACCACACATGTCCTGTGCATCCCCAAAGGTAATTTGTGGATAAAGTAACATGTGCCTGGGGTCCCCTATAACATATATTGGGCCTCATTACATGAGACATGAACCACTGACGTGTAATAAAAAAGAACAGCTCCAGTGGCTCAGCCCTCTCAATCATTTATATGAGGCTGTGCAAAGCTACCCTGCATGACTTTGCATGCATTAAGAGGTATGGAGTCAGGCAAGCCAGTGCAAAGCACAGCATAGCAATACTCTACATCAAGGAGGCATTCTTTTTCCATGGCAATTGCTGCCCCAAACAAGATGAATGTGTTCTGGCACCTTCCCCGAATAACTAAAGCATGTAAACCATGGAAGGCCTCATTACAGAATGGCTAGCCAGGGGATGTATAACATTGAGGATCATCTGCACATATCTTTGTGTTTAACAGTATTGTATGTGTGGTGCATTCCACTGCACACAGTGAAATTAAGAACACATATATTGAATCTCTATGTGCAGGAAGCTGCCCTTTCAATGTACAAGAACGATTAGGTCAACAATGCAGACACACCTGCATCACAGGGCAAAAGTGGCTATGTAATCTAAAGACATCAATTAGGGCACCGGTGTCGGACGTCCCCAGTAGATCCTGGATAAAGATGGACAAATTGATGTAACCTTGGCTCATCTGATTCCATGTGCCCTGCATTCTGTTGCTCACATTGGCCATGTAGGAGTATTCCATGAATGGTTTATGTCCAGGAAAGTGTTGAGAGAACTGTAATGCAAGTTGACAGCAGATTGGGTTGAGGTACGGGCCTTTGCTACAACCCCAGGTTGGCATCAGTAAGTTTACATGAGTCATCCTGATTATCGATGGGGGTTGTCAAGTAATAAAGCACCAACAAGGTCCCTGCAATCTACCCATTACACAGAGCAATACTAGGGAGCCTCTCGGGGTGCTTTCATCTACTTTATAGCTATGATTCCACAATGAGCCACACAGCTAGACTTTGCATGGCCTCATGGATATTGTTGAGTGGCTTGAGCCAAGAGTGGTGTGTCACCAGAGTCACTTGCCTGTGGTACCTAGGCACATATGTGTATAACTAATTATCCTAGAATGCCTTTTGGTTGAAGTATATCCACTCTGGGAGTGACTTACATTGTGTGTTTCAGCCACTCTACAGTATAAGTAGCATGCAGGGGACAAACTGGCTCTCTAGATTTGCTATGTGTGGTGGCATTAATGACCTATATTGATATGTGCATACCAACAGTTACCAGAAGGCCTTCAAAAACACACCATAATGATGTGCTATACAAACATCAGCTGTTTGATCTTATGTTTTGGAGGATATGTGTTGCACATTCACATAGCAGGAGCTCCTTGTCTTTAACAACAAGCTTAGCCTATAATTTGTGGATCGCGAGGCCAGCTTGTCGAGCCACAACTAGTAAGGTGTAGGTCAATCATAAATATGTTTGCCATTGGCACCCATCACAATATGTGTCTATAATGTGTGATTACTTAAGATTGGGTGATGTGTATGCAATCAGACACAATGTTCTCTTGCAAATTTCCAGCCACAGTCGACCACTATATCTTGGGATGCATCTGTGCCTGGCACCTTGGGTGGATGAACCTTGCGTTTTGTGATTTCTGATGGACTCTTGTTTCATACTAAGAATCTTGTTGTAGTCTCTCCACATTCACACTAAGACTGTACTAATGGGAGTGAAGTCATTGTTTGTATCTGAGTGCAACACATCAACATGGTAGGCTACATCACTGTTTTTTCCATTGGCATCTTGGCCTAGTGGGGCAAATGTAGGCGCATTGTTACTAGATAGACATTCTTGTAGTGGCAAAGTATAGTAGTTAGCATTAGTATGTGTGATATGACATCTCCTAATGGATATGATATGTGGCTGCAGATTTGTATGTTGCAGAGACAGACTATAAAGGCTGTACTTTGTTCCCATGCACATAGTATGTGGATCACTTCACAGTCATCATAATAGGACTAAACATTACTATACTCCACAAATATGAGGGCGTACAAATGGCCAGCTGTCCAACAAACACACACAGTCATCCAAACTATCTACGTTAGCATACCATATTCATTGTGGTTGGCAACGGAGGACCATTTGGCACAGATTATTGCCATGCACACTATTTTTAATGTACCAGCTGTTGTTAAAAGCTGTTTGTCACACATAGCTACATACATTTTCTGTATGGCAATTACTATCAGGTATGCTGTGAGTGTTCAGATGTTTACTCTGACTATGAAGTTAAATTGCTTACACACTGGTAGTGCTCATATATTTATTTTCATATATGTACACCATTTCATTTGGCCATGATTTTGTGAAATTGAGAAAGTCACGCATTGGTGAAAAATGTTTGCACTGTATGGTCCCTCAGCCGTGTTGCTGCTCTGAGGGGATGTTTTGATGTTGCTCCTCATCTTCCTCATCCTTATCGCCTGACACTTCCTGCTACTCATTGGCATCGGGCTTTGGTACATTTGTCTGCACACAAATATTGTGCAGTATGCAGTACACAAGTATGATTTTGCATACCATTGGTAGCGAGTAGAGCAGTCGGCCCCCAGACATATCCAGACTCCTGAAGCAGGACATGAGGACTCAGAAACTCCTCTCTACTATGGACCGGGTCCTGCTTAGGGCATGATTAAAGCTCTGCTGGGCTTCCGTATGGAGTTGTTTAAAAGGAGCTATCACCCACGGCTGCACACAATATCCTTGATCAGCTGCAAAGAAAGGAGGGGTAAAATTAGTAAATAGTCATGACAGGTGATGGCCCCACATTCATATACATTCTGTTATGTGTCCTGATTGACTCATACACTTTGTCGACAGTATGAGACATGCTATAACATTGTTTGGCATACACGCAAGTTGAATTCAGATTTGACTGACCCTGTACTATGCATGCAGGCATACTGTCCTCCGCGATACACTTACTATTTGTCATACTTGTGAGCACCAATACCATGAAGGTAGTGATTTGCCACCAGCAAGGACAGCTAGCCATTGTGGAGACAAATTTCTCACACTCATCTATTTTCTCTGTTTATGTCTACTCTTGACATTTCTGGAGTGACACATGTCAGATTTTTCTACCTGTAGCTAGGGCTGGTGATGTTGAGTACTTCATTCACACATATTTGGCAGTGAGATTTGGAGTTGCTGTTGTTCAATAGCTACTGCCATGGTGAGGGCAGTGAGTGGATGTCAATGTGGGGCATGATGGTGTACACATGGCAGAGCACTAAGGGGCATATTTAAGAGCCCCTAGTGCCATTTTAGCACTGTCATAGGGTGCTTTTTTATGCTAAGGCATCGCTAAAGTGGCTTTTCCACACGCCATATTTACAAAGTGGAGCAATGCATGCATTGCCCCACTTTGTAAACCCTTGCACCACATTATGCCTGCACCAGGCATAATGTATGCAAGGAGGATGTTCCCCCATTAAGGGGGCCGCAAAAGTGGCGCAAAGAAATCTAAAATATTTCTTTGCATCATTTTTGGACATTTTTAGCTCCTGCACAGAGCAAGCGTTAAACTGAGGCTTCAATTGTTTTCAATGGACCTCTAGGTACTTTGCAGGATTAGTGTCAACATTTTTGTATGCTAATCCTGCAAAGCAGCAAACTACCATTGAAAATGTTGACGCTGGTTCCCTAACTACCGCCATCGCCACATGTTAAATATGGTACACACAGGATGGCGTTAGGGGGCGCTAAGAGGTGCAAGGAAAGTTGGGCTGCACTGGGTGCAGCCCCACTTTTCTTAAATATGCCCCTATGTCCACTATGTTAAACAGTACACAAGGGGTTTGAGATATCTGGGAGTCTTGTTCTGTGCAATGCAACTGGTACACTAACCATACTACAAAGCTACACTGCTCGGGGACAGCGTAGGACATATTTTCCCAGGCTGTAGGACATATTTTCTACATGATTCAGTGTCCCCGGTTTGCTGTCTGCACTGGTAGACAATGTGCAGCATTGCACCAAGACAGGCACAATATTCCCAAGGTGACTGTGTGACTGCCTGTCCTGTGAGATGTACTTAGTGCATGACGCTATACTTTGCTGCACAGTCCACAGCCTGGGACGACTGATAGAGTGTTTTTGTGCCACAAAATGATGGGCACATTGGATGGGATGTGTGTATATGATGACTAATGTCATTTTGCATGATACACAAGATCTTCAGCAGTTACAATAGGACTATGGGCCAGATGTAGGAAAGGATTTGCGAGTTGCAAACGGCAAAAACTGCCGTTTGCGAGTCGCAAATCGCATTTTCCTATGCAGAAATGCATTCTGCGAGTCGGGACCGACTCGCAAAATGCATTTCAGAATCGCAAATAGGAAGGGGTGTTCCCTTCCTATTTGCGATTCCTAGTCGTATGCAATACCATTTGCTACCGCATATGCGGTCGCAAATGGTGTCGCAGTTACCATCCACTTCAAGTGGATAGTAACCCACTCGCAAATTGGAAGGGGTCCCCATGGGACCCCTTCCTCTTTGTGAATGGACCCCAAATTATTTTTTCAGGTCACGTAGTGGTCCAAGGGACCAGTACCTACCCTGAAAAAATACCGAAACTAAAGGTTTCGGATTTTTTTTAAGTGCAGCTCGTTTTCCTTTAAGGAAAACGGGCTACACTTAAAAAAAAAAAAAAACTGCTTTATTTAAAAGCAGTCACGAACATGGAGGTCTGCTGACTACAGCAGGCCTCCATGTTTGAGAGTGCCCATAGTCGGTATGGGGCCGCAATTTGCGACCCACCTCATTAATATTAATGAGGTGGGTCATTGCGACCCCATACCGACTCGCAGACGGTGTCTGAGACACCGTTCTGCATAACATTTTGCGAGTTGCAAATAGCGAGTCGCTATGACTCGCTATTTGCAAGTCGCAAAATGTTTCTTTGCTACATCTGGTCCTATATTTCTCTGTTGCACAGGTCTTGGATAAATCACACATCTCCTCATGAACATGGGAGTTACCTGTGGACACACATATGACAGACGGGGAGTCCCTTCCTTCATCAGGGTGTTTGGACACACCATTTCACATAATTCAACTTTAGTGAGGATCTTTCGAACATTTGGATGCACACACAGGGCCTCATTTAGCAGTTGTTGCCACAGGGCAGCACAGTATGTCACTTGGCTGTGTGCTCTGCATAGAAAAGGAAAGGGCTGGAATTTGCCATATTATTAACATACAGCACATCCATGGTCTGTCCGCATACGCACTACCACATATTGATGACTATCACCAACACACACACCCTTGCACTATAGTGCACGTGTGTCAGTGTTGTACGCTGAAATAATTTTCATTTTAAGGGACAGATTCCTGCACCAAAAACGAACAAGCTATGCAATTTCCTCATTCTAACTGTCCCGCGGAATGTAGCACAGATAGAAATTGGTAATGACGAGGAGATATGTCATTATTTCTCCTCATTACACCTCCCCTTGGGAGGCACACTAATTGCAAACAGTCTCAGGGTCACTTATCCTTGGGTCTGTGAAAATTTGTAAGATCTTCATTAGTGTTGGCCAATGGAACACATCTTTGATGTAGGATGAGGCAGCGGTGCACTTTGGTCTGGCTTGTCTTACTCCATATCCATGAGGCCATGCAAGGGCACGTAGGCTGACTTTGCATTGACCCATAGATATGAATTGGGGACCTGCTTCAACAGAGCGTAATGAACATTGATGCTGCAGCAGCGCTGTCCACTTGTACATGAGGCCTACAGGGGTGTAGGCAGTCTCAACATGTGTGACATGTTGTGTTGTGTTGTGTTGTACACATACCATGTAATATAGTGCAAGTATCTAGGCCAATACCTGCTATTTAGGCACTGTCTCATTGACCAAACACAGAGATGACTATTTTGTTAGTTATTTACTATTATTAGGTTAGTCATGTGCTTGAGATGTACTTACCAACCAGTAGGCCATTCCTATATCGCCCATTCTGAAATCGCTAATTGTTGATGGAATTTCGGAAGATGAAAGAATCATGAGCACTTCCCTGGTACTTTGCAAGGACATTGATGAAGGCCCTGATGGTCCAAAATTGCCTGCACATTCATGGAATGCATGTGCTTCCAATTGCGGTACAGGTGGGCTGCAGATGCAGGAGGTACCAGTTGTACATGTTTGCAGTCCATTGCTCCCAAAACATGTGAAAATCCTGTAATGGCATAAAAGCCTTGCTTGTTTTCCTGTTGTTTCTGCAATGTGTTGGGCAACATGAAGCACTGGGGTGTAAGGCTTCTGATTTCATCGAAGATGGAGAGGAGGAATGTCGAGAAGGATGGCTGGAATACTCCTTCCATTCTGGCTGTGGTGGGTTGGAATGTTCCAGATGCTAGCATGTGTTGTACAGCCAATAGCTTGATCTGTGGAAGGATATTGGTTCACCTCTTCGATGTTGACTGCAGCCTTGGTGCAATCTGGTGCAGGAGCTGGACAATGGACTCCCTGCTAAGCCTTTAATGGGCAATGACCTCGTCCTCCCTGAGGCCAGTGTGGGTAATCCTCTGCTGGTATGTCCGCTCCCTTCTCCTGTGCTGTCTCTATGGTGCACATGGTGGTGATGGGGTGCTGATTGTGGAGGTGATGGTGGAGGTGTTGCTGGTGGTGGTGGTGGTCTTTGTGGGGCTCCAAGCTTCAGTAGGAGTAGGTCCATGGTGTTGTAGAGCTTGCCAGAGTGATTAGAGTATGTTCTCTTTATTCACCAGTGCAAGTGCGTCATTTTTATGCCTGGTATCACAAAGCATTCATTTTTTGAGGCTACTGAGACCTGCGTGTCTTTTGCCAAAGAAGCACCATTTTGCGATTTCCTTGTTGACATGTCTGCCTCAGTTCTGCATGGCTTTTAAAGACGGAACACCTACCTTGCATATCATTCTCATTATCTGATGCAGCCGGATCCAGTAGTAGAAAAAATGTATGTAGGAGTGAGAAAAATGATGCTAGAGGCCTCTAGCGTCACTTTCTAAATATGGAGCTCTAAATGTCCCACTGCTGCGCCAACAAAAATGACACAGCTGTGGCACAAGCTTCTTGTAAATATGCCCCAAAGATATTTTGTGACATAAATTTGGCTAAGATATCCAGTCAAAACTATATGTGAGCGCATATCTCACTCACAAAAGTCACTCGACATACCAGTGAGAGATGATTAAAAAATAAATGTTTTGCACCCACTGCACATAGATGTTTCACTGGTCCCATAAGACATCTATTTGCTCAAACCACTTGCCTGCCACTGCAAAATATACACATATTTAATTTTTAACAGACAAACGGAAATTAACCAAAACGTATGCTAGGCGAACTTCAGAAATGGAATGTAACAAATATCAAAAGTCAGGATATGGAATGTAGAATTCACTAAATGTTTATTGTAAGTATCTTTAGGGCACACAAAATGCTAGGTCTTAACTCTCATTTATCAAACGTGGGGGGGACAGGGAGATTAACGACATCCAGTGTAAGCCTCCCTAAACGTTATGTAAATCAAAAGAGTACACTGTTCCAAACAAAAAGGAGAAAGAAAGAACACGGATTCTAGAGACACTTCTAAAGTTAGAAGCAAGAGCCCTCACACATCCAATGGATGTCATGCTTCATCATAGGGCTAGATCCTAGTCAGACTGGCGCTGCAATGTCTGACGGGCCCCACAAGAGGGCTCTTTGCCGGAGATCTTGATTTGAAGTGTGTGCTGTGATTAAAGTGGGAATACATTTAAACCTACCATCAGGGAAGAGCAGGAGAAAAGGAGGTTAAAATTGGCTCAAGAGCCTCAAAACAATGTATTTTAATAGGCATTGAGGCTCTCGGTCAATGTTAAAAACACAAGGGAGTGGAATAGAAATAAAGGTCCCCCACTCTACTAACACCAAAAAGCTATTAGGGACAATCTCCCTTTAACTGTTATATGAGGTCGACATGTTTCGCGCCTTTGAAGTCCATACGAATCACGTGGCGCTTCATCAGGACCAAAACAAATGTCTCCTAGGCTACCCGACATAATCTAGTTAAAATTAAAGGTCTGAAGGGTAAAAAAGTAACTTACATGGAATGCTACACAACTTGTTGCCTAAATAGGTGGGAACCTGTGCAGAAGAAAATGCAACACAAAGTATGTTTACAATACAGTATGAATCATCAAAGTGTATGACACACATAATAGTGTTGTGACACTGCATGTTGATGTGCTGCCATGCAGAATGTGACACAACTCACAATGAAAAACTCCTTACCCTCTTATATTAAGGACTGGGTTCCTTGGGAAAGTGCGAGCCAATGGACTAATGTCACTCTGTGTGGGTCATAGAAGCATCAATAGTTACATTACACAAAGAGAGAAAGAAACTGGTAAATATGTAGTCAATAAATATTATATACTTCATACTTGGTAGCACATATTTGAAAAAGATATGTCCACTTAGGGGAATTAAAGGCCTCTCCTCGGAGCTCTAATGTCTACCTCATCTAACAGCTAAAGGGAGATAATCCCTATTAGCTTTTTGGTGTTAGAATAGTGGTGGAACTTTATTTGTATTCCACTTCCTTGTGTTTTTAACGTTGACTGAGAGCCTCAATGCCTATTAAAACACATTGTTTTGAGGTTCTTGAGCCTATTTTAACCCCCCTTTCTCCTGCTCTTCCCTGATGTTAAGTTTAAATGTATTTCTACTTTAATCACAGCATACACTTCAAATCAAGATCTCCGGCAAAGAGCCCCCTTGTGGGGCCCGTCAGACACTGCAGCATCAGTCCGACAAAGAGCTAGCCCTATGATGAAGCATGCCATCCATTGGATGTGAGAGAGCTCTTGCTTCTAACTTTAAAAGTGTCTCTAGAACCCGTGTTCTTTCTTAGGTCTCATTTGCCATCTGTTGAGGATTCGGTATGTTACCTCTGAGATGTTCACTGCGTTTTCACCCTCAAATACAAACAAAAAGCTGGGGCAGGCATGTTTTAGCCCTGGATTGATTGGTAACTCCATAACAAAGACTCACCCTATTCTCACCAAAACTAGATTGCTTTCTCCTCGTGGTGCATCTGCTTATACCCCTGAGGTAAAGGAAGGAGAGTATTGCCTTACTACAATGTAATAGAGTTATCTTAGCCTTCCCAGTAGTTCAGTGTGATATTACATGCATTTTTGTCAGTGAGTAAAGTGTTGAACCAAAACCAAGACTTCCCCCGCAAATGTCCCCAGCCAATGCCAAACCTTAGTGCCCTGGCAAAAGGGTATACAAAGCCCCTCTCTGTAGGTAGATGATTCCTCTTAGCAGTACTGGACAATGGTCTTTCCCTTTCAGTTCCATGTCACTTTTTTCTTTATCTCTCTTCTTTGCCTCTAATTCACCCCTTACCCCAACTTATTTCCTTGTCTCTCTTCTGGTCTCCTTCCTGGCTCTCCTGTCCTCCTTGACATTCTTTGTCTTGTCTTTTTTGTCTGTCTTGCCTATCTTCTTCTCCTTCATGCTCTCCTCCTCACCTCTGGTCCCGCTCTTGCTTGGCCCCTCCTCCTTCATGCTCTTTGCATCTCCTCCAGCCTCCCTCTAACCTTCCTCTCCTCCTTTGCACTCTTTATCTCTTCTCTTATTTTCTTCAAACCTGTCCTCTCAGCCTCCCTGCGTTCTTACCCCACATCTGATTGTTCTTGATCACTCTCTTTTATACTAGAAGACTCAGTTGAAGCCCCCATGACCTCAATTTCAGGGCTGATGGCAACCAGGACCAGAAGCATTGTTGACCCTTGGACATCTGCTCAAGGGTTGAAGCCAGGCTCTAGGGATATGGCCAAATGCCAGTGACATTGTAATTATGCCCACAATGATGGTTCTGTATCACACTGGAATTACACAATATTTTGCTTGCATTATGTAGGAAAGTCCTTTTTTTTTGCCTGATCACCCCCACTCTTTCTGGATAGGTACTGGTGGTTACTGACTCTTGGCTGTGCCCTGGGTACTGCTTACCAGTCCCAGGGCCAGTGCTCTGTGTAAAATGGATATGCAAATTAGGCTAATTATAATTGGCTAAGTTAACCTACCTATAAGTCCCTAGTATATGGTAGGGCATGTAGGTTTAGGGACCACAGCATAGGTGGTGCACACCTAGGTGCATTGCTGAGGTGCCCAGTGTCATTTTAAAAGCAAGCCTGCCTTGCTGGCTGCTTTTAAAATAAAGTTATATGCAAATTCGACTTTGGAATTAAAGGTACTTCCAAAGTCTTAAACTACCTTATTTTTACATATAAGTCACCCCTAAGGTGTGCCCTATGTGCCCCTAGGGCTGGGTGCCATGTAACTATAAACAGGGACTTTATAAAAATAGATTTATAAGCCCTGGTGAGGTAAAAACAGCCAAATTCGTTTTTCCCTCATTGAAGTAAATGGCCTTCATAGGCTAGAATGGGCAGACTTTATTTTAAATTTTAAAGTCTCCTTAAATGTTACATACCAAGAATTTGGTATCAAATTGATTGTTATAATAAATCCCACAACTTCCAGTTGTTGGATTTAATATAACCAGTTCAGGTAAAAAGTTTAGACTTTACCTAAAAAGTTGCCAATTTCAGCTCTGCATTGTTTTTGCTGCTGTGCTCTGATTGGCCAGCCTGCAGCAGCTTCTGCCAGGCTACTTTAATGAGGTGTGAAGTGGCCTGGCTTCACACAAAGGAATGTGCTTGGGGGAGAGAATCTCCCCTCAGCAGATGGTGAGGCAGGAAGGGGGAGGGCTGCCAAACTGGTCTTCAAAGGCAGAGAAGGACATCTGGAGCACCCAGCAACACCCCCACATCCTGCAACCCCAGACAGCTAGGTGCCCCCTTGATTAGATTAGGAGAGGGCAGGAGAGGGGTGTGTTTATGATTTTTAGCCACACCAGTGGGTGGGCTCAGCCAGATCTCTCCTCCAAAAATCAGATTCATCCATGTTGGATTTTTAGAGACTGTTGCCTTCTGGGATGGATTTTTGCCACACTTCCCAGGAAGTGGTCATCACAGGGGGACGACCCTGTCCCTGATTGGAGAACCAGGGCCCCCCTGCTTTTCACCCAGGAGCAAGGATAAAACTGGCAGACCTGCCCCCACACCTCAGATCCCCACCAAATTTCAAGAAGAAGGAACTACAAGGAGAAGAAGGACTGCCCTGCTGGACCCCTGGCCTGCACCTGGACCCTGCACTCAGAAAGACTGCACCAGCTGCACACTTGGGCTTCACCACAAGAAGGACTTTGCCTGGCTTCCACTGGTTCAAGGAGGGACTCCCTGTTTGCTACAGGTGAAAAATTGCTATCCAGAGTCCCCTGCACCAACTCCTGAAAAAGTGACCAGCTGACCACTGTCCAGTGGCCAAAAAGGAGTTTGCGCCAGGTGCATTCTGGGAGTTGAAGTCCGCACTTCCCAAGGACCATCACAGAACTTCTGGACCCTTGGGGTGAGCTGTGGACCCCAAAAGAACCTTAAAAGAACATCTGGGTGAAGCCCCAGAAGTTTTGAAAAGATTGGAGAATTTTTTTAAAAAAGCTCCATAAAGTGACCGACCCGACGCGGAAATTCTAGCCGGCTTGCCTCAACCGCGACCCGGCCTGACTTTGTGGTTCGTCCCGGTAAAGAAAAACATCCAAAAAAGAGACTAAGGGCCTCATTACGACCCTGGCGGGCGGCGGAGGCCGCCCGCCAGGATGCCGCCCTCCATAATACCGCTCCGCAGTCAGAAGACCGCGGAGGGTATTATGAGTTTTTCCCTGGGCTGGCGGGCGGTCTCCAAAAGACCGCCCGCCAGCCCAGGGAAAAACTCCCTTCCCACGAGGATGCCGGCTCGTAATCGAGCCGGCGGAGTGGGAAGGTGCGACGGGTGCTACTGCACCCGTCGCGTATTTTACTGTCTGCTACGCAGACAGTGAAATACTAGCGGGGCCCTCTTACGGGGGCCCCTGCAGTGCCCATGCCATTGGCATGGGCACTGCAGGGGCCCCCAGGGGCCCCACGACAATCCTTACCGCCATCCTGTTCCTGGAGGGCGAGCCGCCAGGAACAGGATGGCGGTAAGGATTGTCAGAATCCCCTCGGCGGCGCAGCGAGCTGCGCCGCCTTGGAGGATTCTTAGGGGCAGTGGAAAACCGGCGGGAGACCGCCGGTTTTCCCTTTCTGACAGCGGCCAAAGCGCCGCGGTCAGAATGCCCAAGGGAGCACCGCCGGCCTGTCGGCGGTGCTCCCGCCCCCGTTGGCCCTGGCGGTTCTCTACCGCCAGGGTCATAATGAGGCCCTAAGTCCGAACGTAAAAAGTTGACCGGGACCTTCCAGCCATCGTATCCGAGAAGGGCTCCACGGACGTCGGATCAAGATCCAGGTTTACCCCGGTCGAAGGATTTTCATCTCGAAAAAACGACTAAGTCCGAAGGTAAAAATCACCACCGAGGAAACCGACTTCGCGTATCTGGACAAGGGCTCCAGGAGGTCGGATCCAACTGGCAGGTTCGTCCCGGGGAAGAAAAACATCAAAAAAGAGACTAAGGGGGTCATTCTGACCCCGGCGGTCTTAGACCACCGGGGCCAGGGTCGGCGGGAGCACCGCCGACAGGCCGGCAGTGCCCCGCAGGGCATTCTGACCGCGGCGGTAAAGCCGCGGTCAGACCGGCAACACTGGCGGTCTCCGCCAGTGTACCGCCGCCCTTTTGAATCCTCCAAGGCGGCGCAGCTAGCTGCGCCGCCGAGGGGATTCCGACCCCCCCTACCGCCATCCAGTTCCCGGCGGTCCGCCCGCCGGGAACCGGATGGCGGTAGGGGGGGTCGTGGGGCCCCTGGGGGCCCCTGCAGTGCCCATGCCACTGGCATGGGCACTGCAGGGGCCCCCGTAAGAGGGCCCCTACGAGTATTTCACTGTCTGCTTGGCAGACAGTGAAATACGCGACGGGTGCAACAGCACCCGTCGCACCTTCCCACTCCGCCGGCTCGATTACGAGCCGGCATCCTCGTGGGAAGGGAGTTTTTCCCTGGGCTGGCGGGCGGTCTTTTGGCGACCGCCCGCCAGCCCAGGGAAAAACATAGAATACCCTCCGCGGTCTTTCGACCGCGGAGCGGTATTTCAGAGGGGGGAACTCTGGCGGGCGGCCTCTGCCGCCCGTCAGGGTCAGAATGACCCCCATAGTCAGAAGGTAACTTTTTAACCGAGGCCTCCCGCGACTTGTAGCCGAGCAGGGCTCCATCGCGGTCGGCCTGAAAGTTTGACTTTGCCCCGGTCCTGGTGCAACCAGATGACCCGATTGGCGCTTTTTGTTTCTAAGCGCTAGAAAATAATAATACTTTAAAAATTCATATCTCCGGTTCCCCTGAACCGATTTTAATCGTTTTTGTGTCATTTTAAAGATAAAAATATAAGCTATTTTTATAAATTGGTTTTGGATTTTTAAACTGTTTCCTGTGTTTTATTTAATTACTGTTTTGTGATATTTGAATGCTTTACACTTTGTCTCCTAAGTTAAGCCTTGACGCTCGATGCCAAGCTACCAAGGGTAGAGCTGGGATTAATTTACTGAGACCTAACTGTACTTATGTGGAGGTTTGTGGCTTGTTGCTAGGTGTAGGTACCTACCTGCCCTACCAATAACCCATTTTCCAACACATTATAAAAGAATTTATCAAGCCTACAACACATCCCTTGAAACTGCTTGGGATCGTGGCACCTTCAACCATATGAACAATATTTATTGGGGGCACCCTGCTGAACTGATTTAATCATGCTTAAGTGCCCAAATATGTCTTTGTGAGAATTCCTAGTCTGATTATTCCTTAGCAATCGGAAGGCATTGAGTCACAACTGTGACAGCTGCTTTTCCTTTCTGGTGTCTTGGGGCCCCTATATTCTAGGCTTCCAAACTGAGAACTGAGTACCTCTTGTTTAGCACTTGACCCTCTGGGCATCAAGATAGAGCAGCCTAAGGTTTACTCATGGAAGATGAGGTTAGCTAGAGTCTCAGAAAGAAGGAATGCAATAAAAAACACTCAATAAGTCAACGTCCAGCTAGTATGTTCTTAAAAAAGGAAAGTACTTTATTACACACAAAACTAGGTCTTACAAGCAAATTAATAAATGCATTGACAATGGCAGGAGGAAGTATCTCTGTGGACACTGTCTAAAGGTTCTCTTAACCTACAGGAAACACACAACATAGAAAGGTCACAGGGGTGAAGTAGTACTCCCCAAATGTACTCCCAAATGTAAGTTTGGGGGAATTACTTGAACTTTGTGAGTTCGTAGCTGGAGGAAGAGTGCATTATTAACAGGAAGATCTACCGGCTTTGTCAAGGTATGAAGCTCACAAGTTGTGATGGGAGGAATGTTTGCAAATAGTATAACCACTGGCAGTCGCCTGAGGTAGCATTCCATCCCATTGGTTTCACCCAGTGTGTCACACTACATTAAAGCCCATCTTGTATAAATTAGTACTGACCTTACTAGTCATGGGAACAGTCCATCCTGAACTGCCAAGCGAGACCCCCTACAGATGCTAACACAAGCAACCCCAGACCAGTCTTGGCCTTATTAGGCCTGGTCACTGAAGTAGAGCATGGATCCTGTGGCACAGAGAGAAAGGGACCAAAGTATGGACCTACAATTGGCCACTTAGGGAGTTATATCAAGCATCTAAAAGGTGATGGTAAGAATGCTTGCAATAGTAAAACCACTGGCAGTAGCATTCCAACCCATTTTTTTGCCCAAAATGTCACTCTACACAGAGGTATGACTTTTGCAAATCATTACTGACCCTGCTACTCATGGGAACAGTTTATACTAATCTGCCAAATTAGGCCCCCTCAGATGAGAATGCAGGCAACAATAGACCAGTTACAGCCTTATTAGGTCTTGTCTGTGAGGTATATCGTGGATCATGTGGGACAGCGAGCATGTAGCCAATGGGTTTTGTCAGGCTGTAGAGGACAATGGTTTTCCCTACCACCTGGAAATGTAATACTCCCCTGAGTGATAGGCCGGGTAAAATTGAAATGCATTGGGAGCTATTTTTACCTGCACATTTTAAGTTTGTTTGATTGAATAAAACAGCAATAAAGTTCCTAGAGAAGATTTACCCTTGTGTCTTTTGTTATTAACTTTACTGGAATATCAAGATACTGGGATGGATCAACTGTGGTGCCCAGCCTCCAACACACAAATTTAGGGTGATGTATTGAGAAAATGCACTTTACAGCACTGTGAAGGTCTGCACAGTGCGGCTGGAAGCAAAACTATGACTGTGATTGAAATAATTGTGTATCAATAAATAAATTTCAAAGAGGATGTGCTAAACAGAAGGTGAAATTAAATAGACTACAGTGAGCAAAACACCCAAGTATGTGCATACCCTTTGCCACTTATGGTGTTGCATCAAGCAAATGGTGTCACTATAATGATCAAAACGCAAAACATAAGCCTTTATCAAATTTCAATACTGAAAACTTTTCAGAGTACCTATTTAGGTATATGCAGAGATTTTACATATTATTTGTGAACAACAATAAAAAAACATATGCATTTCCGTAATATGTCCTCATTGCAAGTTTTGCTAAGTAGAGTGGAATATTTATCAAATGTGGTAAATGCCATTATCCCAAATGGAGTTATTTACCAGGTGTGCTCAATGGCTCCTAATTTGAAATTTCAATTTGAAAAACATAACATCAACCCTGTTTTTAACAATTTCAGCATGTTGTACCATTGTTCTGGGCCATTGCCCTAAAAAATGTTAGTAGGTTTGGTGTGCTGGAATCTATCAGTGGAAAACAGAGAGGATGTAACATTTATCACAAAACTTTCAGATGCCTGTGCATCAGACATCAGAAAGGGATCATAATTTAGACCTTAAGTTGTAGAAAGGGCATTAAGTAACAGAGGTCCATACATCTCAAAGACTCTAGGTAAAAGCTCCAGCCTCAGATGTGTTTGAAATGAACTGGAATGTTTTAGGAGTCAACCATGCTAATATCCGGGAGACATCGGGCTTGATTTAGATGTTGGCAGTCTTACTGCCAAGTCACGTTGGCGGCGGGCCCAAAAAGCCTGTTACCCCAGTGGTCCCCCGCCCACAGTATTTAGATGTTAGTGGCTGGGAAACAAACCACAGTAGCAGCGGTTTGTTATTGTTGGCCGGTTGTACTCCACCACTGTCAGGCTGGCGGTGTATCTCCGACCTGATTTAGATGTTCTTGCTGTACTAGCGGTGTGATGGCGACAGTTTAGCGATGGAGTGCGAGTCTCCCATTGGATACATGTGTTGATATAGGTGTGTTACAATGTACGCGACAACCTATGTCAACACATATTCCAACCCCAAGGGAAAAAAAAACATACTTATATGTATGTTGAAGGTCGGGTCACATTCAATAGTAAAGAGTCACCCCTTCATGTACATGTTCCATGCACTGGTCACCTTCGTGCTCAGGGAAGATGGGGTTGATGTCACTTGTGCTCAATTGTCAGAAGCTTTGGCAAGGGCCCTCCAGTTGTGTCCCTACGCAAAAGGTAAAAGAAAATGGGGGGAGTAGGAGGGTTTTCACTCTATGTCTCCCCCAATCTGCCAGCCTTGGGTTGGAGATATTTCCACAACACTTGGCTTGGCGGGAAGGCAGATCGGAATTTGCTTTGCAAGAACAGTGGGTGCAGTCCCACCACCAGCCACCGTTTCCCATTACTCCATTGATGCGGGATCCCACGCCTGACTGAGTTGATGGGACTGTGGTGGTCTTTCATTGACGGTCCCGCCAACATCTAAATAGGGCGAATGGACCACCATGCCAGTGTGTGGGAAATATGATGAAGAAGCAATGGTCAGACGGTTACTGCCAACATCTAAATCAGGCCCATAGAGTTGATGAATTTCAAAATTAACATGGAGGCACCTATGAATGGCTTTCACATTTCAGGTAGCGCTCAGTCTGTGTCACTCAGCTCCTTCTGGTGTCTCTACCCTTCTGGAACACCACAACATGCAAAATGCAGATTCTAAGACTACTCCACAGTATTATTGGATGTGCCTGACTCACGTCATAATCTCTTGTATCTGGCAGAGGGGTGGATCCATTTTAAAAACGTTTACACAAAAATTCTCCCACTGACTTACTGCAAGGAATGATCATGATTTGTGTATTATTCCCCAAGTAATTTGCCTTTTGTAACTGAACCAGATTTTGGTCCTGATTTAGTTCTTGGCAGATAGGAATACTCCATCACAAATGTGACGGATCTCAGGTCTGTCGTATTGTGATCCCATTCTATCCTATGGAAAATAGAAGAATAGCTTTTTGTCTCTTTCTCTCTTGAGTCTTCGCTATTTTCATCCTTGTTCCTTGTATTCCTTTTCTGTATTTACAACATGTTCACTTTTTGACCCGGAAGGCGAGAGGAGACCCGGAAGTGCTCTCTGCAGCAGTGAGCACGCACAGTGAGCAGCGCAGCAGTTTGGCGGCTCGGGCCGTGTGCATCCATTGACTGCTGTCTGTCCACCATCTACTGCCGTGGGAGCATCCTCCCCTACCACCATATACCATTGTATCCCTCCCCCATCATGGGCGTGAGGCAGCCATGAGGCAGTGGGCAGTGGGTGACCACAAGCTTGAGGAAGCCTGAGAAGTAGAGGCATCCTGACAGTTGCGGTAAGGGCTAGCTAGAACAGCGCAGGTGGGGCAGCCTTGGACAGCTGCCACTGAGTATGTTCCTGGGTTCCCCACAGAGGTGGCCCTGCTAGGACTGGGTGCGGCTTGTGGGGTGAACAGTGAGTCCGGCTTGCTATCTGCCCTTAACGCCTGCCCCCCCTTGAAAAGCAAGGGCACAAAGCTGCAATATACATCCAGTAATTTGTATATTCTGGTGCATTGGTATGATTCAGCCCAGCCATGTCTCACTGTAACCTAACTGTAACCACCTAAATATGCTTTGAATACTGCTGGATTGCTGGACTATTGAATATATGTTGAATAGCTGAGCCTCCTGCATTCTTTGAAAAACTTGAGTATCCTGTTGAATAGCTGTTGAATAGCTGAGTCTCCTGCAATGTTTGAAAAACCTGAGCATCCTGATCATTTACTAAGAATGAGATCATGTAAAACAAGAGGCAAACCTTTAACCTCTAATAAGAGGAAAAGGGAGCCAACTCCAAGGTGATTAGAGGCAGTTAGTGTAAATAGCCCCTCTAACAGGAGTTCACCAATAGTAGTGCTGACATGGGAGTGGGTCAGGAAGTAGTAGCAGCCCTGCAGAAGGATCATCAAAATAAGAAGAAGGAGGAGGAGAAAATAGTAGCTCAACTGTTGGACTGCCATAAGTTAACAGACTACTTGTGTGCCCCAAGAAAGCAAGGTGATAGCAGGACATTAATTGGCCCTAAGTATCAAACATCAGATGGCACCCTTTTTTCGGCCAAGGTCCCCCAGTCTAAAAGGAGTATGGAAGCAAGAAGTGAATTTCCCCAAAAACCTCCCTCTCTCCATGAAAAATCAGTTCCTGTATGGTGGATCATAAGGTGAACTCAGTGGAATTGATTGGAGGGAGGTGAATCAAGAGATGGTGCCAACGTGGGGGGGTAGGGATGTCAATCTTAGGACAAGAAACCATTATACAAGGAAATGTAATGACAGAAAACTGCGCACAAGTGTTTATTCGATGTAATCTGTCTAATCTGTACAAGTCAGAGGAGGAAGTTAACATTGAAACTGATGAAATTCAGGACCTGGAGCTGCTACGGAGCCCAAGCTCTAAGCTCGACACTTTCCCGTCTTACAGATTGAGTTATAAAGCGGTGGAAACCAATCAATATAAATCTGCTTGGCTTAAGGAGGGACTTGGGGAAGGGGACATGACTCAGACAGCTAAAGGTGACTGGGACACCTCAGTAGGATTTCAAAGGACTTCCCCCTTGAAAAAGGTAGATGACTCCCTTGTGGGACCCCCCAGCCGTAAACACCAGGACTGGGGTGTGGGTAGCAATCCTGAACTCGATGCAGGCGACAGTACCACTCTAACAAAATGGATGTCCAGGTACATTTGTTAAATACATTGGCTATGTTTGTCTCTGATATTGATGACGAACTATAAACATAAAAATGCTCTGATAACAAGGGCCCAAACAAACCAGCCTAATGACTTTACTATCTGTTCATGTGAGGAGATAGTGGACAGGTTAGTCCAATTGCCGGCAACTTTTGCAGGAATACTAAGGGAGATCCGAGGTACCCCCGCAAAGGAGTATATATACAGTAGTACACACAGACCAACCAGCCATCTGTAATACGCCAGCAGTACTACCTGTGAGGTATACAGACCAAAGTCAGCCGAATGCATGGAAAGGCCTTGCCGGAAGGCTGGTTCCAATGGAGGATCCAGATAAAAGCACAGAAATAGTGGCTAGAGTATCTGAACTCTCGGCTTCTCTACTAGGTCCAATGGAAATAGGAAGGCATTTCCCCGTGCAATTGACAATGAGGGAGCGGAAACATGTATGAAATGGTAGGAAGAATGCCCAGCTTGGTTACATAAGTGCGACAAAGGTAACGGTGCCACTAAGAGAGGAAGGTAGCGAGGAATGCAAGACGTTAAAGATAGTGCAAAAGCCAAAGGGTCCCTCTTGGCAAGTAATTGCCGTGTCGGGGATTAATTTGTCTGAGCTGAACGGTGTGATCACGACTGTTCAGCCACTGCAAGTATCAAGGACATGGATCCCTATAAAAGCACATCCACAAAGGTAATGGAAGGCACGATCAGCGGACATTTAGGGGCATACTTGTTTTGCGCCAAAATTTTTTCATTTTTTTTAACTCCATATTTATACTTTGGACCTAGACCCAGCTAGCGCCAAATTTATGGAGTTAAAAGTCATTATTTAGACTTGGAAACCTACCTTGTGTTAATGAGATGCAAAGTAGGCATTCCTGTGAAAAAAAAAGACTCTATGGCCTTACCGCTATATTTATCCCCCAATGCTAAAGTCAGGCAGGGGGGAATGGGTCAAAAAATGGTGCAACCATTATTTGCCCATTATTTAATGCCTGGGCAGGCGTTAGGGGACCTGTGGGCCTATTTCCAAGGTGGAACACTATGAAATAAGCATGCGGGTGCCCTCTCAAGGCCCCAGGGACACCCCCACCCACACGTGAGGGACAGCGGAGGATGAGGGACCCCATCCCAGGTAAGTATAGGAAAGTATAGGTAAGTTTTTTTTTTTAAGGTGCCTTTGGGTGCCTGAAATGGTCCCCCCTACATGGCACTGGTTGCAATGGCTATGCCCAGGCAATCCTGGTCCCCTGTGGTGTCCATTGGAGTGGTGGGCATGACTCCTGTCTTTTCTAAGACAGGAGTCATGTGGTGTGGATGTTTTTACGTCAGAAAATGATGCTAGACTCTAACCTGCCTAATGTCATTTTGTGGTTCAAAATCCCCTTCTCCCATACCGCCAGCCCCACCTGGCTAACGTCATTTTTCTTACGCTGTCCACCCTTTGCACCGGCATGCACCTTTCCATAAATATGGTGCCCGGCTGGTGGTCTGAAATGGTGCAAGCTGGTGCTAAACCTTTTGGTGCAAAACAGTATTAGTGCAGTTTTGCACCAAAAATATAAATATAGCCCTTAGGATCCACACCTGGGGGCCTAACAGCAGGAGGGGATGATCCCACATCTCGGAATTGCTCCGCAACTCTAAGAGGAGGGCACTCAGCTCAGCAAAATCTGAATCCTGTAAACCATCAGATACCGATTGATCCAGAGCATGGGCATCAGTTACTTTGAATTCCTGAATACAAATCAAGAGGACCTCAGGATGTGCTTAATCGCTCAAGTATTTTTAAAATAATAAAGGCTCTTCCTGGCCTAAACCATGTGGCCTCTGAAGATATCCTGGCCATAAAATTCAGACAAGCAAGAGGGAATCAGCAATCAGATCCAACTTTAGCCATTTTCTCGGCTCCAGATCTCCCGGATCAAATCCTGGAAAGGTAAAAGCTTCTGAAAGCATTGGCATTGAGATAATTGCTTATCGAGGAGATAGATATCCATAACCATTATTAGCGAATCAAAGCCCTAATAAGGAAAAAGATATTCCATGGTCTGTTCTACAAGGGACCAATAGGAAATTTAACTCTGGGGAAGTCAACAAAGGAGCTGAAAACCTAGTTTAATGTGAGAGTTCAAATCTCGAGAGAGGAGCACAGGAAGGTTCAAACAAGACATGACGCTCTCGATAATTGGAACTGGTTGCTCACATGGAATGCCCCATAAAAGCTGAATAGCAGGCCAACAGACCCCCAATTCCACAGGAGGAACTGAACATCTACTCATGGAATATAGAGGGTCTGCAGGCAAAAGTGGAAGATCCAACAGTCACCCAATTCCTAGGCTCATTTGATATCATAATGATCCAAGAATCATGGGCGCAAGCGAGTATACCCCTTATTGGGCATGAAGAATTCAATAAGCCTCCAGAAAAAACCTGCATATTCAGAAGGGCAAAAGGTGGCTTATCGATTTATATCAACATTAACGCCTCTGTTAAGATCTCAGAACTTCACATGGACGACCAGCTCTTCTTGTCCGTCCGTTTAGATGGCTGGGCAAAGAATATACATGAATCTCTCATCCTAATTAATGCATACATTAATCCAAAAAGAAAAATAGTTGAAGTCGATAATTTTATAACATGCTTGCTTAGTCTAAAAAAAATTATTGGTCCGGCATATTGGTTACTCTCAGGTGACTTCAATCCCAAACTATATCATAATCCGAGAGAGGAACATGTACAAATAGCTGGATCTATTCCAAGCCAAAGCATGCCACCCTTTGTGAGAAAAGATAAGATCGGAGAGAAATTAATATAGGCATGTGAGCTATCTGGTCTATTTACATTGAATGGTCAGAATCCAGCTGACATCCCACCAACATGAACAAGAGCCTCGGGAGGTGCAGTTTCATATGTAGACCACACACTGGTAAATTTCTTATTATATAAGCACATGAGTGAGTTTAGGGTCTCCAATCATGAGGAGAGTGACCATAATCTCCAGATAATTAAGGTATAGGCAACAATATGTAAGCAGGTAACAGCATCAGCCCTTAAGAGGGAGATTGTCACTGAAAACATAAAGCGACTCAAATGGAGCTCTCACACAGTTAAGACCCAAGCAGAAGAGGCAGTGGCCAGTTTGGAGTGCATGGCCAGTGAAAATACTAATCTGATATCTCTGTTTGAGGTCTTTGAATTAACAAACCAAGGTTCATCTGAGAGAGTGAATTAGGGAGCCCATTTAGGGCGATGTAATAGAATAACCATGCCATGCTCAGTGTGGAAGAGAAAATCTGCTGTGGGTAAACTGTTGAGGCAATTGCGTAAATTCCCATAGGATGAAAAGCCATTAAGTAATCTCTGTGAACAAAGGAAGTTATTAAAAAGGGTGATATGGTCCTTAAAAAAAAACAGCAGGAAACATTATGGTCTAAATTGCAGCACGCATCAGCATCTGCGGATTCAAAACGCTTCTGAAAACGTTTTAATAACATTGAAAAGTGTTCAAGAGTGGCCCATAATGCCAACATAAGTGAGGAAGCTTGAGTGGATTTTTTAAATCACCCTACAAAGAAAGTAAAGTGGAAGAAAACACCTCAGGTTACAGGAGAGAACCCCTGGATTCCTTAGGAACAGAATATCTCTGTTGTTACATTGTCAGAAATAATTAAGATAATTGGAAACTCACAATCTGATTGTGCACCCGGTACCATTGGATTACTCCAAGCGCTGTTTAAACAATCAATGTTAAGGTGGGCAATCTTCCTTGCAGCAATGTTTAACCAGATTTTGTCAACTTGCATCATTCCAGATAGTTGGAAGGGATCAAAAATTCACCCCATTTACAAGGGTGTCATGACCTCCTCGCCAAGTAACTATCAATTAATTGCACTTTTGGATTTTTCCATGTGCCTACTGCAAGATCTAGAGCCATGGGTTGTAGATAATGGCAGATTACCCATTAATCTTTTTTATTAAGAATCAAGGTACATTAATTAAACTTTTGGTGTTGGGTTTGATAGTTGATAGTGCAAAGGCAACTGGGACCCCACTCTATATGTGATTTGTTGATCTTAAAGCAGCCTTTTATTATGTTCCCCGGGGCGATCCTCGGGCAAAATTACAGCGACGGGGACTACCTTTGAATATCCTGAACGCAATTAGTCTGCTCTACTCTGATACCTGGGTAAAAATAAAGCTCAGGGAGGGTGCCCATTTGTCAAGGGCAGTTAAAACAACCTCCGACCTAAAACAAGGCTGTGTTTTAGCTCCACTTCTTTTTAATTCATATATTGCTCATCTTTCTACAGGCTTAGACAGCCAGTTAGCATTTCCACCTACCCTTGGGGGTCGTCAACTGCCCAACCTGTTATATGCAAATGATCTGCTGCTTAGCAATTCCAGAATAGGTTTATGAAGATTATTGAACAGTCTAGGGGGGTTTTACTAAGATCAATGGTCTGGAAATAAATCAAAGCAAAACAAAAGTGACAGTTTTTAATTATAGACCTTCCACCTGCATAAATGGCACCTAAATGGAAAGGTAATTGAGGAAATGCCCACATATTTATATTAAGGGGTCAAGATAGACTACAGATGTTTGTGTGCATGTCACAGGGAAGTGATAAAGGATAAAGCTAAGGCCTTCAACCATGCCTATGTCATGTTAGCAAGAACTATCCATGGGCACACCCTCAATCCATTGGTATCAGTTATAAGAGCTAAGTTACTACCCATGCTTTCCGATGGCACAGAAATAATGAGGGGTGCGGAGAGCACTCTTTAGACAAATTAATAGTAAAAGTATATAAGCAAGCGTTCCGGTTACCCAGGTCAACTTCACCCTCCCAAGTCAGACTGGAATTTATGCTAGTTAGACAGTCACTTGCTAGACCTGCAGCTTTTGTAAAATGCTGTCATAAGTTGTGGCAATCCCCTGAAGGAACATTAGCAAATCTAATTTGGCTGGAAATTAATCTTCAGAGGGGCAATAGTAATTATAAGAACGATCTGGAAAAAAGCATAAAGCAGCTGGATCTGGGAGACCTGTGGGATTACAATATGCCTGGTCTGGCTTTTAGGGAAGCAGTTAATAAGTCAACTAAGCTCCAGAGCAGGATAGAAGACAAGGAGGAGTTATTTAAGTGGTCACAGTGGTGGCTAGTGCTAAAATCTCCTAAAGCATGTAAGAAATCACCCATTTTCGCTGTCCCTTATTCCTTGAAAATAAAGCAGAGTTTCCTAATGTTAGAACTTCAAGATATTCCACTATTAGAATTTCTACCTAAACTGAGGGAGGACATTCAAAGTGGGAATCAGGAATGTTGCCTATGCCCTGTGGCTGTGGAAACATTGCTGCATGTTGCCTGTGTAAGTCTAGCGCTGGCTAATCAGAGAAGAAAACTGCTGAAAAGGGAATTGTGGGCCATATTTATACTTTTCGACGCACAACTGCGCCAACGCAGTTGTGTGTCAAAAAATCTAACGCCGGCTAACGCCATTCTGAAGCACCATGCGGGCGCCGTATTTATTCAATGACGTTAGCCGACGTTAGCCGGCGGAGCTGCCTGGTGTGCGTAAAAAAAAAAGACTTACACCAGGCAGCGCCGGCGTAGGGGAATATGGAGCTTGGGCGTCAAAAAATGGGGCAAGTCAGGCTGAGGCAAAATTTTTGCCTCAACCCGATTTGCGCCATTTTTTTTTACTCCCAACCCCCATTGAAATGACTTCTGTCTTAGCAAAGACAGGAGTCATGCCCCCTTGCCCAATGGCCATGCCCAGGGGACTTCTGTCATTGGGCATAGTGGCATGTAGGGGGGCACAAATCAGGCCCCCCTATGCCACAAAAACAAAAAAAAATACTTACCTGAACTTACCTTAAGTTCCCTGGGATGGGTCCCTCCATCCTTGGGCGTCCTCCTGGGGTGGGCAAGGGTGGCAGGGGGTGTCCCTGGGGGCATGGGAGGGCACCTCTGGGCTCCTTCCGAGCCCACAGGTCCCTTAACCAGGCGCTAAAAAACAACGCAAAAGCGGCTGGACGTCATTTTTTTTGACCCACCCACTCCCGGGCGTCCTTTTTGCCCGGGAGTATAAATACGGCGCACATGCCTTGGAGTCATTTTTTAGAAGGGAACGCCTACCTTGCATATCATTAACGCAAAGTAGGTGTCCACGCTAAAAAATGACGCAAACTCCATGAACTTTGGCGCTAGACACGTCTAACGCCAGAGTATAAATATGGAGTTCGTTTTGCGTCGAATTTGTGTAAAAAAAACAACGCAAATCCGGCGCAAACAGAGTATAAATATGGCCCTTAATGTATTGGGGATCAGAGCCTGTAGACCATCCCTCATTGAGTATTTTGATCCAAAGAATGAAATGTTGATTATTAAGGTTTTCCAGTTTCTGGAAAGTTTCATCACACTTGTTCCATCAACTAATCATTAACGAAGACTGAAATTGGGCTAGTAATGTGAAATGCTGAGAAGATATTCGGTGCAAAACTGTTAATTACATTTGATATTTGTCAACCCTCAGTCTTTAACCCCTTCGCTGCCAGGCCTTTTCCCCCTCCTGTGCCGAGCCTTTTTTTGGCTATTTGGAGCAGTTCGCGCTTAGGCCCTCATAACTTTTTGTTCACATAAGCTACCCACGCCAAATTTGCGTCCTTTTTTTCCAACATCCTAGGGATTCTAGAGGTACCCAGACTTTGTGGGTTCCCCAGAAGGAGGCCAAGAAATTAGCCAAAAAACAGTGAAAATTTTGTTTTTTTCAAAAAAATGGGAAAAATGGGCTGCAGAAGAAGGCTTGTGGTTTTTTCCCTGAAAAGGGCATCAACAAAGGGTTTGCGGTGATAAAATCACCAGCTTCCCAGCTTTCAGGAACAGGCAGACTTGAATCAGAAAACCCAATTTTTCAACACAATTTTGGCATTTTACTGGGACATACCCCATTTTTACGATTGTTTGTGCTTTCAGCCTCCTTCCAGTCAGTGACAGAAATGGGCATGAAACCAACGCTGGATCCCAGAAACCACAACATTTTTTAAAAGTAGACAAAAATATGAATTCAGCAAGGGGTAATTTGTGTAGATCCTACAAGGGTTTCCTACAGAAAATAACAACTGAAAAAGAAAAATATTGAAATTGAGGTGAAAAAAACATCAATTTTACTCTACGTTTTACTCTGTAACTTTTTCCATCAATGTCAGATTTTCGAAAGCAATATATCGTTACGTCTGCTGGACTCTTCTGGTTGCGGGGATATATAGGGCTTATAGGTTCATAAAGAACTCTAGGTACCCAGAGCCAATAAATGACCTGCACCCTGCAGTGGGTTTTCAATCTATGCCGGGTATACAGCAATTCATTTGCTGAAATATAAAGAGTAAAAAATAGCTATCAAGAAAACCTTTGTATTTCCAAAATGGGCACAAGATAAGGTGTTGAGAAGCAGTGGTTATTTGCACATCTCTGAATTCCGGGGTGCCCATACTAGCATGTGAATTACAGGGCATTTCTCAAATAGATGTCTTTTTTACACACTGTCTTACATTTGGAAGGAAAAAATGTAGAGAAAGACAAGGGGCAATAACACTTGTTTTGCTATTCTATGTTCCCCCAAGTCTTGTGAAGGAAAACAGAGGTGTTTTTTGCAAAGTGCCTACCTGTAGATTTTGGCCTGTAGCTCAGCCGCCACCTAGGGAAACCTACCAAACCTGTGCATTTCTGAAAACTAGAGACCTAGGGGAATCCAAGATGGGGTGACTTGTGTGGCTCGGACAGGTTCTGTTACCCAGAATCCTTTGCAAACCTCAAAATTTGGCTAAAAAAACACATGTTCCTCATATTTCTGTGGCAGAAAGTTCTGGAATCTGAGAGGAGCCACGAATTTCCTTCCACCCAGCGTTCCCCCACGTCTCCCGATAAAAATGATACCTCACTTGTGTGGGTAGGCCTAGCGCCCGCGACAGGATATGCCCCAAAACACAACGTGGACACATCACAGAAAACAGAGCTGATTTTAGCAAAGTGCCTACCTGTAGATTTTGGCCTCTAGCTCAGCCGCCACCTAGGGAAACCTACCAAACCTGTGCATTTCTGAAAACTAGAGACCTAGGGGAATCCAAGATGGGGTGACTTGTGTGGATCGGACCAGGTTCTGTTACCCAGAATCCTTTGCAAACCTCAAAATTTTGCTAAAAAAACACATGTTCCTCACATTTCGGTTGCAGAAAGTTCTGGAATCTGAGAGGAGCCACACATTTCCTTCCACCCAGCGTTCCCCCACGTCTCCCGATAAAAATGATACCTCACTTGTGTGGGTACGCCTAGCGCCCGCGACAGAAAACGCCCCAAAGCGCAACGTGGACACATCCAAATTTGTGAAGGAAAACAGAGGTGTTTTTTGCAAAGTGCCTACCTGTAGATTTTGGCTTGTAGCTCAGCCGCCACCTAGGGAAACCTACCAAACCTGTGCATTTCTGAAAACTAGAGACCTAGGGGAATCCAAGATGGGGTGACTTGTGTGGCTCGGACCAGGTTCTGTTACCCAGAATACTTTGCAAACCTCAAAATTTGGCTAAAAAAACACATGTTCCTCACATTTCTGTGGCAGAAAGTTCTGGAATCTGAGAGGAGCCACGAATTTCCTTCCACCCAGCATTCCCCCACGTCTCCCGATAAAAATGATACCTCACTTCTGTGGGTAGGCCTAGCGCCCGCGACAGGAAACGCCCCAAAGCGCAACGTGGACACAGCCAAATTGGTGAAGGAAAACAGAGGTGTTTTTTGCAAAGTGCCTACCTGTAGATTTTGTCCTGTAGCTCAGCGGCCACCTAGGGAAACCTACCAAACCTGTGCATTTCTGAAAACTAGAGACCTAGGGTAATCCAAGATGGGGTGACTTGTGTGGCTCGGACCAGGTTCTGTTACCCAGAATCCTTTGCAAAACTCAAAATTTGGCTAAAAAAACACATGTTCCTCATATTTCTGTGGCAGAAAGTTCTGGAATCTGAGAGGAGCCACGAATTTCCTTCCACCCAGCGTTCCCCCACGTCTCCCGATAAAAATGATACCTCACTTGTGTGGGTAGGCCTAGCGCCCGTGACAGGAAATGCCCCAAAGCGCAACGTGGACACAGCCAAATTTGTGAAGGAAAACAGAGGTGTTTTTTGCAAAGTGCCTACTTGTAGATTTTGGCCTCTAGCTCAGCCGCCACCTAGGGAAACCTACCAAACCTGTGCATTTCTGAAAACTAGAGACCTAGGGGAATCCAAGATGGGGTGACTTGTGTGGCTCGGACCAGGTTCTGTTACCCAGAATCCTTTGCAAACCTCAAAATTTGGCTAAAAAAACACATGTTCCTCACATTTCTGTGGCAGAAAGTTCTGGAATCTGAGAGGAGCCACGAATTTCCTTCCACCCAGCATTCCCCCACGTCTCCCGATAAAAATGATACCTCACTTGTGTGGGTAGGCCTAGCGCCCGCGACAGGAAACGCCCCAAAGCGCAACGTGGACACAGCCAAATTGGTGAAGGAAAACAGAGGTGTTTTTTGCAAAGTGCCTACCTGTAGATTTTGGCCTGTAGCTCAGCGGCCACCTAGGGAAACCTACCAAACCTGTGCATTTCTGAAAACTAGAGACCTAGGGTAATCCAAGATAGGGTGACTTGTGTGGCTCGGACCAGGTTCTGTTACCCAGAATCCTTTGCAAAACTCAAAATTTGGCTAAAAAAACACATGTTCCTCATATTTCTGTGGCAGAAAGTTCTGGAATCTGAGAGGAGCCACGAATTTCCTTCCACCCAGCGTTCCCCCACGTCTCCCGATAAAAATGATACCTCACTTGTGTGGGTAGGCCTAGCGCCCGTGACAGGAAATGCCCCAAAGCGCAACGTGGACACAGCCAAATTTGTGAAGGAAAACAGAGGTGTTTTTTGCAAAGTGCCTACTTGTAGATTTTGGCCTCTAGCTCAGCCGCCACCTAGGGAAACCTACCAAACCTGTGCATTTCTGAAAACTAGAGACCTAGGGGAATCCAAGATGGGGTGACTTGTGTGGCTCGGACCAGCTTCTGTTACCCAGAATCCTTTGCAAACCTCAAAATTTGGCTAAAAAAAACACATGTTCCTCACATTTCTGTGGCAGAAAGTTCTGGAATCTGAGAGGAGCCACGAATTTCCTTCCACCCAGCGTTCCCCCACGTCTCCCGATAAAAATTATACCTCACTTGTGTGGGTAGGCCTAGCGCCCGCAACAGAAAACGCCCCAAAGTGCAACGTGGACACATCCAAATTTGTGAAGGAAAACAGAGGTGTTTTTTGCAAAGTGCCTACCTGTAAATTTTGGCTTGTAGCTCAGCCGCCACCTAGGGAAACCTACCAAACCTGTGCATTTCTGAAAACTAGAGACCTAGGGGAATCCAAGATGGGGTGACTTGTGTGGCTCGGACCAGGTTCTGTTACCCAGAATCCTTTGCAAACCTCAAAATTTGGCTAAAAAAACACATGTTCCTCACATTTCTGTGGCAGAAAGTTCTGGAATCTGAGAGGAGCCACGAATTTCCTTCCACCCAGCGTTCCCCCACGTCTCCCGATAAAAATGATACCTCACTTGTGTGGGTAGGCCTAGCGCCCGTGACAGGAAATGCCCCAAAGCGCAACGTGGACACAGCCAAATTGGTGAAGGAAAACAGAGGTGTTTTTTGCAAAGTGCCTACCTGTAGATTTTGGCCTGTAGCTCAGCCGCCACCTAGGGAAACCTACCAAACCTGTGCATTTCTGAAAACTAGAGACCTAGGGGAATCCAAGATGGGGTGACTTGTGTGGCTCGGACCAGGTTCTGTTACCCAGAATCCTTTGCAAACCTCAAAATTTGGCTAAAAAAACAGATGTTCCTCACATTTCTGTGGCAGAAAGTTCTGGAATCTGAGAGGAGCCACGAATTTCCTTCCACCCAGCGTTCCCCCACGTCTCCCGATAAAAATGATACCTCACTTGTGTGGGTAGGCCTAGCGCCCGTGACAGGAAATGCCCCAAAGCGCAACGTGGACACAGCCAAATTGGTGAAGGAAAACAGAGATGTTTTTTGCAAAGTGCCTACCTGTAGATTTTGGCCTGTAGCTCAGCCGCCACCTAGGGAAACCTACCAAACCTGTGCATTTCTGAAAACTAGAGACCTAGGGGAATCCAAGATGGGGTGACTTGTGTGGCTCGGACCAGGTTCTGTTACCCAGAATCCTTTGCAAACCTCAAAATTTGGCTAAAAAAACACATGTTCCTCACATTTCTGTGGCAGAAAGTTCTGGAATCTGAGAGGAGCCACGAATTTCCTTCCACCCAGCGTTCCCCCACGTCTCCCGATAAAAATGATACCTCACTTGTGTGGGTAGGCCTAGCGCCCGTGACAGGAAATACCCCAAAGCGCAACGTGGACACAGCCAAATTGGTGAAGGAAAACAGAGGTGTTTTTTGCAAAGTGCCTACCTGTAGATTTTGGCCTGTAGCTCAGCCGTCACCTAGGGAAACCTACCAAACCTGTGCATTTCTGAAAACTAGAGACCTAGGGGAATCCAAGATGGGGTGACTTGTGTGGCTCGGACCAGGTTCTGTTACCCAGAATCCTTTGCAAACCTCAAAATTTGGCTAAAAAAACACATGTTCCTCACATTTCTGTGGCAGAAAGTTCTGGAACCTGAGAGGAGCCACGAATTTCCTTCCACCCAGCGTTCCCCCACGTCTCCCGATAAAAATGATACCTCACTTGTGTGGGTAGGCCTAGCGCCCGCGACAGGAAACGCCCCAAAGCGCAACGTGGACACAGCCAAATTGGTGAAGGAAAACAGAGGTGTTTTTTGCAAAGTGCCTACCTGTAGATTTTGGCCTGTAGCTCAGCGGCCACCTAGGGAAACCTACCAAACCTGTGCATTTCTGAAAACTAGAGACCTAGGGTAATCCAAGATGGGGTGACTTGTGTGGCTCGGACCAGGTTCTGTTACCCAGAATCCTTTGCAAAACTCAAAAATTTGGCTAAAAAAAACACATGTTCCTCATATTTCTGTGGCAGAAAGTTCTGGAATCTGAGAGGAGCCACGAATTTCCTTCCACCCAGCGTTCCCCCACGTCTCCCTATAAAAATGATACCTCACTTGTGTGGGTAGGCCTAGCGCCCGTGACAGGAAATGCCCCAAAGCGCAACGTGGACACAGCCAAATTTGTGAAGGAAAACAGAGGTGTTTTTTGCAAAGTGCCTACCTGTAGATTTTGGCCTGTAGCTCAGCGGCCACCTAGGGAAAACTACCAAACCTGTGCATTTCTGAAACCTAGAGACCTAGGGGAATCCAAGATGGGGTGACTTGTGTGGCTCGGACCAGGTTCTGTTACCCAGAATCCTTTGCAAACCTCAAAATTTGGCTAAAAAAAACACATGTTCCTCACATTTCTGTGGCAGAAAGTTCTGGAATCTGAGAGGAGCCACGAATTTCCTTCCACCCAGCGTTCCCCCACGTCTCCCGATAAAAATGATACCTCACTTGTGTGGGTAGGCCTAGCGCCCGCGACAGAAAACGCCCCAAAGTGCAACGTGGACACATCCAAATTTGTGAAGGAAAACAGAGGTGTTTTTTGCAATGTGCCTACCTGTAGATTTTGGCTTGTAGCTCAGCCGCCACCTAGGGAAACCTACCAAACCTGTGCATTTCTGAAAACTAGAGACCTAGGGGAATCCAAGATGGGGTGACTTGTGTGGCTCGGACCAGGTTCTGTTACCCAGAATCCTTTGCAAACCTCAAAATTTGGCTAAAAAAACACATGTTCCTCACATTTCTGTGGCAGAAAGTTCTGGAATCTGAGAGGAGCCACGAATTTCCTTCCACCCAGCGTTCCCCCACGTCTCCCGATAAAAATGATACCTCACTTGTGTGGGTAGGCCTAGCGCCCGTGACAGGAAATGCCCCAAAGCGCAACGTGGACACAGCCAAATTGGTGAAGGAAAACAGAGGTGTTTTTTGCAAAGTGCCTACCTGTAGATTTTGGCCTGTAGCTCAGCCGCCACCTAGGGAAACCTACCAAACCTGTGCATTTCTGAAAACTAGAGACCTAGGGGAATCCAAGATGGGGTGACTTGTGTGGCTCGGACCAGGTTCTGTTACCCAGAATCCTTTGCAAACCTCAAAATTTGGCTAAAAAAACACATGTTCCTCACATTTCTGTGGCAGAAAGTTCTGGAATCTGAGAGGAGCCACGAATTTCCTTCCACCCAGCGTTCCCCCACGTCTCCCGATAAAAATGATACCTCACTTGTGTGGGTAGGCCTAGCGCCCGTGACAGGAAATGCCCCAAAGCGCAACGTGGACACAGCCAAATTGGTGAAGGAAAACAGAGATGTTTTTTGCAAAGTGCCTACCTGTAGATTTTGGCCTGTAGCTCAGCCGCCACCTAGGGAAACCTACCAAACCTGTGCATTTCTGAAAACTAGAGACCTAGGGGAATCCAAGATGGGGTGACTTGTGTGGCTCGGACCAGGTTCTGTTACCCAGAATCCTTTGCAAACCTCAAAATTTGGCTAAAAAAACACATGTTCCTCACATTTCTGTGGCAGAAAGTTCTGGAATCTGAGAGCAGCCACGAATTTCCTTCCACCCAGCGTTCCCCCACGTCTCCCGATAAAAATGATACCTCACTTGTGTGGGTAGGCCTAGCGCCTGTGACAGGAAATACCCCAAAGCGCAACGTGGACACAGCCAAATTGGTGAAGGAAAACAGAGGTGTTTTTTGCAAAGTGCCTACCTGTAGATTTTGGCCTGTAGCTCAGCCGCCACCTAGGGAAACCTACCAAACCTGTGCATTTCTGAAAACTAGAGACCTAGGGGAATCCAAGATGGGGTGACTTGTGTGGCTCGGACCAGGTTCTGTTACCCAGAATCCTTTGCAAACCTCAAAATTTGGCTAAAAAAACACATGTTCCTCACATTTCTGTGGCAGAAAGTTCTGGAACCTGAGAGGAGCCACGAATTTCCTTCCACCCAGCGTTCCCCCACGTCTCCCGATAAAAATGATACCTCACTTGTGTGGGTAGGCCTAGCGCCAGTGACAGGAAATGCCCCAAAGCGCAACGTGGACACAGCCAAATTGGTGAAGGAAAACAGAGATGTTTTTTGCAAAGTGCCTACCTGTAGATTTTGGCCTGTAGCTCAGCCCCCACCTAGGGAAACCTACCAAACCTTTGCATTTCTGAAAACTAGAGACCTAGGGGAATCCAAGATGGGGTGACTTGTGTGGCTCGGACCAGGTTCTGTTACCCAGAATCCTTTGCAAACCTCAAAATTTGGCTAAAAAAACTCATGTTGCTCACATTTCTGTGGCAGAACGTTCTGGAATCTGAGAGGAGCCACGAATTTCCTTCCACCCAGCGTTCCCCCACGTCTCACGATAAAAATGATACCTCACATGTGTGGATAGGCCTAGCGCCCGCTACAGGAAACGCCGCAAAGCGCAACGTGGACACATCCAAATTTGTGAAGGAAAACAGAGGTGTTTTTTGCAAAGTGCCTACCTGTAGATTTTGGCCTGTAGCTCAGCCGCCACCTAGGGAAACCTACCAAACCTGTGCATTTCTGAAAACTAGATACCTAGGGGAATCCAAGATGGGGTGACTTGTGTGACTCTGACCAGGTTCTGTTACCCAGAATCCTTTGCAAACCTCAAAATTTGGCTAAAAAAACACATGTTCCTCACATTTCTGTGGCAGAAAGTTCTGGAATCTGAGAGGAGCCACGAATTTCCTTCCACCCAGCGTTTCCCCACATCTCCCGATAAAAATGATACCTCACTTGTGTGGGTAGGCCTAGCGCCCGTGAGAGGAAATGCCCCAAAGCGCAACGTGGACACAGCCAAATTGGTGAAGGAAAACAGAGGTGTTTTTTGCAAAGTGCCTACCTGTAGATTTTGGCCTGTAGCTCAGCCGCCACCTAGGGAAACCTACCAAACCTGTGCATTTCTGAAAACTAGAGACCTAGGGGAATCCAAGATGGGGTGACTTGTGTGGCTCGGACCAGGTTCTGTTACCCAGAATCCTTTGCAAACCTCAAAATTTGGCTAAAAAAACACATGTTCCTCACATTTCTGTGGCAGAAAGTTCTGGAATCTGAGAGGAGCCACGAATTTCCTTCCACCCAGCGTTCCCTCACGTCTCCCAATAAAAATGATACCTCACTTGTGTGGGTAGGCCTAGCGCCCGTGACAGGAAATGCCCCAAAGCGCAACGTGGACACAGCCAAATTGGTGAAGGAAAACAGAGGTGTTTTTTGCAAAGTGCCTACCTGTAGATTTTGGCCTGTAGCTCAGCCGCCACCTAGGGAAACCTACCAAACCTGTGCATTTCTGAAAACTAGAGACCTAGGGGAATCCAAGATGGGGTGACTTGTGTGGCTCGGACCAGGTTCTGTTACCCAGAATCCTTTGCAAACCTCAAAATTTGGCTAAAAAAACAGATGTTCCTCACATTTCTGTGGCAGAAAGTTCTGGAATCTGAGAGGAGCCACGAATTTCCTTCCACCCAGCGTTCCCCCACGTCTCTCGATAAAAATGATACCTCACTTGTGTGGGTAGGCCTAGCGCCCGTGACAGGAAATGCCCCAAAGCGCAACGTGGACACAGCCAAATTGGTGAAGGAAAACAGAGATGTTTTTTGCAAAGTGCCTACCTGTAGATTTTGGCCTGTAGCTCAGCCGCCACCTAGGGAAACCTACCAAACCTGTGCATTTTTGAAAACTAGAGACCTAGGGGAATCAAAGATGGGGTGACTTGTGTGGCTTGGACCAGGTTCTGTTACCCAGAATCCTTTGCAAACCTCAAAATTTGGCTAAAAAAACACATGTTCCTCACATTTCTGTGGCAGAAAGTTCTGGAATCTGAGAGGAGCCACGAATTTCCTTCCACCCAGCGTTCCCCCACGTCTCCCGATAAAAATGATACCTCACTTGTGTGGGTAGGCCTAGCGCCCGTGACAGGAAATGCCCCAAAGCGCAACGTGGACACAGCCAAATTGGTGAAGGAAAACAGAGGTGTTTTTTGCAAAGTGCCTACCTGTAGATTTTGGCCTGTAGCTCAGCCGCCACCTAGGAAAACCTACCAAACCTGTGCATTTCTGAAAACTAGAGACCTAGGGGAATCCAAGATGGGGTGACTTGTGTGGCTCGGACCAGGTTCTGTTACCCAGAATCCTTTGCAAACCTCAAAATTTGGCTAAAAAAACACATGTTCCTCACATTTCTGTGGCAGAAAGTTCTGGAATCTGAGAGGAGCCACGAATTTCCTTCCACCCAGCGTTCCCCCACGTCTCCCGATAAAAATGATACCTCACTTGTGTGGGTAGGCCTAGCGCCCGTGACAGGAAATGCCCCAAAGCGCAACGTGGACACAGCCAAATTGGTGAAGGAAAACAGAGATGTTTTTTGCAAAGTGCCTACCTGTAGATTTTGGCCTGTAGCTCAGCCGCCACCTAGGGAAACCTACCAAACCTGTGCATTTCTGAAAACTAGAGACCTAGGGGAATCCAAGATGGGGTGACTTGTGTGGCTCGGACCAGGTTCTGTTACCCAGAATCCTTTGCAAACCTCAAAATTTGGCTAAAAAACTCATGTTCCTCACATTTCTGTGGCAGAACGTTCTGGAATCTGAGAGGAGCCACGAATTTCCTTCCACCCAGCGTTCCCCCACGTCTCACGATAAAAATGATACCTCACATGTGTGGATAGGCCTAGCGCCCGCGACAGGAAACGCCGCAAAGCGCAACGTGGACACATCCAAATTTGTGAAGGAAAACAGAGGTGTTTTTTGCAAAGTGCCTACTTGTAGATTTTGGCCTGTAGCTCAGCCGCCACCTAGGGAAACCTACCAAACCTGTGCATTTCTGAAAACTAGATACCTAGGGGAATCCAAGATGGGGTGACTTGTGTGACTCTGACCAGGTTCTGTTACCCAGAATCCTTTGCAAACCTCAAAATTTGGCTAAAAAAACACATGTTCCTCACATTTCTGTGGCAGAAAGTTCTGGAATCTGAGAGGAGCCACGAATTTCCTTCCACCCAGCGTTTCCCCACATCTCCCAATAAAAATGATACCTCACTTGTGTGGGTAGGCCTAGCGCCAGCAACAGAAAACGCCCCAAACCACAACGTGGACACATCCAAATTTGTGAAGGAAAACAGAGGTGTTTTTTGCAAAGTGCCTACATGTAGATTTTGGCTTGTAGCTCAGCCGCCACCTAGGGAAACCTACCAAACCTGTGCATTTCTGAAAACTAGAGACCTAGGGGAATCCAAGATGGGGTGACTTGTGTGGCTCGGACCAGGTTCTGTTACCCAGAATCCTTTGCAAACCTCAAAATTTGGCTAAAAAAACACATGTTCCTCACATTTCTGTGGCAGAAAGTTCTGGAATCTGAGAGGAGCCACGAATTTCCTTCCACCCAGCGTTCCCCCACGTCTCCCGATAAAAATGATACCTCACTTGTGTGGGTAGGCCTAGCGCCCGTGACAGGAAATGCCCCAAAGCGCAACGTGGACACAGCCAAATAGGTGAAGGAAAACAGAGGTGTTTTTTGCAAAGCGCCTACCTGTAGATTTTGGCCTGTAGCTCAGCCGCCACCTAGGGAAACCTACCAAACCTGTGCATTTCTGAAAACTAGAGACCTAGGGGAATCCAAGATGGGGTGACTTGTGTGGCTCGGACCAGGTTCTGTTACCCAGAATCCTTTGCAAACCTCAAAATTTGGCTAAAAAAACACATGTTCCTCACATTTCTGTGTCAGAAAGTTCTGGAATCTGAGAGGAGCCACGAATTTCCTTCCACCCAGCGTTCCCCCACGTCTCCCAATAAAAATGATACCTCACTTGTGTGGGTAGGCCTAGCGCCCGTGACAGGAAATGCCCCAAAGCGCAACGTGGACACAGCCAAATTGGTGAAGGAAAACAGAGGTGTTTTTTGCAAAGTGCCTACCTGTAGATTTTGGCCTGTAGCTCAGCCGCCACCTAGGGAAACCTACCAAACCTGTGCATTTCTGAAAACTAGAGACCTAGGGGAATCCAAGATGGGGTGACTTGTGTGACTCGGACCAGGTTCTGTTACCCAGAATCCTTTACAAACCTCAAAATTTGGCTAAAAAACACATGTTCCTCACATTTCTGTGGCAGAAAGTTCTGGAATCTGAGAGGAGCCACGAATTTCCTTCCACCCAGCGTTCCCCCACGTCTCCCGATAAAAATGATACCTCACTTGTGTGGGTAGGCCTAGCGCCCGTGACAGGAAATGCCCCAAAGCGCAACGTGGACACAGCCAAATTGGTGAAGGAAAACAGAGATGTTTTTTGCAAAGTGCCTACCTGTAGATTTTGGCCTGTAGCTCAGCCGCCACCTAGGGAAACCTACCAAACCTGTGCATTTCTGAAAACTAGAGACCTAGGGTAATCCAAGATGGGGTGACTTGTGTGGCTCGGACCAGGTTCTGTTACCCAGAATCCTTTGCAAACCTCAAAATTTGGCTAAAAAAACTCATGTTCCTCACATTTCTGTGGCAGAACGTTCTGGAATCTGAGAGGAGCCACGAATTTCCTTCCACCCAGCGTTCCCCCACGTCTCACGATAAAAATGATACCTCACATGTGTGGATAGGCCTAGCGCCCGCGACAGGAAACGCCGCAAAGCGCAACGTGGACACATCCAAATTTGTGAAGGAAAACAGAGGTGTTTTTTGCAAAGTGCCTACCTGTAGATTTTGGCCTGTAGCTCAGCCGCCACCTAGGGAAACCTACCAAACCTGTGCATTTCTGAAAACTAGATACCTAGAGGAATCCAAGATGGGGTGACTTGTGTGGCTCGGACCAGGTTCTGTTACCCAGAATCCTTTGCAAATCTCAAAATTTGGCTAAAAAAACACATGTTCCTCACATTTCTGTGGCAGAAAGTTCTGGAATCTGAGAGGAGCCACGAATTTCCTTCCACCCAGCGTTCCCCCACATCTCCCAATAAAAATGATACCTCACTTGTGTGGGTAGGCCTAGCGCCAGCGACAGAAAACGCCCCAAACCGCAACGTGGACACATCCAAATTTGTGAAGGAAAACAGAAGTGTTTTTTGCAAAGTGCCTACATGTAGATTTTGGCTTGTAGCTCAGCCGCCACCTAGGGAAACCTACCAAACCTGTGCATTTCTGAAAACTAGAGACCTAGGGGAATCCAAGATGGGGTGACTTGTGTGGCTCGGACCAGGTTCTGTTACCCAGAATCCTTTGCAAACCTCAAAATGTGGCTAAAAAAACACATGTTCCTTACATTTCTGTGGCAGAAAGTTCTGGAATCTGAGAGGAGCCACGAATTTCCTACCACCCAGCGTTCCCCCACGTCTCCCGATAAAAATGATACCTCACTTGTGTGGGTAGGCCTAGCGCCCGTGACAGGATATGCCCCAAAACGCAACGTGGACACATCACATTTTTTCATTGAAAACAGTGCCTACCTGTAGATTTTGGCCTGTAGCTCAGCCGGCACCTAGGGAAATCTACCAAACCTGTGCATTTCTGAAAACTAGAGACCTAGGGGAATCCAAGATGGGGTGACTTGTGTGGCTCGGACCAGGTTCTGTTACCCAGAATCCTTTGCAAATCTCAAATTCTGTCTAAAAAAACACATTTTCCACACATTTCGGTGACAGAAAGTTCTGGAATCTGAGTGGAGCCACAAATTTCCTTCCACCCAGCGTTCCCCCAAGTCTCCCGATAAAAATGATACCTCACTTGTGTGGGTGGGCCAGGTGCCTGCAACAGAATAAGGCCCAAAACTTGTAGAGATAGAGGGGATAGCACAGCAAGTTTATAAGGACATATTCTTTTATACATCTTTAGACTGACTATGCTTTGGGGACCCACATAAGTGAGGTGTCATTTTACTTGGGAGGCTGAGGGGAACACTGGGGAGTAGGAATTTTGTGCTGGAGTGGTGATCCTACGAAGAAAAGTAAGGAAAATATGCTTTTTTAAGCACATTTTGAGGTTTACAGAGGAGTCTGGGTAAGAAAATGTTGGGGGATCCACGCAAGCCACACCTCACTGGACTCCTTGGGGTGTCTAGTTTTATAAAATGTCTGGGTTTGGTAGGTTTCCCTAGATGAAGGCCACACACAGGACCAAAAACATAGGTGCCCTCTCCCCCCCAAACACAGGTAGTTTTGTAATATATCGTTTTGATGTGCCCACATACGTCCGTGATGTGCCAAACACTAACATTTTGAAAAGAAACACAGTTAGGTTATGTGAAAAAGACCCCTCACCCACCAACCAAGTTTGTGGCATGCTTCATCATCGGGGTCCCACCTGAGGCACCTAGCGTGTCACAGGTGTGCTGCGACGCCTGATTACAGCGGAGCAGGTTTTGTCATTTTTACCACACATACTGGTGGATTTGGCACGAGGGTGAGTGATGGTTCAGTGGATCAAATTTTACTAACAAGAGCTTTCACAAAAATGAAATGCACTGTTAGTAACTGAAAGGCAAAAAACTGAACCAATGACTCACAGCTCGTGAGCTGTAAAGCCGCGACAAGGCACCAACCGCTTTACAGTCCATTCACACAACTTTCATACATGACACACACAAGGCCATTCACACCGCCAGCCATGGGCCCAGCACATTACAACACTCACATCGACAGACAGCACCACTCAAGGGCCCATCACTTACATATGCCCACATGCCTGATACAACAATCACACCAGCTGATGGGAGTGTGTGGACTGGTGTTTGGCTGGCAGTGTGTTGCAGTAGCCAACAGCAAGTCAATATGTACACTCTCAGCCAAGCCCCACTCCACCCACAATGGCATCATTTTATTTTTATTTTTTTTAACAGAGGAACCCCTAACTAAGTAGAAAGAATTACAAAACTACAAACACAAAAACTCCAACTAAGAACATGACAGAAATGCTAACCATGAAACTAAACACATGAAAATACAAAACAGACATGAGTTTACACTCATGGTTGTTCCCAGAAATTCTTCTGGGTGTGGTAATTCTTAAAACAAGCACCGACACACAGCCCAGGCTTTGAAGGACAATCTGGGCAGTACATTCGAGTCTCCCTCCGGATACCTCTTCGAAAACACACTCTACATTTCTTAGCTGGAAAGTCTTTTTTGGGTGTGGGAGGAATGTGCTCAGCAAAGTGGCGATCTTTCAATCTAGCCACATCCTCCACCACTGCTCCTCTAGGAACTCTGGCCTGTTCCACCACAATAAGGCTCTCTATCACTGACTCCTGAAATTTCACAAATGTCATCTTTGACTCTGGAGACCTATCCCTAAACACAATAAAAGCATTGAAGGTTGCTAAGTGGAAGAGGTGAAGTGCTAACTTCTTATACCAAACGTAAGACTTACGAATAGCAGTATAAGGTTCCAACCTCTGGTCAACTCTATCTACACCTCCCATGTGCTTATTATAATCTAAAATGCACACAGGTTTGCGCACTTCAGCAACCTGGCCCCAAACAGTCACAGGGGAAGTACTCTCATCATGGATGGTACTTAGCATGTAGACATCCCTCTTGTCTGAAAATTTAAAAGCTAGCAGCTCCTCGTTCCGCAAGGCACAGCACTGTCCTCTCTCAAGTTTTTTACAGACAAGCTCCCTTGGATAGCCTTTCCGGTTAGAACGGATTGTGCCACAAGAAACTGTGTCCACTCTAAACAATTCCTTGAACAATTGTACACCAGTGTAGAAGTTATCTACATACAAATGGTGACCTTTGTTGAACAGTCGTCTACCAAGATCCCACGCAATTTTCTCAGTAACTCCAAAAGTGGGAGGACAACCAGGGGGGTCAATATTGGAATCCCTACCAGTGTACACACGGAAACTATACACATATCCTGTCCTACTTTCAGACAGCATATACAATTTAATTCCATATCGTGCCCTTTTGCTAGGAATGTACTGCCTAAAAACCGAACGACCCTTGAAGAGGACCAAAGACTCGTCCACACTTAACTCTTTGCCTGGAACATAGACCTCCGAAAACCGATTTACAAAATGATCAAGGACAGGCCTAATCTTAAAAAGACGGTCAGAATCTGGGTGATCTCGTGGCAAGGCTAATGCATTGTCAACAAAATGCAGCATCCTAAGAAGAAGCACATACCGATTACGACTCATGGTCGCTGGAAATATAGCTGTTGCCATCAAGGGACTAGTAGACCAATAAGAAGCCAGTGACGGCTTCCTTATCAACCCCATCAAAAAAGTCAAACCCAAAAACTTTTTTAACTCCTCCAAATTTGTGGGAATCCACTGGGCAGCTCTAGAGTGTGGCCTAAGTCTAGCAGCGTTGTCCCTCAAATGCTGCTCCGCATACAAATTAGTCTGCTCAACAATCTCTCCCAAAAACACATCATCCATGAATAACTCAAAGAAATTGATAGGCATAAAGTTCTCTGTATTGGCGTTACACCCCGGGAGACCGGTAAAGGCAGGCAACTCTGGCTGCTCCATGTTTGGGGCAACCCAGACATCAGGTCTTATAACGGGGAACCTTTCAGCCCCAGGTTGCTGCACTATTGGCACATCAATGTCCTCCTCTAAAACAGGCCCTTCATCTGCACTGAGTGTGGCTTCATCATCCGAAGATTCCCCTCCAAGAAAAACATCACTGCCAGAATCTCTGACTTCCTCCTCTGCCTCAGATGCAGAGTCCGTCTCATAGTCATGATCAGACTGTGACTCAAAAAGCATACCAACCACCTGCTGAGCGGTCATCCTGCGGCTAGCCATGATCTCTCCTGCTAAAATTAACTGGACAAATTCACCACCAACAACCAGCAATGTGTAAGACAAGTAACAAAGTGTAGCTTTGTTAGTAAGAGTTATAAACTCAAAAACTATACCGCTCACTTGCCTGAAAAAGCTTGATTCACCAGCTACTACACAGCAATCACCAATGATATCCCACTAAAAATAAAGAAAGAAAGGCAAATTAGAAATAAGACAAAACAAATATCATTGTGCACAAACCTAAGGACAATTTCACACACAATCCTGCATTTAGTACACCCCCTACAAGCATGTCATTCATGCATGGCAACAATACTCCTTTGGAGAAAATTGTTTTTACTTACCTAAAACATGCAACTGTGCAAACTGCAGGTCAACCACCGCCAAAACCGCAAGCAGCCACAGCAAATAAAGCAAAAGCTTTGAACTAGAGCAAAAAGGAGGAAAACATTCTTTATCACAAATGCAAAGACTTCATCAGTTGACAAACACCCCACCATCAAACATTTAGAAATTGGTGCCTAAGTGGATTCTGCCATAGGGGCAGATGGGCCTACTAATAAAATAGGCCTGTCTACCCCAAGGAAGCCAGAAAATACCTTTAGTAGTGTGTCCCCATGGAGAGCGACCCTTGCCAAAGGGGACAGCCCTCAAAAAAAAAAAAAAAAAACACACACAACACTATCCCTGGTGCCTAAGTGGCTTCTACCCCCCTTGGGGGCAGGTGGGCCTAACAAAATAGGCCCATCTGCCCCCAGGGGGTGTATAAATGGGCAACAGGTCAATGCCCCCCTTGGGGGGGGCGCCCCGTGACCAAGGGGACACCCCCCCACAAAAATAAACAAATAAAAAAAATCCCTGGCGTTCTAGTGGTTTCTGCCCCCCTTGGGGGCAGACCAGCCTAAAAATAATAGGCTGATCTGTCTCCAAGGGGTGCAGAAATGGCCTGGGTACATGTGCCCCCAAAGTGGGGGGCGACCCTTGCCCAAGGCCCCCCCCATCCACTAACACATACACACACACACACTATCCCTGGTGTCTAAGTGGCTTCTGCCCCCCTTGGGGGCAGGTGGGCCTAACAAAATAGGCCCATCTGCCGCCAGGGGGTGTAGAAATGGGCAACAGGTCAATGCCTCCCTTGGGGGGGTGCCCCGTGACCAAGGGGACGCCCCCCCCACAAAAATAAACAAATTAAAAAAAATCCCTGGCGTTCTAGTAGTTTCTGCCCCCCTTGGGGGCAGACCAGCCTAAAAATAATAGGCTGATCTGTCTCCAAGGGGTGCAGAAATGGCCTGGGTACATGTGCCCCCAAAGTGAGGGGCGACCCTTGCCCAAGGCCCCACCCCATCCACTAACACACACACACACACACACACACACACTATCCCTGGTGTCTAAGTGGCTTCTGCCCCCCTTGGGGGCAGGTGGGCCTAAGAAAATAGGCCCATCTGCCCCCAGGGGGTGTAGAAATGGGCAACAGGTCAATGCCCCCCTTGGGGGGGGGCGCCCCGTGACCAAGGGGACGCCCCCCCACAAAAATAAACAAATAAAAAAAATCCCTGGCGTTCTAGTGGTTTCTGCCCCCCTTGGGGGCAGACCAGCCTAAAAATAATAGGCTGATCTGTCTCCAAGGGGTGCAGAAATGGCCTGGGTACATGTGCCCCCAAAGTGGGGGGCGACCCTTGCCCAAGGCCCCCCCATCCACTAACACACACACACACACACACTATCCCTGGTGTCTAAGTGGCTTCTGCCCCCCTTGGGGGCAGGTGGGCCTAACAAAATAGGCCCATCTGCCCCCAGGGGGTGTAGAAATGGCCAACAGGTCAATGCCTCCCTTGGGGGGGCACCCCGTGACCAAGGGGACCCCCCCCCCCCACAAAAATAAACAAATAAAAAAAAATCCCTTTTGTTCTAGTAGTTTCTGCCCCCCTTGGGGGCAGACCAGCCTAAAAATAATAGGCTGATCTGTCTCCAAGGGGTGCAGAAATGGCCTGGGTACATGTGCCCCCAAAGTGGGGGCGACCCTTGCCCAAGGCCCCCCCATCCACTAACACACACACACACACTATCCCTGGTGTCTAAGTGGCTTCTGCCCCCATTGGGGGCAGGTGGGCCTAAGAAATAGGCCCATCTGCCCCCAGGGGGTGTAGAAATGGGCAACAGGTCAATGCCCCCCTTGGGGGGGCGCCCCGTGACCAAGGGTACGCCCCCCCACAAAAATAAACAAATAAAAAAAAATCCCTGGCGTTCTAGTAGTTTCTGCCCCCCTTGGGGGCAGACCAGCCTAAAAATAATAGGCTGATCTGTCTCCAAGGGGTGCAGAAGTGGCCTGGGTACATGTGCCCCCAAAGTGGGGGGCGACCCTTGCCCAAGGCCCCCCCCATCCACTAACACACACACACACACACACACACTATCCCTGGTGTCTAAGTGGCTTCTGCCCCCCTTGGGGGCAGGTGGGCCTAACAAAATAGGCCCATCTGCCCCCAGGGGGTGTAGAAATGGCCAACAGGTCAATGCCTCCCTTGGGGGGGGCGCCCCGTGTCCAAGGGTACGCCCCCCCACAAAAATAAACAAATAAAAAAAAATCCCTGGCGTTCTAGTAGTTTCTGCCCCCCTTGGGGGCAGACCAGCCTAAAAATAATAGGCTGATCTGTCTCCAAGGGGTGCAGAAATGGCCTGGGTACATGTGCCCCCAAAGTGGGGGACGACCCTTGCCCAAGGCCCCCCCCATCCACTAACACACACACACACACACACTATCCCTGGTGTCTAAGTGGCTTCTGCCCCCCTTGGGGGCAGGTGGGCCTAACAAAATAGGCCCATCTGCCCCCAGGGGGTGTAGAAATGGCCAACAGGTCAATGCCTCCCTTGGAGGGGCGCCCCGTGACCAAGGGGACGCCCCCCCACAAAAATAAACAAATAAAAAAAAATCCCTGGCGTTCTAGTAGTTTCTGCCCCCCTTGGGGGCAGACCAGCCTAAAAATAATAGGCTGATCTGTCTCCAAGGGGTGCAGAAGTGGCCTGGGTACATGTGCCCCCAAAGTGAGGGGTGACCCTTGCCCAAGGCCCCCCCCATCCACTAACACACACACACACACACACACACACTATCCCTGGTGTCTAAGTGGCTTCTGCCCCCCTTGGGGGCAGGTGGGCCTTAGGAAATAGGCCCATCTGCCCCCAGGGGGTGTAGAAATGGGCAACAGGTCAATGCCCCCCTTGGCGGGGCGCCCCGTGACCAAGGGGACGCCCCCCCACAAAAATAAACAAATAAAAAAAAATCCCTGCCGTTCTAGTAGTTTCTGCCCCCCTTGGGGGCAGACCAGCCTAAAAATAATAGGCTGATCTGTGTCCAAGGGGTGCAGAAATGGCCTGGGTACATGTGCCCCCAAAGTGGGGGGCGACCCTTGCCCAAGGCCCCCCCCCCATCCACTAACACACACACACACACACTATCCCTGGTGTCTAAGTGGCTTCTGCCCCCCTTGGGGGCAGGTGGGCCTACAAAAATAGGCCCATCTGCCCCCAGGGGGGGCAGAAATGGCCAACAGGTCAATGCCCCCCTTGGGGGGGCGCCCCGTGCCCAAGGGGACGCCCCCCCACAAAAATAAACACATTAAAAAAAATCCCTGGCGTTCTAGTGGTTTCTGCCCCCCTTGGGGCAGATCAGCCTAAAAATAATAGGCTGATCTGCCCTCAAGGGGGGCAGAAATGGCCCTAAAAGACATGCCCCCCAAAGGGGAGCGACCCTTGCCCAAGGGGGCGCCCCCCCATCCACTACACACACAATCCCTGGTGCCTAAGTGGCTTCTGCCCCCCTTCGGGCAGATGGACCTAAAAAAAATAGGCCGATTTGCCCCCAAGGGGGGCAGGAAAGGCCAACAGTTCTCTGCCCCCTTGGGGGGGGGCGCCCCTTGCCCAAGGGGGCACCCCCCCACATAAATACACATAAAAATAAAAAACCCTGGTGATCTAGTGTTTTCTGCCCCCCTTGGGGGCAGATCTGGCTAAAAAGTAGCCAATCTGCCCTCAAGGGGGGCAGAAATGGCCCTAAAAGACATGCCCCCCAAAGGGGAGCGACCCTTGCCCAAGGGGGCGCCCCCCCATCCACTACACACACAATCCCTGGTGCCTAAGTGGCTTCTGTCCCCCTTGGGGGCAGATGGACCTAAAAAAAATAGGCCGGGCAGAAAAGGCCAACAGTTCTCTGCCCCCTTGGGGGGGGCGCCCCTTGCCCAAGGGGGCACCCCCCCACACATAAATGCACATACCAATATAAATCCCTGGTGATCTAGTGTTTTCTGCCCCCCTTGGGGGCAGATCTGGCTAAAAAGTAGCCAGATCTGCCCCCAAGGGGGGCAGAAATGGCCGTAGTAATTGCCCCCTAAAGGGGAGCGACCCTTGCCCAAGGGGCCGCTCCCCGCGTGCCAAAAACAGGAAACAACAACAACAACAAAAACAAATCCCTGGTGTCTAGTGGGCATTCCTGCTGCCCGATCGCAATGCGATCGGGCAGCAGGAATGCTCAAAGAGACACCGGGGAAAAGGAAAAGCCTTTCCTTTTCCCCTGTGCCTCTTTAGCCCCAACCCCCCACCCACCGGGAAGAGGAACTCACTTCTCTCGTCGCCGCACAGGAAGCAAATGGGGTGGGGGGATCGGGGGTGGAAGGGGAAGGGCTTCCCCTTCCATCCCTGACTTTGGGGGGTGGGGGGGAAGCACACAGAGGGAGCGAGAGCGCTCCCTCTGGGCTGTGTGCCGAGGACGTAGTGGTTACGTCCTCGGCACAGCAGCACTGTGCCGCGGGACGTAACCACTACGTCCGCGGCACAGAAGGGGTTAAACGTTGACTTGGCACATGAAGCGCAAACAACGTACATCCCCAGCACACCATGCTAGCACTGAGTACTGGAGTTCAGCTGGCACTAGGGCATGCTTGCAAATAATATGGGGTCTAAATTTAAGATACTACAAAATCTGGTTTCTATGTTGATGGAACCTTATGCTCTTTGCCTCTCTGTTGTGCAATTTATATTTACTTATGAACGTATTTATATTGGGCTCTTATAAGGTTGAATTATTAAGCATTTTTTGCACATATCTTCTAGCGAAAGCGTTAACACGGAATATACACTTTATGTCTAATTTAACACATTACATTTGCTAATATCGAAAACTGAAGATGGGTCAGTGGCGGAATACTTGATGCGGTCGAATTATTCCAAACATAATTGGCACATGTGCTTAAATTAATTAAATGAAATGCACCCCTTGTCTAATTTTGCACATTACAACTGCCTGTGAATGAAATTTGAGGATGGGCCAGTGCTGGGTTGTTTTAGTTAGAGTTAATTCAATTTAAAGTTCAATAGTTTCTGATATTTTGTCCTCTATGAAGAAGGAATAATATGCGCCTTCCACATAATAATTTGGTTATTACATAAAGCCTCATCTTAATTGGGGTAGCCAGCCACAACTGTACCTTGCTCAAGCTCATGATTAGTTTCTCTTATATACTTGGTTAAACTTATCTGCTGCTTTGTTTAAAAGAAGATATCGGAGCGGAGCGGATCTTGTTGTTTTTAGTCTGACTGATATTATTGCCATACTGGAATTTTTACTGTCTTTCTTTTTATTTTTTATGGTTTTTATTAACTATTAAAATAAATGTAAACTCAAAACTATCTGATGGGGATCATAATACAGGGGATGGGATATCCGTCGCATTTGTGATGGAGTATTTCCCTCTGCCAAGAACTAAATGGGGACCCTTGGCATTAAGACTCTGCCAACCAGTGGTAAAGTGTGCATGCTCTCCTCTTTAAACATGGCAAAAATGACACTCATCTGATTGGCACATTTAATTTACTTATAGGTCCCAAGTATATTGTACTACATATATGCAGGGCCTGTACATTAACCTCTTAGCTGCCAGGCCTTTTCCGTACTCAGGTGTCAGGCCTTTTTTTGGCTATTTGGGTCAGTTTGCGCTTAGGTCCCAATAGCTTTTTGTCCACATAAGCTAACCATGTCAAATTTGCATCCTTTTTTTACAACATCCTACGGATTCCAGAGGTACACAGAGTTTGTGGGTTCCCCTAAAGGAGACCAAGAAATTAGCCAAAATACAGTGAAAATTTCATTTTTTTTAAAAAGGGAAAAAAGGGCTGAAAACGTCATCAACAAAAGGTTTGTGGTGCTAAAATCACCATCTTCCCAGCTTTCAGGAACAGGCAGACTTGAATCAGAGAGTGTGTGCTCATATCCTTCTGTGGGGCACTGTGTGGTCAGGCATGGAGGACCTGTGGGAGCCTGAAGCCCTTGATGTCCAGCCTGCTCCCATCATGCCCAACAGTGTTATCTCCAGTGCCAGCATAGAGATGGCCTCTTTCTTCACCTTCCACCTCTCGCTGAGCTCCAGCGTGTTCTTGCTTTGAAGAGTGGAATCAGGGAAGGAGGCAGTGCATCCTTGCACTTTTAATTTGGGAGAGCCTCTTGCTTACAGAGCCAGTAAGGCATTACTAGTGGGATCCTCTGCCCCACTGTCTTTGCTGGGGACAGCAAAAACCTTTAATTTTGGAGTAATATTTTTGTAGTGAGTTCAATGTACTTGATATTTCTGCTAGTCTCCCAAAGTACTGCTCGTCCTAAGGTAATCCTTTTATGAACTACTGGATGTGGGACAGATTTTCTTGACTTTGCAGCCAGGGGGCCTGTCAAACAGCCCCTACATGAGATGGCCCAATGAATGTGCTTTCTCTAGCTCTTTTTGGACTTTCTAGATTTTTTTAGTTTTGTTTTGGATGCTTGGTGATGCACTGCATACCCTAGGAAGGCTTGTTTGGGGCACCTTGACTTCTACATTGTTGGTAATCCTCTGGAGCTTGTTCAACCTTCTCTCCTACCATTGCGTAAATTCTCAGGAACCTACCCTCCTGCCCATCAGCTTCTAGTAACCTCCAAACCTGAGGTTTCTCTACAGCAGAACCCCTTTTTCTTCAGAACAAGTTGCACTGCCTTCCAGCTTTCCACAAGAGCCACAGCTTATGAGCTACTTCCAAGTAACATTTGCATCTTGCAGGAGTCAGGATATGTCTTCCTAGGCACTGTCAGCCTAAACTGGACTACAAAGGTCCAACAGAACCCCACCCTTCATTGTCCCCAGCAAGTCAACCCACTACTCTACCTAGAAGAAGTTGCCACTGGCCCTGCAGTTGTTACCAAGTTATAGAAAGTAAAAAACGGGAGTGCTCTTCAGGCAGAGTTCATCCACACACTGTAAATCCCTCTTCTCTCAAGTTTCTGCCCTTCTGTGGGGGTTTTAAAAATAGGCCTAGAGTCATCTAGAAGGTCGCCATTTCTGCCCGATCTAGAGATGTCAAATCACACCTCCTCCCATTATAGATACTTCCTAGAAACAACCCACAGGCTGGACCAACCTCTATAACACATCTTGAAATTTTAATTTTGTCAGATTCATGTTGTGGTCTGCAAGAGTGTTCCTGTATCTTATCTCCATTCCTATATGACACTACAAAACACCTAGTGTGATTTGTGCCAGAGTTCTGTCTATTCTCACAATATCACTATGAAAAGGGCAGGCTGCCTCTTGTCAGTTAATATCAGTTAATTACCCTATCTAATTGTCCTTCCTCTGCCAGGAGAAAGCTAATCCCACACAAGTGGGCTTATTGACATGGAATGGCTTTAAACTGCTTGGCCAGCTAAGTAATTAACTTAACCCAGCATGGCAGTTCAAAATCTAAGTGTCATTAGTACTTGATCATACAAAAAAATGCAAAAAGCAGGAAGGAGTACAAATATGGCCAATTTAATATGTTATTTGCATCTAGGTCCTTTTTAAACATAGGAAGTCACTTCAAATATTCCACTCTTTTGAGCAAATCCAAAACTAGTATTTTGTACAGCTATCACCAAAGTATAAATACAGTGAAACACTAATGATTTATATTTTAGTCTAAAAGAAATGTGGCATTTCTTTTTTGATCTTCAATTAAATTAGAAGGTCTGTATGGGCCATAACTGTTGGGGATCAACTGGAGTGCCAATTGATCAGATGTCAATCCCTCCCTTCCCCTAACTGCTAACTCTGTAAGAACCCAGTTGAAAGAGTTAGAGTTTATGCTCCCTTCAGCCTCCCCAAATGCCCCTGCCACGGCTTGATGGCTTAAATCCTTCAGATCTACAAAACTCTAGATTATTCTGTCTTTATTTAACAACAGTTTAAAGTATAGCTAGTACCAACATCTGTAAATAGGTAGTGGTTAGTGCACATAATTTTTTTTTAAATCTACATCCAAATGTGATTAGGAAATATAGGCCCTCATTACAACCCTGGCGGTAAATCCTGCTTTCCGCCGTGCTGAAGACCGCCAACATACCGTTGCGGCGGCGGAATTCCGCTACATGTATTACGACCCACATCTCGGAATCCGCCACAATACAGACATCCACACAAGTCCGCCACACCAATGATCAATGATAAACTGGTGATATCAAAACCTACACCGTCAAGCCAACAAGAATACGCCCACACTATCATGACCCACGAATCAACGTGGCGGTCTTTCAACCGCGGTAATCCATTGGCGGTACACATCGCCTCACTCAAAATACACACATAATTACAAAACACAACTACATTGGACAATTCAAAATACACACACCTGAAACACATACACACACCACACCCACACACCCACAACACTATAAAACACACACCCACATTACCCACAAACCCTTACAACGAAAATTTTGGAAGAAGCCCAGAGAGAGAGATTAGCAAACACAACACCAGCATCCACAGGCACACAACACCATCACCCATACAACATCCACGCACCTCAAACAACACACACCAACACATCCCCCCACACATCACAACAGACAGCGCCTCACACATCACCCACACCACATCATGGCACCTCAAAGACACCCCAGGTTTTCTGAGGAGGAGCTCAGGGTCATGGTGGAGGAAATCATCTGGGTAGAGCCACAGCTTTTCAGGTCACAGGTGCAGCACACTTCCATTGCAAGGAAGATGGAGCTATGGCGGAGAATCGTCGGCAGGGTCAACGCAGTGGGACAGCATCTAAGAACACGGGATGACATCAGGAAGAGGTGGAACGACCTACGGGGGAAGGTGCGTTCTGTGGTTCAAGATACCAGGTAGCAGTACAGAGGACTGGCGGTGGACCCCCACCTCCTCCCCCACAACTAACAACAAGGGAAGAGCAAGTCTTGGCAATACTGCATCCTGAGGGCCTCGCAGGAGTAGCAGGAGGACTGGACTCTTGTAAGTCATATCTTTACTACCATATCCCCCACACCCCACCTGCATGCCATCACATACCCCACCCTTACCCTGACTCCCATCACTCCATCATCTCACATATGTCCCACTATCACAACCCACACATCTCAACACCAAGGCCCTGCATGCAACACCTATGCATGGATCACCGTCACCAAAGCATGTCCAGTACAGATACCCACACAGACCCCAAACCAACTACCGCAAAAGGGCAAACACAATGATGCAAGCACAGGAGCAAAGGGGACCTCACCCAATGCACAAGATGGCACACACAGATACTAAAACTATGCATTTACACCCCTGCAGGACCCATACCCAATGTCACCGGACAGGAGGTGCCAGACATATCCAGTCCCCCCACAGAAGAGGCCCACAGTGATGACAGCAGCTCTGCACGCCTAGATCAAGATGACCAGCCTAGCCCATCAGGGACCTCTGGACAGTCGGTTCCCCTGCCACTGTCACTAGCCACCACAGACCCTCCCCCCTCAGGTAACCCCAGAACAGCACCCACCCAGCGGGCTCATCCCTCTGTCCCCAAGACACGTCAATCAGCAGTGTGTCCACCACTACAGGGAACCCAGGCAAACCCACCAACCCAAGAAAATCAGGGACCCTGGGTCAGTGGCAGTGGGCACACGGTTCAGGGGACAGAGGCACAGGATAACAGGGAAGCTGGGAGGACTGCTGTGCGACAGGGGGAGGACAGGCCCAGGGAACCGACACTCCACGAGGCACTCTCCAACATCATGGGAGCATACCACCATTCCCAGGAGACCATGGGCACTGTACTGGCCAAGTTTCAGGAGACCCAGCGGCTGCAGGAGGAACACTACCTGGGGATCAGGGAGGACTTGAAGTCCATCAACACCACCCTGGTCACCATTGCAGGTGTGCTGGCAGACCTTGTCAACACCAAGAGGGACACAGTTGGACACAAAAGGGCCCCTGACACTAGCCTGGACGATGAACAGCCCTCCACCTCCGCCGGCGCTAGTGGACAGGAGGCACCGCCACAGGACCAACAGGCCACCAGCACCCCACCACCTGCAGAAGGAAAACCACCCCGCAAATGGTCCCTGAGATCCAGGAACAGGACAGAGAACATTTCCAAGACCCCCTCCAGGAAATAAGACCCTCCTGAATGTCACCCTTCTGTCCCACTTTGTCACCCTATCCACCTTAAACTGCCATTGCTCCCCTTCCTATGCCCCATTGGGCAATGCACCTGTGAGAACAAGAGACTGGACTCTGCCACGGACATTCCTCCACCATCACCCCAGCCCATTGCACACACCCCTCCACTTATTAGCACAGAAATAAACACCCTTGAATCACAAAACAACATGGAGTCAGTCTGTGCTTTCACAAATGTGTAATTTCAAAATCTCTGAAATACAGCAATGTAAATGTACTTGTTCACATACCAATGTTACACAGCTGTAAGCCAGGAGTAAACATAGCAGAGGGCACAAATTGGGACCCAGATGTGTGAAATGGAAAGCCAAAGTGACAAGTCAGGGTCCAGACACAGAGTTAAAAAGGCAGACTTATGCTAGGTCCCACAATAGTATGAGATGTGGGAAGCAGTTCCATCCTCTCACCTGTGTCTCACTGGAAGTATTGCATGATGATGTTGTTTTGGATGTCTTCTTCTCCCTCCTCTTCTTCACTGTCCACAGGCTCCACAGCTGCCACAAGACCAGCATCAGGCCCATCCTTCTGCAGAAAAGGCACCTGGCGTCGCAAAGCCAAGTTGTGCAACATACAGCAGGCCACGATGATCTGGTACACCTTCTTCGGTGATTAGTATAGGGATCCACCTGTCAGATGGAGGCACCGGAATCTGGCCTTCAGGAGGCCGAAGGTGCGCTCTATTATCCTCCTAGTTCGCCCATGTGCCTCATTGTAGCGTTCCTCTGCCCTTGTCCTGGGATTCCTCACTGGGGTCAGTAGCCATGACAGGTTGGGGTAACCAGTCACCTGCAAATATCGAGGGACAACTGTTAGACATCCTCCAAACATTAGGGAATCTCCCAAACCCAGACAGCAAATGAAACTGTGTGGGGACTTTCGGTTCACCTATTAGCCACACACAGTGCCTCTTGAGTTGCCCCATCACATAAGGGATGCTGCTATTCCTTAAAATGTAAGCGTCATGCACTGAGCCAGGATACTTGGCATTCACTTGGCAGATATACTGGTCTGCCAAACACACCATCTTCACATTCATAGAATGGTAGCTTTTCCGGTTTCTGTACACCTGTTCTTTCCTGCGGGGGGGGGCAAATGCCACATGTGTACCATCAATGGCACCAATGATGTTGGGGATATGTCCCAGGGCATAAAAGTCACCTTTCACTGTGGGCAAATCCTCCACCTGAGGGAAAACGATGTAGCTGCACATGTGTTTCAGCAGGGCAGATAACACTCTGGACAACACGTTAGAGAACAGTGGTTGGGACATCCCTGATGCCATGGCTACTGTTGTTTGAAAAGACCCACTGGCCAGGAAATGGAGTACAGACAGGACCTGCACTAGAGGGGGTATTCCTGTGGGATGGCGGATAGCTGACATCAGGTCAGGCTCCAACTGGGCACACAGTTCCTGGATTGTTGTACGATCAAGTCTGTAGGTGATAATGATGTGTTTGTCTTCCATTGTCGACAGGTCCACCAGGGGTCTGTACACCAGAATATGCCGCCATCTCATCACCTGCCCCAGCTGACGTGCCCTATGGAGGAGAACAGTGAGCAGAGGGTCATACAACACTTAGGTATCGCAAGGCTGTTTAGCACAAACGTTACATTTTCTCTATGTGCCTTTGTCTGTCCGTATTCCTGGCCTAAATAGGTGTGATGCAGTTATTTGGCCTGCCATGTGGCCCCCTGAAATTACGGCTGCCTGACCAGTAAGGTGGGACAATGGGAAATAAGGTAACTGCGCTGGCGTTGTACACCGTCGTGGTAGTCGGTCGAAGACCGCAGCGCAATTCAGCATTGGTTATCATTGGGCCCTATGGGTTCCAGGAGTCAATGGCGATGTACGCTGGCGGTGACGGTACGCACCGCCGCGGACGTGACCGCCATTTTCTATCAGTTCCCTCACTTGATACCTGACCTTCTACAGGAGAAGACCTACACTGCAAGTGCTGCTGTGACCTGTGTCTGGAAGCGACAATGGCTACAGTGTCTGGCGAAAGGGCCCCTGCCTTCACTGCGGAGGAGTTGGAGAAACTGGTGGATGGGGTCCTCCCCCAGTACACGCAACTGTACGGTCCTCCAGACAAACAGGTGAGTCAACTGTGTGCATGATGGATGGCACATGATTGTATGGAGTGTCATGGATGTAAGAGAGAGGGGGGAGACAGGCCAGCATGTGAGGATGGTGTGTGTATGTATGTCTGGGCCAGGGTGGGAGGTTTGTGGGCAATGTGTGGGAATAACTGTACGGGAGAGTAACATCCATTCTAACTTCACTTTTTCTCTAGGTCAGCGCCCACTAGAAGAAGGGTATTTGGCGTGCCATCGCCAAGGGAGTGCGGACCCTGGGGGTCTACCAAAGACGGAGCACCCACTGCCATAAAAGATGGGAGGACCTGCACCGCTGGAGCAAGAAGACGGCGGAGGCCCAGCTGGGGATGGCCTCTCAACGTGGAAGGGGTGACCATCGCACCATGACCCCCCTCATGTACCAGATCCTGGCGGTGGCATATCCTGAGTTGGATGGGCGCTTGAGGGCATCACAGCAGCCACAAGTGGGTGAGTACACTCTCATTCAGCTGACTGCGTGCTTGACGAGGTGTCTGGGTGGGGGAGGTGGGCTGTGGGTTCCCCTAGGCCAGGGCAGACGTGCAAAGGTAGATCCATTGATTTGCAGGCTCATTCCCACTCCAACCCCAAAGGTGGTATTTGCCCTCTACACGTAGTCAGGCTCCCATGGGTTCCAGCTGTGCATTAAATGGGTCTAGGCAGAGTCCCCCTTGGGCATGTGCTTTTCCCCTGCACTGTTAGTGCATGGCTTAGTGCATAGGGCTGCTCCCTGTGTGTTGTGTCCGCCAACGGTAGTGGTGTTGCAGGCATTGACCATGTGTCTCCTCTGTCTCCCCCCCCTCTTTTGTTTTGTCACCCTGCATTAGCATTATCTGGCGGAGGAGCAGTGGCACTGGAGCAGGAGGGAGATGCATCCCACATGGCCCTGGAGGGTGCAGTAACGGAGTCAGAAGGCACCAGTGGGACGGAGGGAGAGGGGAGCTCCACGACGGGGACAGGAGCAGACACCAGCGACAGCGACTCCTCCTCTGATGGGAGCTCCCTTGCGGTGGTGGGCACCTCTGTGCCCACCGCATCAACAGGTACAGCCGCCACCCCCCCACCAGCACCGCCCTCCCAGCAGCCCCTCATCAAGTTGCCCATGCCTGCTCATCCAGGAGGGTGGGCATCTCCTTCACCCCAGGCACATCAGCCACTGCTCCAGTAAGCCCTGCTGCCCTCAGTGAGGAGGCTATTGACCTCCTGGGATCCCTCACTGTTGGGCAATCTACCATTTTGAATGCCATCCAGGGTGTCGAGAGGCATTTCCAGCAAACAAATGCATACCTGGAGGGCATTCATTCTGGCCAGGCGGCCCAACAGAGAGCATTTCAGGCTCTGGCCTCAGCACTGATGGCAGCCATTGTCCCTGTGTCCAGGCCCCCCTCAAACTTCCTCCACCCAGACCCAATCCTCAGTCTGTCCCAAGCACACCATCTGACCAGAATGCACACTCATCAACACACAAGAGTGGAAATGGCAAACATAAGCACCACACATCCCACCGGCACTCACACAAGCACCATCCCCATGCAGACACACCAACATCCACTGCCTCCACTGTGTCCCCCTCTTCCACGTCCTCCTCCTCCCTCCCTGTCTCGTCTCCACTCACACCTGCATGTACTACATCCTCAGCCACTACCTCCATCACCAGCACGCCCATCACCACACACCGCTCTCGTGCACTCACCACCCCCACTACCATTCACAAGTCCCCTTTGTCCTCTCCCAGTGTGTCTGTGAGCCCTCCTCCCAAAGTACACAAATGCAGGCACACACCCACCCAACAGCCATCCACCTCACAACACCCTCCGGCCCATGCACCTTCACCCAAATTCAGCAAACGTACACCTCTTAAAACCACTACCTCTTCCTCCACTCCCAAACCCCCTCCATCTTCCCGTCCCAGTGTATCTAAGAAACTTTTCCTGGCTAACATTGACCTCTTCCCTACACCTCCCCCCCGTCCTTCCCCTAGGGCCAGGCTGTCCAGGTCCCAGCCCAGAACCTCAGCCACCAAATCCTCCAGCACAGTGGTCTCAGCAAGTCCGGTCATATCGTGGGCGGCACTCATCAGGGCTGCCAGTGTGCCACCTAGCGAGGCCAAGGAGCAGGCCATTCCACCACCTGCCAAGATGAAGAAGGTGCCCACATGCCAGAGGGAGAAGCTGCACCTACCAGCAAGCAAGGGCTCCTCCAAGCCAACAGGGGGCAGTGGCAAGGCACCAGCAGCGACACCAAAGGTGGGGAAGGGACACAAGCCGAAGAGCAGGCCAGGACAGGACACAGAGGCTCCGGCTGAGGGACCAGAGTCACCCCTTCTGTCAACCATAACATTAACCTGTACGGCGGTGGACCGCCACCTGCACCGCCACCTGCACTGCCACCTGCACTGCCACCTGCACGTCGGCTGCCTCAGCAACAGTCCCCAGCATCACCCCCAGTGGGCAGCCGTCCGAGGCTGCAGGAGACGTCCTGCTGTGTCCCTCAACAGGTGCAGACACATGCACCACCGCCAGCACTTCCGCCACAGACACTGCCGCAACCACCGCCACCAGCCCCACGATGTGCTCAGATAGTGCCACCACAGCTGACATGGCAATCATCCCCAGTGGCCAGCCGTCCGAGGCTGCAGGAGATGTCCTGGACCCTGCACAGCGTACATGAGGCATGACCCCCAGCACTGTTTGTACCTGCAGGTGGCAGGCGAAGTCGCAGCAGAGTGTAGTGTGTCTCTGCCTCCATGGAGTATCCTGCTACCTGTTCCCAGGCAATCTCGTGGCACACACACCCAGGTGAGGGAATGAGACCTGCCACACTGCATGTGAAGCACTCTGGGCACAAAGCCCCCTCCAGAACCAGTGGAGATTTACATCCACTACCTCAGTCCTTGACAGGATGAAGCACTCTGGGCACAAAGCCCCCTCCAGAACCAGTGGAGAACTGCATCCACTACCCAAGTCCTTGGCAGGATAAAGCACTCTGGGAAAAAAGCCCCCTCCAGAACCAGTGGAGAACTGCATCCACTACCTCAGTCCTTGGAAGGATGAAGCACTCTGGGCATAAAGCCCCCTCCGGAACCAGTGGAGATTCACATCCACTACCTCAGTCCTTGGCAGGATGAAGCACTCTGGGCACAATGCCCCTTCAGAACCAGTGGAGATTCACATTCACTACCTCAGTCGTTGGCAGGATGAAGCACTCTGGGCACAATGTCCCCTCTAGAACCAGTGGAGATTCACATCCACTACCTCAGTCCTTGTCAGGATGAAGCACTCTGGGCACAAAGCCCCCTCCAGAACCAGTGGAGATTCACATCCACTACCTCAGTCCTTGGCAGGATGAACCACTCTGGGCATAATGCCCCCTCCAGAACCAGTGGAGATTCACATCCACACAAAGGTGGCAGATAGGCGTGTTGTAATACAGTGGGCAACCTTGTCTTCCGCCTGTCTGTTGGCGGTTACCGCTGCGGTGTTTGTTTCTACCGCCATGGCGGTCAGAGTGTTAAAGTAGCTGTTTATGTTGGCAGTTTCCGCCATGGTTGTGATTCAATATTTTTTCCACTAGCCTGTTGGCGGTATTACCCCTGCTTTAACACCGACCGCCAGGGTTCTAATGAAGGCCATAGTCTTATTTACCTCTGACCGTTTTTCGGGCAGATATTGAAAAATGGGTTCAGGTGCGTGACAATATTGAAGGACATAAACTATTCAATCATCATCAGGCCATGTTTCAGTCTGAAAGTATTACAGAGCTGATTATGACATCTACCCTTGATGGTCTCAGGAGAGTGGTAGACAATGGAGAGGTTTGAGCTTTAGTTTTCCTTGACCTCTACACCACAATTGATACCATAGACCTTTCTACTTTGATCCCTGACTAGGAAGAAATTGGCACTAGTGGCACTTCTCCAAAGTGGTTAATATACTTTCTGAAAAATAGAAGTCATCTAGAAGCTCTTCCAACCTTCCAGTCCTTTTCTAAATCTGAAGTGAGACATTTCTTAAGGGTTGATTTCATCCCTCTCTTGTTTCATATTTATGTGCGTCCTCTGGCATCAGTAGTCCATTATATGGGAGTAGCTTTTTACATTTGTACAGATGATACACAATTTAAGTTTAGGCTGACAATAGCACAAGGTTTACATTTTGGCTTTTGTAGTGATCTAAATAATAACCTCTGCTATACTAGATGAATGCAACATTATTTTTTTAATTGAACCCATCTAAAATGGAAATGTTGCTTGCCCCCAGTGCTGTACAAGAATCTAGTTTACTGGACTGGTCTCAGGAGAGGAGGGTGTATCCATCTATTTCAAAATCAGTGTGTGTTCTAGGGATCGTTATTGACTCAGATCGTTTTTTGAAAAATCATGTACTCAGTGCTGTTTTGGGCAAATAAGTATATTCCAAATCTTGTTTTCCTCTCTGCAAAATACACTTCACATGCCAGTATTAAATATATTTTGCAGTCAAGTCTCAATTATGACAACACTATTTATCTTGCTGCAGCTAATTTACTCATTCAACAACTACAGTTAGTACAAAATGCAGTAAGCATTTGTTCTCCAACTCTGCAAATGATTCATGATGATTAATAGATAAAGGTGGGACACTACCAAGAACCATTACATATGGGGTGGCTTCAGGGAGGAGATTGTTAGTAGGTATACCCGATGTACTAGATTTTAAGAGAGGCTCCCCCAGGGACTGTGAGGGCCTTACACGGAAGAGATCTCCCTCTTCAAGTCTATACATGACTTATCTTTATAAGTCCCTGCGCTCTGATCCGCTGAAATAATTCCTTAGTGAGGACATTTACTGTTAGTATATTACTATAGTATTAGGCATAAGGGTCGGCCTGCACTTACCTTGTGTGCTAATCGGGGCCTCTTCGTATCTGCCCTCCCTAGATTTATCTAGTACAATACCCTAGAAGGATGTTGACAACGTGCCTACCACGGGCACTGATACTCCTGTAGAAGAACCTCCATTAATACACAAAACAGCTTGTTCAGTATTGTTACAATGAAGTATTAAGGGGTCCAACAATCTCCTGATTCAACGATCAAGCCTAGAATATAGAGTCTAAGCATGACTGAATTTGACTGTTAATCAAATCCTCCGGCGGCTTCTTTCCCCTTTTGGACCTCATCGTAGATTGTGACCCACTCTCCCTGTCCTGATCGCGACCATCTCTCTTTTTCCATTTTCGGGCCAGGGACATAGGTTCACCTCCTATCTCAGAGCCTGAGACTCCCAGATTCAAAACACCATTGATGCACCCCATTATGGACTCTGGGCTTTCACAGTAACCAGGTTCCAGGCAGGCCCAGCTGTGCTTAAAATGGATTCTAGGTAGCACAGTAACTCCATTACGCTGCGCTAATTCACACAACCCTTGAATAATTTTTTACTCGGCCCCCACAGCAGAAGATAAGAAGCACAGATATACCATTGTCCGTGATCAGCTACACACATGAAAAAAGTTAATCACTCCTATGCACAGTCCAACCAGTTCTTACAATATCGCTTCTTCCACCCTAAACCCGGTACAGCATAGGAAAACCAGAACCAAGAGGGGTAGCCCAGCCCAGACTCAATTGGCCACTGATTGCACAGATGGGCAAGCTCCTGGCCCAGGCTTCACCCGGTCACGTGCCCTGGCACATCCTGCGGTGCAGGAGTGCTGTGTTGCTTATGACCCAATGCCTCCTGGCATGAAGATGACAGAGAGCAGAGTCCTGCGGGGTAACCTGCTGTCTGTTGTCCTGACTGAAACAGCAGCAGGGTGTTAGCCAACCAGCGGTGTGGGAGCACTGTGCTGCTTATGACCCAATGCCTTCTGGTGTGAAGGTGACAGAGGAGGGAATCCCGCAGGGTAACTTGGTATCCGTAGCCCCCCCAGAAACAGCTGCAGCACATTAGACAACCTGCAGCATGGGAGCACTGTGCTGCTTATGACCCAACGCCTCCTGGCACGAAGATGGCAGAGGGTGGAGTCCCACATGGTAACTTGGTATCTGTAGTCCAGCTAGAAACAGCAGCAGTGTGTTAGCAGCCCTTGTTGCGGGAGCACTGTGCTGCTAATGACCCAACACCTCCTGGCACGAAGATGGCAGAGGATGGAGTCCCGCATGGTAACCTGGTATCTGTAGTCCCACCAGAAACAGCAGCAGTGCATTAGGCAACCCCTTCTTTTTTATATCGTGACATGTATACGCTACCTGTGAGAAGCGGGGCCAATAGGACAGTGAACATCCTTGCCCAATCCTAGAATGTGCCTGCCTTGACAGAACATTTGTCACATAAAATTTTATATGAAATTTTTAGCAAAACTGGGCAACTGACCCCTCGCCTCCCTGAGCTGGTATGCCCTAAGAGGCTGGTTTTGTTGCAGGATGCTCTACAGACCACAAACTGCGTATGTTATTTGCTGTCCTACAGGACATTAATCCTGTTCTGGCCACTGCAGCTATCTTCTTAGATGCCTATATGGTGTTTTATTTTTTTGAATAGGATTATCTATTCCTGGTGTTGGCAGGATGAGCATACCCATGTTTTTTTTTTGACTGGATACAGCTAAACACTGCTCCAGTGGAACAGATTCAGATAAATAGTTATTATTCTTCTCACTTGGCGATCACCAGAAGTGCGAGGCAGGGGTGTCCCCAGTCTCCCCTCATCTTCGTCCTAGCTATGGAGGTGTTGGTCACTATGGTCTGGCAGCAACATTCCCAGTTTGTTCTGTTGTACATGAGCAGACCTATTTTGATTTCTCTACATGCAGATGATATGCCATTCATAAGATATTAAAATGCTGCGTGGATGCTGCAACTATGAAACGGCCACCAAAATCCTCCAAAATTTACAATAATGAAAGATAAATGCAGTTCTCCATTCATCTCCAGGTTTAAACAGGACAAGACTATATGCTCTTCCTTGGGCGAGCTTTGAAAATACTTTTTCAGTTTTATTCTGATCCAACTGTACTGAGATCAATGGCAAGGGATGAAGATTTCATATTGTTATTACATTCAGTTCTTGAGAGTCAATATAGCACTTGAATTTGCATTTATTTGTTTGATGCAACAAAGCTAGACAAGCCTGCTGGTGTGGTGGAATGATGAGTGAATTATTTTTCTAATCTTTCAGAAAGATATTTCAGAAGAACATCTTCCTCCTTGGTTTAGGAGTATACATGATAATGCAGATCATTGGCTCTGGTATTAATTCAATGACAGTGTTGTATTCTCTGTTCGGTGGCAGCTTATCGGTTCTTTTGGCATTGAACACATTAAGATATTTTTTGCAAACTTCTAGAACATTCGTTTCTGGAAAAGGTAATTTTGAGACACAGCATCATAAAGGCTGGGTTATTTGAATGTATGAATGAAAAGACTAAGGGCCTATTCACAAAAGTAAATTTACATGTGAGTAAATCTACATGTGTAAATTTACTCTTGCGCTTCTGAATAATTTAACTACTTTGGGCTATTCACCATTTTATAAAAAGTGTAGACTTATGTCCCTACCCTGTGAAACATTGGATGAAGTCAGTAAAAACATAAATCACCATAAAGTTACTATTAGTGACTTTATGAGTGCATTTGACTTTGTGTACATTTGGCAGAGATCTCTGCAATCCAAAAGGAGATCACCCTATGGTAAATTCTAGGGAAATTTTGAAAAATTAATTAAAGATTGGAAATATATTTGTGTTAATTGTATGCATGTATGTTAGCAGCAGAATGTTTTTTATATGCACTGTTTATTAAATTTTTAATTAAAATTGCAATTAAATTAAATTATTTTTTAAAACAACCACCTAAATGCAATGTTTATATTTATTTAATAATAATTATAAAAACATAATAAAAGCTAGGTATAAAATTAATGTAATTTAATCTAAAGATGTCTTCCAAAATTAAAGTTACATTTATTTTTACTTTAAAAAATGACCGAAAAATATTTTAAATAAAATAATATATACCTATGGCTTATACTTCATTTTCAATATTATTAATGTTATACATAATTTTCAAAAGTGTAAATGAATTAATATATTTAGCATTGTGTCCTCTGAAGTTTTAGTTTAGATCCCTTCCTGCATTATTTTCTTCGAAGGGCTGGGTCAGTAACTATGGGTGGCCATTTAAGGTGCTGGACTTACTTCAGACATTTACTACTGTTTTGGGTCCTTCCTGCCTGAGGTAATTATGGAATTGTAGTTTGTAAATAGTAAGGTCTTACTCTGTTTGTGTGAAAGTGCATATCCCTCCCTAAACACCACCCTAGGCCTCCCTTTGACCTCCCTTATTTGTAAGCATTCCCAATTTTCCAGTCACTCTGCCTGTCCATTAATGACACATAATTCCTGGCTCAGCTGAGTGATTAGGAAACCTTTTCCCAGCTCAAACACAAATAATGAAAGTGCTACATGGTGCCAATATAACAGAGTATGTGCTACTGGTGCTGAATGAAGAGCAGCTCTTCCTTAACTTTTTTACCGGCCGTAATATATCACTTGGAAGTGTACAAGGGTTTGGTTAGTGTTAATAATTAACATGGCCAAAAGGATCGCCAATGAAATGCTCGTACAGAATCAGATGAGTAAAAATAACCTTACTAAAACCATGCAGGTAACATCATATAAAAAGTAGGTGGAGGAAATGAATGAGGAAATGGCATAACAAAGAATTATTCACTCAGTTAAAAATCAACAAACTCCAAAAGGACATAAAAAAATGTAGTCATGGGGGCGTGACCAACCAGGCTAAGATGGTGACTGCTCTTTTCTGAGCTCCCCACGATCTCACTCCAGAGCGACTGCAATTCCTGGTGCTGGTGGCGCCCCGGAGTGCATTCACTCTTCCTTGCACTCTATCACACTGGTGGGAGAACTTTGCCCTGATCTGTATTCTTTTTGGCCTGCCATGGCCCTGATTTGTGTCAGGTGTACCTGAGGCCATCTCCTATCCATCGGAAGGCAGGCCCCTCATCACTGTCCCTGACTTCTATTTGGGACACGAACACACCGGGCGCCGGGTGAGAGAAGATGAGGCTCTGTGGCACCTCCAATGAGGGGCTTTAATAACTGATACTCCCAGCTGCACTGGGGCCACAAGGGGAGCATTGACCACATAGGCTGTGGCATGGCTTTGTCCCATGCAGGGACTTTGCAGCAGCAGACAGCTGGACAGCTCAGATCAGACTGTGCAACCTACCCAATGCTGGCAGCACCTTGTGCTTCTCCCCACATCGGGGATGGAATTTAGCATTTGCCGTGCAGGGGCACTGGGGGACTTCTCTTAATGATGGTCACACTGGTGAGGTACAGAGAATGTGGACACCATGCAGCAAGGGGTTGTTGGTAGCACCACAAGACTGTCTATCCTCAATAATCCTTCCTTCCACTGACTGCTGGCACACATGACATGCCAGGCTTCCCCACTACTTGACTCTTGGAGGGCTTCTGCTCTCCCTGCCTCACTCCCCCACTTTGAAGTCTGAACTTTGCCCCTCATGTGGGAGACATTACACACTGCCTCTCCTGATGACCTTTATAATTACCTCTTTGGACTTCTCCTGGTTGCTCTTTTTGCCCCCCTTCTTTCCTGTTCAGCCCAGCAGGGGGGGCAAGCAGGCCAGGCTGGAGCACCACTGATGCTGATGGCCTGTATGTATTCTCCTTGCTGTATCCCCCTTCACCTCGATGTCGCACTGGCATGTTGGCTGGGCCACTTATATCAGAGGACGACTCCTCCCTGGTTATTATTGTGTGGGTCATAATGGGCCGCAATGAACCCTCTGCCTCTCTCAACGTTCTTGGTCACCTTATCCTGGTGGAGGGTGACATGGAGGTGTCCACTGTATGATTGCTTCATTTATGCCTTCCAACGTTGGTGTACACTACAGGATCCAGCTCACATGCGTCTACAATCCCTCCCTTGCTGAAGGAAAGTACCATCTTGCCTGGCATGTTACCCCCATTTGTTTACTAATATGCATGTTTGTTTTTGCTTGTGCCACTGGGATCCTGGTAGCCAGGACCCCAGTGCTCATAAGTGTGCCCAGTATGTGTTCCCTGTGTGGTGCCTAACTGTATCACTGAAGCTCTGCTAACCAGAACCACGGTGTTAATGCTCTCTCTGCTTTTAAAAATTGTCACTGCAGGCTAATGACCATTTTCACCAATTCTGATTGGCACACTGGAACACCCTTATAATTCCCTAATATATGGTACCTAGGTACCCAGGGTATTGGGGTTCCAGGAGATCCCTATGGGCTGCAGCATTTCTTTTGCCACCACTGGGAACCCAGACAATTCTTACACAGGACTGCCACTGCAGCCTGAGTGAAATAACGTCCACGTTATTTCACAGCCATTTTACACTGCACTTGAGTAACTTATAAGTCACCTATATGTCTAACCTTCACTTAGTGAAGGTTAGGTGCAAAGTTACTAAGAGTGAGGGCACCCTGGCACTAGCCAAGGTGCCCCCACATTGTTCAGGGCAATTTCCCCGGACTTTGTGAGTGCGGGGACACCATTACACGTGTGAACTACATATAAGTCAATACTTATGCGCAGCGTCTCAATGGTAACTCCGAACATGGCCATGTAACATGTCTAGGATCATGGAATTGTCACCCCAATACCATTATGGTATTGGGGGGACAATTCCACGCATCCCCAGGGCTCCACCATGGACCCTGGGTACTGCCAAACTAGCTCCCTGGGGTTCTCTCTGCAGCTATCGCTGCTGCCAACTCTCAGACAGCGTTCTGCCCCCCTGGGGTCTGGGCAGCCTAGTCCCACGAAGGCAGAACAAAGGATTTCCTCTGAGAGAGGGTGTTGCACCCTTTCCCTTTGGAAATCGGTGTTAAGGGCTGGGGAGGAGTAGCCTCCCCCAGCCTCTGGAAATGCTTTGAAGGGCACAGATTGTGCCCTCCTTGCATAAGCCAGTCTACACCGGTTCAGGGAGCCCCCAGCCCCTGCTCTGGCGTGAAACTGGACAAAGGAAAGGGGAGTGACCACTCCCCTGCCCGTCACCACCCCAGGGGTGGTGCCCAGAGCTCCTCCAGTGTGTCCCAGACCTCTGCCATCTTGAATGAGTGGCCAGTGCCAGCAGGTGATGTCAGAGACCCCTCCAGATAGGCTTTTACCTGGTTAGGTAGCCAATCCTCCTCTGAGGGTTATTTAGGGTCTCTCCTGTGGGTTTCTCACCAGATAACGAATGCAAGAGCTCACCAGTGTTCCTCTGCACTTCCCTCTTCGACTTCTGCCAAGGATCGACCGCTGACTGCTCCAGGACTCCTGCAAAACCACAACAAAGTAACAAGAAGACTACCAGCAACATTGTAGCGCCTACTCCTGCTGGCTTTCTCGACTGTTTCCTGGTGGTGCATGCCCTGAGGGCTGTCTGCCTTCACCCTGCACTGGAAGCCAAGAAGAAATCTCCCGTGGGTCGACGGAATCTCCCCCCTGCTAATGCAGGCACCAAACTTCTCCATCACCGGTCCACTGGGTCCCCTCTCATCTTGACGAGCGTGGTCTCTGGAACACAGGAGCTGGATCCAAGTGTCCCCGACAGTCCAGTGGCCCTTCTGTCCAAATTTGTTGGCGGTAAGTCCTTGCCTCCCCACGCCAGACAGTAATCCTGTGTACTGCATGAACTGCAGCTGCTAGGGCTTCTGTGCACTTTTGCAAGACTTCCTTCGTGCACAGCACAGCCCAGGTCCCCAGCAGTCAGTCCTGCATTGCCCAACTCGCTGAGTTGGACTCCAACTTCATGCGACCCTCTTTTGTTGTGCTGAGACGACTGCCATGCTCAGATCTTCTGAACGCCTCTTCAGGTGCTTCTGCGGGTGCTGCCTGCTTCTGCATGGGGTCTCTCTGTTGCTGAGCTCCCCCTCTGTCTCCTCCAAGGGGCGACCTCCTGGTCCTTCCTGGGCCCTGGCAGCACCCAAAATCCTCAACCGCAACTCTTGCAGCTAGCAAGGCTTGTTTGCGGTCTTTCTGCATGGAAACAACTCTGCATCCTCCAGCACGCCGTGGGACATCTTCTGACCAAAGGAGAAGTTCCTGGCACCTTCTGTTGTTGCAGAATCTTTGGCTTCTTCCACCTAGAGGCAGCCCTTTCGCATTTTCATCCGGGGTTTAGTGGGCTCCTGCCCCCCTGGACACTTGCGTGACTCTTAGACTTGGTCCCCTTCCTTTGCAGGTCCTCAGGTCCAGGAATCCGTCTTCAGTGCATTGCAGTCAGTTGTTGTCCTTGCAGAATACCCTATCTCAACTTTACTGTCTTTCTGGAGTAGTAGGGTAACTTTACTCCTACTTTTCAGGGTCTTGCGGTGGGGTATCTTGGACACCCTTAGTGTTTTCTTACACTCCCAGCAACCCTCTACACACTACACTAGGCCTGGGGTCCATTCGTGGTTTGCATTCCACTTTTGGAGTATATGGTTTGTGTTGCTGCTAGGCCTATGTTCTCCTATTGCATTCTTTTGTATTCTACAGTGTTTGCACTACTTTTCTAAGTGTTTTACTTACCTGATTTTGGTTTGTGTGTATAATTTGTGTATATTACTTACCTCCTAAGGGAGAATATCCTCTGAGATACTTTTGGCATATTGTCACTAAAATAAAGTACCTTTATTTTTAGTAACTCTGAGTATTGTGTTTCTTATGATATAGTGCTATATGACATAAGTGGCATAGTAGGAGCTTTGCATGTCTCCTAGTCCAGCCTAAGCTGCTCTGCTATAGCTACTTCTATCAGCCTAAGCTGCTAGAACACTACTAATCTACTAATAAGGGATACCTGGACCTCCTACATTTGCCCCACCCTTCTAGGGCTGACTTTAACTTTGTGGCAGATCCTCTGTTAGTCTTGAGTAAACACTCTGCTCATTATACATATGATTTAGCTGCTTAGGCCTTCTCTTTGGTACCTACTTCATTCCCAGGGCAGGGAATACACTTTCTATTCCCACCCTGACAAATCCCATGCCAGGCTTGATTATCTCTTTATACCCTTCACTGACACTGTCATGTGCACTGTCAGACCACATCCCTGTCATCCTTGACCTCAGGACCTCCAGACACTAGTAGCTCAGCCGCTGGCACCTCAGTGCATGGTGTGTCACTGACTCTGATTTTGTGGATTTCCTTTAGAAGCAAATCTCATAATACTTCAACACTAACACATGCTCTGCCTGCTACCCTTTATGGCTAGATAGTCTCCTACCAATCAGTCGCCCACTACCGTACACTTAAGGAGGTGTAGACCCTCGAACATGATCTCCGCATGGCCGACAAAGCCTACGCCGCTAACCCCAAGGCCCAACTGAAACATGCAGTCAATCTAAAAGGCTTGCACTCAGGCAGAACCAGCTGGACACTGGGACCTCTGCCCACCTTGCCTCACAGGGCCGGGCCCATGAAGTGGGGAATAAAGTTAAGAAGCTTCAACATTGGTTGGCGAGCCGAGCCCCAGCCTTCTATATGATCCCTTCCATTGTTACGGGGTCAGGTCGAGCTCTATCTGACTCAGATTTAATAGCCCAGAAATTTGTCCGTTACTTCACCCACCTCTAAAGGACTGGGCGAACCCATCACAGCAGCTGAAATCACAACTCCCATTGGGGGGAAATGAAGAAGTTAAATGCCTTCCTACAAGCCACTCTCCTTCCTGCAATGTACGAGGAAACACAGACGGTAGGTAAGCTTCCTTATCATCTTCGTGGTACCATGATTTCTCTCATCCTCAGACCATGGAAGTCCCCCGAGAATTGTGGGCCTTATAGGGCCATTTCCATTATAAATATGGAATCTAAGATTCTGGCCCAAGTACTGGCAAACTAACTAGAGAAGGTCATCACTTCCCTTTTTTATCCACACCAGAAACGCTTTATGCCAGGACACAGCACTTGTCATTGCCCTTGCTGGGTACCCAACGCAGTGGCCCTCTCTGATAGCATAATGGACAGTCAAGCCCTTGTCTCAATTGACTTTGAGAAGCCCTTCCACTCGGTTTGATGGCAATTCTTGTTTTGCTTGTGGAAGCGGATTAACTTTGGTCTTCCCTTTTGCTGCTGGGTCCAAACTTTCTGTTAGAGCCCAAGGTCCAGGTCAATGGTGAGACCTCTTAGATCACATCATTTGAGTGGCACACACAACAAGACTGCCCTCTCTCGCCCCTTTTATTTGCACTCACCAATGAACCACTGGCAGAATAGATCCAGTGCTATGCACAACACTGTGGCTTCTGATGGCCTGGTGGGCATGGGGACAGGGTCTTGCTCTATGTAGACGACTTGCTTGTCTATGTGAGTGGCCACCAGACCTCAATCACCTCCCTCCTGCACATGCTACAGGTTTTTGCCAATGGTTCTAGAACTTTCATGAAGACATGTGGGCCATAGCCCTGTTTCAATAGTCTACAGGTCACTTCTGCTACTTGGATATACAGATCATCTTCGCACAGCAGCAGGTTTGGTACCTTAACATCCTGACTCTTGTTGCTGTGGCCAGAAGTTATAGGGCCCACTGGGCCACTTCACCTCTTAATGTGGCCGACAGAAGTGCATTATGCAAAATATTCTTGCTACCGAGATTCCTTTACAACTTACAGAACTACCCTTACCCCAATGCCCTTTCTTCTTCCATACACTACAATCTGAAGTGACACGTTTTACCTGAGCTGGCAGCCTGCCATAAATCCCCCTCCGCAAGTGTGCTCTACACCCATAGAAAGGTAGACTGGGGTTCTCTGACCTTCACTTATAATATTGGGACAGCCATATTCTCCCCATCACAGATTCATACTCACTGAATGATGGGACCCCACCATAGCAGTGGAACTCAAAGAATTAGAGTGCCATGGCACCCTCAATTTGCTCCATGGCTGTTCAGTTCCCACAACCCTACGCCCGGCCCCCTGTTCAACTCTGTTTGCCTGGCACCAATCACTGAGATGGATTAGATGGCATGAGGCGCCGACAGCAATGACATTCGTGTGGACCAGGTCCTGGCTCTTCCAATCCGCTGTTCTGGAGGGCTTCAGAGCATGTCATTCTCTCTGCATTACATCTCTGGAGGAAGATAGCAGGACACAACCATGTGTACATTTCAGTATCTCGCTGTCACATACACAATGCACAAATCATTAGGCCTGGGTGGAGTTCATGTAGAAGCATTCTGCAAAGTGCTGAAAAAACTCTGCCACGCCATGTGGAGTTCCACAAGTGGTGGAGTCCGGTATGTCGTGCTGTTCGAGCTGGTTTTTAGAGCTAGGAGTTTCTCCTGCACTGTAAAATCAGCACGAATGGCTTCACACGGAGTGCAAAAGGGCCCTGCTTCTTTCTGCCACTCAAGTAGATTTTCTATTGAATATGTTATCTGAAATTAATAAGCAGATTTATAAAAAAATATAGTCATGCTACAACCTTTTCCTGCACTTCTGATGAATACTACACTATGAGTAACAGCCACCTATTGGCACTAAAACAAAACTTGAGATGATGAGCATCACCCCAACATTAGTCATTTAGCTCACATGACTGGAACAGTAGCAGTGACGAGAGTGAAAGGGATAATTACAAACCATATTTATCTCCAGTGGCAACACAGCGAGGGTATTTTTTTTTTTTTGGGCCCAATTCCTACCAGCAGTTTTCACCCAGGTTCCCCTTCCAACCAAACAGATGCCCTTTTTTAACGCCTTCTGTGCCGGGGACGTAATGGTTACGTCCACAGGCACAGTGCTCCTGTGCCGAGGACGTAACCATTATGTCCTTGGACGTGAGTGGGCTTCCCTCCCACCCCCCAAGGCAGGGTTGGAAGGGGAAGCCTTTCCCCTTCCACCTCTGGCCACCCTGACCTCCCCCCCGGTGACGCCTGATGACGTCAGCGCTCGATCGTGTGCTGACCTCATCAGAGGCCACCTCCACATGAGCTTCCAGCGCGATCGGAGGAGAAATGCAAAGCAAAGGAAAGGAATTTTCTTCCCTTTGAAGTCTTTCAAAGCATTTCAGAAGCCGGATCGTGAAGCGATCTGGCTGCTGAAATGCCCACTAGACACCAGAGATCTTTCTCCAAATGGAAATTGGCATAAGGGGAGCGACCCCTTAGGCAAGGGTCGCTCCCCAGGGGGGCAATTTTTTCAAGGCCTGATCTGCCCCCCTGGGGGCAGATTGGCCTATTGTTATTAGACCGATCTGCCCCCAGGAGGGGGCAGAAACCTCTAGGCCACAGGAATCATTTTTTTTTCTTCTGTTTTTTTGTTGTTATTTTTTAGAGGTGGGGAGGGACCCCTTAGGCAAGGGTCGCTCCCCTAGGGGGCACATTATATTTAGGCCATTTCTGCCCCTGCTGGGGGAAGATCAGCCTATTTTTATGAGGCCAATCTGCCCCCAAGGGGGCACATACCGCTAGAGACAAGGGAGTTTTTTTTTAAGGCAAATTTCACTCAAGGGCAGTGACCCCTTAGGCAAGGGTCTCTCCCCGGGGGGGGGGGAATTGTATTTAGGACATTTCTGCCCCCCTTAGGACCAGATCAGCCTATTTTTATTAGGCCGATCTCCCCCAAGGAGGGCAGAAACCACAAGGCACCAGGGATTTTTTTTTCTCGCCAATTTCATGCAAGGGGAGCCACCCCTTAGGCAAGGGTCGCTCCACTGGGAGGAAAAATTTATCTTAGGCCATTTCTGCTCCCCTTGGGGGCAGATCGCCCTATTTCTATTAGGCCGATCTGCCCCCGGCGGGGGGGCAGAAACCACTTAGGCACCAGGGATTGGTGTGTGTGCATGTGTGGTTTTGTTTGGGGGGCAGCCCCTTGGGTAAAGGTCACTCCCCATGGGGGCACATTACTGTTGGCCATATCTGCCCCCCTTGGGGGCAAATTGGCTGATTTTTGGAAGGCCCATCTGCCCCCAAGGGGGGCAGAAAGCCAACCAGAGACCAGGGAAGATTTTTTTTCTTCCAAAATAAGAGGGTGGAGGTATGGCCATACCCCCACCCCAAATAAATGGGGCCAAAGTTGTTCTGCCCACCAGTGGGCAGATGGGGCAATTACCCCTGATCCTCACCCCAGGGGGCAGAAAGTCTACTAGATGCCAGGGAATTAAAAAAAAAATAGTGGGGTGGTGCCCCCACCCCAACTGAAGGGGGTAACAGTCTTTCAGCTCTCCCCCGCACACTAAAACATCTTATTCAATGGCAAGCAAGAGGACATTTGATTATTTTTGGTTTTGGTTTTACCTTTGGGCTATGAGAGCTTGGCTAACTCTCAAAATCACCCCACTTGGAACGGTGAGGGCTGCACTTTTTGGACTTTGGGACGCTGCCATGTAGAAAAATCCACAAGACCTAGACACATCTGAAAACTAAACATCTGGGTGATTCCAGGGTGGTGTTCTTCACATGCACCCGCACCATTTTCTTACCCACAATGCCCAGCAAACCTCCAGCTTTGCTGCAAATCACACATTTTTCCACATTTTTGTCATGGAACCTTCCGGAATCTGCAGGAATCCACAAAATTCCTACCACCCAGCATTGTCTCATCTATACCGATAAAAATTCTGCTGCACTTGTCAGCCTAAAAATGTTTTTTTTTCAAACTGCCCTTTTGGACCCTCTTTGGTTCCCCCTCAATTTCAACATGTTTTTGGCTCTTCCCTGTCACAAGCACATGACCCACCTACACAAGTGAGATATCATTTTTACCGGGAGACTGAGGGGAACGTTGGGTGGTAGGTATTTGTCCCGGTGCGGTGATCCCACACAGAAATGTTGGAAAAATTTGATTTTTTAGCTATATTTGAGGTTTGCTGAGGATTCTGGGTAAGAAAATATTGGGGGATACACGCAAGTCACACCTGCCTGGACTCCCTCGGGTGTCTAGTTTTCAGAAATGTCTGGGTATGGTAGGTTTCCCTAGATGGCTGCTGACCCCAGGACCAAAAACGCAGATGGACCCCCGCAAAAAAGGGTAGTTTTGTATTTGATAATTTTGATGTGTCCAGATAGTGTTTTGGGGCATTTCCTTTCGCAGGCAGTAGGCCTACCCACAAAAGTGAGGTACCATTTTTTGTCAGGAGACTTGGGGGAACGCTGGGTGGAAGGAAATTTGTGGCTCCTCCCAGATTCCAAAACTTTCTGTCTCCGAAATGTGAGGAAAAAGTGTTTTTTAGCAAAATTTTGAGGTTTGCAAAGGATTCTGGGTAACAGAACCTGGTCAGATCCCCACAGTCACCCCATCTTCGATTCCCCTAGGTGTCTAGTTTTCAAAAATGTGCAGGTTTGCTAGTTTTCCCTAGGTGCCGGCTGAGCTAGAGGCCAAAATCCACAGCTAGGCACTTTGCAAAAAACAGGTCTGTTTTCTTTGGGAAAATGTGGTGTGTCTACGTTGTGTTTTGGGGCATTTCCTGTCGCGGGCGCTAGGCCTACTCACACAGGTGAGGTACCATTTTTATTGGGGGAACGCTGGGTGGAAGGAAATTTGTGGCTCCTCTCAGATTCCAGAACTTTCTGTCACGGAAATGAGAGGAAAAAGTGTTTTTTTTGGCCAGATTCTGAGGTTTGCAAAGGATTCTGGGTAACAGAACCTGGTCAGAGCCCCACAAGTCACCCCATCTTGGATTCCCTAGGTGTCTAGTTTTAAAAAATGCACAGGTTTGCTAGGTTTCCCTAGGTGCCGCCTGAGCTAGAGGCCAAAATCCACAGCTAGGCACTTTGCAAAAAACAGGTCTGTTTTCTTTGGGAAAATGTGGTGTGTCTACGTTGTGTTTTGGGGCATTTCCTGTCGCGGGCGCTAGGCCTACTCACACAGGTGAGGTACCATTTTTATTGGGGGAACGCTGGGTGGAAGGAAATTTGTGGCTCCTCTCAGATTCCTGAACTTTCTGTCACCGAACTGAGAGGAAAAAGTGTTTTTTTGGCCAAATTTTGAGGTTTGCAAAGGATTCTGGGTAACAGAACCTGGTCAGAGCCCCACAAGTCACCCCATTTTTGATTCCCCTAGGTGTCTTGTTTTAATAAATGCACAGGTTTGGTAGATTTCCATAGGTGCCGGCTGAGCTAGAGGCCAAAATCTACAGCTAGGCACTTTGTAAAAAACACGTCAGATTTCAATGTAAAAATGTGATGTGTCCATGTTGTGTTTCCTGTCGGGAGCATTAGGCCTACCCACGCAAGTGAGGTACCATTTTTATCGGGAGACTTGGGGGAACACAGAATAGCAGAACAAGTGTTATTGCCCTTTGTTTTTCTCTACATTTTGTTCTTCCAAATTGAAGACAGTGTGCAAAAAAGACGTTTATTTGAGAAATGCCCTGTAATTCACATGCTAGTATGGGCACTCCGGAATTCAGAGATGTGCAAATAACCACTGCTTCTCAACACCTTATCTTGTGCCCATTTTGGAAATACAAAGGTTTTCTTGATACCTATTTCTCACTTTTTATATTTCACCAAATTAATTGCTTTATGCCCGGTATACAATGAAAACCCATTGCAAGGTGCATCTCCTTTATTGGCTCTGGATACCTAGAGTTCTTGATGAACCTACAAGCCATATATATCCCAGCAACCAGAGGAGTACAGCAGACGTAACGGTATATTGCTTTTAACAACCTGACATTGAAGGGAAAACTTACAGAGTAAAACATTGAGAAAAACTGATGTTTTTTTGCCTTAATTTCAATATTCTTTTATTTAAGCTGTTATTTTCTGTAGGAAACACTTGTAGGATCTACACAAATTATCCCTTGCTGAATTCAATATTTTGTCTACTGTTCAGAAATGTTTAGCTTTCTGGGATCCAGCATTGGTTTCACACTCATTTCTGTCACTAACTGGAAGGAGGCTGGAAGCACAAAAAATAGTACAAATGGGGTATGTCCCAGTAAAATGCCAAAATTGTGTTAAAACAATGGGTTTTCTAATTCAAGTCTGCAAGTTCCTGAAAGCTGAGAAGATGGTGATTTTAGCACCATAAACCCTTTGTTGATGCCATTTCAGGGAGAAAACCACAAGCCTTCTTCTGCAGCCTTTTTTTCCCTTTTTTTTTTTTTTTTAAACTAAATTTTTGTTGTATTTTGGCTGATTTCTTGGTCTCCTTCAGGGGAAGCCAAAAAGTCTGGGTACCTCTAGAATCCCTAGGTTGTTGGGAAAAAAGGATGCAGATTTGGCATGGGTAGCTTATGAGGAGAAAACGTTATGAGGGCCTAAGCGCTAACTGCCCCAAATAGCCAAAAAAAGGCTTGGCACAGGAGGGGAAAAGGCCTGGCAGCAAAGGGGTTAAGGAGAAGTAGAGGACACAGGAAAGGAGAGAAAAGGACAGCACCAGGGTCCAGTTAACAGACGAGTCACATATAGTGACACAAAAGCTGGGGGAAGGACAACCAGCCAAGGCCCAGCCAGACAACTACCTAGTGGTCAACCTAAGCTTGATTACTTTGAAACGGAGATGCAAGTTCTGAACAAGGGGTTGGGATTCATACCCACCCCACAGCCAGATAAGCTCAATCTTCGGTGTGATTTACCATACATTTTGAGAAACGTCCAACTGAAAAGATTTTGTTCAGAATAGCCTTGAACAAGGCACTACTGAAACTGATATTAACACAGGCCTCAGGATCTAATCTACTTTCCAGCTTCCCCCTTAATAAGAATCCTCAGGAGTACTTGACTTTCAAAAGTCAGTCATTCAGGAAATCAAGTCAATTGACATTAGAAAGGCGAAAACAATTGATAACTTCTCCAAAAAGGAACACAATAGAAAGCAAATATCCCTTAGTTATAAAACCGGCTGATGAAGGAAGTGCCATTGTGGTTATGAGTAGGGAAATGTATGAAGCTGAATGTATCCGTCTCTTAATAGACGACACAGCATGACTGAAGAAGCTGTCTCTGGGCTGGTTCACAGCGCACTAGGCGTACTTCCTTTTATCAAAAGATTCCCACAGCCCAGTTCTGTATTCTATCTAAAATTCACACAAATAGGTTTCCCTCTCCAGGTAGACGTGTAGCATCAGGCATCAGCGCCGTTTTAGAGCCTTTATCACAGTTTTGCGATTGGGTTAATAGGATGCCCTGCTACTTGGAGGACACCAAGGATGTGTGTGTCTTACTGAAAGATCTAAATATTGAGGTGACCAACCATCTCCTGATTACCAGAAACATTGAGTCATTATCTACTGGCATATCCCAAGAGAATACCTTCAAGATAGCAGAATCCACAATTAAACAGACAAATAAATACACTATTATTCCTATTGAATTTGTGATAGAATGTGCATGAATAGCACTGATCGAGATTTTTTTCAAATTAAGTGAAACATTTATCATCAGAAACAGGGGACATCGATGGGCAGCCCTTTTGCCCTCAAATTGGTATGGTTATATGTCTATTGATTTGAATGATACTACATTTACCCTCCAACAATTCATTTTGCACATTATAATAAATTTAATAGTAGATACATGGATTACTTTTTCATCATATGAAAATGTGATGAAACCTGTGTCCTTAAGTTCACTACACGGTTTGATAACTGGGATCCTTACCTGGTGTTCACCCACAACCTCAGTCACATTACCTTTCTTGATCTTGACATAGAATTAAATAATGGCAAATTTGCTACAAAAGTTTTTGAGAAACCATTCGACAAGAAGGACTTCTTGCAATTTAATAGCTTTCACCCCAGGTCACTGAGATAGAATCTCCCATTCTGACAATATCTTCGTATTGGACAAAACTGCTCCGATATTTACGCCTTTAAAGGATCATGCTAGTGTCTTAAGTAATAAGCTTACAGCTCGACTGTATCCTAAAAAAAATAACAATGAAAGCAAAATACAAGCATGTAACAACAACAGGGAGTTCCTTATAGGGTCCTTTCCTAAGCTCCAATTGGATAGACTAACATGCGTGAATACTTTTTCCACTTGTTCAAATAAAGTTAAAAAGATCACTTCAAAACATTTGAGCATCATACAGAATACAGGCAACAACTGGGACCCCGTCTTTTTTTTTTTGTTTAAAAGGGGCACTAATATTAAGGATTATCAAGCTTACACTAAACACATCGCGCTGGGTTAACTAACACCGTGACATTATAGGGTCCACCCCTTTACTCAATGAGGAAAGTGTTACGTATGCAAATTTACCAAAGTTCACAACGAGATTGATATTGTGACAATCACCTTTGGATCATTAATAATCACACTAACTGTAATGGCAAAAAATGTGGTGTACATGATCACATGTAACTATGAGCTTAGGTACATCTGGATGACATCACACAAGGTCCGTATTTGGATCAATGAAAACAGGAGTAATATAAGATATAAAACTAGCTCGACAAAGATGACTAATCATTTCCTACACAATAATATGGAAGATGACATAAGATGGGTGGTCTTTGAAACAATGTCCATTCACCCACAGAACAATTATCTCCAGGTGCTACATAATAGGGAACAGAGCTGGGTAAGTCAACTCAAAACTTACATTCAACATTTGAATGATGATGAAACATGGTTACAGATCACATAACCACAACAGTGGTTTATCATCTCCTACAATTCAAGAGTAATACACACTATATAACAAGAAACCCCTTTATCCTAATTAAGGAGCCTTTCCATAACATGTATTACTTGCCACAGTTTTTGCCTAGAAGACTTCCGCATTCCAGGGAGCAGTACAACTTGTAAATATTTTTTATTCTACACACTGTATCACAGAAAACATAGTACAACTTATATATGTGTTTTTAATTCACCCATATAGGCCCTCCTTTTCCCCCACTTTCACGGGTAGTATCAGGTACTTCTAAATACATTGAAATGGGGTTGGTACCCTGTGGTAGGGCTTCTCCAGGGAGGTCACCAAGACTGTCTCGTTTACCCTGAGTAATGGCTCACACTAAGGGGATTGAACGTAAACGGCCTTTATTTGATTGTTTTTTTTTTCTCTCTCTGTCAATATAGTCTGCGGTGTGTCTCTGTAAACCTACAGGAGTCTCTTCTTGGACTGACGATTTCTTTTACTCCTTTTTGTCTCCTTAGGGCATCGGGTTTCTTCTTTTTCTAGCCCTCAGGTAGCCAGCAAAAGAAGAGGAAAACAAAAGAGCAAGCCATTGCCAAGTGAGTGTTCTCTCATGTTGTTGTTTTCATGCACTTGGGGACTGGGTAGGGAGGAGGAGGATTCGTTCTGTGGTTTAGGAATAAAGGGTTCACCCAAGTGAGTGGTACACACGTGAATGCAGAGAAATCAATTCAAGTAGTAAAGTGATAGAAAGTGTTTTTTTAGTTTCTCTTTTCTTTCCTTTTACATATTGTTTTCTCTTTTTTTCTTCTTTTGTTCGTGCCACTATAGGGTTTAGTGCTCTTGTTTTGTGCTACTTACATTGTTAGTGCCCAGTGTTATTTTGAAGGTTTCCGCCTGCTGTTTGTTCCACCCTGTCTCCTCCCGACCCTCCCTGCCAGCCTTGTAACCTGACCGTGCAAGCGGTCACGTACCTGGTATAGCCACGTCCCTCCAGGGATGTGGCTGGCTTTCTCGCTTCCTCTGCTCTTCTCCGCAGCTCCTCAGTTCTTCTGTGTCTGCTCCAGGGTTGGGTTTGTGATCCTCCTTCTCGTCTTTGTCCATGCTGGTCTCTTCTCCTCCCTCCGCTCCTCCTTCCTCTCCGGCTTTCCTTCCTCCCCCAACGACGGCCTCTTCCTCTCGTCCCCCTATCCTTTTTCTCTCTCTCTCTGAATCCGATGACGGCTCTGTACGAATGATGCATGAACGGTCCTCGGTCCATGCATCCATTGTTCTTGTTGGAGTCCCCCTGGGTGACCCAAACATCGGGCGGGTTGCTCTCGTGCATGTGCCCTGCTTCACTCGCTCACCCCAGAGAGTGGCTGTTTTAGCCACAAGTCGGCAGGATGTCTTGACAAATAGTCAGCATTGGTCAATAAGGATCCAGTGGTATGACATACCTGAAACATAAAGGGATGGAGGGATAAAAACCACCTTAGAGCCATAGCATTTGTATCCTTATCTTGAGCCATTCAGGTTAGAGGGGCATGATCTGTGAGAAGCAAAAAAGGTCTACCTAGCAGGTAGTATTGTAGAGCCTCAACAGCCCATTTGATAGCTAAGCACTCTTTTTCCAGGGTAGGGTAGGGCTTCTCCCTTGGGAATAATTTCCTGTTGATGTATACTATAGGGTAAGGGTGTCCCTTATCATCGTCCTGTGAAAAGACACCCCCCAGCTCTTGGTTGGAGGCATCTGTTTGAATGGGAAAAGGTTTGTTAAAATCGGGACATTGTAAGACGGGTTTAGTATTCAAGAGTTTCTTATGTGTCTGATAGCTCCTATACTGTTCTTAGGTTAACTGGGTTATCTTCTTCTGTCAGGCCTTCTCTGAAAGGTCTGTTAAGGGAGCGGCCTGGGTGGAATAATGGTGTATGAATTGCCCATAATACCCACCATCCCTAAAAAGGCCCTCATTTAGTGTTTGCTTTTTGAAAACAGTGTAGGTCTGATTGCTTTTACTTTATCCAACTAGGGTTTAATGAGCCCTTTCTCAATGACATAACCAAGATAGTTAATGGATGTCTTGGCTATGTAGCATTTTTCCGTGTTAGAAATGGGGTCTTTGGTTGGCAGACAGGTTACCTCCTGCCAAAGCAAGGACCCTCACTCTAGTTAGGGTAAAGGAGAATCACCCTCAGATAACCCCCGCTCACCCCCTTGGTAGCTTGGCACCAGCAGGGAGGCTTAACTTCAGAGTATAGGTGTAAAGTATTTGTACCAACACTTACAGTAACTAAGTGAAAACACTACAAAATGACACAACACAGGTTTAGAAAAATAGGAAATATTTATCTAAACAAAACAAGACCAAAACGACAAAAATCCAACATACAAAAGTCAAGTTATTAATTTGAAAAGCAAAAGGGTCTTAAATCCTTTTGTAAACAGTAAAAACACTGTTAGCGTTGAAAAGTACCTGAGTAGTGTCAAAATAACATGAATGGGCGAGGGGGTGTCGAAAAAGGTTAGTGATGCGTCGATTTGTCATCCGCAAGCAAGACCGTGCATCATTTCTCCTTCCCTGTTCGGGTTGGTGTGCGTCGTTATTACTCTCCACAGGAGAGCGATGCGTCGATCCAGGCAAGCACTCGGGTCCGGGCAGGCGTTGCGTCATTTTCCCGCACCCGGCAAGGTTTGCATAGAAAATGCTGGCACACGGTATCAGCAAAACCGCGCTGTGTGGGTTGCGATGTTCCCAGCCTCCGTTAGCAATGTGGCGTTTCTCCAGCCGCGTGCATTGATCTTCCAGCCATGCTGCAGGCGGTGCGTTGATTTCTTTAGCTGCGTTTCAGAGGTTGCATCAGAAATTTCCCCGCACAGTGGTCTGTGCGTGGATTTTCAATCTTGGTCTGCCAGCTTCACCTGTCAAGGCCCCAGGAACTGGATAGGGCACCACTTGGCAGGGCAGAGAGTCCAGGTGCTGGCAGGGGAAATCTTTGATGGCCCTCAAACTTCAGCAACAGGAGGCAAGCTCAGGACAAGCCCTTGGAGATTTCTTCACAAGCAGGAATGCACAACAAAGTCCAGTCTTTGTCCCCTTTCACCAGACAGAAGCAGCAACTGCAGGATAGGTCCACAAACCACAGTCACAGGCAGGGCAGCACTTCTCCTCAGCTCTTCAGCTCTTCTCCAGGCAAAGGTTCCTTTTGATGTCCAGAAGTGATCTACAGTCTGTGGTTTTGGGTGCCCTTCTTATACCCATTTTGGCATTTAAAGTAGGCTTACTTGAAAGGAAAGTCTCTCTTGTTTGTGAAATCCTGCCTTGCCAGGCCAGGCCCCAGACACACACCAGGGGGTTGTAGACTGCATTGTGTGAGGACAGGCACAGCCCTTTCAGGTGTGAGTGACCACTCCTCCCCTCCCTCCTAGCACAGATGGCTCATCGGGATATGTAGGCTACACCCCAGCTCCGTTTGTGTCACTGTGTAGAGAGAGGTGCAACCAGCCCAACTGTCAAACTGACCCAGATAGGGAATCCACAAACAGGCAGAGTCACAGAATGGTTTAAGCAAGAAAATGCCTACTTTCTAAAAGTGGCATTTCCAAACACACAATCTTAAAATCAACTTTACTAAATGATGTATTTTTAAATTGTGAGCTCAGAGACCCCAAACTTCACATGTCTATCCGCTCTCAAAGGGAATCTATGCTTTAATCATATTTAAAGGCAACCCCCATGTTAACCTATGAGAGGGTAGGCCTTGTAACAATGAAAACCAAATTTGGCAGTATTTCACTGTCAGGGCATGCAAAACATCAGTATATGTCCTACCTTTAACATACACTGTACCCTGCCCAAGGGGCTTCCTAAGGTCTACCTTAGGGGTGCCTTACATGTTCAAAAAGGGACGGTTTGGGCCTGGCAAGTGGGTACACTGGCCAGGTCAAACTGGCAGTTTAAACTGCACACACAGACACTGCAGTGGCAGGTCTGAGCCATGTTTTCAGGGCTACTCATGTGGGTGGCACAATCAGTGCTGCAGACCCACTAGTAGCATTTGATTTACAGGCCCTGGGCACCACTAGTGCACTTTACTAGGGACATACTAGTAAATCAAATATGCTAATCAGGGAAAAGCCAATTACACATATAGTTTATACGGAAAGCACTTGCAGTTTGGAACTGGTCAGCAGTGGTAAAGTGCCCAGAGTACAAAACCAACAAAAACAAAGTCCAACACCCAGTCAAAACTGAGGAAGCAGAGACGAAAACGACAGGGGAGACCACGCCAAGGATGTCAGGCCTAACACCATCTGTGCTGCAATGTGGCCTTAGCTCACTGGTATGTTGGATATTAAAAATATAGCCTTTATTGTTTTAACTGGAATTCCAAATTCTCCATGGCTTCACAAATCCACAGGGGATCCACAAATTAACATTAGAGATATCTCTATAATTTACCCCTTTTATGCCCAGAACAGAACACTTTACAAATGCTAATTTCTTGAAACCTACCAAATGGATTCATACCAAACCAAGCAAAGGTACTTGCATGAGTAAAGTTCTACTTTTATTTCAAGTTTGGGGTAATTTTATTCAGCTGTTTTTTTTTCGTATCGAGTAATAGAAATTCTCATGAGAAGAAAAATGTGGAAAGTCACTTTCTTTGGCTGCGCTAAACTGGTCTCACACAAAATGAAATGGAAATAGAAAAATGAAATGGGAAATTTACACAATATTGACTGCTGATGATGCATATAAAATATTAGATAATTCACTGTTGTTCCATTTTAATGTTCTCCTTCCTACCTGAACCATACTTTTTCCTCTCTACTTTTGTTTTAACTTTTTCATTGTGGTCCTTCATTAGCTTGTTTTTTTGTTGTTTATTTTTACTGCCCTGCCTGATATACATGGCACAGTGATTTTACATAGTGTTGGTTTATAAATTAACAATGTTGTTCATTCTTATCCCAGAGATGTTTATGGCCAATACTTTGAAATGTTTTTATTATTTTGGATACACATTCTTTTCTTTTAATTATATTTAAGTTCACCACCCTTGTGCTTCTACATGAAGTGTTGTATTTATATGTGGATAAGTAAGTTATTAATATGATGGTCTTTCCTAATTGCACATAATTACACAATAACTTTGACATTGGTTAGTAAAATTAACTTCTTATCCTGCTCTAGTACAAGCAGCTATGCCATATTCATCACACCAAATTATTCAGAAACATATTGTATTATGTTAAGGGCTGATTTAGAACTCAGCAGATGGGTTATTCCATCACAAAAGTGATGGATATCCCGTCTGCCAAAATCAAAATCCCAATCTATTCAATGGGATTTAGATTTTGGCAGATGGTACATTTGTCACCGTTGTGATTGAGTAACCCTTCCATCAAATTCTAAATCAGGCCCCTAATCTTACTACCATTATTGAGGTTGGATTATGGTTGGTGATTGTTTGCAAAACATTTGAGCATTCAGATTACATTTGATGTTCTGAGATGCCAGACAGTTGAATGGAAGGGTTCTGGGAGAACTAGGTCATCTACATCCCCTCGTGATTGGACAATGTTCCAAATATATTACCCATGTGTATCAAAGATTTTTCTAGGTATATGCCAAATAAAGCATCTTCACAAGCCTTTCAATTCAGTAGCCCTGTTTATGTCCCTTCATGAGTTTATTTTGTTTCCAGACACTATGGGCCTGATTTAGATGTTGGTGGTAACGGTCCTGTTGTTGACATTTTGACTTAAAACCTGTCCACAGTCATGGCAGTCCGCCCACCGTATTTAGATGTTGGTGGTTCCATAGATGAAAGCCCACATTAGAATTGCGATCTCCCCTAAGAAACAGTGCCCTTGTCAATGCCGGGAGAGGGAAAAGTGGATAATGCTGGGACCCCAGCCACCCGCAGCATGAGCCGAACATTCGGCTCGGGACGTGGCGCACAGCAGTAAGACGCGCTGCGCCCCTACACTTTCTTATCTTTGTCGTGACCCCAAATTGTGCATGGGGCCTTGCTAGTGCATTGGCACGGCGTGCCCCTTTTAGTTCCTGCCTCTCTCCACTCTCCCTTTTCTTACCCACTTACTTTCTGTTTCTTTTTCTTTTTTTCTGTCGTCCTTGTTTTCTTCCTAACTTATGCCTTTTTTCCTACCCATGATTCCCTTCTCCTTCCCAGCATGCCTTCCTTTTCCCTGCATTCACTGGAGCTTTATTTAATATGGTACCTTTCCTATGGAATTCTATGATATGTTCCCAATCCATTATGGTGACTTTTACTTCCTGCCGGTCACTTCCTGTTCTTTGGGTATATAAGGTGTGTAATTCCTCTCCTTTTTGCGCTGCAACACTTCCTTTGGGTGGTGATCTTCGCTCCTGTTCATTTGCGTCAGATATTGATTTTCTGAGCCTGTTCCAGCTTTTTCTTTGTAATTTTTGCCTTTTTGTTCCGATTTATTTTTACCTTTTGTTTTTTGTTTCAGGAGTTCCTTTTTTTCCCTCAGGGACCCCTTCTGGAGGGCACGGACTGCCTCTGGCGTTCCCTCCATCAGCAGCACCGTGGCTACCAGAAAGGGTCGTCCCTATTTGGGCCAAGGCAGAACCTATAAGAACAAAAACCTTGTCACACTTCCAGTGGGCCACAGACAACGAGAAGATCGTGACAGATTGCAATGCCCATAACGAACCAGACCTCGTCAAGCAGAATGGAAGATACTGCAACGGTGGCTGCAGACCCTAACTAGTCCCTACTCGTAACTATTCAGCAACAGGCCCAGGAACTGCAGCAATTAAGAAATGAAAATGTGGTTTTAAGACGAGCCTTGGCATCCCGAAGTACTGATGTTCCTACTGTCTCTACACCGAATCCTCGGTTTTCAGGAGACCCAAACAAGCTGCGAGAATTTCTGGATGCTCTGACTGTCTACTTTGCTTTCAGACCCACACAATTTTCACAAGATAAAACAAAGGTGGGTTATATCATCAGTGCATTGTCAGGCCCTGCCTTGGCCTGTGCGACTCGGGTAGTAGCCTCCAACCAGCCGGTGTTGTCTGATTACTCAGTCTTTGTGAGCAGATTCAAACAAATGTTTGAATGCCCAGGATTGGAAGCATCAGCTGAAGAAGCGCTCTGTGATATTCAACAAGGCACTCAAGAGGTTCTCCAATACATCACACGCTTCAGACAGTTGGCTGCCGAGACAACATGGGTAGAGTGTACTCTGGTAACTCTTTTTTACAGAGGGTTGCGAGAAGAAATTAAAGACGAATTAGTACACTCTACCAGAGTAGAAGATCCTCGAGGTCTGATAGATTTAGCTCTCTCTATAGAATACCATCTCCAAGAACACCATGTGTAGAAAAGAAAGAATCGTGGACCTTCCCAGTCAAGCACCTCACTTGTCTTTGTACATTGTCCTGAAGAACCTCAACCTACATCTAGAGAGACAGAAGGAGAACCTATGCAGGTAGATACTGCTCGTGACTTCGCTAGTGGGGTGGAAAGTTAGGGTTGTAAAGGCGCTCAGGAACCTAAGTAGCATAAAAATTAAACATCTGAAAAAAGGGTGCACGCACAAGGGAAAACACCCATCCCTTACAGGTTTGTAACAAACCCAATCAACAAATGATACAGTATGCGGCACACCAATCATACACAGTTACAATAGACATATGACCCAAATAAGTAATCTTGAGGAAATTAAGCGTCCAATTTTAATATAAGTTTTGAAATGTCCAATCAAATCCAAAGGTCCAGATATAACTTCTTCAAATGTTTGACTATCCCTTCATGATAGTACAATTGAAGCCAACACGTGTTTTGTCATGGGAAATTCTTTTTCAAATCCCGAACGACTTCTTCAGGGCTAAAAAAAATTATAAATATATTTATTGAGTTGAAAACCAAAATACTCAAACTTCGTCGTTGAAAATTTAAATAAAGTAAATAAAAGAGTGAAGATCCCAGAAACTAGGCCTTAAGTGCAAGAGTCTCATGCAAAACTGGTGCAGTAACCCTTAAAATCATATTTTACCTAACCATGTAAAAACAATCGGTGAAAGGTATATACTAAACCAGTGTACCCCACACACACCACTGAAGCTCATTAGATCTAACAAACATCCATCATATTCAGAGGATATGAGTTCACCAGTGCTGACCACAAGACTCAAATCCATGCAAGAAAAAACCTCTGTCAACCAGCATGTTTGCAAGAATCCTCAGTAGTACCTCCTAATTAATTTTATCCTCCAAATCCACAATACAATCGACCATATTTGTCGAGCATTATCTGGTGTTTGTGTTGTAAGCCAAACTTCCAGATCTAACAAATAAAAAGAAAAAAGGAATACGATCCATTAACACATAATATCGGCTACATAGTACAGCCAACAATTTAAACCATGCGAGCCCCAAAAGACCCCCAAGTTAAGTACCTTTAATCCAGAATCCTCTGATATCACAGCAACTCCCCGTGTTCGTTTGACAATATCGGTGTGCTACAACGTAAATATTACACAGGTTGCTGACATTCAATCCTGATAAACAGGAGCTCCAATATGACTCTCTTATCAGAGCCAGACAGTGCTTAAAGAGTGAAAAAAGGTAAGACACCCCATAAGACCCAAATCCGGCACTTACAGAGCTGTATTGCAATATTGTGAGAGCAGCGTTTACACGTGTCAATGAAACGCTAAACCGCGAGTACGCGACTCCGCTGTAACGCGTAATGACAGCGGAAGCTAAATGAACTTCCGATTGCACTACTAGAGTAGAATCATGGAAAGAGAAAGCGGACTAGCGATTGCTTCAATATATCGGTATCCATCCACAACTTCGCTTATAAAATACACAAAATCAAACCCAATGCCATATTGAAGCTACAAGTGAAACTGATTAAGTAAAATCATGGAAAGAGAAAGCGGACTAGCGATTGCTTCAATATATCGGTAACCATCCACAACTTCGCTTATAAAATAAACAACATCAAACCCAACGCCATATTAAAGCTACAAGTGAAACTGATGAATATCATATAAAATCCAATTAACAATCATGATCAGACTGACTCAACAAAGTTATTTTTTTTATCTTTTTCTTATTTTTCTTCTTTGACAATCAGAACACAAAAGAAACCTCCTCCATAACTACATCAAAATCAGCCTAATTCACAACCAGTCCATTGAATAGATGCATTACCTCTCTAGTAATGCTCAGTCTCAAATTAATCTCAGTTAGTGCCCAACCCACATAGTATTGCTAGCCCACGTACCCTCTATATTGTAATAATGACAGCGTTGAAGGATTTTGGTTATTAACTCCATATTGTGTCCCTCATAAATATAGGAAGCATTGACAAATGAGACAAAACATTAGATAGATGAGTAAATAACACTGCATTCACAAGCACAAATGTAATGTAAACAGAAATCAGAATTTCAGTCGCCTAGAAAAAATTATATTTCCCTATCAGACTTGAGACCTGATTCCACAGATACTGCTCGTGGTCCACTCTCAACCAGCGAACGTGAAGACAGACGGAGAAGAGGATTGTGCCTTTATTGTGGTGCCGCTGGTCATCTGCTCCGTACTTGTCCAGTTCATCCTATGAAGACCTCGGGAAATGCTTCTTCCCGTCGTCTGTGAGAAGGGAGGGGACGGGATCTTCTGCAATACCTTCCATAAGTTCTTCCAAGGAAAATGCCACTATTCTATTTATGTTACCTGTTATCCTGCAATTACCTGACGGTCGTGAAGAAAGAACCCTGGCATTGTTAGATTGTGGAGTTAGTGGTATTTATATGGATATGACCTGGGCTAAAACACTACAAATTCCAATACTGCCTAAAGATGTTTCAGAACAAGTGCATACTGTAGGTGGATCCTTGTTATCCTCCGGTCCTGTTATGAATACCACTTCGATTTTAGGTCTACACTTTGGGAAACATCAGGAACATGTCTTATTTGATTTAATTTCCTCCCCCAAACATTCTATAATCCTAGGAATTCCATGGTTCATAAGACACAATACGTATATTAACTGGGAAACCAGAACCATTTCTTTGTCTTCTCAGTTCTGTCACAATCATTGTTATGCCTCAGACACCTATTGGTCTCCCAGAAAGATAATAACCTCAGAACCAAATGTAGGACTTTCCATAAATGCAGTCCAGGAGGTACCAAGCCAATATTTGGAATTTCTAGACGTATTTCAAAAATCATCAAAGCCCATGCTACCTCCGCACAGAGACTATGATTGTACTATTCCCCTGGAACCTGAAGCAATTTTTACTTTTGGGAGAATGTATTCTCTCACTGAACCAGTAAGAAAGATTTTCAAAGATTATCTTCAAGAAAATCTACACAGTGGTATTTTCACACCTTCTTCTTCTCCAGCGGGGGCTTCCCTTTTATTCGTACCTAAAAAGACGAAAGATCTTCGCCCCTGTATAGACTTCCGTGGATTAAATAAAATCTCCATAAAAGATTGATATCCACTACCCCAAATCAAAGACCTTCTGGAGGCTGTCAGAGGGGCACAAAGGTTCACAAAATTAGATCTTCGCGGAGCCTATCTTCTCTTGCGCATTAAGGAGGGAGATGAGTGGAAGACTGCCTTTCGGACTCCTTTTGGACATTATGAATATAAGGTAATGCCTTTTGGCTTAACTAACGCCCCCTCAGTGTTTCAAAGATTTATGGATTCCATATTCTCTAATTTGTTAAACCACACTGTAGTGATTTATTTGGACGATATCCTCATATATTCCAGACGCCCTGAACTTAATTCCAAACACGTTAGGCAAGTCTTAAATAGACTCAGGCAACATCAACTTTACTGTAAACCGGAGAAATACGAACTTGACAAGACTGAGGTGAAGTATTTAGGCTATCATATCAGTCCAATTGGTATCTCTATGGATCCGGAAAACATTCAAGCCATTCTACTGTAGATTTGCCATCCCCTTCATCAATCAAGGAAGCTCAATGTTTCTTAGGGCTTGCCAACTTCTACCGTCAATTTATCCTGAACTTTGCGAGAAAAAAAACGTCAAATTACATAAACTTTCAAAAAAGAGAGTCTGCGAAACGGGTTAATCTGGACAGACTGCTTTTCAAAACCTAAAACAGGCCTTCACCCAAGCACCCATACTGAAATATCCGGACACCAATAAACAATTTATTGTTGTTACGGACACTTCAGAAAGAGCCATAAGGGCAGTATTCCTACAACAACAAGGCGACGATGGTTTTGAACATCTGATCTTTTTTCTATCCCATGTGCTCTCTGATTCTGAACAAAATTATTCAGTACTGGAAAGGGAACTGTTGGCTCTAAAGACTGCCTGCCAAGAGTGGAGACAATTCTTCATGGGTTCTAAGGAGCCTTTTGAAGTAAGAACGGACCATCGTAATCTGCAATGCTTCCATAATTTTCAGTGTCGAAACAGTCGACAGGCTCGTTGGGCCTTTTTCTTTAGTCAGTACGATTTCTATGTTACCTATATTCCAGGATCTCAAAACATTCTGCCTGATATCTACTTGAACCAGACAAGATAATTGGTGTAGTCCAGTCATTCCTAGATGAAGTACAATCTGAATACTCAAGAGCTAAAGGATCTGCGTCCCAAGATACGCAAACATAAAGGATACTACTATTACAAGGACATCTTATTTCTCCCTTCTAAAAAAGTGCAAGAAAAGGCACTTCAGATGTGTCATGATTCCCCAGTAGCTGGTCATCGGGGTATTAAGGCCACGCAGGAATTACTTCTTTGCTCCTTTGGTGGCCTACGTTGAAACAAGACACCGGAAGATATGTAAAATCTTGTCCTATTTGTGTCCAAGTGAAAGTACCCCGTATAAGGCCCGCAGGACTACTTCAACCATTACCACTTCCACCAGCTCTTTGGCACACGATATCAACCAACTTTAGGTGCTCATTACCTCCATCAGCAGGAAACTGAGTTATAATGGTGACGGTAGATTCCTTTACTAATATGGCTCATTTCACTGCTTTGAAGAAATTACCCACCTCACAAGAATTGAGTCAGATCTTTATTCAACAAATTTTCCGCCTCCATGGTCTCCCCCAAAGCATTGTGTCAGACAGGGCACCTCAATACATATCACAGTTCTGGAAACACTGCTGTAAGATCTTGAACATCAATGTAGCATTATCACCTGGATTTTATCCCCAAACCAATGGGCAGACCAAACGTCTCAACCAGGGACTTGAGCAATATCTTCGTGGTTTTTGTAACTCCACTCAGAGTAACTGGAGCACTTATCTTCCCCTTGCAGAGTTTTCTTACAATAATACTGTCCAGAGTGCCTCCAAGGTCACTCCTTTTATTCTGTTCATATGGATTCCATCCCACTTCTTTTCCTACTACTCCTAAGACCTCCTCTACTCTTCCTGCTATCACCTCTCTTTCCAAAAGACTGCATAGAATTGAAAGACTGATTTGATCTAATCTATTAGTCACTAAACAATACATGAAAAGACTGGCTGATAAGAAAGGCAGTGAGGCTCCAGCTTATCATATCCAAGATAAAGTCTGGCTGTCTTTAAAATTTTTGCCCCCACGTCTTTCCCAATATAAGTTTAAGCCTCAGTACTACGGCCCCTTTTGTATTCTTCAGAAAATTAATCCTGTAACTTTCCGTCTCCGTTTACCTCGAAACTGGAAAAACCATCCACTCTTTCATGTCTCTCAGTTGAAACCCTATACACCTGATACTTTTTTCCGACATTACACATGTCCTCCCCCTTTGTTGGTGGATGATGAACCTGAATATGAAGTACATGAAATATGTGACTCTCGTATATTCCGGAACCATCTTCAGTATCTTATTCATTGGAAAGGCTATCCGCTTAGTGAATGTTCTTGGGAAGATGCCTCTTCTGTTCACGCCCCTCTTATGATTCGTCAATTTTTTCTGCTGTTTCCGCACAAACCAGGGGCTTCACCTAACATTCGGCTCGGGACACAGTGCGCAGCAGTAAGACACGCCGCGCCCCTACACTTTCTCATCTTTGTTGAGGCCCCAAATTGGGCATGGGGCCTTGCTACTGCATTGGCGTGGCACGCCCCGTTAGTTCCTGTCTCTCCCCACTCTCCCTTTTCTTCCCCACTTACCTTCTGTTTCTTTTTCCTTCTTTTCTGTCATCCTCGTTTTCTTCCTAACTTATGCCTTTGTTTCCTACCCATTCCCTTCTCCTTCCCAGCGTGCCTTCCTTTTCCCTGCACGCTTTGGAGCCTTAATTAATATGGTACCTTTCCTATGGAATTCTATGCTATGTTCCCAATCCAGTATGGTGACATTTACTTCCCGCCGGTCACTTCCTGTTGTTTGGGTATATAAGGTGTGTGAATCCTCTCCTCTTTGCGCTGCAACACTTCCTTTGGGTGGTGATCTTTGCTCATGTTCATTTGCGTCAGATATTGATTTTCTGAGCCTGTTCCAGCTTTTTCTTTGTCATTTTTGCCTTTTTGTTCGGATTTATTTTTTTCCTTTTGTTTTTTGTTTCAGGAGTTCCTTTTTTTGAGTTTTTTCCCCTTTTGTTTTTTTTTCCCTTGGGGACTCCTTCTAGAGGGCACGGAATGCCTTTGGCATTCCCTCCGTCAGCAGCACTGTGGCTACCAGAAAGGGTCACCCCTATTTGGGCCAAGGCAGAACCTATAAGAACAAGAACCTCGCCACACTTCGAGTGGGCCACAGACACAGACAACGAGTAGATCGTGACACCTTCCTGCTGTGCAGATTTGGATGTGCCTTACTGCCAAGAAAAACGTGGCAGTCCGACCTCAAATTCTGAGTTGGTGGATTGGGGGGGAAAGGAGTGAAAACTCACCTTTTTTCCCCAACTGACCTCCGTCTTCGACTGGACATAACTGGACAACACCTGCCGTCATTGCTGCCACTTACCCAAGGAGTAAATATGACCCCCCCATTGACCAGGCTCAAAGGTAGGGAACCAGCATTGCTGGGATATGTTGGATGGGCACTGCAAAGGAGGTCAGGACCACTGCAGGCATATACAGGTCACAGCCTTTGTTTAAAATCGCTGTGACAAGAATATGTTGTGGAGACAATTGTGTCACCCATGGCTGGGGGCACACTGGAACAACAAGCATATCACACACATACACAACTGTCACTATCGTGTCATCATTCATTGCCAAATGAATGATGGCACCACAATGATGGCACACTCACACTGGACAATGGTGGCCATATGTGCACATTGCAAGGGGACTTGTACAGGTAGGTTTGTGCTATTTGTTGTGTATGTGAGTCAGTATGTGTAGGTGTGTGTGTGTGTGTGTGAATTGGCTGGTCAAGGTGGAGGGAGTAGGAGTGGGTGATGTGGTTGTGTCTGTATGTGTTTCAGTTGCATGTGAGACCAATGTTGTTTATGTTTTGTTGCCATGTGACACATTCAGGTAAGTGTTGTTGTGTAGCAGACGCTGTTCTGATGTGTATAGTTGTGCTTGTGTGTGTACATGAGTGTGTAGTTGTGTTGGTTGTTGTGGTGTTGTTGTGGGTGGGTGCAGTGTGTCAATGGTATGTGTATGTTGTGTCATGGATGTATGTCAATGTGTGTTTTTGGTATGTACGGGTTGTGTTGTGTTGGAATTGTAATGGATGATGTTGTGTATGCAGTGTGTTGTGTGGAGCGCAGTGCAGGGGACACATATGGCTAAGGTACAGTGTATGTGTGTGTGTTACTTACCTCTATTTTATAGCCATTGTACGAAAAGCCATTGGGTCCCACTGCCGTCTCCCTCCATCAGCAATTCATCACCAGTTCTCCGCTTGCAGACTTGTAACATCGAAGTATGGTGGGTGGAACACTGTCAACTTGATTGTCTTCTCTTGACCACTGCCAACACAACTTGGTGGTATTACTGCCAAGATCTACATCAGGCCATATGTCTTATTTAGGTATCATCATGATACTAGGTGGCTGAATCCGGAAATCATTTCTAAGTATGGGAAAAGGTATTACAAGAGTAATTCATGCCATTAATTCCTGGACCAACGTAGTCCCTTCATGGATGCTGTGCATTTCCACACACATGATTTAATGTGTGCATCTATACATGAGATAAACCTACCAGTAAGAGTCTGTTTGTAGTGCTAGCACATGAAATTGTATGTATAGCGCTATGTTCTCAATGTGCTTGTGGTGTCTGATGACTAAGAAATCAGGAGGTTGCCTGATGACTAAACAATCAGGAAGTTGCCTGATGACTAAGCAATCAGGAGGTTGCCTGATGAGTTGCCTGATGACTATGCAATCAGGAGGTTGTCTAATGACTAAGAAATCAGGAGGTTACCTGATGAGTTGCCTGATTACTAAGAAATCAGAAGGTTGACTGATGACTAAACAATCAGGTGGTTGCCTGATCACTAAACAATCATGGCACAAGATTATTAGCTGTCAGCTGCCATCTTTGCAAGACTGAGTCTATAAATAGCCACACCTTGGTTGCACCCCTTTCCTAGGCAATTGGGACTTCAAGCTGCACCACAGCTCATCGGGTCATTCAGTGTTATGCACTCGGCCAGGCAAGCGGCTTATTGCCTTCAGGACAGCACCTTCGGTTGAGCCTGGCACTCCTACTGACTCCAATACTACCTGCATACGGACTCAAGAGAGAGGACAAAGACCACAGTAAGGCATGCACCGCTGTGGGCATTTCTGGACAGAGGACAGGTCACTCGTCTCACTACAAGAACAGCGTGCCTCACTGTTACAACTTATTAAGGGCATTACAATATCAGTCCTGCCAGTCTTTTAAAAGTGTACCCGGACAGTGACCTCCATGCATGCAGACTAACCTAAGAAAGACTTGTTTGCTACTGTGTTGCCGGCAGGTTATTTCTAATTTCTCAAGGTATATGGATACAGCATCTAGACAGGATAGATGACCAGCTGCAAGGGGTAGGGTCAAGAACAGTTGTAATATGGCCGGCTCCTGTGACTTTCATGTGTGCAGCAATCGGGCATAGGCCTTGTACCCCATGTCCCTGTGATTAATTAGGGAACTCTAAGTGCATGGCGTAGTGCAGAGGGCTGCTGTGCCCGTACTGTCAGCCAACGGTAGTGGTATTGCATGCCTGAACATATCTTTCTTCTGTCTTTCCCCCCCTTTTTTGTGGTCTCCCTGTTCTTGTGTGCATTAGCATCATCAGGCGGAGGAGCAGTGGCACCGGAGCAGGAGGGAGCTGTATCCCACATGGCCCTGGAGGGCGAGACAACAGAGTCTGAAGCCACAAGTGGAACGGAGGGCGAGGGGAGCTCCAAGGCGGGGACAGGAGGTGACATCAGTGACAGCGACTCTTCCTCTGATGGGAGCTCCCTTGCGGTGGCGGGCCCCTCTGTGCACCCCGCATCAACAGGTACAGCCGCCACCCCCCCTACCAGCACTGCCCTCCCAGCAGCCCCTCAGCGTGTGTCCCGTGGCTGCTCACCCAGGAGGGTGGGCATCTCCTTCGCCCCAGGCACCTCAGGCCCTGCCCCAGTCAGCCCTGCTGCCCTCAGTGAGGAGGCTATTGACCTCTGAGATCCCTCACTGTTGGGCAGTCTACCATTCTGAATGCCATCCAGGGTGTTGAGAGGCATTTGCAACAAACAAATGCATACCTGGAGGGCATTCATTCTGGCCAGGCAGCCCAACAGAGAGCATTTCAGGCTCTGGCCTCAGCACTGATGGCAGCCATTGTCCCTGTGTCCAGCCTCCCCCCTCCAACTTCCTCCACCCAGACCCAATCACCTGTACCTCAGCCTATCCCAAGCACACCATCAGACCAGCATGCACACACCTCAACACACAAGGGTGGCTCTGGCAAACATAAGCACCACACATCTCACAGGCACTCACACAAGCATCATACCCATGCACACAGACCAACATCCACTGCCTCCACTGTGTCCCCCTCCTCCACGTCTCCATCCTCCCTCCCTGTCTCGTCTCCACTCACACCTGTATGCACTACATCTTCAGCCACTACCTCCATCACCAGCACGCCCATCACCACACACCGCTCACGTGCACTCACCACCTGTCAAAGCCCAGCTCACCTGAGTCCTTGTTCAGTTCTGATGGAGGTTGAAGACAATCCGACCCCACCCTGAAACTGCTTGTCCCAGCACACTAGTTTTTTAAAACAGTGCACTAAGAACAGAAGCTCAAGGGAAGGGGGGAAGTGGATAAAATAAAATAAAGAGACAACAGCGTTCTTGCGTTTCCACTGTTGAAGTGCTGCACAAATCTGCGGCCCTCTCTGACTTCGGTAGAAACTGGTGCCTAATGAAACATAAACAAAGAACAGATAAGTACATCCTATTCCTAACTGGGTTCCTGACTATCCCTTTATTTATTAGAAATTTTCTTCTAAAAGTACCTCTTGGATCCTGATCTCTAGTTTCCAGGTTTGGAATGTGTTACTGCTCTGGGATGTGCTTTCTATTACTCTAAAGCTTCTAAAACATTAAACAAATACCGTTATCAGAATTATCAATATCAAACATTCATCTTAATATAACTAAAGCCTAAATTGCCAATAGCAGACTCACTTTTTCCATATTTCCAGAATCTTTTATAAAACAAATACTGTACTTTTACGTCAAAATACAGCATGTAATTTGTGCAAGTCCTTGATTTACTGTTTGCCTTGCTGTTAATGGTTTCCACGGTTCGATTCTTGAAAGTTCCATAAAAAAATGTTTGCTTCACAAAGTTCCGCAAAGTATTGTTGTAACAAAGAGTTTGAATCACAATGTTCGTGGAAGGTATCTTGTTTCAAATTGTCTATACACGAATCCAGAAATTGTTGTCAAAGTTCTTTCAGGTAATAAAAGTTTTGCACTTACTTGTTGCTGGCAAGAGATACTGATCAGTCTAACCTTGTCTTCTTTCTCTTTTGCAGGTTGCTTGTAGGAGAGAGGCTGAGGCAAGGAGGAACCGGAAACCGGAAGAAGGAAGAGCCAGCAGCTGCGCCCATTGAAGCCAATGAAAGTCTGTAGAGAGCAGGAGTGCCAGCGCCGAGGGATCTGTCCTCAGGTAAGCGGGAGGTAGACGAGCACAAGCACTGGGCGAGGCTCGAGGGCTGCCTTTTATAGACAGGGCTGGGTGTGGTCCTCACATGCTGCACATGTTCTTGAAAGGTGTGCAGAGCTGGGTGTGGTTTGAAGAGCTGGGTGTGGTCCTCACATGCTGCACATGTTCTTGAAAGGTGTGCAGAGTTTCAGTTATTATGCAAATGAGTTAAATTAACTCATAGCCTAGAGAGGAGTGTTTTAAAGAAGCCTTGGTAAAAGCAAGGCCCAATGTGTAAACAAAACAGCACATTAAACAACATACACAGAAGCCTAGGGGGGGGGAAGGTGAGATAACAAGAAAGGCTTTCAATAGTAAGTTTAAAAGGGAGCTATTACAGAACCCACTAGTGCAGTGAGAGGGGACATGCTCTTTGCTGTGCACAAACCCTAACAGTTGCCCCCCTCAAAGGCCCTCCTACAGGACGGGGTTTTCCTGGATTTTTTAAATAAAACCGTCTAATCAGCTGTGGGGCATGTACATATGATGCTGGTTCCCATGAATTCTCAGATTTATCATATCCTTTCCATTCTACTAAATAAAACAGACGTCCACTAATTCTTTTTGAGTCTTTTATGCTTTTCACTTCATATTCTGGATTTCCCTTAATTGGTATGGGTGGAGGTGGTGGTTCAGGTCGGGTTTTTGGATTGTACGGCTTAAGCAAGGACACATGGAATGTAGTATGTACTGGATATTCTTTTGGTAAATCTAATTTTACTGTTACCGGGTTTACTATGGCAGTTATACTAAAGGGTCCAATGAAACGTGGTTGCAGCTTTCGGGATCCCTCTATGTTTAGGTTCTTTGTGGAGAGCCATACCTTGTCACCGATTTTATACATTGGGGCCTCAGATCTGTGTTTGTCTGCTTGTCTTTTCATGCTTTCCTTGTACTTTAATAAATGTTTCCTGGCTTTGTCTTGTATGTCACCTAACCTTGTTAGTCTATCCGTTACTGTAGGTAACAGAGAATCTTCTAACAAAATGGGTATAGCTCTTGGATGATACCCCTGCAAGAAATAGAATGGTGAGCAAAGAAGAGCTGAATGCTCAGTATTATTATAAACAAACTCCGCTACAGGGAGAGCTTCCAACCATTCACTAGAATAATCAGCCAATGAACAACGTAGCGTTTGAAGTAAGGTTTGGTTCAGTCGTTCAGTCTGTCCATCTGTCTCTGGGTGGAAAGCAGTGGATAATGCCACATCTATTTTCTGATTTTTACATAATTTTTTCCAAAATTTAGAGTTGAACTGGCTCCCTCGGTCTGACACCACTTTGCTTGGCAAACCATGTAAACGCACAATTTCCCTTATAAAAGTATCGGCAAATTCTGCCGCTGTGGGTAATTTCCGTAATGGTACAAAATGTGCCATTTTAGATAAAAAATCCACTATAACCAACACTGTTGTGAAAGATTTTACAGGTGGTAAACCTACAATAAAGTCTACGCTCACAGTGTGCCAAGGTTGCTTGGGTGTTGGCATTGGTATTAACAAACCGTCAGGGGCCTTATGAGAAGATTTATGTCTTGCACAAATTGGACAGGTAGTGACAAATTGCTTAATGTCCTTTCTTATAGTGTCCCACCAAAAGTGTTTTTGCACATTTTCCAGGGTTTTTACCCAACCAGGATGACCTGCCAACGGTGAGGCGTGATGCCAAATTATCACCTGTGTTTGTAATTCAGAGGTGGGCACTAACAGCATGTTGTCGTGATACAATAAACCTCGTTGTATTGTGTTATGGGAATCTTTTAACCAATCCTGAGGTGCTATTTGCATGTGTGCATTATATAGATCTGTGATGAAATCCTTCTGTTGTACTGGTGCCAAAAACTTTTGGGGAGGAATAATGGGTTCTCCTATTTTATCTTGTTTCATGCCTGAAGTATGTCCGTATCTAGATAACACATCAGATTGAATTTGTTGTGCTCCTGGTCTATAGGTTATTACAAAGTCAAATGTGCTAAAAAAAAATTACCAGCGCATCTGACGTGGTGTTAGTGCTTTAAGTGATCCAAAAAACTGTAGGTTCATATGGTCAGAAAAGATAGTAACTGGGTACTTGGCTCCCATTAAATAGTGCCTCCATTCTGAAAAGGCTACTTTGATAGCTAGTAGTTCCCTTTCAGCCACAGTGTAATTTTGTTCAGCTGGTAATAACTTTTTGGAATAGTAGGCTATAGGATGTAACTGGCCATCTACTGCATCTCGTTGAGAGAGAACTCCTCCTAAAGCTACTTGTGAAGCATCCGCTTCAACAAAAAAAGGCAAGTCAGGATCAGGATGTTTCAGAATTGGGGCTGAAGTGAACTTTTGTTTTAGGAGTTGAAAGGCGTGTGCCGCCTCATCAGTCCAAAGAAATCGTTGCCCTTTCCGCAACAAGGTAGTTATTGGGGCCGCAATGTCTGCGAAATGTGCAATAAACCTCCTATAAAAATTGGCGAAACCCAGAAATTTCTGAATATCTTTTACAGAGGATGGTTCTGGCCAATCAGCAATAGCACTGATTTTCTTTACATCCATAGTTATTCCTTGAGGTGACAGGCAGTATCCTAAAAAGTCCACCTTGCTGACATTAAAAGTACACTTTTCTAACTTAGCAAAAAGATGATTTTCTTTTAACTTTGATAATACTGCACGAACATGTTGGGTATGTTCTTCTGAGTTCTTAGAGTAAATGAGGATGTCGTCTATGTATACTATGACACAAACGTCCAGGAATTTGTGTAGGACCTCATTTATAAAGAACTGAAAGGCCGCAGGGGCATTACATAACCCAAAGGGCATTACTGTTTACTCAAATAAACCAAACTTTGTCTTGAAAGCTGTCTTCCACTCATCCCCCTCTTTTACTCGGACCAGGTGGTAAGCTCCCCGCAGATCTAGTTTAGTGTATACAGTAGAATGTCTTAACTGATCCAACAACACAGGTATTAGAGGAAGAGGATATTTATTCTTTATTGTAGCCTTATTTAGTCCTCTATAATCGATACACGCGCGCAGGGATTTATCCGGCTTCGGGGTAAAAAAGAGTGGAGATGACACCGGAGATGTGGAATGACGGATGAACCCAGACTGTAGTAGGTCATCTAGGTAGGTTCTTAAGTATTTGGTTTCTTCGTCAGTCAAAGCATATACTCTGTTATTAGGTAAAGGGGCCCCTGGGATAAGATCTATACGACAGTCATAAGACCTATGTGGGGGCAGCACACTAGCCTTTACTGGATCAAAGACGTCTTTAAAGTCAGAATATTCAGGAGGGAGACTTGGTTCATCTTGTATAACACTAGCACAGTGTAATACTGTGCTCTGTTCTGTACCTGCTTCTTGATAGCAATTGGTTCTACAGAAAGAGGAATCCAAAGTAACATTTCTATTCACCCAATCAATTTTTGGGTTATGAGTTGTTAACCAGGGTACCCCGAGAATCAAACCAAAATTAGGAGTATCTATCAGATCAAAGCTAATCACCTCTGTGTGCCCGTTCTGACAGACCATAACAAGTGGACTTGTTTGTTTTGTGATTAATCCAGAGGTCAATTCTGACTCATCCACTGCACATACTGCTTCTGGACAAGGCTTTAGGCACATAGGAAGTCCTAAGTTTTCAGATAACTTATTATCCACAAAATTTCCTGTCGCTCCTGAGTCCAGTAGGACAGGGAGAGAATGCCTCACTTGGGTAGTAACAATTAAAACTAGTGAGATAGGTCAATAAATCCTTGTTACCTTGTTTAAGATTTAAAAGCTCATTATCACTTGCCTGCATGAAAGTGTGTTTTGCAAAAAGGCTGGTCATGGTACGTTTAAATTGATTCCAATTATGGAGGATGGGATCATCTCTCTCCACGAAAGGAATTGACCAATTGGCTGCTGTGCCACCCAAATAAGACAAGACGAATGCCACTTTCGTAGCATCAGTAGGGAACTGTTGTGGCTTAGAAACGAAGTGTAATTGACATTGATTGATAAAAACATGGAATTTGTTACTATCTCCATGAAAACGTTCAGGTGCTGCTAAGGGCACAGCATTAGGAACATTAACAGTGACCTCAACTGGGGGAGGCAAAGTTGTATGTTTTGATGGCGCCCCTGTCTCTGAGGAGGTTTTAAACAAAGGCGTAAAAGCTGTGTTCCACTGAGATACCCTAAATTTATACCTGCTTAAATCCTGTTTTAAAGAGGTATTCTCCATCTTTAATCTCCCTATTTCCTCTTGCATATGTTGCAAGATGCCAGACACTGATTCATTATGAGCCAAGTCCTCATTTAGGGCCTGCGGCATATCCGTGACGTCAATGCCCTCTATTTCTTCCCCGATATTCATCGTCCACCAGAACTGAAATTTATTTTTTTATTTAAGGCTTGTGCTTCTGTCAAAGCCCAGCTCACCTGAGTCCTTGTTCAGTTCTGATGGAGGTTGAAGACAATCCGACCCCACCCTGAAACTGCTTGTCCCAGCACACTAGTTTTTTAAAACAGTGCACTAAGAACAGAAGCTCAAGGGAAGGGGGGAAGTGGATAAAATAAAATAAAGAGACAACAGCGTTCTTGCGTTTCCACTGTTGAAGTGCTGCACAAATCTGCGGCCCTATCTGACTTCGGTAGAAACTGGTGCCTAATGAAACATAAACAAAGAACAGATAAGTACATCCTATTCCTAACTGGGTTCCTGACTATCCCTTTATTTATTAGAAATTTTCTTCTAAAAGTACCTCTTGGATCCTGGTCTCTAGTTTCCAGGTTTGGAATGTGTTACTGCTCTGGGATGTGCTTTCTATTACTCTAAAGCTTCTAAAACATTAAACAAATACCGTTATCAGAATTATCAATATCAAACATTCATCTTAATATAACTAAAGCCTAAATTGCCAATAGCAGACTCACTTTTCCCATATTTCCAGAATCTTTTATAAAACAAATACTGTACTTTTACGTCAAAATACAGCATGTAATTTGTGCAAGTCCTTGATTTACTGTTTGCCTTGCTGTTAATGGTTTCCACGGTTCGATTCTTGAAAGTTCCATAAAAAAATGTTTGCTTCACAAAGTTCCGCAAAGTATTGTTGTAACAAAGAGTTTGAATCACAATGTTCGTGAAAGGTATCTTGTTTCAAATTGTCTATACACGAATCCAGAAATTGTTGTCAAAGTTCTTTCAGGTAATAAAAGTTTTGCACTTACTTGTTGCTGGCAAGAGATACTGATCAGTCTAACCTTGTCTTCTTTCTCTTTTGCAGGTTGCTTGTAGGAGAGAGGCTGAGGCAAGGAGGAACCGGAAACCGGAAGAAGGAAGAGCCAGCAGCTGCGCCCATTGAAGCCAATGAAAGTCTGTAGAGAGCAGGAGTGCCAGCGCCGAGGGATCTGTCCTCAGGTAAGCGGGAGGTAGACGAGCACAAGCACTGGGCGAGGCTTGAGGGCTGCCTTTTATAGACAGGGCTGGGTGTGGTCCTCACATGCTGCACATGTTCTTGAAAGGTGTGCAGAGCTGGGTGTGGTTTGAAGAGCTGGGTGTGGTCCTCACATGCTGCACATGTTCTTGAAAGGTGTGCAGAGTTTCAGTTATTATGCAAATGAGTTAAATTAACACATGGCCTAGAGAGGAGTGTTTTAAAGAAGCCTTGGTAAAAGCAAGGCCCTATGTGTAAACAAAACAGCACATTAAACAACATACACAGAAGCCTAGGGGGGGGAAGGTGAGATAACAAGAAAGGCTTTCAATAGTAAGTTTAAAAGGGAGCTATTACAGAACCCACTAGTGCAGTGAGAGGGGACATGCTCTTTGCTGTGCACAAACCCTAACAGTTGCCCCCCTCAAAGGCCCTCCTACAGGACGGGGTTTTCCTGGATTTTTTAAATAAAACCGTCTAATCAGCTGTGGGGCATGTACATATGATGCTGGTTCCCATGAATTCTCAGATTTATCATATCCTTTCCATTCTACTAAATAAAACAGACGTCCACTAATTCTTTTTGAGTCTTTTATGCTTTTCACTTCATATTCTGGATTTCCCTTAATTGGTATGGGTGGAGGTGGTGGTTCAGGTCGGGTTTTTGGATTGTACGGCTTAAGCAAGGACACATGGAATGTAGTATGTACTGGATATTCTTTTGGTAAATCTAATTTTACTGTTACCGGGTTTACTATGGCAGTTATACTAAAGGGTCCAATGAAACGTGGTTGCAGCTTTCGGGATCCCTCTATGTTTAGGTTCTTTGTGGAGAGCCATACCTTGTCACCGATTTTATACATTGGGGCCTCAGATCTGTGTTTGTCTGCTTGTCTTTTCATGCTTTCCTTGTACTTTAATAAATGTTTCCTGGCTTTGTCTTGTATGTCACCTAACCTTGTTAGTCTATCCGTTACTGTAGGTAACAGAGAATCGTCTAACAAAATGGGTATAGCTCTTGGATGATACCCCTGCAAGAAATAGAATGGTGAGCAAAGAAGAGCTGAATGCTCAGTATTATTATAAACAAACTCCGCTACAGGGAGAGCTTCCAACCATTCACTAGAATAATCAGCCAATGAACAACGTAGCGTTTGAAGTAAGGTTTGGTTCAGTCGTTCAGTCTGTCCATCTGTCTCTGGGTTGAAAGCAGTCGATAATGCCACATCTATTTTCTGATTTTTACATAATTTTTTCCAAAATTTAGAGTTGAACTGGCTCCCTCGGTCTGACACCACTTTGCTTGGCAAACCATGTAAACGCACAATTTCCCTTATAAAAATATCGGCAAATTCTGCCGCTGTGGGTAATTTCCGTAATGGTACAAAATGTGCCATTTTAGATAAAAAATCCACTATAACCAACACTGTTGTGAAAGATTTTACAGGTGGTAAACCTACAATAAAGTCTACGCTCACAGTGTGCCAAGGTTGCTTGGGTGTTGGCATTGGTATTAACAAACCGTCAGGGGCCTTATGAGAAGATTTATGTCTTGCACAAATTGGACAGGTAGTGACAAATTGCTTTATGTCCTTTCTTATAGTGTCCCACCAAAAGTGTTTTTGCACATTTTCCAGGGTTTTTACCCAACCAGGATGACCTGCCAACGGTGAGGCGTGATGCCAAATTATCACCTGTGTTTGTAATTCAGAGGTGGGCACTAACAGCATGTTGTCGTGATACAATAAACCTTGTTGTATTGTGTTATGGGAATCTTTTAACCAATCCTGAGGTGCTATTTGCATGTGTGCATTATATAGATCTGTGATGAAATCCTTCTGTTGTACTGGTGCCAAAAACTTTTGGGGAGGAATAATGGGTTCTCCTATTTTATCTTGTTTCATGCCTGAAGTATGTCCGTATCTAGATAACACATCAGATTGAATTTGTTGTGCTCCTGGTCTATAGGTTATTACAAAGTCAAATGTGCTAAAAAAAAATTACCAGCGCATCTGACGTGGTGTTAGTGCTTTAAGTGATCCAAAAAACTGTAGGTTCCTATGGTCAGAAAAGATTGTAACTGGGTACTTGGCTCCCATTAAATAGTGCCTCCATTCTGAAAAGGCTACTTTGATAGCTAGTAGTTCCCTTTCAGCCACAGTGTAATTTTGTTCAGCTGGTAATAACTTTTTGGAATAGAAGGCTATAGGATGTAACTGGCCATCTACTGCATCTCGTTGAGAGAGAACTCCTCCTAAAGCTACTTGTGAAGCATCCGCTTCAACAAAAAAAGGCAAGTCAGGATCAGGATGTTTCAGAATTGGGGCTGAAGTGAACTTTTGTTTTAGGAGTTGAAAGGCGTGTGCCGCCTCATCAGTCCAAAGAAATCGTTGCCCTTTCCGCAACAAGGTAGTTATTGGGGCCGCAATGTCTGCGAAATGTGCAATAAACCTCCTATAAAAATTGGCGAAACCCAGAAATTTCTGAATATCTTTTACAGAGGATGGTTCTGGCCAATCAGCAATAGCACTGATTTTCTTTACATCCATAGTTATTCCTTGAGGTGACAGGCAGTATCCTAAAAAGTCCACCTTGCTGACATTAAAAGTACACTTTTCTAACTTAGCAAAAAGATGATTTTCTTTTAACTTTGATAATACTGCACGAACATGTTGGGTATGTTCTTCTGAGTTCTTAGAGTAAATGAGGATGTCGTCTATGTATACTATGACACAAACGTCCAGGAATTCGTGTAGGACCTCATTTATAAAGAACTGAAAGGCCGCAGGGGCATTACATAACCCAAAGGGCATTACTGTGTACTCAAATAAACCAAACTTTGTCTTGAAAGCTGTCTTCCACTCATCCCCCTCTTTTACTCGGACCAGGTGGTAAGCTCCCCGCAGATCTAGTTTAGTGTATACAGTAGAATGTCTTAACTGATCCAACAACACAGGTATTAGAGGAAGAGGATATTTATTCTTTATTGTAGCCTTATTTAGTCCTCTATAATCGATACACGCGCGCAGGGATTTATCCGGCTTCGGGATAAAAAAGAGTGGAGATGACACCGGAGATGTGGAATGACGGATGAACCCAGACTGTAGTAGGTCATCTAGGTAGGTTCTTAAGTATTTGGTTTCTTCGTCAGTCAAAGCATATACTCTGTTATTAGGTAAAGGGGCCCCTGGGATAAGATCTATACGACAGTCATAAGACCTATGTGGGGGCAGCACACTAGCCTTTACTGGATCAAAGACGTCTTTAAAGTCAGAATATTCAGGAGGGAGACTTGGTTCATCTTGTATAACACTAGCACAGTGTAATACTGTGCTCTGTTCTGTACCTGCTTCTTGATAGCAATTGGTTCTACAGAAAGAGGAATCCAAAGTAACATTTCTATTCACCCAATCAATTTTTGGGTTATGAGTTGTTAACCAGGGTACCCCGAGAATCAAACCAAAATTAGGAGTATCTATCAGATCAAAGCTAATCACCTCTGTGTGCCCGTTCTGACAGACCATAACAAGTGGACTTGTTTGTGATTAATCCAGAGGTCAATTCTGACTCATCCACTGCACATACTGCTTCTGGACAAGGCTTTAGGCACATAGGAAGTCCTAAGTTTTCAGCTAACTTATTATCCACAAAATTTCCTGTCGCCCCTGAGTCCAGTAGGACAGGGAGAGAATGCCTCACTTGGGTAGTAACAATTAAAACTAGTGAGATAGGTCAATAAATCCTTGTTACCTTGTTTAAGATTTAAAAGCTCATTATCACTTGCCTGCATGAAAGTGTGTTTTGCAAAAAGGCTGGTCATGGTACGTTTAAATTGATTCCAATTATGGAGGATGGGATCATCTCTCTCCACGAAAGGAATTGACCAATTGGCTGCTGTGCCACCCAAATAAGACAAGACGAATGCCACTTTCGTAGCATCAGTAGGGAACTGTTGTGGCTTAGAAACGAAGTGTAATTGACATTGATTGATAAAAACATGGAATTTGTTACTATCTCCATGAAAACGTTCAGGTGCTGCTAAGGGCACAGCATTAGGAACATTAACAGTGACCTCAACTGGGGGAGGCAAAGTTGTATGTTTTGATGGCGCCCCTGTCTCTGAGGAGGTTTTAAACAAAGGCGTAAAAGCTGTGTTCCACTGAGATACCCTAAATTTATACCTGCTTAAATCCTGTTTTAAAGAGGTATTCTCCATCTTTAATCTCCCTATTTCCTCTTGCATATGTTGCAAGATGCCAGACACTGATTCATTATGAGCCAAGTCCTCATTTAGGGCCTGCGGCATATCCGTGACGTCAATGCCCTCTATTTCTTCCCCGATATTCATCGTCCACCAGAACTGAAATTTATTTTTTTATTTAAGGCTTGTGCTTCTGTCAAAGCCCAGCTCACCTGAGTCCTTGTTCAGTTCTGATGGAGGTTGAAGACAATCCGACCCCACCCTGAAACTGCTTGTCCCAGCACACTAGTTTTTTAAAACAGTGCACTAAGAACAGAAGCTCAAGGGAAGGGGGGAAGTGGATAAAATAAAATAAAGAGACAACAGCGTTCTTGCGTTTCCACTGTTGAAGTGCTGCACAAATCTGCGGCCCTCTCTGACTTCGGTAGAAACTGGTGCCTAATGAAACATAAACAAAGAACAGATAAGTACATCCTATTCCTTACTGGGTTCCTGACTATCCCTTTATTTATTAGAAATTTTCTTCTAAAAGTACCTCTTGGATCCTGGTCTCTAGTTTCCAGGTTTGGAATGTGTTACTGCTCTGGGATGTGCTTTCTATTACTCTAAAGCTTCTAAAACATTAAACAAATACCGTTATCAGAATTATCAATATCAAACATTCATCTTAATATAACTAAAGCCTAAATTGCCAATAGCAGACTCACTTTTCCCATATTTCCAGAATCTTTTATAAAACAAATACTGTACTTTTACGTCAAAATACAGCATGTAATTTGTGCAAGTCCTTGATTTACTGTTTGCCTTGCTGTTAATGGTTTCCACGGTTCGATTCTTGAAAGTTCCATAAAAAAATGTTTGCTTCACAAAGTTCCGCAAAGTATTGTTGTAACAAAGAGTTTGAATCACAATTTTCGTGGAAGGTATCTTGTTTCAAATTGTCTATACACGAATCCAGAAATTGTTGTCAAAGTTCTTTCAGGTAATAAAAGTTTTGCACTTACTTGTTGCTGGCAAGAGATACTGATAAGTCTAACCTTGTCTTCTTTCTCTTTTGCAGGTTGCTTGTAGGAGAGAGGCTGAGGAAAGGAGGAACCGGAAACCGGAAGAAGGAAGAGCCAGCAGCTGTGCCCATTGAAGCCAATGAAAGTCTGTAGAGAGCAGGAGTGCCAGCGCCGAGGGATCTGTCCTCAGGTAAGCGGGAGGTAGACGAGCACAAGCACTGGGCGAGGCTCGAGGGCTGCCTTTTATAGACAGGGCTGGGTGTGGTCCTCACATGCTGCACATGTTCTTGAAAGGTGTGCAGAGCTGGGTGTGGTTTGAAGAGCTGGGTGTGGTCCTCACATGCTGCACATGTTCTTGAAAGGTGTGCAGAGTTTCAGTTATTATGCAAATGAGTTAAATTAACACATGGCCTAGAGAGGAGTGTTTTAAAGAAGCCTTGGTAAAAGCAAGGCCCAATGTGTAAACAAAACAGCACATTAAACAACATACACAGAAGCCTGGGGGGGGAAGGTGAGATAACAAGAAAGGCTTTCAATAGTAAGTTTAAAAGGGAGCTATTACAGAACCCACTAGTGCAGTGAGAGGGGACATGCTCTTTGCTGTGCACAAACCCTAACAGTTGCCCCCCTCAAAGGCCCTCCTACAGGACGGGGTTTTCCTGGATTTTTTAAATAAAACCGTCTAATCAGCTGTGGGGCATGTACATATGATGCTGGTTCCCATGAATTCTCAGATTTATCATATCCTTTCCATTCTACTAAATAAAACAGACGTCCACTAATTCTTTTTGAGTCTTTTATGCTTTTCACTTCATATTCTGGATTTCCCTTAATTGGTATGGGTGGAGGTGGTGGTTCAGGTCGGGTTTTTGGATTGTACGGCTTAAGCAAGGACACATGGAATGTAGTATGTACTGGATATTCTTTTGGTAAATCTAATTTTACTGTTACCGGGTTTACTATCGCAGTTATACTAAAGGGTCCAATGAAACGTGGTTGCAGCTTTCGGGATCCCTCTATGTTTAGGTTCTTTGTGGAGAGCCATACCTTGTCACCGATTTTATACATTGGGGCCTCAGATCTGTGTTTGTCTGCTTGTCTTTTCATGCTTTCCTTGTACTTTAATAAATGTTTCCTGGCTTTGTCTTGTATGTCACCTAACCTTGTTAGTCTATCCGTTACTGTAGGTAACAGAGAATCGTCTAACAAAATGGGTATAGCTCTTGGATGATACCCCTGCAAGAAATAGAATGGTGAGCAAAGAAGAGCTGAATGCTCAGTATTATTATAAACAAACTCCGCTACAGGGAGAGCTTCCAACCATTCACTAGAATAATCAGCCAATAAACAACGTAGCGTTTGAAGTAAGGTTTGGTTCAGTGGTTCAGTCTGTCCATCTGTCTCTGGGTGGAAAGCAGTGGATAATGCCACATCTATTTTCTGATTTTTACATAATTTTTTCCAAAATTTAGAGTTGAACTGGCTCCCTCGGTCTGACACCACTTTGCTTGGCAAACCATGTAAACGCACAATTTCCCTTATAAAAATATCGGCAAATTCTGCCGCTGTGGGTAATTTCCGTAATGGTACAAAATGTGCCATTTTAGATAAAAAATCCACTATAACCAACACTGTTGTGAAAGATTTTACAGGTGGTAAACCTACAATAAAGTCTACGCTCACAGTGTGCCAAGGTTGCTTGGGTGTTGGCATTGGTATTAACAAACCGTCAGGGGCCTTATGAGAAGATTTATGTCTTGCACAAATTGGACAGGTAGTGACAAATTGCTTAATGTCCTTTCTTATAGTGTCCCACCAAAAGTGTTTTTGCACATTTTCCAGGGTTTTTACCCAACCAGGATGACCTGCCAACGGTGAGGCGTGATGCCAAATTATCACCTGTGTTTGTAATTCAGAGGTGGGCACTAACAGCATGTTGTCGTGATACAATAAACCTCGTTGTATTGTGTTATGGGAATCTTTTAACCAATCCTGAGGTGCTATTTGCATGTGTGCATTATATAGATCTGTGATGAAATCCTTCTGTTGAACTGGTGCCAAAAACTTTTGGGGAGGAATAATGGGTTCTCCTATTTTATCTTGTTTCATGCCTGAAGTATGTCCGTATCTAGATAACACATCAGATTGAATTTGTTGTGCTCCTGGTCTATAGGTTATTACAAAGTCAAATGTGCTAAAAAAAAATTACCAGCGCATCTGACGTGGTGTTAGTGCTTTAAGTGATCCAAAAAACTGTAGGTTCCTATGGTCAGAAAAGATTGTAACTGGGTACTTGGCTCCCATTAAATAGTGCCTCCATTCTGAAAAGGCTACTTTGATAGCTAGTAGTTCCCTTTCAGCCACAGTGTAATTTTGTTCAGCTGGTAATAACTTTTTGGAATAGAAGGCTATAGGATGTAACTGGCCATCTACTGCATCTCGTTGAGAGAGAACTCCTCCTAAAGCTACTTGTGAAGCATCCGCTTCAACAAAAAAAGGCAAGTCAGGATCAGGATGTTTCAGAATTGGGGCTGAAGTGAACTTTTGTTTTAGGAGTTGAAAGGCGTGTGCCGCCTCATCAGTCCAAAGAAATAGTTGCCCTTTCCGCAACAAGGTAGTTATTGGGGCCGCAATGTCTGCGAAATGTGCAATAAACCTCCTATAAAAATTGGCGAAACCCAGAAATTTCTGAATATCTTTTACAGAGGATGGTTCTGGCCAATCAGCAATAGCACTGATTTTCTTTACATCCATAGTTATTCCTTGAGGTGACAGGCAGTATCCTAAAAAGTCCACCTTGCTGACATTAAAAGTACACTTTTCTAACTTAGCAAAAAGATGATTTTCTTTTAACTTTGATAATACTGCACGAACATGTTGGGTATGTTCTTCTGAGTTCTTAGAGTAAATGAGGATGTCGTCTATGTATACTATGACACAAACGTCCAGGAATTCGTGTAGGACCTCATTTATAAAGAACTGAAAGGCCGCAGGGGCATTACATAACCCAAAGGGCATTACTGTGTACTCAAATAAACCAAACTTTGTCTTGAAAGCTGTCTTCCACTCATCCCCCTCTTTTACTCGGACCAGGTGGTAAGCTCCCCGCAGATCTAGTTTAGTGTATACAGTAGAATGTCTTAACTGATCCAACAACACAGGTATTAGAGGAAGAGGATATTTATTCTTTATTGTAGCCTTATTTAGTCCTCTATAATCGATACACGCGTGCAGGGATTTATCCGGCTTCGGGATAAAAAAGAGTGGAGATGACACCGGAGATGTGGAATGACGGATGAACCCAGACTGTAGTAGGTCATCTAGGTAGGTTCTTAAGTATTTGGTTTCTTCGTCAGTCAAAGCATATACTCTGTTATTAGGTAAAGGGGCCCCTGGGATAAGATCTATACGACAGTCATAAGACCTATGTGGGGGCAGCACACTAGCCTTTACTGGATCAAAGACGTCTTTAAAGTCAGAATATTCAGGAGGGAGACTTGGTTCATCATGTATAACACTAGCACAGTGTAATACTGTGCTCTGTTCTGTACCTGCTTCTTGATAGCAATTGGTTCTACAGAAAGAGGAATCCAAAGTAACATTTCTATTCACCCTATCAATTTTTGGGTTATGAGTTGTTAACCAGGGTACCCCGAGAATCAAACCAAAATTAGGAGTATCTATCAGATCAAAGCTAATCACCTCTGTTTGCCCGTTCTGACAGACCATAACAAGTGGACTTGTTTGTTTTGTGATTAATCCAGAGGTCAATTCTGACTCATCCACTGCACATACTGCTTCTGGACAAGGCTTTAGGCACATAGGAAGTCCTAAGTTTTCAGCTAACTTATTATCTACAAAATTTCCTGTCGCCCCTGAGTCCAGTAGGACAGGGAGAAAATGCCTCACTTGGGTAGTAACAATTAAAACTAGTGAGATAGGTCAATAAATCCTTGTTACCTTGTTTAAGATTTAAAAGCTCATTATCACTTGCCTGCATGAAAGTGTGTTTTGCAAAAAGGCTGGTCATGGTACGTTTAAATTGATTCCAATTATGGAGGATGGGATCATCTCTCTCCACGAAAGGAATTGACCAATTGGTTGCTGTGCCACCCAAATAAGACAAGACGAATGCCACTTTCGTAGCATCAGTAGGGAAATGTTGTGGCTTAGAAACGAAGTGTAATTGACATTGATTGATAAAAACATGGAATTTGTTACTATCTCCATGAAAACGTTCAGGTGCTGCTAAGGGCACAGCATTAGGAACATTAACAGTGACCTCAACTGGGGGAGGCAAAGTTGTATGTTTTGATGGCGCCCCTGTCTCTGAGGAGGTTTTAAACAAAGGCGTAAAAGCTGTGTTCCACTGAGATACCCTAAATTTATACCTGCTTAAATCCTGTTTTAAAGAGGTATTCTCCATCTTTAATCTCTCTATTTCCTCTTGCATATGTTGCAAGATGCCAGACACTGATTCATTATGAGCCAAGTCCTCATTTAGGGCCTGCGGCATATCCGTGACGTCAATGCCCTCTATTTCTTCCCCGATATTCATCGTCCACCAGAACTGATTTTTTTTTTTTTATTTAAGGCTTGTGCTTCTGTCAAAGCCCAGCTCACCTGAGTCCTTGTTCAGTTCTGATGGAGGTTGAAGACAATCCGACCCCACCCTGAAACTGCTTGTTCCAGCACACTAGTTTTTTAAAACAGGTCACTAAGAACAGAAGCTCAAGGGAAGGGGGGAAGTGGATAAAATAAAATAAAGAGACAACAGCGTTCTTGCGTTTCCACTGTTGAAGTGCTGCACAAATCTGCGGCCCTCTCTGACTTCGGTAGAAACTGGTGCCTAATGAAACATAAACAAAGAACAGATAAGTACATCCTATTCCTAACTGGGTTCCTGACTATCCCTTTATTTATTAGAAATTGTCTTCTAAAAGTACCTCTTGGATCCTGGTCTCTAGTTTCCAGGTTTGGAATGTGTTACTGCTCTGGGATGTGCTTTCTATTACTCTAAAGCTTCTAAAACATTAAACAAATACCGTTATCAGAATTATCAATATCAAACATTCATCTTAATATAACTAAAGCCTAAATTGCCAATAGCAGACTCACTTTTCCCATATTTCCAGAATCTTTTATAAAACAAATACTGTACTTTTACGTCAAAATACAGCATGTAATTTGTGCAAGTCCTTGATTTACTGTTTGCCTTGCTGTTAATGGTTTCCACGGTTCGATTCTTGAAAGTTCCATAAAAAAATGTTTGCTTCACAAAGTTCCGCAAAGTATTGTTGTAACAAAGAGTTTGAATCACAATGTTCGTGGAAGGTATCTTGTTTCAAATTGTCTATACACGAATCCAGAAATTGTTGTCAAAGTTCTTTCAGGTAATAAAAGTTTTGCACTTACTTGTTGCTGGCAAGAGATACTGATCAGTCTAACCTTGTCTTCTTTCTCTTTTGCAGGTTGCTTGTAGGAGAGAGGCTGAGGCAAGGAGGAACCGGAAACCGGAAGAAGGAAGAGCCAGCAGCTGCGCCCATTGAAGCCAATGAAAGTCTGTAGAGAGCAGGAGTGCCAGCGCCGAGGGATCTGTCCTCAGGTAAGCGGGAGGTAGACGAGCACAAGCACTGGGCGAGGCTTGAGGGCTGCCTTTTATAGACAGGGCTGGGTGTGGTCCTCACATGCTGCACATGTTCTTGAAAGGTGTGCAGAGCTGGGTGTGGTTTGAAGAGCTGGGTGTGGTCCTCACATGCTGCACATGTTCTTGAAAGGTGTGCAGAGTTTCAGTTATTATGCAAATGAGTTAAATTAACACATGGCCTAGAGAGGAGTGTTTTAAAGAAGCCTTGGTAAAAGCAAGGCCCTATGTGTAAACAAAACAGCACATTAAACAACATACACAGAAGCCTAGGGGGGGGAAGGTGAGATAACAAGAAAGGCTTTCAATAGTAAGTTTAAAAGGGAGCTATTACAGAACCCACTAGTGCAGTGAGAGGGGACATGCTCTTTGCTGTGCACAAACCCTAACAGTTGCCCCCCTCAAAGGCCCTCCTACAGGACGGGGTTTTCCTGGATTTTTTAAATAAAACCGTCTAATCAGCTGTGGGGCATGTACATATGATGCTGGTTCCCATGAATTCTCAGATTTATCATATCCTTTCCATTCTACTAAATAAAACAGACGTCCACTAATTCTTTTTGAGTCTTTTATGCTTTTCACTTCATATTCTGGATTTCCCTTAATTGGTATGGGTGGAGGTGGTGGTTCAGGTCGGGTTTTTGGATTGTACGGCTTAAGCAAGGACACATGGAATGTAGTATGTACTGGATATTCTTTTGGTAAATCTAATTTTACTGTTACCGGGTTTACTATGGCAGTTATACTAAAGGGTCCAATGAAACGTGGTTGCAGCTTTCGGGATCCCTCTATGTTTAGGTTCTTTGTGGAGAGCCATACCTTGTCACCGATTTTATACATTGGGGCCTCAGATCTGTGTTTGTCTGCTTGTCTTTTCATGCTTTCCTTGTACTTTAATAAATGTTTCCTGGCTTTGTCTTGTATGTCACCTAACCTTGTTAGTCTATCCGTTACTGTAGGTAACAGAGAATCGTCTAACAAAATGGGTATAGCTCTTGGATGATACCCCTGCAAGAAATAGAATGGTGAGCAAAGAAGAGCTGAATGCTCAGTATTATTATAAACAAACTCCGCTACAGGGAGAGCTTCCAACCATTCACTAGAATAATCAGCCAATGAACAACGTAGCGTTTGAAGTAAGGTTTGGTTCAGTCGTTCAGTCTGTCCATCTGTCTCTGGGTTGAAAGCAGTGGATAATGCCACATCTATTTTCTGATTTTTACATAATTTTTTCCAAAATTTAGAGTTGAACTGGCTCCCTCGGTCTGACACCACTTTGCTTGGCAAACCATGTAAACGCACAATTTCCCTTATAAAAATATCGGCAAATTCTGCCGCTGTGGGTAATTTCCGTAATGGTACAAAATGTGCCATTTTAGATAAAAAATCCACTATAACCAACACTGTTGTGAAAGATTTTACAGGTGGTAAACCTACAATAAAGTCTACGCTCACAGTGTGCCAAGGTTGCTTGGGTGTTGGCATTGGTATTAACAAACCGTCAGGGGCCTTATGAGAAGATTTATGTCTTGCACAAATTGGACAGGTAGTGACAAATTGCTTTATGTCCTTTCTTATAGTGTCCCACCAAAAGTGTTTTTGCACATTTTCCAGGGTTTTTACCCAACCAGGATGACCTGCCAACGGTGAGGCGTGATGCCAAATTATCACCTGTGTTTGTAATTCAGAGGTGGGCACTAACAGCATGTTGTCGTGATACAATAAACCTTGTTGTATTGTGTTATGGGAATCTTTTAACCAATCCTGAGGTGCTATTTGCATGTGTGCATTATATAGATCTGTGATGAAATCCTTCTGTTGTACTGGTGCCAAAAACTTTTGGGGAGGAATAATGGGTTCTCCTATTTTATCTTGTTTCATGCCTGAAGTATGTCCGTATCTAGATAACACATCAGATTGAATTTGTTGTGCTCCTGGTCTATAGGTTATTACAAAGTCAAATGTGCTAAAAAAAAATTACCAGCGCATCTGACGTGGTGTTAGTGCTTTAAGTGATCCAAAAAACTGTAGGTTCCTATGGTCAGAAAAGATTGTAACTGGGTACTTGGCTCCCATTAAATAGTGCCTCCATTCTGAAAAGGCTACTTTGATAGCTAGTAGTTCCCTTTCAGCCACAGTGTAATTTTGTTCAGCTGGTAATAACTTTTTGGAATAGAAGGCTATAGGATGTAACTGGCCATCTACTGCATCTCGTTGAGAGAGAACTCCTCCTAAAGCTACTTGTGAAGCATCCGCTTCAACAAAAAAAGGCAAGTCAGGATCAGGATGTTTCAGAATTGGGGCTGAAGTGAACTTTTGTTTTAGGAGTTGAAAGGCGTGTGCCGCCTCATCAGTCCAAAGAAATCGTTGCCCTTTCCGCAACAAGGTAGTTATTGGGGCCGCAATGTCTGCGAAATGTGCAATAAACCTCCTATAAAAATTGGCGAAACCCAGAAATTTCTGAATATCTTTTACAGAGGATGGTTCTGGCCAATCAGCAATAGCACTGATTTTCTTTACATCCATAGTTATTCCTTGAGGTGACAGGCAGTATCCTAAAAAGTCCACCTTGCTGACATTAAAAGTACACTTTTCTAACTTAGCAAAAAGATGATTTTCTTTTAACTTTGATAATACTGCACGAACATGTTGGGTATGTTCTTCTGAGTTCTTAGAGTAAATGAGGATGTCGTCTATGTATACTATGACACAAACGTCCAGGAATTCGTGTAGGATCTCATTTATAAAGAACTGAAAGGCCGCAGGGGCATTACATAACCCAAAGGGCATTACTGTGTACTCAAATAAACCAAACTTTGTCTTGAAAGCTGTCTTCCACTCATCCCCCTCTTTTACTCGGACCAGGTGGTAAGCTCCCCGCAGATCTAGTTTAGTGTATACAGTAGAATGTCTTAACTGATCCAACAACACAGGTATTAGAGGAAGAGGATATTTATTCTTTATTGTAGCCTTATTTAGTCCTCTATAATCGATACACGCGCGCAGGGATTTATCCGGCTTCGGGATAAAAAAGAGTGGAGATGACACCGGAGATGTGGAATGACGGATGAACCCAGACTGTAGTAGGTCATCTAGGTAGGTTCTTAAGTATTTGGTTTCTTCGTCAGTCAAAGCATATACTCTGTTATTAGGTAAAGGGGCCCCTGGGATAAGATCTATACGACAGTCATAAGACCTATGTGGGGGCAGCACACTAGCCTTTACTGGATCAAAGACGTCTTTAAAGTCAGAATATTCAGGAGGGAGACTTGGTTCATCTTGTATAACACTAGCACAGTGTAATACTGTGCTCTGTTCTGTACCTGCTTCTTGATAGCAATTGGTTCTACAGAAAGAGGAATCCAAAGTAACATTTCTATTCACCCAATCAATTTTTGGGTTATGAGTTGTTAACCAGGGTACCCCGAGAATCAAACCAAAATTAGGAGTATCTATCAGATCAAAGCTAATCACCTCTGTGTGCCCGTTCTGACAGACCATAACAAGTGGACTTGTTTGTGATTAATCCAGAGGTCAATTCTGACTCATCCACTGCACATACTGCTTCTGGACAAGGCTTTAGGCACATAGGAAGTCCTAAGTTTTCAGCTAACTTATTATCCACAAAATTTCCTGTCGCCCCTGAGTCCAGTAGGACAGGGAGAGAATGCCTCACTTGGGTAGTAACAATTAAAACTAGTGAGATAGGTCAATAAATCCTTGTTACCTTGTTTAAGATTTAAAAGCTCATTATCACTTGCCTGCATGAAAATGTGTTTTGCAAAAAGGCTGGTCATGGTACGTTTAAATTGATTCCAATTATGGAGGATGGGATCATCTCTCTCCACGAAAGGAATTGACCAATTGGCTGCTGTGCCACCCAAATAAGACAAGACGAATGCCACTTTCGTAGCATCAGTAGGGAACTGTTGTGGCTTAGAAACGAAGTGTAATTGACATTGATTGATAAAAACATGGAATTTGTTACTATCTCCATGAAAACGTTCAGGTGCTGCTAAGGGCACAGCATTAGGAACATTAACAGTGACCTCAACTGGGGGAGGCAAAGTTGTATGTTTTGATGGCGCCCCTGTCTCTGAGGAGGTTTTAAACAAAGGCGTAAAAGCTGTGTTCCACTGAGATACCCTAAATTTATACCTGCTTAAATCCTGTTTTAAAGAGGTATTCTCCATCTTTAATCTCCCTATTTCCTCTTGCATATGTTGCAAGATGCCAGACACTGATTCATTATGAGCCAAGTCCTCATTTAGGGCCTGCGGCATATCCGTGACGTCAATGCCCTCTATTTCTTCCCCGATATTCATCGTCCACCAGAACTGAAATTTATTTTTTTATTTAAGGCTTGTGCTTCTGTCAAAGCCCAGCTCACCTGAGTCCTTGTTCAGTTCTGATGGAGGTTGAAGACAATCCGACCCCACCCTGAAACTGCTTGTCCCAGCACACTAGTTTTTTAAAACAGTGCACTAAGAACAGAAGCTCAAGGGAAGGGGGGAAGTGGATAAAATAAAATAAAGAGACAACAGCGTTCTTGCGTTTCCACTGTTGAAGTGCTGCACAAATCTGCGGCCCTATCTGACTTCGGTAGAAACTGGTGCCTAATGAAACATAAACAAAGAACAGATAAGTACATCCTATTCCTAACTGGGTTCCTGACTATCCCTTTATTTATTAGAAATTTTCTTCTAAAAGTACCTCTTGGATCCTGGTCTCTAGTTTCCAGGTTTGGAATGTGTTACTGCTCTGGGATGTGCTTTCTATTACTCTAAAGCTTCTAAAACATTAAACAAATACCGTTATCAGAATTATCAATATCAAACATTCATCTTAATATAACTAAAGCCTAAATTGCCAATAGCAGACTCACTTTTCCCATATTTCCAGAATCTTTTATAAAACAAATACTGTACTTTTACGTCAAAATACAGCATGTAATTTGTGCAAGTCCTTGATTTACTGTTTGCCTTGCTGTTAATGGTTTCCACGGTTCGATTCTTGAAAGTTCCATAAAAAAATGTTTGCTTCACAAAGTTCCGCAAAGTATTGTTGTAACAAAGAGTTTGAATCACAATGTTCGTGAAAGGTATCTTGTTTCAAATTGTCTATACACGAATCCAGAAATTGTTGTCAAAGTTCTTTCAGGTAATAAAAGTTTTGCACTTACTTGTTGCTGGCAAGAGATACTGATCAGTCTAACCTTGTCTTCTTTCTCTTTTGCAGGTTGCTTGTAGGAGAGAGGCTGAGGCAAGGAGGAACCGGAAACCGGAAGAAGGAAGAGCCAGCAGCTGCGCCCATTGAAGCCAATGAAAGTCTGTAGAGAGCAGGAGTGCCAGCGCCGAGGGATCTGTCCTCAGGTAAGCGGGAGGTAGACGAGCACAAGCACTGGGCGAGGCTTGAGGGCTGCCTTTTATAGACAGGGCTGGGTGTGGTCCTCACATGCTGCACATGTTCTTGAAAGGTGTGCAGAGCTGGGTGTGGTTTGAAGAGCTGGGTGTGGTCCTCACATGCTGCACATGTTCTTGAAAGGTGTGCAGAGTTTCAGTTATTATGCAAATGAGTTAAATTAACACATGGCCTAGAGAGGAGTGTTTTAAAGAAGCCTTGGTAAAAGCAAGGCCCTATGTGTAAACAAAACAGCACATTAAACAACATACACAGAAGCCTAGGGGGGGGAAGGTGAGATAACAAGAAAGGCTTTCAATAGTAAGTTTAAAAGGGAGCTATTACAGAACCCACTAGTGCAGTGAGAGGGGACATGCTCTTTGCTGTGCACAAACCCTAACAGTTGCCCCCCTCAAAGGCCCTCCTACAGGACGGGGTTTTCCTGGATTTTTTAAATAAAACCGTCTAATCAGCTGTGGGGCATGTACATATGATGCTGGTTCCCATGAATTCTCAGATTTATCATATCCTTTCCATTCTACTAAATAAAACAGACGTCCACTAATTCTTTTTGAGTCTTTTATGCTTTTCACTTCATATTCTGGATTTCCCTTAATTGGTATGGGTGGAGGTGGTGGTTCAGGTCGGGTTTTTGGATTGTACGGCTTAAGCAAGGACACATGGAATGTAGTATGTACTGGATATTCTTTTGGTAAATCTAATTTTACTGTTACCGGGTTTACTATGGCAGTTATACTAAAGGGTCCAATGAAACGTGGTTGCAGCTTTCGGGATCCCTCTATGTTTAGGTTCTTTGTGGAGAGCCATACCTTGTCACCGATTTTATACATTGGGGCCTCAGATCTGTGTTTGTCTGCTTGTCTTTTCATGCTTTCCTTGTACTTTAATAAATGTTTCCTGGCTTTGTCTTGTATGTCACCTAACCTTGTTAGTCTATCCGTTACTGTAGGTAACAGAGAATCGTCTAACAAAATGGGTATAGCTCTTGGATGATACCCCTGCAAGAAATAGAATGGTGAGCAAAGAAGAGCTGAATGCTCAGTATTATTATAAACAAACTCCGCTACAGGGAGAGCTTCCAACCATTCACTAGAATAATCAGCCAATAAACAACGTAGCGTTTGAAGTAAGGTTTGGTTCAGTGGTTCAGTCTGTCCATCTGTCTCTGGGTGGAAAGCAGTGGATAATGCCACATCTATTTTCTGATTTTTACATAATTTTTTCCAAAATTTAGAGTTGAACTGGCTCCCTCGGTCTGACACCACTTTGCTTGGCAAACCATGTAAACGCACAATTTCCCTTATAAAAATATCGGCAAATTCTGCCGCTGTGGGTAATTTCCGTAATGGTACAAAATGTGCCATTTTAGATAAAAAATCCACTATAACCAACACTGTTGTGAAAGATTTTACAGGTGGTAAACCTACAATAAAGTCTATGCTCACAGTGTGCCAAGGTTGCTTGGGTGTTGGCATTGGTATTAACAAACCGTCAGGGGCCTTATGAGAAGATTTATGTCTTGCACAAATTGGACAGGTAGTGACAAATTGCTTAATGTCCTTTCTTATAGTGTCCCACCAAAAGTGTTTTTGCACATTTTCCAGGGTTTTTACCCAACCAGGATGACCTGCCAACGGTGAGGCGTGATGCCAAATTATCACCTGTGTTTGTAATTCAGAGGTGGGCACTAACAGCATGTTGTCGTGATACAATAAACCTCGTTGTATTGTGTTATGGGAATCTTTTAACCAATCCTGAGGTGCTATTTGCATGTGTGCATTATATAGATCTGTGATGAAATCCTTCTGTTGTACTGGTGCCAAAAACTTTTGGGGAGGAATAATGGGTTCTCCTATTTTATCTTGTTTCATGCCTGAAGTATGTCCGTATCTAGATAACACATCAGATTGAATTTGTTGTGCTCCTGGTCTATAGGTTATTACAAAGTCAAATGTGCTAAAAAAAAATTACCAGCGCATCTGACGTGGTGTTAGTGCTTTAAGTGATCCAAAAAACTGTAGGTTCCTATGGTCAGAAAAGATTGTAACTGGGTACTTGGCTCCCATTAAATAGTGCCTCCATTCTGAAAAGGCTACTTTGATAGCTAGTAGTTCCCTTTCAGCCACAGTGTAATTTTGTTCAGCTGGTAATAACTTTTTGGAATAGAAGGCTATAGGATGTAACTGGCCATCTACTGCATCTCGTTGAGAGAGAACTCCTCCTAAAGCTACTTGTGAAGCATCCGCTTCAACAAAAAAAGGCAAGTCAGGATCAGGATGTTTCAGAATTGGGGCTGAAGTGAACTTTTGTTTTAGGAGTTGAAAGGCGTGTGCCGCCTCATCAGTCCAAAGAAATCGTTGCCCTTTCCGCAACAAGGTAGTTATTGGGGCCGCAATGTCTGCGAAATGTGCAATAAACCTCCTATAAAAATTGGCGAAACCCAGAAATTTCTGAATATCTTTTACAGAGGATGGTTCTGGCCAATCAGCAATAGCACGGATTTTCTTTACATCCATAGTTATTCCTTGAGGTGACAGGCAGTATCCTAAAAAGTCCACCTTGCTGACATTAAAAGTACACTTTTCTAACTTAGCAAAAAGATGATTTTCTTTTAACTTTGATAATACTGCACGAACATGTTGGGTATGTTCTTCTGAGTTCTTAGAGTAAATGAGGATGTCGTCTATGTATACTATGACACAAACGTCCAGGAATTCGTGTAGGACCTCATTTATAAAGAACTGAAAGGCCGCAGGGGCATTACATAACCCAAAGGGCATTACTGTGTACTCAAATAAACCAAACTTTGTCTTGAAAGCTGTCTTCCACTCATCCCCCTCTTTTACTCGGACCAGGTGGTAAGCTCCCCGCAGATCTAGTTTAGTGTATACAGTAGAATGTCTTAACTGATCCAACAACACAGGTATTAGAGGAAGAGGATATTTATTCTTTATTGTAGCCTTATTTAGTCCTCTATAATCGATACACGCGCGCAGGGATTTATCCGGCTTCGGGATAAAAAAGAGTGGAGATGACACCGGAGATGTGGAATGACGGATGAACCCAGACTGTAGTAGGTCATCTAGGTAGGTTCTTAAGTATTTGGTTTCTTCGTCAGTCAAAGCATATACTCTGTTATTAGGTAAAGGGGCCCCTGGGATAAGATCTATACGACAGTCATAAGACCTATGTGGGGGCAGCACACTAGCCTTTACTGGATCAAAGACGTCTTTAAAGTCAGAATATTCAGGAGGGAGACTTGGTTCATCTTGTATAACACTAGCACAGTGTAATACTGTGCTCTGTTCTGTACCTGCTTCTTGATAGCAATTGGTTCTACAGAAAGAGGAATCCAAAGTAACATTTCTATTCACCCAATCAATTTTTGGGTTATGAGTTGTTAACCAGGGTACCCCGAGAATCAAACCAAAATTAGGAGTATCTATCAGATCAAAGCTAATCACCTCTGTGTGCCCGTTCTGACAGACCATAACAAGTGGACTTGTTTGTGATTAATCCAGAGGTCAATTCTGACTCATCCACTGCACATACTGCTTCTGGACAAGGCTTTAGGCACATAGGAAGTCCTAAGTTTTCAGCTAACTTATTATCCACAAAATTTCCTGTCGCCCCTGAGTCCAGTAGGACAGGGAGAGAATGCCTCACTTGGGTAGTAACAATTAAAACTAGTGAGATAGGTCAATAAATCCTTGTTACCTTGTTTAAGATTTAAAAGCTCATTATCACTTGCCTGCATGAAAGTGTGTTTTGCAAAAAGGCTGGTCATGGTACGTTTAAATTGATTCCAATTATGGAGGATGGGATCATCTCTCTCCACGAAAGGAATTGACCAATTGGCTGCTGTGCCACCCAAATAAGACAAGACGAATGCCACTTTCGTAGCATCAGTAGGGAACTGTTGTGGCTTAGAAACGAAGTGTAATTGACATTGATTGATAAAAACATGGAATTTGTTACTATCTCCATGAAAACGTTCAGGTGCTGCTAAGGGCACAGCATTAGGAACATTAACAGTGACCTCAACTGGGGGAGGCAAAGTTGTATGTTTTGATGGCGCCCCTGTCTCTGAGGAGGTTTTAAACAAAGGCGTAAAAGCTGTGTTCCACTGAGATACCCTAAATTTATACCTGCTTAAATCCTGTTTTAAAGAGGTATTCTCCATCTTTAATCTCCCTATTTCCTCTTGCATATGTTGCAAGATGCCAGACACTGATTCATTATGAGCCAAGTCCTCATTTAGGGCCTGCGGCATATCCGTGACGTCAATGCCCTCTATTTCTTCCCCGATATTCATCGTCCACCAGAACTGAAATTTATTTTTTTATTTAAGGCTTGTGCTTCTGTCAAAGCCCAGCTCACCTGAGTCCTTGTTCAGTTCTGATGGAGGTTGAAGACAATCCGACCCCACCCTGAAACTGCTTGTCCCAGCACACTAGTTTTTTAAAACAGTGCACTAAGAACAGAAGCTCAAGGGAAGGGGGGAAGTGGATAAAATAAAATAAAGAGACAACAGCGTTCTTGCGTTTCCACTGTTGAAGTGCTGCACAAATCTCCGGCCCTCTCTGACTTCGGTAGAAACTGGTGCCTAATGAAACATAAACAAAGAACAGATAAGTACATCCTATTCCTAACTGGGTTCCTGACTATCCCTTTTTTTATTAGAAATTTTCTTCTAAAAGTACCTCTTGGATCCTGGTCTCTAGTTTCCAGGTTTGGAATGTGTTACTGCTCTGGGATGTGCTTTCTATTACTCTAAAGCTTCTAAAACATTAAACAAATACCGTTATCAGAATTATCAATATCAAACATTCATCTTAATATAACTAAAGCCTAAATTGACAATAGCAGACTCACTTTTCCCATATTTCCAGAATCTTTTATAAAACAAATACTGTACTTTTACGTCAAAATACAGCATGTAATTTGTGCAAGTCCTTGATTTACTGTTTGCCTTGCTGTTAATGGTTTCCACGGTTCGATTCTTGAAAGTTCCATAAAAAAATGTTTGCTTCACAAAGTTCCGCAAAGTATTGTTGTAACAAAGAGTTTGAATCACAATTTTCGTGGAAGGTATCTTGTTTCAAATTGTCTATACACGAATCCAGAAATTGTTGTCAAAGTTCTTTCAGGTAATAAAAGTTTTGCACTTACTTGTTGCTGGCAAGAGATACTGATAAGTCTAACCTTGTCTTCTTTCTCTTTTGCAGGTTGCTTGTAGGAGAGAGGCTGAGGAAAGGAGGAACCGGAAACCGGAAGAAGGAAGAGCCAGCAGCTGTGCCCATTGAAGCCAATGAAAGTCTGTAGAGAGCAGGAGTGCCAGCGCCGAGGGATCTGTCCTCAGGTAAGCGGGAGGTAGACGAGCACAAGCACTGGGCGAGGCTCGAGGGCTGCCTTTTATAGACAGGGCTGGGAGTGGTCCTCACATGCTGCACATGTTCTTGAAAGGTGTGCAGAGCTGGGTGTGGTTTGAAGAGCTGGGTGTGGTCCTCACATGCTGCACATGTTCTTGAAAGGTGTGCAGAGTTTCAGTTATTATGCAAATGAGTTAAATTAACACATGGCCTAGAGAGGAGTGTTTTAAAGAAGCCTTGGTAAAAGCAAGGCCCAATGTGTAAACAAAACAGCACATTAAACAACATACACAGAAGCCTGGGGGGGGAAGGTGAGATAACAAGAAAGGCTTTCAATAGTAAGTTTAAAAGGGAGCTATTACAGAACCCACTAGTGCAGTGAGAGGGGACATGCTCTTTGCTGTGCACAAACCCTAACAGTTGCCCCCCTCAAAGGCCCTCCTACAGGACGGGGTTTTCCTGGATTTTTTAAATAAAACCGTCTAATCAGCTGTGGGGCATGTACATATGATGCTGGTTCCCATGAATTCTCAGATTTATCATATCCTTTCCATTCTACTAAATAAAACAGACGTCCACTAATTCTTTTTGAGTCTTTTATGCTTTTCACTTCATATTCTGGATTTCCCTTAATTGGTATGGGTGGAGGTGGTGGTTCAGGTCGGGTTTTTGGATTGTACGGCTTAAGCAAGGACACATGGAATGTAGTATGTACTGGATATTCTTTTGGTAAATCTAATTTTACTGTTACCGGGTTTACTATGGCAGTTATACTAAAGGGTCCAATGAAACGTGGTTGCAGCTTTCGGGATCCCTCTATGTTTAGGTTCTTTGTGGAGAGCCATACCTTGTCACCGATTTTATACATTGGGGCCTCAGATCTGTGTTTGTCTGCTTGTCTTTTCATGCTTTCCTTGTACTTTAATAAATGTTTCCTGGCTTTGTCTTGTATGTCACCTAACCTTGTTAGTCTATCCGTTACTGTAGGTAACAGAGAATCGTCTAACAAAATGGGTATAGCTCTTGGATGATACCCCTGCAAGAAATAGAATGGTGAGCAAAGAAGAGCTGAATGCTCAGTATTATTATAAACAAACTCCGCTACAGGGAGAGCTTCCAACCATTCACTAGAATAATCAGCCAATAAACAACGTAGCGTTTGAAGTAAGGTTTGGTTCAGTGGTTCAGTCTGTCCATCTGTCTCTGGGTGGAAAGCAGTGGATAATGCCACATCTATTTTCTGATTTTTACATAATTTTTTCCAAAATTTAGAGTTGAACTGGCTCCCTCGGTCTGACACCACTTTGCTTGGCAAACCATGTAAACGCACAATTTCCCTTATAAAAATATCGGCAAATTCTGCCGCTGTGGGTAATTTCCGTAATGGTACAAAATGTGCCATTTTAGATAAAAAATCCACTATAACCAACACTGTTGTGAAAGATTTTACAGGTGGTAAACCTACAATAAAGTCTACGCTCACAGTGTGCCAAGGTTGCTTGGGTGTTGGCATTGGTATTAACAAACCGTCAGGGGCCTTATGAGAAGATTTATGTCTTGCACAAATTGGACAGGTAGTGACAAATTGCTTAATGTCCTTTCTTATAGTGTCCCACCAAAAGTGTTTTTGCACATTTTCCAGGGTTTTTACCCAACCAGGATGACCTGCCAACGGTGAGGCGTGATGCCAAATTATCACCTGTGTTTGTAATTCAGAGGTGGGCACTAACAGCATGTTGTCGTGATACAATAAACCTCGTTGTATTGTGTTATGGGAATCTTTTAACCAATCCTGAGGTGCTATTTGCATGTGTGCATTATATAGATCTGTGATGAAATCCTTCTGTTGTACTGGTGCCAAAAACTTTTGGGGAGGAATAATGGGTTCTCCTATTTTATCTTGTTTCATGCCTGAAGTATGTCCGTATCTAGATAACACATCAGATTGAATTTGTTGTGCTCCTGGTCTATAGGTTATTACAAAGTCAAATGTGCTAAAAAAAAATTACCAGCGCATCTGACGTGGTGTTAGTGCTTTAAGTGATCCAAAAAACTGTAGGTTCCTATGGTCAGAAAAGATTGTAACTGGGTACTTGGCTCCCATTAAATAGTGCCTCCATTCTGAAAAGGCTACTTTGATAGCTAGTAGTTCCCTTTCAGCCACAGTGTAATTTTGTTCAGCTGGTAATAACTTTTTGGAATAGAAGGCTATAGGATGTAACTGGCCATCTACTGCATCTCGTTGAGAGAGAACTCCTCCTAAAGCTACTTGTGAAGCATCCGCTTCAACAAAAAAAGGCAAGTCAGGATCAGGATGTTTCAGAATTGGGGCTGAAGTGAACTTTTGTTTTAGGAGTTGAAAGGCGTGTGCCGCCTCATCAGTCCAAAGAAATAGTTGCCCTTTCCGCAACAAGGTAGTTATTGGGGCCGCAATGTCTGCGAAATGTGCAATAAACCTCCTATAAAAATTGGCGAAACCCAGAAATTTCTGAATATCTTTTACAGAGGATGGTTCTGGCCAATCAGCAATAGCACTGATTTTCTTTACATCCATAGTTATTCCTTGAGGTGACAGGCAGTATCCTAAAAAGTCCACCTTGCTGACATTAAAAGTACACTTTTCTAACTTAGCAAAAAGATGATTTTCTTTTAACTTTGATAATACTGCACGAACATGTTGGGTATGTTCTTCTGAGTTCTTAGAGTAAATGAGGATGTCGTCTATGTATACTATGACACAAACGTCCAGGAATTCGTGTAGGACCTCATTTATAAAGAACTGAAAGGCCGCAGGGGCATTACATAACCCAAAGGGCATTACTGTGTACTCAAATAAACCAAACTTTGTCTTGAAAGCTGTCTTCCACTCATCCCCCTCTTTTACTCGGACCAGGTGGTAAGCTCCCCGCAGATCTAGTTTAGTGTATACAGTAGAATGTCTTAACTGATCCAACAACACAGGTATTAGAGGAAGAGGATATTTATTCTTTATTGTAGCCTTATTTAGTCCTCTATAATCGATACACGCGTGCAGGGATTTATCCGGCTTTGGGATAAAAAAGAGTGGAGATGACACCGGAGATGTGGAATGACGGATGAACCCAGACTGTAGTAGGTCATCTAGGTAGGTTCTTAAGTATTTGGTTTCTTCGTCAGTCAAAGCATATACTCTGTTATTAGGTAAAGGGGCCCCTGGGATAAGATCTATACGACAGTCATAAGACCTATGTGGGGGCAGCACACTAGCCTTTACTGGATCAAAGACGTCTTTAAAGTCAGAATATTCAGGAGGGAGACTTGGTTCATCTTGTATAACACTAGCACAGTGTAATACTGTGCTCTGTTCTGTACCTGCTTCTTGATAGCAATTGGTTCTACAGAAAGAGGAATCCAAAGTAACATTTCTATTCACCCTATCAATTTTTGGGTTATGAGTTGTTAACCAGGGTACCCCGAGAATCAAACCAAAATTAGGAGTATCTATCAGATCAAAGCTAATCACCTCTGTTTGCCCGTTCTGACAGACCATAACAAGTGGACTTGTTTGTTTTGTGATTAATCCAGAGGTCAATTCTGACTCATCCACTGCACATACTGCTTCTGGACAAGGCTTTAGGCACATAGGAAGTCCTAAGTTTTCAGCTAACTTATTATCTACAAAATTTCCTGTCGCCCCTGAGTCCAGTAGGACAGGGAGAAAATGCCTCACTTGGGTAGTAACAATTAAAACTAGTGAGATAGGTCAATAAATCCTTGTTACCTTGTTTAAGATTTAAAAGCTCATTATCACTTGCCTGCATGAAAGTGTGTTTTGCAAAAAGGCTGGTCATGGTACGTTTAAATTGATTCCAATTATGGAGGATGGGATCATCTCTCTCCACGAAAGGAATTGACCAATTGGTTGCTGTGCCACCCAAATAAGACAAGACGAATGCCACTTTCGTAGCATCAGTAGGGAAATGTTGTGGCTTAGAAACGAAGTGTAATTGACATTGATTGATAAAAACATGGAATTTGTTACTATCTCCATGAAAACGTTCAGGTGCTGCTAAGGGCACAGCATTAGGAACATTAACAGTGACCTCAACTGGGGGAGGCAAAGTTGTATGTTTTGATGGCGCCCCTGTCTCTGAGGAGGTTTTAAACAAAGGCGTAAAAGCTGTGTTCCACTGAGATACCCTAAATTTATACCTGCTTAAATCCTGTTTTAAAGAGGTATTCTCCATCTTTAATCTCTCTATTTCCTCTTGCATATGTTGCAAGATGCCAGACACTGATTCATTATGAGCCAAGTCCTCATTTAGGGCCTGCGGCATATCCGTGACGTCAATGCCCTCTATTTCTTCCCCGATATTCATCGTCCACCAGAACTGAATTTTTTTTTTTTATTTAAGGCTTGTGCTTCTGTCAAAGCCCAGCTCACCTGAGTCCTTGTTCAGTTCTGATGGAGGTTGAAGACAATCCGACCCCACCCTGAAACTGCTTGTTCCAGCACACTAGTTTTTTAAAACAGTGCACTAAGAACAGAAGCTCAAGGGAAGGGGGGAAGTGGATAAAATAAAATAAAGAGACAACAGCGTTCTTGCGTTTCCACTGTTGAAGTGCTGCACAAATCTGCGGCCCTCTCTGACTTCGGTAGAAACTGGTGCCTAATGAAACATAAACAAAGAACAGATAAGTACATCCTATTCCTAACTGGGTTCCTGACTATCCCTTTATTTATTAGAAATTTTCTTCTAAAAGTACCTCTTGGATCCTGGTCTCTAGTTTCCAGGTTTGGAATGTGTTACTGCTCTGGGATGTGCTTTCTATTACTCTAAAGCTTCTAAAACATTAAACAAATACCGTTATCAGAATTATCAATATCAAACATTCATCTTAATATAACTAAAGCCTAAATTGCCAATAGCAGACTCACTTTTCCCATATTTCCAGAATCTTTTATAAAACAAATACTGTACTTTTACGTCAAAATACAGCATGTAATTTGTGCAAGTCCTTGATTTACTGTTTGCCTTGCTGTTAATGGTTTCCACGGTTCGATTCTTGAAAGTTCCATAAAAAAATGTTTGCTTCACAAAGTTCCGCAAAGTATTGTTGTAACAAAGAGTTTGAATCACAATGTTCGTGGAAGGTATCTTGTTTCAAATTGTCTATACACGAATCCAGAAATTGTTGTCAAAGTTCTTTCAGGTAATAAAAGTTTTGCACTTACTTGTTGCTGGCAAGAGATACTGATCAGTCTAACCTTGTCTTCTTTCTCTTTTGCAGGTTGCTTGTAGGAGAGAGGCTGAGGCAAGGAGGAACCGGAAACCGGAAGAAGGAAGAGCCAGCAGCTGCGCCCATTGAAGCCAATGAAAGTCTGTAGAGAGCAGGAGTGCCAGCGCCGAGGGATCTGTCCTCAGGTAAGCGGGAGGTAGACGAGCACAAGCACTGGGCGAGGCTTGAGGGCTGCCTTTTATAGACAGGGCTGGGTGTGGTCCTCACATGCTGCACATGTTCTTGAAAGGTGTGCAGAGCTGGGTGTGGTTTGAAGAGCTGGGTGTGGTCCTCACATGCTGCACATGTTCTTGAAAGGTGTGCAGAGTTTCAGTTATTATGCAAATGAGTTAAATTAACACATGGCCTAGAGAGGAGTGTTTTAAAGAAGCCTTGGTAAAAGCAAGGCCCTATGTGTAAACAAAACAGCACATTAAACAACATACACAGAAGCCTAGGGGGGGAAGGTGAGATAACAAGAAAGGCTTTCAATAGTAAGTTTAAAAGGGAGCTATTACAGAACCCACTAGTGCAGTGAGAGGGGACATGCTCTTTGCTGTGCACAAACCCTAACAGTTGCCCCCCTCAAAGGCCCTCCTACAGGACGGGGTTTTCCTGGATTTTTTAAATAAAACCGTCTAATCAGCTGTGGGGCATGTACATATGATGCTGGTTCCCATGAATTCTCAGATTTATCATATCCTTTCCATTCTACTAAATAAAACAGACGTCCACTAATTCTTTTTGAGTCTTTTATGCTTTTCACTTCATATTCTGGATTTCCCTTAATTGGTATGGGTGGAGGTGGTGGTTCAGGTCGGGTTTTTGGATTGTACGGCTTAAGCAAGGACACATGGAATGTAGTATGTACTGGATATTCTTTTGGTAAATCTAATATTACTGTTACCGGGTTTACTATGGCAGTTATACTAAAGGGTCCAATGAAACGTGGTTGCAGCTTTCGGGATCCCTCTATGTTTAGGTTCTTTGTGGAGAGCCATACCTTGTCACCGATTTTATACATTGGGGCCTCAGATCTGTGTTTGTCTGCTTGTCTTTTCATGCTTTCCTTGTACTTTAATAAATGTTTCCTGGCTTTGTCTTGTATGTCACCTAACCTTGTTAGTCTATCCGTTACTGTAGGTAACAGAGAATCGTCTAACAAAATGGGTATAGCTCTTGGATGATACCCCTGCAAGAAATAGAATGGTGAGCAAAGAAGAGCTGAATGCTCAGTATTATTATAAACAAACTCCGCTACAGGGAGAGCTTCCAACCATTCACTAGAATAATCAGCCAATGAACAACGTAGCGTTTGAAGTAAGGTTTGGTTCAGTCGTTCAGTCTGTCCATCTGTCTCTGGGTTGAAAGCAGTGGATAATGCCACATCTATTTTCTGATTTTTACATAATTTTTTCCAAAATTTAGAGTTGAACTGGCTCCCTCGGTCTGACACCACTTTGCTTGGCAAACCATGTAAACGCACAATTTCCCTTATAAAAATATCGGCAAATTCTGCCGCTGTGGGTAATTTCCGTAATGGTACAAAATGTGCCATTTTAGATAAAAAATCCACTATAACCAACACTGTTGTGAAAGATTTTACAGGTGGTAAACCTACAATAAAGTCTACGCTCACAGTGTGCCAAGGTTGCTTGGGTGTTGGCATTGGTATTAACAAACCGTCAGGGGCCTTATGAGAAGATTTATGTCTTGCACAAATTGGACAGGTAGTGACAAATTGCTTTATGTCCTTTCTTATAGTGTCCCACCAAAAGTGTTTTTGCAAATTTTCCAGGGTTTTTACCCAACCAGGATGACCTGCCAACGGTGAGGCGTGATGCCAAATTATCACCTGTGTTTGTAATTCAGAGGTGGGCACTAACAGCATGTTGTCGTGATACAATAAACCTTGTTGTATTGTGTTATGGGAATCTTTTAACCAATCCTGAGGTGCTATTTGCATGTGTGCATTATATAGATCTGTGATGAAATCCTTCTGTTGTACTGGTGCCAAAAACTTTTGGGGAGGAATAATGGGTTCTCCTATTTTATCTTGTTTCATGCCTGAAGTATGTCCGTATCTAGATAACACATCAGATTGAATTTGTTGTGCTCCTGGTCTATAGGTTATTACAAAGTCAAATGTGCTAAAAAAAAATTACCAGCGCATCTGACGTGGTGTTAGTGCTTTAAGTGATCCAAAAAACTGTAGGTTCCTATGGTCAGAAAAGATTGTAACTGGGTACTTGGCTCCCATTAAATAGTGCCTCCATTCTGAAAAGGCTACTTTGATAGCTAGTAGTTCCCTTTCAGCCACAGTGTAATTTTGTTCAGCTGGTAATAACTTTTTGGAATAGAAGGCTATAGGATGTAACTGGCCATCTACTGCATCTCGTTGAGAGAGAACTCCTCCTAAAGCTACTTGTGAAGCATCCGCTTCAACAAAAAAAGGCAAGTCAGGATCAGGATGTTTCAGAATTGGGGCTGAAGTGAACTTTTGTTTTAGGAGTTGAAAGGCGTGTGCCGCCTCATCAGTCCAAAGAAATCGTTGCCCTTTCCGCAACAAGGTAGTTATTGGGGCCGCAATGTCTGCGAAATGTGCAATAAACCTCCTATAAAAATTGGCGAAACCCAGAAATTTCTGAATATCTTTTACAGAGGATGGTTCTGGCCAATCAGCAATAGCACTGATTTTCTTTACATCCATAGTTATTCCTTGAGGTGACAGGCAGTATCCTAAAAAGTCCACCTTGCTGACATTAAAAGTACACTTTTCTAACTTAGCAAAAAGATGATTTTCTTTTAACTTTGATAATACTGCACGAACATGTTGGGTATGTTCTTCTGAGTTCTTAGAGTAAATGAGGATGTCGTCTATGTATACTATGACACAAACGTCCAGGAATTCGTGTAGGATCTCATTTATAAAGAACTGAAAGGCCGCAGGGGCATTACATAACCCAAAGGGCATTACTGTGTACTCAAATAAACCAAACTTTGTCTTGAAAGCTGTCTTCCACTCATCCCCCTCTTTTACTCGGACCAGGTGGTAAGCTCCCCGCAGATCTAGTTTAGTGTATACAGTAGAATGTCTTAACTGATCCAACAACACAGGTATTAGAGGAAGAGGATATTTATTCTTTATTGTAGCCTTATTTAGTCCTCTATAATCGATACACGCGCGCAGGGATTTATCCGGCTTCGGGATAAAAAAGAGTGGAGATGACACCGGAGATGTGGAATGACGGATGAACCCAGACTGTAGTAGGTCATCTAGGTAGGTTCTTAAGTATTTGGTTTCTTCGTCAGTCAAAGCATATACTCTGTTATTAGGTAAAGGGGCCCCTGGGATAAGATCTATACGACAGTCATAAGACCTATGTGGGGGCAGCACACTAGCCTTTACTGGATCAAAGACGTCTTTAAAGTCAGAATATTCAGGAGGGAGACTTGGTTCATCTTGTATAACACTAGCACAGTGTAATACTGTGCTCTGTTCTGTACCTGCTTCTTGATAGCAATTGATTCTACAGAAAGAGGAATCCAAAGTAACATTTCTATTCACCCAATCAATTTTTGGGTTATGAGTTGTTAACCAGGGTACCCCGAGAATCAAACCAAAATTAGGAGTATCTATCAGATCAAAGCTAATCACCTCTGTGTGCCCGTTCTGACAGACCATAACAAGTGGACTTGTTTGTGATTAATCCAGAGGTCAATTCTGACTCATCCACTGCACATACTGCTTCTGGACAAGGCTTTAGGCACATAGGAAGTCCTAAGTTTTCAGCTAACTTATTATCCACAAAATTTCCTGTCGCCCCTGAGTCCAGTAGGACAGGGAGAGAATGCCTCACTTGGGTAGTAACAATTAAAACTAGTGAGATAGGTCAATAAATCCTTGTTACCTTGTTTAAGATTTAAAAGCTCATTATCACTTGCCTGCATGAAAATGTGTTTTGCAAAAAGGCTGGTCATGGTACGTTTAAATTGATTCCAATTATGGAGGATGGGATCATCTCTCTCCACGAAAGGAATTGACCAATTGGCTGCTGTGCCACCCAAATAAGACAAGACGAATGCCACTTTCGTAGCATCAGTAGGGAACTGTTGTGGCTTAGAAACGAAGTGTAATTGACATTGATTGATAAAAACATGGAATTTGTTACTATCTCCATGAAAACGTTCAGGTGCTGCTAAGGGCACAGCATTAGGAACATTAACAGTGACCTCAACTGGGGGAGGCAAAGTTGTATGTTTTGATGGCGCCCCTGTCTCTGAGGAGGTTTTAAACAAAGGCGTAAAAGCTGTGTTCCACTGAGATACCCTAAATTTATACCTGCTTAAATCCTGTTTTAAAGAGGTATTCTCCATCTTTAATCTCCCTATTTCCTCTTGCATATGTTGCAAGATGCCAGACACTGATTCATTATGAGCCAAGTCCTCATTTAGGGCCTGCGGCATATCCGTGACGTCAATGCCCTCTATTTCTTCCCCGATATTCATCGTCCACCAGAACTGAAATTTATTTTTTTATTTAAGGCTTGTGCTTCTGTCAAAGCCCAGCTCACCTGAGTCCTTGTTCAGTTCTGATGGAGGTTGAAGACAATCCGACCCCACCCTGAAACTGCTTGTCCCAGCACACTAGTTTTTTAAAACAGTGCACTAAGAACAGAAGCTCAAGGGAAGGGGGGAAGTGGATAAAATAAAATAAAGAGACAACAGCGTTCTTGCGTTTCCACTGTTGAAGTGCTGCACAAATCTGCGGCCCTCTCTGACTTCGGTAGAAACTGGTGCCTAATGAAACATAAACAAAGAACAGATAAGTACATCCTATTCCTAACTGGGTTCCTGACTATCCCTTTATTTATTAGAAATTTTCTTCTAAAAGTACCTCTTGGATCCTGGTCTCTAGTTTCCAGGTTTGGAATGTGTTACTGCTCTGGGATGTGCTTTCTATTACTCTAAAGCTTCTAAAACATTAAACAAATACCGTTATCAGAATTATCAATATCAAACATTCATCTTAATATAACTAAAGCCTAAATTGCCAATAGCAGACTCACTTTTCCCATATTTCCAGAATCTTTTATAAAACAAATACTGTACTTTTACGTCAAAATACAGCATGTAATTTGTGCAAGTCCTTGATTTACTGTTTGCCTTGCTGTTAATGGTTTCCACGGATCGATTCTTGAAAGTTCCATAAAAAAATGATTGCTTCACAAAGTTCCGCAAAGTATTGTTGTAACAAAGAGTTTGAATCACAATGTTCGTGGAAGGTATCTTGTTTCAAATTGTCTATACACGAATCCAGAAATTGTTGTCAAAGTTCTTTCAGGTAATAAAAGTTTTGCACTTACTTGTTGCTGGCAAGAGATACTGATAAGTCTAACCTTGTCTTCTTTCTCTTTTGCAGGTTGCTTGTAGGAGAGAGGCTGAGGCAAGGAGGAACCGGAAACCGGAAGAAGGAAGAGCCAGCAGCTGTGCCCATTGAAGCCAATGAAAGTCTGTAGAGAGCAGGAGTGCCAGCGCCGAGGGATCTGTCCTCAGGTAAGCGGGAGGTAGACGAGCACAAGCACTGGGCGAGGCTCGAGGGCTGCCTTTTATAGACAGGGCTGGGTGTGGTCCTCACATGCTGCACATGTTCTTGAAAGGTGTGCAGAGCTGGGTGTGGTTTGAAGAGCTGGGTGTGGTCCTCACATGCTGCACATGTTCTTGAAAGGTGTGCAGAGTTTCAGTTATTATGCAAATGAGTTAAATTAACACATGGCCTAGAGAGGAGTGTTTTAAAGAAGCCTTGGTAAAAGCAAGGCCCAATGTGTAAACAAAACAGCACATTAAACAACATACACAGAAGCCTGGGGGGGGAAGGTGAGATAACAAGAAAGGCTTTCAATAGTAAGTTTAAAAGGGAGCTATTACAGATCCCACTAGTGCAGTGAGAGGGGACATGCTCTTTGCTGTGCACAAACCCTAACAGTTGCCCCCCTCAAAGGCCCTCCTACAGGACGGGGTTTTCCTGGATTTTTTAAATAAAACCGTATAATCAGCTGTGGGGCATGTACATATGATGCTGGTTCCCATGAATTCTCAGATTTATCATATCCTTTCCATTCTACTAAATAAAACAGACGTCCACTAATTCTTTTTGAGTCTTTTATGCTTTTCACTTCATATTCTGGATTTCCCTTAATTGGTATGGGTGGAGGTGGTGGTTCAGGTCGGGTTTTTGGATTGTACGGCTTAAGCAAGGACACATGGAATGTAGTATGTACTGGATATTCTTTTGGTAAATCTAATTTTACTGTTACCGGGTTTACTATGGCAGTTATACTAAAGGGTCCAATGAAACGTGGTTGCAGCTTTCGGGATCCCTCTATGTTTAGGTTCTTTGTGGAGAGCCATACCTTGTCACCGATTTTATACATTGGGGCCTCAGATCTGTGTTTGTCTGCTTGTCTTTTCATGCTTTCCTTGTACTTTAATAAATGTTTCCTGGCTTTGTCTTGTATGTCACCTAACCTTGTTAGTCTATCCGTTACTGTAGGTAACAGAGAATCTTCTAACAAAATGGGTATAGCTCTTGGATGATACCCCTGCAAGAAATAGAATGGTGAACAAAGAAGAGCTGAATGCTCAGTATTATTATAAACAAACTCCGCTACAGGGAGAGCTTCCAACCATTCACTAGAATAATCAGCCAATAAACAACGTAGCGTTTGAAGTAAGGTTTGGTTCAGTCGTTCAGTCTGTCCATCTGTCTCTGGGTGGAAAGCAGTGGATAATGCCACATCTATTTTCTGATTTTTACATAATTTTTTCCAAAATTTAGAGTTGAACTGGCTCCCTCGGTCTGACACCACTTTGCTTGGCAAACCATGTAAACGCACAATTTCCCTTATAAAAATATCGGCAAATTCTGCCGCTGTGGGTAATTTCCGTAATGGTACAAAATGTGCCATTTTAGATAAAAAATCCACTATAACCAACACTGTTGTGAAAGATTTTACAGGTGGTAAACCTACAATAAAGTCTACGCTCACAGTGTGCCAAGGTTGCTTGGGTGTTGGCATTGGTATTAACAAACCGTCAGGGGCCTTATGAGAAGATTTATGTCTTGCACAAATTGGACAGGTAGTGACAAATTGCTTAATGTCCTTTCTTATAGTGTCCCACCAAAAGTGTTTTTGCACATTTTCCAGGGTTTTTACCCAACCAGGATGACCTGCCAACGGTGAGGCGTGATGCCAAATTATCACCTGTGTTTGTAATTCAGAGGTGGGCACTAACAGCATGTTGTCGTGATACAATAAACCTCGTTGTATTGTGTTATGGGAATCTTTTAACCAATCCTGAGGTGCTATTTGCATGTGTGCATTATATAGATCTGTGATGAAATCCTTCTGTTGTACTGGTGCCAAAAACTTTTGGGGAGGAATAATGGGTTCTCCTATTTTATCTTGTTTCATGCCTGAAGTATGTCCGTATCTAGATAACACATCAGATTGAATTTGTTGTGCTCCTGGTCTATAGGTTATTACAAAGTCAAATGTGCTAAAAAAAAATTACCAGCGCATCTGATGTGGTGTTAGTGCTTTAAGTGATCCAAAAAACTGTAGGTTCCTATGGTCAGAAAAGATTGTAACTGGGTACTTGGCTCCCATTAAATAGTGCCTCCATTCTGAAAAGGCTACTTTGATAGCTAGTAGTTCCCTTTCAGCCACAGTGTAATTTTGTTCAGCTGGTAATAACTTTTTGGAATAGAAGGCTATAGGATGTAACTGGCCATCTACTGCATCTCGTTGAGAGAGAACTCCTCCTAAAGCTACTTGTGAAGCATCCGCTTCAACAAAAAAAGGCAAGTCAGGATCAGGATGTTTCAGAATTGGGGCTGAAGTGAACTTTTGTTTTAGGAGTTGAAAGGCGTGTGCCGCCTCATCAGTCCAAAGAAATCGTTGCCCTTTCCGCAACAAGGTAGTTATTGGGGCCGCAATGTCTGCGAAATGTGCAATAAACCTCCTATAAAAATTGGCGAAACCCAGAAATTTGTGAATATCTTTTACAGAGGATGGTTCTGGCCAATCAGCAATAGCACTGATTTTCTTTACATCCATAGTTATTCCTTGAGGTGACAGGCAGTATCCTAAAAAGTCCACCTTACTGACATTAAAAGTACACTTTTCTAACTTAGCAAAAAGATGATTTTCTTTTAACTTTGATATCAAATCAAATCAAATCATTAACATTTATAAAGCGCGCTACTCACCCGTGCGGGTCTCAAGGCGCTAGGGGGGAAAGGGGGGGTTATCGCTGCTCGAACAGCCAAGTCTTTAGGAGTCTCCGGAAAGCGGAGTGGTCCTGGGTGGTCCTGAGGCTGGTGGGGAGGGAGTTCCAGGTCTTGGCCGCCAGGAAGGAGAAAGATCTCCCACCCGCCGTGGAGCGGCGGGTGCGAGGGACGGCAGCAAGTGCGAGGCCAGCGGAGCGGAGGCGGCGGGTGGGGACGTAGAAGCTGAGGCGTCTGTTGAGGTATTCCGGTCCCTTGTTGTGGAGGGCTTTGTGTGCGTGGGTGAGAAGACGGAAGGTGATCCTTTTGCTGACTGGGAGCCAATGCAGGTGTCTCAGGTGTGCGGAGATGTGGCTGTTGCGGGGTACGTCGAGGATGAGGCGGGCCGAGGCGTTTTGGATGCGTTGCAGGCGGTTTTGGAGTTTGGCTGTGGTCCCGGCGTAGAGGGTGTTGCCGTAGTCCAGGCGGCTCGTGACGAGGGCGTGGGTCACGGTTTTTCTGGTGTCGGCGGGGATCCAGCGGAAGATCTTACGGAGCATGCGGAGAGTGAGGAAGCAGGCGGAGGACACGGCGTTGACTTGCTTGGTCATGGTGAGAAGAGGGTCCAAGATGAAGCCGAGGTTGCGGGCGTGGTCTGCGGGGGTCAGTGCGGTGCCGAGGGCCGTGGGCCACCAGGAGTCGTCCCAGGCGGACGGGGTGTTGCCGAGGATGAGGACTTCCGTTTTTTCAGAGTTCAGCTTTAGGCGGCTGAGCCTCATCCAATCTGCGACGTCCTTCATACCCTCTTGTAGGTTGGTCTTGGCGCTGGCGGGGTCCTTGGTGAGGGAGAGTACAAGTTGGGTGTCGTCGGCGTAGGAGGTGATGATGATGTCGTGCTTGCGTACGATGTCGGCGAGGGGGCTCATGTAGACATTGAAGAGTGTCGGGCTGAGCGATGAGCCTTGAGGTACGCCGCAGATGATCTTGGTGGGTTCTGAGCGAAACGGAGGGAGGTAAACTCTTTGGGAGCGGTTAGCGAGGAAGGAGGCGATCCAGTCCAGGGCCTGGCCTTGGATCCCGGTGGAGCGTAGGCGGGTGATTAGGGTGCGGTGACAGACGGTGTCAAAGGCAGCCGAGAGGTCGAGGAGAATGAGGGCGACTGTTTCACCGTTGTCCATCAGGGTTCTGATGTCGTCTGTGACTGAGATGAGGGCGGTTTCCGTGCTGTGGTTGGTTCGGAATCCGGTTTGTGAAGGGTCGAGCAGGTTGTTGTCTTCCAGGAAGGTGGTCAGCTGTTTGTTGACGGTCTTTTCTATTACCTTGGCTGGGAAAGGTAGAAGAGAGATGGGGCGGAAGTTTTTCAGGTCGCTTGGGTCAGCCGTAGGTTTCTTTAGTAGGGCGTTGACTTCAGCGTGCTTCCAGCATTCGGGGAAGGTAGCAGAAGAAAAAGAAGAGTTGATGACGGTCTGGAGGTGCGGGGCGATGATGTCGTCGGCTTTGTTAAAGATGAAGTGCGGGCAGGGGTCCGAAGGGGCGCCGGAGTGGATAGAGTTCATGATGGATTTGGTTTCTTCCGTGTTGATGTGGGTCCAGTTGTTGAGGGTGATGTCCGGGGAAGCGGGTTCAGTGGTGTATGGTTGGGTCTGGTGTCCGAAGCTGTTGTGGAGGTCGCTGATCTTGCGATGGAAGAAAGTGGCGAGGGATTCGCACAAATCCTGTGAGGGCATGACGGCGTTGGCGCTGGCGCTGGGGTTGGAGAACTCTTTGACGATGCTGAAGAGTTCTCTGCTGTTGTGGCTGTTTTTGTCTAGTCTGTCGGTGAAAAAGTTCCTTTTGGCAGTGCGGATCAGGTGGTGGTGTTCGCGTGTAGCGTTCTTGAGGGCGGTCATGTTGTCAGCGGTGTGGTCCTTGCGCCAGGCCTTCTCAAGGGCACGACAAGTTTTCTTTGATTCTTTGAGGGTGTCAGAGAACCAGAGAGGTTTTTTGGTGTTGGTCTGTCGATGCGTGCGTTTGAGGGGAGCAAGGTTGTCAGCGCAGTTGGAGATCCAGTTTGTGAGGTTGAGAGCTGCGTCGTTGGGGTCGGTGGTGAGGGTGGGTTGGTTGGCGGCGAGAGCGGAGAAGAGTTGCTCTTCAGGGATCTTGTTCCACTGTCGATGAGGGATGGGTTGAGTGCGGAGGTGGGAGGTCTCGCGTCGGAATGTGAAGTGGACGCAGCTGTGGTCGGTCCAGTGTAGGGCAGAGGTGTGGCTGAAGAAGACGTGTTTGCTGGCGGAGAAGATAGGGTCGAGCGTGTGTCCGGCGATGTGGGTGGCGGTGTTCACCAGTTGTTTGAGGCCGAGGTTGGCGAGGTTGTCGAGCAGGGTGGTGGTGTTGGGGTCGTTGTTTTGTTCCAGATGGAAGTTGAGGTCGCCTAGGAGGATGTAGTCCGGTGAGGCGAGGGCGTGCGGGGAGATGAAGTCGGCGATGGCGTCGCTGAAAGAGGCGCGAGGTCCGGGAGGACGGTAGACGAGGGATCCTCTGAGGGTGGTCCTTGGGTCGGTGCGAATCTGAAAATGCAGGTGTTCAGCGGCGAGGGGGGGGTCTTCGGTGGAGGTGGTGACGCTGATGGAGTCTTCGAAGATGATGGCAACACCTCCTCCTACTTGGTTGGTGCGGTCTTTTCTGGAGATCTTGTAGCCTTCGGGGATGGCAGTAGCGATGTCTGGAGCAGAGGAGGCGTTCATCCATGTCTCCGTGATGAAGGCGACGTCCGGGGCTGTGGAGTCCAGGAGGTCCCAAAGTTCAACGGCGTGCTTGTGGACGGAACGAGCGTTGATCAGGATGCATTTGAGGTGGTTGATGGCGCGTGGGCTTGTGGTCGTGGTAGTTGCGTGGTGGAAGATGCGTTTGCAGGAGTTGCAGGCGAAGGGTCCATGGGTGCGTTTGGGGTGAGCTAGGAAGCAGGTTTTGGAGCGCCCTGGGTTGAGGGCGTGGAGGGTGGTGGGGTCGTAGCGGATCAGCGGGGCTTGGGGGAGCTGGGGACCAGGGGTCGTGGCGCTGGGCGCGGGCCAGGCGCGGACGGGCGCAGACGGGCTTGCCTCTGGCGCGCCTCCGGCGCGCCAGCGGCATGCCCGCTGCGTGCGCCCGCTGCGCAGTCGCGCAGCGGCCGCCATAAGAGGTAGGAGGGGGGGGAGGGGTCAGCTGGGGGCGAATGGGAGCTGGGGGGCGGGGGCGTGCAGGAGGTCGCGGCGGGAAAGCGCGAGGGAGGGGGGGGACAGGTAGAGTGAGAGGAGCTGGGGGAGGGGGTTTAGGGTGGAGGAGGGTGAGTGTTAGGAGGTTTGGAGATTAGGGAGAGAGATAGGAGTAGGGTTGTGAAGATAGGGGAGGGGGGGTTGTAGAGGTGGGTGAGGGAGAGAGGTAGAGTGAGAGGATAGGGAGATAGGTAGTAGAGGGGGTGGCGGGAGGGGGGGAGAGATAGAGAAATAGATAGAGAAAATAGATAGAGAAGTCGATAGATAGGGAAATAGATAGATAGACAGATAGGTAGGTAGGAGGAGGTGGAGAGTGGGGGAGTTAGATAGTGAGATAGGGAGCTAGAGAGATAGGAAGATAGGAGGAGTGAGGGAGGTAGATAGCGAATGGGTTAGCTAGGGGTGAGAGAGGGGGAGGCGAGTGAGGGAGGGGGATGAGGAAGGAGCAGGAGGGCAGGCTCGGGGGAAGAAGACGGAGGAGGTAGAAGAGCCGAAGACAGGAGAACAGAAGACAGAAGAACAGAAGACAGAAGAACAGAAGACCGGAAGAGCAGAAGACAGAAGAACAGAAGAACAGAAGAACAGAAGATCGGAAGAGCAGAAGAACAGAGAAGAACAGAGAAGAACAGAGAAGAACACAGAAGAACCGAGAAGAAGAACACAGAAGCACCGAGAAGAACAGAGAAGAAGAACACAGAAGACCGGAAGAACACAGAAGAACAGAAGGGAAGAACAGAAGAACAGAAGAGAAGAACAGAAGAACACAGAAGAAGATTGCAGGGGGGGGGCGAGGAGGAAGAGACAGAGAGGAGGAAAAGAAGCAGGAGCAGGAGAGAAGGTGAGTGGCGCGGGGCAGGGCGAGGGGCTGGGAGGAGGGGGGTACTTACAGTTAGGTGGGTCTCAGGAACACAGGAACTCGGGAACTTGGAGGAGCTGCAGCGGCAGGGGGAGCGACCTACCCTTGGGTCAAGGGTCGCTACCACTGTCGCGCAGCGGCCGCCATAAGAGGTAGGAGGGGGGGGAGGGGTCAGCTGGGGGCGAATGGGAGCGGGGGGGGCGGGGGCGTGCAGGAGGTCGCGGCGGGAAAGCGCGAGGGAGGGGGGGGGGACAGGTAGAGTGAGAGGAGCTGGGGGAGGGGGTTTAGGGTGGAGGAGGGTGAGTGTTAGGAGGTTTGGAGATTAGGGAGAGAGATAGGAGTAGGGTTGTGAAGATAGGGGAGGGGGGGTTGTAGAGGTGGGTGAGGGAGAGAGGTAGAGTGAGAGGATAGGGAGATAGGTAGTAGAGGGGGTGGCGGGAGGGGGGGAGAGATAGAGAAATAGATAGAGAAAATAGATAGAGAAGTCGATAGATAGGGAAATAGATAGATAGACAGATAGGTAGGTAGGAGGAGGTGGAGAGTGGGGGAGTTAGATAGTGAGATAGGGAGCTAGAGAGATAGGAAGATAGGAGGAGTGAGGGAGGTAGATAGCGAACGGGTTAGCTAGGGGTGAGAGAGGGGGAGGCGAGTGAGGGAGGGGGATGAGGAAGGAGCAGGAGGGCAGGCTCGGGGGAAGAAGACGGAGGAGGTAGAAGAGCCGAAGACAGGAGAACAGAAGACAGAAGAACAGAAGACAGAAGAACAGAAGACCGGAAGAGCAGAAGACAGAAGAACAGAAGAACAGAAGAACAGAGAAGAACAGAGAAGAACACAGAAGAACCGAGAAGAAGAACACAGAAGCACCGAGAAGAACAGAGAAGAAGAACACAGAAGACCGGAAGAACACAGAAGAACAGAAGGGAAGAACAGAAGAACAGAAGAGAAGAACAGAAGAACACAGAAGAAGATTGCAGGGGGGGGCGAGGAGGAAGAGCCAGAGAGGAGGAAAAGAAGCAGGAGCAGGAGAGAAGGTGAGTGGCGCGGGGCAGGGCGAGGGGCTGGGAGGGGGGGGTACTTACAGTTAGGTGGGTCTCAGGAACACAGGAACTCGGGAACTTGGAGGAGCTGCAGCGGCAGGGGGAGCGACCTACCCTTGGGTCAATAATATAATACTGCACGAACATGTTGGGTATGTTCTTCTGAGTTCTTAGAGTAAATGAGGATGTCGTCTATGTATACTATGACACAAACGTCCAGGAATTCGTGTAGGACCTCATTTATAAAGAACTGAAAGGCCGCAGGGGCATTACATAACCCAAAGGGAATTACTGTGTACTCAAATAAACCAAACTTTGTCTTGAAAGCTGTCTTCCACTCATCCCCCTCTTTTACTCGGACCAGGTGGTAAGCTCCCCGCAGATCTAGTTTAGTGTATACAGTAGAATGTCTTAACTGATCCAACAACACAGGTATTAGAGGAAGAGGATATTTATTCTTTATTGTAGCCTTATTTAGTCCTCTATAATCGATACACGCGCGCAGGGATTTATCCGGCTTCGGGATAAAAAAGAGTGGAGATGACACCGGAGATGTGGAATGACGGATGAACCCAGACTGTAGTAGGTCATCTAGGTAGGTTCTTAAGTATTTGGTTTCTTCGTCAGTCAAAGCATATACTCTGTTATTAGGTAAAGGGGCCCCTGGGATAAGATCTATACGACAGTCATAAGACCTATGTGGGGGCAGCACACTAGCCTTTACTGGATCAAAGACGTCTTTAAAGTCAGAATATTCAGGAGGGAGACTTGGATCATCTTGTATAACACTAGCACAGTGTAATACTGTGCTCTGTTCTGTACCTGCTTCTTGATAGCAATTGGTTCTACAGAAAGAGGAATCCAAAGTAACATTTCTATTCACCCAATCAATTTTTGGGTTATGAGTTGTTAACCAGGGTACCCCGAGAATCAAACCAAAATTAGGAGTATCTATCAGATCAAAGCTAATCACCTCTGTTTGCCCGTTCTGACAGACCATAACAAGTGGACTTGTTTGTTTTGTGATTAATCCAGAGGTCAATTCTGACTCATCCACTGCACATACTGCTTCTGGACAAGGCTTTAGGCACATAGGAAGTCCTAAGTTTTCAGCTAACTTATTATCTACAAAATTTCCTGTCGCCCCTGAGTCCAGTAGGACAGGGAGAGAATGCCTCACTTGGGTAGTAACAATTAAAACTAGTGAGATAGGTCAATAAATCCTTGTTACCTTGTTTAAGATTTAAAAGCTCATTATCACTTGCCTGCATGAAAGTGTGTTTTGCAAAAAGGCTGGTCATGGTACGTTTAAATTGATTCCAATTATGGAGGATGGGATCATCTCTCTCCACGAAAGGAATTGACCAATTGGTTGCTGTGCCACCCAAATAAGACGAGACGAATGCCACTTTCGTAGCATCAGTAGGGAAATGTTGTGGCTTAGAAACGAAGTGTAATTGACATTGATTGATAAAAACATGGAATTTGTTACTATCTCCATGAAAACGTTCAGGTGCTGCTAAGGGCACAGCATTAGGAACATTAACAGTGACCTCAACTGGGGGAGGCAAAGTTGTATGTTTTGATGGCGCCCCTGTCTCTGAGGAGGTTTTAAACAAAGGCGTAAAAGCTGTGTTCCACTGAGATACCCTAAATTTATACCTGCTTAAATCCTGTTTTAAAGAGGTATTCTCCATCTTTAATCTCTCTATTTCCTCTTGCATATGTTGCAAGATGCCAGACACTGATTCATTATGAGCCAAGTCCTCATTTAGGGCCTGCGGCATATCCGTGACGTCAATGCCCTCTATTTCTTCCCCGATATTCATCGTCCACCAGAACTGAATTTTTTATTTTTATTTAAGGCTTGTGCTTCTGTCAAAGCCCAGCTCACCTGAGTCCTTGTTCAGTTCTGATGGAGGTTGAAGACAATCCGACCCCACCCTGAAACTGCTTGTTCCAGCACACTAGTTTTTTAAAACAGTGCACTAAGAACAGAAGCTCAAGGGAAGGGGGGAAGTGGATAAAATAAAATAAAGAGACAACAGCGTTCTTGCGTTTCCACTGTTGAAGTGCTGCACAAATCTGCGGCCCTCTCTGACTTCGGTAGAAACTGGTGCCTAATGAAACATAAACAAAGAACAGATAAGTACATCCTATTCCTAACTGGGTTCCTGACTATCCCTTTATTTATTAGAAATTTTCTTCTAAAAGTACCTCTTGGATCCTGGTCTCTAGTTTCCAGGTTTGGAATGTGTTACTGCTCTGGGATGTGCTTTCTATTACTCTAAAGCTTCTAAAACATTAAACAAATACCGTTATCAGAATTATCAATATCAAACATTCATCTTAATATAACTAAAGCCTAAATTGCCAATAGCAGACTCACTTTTCCCATATTTCCAGAATCTTTTATAAAACAAATACTGTACTTTTACGTCAAAATACAGCATGTAATTTGTGCAAGTCCTTGATTTACTGTTTGCCTTGCTGTTAATGGTTTCCACGGTTCGATTCTTAAAAGTTCCATAAAAAATTTTTGCTTCACAAAGTTCTGCAAAGTATTGTTGTAACAAAGAGTTTGAATCACAATGTTCGTGGAAGGTATCTTGTTTCAAATTGTCTATACACGAATCCAGAAATTGTTGTCAAAGTTCTTTCAGGTAATAAAAGTTTTGCACTTACTTGTTGCTGGCAAGAGATACTGATCAGTCTAACCTTGTCTTCTTTCTCTTTTGCAGGTTGCTTGTAGGAGAGAGGCTGAGGCAAGGAGGAACCGGAAACCGGAAGAAGGAAGAGCCAGCAGCTGCGCCCATTGAAGCCAATGAAAGTCTGTAGAGAGCAGGAGTGCCAGCGCCGAGGGATCTGTCCTCAGGTAAGCGGGAGGTAGACGAGCACAAGCACTGGGCGAGGCTCGAGGGCTGCCTTTTATAGACAATGCTGGGTGTGGTCCTCACATGCTGCACATGTTCTTGAAAGGTGTGCAGAGCTGGGTGTGGTTTGAAGAGCTGGGTGTGGTCCTCACATGCTGCACATGTTCTTGAAACGTGTGCAGAGTTTCAGTTATTATGCAAATGAGTTAAATTAACACATGGCCTAGAGAGGAGTGTTTTAAAGAAGCCTTGGTAAAAGCAAGGCCCAATGTGTAAACAAAACAGCACATTAAACAACATACACAGAAGCCTGGGGGGGGGGGAAGGTGAGATAACAAGAAAGGCTTTCAATAGTAAGTTTAAAAGGGAGCTATTACAGAACCCACTAGTGCAGTGAGAGGGGACATGCTCTTTGCTGTGCACAAACCCTAACACCACCCCCACTACCATTCACACATCCCCTGTGTCCTCTACCAGTGTGTCTGTGAGCCCTCCTCCCAAACAACACAAACGCAGCCACACACCCACCCAGCATCCATCCACCTCACAACAGCCTCCAGCCCATGCACCTTCTCCCAAAGTCAGCAAAGGTACACCTCCTACAACCACTACCTCTTCCTCCACTCCCAAAACCCCTCCATCTACCCATCCCAGTGTGTCTAAAAAGCTTTTCCCGTCTAATGTTGACCTCTTCCCTACACCTCTCCCCCGTCCATCCCCTAGGGCCCGCCTTTCCAGGTCCCAACCCAGCACCTTAGCCACCACATCACTGGGCACAGTGGTGCCAGCAACTGCGGGCTTTTGGAGTGCGCCAAGCAACAGGGCTGCCAGTGTTCCACGGAGCGAGGGCAAGGACATTCCGCCACCTCCAAAAGTAAAAATGTTGCCCACATCATGGAGGGAGAAGGCAAAAACACCTGCCACCAAGGGCTCAGGCAAAATAAAAAGTGGATAGTGGCAAGACAGCTGAGTCACCATCCAAGGTGGGAAAGGGCCAGAAAATCAAGGGCAGGTCCACGTCAATGCAAACCTGCATGGCGGACAAGACTGCCACCAGCACGGCCACCTGCACGGCCACCAGCACCGCCACCAGCACCGCAGTCACTGAGCCCACCACCAGCACCGATGCCACAGAGGCCGCCGCCAGCACCGATGCCACAGAGTCCGCCGCAAGCACCGATGCCACTGACACCACCGCCAGCACCACCAGGAGCCCCGCAACATCCTGAGCCAGTGGCACCACCGCAGACATGGCTGCCATCCCCAGTGGTCATTTGTACAAGGCTGGTGTTCAGTTCCAGGAGCCTGGGCAGCTTGTTTGTTGCACCACCATCAGTGGAGTATCACATCCACTTCCTCAGTCCTTGGCAGGATGAAGCACTCTGGGCACCAAGCCCCCTCCAGAACCAGTCGATAAAGGCATCCACTTCCTCAGTCCTTGGCAGGATGAAGCACTCTGGGCACCAATCCCCCTCCAGAACCAGTGGAGAATGGCATCCACTACCTCAGTCCTTGACAGGATGAAGCACTTTGGGCACAAAGCCCCCTCCAGAACCAGTGGAGGAAGGCATCCACTACCTCAGTCCTTGGCAGGATGAAGCACTCTGGGCACTAAGCCCCGTCCAGAATCAGTGGAGACTGTTATATACTTGAGAGACTGTGGCTTTGCACTCCCCAGGATAATGCAGTGGGCAATGCACCCACTGGAGAGACTTGAGAGACTGTGGCTTTGCACTCCCCAGGATGCAGCAGTGGGCAAACCACCCACTGGAGAGACTTGAGAGACTGTGGCTTTGCACTCCCCAGTATAATGCAGAGGGCAACCCACCCACTGGAGAGACTTGAGAGACTGTGGCTTTGCACTCCCCAGGATGCAGCAGTGGGTAAACCACCCACTGGAGAGACTTGAGAGACTGTGGCTTTGCACTCCCCAGGATGCAGCAGTGGGCAAACCACCCACTGGAGAGACTTGACGGACTGTGGCTTTGCACTCCTCTGGATGCAGCAGTGGGCAAACCACCCACGGGAGAGACTTGAGAGACTGTGGCTGTGCACTCCCCAGGAAAATACAGTGGGCAAACCACCCAGTGGAGAAACTTGAGAGACTGTGGCTTTGCACTCCCCACGATACAGCAGTGGGCATGGGGCCCCCTCGTGGAGCTGGCATCGTGCACTCATCCGGCTGAGGTGCCCCCCCTTCCCTTCCCCCCTGAGGTGCCTGTTTCATTTCAATCTGATGCCCCTGCAGTGTTCTCCCCGTTTGGAGTCTGGTATCGAGTGTGGGCCTTGCCCATGCATTTTGGGCCCAGTGGTCCACGGACTATGAATGGTGCACTATGCAGACTTGTGTAGTTGGTATACATAATTGTTTATACTGTATTTCAAGTTTTGACTAATGGATTTTTATTTATTACAATCGTTCAACTCATTTGGTTTTGTCCTTGTGTTCTTCCAGGGGGGATGGGGGGGGGTGTAAATGTAATGTTGCAGCATGTATTTCTGTGTATGTTGTTGTGGGTGAGGGTGGGGGTAGGGGTGTTGCGTGTTGCGTGTGTGTGTCACTCTCTTTTCCCTCTCCTGTGTTGTAGGTGCAGTACTCACCGTGGTCGTCGCCGCCGTCTTTCGTGCTCCTGGCAGAGGAGCAGGAATACCATCGCAGGGAGTATTTGGAGTTCTGTCTCCATGGCGTCCTGGTTTCTCGTGGAATGTGTAGAGGTGAGTGTTTTCCCTTCCAAGTCCTGTTTCCACAGTGTTTTTGTTTGCGTTGGTTCCGCCCCAGAAAAGGTGGCGGATTGGCCTCTTATAATAGTGTGGGCAGTACATTGCTTCCGCCTGTCTTTTGGACCGCCGCAGTGTTTGTTTTTACCACTGTGGCAGTCGGAGTGTTAAAGTGGCTGCCTATGTTGGCGGTTTCTGCCATGGTCGTGATTCCATTTTTTTTCCGCCGGCCTGTTGGCGGTCTTACCGCCGCTTTAACACCGACCGCCAGGGTTGTAATGAGGGCCTATATCCTCAAAGCCACCTGACAAACACAGATGAGGACGACATCTATCCAATAACGCCAGACGAGAGTGACCATTGAAGCAGTGGATCAGATCTTGTTTATTATTGTGTCCCATTCCCCCATTCCCTTTATTGCAACCCAGGCTAGCAGTAATGTGGTCCGCGTAGCTTTAGAGGGTATGGTCAGACAGTCTACAAACATCGCTCCTGCTGTGTCTGGATCATATGACAGGTTAGTGCAACTGAACATACTGTGTTCTGACAAATTCTTTAAGCACTAATATGTTCATTTCTAAATCAACCCCAACAATATCTAACTGCTTATTAAAAAGATGATTCTACTGTTTGTATTATTTCTATATCAATATTTCCATTTTATGTGTCTTGAGTCTAGTTCATAGTCATGTAACAGTACCTAAAGAGTATTAATGGAGTAGTTCTGCACATACTCCAAAATGCCATTGTAAATATGCCCCAAATTTGCTTACTGAAAAGTAGCATTACTGCCTGCGAAAATTACACCACCATGCCAACATTAATCTCACTGGCTGTATTATTGGTAATACTGGATATGTCATCTTTAACAAGAGTAATACGATTGTACATCACCTCTAATTCTAAATGTGGCCTATAGAATGATTTCACTTTTTTTGGTAGTGTGATTGGTGTTCTCTTCTAGTGTCTCATTTCAGAGCTAACAACTGATGTAATTGTGCTTTGATTAACTGTCAAATTTCCATACAGAACTTAAGAACTGCATGTCATAGTATGGTGAGCACAACACCTCCTAACTTCCCTAGACACCTCTGTCATGTTTTGCATTTAATGTTAACAATATTTTTTTTAAGTGTATATACGCCTCGTAGGGCTTCATGACACTTTGAAAAACATCAATATTCTAATAAATCAACGAAATGGACTTAAACTGTTGAAGGTTCAATTATTGAATGTTGATATTCTGCCAGTATAATGAAAATGCAGCACTCATAAGGTTAGGATTAAAAGTAGTGTCATGACAATCGTTTGTGAGTCAACTAGCAAAATTAGGGGGGCAACCACAACCTTGTATTTTGTATTATTCACATAACCCTTGTAGATAGGTTCTAATCACGAAACACTCCAATAGGCTTGCCATGTTAAAAGTAGGAGTGTGTTTCAATTATTGAATATGGAGGAAACACCTTCACATTTTATGAGGATGAATAAGCGTGAGGTTTCCGATAGGAAAAACTAATATCCCAATTGAAAACAAAAACATATTTGGAAAATCATAATTGTGTTGCTTTAAAGCATGCACGGTTGTCTACTTTTTGTTATTCCCATAGGGGTACATTTTATGCTGTACAGTACTGAGGGAAATGTTTCACTGTCATACTGTGTCTGAATAGCAACGTATAATCATAGACTCTATACAACCATTACATTGACAGTAGGTGCTGATGGACAAAGTATAGGAGGTTTTCTTGAAGAAGATCATTGGAGGAAATACTGATGAGACATCCAGTCATACCACTGAGAGCCTCAGGCCCAGTGGAGAATGAATATAGGGAAATCAGTGGCAGGAATAATGCAACATTCATAAATCATTATAAACAGCTAGAGGTTCATGACCTGAATGAAACTTCCTTTTCAAATTCTACCGTTCAAAAGCATTTTCATGCAAGATTATATTGCAGAATATGACATTATTTTCATGGAGTCACTTGCATTTATTTCAGATGCTGTAATACATAATAGAAACATTAGCCAAATTGGCATCAGGGATTTCAATGCCAAAATGACTCAATGTATGATTGAGTGATTCATGGAGTAAAGGCATGAATGTTATTTATTCAATCCTCACTTTCATGGACACTCAGGGGATCAACAGGCTGGCGGTGTCCACCAGGCGTATTATGACTGTGGCGAAATGAGTCCCCATCCGCCAGCTTGTCCATGGTAGTAATCACCGCCATGGAAAGGCTGGTGGTAAGGGGGACTAGGGTGCCCTGGGGGCCCCTGCACTGCCCATGCACTTGGCATGGGAAGTGCAGGGGCCCCCAGGCACAGCCCCATCGCGCATTTAATGTGTGACGGGTGCTGCTGCACCCGCTGCACATCAACTTTGCCGCCGGCTCTATTACGAGTCGGCTTCAATGTTGATGTGACTTTTCTATTGGGCCAGCCACGCAAACCACCAGCACTGGCGGTATTGTGGTGCCGGCATCTTCAGCGGTCTGAAGAAAAGACCGCCAAAGTCGTAATGACCCCCTCAGTAACTGAGTGAACCACACATTCATTTGGGAACATGGTATAGCTGTATGGATATCACTACATGAATAGCAAATCATGAAGCAGATCTGGCATGATGTACTTTAAAGTACTGTGTGATGTTTCCCATAATGGCCAGGGAAAGGGAAGGGTGAAACCACCCCCTTGTTTTTTTTTTATCCTTCGCTTGTCTGTAAGGGTAACGATTTGCATGCTTCTTATCGCTGTTATCTGCCAGTCCCGGGGCACCACATGGTTTCTGCTTGTTCTGGATTGCCCAAGATAAGGGCGACCCTTTCCAGTAGCCACGGTGCTGCTGTTAGTAAAACACCTAGCAGGCCGTAACCTCCAGAAGGAGTCCCAGTGGTAAAACCCAGTATTGGGAAAAAACCTCAGATCACAGGAACTCCTGAAAAGAGGCAAAAGGAAGAAAAACTGAAAAAAAATAATGAACCAGGAACAACAAAGCTACAGGCAAGAACTGGATAGATCCAAATCACGGGAAGCGGGAGCGAAGAGCACCACCAGGACGGAAGTGTTTGCAACGCAAAGAACAGATGACCTTCTGTGCTTTTATACAGACAAACAGGAAGTGACATGTAGGAAATGCTAAAGACACCATCTTGGATTGGGAAAGCCACATACAGGTGAATGAAAAAATAACCATAGTAGAAAAGGTAGAAAAGTAGTAGGAGAAAAGGTGGCAAGCAATGCATGCAGGGAAGGAAACACAGATGACTGGGAAGAAGAAAATATGGCCAAGGAAAAAGAGAAAAAAGGAAAAGAAAAAGAAAGAAGAAAAAGAAATCCAGAAAGCAGGTGAGCAACTATGGGGGCCGCAAATGAGCGCAGCGTGACCCAGAGCCCAAGAGAGGACTCTCAGACCACGCCGCAGCCCAAAAAACAGGTTGTGGCCCAAAAAGCGGCCCACGGGAGAGCCGGTCGCCCGGGACGCAGACCGCCGATCTGAATGCGGCCTGCAAAGGGACGCTGCTGGTCTCCACGGTATCACAGTAAGTACTTTTGCCAGCCTAGATAAGACAAAGGGGGAAGAAACACATTTCAAAAGAAAGAAAAATTGCATGGAACAAGGGGTGCAAAGCAGGGTCAGAGAACAATAATCAAAAATGCAAATAAAGGCATAACAGAGTGGATTGAAGTGGTGAGAGGGCAAACAAGTTATCAAAGAATCAGTAATTGAGAAGAAAGGAGTGGGAGAAGATGAGTGACAGAAAATTGAGTGCAAATAGAGGGAGCAGAGATGGATAAAGGAAGTGGATAGAGAGAGGAAAGACAGAAAGTGAAGAGATTACAAAATGAGTAGAGATAAATGAGCTATGGTGGTGAATGGAAGCACATGATGTCATTAAAAAGGTGTCTTGTACTGTGGCGTCCAGTCCTTGGTTTATAGGAACAGTTTGTGTGCCACTCTTGGGAATCATTCCAACTTTTGCTATGGTACTTCCGGACAGATTTAAGAAAAGTGGTGCTACAATACATGTCTACATTACAAGTAGCACCACGTTTCTTGCAGCCCCTTGCACTCCCATACTGCCACCATGTGTGCGCCATAGTTAAAATATGGCACACCATGGCGCAGGGCAGGGGGCTATAGTGTCAAAATTTCTGACGCTATTGATGTACTGTTCAGGGTTAACACCAATCCTGACCAGTACATAGGGGCCCATTAAAAACAATGGCCTGCTCCCTTTTAACACCTGCTCTGAGCAGGCATTAAAAATGCAGAAAAAATGATGCAACAAAATCTTGGCATAAGCATAATGTGGCACAAAGGGTTACAAAGTGGTGCAATGCAAGCATTGCTCCACTTTGTAAGTATGGTGCTGTGATTTTGGCCTCATTGGGCCACAATAGCGTACAAAAATTACACTAATGTGGCGCAAGGAGGCGCTAGAGGCTTTTAAATATTCTACTTTGTATTTACTTTATTACCAGTAACACCTTGGTGTTTAAACCCCTTACTCTTGAGACTGATATTGCTGGCTTGATGCACTTCTAGTCATATTTCTAAAACAACAAATGAAGACCCACTAAGACGTGGCACTAGAATAATTCTGACATAAGCAGAATAAGTACACCCAATGCAACAACATTTTTATAAGCAATATTTAGGGCACAGTGAACCAGATGTATAAAGAACACTGAAGGTTTTCAATCACTTGTTTTGAGAGTGGGCATTTGTCCAGAGGACCATTTCAAACTCTTACATAAACTTTTTTTTAAAAGAGTACTTTTACATAAGCCCCATTTCCTCTGAAGAAAACAGGCTGCATTTAATAAAACCTTTATTAAATGCGATCACAGACAAAGTGGTCTGCTGACCAGCAGGCCACCTTTCCTATGACATCATCCAGTCAGAGTAAATCACAATTGGTGACCTATCTTTTGAACAGAAATGAGGTAGGTCATATTGTGACCCACTCAGAATGGTGATTTTGAGAACTGACCTAATAGTACATAGATCAATCAAGAATCAGAATCAATTTGCAAAAAGTCAGTGTGCAACTGTGACGCATTTGTGCAAATTAATTCCTAGTACACCTGATCCAATATTTCTGTCAGACAATATTTCTATTCATGATATTCTGACGTACAACTGCCAGGACTGATTATTTGGAATGGGCTGTCATATTTGGGAAAAAAATTGTTGCAGAAGGCAGAAAAGCTTCCAGGTTGACTGCTCTGGAAACAGGTCCATATTTAAAAATAGATATATACAGCATTCTGTAGAATTCTAGAAAAAACTAAAGGGCATATTTATACTTTTTGGTGCAAAACTGCACTAAAACAGATTTGAGTCAAAAAGTATACTGCTGGCTTGCGTCATTCCAAAGCTGCAGCTGGGTGCCTAATTTCTGGAATGGCGCAAGACGGTGTTAAGCTTGGGCTAGGGTTGAAAACAAAGACCCTAGCTGGGTGGGGGTGGCGGTAGAGGAGATTGGGGTTGAGGATCAAAAATGACGCTAGGCTTGTTAGAGGCAAAAAAAATGCAGCTAACATGTCTAGCGTCATTTCCTGACACATAACCATCCATAACACATGACTCCTGTCTTATAAAAGCCAGGAGTCATGCCCACCACCCCAGAAGCCAGCACAGGCGACCAGTGTACCCTGGACATGGCCATTGCACCCAGTGCCTTGCAGGGGGCCCCATGTCAGGGCCCCCAGTGGCACTTAAAACATTTTTTACAAATACTTACCTATACTTACCTGGGATGGGGTCCCCCATCCTCAGGTGCCCCTCTGGTGTGGGTGGGGGTGTTCCTGGGGCTTGCTGTGGGCACTTTGGTCTGATCCAAGCGTTAAATAATGGCGGTACGCAAGCTTAGTGCTTTTATTTGAGTCCACCTACGACCTGTGAGTTATTTTAGCATGGGGGATAAATTTGGCGCTATGGGGATAGCGTCATTTTTTGGATGGGAACGCTGTCCTTGCATCTCATTGACGCATGGTGGGTTCACGCATTCAAAAAATGGCGCAAACTTCAATGTTTTGACGCTAGACGTGTCTAGCGTCAAAATATAAAAATGGAGTTAAGTTTGCCACACATTTGCATAAAAAAATTACTCAAATGCGGTGCAAACATATTATAAATATGCCCCTAATTTCAGTGGTTGCTAGAGCCCTCTTTTCTAGAACTGCTTTCTGGAATCTCAAAATAGTGTATTCTAAGGATAGATTTCTAGATCAAAGTGGCAATGTGGTAGCAGGGAATACATTCAGTTCCTGTGTTTTCCACCTGTATAAATCGTCTCTGAAAAATCCAGTCTTTCAACATTTCTTTCTTTGAGAACAATACTTGTATATATGGCAGCTCCAACAAGAGCTGCGTCTAAACTGTGTGCGAATTTCTTTTCAAGCCCGTCATTGTTTGGTGTGTGGATATGTACAACTAAAGAGCGCTTGGTGTTACACTAGAACACAAAGAATAAGCTATGTAGGAAGATGGGTAAAATGGTCTCATCTGAAATTAAGTGTAGTTCAAGCTCTGTGATAGGGTCAGTTTTCTTCAGAGTGCAATCAGTGTGTCTCTCTTATTCATAACAATTGGAATGTGAAACGACATTGGGTGTTGGCTCTTATGAATGCAAACACACTTACAGAAGTAGTTTTATGTATTTATGTATTTATTTGGGTAATGCAGAAAATTACATAGTCCACAAAAAGGTAAAGAATCGTATGAGATTACATAAATGTAAAATCAATATGTAACGCTAGCATGATGTTTACACATATTACACGAGTAATCAATAAACATTGCATCTTAATGGTAAAGTCACCACATTTTGTGATATAAATACTTCTCCAAATAGAGCCTATTATAGTATACTAATCTTAACCATTTTATTGTGCTTTTGGTTAAACGTAGGGGGAACGAGGAATTTCCTTAGAGTAGTCATTTGAGACTGGGCGATACAAATAACTATAAACTGAAAATAACTATAAAAAAAACCTAGGTGACCATGTTTTGTTAACACATTTCTATCGAGACAATGGAAAATTACTTTTGGACATAGTGTAAGTTGAACCCCTAATTGTTCACTTGAGAAACTAAGGCCCAGATTTATACTTTTTGGTGCAAAACTGCACTAACGCAGTTTTGCACCAATAAGGTTAGCACCGGCTTACACCATTTCTGTGCACCAGCCGGGCACCATATTTATAGAATGGTGCAAGCCGGTGCAAATGGTAGGCTAGCGTAAAAAAAATGACGTTAGTTGGGTGGGGCTGGCGGTATTGAAGAAGGGGGTTTCGCACCAAAAAATTAAGTAAGCAGGTTAGAGTAAAAAGAAAAATGACTCTAACATGCCTAGAGTCATTTTCTGATACAAAACCATCCATACCACAAGACTCCTGTCTTAGAAAAGACAGGAGTCATGCCCACCACCCCAATGGCCAGCACAGGGGACCAGGGTCCCCTGGGCATGGCCATTTCACCCAGTGCCATATAGGGGAACCCATTTCAGGGCCCCCAATAGCACTTAAAAAAAAATAAACAAATACTTACCTGTACTTACCTATACTTACCTGGGATGTGGTCCCCCATCCTGCGCTGTCCGTCTGATGTGAGTGGGGGTGTCCCTGGGGCCTTGGGAGGGCACCCTTGGGCTTATTCCATGGTGTTCCACCATGGCAAAAGGCCCACAGGTCACCTAACACCTGCCCTGACAAGGACATTAAAAAATGGGGCAAAGCAAGCTTTGTACCATTTTTTTGACCCCTCCTTCCTCCCATGCATAGTTTTAGCACCGGGGGATAAATATGGCACTAAGGCCATAGAATCATTTTTTGCACGGGTGCGCCTACTTTGCACCTCATTGACGTAAAGCAGGTTTCCACGTTCAAAAAATGACTTTAACTCAATAAATGTGGCACTAGATGGGTCTAGCGCACATGTATAAATATAAAGTTAGTTTTGCACCGAATTTGCATCAAACAAATGATGCAAATTCGGTGCAAAACAAGTATAAATATGCCCCTAAAAATGCTATCCCTATATTTAGTAAGGTGGGGGCATTTTACAGCATCTATAATAAAGTGCAGATCGCTGAGACGCAAAATCATTTTTCATGAGTGTGGGAACTCTGCAATATCTTTGAAACAATGGCCAATATTTATACTTTTTGACGCACAACTGCGCCAACGCAGTTGTGCGTCAAAAATTTTAACGCCGGTCAACGCCATTCCAAAGCGCCATGCGGGCGCCTTATTTATTGGATGACGTTAGCCGGCGCTGCGGACTGGTGTGCGTAAAAAAAAATGACTCCCACCAGGCAGCGCCGGCGTAGGGGAAAATGGAGCTTGGGTGTCAAAAAATGGGGCAAGTCAGGTCTGAGGCAAAACTTTGGCCTCAACCCGATTTGCGCCATTTTTTTTTTCACCCAACCCCCATTGAAATGACTCCTGTCTTAGCAAAGACAGGAGTCATGCCCCCTTGCCCAATGGCCATGCCCAGGGGACTTATGTCCCCCGGGCATGGTCATTGGGCATAGTGGCATGTAGGGGGGCACAAATCAGGCCCCCCTATGCCACAAAAAAAAATCGAAAAAATATACTTACCTGAACTTACCTTAACTTCCCTGGGATGGGTCCCTCCATCCTTTGGTGTCCTCCTGGGGTGGGCAAGGGTGGCAGGGGGTGGCCCTGGGGGCATGGGAGGGCACCTCTGGACTCCTTCTGAGCCCACAGGTCCCTTAACGCCTGCCCTGACCCAGGTGTTAAAAAACGGCGCCCATCAGGCTGGGTGCCGTTTTTTAAGGCCTGCCCCCTCCTGTGCGTCAAAATGACGTCACAGTATAAATATGGGGCACAGGCCTTAAAGTCATTTTTTAGAAGGGAACGCCTACCTTGCATATAATTAACGCAAGGCTGGTTCACCCTTCTAAAAAATGACGCACATGGTGGAACTTTGACGCCCGCGGGGTCGGACGTCAAAGTATAAATATGGGGCAGTGTTTGCGCCGAATGTGCGTAAAAATTTTTGACGCACATTTGGCGCAAACAGAGTAGAAATATGCCCCAATGTGACTACTTACGTGCACAAGCCAGATTCTCCACTGAGATCTCATTTCTACCCTTATACTTACGACTTATCCATGGTGCTGCTCTTTCCCTAAGTGTTCTGTGCTGACTCAAAGGATGGATTAACAACTTCATTGTGTTTTGAATTTTCCACTTACAATAACAGTGCTGTTTGATTCCAGATGATTAGCGAAAGAAGTTGATGGGGAGCGTTAATCTCTTCTTGGTGGTTTTCAGCTATGTACAAGAATTCTGCAACACAAGTCAACAAAAAAGATATGTCACATTAGAGGAAATGGGATATGCAGCCTAAACCTGAGGTTGGTAGTACCACCAAGGGATGGCAGCACTCTTCGTTGTTGCATACATGTACAAAATGTGTATGTCAACGTGAAACACCATAGTTCTATAGATCCTAGTTCTGAGCCACGACTCTAGCTACTCCATTAGAGGAAATAGTAGATGCCACCTCAGACCCCAATCCACTGCAAAACAGAATACAAGAGCCCTGAGAAGTGTATCGGATGAGTTGTATTCAGAGGGCAAAACGATAGAAAGCTTCATGAGAGGTCTGAATCACAGATGACAGAAGGTTACTTGATCAGTATCAGCCCCAAACCAAAATAGCACCCTGACAGAACATAATTCTGCCTGCTATGCAAAAGCTTTAAATCATTAAGCTCTATTCCAACTGGGAATTATGTAGAAAGACATGGTCTTAGGCACCTCAGGGAAAACTCTAACTTATAACGGCCTATAGTGCCAGAAATACGTGCTGTAAATCTCGCTACACAACAGCTTCTCAATCAGAACACCCGGGTGACAATGCTAGAAACACAAAAGGATCCACCTTATTATGATCCCAACTGTTGGAAATGGTGTCTTTGGTTGGCAGTCAGGTTACCCCCATCCAAGCAAGGAACCTCACTCTAGTCAGGGTAAAGGAGAATCACACTCAGTTAACCCCCACTCACCCCCTAGGTAGCTTGGCACGAGCAGGCAGGCTTAACTTCAGAAGCAATGTGTAAAGTATTTTTACCAACACACACAGTAATACAGTGAACAAACTTACACAACACAGGTTTGGAAAAATAGGAAATATTTATCTAACCAAAATGACAAAAATCCAACATACACAAGTCAAGATATGAATTTTCAAAATAATAAGTCTTAATCCTTAGAAAACAGTGAGAATGCTGTTGTTACACAAAGTACCTGGTTAATGTAAAAAATAAAGCCGCACGGGTGAGCGTGCGTCAGAAAAGTCAGCGATGTGTCGATTCCTTACTTGCAAGTGAGGCCATTTGTAGTTTCCTTCTCTGGTTGGGTAAGCAATGGGTCATTTTTCTCCCTTGTAAGAGAGCAATGTGTCAATTTCCAGATGGGGCACCTCAGATCCATGCAGAGTTGGGTTGACTAGGACGCCCAGGGATGATGGGTTGAAAATCCGGGTGCACTGTGTTAGAAAACCACGCTGCATGGAGTTTGCATCTTTATCAGCCTCTGTGAGCATGTGTTGCATGTCGTTTTTCTACCCACGATGCATTGATCTCCCAGCCATGATGCAGGTGGAGCATCAATTTCAGCTGCAAAGCTGGCAGTGCGTTGTTTATCAGCCGTGTCGTGGAAGGTGCATCGTAAATGTCCCTGCACAGTGTTCTGTGTGTGGATTTTCAATTCTTGTCCAGGGCCAAGTGACTGGGTAGGGCACCACTTGGCAGGACAGGAGTCTCAGCAGAAAGTGCAGATACTGGCAGGGGAAGTCTTTGATGCCCCTGAGACTTCAACACCAGAAGGCAAGCCCAGTTCAAGCCCTTGGAGATTCTTCTCAAGCAGGAATGCAAAACAAAGTCCAGTCTTTGTCCCCTTTCACAGGCAGAAGCAGCAACTGCAGGTTAGCCCAACAAAGCACAGACACAGGCAGGGGCACCTCTTCTCCTCAGGTCTTCAGCTATTCTCCTTGGAAGATGTTCCTTTTGATTCCAGAAGTGATCTAATTTTCAGGGCTTCTGGGTCCTCTACTTATACTCCTTTCTGCATTAGAGGTAGGCAAACTTCAAAGGAGAGTCTCCCTTGTTTGTAAGATCCTGCTTTGCCCAGGCCAGGCCCCAGACACACACATGGGGGTTGGAGACTGCATTGTGCTAGGGCAGGCACAGCCCTTTCAGGTGTGAGTGACCACTCCTCCCCTCCCTCCTAGCACAGATGACTCATCAGGATATGCAGGCTACACCCCAGCTCCATTTGTGTCACTGTCTAGAGGAGAGGTGCAAACAGCCCAACTGTCAAACTGACCCAGACAGGGAATCCCCAAACAGGCGGAGTCACAGAATGGTTTGAGCCAAAAAATTCCTACTTTCTAAAAGTGGCATTTTCAAACACACAATCTAAAAACAACCTTTACCAAAAGATGTAGTTTTAAATTGTGAGTCCAGAGACCCTAAACTCGACATTTCAATCTGCTCCCAAAGAGAATCTGCAATTTAATAATATTTAAAGGCAGCCCCAATGGTAACCTATGAGAGAGGTAGGCCGTGCACAGGGAAAACCGAATTTGGCAGAATTTCACTGTCAGGACATACAAAACACCTTAGTATATGTCCTACCTTAAACATACACTGCACCCTGCCCATGGGGCTACCTAGGGCCTACCTTACAGGTGCCTTACATGTAAGAAAAGAAAAGGTTTAGGCCTGGCAAGTGGGTACACTTTCAAGTTAAATTGGTAGTTTAAACCTGCATGCACAGACACTGCAGTGGCAGGTCTGAACCATGTTTACAGGGCTACTAATGTGGGTGGCACAACCAGTGCTGCAGTCCCACTAGTAGCAGTGGATTTACAGGCCCTGGGCACCTCTAGTGCACTGTACTAGGGACTTACTAGTAAATCAAATATGCCAATCATGGAAAGTCTTTTACACACACATTTTACATATGAGCACTTGCATTTTGGCACTGGATAGCAGTGGTAAAGATCCCAGAGTATCAAAAACAGCAAAAACAGAGCCCAGCACACATACACAACCTGGGAAACAGCAGCCAAAACTTAGGGGAGACCACGCCAAGGATGCCTAGTCTAACACCAACCACATAAAGAAATCAGTGATGAGCTTGAGGCTGTCAATAAACTGTGTTAAAACCACCACCAATTTTCAAATATTCCAGTTGTTTCAACAACTGCTCCATTAAGCATTAAGTCCAGGAGATTAAAACATTGAAAACTAGAGCAAATTTTTCATACACTCCGTGATTAACAATTCTACCAGTCTTACTGAAGTGGTCTCTGCCCACATCAAAGCCTTAGAACTGGGACTTTCTGAAATGCAGGATATTCGTGCTCACCTACAAACCCAGAATTCATCAGATATTAATAATACCTAGACCCAAATTTACTTGCAGCGTTGCTTTGCATTGCATTGTGTCAGAATAAGATGTTCAGCGTTCTGTTGCTTTTTTGTGTCACGGTTGCACCATATTTACTATACAGTGCACCATGATGCAAGGATAAGAGAAGCGTCACACAGGATGATGCAAAATTGTAGTTCTAGTGCAATGCAGCATTACAGTCCTACATATGTGATGCAAAGTTGTATTGCATGCCGCAAGTCACATTTACGTGACACAAGTCATCTATGCATCACGCAAGAGTGAAATATATGCCAGAAGAGTTCAAAATACCACACATCACCAAACATTTGTTTGTGCCTCACCCTTTTGAAGTCATGGAAGTTTCAACATGCCAGGAAGTCACCTACCAGGAAGAAAGGGCTGCCATGCAGTCTAAGAGGAAAAGAAAAGTAAACTTTACTGAGGAGGGAAGGCAAATGTTGATGTCTCAGGTCACAAAAAAATGAACTTTTTCTTGTGACCTCAAAATTAACATTAGATAAAAAGGATGCTTTATGGCAAGCATTAGTGGACAAGATAAACTGTGTGGCATCAACTAAAAGGACTCTAGTGGAATGTAAAAAAAGATGGCATGGTCATAAGCGTTGGACTAAAGAGAAACTGGCCTGGAACCTGAAGGCATCAATGAGAACAGAAGGAGGACCACAGATCCAGGAGGGGTTGAACCAAATTTAGGAGCAGGTGGCATCACTCAACAGAGTTGGTTGCTGGAGTCAAGGGTATGGATACTGCTGGCATCGAAGATGTTGCAATTGCACAGTATAAGGACAAAAAGTATTAATTTAACTTTAAAACTGTGTATGGGCAACATAAAAAATAAAAGTCAATAACATTAGCATAAAATGTAAGTACACATAGGTGAATATTGGCTTTTCACAGTCTGTGTATAGAACTTAGACACTGCTGCATTCCCACCACAATACTATAACACTCACATCATTAGGCAACTTGTGATTATGTCTTTTGTCAAGTTGTTTCAGCATGAAAGGTCATTAAATCTTAACATTGACCATTATCTTGTTATGTCACAATTGCTGTGCACATTGATGGTACTGTTTGCCTTCCACACACCTTATCATCATAGGGCAAAGGTGTATGCATCACTCTACCATATCTGCATTACACCAAGGCCACATGTCAACCAAAATATTACTCATACACTTCAACCATATACATTTTTTCCAAAGTCTGTCAGACACGTTCAATATGCTTTTCTTGCTGTCTAAACATTAATCTTGTTTGATCTTTACTATGGATTGGCAACATTTTAAGTTTGGGTTGTTATGTGTAATCTATACAAAGAGCCTGATTTAGATCTTGACAGGATTTCCATAATCCCTCCATGCTGGTGGTTTCAAGTACTCCATCAAGCTGACGGAGTTCGACCACCGCATTTAGACTTATAGCGGCTGAACCTCCATCTGTGTTGACAGAGTGTAGCCCATCCGTAAGCAGTTTCCCACTGCCGGCACAGTGGACTCCTATGATGGCTAACACTATTCTGTCGCTGTCAGGATGCGCTGAGCATATTTAGATTTCACAGTTGTGTTGGCATTGCTCTAGCAGCGGATTCCTGATTGAGGGAGTCCATTGTGGGATGTGTTCAACATTGTGCTATGCCTGTGGATATGGAATGAATGCTAGCAGCACACACCTGATGTACTGTGGCTAAATGTGTGCACCTGCATGCCACACTGTACAACACACTCCATTCAGATCACGAGCCATAGCCATTCTACTACAGAACAACATCTTCCTGTTTAAAATCCAGAAAGAAACACCATCAAACACACAACATACACACACTATTGACACTACACCCACATGCATCTCAATCACACCAACCACCACATTAACACAATCATGCTCAACTTCAAGTCTGGCGATGATAGGGTCAATTTGCTTTGAGGTCAAGTGGCAACAGCAAAGGCAGGACTTGGACAATTGGGTTCCTGATGAAAACGGAAGTGTAAAAGGCAAAAAAGGTAGGTATCTACCTTATATCCTTTTAAAGCCACCAACTCAGATGTGGAGGTTTCCTTGCCACAACTACCTTGGCAGGAAGCCACTTCATGAGTGGCCCGAGGGAAAAATTGGCTGTGGTCCTTCCGACAGCCACTTTTGCCTATGGTGCCATCAACTCAGTTTTAAAATCCTGGTAGAGATGGCGGGACCCCAGGGGCCTATTGTTCATATACCCACCAACATCTAAAGAGAGCAGGCAGACTGCCTTGTGTGCATACAGATTATCTGATCGAAAAGCAATGGTGGGACCAATTCTGCAAGATCTAAATCAGGCCTAAGGTACTTTACTGCAACCCTTAATAATTTATTTCATTACTTTGAGTTCTCCAACTGTTATGTGTGTCCTGTATGTCTCATTCCACGCATCCAGTTATGAAATTAAAAGGCCATATATCATGCAATTTAACAACATTACTTTATGTATAAATATTGTACCTACCTCAGAGATTTATCTAAATGTTGGTGTTTCTCAATCTTTCCTTCCGTATAAAATGTTTTATTTACAACCCACACACAGAGGATTAAGTTTAATGAAGAAAACATTGTCTGGTACTCCTCACTTACTGGTCTTTGTATTTCAGATGTACAATGCTGCTTCATTAGAACTATTGTGCTACTGTGCCTGTGTTGCTCAGATCAAAGACATAGTCAGCTAGACCAAGAACAAATTTAAAAAGCAACATCTCCTCAGAAATATGGAGCATCGATGATCTCTCTCATTCACTTAAAAGCCAACTCAGGAAGGTCATAACCCATGTAGTGTGAAAAGAAAGGCAACTAATGTGCGCTATGAGGCAGGTGTAGCATGCTTACATGGAAAGGGCCACAACAAGGGAATTTGTTGTGCTGAAGGGGCTGAAAGTAAAAAACATAATAAGTCATTTTTTTAAATATATGGGTACAATTCTACTCTCTCTCTGTGCTGGAATACTGTGCTGGATATTACCAACACAGGTACACAACCAATATAGTCATCTGTCTATGGTGTTGTGTGCTGAATAGTTTGTTTGTAGGATGGTACAGCATCCGGAACTAACAATAGCTTGAGTCATACGCCCTCATTACAACCCTGGCGGTCAGTGTTAAAGCAGCGGTAATACCACCAACAGGCCGGCGGTTAAAAAAATGGAATCACGACAATGGCGGAAGCTGCCAACATAGACAGCCACTTTAACACTCCGACCGCCACGTCAGTAGAAACAAACACCGCTGCGGTAACCGCCAACAGACAGGCAGAAGACAATGTACCGTCCACTGTATTACAACAGGCCTATCCGCCACCTTTTCCGGGGCGGTACCAACGCCATCAAAAGCATGGTGGAAACAGGACTTGCAATGGAAACCACTCACCTCTCGACACCCAACGCGGAACCAGGACGCCATGGAGCCCGACTTACAGGTCCTGCCCATGTTGGTTTACCTCCTCTTCTACCAGGAGCAGCAAAGACGTCGGAGATGACCACAGTGAGTACTGCACCTAGCACACAGGGGGGGGGAGGAAAGAGAAAGTGACACACACACACGCAACACCCCCACCCTCAGCCACAGCAACATACACACAAATACATGCAGCAACATGACATTTACACCCCGTCACCCCCTGGAAGAACCCAAGGACAAAATGAAATGATTGAACAAGTGTAATCATCGAAAAATCAGATAGGCCAAGATAACTTAAAATCATCAGTATATACAAATATGTACAGCAACTACACAAGTCCGGATAGTGTTGCAATCATTGTCCGTGAACCAGTGGTCCCAAAATGCATGGGCGAAGCCCACACATGATACCTGACTCAAAACGGAGAGAACACTGCTGGGGCATCAGATCAAAAATAAACAGGAACCTGAGGGGGAGGGGAGCACCTCAGCCAGATGAATGGACGACACCACTGCTCCACGAGGGGGCTCCATGCCCACTGATTGACCCTGGGGAGTGCAAAGCCACAATCTCTCAAGTCTCTCAAGTGGGTGGTTTGCCCACTGATTGGTCCTGGGGAGTGCAAAGCCACAGTCCCTCAAGTGGATGCTGTTCTCCACTGGTTCTGGAGGAGGCTTGGTGCCCAGAGTGCTACACATGCAGTGTGGCAGGTCCCATTCCCCCACCTGGGTGTGTGTGCCACGAGATTGCCTGGGAACAGGTAGCATGATACTCTATGGAGTCAGAGACACACTCCACCCTGCTGCGACTTTGCCTGCCACCTGCTGGTGCTAACAGTGCTGGGTGTCGTGCCTCATGGACGCTGGGCAGGGTCCAGGCCGTCTCCTGCAGCCTCGGACGGCTGTCCACTGGGAATGTTTGCCATGTTGGCTGTGATGGCACTGTCCGAGCACGTCGCTGGGCTGGTGGCAGTGGTTGCGGCAGTGTCTGTGGCAGAGATGCTGCCGGTGGTGAATGTGTCAGCATCTGTGGAGGGAGACAGCAGGACATCTCCTGCAGCCTCGGATGGCTGCCCACTGGGGATGATCCTGGGGACTGTTGCTGAGGCAGCAGACGTGCAGGTGGCAGTATAGGTGGCAGTACAGGTGGCCGTGCAGGTGGCAGTGCAGGTGGCGGTGTCCACCGCCATACAGGTTGCTGTTCTAGTTGCCAGATGGGGTGACTCTAGTCCCTTAGCCGGAGGGTCCATGCCCTGTGCTGACTCACCCTTAGCCTTGTGTCCCTTCCCCAACTTGGATGTCGCTGCTGGTCCCTTGGCACTGTCCCCTTTTGGCTTGGAGGAGGCCTTGCTAGGTGATTGGTGCAGCTTTTCCCTCTGGCATGTGGGCACCTTCTTCACCTTGGCAGGTGGCGGCCTCGCTAGGTGCCACCTTGGCAGCTCTGATGGGTGCCGCCCGCGATGTGACAGGACTTGCTGAGACCACAGTGCTGGAGGATTTGGTGGCTGAGGTGCTGGGCTGGGACGGGGGGAGGTGTAGGAAAGAGGTCACTGTTAGCCAGGAAAAGTTTTTTAGACACACTGGGACGGGAAGATGGAGGGGGTTTGGGAGAGGAGGAAGAGGTAGTGGTTGTAGGAGGTGTACATCTGCTGAATTTGGGTGAAGGTGCATGGGCCGAAAGCTGTTGTGAGATGGATGGCTGTTGGGTGGGTGTGTGACTGCGTTTGTGTACTGTGGGAGGAGGGCTCACAGACACATTGGGAGAGGACACGGGATGTGTGCATGGTAGTGGGGGTGGTGAGTGCACTTGAGCGGTGTGTGGTGATGGGTGTGATGGTGATGGAGGTAGTAGCTGAGAGTGTAGTGCATGCAGGTGTGAGAGGAGACGAGACAGGGAGGGAGGAGGAGGACATGGAGGAGGGAGACACAGTGGAGGCAGTGGATGTTGGTGTGTCTGCATGGGGATGGTGCTTGTGTGAGTGCCTGTGGGATGTGTGGTGCTTATGTTTGCCAGGTCCACTCTTGTGTGTTGATGAGTGTGCATGCTGGTCTGATAGTGTGCTTGGGATAGGCTGAGGTACAAGGGATTGGGTCTGGGTAGTGGAGGTTGGAGGGGGAGGCTGGACACAGGGACAATGGCTGCCATCAGTGCTGAGGCCAGAGCTTGAAATGCTCTCAGTTGGGCTACCACGCCAGAATGAATGCCCTCCAGGTATGCATTTGTTTGCTGCAAATGCCTCTCGACAACCTGGATGGCATTCAAAATGGTTGATTGCCCAACAGTGAGGGATCTCAGGAGGTCAATAGAGAGAGGTTGCAATAACACATTTGTGAAAGTACAGACTGACTCCAGATTGATTTGTGATTCAAGGGTGTTTATTTCTGTGCTAATAAGTGGAGGTGGTGTGCAATGGGCTGGGGTGATGGTGGAGGAATGTCCATGGTAGAGTTCAGTCTCATGGTCTCACAGGTGCATTGTCCAAGGGTGGTGTTGATGGACTTCAAGTCCTCCCTGATCCCCAGGTAGTGTTCCTACTGTAGCCTCTGGGTCTCCTGAAACTTGGCCAGTACCGTGCCCATGGTCTCCAGGGAATGATGGTATGCTCCCACGATGCTGGAGAGTGCCTCATGGAGAGTGGGTTCCCTGGGCCTGTTCTCCCCCTGTCTTACAACAGTCGTCCCAGCTTCACTGTTATCCTGTGCCTCTGTCCCCTGAACCGTGTGCCCACTACCACTGACCACAGGTCCCTGACTGTCTTGGGTTGGTGGGTTTGCCTGGGGTCCCTGTAGTGGTGGACACACTGCTGATTGACATGTCCTGGGGACAGAGGGATGGGCTCACTGGGTGGGTGCTGTGCTGGTGTCTCCTGAGGGGGGAGGCTCTGTGGTGGTTTGTGACAGTGGCAGGGGAACCGACTGTCCAGAGGTCCCTGATGGGCCGGGCTGGTCATCCAGATCCAGGCGTGCAGAGCTGCTGTCGTCACTGTGGGCCTCTTCTGGGGTGGAGAGCTGGATATGTCTGGCACCTCCTGTCCGGTGACGTTGGGTATGGGTCCTGTTGGGGTGTAAATGCATAGTTATTGTATCTGAGTGTGCATTGGGTGATTTACCCTCTACTCCTATGCTTGCATTGTTGTGTTTGCCATTGTGTGATTAGTGTTTTGGGGTCTGTATGGGTATCTGTGCTGGACATGCTTTGGTAATGGGTGTCCATGCTTTGGTGTTGCATGCAGGGCTTGGTATTGGGATGGGTGGGTTGTGATAGTGGGGCATATGTGAGGTGTTGGAGTGATGAGGTGAGGGTGGGGGTATGTGATGGCATGCAGGTAGGGTGGGGGGTATGTTAATTAAGATATGACTTACCAGAGTCCTGTCCTCCTGCTACTCCTGTGAGGCCCACAGGATGCAGTATTGCCAAGACTTGCTCCTCCCATGTTGTTAGTTGTGGGGGAGGAGGTGGAGGTCCACTGCCAGTCCTACGTACAGCAATCTGGTGTCTGGATACCACTGAACGCACCTTCCCCCATAGGTCATTCCATCTCTTCCTGATGTCATCCTGTGTTCTTGGATGATGTCCCACTGTGTTGTCCCTGTTGACGATTCTCCGCCATAGCTCCATCTTCTTAGCACTGGAAGCTGTGGCTCTACCCGGATGATTTCCTCCACCATGACCCTGAGCTCCTCCTCAGAAAACCTGGGGTGTCTTTGAGGTGCCATAATGTGGTATGGGTGATGTGTGAGGTGATGTTTGTTGTGCTGTGTGAATTGTTGTGTTGGGGTGTGTTCTTTAAGGTGCGTGGATGTTGTATGAGTGATGGTGTGGTGTGCTTGTGGATGCTGGTGTAGTGTTTGCTATTCTCTCTCTCTGCTTCTTCACAAAAATGTCATTGTATGGGTTTGTGGGTAATGTGGGTGTGTGTTTTATAGTGTTGTGGGTGTGTGGGTGTGGTGTGTGTATGTGTATCAGGTGTGTGTATTTCGATTTGTCCAATGTGGTTGTGTTTTGTAAATATGTGTGTATTTTGAGCGCGGCAGTGTGTACCGCCAATGGATTACCGCAGTTGAAAGACCGCTGCATTGATTCGTGGGTCGTGATAGTGTGGCCGTATTCTTGTGGGTTATCCTATCGCCAGTTTATCACTGACCTTTGGTGTGGCGGTCTTGTGTGGGTGTCTGTATTGTGGCAGATTACGAGATGTGGGTCGTAATACCTGTAGCGGATTTCTACCGCTGCCACGGTATGTTGGCGGCCTTCAGCACGTCGGAACGCGGGATTTACCGCCAGGGTTGTAATGAGGGCCATAGTCTTTCATATCTGTACGGCAGAAAAAGTAGTACACATGAAAACAGAAAATATCCTTGATAAGTAATAATTTTTGAAGTAGCCATGTGTCAGATGGTCAACCTTCTGAACTTTATACAAAATCTAGAGTTGTACTCTTTAAGAATGTAAAGAGTTTGAAATACAGTTGTGTGTATTCATGCCAAGATTCATGTGAAATAGCTTTAATGGTAATTTCAATTTGTAAATATTATTGTCACTGGTTTCTCACATAAATCTTACATTGTGTAGAGAAAAGAGCTAATGATCTATCTCTAAATCTGAAATCCCTGGGATTATCAACTTGTACCCTTGTTCGTTTTAAATACAAACAGTACAACATAAAGATTTAAGTATTTATTTTAATAAATCTGACTCCAGAATAATATTATTTGTTGACTAGATTAGAATGCTATAAAAGTGATAGGTGGAGTAACATTGATCCTTTATGTCCTATCATTGTCCCTTTCTTATTGCAGCAAACATTACTTTATATATGCATGCATTTCATTAAGCTTTGATGCTTAGCTTATGTGAATTTTATGCTTCAAAGGAAAGACCAAGGTCCCCCAAACAACAGCCTGTCACTGATGCAGATACCAACCATGATGAAGACACCTTCACCCAACACCTGGAATCTAAGGATTTTTCTCCTCAGATCTTGGCAAGGGAAGAAGATGTTGTTGTGTCTCTAAGGGAACAGACTGAAACTGCTTCACATGGAGCTAATGCACAGCCACTTCCCAAAGATCATGAGGGTGTTCAAGTTTATTTTGAACAGAAAGTCTTTGATGTACAGCAGCGTATGTTGGAAGACGTTAAGTTGTGGATGGAGACCTTATCAGGCACTCTAAAAGGAGTCGGATGTGTTTCTGCCCCAATAAATCCTTCACTATGGCTATCCAGAGACCCATTCTTGACTCAATGGAACTGATGTCTGCATAGCAGACATTGCTGGTGTTGTGATGGAGAAGAGCAAATAAAAACAGCCTTCTTCATCAAGCACTAGTGATGTTGTCACTCAGTTAGGAACCATAAATTAATCTATCCAGTCCTTAAGTCAGGGATTGGGGATGCGTAATTAAATGGAGGCCAAAGATTGACTCCCACATGCAAACATTGAGTGCACTAAACAGCAACGTGTTTGCTGTACTGCAAAATCAGCAGATCCTTGCTGGGGATTACCATGCAGCCTACGTGACAATCACTAACGTTCTTTCAAAACTGGGTCCTCCGTCTTCCACCTCTGGCGATTGTGCATTTCAGCCATTCAAAACAATGGCAGTGCCTCCACTGGTAGCACAACCACGTACAGAGGAATCATCACAATCTTCAGAGGTTAAAGATGTAGGGTTCCCCAGTTTCAGCACAAGAACTTTGAGATGAGCATTTTGACTGGCATCTATTTAGTCATGTGTTTTTCTCAATGCTGTATAACTCACATTCTACAGTAGTCTTCAGTTGTTGTTGTGCTGATTATTTCATTCTTCTGTTCTTGTCATGAATCATCCTTTTCAACTACTGGTAATTTCCATTGGTTAAATATTTTGTTAAAGAAACAATGATTTTACTAATGTATGAATAATGCTTTCTGTTACTTTACTTGCTTTCCACTTTGATAAAGTTGAGGACATGAATGGAATCCTGTGTCCTACCATACAGCTCAATATGATTACAAATACACATTTAAATCATATAAAATAACACGTATTTAGCACTGTACAAAATAAAGCAAGTTTCTTTTATCCTAGGGAAAGTGTTTTACATATGCTATTGGACCAATAGTGGTTTGTAAACGTATATAATTGTATACAGAAATAACCGATTCAACTGTTTAGACACACCTTCATCCTTGAACAGTGAATGATATTGTATACACAAATCTACTTTCTGTGTTTCAGAAAGGTAATGTCTAATAACACATGCACATCTCATCAACCTTTAATCTAAGAAGGTCACTATGAAAAAAACATAATATAAATATGCAGCAAGTATGTAATGTACTGAGGTTCAACTATACATATTTAAACCAACATAACATGCTGGTGCAGCCTTCAACATGTATGTGAAAGATATGCAGCAGTTATGTGCCAAACACTACAAGTGGCTCAATAAATAAATAATGGAAATGCAATGCCAGACACAAAGCAAATTTGCAGTGGCTTTGTGTGAAAGGTGTCCAGATGAATCTTCACATATGTATTAATACATGGACCTTTCTGCCTACCTCTATGCATAGAAACACAAACAAATATGCAGAGTTGCATGTTCGAGGGATGGCAACAATTTCATTACTGGTCCTGGCCATTCATTAACTGCGTCATTGTAGTGTGTTATAGTAAATGCTACATGATGATATGAGTGGCATGCAAAACATAAAATATAAGTTGACTTATTCTGCAAAACTATGCATCTCTGAAGACTAACATGAGGATCTTATTTATCATGTACAGATATTGGATCAAGTACCCCATTGCAAACTGAAAGGTCTAATGGGAGAATGGAATGATTACCACTTATCTGTGTAAGTTGTTTCTGTTGAAATCTATATGCAAGTATATGCAAATGTAGCTGTGTCTTGTAATAGACTTCATACATGATATAGATAATAAATGGCACATAAAAAATAAAGAGTTGCCATGATGTACTCAGCCATATGTAACATTTTCACATATGTATTACACAATAAAATCTTGACTATAGAACATAAATGTATTTGGAAACAACCAGGTCTGTGGCTTACCCAAATGCTCGTCAGGAGAAAACACATGACTCTGTTCCTCTTGAATCCTTGAAGTAATCTAAAGTCTGGGGTTTGGGGTACTCTTCTTATACCCCTTTCTCCATTTGAAGTAGGCCTACTTCAAAGAAAAGTCTCTCTTATTTGTAAGATCCTGCTTTTCCCAGGCCAGGCCCCAGACACACACCAGAGGGTCAGAGACTGCATTGTGTGAGGGCAGGCACAGCCCTTTCAGGTGTAAGTGACCACTCCTCCCTTCCCTCCCAGCATAGATGGCTCATTAGGATATGCAGGCTACACCCCAGCTCCATTTGTGTCACTGTCTAGAGAGAGGTGCAAACAGCCCAACTGTCAAACAGACCCAGACAGGGAATCCACAAACAAGCAGAGTCACAGAATGATTTAAGCAAGAAAATGCCTACTTTCTAAAAGTGGCATTTTCAAGCACACAATCTAAAAAACAACTTCACTAAAAGATGTATTTTTAAATTGTGAGTTCAAAGACCCCAAACTCCACATGTCTATCTGCTCTCAAAGGAAATTTGCGCTTCAATAATATTTAAAGACAGCCCCCATGTTAACCTATGAGAGAGATAGGCCTTGCAACAGTGAAAAACAAATGTATCAGTATTTCACTGTTAGGACATGTACAACACACCAGTACATCCCCCACCTTTAACATACACTTCTCCCTGCCCATGGGGCTACCTAGGTCTTACCTTAGGGGTGTCTTACATGTTTAAAAAGGGATGGTTTAGGCCGGGCAAGTGGGTACACTTGCCAAGTCGAATTGGCAGTGCAAGACTGCACACACAGACACTGCAGTGGCAGGTCTGACAAATGTTTACAGGGCTACAAATGTGGGTTGCACAACCAGTGCAACAGGCCCACCAGTGGCATTTCATTTATAGGCCCTGGGAACCTCTAATGCACTTTGCTATGGACTTACCAGTAAATCAAATATACCAATCAGGGATAAACCAGTCACCAATACAATTTACACAAAGAGCATATGCACTTTAGCACTCGTTAGCAGTGGTAAAGTGCAGAGAGTCCTAAAGCCAACAAAAACTGGTCAGAAAAACAGTGAAGAAGGAGTCAAAATGTTTAGGGATGACCCTGCAAAAAGGGCCATTTCCAACACTAATAAATGGTATTGCTTACTTTATGGAGAATTTTATCTTTCTATATGATTCAGAAATGTTTGATTTAATATTCAAATTGGTGTGGTGTTTGTGCAAATAGATTAGTGAAATTAGAGTAGTGTTCAGATAATTTCAATACTAGTTCAGGATAGTGTTGTTGATCTTATGTTATATTTTCTTCGGACATTATTCGGGAGGGAATTGATGTTTATATGTAGTGTATTTGTATGTTATTATGTGTTTAGATATTCTAATGTGTTTAAATTAGCATGTGTATTGTTGATTCATGTTGTGTAATATAAAGGTTGGAGGGATTGATGTTTAATTATGATACATTTAGCATTAGTTAAGTAGGTAGGTTGTTAGAAATAGTATGCTTTATTTTAATTTAAGGTTTAGGAATTAGTGTATGTTAGAAATAATAATTTCTAATTGCTAATAAAACTGATTTAAAAAGAAGACATGCTGTCTTTTGTGTTGATAGTACATCATGTATAGACATTTGTGATTTCATAACAGATGAATTTGACATTCTGTGATGTGTTCCACTATATACACATTAGGGCCCATTAGCCTGCAGATTTTTCATTATGCATACAAGGGGGGAAAGACTGAAAGTGACATATGTATGTGGATTGAGATCCAAAGGTGTCATTGTGAGTAACATTTTAGTACTTTTAGAACCTAGCGCCCCAGATTTACTAAGGGCTTGCTTTATACTTACGTGATATGGGCTGTCCCAATCCAACACAAGTCCTTAACAGGGATTTAGTAAGCCACTGTAAGCCACCTTGCCTAACTTTCTGTGGTTCAGTACATCCACAGTAACACACTGGAAAGGTGTTCCATGGGTGGAGCAAGGAATATGGAGTATGTGCCAGTTTCACACTGTGCCACCTTTCATCACTAAAATGACAGACAACTTCTGCAGTCAGACTCCAATGACATGATTGTCCTATTTTTATTTTTTAACAAAGCACAATAGTAGCATAATGTATATTGGGGCATCTTAGATGATGCCACTCAAGAAGCATTAAAGAAGTACACATCACACGCATAATAAGGCACAGCAGGTTTTTTTATATATCCATACTTGAATGCTAGTTTCTTATTCTTGACATGGACGTATTTGATTATAATTACGTGTGGCACACAGTCAGTCATGAAATAACTAAAACATGAATAATATTTTATACAAGGTTAAATGACGTAGTTTTCAACAACATGAAGCATCTTTTTACTATCAGTTTTTTTCTATTGACATACACATAATAATTTTGTTCTTTGTCTAATCTTGCAAAAGTAATTGTTCCACCAAATGACTCTGATGTGAACCACCTTCAATGGACTCACTAATGTCATCAGTTTCCTGACCATTATCTTCCTCTACTGTTTCACGAGTCTCATAAGCCCATGAAGCTTTGATAGTGTTTAATTGGATGTATATAGTGTGTAGCATAGCACACACGAGAATCATCTGGCAGACTATGGGTGGGGTGCACAGCCTTCTACCTCTGGACTGATCCAAACAATGATATCTAGATTTCAGTATTTCCAAATGCACACTCAACCAGGTTTCGTGTGGCTGGCGAAATGGTGTCATAATCCATGGATGAAGGCCTAAACATTGAAACTTAGACACGTTATGAGGTTATGAAAGGTTTAATCCAATCGGAACTAATAAAAATGTTACATAGAGTATGAGATTGATATATTAGCAATCAATCAAATGATTTTAGATAAAGTCATAAAAGTACAATCACAAGCATACCATAATTAATATTATAAAATGGAGTTCCTCAAGTCATAGTAAAGTATATGTCTAGTGTGCAAAGAGAAGCAGCCTAAGAAACAGTTACAAAGATGCTAATGCAATATACAAATAACAATTTAGAACACATAGAGAATATAATATAAGAAAATGCTGAAAGCAATTAGCCTTCTATTGATTTGCGCTCTCTCGCTGCTGCTTTGTAGTATGTTAATAAATGTATTGTGTTCTTTTAAGCTGTGTACATTCCATGACATAGAAGCGTTCTGGAAGGTTGGGGTTGTCATGGGAGGCAGTTGGTTTGGAGCTGCTGACCGGACAAGTCTAGCCTTCTATGCCGCTCTGTGTCATGGGTTTGTTATTATAATAAACTCACCGTTCAACACCATCAAAGGAATTTCTATTGTCTTTCTACATGCTTTTAAAAAGCTGCTAACCCTGACACATACCTCTGCATTATCTAAATGATGCTGATAAAGTAAGGCTGTTCGGTACTGTCTGGGTGATATTTTTTTTTTTTAAAGGGGGTTTATATGCAAGTTAGAATACAGCCTAAAATATTTACAAAAAACATACACTGTAACAATGATTGAGAAGACGCCATCATCACAGTGACCAGTTATTACTGTACAAGCCTGCCACAAGATGACAACATTATCAACGCCACACTGACCTGACCATAACTAGAAAAGCAGGGACCTTTCCCACGGAGTTAAAGGTAGATTAGTTGATTCCCCAAAGGTGAATACAATCCTTAACTAAACATTTGGCTGCTTCATCCTTAAGCCTCTTAGATTGACTATACTCCAAGTATCTGAGTTTTATCAGACGTTTATCTTTCTAGAAAATAAACTTTGGTGTGTCTACAAATTAACGAAAACCTATCTCATTTCAAGAATCCTTCAGATAGGCTTGCCGTGGTAACCTCCACCCACACTCACAGGATAAGCAATCTTAAATGATGTTGTGTTAAAATAATTACACACTACATGTGAAAGAACTCAACTTTAATGTTTGGAACCTTCTCATACACGTCCAACCCTGTGCAGTTGTGCCGTTGTCTCCCTCTGATGTTCAGCGTTCCACATAGAACATGTGGCTACATAGCGATGGCAGAAGACCTTCAAATAAAAACATAACAAATGATTTCCCTGTTCAACCCTGCTTCCTGAGAGATCCATACAGATACCAGAGCTTCAGTGGAGCCAGACATACTCAGCCAGAGTGCTACTGCAATGCCAGCTTTGAATGCAGGATATTGTGTGAGCTGGCAGGTGGGACACACAAGAGGCATCTGCACCTCAGATTTCCTCAATTTGGAGTGCTGTAGGATTGGAGCAACCGCATATGCCTGAAAAACCCCAATTCTCTCAACAATGAGGGAGACAGGAAAAGCGTCTGGAGATGGTAAAAACCAGCATAGCCTACGGACATCGTTAGAAGAGGATGGAGTGAGGGTGAGCCTCTTTTTTTATTCAAAAATGTCCTACTGCAACCAAGGCATTATAGTAGTCCACATTTGTTTTTACTGTGTAACCCTCAGAAAAGTAAAGAACAAGTTATGTGAGGAAAAAATGTAACCAAGAGTGGAGGGGTGGCCCCTACCTCTGTACTGTGGCACAAGCAGGTCCACCTTTGTTTAATAACATTGACAAAATCACCTGCTGCTACATATAATCCCAGCTCTGAACCTCTATATTACAGATATTTCACATGATCAATTCCCTCAAAGTTTTAGTGTTTCTCCTTAACTTAGCATTAAAGTCACTACAAATGATACAATCCAGCTGGGCCATTCCCCCATAACAAGGATTCTTAAGCTCCACTAAGAAGGAGAATAATTTGGCAAAACTACAAGAAGGTATGTTAGAAAAAAGAAATGTTTGAAAAATTAATCAAATATAAGTCAAAAGAACTGTTAGAATCTTTAATTAATACTGCTTGAAAGATGGAGTCATCAGTATCCAGTTCAACCACAGAAAATTTAAGCTATAGATTAACCCAGATAGAGCAGCCTCCCTTAGCTCGCCATTGAGAAGAGTGAGTAGCAACAATTGAGAAGCAAGCAAAGACCTCATGTATGATAAAGGATTTGTAGCCCAGGTCTCTTGGAAAGGTTTAGTGTTATTCAGTGAATAATAACCATCTAGTCCAGATTACCAATCTTGGGGCTGATACATGCAGTATTCCAACTAAAAAATGAAAAAGAAATTGCGGGCTTACTAAAGTGCCTTCCAGAACTGGAAAGATTTAACTCTACACAGGAGGAGTGTGTAGCAGACCCGCCTATTAAACGTAAAGAAGGAAAATTAAGTCACTCAATTTAAGTACAAGTGGATAAAACCCCATAGAGATTGGTTGATGGGACATCTGTGAGTAGGCCCACTAAATCCGCAACATTGTTAGTACCCACATAAGAAACAGGCTTTGGGTTGGAATAGGGAGACTAAAGGGTTACTTGTTACTGGGGCAAAGATAGGGTTAACATGGCCACGATGAAGGTTTATAAAGACATCTTTGCAATGTTGGTCTTTTTGTGATCTCAGCAAGGATCATAAGCCAGTAATTTGTGAGCCAGTACCGGGGACCTAAAACTGATAATCACACAATCTTCCTCATTGTTCTTTGGGGACGCACTGATAAAACACACCCTGTGTGTCATAATAATATGTGGTGGTTATCACAACTATAAACCCTTGTATTCATCTAACCAGTTTAGAACCTTATTGGTAAGTTGTTCACTCGTCTGAGATTCTATGTCAGGACTGGAGGCTCCGATTATGCTTTCTCTTTCTTTACTGACTTAAACAGCAGCCAAACAAATACAAGTAAACAGAAAAACTAAACATCCCATGATGCCTAACATCTCATCACATGGTCCAATCACTAAGCATGACCTTTGTCCATAAGTCCTTTGACCCTTGACGTCACTTCCTCTTTCTTTGCTACTTTGCAGCAGATAAGTATACTCTATTGTTCTCTCTACCATTTGTTGCATTTTATAACATTGTTTATATTTTACGGTAGATTTATTAGGCGTCGCGATTCAGCGCGCTTTTATTGTATGTTCTGAAGCGCTCTCGCGCTTTGTGTTATTTCGGCTTGCTGCCAATTTCATGCCCGTTTTCTAGTGGAGCGGGAGCAGAGCTGCGTGATCTACGCAGTCTCCTTTCTATTTTTCTTCATCCTGCACGAGCGCGCGCGCATCTAAACAAGACGGTCTTTTTTCCTCTCTGAAATCGATCGGCTCGTGGGATTACCGGCGCTTGTGTTTGGGTGTGTCCAGTCATTAAAGATTGTGCTCCCTGACGCCCAGCTAAAATAATAGACTGGGTTGTAAAATTTTGACAAGGCTTCTGATGAGAGTGCCATCAGGCAGCTCCCGCCACACTTTATTTAAGGGCACTTTATTACTTTGCCTGATTTGGGGTTTTTGCACTCCCCCTTGATTCCAAAACATTGTCAAAGATATTTGAAATTTATTTAAAGATTTTTGTACTTTAACATTCTGGTCATGGCTCAGTGGGATGACCAAGAGGCAGAATATTATACTGAGGAGTTGGGCAATACAGTAGATTTAGTGGAAGCCCTTGATACCAGGGTCCAGCAATCTGTAAATGATGCCCTGGTGAGAGCCTTGGGCCCCTTTTCTGGGCAACTTTTTGATTACGCTCGGTCACAGGGTTGGGTGCAAGGACAACAACCCCAACCCGAAGGTAAAAAAGTAAAAGATAAGACAAAAAATTTGGAGTCTAGAGCCGAGGTTAGCGGTATTCATGCTGACGCATTCGAAAAACTGCGTAAGAAACATAGTGGGGAACATAATTATAGCTCTGAGAAGGAAGCCTCCTTCTTCCCCTCTTCCTCTGATAAAGACTCTTCTTCTGAAGTTTCAGAAGATTCGGATATTCCGATTCCTAGTAAAAGAGCTAAAAAAGCTGCCCCTCCGTGCCAGGTTTTGGACTTTGACCCCACAGAAATCATACACCCCAGAGCTTCCAATTGGGTTCCTCCTCCTGAAGTGGCTCAATATGTTCAATCTAACTTAAGGAAAAGTTTTGATAAGGAAGTCCGGTCACGATTAAAAGCCGACTGTCCCAGAACAGACTTAGAGGGCAAGGTTTCTGATACCCCAGAAATAGACCCTACCATGGTCACTTTCATGAGAAAGATTGCGAAGGACCCCAAAAAAGGTCTGGATCGATCCTGGCGTAATTGCCAAGACAAGCTTTTGGATCTTTCCGGACCTCTGACCAAGATCCTTGAGATGGCGTATGTAGCTAAGGAATCAAGATCTCCTGTGGACACAGATGTTCTTATCGGTTGGGCCGAAAGATCCATTTGCCTGCTAGGAAACTCTAATTGTGCTATTTCTGCAGAACGCAGGAAATGTATTCTCATGCGAATTGACCCAAAGTTGTCGGATCTAGCAACTTCGGAAGCGGGTCCTTCGGCCGAGGGACTTCTTTTTGGATCATCTTTTATTAAAGTCTTGGCTAAGTTCTGATCTACCTTTTCTTCGCTAGACAAAGCCCAAATGTCTCTCAAGAAGGTTTTTGGATGAGGCCTTTTTGTCAGGGCCGGTCGTGACGGGGGACGTATGCCCGGCCGAGGAACATTCAATAGTCCCCAAAACTATTATCCCAGAGGAAGAGGTGGTTGGTACAGTGAACAAGACCCCACCTTCTATCCCACTCGCCCCAGAGAAGGACGTCCTCGCTTCCTCAGAGATTATCGCAGGGGGCAACAAGGAGCCATACAGGACACAAGTTTCACAGGTGAGCATTATTCATTTCTCTCAGGTCAAACTTGGGGGCAGAGTGGCATTGTTTTTGGTAAATTGGGAAAGGATCTCCGGAGATCCATGGATTCTCCAAACGGTCAGGGGATTTCGCCTGGATTTTATCAGTACTCCCAGACAACTCTCTCCTCCGTTACAGGTGTGTTTTTCCCTAGCAAATCAAAATGTTATAGACAAAGAGGTTCAGGCCTTATTAGACAAAGGAGCCGTCCAGTTTGCTTCCCCTCATCCTTACGGTTTCCTCAGCCCTATATTCGTAGTAGACAAGAAGGGAGGAGGACACCGTTTAGTCTTGAACCTAAAGGATTTCAATCATTGGATTCTATACAGGCACTTCAAGATGGAGGGCATCCACATGTTAAGAGATATCCTGTTAGAAGGAGATTAGATGGTTCGACTAGATCTAAAGGATGCCTATCTGTCGATTCCGATTTTTCCTCCTCACAGGAGGTTTCTTCAATTCCAGTGGAAAGGTCAGTGTTTGGAGTTTCTTGCTCTCCCGTTCGGTCTGTCATCAGCTCCTTGGTGCTTCACGAAGCTTCTGAGACCTGTGTTGGAATGGCTAAGAGCCAGGGGAGTCAGATTAATCATATATCTGGACGACATCCTTCTGATGCCCAATCTCCTCAAGTCCTCCTATCTCACTTGAATTGGACCATCAGTCTTCTGCAAGATTTAGGTTTCCTTATCAATGTGCAGAAGTCATTGTTGAAACCCACTCAGGTGATAGATTTCCTGGGGTTTCAGGTAAATTCTACTCTATGTCAGCTCCTTCTTCCCTCTCAAAAGATCCGCAACATCAAGAGGGAATTGAGATCGGTTCTGACCAGCCCGACCGTCTCATTGAGGAATATAGCCAGAATAGTGGGCTTGTTAGCTTCGTCTATTCAGGCGATCTTCCCTGCCCCCCTACATTATCGTGCCCTGCAGAGACTCAAGATCAGACATCTACAACAGGGTCTGAGTTATTCGGAACAGATTCCTTTGACTGCTGAAGTAAGATCGGAGATTCAATGATGGCTTCATCATATGGAAGCCTGGAATGGCAGGTCGATTTTCGGGTCTCACCCAGAAGTGGTGATAGAATCCGATGCCAGCAGATGGGGTTGGGGAGCACGCTGCAACTCCCTAGTGAAGGGGGGCAGATGGTCAGAATGGGAACAAACTTTACATATCAATTGCCTGGAACTTCTGGCGGGTTCATTTGCCATAAAGAGTCTCTCCCCTCAGAAGACAGACTGTTGCATACTTTTACGGATGGACAATGTCTCAGCAGTGAGGTATGTCAACAAATTGGGGGGCACGAAATCCAGAATTTTGGCAGAGATTGCCAAGGATTTCTGGCATTATTGTCTAACACAACGCCTAGTGGTCATAGCGGAATACCTTCCTGGGGACCAGAACATTATAGCAGACTGGAATTCCAGATACCTGTCGGATTCCAGTGACTGGAAACTGGATCCTCTGATTTTCTCTCAGATAGTCAAGAAATGGGGCAATTGCGAAGTGGATCTGTTTGCCTCTCGACTCAATTTCCAGATACCAAAATTTTACAGTTGGCGCCCAGACCCTTGTGCGATAAAGACAGATGCTTTTCTTCAGGGTTGGTCCCAGTTTCGGGGTTATGCCTTTCCACCATTCCTGATGATTGCCAGGGTTTTGTCTCAGGTTCGGAGACAGAAGACAGAGATTGTTCTGGTGACACCCTTTTGGAGGACACAACCTTGGTTCCCCATAGCTCTACATTTAGCTTGTGCCTCTCCTCTTCTCATTCCGCCTCGTCGGAATCTTCTCTTGAGTCCGGAGGGCCTTCAACATCCACTGATCTTGTCTGGGAAGGTGACTCTGTTAGCCTGGTTGATTTCAGGTCAAGATGGAGTCCCCCAGACGTTTCAAAACAAGCTGCGGAATACATTAAACAGGCCTGGGCCGGTAGTACCCATAAAAGATATGCCTCAGCTTGGCGCAGATGGTCTCGTTGGTATGATGGAAGAGGTGCCAATCCAGTGGAGGCACATATTGAATTGATTGTTAACTTTTTAGCAGAATTAGCGAGTTCTGGTTTGGCTTATCGGACGATCAATAACTTTAGATCAGCCATTTCAGCAGGACACTCTCATCTAGAAGGTAAACCCGTTGGAGAACATCCGTTAATTTGTAAACTTTTGAGGGGTATACGTCTCTCTAAACCTCCTCAAGCTAAATATTCTGCATTATGGGATGTTAATATTATTCTAAAAATTTTAGACTCTTGGTCTGCCAACAGGTATTCATCTCGCAAGCAGCTTTCAGCTAAACTGACCATGCTTTTATGTCTTATCTCTTATAAAAGAGTTTCAGATGTCGGAGCATTGGATTTAGCTGGTAGAGCTTATTCCCCGGATGGGGTCACTTTTTCGGTGACAAGAAGGACTAAAACAAATTACAGGTCAGTATTTTATCCAGTATATACTGAAAATTCTAAATTATGTGTAGTCCAATGTTTAAAGGATTATGAAGTTGTCACAGAAGAATTTAGACAGGATGTTAAAGGTCAACTGTTAATTTCTTTGCAAAAACCTTTTAAACCAGTTACATCAGCTACGTTAGCCAGATGGATGAGATGGTTAATGAAGGAAGCAGGTATTGATACCTCTCTGTTTGGGGCTCATTCTGCTAGAGGAGCTATGGCCTCTAAATCTTTTGCCTTGGGTTCCCGTTTAGAAGACATTATGAAGGCAGCAGATTGGTCTTCAGGAAATACTTTTCGTACGTTTTATCACAAACCAGTCTTGGACGTTGCTACTGTAGTAAAGGAACAGCTTTAAACTAGCATAATCGGAGCCTCCGGTCCTGACATAGAATAAAAAGAAATTCTAGCTTACGCGTCAAGATTTTTCAATTCTATTAAGGACACAGAGGCGAGGATTATCCCTCTCTTAAGTACAATAACAAATTGAATATCAATTAATGTGGATGTTTATGATCTATTGTTATATTACCCTCCCATTTTTATTGTCATTTATAGAAATATAATTTTATTGATACGTTTTCAATTCCTTTTGAATATTACCTGCCTGTTTGTTGCATACAGGTCCTGATCAGAAGAATTCCTGAAGATTCATGGCTTCATGGAAAAGTTTTGTGTGTAGCGGTTTCCTGGGATGGTTTCCCTGGTGTTGAGCTCTTCAGGTTATGATTATCCAGTAGGAGGGGATGTTCCAGACTCCTGTTATTCGAGATGGCGTAAGAAGTTTCGATTTCATGTTGAACTTATCTGTTTTGACAAAAGAAAGAGGAAGTGACTTCAAGGGTCAAAGGACTTATGGACAGAGGTCATGCTTAGTGATTGGACCATGTGATGAGATGTTAGGCTTCATAGGATGTTTAGTTTTTCTGTTTACTTGTATTTAATTGGCTGCTGTTTAAGTCAGTAAAGAAAGAGAAAGCATAATCCTCGCCTCCGTGTCCTTAATAGAATTGAAAATTCTTGACGGGTAAGTTAGAATTTTTTTTATTGACCATGTAGAAGTTGTACGGCCCCTATAAGAATTACCACATAAGGACATGCTTCCAGGAGGAGTTTCACAGGAGCTAAGGGGTTCATTTACAAGCTCCTTGCACCACTGTAGCATCATTTCGTTTATGCTACGGCAGCCCAAACATCCCCCACCACACGCTGTAATTACAAACTGGCACAATGTCACCATTGTGCCAGTTTGTAAACCCTTGCGCCACAATATACCTGTGCCAGATATAATGTATGCAAGGGAGGGGTTCCCCCGCAGGGAGGCTAAAAAAACGGCGCAGTGAAATGTACAAGATTTCACTGCGCCATTTTAGCGTCATTTTTAGTAAACTGATGCTAGGCTCTTTTTTAATGGGCCTACCTGAGCTTTGCTGGACAAGCCTCAAAGTTTCTGAATCTAGTCCAGCAAAGCACCACAAGTACATCAAACATTTTGATAAAGCTGTGCTAATGAGCACCTTAGTGCACTGTATTACAAATTATAAATTCAACACCACCAAGGTGTCGTCATGGGGCGCAGGGCAACACAAGGAAAGTGATGCATCGGAGCTGATGAGTAAATGAGGCCCTAAGTTTGAGGAATATGCAAAACACCTACCAAGAGAAGTTGCACTTCAAGGGCCTCCTGACTGGTCTGTATCACCCTGACTGTTCTAAGTGATAAATGAAATAGCCATACAGCAAGAGAGGGTGTTGCTAAAAGCTACCCTCTGGCTGGAATTTCCAACCCCCAAAGACTGTGGAGTAAGAGGTAGCATAGGGAGTCCTTTTACCCAACATCCTACATTAGGTGAAAGAGCAGGTAGACTCAGTGTTACATCCAAGCTCAAAATCCTGTCCCTGATCTGACCTTGGCAAAACATTCCTGGAGATTGCAGTGTTGTTATGTGGAGGGAGGGTCGTGATCTGGCTTTCAATTACTTTCAATCTTTCAATCTGTCAAGAATAGGCAATAATTCTGCTTGGAGAGTAATTGAAAATCTTCTACAGCAATCCTCCACAACATCCTTTGTAATAGACTGTGTGGAGTTGATGTCCAAGTCAAACCTCTCCTGGCTAGACTACTCTACATGGAACACCTTTCTCCCCCCGCTTAGTACACCAATTAACTGGGGATCCAGGGCTTGTGGTATTTACTGCCATCAAAGATGGGCTTGAGTCTGGTACAATGATAGAAGAGTTGGAAGGGTGTGCTGGAGCAGAAGAGCTACTGCTAGCAACCTCATTAGTAGGAGCAGAGCCTAGGCTAATAGATAGCCTTCATTCGGTAGGGGCTATTTTATTGCTGATGATGCGCACTTCCCTCCCTAACATACAGTATATAGAGGTACTTGTGGCATTTGCAGCAACACACTGCATGAAAGACAGCAGCCTTACAGTTCACCATATTGGAACTATGAGGCGACACTGAGTCAAAAGAAGCCGTGCCACTAGCAAAATACCATTTGTGCATGAGCAGACAGTTAAATCACATGTACATTCCTATGGATGTCTCCTGTAAGTGTCTCCAGCATGGCTTCCTCCCTGGTTTTCTCCTTGACTTCTCCACGCTTCTGGGTTCCCAATGTAGTGTCTGGGCACGGTCAGGAAGGAACGCAGTAACTTCTTGTCCTCACTCTTATTTGTCTGCTTAAAAAAACAGCAACTCCACTTAGTGATAAACCCAGGCTTAGCTCTGCAGGCTTATACAAAGTTCTAGCTTAAGAGAAGATCCTTTAATTCAGCTGATGCTACTAATGCCACAATCTTCTTCTTTTCAATGCACGAGCATGAGTAAAAATGAGATTTCGTATAAATCACACTTTTGAGGTGGGAGAAGGAATGAAGTGCTTTGCTCTCAGTCTCTTGCCTAAGGCATCAACGTGATTTGCAGTCAGGCTGACACGCTGTCAGGGAGGGAAGAAAGAATAGGGGTTGTTGGGAGGAACCTTTGGAGCAGGTGAGTGCTCTGCTAAACATGCAACAGATCCATGGTCGAAGGCCATAATCTTGATCACATAAACATGGACATCTAGACACATGTTGTGAGTATATGTAAGACGTAATCCAATATAAAGTAATACAAGTCTTACATACAGAATGAGATCACTATAATATTTAGGACTTCCTATCCTTGTTGCATAAACCATAGGCAATTATTATAAAAAAAGTAATGCTCCCAACAATTTACCACTCTGAACAGCTGGTTTGAAAATAAAGAGAAATATTCAGAACAAACAATATACAAAAGAGCAGCGGGCTTTCATGTTCCGTTTTAAAATGGGGCACTCTTGTTCATTCTCCAGAGAAAGTACCTACAAATTATGGTCAAACAACATTTCACTCACAGAAATGAAGTTCTTTCATTGTGTTAGTTAATGTTCTTGGAAGATTTCTTTAATACAAATCTAACTAACAAATCTAGGAGTTTAACAGGTGGAGAAAAATGGTTTGAAGTGACAATACACAAGACAGTCTGTGAAACAATGAATGAATGCATTTTGGACCGCTAAAGACCACAGTTAGCGAAACGTGTCCTGGTGCTGGGCATCCAAGTCAAACAATATGAAAAGTGAGGAGTATGAAGGTAGACATAGAATCTTCAGAGAAGGAAGGAAGAGCCCATGTGCAGCACTGTGTAACTGTGAGTGTGTTCCAGAGGACTTCAGTGCAGTGGGAGAATGGCATCTCCTGCGCAAGAATGATTAAAATGGGCAATCTCCAAGGAGGCTTTAATAGAGGATCTACATATGTGAAGATGTATGTATGGCACTAATTTACTGTCTAAGTACATGGTGCCACAGCATGATTTGCTAGTGATGCAGATAGTGTCTTAAATACAATTCTTTTGATGACAAGAAGCTAGTGCTGTTGGGCATGGTGAAGAGTGACAATGGATTTCTCTTTAGGTAGAGGAGAAGATAAGCTTCCATGTTTTGGCCAGTCAGGAATCATTTTAAGAGGCACTGGACAATCTCAAATGCATGGATTTCTCATAGTCTAGCCATAAGGCAATTACAACCCAATGACCATGAAGCAGCCTTCAGTATGGAAATGGAAAGCTTCAGTGGACTAAAGCACGTTCCCCAAAGCAAGCACAGGACTGAGTGAGGGTTGATGCCACACTAGTTAGTAGACTTGATAGAGAGAGTCATTCAGGAAAGGACTCTCCATCTTGTCAGAATGAAGATTTTAAGACTTCCACTCATCAATGGTGGCAAAGCCAGCTATGAATTGACCTGTGATAAGAACCCAAGAAGTGTTCAGACATACCAGATTTTAAGTATTGTCTGTATATGTCTTAAACTAATGGGCAAGGCTTCTAACCAATGCTGCCAATAGGGAGACATTGGTGATTAAAAAGAGAAGAAAATTTAGGACAAGCAACTATTCCTCGATCAATGTTTTCTGCCTTCTCAATCATTTATTGTCATGCTAGGTATAGCATGTGATCTAAGGGATATGAGTTGGAATCTGGGCCGGTATAAAAGACTTAGAGCCTTCAAAGGTAGTGATGTTAAACTGGGTAATAGTAAGACTGGGACATTTTTAAAGATGTTGTGTGCACAGAATAAAGGAGTCTGCCAGTTTTATCAGAATAAGAATCTGTGCTGCTTCATAGCTATTTTGTAAAGCAAGCATTGACAAAGTAGATAGGCCTGGATTTGGTTACTAGCCTTTTGACTTTTTTAATGCTTGCTTTGTTTTCTTGTGGTTTTTGCAAAGCATTATTGTTAAGGAAGTTGCCAGCTCGTTGTCGTTCTGAAAAAAATCATTGAGTAAAAGCAACCATATGTTTTGGTCTCAAAAGGTCACACTACCATAGTCGTCGATGACACTTAAGGGAACTACTTTGTGGGTGGATGTATTCCTTGTGAAAGGGGAGAATGACATGACTCACACTGAAGTTAGCCAAATGGCAGATGTGGACACAGCCCTATTCTGTATGCTGTTCGAAGAACAATGTGAATGAGAAAATAACATACTAATAACTGTGGAAAGCTTGCTGTCAAATCCTACAAGTAAGTATATTATTATAAGTATAATTTTAGTAAAATTAAAAGGTCTTGCGAAGGACAGACCCAAAATGGCCATATTGCTCACAGTGATGTCTGTTCCTCAGCTGTTTTATGAAGCTATCCATGAACTAGCTGTGGAATAATGTCAAGAAAAAAGAATGCACCCAAAGCTGTGTTCCATGTCTATGCCTACATGAACATATTATAATGACACGGCCCCTGTTAGTTAGAGCAACCATAATGTGTTAAGAGGAGTGATAGAAAAGTAACTATTATTAAATACTCGCTGGACGTATAGATTACAAATTTGAATCCCAGCATGGCCAACTAAGCATTCCATACATTGTAAGTCACTAAATTCCTTACTATTACATTGTAAGTCACTAAATTCTTTATTATTACATTGATAAGTTAAATATCTAAGTATTATTTACAGCATCTATAAAAGAAACGTTGTTTGAGGCGCTTTATAAAAATAGTGTTTTGTTATTGTAAATATCAGCCAATGCATCACACAACTAAATTGTTGTAACCATTTGCACTGCTCGACACTCTACCTTTCCAACATAAGGAAATTAGTTGAGAAAGATGCAATGTTTTAACCTCTTTTCACAAGCAAGACGATTGTCTTAGAAATAATGGAGCAATCACAATATTCAATATTGTTGATGTTGTTTAATGATAGCAGAACAAAATCACTGCTGGCTGATGTTGATTAATTTATTTTGCATTAGTGTTGTAAATATCGTTGTCCTCTTTGGGCTCCTAATGGATACTGGTTGAGTTTGCAGTCAATGCGTATAAAGACAGTGTTAATCAATTCTTATTAATAATCAGCACACAGCTGCATGTTCAGACAAAAGTAATGATCGCGCACAGCAGTACAGTCCTTGCACATAAAAAGATCTGTAACGTTATTTTTCCTTAGGTCTTTATCTCCATTTCTATGGAAACTATTTTCTCTATTTTAATCTCTTTCACGATCCTTCTTTTTAATTCGCCAATTATACATTGTCATGTAAAATAGGATAACAAAATCTTGCTATGCATGTAAGTTTCCTAGAAATTTGTTTTGCAGCGTGTTACTTCTAGTTTTATAAAAATGTATGAACCCTTCTTTCTTCAGTAGCAAAATAAAATGGTTACCTCGAAAAATAGCAATGCACATTAGAGGATTTCAAAATTCGTAGCAGTTCCTTAACATACATTGAGCAGTTAGGGTACATGATATTGATTTAGCATAATAAACTAGTCAAGGTTTCCCATAAGAATGCACGTGTGCGATCACTGTGCAATGCAGTCAATGCATAGATGCTACTTAGCATTTGTGTGTGGGCTGCACACGTACACTAACTGGTGGAGCGCCTACATTATAACCAGAGATTAATCTAGTTTTAATGTCCTTGCAAAGGTTATTCTAGCATAATGTGACATTATCTCCTAAACTAATTATAACCGTAGACTTAATCAGTCACCCATCTGAAATTAAGCTTCCTTAACAAAACCACTCAGCACATTTACAGTGCTGCAGTGGAATGTAGTCGTGATCCAAATCAGTAGCCGGTGGTTGATCGGGGGAGCAATTAACATTAGTACGCGTGCGTGGTTAAGCAGCATGCACTGTCAACTTTGTTTTTTGGTGTAGCCCTTGGAACAATTAGCTGGACTAGTTAATTGCATGTTTTTGACACTGAAAGGTAATACTGTCAATCCATAGTTTTTATTTCAGTTCTTTAGGACGTGGAACGTAATTCTTCAAATATTGGCAGTTACGCTACATAACATTATATAAAATGTAGGAACATTAAAAAATAGATTAAACCATAAGCACTGCACATATTATGTACAAAGATGTTGTCAAAACATCATATTGTCCTTGCACACAGTTTAGAGACAGAAGAGGAGCTAAAAGCATAATGGAAGTCACAAATGACAAGGAATGTGTAAAGTAGACAAGATGAGTAGTTTTTTTCTCTCTAGATGAGAAATGGCTTTTATATAATAATCGTCCTAAAATAATTTCCCTTCTACAAGCCGGGAAGGAGAGGAATGTCATGAAAGCCCTATGTACAAGTGAGACGGGGATACAATTTCCAGTCCTTCACAAACCCCTGTTTGTTCTGGGATCAGTATTCATAGATTTGTGGTAAGCATCATACACGTTGAATTCGGTGAAGAACTTGCCAACTCTGTAAGAAGCTTGCCAAACGAAAATGTATTATAGAGAGTATTTACTGCACTTGGTAAATGTGTGACCAAGCAGTGCCAATATTTGATGGGAGCGCTAAATAAACCTCTCATTCCTCACCAAATCATAATCAGGGTCTAATTGTTATTGTTTTCAATAAGGAGTTACTGAAAGCAAATATTAATGGGTAAATACATTTCTAACATTTTCTATGTCAAATCTAAGAGATCATACTGAACATAGGTGGCATACCACCTTGCTCAATCTTGTCAAACACTGATCAAACATTTGTTACCTGTCCAATTTCACAGAACAATACCCACCGCATAGGAGGCTGGTCCATAGTCAACAGTTTTAGCATTCAATTCTTCCAAACTCATGAACATCTGAAGAAATGAAAATGCTCGCCAGGCAGCTTTACACCACTCAATATAATTAGGCTCTCTGTAACTGATGGAGTCCTCTGCTGGTATTAACATTGCGAGAAGAGAAATCAGATGATTGTGATGCACATCCATAAGAACCAAATTTGTATGTGTGCTATTTACCCTTTCAAACTATCAAGGATGTACCGGGGGTTACACACACCCTAAAGGGTATGCTTGAAGGTCCACTGGATCATTTCTTTTTTCAGGGAGACATTACCCTTCCACTCAACTCTAATTTCCACAGTTGTTACTGTGGGGTCCATAATGGATGTCAATTCATCAAAATGCCAGTAGTAGTAAAATTACATATCCTTTGACACCAGATAGCATAACTGGATTGACCATTTTGTCTTACTCTTGGCGAAGCCAATGTCTTGTATTTGGTTTGTAGGAGCTAAATTAATAGCAAGGAGTTGAAAAAAGCAGTATGTAACCGTTGAATGTTCTATTTGGTCATTGTTCCTGCCACTGATGTCATGACAACTGAGAACAGGGTTCACAGGGATACATTTCACGGAAATGAAATATCAAAGACTATCATTAAGTGATATCTGTGTGGTCCACTTGTTTGAAATTGTAGATGGTTAAAGATAAGAAGAGTCCTTTTACCACCAACATAGGTGTTAGAAATTGGGTTTATGGCTGGCAGAGATATGCACTTTGTTCAAGCAGGAATTACATTCTTAGTCAGGGTAAGTTAGATACACACCATAAATGTATCTGTGTTCACCCTCTGGTAGCATGGACCAGAGTAAGCAGACATAACTTAGGAGGCAATGTGTAAAATATTTTCACAACACTTAAAACAGTAAAACAGTTTGAACACCACACAGAAAACTCCATGCCAGGGTAGAAAAATAGAGCTTACTCTAATGAACACAACATGACAAAAATGACAAAAATCCAATAACTAGAAGTTGAGTTATTCATTTTTAAAGAATATCTGCAAACATAGTGCTTGAAAGCATAAACTAACGTCCAGGGCCATCTGGCCATGCTAGACCAGGTGAAATCTGAAAAGGCAGGCTGACCACAATGCAGTGTGAGTAAGATACAGGGACCAAACTTCTACTCGCTGAAGTCAGTACCTTTGGTTGGAGTTGCATTGATGTTGAGGAGCAATGCGAGGAGCAGCGGTGTTGGTGCATCATCATCAATCCTAGTGGTGGAGGGGATGCACCAGTTCTGAGCCGTGCAATCAGAGATGCGTTGATGGCGAACCCCTTAGGTGCAGATGATGCATTGTTGCTGAGCTGCACAAGAGGCAATGTGATGTCTCCAGCAGCGGCGTTGTTAGAAATCAGGTCCTATTAGGCAGAGGTTTGCACTCCTTCCACATAGGGACCACAATCCTATTCAGGGCAAGTGAGATACACACTAAAAGTTTGCCTATGTTCACCCTCTGGTGGCTTGGCACAGGGCATTCAGGCTGAACTAAAGAGGCAATCTGTAAAATATTTGTGCACACACACAGTAACACATTGAAAACAGCACAAAAGGACTCAACACCAGTTTTAAAAAATAGCTAATATTTATGTGAGTCAAACAAGAAAAAAAAAAAAAATCCAACATACACCAGTCAAGTTTGGAATTTTCTAAGATTAAATTAAAATGCAGTGCTTAGAAGACAACAGCCCCAACCAGAGCTATCTGGTCTTGCTGAACTGGGCCAAATCCAACAGTTGATTTTGACCACGATGGATCATGGGCAAGCTACAAGAGTCACAGAGACCTGCTGACAGTACCTCGGTTGTGTTGAAGCTCAGTGATGATGCGTTGATCCAAGGAGGGGATGCATTGTGCATCCAGACAATGCATCACTTTCTGATCAGGCAACGTCGGTGATGAGTCGAGGTCCAGAAGCGAGGAGAACTGGTTCTGATGCATTGGTGCTGCATCAGCCAAGCTGGGGCTGCATTGTAAGTGAGGGTCATTGCATCACACAGTCATCAGCAGTGTGCATGGCTTTGGTGCAGGCAGTGGCAAAAGTGGCGTTTCTGCAGTGGGATGCATCAGTTCCTAGTGGCACACCAGTGTTGTTGCGTAGGGTTTTGTGTTGCAGCACCACACTCACCTCCAAGGGCTCAGGACACGATTTGGCACCACTTGGAAAAGCAGGACTCACAGTAGAGAAGCCCAGGTGCTGGTTGCAAGGTGCAGGTGAAGTGTTTGCTATCCCTTGAACTTCAGAAACAGGAACAATCTCAGTCAGGTCCTTCAAGAAACTTTAGATTTCTGGATGTAGAGGGTTAGATCCAGTCGTCTCACTCCCAGGCAAGAAGTAGCAGGCATCAGGCCAATGCAGTAGAGCAATCAGCAAAGTGGCACTCCCTCCTGACAGCCCAGTGGTCCTTCTTCCTGGTAGAATGTCTTCAGTCCAGAAGTGTTTCGAGTATATGGTCTCAGAGACCCAGTATTTATTCCCAAATGTGCCTTTGAAGTGTGGGAGACTTCGAAGAGTGGTTTTGAGGTGCCCAAGTTCCTTTTTAGCCCAGTCCTGTCTGCCAGGAGGTCTATTGGAGGTTATCAGTCCCTTCTGTGGGGTCAGGCCACTCCTCTTTGAAGCATACGTGAGAGCCCCTCCAACTTTCCGACCCAGGAAGATCCATCAGTATGCAGATGGAAAACAGGGACAGCTGAGTGTTCTGTATTTATGTCTATCTGAATAGAATGCCCAAAGGTAGCTGTCCTCAAACTCTACACAGTCCAGATGTGAATTGGCTGCAGGCTAAGGCACAGGATAGTTAAAGGTAGAAAATACCAACTTTCGAGAAGTGACATTTTCAGACCTGCAATTTAAAAAACACTGTTGTCACAGATGTGTTTTTTAATTGTGAGTCCAGTGACGCCAAACTACATTTGTCTATCTTTTCCAAACTGGAAATTATACATATAATATGTTTTAAGGCAACCTCCATACTAGCCTATGGGAGAGAAAGTCCTTGCAATAGTGAAAAAATGAGTTTAAGAGATTTTCACTGCCTGGAAATGCAAACTTAAAAGAGGGTTTGCTCCTGATAAGTGGGTACACTTGCCAGGTTGAAATGGCAGTTCAAACTACACACACAGGCTCTGCAATGGCAGGCCTAAGGCAGGTTTGAAAGGCTACCGTCGTAGTAGATAGCAAAACCAGTGCTGCAAGTCCACTAGTAACATTTGACTTACAGACCATGGGCACACATAGTGCACTCTTTTAGGGACCTACCAGTAAATCGAATATGCCAATCATGGAGACGTCAATGTTACCATGTTTAAAACACAGAGCACATGCACTTTAACACTGGTTAGCAGTGAAAATGTGGACAAAGTCCTATAGCCAACAAAAAAAGGGTCAGAAAAAGAGGAGGAGGTAGGCAAAAGTCTGAGGATGACCCTGCAGAAAAGGGCCATTTCCAACAGGGGACAAAAGTGATGCATCAGTTCTGACTGGCACAACAACGGAAATGCATGGATTATGCTGGGAAACAACCAGTAAACTTACTTCCAACGACCCAGGGCTGGATTGCCACCACTTGGCAGGGCGGATTCACAGATGACAGAGTCCAGAAGGTGTAGCAGGGTTATGAGAAGTATTTGATGCCCCCTGAGACATCAGAAGGGGAGGCAAGCCTTTGAAGTCACTTTTGTTATGGGGATATAGAGGTGCAGGTCCAGTCCTTCTCACACCCAGGAAAGGAGGGCAGCACACAACAGTTCAGAAACAGCAAAGCAGGAGTCCAGCAAAGTCCAGCAGAGTCCGGCAGATTGACAGTCCTTTCAGCAGCCCAGCAGTCCTTCTTCCTGGCAGAATGTCCTCAGGTCCAGAAACGCACTGAGTTGGTGGTGTCTCAGGTCCTGTACTTCTACCCAGTTGTGCTTTAAAGTGGGGAAGACTTCAAGAGGGGCCGCTGAACTGCACAAAGTCCCTGCCCTTCATCCCCTTGCTCTGGACTCACTACACGGGAGTATGTTTCACTTTGGCCCTGATTTATACTTTTTGGTGCAAAACTGGCCTAACGCAGTTTTGCACCAAAAAGTTTAGCACCGGCTTACACCATTTATGTGCACCAGCCAGGCACCATATTTATGGAATGGTGCAAGCCGTGCATAGGGTAGGCTAGTGTTAAAAAAAATGACGTTAGTCGGGTGGGGCTGGCAGTATGGGAGAAGGGGGTTTTGCACAAAAAAATGACGTTAGGCAGGTTAGAGTAAAAAAAATGACTCTATCCTGCCTAGAGTCATTTTCTGACGCAAAGCCATACATACCACATGACTCCTGTCTTATAAAAGACAGGAGTCATGCCCACTACCCCTGGTCATGGCATTGGCACCCTGTGCCATGCATGGGGGCCTATTTCAGGGCCCCCTATGGCACTTTAAAAAAAAATGAAAAACTTACCTGTACTTACTTGGGATGGGGTCCCCCATCCTCCGCTGTCCCTCTGGTGTGGGTGGGGGTGTCCCTGGGGTATGGGGAGGACACCTGTGGACTTATTCCATGGTGTTCGACCATGGAAATAGGCCCACAGGTCCCCTAACGCCTGCCCTGACCCAGGCATTAAAAAATGGGGCAAAGCAAGCTTTGCACCATTTTCTGACCCTTTCTTCCTACCGTGTACCTTTTTTGCACGGGAGTATAAATATGGCGTTAAGGCCATAGAGTCATTTTTTGCAGGGGAACACCTACCTTGAATCTCATTAAGGCAAGGTAGGTTTCCACATCCAGAAAATGACTTTAACTCCATAAATTTGGTGCTAGACGGGTCTAGCACCAAAGTATAAATATGGAGTTAGTTTTGCACTGAATTAGGGTAAAAAGAAAATGACGCTAATTCGGTGCAAACAGAGTATAAATATGCCCCTTTGTGTGGGGACAGGCACAGATCATTCAGGTGCCTTTTTAATACATATATGTCAAACCTAAGGTACCTTAGGTTTGACATATATGTATTAAAAAGGAATGTTTGGGCCTGGCAACAGGGTTAACTTGCGAGGTCAACACAGCAGTTTAAAACTGCACACAGGCTCTGAAATGGCAGGACTGAGCCATGTTCAAAGGGCTAATTTAAATGGGTGGCACAATCATGGCCGCAGGTTCACTAGTAGCATTTAATTTACAGGCCTGGACATAGAAAAGTACACTTTACTAGGGAATTTTCAAGTTAATTAAATATGCCAGTTGTGAATAAGCCAATGTTATAATGTTTTAGGAAAAGCACACATACACGTTAGCACTGGTAAAGTGCCCCTAGTCATAATTCCAGCAAAAACAAGGTCAGAAAAAGAGGAAGAGAAGGACAAAACATTTGGGATGACCATCCAGAAAGGGTCAGGTCCAACAATGGGCATAGCTGGACAACTTTCCAGAACCATAGCTTCCCTAGGCACTACAGGCCAATGGAAAGGAATACAGTCTGCCAAGGCCATTCTCCTTAACAGGTCCTTTAGAATCTATTGGGAAAGAATGACCACTGTGTGGTATAACAGATCTGCACACATGCCCTGTGTGTTCCCAGCAGTAGGTTATCTGGTCCCTGACATTTTATGGCCAGTACATGTGATAATCCTACATGTACTGAGGCCTAGGCCTTGTAACTAGCAATGAGAGACAGGGCCTCGCTCTGAGGTCTGAGAGGGCGATCGAAGAACACTCTAGTTGATATGAGACTACCGTTCATGTCATGGAACATATACATTAAGTGCTGCTGGCAGTGTACTGTTTTTTTAATTGCTAATATTTGTGTGTGTGTGTGGTTTCAGAAACTAGCAGGATCAATTTGGCATGCCACTGATAAAACATGGCACAAGAAGAAAGTTGTGGGTAAGCTCCAAAGACAGAGATAATGAATTGCTTGCTTTGCAGAGTAGTAGGGCATAGCCTCAGACAATAACATCTGAGAGAACGGAGACAGGGCTGCTTTTGACAGTGACATTTGGTAGAAAGGGCTGATGACTGCCACTAATGATGTGTATGGCTAAACGAGAGGGGGGGGCTTTTTTGTTATGCAGATGAAATTGTGACAGAGTCTGGCCCTTTGTCTTTGCCCAGCGTGCGACTCCAGAAGGCTGATGACATCTAGGCCCAGAGCCTTCACACTTTATTTTGCTTATGTTTTGGGTGCTCCCATTCAGAGGCAGCATCATCACTGCTGTGAGAGTCATCGCTGTCAACAAAGAATGTGCTAGCTCTCCAGAAGGAGGGGCACTTTTAAAAAGAAACCTCTTCAAACTTGTTTCAGAACAGTGACTGTAGTATTGTGTGAGGAGTGATGACAGGACTCTTTTGGTTCCTCTTGGACTCAGTAGAACTGTGAAATAAGTGTTTGAGTGTGTTGACTGGATTTCTCGTTTAGAATGTTAAGTTTGTACTTGACGCAGAAGGATAAAGATGTTTAAGACCAAACTCCATGTGTAGCATTTTCATTTAAGAGCCTCCACGCTAGGGAGGATGCTACACTGACCATGGGAACATTATCCCATTTAGAAAACATCTGTAAGATGTACGGTGAATATCACAACACTAACGGGCTCATTTACAAAGAAATAACGCAGCATGGCACTGCAAACCAGCGTCATTTTGAAAATGCTGGGATGCATCGTATTTACAGAAATAGGATGCACCCCTGTACTTTCATCTATGCTGGCGCACAAACTGCTGCCCCGTGCCAATGCAGGAAACCTTGTGCCATGGTGGAAGGGTGTCTGCATTGCAGGAATGATTGTTTATGTGTGGGAATGGGAAACCTTTACTGCACATAAACAACCATTAATGGTGTTTCCTTTTTCTATGTGTGCTGCACAATGCAGCACACATAGTAAGAGGAAAAAAATGGGAGAAATAATGTTATTGCTCCCCATTGTACCACCTCAACTCAACCCTGAAGTGGTGTAGGAATTTGATGCATTCCCAGCCTTGTAAATCTGAGAATACATCAGATTCCATGGGTGTTGTGTGGAAACACCCACAGCAACAATCATGGTATGCCCCTTTCAAGCAGTCATGCATGAAAGGGGGCCATATTTACAAGGCTATGAAAAGCCATGCAAGGAGGCTTTGTGTGGCCTTGTAAATATGTGCGGGCACACTGCGCCTCCAGAGTATCATAAAAATGATGCTCCGGTGGCACAGTGTTCCACTAGAGGCTTGGAAGTGAGGCTATAAGTGTGAGCTTGGGTAGCATCATACACTCTATTATCATGTAGCATACAGAAACATATATACTTATTAAAGATCCTATGAAAAAGGACTTAGGTCATAATAAATTTAATTTAAATATCTAAATTCATCTTTCACATCATTAGAAAAATCATAAGTAATCGTAACAGAAATATCATGGATGAAGTCATTAATTATGTCATGATTATCAATGATGTCATTTGAGATCTCATCTATGATGGCATTTAACAAGTGACGAGTGATGCTATAAGTAGTGAATGATGGTGACACAAGTTATTGTCACTCTTCTTATGACTGGCTAATTTCAGTGTTTTTTAGGTTTGTTGGCATCATTGATGACATTACTCAGAGATACCCTCTGGCAGCAGGACCTGTTATTAGAGAGTTCTTCCAAAGTAAGGTAAGGTAAAATGGTGATCATGCTGAAAGAATGCTGTGAGCTTTTTCTAAGATGACTTCCCCATGACTATGTTTTTTTATAGAGTCTTGTGCTGACAAGACTCCTTACTTTATAATCAAATAAGTGCCAGGCAAGTATCAAACTATGGTACGTGCCTTTGGTGCTGTGCAAGTACATTTGATTTGGAGTGACCCAATATATATCTAGACAAAGACATATTTTGACGATCTATCGAAGACTGTATTATTTAGATACGCTAATATTGCAGTTAAACAATTTCCATATCTGCCTTGCTTAAGGAGGCAGCCGATGTTGTTCACGGTAATAAGGAAAGGACTCCTTCAAGATCAAATATGCAAGTTATTTTTGTGTTTGACATATGCAAATTGTGACGATTCCCCTAAGAAGGGTGTCCTACTGCTCAGCAATAGTGCCTCAAGAAGGAGTATGAGATTAATCCTACAAGACTAACCAGGCTTTGGAGGGTTTTCTTGAACAGTGCAAATTTAGATTGTTGACTATGAATCTCTAAGATGATGAGAGGTGTGAAAACAGGCAGGGTTATTGGAAAGCGGGGAATAGGGGTCTCTAAATCAAACAGAATACACATTGGACTCAAATGACAGTCCTGTTCTTGATGATAAGTAAGGCTGTGTCACCGATTTCTATGTGATATGTGAAGTGGAAATATGTGATAGGAATAGTTGTACATATTTGCAGTGTTGCATTTTGTTGCCATGGTAATGAATTGTGTTTTACGTGTTGTGGTTTGTGCTGGTATTGCACTGTGCTTTTGTGTTGCATTCTGTTTTGAATTTTTGTTCACTGATCCATTTTTTGTTATTACGCTTTAAATAATGTTATTATATTGAGTTCTGTTGTGCTCAATAAGTACCTCACATATGTCAGCAAATGTTGCTACATTTTCAGACAAAACCAGAGCATTCCCTTATACTTGCATTAACAAACAGACCTTTGGTACTGCCCAAGGTGATAAAATACTGCTGCTGTAGATCTACTGTTTACAGCAGTAGTTCCCAACCTTTGGTCCAAGGACCCCTGGGGGTCCGCGAATCTTCCTCAGGGGGTCCGCAACTGCTTAGAAAATCTAATATTATTAACAGATTAGGTCCCCAGCTTTCAGTAATGACCCATTGGGAGTCCCCCCGGATTCCAATAATGTTCAGTTGGGGGGGGGGGGGGGGGCGTTCACAGAAGTCAAAAGGTTGGGAACCACTGGTTTAGAGTGTCAATTAGGTCAGGACTGGACTCGATATTAAATTGGTACTACTTACTTCCCAGCAATTGTAAAATAGGTAAGCTTCGGTTATCACACCTATTCTATTTTTCCGAAAACGTGTGCCCTGACTGCATTTACTGACAGTCGGTTGCCAAGCTAAGTAAACGACTACATCCCATGTTCCTCCTGCTTTGTTAACCGAATTCTTCAGTTGCCAGCAGCTACCAACTAATTATCCTTTTCAGTAGTATTTCGCTGCAGCTGCCAGGCACGATGGAACTGGGACAGCATATAGGCTAGGCACCAAGATAAAAAATGGCCCAGATTTATGAACTAGTTAGTAAAAAAAGTGGGCCACGTTGTAACTGGACTTTTTCATAACATGCTGCCTGGGTGGTTTCTGAGGGGTGGACAACCACAGGCAATGTTGGGCAATGTGAGTGTTAACATTGAAGACATGTGAGTGAAATTCCCCATATTCCTTCCATATCAAAAAATAAATACATTGACACATCGCTGCTCCTCTACACACTAGGAGTGATTGCTTCATCCACGCTGAATGATATATGACAACTGCATGCGCAGCCTGCACAGTACTGATTGCTACTGCCGCCTACACTTTATTTAAAGGCAACACCAACACACACACAGCTACAAAACCGGCCCCCACAGTCACAAAACCAACCCACACACTGACCTGTCAGATTGGCCTATCTGGACCTGCCAGATTGCCCTTCAGGTCAGTCCGACCCTGCTAGCATACCATGCAAACAGGAAAATAAGGTACTTAAACGTTTTCAACTGATCTGCAATTACGTAGACTTTACACCAGGTTGTCATGGCAATATTTGTATCTTCGTTTAAGTGTGTCTAACAAGTTCATTCAGGCCAAGGATAAAATTCTCAGATTGCAGATTGCAGAATAATTAAATACTGGTTATTTTACAGTTCTAACTCACAAACGTTGGGTCCATATACTTTCTTCTGACCCCTAAGCACTTGATTCATTGTAGAGAGGTACAGCCATTGCATTTCTTTTGGAGAATCATTCCGAGGTCCGGTTACAACACTGAGCTTGCATGTGAGATAAACATTTATATTGGCAAACTCAGAACTGAGGCGTTTTCCTGCATTAAAATTGTTTTGCTCCACTTTTGTTGCGCTCTACATATTCCTGACATTAGATGCTAATCAAATGGTTTGCGACTGTAGATCTTTTCTTTGCAGCCCAGCACATCACGTTTGTATGGAACTGGTGTCCCAACAGTACATAGGCCTGCAGCATTACATTTGGAGAGCTCTGTAGCAAATCAAGGAGGTTTTTCAATCTTTTAGCATAATCCACACCAGCGTTTCCTTATAGAAATATCTATATTATAGTTCCACATGTAGTAACTGTGCACATTGCTACTTATGCATTGTTACATGTGAGACATAATCACTGTTCCAAAATTCCCACTGAATTGAAAATTCCTTATAACAGCTGTTTCAACATTCTTTATCACCCTTCCTGTGTATGGCTTGTATGGTTAGAAGCATCAAATATTATTTGGGATAAGTAAAACCTAGAGCTTTACAAGGTGCCTCAACGGAGAACGTCCTTCTCTGTGCCTTGCTGAGCTTCTCCTGCATGACTACCAGTCTGACTTAGATCATGCTGCAGCATGGAGAAAGCTACAGTACACATCATAGAGGATTTCCTTAAACATGACCCCTTCTTCCTGATTGCATGACCACTCAGCTGTCTTGTACACAGTCAACACGTACACCCTCATATGCCCTCAGGGACCTTCAATAGGATTTACTAATAATGCCCTTCACTGGGATCTCCTCCTACCTTTCTAACCAACACAAGTTTGTTTTCATGAGTACCTCTGGGCCCCAAAAGAATCCTATCACTTGTGGAGTCTTCCAGGGCTCTATATTGTGCCGTTTCAGGTTCAACCTCTACATGGGATCTCTTGGTATCTATTCACTGATGACTGTTTCAAGAATCGTCAATATGCTCTTTCAGAAAGCAACTCAGAAGTAATGTTCAAGCTCTCATACTCTTGCACGAGGATTGGCTCAACCCCCACTCTTGCACCCCTTGAGGACATCCTACATGATGCAGCATATCTGAACAAATATGATCACATCACCCCCAACCTGATCGAACTCAGTGACAATGCAGCACATTCAAGAAACAGAAAGAGGTCAGAAAGAGAGAAAGGGCTAATGTAGAAGCATCTGGAGATGGAAAGAACAAGTAAAGACGAGCAGGACAAAAAGAGAAATGACCAACTGAATTGTTGTAAACCAGCTGATGCTGACACAGGCGAGTGGGATGCCAAACAGGAACAGGCTATTCCAGCACAGGGGGGAGAGCTGCACCAACATTAATGGAACCAGAGGAAATCGGGGTCTGCACCCAACAGGACTGGTTTGCAGAGAGAGAAGAAAACCAATGGAGTAGAGGAATTCAGGCTTGATTTAGATCCTGGCAGACTAGTGGATGTAGAGAGACAACGACTGGATGAATGACAGATGTGTTTGGTCTATTATCTTTGAGGATTGTGCTCTGACAAGAAACAGTGGAAATAAATTTGTTGAGGGCCAAAAGACATGTCAGTTTCTTTTTTCAACGGTTTGTGCTGAAATTGATAAATTGACTAAACGAAGTTACTGGCAAATAATTAACCTCCATTTCCATTTTAGTTGTACCTAGCAGTCCCCAAACAACAATAATTTACAAAGACATCAAGACCAGCAACCCCACTTATTTTGCAGAGAAGCTCACCATCTTGTGTGGTTCTCAGCACACCTGCAGCCAGAACGCCATCAGACTGTAGACTATGAAGTCTTAAAAATGAACAAAGGGTCAGCATGCTTTTTCTCTCTATGCACCCACAACATGGAACAACATCCTCATATGCATCAGGACTGCCACAATGCTGCTGCAATTTAAGAATTAGTTGAAGAAGCACCTTTTCAAAGAACACTACATCACAATGCATTGCGTCCACAAACCAGCTACATACCCTATTACCCAATTAACTTTATACTTGTCTTTGAACATGTAAAGCGATCCACCAACTTGATTCCAAATTTGCTTTATAGCAATAGTACATACAAATGTGCATAAATGTTGCTTTAATGACACAGTCCAATACTTTACTTCTCTGTGTAATTGTGTTTATCTCGTTCATCTACATATTTAGCCAGCTGAGTTAGGAAACACTGGCATGTGATGTGGTCTTTTAGCACAAGAAAAATGGCATGCAAGGGCTTGGTGGCCTTCCTTTTTTGACATCATCTTTTCAAGATCTCCACACATTTTGGTGGTATAAACGATTAAGTGCAAGTTCAGAAGACATACCAGTCGTAGCTATAATTTTATCTTTTTCTTTTTTCATCAGCTTGCCATTTATTCATGCCTGTACTTTGCAGCAGTGTCCAAGTTGTGCTTCTTTACTAACAATACCAGGTGTGGATCAATAATAAGGCCCTCATTATGACATTGGCGGTAAGTACCGCTTACCGCCATGCTGACTGCCGCCAACATACCACTGCCGCGGCACATCACCGTTACCCATATTATGACACAAACATAGCAATCAGTCACTAGACTGCCAAACACACAAGTCCGCCAGCCCAAAGGTTGGTGATAAACTGGTGGTATCCAAACCCACACTGTAACGCCAACAGAACTACGCCCACAACATTATGGCCCACGAATCACCACGGTGGACATTCAATGGCGGTAAACCATTGGCAGTACATACCGCTGCGCTCAAAATACACACACACATACAAAACAACATCACATTGGACAATTCAAACTGCACACACCTGACACCCATTCACACACCACACCCACACCACTATAAAACACACACACACATTACCCACAACCCTTTATGAATACAAACAAGTGCCACAGGAGAGATAGCAAGACCACAGACAAGACCAGAGCCACACACCACCATCACCTATACACCATCCACGCACCTTACATCAAACACCCCAACATATCACCCAACACACCCTCACCCACACCATTCACACTACACCCATGGCACCACAACGACACCCCAGGTTCTCAGAGGAGGAGCTAAGGGTCATGGTGGAGGAAATCATCCAGGTAGAGCCATAGTTATTCAGATCACAGGTGCAGCAGACATCCATTGCTAGGAAGATGGAGCTATGGCGGCGAATCGTGAACAGGGTCAACGCCGTGGGAATGCACTCCAGAACAAGGGATGACATCAGGAAGAGGTGGAACGACCTACGGGGGAAGGTGCGTTCAGTGGCAACAAGACACCAACTAGCTGTACAGAGGACTGGTGGTGGACCACCTCCTCCCCCACAACTAACAGCATGGGAGGAGCAAGTCTTGGCAATCATGCATCCGGAGGGCCTGGCAGGAGTAGGAGGAGTACTGGACTCTCTACTACTATCACCCCCTACCTGCATATCATCACATACCCCTACCCTTACCCTCACTCCCATCACTCCACCACCTCCCACACACCCCACCATCACAACCCACCCATCCCAATACAAAGCCCTGCATGCAACACCAATGCATGGAAACCCATCACAGACCTGCATGGACACCTATCACTAAAGCATGCACACTAGAGGGAAACATATAGCCCACCAAATAACACTCACACAAGGCAAAGCTGCCAGGGCAAAAACAAACTTAGAGGGCAACACACCCATGCACAAGATGTCACATGCAGAAACAATAACACTGCATTTACATCCCCACAGGTCCACCAGCCAATGTCGCAGGAGAGGAGGTGCCAGCAACATCCAGTCCCCCCCAGAAGAGGCCACAGTGATGACAGAAGCTTTGTACGCCTGGATCTGGATGACCAACCTGGCCCATGAGCGATCTCCGGACAGTCAGTTACCCAGGCACAGTCCCATACCACCACAGAGCCTCCCCCTCAGGAAACAACAGCACGGTACCCACCCAGCGGGCCCATACCTCTGTCCCCAGGTCATGTCAATCAGCAGTGTGTCCACCACTACAGGGACCCCAGGCCACCCCACAAACACAGGATGATCAGGGACCTGGGGTCAGTGGCAGTGGGCACACGGTTCAGGAGACAGAGGCACAGGACAACAGGGAAGCTGGGAGGACTGCTGTGCACCAGGGGGAGGACAGGCCCAGGGAACCGACTCTCCAGGAAGCACTCACCACGATCCTGGGAGCATACCAACTTTCCCAGGAGACGATGGGAAAGATACTGGACAAAATGCAGGAGAACCAGCGGCTGCAGAAGGGACAGTACCTGGGGAACAGGGAGGACTTGAAGGACATAAACACCACCCTGGTCACCATTGCATGGGTGCTGGCAGATATGGCCAACACTATGAGGGATGCACTGGCACACCACTAGCCAAACCGATGAACAGCCCTCCAACTCTGCTGCTGCTAGTGGACAGGAGGCCCCGCCACAGGACCAACAGGCCACCAGCACCCCTCCCCCTGCAGAAGGAGAACCACCCCGCAAACGTTCCCTGCGATCCAGGCAGAAGCCAGAGACCACTGCCAAGACCCTCGCCAGGAAATACGGCTCTCCAGAATGTCCCCCTTGTGTCCCACACTGTCACCCTGTCCACCTTGAACTGCCATTGCTCCCCTTCCTACGCCCCCTTGGACAATGCACCTGTGATCCACATAGACGGTTCTCTATCCTTGACTTTCCTCCACCATCAAACCAGCCCATTGCACATCCCCCTCTACTTATTAGCACTTAAATAAACTCCTTTTGAAAAAAATACAAGTATGGAGTATGTCAAATGATTTAACTATGTATTTGTTTAACAAAGTATAAACACTGCAATACAACTGTACAGTAATGTATACATAGGAATGACCTGTAGTTGGCTGCAGTCAACACACCAGGAGCGATAGTGGGGCACAAATATCTACAAACAGAGATACCAAAGACTACAGTGAGTGGCCATAGAAGTGGGAATACCAGCCTGCCAGTGAAAATGTCAAACACAAAACTGTCAATTAAAAGTGAAGTTACACTGTCTAACCTGTGTGTGATTGGAAGTATTGACGAATTAATGCACTTCTGTTATCCTCATCCTCATCCTCTGACTCCTCATCTTCACTGTCCACAGGGTCCACTGCTGCCACACGGCCATCTCCAGCCACATCCTCCTGCAGAAAAGGCACCTAGCGACGTAAGGCAAGGTTGTGCAACATCATTCCACGATGACCTGGCAGACCTTATTGGGTGAGTAGCATAGGCAACCACCTGTGAGTTGGAGGCAACGAAGCCTAGCCTTCAGGAGGCCGAATGTCCTCTCTATAATTCTTCTTGTTCACCCATGTGCCTCATTGTAACGTTCCTCTGCCCTTGTCCTGAGATTCCTCACAGGGGTCAGTAGCCGTGAGAGGTTGGGGTAACCAGAGTCACCTGCAAATATCGAGGGACACCTGTTAGACACACACTAACTCTTCGGGCCCACACCATACCCATACACCAACATCCAGTGGCTGGGAACCAGGGCTCACCTATTAGCCACACCTAGTCCCTCTGGAGTTGTGCCATCACATATGGGATGCTGCTATTCCTCAGGATAAAGGCATCATGCACAGACCCAGGATACTTTGCATTGACATGGGAGATGCACTGATCCGTCAGGAACACTATCTGCACATTCAATGAGTGAAAGCTCTTTTGATTTCTCAACACCTGTTCATTTCTCCGGGGAGGGGGGACAAATGCAATATGTGTACCATCAATTGCCCCAATAATGTTGCGGATATGTCCCATTGTATAGAAATCAGCTTTCACTGTAGGTAAATCCTCCACCTGGGGGAAAACGATATAGCTGTGCATGTGTTTAATCAGGGCAGGTAACACTCTGGTCAACAATATTGATAACATTGGCTGTGACATTGCTGCTGCTAAGCCCACTGTCACTTGGAAGGAGCCAGTTGCCAGGAAATGGAGCACAAATAGGACTTTCACAAGAGGGGGGATCCCGGTGGGGTAACAGATAGCAGATATCAGGTCAGGCTCCAATTGGGCACACAGCTATGTGATTGTGGCCCTGTCCAGTCTATAGGTGAGGATAATGTGCCTGTCCTCCATTGTTTCCAAGTCCTCCAGGGGTCTGTACACAGAGGGATGTCTCCATCTCTTATTCATACGCAGAGGTTGCAATCTATGGGGCAAAAGGGTGAGCAGCTGGTCAGTATCTCATATTTCTACACGTCATTGCATGTTGTGATTGTAACAGTATATTGTTGAATAGGTCCAAATGGTGCTTATGTGTACTGTGACACAGTTAGATGCCATGGCCTGCTCCTCTCCTGAAATGGCGGCCGCCTGTCCTGTATGGAGGGACATGTGGAAATGAGGTAATTCCGCTGACATTGTGCATCATTGCAGGAGGAGGTTGAGAACCGCCGTGCAGCTCCTTATTGGTTATCATTGGGCCCTATGGGTTACAGTGGCCAATGGTGATGTAAGCCGGCGGTGCCGGTATGCACCGCCGCAGACCTGACCGCCATTTACTATCTATTCACTCAGTTGCTACCTGACCTTCAACAGGAGAGGACCTACACTGCATGTGCTGCTGGGACCTGTGTCTGGAATCGACCATGGCTCGTGTCACTGGGGAATGGGCCCTTGCCTACACCGCGGCAGAGTTGGAGAGACTGGTGGATGGGTTCCTACCCCAGTACCAAATGCTGTATTGGCGTCCAGACCAACAGGTGAGTACACAGTGCGCACGATGCATGGGGCATAAATGCATGCGTGTGAAGGCCTCGTGTAGAGGGAGGTTGGTGGAAGGGCCCTGGGCAGCATGCTGCATGCACGTTTGGCCATGTCTGTGCATAAAGGGATGTGAAGGGCTATGGTGGGCCATGAGTGTAACAGGCCAGACGGTCTGACTGATACCTTTGCCTATGTGTATTTCTCTGCAGGTCAGCGCCCATCACAAAAAGGGTATATGGTGTGCCATCGCCAAGGACGGGCGGACCCTGGGGGTCTACGGCAGGCGGAGCACCCACTGTCGGAAACAGTGGGAGGACCTGAAACGCTGGGCACAGAAGATGGTGGAGGCCCAGCAGGGGATGGACTCCCAACGAGGAAGGGGTGCCCGTCGAACCCTGACCCCTTGATGGCCCGCATACTGGTGGTGGCCTATCCGGAGCTGGATGGGCGCTTGGGGGCATCACAGCAGCCACAAGGGTGTGAGTACAGTGCCCCAATATACTACTTGCGCGTGGTGGGGTGGTATCCGGGTGGGGGATGTGGGCCTGTGGGTGCCCCTAGGCCAGGCCGGACATTGCAGGGTAGGTCCCATTTTGGGCAGGGTCTGATGTAAACTTCCTCCAACCAAGCTAGTAGGCATCCACTACTGGGCAGGGGTCTGTGGGTCTCAGGTACGCTGCAATTGGCGTTAGGTGTCCATGGGCTGGTGACTAGCATTGTGACTGGTAGTGCATTGCCTAGTAGGACTGTTCCCTGTGTGTGTGTGTCATGTACGCCAAATGTGGTGTTTTTGCCACCATTGACCAAGTGTATCCTTTGTCTCTTCCCCCCCTTTTTGTTTTGTCACCCTGTCCTTATGTGCATTAGCATCATCTGGCAGAGGGGCAGAGGAGCAGAGGCACCGGCGATGGAGGGAGCTGCATCCCACAGGCCCCAGGTGGCCGAATCCACTGACGGTGAGGGCACCAGTGGGAAGGAAGGTGAGGGGAGCACCACGGTGGAGACTGGAGGGGTCAGTTCGGACAGTGATACCACCTCCGATGGAAGCTTCCTGGTGGTGGCTGACACCTCTGTGCCCACCCCAACTACAGGTACAGCTGCCACCCCCGTACCAGCACCGCCCATCCAGCAGCCCCTCAGCGTGTTTCCCATGCCCGCTTACCCAGGAGGGTGGGCATCTCCTTTGACCCAGGCACCTCAGGCCCTGCCCCCGTTAGCCCTATTGCCCTGAGTGAGGAGGCTATTGACCTCCTGCGATCCATCTCTGTTGGGCATTCAACCATTGTGAATGCCATCCAGGGGCTAGCAGCCCAAATGCAACAGACAAATGCATTCCTGGAGGGCATTCACACTGGCATGGCGGCCCAACAGAGGTCAATCCAGTCTCTGGCCTCCTCTCTGATGGCAGCCATTGTCCCTGTTTCTAGCCTTCCCTCTCCAACTTCCTCTACCCAATCCCATTGCCCTCAACCCCAACCTATCCCAAGCACACGAGCAGACCAGCGTGCACACAAGACAACACACAGGAGTGGTTTGAGCAAACACAAACACCACACATCATCCCACAGGCACTCACAAAATCACCATCAAGATGAAGACATACCAACATTCACTGCCTCCACTGTGTCCCCCTCCTCCTCGTTGTCCACCTCCCTCCCAGTTGCGTCTACAATCACACCTGCATGCACTACATCCTCATCCACTCCCACCATCACTCCTATCACTACACGCCTCTCACTGGCAGTCACCACCCCCACATCCATGCACACGTCCCCTGTGTCCTCTCCCACTGTGTCTGTGTCCCCTCCTCCCAAAGTACACAAACGCAAGCACTCAGACACCCAACAGCCATCCACCTCACAACAGCATCTAGCCCATGCACCTGCACCCAAAATCAGCAGCCAGACACCTCCTACAACCACTTCCTCTTCCTCCACTCCCAAACCTTCACCCTCTTCCTGCCCCAATGTCCCTCAGAAGCTTTTCCTCTCCACTGTTGACCTCTTCCCTACCACTCCCCCCCATCCTTCATGTCAGGCCAGGGTGGTCACAACCCAGACGAGCACCTCAGCCACCCAGTCCACGGCCACAGTAGTGTGGACATCTACTCCAGGTGGGAGAAGATACCGGGCAGCAGGCAGCCACAATGAAAGGGTGCCTGCACCAGGTGCTGCAAGGAAGGCTAAGAAGGCACCACTAGCTGCATCAAGGAAGGGCAAGGAGGCACCCACAGCTTTTTCAAGAAAGGGCAAGGAGGCACCCCCACCTGCACCAGGGAAGGGCAAGGAGGCACCCTGAGCTGCTACAGGGAAGGGCAAGGAGGCACACCCAGCTGCTACAGGGAAGGGCAAGGAGCAATCCCTGGCTGCTGACAGGAAGGGCAAGGGGCCTGCACCAGCAGGCAGGAAGGACAGAAGGCCTGGTGCTGGGACTCATTCGGAGCCCCCACCACCAACCATGGTGGTTCAGCCATCGAAGGCTGGAGGGGAAGGGCTAGAGCCTCCCCCCACCACTGCCAGCACCGCCACCAGCACCACTGCCAGCAGCAGCAGCCCCAGTGGGCAGCCGTCCGAGGCTGCAGGGGAAGGGCTGGTGCCTCCCCCCACCACTGCCAGCAATGCCACCTGCACCTCCACCAGCACCATCACCTGCACCACTGCCAGCAGCAGCAGCCCCAGTGGGCAGCCGTCCGAGGCTGCAGGGGAAGGGCTGGAGCCTCCCCCACCACTGCCAGCACTGCCACCTGCACCGCCACCAGTACTGCCAGCAGCACCACTGACAGCAGCAGTAGCCCCAGTGGGCAGCTGTTCGAGGCTGCAGGGGAAGTGCTGGAGCCTCCCCCCACCACTACCAGCACCGCCACCAGCAGCAGCAGCACCCGTGGGCAGCCATCCGAGGCTGCAGGGGAAGGGCTGGAGCCTCTCCCCACCACTGCCAGCACTGCCACCAGCACCGCCACCAGCACTACTGCCAGCAGCAGCCCCAGTGGGCAGCCGTCCGAGGCTGCAGGGGAAGGGCTGGTGCCTCCCCTCACCACTGCCAGCACCGCCACCAGCACCGCTACCAGCACCACCAGCACCACTGCCAGCAGCAGCAGCCCCAGTGGGCAGCCAGCCGAGGCTGCAGGGGAAGGGCTGGAGCCTCCCCCACCACTGCCAGCATCGCCACCAGCACCACTGCCACCACTGAGCAGCCGTCACCACCGGCCGACAGTGTGTAGTCCTGACTCCATGGGTTGTTGTGCGACCTGGCCTCTACAAATCCTGTGGGTCTGACACCCAGGTGAGAGACTATGGCCTTGCACTCCCCAGGACCAAGCAGTTGGCAAACCACCCACTTGAGAGACTGTCGCCTTGCACTCCCCAGGACCAAACAGTGGGCAAACCACCCACTTGAGAGACTGTGGCCTTGCACTCCCCAGGACCAAGCAGTGGACAAACCACCCACTTGAGAGACTGTGGCCTTGCACTCCCCAGGACTAAGCAGTGGGCAAATCACCCACTTGAGAGACTGTGGCCTTGCACTCCCCAGGATAGCGCACAGGGCATGTTGCCCCCTCCAGGTTTCAGTGGTGTTGTACCATCTTCCAGCTGAGGTGCCTCCCATTCCCCGTCCCCCTGAGGGGCCTGTCTGTTTTCGACCTGATGCCCTTGAAGTGTTCTCTCCATGTTGTTGCAGGAGTGAGATGGGGCCTTGGCCTATGTGTCGTGGCCCTGTGGCCCACGGACACTGATGACTGGGCAGTGTCCCTACATTTGTAAATATGTATATACGTTTGAAGTTTGATACACTTATTCATAGTATTTTATTGTATTACACTCAATTTCTTCAAATCATTTTTTCCTTGCATTATTCCTGAAGGGGTACGAGGTAGATATGTTATGTTGCTGCTTCTGGTTGTGTGTATGGTGTTGGGAGTGGGTGTGTGTGTGTTGCGTGTGTGTGTCACTCTCTTTTTCCTCCCCCCTCCCTTTATGTGCTAGGTGGAAGTACTCACCGTGGTCGTCTTCGCCGGTATTGGTGTTCATAATGAAACAGAAGGTAGATGAGCATGGGGAAAACTTGCAGCTCGGGCTCCATGGCGTTGAGGTTGTTCCCTGAGTCTCCACAGGTGAGTCCTTTGACTTCTGAGATCTGTTTCCGCCAGGCTTTTGATGTCGTTGGTTCCACCCCATAAAAGGTGGCGGATAGGCTGGTCATAATAGAGTGGGTGGTACATTGTCTTCCGCTTGGCTGTTGGTGTGTTAAAGTGACTGTCTGTCTGAGCGGTTTCCACTGTGGTCATGATTCTATATTTGTTACCGCCGGCCTGTTTGCGGTATTACCGCCGCTTTATCACCGACCGCCAGGGTTGTAATGAGGGCGTAAATACTCTAATTCTGTCAATACTTTGTTAAACTTTCTTTTTCAGTATTAAGTATTTTAATACCAATGTAGGAAAATAATTGTTCCTTTGTTGTGATGAGGCATGCTTTATGGTCCCTTGACATAGTGATATACCTTTAGATTGTCTTCATAAATACCATCTTCCACATTTACCAGGAAAATACATGTTTTATTCACTGATCAATAAGGGACTGTAAATAATTCACTCACTATTCATTCCATCAAGTATTTAATCAGTTTTCATGGTCGTAGTTTAGCTGATCTGTTGTGTGCTGCCATTTCACTTCTATTTTCTTGGAGGCACAGACTATCATAACAGGCTGCCACAAGACTAATACCACATTTATGTGTTGGCTCCATCTGTGTCAGAATGCCGGGATTACTGTTAGGTATTTCGAGAATGTGCAGATGCAGGATTTCACACCCACCTGCACCAAGGCCCATAATTATAATTTTACACGCAAAACTGCTTTGCTTGTAAAAGTATACCGCTGGCTAGCACCATTCCTGGACACCGGACCGGCACCATATTTATGGAAAGGCGTTAGCCGACGGTAATGCCCTGTTATCGTCATTGTAAATTACGCTAACTGGGTGGGGGAGGTGTAGGGGAAACCGTAGGTTGTGCGCAGAATTATACCGCTACAATGTTTAGAGGCTAAAAATGCCTCTAAGCAGAGTAATGGCATTTCTTGGTGCACAACCCCCCATAGACATGGCTCCTGTCTTACTAAAGACAGGAGTCATGACCACTATCCCATTGGGGCCAGTGCCATGCAGGGGGCACCAAGAAATGGCCCGAGAGGGGAAAAAAAAAAAAATAAATACTTATCAGGACTTACCTGGGATGGGTCCCCCATCCTGTGGTGTCCCTCTGGTGTGGGTGCGGGGTGTCTTTGGGGACAGGGAAGGGCACCTGCGGGCTCCTTCCATGGCCTCTGACCATGGAAACATGGGGACAGGTCCCCTAATGCCTGCCCATAACCAGGTGTTAAATAATGGAACTAAGCAAGCTCAGTGTCATTATTGAAGGCCCCCATCCCCCTGTGCTTGATTTTAGCACAGGGGATAAATATGGCGTTAGGGCCATATCGTCATTTACTGCATGGTATATCTCATTGATGCAAGGTAGGTTTCCACGTCTAGAAAATAATATTAACTCCATAACTTTTGCGCCCATACGGGTCTAGCGCCAAAGTATGAATATGAGTTAGGTTTGCGCTCAATTAGCGTCATAAAAAATGACGCCAACTCAGCTCAAACCAAGTATAAATATGCCCCTAAGTGCTTTCTACCCGTAGAGCAGCTGGAAGTGTGTATGGAGCATTGTGACCTGATATTAGGATTGGCGCTTCTGGCGGCCATACTACCTGATGCCATTAGACAAAGAACTATAGATCTCAGGAGTCACCAAAATCTCATGAGGATTGCAGATGGTAGTCATCTTTTTTCGCTGGGCATAACTTTCCTTGTGTTTCATGGCATATTTGCTTGGCAATGGAGTTGTTATGTTGCTAAAGCCAGGACCCTTGCTTCATGGATTCTGTGACTCAGGTTGGACGAACAATATCTTCCTACAATTTTGGTGAGTAGACATTCATATGTGAGAAGGTGGCCTGATTTTCTGAAGTAGGGAAGTGACTCCCTCACTCCACGGGAGATTCCTTTGGTCCTTCTGGTGCAGAATGAAGACAGGCAGTCCTCAGAGTGTGAACAACCTGGAAACTGTTGCTGTTGCTGGCAGGAGCTGAAGTTGCAGGGTCACAGTAGCCTTCTTAGATAATTTGTTGCAGTTACAGTGTTCCTCAAGCAGTCTGTGGTCGATTTGTAGGAAAGTACAATCTTTTTTGGCATGTTACCCTATTATAAGCGTGCACTACATATATGTCAATACATAGATGCAGCTTCACAATGGTAACCCCGAGTATGGCCATGTGAGGTGTCTAAGACTGAGAAATTGTACCCCCAATCCAATTCTGGTATTGGGGGGGCAATTCCATGCACCCTGGGGGCTCCACCATGGACCCCCAGTACTGCCAAACCAGCTCTCTGAGGTGTCCACTGCAGCCTCAGCTGCTGCCACCTTACAGACAGGTTTCTGCCCTCCTGGGAATTAAGCAGCTCAATCCCAGGAAGGCAGAACAATGCATTTCCTTTAGGGGAGGGGTGTTACACCCTCTCCCATGGGTAATAGGTGTACATGCATGGGAGGGGTATCCTCCCAGAGCCTCTGGAAATGCTTTGAAGAACACAAACGGTGCCCTCCTTGCATAATCCAGTCTACACTGGTTCAGGGACCCTCACTCTCTGTTCTGGCACAAAACTGGACAAAGGAAAGGGGAGTGACTACTCCCCTGTCCATCATCACCCAGGGGTGGTGCCCGGAGCTCCTCCAGAGTATCCCAGACATTCACCATCTTGGATAGCAAGGTGTGGGGACCGTCTGGGAGCATCTGAGTGTCCAGTGCCAGCAGATGACGTCAGAGACCCGTCCTTATAGGTGCGTACCTGGTTAGGTAGCCAATCCCCTTCTTAGGACTATTTACGGTCTCTTCTCTGGGTGTTTCCTCAGATTCAGTTTGCAAGACTCCACCAGGACTCCTCTATATCCTCTGCTTCAGCTTCTGACTGTTGGACCGTGAAAGAGGGTGGCCTGGTTTGTAGAGGGTACCTTGGGTACTTACACCTTATACCAGGTCCAGTTATCCCTTATCAGTGAAATGTAGTAGTGTTCTAGCAGCTTAGGCTGATAGAGGGAGCTGTAGCAGAGCAGCTTAGGCTGAACTAGGAGACATGTAAAGCTCCTGCAATACCACTTGTAGTTACACAGTACTTATACACAAGTAAAGACAATACTCAGTGTTACCAAAAATAAAGGTAGTTTATTTGGATGACACAAGGCCGAACATATCTTAGAGGCAATACTCCTTCTGGAGGTCAGTATTATACACAATATATATACTAGGCACCAAAATAAGGTAAGTAATTAGCCATAGGATAGGGCAAACAATAGGAAATGCTATAGAATGCAATGGGAGAAAATAGGTCTAGGGGCAACACAAACCATATACTAAGAAAATGGAATGCGAATCACAAATTCCCCCCTAGACAAGTGTAGTATGTAGAAAATCGCTGGGAGAGTAAAAATACAGCAAAGGTAAGTAAATTACCCCACCCCAAAGCCCAGAAAAGCAGGAGTAAAGCACTGAAAGTTTCCTTAGGACACACTCCAAGACGTTATTGGAGTTATTGCAAGAACCAAGCAAGATTGCAAACAACAAATGGTGGATTCCTGGACCTGAAGACCTGAAAAGGAAGGAGACCAAGTCCAAAAGTCGAAAGAAGTTCCAGAAAGGACAGGAGCCCCTGCCAACCCAGAAGAGGTTGGACGATGACTGCAGAAATGCACCCAAGAAAGATGTCAGCTGGTTTCTGCATGATGCACTGGATGTTCCACGAAGAGAAGTTGGATGCAGGTGATTTTTGCTGCTGGATTCCTCCAACAAGCCTTGGTTCTGAGAAAGTTACATTTTGTGTCAAGTTGGCACTATCTGGACCCAAGAGGGACCTAGGGGCCTTAACTCTGTGTGAGGAGGAAGAGGGGACTCTCAGCACTTTAGGGATCCCTCAGAACACCAGATAGCAACCACGGGAGTCCCAGGACTGGTGACAAAGGAGGTGCAAAATGTGGTTGGTGCAGCACTACAAAGTAAGGTGCCACACCGCCGGAGAACAACTTAGCAAGTTGAGTGTCGCAGGATAGAGTACTGGGGACCTGGGCCAGGCTGTGTATGAAGGAATTTTGTAAATAGTGCACAGAGGCCTCAGGAGGTTAAGAAGGTGCAGTGCACTGGGGTACTGTCGTTCTTGGGGAAGGCAAGGTCTTACCTCCTTGAAATTGGAACAGTTGGACCTCAGGACAGTTTGTGTCGATGAGGTTCACCCTCTGTGTTCCAAGGAGCACACTCATTGCCAGGAGAGGAGTCCAAGAGAACCGGTCGTCAACTGAGAAGGTGCCTCCTTGAGCAGGGGAGTGACTCCATCACTCCATGGGAGATTTCTTCAGTCCTTCTGGTGCAGGGTGAAGACAGGGAGTCCTCAGAGCATGCACACCATGGAAACTGTTACAGTTGTTGGCTGGAGCTGAAGTTGCAGTGGAAAAGAAGCCCTTCTAGATACTTTGATGCTGTTACAGCGGTTACTGGAGCAGTCTGCGGTTGATCTGAGGTCCGAGGATAATGTAGTAGTTGCAGAGGATTTGTGCTGGAAACTTGAAAGTAGAACCCAAAGAGAACCCACAGAAGAGACCCTAAATAGCCCTTAGAGGGGGATTGGCTATCTCATCAGGTATGGACCTATCAGGAGTGGTCTCTGACGTCACCTTCTGGCACTGGCCACTCAGAGCCTCCAGAGTGCCCCCACACCTTGCAAAGCAAGATGGCTGACGTCTGGGACAACCTGGAGGAGCTTTGGGCACCACCGCTGGGGTGGTGATGGACGGGGGAGTAGTCACTCCCCTTTCCTTTGTCCAGTTTCACACCAGAGCAGGGACTGGGGGTCCCTGAACCGGTGTAGACTGGCTTATGCAAGAAGGGCACATCTGTGCCCTTCAAAGCATTTCCAGAGGCTGGGGGAAGCTACCCATCCCCAGCCTGTAACACCCTGCTCCCAAAGGAATTGCTTTGTTCTGCCTTCCTGGAACTGAGCTGCTCAGAACCCAGGAGGGCAGAACCATATCTGTAAAATGGCAGCAACTGTAGCTGCATTGCAAGCCTCAGAGAGTTGGTTTGGCAGTACTGGGGGTCCATGGTGGAGCCCCCAGGATGCATGAAATTGGCTCCCCAATACCAGACTTGGAATGGGGGATAATTCCATGATTTTAGACACCTTACATGGCCATATTCGGAGTTACCATTGTGAAGCTACATATAGGTATTGACCTATATGTATTGCACACGTGTAAGGGCGTTCCCGCACTCACAAAGTCCGGGGGATTGGCCCGGAACTATATGGGGGCACCTTTGCTAGTGCAAGGGTGCCCTCACACATAATAACTTTGCACCTAGCCTTCATTAACTGAAGGCTAGACATATAGGTGACTTATAAGTTACCCGGTGCAGGGAAAATGGCTGTGAAATAGTGTGTGAACTATTTCACTCAGGCTGCAGTGGCAGTCCTGAAGGAGTGTTTGTATGAGCTCCTTCTGGGTGGCAAAAAAAACGTTGCAGCCCATGAGGATCTGCTGGAGCCCCAATGCCCTGCGTACCTAGGTACCATATACTAGGGACTTATAAGGGACGCCCAGTGTGCTAATCTGGATTGGAATATGGAGTCACTAGACTATAGTGACAAATTTGGAAACAAAAGAGAGCATAAGCACTGGAGTTCTGGTTAGCAGAGGTCCAGTGACACTGTCAAGCATACTGACAACACAATAAAACACACTAACATATAGGCCACAAACTATGAGCACTGATGTCCTGACTAGCAGGGTTCCAGTGAGACAGTAAAAACACACTGACAAACAGGCCAAAATGGGGGTAACCATGCTAGAAGAAAGCCACCTTCCTACACTGTATTACAGAGAAAAATTCTAAAAGTCAAGTCATTAGGGAGAACAAACTTCGAACTCTAATATTTGTTATCAATGTCTTGCTTAAAGGCTGTTTTGAACTCAACAAAGATAAGACCTTGCAAAACGTATTTGGCAATGAAGCAAGCTAGATGTTTTTGTGTAACACCAGAAATGATAACAGGGTCTCTTTATTTCATGTTTATGATAACAATCATAAGCTGTTTATGGTTGAGAGAATCCTAAATATTTGGAATAATCAGGTCTGTAAGTTTGTTGCATGTCTGTAATTGCTTGAGTATCGACTTATGGTTTGGTTTTTACTGGCTCTGTCAAGTCTGACTTCTGATGTTACCCATACCTGAGTGATTAGTAAACCCGACGTTCAATAATAATGGGGATTGCATGGTAGAACCCTGTTGTCACGAGAAAGGAGGAATTTTGATAGAGGAATTTGATAGTGGGATTGGCAATTATGTGTGAAAGTTCACACTAAAATCTTCAGTTCATTCTGTGGTTTCACCCAGAGATTTCAACGGCTTTCAGGAGCCTGAGTCCATCAGTGAATTGTAATTGTATGTTAAAAAAAAACATAATACTATAACACAGTTCCTTGTATTATCAAAACGTGCAGGACTGGAAACAAGACATTTAGAAGTACAAAAAAATATTCCTGTTCACGAAATGCGACCTCTAGGGACAAGGTATAACTGAAAAGCCCAGTAGTGGCCTGTGCAGAACATTTATTCTGTAGCAGAACAGTTACAACTGAGTACATAAAGCACGTCTGATTCTAAAATGTGTTAATGTGGACTGTGTCAATGTGGATATGTTCTAATGCAATTCTGAACAGTAATTAAACTCTTATGAACCACTCCTCATCCATTGTGTATGTACGCTGCAGTAAATCAATCCCTGAATAGAAATAAAAAAAGGATAACAAGCGTGAAGATTCATCCAATGCCAGGGATAGAAGACGTGACCGCACACTTCGCTTGACCCCAGTGACCTTAAGGGAATAGCATCTCGCAACCCAATATCTACCCAGGTATTGATATCTTCTGAACTTCTATACTGATGACAACATGAATTACATCATTAAGATTAACAAGCATACAATAATTGCAAGATTAATGAAATACCACAAGGGATACTGAAGTAGATACATTTATTTTATTCCTCACATGAATGGCAAGATTTACCGTAGTGTCACCTAACTCTTAGCAGCAGCCAAAAATGCTGCACTGCGTTGCGTTACAGGAAGAGATGAGGAAAGCATCACACCTACAGAGCATACAGAGAGATGGTCCTAACCTCCTGTCTCCCTAAAGCCGGCACAGAATTTTCCTGATGAGTGTCACGCACACATTTGTGCCATAGTGCAAGGGTGTGTGTGTGTGTGAGTATAGCATAGGTTTTGTCCCGAAGGGTAGCCTTAAAGTATAAAACACTATGCTTAGACAACTTTTTCTACATTGCATGTGTTCTATACAGCGCAGCACACACGCAAAGTCAGAAAAGAGAAATGAAAACATTTCTCTTTTCAATGCCTGATTTTAAGTGGTATTAATTTTTGACCCAAATCCCTGTCTCAAATGTTTGGTAAAAAGCTTTTGCGTTAAAAACTATGGGTGCTGTGCATGAGAACACCCATGTACCACCCTTGAACCACCCCTTTGATGCAAAGTAACGCAAACTTTGCTCAATGCTGCATTGTGTTACTTTTAGGAAACCTTCCAGTGCAAAACAGGTTTTGTGCAGAAAAGTAAATAATCCCAAAAAATTATGCTGGTTTACGTCACTTTTGTGATGCAACCACAGTACAAAATGTTGGTAAGTCTGGCCTGAAAAGTCAAGGGAACAAAAACAGTTTTTGTCACGGGAAATAATCAAAAATAACTTGCAAGCAGCATGTGAGGTCCAGAGTAAGAACAAAGTTGAGCTAATTCTTCAATGCAATCCATGAATTTTCTGGTGACATGCTTCAAACTACATTGATTTCCATGATTTTATATCATTTGTCTGTTACAGCATCCTTAAAATGACGACATGGTTTGGCCTTAAGAATTGATTTAAAAGGTCTTCTTAGAACAAGCAGCAATTACTTTATTGGTCCTTCTTATGCACAGAAACTGTGATCTTGGTTCATGAATTGAGAGCACAGCTAACGTCTACCTTGAACGGAGGTTCTTAGCTTCATTGGTGCATCTGACTACAGAAAAATCGATCTAAAAATGTACACGGACCTAACTTCCTTAAATAGGCGCCCCAACATGCATTTAATTATGTAACTCTCTGTGTAGCAATGTTTCGCTCATTAAAACAATAGGTCCTACCTTCAAAGAAGCACTGCAAAGTTCATGCCCACAAATTTTTCTCTCATTGAAGATCAAGCCTCACCATATGCAAAAGTAAAGGCATCATTATACCTGGCCCAAAATTCCAGGGGCATTTGCAGGCCAGTTATAATGAAAACCTCACTGCACTTGTGCATTTTGCTCACCATACGGGTGCTTGCCTGTACGATTTGTGCAAAATAAACCATGTTCAAACCAAGGGGCAAGCAGCGCACAGTTCGGGGTAGGGCAGTCCTGAAATAAAATAGTTTTTGTAATGCTCCCCACCACCAACAGCAGGGTGACATTTTAATTCAGCAATATGTGCATCCCAGGCACTTTAGAATGTATTTAGTTTGGGAAATAAATATATTCAGAAGTGTTTCCCACACTACCGATTTATACTACATTGTTCTTGTAGAGCGGTAGAAAGCGAGCATGGTTTATAACAGTCTCAGCCTCCTTTTGTTTTTGGCACTGCTTTTGTGATCTTTGGGGCCAGCGGTCGAAAAGACAGCACCAAGGTTGGCAAGGGACAAGTCAAGGTGGCTCATATTTGCACCCGCTGGAGACGTCTGACAGCCATGAAAACAGCTGAACGAGACAGCTTGCACTAGAGACAGAAGAAATTATAATTCTGCTATTTTTTCCCCTCTAATAAGTGGGGAATTATGGTATTTTTTTTACATATAAAGCACAACAGTCACCAGAGAAATCATGGGGAATATGGTAACACCATGAGTCTCATTTACAAAAATCTGATGCATCAGATTTCTTGTGCTTCCTGCACATCTCTTAACAACTCCATGGATCGCTGCATTTACAATACAGAGCTCCATGGCGCTTGTTTTCACAGATGCATCAGAAATTTTGAACCATCTGTTGGTGCTAAGCTGCTCAGGTATTGCTGGAGTAGTGTCGTTAAACTGAAGCAACTCCAGCAATGTGAGGAATCTCCTATAGGAAAAAGCCCTGCATCAATTTTATGCCTGCTTCGAGCAGGCAGTAAAATTTTAACACACTGAAGTCACAGAATAATGCAGTGAAATGATGTAATTTTCACTGTATCAGTTCTGCAAGGCTTTCCCGGTGGGAATGCCTACCCTGCATGCATTCTACCTGTTGGAGGTATAATGTGAGGCAGGGCTTTACAAACTGACGCATTGGGCCCAATGTGTTAGTTTGTAAGTAAGGAGCAGTGTAGTGCACCGCTAGAGCTACTACTGCATCAAAACAAAAAGATGCAGTGGTGGTGCAAAGGGCTTGTAAATGAGGTCCTATGTCTCCAAAAATATTCACAATTACCAGAAATTAGTGTGTTAAAATTTCCTGACGCTAGTTGAATCATGTATCGATAGCAACAACAGAGGAAGGATATTCAATGGAAAAGGCCTTAATACTTCAAACGATCTTCCACCACATTGGGTTTTTCTACTGTGTTGGATTGTCAATAGGCCCTGAGGTCAGCATCACAAAGGGTGCTCTGAAACATAAAGAGCAATGAGATCTGATAGAAACTTAAGACTATTGTCCCTAAAACACTAGTTAACCGTGTATTCTCTAACTCGAGCCTTCTCTTCAAAAAAAGTTATTCCTCAACAGTTAATTGAAGTCAAACCAGTGGCTGTTGAATGTCACTCCTGTTGGCAAAACTGAGGAATGCTCTTCCTGCATCTTTTAGATAGACTTGATTCTCTTGATGTTTAATAAAAAAGATAGCCTTTTTAATTTGCTCATGTTGTTGTGTGGAGTATGGGGCTGTTTTTACTGATTTGTTTAGTGCTATGTAAATCTATGATGATGATCAGGAAGGTGAGGATGATGAGGGTAATGATTCTCCTTAATGTTTTAGTTTTGCCATTTCTAAGCTCTTTAAATATGAGGTGGTATTGTTAACCAGTCTAATGTCAATGAATTTGTCCACATTTTATAGAGCTAAAAGTCTGAGTTGGCCTTACTAGAATTCATATGTGTGTGGGCACACAAATATGTCAAAATTGTGCATTGTTTTTAATGAGCCTTTTTGCCATACAGATAAATGATGTGTAAGCCAGTTCAAAGTGTTCTTCCTAGAAGAGAAGTCATGCGGGTGCAGAGTAATTGTAAGATGTGGAAGGAATAATGAGTACAATCTGTGGATTTCCAGTAGTAGGGGCAGGATATACATATTCTAACCTCTAATGTATGAACATGGTTTGCTGCAGGCACCTGTAGCATGTATTGGATAATTTTAGCTTTGTACAGGAATGAAATGTCAAACATATTGGCATACTCTTGCCTTACGCTTTAAAGCCCAGCCTCCACTGACAAGGAGATTAGACCAACTGTGCCCAATTCCTATTAGAGTAGAGCATGAGAAGAATAGGGCATAGGGGCATGGCCTGGCACTGGAGAAGATGGTGGTGCACCGCTGACGCTCCAAAGGACGGCAACTGAAGCATCGTTTGAAATGCGACTTCCTCCCCATGTAACAATTTCTAACGGTTCATCAACACTTCTGAAGTAAGGCCGATGCCACATTTTGCGTTTTCATACCTCAGGAGTGAGAATTTACTTGACTGTTGGCAACACGTTGCTGCTCCTTCATACGTAACCACCATTTTTTCCCGTTCCGGAGAGATGAGCGGTGAACATGATGGAGCACTTATAAGCACGTTACAGCAAACAAGTATTTTTCCAATTGCACTATATAAGATACAATGTTAGCCCTTGTTAAAAGAAGGTAAGTTCATGTTTTCATTGACTTGCAATTCCTCCGATTTTATGCCATTTCTGCGCTCTGGCAAGTTTTGAGGAAACTTCACATCCTCTTCAACTATATTGCCTTCACTTCCAGCAAACTGTCTTCTCCGTACATCTTTGATTTTTCAAGATGTGGTGCTGATAGATAGACACTGTAACACGTCTTTCCCCCTCACACATACTTTTGTTTGCTCCTGTTTGTGAGTGGTGCGTGGTGAACTTGACTGAGGACATTTGAGCGCATTTCAACCAGTAAGTAATGTTTGATTCTTATATTTTGGTCAATCAATGGCACTTAATAGCTGGAATTCTGAGCAACTTTAAACATCCTCTTCAAATGAAATACTTCACTTCTGCAAACTGAATTTCTTTACATAGGTGGATTGTGTGATACTCATGCATTTTTTCATTGTTTCTACTACAGTATATGGGCAGACTAAAGAATCAAAAATACCTTTCTAAACTCCACACATGTAGGCTTTTTAAACATTCGCCTGTGCCCTCAACGTCTAACAAAATGGAAGGTTCTTTAGTGCACCAAAGCCCCAATGCTTCCTGTTGGACTTTTTTTGCAAATGCAGGGTCATCCCCAATCTTTTTGCCTCCTGCCTCCTATTTGTTCTGACCTGTTGCTGTTGGCTTTTGAACACTGAGCACTTTGCCACTGCCAACCAGTGCTAAAGTGCATATGCTCTCTGTGTAAATTGTATTGTTGATTGGTTTATCCATGATTGGCATATTTGATTTACTAGTAAGTCCTTTGTAAAGTGCACTAGAGGTGCCAGGGCCTGCAAATCAAATGCTGCTAGTGGGCCTGCAGCACTGGTTGTGCCACCCATATAGGTAGCTCTGTAATCATGTCTCAGACCTGCCACTGCAGTGTCTGTGTGTGCAGTTTTAACTGTAAATTCGACTTGGCAATTGTACCCACTTGCCAGGCCTAAACCTTCCATTTTCTTACATGTTAGACACCCCTACGGTAGACCCTAGGTAGCCCCAAGAGCAGGGTGCAGTGTAAGGGTAAGTTAGGACATATAGTAATGTGTTTTATATGTCCTGACAGTGAAATATTGCTAAATTCGTATTTCACTGTTGCAAGGCCTGTCCCTCTCACAGGTTAACAGGGGGGCTACCTTTAAATCTGATTAAAGTGTAGATTCCCTTTGGGAGCGGATTGACATGTGGGGTTTGAGGTCTCTGAGCTCACAATTTAAAAAGACATCTTTAGTAAAGTTGATTTTAAGATTGTGTGTTTGAAAATGCCACTTTTAGAAAATTAGCATTTGCTTGCTTATACCATTTCTGTGACTCTGCCTGTTTGTGGATTCCCTGTCTGGGTCAGTTTGACAGTTGGGCTGGTTGCACCTCACACTAGACAGTGACACAAAGGGAGCTGAAGAGTAGTCTGCATTTCCTGATGAGCCATCTGTGCTAGGAGGGAGGGGAGGAGTGGTCACTTACACCTGAAAGGGCTGTGCCTGTCCTCACACAATGCAGTCTCCAACCCCCTGGTGAGTGTCTGGGGCCTGGCATGGGCAAGGCAGGATTTCACATTCAAACAAGACTTTACTTTGAAGGAGGCCTACTTCAAAGGAGAAATTGGGTATAAGAAGGGCACCCAAAACCACAGACTTTAGATCACTTCTGGATATCAAGAGGAACCTCTGCCTGGAGAAGAACTGAAGAGCTGAGAAGTGCTGCCCTGCCTGTGACTGTGCTTTGTGGAGCTATCCTGCAGTTGCTGCTCCTGCCAAAGTAAGAGGGCAAAGACTGGACTTTGCGTGCCTTTCATCTTGTGAAGAAATCTCCAAGGGCTTGATTTAGAGCTTGCCTCCTGTTGTTTGAAGTCTCAGGGACAGCAAAGACTTCTCTCTGCCAGCACCTGGAGTCTCTGGAGAGACTCCTGCTCTGACAAGTGGTGCCCTATCCAGTCCATGGGCCCGTGAAAGGAAAGCTGATGGAAATTCATAGAAATCGACTTCGGATGACTTCAGACCGATGCCGCTGCTGAATCCGGTGACGTCGCCTGCAACCGACTCCAAAGTCGCTTCACCACGTCGTGACCGACGCCGCTCGAAGTGCGTTGATTCCACGTTTCACACAGACGTCGTGATCCCCGACTTCGCGCATCGACTTGTTTTCACTCTTCACCAAAAGTACTGTACTTGGGGGTATATGCGACTCCATGTCCGGCGCCGCTGGTGTCGGCTTGTTGGGAACGACTCAATCACGATGCCGTGTTAACACCTCATCGATGCATTTTGTGTTTCTAAGCTCTATTTTTGAGTTTAATCTTTAAAAATTCATAACTTTACTTGTGAATGTTGGATTTTTGTCGTTTTGGTCTTGTTTTGTTTTAATAAATATTTCCTATTGTTCTAAACTGGTGGTGTGTCATTTTGTAGTGTTTTCATTAAGTTACTGTGTGTGTTGGTACAAATACTTTACACCTAGCACTCTGAAGTTAAGCCTACTGCTCTGCCAAGCTACCAAGGGGGTGAGCAGGGGGTTGCTGAGGGTGATTCTCTTTTACCCTGACTAGAGGGAGGGCCTTGCTTGAACAGCGGGTAACCTGACTGTCAACCAAAGACCCCATTTCTAACGCTTCTTCTTCCTCGCCTTCGCCCACCAATGCTTTACAATCCAACATGGTAAAGAATCAATTGAAAGACTTAAGAAAGACCCAACATCACGCACCAAGTCTCCACCTACCATCTCTTTTGACTTATTATTGGAGAAAATAAGAGTTTTAAGCCCCTTCTTCGAAGTAACTAATGGCAAATTACAGAATCTTACAAATAGATGGACTCTTATGGACGAGCCAGTATCCAATAAAAGGCAACACATCTCTGACTTCAAACACACTCCCTCTAAAGTAAATTCCACTCAAGAGCAGGTCATTCCTCTACACAAACCGGTTTAAATCTTTAAAAAAACACAATAGAAGAAATAATCTTTGTTTTTATGGTCTACCTGAAGGCACAGAAGGAACAAATCCTATCTCTTTTTTCAAAACATTCATACCACGGATCTTGAAATTACCTGATGACCCACCACTGAATATTCAGTGGGTTCACAGACTAGGTCATTCCTCCAAAGTTCTGACCAACTATAAAAAAACTTCGAGAAGTCATACTGTATTTTCTGGAGTACACAGAACTAAAGCAGATCACCTCGGCTGCCAGACCAATCAAACATATCTCTTGTTCTGGGCATGATCTTTTCTTCTTTCAGGACTATGCTAAAATCACTGCAGACTGATGGAGAGATATCTTAAACATGCAACCAATTCTGCACTCACTTGGAGCACGTTTTGGGCTTTTCTACTCTTGTATTTTTAGAGTCACATTTAATAACAAGATGGCAACAAATGAAGATCTAGCTCACTTAAGATACTTTCCTGCAACTCAGAGGATGGGAAATATGGACTTTGCTGCATCAGTTAATTCATCAAAATGATGATCATGTTCCTGTCTTTTCTGTTTCTTCTCTCTTATTTGCTTCTCTTCAGCTTTAAATAGAATTTGCTGGAATGATTTCTTATAATTTTTTGGTTTTGTATTTGATGATATGAAGTAGTAATGCGTAGCGTAATTCAAACATTCTTTAGCTTATCGTAAATTATCTAATATTTCTCTTACAGGGCTGATATAATGTTGTCTCATGTTCCTGTCTCCTGATTGGTTGGTGCACCCGATACATCACTTCCATTTGTGGCTGAGGACCACCATTCAACTACAGATTAATTCCCTTTAATTAGTGGCCATATGCTTTGATCAGGTACTATTTCTTCTACCCCCTGCCCTAGGGCTTTATTTACACACTTGCTCTCGGCTGCTTCACGGCCACTGTGCTTTATCACACAGCATGGCAGCTTCTTGTTCATCCCTGCTTTCCCCCTCAGTAACTGTTTTTCTCCCATTCTCTTCCAGTCTGGTTGGGTCTAGCACTTCGTTACTGCTGTCTAGGGGACATGTGTTCGCATTTTCAACAGCAAGTCTGATTGGCAAGCAGGCCGCTCTCACACTCACTGTGAACCCAGTGACTTGGAAGGACCTCCGAGATGTGTGCAGCGCTGCAGTCATTACATATTTGTGGTGATTGCTGTTGATCTGTTGGTGTTAGTAACAAAACTTTTTCAGTCACCTTTGCTTCTATGGCAGCTCATGATGTATGCATTTAATGTTTTGTTCAATACAATTTGTGACCAGCCTCATAAAATTAAATTTGTTAGATGAATGTGCATATTACATTATGATGCGGTCACATTAGTGTTTAAAACTATATTTGATAATTTTATGGCAGAAATGAGGGAAGGAAATGTTTGTATTTCCTATTGTGGTCACTGTGTGCCTACTTTGGAACATGTTGCCCTTCTTAATGTATTGATGATAAGATGGTATGACATCAGTATACTGCTTCTGTTGCCTCCTGTGCGTGCTCTGCTGGCGGAGCTGCTTCACTTGCGGTTCTGAGAGTGGTGGTCATGGGGAGCGACTTCTACCTGCAATACTGCATGGGCCACAAGGGAAAGTTCAGTCATGAGTTCCTTGCATTTGAGTTTCGGCCAGATGATCAGTTCTGAGAGTGCTAGAGGGGAGTTTCCAAGGCCTATCAGTAGGATCTGGACTCCTACCCAAGGCCAGTGGTAGCCATGGTCTCCCTTTATCCCGGTGTTCCTGCACGCATATTGATAGGGACTCGGGATATCCTTAGAGTGGTGCCCCCATGAATTTATATTAATCACTGGTTTTGATAGGGTTAGGAACTATGCTCAGGTAGTTCTTCCGTTTAACCTTGTTTAAGCCTCATAGTCTGATCGATTGCATGAGAGGCATGGGTGTCCAGGGACCCCTTTACACAGCCCACCTTTCTCTCCAAGAGTGTGTCTGTCACATATGTGCCCTGATACAGTTTAGGTAAATCCCCTTTTTAACTACAGTTTAAGCGAGGAGTAATTCGGAGCTTTTGAATCGGAGCCTACAGCAGACGATCATGCTATTTCGGACCAATTTCTGAGTAGTCTGTTTTTATCACCCATATCCCATGTCCATGGATCTTTGTGTGACTGGGGTAGTGATGTGTGGGAAAGTCTGATATTGAAAGTACTAGCTTTGAGGTTATTTCTGAGTGTGCCCCAACGTGCAAGATCTGCACTCTACAGTTAACTTGCAGACATTGTCTAAAGCATTGTTTAGTGAGTTGTCTATTATATGCTACACATGCATAATTTAACATAACAGATTCATCTTATACTGTGGACAGTAAAGGTTATTGAAATAGCAAGAAACATGGGTAAGATGTTCCGGTTAATGTGTTGTTCATAGGGCGACATCACATGATGATGATGTTGTTTCTTTGTTTGTTTTTACAAATGTTAGCCTGCCCTACCACTGCCGTTTTCACATCTATGACTGATCTATGACCAATAGCCTTAATTCTCAGTGGCTCATAGTTGGAAAAAACTGCATTCCAGGGACAAATTAGTCAGGGCAACCAACAAGAGAACATTGCAATACATTTGTGTGGGATTCATTTTTATTTTCCCACTAGAAAAGCAGATCATCCTAAAAAAGATGCATTCCCACTTTCAATCTTTTTGGAGGCAGCCTGACTTAGAAAGAAAACTTCTGTACTTCACTAAGCATTTTTCTGAAAAGGTTGGTTGAGGCAACATAGATGCCAAAAAGAACACTTTCAGGTAACCTAAGCGATGTAACTGAATTCAAAATGTTGGGCAAGACATTTAGGCCTGATTACAACTTTGGAGGAGGTGTTAATCCATCCCAAATGTGACGGATATACCACCAGCCGTATAACGAGTTCCCTAGGATATAATGGACTCGTAATACGGCTGGTGGTATATCCGTCACTTTACCGTCACTTTTGGGACGGATTAACACCTCCTCCAAAGTTGTAATCAGGCCCTTATTGTCCTGGACGGGATGCTCCTATTCTTTATATGAAGAGTGCAGTTGAGTTTGATAGAACGAGGTTGACAATGAATGTGAACAGAACATAGGTCCTCATTACGAGTTTGGTGGTCCATGGACTGTCATGGTGGCATTATGAGGTTGCACACCGCTAATGTGACTGTGGCTGTCAAACCACCACATTTCTGCAGAGGGAAACGAGGAGTATAAAGAGAGACATTCACTTGAAGGTAGCCTTACAAGTCCGGTGCCACCATGGAGCCCATCACGCTCGTCCTGCCGCTGCTGCTGGTCATCAAAGGAGCCCAAAATCCACACCGCCATAGACACAACCAACCGTAAGTACACACACCTACCTGTATGATGAATGGTAACAACAATTTGTCGCACTGTCAGGCACAACATAAGGAGATCATGCCACAGGCACCAAGTAAACTTCTCATTGTTTCCTGGGTCATAATCAGACAAAAATAAGGACACATGCACAGTCACAAAACGCCTCATTTGTACAGGTCACTCACACTACACCACAACACTACACAAAACGCATGTCTACTCATCTCAGACATAGGGACAGTGAAGGGTACACAACATTGTCTTGCACAACACCCATAACACACCAACACTATGGCCCTCATTACAATCTTGGCGGTCGGTGATAAAGCGGCGGTAATACTGCCAACAGGCCGGCAGTAACAAAAATGGAATTACGTCAATGGCAGAAACCGCCAACACAGACAGCCACTTTAACACTCCGACCGCCACGGCAGTATAAACAAACACCGCGATGTAACCGCTAACAGACAAGCGGAAGACAATGTACCACCCACACTATAACAAGGTACCAATCCACCAGCTTTTCCTGGGCGGTACCAACGTCATCAAAAGCACGGCGGAAACAGTACACAGAAGGGAAACCACTCACCTCTCGACACTCAACGAACAACCAGGATGCCATGAAGCCCGAGTTACAGGTCCTGCCAATGCTGGTCTACCTCCTCATCTACCAGGAACATCAAAGACGGAGGCGACGACGATGGTGAGTACTGCACCTAGCACACCGGGGAGGGGAGGAGGGAAAAGAGAGTGACACACGCATGCAACACCCCCACCCACAACAACACGCATACATATCCAATCACATCACAGATACGCCCGTCACCCCTGGAAGAATGCAAGGACCACATGAAATGAGTCTAACCAGTATAATAATCGAACAATCAGATATGGCAAGATAAATTTAAATCATCAGTATATACAAATATTAACAGCAGATACACAAGTCCGTACACTGTCCCATTTCATGTCCGTGGATCATTGGTCCCAAAAAGCATGGGCAAAGCCCACACATGACACCTGCCTCAAAACGGAGAGAACACTGCAGGGGCATCAGGTTGAAAAAAAAAACAGGCACCTCAGAGGGAAGGAGAGAGGGGGCACTCAGCCGGATTATGGGACAACGTCACTACTCCACAAGGGTGCTCCATGCCCACTGCTTGGTCCTAGGGAGTGCAAAACCACAGTCTCTCAAGTGGGTGGTTTGCCCACTGTTTGGTCCTAGGACGTCCAAAGCCACAGTCTCTCAAGTCTCTCAAGTAGGTGGTTTGCCCACTGTTTGGTCCTGGGGAGTGCAAAGCCACAATCTCACGAGTCTCTCAAGTGGGTGGTTTGCCCACTGTTTGGTCCTGGGGAGTGCAAAGCCACAGTCTCTCAAGTGGGTGGTTTGCCCACTGTTTGGTCCTGGGGAGTGCAAAGCCACAGTCTCTCAAGTCTCTCAAGTGGGTGGTTTGCCCACTGTTTGGTCCTAGGGAGTCTAAAGCCACAGTCTTTCAAGTGGGTGACATGTTCCACAGGTTCTGGAGGGGGCTTTGTGCCCAGAGTGCTTCATCCTGCCAAGGATAAGGTGAGTGGATGCTTTTCTCCACTGATTCTGGAGGGGGCTTTGTGCCCAGTGTTGCAGCACCAGGGGTGTGGCAGGTCCCATTCCCTCACCTGGGTGTCTGAGCCACGAGATTTTCGAGTAACAGGTAGCATGATACCCCATGGAGGCAGAGTCACACTCCACCTTGCGACGACTTAGGCTGCAAACTGCTGGTAGTGCCAGTGTTGGTGGTGGTGCCTCATGTAGTGTGTGCAGGGTCCAGGACGTCTCCTGCAGCCTCGGATGGCTGCCCACTGGGGATGATGCTGATGTTCGCTGTAGTGGCACTGGCTGGGCAAGTCTGCGGCAGTGTCTGCGCGGAGATGCTGCCACTGGTGCACGTGGTGCAGGTGTAGGTAGTAGTGGAGGGAGACACCAGGCCGTCTCCTGCAGCCTCGGAAGGCTGCCCACTGAGGATGATGCTGGTGACTGTAGTTGTGGCAGCGGCTGTGCAGGTGGCGGTGCAGGTGGCGGTGCTGGTGGCAGTGCTGGTGGCGGGGCAGGTGGCAGTTGTGGCGATGCCCACAACGGTAGAGGTTGCTGGCCTGTCTGGAGAAATGGGGGTCACCAGTCCCTCACCCGGAGGCTCCGTGCCCTGAGGTGACTTTCCTTTGCTCTTGTGTCCCTTCCCCACCTTGGCAGTCACTGCTGGGACCTTGGCACTGTCAACTGTTGCTCTGGAGGAGGCCTTGCTGCGTGGGTGGTGTGGCTTTTCTCTCCTGCATGCCGGCCCCTTCTTTAGCTTGGCAGGTGGCAGAATAGGGTGGTCCTTGGCTTCAGGTGAGGGCACACTGGCAGCCCTGATGGGTGCCTCCTTCAATCCTCCCGGACTTGCAGGGACCACAGTGGACGACGATTTGGTGGCTGAGGCGCTGGTCTGGGCTCTAGACAACCTGGCCCTAGGGGAGAATGGGGGGGAGGTTTAGGGAAGAGGTCAATGGTAGCTAGGAAAAGTTTTTGGACACACTAGGACGGGAAGATGGAGGGGGTTTAGGAATGGAGGAACAGATAGTGGTTGTAGGAGGTGTACATCTGCTGAGTTTGGGTGAAGGTGCATGGGTTGGAGGCTATTGTGAGGTAGATTGCTGTTGAGTGGGTGTGTGCCGGCGTTTGTGTAGTTTGGGAGGAGAGCTCACAGACACACTGGGAGAGGACACATGGGACGTGTGAATGGTAGTGGGGGTGGTGATTGCACATGTGTAGTGATGGGCGTGCTGGTGATGGTGGTAGTGGCTGAGGATGTAGTGCATGCAGGTGTGAGTGGAGACGAGCCTGGGAGGGAGGTGGACGACGTGGAGGAGGGGGACACAGTGGAGGAAGTGGATGTTGGTGTGTCTGCATGGGGATGGTGATTGTGTGAGTGGCTGTGGGAGGTGTGGTGCTTATGTTTGCCTGAGCCACTTTTGTGTGTTGATGTGTGTGCATGCTGGTCTGTAGGTGTGCTTGGGATAGGCTGAGGTAGAGGGGATTGGGTCTGGGAAGTGGAAGTTGGAAGGGGAGGCTGGACGCAGGGACAATGGCTGCCATCAGTGCTGAGGCCAGAGCCTGAAATGCTCTCTGTTCGGCTGCCATGCCAGAATGAATGCCCTCCAGGTATGCATTTGTTTGCTGCAAATGGCTCTTGACACCCTGGATGGCATTCAAAATGGTTGACTGCCCAACAGTGAGGGATCTCAGGAGGTCAATAGCCTTCTCACTGAGGGCAGCAGGGCTGATTGGGGCAGGGCCTGAGGTGTCTGGGGCAAAGGAGATGCCCACCCTCCTGGGTCACTGGGCCCCGGAACACGCTGAGAAGCTGCTGGGAGGGCGGTGCTGGTAGGTGGGGTGGCGGCTGTACCTGTTGTTGCAGTGGGCACAGAGGTGCCCGCCAACGCATGGGAGCTCCCATCAGAGGTGGAGTCACTGTCACGGGTGTCCCCTCCTGTCCCCCTCGTGGAGCTCCCCGCACCCTCCGTCCCACTGGTGCCTTCAGACTCCATACATTCACCCTCCTGGGCCATGTGGGTTGCAGCTCCCCCCTGCTCCGGTGCCACTGCTCCTCCACCAGATGATGCTAATGCACACAAGGACAGGGTGACAAAACAAGAAATGGGGGAAAGACAGAGGAGACACATGGTCAATGCCAGCAACACCACTACCGTTGGCGGACACAACACACACAGAGCAGCCCTATGCACTAGGTCATGCACTAACAGTTCTTAGGAAAATCACCTGCCCATGGGGGAATATGCCAAACTCCATTAGCTGCACACCTGGAACCCAAAGAAGCCTGACTAGTTGTAGATGGCCACTACCACTTTTGGGGTTGGAGTGCCACAGAGCCAGCCTAACAAGGGACCTACCCTAGCAAGTTCGCCCTGGCCTAGGGGAGCCCACAGCCTACATTCCCCACCCAGATACTTCGTAAAGAGCGCTGTGTCAGCTGAATGAGACTGTACTCACCACCTGTGGCTGCTGTGATGCCCTCAAGCGCCCATCCAACTCTGGATATGCCACCGCTAGGATCCGGAACATGAGGGGGGTAATGGTGCGACGGGCACCCCTTCCACGTTGGGAAGCCATCCCCAGCTGGGCCTCCGCCGTCTTCTTGCTCCAGCAGCGCAGGTCCTCCCATCTCTTGCGGCAGTGGGTGCTCCGTCTATGATAGACCCCCAGGGTCCGCACTTCCTTGGCGATGGCACGCCAAATACCCTTCTTCTGGTGGGTGCTGACCTAGAGGAAAGGTAAAGAAGGAAAGGAAATTACTCTCCCGTACGGCCCGTCATCTTCATTGCCCACCAGTTTCACCCATGCCCTGACACACATACCCTCACCATCCTCACATGCAGGACTCAGCAACCCCCCCAACATGTCTCTTCCATCCACACCACTCCATACATTTATGTCCCATGCATCATGCTCACAGTGTACTCACCTGTTTGTCTGGAGAACTGTAGAGTAGCGTGTACTGGGGGAGGACCCCATCCACTAGTCTCTCCAACTCCTACGAAGTGAAGGCAGGGTTCCTTTCCCCAGACACAGTAGCCATTGTCGCTTCCAGACTCAGGTCACAGCAGCACTTGCAGTGTAGGTCCTCTCCTGTTGAAGGTCAGGTATCAAGTGAGTGAACAGATATAAAATGGCGGTCACGTCCGTGGTGGTGCGTACCGTCACCGCCGGCGTACATCTTCATTGGCTCCCGGAACCCATAGGGCCCAATGAGAACCAATGCTGAATTGCGCGGCGGTCTTTGACAGCCTACCGCAAAGCTGCACAATGCCAGCGCAGTTACCTCATTTCCCCTTGTCCCTCCTTACAGGTCAGGCAGCTGCCATTTCAGGGTGGCACATGGCATGGCACCTAACTGCGTCACAGCACATTGGGAAGCAATATAGACAGACAACCCCAACCATGGATTTACTCACATTAGTGCAAAAACACCTGCGCTACCTATGTGGTACATGACCCTCTGCTCACCATTCTCCTCCATAGGGCCATCCGCTAGGGCAGCTGATGAGATGGCGGCATCCTTCGTTGTACAGTCCCCTGGTGGACCTGTCGACAATGGAAGACAGACACATCATTATCACCTACAGACTTTATCGTGCCACAGTCCAAGAACTTTGTGCCCAATTGGAGCCAGACCTGATGTCTGCTATCTGCCATCCCACAGGTATCCCCCCTCTAGTGCAGGTCCTGTCAGTGCTCCATTTCCTGGCCAGTGGTTCCTTTCAAACAACAGTGGGCATAGCTTCAGGGATGTCTCAGCCAATGTTCTCTAACATGTTGTCCAGAGTGCTATCTGCCCTGCTGAAACACATGCGCAGCTACATCGTTTTCACCCAGGTGGAGGATTTGCCCACAGTGAAAGCTGACTTCTATGCCCTGGGACATATCCCCAACATCATTAGTGCCATTGATGGGACACATGTGGCATTTATCCCCCCGTAGGAATGAACAGGTGTACAGAAATAGAAAAGGCTACCATTCAATGAATGTGCAGATGGTGTGTTTGGCAGACCAGTACATCTCTCATGTGAATGACAAGTATCCTGGCTCTGTGCATGACGCTTCCATTTTGAGAAATAGCAGCTTCCCTTATGTGATGGGCCAACTCCAGAGGCACCGTGTGTGGCTAATAGGTGAGCCCAAGGTCCCCACACAGTATGAATAGGTGTCTGGGTATGGGGTAGTCCCTAAGGGTTGGTGTATGTCTAACAGATATTCCTCAGCATTTACCCCAACCTCTCATTGCTACAGACCCCAGTGAGGAATGTTAGGACAAGGGCAGAGGAACGCTACAATGAGGCACATGGGCGAACTAGGAGGATTATTGAGCGGACTTTCGGCCTCCTGAAGGCCAGATACCGGTGCCTCCATCTAACAGGTGGCTCCCTATACTACTCACCGAAGAAGGTGTGCCAGATAGTCGTGGCATGCTGCATGTTGCACAACCTGGCATTGCGCAGCCAGGTGCCTTTTCTGTAGGAAGATGGCCCTGATGTTGGTCTTGTGGCATCTGTTGAGCCTGTGGACAGTGAGGAAGATGAGGCAGAGGAAGAAGATAATGACAAACGAAATATCATCATGCAGTACTTCCAGTGAGACACAGGTAGGAGCCTGGCACAGCTCATCTCATATCTGACTACTGTAGGACATTGTATGAGTCAGCCTTTTTAACCTCTGTGTATGGACCCTGACAGTTCACTTTGGCTTTCCTTTTCACAGATCTGGGTACCACATTCTGCCTTCTGCTATGTTTACTGCTGCCCAAAAACTGTTATACTTTGGTATGTGCAAATGAACATTTATATTGATATTTGTCTAAGAGTTTGTAATAACACATTGGTGAAAGTGCAGACTGACTCCAGATTGTTTTGTGATTCAAGTGTGTTTATTTAAGTGCTAATAAGTAGTAGTAGGGGATGTGCAATGGGCTGGGGTGATGGTTGAGGAATATCCATGGTGGAGTCCAGTCTCTTTGTATCACAGGTGCATTGTCCAATTGGGCATAGGAATGGGAGCAATGGCAGTTCATGGTGGACAGGGTGACAGAGTGGAACATAAGGGTGACAATCAGGAGGGTCTTCTTTCCTGGCGGGAGTCTTGGCAATGTTCTTTGTCTTGTGCGTGGATAGCGGGGACTGTTTGCGGGGTGGTTCTCCTTCTGCAGGGGGTGGGGTGCTGGTGGCCTGTTGTTCCTGTGGTGGGACCTCCTGTCCACTAGCACCGGCTGACGTGGAAGGCTGTTCATCGTTCGGGCTGGTGTCAGGGGCCCGGTGGTCTGCCACTGTCTGCCTCATGGTGTTGGCCATGTCTGCCAGCACCCCTGCAATGGTGTCCAGGGTGGTGTTAATGGACTTCAAGTCCTCCCTGATCCGCAGGTACTGTTCCCCCTGCAGCCGCTGGGTCTCCTGAAACTTGGCCAGTACCATGCCCATGGTCTCCTAGGAATGGTGGTATGCTCCCATGATGTTGGAGAGTGCCTCGTGGAGAGTGGGTTTCCTAGGCCTGTCCTCCCCCTGTTGCACAGCAGTCCTCCCAGTTTCCCTGTTATCCTGTGCCTCTGTCCCCTGAACCGTGTGTCCACTGCCACTGACCCCAGGTCCCTGATCATCCTGTGTTAGTGGGGTTGCCTGGAGTCCCTGTAGTGGTGGACACACTGCTGATTGACGTGTCCTGGGGACAGTGGCATGGGCCCACTGGGTGGGTGGTGTGGTGGTGTTTCCTGAGGGGGGAAGTTCTGTGGTGGTTTGGGACTGTGGCAGGGTAACCGACTGTCCAGAGGTCCTTGATGGGCCAGGCTGGTCATCTTGATCCAGGCGTGCAGAGCTGCTGTCGTCACTCTGGGCCTCTTCTGTGGGGGGACTGGATATGTCTGGCACCTTCTGTCCAGTGACGTTGACGCTGGGTAGGGGTCCTGTTGGGGTGTAAATGCATTGTTATTGTATCTGTGTGTGCCATCTTGTGCAATAGGTTTGTGTCCCTCTACTACTGTGCTTGCATTATCACCTTGGCCCTTGTGTGATTGGTGATAATTGGCCCTGGGTGAGTCTCTCCCTTGGACGTGCTTTGGTGATGGGTGTCCATGCAGGTCTGTGATGGGTGTCCAGGCATTGGTGTTGCATGCAGGGCTTGGTATTGGGATGTGCGGATTGTGATAGTGGGGTATATGTGAGGTGGTGGAGTGATGGGGGTGAGGGAAGGGGTAGGAGTTTGTGATGGCATGCAGGTAGGGTGGGGGATATATTAGTAGAGATATGACTTACCAGAGTCCAGTCCTCCTGCTACTCCTGCGAGGCCCTCAGGATGCATGATTGCCAAGACTTGCTCCTCCCATGTTGTTAGTTGTGGGAGAGGAGGTGGGGGTCCACCGCCAGTCCTCTGTACAGCTACCTGGTGTCTGGATATCACGGAACATACCTTTCCCCGTCGGTCATTCCATCTCTTCCTGATTGTTGGACCTGTCTTTTTTGACAGGGTCATCCCCAAACTTTTTGCCTTCCTCCTTTTCTTTTTCTGACCTCATTTTTGCTGGTTTTTAGACTCTGCGCACTTTACCACTGCTAACCAGTGCTAAAGTACATATGCTCTCTCCCTTTAAACATGGTAACTTTGGATCATACCTGATTGGACTATTTAATCGACTTATAAGTCCCTAGTAATGTGCACTACATGTGCCTAGGGCCTGTAGATTAAATGCTACTAGTGGACCTGCAGCACTGGTTGTGCCACCCACTTAAGTAGCCCCCTTAACCTTGTCTCAGGCTTGCCCTTACAAGGCCTGTGTGCACTTTCACTGCCACCTCGACTTGGCATTTAAAAGTACTTGCCAAGCCTAGAACTCCCCTTTTTCTACATATAAGTCACCCTTAATGTCTGCCCTAGGTAACCCCTAGAGCACGGTGCTGTGTAGGTAAAAGACAGGACATGTACCTGTGTAGTTATATGTCCTGGTAGTGTAAAACTCCTAAATTCGTTTTTACACTACTGTGAGGCCTGCTCCGTTCATAGGCTAACATTGGGGCTGCCCTCATACACTGTTGAAGTGGCAGCTTCTGATCTGAAAGGAGCAGGAAGGTCATATTTAGTATGGCCAGAATGGTAATACAAAATCCTGCTGACTGGTGAAGTCGGATTTTATATTACTATTCTAGAAATGCCATTTTTAGAAAGTGAGCATTTCTTTGCACTTAAATCCTTCTGTGCCTTACAATCCACGTCTGGCTGGGCTTGGTTGACAGCTCCTTGTGCATTCACTCAGACACACCCCAAACACAGGGTACTCAGCCTCACTTGCATACATCTGCATTTTGAATGGGTCTTCCTGGGCTGGGAGGGTGGAGGGCCTGCTCTCACACAAAGGACTGCCACACCCCTACTGGGACCCTGGCAGACAGGATTGAACTGAAAGGGGACCTGGTGAACTTCTTAGCCACTCTTTGAAGTCTCCCCCACTTCAACGGCACATTTGGGTATAAAACAGGGCCTCTGCCCTACCTCATCAGACACTTGCTGGAGAAGAAACCTGAACCAGAAACTACATCCTGCCAAGAAGAACTGCCTGGCTGCTCAAAGGACTCACCTGTCTGCTTTCTACAAAGGACTGCTGCCTTGCTGTTGGCCTGCTGCCTTGCTGAACTCTTGTCTGGCTGTGAAAGTGCTCTCCAAGGGCTTGGAAAACAAGCAGGAAAATCCACGCACAGACCCGGGACATCTGGTAATCCCCGCGATCCACGTAAAGAGACTGTCTGCGCGCCGGAAAACGACGCACGACTTCCCCGCGTGGAAAATAACTATGCAAGTCCGTGTGTGCTGGGGAGAAATCGACGCACACACCCTTTTTCCACGCACCTCTTCTTTTGTGGCCCTCTGAGGAGATTTTTCCACTCTAAACCAGGTACTTTTGCTTGAAAGAGACTTTGTTTATATTCTAAAGACTTAAGACACTTTGGGCCTGATTCTAACCCTGGCGGTCGGTGATAAAGCGGCGGCCAACCCGCCAACAGGCCGGCGGTCAAAAAAATGGAATTCTGACCCTGGCGGGAACCGCCAACACACCCCGCCACATTAACACTCCGACCGCCGCGGCGGTGCAGACAAACAGCGTGGCGGTCACCGCCAACAGGCAGGCGGCAGACAATGTACCGCCCACACTATCACAACTCACCAATCCGCCACCTTTTCTGGGGCGGGAGCCCCGCCGATAAAAACACGGCGGAAACAGACTACGAACGGGAAAACGCGCACCAAAACACACTCCACGAGGAGGGAGGACAGCATGGAACCCGAATTAAACATCCTACCTGCTCTCATCTACCTTCTCATCTACCACGAGTACGAACTTCGGCGCAGACGACAACGGTGAGTACTGCACCTACGACACACGGGAGGGGGGAGGAGGGAAGCTTACGGCACACACATATGCGCCCTCCCAAACTATGTACACACTAATGCAGAGCAACAATGCACAGTGACACCACCCAAACCCCCCTTAAGAATGCAAAGACAGAAATAAATTGGGACGAAAAATTTATATAAAAAATAGACTCTGATATGGAGCGGTCAACTACGCAAAATATCCATAACAAAATGATACTATATACACTGGCATGGAGAGCCGAGGCAATTAGTCCTGTACATGAAAGTTAAATGGAACAGTCCGTGGGCTACAGTGTAGCGACACAAGGGCAAAGCCCACACAGGAGACCTGAGTCCTTTGGAGAGAACACTGCAGGGGCATCTGATAAAAAATTACAGGCACCTCAGGGGGAAGGGAAGGGGGAGGCACCACAGCCACATGAGTCCACGACGCCAGATCCACGAAGGGGCCACCATGCCCATTGATGTATCCTGGGGAGTGCAAAGCCACAGTCTCTCAAGTCTCTACAGTGGGTGGGTTGCCCACTTCACCATCCTGGGGAGTGCAAAGCCACAGTCTCTCAAGTCACCACAGTGGGTGGGTTGCCCACTTCACCATCCTGGGGAGTGCAAAGCCACAGTCTCTCAAGTCTCCACAGTGGGTGGGTTGCCCACTTCACCATCCTGGGGAGTGCAAAGCCACAGTCTCTCAAGTCTCCACAGTGGGTGGGTTGCCCACTTCACCATCCTGGGGAGTGCAAAGCCACAATCTCTCAAGTCTCCACAGTGGGTGGGTTGCCCACTTCACCATCCTGGGGAGTGCAAAGCCACAGTCTCTCAAGTCTCCACAGTGGGTGGGTTGCCCACTTCACCATCCTGGGGTGTGCAAAGCCACAGTCTCTCAAGTCTCTACAGTGGGTGGGTTGCCCACTTCACCATCCTGGGGAGTGCAAAGCCACAGTCCATCTGGTGGATGACAGTGTCCACTGCTCAAGGAGGAGGCATGGTGGGCACAGTGAACCATAAACAGTGCTTGACAGGAAGGGCCCAGCGGAGCGGTGCTTGAGACGGCGGGGCCCAGCGGAGCGGTGCTTGAGACGGCGGGGCCCAGCGGAGCGGTGCTTGACAGGAAGGGCCCAGCGGAGCGGTGCTTGAGACGGCGGGGCCCAGCGGAGCGGTGCTTGACAGGAAGGGCCCAGCGGAGCGGTGCTTGACAGGAAGGGCCCAGCGGAGCGGTGCTTGAGACGGCGGGGCCCAGCAGAGCGGTGCTTGAGACGGCAGGGCCCAGCGGAGCGGTGCTTGACAGGAAGGGCCCAGCGGAGCGGTGCTTGAGACGGCGGGGCCCAGCGGAGCGGTGCTTGACAGGAAGGGCCCAGCGGAGCGGTGCTTGAGACGGCGGGGCCCAGCGGAGCGGTGCTTGAGACGGCGGGGCCCAGCGGAGCGGTGCTTGACAGGAAGGGCCCAGCGGGGCGGTGCTTGAGACGGCGGGGCCCAGCGGAGCGGTGCTTGAGACGGCGGGGCCTAGCGGAGCGGTGCTTGACAGGAAGGGCCCAGCGGAGCGGTGCTTGAGACGGCGGGGCCCAGCGGAGCGGTGCTTGAGACGGCGGGGCCCAGCGGAGCGGTGCTTGACAGGAAGGGCCCAGCGGAGCGGTGCTTGAGACGGCGGGGCCCAGCGGAGCGGTGCTTGAGACGGCGGGGCCCAGCGGAGCGGTGCTTGACAGGAAGGGCACAGTGGAGTGGTGCTCTTCTGCACGGCGGGGCCCTGTTCAGCGGTGCTCTTCTGCACGGCGGGCCCTGTTCAGCGGTGCTCTTCTGCACGGCGGGCCCTGTTCAGCGGTGCTCTTCTCCATGGCGGGCCCTGTTCAGCGGTGCTCTTCTCCACGGCGGGCCCTGTTCAGCGGTGCTCTTCTGCACGGCAGGGCCCTGTTCAGCGGTGCTCTTCTCCACGGCGGGCCCTGTTCAGCGGTGCACATCCAGTAGGTCAAGGGAGCCAGACCTGGCCTGGACTCCCTGCTCAGTCGCCCTCCGACCGTGATGCTTCTGGACCCTTCGGGGACGGAGTCCTGGGCCCTTTGGTGTCCTCCTTTCCAGCTGGGATGTGGCATGTGGGGCCCACCTGCTCCGCGCTCCTGCTGCCTGACTTCTCCGCCCTGCTGCCTTTACGCTCCTTAGATGGGGCTCTCGGGCCCTTGCCTCCCCTAGATGATGTGGCTGGTGAAGTGGGCGAAGTTTGCTCCTTGGGGGCAGCTGTGTCAGTCCTCGCACGCGGCCCTTGTGTTTCCTGGTCCTCTTGCCGGGGGGGGGCTGGATGTGTCCTTGCTGCTGATGGAGGTGTCACTGCTGGCAAAGGGTGGACTCCAGAACCCATGCACAACAGTGACACCCGAAGCTGGGCTGGTGGTGGCTGTGGTGCTCTTGGGACTCTTTGCAGATGGAGGGAGTAGGTCATCGGAGGGAAAGAGGTTAAGATTAGCCAGGAAAACTTTTTTAGGGCCAAGGTAAAGGGTAGGAGAAGTGGTGATGGGAGTGGACGAAGAGGATGTGGTTGTAGGAGAGTCAGGTGTGCTGTCCTTGGGTGAAGGTGCTGGTGCTGTTTGCTGTCGTGAGGTGGATGGCTGTTGGGTGGGTGGCTGCCTGCGTTTGTGTGTCTTGGAAGAGGGGGTGACAGACACAGTGGGAGAGGACACAGGGGACGTGTAAATGGCAGTGGGGGTGGTGACTGCATGCGTGCGGACTGTACAGGAGGGTGTGGTGGTGATGGAAGCACTGGCTGATGTTGGTGTGCATGCAGGTGTGAGTGTAGACGTCACAGGGAGGGAGGAGGGAGACGAGGAGGAGGGGGACACAGGGGTGGCAGTGACTGTTGGAATGTCTGCATCTGGGTGTTGCTTGGGTGAGTGTTTGTGGGATCTGTGGTGCTTGTGTCTGGATGAGCTGCCCTTGGGTTTTGAAGTGTGTGCAGGCTGGTCAGATGGTGTGGATGGGATAGGCTGAGGAACAGGAGACAGAGACAGGCTGGAGGCAGTCAGAAGAGGGAGGCTGGAAACAGGGACAATGGCTGCCGTCAGTGCTGAGGCCAGAGCAGTGAACGATCGTTGATGGGCAGCCTGACCCGAATGAATGCCCTCCAGGTAGGCATTGCTCCGATGCACCTCCCTTTCTACCCCCTGGATGGCATTCAAAAGGGTAGTCTGCCCAACAATGAGCGTCCTCACAAGGTCAATGAGCTCCGCACTGAGGGCAGCAGGGGTGACAGGGGCAGGGGCTGAGGTGCCTGGGGCGAAGGAGATGCCCGCCTTCCTGGGCGAGCGGGCACGGAGCGTAGGCTGAGGGGCTGCAGGGAGGGTGGGGCTGGTGCGCTGGGTGGCGGCTGTACCTGTAGAGGCGGGGGTCCCGGATGTTTCCGCCACCGCTAGGGAGCACCCATCCGAGGACGTGTCTGTGTCGCTGCTCTCACCACCGGTCCCCGTTGTGGTGCTCCCCTCGCCCTCCGGATCACTGGTGCCCTCGGTGTCTGTTCCTGGGCCCACCGGGGCCTTGTGACTTGCAGCTCCCTCGTGCTCCGATGCCAAATCTCCTCCGCCTGATGATGCTAATGCACACATGCACAAGAAGATGAAGAAGAAGTGGGGGGGAGTAAAAAGAAGACCAGGTTGAGTGCATGCAATGTCAACACCGTTGGCGGAGAGGACAGACACAGGAGCCTCATGCACTAAGCCGCGCATTCGGGGTACACTACTCAGTACTTCTGACTAAGACAACAGGTCAAGAGAGGACAAACGCGCAGATGTGTGAGGCCAGACCATCAATAGCTGTACTTGTCACCCTACAGAGGTGGGGGCCGGGAGCACAGGGCCATGCCTAAGGGAGAGGACTACACTACAGAAAGCGCCCTGGCCTAATGTCACCCACAACCCTCCTCCCCCACCCAGACGCCTCCACTGCGCAGAAAGATAGCAGAATGTGCTGATACTCACCCCCTTGTGTCTGCTGTGATGCTCTCAAGCACCCATCCAAATCCGGGTAGGCCACCGCCAGGATCCGGGACATCAGGGGGGTCAGGGTACGACTGGCACCCCTCCTAGGTTGGGAGGCCATCCCCAGCAGTGACTCGGCGGTCTTCCTGGTTCCGCGGCGGATGTCCTCCCACCTCTTGCGGCAGTGGGTGCCCCGTCTGACGTGGACCCCCAGGGCCCGGACTTCCTTGGCGATGGCACGCCAAATCTCGACTTTCTGATGGGCGCTGACCTATGTGACATGTACAGGGTGGGAAGGAAACATTCATCAACTTACTGCATGTTAGATGTGATTGGCCCCTCCTCCCCAACCTTGCCATATGGCACATGCTCTCATCTGTCGTGCGTTGCACTCATCATTCGCCCCCCACCCCACCAACTTACATCCACCCCACTCCACACAGGCATCGCCCATTCCATGTGCACCCGGTGTACTTACCTGTTGGTCTGGAGGACCGTAGAGTAACGCATACTGGGGGAGGACCCCATCCACGAGCTTCTCCAACTCTTCAGACGTGAAGGCAGGGGCCCTTTCCCCAGTCGCAGCAGCCATTGTCACTTCCAGACCGAGGTCACAGCAGCACTTGCAGTATAGGTCCTCTCCTGTGGATGATCAGGTCTCGAGTGATTAGGCAGATAGAAAATGGCGGTCACGCCCGCGGCGGTGCGTACCACGGCGGTGCGTACCGCTACCGCCGGCGCACATCGTCATTGGCTCCTGAAACCCATAGCATTCAATGTTAACCAATGCGGCTCCGTGTAGCGGTCTTCGACCGCCTACCGCCACGGTGTGCTCCGCCAGCGCATTGACCTCACATCCCATTGTCCCACTTCACAGGTCAGGCAGCCGCCATTTCAAGGGCCCACATGGCATAATTTCTACTGCGACACACAGGCCTAGGCCTTGCATTGCCACACATACACGCCTTTCAAAACATAGTTAACCGTGTGCTATGCAAGCTGTGGTGAACGTACCAGTGATTGGCTTGACTCTGTGCTCCATGTTGTCATTCCTAGGCACCGTCCGCTGGGACTTGCGAGGAGAAGGATGAATCCTCGCGTGTACCGACCGCTGGTGGACCTGTCGACAATGGAAGAACGCCACATCATACTACGATACCGACTTGACCGTGCCACTATCCATGAACTGTGTGCCCAGCTGGAGCCAGCCCTGATGTCCCCCATCCGCCAACCCACAGGAATTCCCCCTCTGGTGCAGGTTCTGTCAGTCCTCCATTTTCTTGCAAGTGGCTCATTCCAGACAACAGTGGCCATGTCATCTGGAATGTCTCAGCCTATGTTTTGCAAAGTTTTGTCTAGAGTGTTGTCTGCCCTGACGAAACACATGCGGAGTTACATTATATTCCCTGAGGAGGTTGATTTGGCCACTGTGAAGGGTGATTTTTATGCCCTTGGACATATTCCCAACATCATTGGTGCCATTGATGAGACCCATGTAGCCTTAGTCCCCCCAAAAGACGATGAGCAGGTGTACAGAAATAGGAAAAGTTACCATTCTATGAACGTCCAGGTGGTCTGTTTGGCTGACCAGTACATCTCCCATGTGAATGCCATGTTCCCTAGGTCAGTGCATGACGCGTATGTGATGCGTAATAGCAGCATCCCTTATGTGATGGAACAGCTACAGAGACAACGTGTGTGGCTAATAGGTGACTCTGGTTACCCCAACCTGCCTTGGCTATTGACCCCAGTGAGGAATCCCCGGACCAGGGCTGAGGAACGGTACAATGAGGCCCATGGGCGAACTAGGAGGATCATAGAAAGGACCTTTGGGCTCCTGAAGGCCAGATTTAGGTGCCTGCATATGACAAGGGGATCCCTGATGTACTCACCAAAGAAGGTGTGCCAGATCATCGTGGCCTGCTGTATGCTTCACAATCTGGCATTGCGACGTCAGGTGCCTTTCCTGCAGGAGGATGGTCCACATGGTGGTGTTGAAGCAGCTGTGGAGCCTGCGGAGAGTGAAGAGGAGGAAGACTCAGAGGACGACACAGACAACAGGGACAGAGTTATCCAACAGTATTTTCAGTAGCACACAGGTAAGAATCAACCACGCCATTTGACTTTTCCAGCAAGCCTCCTGCTTCTCAACTTTGTCTATGACCCCCCAGTTCTTTTAAACTGATGTTTGATTTTCCCTTCCCTTTTCAGTGCTGTATGACCCACTCCGTGACTACTGCTTGGTTAGCCCATGGGCTAATGCTTATTGATCTCGGTATGTGTTCAGCACAAAGTTAACAGAACATAATTGATCGGTAATGTGTTATACATTTGTAAATAATACAGCCTGACTCCTGTTTGATTTCAGTGCATTGAGTGATTTATTTTTTGTGCTAGATAATGGTACATGATATAAACACAGTGATGGGTGGGGGTGGAGTAATGGCCATGGCAGAGTCCAGTTCTCAGTCTCACAGGTGCATTGTCCATATGCCTGTGGAAGGATGGAGCAGGGGCAGTTCAAGGTTGGACATGGTGGCAATGTGGGACAGTGGGATGACTTCAGGGGGTGTCTCAAGCTGGCGGTGGTCTTGACATCCTACTCTGTCGATTTTTTTGATCTCAGGCTCCTCTTGCGGGGTGGTTGTTCTTCAGCAGGAGGTGGGGTTCTGGTGGCCTGTCGTTGTGGTAGGGCCTCCTGTCCACTAGCGCCGGCGGAGGTGGTAGGCTGTTCCTGGCTAGTGACAGGGGCCCTGTGTGGTGCCACATGGTCCGCAACGTGTCTTCTATCCGGTTGAGGGCCTGGACTATGCTCCCCATAGCGGTAGAGATGTTGGTGAGTTGATTGGTGAACCCCATGTACCGTTCCTCCTGCTGTGCCTGGAGCTCCTGGAACCTGGCCAGTACCGTCGCCATCGTCTCTTGGGAGTGGTGGTAGGCTGCCATGATGGTGGTGAGGGCCTCTTGGAGAGTGGGTTCCCTGGGCCTCTCCTCCCCCCCTGTCGCACAGCAGCCCTCCGAGTTGCCCTGTTTCCCCCGGCCTCTGTCCCCTGGACGGTGTGCCCACTACCACTGCCCCCAGGTCCCTGTTGTTGTTGGGGTGGTGGGTTAGCCTGGGTGCCCTGTAGCGGCAGACACACCGCTGATTGACCTGTCCTAGAGACAGAGGCATGGGCCCACCTGGGTGGGAGCTGTGCTGTTGTTCCCAGAGGGGGTTGGGTCTGCTGTGGCCTGTGTGTGGGGAACCGACTGTCCAGAGGTCCCCGATGGTCCGGGCTGGTCATCAGGTTCCAGGTCGACAGAGCTGCTGTCATCACTGGGGGCCTCTTCCGGGGGGGGATGAACATTTCTGGACCCTCCTGGCCGGTGTGTTGGCGTTCGGGTCCTGCATGGGGTAAGAGAGTATGGTTATTGTTTCTGTGTGTGCTATTGCGTGCCATTGATTGGTGCCCTTGTCCCCCAGTGCTGCCATTCCCTTGGGGGAGGTGTTGTGGGGGTGTTTTGGGGGGGGGGGGTATGTGCAGTGGTCATGCTTGGGTGATGGGTGTCCATAGTTTGTGGGGGCATGCAGGGGTTGGTGTTGGGTGGGTTGTGCTGGAGAGACATTCTCAGGGAGGATGTGTGATGGGGGGTTGGGGGTGAGGGTGGTGGTGGGGGTTAGCATGCTGGGTTGGGGTGAAGTAGTTGAGATTGTACTTACCAGAGTCCATTCCTCCGTGTACTCCAGCGAGGCCATCAGGATGCAGGATGTTTAGTACCTCTTGCTCCCATGCTGTGAATTCGGGTGGAGTGGGTGGGGGTCCCCCGCCAGTCTTCTGCACTGCGACGTTGTGTCGCGAGACCATCGAGCGCACCTTTCCCCTTAAGTCGTTCCAGCGTTTGCGGATGTCGTCTCGATTTCTGGGATGCTGTCCCACCGCGTTGACCCTGTCCACGATCCGCTGCCTTAGCTCAGCCTTCCTGGCTATAGTGGTGTGCTGCACCTGTGAGCCGAAGAGCTGCGGTTCAACTCTTATGATTTCCTCCACCATGACCCGGAGTTCTTGGTCCGAAAAGCGTGGGTGCCTTTGGGGTGCCATGGGGTGGTGTGGATGAAGTGTGGGGTGGTGTATATGGTGATGAGTGTGTTGGTGTGTGGTGCTTTGTGCTTCTATGTGGTGTGTGTGATGGTGTAGTGTGCCTCTGTGTGATGTAGCTCTCTATTCTGTGATGTGTCTCTCTCTCCTTCGTCTGTGATCTTCGGTCGTAGGGGTTTGTGGGTGATGTGGGTGTGTGTTTTATAGTTGTATGGATGTGTGGGAGTGTTGTTGGTATGTGTGTCAGGTGTGTGTATTTCAAATTGCCCAATGTGGCAGTGTTTTGGAGCTGTGTGTGTATTTTGACCGCGGCGGTGTGTACCGCCAATGGAATACCGCGGTTGAAAGACCGCCGCGTGGATTGGTGGTTCAGAATGGCATGGGCGTGTTTGTGTTGGCGTGGCGGTGGAGGTTTGGTCATCTCCAGTTTTCCGCGGCCCGCTGATGAGGCGGCCTTCCTTGGATGTCGGGTTTTTGTCGGATTCACAGTTGGTGGTCAGAATGACCGTGGTGGTTTACCGAGGCCGCGGCGGTAGTATGGCGGAGTTCTGACCGGCAGTATGGCCCTTTTACCGCCAAGGTCAGAATGACCCCCTTTATATCACTTTCCAGTGATATCTCTACAATTTCCCATTGCAAACTTTATTCTTTTTGACCTACAATTATCCTGATAAATCTTATATATTTTTCTAAACACAGTGTGGTGTATTTTTGTGGTGCTATATGGTGGTATTGTATGATTTATTGCACAAATACTTTACACATTACCTTCTAAGTTAAGCCTGACTGCTCGTGCCAAGCTACCAGAGGGTGGGCACAGGATAATCTTGGATTGTGTGTGACTTACCCTGACTAGAGTGAGGGCTTTTGCTTGGATAGGGGGTAACCTGACTGCCAACCAAAAACCCCATTTCTAACATTGGTGATCAGCGGTGAGGATAGGACTTGTATTGTGCAGTGACATACAGTAGCTAAGTATTTCACTACCTACCCACAGTTGAAGGTCAACTTGGCTTTTTATCTCTTTTTGCAAATCTGTTTTTTCCTGACAATTTTCAAAAACTAAATCCTCACTCAACATGTCTCTGACTGGGTCCCAGATAGGGGACTTTGACCTAGTCCAGTTGGATACATATACGGTCAAACAACTAAGAGGATTCTGCAGGGCATTGAGGGTACCCACCCAAGGGGCCTCCAGAAAGGAGGACTTTCAAGTGGCGCTGAGGGCCTGGGCAGAAGCCCATTTAGAGGATGATGAGGAAGAGGAGTCAGAAAATGGCACCTCAGAGGAATTTTCACTATCTGTGGATGGTGTTACCACTGCAATTGTGCCCCCTTCCAGACCAGGGAGCAGTGTCTCTATGCAAAGCCTGACCGCAGAGGAAAGGAGAGAGGAAAGGGAGTTCCAATTGCAAATGGCAAAACTGAAAATTGAGGCTCAACAGGAGGAGAGAAGGGCAGAGAGAGAAGCCAAAAAAGCTGAGGCTGAAAGAGCAGCCAAACAGATTGAAGCTGAAAGAACAGCCAAACAGATTCAAGCAGAAGCTGAAAGGGCAGCCAAACAAGCGGAAGCTGAAAGAGCAGCCAAACAGGTGGAAGCTGAAAGAGCTTTGGCTGAAAATAAACTATTGTTGGCTCATGAACTGAGTCTCAAGGAGCTGGAGATCAAGGCGAGACAGTCTGAATCCAGCAATAATGGTGGCAGCATACAGACAGGACCTGCTGGAGAAAAGAAGGTTTGTATACCCAAAAATGTGGTGCCCAGTTTTGTGGTGGGAGATGACATAGATAAATGGTTAGCTGCTTATGAAGTTGCACTAAGGGCTCATGAGGTTCCTGAAGGGCAATGGGGGGTAGCTATGTGGGGTTATGTGCCGCCATTGGGGAGGGACACACTTCTCACATTGGATCAACCGGATCAAAACACATACCCACTTCAGAAAGCCACTTTACTTGCCAAGTTTGGGCTGACCCCTGAGGGATACCGTCAGAGGTTCAGGGACAGCACCAAACAAAACACACAAACATGGGTAGATTTCTTTGACTTTTCCAGTAAGGCACTGAATGGATGGGTGCGGGGCAACAAAGTAAATGATTATAAAAGGTTATATGACTTGATTCTGAGAGAGCATATGCTTAATACTACTTTTACAGAGTTGCGCCAGCACTTGGTAGATAGTAAGCTGACTGATCCCAGGAAGCTTGCTGAGGAGGCGGACCTCTGGGCAAGCACCAGAGTGTCTAAAAAGGTATCTGGGACTGACCCCGAAAAGGGTAGTTCCGGTTCCCCCCAACAAAGTGAGGGGGAGGTTAGAAATGACCCAGACGAGTCCCAGAGTAAGGGGGGAAGAAAGGGTTCCCATACCTCATCTGAGAAACAGGGTGGGGGTTCTGGTGGGCAGTGGCCCAAAGCATCCCATTCCCAACCCCGCTGATTTGAGTGTTCCCAGATAGGACACAGGAAGGGGGACTCTGTCTGTCCAAAGAACTCACCCAGTATTGGGACCTCTACAGGGGTGGCCCATGTGGCCTTAGGGGAATGTAGTCCCCAGGGGCAGGTCGTAGACCATGCCTTCATCTCCTTTAGTTGGGAGGTGGACTCAGAGGGTAAACTGGTGATCCCTGAGGGTGGGAGCCGTCACTTCCACCAGGTGGGAGTGAATGGGATCCCAGTCACCGCTCTGAGAGACACAGGGGCTAGTCTTACCATGATGGTGGAGAGACTAGTGTCACCAGAGCAGTACACCGGACAGGTGTGTAGAGTGACTCCAGCCATTGGGGAAGATTTCTTCCGCCCCATGGCCCGGGTGTCCCTAGAGTGGGGTGGGGAGGTGACCCAGAGGCGGGTCATAGTTAGTCCCCAGCTGCCCATTGACTGCATTCTGGGGAATGAGTTTCCCTTAGTGTCAGGAGAGCTGAGAGGGCCAACCCCCAAGGGTGCCCTAACAGTTCAGATGTCTGGCAGTACCACTCCCCAGAGGAGGGTATGTAAGCCCCGATGGGGAGGCACGGGGAGGAAGGACTCACCCCTGTCCTCTGTTCAGCCTCAGAGTACAGACCCTGGGCTGAGGGACCAGTATCAGGGACCCACCCCTGACCTGGTGAGAGTGGAGAAGGGGTGCAAGACCCCTGGGGTTAATATCCCCCATTCTGGGATGCTACACGAATCCCTTGGGAGCTCCCTACCAGTCCCCCAGTTGGAGGAGAAGCTCAGCCAACGGCCCCCCTCAGGGTCTCCACCTAGCAGTGGATGGTCAGGGGCCTGGCTCATAACACTGACAGCTGTCAGTGGCATCTGTTGGTTTCTGTCCTTGTGGGCAGAGTTTTCCTTGGGTTGGGGACAGAAGTCAGACCCAAGGAATGGAATGGGCCACATCACTTTTTTTGCCATGGTGATACTGTCTGCATACTGGGATGCATCTGTAAGCAAATTAAAGTTAGGAGCTGTACAGATGGGGTCCTCAGGTGATGAGAAGGGTTCCCCATGGGCCAGATCAGTGGCCCCAGAGAGTATAGACAAAGAAGCCTCACTGAGTTCAGAAAGGCGTAGAACTGGCGAGTGCCCCTGCAGTAGTGGGCCATTGTCCATGTTCTATCGCCTTAAGCAGGGAAGTCCATCAGAGTGTTGATTAGTCTACCCTGGCTTTAGGCTGGGAGGGGGTCATGTTGGACCTGGCTTTTTTGACAGGGTCATCCCCAAACTTTTTGCCTTCCTCCTTTTCTTTTTCTGACCTCATTTTTGCTGGTTTTTAGACTCTGCGCACTTTACCACTGCTAACCAGTGCTAAAGTACATATGCTCTCTCCCTTTAAACATGGTAACTTTGGATCATACCTGATTGGACTATTTAATCGACTTATAAGTCCCTAGTAATGTGCAGTACATGTGCCTAGGGCCTGTAGATTAAATGCTACTAGTGGACCTGCAGCACTGGTGGTGCCACCGACTTAAGTAGCCCCCTTAACCTTGTCTCAGGCTTGCCCTTACAAGGCCTGTGTGCACTTTCACTGCCACCTCGACTTGGCATTTAAAAGTACTTGCCAAGCCTAGAACTCCCCTTTTTCTACATATAAGTCACCCTTAATGTGTGCCCTAGGTAACCCCTAGAGCAGGGTGCTGTGTAGGTAAAAGGCAGGACATGTACCTGTGTAGTTATATGTCCTGGTAGTGTAAAACTCCTAAATTCGTTTTTACACTACTGTGAGGCCTGCTCCCTTCATAGGTTAACATTGGGGCTGCCCTCATACACTGTTGAAGTGGCAGCTTCTGATCTGAAAGGAGCAGGAAGGTCATATTTAGTATGGCCAGAATGGTAATACAAAATCCTGGTGACTGGTGAAGTCAGATTTAATATTACTATTCTAGAAATGCCACTTTTAGAAAGTGAGCATTTCTTTGCACTTAAATCCTTCGGTGCCTTACAATCCACGTCTGGCTGGGCTTGGTTGACAGCTCCTTGTGCATTCACTCAGACACACCCCAAACACAGGGTACTCAGCCTCACTTGCATACATCTGCATTTTGAATGGGTCTTCCTGGGCTGGGAGGGTGGAGGGCCTGCTCTCACACAAAGGACTGCCACACCCCTACTGGGACCCTGGCAGACAGGATTGAACTGAAAGGGGACCTGGTGAACTTCTTAGCCACTCTTTGAAGTCTCCCCCACCTCAAAGGCACATTTGGGTATAAAACAGGGCCTCTGCCCTACCTCATCAGACACTTGCTGGAGAAGAAACCTGAACCAGAAACTACATCCTGCCAAGAAGAACTGCTTGGCTGCTCAAAGGACTCACCTGTCTGCTTTCTACAAAGGACTGCTGCCTTGCTGTTGGCCTGCTGCCTTGCTGAACTCTTGTCTGGCTGTGGAAGTGCTCTCCAAGGGCTTGGATAGAGCTTGCCTCCTGTTCCCTGAAGTCTCAGGACCAAAAAGACTTCCCTCTTTCACTTGGACGCTCCGTGCCCCGAAAATTTCGACGTACAGCTTGTTCCGCGGCGAGAAAAACGCTGCACACCGACGCTGATCGACGCAACGCTCTTGGGACGACCGAAAATCCGACGCACGGCTTCGCAAGGACAACGCCGCCCGACCTCTAGAGGAGAAATCGACGCGACGCCTGCCGTGAGATCGTAATTTCGACGCGCAGCCCCGCAGAACGACGCGCAGCCGGAAAACAAGCAGGAAAATCCAGGCACAGACCCGGGACATCTGGTAATCCCCGCGATCCACGAAAAGAGACTGTCCGCGCGCTGGAAAACGACACACGACTTCCCCGCGTGGAAAATAACGACGCAAGTCCGTGTGTGCTGGGGAGAAATCGACGCACACACCCTTTTTCCACGCACCTCTTCTTTTGTGGCCCTCTGAGGAGATTTTTCCACTCTAAACCAGGTACTTGTGCTTGAAAGAGACTTTGTTTATATTCTAAAGACTTAAGACACTTTATATCACTTTCCAGTGATATCTCTACAATTTCCCATTGCAAACTTTATTCTTTTTGACCTACAATTATCCTGATAAATATTATATTTTTTTCTAAACACTGTGTGGTGTATTTTTGTGGTGCTATATGGTGGTATTGTATGATTTATTGCACAAATACTTTACACATTGCCTTCTAAGTTAAGCCTGACTGCTCGTGCCAAGCTACCAGAGGGTGGGCACAGGATAATCTTGGATTGTGTGTGACTTACTCTGACTAGAGTGAGGGCTTTTGCTTGGACAGGGGGTAACCTGACTGCCAATCAAAAACCCCATTTCTAACACTGATGTCATCCAGTGTTCTTGGATGCTGTCCCACTGTGTTGACCCTGTCGACAATTCTCCACCAAAGCTCCATCTTTCTAGCAATGTATGTCTGGTGCACCTGTGAACCGAATAGCTGTGGCTCTACCCGGATGATTTCCTCCACCATGACCCTGAGCTCCTCCTCAGAAAACCTGGGGTGTCTTTGAGATGCCATGATGTGGTGTGGGTGATGTGTGAGGTGATGGTTGTTGTGATGTGTGGGGTGATGTTTTGGGGTGTGTGGTGTGTTGTGCATGGATGGTGTATGAGTGATGCTGTTGTGTGCCTCTGGATGCTGGTGTTTTCTTAGCTTTTCTGTCTCTCTGCTTCTTCCAAAAATGTAATTGTAAGGGGTTGTGGGTAATGTGGGTGTGTGTATTATAGTGGTGTAGGTGTGTGGTGTGTGTATGTGTGTCAGGTGTGTATTTTGAATTGTCCAATGTGGTTGTGTTTTGTAAGTGTGCGTGTATTTTGAGTGTGGCAGTGTGTACCGCCAATGGTTTACCGTGGTTGAAAGACTGCTGCGTTGATTCGTGGGTCGTGATAGTGTTGGCGTATTCCTATTGTTGTAACAGTTTGGGTTTTGGCACCGCCAGTTTATTACTGACCTTTGGTGTGGCGGACTTGTGTGGGTGTCTGTATAGTGGAGGATTTCTAACTGTGGGTCATAATACCCGTAGCAGATTTCCGCCGCGGACATGGTATATTGGCGGCCGACGGGATGGAGGCCAGCGGGATTTACCACCAGGGTTGTAATGAGGGCCTATATCTAGAAATAAAACTCACACATTCACATTGCACACATACCATGGAGTGTCATCACATTCAATACACATATGTATGGATGTGGCATGGAACATAAACAACACTCCCCGTAAATAGCCCTGCAATGGACACATATATCACACACAGTGCAACACAATGGAAGGGCAATGGAATGGGCAATATTTAGAAAGATAAATATACAAAGCTCACTATGCACACAATACCTGCACAATAGGAATGAGGCCAGCAAGAACACTTAAGCAAGGAGGCTGCAGTGGCCCACATATCACTTTACGTAAAGCCCTAAAACAACATCTGCACAGGAAATGGCCTTCCAGGTATCTCAGGAGCAAACAATACTAGATCCAAATGACATACCTATTTGCACAATGTGGAAGGGCAAGTCAACAAAACACATACAACTCCAACTGCATGGGACATACCGCTACATGAAGTAGCTGCTAGATACACAGAGCTAAATGGACATATCCACACTCAAATGCAAACCAAGGTAGCACAATTGAACACACTCCATGTCTGCACAAACAAAACTCAAGCTCCCACACATTAGATGAATACATAATCCATATCATGGGGACAAGTCTAACACCATACATGCTCACATTGGACAACCCAAGATGCAATATTTACCATAACAAACAGAACACAATGCAATTATAGCACCATTCCATTTGCACCCACATACTGATATCGGTAACATATACCCTTGTCTGGGGGGACACCAGCACTGCCCACAAAGTCAGACACTGCAAACAACAGCAAATGATCAGCAAGCAGGCTAAAACACACACAACTGTAGGCACCAAACACAAGTCACTTAGGAACAATATAAAGGTAGAAGAGGAATTGCAGGGCAAATGTATACCCAAAGAAAAAACAACTGTTTGGGTTTATTTTTAATCAACTTCCAAAAGTCCAAGGCTATTGGCCAGTCCATATGCTTTGGCACAGGCACATCGTGGTTCTGTCACTTGACTCCCAACAGTCAGGGAACCTCCACAAAAAGGGACCTCAAGTGGACAGGGAATCACCTCAGGGATCATCTTTGGGGAGTCGGATTTAGGAGGGTCGTTTGGTCTTGGGTTTGAGAGGTGGACTGCTTTTCGGGAGGGGTGGGCTTCTTTTTGGGGGGAGGCGTATGGGTGCTTGCAGGGGGGGCAGTGGAGGACTGGGAGGTGAATGGGAGGGCTTATGAGGTGGTTGGGTGCCTCTATGGTTTGGGACAGGCTGGAGGGAACAGAGGAAAGGACAAGGTCAAACAAACAAACATCTAAGGTACACGGGAACGGTCAGCATAAGGGAATGAGGATTTGGAGGTCAAGGGAGTGGTCGTCTGCTGAGTTGATGTGGATGTTGTGGGTGCGTGCTTCTGGGAGGTCTGTTTGTGTTTGGGTGGTGTCTGTTGCATAGGTGAGTGAGTGTGTTTGTGTGTCTTGGGGGTCTGGAAGGTGGATGCGCTGAGGGATGAAGTGGTGGATGTGTACATGTCTGTGTGTGGTGGCTGCAGGTATGCTTAGTGTGATGGATGTTTGGGTGTCTATCGGAGTGGTGTCTGCTGGTATGGTGGGTATGGTGGGTGTGTAACTGACTGTTGTGGTGGTGTCTGTGGGTATGCTTGATGTTGTGTGTGTTATGCTGGGGAGGCAGAGGTGCCTGGGAAAGTGGTGACTGTTGTGTCTGTGGTTGTCTTTTAATAGCTTGCATGCCGGTGTGTTTTGTGGTGCTTGTGTCTGTGTATGCTGCTCTTGTGTGTTGCTCTAGATGCATGCAGATCGGTCTGTGTGCTTTAGGTAGGTAGGGGAAGGCAGGATTTGTATTGGTAAGAGGGAGACAGAAGGTGGGGGGTGACTGGCTGCTGTCAATGTGGAGGCCAGAGCCTGAAAAGATCTCTATAGGCCAGACATTGCACCATGAATGCCTTCCAGGAATGCATTTGTTTACTTCAGCTGGCTTGCCAATCCCTGGGTGGAATTCAGAATGGTTTTCTGGCCCACAGAGATACTTCCCAGGAGGTTAATAGACTCCTCACCGAGGGCAACAGGGATAACAGGAGCTGGGGCCTAAGTGCCTGCGGTAAAGAAGAGGCTCACCCTCTTGGGTGAGCAGACACGGCCAACTGGGTGGGGAGCAACAGGGAGGAGGGGTGATAGAACAGGGGTGGGAGACAAAGATGGCATGGGGGATGCCCTGATGGGTCCGCCACCACTAGAGAGTGTCCACTGGAGGAAGAATCTGATGATGAAGAGGATGTTCCGTCTCCCCTGTGGCCCTCCCTTCACCCTCTGAGCCACTGGGTACCTCTGTGTCAGTGGTGTCTTGACCAGAGGTTCCATGGCCAGATGCTTCCCCACTTGGCTGCGCTCTGCCTCCTTTGCTTGCTAGTGCTGATGCTGCAAACACAAAGAGAAATAGGGTCACCCCATGTCCTTGATCACACTTGATCAACAGCTCTGATTAGGAAACATTACCATGATATCAAGTAGGGCACTGCAACAAACTCCACCTAATTGGCCCATACATGTGCCATACCATATGTATGCATGCCATCTGAATTGTCGACAGTTGCCTACAGACGAATCAGGATCACAGACAACTACAATTGCATGGCTGAAGTTGTGCAATCACAGTAACCATTCAACAAGTAGTAGACCTCAACACCCTCAAAGCTTTGCCCCATGGAGCAGACCTCAGTTACCTGTTGTCATACAATAGTAGCCCAATGCCAAATGCATTAGCACAGAACCCATACAGGGTCATGCATACATCTATTTATCATGTATATAATGGCCCAACAATAAGAAATTATGCTCCAAAATCCTGCTCTTTTGATTACAAAAGTGAAAAAGCCTGGAGGAGATGACATGGAAATACTCATGTCACCCTGGAAACATGACAACAATGCACATTTCACCAAGTGATATTTGTCTCCGTAGAGTCATAGAGGTAGTATTAATGTTGCTCAGATAGGCCACACATGTGGCATGGAAATGGATATTGTGGACATCATGTGCAATATATCAAGGAGAGATGTCCCCAAAATCTACAACACAATGAATCAGCAAGCCGCAGTGTAATAACCACTTGTTAAAAATGGGGTCTTTGGTTGTCAGTCAGATTACCCCCTGTCCAAGCAAGGACCCTCACTCTAGTCAGAGTCAGTCACATACAATCCAAATGATCCTGTGCCCACCCTCTGGTATATTGGCACTGATCAGTCAGGCTTAACTTAGAAGGCAATGTGCAAAGTATTTGTGCAATAAATCATGCAATAACACAGTAGAACACCACAAAAATACACAACACAGTGTTTAGAAAAATACATAATATTTATCTGATAAGATGCAGGTCAAAACGATTAAAATGCAATAAGTATATGTTGAAATATCACTGTAAAAATGATATAAAGTGTCTTTTAGTCTCTGAAAAGCAATAAATGTCTATTTCAAGCACAAAGTACCTGGTTTGTGTTCAAAATCTCCGCAAAGAACTGTAGAGGAAGAGATACGTGGAAAACAGGGAGGTGTGGGTTAATTTCCCGGGCCGCATACAGCAATGTGTCGTTTAGTTTTCAAGCAGGGAAGGGTTTGCGTCGATTTCCGGTGCTCGGTCTTAGAACTTCTTCAGGTAGTTGGGTTTTCGGATGCCCCAGGGACGATGCATGGATTCCGATGCTGACAGGAAGAAGTCACAGGGGCTGCGTCGTTCCAGTGGGAGTTGCATTAAAATTTCTACCGCACGCCAGGCACTGCGTTGATTCCTCTTTGGTAGTCGGGCTGCGTTTTTCCAGCTTGGATGTGCATTGATCCAGTGGGCTGTGTGTCGAATTTCCAGTCGCTACACTGGCGCTGCATCGATCTTCTCGTGACGAAGTCAGGCTGCATCGTTCCAGTTCGGCGTGCAGTGATTTTTTCACCACAATGCAGGCTGTGCATCATTTCTGTCAGGCTGTGCGTTGATTTTCACCACACAAGGAGGCCTTCTTGCAGAGATGAAGTCTTTTTGGTCCTGAGACTTCAGGGAACAGGGGGCAAGTTCTATCCAAGCCCTTGGAGAGCACTTCTCAGCACAGCCAGAGAGCAGCAAGGAAGCAGGGCAACAGCAAAGCAGCAGTCCTTCACAGAAAGCAGTTAGGTGAGTCCTTTGGGCAGCCAGGCAGTTCGTCTGGGCAGGTTGCAGATTCTGGTTCAGGTTCTCTTCTCCAGGAAGTGTTTTGTCAGGTAAAGTGTCTACCTCAGAAGTGTCTCAATTGATAGGGTCAGAGACCCTGCTTAAATACCCAAATGCACCTTTGAAGTGGGGGAGACTTCATAGAGTGGCTTAGAAGTGCACAAGGTCCCCTCTCAGTTCCATCCTGTCTGCCAGGGTCTCAGGAGGGGGTGTGGCAGTCCTTGTGTGAGGGCAGGCTGCTGTCCTTTGACATGTAAGTGTCAAGCCCTCCACCCTCCCAGCCCAGGAAGACCCATTCAAAATGCAGATGTATGCAAGTGAGGCTGAGTATCCTGTGTTTGGGGTGTGTCTGAGTGAATGAACAAGGGAACTGTCAACTAAACCTAGCCAGATGTGGGTTGGAAGGCACAGAAGGATTTAAGTGTAGAGAAATACTCACTTTCTAAAAGTAGCATTTCTAAAATAGTAATATAAAATCCAACTTCACCATTACGCAGGATTTTGTATCACCCTTCTTGCCATACTACATATGACCTGGCTACTCCTTTCAGATCAGGATCTACCACTCAAACAGTATAGGAGGGTAGCCCCAGTCCTATCCTATGAAAGGAGCAGGCCTCACAGCAGTGTAAAAACAAATTTAGGAGATTTACTCTGCCAGGACACATAGAACACACAGGTTAATGTCCTGCCTTTTACCTACATAGCACCCTGCTCTGTGGAGTACCTAGGGCCTACCTTAAGTGTGACTTATATGTAGGAAAGGGGGAGTTTTTAAGGCTTGGCAAGCACTTTTAAATGGCAAGTCGAAGTGGCAGTGAAACTGCGCACACAGGAACTGCAGAGGCAGGTTTGAGACATGGTTAGGAGGCTACTTATGTGGGTGGCATAATCAATGCTGCAGGCCCACTAGTAGCTTTTATTCTACAGGCCCTGGGCATATATAGTGCACTTTACTAGGGACTTATGAGTAAATTAAATAATCCAAATGGGTATGATCCGATGTTATCATGTTTAAAGAGAGAGAGCATTTGCACTTTAGTGCTGGTTAGCAGTGGTAAAGTGCTCAGTCTTAAAACCTCCAAAAACAGTATGCAAAAAGTTGAGGGAGGCAGGCAGAAAGTTAGGGGTGACCACCCTAAGGCTGTCAGGTGTAACACCACTAATGTCTGGCACCCTTTACAATGACATAGCCTGACCCCATCAGTAGACCCCATTAGTCCCATGGATGTTGGAAAGGCTCAGAGATTTGCAAGTACTTGTTGAAAACACTCAACATGTTGCCCAATTAGAAGCTATATTATTATGTCCATATGTTCATACAGACCCAGATGTCTGTCTGTGGATGAATGCTTCTACCCGAACACATGTGATTTTAACATAACTGTAAGTCACTCCATGATGCATGCCAACAGGTAGATCATAAACCTTACCTTACATATGTGCAGTGTACCTTTCCACATGCTCCCACATCAAGAGCATAGAAATGCACATTGTGTCTCAAACCTCTAGGCCTACCTGTCATGTTCCTCATTGCTACTGTGGTTGTAAATGGCAAATTACATGCTATGACACATGAGGGAACGTGTCAGGCAATAAACAATGGTGACACAAACCTATATGTGGCACAACATGAAATGTACCCACATTATAAATGGGTTAGTCCACACACAGTTTGACATGCCCATATATGTGGGGGAATACTGACATCATCCCATCAACATAGGTAGACCATGCATGAAACAGCAGCTTCCAAATGTTCGCCAAAACAAATAGGGACACATGCTGACATGCAGGTACATGGATTGTTGGGAACAGTGATGGCATAGAAATCATGTCAATGGACATTCCCCACTTACCAAGGGAAATTATTGATCGGTAGCTGCACCAAAAGTGCAATGTAGGCTCTGCCACATGTGTGATGCCCATCTTCACATTACAGACTGCAGTGAGGCACCGGCACTCATCATACACTGAAGACAACTAGCCTCTGGGTGGCATATGACATTATACTCATTTATCCAGACACAAGGCTGAGGACAGTGATCCATCACTTACTTACATTTGGCCTGTAACTTTGAGGAGTAGTGGTCTTTTGCATAGAGGTTACACACACTACAACAACAAATAGGACTTTGTAGATCATTGTACAGAGCCCTATGTCATCCCTGGAGAGCAAGTTGTTTGTGGATTATACACACTTGTGTCCTACGTCTCTCAGCCAAAAGGCAAGGCACATCAATATACAACACATGACATGTCTACACAATCACTCTTCTACTGTGTTACACATGGCTCATCCCTAATTGTCAGGGTCAGCTGTCAGAACCTAACACATTCACTTAGCAATGTGACAGGCAGATATAGGCCCTGTACCCTGCCCCTTGTGGCTTCTCTGCTGCCCTCAAATGCCCATCAAGCTCTGGATAGCCCACTGTCAGAATGCAGGCCAATAGGGGGTATTGGTCCGATGGGCACCCTGCCAACTTTGGGAGGACATCCCCAGATGGACCTTAGTGATTTTCCTGGCCCAGCATCTCAGGTCTTCCCACGTTTTCCTGCAGTGGGCACCCGCCGGCTGTAAACCCCCAGGGTCCACACCTTCCGGGCAATGGCTCTACATAGTGCCTTCTTTTGATGGGTGTTGACCAGCATAGATGCAAAAGACAAATCAAGAGATCATGATCACAAATGCATCACAAATGGGTGAGTCACATGCATGTCAGTAACATTAAGCTAAGACTTTTCTATTTTTAAATACTCCCCAAATGTGACACACACACACCAATAAGTACAGTGACATAACTACACATATACATATATTTCCATCTGCAGACTCCCCACTACTCAGCTAGTGGCCTACGGTGACTTAGCAAGCTTACTGACATCAGGTAGCCCATCCTCTAGCAACCTGCACTGTGATGTGAGCCACTATGAAACTGTACACACCTATGTGGCTTCTGAAGGCTACTCTCCTTAGGCATGACTGGGCCAACACATTCATCACTCTGTGAGAATGACTCACTGCATGCAGTCCCTATAGTACAATCTCAAACATCACACATGAGTAACAATGAAGGGGACTGGCACAGTGGGCACAGAAAGTGCAATCCTTGTCTACGTGTGGACATGTGGAATAACAAAAGCAGACTAATCCCACACGAGGGTGTGTGTCCTGTGGTACATAACTGCACCACAGGACATTTCTTTAGACATATGGGCTGGCATTCAACAAACAAGGCAAGCACTGTACAGTTTTTGCTATGTGACCAAGCTACTGAGCCACATGTCATGACTTCCCAGGAATCAACACACTGTTTGCACTGCAGGACTTTCAGTTATGCAACAAACCAGTATAGGAACAATATAACCTGTGGGAAGGTGGCAGCAGAGCAGTGGGAGTAAGGGACCTGTCCTAAGTGTGAGACACACACTGAAAATGATGCGAAGTGCACATACGGACTAGGTCAATAATTTACCTCTGTTCACATTCCTAATTTAGTCTAAGAAAGGGGGCATTCAAGGCAGGTTTTGTCATCAGAGCCTCATATTGGCCACATGACAGGATATGCTGGGGTACAAAGAGTGGGCACAGTACCACAGTTGCATAGCTACATGGGCTCTCCCACAGGCTGGCCTAGGTCCATGCTGGGAGATACATGTGACAGGCCCTAGTCTCTTCAAACTGAGCTGACATGACATACATGACACTCCATTCCCATCACTTCCATGCATGACTGTACATCATGTAGCCAACATCAATTTGGCATGTTTTGTGTGTGGAAACCTGAAGGGCACAGTGAGTCATGATATGCCTTCCTAACAACACTTTAGCAAGGGCAGATGTGGTTTGCAATATCTGTGGCACTTTACACATTGCTCACATGACTCTCAACTGATTAATCCAGCATGCATACACAGCTAATGCTGTCACACACATGCATGTTGTCTGACATTTACACAAATCATGAGGAAAGAGATGTCAGTTGATGGCAGTAATGTCTCCTCACCTAGTTATGTGCATCAAACACAAGGAGGATCAACAACCTCACATAACACACTGAACTTAACATATGGCTCTGTCTATTAATACCTTCACATTGTCCCTCCCATTCATGCTACACAGACTTCAATAGCAGGCACATGAATTGTCATAGTGGCACAGATGGGCACATTCTAGCCTGTGAGGAGGTAAAGGATGGTGAAGTACAGAGAAAATTGTGCACTTGAGGGACTTACCTGCTCTACTGTTCAGTCATAGAGCTGTTCATAGAGGGGGAGGTCCTCAATCACTAGCCTCTCCATCTCCTCTAGAGAGTAGGTAGGGATCCTATCACCTACGGGATGTGGCACAGTTGCTCCCAGAGGCAGCACACAGCAGCTCAGGTCATGGAGGTGTTGCTGGCAGCAGTGTCAGAAGTCATGTAAGTAAATTTGCAGAACATGGCAGTCACAATCACAGTCTACACAGTTGTCACTGACGGCAGACAAAGCCATACACAACATTAGTCTATGGATGTGTCTGCCATAGTTGCAACCGGCTACTGCTATGATGACTTCCGCCAGCAGTCACGGGCGGTTCCTTATGTCCAGTGGAGTAGGCCAGACGAACGAGTTACTTACCTTCGGTAACGACTTTTCTGGTGGATACATTAGCTACCTGTGGATTCCTCACCTCATGAATACTCCCATGGCGCCAGCATTCTACGGAAATCTTCTTACTAGTCTCTGCACGTCGACGAGGACGTCACTGTCTCGCACGCGACGCCGTCTGACGTCATACAGGCAATAAGAGGTCCTCGACGACGTGCGGACGTCAGTACCAATCATTTTTTACGTGCATGAGAACAACCAGGCAATGCAATGAAAGAACAAAGCAACATCCATTATATTGTAAAAATACACCACATTGTATGAATAACTGTAAATCTATTTTTTTTTATGTACATATATATATATATATATATATATATATATATATATATATATAAAACTCTTTCTTTTAAAAATATATACACACACCAAGTATATACATAAAGATATATCCACATATACCTATATATATATATAAACATATTATATATATACATCTATTGCACCCTCAAAGATCAAGAGGAGCGCCCTCAAGGATTACTTGGCAAGACCATAAAGGCAACGGGGAGGCGGGTGGGACCGTGAGGAATCCACAGGTAGCTAATGTATCCACCAGAAAAGTCGTTACCGAAGGTAAGTAACTCGTTCTTCTGATGGATACAACTACCTGTGGATTCCTCACCTCATGAATAGAGTCCCAAAGCAGTACCACGCCCGGCGGTGGGTGCCTAAATGGTAAAACCAAGAAATCCTGCAGCACTGACCGTGCAAAATGGCCGTCCCTTCTAACCTCAGAATCTAAACAGTAATGTTTTGCAAAAGTGTGAAGGGACGACGAAGTTGCGGCCTTGCAGATGTCGACCACAGGAACACCTCTGGCTAAGGCCGAAGTGGCCGACTTAGCTCTGGTGGAATGAGCTCTAATGCCCTCAGGAGGATCCTTCTTTGCCAAAGAGTAACATATTTTAATGCAAAGAACAACCCACCTGGATAGTGTTCTCTTGTGGACTGCCTTTCCTCTCCTCTTGCCCACGTATCCAATAAACAGCTGATCCTCCAGCCTGAAATCCTTTGTTCTATCGATAAAGAAACTCAACGCTCTCTTTGGATCCAGACGGTGCAGTCTTTCTTCCTCTTTGGAAGGATGAGGCGGAGGATAGAACGTGGACAAAGTAATTGCCTGAGCCAAATGGAAGGGTGAAACAACCTTCGGGAGGAAAGCAGCCTTGGTCCTCAACACCACCTTATCCCCATAAAAAGTTGTATAAGGGGGTTTTACTGATAAGGCCTGCAACTCACTCACTCTCCTTGCTGATGTTATAGCTATCAGGAAGACTGTTTTTAAAAACAAATACCTCAAGGGGCAAGAATGCATAGGTTCAAAAGGGGACCCCATAAGGAAAGTCAGGACTAAGGACAAATCCCATTGCGGCATAACGAATGGCTTTGGAGGATATTGATTTAGAAGACCTTTCAAGAATCTGATAACAATAGGGGATTTAAATAAAGATGGTTGGTCTGGAAGACATATGAAGGCTGACAAGGCCGATAAATAACCTTTAATGGTAGCCACTGCACAACCTTTCTGCGCCAGAGATAGAGCAAAAGACAAAACGTCCGATAGATGAGCTTGTAAAGGATCAATCTGCCTCTCTCCACACCACGCAACAAATTTAGACCACCTATTAGCGTAGATAGATTTAGTGGAGTGTCGCCTGGCCGCTAATATAACATCCACTACCTCAGGCGGGAGAGAGAAGGAACTCAGGTTGCCCCGTTCAATCTCCAGGCATGTAGGTGCAGACTCTGGAGGTTGGGGTGTAGAACCTGCCCCTGCGACTGCGAGAGGAGGTCTGCCCTGAAAGGGAGACGGAGCGGCGGGCATGTTGAGAGTTGGAGAAGGTCGGAGTACCACACCCTCCTTGGCCAATCCGGAGCTATTACGATTACTAGAGCCCGGTCTTGGCGAATCTTCCTCAATACTCGAGGAATCAAGGGTATGGGAGGAAACGCGTAAAGCAACTGGCCGCACCAGGTCATTTGAAACGCGTCCCCCAATGCTTCCTGCATCGGATACTGAAGGCTGCAGAACAACGGACAATGCGCGTTCTCTCGAGTGGCGAACAGATCTACCCGAGGAAACCCCCACTTCTGGAAGATTAAACGGACTTGATCTGGATGGAGACGCCACTCGTGGTCTGCCGAGAAGTGGCGACTGAGACTGTCCGCACGCACGTTCAAGACTCCGGCCAGATGGTTTGCTATCAAGCAAATCCGATGGTCCTTTGCCCAGGACCATAGTCGAAGAGCTTCTCTGCAGAGAAGGTACGACCCCAGTCCTCCCTGCTTGTTTATGTACCACATCGTGGTAGTATTGTCCGTTAGGACCTGTACCGACTGACCACGAAGGGAAGGGAGGAAGGCCTTGAGAGCCAGACGTACAGCCCGTAACTCTAACAGATTGATGTGAAAAATCTGTTCCTCTGGAGACCAAAGACCTTTGATCTCCAGATCCCCCAGATGAGCTCCCCACCCTAGAGTGGAAGCATCCGTTATGACTGTGGCCACTGGTAGCGACTGCTGGAACGGTTTTCCTTGTGAAAGATTGTTGCTTGCAATCCACCACTTCAAATCCACAGCAGCATCTCTGGAGATCTTGACAGTACCCTCTAGATCCCCTCTGTGTTGAGACCACTGCCTTCGGAGGCACCACTGAAGAGCCCTCATGTGCCAGCGAGCATGCGTGACCAACAGAATGCAGGAGGCAAAAAGACCGAGCAGACGAAGGACCTTGAGGACTGGAACTACCGCTCCATTTCGAAACATTGGAACCAAATCCTGAATATCTTGAATCCGCTGAGGCGGAGGAAAGGCCCGACCCAATGTCGTATCCAGTACTGCCCCTATGAACAGGAGGCGCTGAGAGGGCTCCAGGTGAGATTTGGGCTCGTTCACCGAAAAGCCCAGGTCGAACAACAACTGGGTTGTTGACTGCAGATGACGCAACACAAGCTCCGGGGACTTGGCTTTGATCAACCAATCGTCCAAGTAAGGGAATACTGCTATCCCCTTCCTTCTGAGCTCTGCCGCAACCACCGACATCACCTTCGTGAAGACTCGAGGTGCTAAAGTAAGACCAAACGGAAGGACCGCAAACTGGTAGTGTTGCGATCCCACCACAAACCGGAGATACTTCCTGTGTGACTTGAGTATCGGGATATGAAAGTAAGCATCCAGCAAGTCGACAGACACCATCCAGTCTTCCATGTTCAACGCCAAAAGCACCTGTGCTAGAGTCAGCATCTTGAACTTTTCCTGCTTGAGGAACCAATTCAAAATCCTCAGGTCCAGAATTGGTCTCAAACGACCATCCTTCTTGGGAATCAGGAAATACCTTGAGTAAACTCCTTGACCCCTTTCCTGCTCCGGGACCAACTCCACCGCGCCCTTTAAAAGGAGGACTTCTACCTCCTGTTCTAGCAACAGGAGGTGTTCTTGTGAACAATACGAAGGGCGGGGCGGGATGAGGGGCGGAAACTCCCGAAAGGGAAGGGTGTAGCCTTTTCCCACAACACTGAGAACCCAAGTGTCCGACGTAACAGTCTCCCATTTGGTGAGAAAATGCTGTAATCTTCCCCTTACAGGAGAGGAGTGAGTGGGAAATGGTGGAAGCCTAAGGCTGCTTCCCCTGCTGCACCCCGCCAGAGGATGAGGAAGAGGCAGAGTGCTGCTGAGAGGCTCCCCTGGTGCGGACCCTACCCCTCCCCCTAAAAGATCTATAGGGATGGGAAGAGGCAGGTTGCTGATATCTTCCCCGAAAGGAAGAGGAGGAAGAGCCACGCCCAAATCCACGAAACCTCCTGAAGAATCTGGAAGAGGCCGTGGAAGAAGGAGCTTGGAGTCCCAACGACTTAGCCGTGGCCCTGCTCTCCTTAAAACGTTCCAAGGCCGAATCAGCCTTAGCCCCAAACAGTTTGTCCCCATCAAACGGGAGATCCAACAATGTGGACTGTACATCTGCCGAAAAGCCCGAGTTACGTAGCCAGGCCTGTCTCCTTTCCACCACAGTTGTGCCCATTGCTCTGGCTACCGAGTCGGTGGTATCCAGTCCCGTCTGGATAATTTGGGTCGCAGCAGCCTGGGCATCAGAGACAAGATCCAAAAGACCCTGGGGAAGCTCTGTAAACGAAGAGGAGATGTCATCCATCAGAGCATGAATATACCTCCCCAGGATACAGGTCGCATTAGTGGCTTTTAACGCCAGACTGCAGGACGAAAAAATCTTCTTCGACTGCGCCTCTAGCTTTTTTGAGTCTCTGTCCCCAGGCACCGTCGGGAAAGAACCAGGCGCTGATTTGGACGAACAGGAGGCCTGCACAACCAAGCTCTCCGGCGTAGGGTGCCTAGATAGGAAACCAGGATCAGTTGGAGCCGTCCGATACCTCCTGGCCACGGCTCTGTGAACTGCTGGGGAAGATGCCGGCTTCTTCCACACCTCTAAAACCGGATCCAGCAGAGCGTCATTAAAAGGTAATAGAGGCTCCGCCGCGGCTGAGGCCGGATGCAACACCTCTGTCAAAAGGTTTTGTTTCGCCTCCACCACCGGCAAAGGCAGGTCCAAAAAACTATCTGCCTTCCGTACCACTGTATGAAAGGAAGCAGCTTCCTCGGTATATTCCCCCGGGGACGAAAGGTCCCACTCAGGGGAAGTGTCCAGCCCACTGGCCGACTCCAGTCCACGCAGCCCATCACCCGAGTCCTCTAGCTCTCCTTCCTCTAGGGCTCGTTGGTACTCCTGCTCCTCTAGTACCCGGAGAGCACGCCTCCTTGAATGCAGTCGTTGCTCAATCCGCGGAGTCGACAACACCTCCGCCGAAGTCGGAGATCGGCGCCGATCTTCCGAAGCCACCGACGCCGCATCCGGCGCCACAGGTAACTTCGGCGCCGACTGAAGAGCAGATGAAACGGATGGACCCACCGGAGTCACAGGCCGAAATCTCGACGTCGACGGGATGGAAATCCCTGGGGCCAATCCCTCCGAAGCCATCGGAGCGGCCACCGGCGCCGACACTGGCGCCGAGCCCACGTTCCCAAACGGGAGAAAGGGCATAAAGGGTGCCGGCCGAAGAGGCGCAGGATCACCCAAAGAAAAGGCCAAAGGCCCAGCCGGAGCACCCCCTGGAGCCATCTGTTGGAAGATGGCATACATCGCATTCAAGAATGCGGAACTATCGGCTCCAGGGGTGGGAAAAGCCGGATACTGGGGTGCCTGACTCAGAGGCGACCCCGACGCCGGCCTCGGCGTCTGCGCCGGAGAAAACACCTGAGGCTCCAATACCTCAATCACCGACGCCTGTCCAGGCGAAGTTGGAGACGTCGGAGAGAGCAACGGCGTCGAAGGATGCGGCGTCACCGTGGGGCTGACCTCCCATGTCCTCCGGCGCCGATCCGGAGACCTGGAACGAGCCTCCCTTGAATGACGCCGAGATTCTCTACGGCGCCGGGAGTCTCGATGACGCCGATGTCTTGGAGAAGACTTTTTCTTGTGATGCTTCTCCTTTGACTTGGCCATAAACAGCTTCGCCTCGCGTTCTTTAATGGCCTTCGGATTCATGTGCTGACACGAATCACAAGTCGAGACGTTGTGGTCGGAGCTCAAACACCAAAGGCAATCGGAATGAGGATCCGTCACCGACATCTTGCCTCCACACTCACGACAAGGCTTAAATCCAGACTTTCTCTGCGACATTATTTCCACAGAGAAAGAGTACGCAGCAAGATATACACTGTAACCGCAAGAGTAACAGTTGCTCCCTCGAAGATAACCGTTTCGAATGCACGGAAAAAAGGGAACTGACGTCCGCACGTCGTCGAGGACCTCTTATTGCCTGTATGACGTCAGACGGCGTCGCGTGCGAGACAGTGACGTCCTCGTCGACGTGCAGAGACTAGTAAGAAGATTTCCGTAGAATGCTGGCGCCATGGGAGTATTCATGAGGTGAGGAATCCACAGGTAGTTGTATCCATCAGAAAGCCGCCAGTTTGGCAGCCTGAAATTCTGTACTGGGCTATATAAATGGCATCACACTTGTGAAAATGTATTTTTGACCTCACAAACAGGCTTATCCTGTCTTGTCATGTAGGTCCTACTATTCTAACATCATTGTAGTATGTTGCAGAGCACAGATGGCTTTTTACAGTGGGGCACAGTCAACCACTGTTGACAGTCTTTTCAGATGTAGGAATATCCAGTCACATTTTGAGGGGCAATTGTGATGTAAATCTTTGAGTGTGGCCCACATCCATATTGTGACCACATGTGTGGAACACCATGCTGGCCACTTGTGACCCTTGTGTTATTTGCAGCTATGATGTTTACATGTTGCCATGTTTATCCATTCTAAAAATACCTTCTCACATGATATCATTGGAATGCATTGTGCATGTTGCTGTGGACACACTGACTAATGCTAGAAATCATTTCTTGTCATACATAGGTACACAGGAAGAGGTGACAACATCCTGTCTACTATCCACTGCCAGACCTTCATACCATGGAAGAATGCCACATAATCTTGCACTTCCATTTGAATCTGACTTATGTCGAAAGTTGGAGCCAGACCTGAGAGCCCTTCCAACATACAGTGGTCCTATCAGCTGGCCTGTCCCAACCTATGTTCAGTCTGGTGTTAAAGGATGTCCTCTTAGCAATGTTGAAACACCTGGAAAAATATATTGAGTTTCCCTGAGGTGAGGATTTAGCCCATGTGAAAGTTGACTCTTATGGTTTTGCACACATCCCACATGTGGTGGGGGCCATTAATGGCAAACATGTTTGCTTGGTCCCACTGCAGGTAAATGAACAATGATAGCACAACAGAAAGAACTTCCATTCCATCAACATGCAAGTTGTCTGTTTGGCAGATCCATACATTTCACAGGTGTGTGCCCATTTTCCAGGTTCAGCCCATGATTTCTTCATAATGCAGAACAGCACCATACCCCAGCTGATGTCACAACTGTACCCTGAGAAGGTCTCGCTGGTTGGTTAGTCACATCTGTCCTGATTGTGTGCTTGCAATGCCTGGTGCTACAATCATGAAGTGAGTGACTCATTGTTGCACAAATGTATCATTATTTAACAGGAGAATCTGCATTTCAAACCATCCTTTGTTGTTGATGCCAATAAGAAATCCAACAATGCCAGGGAAAGTCCGCTTCAATGAGGCCCATGAAAGAGCAAGGTGGGTAGTAGAGCAGGCTTTTGGGCTCCTGATGGCCAGATTTTGTTGTCTGGGCCAGACCGGTGGAGCCCTCCTCTACTCATTCGGAAAAGTGAGTCAGACACTGGCATGCTGCATGCTCCACAACCTGGTCCTGGGGAGGCATATCCTGTGCACCCCAGAGGAGGGGAAGTCTGCAGGGTCCCCGAGTGAGACTCCTGAAGTGCCAAGTGAGGATGACAGTGATGAAGGGGAAGGAGCTGACTTGCTCGAAGGTCTCTTCAACAGCTACTTTTCATGAGTGTAAGTATGTAATGTGATGTAATGACTGTCACTGTACAATGTACTGTAAGTCTGAGAAAGTGTCGTGTGGAGTTGAGTGTTTTGGCAACAACCAGGGAGCTGATACTTAGGCAAAAGCTGTTTGAAGAGTTAGCCTTTTACATATCCCCACCTTGATGATCCTGCTTTGTTTGTGTCAAACCTATTACAATGTAATCTCCTTTCCAGATGCTTGCTATGTGATTTGTGTTATAGGTATTTTTTCAAGCCTATATTCTTTGTTCTGTCTTTGTATAGGATCCTGCACCATGACATGCTCATGTGGCCATATCAGAGTTGTGATATTTTCAGGTATCTGATGCTGTTCTGACACACAGAGCGGACATGGATTTTTTCAGGTAATGCAGGTCACAGTTTTGGGGTGTATGCGACCTGAGCCTAGGCAGCTTGCACAATGTTTGGATGGAAGGTCTGAAGTACAGTTTTGACATGTTTTGTGTGCTGTGTTGGGCCAATTGCATCATGTGTGTCATCATGTGGGCATGAAATATGTAGTCCACAATTACAAGCAAGGCATTCACCCTTCACATTGGCTAAATAATCTTCTTGTGTCACCTGTATTTAGCTGTAGATATATTTCTTCATTGCAGGTCGCAGTGCCTGTTTCACAACACTGACATATGCTTGTGTCATACCACCAGATGCATGGTCATTTGATAATGATGGGCCTGTGATAAGGGACTGTTGTAAAGCCCTCTGTCTGTACTTTGGTTTATGTGATGGTGGATTACTCTGGTGTGGTATGTGATAAGGCTCAACCTGGTGACACTATCCACTTTTCTGTTTGCCTCTTTTACAAGCAATGTGTGACGAGGCCCTTCCTTCCTTGGTCTGAGGGGCTGTACCTTGGTATGTGTAGCTTACCTCAATGTGAGTCAGCCATTCTTGGCTATGACACTCCACATATTTCTACAGCCTATGTGCTGTACAGTGCAATAAAATGTTTGGTGTGACCAGGCACTTGTAGCAATGCATTTGTGTGTGTTGGTAGTAATACTTAGCAGGACACTGTACCTATAATATATCCCTCCTTGCATTAGTATCTTGTGTCTTCCTCATTTGCTTCACTTGGTCTTACATCTCTACATAGAAAAAAGGTGGAACAGAGGCAAGCAGACAATGACTTTGTGAGAGGGGGATTTAGTGAAAATGTGAGATGAAACAAAACATTGTTGCTTGATGGAACAGAAAAGTGAAGGTTTCAGTCATGGTGGATGAAATCATTGGAGTAGATGCCACACCATTGGCAGTCCAAGGTACAGTGCACTCCTCTCATTAGAAATGGAAGGTGGTTAAAGAACCGTCAACAGAGTGAATATGTGGCACACAAAGGAGGTCATTTCGGAAGAGGTCAATTTCTGGCATTGCTGAGTGTCTTGCCATCCGCACCTCCTGGATTCCTTGCTGGATGTCCACAATTGCCTGGGGGGACCTGCTGCTATAGATGCAGGGGTGTCTGAAGCAAGTTCTTTCCCTGACAGCGCCTCCCTTCCAGTTGCTGGCACCGATGAAGGACCTCATGTAGATACACCAAAAGAAGGGGTACATTGTTATTGCCGATCCCTACTCAGGGTGGTGTTAATGTCCCTCAGCACCCTTTTTAGGGAGGCAATGTTGGCATTGTGAGCCTCCTACTGTTCAGGCATTTACAGATGGAAGCCCCTCTGCAGCTACTTCAATTCCTGGTGTTCTTAAAGTTCCATCATACCTTGGGACTCCTAAGACCCCCAAGATGTGGCTGACAGTGTATTGGCCAAGATCAGACACAGTGGCCTCACCCCGCTGGCCCAAAGCATCCCTCCCCAGGGTGCCCTCTCCCACTGGTTACTGGACCATCATTGTCAGAGGTGTTGTGCTACGACTCAGGATCCTGGACTGGGGCCCACAATGGTAACACCATGTTAGGGACACAGGTAACAGGGGCTCATGGTTGCCCATGATGTGGAGGCAACCAGGCTGGGAGGTGATGTAGTGCCCACAATGAGACTCACTATTGGTGTCTGCCCATGTTGCCCAGATGGGCCAGAACTGTCCTCCACGTCCAGATGTCAAGGAGTACCTTCATCACTAAGGGCTTTACCCACAGGGGTAGTCTCTTCAGTGGCCTCTGTGTGGCCAGTGGCAGCTCGACCTGCTGATTTGAAAGATACAATGTCACTGTTTGTATTGTGACACCTACCTCCAAATGTTTTCAGAGACATTTTGCAAATACCTTGTATATAGTTGTTTTGCAGGTAATCCTCTTGTGACATGTACACATGGCATCTGTTCTATTGACATGAGATTTGTGAAACATGCCAGATCTCCTTGCCTGAAACAGCTGCTGAGATGTGCAAGTCATTGTCCGTTGGGGTGTAAGCCTGAGAATGTCATCTTACCATCAGTACAGGCTAAACTGTGACTAGGCAATGTAGATTTTTGGCCCATTTTGAGGCCTAGTCGAATGTGATGCAGGGAGACCCAGGAGTTGTAACATGTGACAGAAGCTATCATAGGGTCAGTGCATTGTGAATGTGTCTGCTACCAATACCATTATGATTATGCATCTTGAGGCCTTTGGGATCATTGTTTTGCACACCGGGTAGGCTTTCCTGCCTGTCCTTCATAGTTTTTTCTTGGGTTAGCAGGTCAAGATGGAGCTAGGTAGCTTGACACATCTCAGAGATGGGATTGATCTGTATCCTGACACTCTCAGATGAGAAAACCTCAAATCAGGCTTAGCAGGCAATGATATTTGATCAAGTGACCACTGGGGCAGTGTTTAGAGTTTAGGAAACAGTGCCTCTTGGGAGTTACAGTCATGTCATTATCTCTACTGCTCACACTTGACAATTTTCATCCTCCCAGGTGTGTAGAGTACAATTGGGAGTTCTCTACTAGATAGATTTGGGGAATTAAAATGGTTTTCTTGTTGACGTTAGGGAAATAGGGACAAATGGGATTTGCATTATGGCCACTCCCTCTACTTCCCATCATTTTGCATCTGGTATCCTCTCAGGCAAGTGAATGTCAATTGGGATTTCACAGACATGACTATTGGGGCATATGGACCCTGGGCTTGTGTCTGGAATTAAAGATACAGAGCCTCCCTGCCTTAGGAGTGAGGTCACTCCCTGTACTACACACACTTTACAAACAATACCTTCACATCTGAGTAAACTTACATTGTGATTTGCCAAACCGGGTTCTTTGTTTGAATGTACACTGTTCTGGCATTTGTAGTCAGAGAAACAGTGTCTCCTGGGAGTTGCAGTTGGGTTATTCGATCTACTTCACACACTTGACCAATGTCAGCCCCTCAGGTAACTAAATTTCATTTGTGAGTTGCAAACAGGGGTTTTTGGACAAGGGAACACTGTGCTGGTGTTTGGAGTTACTGGAACAGGGCCTATTGTGCCTTGCATTTCGATCACTTTCTGTACTACACACATTATACATGCGTCACCCTTCCAGGTGAGTGAACTTAATTTGGGAGTTACCAAACAAGGGTATTTTGAGAGGGGGACACTATGCTGGTGCTTGGGGTAACAGTATCAGACCCTCCTGGGAGTTTCATTCATGTCAGTCCCTTTACTACACACACCATCCACATGTTGTCCCTCCAGGTGAGTACACTTCATTTGTGAGGTTTTAAACATGACATGGTGGAAAGAAATTATATAAACAGATGAAAGTGACTTCCTAACAGGGGTAGTGAACTAGGATGTGAATAGAGTGAAGTGTGTTGTATGTGATAGTAAAAAAGGGGTGCATAATTTATGGTGTGTGGATTAGTAAATGCTCTGTCTTGGTGAGTCTTTCTGTTAAAATGCAAAGGATTGTGGTGTGTGCAAAGCTGTGTTTTATAGTGTCCTTTGCAGGTGTGTCCAGTGTGGCAATGTGTATCAGATGTGCTGTTTTGAAATGTGCCATTGTGTATCACTTTGCTGACCGGGGACCGCTGTGGTTCTGACCATCATGGCAACTTTGTGCTTGTGATATGGTCAGTGGTTGGTCGCTGTGCCGTTGGCGCTGGAGGTCAGACCACCTATTTCCAAGACACTGCGCCACTGGTGGTCTGCCTTTTCTGGCTGCTAGTCTGAGGTCCTGCCTGTGTAATTCGTGATAGGGTGGTCAGTAAGACAGCTGACATGGTGGTCTTTTTTAGGACCGCCAACTTGGCGGTCTGGCAGTCTGACAGCCAAACTTGTAATAAGGCCATAGTTGCATCACAAGACATAGTTCATCCCCAGGTAGGGGGTAGAGCTGTACAGGAAAATCATGCACACTCTGAGACATCTGCAGTGAGGCTAGCCATGGAAGGTACTGCTGAAAGGGACAAATTTAGCAGAGGGACATGGAAGAGGATGTGGACAATGGCAGTGGTCAGGCACGCCATTAAAAGGAATGGAGCTATTAGAAACAAGTGAACCTGAGTGTTGCAAGGGACCTTGGATAAGCTTCTGTATCAAAAACAGTGGTCTATTGACCATAGATATGTCACAACCTACATATATTCACTGAAAAAAACAAAGCGTACAAGGACATTATAGTTAGGTTGACATTTTATCCGTACAAAACCATAGAAATTCACTACTTATAGTTACACTTATAGGTATACTTGTCACAAAACTAAAACTCTTTGCCTAAAGTTACTTTCAAGCACAAGTTATAGTTTCTTCAGATAAGTACAACTATAAGTATAGCTATAACTGATACATTTCTATGGTTTTATATAGGTAAAACATCAACCTAACTATAACGTCCCTGTAACCTTTGTTTTTTTCAGTGAATTCCTAAGGTTTTTTTAACACGCATGTTAATATAACCAGTGCCACGCACTGCCTTCAGCTGTGCACGGTAGGGATTAGTCACACCTCCCACATACTGAACATATTTCCCCCAAGTTATAACAAGCATTAGTAAATGCATTAGGTTTCACCTATGCGCTGTGCAGGCGAAACTTTAAAAAAAGTGCATGGGGACCAGTGACAGAGGAGCAAGGGTGGTGAAACAAAGATCTGAAGTATGATCTCTCCTGTGCTTGTTTACCTAATCTTCCTGTGGCTGCACTAATTTCAAGCGTCATGTTAAAGGCAATCTTGAAATGCGTGCAGCCACGGGTGGATTCAGTAAACAGGGTAAATCTAAAAATAAGCACAGCGCTTGCACTGTGCTTGTTTACCGAATCACCCCGTGGTTGCACACATTTCAAGATTGCCTTTAACATGCATGCTTGAAATGTGTGCAACCACATTAGCATCATTGTTTTATGCTAATGTGGCATTGGATGGCCAAAAACGCCTCATCATATTTACAAAGTGGTGCAATCCTTGCATTGAGCAACTTTGTAACCCCTGGCCCCATGTTATGCCTGTGCCAAGTATAATGTAATCAACGGGTACGTTCCAACGCTGGTGGTGGCTAAAAAATGTCACAATGAAATCTAAGATATTTCTTTCCATCATTTTTATCAACTTTTTTAACGCATGCTAAAAGCAGGCATTAAAATGGGCCTATAGGTGCTTTGCAGGATCAGCGTAAAAATATTTGATGCTAATTCTGCTAAGCACCAGACTAGAGTTAAAAATTATGATGCTGGTCCCCCTGACTACCACCATGGTGCACCGTATTTTAAATACGCCGCTCACATGGTGGCGTTAGGGGGGTGCTAAGGGGTGCAAGAAAAGTGGCGCTGCACTAGCCGCAGCACCACTTTTCATAAATCTGCCCCTAGATTTCCCAAGCACAGCGCAAGCGCTATGCAGACGAAACCTAAAAAGCACGCTTTCTGGACCAAGATATAGCATCCAGCCAAATTTTGTGTCAATCCGTTCAGTCGTTCAGTTTAAAAAATCTCATGGACATAGAATGTGGGAAAAGTGTTTTGAGACCTTTCCTTTCTTCAGCCCCTGCCTGATGAATCACGCCAAAGTTGTCAACAAAGCAGCTGAACTGATTGTAATATTAGTTTTGAACATTTTGTGAAGATTCATCAAACGGTGCCAAAGTTACAGACAAAACAAAAAACATTGGCCCTCATTACAACCCTGGCGGTACATCCCACTTACCGCCGTGCTGAAGGCCGCCAACATACCGTGGCAGAAATCCGCTACAGGTGTTACGACCACATCTCGTTATCCGCCACAATACAGACACCCACACAAGTCCACCACACCATAGGTCAGTGATAAACTGGCAATAACAAAACCCACACTGTCACGCCAACAAGAATACGCCCACACTATCACGACCCACGAATCAACGCAGTGGTCTTTCAACCGTGGTAAACCATTGGCGGTACACACCGCCACGCTCAAAATACACACACATTTACAACACACAACTACATTGTACAATTTGAAATACACACACCTGATACACATACACCCACCACACCCACACACTATACAACACACACCCACATTACCCACAAACCCTTACAACAACATTTTGGTGAAGAAGCACAGAGAAAGATTAGCCAAGACTACACCAGCATCCACAAGCACACCACATCATCAATCATACAACATCCACGCACCTCAAACAACACACACCAACACAACATTTCACACATCACAACAAACATCACCTCACGCATCACCCACACCACATCATGGCACCTCAAAGACACCCCAGGTTTTCTGAGGAAGAGCTCAGGGTCATGGTGGAGGAAATCATCGAGGTAGAGCCACAGCTTTTCGGATCACAGGTGCAGCATACCTCCATTGCTAGGAAGATGGAGCTATGGCAGAGAATCTTCGACAGGGTCAACGCAGTGGGACAGCATCCAAGAACACGGGATGACATCAGGAAGAGGTGGAACGACCTACAGGGGAAGGTGCGTTCTGTGGTATCCAGACACCAGATTGCTGTACAGAGGACTGGCGGTGGACCCCCACAACTAACAACATGGAAGGGGCAAGTCTTGGCAATACTGCATCCTGAGGGCCTCGCAGAAGAAGCAGGAGGACTGGACTCTGGTAAGGCAAATCTTAATTACCATATCCCCCACCCCACCTGCATACCATCTCATACCCCCACCCACCCCCTCACCCCATCACTCCAACACCTCACATATGCCCCACTATCACAACCCAACCATCCCAATACCAAGGCCTGCATGCAACACCAAAGCATGGACACCTATTGCCAAAGCATGTCCAGTACAGACACCCACACAGACCCCAAAACACTAATCACACAATGGAAAACACAACAAGGCAAGCACAGGAGTAGAAGGTAACTCCCCCAATGCACAAGATGCAACACACAGATACTAAAACTATGCATTTACACCCCAACAGGACCCATACCCAATGTCACCGGACAGGAGGTTCCAGAGAGAACCAGTCCCCCCACAGAAGAGGCCCACAGTGATGACAGCAGCTCTGCACGCCTGGATCGAGATGATCAGCCCGGCCCATTAGGGACCTCTGGACAGTCGGTTCCCTTGCCACAGTCACAAGCCACCACAGACCCTCCCCCCTCAGGAAACACCACCACAGCACCCACCCAGCGGGCCCATGCCACTGTCCCCAGGACACATCAATCAGCAGTGTGTCCACCACTACAGGGACCCCAGGCAAACCCACCAACCCCAGACAATCAGGGACCTGGGGTCAGTGGCAGTGGGCACATGGTTCAGGTTACAGAGGCACAGGATAACAGGGAAGCTGGGAGGACTGCTGTACGACAGGGGGGGGGACAGGCCCAGGGAACCCAACTTCCACAAGGCACTCTCCAACATCATGGGAGCATACCACCATGCCCAGGAGACCATGGGCACAGTACTGGCCAAGTTTCAGGACACCCAGCGGCTGCATGAGGAACACTACCTGGGGATCAGGGAGGACTTGAAGTCCATCAACACCACCCTGGTCACCATTGCAGGGGTGCTGGCAGACCTGGCCAACACCATGAGGGACACAGTGGCACACAAACCGGCCCCTGACACTAGCCTGGATGTTGAACAGTCCTCCAACTCCGCCGGCGCTAGTGGACAGGAGGCCCCGCCATAGGAACAATAGGCCACCAGCACCCCACACCAAGCAGAAGGAGAACCACCCCGCAAACGGTCCCTGAGATCCAGGAACAAGAGAAAGAACATTGCCAAGACCCCCGCCAGGAAATAAGACCCTCCTGATTGTCACCCTTCTGTCCCACTTTTTCACCCTGTCCACCTTAAACTGCCATTGCTCCCCTTCCTATGCCCCCATGGACAATGCACCTGTGAGACCAAGAAACTGAACTCTACCATGGACATTCCCCCACCATCACCCCAGCCCATTGCACACCCCCCTCCACTTATTAGCACAGAAATAAACACCCTTGAATCACAATTCAATCTGGAGTCAGTCTCTACTTTTACAAATGTTTAATTGCAACCTTTCGGAAATCTAGCAATGTCAATGTTCATGATGACATACCATGGTTACACAGTTGTTGTTCAGCAGTAAACATAGCAGAGGGTACAAAGTGGGACCCAGATCTGTGAAATGGAAAGCCAAAGTGACATATCAGGGTCCATACACAGAGGTAAAAAGGCAGATGAATGCTATGTCCTACAGTAGTATGAGATGTGAGAAGCAGTGCCATCCTCTTACCTGTGTCTCACTGGAAGTAGTGCATGATGATGTTGTTTGGGTTGTCTATATCTTCTTCTTCTGCATCCTCTTCTACACTGTCCTCAGGCTCCACAGCTGCCACAGGACCAGCATCAGGCCCATCCTCCTGCAGAAAAGGCACCTTGCGTTGCAAAGCCAGGTTGTGCAACATACAGCATGCCACAATGATCTGGCATACCTTCTTCGGTGAGTAGTATAGGGAGCCACCTGTCAGATGGAGGCACCTGAATCTGGCATTCAGGAGGCGAAGGTGCGCTCTATTATCCTCCTAGTTTGCCTGTGTGCCTCATTGTAGTGTTCCTCTACCCTTGTCCTGGGATTCCTCACTGAGGTCAGTAGCCATGACAGGTTGGGGTAACCAGAGTCACCTGCAAATATCGAGGGACAACTGTTAGACATCATCCAACCATTAGGGACTACCCCATACCCAGACACCTATTCATACTGTGTGGGGACCTTGGGCTCACCTATTAGCCACACACAGTGCCTCTGGAGTTGCCCCATCACAAAAGGGATGCTGCTATTCCTCAAAATATAAGCGTCATGCACTGAGCCAGGATACTTGGCATTCACATGGGAGATGTACTGGTCTGCCAATCACACCATCTTCACATTCATAGAATGGTAGATTTTCCAGTTTCTGTACACCTGTTCATTCCTGCGGGGGGGGACAAATGTCACATGTGTACCATCAATGGCACCAATGATGTTGGGGATATGTCCCAGGGCATAGAAGTCACCTTTCACTGTGGGCAAATCCTCCACCTGAGAGAAAACGTTGTAGCTGCGCATGTGTTCCAGCAGGGCAGGTAACACTCTGGACAACATGTTAGAGAACATTGGCTGTGACATCCCTGATGCCATGGCCACTGTTGTTTGAAAGGAGACAATTGCCAGGAAATGTAGCACTGACAGGACCTGCACTAGAGGGGGTATTCCTGTGGGATGGCGGATAGCTGACATCAGGTCTGGCTCCAATTGGGCACACAGTTCCTGGATTGTGGAACGATCAAGTCTGTAAGTGATAATGATGTGTCTGTCTTCCATTGTCGACAGGTCCACCAGGGGTCTGTACACTGGAGGATACAGGCATCTCATCACCTGCCCCAGCGGAGGGGTCCTATGGAGGAGAAGGGTGAGCAGAGGGTCATACACCACATAGGTTTCACAAGGCTGTTTAGCACAAGCGTGAAATAATCTCTGTGTGCCTTTGAATGTCCGTATTCCTGGCAAAAATTGCTGGGACGCAGTTAGTTGGCCTGCAATGTGGTCACCTAAAATGGCAGCTGCCTGACCTGTAAAGAGGGACAAGGGGAAATGAGGTAACTGCGCTGGCGTTGTGCAGCGTCGCTGTAGGTGGTTGAAGACTGCTGAGCAGTTCAGCATTGGTTATCATTGGGCCCTATGGGTTCCAGGAGCCAATGACGATGTACGCCGGCGGTGATGGTACGTACGCCGTGGACGTGACCACCATTTTCTATCAGTTCCCTCACTTGATACCTGACCTTCAACAGGAGAGGACCTACACTGCAAGTGCTGCTGTGACCTGCGTCTGGAAGTAACAATGGCTACAGTGTCTGGGGAACGGGCCCCTGCCTTCACTGCGGAGGAGTTGGACAAACGGGTGGATGGTGTCGTCCCCAGTAGACGCTACTCTACGGTCCTCCAGACAAACAGGTGAGTAAACTGTGTGCATGGTGGATGGCACGTGATTGTATGGAGTATCCTGGATGGAAGAGACAGGGGGACAGGCCAGCATGTGAGGATGGTGAGTGTATGTTTTTCTGGGCCAAGGTGGGAGGTTTGTGGCCAATGTGTGAGAAGAACTGTATGGGGGAGTAACATCCTTTATAACTTCACTATTCCTCTAGGTCAGCGCCCATGAGCAGAAGGGTATTTGGCGTGCCATTGCCAAGGAAGTGCGGACCCTGGGGGTCTACCATAGACGGAGCACCCACTGTCGTAAAAGATGGGAGGACTTGTGCCGCTGGAGCAAGAAGACGGCAGAGGCCCAGCTGGGGATGGCCTCCCAACATAGAAGGGGTGCCCGTCGCACCATGACCCCTCTGATGTACCGGATCCTGGCGGTGGCATATCCTGAGTTGGATGGGCGCTTGAGGGCATCACAGCAGAAACAAGGGGGTGAGTACAGTCTCATTCAGCTGACTCAGCGCGCTAGACGAGGTGTCTGGGTGGGGGAGGTGGGCTGTGGGTTCCCCTAGGCCAGGGCAGACGCACCAAGGTAGATCCATTGTTTTGCAGGCTCAGTGCCACTCCAACCCCAAAGGTGGTAGTTGCCCTCTACACCTAGTCAGGCTCCAATGGGTTTCAGCTGTGCATAAAATGGGTCTAGACAGAGTCCACCATGGACATGTGCTTTTCCCCTGCACTGTTAGTGCACGCACTAGTGCATAGGGCTGCTCCCAGTGTGTTGTGTCCGCCAATGGTAGTGGTGTTGCAAGCATTGACTATGCTTCTCTTGTCTCTTCCCCCCCTTTTTGTCACCCTGTCTTTGTGTGCATTAGCATCATCTGGTGGAGGAGCATTGGCACAGGAGCAGGAGGGAGCTGCAACCCACATGGCCCTGGAGGGTAAATTTATAGAGTCTTATGGCACCAGTGGGACGGAGACACTCCTCACATGCAATCACCACCCCCACTACCATTCACACATCCTCTGTGTCCTCTCCCAATGTGTCTCTGAGCCCTCCTCCCCAAATACACAAACGCGGGCACACACCAACCCAACAGCCATCCACCTTACAACATCCTCCGGCCCATGCACCTTCACCCAAATTCAGCAGACGTACACCTACAACCACTACCTCTTCCTCCACTCCCGAACCCCCTCCATCTTCCCGTCCCAGTGTGTCTAAGAAACTCTTCCTGGCTAACATTGACCTCTTCCCTACACCTCCTCCCCATCCTTCCCCTTGGGCCAGGATGACCGGGTCCCATCCCAGCACCTCAGCCACCAAATCCTCCAGCACTGTGGTATCAGCAAGTCTGGTCACATCGCAGGCGGCACCCATCAGGGCTGCCAGTGTGCCACCTAGCAAGGCCAAGGATCAGCCCATTCTGCCACCTGCCAAGGTGAAGAAGGTGCCCACATGCCATAGGGAAATGCTGCACTAACCACCCAGCAAGGGCTCCTCCAAGCCAAAAGGGGACAGTGCCAAGGGACCAGTAGCGACATCCAAGGTGGGGAAGGGACACAAGGCGAAGGGGAAGGCAGGACAGGGCACGGAGCCTCCGGCTGAGGGACCAGAGTCACCCCTTCTGGCAACCAGAACAGCAACCTGTACGGCGGTGGATACCGCCACCTGCACGTCTGCTGCCTCAGCAACAGTCCCCAGCATCATCCCCAGTGGGCAGCCGTCCGAAGCTGCAGGAGACATCCTCCTGTCTCCCTCCACAGGTGCTGACACATTCACCACTGGCAGCATCTCCGCCACAGACACCGCTGCAACCACCACCACCAGCCCTGCGACGTGCTCAGACAGTGCCACCACAGCTGACATGGCTAACATCCCCAGTGGGCAGCCATCCAAGGCTGTAGCAGACATCCTGGACCCTGCACAGAGTACATGAGGCACCACACCCAGCACTGTTTGTACCTGCAGGTGGCAGGCAAAGTCGCAGAAGGTGGAGTGTCTCTGCCTCCATGGAGTATCATGCTACCTGTTCCCAGGCAATCCTGTGGCACACACACACAGGTGAGGGAATGGGACCTGCCACACTGCATGTGAAGCACTCTGGGCACAAAGCCCCCTCCAGAACCAGTGGAGAAAAACATCCACTTGAGAGACTGTGGCTTTGCACTCCCCAGGATAAAGCAGTGGGCAACCCACCCACTTGAGAGACTTGAGAGACTGTGGCTTTGCACTCCCCAGGATAAAGCAGTGGGCAACCCACCCACTTGATATACTTGAGAGACTGTAGCTTTGCACTCCCCAGGACCAAACTGTGGGCATGGAGCCCCCTCGTGGAGCAGTGGCGTCGTCCATTCATAGGAATGAGGTGCCCCCCTCCCTCTCCCCTTAAGGTGCCTGTTTATTTTCGATCTGATGCCCCAGCAGTGTTCTCTCCGTTTCGAGTCAGGTATCATGAGTGGGCTACGCCCATGCATTTTGGGACCTCTGGACCACTGGTCCACGGACAATGATTGCAATACTATCCGAACTTGTGCAGTTGCTGTACATATTTGTATATACTGATTATTTAAATTTTGGACTATCTGATTTTTCGATGATTACACTCGTTACAATCATTTCATTTTGTCCTTGCATTCTTCCAGAGGGTGACGGGGTGTAAATGTCAAGTTGTTGCATGTGTTTGTGTGTATGTTGTATTGGGTGAGGGTGAAGGTGTTGCATGTATGTGTGTCACTCTCTTTCCTCCCCCCCCTCCCCTGTGTGCTAGGTGCAGTACTCACCATGGTCGTCGCCGGCATCTTTGCTGCTCCTGGTAGAAGAGGAGGTAAACCAACATGGGCAGGACCTGTTATTCGGGCTCCATGGTGTCCTGGTTCCTCGCATAGTGTCGAGAGGTGAGTGGTTTCCATTTCAATTCCTGTTTCCACCGTGCTTTTGATGGCGTTGGTACTGCCCCAGAAAAGCTGGCGGATTGGTGCCTTGTAATACAGTGGGCGGTACATTGTGTTCTGCGGGTCTGTTGGCGGTTACCGCCGCGGTGTTTGTTTCTACCGCCGTGGCGGTGGAGTGTTAAAGTGGCTGTCTATGTTGTCAGTTTCCGCTTTGGTCATGATTCAATTTTTTTAACTGCCGGCCTGTTGGCGGTAATTCTGCCGATTTAACACCGACCGCCAGGGTTGTAATGAGGGCCATTGTGTCTATAGAAAAACTTGGTCCCAAATATAACCACCTACTGGCTATTGCCAGTATGCAATATTTGTATTATGACAAGTGAGATGATAACACTGTGTACGAAGCTGCACGAAGCTGCATGACTTAGAGTAATTTCTAGGTGCTGTGTTAAGTTAAAATGTAAGTTAAAAGTAACACTGTGCACGCAGGTGTGCAACATAGTAACGTGAAAGTGGTGTGCAATTTGTAAATTATAGTTATAACTACAATTTAAGAATTTTTGTGTTTTTGTAGTTTAAGCAAGGTTTGTATGGCAGAATAAATAAAGTTTTCCTAACTGTAACTTATCTGTGTGTGTGTATGTGGGTGTGTGTGTATTACCTACTGGCAGTTGCCAGTAGGCAGTTATATTTAGGATTTAGGGCCAAATGTACGTATATTTGGAACTGAGATTACCTAATTGCGATTCCATAAGAATCGCACTTAGGGAACCGCAATTCAAAATTTAAGAAATTCCATTGAGTTTCTTTGACGATTCCCGGTGGCTCGAAAACAGACCTGCCTCATTAATATTAATGAGGTAGGTCACAATTTGCCACCCACCGGGAATCGCAAAATTCACAGGGATGGAGGCCTGCTGGTGTCAGAAGATCACCATGTCTGTGATTGCTTTTAAAAAAAGCAATATTTTAAAAAAAAAATCAGCCCATTTTCCTTAAAGGAAAGCAGGCTGCATTTAAAAAGAAAAAAAATGAAAAGTTTCAGTTTCATTTTTTAATAGTAGGCAGTGGTCCGTGTGACCACTGCCTGTTCTTAAAAAAACATTTTTGCATGCATTCACAAAGGAGAAGGGGTCCCTTCCCCTTTGCAAACGGGTTAGCACCAATTTGAAATTGGTGCTAACTGCGATTGTTTTTCGACCAAATTCATGGTCACAAAACAATCATACAAACCACTTAGATTCGGTATTAGGAAGGGAAGCCCTGGACACTCCCCTTCCTAATACCGAATCGCTAAACCCAAATCTTGATTCAGTAACAAGTTGCCGAATCACAGTTTGGGCTTTATACATCCCAAAAAGCATTTTTCTAGTCGCAAAAGGGCCGATTCAGCAATTCGGCTCGTTTGCGACTAGAAAAATGATTTGTACATGTGGCCCCTAGTTTCCATAGAAAAACATTTTTTGACTTGCCTGTATCTTTTGACCAAGGTTCACCAAGGTTCACCAGATTTTCTGAAAAAAAAAGCACTCTAGTGTCTTTTTGTGCATGAAAAGTTTTGGGGTGAAGCTTCAAGTGGTGGCTGAGAAAAAGGGGGATCAAATAAAAGGTGTGTTTACCATAATCATTCCCATGGACTCTTTGTGGCCCAAACCTCTGGACAGAATTACACCAAATTTGGCAAAAGTGTATCTTTTGGTCCATAGATCAGCTTTTTTTTTTTTTTAAAGTGTAAATCCGTTCAGTAGTTTTTGAGATATTAAAGGGAAAATAAATTTGTAGGACAGCAGATCCAGGGAGATCTCCTGCTGAGATCTGATTGGCTGCAACCATTTCAAACAAGAAGAGTTGGCAGCCATTCTGGGACTTGCCTTCAGCTGATTCCCACCCAAAAAAGATTAAAAAAAAGAAAAGGGGGCAGGGTATGTGTATCCTACCCCCCTAGCCTTGGTTCAGGGGTCCTCCCTGGACCCTGCCGTAGCTAAAAAGTATATTTTTGTTTAAATCTCAGAGAAATCCGCTACCGGATCTATGGATTTGGCTCAGATTTTTTTCCTAAATGATGTCTCCCATATTTCTATGTTATTTTGACCCTAGGTGGGCCAGGTCCAGGGTGCATTGGCATTCTATAAAGGAGGGGGCACACAGGGTTCCCTTCCTATGGCTTATTATAGCCCCAGGGACCCCCATCTCCCCAGGGCAAAATATAGCTAATATGCGGAGAGCGTGGATCCCCTCTGGCCCCCGGGGACCACCCCTTCCCTGGGGCTATATGTAAAAAAATAGGTGGGGGCTGTGTGGACTTCCCCAGGGACCACCAACTCCCTGGGGCTACATATTTTAAATGAAATTGGGTAGGCACTATAGACCTCCCCCGGGCACCAGGGACCATCCCACCCGGGTGTATTTTAAAAGAAATTAAGAGGTGGGCTGCATGGACCCAGGTGCCCTGGGGATCACCACCCCCCGGCGACAATTAATATTTTTAAAATGTAGGAAGGGGCTCACCTCCAGGCCACCACCTCCCCAAAGCCGGCTGTGAAGATCAAAGGAGGAGGGCTTCACAGCCCCACCCCTGGAGCAATATGGCTGTGGGGACTGCTACCCCCCAGAGCTGGCTCCTGCTACCTCTAAGGGTGCACACCTGCGGGAGGTAGCTGTTTGCTTTTGCTTGGCAGTAGCTGACAGCTTCTGCCAAGCAAAAGCAAACATAACTCTTCTTCCAGCAGGCAGGAGCATTATAACTGCTCCCACTTGCTGGTAGTGGAGTTTTCATCTCTTTCTCTGCCCATTGTGATGCGGGCAGGGAAGGAAATGAAAAGACTACTCTTTCTTGCAGGGAGTGCCATTTCCAGCAGGTCCTTTTGTGCAGAAGCAAGGCCTGCTCCCCCATGGTCCTGTCACTTTCTCTCTCTCTCTCTCTCTCTCTCTCTCTCTATCTCTCTCTCTCTCTCTCTCTCTCTTTCTCTCTCTCTTTCTCTCTGTCTGTCTCTCTCTCTCTCTTGCTCATCTATCCTATAATGGAATGGAAGAGTGAGAGAGAGCTTGGTATTGCAATGGTCTCTCCATACAATGACTTGAAAGCATCACACTAGCATGATGTTTGGTACAAATATTTTAGTCACGTTTTGATGCATAGCTGAATAGAGTCTCTTCTGGCCTACTGGTAAAGCTCTTGGACTGCCATTCAGATGGTTGAAGGTTTAAATCCAGGTATCTCATAGCAATGTTCCTATTTACTTGTGCTTTCAATGTTAAATATTTCTAGTGATGGGACATTCACGTCTTTTTCCCATCGATAATCTTTGGTTTCAATGTCATAGATATGTCTGGAGAATGCACAGTAAGGTGTCACCTGTGGCCTACTGGTTAAGGTCACAGACCCTCTCAAAAAAGCTGAGGGTTTTGGTATAGGTGTGTTATTTCTCAACTTTAAATTATTTTCAACTTCAAATACTTATGGTACACACAGAAAGGACATCTGATTCTTTTTACTTGTCAAATAAATTTTTTTTTTAGTTTGTTAGAACATTTCTCATTCTAAGTGGCACAGAAGTGTGTGGTTTAGAGGGTTGGCCGCAGGGCTCTTGCTGAGCATGGCCAAAGGAGGAGGTTTGATTAACGTATAGTAATTAAAATTACTTTCCGTTACAAAAAACATAAATTCACTGAAAAAAACAAAATTTACAGGGACGTTATAGTCAGGAAATATAATTTAAAAAAACATAGAAATTCACTGAAAAAACCAAAGGTTACCATGACATTATAGTTAGGTTCACATTTTAAACATACAGAACCATAGAAATTCAGCTGTAATAGTTAGACGTTTTTCAAGGAACTGTAACCCATGCCCTAAGCCAACCAAACCTTGCACCCTCATCATGAACTGCTAATTACCTCAGATCTCACAAATATTACAGCACACATGACATCTTTTATAACACCATTGATAATGTCCCTGTAACATTTGCAGTAGAATTAATGATGAGATAACTGCCCATGGCGGGTGTGCTAGTTATAGTTACCCCCTGTAGTTAGTCTGCAGCCAAGACAGGGAAGACAGGATGCCTGAGGATGTAAAGGGAAATCAAACCCCTACAAGCTTCAACCTCACTACAAAGGCACAGCTGAGTGTCAATACTAGACCTCAGACTCCAGTTCTTTAGCACACCTCTGCACTTGGGGGGACTCTGCCAGGAAGAACGAGTGCTATGCCGTTGAAAGGACTGCCACTCTTTTGGACTGCTGCTCTGAAAGAATGCTGCCCTGCTGTAACTTCTGTGCTGACCTGCTGCCTTCTGCTTTCTTGCCTGGGTGAGAAGGATTGTACCTGTATCTCTTGAACCCATAACCCTGGAGTGACTTCAAGGGCTAGTTGGCTGGCCTCCAGATTAGAGCCTTAGGGACAGAAAACTCTAACCACCCTCACCCAGTGCCTGTGCTCTGCCATTTGTGAATCTTCCTGCTAAGTTGCACCACCCCGGTCCTGGGCCTTTGGACCTTTGGACCTTTGGAAGTTTAGTTTAGTTTAGTTTATGGGATTTATAGAGGACCTGGCTACCAGAAGGCATCCCAGTGTTGATGGAGGACCACCAAGCGACAGAAGCAGAACTATACTGAGAAAAGTGCAGTTTTCAATTTTCTACGAAAAGAGAGTTCGGAGGAATCTTGGCAAAGCTCTAGGGGGAGGGTGTTCCAGAAGTCAGCTGTTCCACCAGCAAAGGATCTGCCTCTCCATCTAGATTTCTTAGCGTGAAAAGAGTTAATTAGAAAAGCTGATGATGATCTAAGTGTTCACCAAGGAGTGTAGGGTGTAATAATTTGTCTGAGAAAAAGCGGACCTTTAATTTGAAGGGCTCAGTGCACAAAACACATTGGGGGTCATTCTGACCCTGGCGGTAATTACCGCCATGGCGGAGGTTGGCGGTAGCACCGCCAACAGGCTGGCGGTGCTCCGCCGGGCATTCTGACCGCAGCGGTACAGCCGCGGCCAGAAGCGGAAAGCCGGCGGTGTACCGCCGACTTTCCGCTGCCCATGGGAATCCGCCATGGGGATTCTGACAGCCCATACTGCCATCCTGTTCCTGGCGGTTCACCCGCCAGGAACAGGATGGCGGTATGGGGTGTCGTGGGGCCCCCGTAAGAGGGCCCCACAAAGAATTTCAGTGTCTGCTTTGCAGACACTGAAATTCGCGACGGGTGCAACTGCACCCGTCTCACCTTCCCACTCCGCCGGCTCCATTCTGAGCCGGCTTCCTCGTGGGAAGGGTGTTTCCCGCTGGGCTGGCGGGCGGACTTTCGGCGGTCGCCCGCCAGCCCAGTGGGAAAGCCAGAATGACCGCCGTGGTCTTTTGACCGCGGAGCGGTCTTTCGGCGGGAACCGCTTGGCGGGCGGCGACCGCCGTCCGCCGCAGTCAGAATCACCCCCATTGTTTTAAAGATGGTCCACTGTTCAATAGGAAGCAAGTGAAGAAAAGCTAAAGCTGGTTTGGCAGACAGATTCCTGGGGGTGTCCGTAAGTGGGTGAGTGGCAGCATTCTGCACCACCTGTAGTCTCTTTAGGACACAAAAGAGGGAGCTCAGGAACAAAACATTCCCATAGTCAAGACGTGACAATATAAGGGCCTGAATAAGGAGTCTTTTGGCAGAGAAAGGAAGAAGCTTGAACATTTTTCTGAGAATTCTTAAAAGACTAAAGCAGGTGGCTGCGAGTTTCTTGGAATGACATTCCGTCATGAGATGTGAATCTAGCCAATAGCCCAGACTCTTTATAGTTTTGTTTTGGCAGATGAAGGTCTTTAATCCATTCCATAGGTGGAAAAGGAAACTTGAGTAAGGAAGGATTCCCAACCATCATTACCTCTGTCTTTTCCTCATTGAGCTTGAGTTTGCTATCTGCCATCCATCTGGCAACGTCTAGAAGACAGGAGGATAAAGTGGCCTGTTCTAAGTTAGCCTTGGTAGAAAAGGAAAAGACCAGCTGAGTGTCATGAGCATAAGAATCCAAGGATAAACCATAGGGTTCTTTGATTTTTGCCAAAGGGGACAAATAGATATTAAAAAGAGTGGGGCTTAAAGAGGTGCCCTCTGGCAACCCACACCTAAGGAGCAATGAACTGGAGAAAAAAGACCAGTCCAAGACTTGAAAGGTCCTATCCTTCAGGAAGGTAGAAAGCCACTCAAAGGAGGTCCCTACAAATCCCATCTGAGATATTCTACGTAGTAATATCTTGTGATCCACAGTATCAAATGCGGCACTCAGATCTAACAGAATGATTGCTGCACATCTGTCTGAATCCAGGTGTTGACGGGTATCTTTTGTGATGGCCAAAATGGCAGTTTCAGTACAATGTAAAGATCTAAAACCCATCAGGATGTGGTGCAGAAGATTATGGCCCTCAATAGGACCTTGGCGGTAAAAAACGCCTACCGCTGCGGCAACGGCTACCAAAAGGCCGTCACCGTGGTTACCAGCTGTCCACCATAATATGACCACAGCCAGATTTCTGCCAGAAGGATGGCAGAAATCCGGCTGTGGTCATGCCAGCAGACGGCAGTAAGGTGGCGACGCTGCCAGCAACAGCGCCACACCAGTAGTCTGCCGCCGGCCGTATTATGAGAATTAATACCGCCTGGCGGAGTTCTGTTGGTGGATGCTGCTGCTGGAAGCAGCGTCTCGTCCCATCTCCTGCCAGAAGACCCCCTGGATACGGGTAAGTGGGTGCTCTGACAGGGAAGGGTGGGGGGGTGTTGTGTGTTTGTGTGGGGGGGTGTATGTGCGTGTGTGTATGCGGGTATGTGTTGCATGTTGTATGTGTGTGTGCATGTTTAGGGGTGTGAGTGCGTGTATGTTGAGTAGTGTGAATACGTGTCTGCGTTTATGTATGTAAGTGTGTGCGGGTGCATGTGTGAATGGATGTATGCATTCATGAATGAATATGGGAATGGCTGTGTGTATGCATGTGTGCGTGTGTGAAGGGAGGGGTGTGTATGAGGTGGGTCTGAAGAGGAAGGGGGGTGGGGAGAAACTGTGGAGGGTGAGAGGGGTGGGGAAGAGCCCTATCAGTGACAGGAATGGGATTCCCTCTCACTGATAGGGCTGCCAGCAACAGCGCCACACCAGTAGTCTGCCGCCAACCGTATTATGAGAATTAATACCACCTGGCGGAGTTCTGTTGGCGGATGCTGCTGCTGGCAGCAGCGTCTCGTCCCATCTCCTGCCAGAGGACCCCCTGGATATGAGTAGGTGGGTGCTCTCACAGGGGAGGGTGGTGGGGGGTGTTGTGTGTTTGTGTGGGTGTGTGTGTATGTGCGTGTGTGTATGCGGGTATGTTTGGTATGTTGTGTGTGTGTGCATATTTAGGGGTGTGAGTGCGTGTATGTTGAGTAGTGTGAATACGTGTCTGCGTTTATGTATGTAAGTGTGTGCGGGTGTATGTGTGAATGGATGTATGCATTCATGGATGAATGTGGGAATGGCTGTGTGTATGCGTGTGTGCATGTGTGAAGGGAGGGGTGTGTATGAGGTGGGTCTGAAGAGGAAGGGGGCGGGGGGAAACTGTGGAGGGTGAGAGGGGTGGGGAAGAGCCCTATCAGTGCAAGGAATGGGATTCCCTGTCACTGATAGTGCCTACCGCCATGGTTTTAGGTGGGGTCATGATCACGCAGGCTGTCAAGTGACAGCCACCGGACTGGAGATTGATGTTTCCAGCCTGGTGGCCATTACCGCTGTAGCGGTCGGTGTGGTACATTGGTTGTTTGGCTTCAGCCAAACCGCCAATGTCATAATATGGAGGAAAGTACCACCATCCTGTTGGTAGTACTTTCCTCCATATTACTGCCAACCGCTGGGGTCGTAATGACTCCCTAAATTCCTTGAGGAAGACTGTAACTTGTTTACTGACATGTTTTTCTGTGATTTTGCATTCTATCGGAAGAAGAGCAATTGGTCTAATATTACTCAATAGAGTTGGATCAAGTATAGGTTTCTTTAGTAGAGGTTTAATAACAGCGTGTTTCCAACATTGTGGAAGCTGACCAGATGTAAGAGAGTTATTAAGAACCTTGTTTAGGACAGGCATTATAATGTTGAGCCTAATCCTAATCAGGGTCAAGAGGAGAGCATGATTTTATAGTACATATATGGTTTGCTACTAGATCTTCCATCAGAAACTGAAAGACTGAAAAAGCGGCTCGCAGAGGATGGAATTCATCTTGGGGCACCAATTTTGCCCCTTGGGAGAGGTTGTGAGAAAAGGTTCTTTGAATATCGAGGATTTTCTCTTGAAAGAGACCTGCTAGGTTGTTGCTGTGCTCCATAGAGGCTTCAATTGAACTGTTTGGAGAGGGGTCTTGTCAGTTCTTTAAAAATGTAAAAGATCTCTTTAGGGGAGTTGGAAGATTGTTCTATTCTAGAGGAATAGAATGTTTCCTGTGCAGCTTTAATTTCCGCATGGTAGAATCTAATTGCTCTTCTGTATTCACATTTGGAGCCATCGTCATAGGTGTTCCTCCATTTCCTATCTAGCTCCTTACATTCCTTTTTTAACTGTCGCAGCTGGAGGGAGAACGAAGGAAATGTCTTAGTGCAGGCGATTTCATGGACACTCTTAGCCAGTAGTATGGTGTCAAGGGAGTTAGATATCCATTTGTGAAATATATCTACTGACCAAGGCTCATTGGTGGAAAAGGAGGGCGATAATGTTCTGGAGTGTCTGTCCAGTCAATGGCACTGCGTTGACTTGCTAGATAGTAGATGTGTAGGTGCAGAAATTGTGGGAAGTGTGAGAGAAATTAAAAAATTATCAGACCAGACCAGACCAAAGGAAGTGGGGCCAGTGCTGATAGATTTAGAAGGTTACTGAACACCAGATCAATAGTGGGCCTAAGATGCCCTGTCATCCTCTGTGGATCCAGCAGAACCCACACATCTCCTCTGCTGCACTGCACAAACCAGAGCAGAACTGATGCATCACTGCTACTGCGTGGATAAAAACTGCTGTAAAGACCCACATTGCAGCCCATTGCTGAATTGGAACCGCACAATGTATCCTAACCAGGGGCTGAAGAATCCCCCATGATTGGCAGCATGCATCGCCCAGACTGCACCGAGCATAATTTATTCAGAACTTCACATCGCAAGCCACGGTCAACGGGATCCTCAACTATGGTGACGACTCAGGACCTTGACGTCCAGCCTCGACGCAACTCAGAACCACTGCATCACTTTCGCTGCACAACACATTTTTAACACGGATCCTTAAAACACTCTGCAAACCAGGATAGAAGGTACTCTGTTCAGTGGGCATAACTGGGACCCTGTACACAGCCCATGCTCCATTGTGATCAGCCTGAAATTGTGACTTTGCCCTGGCCCTGCACAACCAGATATCCACAGTTGGGCCCTCATTACAACCCTGGCGGTCGGTGTTAAAGCGGCGTTAATACCACAAACAGTCAGACGGAAAAAAAAAATGGAATCATGACCATGGCGGAAACTGCCAACATAGACAGCCACTTTAACACTCCAACCGCCACAGCGGTGGAAACAAACACCGCAGTGGTAACCGCCAACAGACAGGCGGAAGACAATGTACCGCCCACTGTATCACAAGAGGCCTATCCGCCACCTTTTCTGGGGCAGAACCAACGCGAAGAAAAACACGGAGGAAACAGTACGTAGAAGGGAAAACACTCACCTCTCCACACCCCACGAGGAGCCAGGCCGCCATGGAGCCCGAATTGCAGATACTGCCAATGCTGGTCTTCCTTCTCTTCTATCAGGAGCACCAAAGATGGCGGCGACAACCACGGTGAGTACTGCACCTACAACACAGGGGAAGGGGGAGGGAAAAGAGAATGACACACACACACAACATGCAACACCCCCACCCCCACCCACAACACCATACACACAAATACATGCAGAAACAATACACATACACCCTCCCACCCCCTGGAAGAACGCAAGGACAAAAGGAAATGATTTGAACAAATGTAATCATGTGAAATCTCATTATCAAAGTTCAAAATCCAGTAAATACAATTATGTACACCAACTACACAAGTCCGGATAGTGCACCAATCATTGTCCGTGGACCACTGGGCCCAAAATGCATGGGCGAAGCTCACACTAGATACCTGACTGGAAACGGAGAGAACACTGCAGGGGCATCAGATCGAAATGTAACAGGCACCTCAGGGGTAGGGGGGCACCACAGCCAGATGAACGCACAACGCCACTGTTGCACAAGGGGGCTCCATGCCCACTGCTTTATCCTGGGGAGTGCAAAGCCACAGTCTTTCAAGTCTCTCCAGTGGGTGGGTTGCCCACTGCTTTATCCTGGGGAGTGCAAAGCCACAGTCTCTCATGTCTCTCAAGTGTTTGGTTTGCCCACTGCTTTATCCTGGGGAGTGCAAAGCCACAGTCTCTCAAGTCTCTCCAGTGGGTGGTTTGCCCACTGCTTTATCCTGGGTAGTGCAAAGCCACAGTCTCTCAAGTGGAGAACAGTCTCCACTGGTTCCAGAGGGGGCCTGGTGCCCAGAGTGCTTCATCCTGACAAGGACTGAGGTAGTGGATGTGATTCTCCACTGGTTCTGGGGGGGGGCTGGTGCACAGAGTGCTTCATCCTGCCAAGGACTGAGGTAGTGGATATGATTCTCCACTGGTTCTGGAGGGGGCCTGGTGCCCAGAGTGCTTCATCCTGCCAAGGACTGAGGTAGTGGATGTGAATCTTCACTCGTTCTGGAAGGGGCCTGGTGCCCAGAGTGCTTCATCCTGCCAAGGACTGAGGTAGTGGATGTGATTCTCCACTGGATCTGGAGGGGGCCTGATGCCCAGAGTGCTTCATCCTGCCAAGGACTGAGGTAGTGGATGTGTCTCTCCACTGGTTCTGGAGGGGGCCTGGTGCCCAGAGTGCTCCACGTTCAGTGTGGCAGGTACAATTCACTCACCTGGGTATGCGTGGCATGACATTGGCGAGGTACAGGTAGCATGAGATGCCATGGAGGCAGCAACATACCCCACACTTCTGCAGCTTCGCATTCCACCTGCAGGTGCCAACAGTGATGACAGTAATGCTTCATGGAAGCTGCCCAGGGTCCTGGAACTCACCACCAGCCTCGGACGACTGACCACTGGGGTTGGTAGGCATGTCAGCGGTGGTGCCACTGTCCGAGGACGTCGCGGGGCCACTGGCGGTGCTTGCGGCAGTGTCTGTGGTGGCAGTGCTGGCGGCAGTGTCTGTGGTGGCTGTGGTGGGGGTGCTGGCAGAGGGGTCTGTGGTGGCGGTGCTGGCGGCGGGGTCTGTGGCGGCAGGGCTGGCGGCGGGGCATGTGTGAGCACCTGCTGAGGGAGAAAGCCCACCGGGGTAGAGGCTAGGGACTGTCACATCGGCTGTAGACGTGCCAGAGGCGGTACTGGTGGCGGTGCAGGTGGCGGTGTTCGTACAGGTTGGCATGGACATGGACAGAAGGTGTGACACTTGTCTCTCAGTCTGTGCCACCATGCCCTCTCCTGAGCTGCCCTTCTGTTTTTGGCCCTTTCCCACCTTGGATGATGGCGCAATTGTCTTGCCACTATCCCCTTTAGTTTTCGCTGACCCCTTGGTGGCTGGAGGTTTCGGCTTCTTCCTCCGGGATGTGGGCACCTTTTTCACCATGGCAGGTGGCGGAATGTCCTTGCCCTCGCTACTTGGCACACTGGCAGCCGTGATGTTTGGCGCACTCCATGACCCCGCAGTTGCTGGCACCACTGTGCCTGGGGATGTGGTGGCTGAGGTGCTTGCCTGGGACCTGGAAAGCCTGGCCCTCAGGGAAGGATGGTGGGGGGAGGTGTAGGGAAGAAGTAAATGTTAGCCAGGAAAAGTTTTTTTAGACACACTGGGACGGGTGGATGGAGGGGGTTTGCGAGCGGAGGAAGAGGTAGTGGTTGTAGGAGGTGTACGTCTGCTGAATTTGGGTGAAGGTGCATGGGCTGGACGCTGTTGTGAGGTGGATGGCTGTTGGGTGGTTGTGTGCCTGCGTTTGTGTACTTTGGGAGGAGGGCTCACAGACACACTGGTAGAGGACACTCGGGATGTGTGAATGGTAGTGGGGGTGGTGATTGCACATGAGGGGTGTGTGGTGATGGGCGTGCTGGTGATGGAGGTAGTGGCTGAGGATGTAGTGCATGCAGGTGTGAGTGAAGACGAGACTGGGAGGGAGGAGGGAGACGTGGAGGAGGGGGACACAGTGGAGGAAGTGGATGTTGGTATGTGTGCATGGGTATGTTGCTTGTGTGAGTGCCTGTTGGATGTGTGGTGGTGCTTATGTTTGCCTGAGCCACTCTTTTGTGTTGATGTGTGTGCATGCTGGTCTGATGGTGTGCTTAGGATAGGCAGGGTACAGGGGATTGGGTCTGGGTGGAGGAGGTTGGAGGGGGGAGGCTGGACACAGGGACAATGGCTGCCATCAGTGCTGAGGCCAGAGCCTGAAATGCTCTCTGTTGGGCTATCTGGCCAGAATGAATTCCCTCCAGGTATGCATTTGTTTGTTGCAAATGCCTCTCAACGCCCTGGATGGCATTCAGAATGGTAGACTGCCCAACAGTGAGGGATCTCAGGAGGTCAATAGCCTCCTCACTGAGGGCAGCACGGCTGACTGGGGCTGGGGTGCCTGGGGCGAAGGAGATACCACCCTCCTGGGTGAGCGGGCACGAGACAGACGCTGAGGGGCTGCTGGGTGGGCGGTGTTGGTAGGGGGGGTGGTGGCTGCTCCTGTTGATGTGGTGGGCACAGAGGGGCCCGCCACCGCAAGGGAACTCCCATCAGAGGAGAAGTCACTGTCGCTGGTCTCTGCTCCTGTCCCCGCCGTGGAGATCCCCTCACCCTCCGTCCCACTGGTGGCTTCAGACACCGTAGCTTCACCCTCCAGGGCCAAATGGGATGCAGCTCCCTCCTGCTCCGGTGCCAGTGCTCCTCCGCCTGATGATGCTATTGCACACAACAACAGGGAGACCGCAAAAAGGGGGGGAAAGACAGAAGAAAGACATGTTCAGTGCATGCAACACCACTACCTTTGCGGACACAACAGACAGTGAGCAGCCCTCTGCACTATGCCATGCACTTATAGTTGTTAGATTTTTAACATGCCCACGGGCACGAGGCCTAAGCCCAATTGCTGCACACCTGGAAGTCACAGGAGCCTGACTTGGTGTAGATGGCTCTTATCACTAATGGGGTTTGGGTACCACATAGCCTGCCTCACAAGGGACCCTGCCTACCAAGATTGCCCTGGCCTAGGGGAACCCACTGCCCACCTCCCCCGCCCAGACACCTCGTAATGCGTGTAGAGTCAGCTGAATGAGAGTGTACTCACCCCCTTGTGGCTGCTGTGATGCCCTCAAGTGCCCATCCAACTCCAGATAGGCCACCACCAGGATCTGGTACATCAGGGGGGTCATGGTGCGACAGGCACCCCTCCCACGTTGGGAGGCCATCCCAGCTGGGCCTCTGCCGTATTCTTGCTCCAGCGGCGCAGGTCCTCCCATCTTTTACGGCAGTGGGTGCTCCGTCTGTAGTAGACACCCAGAGTCCGGACGTCCTTGGTGATGGCACGCCAAATAGCCTTCTTCTGGTGGGCGCTGACCTAAAGGAATGGTAAAGGGTGAAAGGACATTACTCACCGGGCCGGACAGTCATACTCATTGCCCACCAGTTCCCACCCATGCCATGATGCACATACACTCATCAGCCCCCCATGTAGCTTCCAGCCACACTACTCAAAGCAGGCATTGCCCATTCAGCATTCTCACAGTGTACTCACCTGTTTGTCTAGAAGACCGTACAGTTGCGTGCACTGGGGGAGGACCCCATCCACTAGTTTCTCCAACTCCTCCGAAGTGAAGGCAGGGGCCTTTCCCCAGACACTGTAGCCATGGTCGCTTGCAGACACAGGTCACAGCAGCACTTGCAGTGTAGGTCCTCTCCTGTTGAAGGTCAGGTATCAGGTGAGTGAACAGACAGAAAATGGCAGTCACGTCCGCGGCTGTGCGTACCGTCACCACCGGCGTACATCGTCATTGGCTCCTCTGACCCAAAGGGCCCAATGTTAACCAATGCTGAATTGCACCAGCGTCTTCGTCCGCCCACCGTGACGGTGTACAACGCCAGCGCAGTTACCTCATTTCCCCTTGTCCCACCTTACAGGTCAGGCAGCCGCCATTTCAGGGGGCCACATGGCATTAATAATAACTGTGTCACACCTATCTAGGCCTGGAATACACACAATTTCTGCAAATGACATTGTGTGATACCTCAGTGTTGTCTGACTCTCTGCTCGCTGTTCTCCTCCATAGGGCATGTCTGCTGGGGCAGGTGATGAGATGGCAGCATCCTCCGATGTACAGACCCCTGGTGGACCTGTCGACAATGGAAGAGAGATACATCATAGTCACATACAGACTTGATCGTGCAACAATCCAGGAACTGTGTGCCCAGTTGGAGCCAGACCTGATATCAGCTATCCACCATCCCACAGGGATACACCCTCTAGTACAGGTCCTGTCAGTACTCCATTTCCTGGCAAGTGGTTCCTTTCAAACAACAGTGGCAATTGCATCAGGGATGTCCCAGCCAATGTTCTCTAACGTGTTGTCCAGAGTGTTGTCTGCCCTGCTGAAACACATGCACAGCTACATCGTGTTCCCTCAGATGGAGGATTTGCCCACAGTGAAAGGTGACATATGCCATGGGACATATCCCCAACATCATGGTGCCATTGATGGGACACATGTGGCATTAGTACCACCACGCAGGAGTGAACAGGTGTACAGAAACCTGAAGAGCTACCATTCGATGAATGTGCAGATGGTCTGTTTGGCAGACCAGTACATCTCCCATGTGAATGCCAAGTTTCCTGGCTCAGTGCATGACGCTTACATTTTGAGGAATAGCAGCATCCCTTATGTGATGGGGCAACTCCAGAGGCACCGTGTGTGGCTAATAGGTGAGGTCAAGGACCCAATACAGTGTGAATAGGTGTCTGGGTATGGGGTTGTCCCTAAGGGTTAGTGTGTGTCTAACAGTTGTCCCTCGATATTTGCAGGTGACTCTGGTTACCCCAACCTGTCATGGCTACTGACCCCAGTGAGGAATCCCAGGACAAGGGCAGAGGAATGCTACAATGAGGCACATGGGCAAACTAGGAGGGTGATCGAACGCACCTTCGGCCTCCTGAAGTGCAGATTCCGGTGCCTCCATATGACAGGTGGTTCCCTATACTACTCACCAAAGAAGGTGTGCCAGATCATCGTGGCCTGCTGTATGCTGCACAACCTGGCTTTGCGACGGCAGGTGCCTTTTCTGCGGGAGGATGGGCCAGCTGGTGGTCTTGTGGCAGCTGTGGAGCCTGTGGACAGTGAACAAGAGGAGGTAGAAGAAGAGGATATCAACAACCGAAACAACATAATCATGCAATACTTCCAGTGAGACACAGGTAAGAAGATGTCACTGGTTCCCACATCTCATACTATTGTTGGAGCTAGCATAAGTCTGTCATTTTCACCGAGTCTATGGACTCCAGATTGTTTTGTGATTGAAGTGTGCTTATTTCTGTGCTAATAAGTGGAAGGGGTTGTAAAACGGGCTGGGGGGATGGTGGAGGAATGTCCATGGCAGAGTCCAGTCTATTTGTTTCACAGGTGCATTGTCCAAAGGGGCATAGGAAGTGGAGTAATGGCAGTTTAAGGATGGACAGGGTGACAAAGTGGGACAGAAGGGTGACATTCAGGGGGGTCTCATATCCTGGCGGGGGTCTTGGCATTGTTCTCTGTCTTATTCCTGGATCTCAGGGACTGTTTGCGGAGTGATTCTCCATCTGCAGAGGGTGAGGTGCTGGTGTCGTGTTCCTGTGGCGGTGCTTCCTGTCCACTAGCGCCGGCGGAGGTGGAGAGCTGTTCATCATCCAGGCTGGTGTCAGGGGGCCCTTGTTGTGCCACTGTGTCCCTCCTGGTATTGACAGGGACTGCCAGCACCCCTGCAATGGTGACCAGGGTGTTGTTAATGGACTTCAAGTCCTCCCTGATCCCAAGGTAGAGTTCCTCCTGCAGCCGCTGGGTATTCTGAAACTTGGTCAGTACCGTTGCCATCGGCTCCTGGGAATGATGGTAAGCTCCCATGATGTTGGAGAGGGCCTCGTGGAGAGTGGGTTCCCTGGGCCTGTCCTCCCCCTGTCGCACAGCAGTTCTCCCAGCTTCCCTGTTGTCCTGTGCCTCTGTCCCCTGAGCCGTGTGCCCACTGCCACTGCCCCAGGTCCCTGATCATCCTGTGTTAGTGGGGTTGCCTGGGTTCCCTGTAGTGGTGGACACAGTGCTGATTGACGTGTCCTGGGGACAGAGGGATGGGCCCGCTGGGTGGGTGCTGTAGGAAAGTACCATCTTGCCTGGCATGTTACCCCCATTTTTCACTGTATATATGTTGTTTTAGTTGTATGTGTCACTGGGACCCTGGTAACCCAGGGCCCCAGTGCTCATAAGTGTGCCTGAATGTATTACCTGTGTAGTGACTAACTGTCTCACTGAGGCTCTGCTAATCAGAACCTCAGTGGTTATGCTCTCTCATTTCTTTCCAAATTGTCACTAACAGGCTAGTGACCATTTTTACCAATTTACATTGGCTTACTGGAACACCCTTATAATTCCCTAGTATATGGTACTGAGGTACCCAGGGTATTGGGGTTCCAGGAGATCCCTATGGGCTGCAGCAATTCTTTTGCCACCCATAGGGAGCTCTGACAATTCTTACACAGGCCTGCCACTGCAGCCTGAGTGAAATAACGTCCACGTTATTTCACAGCCATTTTTCACTGCACTTAAGTAACTTATAAGTCACCTATATGTCTAACCTTTACCTGGTAAAGGTTAGGTGCAAAGTTACTTAGTGTGAGGGCACCCTGGCACTAGCCAAGGTGCCCCCACATTGTTCAGAGCCAATTCCCTGAACTTTGTGAGTGCGGGGACACCATTACACGCGTGCACTACATATAGGTCACTACCTATATGTAGCTTCACAATGGTAACTCCGAATATGGCCATGTAACATGTCTATGATCATGGAATTGCCCCCTCTATGCCATCCTGGCATAGTTGGCACAATCCCATGATCCCAGTGGTCTGTAGCACAGACCCTGGTACTGCCAAACTGCCCTTCCTGGGGTTTCACTGCAGCTGCTGCTGCTGCCAACCCCTCAGACAGGCATCTGCCCTCCTGGGGTCCAGCCAGGCCTGGCCCAGGATGGCAGAACAAAGAACTTCCTCTGAGAGAGGGTGTTACACCCTCTCCCTTTGGAAAATGGTGTGAAGGCAGGGGAGGAGTAGCCTCCCCCAGCCTCTGGAAATGCTTTGTTGGGCACAGATGTGCCCAATTCTGCATAAGCCAGTCTACACCGGTTCAGGGGACCCCTTAGCCCTGCTCTGGCGCGAAACTGGACAAAGGAAAGGGGAGTGACCACTCCCCTGACCTGCACCTCCCCTGGGAGGTGTCCAGAGCTCCTCCAGTGTGCTCCAGACCTCTGCCATCTTGGAAACAGAGGTGCTGCTGGCACAATGGACTGCTCTGAGTGGCCAGTGCCACCAGGTGACGTCAGAGACTCCTTGTGATAGGCTCCTTCAGGTGTTGCTAGCCTATCCTCTCTCCTAGGTAGCCAAACCCTCTTTTCTGGCTATTTAGGGTCTCTGTCTCTGGGGAAACTTTAGATAACGAATGCAAGAGCTCATCTGAGTTCCTCTGCATCTCTCTCTTCACCTTCTGCCAAGGAATCGACTGCTGACCGCGCTGGAAGCCTGCAAACCTGCAACATAGTAGCAAAGACGACTACTGCAACTCTGTAACGCTGATCCTGCCGCCTTCTCGACTGTTTTCCTGCTTGTGCATGCTGTGGGGGTAGCCTGCCTCCTCTCTGCACCAGAAGCTCCGAAGAAATCTCCCGTGGGTCGACAGAATCTTCCCCCTGCAACCGCAGGCACCAAAAAGCTGCATTACCGGTCCCTTGGGTCTCCTCTCAGCACGACGAGCGAGGTCCCTCGAATCCAGCAACTCTGTCCAAGTGACCCCCACAGTCCAGTGACTCTTCAGTCCAAGTTTGGTGGAGGTAAGTCCTTGCCTCACCTCGCTGGGCTGCATTGCTGGGAACCGCGACTTTTGCAGCTACTCCGGCCCCTGGGCACTTCTGGCGGAAATCCTTTGTGCACAGCCAAGCCTGGGTCCACGGCACTCTAACCTGCATTGCACGACTTTCTAAGTTGGTCTCCGGCGACGTGGGACTCCTTTGTGCAACTTCGGCGAGCACCGTTTCACGCATCCTCGTCATGCCTGTTTCTGGCACTTCTCCGGGTGCTACCGGCTTCAGAGAGGGCTCTTAGTCTTGCTCGACGTCCCCTCTCTCTGCTGGTCCAATTTGCGACCTCCTGGGCCTCAGCAGCATCCAAAAACGCTAACCGCACGATTTGCAGCTAGCAAGGCTTGTTGGCGTTCTTTCGGCGGGAAGACACTTCTGCACGACTCTCCACGGCGAGAGGGATCCGTCCACCAAAGGGGAAGTCTCTAGCCCTTTTCGTTCCTGCAGAAACCTCAGCTTCTTCTGTCCAGTAGAAGCTTCTTTGCACCCGCAGCTGGTATTTCCTGGGCATTTGCCCATCTCCGACTTGCTTGTGACTTTTGGACTTGGTCCCCTTGTTCCACAGGTACCCTAGATTGGAAATCCACAGTGTTGCATTGCTGGTTTGTGTCTTTCCTGCATTATTCCTCTAACACGACTTCTTTGTCCTTAGGGGAACTTTAGTGCACTTTGCACTCACTTTTCAGGGTCTTGGGGAGGGTTATTTTGCTAACTCTCACTATTTTCTAATAGTCCCAGCGACCCTCTACAAGGTCACATAGGTTTGGGGTCCATTCGTGGTTCGCATTCCACTTTTGGAGTATATGGTTTGTGTTGCCCCTATCCCTATGTTTCCCCATTGCATCCTATTGTAACTATACATTGTTTGCACTGTTTTCTAAGACTATACTGCATATTTTTGCTATTGTGTATATATATCTTGTGTATATTTCCTATCCTCTCACTGAGGGTACACTCTAAGATACTTTGGCATATTGTCATAAAAATAAAGTACCTTTATTTTTAGTATAACTGTGTATTGTGTTTTCTTATGATATTGTGCATATGACACTAGGTGGTACTGTAGTAGCTTCACACGTCTCCTAGTTCAGCCTAAGCTGCTCTGCTAAGCTACCATTATCTATCAGCCTAAGCTGCTAGACACCCTATACACTAATAAGGGATAAATGGGCCTGGTGCAAGGTGCAAGTACCCCTTGGTACTCACTACAAGCCAGTCCAGCCTCCTACAGGTGCTGTGCTGGTGTTTCCTGAGGGGGGAGGGTCTGTGGAGGCTTGTGACTGTGTCAGGGGAACTGACTGTCCCGAGGTCCCTGATGGGCCGGGCTGGTCATCTTAATCCAGTTGTGCAGATCTGCTGTCATCACTGTGGGGCTCTTCTGTGGGGGGACTGGATATGTCTGGCACCTCCTGTCCAGTGATGTTGGGTAGGGGTCCTGTAGGGGTGTAAAAACATAATTATTGCATCTGTGTGTGCCATCGTGTGCAATGGGTGAGTGACCCTGTACTCCAGTGCTTGCATTCTTGGCTTGGTCCTTGTGTGACAGTTGGTTTGGGGTCTGTGTGGGTATCTGTGCTGGACATGCTTTGGTGATGGGTGTCCATGCATTGGTGTTACATGCAGGGCTTGGTTTTGGGATGTGTGGGTTGTGTTGGTGGGGTATCTGTGGGTTGTTGGGGTGATGGGTGTGAGGGTAAGGGTGGGGTACATGATGGCATGCAGGTAGGGTGGGGGATAAAGTAGTAAAGATATCACTTACCAAAGTCCAGTCATCCTGCTACTCCTGCGAGGCCCCAGGATGCAGTATTGCCAAGACTTGCTCCTCCCATGTTGTTAGTTGTGGGGGAGGAGGTGGGGGTCCACCGCCAGTCCTCTGTACTGCAATCTGGTGTTTGGAGACCACGGAACGCACCTTCCACCATAGGTCGTTCCACCTCTTCCTGATGTCATCCCGTGTTCTTGGATGCTGTCCCACTGCTTTGACCCTGTTGACAATTCTGCGCCATAGCTCCATCTTCCTTGCAATGGAGGAGTGCTGCACATGTGATCCGAATAGCTTCGGCTCTACCTGGACAATTTCCTCCACCATGACCCTGAGCTCCTCCTCAAAGAACCTGGGGTGTTGTTGAGGTGCCATAATGTGGTGTGGGTGATGTGTGAGATGGTGTGTGTTGTGGTGTGTGAGGGGATGTGTTGGTGTGTGTTGTTTGAGGTGCGTGGAAGTTGTGTAAGTGATGGTGTTGTGTGTCTGTGGATGCTGGTGTTGTTTAAGGTAGTGTCTCTCTCTGGCCTGCTTTCAAATTTCTGGTAGTAAGGGTTTGTGGATGATGGGGGTGTGTGTTTTATATTGGATTGGATGTGTGGGTGTGGTGAGTGTATGTGTATCAGGTGTGTGTATTTTGAATTGTCCAATGTAGTTGTGTTTTGTAAATGTGTGTGTATTTTGAGCATGGCGGTGTGTACCGCCAACGGTTTACCGCAGTTGAAAGTCCACCATGTTCATTTGTGGGTCGGGATAGTGTGGGTGTATTCTTGTTGGCGTGACGGTGTTGGTTTTGTTATCACCAGTTTATCACTGACCTTTGGTGTGGCAGACTTGTTGGGTGTCTGTATTGTGGCGGATTCCGAGCTGTGGGTCGTAACACCTGTAGCGGAATTCCACGGCTGCAGCAGTATGTTGGCGGTCTTCTGCACGGTGGTAAGCGGGATTTACCGCCAGGGTTGTAATTAGGGCCTTGGTGTTCTACACCCCTTGGTGTTATTTTTACCAAAATCAGTTGAAGATCTCCAATTGGAGTTTTGTCATTTTGGTTGCTTTATTTATCAAATATTTATAGGAAAGTACCCTTTTTTTGGCATGTTACCCCCAATTTCTGCCTGATGTCAGAGTGTTTTTGTCTGTGTCACTGCGATCCTGCTAGACAGGACTCAAGTGCTTATGGTTTATGACCTGCTTGTCAGTATGTTTCACTGTCTTCTAAATTGTCACTGGAGTCCTGCTAATCAGAAGTCCAGTGCTCATGCTCTCTCTCATTCTAAATTTGTCACTACTGTTTAGTGACTCCATATTCCCCTCCAGATTGGCACAACGGACCCCCTTATAAGTCCTTAGTATATGGTATATAGGTAGCCAGGGCATTGTGGTTACAGGGAATCTTTATGAGCTGCAGCATTTTTTTTACCACCATAAGGAGGCCATACAAACATTTCTTCAGGACTGCCATTGCAGCCTGTGTGAAAACGTGCATGCACAATTCCACAGCCATTTTCACTGCACCAGGTCACTTATAAGTCACCTATCTGTCAGGTCTTCCAACCCTGGAGGCTGGGTGCAAAGTACCTGTGTGTGAGGGCACCCTTGCACTAGCAGAAGTGCCCCCATGTCATCCAGGCCCAATTTCCCAGACTTCGTGAGTGCAGGGACCCCATTATAAGTGTGCACTACATATAGGTCAATACATATATGTAGCTTCACAATGGCAACTCCGACAATGGCCATGTAAGGTGTCTAACAACTGGAAATTGTTCCCCAATACTGATTCCACTATTGGTTGCACAATCTCATACACACTGGGGACTCCACCATGGCCCCAGTACTGCCTTACCAGTCTCCTGAGGGTTTCACTTCAGCCCCAGCTGCTGCTACCTCACAGACAGGATTCTGCCCTCCTGTAGCTTGAGCACCTCAATTCCAGGAAGGCAGAACAATGCATTTCCTTTAGGAGAGGGGTGTTACACCCTCTCCCTTTGGAATACGTGCTACAGGCATGGGAGCCTCTGGAAATGCTTTGAAGGGCACAGATGGTGCCCTCCTTGCATAATCCAGTCTACACCGGTTCAGGGACCCCCAGTCCCTGTTCTGGCATGAAACTGGACAAAGGAAAGGGGAGTGACTACTCCCCTGTGCATCACCACATCTGTGAAGTGGCAGCAGCTGGGGCTGCAGTGAAAACCTCAGAAGACTGGTATGGCAGTACTGGGGGGCCATGGTAGAGTCCCCAGTGTGTATGAGTTTGTACAACCAACTGACACAGTCAAAAACACACTGACCTCAGGCAGAAATTGGGGGTAACATGCCAAAAAGAGGGTACTTTCCCACACAACACCCGCCCCCCAAAAACGAGGGACAATAAGGCTAACCTTGCCCGAATGAGTTTTCATTGTCGAAGTGGAAATACCTGGAGATTCTATCTGCATTGGAGTGGTTATTCCCAGGTCTATGTTCCACTGTAAAGGCCATACCCTGTAGGGAAATGGACCGCCTCAACAATTTAAGGTTTTCTCCTTTCATCCGTTTTAACCATAAGGGAGGTTTTTGGTCTGTCTGAACTATGAAGTGAGTCCCAAACAAGTAGGGTCTTAGCTTCTTCAGGGTCCAGACCAGTGCAAAGGACTCCCTCTCTATGCCTGGCCAACACTTTTCTCTAAGGGTCAACCTTCTACTAATAAAAGCAACATGTTGATCCTGGCCCTCTGAATTAAGTTTTGATAATACTGCTCCAACCCCTACCTCAGAAGCATCTGTCTGGAAATGAACTTCTTAAAATAGTTTGGGCTTTTCAGGACAGGTGCAGTACACATAGCCTGCTTAAGCTCCTCAAAAGCCTTTTGACAGCTGGCTGTCCATAATACCTTCTTGGGCATTTTCTTTGAAGTGAGGCCATTAAGAGGGGCAACAAAGGAGCCATAGTTCTTAATGAACCTCCTGTAATACCCAGTGCGACCAAGAAAGGCTCTTACCTGGGTCTGAATAGTAGGGGGAGAAAGTCTAAAATAGTCTGGATCTTCCCCTGCAGTGGTTCAATCTGTTCTCCACCAACTAGGTGTCTCAGATTAACCACTTTTTCCTGCCCTATCTGGCATTTTGAAGCCTTGATAGTGAGGCCTGGTTTTTGCAGGGTCTCCAAAACTTTTCACAGCTGGACCAGGTGGTCATCCCAGGTAGAGCTAAATACAGCAATGTCATCTAGATATGGTGCACTGAAAGCTTCCAAACCTTGGAGGACTGTCTTCTCAAGCCTTTGGAAAGTGTCAGGTGCATTTTTTAGGCCAAAGCGCTTAACTATAAATTGGTAATGCCCTTCAATGGTTGAAAATGCAGTTTTAGATTTAGCATCTTCTTATGGCTTGATCTGCCAATACCCTGCAGTCAAGTCAAAAGTGCTTAGATACTTGGCAGAGGTCAGTGTATCTATCAGCTCATCAGCCCTTGGTATAGGGTGAGCAACAGTCTTGGTGACTGTGTTGAGCCTTCTATATTACACACAAAACCTAATTTCCTTTTTCCCATTCTGAGAATGAGGCTTTGGCACTAGCACCAGTGGGCTGGCCCATGGGCTATCTGAGTGCTCAATCACTCCTAGGTCCAACATCTTCTGAACCTCCGATTTAATACAGTCTCTGACATGGTCAGGCTGCCTATACATCTTACTTTTGACAGGTAAACTTTCTCCAGTATCAAGAGTATGCTCACACCAAGTGGTCTGACCAGGTGTAAGTGAAAGGTGTTCAGAGAATTGACCTAGGAGGTTACTGCAGTCCTACTTTTGCTCTGCTGTAAGGGAGTATGCAAGGATAACTCCCCCACTGAGCCATCAGCTGCAGTGTTGGAGAAGAGGTCAGGGAGAGGGACACTGTCTTCTTCCTGCCCCTCATCAGTGGCCATAAGTAGGGTTTCAGGCGGTTCACATGAACTACCCTTAGGGGACTTCTGGGAGTGCCTAGGTCCACCAGATAGGTGACCTCATCCTTTTTCTCCGCTATGAGATGTGGTCCACTCCATTTGCCCTGGAGTGCCCTTGGTGCCACAGGCTCCAATACCCACACCTTCCATCCTAGATGGTACTCAGTCAGGACAGCCTTCTAGTAACGCCATTGCTTCTGTAGCTCTTGGCTTGCCTAAAGGTTTTTAGTGGCCTTTTTCATGTACTCAGCCATTCTTGATCTCAGGCCAAGCACATAAACCACAATGTCTTATTTAGGGGCTTCAAGGGTTTCTCCCACCCCCCCTTTGACAAGTGCAAGTGGACCACTAACAGGGTTACTAAAAAGGAGTTCAAAGGGGCTATAGCCAACTCCCTTCTGGGGTACCGCCCTCTAGGCAAAAGGGAGGCATGGCAGTAGGACATCCCATCTCCTCCTGAGTTTTTCATAGAGTCCCATGACCATGCCTTTGAGAGTTTTGCTAAATGTCTCAACCAATCCATTTGTTTATGGATGATAGGGTGTGGTGAATTTATAGGTTAAATGACATTCCTTCCCCATTGCTTTTCAGTATGCAGACATGAAGTTGCTACCCCTGTCTGATACTACCTCTTTAGGAACGCACACCATGGAAAATCTTCCCAGGAGGGCTTTTGCCACTGCAAGTGCTGTAGTGGTCCTTAAGGGCATAGCTTCTGGATATCTTGTGGCATGGTCCACCACCTCTTAGATGAATCTGTTTCCAGAAGCAGTTGGAGGGTCAAGGGGGGCAACAATGTCAACCCCTACCCTTTCAAAAGGCACCCGAACTACAGGCAGTAGGATCAAGGGGGCCTTTGTAGTACCACCAGTCTTGCCACTGGCTTGGCAAGGGACACAAGAGCAACAAAACTCTTTTGTGTCTTCTGACATGTGAGGTCAGTGAAAGTGAGGGACCAGTCTGTCCCAGGTTTTGCTTTGCCCAAGCATCCAGTCCTAGGATGTTTGTTTCTGGTCCAGGGAGGACCTGGCTTGGCAGTACGAGCTGGACTGTTCCCATGAGGAACAGGATCAAGACTGATTTGTATATGGAAGGATTAAGCCCAAACCTTTGTGACTGGGAGTGCATGTTTGCTTTGTACAGCATTCCGTTCATCAACTGTTCTTTTTGCATTTGTCGCCCCATGTGGGATGAGTATGCCTAGACAGGGTTCCTATGCTCATTGCACCACAGTATTCAAGCTAGCTTAGATAATGAAGGGTGATACCCTGAAACCGGTCCTAGGATTCTTGTTTCCAGTCCAGGCAGGACCTGGTTTGGCAATTTGGGCTGGACTGTTCCCATAACAAACAGGGTCAAGACTGATTTGCAGATGGCTGGGTCCAAACTGGGGTGGCGTGGTGAGCAAAACAATGATGCATTAAACCCAGATCTTTGTGACTGGGGTGAATGATTGCATAGTTCGGCATTCCGTCCATCATCTGTTTTTTTACTTGCTAAAAGTGGCATTTTCAATAACGCAATCTAAAAACAACCTTTACCAAAAGGTGTATTTTTAAATGGTGAATTCAGAGACCCTAAACTCCTATTCTATCTGCTCCCAAAGGGAATCTGCACTTTAATAATATTTAAAGACAGCCTCCATGGTAACCTATGAGAGAGATAGGTCTTGCACAGCAAATACCGAATTTGGCGGTATTTCATTGTTGGGACCTATAAAACACATTAGTACATGTCCTACCTTAAACATACACTGCACACTGCCCATGGGGCTACCTAGGTCCTACATTAGGAGTGCCTTACATGTATGAAAAGGGAAGGTTTAGGCCTGGCAAGTGGGTACACTTGCCAAGTTGAATTGACAGTTTAAAACTGCACCCACAGACACTGCAGTGACAGGTCTGAGTTATGTTTACAGGGCTACTAATTTGGGTGGCACAACCAGTGCCCCGGGGGCATCAGGTCGAAAAAAAACAGGCACCTCAGGGGGACGGGGAATGGGGAGACATCTTAGCTGGAAGATGGTATAACACCACTGGCCTGGAGGGGGCTCCATGCCCACTGCTTGGTCCTGGGGAGTTCAAAGCCACAGTCTCTCAAGTGGGTGGTTTGCCCACTGCTTGGTCCTGGGGAGTGCAACGCCACAGTCTCTCAAGTGGTTTTCCCACTGCTTGGTCCTGGGGAGTGCAAAGCCACAGTCTCTCAAGTATATGGCTTCTCCACTGGCTCTGGAGGGGGCTTTGTGCCCAGTGTGCTTCATCCTGCTAAGGAGGGGGTTAGTGGATGCCTTCTTCCACTGGTTCTAGAGGGGGCTTTGTGCCCAGTTTGCTTCATCCTGCCAAGGATGGTGGGAGTGGATGCCTTCTTCCACTGGTTCTGGAGGGGACTTTGTGCCCAGTGTGCTTCATCCTGCCAAGGAAGGGGTGAGTGGATGCCTTCTTCCACTGGTTCTGGAGGGGGCTTTGTGCCCAGTGTGCTTCATTCTGGATGGTGCAAGGTCACAGTCTCTCACCTGGGTGTCACACTGACAGGTGTTGCAGGGGCCAGTACGCACTGCAGCCCATGTAGTCACTACTACACACTGTTCGCCGGCAGTGGCGGCTGCTCAGTGGATGGCAGTTGCGCTGCAGGTGGCGGTGCTGTCAGTGGAGGTGGGAGGCTCCAGCCCTTCCCCTGCAGCCTCAGACGGCTGCACACTGGGGCTGCTGCTGCTGGCAGTGGTGCTGCTGACGGTGCAGGTGGTGGTGCTGGCGGCGGGGTAGGTGGCGGTGCTGTCAGTGGTGGTGGGAGGCTCGAGACCTTCCCTGCAGCCTCGGATGGCTGCCCACTGAGGCTGCTGCTGCTGGCAGTGCAGGTGGCGGTGCTGGCCACAGTGCAGGTGGCGGTGCTGTCAGTGGTGGGGGGAGGCTCCAGCCCTTCCCCTGCAGCCTCGGATGGCAGAAGTGCCATGGCTGGTGTTGTGTGCCCCTTCCTGCCCTTGGCAGATGGTGGTGCCGCATTGCTTCTGTCAGCTGGTGTTCTTTTCCTGCCCTTGCTGGCTGGTGGTGCCTCCTTCCCAGTGCTGGTAGGTGGTGCCTTCATCCCCTTGCTGGCTGGTGGTGCCTCCCTCCCCTTACTGGCTGGTGTTCCCTTCTTGCCCTTGCTAGGTGGCGGCCCCTTCTTGGCCTTGGCAGATGGTGCTGGCATACTGACTGTGCTGACGGGTGCCTCCTTGGAGACTCTCACACCTGCAGTAGCTACAGAAACCACAGTGGCCGTGGACTGGGTGGCTGAGATGCTGGGCTGGGTTCTGGCCACCCTGGCCCGAAGTGAAGGAGGGAGGAAGGGGTAGGGAATAGGTCAATGGTGGTGAGGAAAAGCTTCTTGGGGACATTGGGGTGGGAAGAGGGTGAAGGTTTGGGAGTGGAGGATGCTGTTGTGAGGTGGATGGCTGTTGGGTGTCTGAGTGCTTGCGTTTGTGTACTTTGGGAGGAGAGGTCACAGACACAGTGGGAGAGGACACAGGGGACATGTGCATGGATGTGGGGTTGATGACGGCCAGTGAGGGGCATGTAGTGATAGGCGTGCTGGTGATGGAGGTAGTGGATGAGGATGTAGTGCATGCAGGTGTGAGTTCGAAATGCTACTGGGAGGGAGGAGACAATGAGGAGGAGGGGGCACAGTGGAGGCAGTGGATGTTGGTGTGTCTGCATCTGGATGGTGCTTGTGTGAGTGCCTGTGGGATGAAGTGTGGTGCTTGTGTTTTCCTGAGCCACTTATGTGTGTTGGTTTCGGTGAATGCAGGTCTGAAGGTGTGCTTGGGATAGGCTGGGGTTGTGGGGATTGGGACTGGGTAGAGGAAGTTGGAGGGGGGCAGCTGGAGACAGGTACAATGGCTGCCATCAGTGAGTTGACCAGAGCCTGGAATGCTCTCTGCTGGGCCACCACACCAGAGTGAAAGCCCTTCAGGCATGCATTTGTTTGTTGCAAATGACCTGCAGGACCCTGCCCAGTAGCAGATGCCCACCAACATTATTGTGGTTGGAGTGCATCTGAGCTTGCCCATCATGGAACCTACACTGCCATGTTTGCCCTGGTCTAGGGGCACCCACAGCCACATACCCCACCCAGGTAACACCTTAACGCACGCAAAGTCAAGAATCTGAATCTGTACTCACCCCCTTGTGGCTGCTGTGATGCCTTCAAGCGTCCATCCAACTGCGGATAGGCCACCGCCAGAATGCGGAACATCAAGGGGGTCAGGGTACGACAGGCACTTCTTCCTCTTTGGGAGGCGGCCAGCCCCAGCAGGGCCTCCGCCTTCTTTCTTGCCCAGCAGTGCAGGTCCTCCCACCGTTTGCGGCAGTGAGTGCTCTGCCTGTCAAAGACCCCCAGGGTCTGCACCTCCTTGGCGATGGCACGCCAAATACCGTTTTTCTGATGAGCGCTGACCTGCAGAATAAATACAACAGAAAAGGTATTAGTCATACCGTCCGGACTGTAATACTCATGGCCCACCATATCCCTCCCATTCCCTTACACACAGACAGTGCCCACCATACATGCAGCACTCTGCCCAGGCCTCCTCAGCCCCTCCCCACGAGGCTTACACACACAGCACTCCATACATTCGTGCCCCACGCATCATGCTCAGAGTGTACTGACCTGTTGTTCTGGAGGACCATAAAGTAAACAGTACTGGGGTAGGACCCCAGCCACCAGTCTCTCCAAACTCTTTGAAAGTGAAGGCAGGGGCCCATTCCCCAGACACTTGAGCCATGGTCGCTTCCAGACACAGGTCACAGCAGCACTTGCAGTGTAGGTCCTCTCCTGTTGAAGGTCAGGTAGCAAGTGAGTGAACAGATAGAAAATGGCAGTCATGTCCACGGTGGTGTGTACCGTCACCACCGGCATACATCGTCATTGGCTCCTGGAACCCGTAGGCCCCAATGATAACCAATACGGTGTTGCGCGGCGGCCGTCGACTGCCGACCGCAACGGCAAACAACGCTAGCGGAATTATCTCATTTCCACTAGTCCCTCCTCATAGGTCAGGCAGCTGCCATTTCAGGGGAGCACAGGCCATGGCACTTAACTGCGTCACAGCAGACATAGGCACATCAACTGACTTACAAGTTCACATACTGTTTCTGTAAAACAAAAATTGCATATTAATCTGAGTATATGTTTGAATATGACCTCCTGCTCACCGTTTTTCACCCTAGAGTTCAACCACTGAGGATGAATAGATGGAGACATCCCCTGTGTACAGACCCCTGGTGGACCTGGCGACAATGGAGGACAGGCACATTATCCTAACCTATAGATACATTTCAGATATCTGTGCCCCACTCTGGCTCCTGGTGTGTTTACTGCTGCCCACTACAGGTCATACCTATGTAAATATAACTGTGCATTTGAATTGCAATGTTTACAACTGGTTCAACTAATACATATTCCAATCAATTGACAGACTCAATAATTGTATTTGTTCCAAGGGTGTTTATTTCTCTGATAATATGTTTAGGGGGTATTGGAATGGGCTGGTTTGATGGTAGAGAAATGTCCAGGATAGAATCCTGCTGATTGACGTGTCCTGGGGACAGAGGGATGGGCCCGCCGGGTGGGTGCTCTGCTGGTGTTTCTTGAGGGGGGAGGCTCTGTGGTGGTTTGAGAATGTGGCTGGGTCACCGACTGACCAGAGGTCCCTGATGGGCCAGGTTGGTCATCCTGATCCAGGCGTACAGAGCTGCCGTCATCACTGTGGGGGGACTGGATGTTGCTGGCACCTCCTCTCTGGTGACATTGTGTGGGGGGTCCTGTGGGGATGTAAATGCAGTGTTATTGTATCTGCGTGTGCCATCTTGTGCATGGGTGTGTTTCCCTCTATGGTTGTTATTACCAAGGCAGCTTTGCCTTGTGTGAGTTGTAATTTGGTTGGCTAAGTGATTGCCACTACTGTGCATGCTGTGGTGATGGGTGTCCATGCAGGGCTGTGAGTGGTGTCCATGCATTGTTGTTGCACGCAGTGCCGGGTACTGGGAGGGGTGGGTTGTGATGATGGGGTGTATGTGAGGTGGTGGGGTGATGGGGGTGAGGGTAGGGGTGGAGGTATGTGATGACATGCAGGTAGGGGGGTGAAAGTAGTAAAGAGTTTACTTACCAGAGTCCAGTCCTCCTGCTACTCCTGCGCGGCCCTCAGGATGCATGGTTACCAAGACTTGCTCCTCCCATGTTGTTAGTTGTGGGGGAGGAGGTGGAAGTCTACTGACAGTCCTCTGTACTGCTATCTGATGTTTTGCAACCATGGAACATACCTTCCCCAGTAGGTCATTCCACATTTTCCTGATGTCATCCCTGGTTCTTGGGTACTGTCCCACAGCGTTGATCCTGTCCACGACTCTCCGCCATAGCTCCATCTTACTAGCACTGGATGTCTGCTGCACCTGTGATCCCAATAGCTGTGGCTCTACCCGGATGATTTCCTCCAACATGACCCTTAGCTCCTCCTCAGAGAATCTGGGTTGTCGTTGTGGTGCCATGGGTGTAGTGTGAGTGGTGTTTGTGAGGGTGTATGGGGTGATGTGGTGGGGTGTGTGCTGTGAGGTGCGTGGATGGTGTATGGGTGATAGTGTTTTGTGGCTCAGATTCAGTGGGTGCTCCTGGCTTGTCTCTCTCTCAGTTGTCAAATTCTTTGGGTCGTAAAGGGTTGTGGGTAGTGTGGGTGTGTGTTTTATATTGGTGTGGGTGTGTGGGTGTGGTGTGTGTATGTGTGTCAGGTGTGTGTAGTTTGAATTGTCCAATGTGGTGTTGTTTTGTATGTGTCTGTGTATTTTTAGCACTGTGGTCTGTACCGCCAATGGTTTACCGCGTTTGAATGACCGCCGCGGTGATTCGTGGGTCATGATGGTGTGGGCATATTTCTGTTGGCGTAACGGTGTAGGTTTTGGTACTGCCACTTTACCACTGACCTTTGGGCTGGCAGACTTGTGTGTGTCTGTATAGTGGTGGATTTCTATGTGTGGGTCATAAGACCCGTAGCGGTATACCGCAGCGGTATGTTGGCGGCAGTCAGCATGACGGTAAGCAGCACTTACCGCCAATGTCATAATGAGGGCCTATATCTATTGAGGACTGATAATCTCTCACATGCACAAAGCTTTGTCTCTTTTCAAAACACCAAATGGCAATCTTACATTCTCATCCTCACCCCAAAAGCTTTGAAATCTGTGACAAGCAAATACTAGAAATCAACACCCTGCTGCGTAACTTTTATCCATGATTCTGACACTATTTCTGATCCTGTCAACCCTGCAGGAAGAACTCAACATCTAGTCTAGAAGCTTATCACATCCACCATCACCTATAGATGGATGATGCCTATATTTACTTCAAGTAAGAAGAAGGTTTTGGAATTAATTTCTGATGAAAACCCGCTCCAAGAATGATGAGCACTGAGCTCAAATAGGTATGTCAGAACAGAACGAAACAAAGGTCTGTTTCATCTGCTCTGTGGCTCCCTCACCACTCAAGTTCAGCCTTAGGGCTTCCGCCAGCCATGATCAAAAATCTGCACAACTTGTCTGTGATATTTGACAGCAACGTGTCCCTCAGTACCTGAATCTTTGAATCCATAAAAATGCATTGCACTGTGTTGCTAGTTCTGTGATGTCCTTCTTCTGTAACCACATTCTCTGTAAATGTCCTTATTGTTAGCAGGTATGATTCCAGGAATCATTACAGACAGCTACACAAAATTCCCATTAACAGAGCAAACTCTTCAAAATTCAAAGAGTGAAGAACCATGCTTCTTGGTTAATTTTGGGTCTGAGATGCTGACGAAATTGAACCCCCTTCAACATTCTCAACTGACAGCTAGCAAGAAAGAAATGCAGAAAAAAGTCTGACCCATGCAGCACACTTTTCTCACTAAGGGCCGTATTTATAGGCCCATAGCGCCACAGGAGCATGACATTTTGTGACGCTCCTGTGGCGCGAAGCACTGCACCGTATTTATAAGGTGGTGTTAAGCCTCTTTTTGTGGCTTAATGCCACCTTTTAAATGCAGCTCCTTCCCATGCAGCAGTGTGCGTGGAAGGGGCGTGCAATGGGTGCTGCTGTGGGCGTGCCACAGTAACACCCATTGCATTTTGACGCTACCTCAGATTTAAGAAATGTCATAAACCTGAGGCAGCGCCAAAATCAGTAGGGTGCAACGAGGAGGAATACTTTAATTCCTCCTCGTTCTTTGCTTTCTCTATGTGTGCTTCATTCTGCAGCACGAATATAAAGAGCAAAATGCCAGATATGATTGTTTATGTGCAGAACGGTGTCCCTTCCTGCACATAATCATTTGAAAATGACGCTTTGGCACACACAGAAGTGCCAAAGCACCATTAGTGATTGTTTATGTGCAGGAGGGGACAACTTCCACACATAAACAATCACACCCCTCAATGCAGACATTTTGTTTTACACAAATTCGGTGCAAAACAAACTTCATATTTATACTTTGACCCTATACCCATCTAGCACCAAAGTTATGGAGTTAAATTAATTTTTGGGACGTGGGAACCTGCCTTGGGTCAATGAGATGCAAGATAGGCATTCCCATGCAAAATATGACTCTATGGCCATAGCGCCATATTTATACCCTGTGCTAAAATCACGCACAGGAGAGGAGTAGTCAAATAATGGTGCAAAGTTTGCTTTGCACCATTATTTAACCCCTTGGGTCAGGGTAGGCATTAGGGGACCTGTGGGCATATTTCCATGGTGGAACACCATGGAATAAGCTCACAGGTGCCATCCCCAGGCCCCAGGGACACCCCCACCCACACCAGAGAGGCAGCAGAGGATGGGGGATTCCATCCCAGGTGACTATAGGTAAGTACAAGAAAGTATTGTATTACTTTTTTAAACTGTCATTGGGGACCCTGAAATGGGAGCTCCTACATGGCACTGGGTGCAGTGGCCATGCCACGGGGACCCTGGTCCCCTGTGCTGGCCATGGGGTTGGTGGGCATGCCTCCTGTGCTTTCTAAGACAGGAGTCATGTGGTATGGATGGTTTTGCATCAGAAACTGATGGTAGGCTGGTTAGAGTCCGTTTTTTTTTTTACTCTAACCTGCCTAATGTCATTTTTTGGTGCAGAACTCTCTTCTCTCATACCGCTAGCCCCACCCGGCTAAACTCTTTTTTTTTTTAATGCTAGCCAACCCTCTGCGCTAGCTTGCACCATTCCAGAAATATGATGCCCGGCTGGTGCTCAGAAATGGTGCAAGTTGGTGATGAACGTTTTGGTGCAAAACTACATTAGTGCAGTTTTGCACAAAAAAGTATAAATATGCCCTTCAGGGGCATATTTATACTCCAGTTGCACCAAATTTACGTCATTTTTGTTGGCCCAAGTTCGGCCCAAAACTAACTCCATATTTATATTTTGACGTTAGACCAGTCTAATGTCAAAATATTGGAGTTTGCACCATTTTTCAGCTGCGTGAACCTATCTTGCGTCAATGAGATGCAAGGTAGGCGTTCCCATCTAAAAAATGGTGCTAGCCCCATAGCCCTAAATTTATTCCCCTGTGCTAAAATGACGCATGTGTGAGAGGAGGGGCTAAATAATGGTGCAAAATTGCTTTACACCATTATTTAACGCCTAGGTCAGACCAGGTGTTAGAGGACCTGTAGACCCATTTCCATGGTTAAACACCATGGAATGGGTCTATAGGTGCCCTCTTCAAGCCCCAGGAACACCCCCACCCATACCAGAGGGACACCGGAGGATGGGGGACCCCATCCCAGGTAAGTAGTGTAAGTATAGGTAAGTATTTTATTTTTATTAAAGTGCCACCTGGGCCCAACTTGGGGCCCCCTGTATGACACAGGGTGCAATAGCCACGACCAGGGGACACTGGTACCATGTGCTGGCCATTAGGGTGGTGGGCATGACTCCTGTCTTTTCTAAGACAGGAGTCATGTGGTATGGATGATTTTCACCAAAAAATGAAACTAGGCTGGTTAGAGTCATCTTTTTTTACTTTGACCTGCTTAATGTCATTACTTGGTGCAAAACCTCCTTTTCCCATACCGCCAGCCCCATTAGCTAACATTATTTTTTTGGACACTAGCCCACCCTTTGCCGCTGCTTGCACCATTCCATAAATATGGCACCCGGCTGGTGCAAAGGAATGGTGCAAGCCGGTGCTAACCCTTTCCGTGAAAAATTGTGTTGGTGCAGTTTTGCACCAAAAGTATAAATATTCCCTTCAGTCCCCCCAGGGCAGCTACAGAAATGAAAACTGTCATACATTTAGTTAAATTAAAAAACATCTGATGGCCTACCCCTCCATGCATACTTCTTACTCTGGAATTCCCTACCCCTAATATAAAGAGGGATACTGCCTCAAATTCGGTAAGCATCTGAAAAACAGTTACGTCAGATTGTTCAAGAATAGGTTTCCCACCTACACCCAAGTAATCAATCATCTTGTCACACAAACAATGCAAGTAATTTTCACCTCTTTACACTGTGTCTAGTCCTGTGTCAATAAGGCCCAAATTTATAATCGGTTTGTGCTGAATTAGCCCCAATTTTTTTACGCTAATTCAGCACAAACCTAACTCCATATTTACACTTTGGCGCTAGACACGTCTAGTGCCAAAGTTATGAAGTTAACGTTGTTTTCTGGATGGGAAAACCTACCTTGCGTCAATGAGATGCAAGATAGGCATTCCCGTCCAGAAAAGGACGATATGGCCTTTGTGCCATATTTATCCCCCTGTGCTAAAATCCTGCACAGGGGGATGGGGGCCTTAAATAATGGCGCTAAGCTTGTTTAGCGCCAATATTTAATGCCTGGGTATGGGCAGGCGTAAGGGACCTGTAGACATATTTCAATGGCAGAGACCATGGAAATTGCCCACAGGTGCTCTTCCCTGGCCCCAGGGACACCCCCACTGCGCCCCACCCACACCAGGAGGACACCTAAAGATGGGGGACCCATCCCAGGTGAGTCCCGGTAAGTTTAAAAAATTTTTTTTATCCAACACTGCTTGGGGACCCTGATTTGGGTCCCCCTGCACGGGGCTGGCCCCAATAACCTTTAACTAGGATTTGGTATTTCCAGGGATTTTCTTACGTGCCTCATTATTTTATATTTACAAATATATAGCCCTGTTTATTTTAATGGGCATGCTTACCATTTTCACTTACCGCTTTTTACTCCCTTGAACAGTCTCCATGAGCGTCCACTTTTCTCTGATTACACGTTGCATCGTTTTTTAAACAGATCTGTCGAATTCTGTTCAATAACTGATAAATACAAGATCCCTTGTTTCCTTTCATACTATACAGGGAGAATGTCTTATTGCCACATATTTTGGTGCTAATACATGCCCTTTGGTGATTACAAACTGAATCAATTATGATATTTTTATCTCAGAGAACTTAGGCCCCTAGGCCTATATTTATACTTTTTAGCGCTGCATTTGCATCACTTTTTGACACAAAAGCAGCGTAAACTTACACAATACAATTATTTTTTGTTAGTTTGCGCCGCTTTTGCGTCAAACAATTACGCAAATGCGGGACTAAAAAAGTATAAATATGGGCCTTAAGTACAAGAGGCCTGCGCGGCAGCTGCGTCACTTTTGTGATGCACTGGTGGCACAGGATGCACACCGATATCTACAAGAAAATGCAAACCCACTTTGCGTGCCTTTTCATGGCCTTATAGATTTGGAATAAGGCAGCGCAATGCAGGTTACTGCATTGCCTTACTTTGAACCAGCGAGGCATTTCCAAGGGTGTTGCGTGGGTTTTCCCACGCAACACTCATGGATTTTGACACTTTCTCACATTTACAAGGTTTTGTAAACCTGGGAATGTGTCAAAAGCCTACGCCTCCACAGGGGTGACATAAGAGTGATACAACACAGAGAAATATCTTTATTTCTTCCCATTTCTTCCTCTTTCTATGTGTGGTGCATTCTGCAGCACACATAGAAGGAGGAAATTGCCTCCATTGCTTGTGTTTGTGCAGGAAGGTGACCCTTATAGAAACCCTCCTTGATTAGACTGCAGGCATGTTAAGCACCTATATTAGTAATATCAAAAGATAAATATTTGACTGCAGAAACATGCCTTAGACAACTGATGCCTAATAAAAGTGTCCAAGCAGTCCTCACAGACGCGTTTATCTTTCCTCAGGTGCTCTTCCCAATGGGACAAGAGATGAATACAGGAATAAAAATGCAGTTCTAGTGAAGGATACTGCTGTGAGAAGCGTTATGCACTGTGCTTGTTTGTTAGAATGTCCTTGCTGTCTGAAACGTGAAATTGCCGAGCCTTGAATAAAAAAACATTTTGGCCCTGATTTATACTTTTTGATGCAAACCTGCATTAGCCCCAAAAAGTATACCACCGGCTAGTGCCATTCCAGAGCGCCAGCCGGGCGCCATATTTAAGGAATGGCACAAGCCGGTGCTAAAGCTCGGTTTGCGTCACAATACATGATGCTAACCGGGTGGAGGAGGCGTAGGAAAAACTGGAGGTTGTGCATGAAAGAATGGCGCTAGTCAAGTTCGAGTCAAAATAATGACTCTAACTTGACTAGCGCCATTCTTTCACGCACAACCCCCATGGACATGACTCCTGTCTAAGTAAAGACAGGAGTCATGCCCCCCAGCCCAATGGCCATGCCCAGGGGAATTAAGTTCCCTGGGCCTGGACATTGGGCCCAGTGCCATGTAGGGGGGCCCAAGTTAGGCCCCCCATGGCACTTAAAAAAAAAAAAGAGATAAATACTTACCTCTACTTACCTGTACTTACCTGGGATGGGGTCACCCATCATCTGCTTTCCCTGTGGTGTGGGTGGGGGTGTCCCTGGGGAGGACACTTGTGGGCTTAATCCATGGTGTTCCACAATGGAAATGGACCCACAGGTCCCTTAACGCCCTGCGTTGAGCCAGGTGTTAAATTATGGCGCTAAGCAAGCTTAGCACCATTATTTAGGCCCTCCCGTGCACTATTATTGCATGGGAGGATTAAGAAAGCGCACTAGGGCCTTTGAGTCATTTTTTGCCCGGGGATGCCTACCTTGCATCTCATTGACGCAAGGTAGTTTCCTGAATGTACAAAAGGACTTTAACTCCAATATTTTGGCGCTAGACATGTTTAGCGCCAAAATATAAATATGGAGTTAAGATTGGGCTGAATTAACATTAAAAAAATGACACTAATTCATCACAAACAGACTATGAATATGCCCCTATATGTTGTTCCTTTGGTGTTCTTTAGTCTTTTCATAGGAAACACATGCCCAACATTCCCTGTAGTTGTGCTCTACAGCCGAAAACATGCCAGACGCATTTGAAATTCTCCTTTCAGCTCAGCCTTTGAAGTTCATTTCCCCTCTACTCTCATTAACTTTCCAGCAGTACTTGATGTCGAAAGTGCGCCATCATCCTTCTCGTGCCTGCCACTGTTGGACGTTCCATCAATGTCAGCCAAAGCAGTGTTAATAATTAATGGAGTAAAAATGCCTCTCCCCACTGTTGTTGGCCTGGCAGCACTTGGCTGTGCTCTGCTATTTTTGCATCATACTGGCATACTTTTTCAGTTATCAGTCATGAAGGCCAGAATAAAATGTGTTTATACGAAAGTATCTTACAGAACAGGGAAACTACAACATGGAATGAGTCATACAGATAATATGAGAAATTCAAAACACTCCCCACCACAAAACAACACAAATGCATTTGAGTGCACATTAGACAGTCAATCCCCTGAAGAGTGCAAATTAGACCACCCACATACACTCAACACAATACCAATGTGCCACGTGACTGGTTATCACATTTCTCACAGTTTTTGCCCGCAGCATTGTAGGAGACTGGCCTGGTTTGTAGTGGGTACCTAAGGTACTTACACCTTATGCCAGGTCTAGTTATCCCGTATTAGTGAAATGTAGTCAGCGTCTAGAAGCCAGGCTGTCTAGAGGTAGCTGTAGGCAGAGCAGCCAAGGCTGAACTAGGAGACATGCAAAGCTCTTGCAGTACCACTGTAGTCACACAGTACTTACGCACAAGAAAGACAATACTCAGTGTTACCAAAAATAAAGGTACTTTATTTTAGTGACACAAGGCCAAAAATATCTTCGAGGCTATAGTCCCTTAGGAGGTAAGTAAAACACATAAAATATACACTAATAACCAAATCAGGTAAGTACAGAGTCACAAAATAGTGCAAATAGTGAAAATTATTGTAGGCTAGAATGGGCCTAGAGGGCAACACAAACCATACACTAAAATAGTGGAATGCGAAAGTCGGTTCCCCACCTAGGCAAGAGTAGTGCGTAGAGGGTCACTTGGAGTGTAAGAAAATATCAAAGGTAAGTAAACTACCCCACCCCAAAGCCCAGGAAAACAAAAGTAAAGTACAGCAAGTTTCCTCAGAACACACTAGGAGCCGTGGTAAAAGGTTATGCAAAAACCAAGCAAGACTTCAGGACACCAATAATGGATTCCTGGACCTGAAGACCTGTGGAAAGAGGAGACCAAGTCCAAGAACAGATGAAGTGTCCAGGAAGAACAGGAGCCCTTGCTAACCTGGATGAAGGTGCAAAAGTGGATTCTCCTGTTAGAAGAAAAAGTCAGAAATGCACCAAAGAAGATAGCTGCGGGTTCCTGCTTGGTGCAAGAGATGTCCCACGTCAAGTCTTTGGAAGCAGGCTGGTTTTCATCACTGGATTCTGCCAACAAGCCTTAGCTCATGCATATGCTGCGGTTGGCGGGAAAAGGTGTTACCTGGACCCAGGAGGGACCTGGGGGTCTCAACTCAGACTGAGGATACAGAGGGGGCTCTCAGCACTTTAGAGAGCCCTCAGAAGACCAGGCAGCACCCACAGGAGTCCCAGGACATGGGGACAAAGGAGTTTCAGAACATGGTCATTGCAGCACTACACAAGGGGATCCCACACCACCGGCGAACAACTCAGGGAGCTGAGCGTCACAGGATAGAGTGCTGGGAACCAGGGCTGTTCTGTGTACAAAGGATTTCTCGAAGAAGTGCACAGAAGCCCTAGGAGCTGCATAACACACGGTGTACAAGGGTACTCTCTGGGTGGGGGAGGCAAGCCCTTATCTCCACCAAATTTGGACAGCTGGACCTTTGGACAGTCATGATCACTCTGGTCTGCCACCTGAGTTCCAGGGATCATGCTCATTGACAGGAGAGGAGTCCCAGAGTACTGGTTGTCATTGCAGAGAGGTGCCTGCTGAAGCAGGGAAGTCACTCTGTCACTCCACAGGAGATTCCTTCAGTCCTTCTGGTGCAGAATGAAATTAAGTCAGGCAGTCCTCAGAGCAGGCACAACCTGGAAACTGTTGCTGTTGTTGGCAGGAGCAGAAATTGCAGGGCCACAGTAGCCTTCTTGGATACTTTGTTGCAGTTCTTGAGTTCCTGGAGCAGTTTTGCATTTGATCTGACGGTAGAAGGTGAAACAGAGGTTGCAGAGGAGTCCTGCTGGAATCTTACAAATCCAAAGCTGAGGAAAGACCCAGAGGATAGACCCTAAATAGCATTGAGAGAGGGATTGGTCACCTAACCAGTTAAGCACCTATCAGGAGAGGTCTCTGACATCACCTGCTGGCACTGGCCACTCAGATGCTCCCAGAGTTCCCTGACCTTCCTGAAAACAAGATGGCGGTACCCAGGGACACTCTAGAGGAGCGCTGGGCACCACCCCTGGGGTGGTGATGGACAGGGGAGTGGTCACTTCCCTCTCCTTTGGCCAGTTTCACGTCAGAGCAGGGACTGGGGGTCCCTGAACCGGTGTAGGCTGGATTATGCAAGGAGGGCACTATTTGTGCCCTTCAAAGCATTTCCAGAGATTTTGGGAGGATACACCTCCAATGCCTGTAACACATATTTCCATTAGGAGAGGGTGTACCACCCTTCTCCTAAAGGCAATGCATTGTTCTGCCTTCCTGGGATTGAGCTGCTCAATCCCCAGGAGGGCAGAGACTTGTCTGTGAGGTGGCAACAGCTGGGGCTGCAGTAGAAACCTCAGAGAGCTGGTTTGGCAGTACTGTGGGTCCATGGCGGAGCCCCCAGGGTGCATGGAATTGGCCCCTCAATACCAGAATCGGATTGAGGGTACAATATCTCAATCTTAGACACCTCACATGGCCATGTTCAGAGTTACCATTCTGAAGCTACATATATGTATAGACATATATGTAATGCAAGTTTATAATGGTGTCCCAGCACTCACAAAGTCTGGGAAATTGGTCCTGGACAATGTGGGGGCACCTCTGCTAGTGCACTCACACACAGTAAATTTGCACCGAGCCTTCAGGAATTGAAGGTTAGATATATAGGTGACCTATAAGTTAGCTGGTGCAGTGAAAATCGCTGTGAAATAGTGCTTGCACTATTTCACTCAGGCTTCAGTGGCAGTCCTAATAAGTGTTTGTATGAGCTCCTTATGGGTGGCAAAAGAAATGCTGCAGCCCATAAGGATCTCCTGGAACCCTAATGCCCTGAGTACCTAGGTACCATATACTAGGGACTTGCAAGATGGGTCCAGTGTGCCAATCTGGAGTGGAATATGGAGTCACTAGACCATATCGACAAATTTGGAAACCAAGAGGATAAGCACCAGAGTTCTGGCTAGCAGGACTCCAGTGACACAATCAAGCATACTGACAACACAGTAAAACATATTGACATATAGGCCACAAAGTATGAGCACCGGGGTCCTGACTAGCAGAATCCCACTGAGACAGTAAAAACACACTGACAAACAGGTAGAAATTAGGGGTAACTTGCCAAGAAGGATGGGACTTACCTGCAAGCAGTAATTGCAAACAAAACTTCTAGAAAGCGTATAATACAGAAAACAACAGTGTGCTGGTGATGAGTTCTGTTGTTTTTTAGTGCTGCTTTCTCTTTGTTCTGCACTATAGCAGGCTGGTTTTTTTTTTGGGTTGCTGCAGATTTTGTGTTGCATTCTTTTTTATTGTGGTATGGCATGTTATGTTTTAGTTGTGGTTTTGTGTTGTCCTGTGTATATTATGCATGTTTAAATTTGACCTTAGTTATGTCTACTAATGCTACCATATTTCCATTCCAAAGCAGTACATGCCTTGAAAGTTCAGGTGACTAGCAACCCTTTAATACTTTATATGTTAGCAATATAGGCCCTGATTCTGACCTTGGCGGACGGCGGAGGCCGTCCGCCAAGGTACCGCCGCCAAATGACCGCACCGCGGTCAAAAGACCGCAGCGGCCATTCAGACATTTCCTCTGGGCCGGCGGGCGCTCTCCAAAAGAGCGCCCGCCGGCCCAGAGGAAATGCCCCTGCAACGAGGACGCCGGCTCAGAATTGAGCCGGCGTAGTTGCAGGGGTGCGACGGGTGCAGTTGCACCCGTCGCTTATTTCAGTGTCTGCAAGGCAGACACTGAAATACTTTGCGGGGCCCTCTTACGGGGGCCCCTGCAGTGCCCATGCCATTGGCATGGGCACTGCAGGGGCCCCCAGGGGCCCCGCGGCACCCCCTACCGCCATCCTGTTCATGGTGGGTTTCCCGCCATGAACAGGATGGCGGTAGGGGGTGTCTGAATCCCCATGGAGGCGGAGCGCGCTCCGCCGCCATGGAGGATTCCCCCGAGCAGCGGAAAGTCGGCGGGAGACCGCCGACTTTCCGCTTCTGACCGCGGCTGAACCGCCGAGGTCAGAATGCTCGTGGGAGCATCGCCAGCCTGTTGGCGGTGCTCCCGTGGTCGGTGGCCCTGGCGGCCACCGGCCGCCAGGGTCAGAATGACCCCCATAGTGTTGCTACAGCTCTTTAATCGTAGAAGACACCGGTCAACCCAAACTGTGGCCACAGCCAGTGCTTACCTAATGTGATACGGTCCATGATGTCTTTGATAGGAAAACCATTTGCAGAATCAGTTTGTCTGACCCAATTAGACAGAAACAAGAGGCAAAGCAAATTGTTGCTAATGACAAATTTGTCACTGGAAAACATTCACATTTACCAAGAAACATGTCAGGCTCACCGGGTTGGGTAACACTGGGAGGCCCTAGCAAGTATTGTCTATGTCATGAGTGAACTTCAATAGTTTTTAAAATTCGATTGAAGCTCCATTGATTGCTTGCCTTTCACATATCTCTAATCAGGGGGATAATCCCATTACTTTCTTAACAGATGTTCAAGAAATGGACCAATATGAAGAATCAGAAACCTATAGCTTTTTGTTTATAACTCTGTCACCCGCCTAGAAATGAATTAAAAGACAATAAACTACACATCTCATTATAGGATGGATTAAGTCATTATTTGTGAGGAAAAATCCAGAGTCACAAGGTCAGTCATGCACAAAATGCACAAACTTCAAATATCACAAAGTTAAGTTTGCAAAATTGGCGCAATTTTACAGAATTTACACAAAATGTCATCACACTTTGAGAGATTAGATTGCACTTTTACACTGGTCTATCATTGAGGCACTAGACTGTGCTCTATATAAAAGTCAATAACATAACATAATTTAACCCAGCCTAGCTGTCAACTGTCAACTAGTCGTGATAGTGATGTTCCCTAGTCCTAATTGTCATGATGTCACCACTTACCTGAAGACAAGGTCAAGCACTGGAATCCCAAAAACCTGGATGACCCTGCAGTGGTCTCAGCCTCATCGAGGCAGGGACAGGAAGTAGAAGGGACAGGGGCAAAAGTGGGACAGAAAGTACCAAGCCCACAAGCTTGTCAGATGCCTATTGCTGTTGCTGCCCTGTGATGCAGTTTTCTTCTACTGTTCAAAGATGAGGAAGCTTATTACCTCTGTTGTTTTCCTGTGTAGTATTTCAAGTGAGGAAGGACCACTGACAACTGGTGATGAAGATGGAGAAACTATTTAAAGAGTGAGCACAAAGAGCATTCCCTGAGTTCTACTTATACACTAGCAAGCACTACTATGACTGCACCTCACCTCTATTAACTGCCACCTGCGTATTGCAAGGCAACATCACAAAACAAAATAAAAGTATGGAAGGTGTTGAAACTTTTCAAACATTCACCCCCAGTCACAGATCTGGGTTTAATCCTTCTTTATTTTGCTAGCCACGTCACCCCAGTTTGGACCCAGACATATGCAATTCAGTCTTGACCCCGTTCCCCATGGGAACAGCCCATCTGCCAGACCAGGTCCTCCGTGGACAAGAAACAAGCATGCTGGGACCAGTTTCAGTGTACCACCCTTTATCAGCCAGGCTAACTTGAATACAGTGGTGCAGCGAGCAAGGGACCCATGTCTGAGCATACCCCAGCCACCTCAAAGTTACTTAGTGTGTGGGAACCCTGGCACTAGCCAAGGTGCCCCCACATCGTTCAGGGCAAATTCCCCAGACTTTGTGAGTGCGGGGACACCATTTCACGCGTGCATTATACATAGTTCACTACCTATGTATAGCGTCACAATGGTAACTCCGAACATGGCCATGTAACATGTCTAAGATCATGGAATTGTCACCCCAATGCCGTTCTGGCATTGGGGAGACAATTCCATGATCCCCCGAGTCTCTAGCACAGACCCGGGTACTGCCAAACTGCCTTTCCCGGGGTTTCACTGCAGCTGCTGCTGCTGCCAACCCCTCAGACAGGTTTCTGCCCTCCTGGGGTCCAGCCAGGCCTGGCCCAGGAAGGCAGAACAAAGGACTTCCTCAGAGAGAGGGTGTTACACCCTCTCCATTTGGAAAAAGGTGTCAGGGCTGGGGAGGAGTAGCCTCCCCCTGCCACTGGAAATGCTTTGATGGGCACAGATGGTGCCCATCTCTGCATAAGCCAGTCTACACCGGTTCAGGGATCCCCCAGCCCTGCTCTGGCGTGAAACTGGACAAAGGAAAGGGGAGTGACCACTCCCCTGACCTGCACCTCCCAGGGGAGGTGCCCAGAGCTCCTCCAGTGTGCCCAGACCTCTGCCATCTTGGATTCAGAGGTGTGCTGCCACACTGGACTGCTCTGAGTGGCCAGGGCCAGCAGGTGACGTCAGAGACTCCTTCTGATAGGCCCTTACCTGTGTTACTAGCCTATCCTCCTTCCTAGGTAGCCAAACCTCCTTTTCTGGCTATTTAGGGTCTCTGCTTTGGGGAATTCTTCAGATACCGAATGCAAGAGCTCACCAGAGTTCCTCTGCATCTCCCTCTTCACCTTCTGCCAAAGGATTGACCGCTGACTGCTCAGGACGCCTGCAAAACCGCAACAAAGTAGCAAAGACGACTACTGTAACCTTGTATCGCTTCATCCTACTGGCTTTCTTGACTGTTTCCTGGTTGTGCATGCTCTGGGGGTAGCCTGCCTCCTTCTTGCACCAGGAGCTCTGAAGAAATCTCCAATGGGTCAACGGAATCTTCCCCCTGCAACCGCAGGCAACAAAAGACTGCATCACCGGTCCTCTGGGTCCCCTCTCAGCACTACGAGCGTGGTCCCTGGAACTCAGCAACTCTGCCCAAGTGACCCCCACAGTCCAGTGACTCTTCAGTCCAAGTTTGGTGGAGGTAAGTCCTTGCCTCCCCACGCTAGACTGCATTGCTGGGTACCGCGTGATTTGCAGCTGCTCCGGCTCCTATGCACTCTTCCAGGATTTCCTTTGTGCACAGCCAAGCCTGGGTCGCCGACACTCTAACCTGCAGTGCACAACCTTCTGAGTTGTCCTCCGGCGTCGTGGGAATCCCTTTTCTGACTTCGGGTGGACTCCAGTTCACTCCTCTTCCAAGTGCCTTATCCAGTACTTCTGTGGGTGCTGCCTGCTTCTGTGAGGGCTCCCTGACTTGCTGGGCACCCCCTCTGTCTCCTCGTCCAAGTGGCGACATCCTGGTCCCTCCTGGGCCACAGCAGCATCCAAAAACACTAACCGCAACCCTTGCAGCTAGCAAGGCTTGTTTGTGGTCTTTCTGCGTGGGAACACCTCTGCAAGCTTCTTCACGATGTGGGACATCCATCCTCCAAAGGGGAAGTTCCTAATCTTTTTCGTTCTTGCAAAACACCAAGCTTCCTCCATCCGGTGGCAGCTCCTTTGCACCCTCATTTGGTATTTCCTGGGCATCTGCCCACTCTCGACATTGTCGCGACTCTTGAACTTGGTCCCCTTGTTTCGCAGGTACTCAGGTCCAGAAATCCACTGTTGTTGCTTTGCTGGTGTTGGTTTTCCTTGCAGAATCCCCCTATCACGACTTCTGTGCTCTCTGGGGGTTGTAGGTGCACTTTACACCTACCTTACAGGGTCTTGGGGTGGGCTATTTTTCTAACCCTCACTGTTTTCTTACAGTCCCAGCGACCCTCTACAAGCTTACATATGTTTGGGGTCCATTCGTGGTTCGCATTCCACTTTTGGAGTATATGGTTTGTGTTGCCCCTATACCTATGTGCTCCTGTTGCAATCTACTGTAACTTTACATTGCTTGTATTACTTCCTTTTGGTATTACTGCATATTTTTGGTATTGTGTACATATATCTTGTGTATATTTGGCATCCTCATACTGAGGGTACTCACTGAGATACTTTTGGCATATTGTCATAGTACCTTTATTTTTAGTATATCTATGTATTGTGTTTTCTTATGATATTGTGCATATGACACCAGTGGTATAGTAGGAGCTTTGCATGTCTCCTAGTTCAGCCCAAGCTGCTCTGCTATAGCTACCTTCTATCAGCCTAAGCTGCTAGAAACACCTCTTCTACACTAATAAGGGATAACTGGACCTGGTACAGAGTGTAAGTACCCCTTGGTACACACTACAAGCCAGGCCAGCCTCCTACATTGGTTGTGCAGCGGTGGGATAAGTACTTGCAACTACTTACCACTTTGTCATTTTGTACTTTTGATAAGAGAATAATATACAAAACAAGTTCAGTGTATGTACACCTAACCAAAAAGTTTGGCTTTTCTTCTCTTACACTATCTGCTAAGAGCTGAAAAGTACTCCTAAACTTTCAAAAAATTTCAAAAGTTTGAAAAAGTTTATTTTCTGTTCTGTAAAAAGTCCTGAAACTTTTTCTCTCTTCTCACTGTCTCTAAACCTTCTTCTATCATGTCTGATGTAGGAACTTCTCTTAAAATGGTCAATACAACTTATGACAATCTTAACTTTAAGAGCCTAAGGAGTCTCTGCATTGATAGAGGTTTAGTGGTAGGAAAGAACCCTTCTAGAGAATTTCTGTCTAACATGCTTATTGAGAATGATAAGGCCCAGGGTGGCACCTCATCTGAAAAGTTAATAGATAGCTCACACTCTGACTCAGGGGAGCCCCTTGAGAGAGTGGTACAGGGTTCTCTTCCTAATCTGCCCCTTAGCAGACCACCTAGCAATGCTGGTAGCAATAAAAGCTCCCATCATAGTGGGGATGTTTTTGTTCCTGAAAGCCAGGTTGGTAGAGTGCAATCTGTTAGAGGCAGGTCTCCCTCTGTTGAATCCAATATTTCTTCTGTGTCCAAGCATTCCCAACCCACAGTCCTTCAAGACAAAATGTTAGAAAGGGAACTCAATAAGTTGAGAGTGGAAGAGACCAGACTGAAGCTTAAACAGCAACAGCTGGCTCCAAACAGGGAGTCCCTAGATCTGGAGAAGGAGAGACAGAGGTTGGGGTTTGGACCCCATGGTGGCAGCAGCAGTATTCCTGATAGCAATCCTGTGAGAGAGCATGATTCCAGGAATCTGCACAAGATAGTTCCCCCTTACAAGGAGGGGGATGACATTAACAAGTGGTTTGCTGCACTTGAGAGGGCCTGCATGGTACATGGGGTCTCTCAAAGGCAGTGGGCTGCTATCCTATGGCTATCTTTCAATGGAAAGGGTAGGGATAGGCTCCTTACTGTGAGAAAAAGTGATGCCAATAATTTTACAGTTTTGAAGGATGCACTCTTGGATGGATTTGGCTTAACCATTGAACAATACAGGATTAAGTTCAGAGAAACCAGAAAAGAGTCCTCACAAGACTGGGTAGACTTTGTTGACTATTCAGTGAAGGCCTTGGAGGGGTGGTTACATGGCAGTAAAGTTTCTGACTATGAAAGCCTGTACAATCTAATCCTGAGAGAGCATATTCTGAATAACTGTGTGTCTGATTTGTTACTCCAATATCTAGTGGACTCAGATCTGACCTCTCCCCAAGAATTGGGAAAGAAGGCAGACAAATGGGTCAGAACAAGAGTGAACAGAAAAGTTCATAAAGGGGGTGACAAGGATGGCAAGAAGAAGGATGGTAAGGCCTCAGACAAGGGTGGGGACAAATCTAAAAATGAGTCTTCATCAGGCCCACAAAAACACTCTGGTGGGGGTGGTGGGTCCAAATCCTCTTCTAATCAAGTAAAAAAACCATGGTGCTATTTATGTAAAGTAAAAGGCCATTGGACAACTGATGCCAGTTGTCCAAAGAAAAGCACCAATCCTCCCACTACCACAACCCCTACTGCAACCTCTAGTGCCCCTAGTAATAGCAGTGGTGGTGGAAGCAAACCTAATAATAGCCAATCCAAGGGAGTAGCTGGGCTCACTTTTGGTAATTTAGTTGGGGTTGGTCTTGTTAGGGAGACCACAGAGGCTGTGCTAGTCTTTGAAGTTGCCATTGATTTGGCCACCTTGGTTGCTTGTCCCCTTAATATGGATAAGTACCAGCAACTTCCCCTAATCAATGGTGTTGAGGTTCAGGTCTACAGGGACACAGGTGCCAGTGTTACCATGGTAATAGAGAAACTAGTACACCCTGAACAACACCTACATGGTCACAAGTACCAAGTGACAGTTGCTCATAACAACACTCTTAGCCACCCCATGGCTGTTGTGAATCTCAACTGGGGGGGGGGGGGTTTGCTGGTCCAAAGAAAGTTGTGGTTGCTTCAGATTTACCTGTAGACTGTCTACTAGGAAATGATTTAGAGACATCAGCTTGGGCAGAAGTGGAGTTGGAGGCTCATGCAGCAATGCTGGGCATCCCTGGGCATATTTTTGCTTTGACAAGGGCTCAGGCCAAAAAGCAAAAAGGACAAGGTGACTTGGATCCTGGAACAATGGACCAAGTGCTCCCTAAAGCTAGGGGTCGCAAGGGTAAATCCCTCCCTCTACAGATGATTCTCCTTCTGAGGAAGAAGAATTTCCTCCCTGTGCAGAACCTTCACCAGAGGAGCTGGCAGCAGACACTGGAGCTTTTGGGTGGATGGGGGCCTGCCAGGGAAGAGCTGAGTGTGGCACAGCAATCCTGTCCCACATTAGAGGGTCTCAGACAGCAAGCTGTCAAACAGCAAAATGGGGATGTCAGTGACTCACATAGAGTTTACTAGGAGGACAACCTCTTGTACACAGAGGCAAGGGACCCAAAACCTGGAGCAGCCAGGAGATTGGTCATTCCCCTGCAGTACAGAGAGTTCCTCCTAACTCTGGCACATAATATTCCTTTGGCTGGACATTTGGGTCAGATTAAAACATGGGAAAGGCTTGTCCCCCTGTTTCACTGGCCTAGGACATCAGAGGACACAAAAGATTTTTGTTAGTCTTGCGTGACCTGCCAAGCCAGTGGCAAGACTGGTGACACTCCAAAGGCTCCCCTTATTCCACTACCTGTGGTTGGGGTTCCCTTTGAAAGGGTAGGGGTTGAAATAGTTGGCCCCCTTGACCCTCCAACTGCTTCAGGCAATAGGTTTATCTTGGTGGTAGTGGACCATGCCACAAGATATCCTGAAGCTATTCCTCTAAGAAACACTACAGCACCTGCAGTGGTAAAAGCCCTCCTCGGAATCTTTTCCAGGGTGGGTTTCCCAAAAGAGGTTGTATCAGACAGGGGTAGCAACTTTATGTCTGCATACTTGAAGGCCATGTGGAAGGAATGTGGTGTAACATACAAACTCACCACACCTTATCATCCACAAACAAATGGACTGGTAGAGAGGTTTAATAAAACTCTCAAAGGAATGATAATGGGACTCCCTGAAAAACTCAGGAGGAGATGGGATGTCCTGTTACCTTGCCTCCTTTTTGCTTACAGGGAGGTACCCCAGAAAGGAGTGGGCTTCAGCCCCTTTGAACTCCTCTTTGGGCACCTTGTAAGAGGTCCTCTAACACTTGTGAAGGAGGGTTGGGAACAACCTTTAAAAGCTCCTAAGCAAGATATAGTGGACTATGTACTTGGCCTAAGATCCAGAATGGCTGCGTACATGAAAAAGGCCAGTAAAAACCTTCAGGCCAGCCAAGAGCTCCAAAAGCAATGGCATGACCAGAAGGCTGTTCTGATTCAGTACCAACCAGCACAGAAGGTGTGGGTATTGGAGCCTGTGGCCTCAAGAGCACTCCAAGATAAATGGAGTGGACCCCATCTCCTTGTTGAAAAGATGGGCGAGGTCACCTACTTGGTTGACCTGGGCACTACCAGGAGTCCCCTTAGGGTGCTCCATGTCAATCACCTAAAACCCTACTATGACAGGGCTGATCTCACCCTGCTCATGGCAACAGATGAAGGTCAGGAAGAAGAGAGTGACCCTCTCCCTGATCTCTTCTCTTCCACAGAACAGGATGCTCTAGTGGAAGGTGTAGTTTTGGCAGACTGTCTTACTGCTGAGCAGAAAGACAACTGCATAAATCACCTAGGTCAGTTTTCTGAACTCTTTTCAACTGTGCCAGGCACCACATCTTGGTGTGAGCACACAATAGATACTGGAGACAGCATGCCTGTCAAAAGTAAAATCTATAGGCAGCCTGACCATGTCAGGGACTGCATAAAACAAGAGGTTCAGAAAATGCTTGAACTAGGAGTGGTTGAACATTCTGAAAGCCCATGGGCCTCTCCTGTGGTGCTTGTACCAAAGCCTCACTCCAAAGATGGAAAAAGGGAGATGAAGTTTTGTGTAGATTACAGAGGACTCAACCAGGTAACAAAAACTGATGCTCACCCTATACCCAGGGCAGATGAGCTCATAGATGCACTGGCATCTCCCAAGTATCTAAGCACCTTTGATTTGACTGCAGGGTAATGGCAGATCAAGCTATCAGAGGATGCTAAAGCAAAAACTGCATTTTCGACTATTGGAGGGCACTACCAATTCACAGTAATGCCCTTTGGTTTGAAAAATGCAACTGCCACTTTTCAGAGGTTGGTGAATACAGTCCTGCAAGGGTTGGAGGCTTTTAGTGCAGCATATCTGGACGATATAGCTGTCTTTAGCTCCACCTGGGATGATCACCTGGTCCACCTGTGGAAAGTTTTGGAGGCCCTGCAAAAGGCAGGCCTCACTATCAAGGCTTCAAAGTGCCAGATAGGGCAAGGGAAAGTGGTTTATCTGGGACACCTGGTAGGTGGAGAACAGATTGCACCACTTCAGGGGAAAATTCAGACAATCATGGATTGGGTTCCCTCTACAACTCAGACCCCGGTGAGAGCCTTCCTAGGCCTCACTGGGTATTACAGGAGATTCATTAAAAACGATGGCTCCATTGCAGCCCCACTTAATGATCTCACTTCCAAGAAAATGCCTAAAAAGGTATTGTGGACAGCAAGCTGTCAGAAAGCTTTTGAGGAGCTCAAACAGGCCATGTGCACTGCACCTGTCCTAAAAAGCCCATGTTACTCCAAGAAATTAATTGTTCAAACTGATGCATCTGAATTAGGGGTAGGGGCAGTCTTATCACAACTCAATTCTGAGAGCCAGGATCAACCTGTTGCTTTAATCAGCAGGAGGTTGACCCCTAGAGAAAAGCGTTGGTCTGCCATAGAGAGGGAGGCCTTTGCTGTGGTCTGGGCACTGAAGAAGTTGAGGCCATACCTGTTTGGCACTCACTTCATTGTTCAGACAGACCACAAACCTCTACTTTGGCTAAAACAAATGAAAGGTGAAAACCCTAAATTGTTGAGGTGGTCCATATCTCTACAGGGAATGGACTATACAGTGGAACATAGACCTGGAAGTACCCACTCCAATGCAGATGGACTCTCCAGATATTTCCACTTAGACAATGAAGACTCATCAGGTCATGGCTAGTCTTATCGTCCTTCGTTTGGTGAGGGGGGGTTGTGTAGGAAAGTACCATCTTGCCTGGCATGTTACCCCCATATTTCACTGTATATATGTTGTTTTAGTGTATGTGTGACTGGGACCCTGCCAGCCAGGGCCCCAGTGCTCATAAGTGTGCCCTGTATGCGTTCCCTGTGTGATGACTAACTGTCTCACTGAGGCCTGCTAACCAGAACCTCAGTGGTTATGCTCTCTCTGCTTTCCAAATTGTCACTAACAGGCTAGTGACCAATTTCACCAATTCACATTGGTATACTGGAACACCCTTATAATTCCCTAGTATATGGTACTGAGGTACCCAGGGTATTGGGGTTCCAGGAGATCCCTATGGGCTGCAGCATTTCTTTTGCCACCCATAGGGAGCTCTGACAATTCTTACACAGGCCTGCCACTGCAGCCTGAGTGAAATAACGTCCACGTTATTTCACAGCCATTTACCACTGCACTTAAGTAACTTATAAGTCACCTATATGTCTAACCTTCACCTGATGAAGGTTGGGTGCAAAGTTACTTAGTGTGTGGGCACCCTGGCACTAGCCAAGGTGCCCCCACATCGTTCAGGGCAAATTCCCCAGACTTTGTGAGTGCGGGGACACCATTTCACGCGTGCACTATACATAGGTCACTACCTATGTATAGCGTCACAATAGTAACTCCGAACATGGCCATGTAAAATGTCTAAGATCATGGAATTGTCACCCCAATGCCATTCTGGCATTGGGGAGACAATTCCATGATCCCCCAAGTCTCTAGCACAGACCCGGGTACTGCCAAACTGCCTTTCCAGGGGTTTCACTGCAGCTGCTGCTGCTGCCAACCCCTCAGACAGGTTTCTGCCCTCCTGGGGTCCAGCCAGGCCTGGCCCAGGAAGGTAGAACAAAGGACTTCCTCAGAGAGAGGGTGTTACACCCTCTCCCTTTAGAAAAAGATGTCAGGGCTTGGGAGGAGTAGCCTCACCCAGCCTCTGGAAATGCTTTGATGGGCATAGATGGTGCCCATCTCTGCATAAGCCAGTCTACACTGGTTCAGGGATCCCCCAGCCCTGCTCTGGCACGAAACTGGACAAAGGAAAGGGGAGTGACTACTCCCCTGACCTGCACCTCCCAGGGGAGGTGCCCAGAGCTCCTCCAGCGTGCCCCAGACCTCTGCCATCTTGGATTCAGAGGTGTGCTGCCACACTGGACTGCTCTGAGTGGCCAGGGCCAGCAGGTGACGTCAGAGACTCCTTCTTATAGGCTCTTACCTGTGTTACTAGCCTATCCTCCTTCCTAGGTAGCCAAACCTTCTTTTCTGGCTATTTAGGGTCTCTGCTTTGGGGAATTCTTCAGATACCGAATGCAAGAGCTCACCAGAGTTCCTCTGCATCTCCCTCTTCACCTTCTGCCAAATGATCGACCGCTGACTGCTCAGGACGCCAGCAAAAGCGAAACAAAGTAGCAAAGACGACTACTGCAACCTTGTATCGCTTCATCCTGCCGGCTTTCTCGACTGTTTCCTGGTGGTGCATGCTCTGGGGGTAGCCTGCCTCCTTCTTGCACAAGGACCTCTAAAGAAATCTCCCGTGGGTCGACGGAATCTTCCCCCTTGCAACCGCAGGCAACAAAAGACTGCATCACCGGTCCTCTGGGTCCCCTCTCAGCATGACAAGCGTGGTCCCTGGAACTCAGAAACTCTGTCTAACTGACTCCCACAGTCCAGTGACTCTTCAGTCCAAGTTTGGTGGAGGTAAGTCCTTGCCTCCCCACGCTAGACTGCATTGCTGGGTACTGCGTGATTTGCAGCTGCTCTGGCTCCTGTGCACTCTTCCAGGATTTCCTTCGTGCACAGCCAAGCCTGGGTCCCCGACACTCTAACCTGCAGTGCACAACCTTCTGAGTTGTCCTCCGGCGTCGTGGGACTCCCTTTTCTGACTTCGGGTGGGCTCCAGTTCACTCCTCTTCTAATTGCCTGATCCGGTACTTCTGCAGGTGCTGCCTGCTTCTGTGAGGGCTCCCTGACTTTCTGGGTGCCTCCTCTGTCTTCTCATCCAAGTGGCCACATCCTGGTCCCTCCTGGGCCACAGCAGCATCCAAAAACCCTAACCGCGACCCTTGCAGCTAGCAAGGCTTGTTTGTGGTCTTTCTGCATGGGAACACCTCTACAAGCTTCTTCACGACGTGGGACATCCATCCTCCAAAGGGGAAGTTCCTAGTCCTCTTCGTTCTTGCAAAACACCAAGCTTCCTCCATCAGGTGGCAGCTCCTTTGCACCTTCAGCTGGCATTTCCTGGGCATCTGCCCACTCTCGACATTGTCGCGACTCTTGGACTTGGTCCCCTTGTTTCACAGATACTCAGGTCCGGAAATCCACTGTTGTTGCTTTGCTGGTGTTGGTTTTCCTTGCAGAATCCCCCTATCACGACTTCTGTGCTCTTTGGGGGTTGTAGGTGCACTTTACACCTACCTTACAGGGTCTTGGGGTGGGCTATTTTTCTAACCCTCACTGTTTTCTTACAGTCCCAGCGACTCTCTACAAGCTCACATAGGTTTGGGGTCCATTCGTGGTTCGCATTCCACTTTTGGAGTATATGGTTTGTGTTGCCCCTATACCTATGTGCTCCTATTGCAATCCACTGTAACTTTACATTGCTTGTATTACTTCCTTTTGCTATTACTGCATATTTTTGGTATTGTGTACATATATCTTGTGTATATTTGGCATCCTCATACTGAGGGTACTCACTGAGATACTTTTGGCATATTGTCATAAAAATAAAGTACCTTTATTTTTAGTATATCTGTGTATTTTCTTATGATATTGTGCATATGACACCAGTTGTATAGTAGGATGTTTGCATGTTTCCTAGTTCAGCCTAAGCTGCTCTGCTATAGCTACCTTCTATCAGCCTAAGCTGCTAGAAACACCTCTTCTACACTAATAAGGGATAACTGGACCTGGTACAGAGTGTAAGTACCCCTTGGTACTCACTACAAGCCAGGCCAGCCTCCTACACTCATTGAATAAATCTAACGAGGAAGACATTCAGTAGCCAATCGCAGAGACACCCAAACTGATTCTCATCTCAAGGAGAGGGCGATATCTTGATGTCACCCATTCCCTGAAGCCAGAATCAAGCACTAGGACCCTGAAAACCTCTATCACCTGGCAGTGTTAGCCACCTCCTTGAGGTGAGGCAAGGAGGTAGGTTCTAAGAAGGCAAGGAGAGGACAGAAAAGACACGGACTTTAAGGGCGCCAAATGTCTATTGTTGTTACTGCCCTATGAAGCAGCCTGGTGCTAGCCCACAAATATCGGAGTGTGATTACCTCTGCTGTTTTCCTCTGTGGTAATTTGAGTGAGAAAGAAACCAGACACGGATTTTCCAGCTAGCATCACGAAGAATTCTGGGATCGGTAGTTCCCTACCCACAGTGGCTAATCAACAATGCAAGTCCCAGAAAGCACAAAGCTATGACTGATGTCATATGATGTCATATGGGACTAGCTGTGTTTTAAGAATTGTAAAAACTACTGTTGACGAATTTTCTCTATCAGACGAAGTTGTACATGGACAACTACCTGGAGGAAATTTTGCCTGGACAGTTCCAAACTTGATCCAGTTTCTAGCCTATCTGAATTTAGACAGCTACTAACGTAATAGTAGACTCATAAAACTGGTCTTTATTCTTTCATTTTGTTTAGAGGTTTCCTTTCAAGTCATGATGGTAAGTTCCAAACAAACGTGTTTTTCTCAGCCAACAGCATCGAACCTGCTGTGACTCGTAGTTTTTCTTTTACAACTCAAAGTCCTGCATAAAAGGCCAGGCATGATTTAGGCTGGAATCTGAAGCATCAGGACTGACTGAAATTCCCTTAATGACAAAGGGCCAATTAACATTTATGCAGATAGTGTTTTTTATTTACGCAATAACACACCCCTTTAACAAGACATGTATTGTCCATTGTCCGAACCCAGGGGAACCCAGAAGAACCAATTCATAACTGAACAGTTTGAATTTCTACGATCAATATCAAATCAGGAAATATTTCCTGAAGCAGTGTAATTGTGCTATTTTATGTCTTGGCTTCAGACAGCTTTACCTACCTGTCTGGCGAGTCCTTTTGTATCTAAAATAATATACACAGAGTGGGCTTTGTGTCAGCCCCTTGCTGATGATTCGATGGCTTTATTGTCTATTTCACTTCCCTGCTCTTGATTTAATGGCTTTCATTCTTATTCTTGAGTGTGTCTTGCCCAGCAGTCTCTCGGCACCAAAGTGTTCTGATAGGATGAGATATACCCATCTACTGCATAGATGAGTGGACATTTTATTTTCTCTAGAGTACTCCATGAAAATGCACGTGTTTCTATCTATTTTCCTGTTCTTTTTAACTTCATGTGCTCTCTTTTACGTCCCTTTCCCTGCTCCCCAATGCCTAATTTCATGCTCCCCATCCTGTTCTCTCTTTTTTTTTTTTATTACATTTCTCTGTTCACAGAAATTAAAAAATTATTTACTAGACACATTGGCGGCCTTCGCACTGCTGCAGACTGTGTACTAAAACTGTTAAAGCTCAAACGAGTAAAAAATGACAATTTGAGGCAAACAGGACAAAATGTAGAAACAGCATTCAAAAGAGGTGGGTGGTTGAAAAATCATGTTTCTTTTCTAGCAGGTCTTTTTGTTTTTCCGATAGCCGTGAATGTTGAGCTATTCTTCTTAGGGTACCTCACACATTAGTAAAATTAGTGGTCCTGGTAGCACAAGGTATAGGTTTTCCCTTTTTACATTATGTTACTTAGACCTTGCCATATAGCAGTAAAACAAGTCAAAAAAAGCAAATCTGCTAGCTTGTTTATAAGCTGATTGTGAAGACTTGACAGCCCTGCTGATAGGTGTTCTGCTGGTAAATGAAATGGAAGGGGCCTTGTAAAGGTGCAATTTCGATTAATGCCTAGGATTGTCTAGCACAGGTCAGACAAGGAGTTGACACCGTGATGTAGTTGTGCAGTACTCTCTCAAATAATTGCTAAATGGGAAGATTTCATTGATCGCTTGTGGAAATCAGTACGCTTGAATATTCATGATCCATTCTCTGGTTTGCTGGATGGATATTTATATTTTCAAACTGTTTTGATATCCCCCTTAAAATAGAATAATTATTGGAAGAGCTATTTTGCTGCACGTGTGCAGGTCCTTCAGCTGCATCAATTTATGGGTGGTCAATGGAGACATTCGCTATTATTTTTTCATGTCATCCATATACCGAAGATGCATATGCAAATTTAGTGAAGAGAGTAATATTTCACAGGGAACATAATGGATTGCTGTTATGTAGGCATAAAAACATAAGTAAATGTTACAGGCTGTGGATATTTACAGCACATATCATTTCTTTCCCTGTGGCTAGAATGTGAACAAATGCCTCATTTAAAGATGCAAATACTTCATAGAAATAAGACATCTGCTGCGAACTAACATATTCCCGTTCTGACCATTTCTTTGCCCAGGCACTACATTTAGAGATGAAGTAATCTACAGGTTTCTCGTGGCTGAGCATTCCTTAATTAACTGTTGTCTCCACCAAGGGGCAGAAGCCTTTGGAGGCCCGTTTTTAGGTCTTGCCTAGGCAGCGCATGTGCCGTATCTTGTGAGGCATACACTATCTCATCTATGGACTCCAAACACACTCACCATGTTCAATGGTTCATTTTTCTGCTGTTGGGAAGTCCTTGATTTTCAGTGGGGCATTGGCTTTATTTATCCCGCCTTTGGTTGTGTTTTTCACATTATGGCTACTGCTCCTGTGACATGCCCCCCTATTCTTTTTTATAATTATGTCTTTTTTGGTGCACTTTTTTTCCCTTTAGACTTGTTTTTTTGATGTGGGCTGTGCTTCCTGTAGGCGTTCACCGAAAGGAGGTCATCCATTGCCAGTACAGATTTAATTTGTTATGAGTTTATTTTTATTTGATATGATTGACATGTTTTTTTTTGTAGAGCTGATGCCGCGACTCAAAACCAGTTCCCAAGTCCCAAAGTCAGCAGCTCTACATGGTATGCCACATCGCTAACTTGTTATTTACAAGAAGAACTTCTTAGAAGTGCCTGCGCCTTTAAAATAGATGCGGGCCGCACTCTGGTTCAGGAAATCTTTCCGCATTCAGTCCCTGCTTCCGGACACACAGGCCCATATTTATACTCTGTTTGCGCCGGATTTGCGTCATTTTTTTTTACGCAAATTTGGTGCAAACTTAACTCCATATTCATTCTTTGGCGCCAGACCCATCCAGCATCCAGCGCCAAAGTTATGACATTTGAGTCATTTTCTGTACGTGAAAACCTACCTTGCACTAATGACATGCAAGGTAGCCGTTCCCGTGCAAAAAAATGACTCTAAGGCATGTGCGCCTTATTTATCCTCTGGTGTCAAAATGACACACAGGAGGAGGTGGGCCTTAAAACAAGGCGCCCAGCCGAATTTGCGCTGTTGTTTAACGCTTGGGTCAGGGCAGGCGTTAAGGGACCTGTGGGCTCATTTCCATGGTGGGAGACCATTGAAGCAGTCCGCAGGTGCCCTTCCCTGCACCCAGGAACAACCCCTGCCACCCTAGCCCACCCCTGGAGGACACCCATGGATGGGAGGACCCATCCATGGTGAGTGCAGGTAAGTATATATATATATTTTTTTTTAAAGTGTCATAAGGGGTCCCAACTTAGGTCCCCCTACATACCACTGTGCCCAATGGCCATGCCCGGGGGACAGAAGTCCCCTGGGCATGGCCACTGGGCAGGGGGGCATGACTCCTGTCATTGCTAAGACAGAAGTCATTTCCACGGGGGTGGTGCGTCAAAAAATGGCACTAGTCAGGTTAAAGCCAATATTTTTGACTCTAACCTGACTTGCACTATTCTTTAGCACACAATCCCCAGTCTTCCCTTCACCTCCGCTGCCCGGTTACCGTCATTTATTTTGACGCAAACCAGGCTGCAGCAACTCTGAAAATAAATGCCTGTGTTTACCTGTGCTGTTTATAGAACATACACTGATATTTTATGAAATCTTGTAAGAAGTAATTGCACTCAGTTTAGTGGGATTAAAACATCCACATTAACAATAAGGTCACACATAAGTAATAAGGTGAAGACCATTCAGACTCAGAGGAGCACATACATGCTGGGCACACATGCAGCTGTGACAGTCCGTGACTTGTGCCCTGACAAAAAGCCAAGCTTCAAACAACAACGATAGATTGCGGGGCTGCAAATATGCTTCTATAATGCTCATGAACTACTATGTAACGAAACCCATCTTTTGTCTTCATATGCCTCCCCTGCATTGTCTCGCTGCATGGTGAATACAAATGGATGATGGCCTTCAGATAGCTTTCCAACTTGTGTACATGTCCATAAATGCAGCCTGCATGTTCTACCCAAGCATATCCCTGTCACCTGTATGTGTCTCTTCTAACAATGCATAATATACCCACGTTTGTAACCATTCGTGTTTTTCACAAGTTAGTGTGTACACACTTCTTGGCTGTTCCTCATAAGTATGCATTCTTTGCTTATCTTTCCTGTTGTAACTTTTTTTTTCTAGCTCAGTGTGAGTGTGCCCCATTTTGTATATTCTCACCACAGCTATCGTTCCCTGGGACTGGGGGCAACGTTTAGTAGTAGCCAAAAGTTGTATGGGAGGAGCAGGGGCTTGGTTCTTGTTTACAGCAGCTATGTGTGATCGAAATGCAGGACATTAACAGCCAGGCACAAAGTTAAGGGTACTCCTCTCTAGGAATATGTGACAGAACAACTAGGTCCTAAACAACTATAGCCTAAACCACTACTGCTAAACAACTAAAAAGTCTCTACAACTAAGTACTGAACAACTACTGTCTGAACAACTACTGTGTCTGAATAACAATTGCCTGAACAACTAATATATATATATATTCTAAACAACTAATAAACCATAAAAACCAAAAGGAAAACCTTACCTTAAAATTAGTTGTAGAGACTTTTTAGTTGTTTAGCAGTAGTGGTTCAGGCAAGTAGTGGTTTAGACCTAGTTGTTCAGGATGTTTCCCCTCTCTAGTAACCATGAGCAGAAGGCTGCATACATACATTGCTTGTTACAGTCTGCCAACAACAACGCTGTTAGGTACACACTGCTCATATGCTTTTTTGGGTTCACTTTGCTTAGGAACCTTTCTGGATACACGTTGTCAGTTATATACTGCTGGGACAAATAGCTGGGCAAACATCACCAGCAGAGCATGCACTGCTTAGTTGTGATTAAGATGATTTATTTATTGTAAACCGCTACCCTCATGCCTCTTAGTGCTGATTTAAGCAGTTAAACTAAACCAGGAAATTGAGACTAATAAAATATAATGTACTTGAGTAAGAACTCCCAAGAGAATATTAACTTTCTCAGTGCTTGCTAAACGCAAAAAGTTGTTATTCTCTATGCCACATAATTCCTCTACATAAATCCACACCACACAATTACACAACTAACAAGTTGTTTCCAGCCTCTAGGTCATTACCACCGTGGCGGACGGTGGGGGACATTGGCAGTTTGGCAAATGCCAAACCGCCAGTGTCATAATGGGGTGGTAATGACCGCCGGCCTGTTTGCGGTCTTACCGCCCTTTTTCCGCTGTCCGCCAGGGTTGTAATGAGGATCATTGTCATTTACAGCGCCGGTAGCTCTAACTCTCGCAAATGCAAGACCCATTGGCATTGCCAATGCTTTTTTAAGGCAGGGGGTGCTTGCTGGCACCTCTGTCACTTTCTGCCGGGTCCCCGGATAATTATAGCATGCAGAGTTGGTTGGAGAGAAACTTCAAAAGAGAGGGAGAGGGAGGAAAGAAACAGAAGAGAAATAGAGATTGAGAAAGAAGGAAGTAGGGCTGGTTTAAACATCTTTGCAAGGGCTCCTTTTGTTTCCCGGTCGAGGGCTTTGGCTAAAACCATTTGCTGACAGCCCATCTGCAAATGGGACAATTAGAAAACAGCCTTGAGCACATTTCTACCAAAGCTGCTTTATTGTTGTTCATGATCACCATTACAGGCTTGCTCTTCACAGAAAGAAAACCAAACAAAGGACTGCATCCACTGCGAGAAAAGCCCAGCATGTCAGGGTGATTGTTTTTTTGTTTTGCACAACAAAATAAATGTCAGCTGGCCCACATGACCTTGGCTCCTACCTGACATTACAATTTCACTGAAAGCGCTTTACATATGTAACTGTGAGGATTTTGGTGAAATTTCTCCATCATTGCATCAGAGTACTCAAGATACTTCAGGAAGTATGCCATTGGAATGGCAGGTGTGGGCTTCACACTGTAGATTGAGGTTCGATTGAGTGTGCTAGTCTAATTTGCAGATCATCAATTAGGTGACATACATTTCAAAGAAAAATGCTTCTAACTTGCAGTAAAATTGCCTAATTTGAAGACCACCAAAAAACAGGATGTTATGAAGGTGGGTGTGAAAAGTGCATAGAAGGAAAACATATGTAGGTAACCCTAACTTAACTATTCAGTAAGACTGTGGAACACAATCCTTCCAAACATTGGGTACCAATCATCCTACCATTCACGTTTACATTGAAGGCATGTGCCAATTGAAACTTTCAGAGTCCAAAGGTCTCCCAGCTCAAACTATTCAAAGGATTCCTGCCATTTTAGATTTTCCTAAAAGCCCACTGTTAGAATTTATTTAGCAGAAATCAAGTCTCATGAAACTCTACTGACCACGATTTTGGGGAAGTGGCTGTGGAACTAGTTCAACATAATCTGACTGTTAAGAAACATCTATGGTTAGTCCACTTCTAAATTAATGAGGTTATGAAAAGAAGACCAAGTCTGCTATGCTCATAAAAATCTCTGTACAAGTTTGAAATGATCTAGTAGAGCAATTATCTGGCTTGAATCTATGTTTGAAGATCATTCTTCCAGATCTACAGAATAGAGTTTCTTGATTGATCCCCCGCAGTCAAAGTAATCTAGGATTGGTGTGCCAATGAGGAATGTGCCTCTTAGAAATCTGAGTGAAGTGATTAAGAGGATCTTGTGGAGGAGGATGCTGCTGACCAGTAGGAAGGATAAATGTTGTACTACTAGAAGGAATTTGAAGACTAGAATCCTGGGTGTAACATGATACTGTATCACCCAGAAGCTATAGAAATGCAGAACACAGCAACCCAGTTTAGGGAAATTCATCCCTGATTCACGAAGGTACTTACATGTATTAAAGCTACTGGTGTGGAGTCTTCACACTCGTAGCAGAGTTTTCACACTTGTGGCAGAATCTCTGCACTCTCGGCAGAATCTCTGCATGGTGCATTCTTGCCAGTGGTTCCTTGCAGGGCTTTCACCCCAAGTTCGGAGACTCTGCCATGAGTGTGTAGAGTGTGTACACTCTGCCACGAGTGCAGAAACTTCAGGCTCGTAATGTTCCTACTCGTAAATACCTTTGTGAATCGGGCCCTCAGTTAACAGAAGTCCCTAAAAGGCTTAGTGGGTTTCTTTCCAATGGAGAGCAACTCTCCAACAATGTATTACAAGAGGTCTACATCTACTTTGATCTAGGTTCAAGATTCAGGTGAAAAAACAATTTAGGAATATTAATTTTACTTACCTGTGTATTTGAGGAGCACTGATGAAGAAAAGAAAGTCCAACTGAGAAAAATATCAGAGTTATTAGATGGATAGACTGCATTGTCCCACTTGGAACCTGAATAATCTTCACAAAAGGCGTCCAACAATTTGACTTGAAAATGTATTTGTCCTGGCAGATGATTGAAGCACTGAATGCAAACCCAACAGGGAGTAATTTTTCAGCCACACTGACTATAGGAATGTAAATAGAATGACCAGATCCAATCAATAGAGTATAGACGAAATGAATCAAATGAGTGGAGTCCGTTGACCGCTCTGACCAATATATTATATGTCTTTTTTTGCATGGAAGCAAGTAGGACCCTTCATGATGCTAACTTTGAAGAAGAGTCTTTTTTTTATAACAATTCATGTTGAATTTGATTTTCACTCTGTTTGATATTTACTTTGTTCATCTTTGCCCTGACAGCTGTAATAGATGTAAAAGCTGTGTACAAAATTTGAGTTTTGGTTGAGCGGGGTAACTACCCATGTCAAGTAATAAACACAAATTTGTCAGGGTGAAGCACTAAACAAATGTGAGCTCAACCTTCTAATAGCTATGACACAGAGCTTAATGTAGAGAGACTATGGGGGTCATTCCGACCCCGGCGGGCGGCGGAAGCCGCCAGAAGACCGTCCCGCGGTCAAATGACCGCGGCGGTCATTCTGACTTTCCCGCTGGGCCGGCGGGCGACCGCCAGAAGGCCGCCCGCCGGCCCAGCGGGAAAGCCCCTTCAACAATGAAGCCGGCTCCGAATGGAGCCAGCGGAGTTGAAGGGGTGCGACAGGTGCAGTGGCACCCGTCGCGATTTTCAGTGTCTGCAAAGCTGACACTGAAAATCTTTATGGGGCCCTGTTAGGGGGCCCCTGCACTGCCCATGCCACTGGCCCCACGACACCCGTTCCCGCCATCCTGTTCCTGGCGGTATTTACCGCCAGGACCAGGATGGCGGTAAGGGGGTCGGAATCCCTATGGCGGTGCTGCAAGCAGCGCCGCCATGGCGGATTCCTTGGGCCAGGGCCCTTTTCTGACCGCGGCTTTACCGCCGCGGTCAGAATGGCCCAGTAAGCACCGCCAGCCTGTTGGCGGTGCTTCCGCGGTCCCCGGCCCTGGCGGTCATGGACCGCCAGGGTCGGAATGACCCCCTATGTCCCTCACTATGACCCGGACGGTGAGTGATAAAGTGACGATGGCGGTGATAACTCCCATAGACAGCCAATGTACCACACCAACTGCCACAGTGGAAACAACATTCACAATGGCGGCAGCCGCTAACAGGCAGGCAGGAGACAAAGTACCACCCACCATATTATGACACAGGAAACCACCACCTTTTCCAGGGCGGTACCAACACCAACAAAAGCCTGGTGGAAACAGAGCTCAGAAGTGAAAGGACTCACCATTGGAGACACAGGAAAGAACCACGCCGCCATGGAACCCGAACTGCAAGTTTTCCCCATGGTCTTTTACGTCATGCTCCACCTGGAACACCAACGAAGATGATGACGGTGAGTACAGCCGCCTAGCACACAAGGAAAGTTGGGAAGAAAACAAGAGTGTTACACACCCGCGCAACACACACCATTCACACACACAACATACACACAACCAGCTGCACACGTAAACCAAAGGCACATGACACACGGCATAATAAAACACGGACCACAATGCTGGAGTACTGCCAATATATTAGCATAGGAAAACCCACCACCCAAACCAAATATATAAATGTTCATTAAGGGCCGATGCCCAGTCCAAAGTCATAAGGGCACAGAAGGCCACAAAGCACAGGCCAAGGCCCAACCTGTATCCTGACACATCCGGAGAGAACACTGCAGGGGCATCATTTTGCAAGTGGCAAGGGACCTTAGGGGGATCGGGGGGGTACCTCAGCCAAATATGGAAACATCCCCACTGGTTCTGGATGGGGCTCCATGCCCATTGCTTTGTCTTGGGGAGTGCAAGGCCACAGTCTCTGAAGTGGGTGACTTGCCCACTGGTTTTGGAGGGGGCAACATGTCCATTGCTTTGTCCGGGGGAGTGCAAGGCCACAGTCTCTCAAGGGGGTGACTTGCCCACTGGTTCAGGAGGGGGCAACATGCCCATTGCTCTGTCCTGGGGAGTGCAAGGCCACAGTCTCTGAAGTGAGTGACTTGCCCACTGGTTCTGGAAGGGGCATCTTGCACAGCAGCCCCTTGAGGGTGGCCTACACGGCGTCCGCTGGTGGTGACGACTGCACTATGGTGGTGGTTGGAGGAGCCTCCTGGGCAGACTCTGCACTGTATGATGGCTGCACTGTGGTGGTGGATGGAGGAGCCTCCTTGGCAGCTTCTGCACTGTCTGATGGCTGCACTGTGGTGGTGGATGGAGGAGCCTCCTGGGCAGCCTCTGCACTCACTGATGGCTGCACTGTGGTGGTGGATGGAGGAGCCTCCTGGGCAGCCTCTGCACTCACTGATGGCTGCACTTCCACAGCTGGTGGTGGTGGCGGTGTCAGCCTGACAGCTTCTGCGGGCGTAGAGTGCCTCGTCTCCTCCTGGTCAGGGGTTGTGGATCCCTTACCCTTCCTGGCAGAGGTGGATGGCCTTTTCCCCTCTCTGCCTGGTGCTGCAGGCCCCTTCCCCTTCTTCGCAGGTGGTACAGGCCCCTTCACACTCTTCCTTGGTGGTGCAGACCCCCCCTTCTTTGGTGGTGCTGGTTCCTTCCCCTTCTTCCCTGGTGGTGCTGGCTCCTTCCCCTTCTGTGATGGAGGTTTGGTATCCTTACCACCACGAGTAGGTGGTGGTACCACTGCCTAGTGGACTGTTAGGCTGAGGTGCTGGGCTGTGTCCTGGTACCCTGCCCATATGTGTAGGATGGGGTCAAGGGGTAGGGAAGAGGTCAAATTGGAAAAGGAAAAGCTTTTTAGGGATAGTGGGGTGGGAGGAGGTAGGAGTAATGAGAGTGGAGGATAAGGGAGTGGTTGTTGGAGGTTTATGTCGGCTGGACTTCGGTGCAGGTGCATGGGCAGAATGCTGATGTGAGGTGGGTGGCTGTTAGGAGTGTGGATGCTTGTGTTTGTGTCCCTTAGGAGGGGGACAGACAGGCTGGGAGAGGACGGAGGGGACGTGTGCATTGCTGTTGTGGAAGTGTCTACCAGTGAGTTGTGTGGTCTGCTTGGTGTGGTGATGATGGTAGTGGATGTAGATGTAGTGCATGCAGGTGTGAGTGTGGACATGACTGGGGGAGATAGAGGAGGAGGGGGGAAGACAGTGGATGCAGTGGACGTTGTCGTGTCTGCAACTGTTTGATGTTTGTGTGAGTGCCTGTGGGGTGAAGTGTGGTGCTTGTGTTGGCCTGTGCCACTCTTGTGTGTTGCCTTGTGTGCGTGCTCATCTGTATGTGTGCCTGGGATAGGTTGGGGTTGAGGAGAGTGAGACTGGGAAGTGGTGGTTGGAGGGGTGCGGTAGAAAAAGGGACAATGGCTGCCATCAGAGAGGAGGCCAGAGCCTGAATCGATCTCTGTTGGGCCGCCAATCCACTGTGAATGCCCTCCAGGAATGCATTGCATTGCTGCATCTGGGATGCCAGCCCCTGGATGGCATTCACAATGGTTGATTGCCCTACAGAGATGGATCTCAGGTCAACAACCTCCTAACTCAGGGCAGCAGGGCTCACTGAGGCAGGGCCTGAGGTGCCTGGGGCGAAGGAGATGCCCACCCTCCTGGGTAAGCGGGCAAGGGCAACTCGCTGTGGGGCTACTGGGAGGTGGGTGCTGGTACAGGGGTGGCGGCTGTACCTGAGGTGGGGTGGTCACAGTGGTGTCCGCCACAACCAGGAATCTCCCATTGGAGGAGGTATCAGAGTCTGTGTAGTCTCCTCCTTTCTCCACCGTGGTGCTCTCCTCACCCTCCGTCCCACTGTTTCCCTCTACGTCAGTGGAATCTGCCTCTAGGGTCCTGTGGGATGCAGCTCCCTCTGTCCTGGTGCCCTGTTCCCCCACCAGATGATGCTAATGCACACAAGGAGAGGATGACAGAACAAAAAAGGGGGTAGAGAGAAAAAGGAAACACTGGGTCAATTACTACACCACCGTTGGCGTACACAGCACCCTCACACACAGGGAGCAGGCCTAAGCAATATGCATTGCATCACCAGTGATATGGCTAGTCACCAAGGCATGATGAGCAGCACACACTGCCAACTGCAGCAAACCTGGGACCCCCGACACCCTGTCTGAAAGTGACTACTAACAAAGTAGGTTAACTGTATTTGCCATGCAACCATTACCCTAGAGATGACGCACGCTGCAATGTATGGCCTGGCCTTAGGGACATCCACTAACACACAACCACCCCCCGGATACCACCCCACCAGCCAAAAGATGTCATGATACCCACTGTACTCACACCCTTGTGGCTGCTGTGACTCCCTCAAGCCCCCTTCCAGCTCAGGGTAGGCCACCGCCAGTATGTGGGCCATCAGGGGGTCAGGGTCTGATGGGCACCCCTTCTTCGTTCGGAGGCCATCTCCAGCTGGGCCTCTGCGGTCTTCCATGCTCAGTGTCTCAGGTCCTCCCACTGTTTCCAACAGTGGGTGCTCCGCCTGCCATAGACCCCCAAGGGTCTGCACCTCCTTGGCGATGGCACGCCATAATCCCTTCTTTTGATGGGCGCTGACCTGCAGAGGTGATACATACAGGAGAACTCAAGTAAACTAACAGTCCAGGCTGTCACACACATGGCCCCCAAACCCGTTTCCATCACCATTGGCACACACATAGCCCAGCGTACAACATGTACAGCACCAACAGATAATCCCCCCTTACACAATGCCTTCACACACATCTCCATGCATCCATACCACATGCATAGTGCCCACAGTGTACTCACCTGTTGGTCTGGAGGCCCCTTACAGCAGTCCGTACTGGGGTAGGACCCCATCCACCAGTCGCTCCAACTCCTGCGAAGTGAAGACTGGGGCCCTTTCCATTGTCACACGGGCCATGGTAGGTTCCAGACACAGGTCACAGGAGCACATGTAGTGTAGGTCTTCTCCTGTTGAAGATCAGGAAACAAGTGAGGATTGAGTTAGAAAATGGTGGTTACATCTGCAGCGGTGTACACCGTCACCGCCGGCGTACATCCCCATTGGCCACTGTACTCCATAGGGCCCAATATTATCCAATGAGGAAGTGCATGGCAGTGCGCAACAGCCAACCGCCACAATGCCCAATGTCGGCAGAATTACCTCACTTCCACCTGTCCCTTCACACAGGACAGGCGGTAGCCATTTCAGGGGGGTAAACAGGCCTATTGAGAATTGCTGTGTCACAGGATAAATGGGCACATACTTCGAAATTTACACTGTCTCAATACATAAGTGCACAATGTGCACTGCTGTTGTGGTTAGGTTTTTCAAATTGTGACAGGCTACTCACTCTTGTGTTCCTTAGATATCTACCTCTGCAGATGAATAGGAGATGGAGACATAGGGGGTCATTCTGACCCTGGCGGTAATTACCGCCATGGCGGAGGTTGGCAGTAGCACCGCCAACAGGCTGGCGGTGCTCCGCTGGGCATTCTGACCGCGGCGGTACAGCCGCACCCAGAAGTGGAAAGCCGGCGGTGTACCGCCGACTTTCCGCTGCCCATGGGAATCCGCCATGGCGGCGCAGCTTGCTGCGCCGCCATGGGGATTCTGACACCCCATACCGCCATCCTGTTCCTGGCGGTTCGCCCGCCAGGAACAGGATGGCGGTATGGGGTGTCGTGGGGACCCTGGGGGCCCCTGCAGTGCCCATGCCAATGGCATGGGCACTGCAGGGGCCCCCGTAAGAGGGCCCCACAAAGAATTTCAGTGTCTGCTTTGCAGACACTGAAATTCGCGACGGGTGCAACTGCACCCGTCGCACCTTCCCACTCCGCCGGCTCCATTCTGAGCCGGCTTCCTCGTGGGAAGGGTGTTTCCCGCTGGGCTGGCGGGCGGACTTTCGGCGGTCGCCCGCCAGCCCAGTGGGAAAGCCAGAATGACCGCCGCGGTCTTTTGACCGCGGAGCAGTCTTTCGGCGGGAACCGCTTGGCGGGCGGCGACCGCCGACCACCGCGGTCAGAATCACCCCCATAGTCCCATGTACAGAACACTGGTGGACTTAGCTACACTGAAGGACAGGCACATTATCCTAACCTATAGACTGGACAGGGCCACAATCACAAAGCTGTGTGCCCAGTTGGACCCAGACCCGATCTCATCTATCCGTCATCTGACTTGAATCCCCCCTCTTGTGCAAGTGCTATCAGTGCTCCATTTCCTGGCAACTAGTTCTTTCTAAGTGACAGTGGGCTTGGCAGCAGGAATGTCACAACCAATGTTCTCAGTCGTGCTGGAAAGAGTGTTGTCTGCCCTGGTAAAACACATGTGCAGCTACATAGCTTTCCCCCAGGTGGAAAATTTGGCCACTGTGAAGGTAGGATTCTATGCAAAGGGACATATCCCCAATATCATAGGGGCGATTGACGGGCCACATATTGCTTTTGTCCCCCCGTCAGAATGAACAGGTGTACGGAAATCGTAAGAGTTTCCACTCCATGAATGTGCAGGTGGTGTGGCTGGCGGACAAGTACATCACCCACGTCAATGCTAAATATCCTGGGTTGGTGCGTGATGCCTTTGTCCTGAGGAATAGCAGCATCCCAATGTAATGGCCCAACTACAGAGGCACAGGGTGTGGCTTATAGTTGAGCCTTGGTCCCCACCCGGTGTATGTTAGTGTATGCCTCTGATGTTAAGCTCACAGGATAGTGTTTGGCTAAATGTTGTCCCTCAATACCTAAAGGTGACTCTCGCTACCCAAACCTATCATGGCTGCTGACCCCTGTGAGGAATGCCAGGACAAGGGCTGAAGAATGTTAAAATGAGGCACATGGGTGAACCAGAAGGATCATTGAGAGGACCTTCGGCCTCCTGGAGGCCAGGTTCAGGTACCTCCATCTGAAGGTTGGATCCCTGTGCTACTCACCCGAGAAGATCTGCCAGATAGTAATGGCATGCTGCATGTTGCACAACCTGTCCCTCAGACAGCATGTACCTTTTCTGCAGTAGGAGGAGGCTGGAGATGCCCCTGTGGCTGCAATAGACCCTGATGACAGTGAGGATGAAGAAGCTGAGGATGAGGATGAGGACAACAGAACATCAGTTATCCGTCAGTACTTCCAATGACACATAGGTGAGAGAGTGCAACTTAACATTTCTGTGATTACTGGTGTATTCTGTGTGGCTGTGACATGATGGCATTTCCCACTTTTTACCTCTACTTAATGTTGCATATGGATTCTCAGTTTACATGTGTTAGTGCAATGACACCTGTGTATTGATATACTGACTACAGCCAGCTGCAGGTCATTATTTATATGCTCTCACACTTTACAGTTAATTTGCAATGGATATAACTATTTCCATCAATACACTGTTTAAAAATATGAAATACAAGTATTTGAGTTGTGTTCAAGGGTGTTTATTGTACTTCTACAAAATTGAGGGGAAAGTGCAATAGAATAGGGTGATGATGGAGGAAAATCCAGGGTATTGTTCCATTCTCTTTGTAGCACAGGTGCAGTGTCCAAGGGGCCATAGGAAGGGGAGCAAGGGCAGTTCAAGGTGGACAATGTGACAGTGTGGGACTCAAGGGGGACAATCAGGAGAGTCTAATTTCCTGGCGGTAGTCTTGGCTATTGTCTCTGACTTCTGTCTGGGGCATGGGAAAGGTTTGCAGGGTGGTTCACCTTCTGCAGGGGGAGAGATGCTGATGGCCTGTTGGTCCTGTGGCAGGGCCTCCTGGGCACCAGCGGCAGCGGAAGTGGAGGACTGTTCAGTTGACTGGCTAGTGGTAGGGGCCCGCTGGTGTGCTGTTGCCTCCCTCATGATGTTGGCCATGTCTGCCAGCACCCCTGCTATGGAGATCCCCCGGTACTGTCCCTCCTGCAGCCTCCTGTTCTCCTGCACGTTGTCAAGGATCTGGCCCATCATGTCCTGGGAATGTTGGTAGGCTCCCAGGATCACGGAGAGTGCCTCCTGGAGAGTCGGTTCCCTGGTCCTGTCTTGTCCTCCCCCTTGGCGCACAGCAGTCCTCCCAGGTTTCCCTGTTGTCCTGTGCCCCTGTCCCCTGAATGGTGTGCCCATTGCCACTGACCCCAGGTCCCTGATTGTCTTGGCAGCGAGGTGTGGACTGGGGTCCCTGTACAGGGGGCTACACTGCTGATTGATGTGTGTTGGGGACAGAGGTTTGGGTACTATGGGTGGGTGCTGTATTGTTGGATCCTGATGGGGGAGGCTCTGTAGTGGACTATGATTGTGCTTGGGTGACCGACTGTCCAGTGGTCCCTGATGGGCCAGGTAGGTCCTCCAGAACCTGAAGTCCAGAATTACTGTCATCACAGGGGGCATCTTCTGTTGGGGGACTGAACAGTGGTAGCACCTCCTCTCCACTGACAAATGCTGGGATACCTGTGGGGATGTAAGTGATGTATTATGCTGTATTATGTCTCTATCGTTTGTGTGGCCCTGCCTGCTTATGCTTGTGTATGGTGATGTATTGTGGGTATGTTAGATTCTCTATGTTGTGCATGCTTTAGTGATGGGTGTCCATGCAGGGGTGGGAGGGGTGTCCATACATTGGTATGGCATGCAGGGCTTGGCATTGGGGTTAGTCGGATGTGTAGGTGCAGTGTGTGGGATGGAGTGGAGTGATGGGAGTGAGGTTATGGGTGTTAGATGGCATGCAGGTGTTGGGGGGTAATAGGTAGTAAATGTTGACTTACCAGTGTCCAGTCCTCCAGCCACTCCAGCGAGTCCCTCAGGATGCAGTAATGCCAGTACCTGTTCCTCCCATGCTGTGAGCTGTGGGGGAGGTGGTGGGGGTCAACCGCCAGTTCTCTGTATGGCGAGCTGGTGCCTTGCTGCAATGGAACATACCTTCCCCTATAGGCCATTTCACCTCTTCCTGATATCGTCCCTTGTTCTTGGGTATTGTCCCACCGCATTGACCCTGTCCACGATTCTCCGCCATAGCTCCATCTTCCTTGCAATGGAAATCTGCTGTACCTCTGCGCCAAATAGCTGTGGCTCTACCCTGACAATTTCCTCCACCATGACCCTTAACTCCTTCTCAGTGAAACAAGTGTGTCTCTGTGGTGCCATGGGTGTTGTGTGATGTGTGTTGATGTGAGTGTGTTGGGTAATATGGTGGGGTGTGTGATGTAGAGTGCGTGAGGGGTGTACGTGTGTGAGTAGTGTGTGTCTAGTTGTTTCTGTGCTCTTCTTCTCAGTCTCCTGGTAGCAATTGGTGTTCGTAAGGGGTTGTGGGTATTGTGAGTGTGTTTTTTATAGTGGTGTGGTGTGTGTTTGGGTGTCAGGTGTGTGTTTTTGGTATTGGCCAATGTGGTGTTGTTTTGTATGTGGGTGTCCCTTCTGAGCGCGGTGGTATGCACCGCCAATGGTTTACCGCCATTGAATGTCCACCGTGGTGAATCGTGGGTCATATTGTGATGGGCGTTGTTTTTTTGGCGTAACGGTATGGGTGATGTGACCACCACTTTATCACTGACCTTTGGTCTAGTGCATTTGGGTATGTGGCTGTATTCTGTCGGATTGGTGTGTGTGTGTGTCATAATATGGTGAACGAATATCCGCCACTCTGGCGGTATGTTGGTGGCCGTCAGAGTGGCGGTAAGCGGGATTCACTGCCAATGTCAAAATGAGGACCTTAATGTATAGTATTTGTGCAACACCAAAACAGTAATAAAGAATATATACTTGACAAAAATCCAATAAGGAGAACTGGAGAAATTAATTTTAAAAGTTGTAAATAATAATAGCACCAAAAAAGTTAAGAGCCACTTAAGGTCAACTGGTTACAGCAGACCATGACCACGGCCCGTTTTAAGGTTGACCACAATGGAAGGTGGGTTGGTTACAGAAAGGAAGATTGACGTGGTCGGAAGTTTTACCTTCAGACTTATCCCATGAAATGGAAGCCCAGAGTCTTGTGCGAGGCAAGGCAGCAGCCTATAGCAGACAAATGTACACTAGGTTGGATAGCTGTCGGATGAGGTCATGGTTCAGCCATTGACTTTGGCGGGAAAGATCTGAGTGGGACACTTTTGAGTTTTGTGCTCAAGGAAGGTCCCTCACTGGCCGGATACTTTTGGCACCTTCATCTGTTTGAAGATTTCTACATTTGTGCTTGTTCAATTTTTTGGAGCTTAGAATCGTCCAGTGGAACAGGTTGTTGCTGAAGAGGGCCCTATGAGGCTAGATACCATCTCTGTGAGATCCTGCTGAACTGGATTTGTGCAGGGGCAAGCCTGAATCTTACGCTCAGGGGCAATGCAATTTATTTAGATCAGCTTGGCAGGTGTGTTCCATTTCCCTAGAGGCCTTTGGAGTCAAAATGTTTCTGAGACCCAGATTTCCTAGGATATTAGGAAAAGTACACTTTGATACAACCCAGTGCTTCAGGACCTCAGGACCAGCACTTGGAGGTCAATTGTCACACCACCAAAGTTACTCTTGGAATCTACTCCTTTCTCCTGAGTACAAGAGGTAGAGTAGTTCTAATCCTTCAGAGTGCTTCTCAGGTCTCAGATAGCAGGTTCAGTTCTCTTCTGTTCTTCCACAGGACTAGTGGTGTTCTGAGGAGGGTACTGTGGATGCCAGGTTGATGCTTGGCACTAGATTATGGGTCTGGGTGACTCCCGGCTCCTACCTAACCAATCAGGTAAAGGTTCCCAGGGGTTTACCTACCCAATTTTGCAGCATTTCCTGTGTGCCCTACTGCAAGTGATCCCACTGTGCCCCCCATCTGCCTTAATCAAGGATAGTGACATATGTCTCTTGCACAGATCAGGGAAATAATAAATCCCTCCTCTGCGGTCACCTCAAACTAGTTCTGAGGGCTGCGTCCTCCCTACTCTGATTGGACCATGGTTAACTGGGGAAACAAAGAAGGGGCCTGTGCAGCTGGCATCCGAAGTATGCCTGTGATAAGGGAGGCCCCTTTCAAGTTAATTAAGGCACTTTTTAAATGGTCATGCAGCAGAGGAATTCAAAGACCTTCCACACCCAAGTCTTTGTCTCCTGCAGTGGAAGCAGTTTCATACCTCATTTAGGGGTAAGCATTCAGAGGGTTACAGCTGGAAGCTAATGCAAACTAGCTTCGAAAGGGCTGAGGTAGCTTTCTAAAAGTTCATTTTCAATATTATTTATTAACATCTGACTTCACCAGTGAATTGGAATTTTAAAAAAGATTACAAGAAGTTCAAGAATGACATTTCTAGCAGTTTCCTAGCAGGAGACGACAGCATTATTAAATTAAATATTGCATCACAATGTTTTCCCATGGACCAGTGGAACAACCAGCCCTGCTTCAGTGAAAATAGCTTTTGGAGCATAGATACTGTAAGGGCATCTGTAGCATTACATTTACAATACGCATCCTAATTTATGGGCAGTGTTAGAAATGGGGTTTCTGGTTGGCAGTCCAGTTTGCACTCTGTCCAAGCAGGGACCCTCACTGTAGTCAGGGCAAGGGAAATACACAGCTCAGATAACCCCTGCTTACCCCTTTGGAGCTTGGCACAAGCAGACGGGCTTATCTTAGAGGCAATGTGTAAAGTATTTGTTCCAACACACAGTAACACCACAAAAGCACTCACACCAGTTTAGAAAAAAAGCCAATATTTATCTAAATCAAACAAGACCAAAAAGACAAAAATGCAGTACCTGATATGCATGAAAAATTAAGCCGCACAGGTGAGGGTGCATCGGAAAAACAAGCGATGCATCGATTCTTTACTCTTAAGTAAGGCTGTACGTCGATTCTTTCTCTTCTGGGTAAGTGATGTGTTGGTTTCCAGACCAGCAGCCTCTGGTCCGTGTGGAGATGTTGATGGTTGTGATGCCCAGGGAAGATGCATGGAAAATATGGATGCACAACCGTGATGAATCTGCGCTGAGTTGGCAATGCCTGAATTTCACAGGTGTTGCATCAATTTATTAGCCGCTGTGCAGGCGCTGCGTCGATTTTTCTGTTGTTCAGCTCTGGTGAGTGGATTTTCACTCTGAATCTGCCACCTTCTTGTTCCAGGGGCCCAGGGGGTGTATGTGGCACCACTTGGCAAGTCAGGGTGGCTCAGCAAGAGAGCTCCGGTGCTGACAGATGAAGTCTTTGATGTCCCTGAGACTTCTTAAAAGGAGGCAAACTCAGTCCAAGCCCTTGAAGAAACTTCACAAGCAGGATACACAGCAAAGTCCAGTCCTTGTCATCTTTAAGGTAGAAACAGCAATTGCGGGCCAACCCAGCAAAGGACACAGAGCAAAGGGGCAGTACCCCTCCTCCAGCTCTTCAGCTCTTCTCCTTGGCAGAGGTTACTCTTGATCCAGAAGTGTTATAAAAGTCTAGGGTTTTGGGTCCACTACTTATACTCATTTCTGCCTTTGAAGTAGGTAAACATCAAAAGAAAGTCTATGTTGTTTACAAGATCCTGCCTTGCCCAGGCCTGGCTTCCAACACACTCAAAGGGGCTGGAGACGTCATTGTGTAAGGATAGGCATGGCTCTTTGAGGTGTGAATGTCAGCTCCTCCCTCCCCACTCTAGCCCAGGAGACTCCTCAGGATAGGCAGGACACACCTCAGCTCCCTATGTGTCACTGTTTAGAGGGAATTCAGAAACAGCCCAACTGTCAGTCTGACCGAGATGTGGAATCCACAGGCAGTCAGAGGCACAGAATGGTTAAGCAGCAAGAAAATGCCCACTTTCTAAAAGTGGCAGTTTCAAACAGACAATCTAAAAACCAACTCTAACAAATGATGTATTTTTAAATCGTGAGTTCAGAGATCCCCAAACTCCTTATCTGTATCTGCTCCCAACTGAAAACTGCACATAAAAGACAATTAAAGACAACCCAATGTTAACCTGTGAGAGAGATAGGCCTTGGAATAGTGAAAAGCAAATTTGGCACTATTTCACTATCAGGACATGTAAAACACACCAACACATGTCCTACCTTTTAAATACACTGCACCCTGCCCATGGGCCTACCTATGGCCTATCTTATCTTACATGTAGCAAAAGGGAAAGTTTGGGCCTTGTAAATGGATACACTTACCAGGTCGAATTGGCAATGCAAGACTGCACACACAGACACTGCAGTGGCGTTCTGAGGCATGTTTACAGGGCTACGCCTGTGGGTGGCACTATCAGTGCTGCAGGCCCACTAGTAGCATTTGATTTACAGGCCCTGGGTACCTCCAGTACACTTTACTATGGACGTAATAGTAAATCAAATATGCCAATCAGGGAAAACCAATCATAATCACAACATATACAGGGAGCACTTGCACTTTAGCACTGGTCAACAGTAGTAAAGTGCCCAGAATACCACAACCCATCAAAACCAAAGGCCAGCACACAGTCACAAATACAGAAGCAGATGCAAGAAGACAGGGGAATCCATGCCAAGGATCCCAGGTCTAAAAGGCAGAAACATCTATTTAGGGTTTTTGTATTAATATTTAAATGGTATGTTTAACACTGACTCAAGGGTTAACTTTGATAGGTTGAATTGCAGTCTAAAAGCTGCTTCAGTCAGATTGTAGAGGTAGGCCTGAAGCCATGTTTTACACTTTACTGTAGTGAATGGCACAATGCTTTGCAGTCCATCACTGACATATAACGTACAGGCCCTGGATACATTTTGTATAGGCCTGGGAGATCTGCTACACAGAATTCCGCAGAGTGCTCAAAAAACTCCACAACCCCCACCTAACTCAGAAAATGGGCTGAGTTGTGCTCAGCTGCCTATTCGCTCTGATTAGTGCAAGTAGCATGCTCATTGAGTGAAGCAAGTGTGAATGGCACCACACATGTGTACATGACCATCTTGTTTTTCATATTCTGTGCATGGTGCTGGGCCTACTTTTTAATACAGTCTCTGTCTTAACAATCCTTACCTTATCCCACTTATCCTCCCTTCCTTTACATTTATTTCATTGGTGTATGTATTTATTTTTGTGTACGTTATGTTTTTGCCTCTTTTGTAATGTTCTGTGACTTGTTGTACCTTTTTTGTTTTCCCTTAACTTCCTCATTTCTTTCTCTATATGCCTTCTCTTTTTGTGCAGTGCCATCTGCCCTCTATGCTGGCAGCAGGCGGCAAGCTCAGTAGTGGGTGAAGCCTGTGGTACAATTATCTGCAGTGGGGAAAGGTGCACCATTGCGTGCACAGGCATACTGTGGTTTGGCGTACCAGCAGCAGCTGACATGCCACTGGGCTGACATTCTCGACTGGAAGCAGGACCTGCTTGGCCTGCTGGGCGTTCATGTTGTGGGGTTTGTTGAGTGCTAGTAATTACCAATTTTGTTGTGTCCTACAATGCTAATTTTTTAAAAAAATGGCATGCTGCTCACATGCAGAGGTAAGTTAAGTTCACAGAACATTACAAATACTATGTGATCCAATTTGAGAGAGCCAGGTGCTTGGTGATACCTAGGTTTGCTCGTTGCTGTAGATGCTCCCTTGGACTGATTATTTACAAAGTCATGTAGACTGCTCTGTCCTCCTGTCACTAAAATAGTGGTACTATCATAGTAGTAGTAATATCAGTTTGTTAGCATTCTCTGTATCTTTCTTTTTGTGTAGTTTGTACAGTCCCAAGCAATCTCCCCTTGATGTGTAGAATGCATCTTTACATTGAAAAGGGAAATTCACTGAGTTGGCCCATCAAAGGGGGTTGCAAAGCAAAGATCATTGTTGCAATACATTAGTATTTCCAAATGTAGATTAGGAAACTTGGAATAGGGCTTGAGTAGGGTTTCAGAAATTAGGAATAGGTCAACTCGATAATATAGGTGATGTGATTTAGAAAAGTACAATGTCAATATGCTATTATGTTTGCCTGCCAAAATATTTTCCAGAAGATCAAATGTACCACTAACCGATTTTTGTTATCTTCTTTATTTCTAACATCAGCACTCAAGGGTAAGAAGATGGCATCAGACGGTTGGGCTGAGGAGGCTGCCACCATCAGTGCTGCAGCAGGTGGGAGTACCACTGCCACCACCAGCGGCGGGTGATGGCTCTGCTGGACCCAGTAAGTTCTTGTTAATATGATTTCTTTATCTAGCTTATACCGCTCCCGTGTTCATTTTTTTCAAATTATCTTTGTTCAATTTAACATTTGTTAATTCTTGTTATCCCTCCCCGCATTATCCTTTTTTCTATAATTCTTGTTTCTGTAGCTGGCTTCCTCCTGAATGTACTAATCTGTATCTTTATTCTGCTTGCTAATTAAGCTTTCCCTCTCCCCTAAATTACAGACCCTTTGGACTGGTACTGTAAGACTAAGACAATATATTAGGTCCTGTTCTGTGAAGATTGCAGAGTTTGCAGACTCAAGCCAGTTATTCTATGTTTGTTTCTTTAGAAGGCTTTATATTTTCACTCATCCTCAAAAAACGAAAGAGTGGGCATGGTTATGGTGACTCCCCAATGTTGTGTTGTATGTATTGTTCAGTATCCCAGCAGTTTTAATGACAGTTCAGCATGGCAGGAAAGTAGTTTGAGGGTAGTTCCATTGCATTTGCCAACCAAAACCATATGTCCTTCATTGACCAATTTATTGTACCCCTTTATTGTGTCTCAAATGACGTATCTCTGCTCCTCCATTAGGGTTGGTTTGACTACTGGCTTTTCTAACTTTGTCAACTAGCAAAATGCCCAATGTGATAGATGGGAGAGGAGATACTGCAAACTGAACTCTAGTCAACTACTACAGTTGCATTTTGTTAGAAAACAATATAAAAAGGGGAGGTGTATCTGGCATATTAAATGTGAAATGTTTTTTCCATTTGCACAGACCACTATTGCTAGGGATACCACCAGTACACCAGACAATGCAGTAGCAGCTGAAGGAGTAGTCTCTGTGGTGGCAAGGATGGGTAGAGGTAAGTTACATTGCTTGATTATTGACAATTACTAGTATACCCACTGTATTTGTTAAGTGAGGCTGCTCCCATCCATCATCATCTATGACCTTTCTGCCCATAGCATTTTGGGACCCATAAGCCATGACAACACCTAACTGCAGCATGATTCAGTTTGGCACTGTAGTGTTGGCTATGCAATGTGTGTCTGCTTCTGTTTGTGTGACATTTACAAAGCTTTCATTGGATTCCAATCTGAAATGAAAACAAGGTGCCTGTCCCTTCGCTCTCAGTGACTAGTCAGTCTGAATAGATGAAGTGATGCTGGTGTCTGCTCCCTCTGTTAACCATCCCGTACCTTATTGGTGGCTTTCCCAAGGTACCTTCTTATTGGTAGTGGTAGTATGCTAACAGGAAAGTTATCACAACAAGCGAGGTCCCACTCCCACCTAGGAGAACTGTGGAATTAATCTAAAGGATTATCCATCACATGCAACTAAATTGAAAGAAAAACAGTTAGTGGGTTATAGATATACATTTATGTCATAGCCTTACAAAAAATGAGGACAGACTACTACCTCCATGAAACATCACACATTCCACATATCATGACAAAAACTAACAATAGTAAATTATTCTGAGCAATGGTGAGCTTGGAATTTATTGAAAACGAAAGTTACAAAATCTTCAAGTCAGGAAATGTGTACTCTGTACTCTGGAGTTGACAAGGTTAAGCCTTTATACATAATAAAGGCCTGAATGTTGATGTTGGCTGGTGTGGACTATTGCTCAATTAACAGAATATTCCGCATTGAGTTGGTATCACATTAAATCCCATCCACCCCAACAAGTGTGGGATCTATTTACTGTAAATTAAGTCACACCTCAATGAATCACACAGCCTGGGGGAAGAGGGTTAGGGCTTTGATGAAAGGATGGGAAAGGGGATTTGGGGAAAGGTGTGACAAAGACAAACACAACACAAGAACAATGTTCATCAGGTCAGTGAGCAGCACATCATCATCAATCTGTTGTGGATGGTAAAGAAGGAATGAGCATGACACAGTTCAGTTAAATGCATTGCAAACAGTCCTTCTGCCCCAGAGACTCAAGTTATTAGATATCTAAATGTTCTGGCTTCTATGTTTGAAAATAAATCATATTATGGAAGACTGAATTGAACCCACCCAGCTCTAAAAAATATGATTGTTGAAAGAAAATGATACTGGATTAACAAATTGAGTGGTGCATCTGCATTCTCCTCGGGAATGCATGTTACTCTTGGGTGCCTATCCAAATTCGTCTGGTAGGTAAGCACGAGTGTTGAGCTCAGCTTCTGCCTTTTGTTCATGCAGGAGAGGAGAAGGCCTGTGGACCGTAAAACAGAAACTGTATTGTAAAATGAAGGTGAAGGACAGAAGGATGGTAAGCCTTATGAGGCCTAGCTGCAGAGCATCAACAAGAGAAGTTTCATGTTGTTTGCCAGCGATGCAATGCACTAATTCAGCAGCATTTCTGAATTCAGTGCATCTCTCCATTCTGCAGAGCTGAGTATTAGGCATGAGTTCTCATCATCATGGTTTCCCTTTGAAGTAAATAACTTCCTTCTAGCAGTTCAGGTAATCCTGCCATGACTCCAAGTTTCTGACCCAGTTTTGATCTGAATTAGATAGACCTGTAGTGCACTGCTATTGAGGAACAAGTACAGAATTGCAGTATTTTGTATAGATTTCTGTCTGTTAACTAAAGTGACTGGTCTGGTACCTACAGGTACATTTTTGCTAAGTTTGAAAAGGTCATTCGAGTTCAGTACAAATGATCACCCATCATCCACCAAACATTACAATTCATTAAAATCAAGTTATTAGTTGAATACCCTCCCTTACTTCCTGCCACCTCATAAATCATCAATCATCGCTCACAGTCACTCAATAATATATCATCACTCATTGGTGCAATAGTTGTAGTTTTCTCTTCTAGTCCAAGCATTATGGTAGGCAACAATTGCACCTTTAATGCAAGCAACACATCAGAATTTGGTATCTGCAGTCTTGTAAATCAATGTTCTCCTTAGGCAGATCTACAAAGTGATGCAAAAAAAGGGTAGGCATGCAAGGGAAGTAGGTACTGTCTCAAATGTCCTGAAGAAATTATAGAGGCTTCATCACTGCACATTGGTCCAGATCCAATCCAGCCATACATGTGACTAAAAGATGGTGGGACAGTATAAATTAGACACAAACATAATGTTCCACTAACTACTTTTTTGTGCAAAAAAAGAAGTTCAAAAATAAATAAATAAATAAAAAGTACTAGGGTGGTACTGGCATAATCGGTGAGGGAAGTAGTCTTCATCCTCAAATGCAGGTGGTTCACCTAGAAGTTGTTCAACTGGCACACTTGATTCTGATGAATCAACCTTTTCCTCCTCCTGTGCTTTTTCAGGAGTGGTGTAATTGTGTGGTATGAAATGTTGGCTCATCTTGATCATGGTCAATCTCTCCATGTTTTGAGGTGAGAGACTAAGCCTTCTCACTGTGACAACTGTGTTAGCTGCACTGAATACACGCTTAGCTGATACACTGGCTATAGGACAAGCCAGATACTTTATAGCCAGCCTGCTGACCTATGACCTTTGCTTCATCTTCCCATACCAATACATCAATGGGTTTTGATCCACATAGACCTCACTTGGGCCATCCAGTTACTCCTGGAACTTCCTCTGAATGGCTGTTGGTGCCTCCACTTGCTTCGAATAGCATCTGTATCAGGCAACGGCCATAGATTTTCCAATTGAATCCCCTCCTCTTTGAATGACACAGTCATTGATCTGTCTGCTCAAACAGATGGTGCAACATGTAATAGGCTGAGTTGCAACGTGTTGGCACCTTCTGTATCAGGGCCTTTAACTGGTACTCTATTAGCATGCTGAATAATCCAGAACTGCTTCCTGGCTTTAAAAGAATGGCTAATTTGAGTGCAGCTCTTCTGCAGGTTGTCAGTATGTTGCTAACTATGGGGGTTATTCTAACTTTGGAGGAGTGTTAATCCGTCCCAAAAGTGACGGTAAAGTGACAGATATACCACCAGCCGTATTATGAGTTCCATAGGATATAATGGACTCGTAATACGGCTGGTGGTAAATCCGTCACTTTTCCGTCACTTTTGGGACGGATTAACACCTCCTCCAAAGTTAGAATAACCCCCTATGTCTTCTTTTTCAAGAAACTCTTGCACAACCAGGTTGATGCAATGCAGCAAACACAGGACCCTGAAATAGCCAACGCCTGCCATAGCCTTGACTATATAACTGTATCTGTCTATGGCAACATATCCATTTTGGAGATCTCTGGATCACAGCCACTCAGACACCTTGCTGTTAAATTTGTCCAAGATGTTTGCAACTGTATGTGATTTCTCCAGTGCAAACATGGCTACTGTTGCATGCCGCCGAAGGAGCTTAAAACTTTCTTCAGGTCAAAGACCTTTAGATAGCTTTTGCTCTACCCACGCAAAAGACATCCAGTGTGCAGTGATGCGCATACAATCAGTCACCTGACAACTGGTTCACATGTCTGTCATCAGGTGGATAGTGTAGACAACACTTTGCTGCAAAGCTTGTCTAACCAATTACAGCACGTCATGATCCAGTGCTGGAACAGCAACTCTGGCAAAATAAGTCCAACTTGAAACCTTCTTTTTCAGGCTGTTGCCACCACAAATTCTAAAAATCCCACTCCTTCCACAAAAGAAAATGGGAGGTAGTCCAACGCTAACATTTGTGCCATATTTCCGTTATACAAATGCGTTTGGTCGTAGGTCCCCATCTTCCTAAACATGTCAGTAATAGTAGCCTAAGTTTTCTTCTTTCCTGAGAACACTGATGCAGGTGACTTTTGAGAAGCAGGAGGTGGTAAACTCTGTGTGCATCTTGGGGCCGTCACTGTTTGCCATGCCATTTTTTGGTAGCTGAGGCAGGTGATTCTGGTGCACTGCTAGGGACAGGTCTGCTCTCTGTGAAGATATCAGCCTTTTCTTCCTCATATCCTCCCACCATGATTGGACTTGTAGCTAATGTTTGCCAGCTTTCATAACCTTCACCACATCCACATTCAGCAATTCTCAAAAGTTCTCTTCCCACCAGATTGCGGGATGTTTTTTCATATTAGTCATTTGGCCTCCAGTACCATAACTTAAACCATGCTTACCTCAATGAACACTGGTGTGGCCAATGGAGCATATTGCAATGTCCCCCTGCTATTTGCTATGCTTAAAAAAGTCCCAAACTGGCGAGGAGTATCTTCTTAGTGGGCCAGTGCCAAAGCCTGCAGAAGAACTGGAGGTATGTGAGTGTGCAGTGTATTGCCTCTCTGCAGTGCATACTTCTACTTAGGTAGGGGTTGGTGCAGTTCTCAGCTGGGCTTTACATATATGTGTTTATATTGGTGCTACCTGTGCCACCTCCATCAGAGCAGGTTAAAAAGGAGGAGTAATGTTGGACACCTCTGTGCCAGCTTCCACAATGACTGTCTTACTGTCATCATCCTTCTCATCATCTCCTTCCATAATTCTAAGGCTTTCAGGAACTTTTATTTTCCCTTGCGTCTCCCGGGGTATCCTGGACTGGATGGGTTCACTCCATCTCCACATCATCAACCTCAGAACTTGTGCTCGAAGAAGATGGTGCAGTACCCTTCCTTTTTCTTGCTCTGGGAGATCTGGGAGTCAATGATTCTAAATGAGGAGATTCTCGCTCGGCTGGAAGCTCAACCTCCAGTTCTGCTCCAACTTCAGTGAGATCTACTATAGCTGGCAGTGTGTGCTGTCCACTTTGCTCTGTTTCCTGAAACAATTAGGTATTACTTTGCAAAAGGGACAATTTCAGTTCACCTTCATTGCTCGTCAGTATCGCCATTATTGCAGAGGCTGGTTCACTAACAGACCTGGGCTTGGGCTTAGATTGGGGTGGTGCTGTTGATGTAGGAGGGCTGCTCCCAGGTTCATCCCTAGAGGCTGGTGCAGCAGGCATACATCTCCCGAAGAAGGTTTAGCTCAGCATGCCAGTACAGGAAAGCTGCATCTTCTCACTGGAAACTTTCTTGAATGCACCTTTCTTTAGGGCCATCTCAAGGCTCTCATTTGGAAGTGGCAATAAGCTGCACAAGTGGAAGAGATTAGAGGACAGACGTCACATGTGTTTTGTACAGGCCTTCTGTTTGGCATTACTGTGGGTGATGTCTCTTCTTCTCTTGTGCATCTAAAAGCAAATAAGCAAGAAAAACATTTAGTGAAATATGGCATTTTTGCAGTATGAATTAGTACAGACAAAGGCAATATATTTTAGTGTGGTTTGTTACTTGGGTAATAATTGAAAACAATGTAGCCAACCATTTTAAAGTCAAAGCACACCACCATAACATATAATTTTATTTCCAATCAGTATAACACAACATACAGATATAGCTCTTTGCTTTATGTGTATCTATTCTAAAGGAGACATTTGCGGCAGTCAGGGAGGTGCATGGGTAAATGAAATAATCCCGAAAAAAAGGTTAGTGTGTGCCTATGGCAGGCAAGATGATCTGGGGAAATGAAATAATCATTAAAACATTAATGATGCTGATGAGTCTGCAGAGTACCTTCTCTAAGGCAGGCAGGATGTCCAGGATAAAATGTAACTGTAAATTAAAAAGAAATGCTGTTGTGAGGCTGTGTGCCTATGGTGAATGGATCAAGGCAAAATATGAATCAAAAGAAGAATAAAAAAACACAAATTAAAAAATATATAAATGCAAATTAAAAATTAAAATAAAAAATAAAATGAACAAATTAAAATAAAGAAATACAATAAAAATACAATAAAAAAGAAAATAGGAAAAATCTGAATTAAAAAAGTTAATTGCTGATGTTTATATCGAAGTATGCAAAACCTATTGTGAGGCAAGGAGGTGCAGTGAAAATGCAAAAAAATGCATGTAATATAAAGCACTGTTCATCACCATATTCATAATATATACATACTAAAATGATGCTCAAGCATATTATTAAACTGATGATATCACATCAATACAAGCATATGGTAAAAGCACAGTGGATGGGTGCACAAAATGGCTGCCAGCCACATGGTCACACAGCGAGCAAGCAGGCATGAAGATCAAACAACACATGCAAGCCTAAGGTAAAGGCACACTGACTGGATGCACAGAATGGCTGCCACCTGCATAGTCAAACAACAGCAGCAAGCAAGGAGGCATGGAGAATAAAGTACACATACAAGCCTATGGCAAAAGCACACTGGCTTAATGTGTTAAATGGCCGCCAGCCACATTGTCAAACAACAGCAGCGAGCAAGGAGGAATAGACAACAAAAAACACATGCAAGCCTATGGCAAAAGAACACTTGCTGAATGTACAAAATGGCTACCAGTCATATGGTCAAACCACAACAGCGAGCAAGGAGGCATGGAGAACAAAGAACACGTTGAAGCCTATGGCGAAAACCCACTGGCTGAATGCACAAAATGGCCACCAGCCACATGGCCAAACAACAACAGTGAGCAAAAAGGAACATAGAACAAAGAAAACACACAAGCCTATGGCAAAAGCACACTGGCTGAATACACATACTAGCTACCAGCCACCTAGTCAAACGACAACAGCTAGCATGGAGGCATGGAGAACAAAGAAAACATACAAGTCTATGTCAAAAGAACACTGGCTGGGTGCACAAAATGGCCACCAGCCACATGGCCAAACAACAACAGTGAGCAAAAAGGAACATAGAACAAAGAAAACACACAAGCCTATGGCAAAAGCACACTGGCTGAATACACATACTAGCTACCAGCCACCTAGTCAAACGACAACAGCTAGCATGGAGGCATGGAGAACAAAGAAAACATACAAGTCTATGTCAAAAGAACACTGGCTGGGTGCACAAAATGGCCTCCAGCCACATGGTCACACAAAAACAGCGAGCAAGGAGACATGGAGAAAGAAGAACGCAAGCAAGCCCATGGCAAATGTATACTTGCTGAGTACACAAAATGGCTCCTGACCACATGGTGAAACAATAACAGCGAGCAAGAGGGCATGGGGCACAAAGAACATATGCAAGCACATGCAAAAAGCACACTAGCTTGCTGCACAAAATGCCCCCCAATCACATGGTCAAACAACACCAACAAGCTAGGAGGCACAGAGAACAAAGAACACATTCAGGCTTATGGACACAGACTACGCAAAATAGCCCCTAGCCACATGACATGGAGAACAAAGAAAAATGGTGTCTGATGGCAAACACACTCACACACACACTGGAGAGACAAAGGAGGCATGGTAACAATGAAGAAAATACAACCATTAAATGAGCAATGCAAAACAAGAAAAGTAACTGAGCTATAAAAAATTTACAGAAACACACATCCTCCTATGGCATCAAACATTAACCCCCTATTCACAGAAAGAAATAAAAACATGAAATACAAACAAAAGCCACCATTTTAATTTAATCTAATGCCATTCCTGCCCTAAATGATGCTTCAAAAACATATGCCACAAAAACATTCCTTTCATGCATTCATGATTATAACTGGGCCTAGTGGCTAGATGGCCCATTAGAAGACTAGGCCACATCATAAAATAGATGAATATTGCAAATGTAAGAAACATAGAGGAATGCTACTGAGCTGTGCAACATTTTCCCTTCAGAAAAGGTGAAAAATGAAATACAAAAAAAAGGTAGGCCACTGATTGGCGAGCATGGTGGCTGCATTCTAAGAGAGCTCCTGGCAGTTTCCCATCAATCATATCTTATCCTGCTCCACACTGCACATAATCTGCCTGTGTGGACCCCTCCAGCTTCTGGTGTGTCCCGATGGCTCTGGAGGGTGCCTTTCCTGGTGGCTGCCTCCTGGTGCTCTCACTGGACTTTTCAGGCAGAGCCAGGCAGTCAGAGGTTGTTGTGGCACAGTGGACTTAGGGACAAAGGAGGCAGACCTAATTTGGGGCAGGCTGGCGTTGGCAACTACATAAATGGAGCAAGGGGATGCTATTCCTTGCTTGGATCTTTTGCCAGAGTCTGCTTCATTTGAGGGATGCCCAGTCTCTTAGTTGATGCTGTGGAGCTTTCCTTCCTCAGCAGTCCTTGTCGGAGGGCCATGTGGGCTGGTCAGGTCCCATGCTGCACATGGTGGTCAGCGGCCACCAGGGTGCTGCACAGCTTGATACAGCAACGCATCTGACATTGAGTACATCCCCTCCAGCAGTGAGAGTAATATCCCAAAAAGCAGGAAAGGTCATAGCCTATATTACTGTGGACAAATGTGCAAGGTACTGTAATTGACGCTTTAGTCTGGGAGATACATCCTCTGTTGCATCCTGTGGCAGAGGTAGTGTGGTTCAGAGCACATGGGTGAAGGCCCTACCCTGCCTAGAGTTCTATATCTGGACAGTGCTCATCTTACATGTGGGGCTGCACGTCTGGGGTGAGGCTCTCCATGAAAGAATCGCAGGATGGCCTCCTGGGTTTACCTGCTGGATATATGCCCAATACAGCAAAGCAGATGATCTTTGGGGATATTAATTTTCCGAGAGTAGTCTGTACTCAGTCATCTACACCTGGGGAGACCGCAAGGCTCAACTGTTGCCTGTTGAGGTCAGCCCCGCAACCTAGTGCCTGAAGTTTGGCCGGCGTAATTCCTGGGTGCAGTGTGCCGCTCTGGGCTGAGGCAAGCCTGGGCTCTGAATCCGGCTCAGACAGGGAGCTTTCCATATCGTTTCCTACCAAGTCACCTGCTCTGCATCCTGCTGTGACTGGACACTATACATCACAAGACCCACGCGTGAGACCCTGATCTTGACTGACTGCTTGTGCCACCCCACAGGTACACCACTGGGGGTAGGTCAGGTAGTGTGTGCCACAGCAGAGTCTTGGGCCATGGGTCCACCCAGAGACATTCATTATGATGAGGGGTGATGTGCCCCCCACCACCAAGTAGAACACCTTAGACAAATATGCCCATAAAGAGGTCCCTGCACAGGTGTCCATGGTGGGTTGCCCTTCAGGGGAGGCGCAGAACAATGCTGCTATTCTAGGAGCTATAACCCAGCTGCCTCGCTCCATCAAGACCTCCAGCGAGGGTGGGAAGGCTTACAGAAACTGAGACCAGAGCTTCAGGAGTTGAGGATTCAGTCACAGCCCTGCAGCAGACAGTTACTAAGCTGACGGTGGTGTTGAAGGTGCTAACGGTGTGGGCTGAGGATGTGGAGGGTCACACTTGTTGCAATAACCTGAGATTCATTGGATTCCCGAAGTGATGCGAGGGCACGTCCATGGATTTGTTCCTATCGCAATGGATTTGATCACTGGTGCCTGTGGAACATCTCTTATCATGTTTGGTAATGGAGCGTGCTCACCAGGCACTCATAAGGAAGCACCCTCCTGGTGCACCACTGATGAACGCAAAAATACTGAATTATATGGACAGAGTTACCATCCTCAAACTTGCAGGATCTCAAGCCAAACTCATGCCCTAGACACAGAAATAATGATCTTCCCTGATTATACACATCTTATGCAGCAGCAACACCAGTCCTTCAAGGCTGCCAAACAACGTCTAAGAGATTTCAAACTCCAATTTATGTTCCTTTACCCCGCACAACTAAGCGTGGTGTACCAACTTTTAAACGTACTTCTTCGACTCCCCAGAGGAGGTGTTCCGCTGGATGGAGGAAAAGGTGACACTTAAGCCTTACATCTTCTTTGCATGGACTTGTCCCAAGGAAATGGATGGGACTGCCCAACTAAGACTCCAACAAAGTGACGCAACAGATCCAGGTCCTCTTTGAGGAGCTCACGAAAGCACAGAATCCCCTGAGATCACCTTGCTGACGCTGCAGGAGTGTGACACACTCATGGTTTACGGAACTGGGGGATATTGGGTGATCTTCAATTGTATTGTGATATCTTTAGATGTTGCAGAGTGGATACATAGTATACAAAACTGCCAGCCTCAGAGACAATTGGTTTATATTATCAAGTAACTAATAACAGTTGGGATGGGGATCCATTAGGAATGGCCACCTAGAGTCCCACGTTGGAGTTCTGAGTTAAAGCATCCCGCAATAGATACTTCAGGTTCCTCAAAGTACGGGGGGTTATTACTTAGCTTTCTGGAAGTTGTTTGTTTCATTTCACTGTTGTGCACAGATCCACAAGATGCCTGGACCTACGCCCAATCACAGCAGTTTTGTTTTAGCCCCTCAGGGCTACCAATGAGTGTAACAAGAGCTGACATCCCTCTCAGCCATCTCTGAGTGCTTTCATGGAATATTGTAGGGTTGTTGGACAATATCAAAAGAGGAATGGTCCTAAAATATGCTAAAAATAAAGGAGCAGACATACAGGTGCTTGTTACAGGTGAAGCACATCCTGGGTGCCAAGATTCCCTGTTTGGCCTGGTATGGGTTCAGTCAGATTTTTGTCTCTGGATTTACAAGAGGTTCCAGGGGTACCTGCATCTTAGTACAGCAGGGAATCCCCTTCTGGCCAACCAGGACTTGGATGGATAGACAATGGAGGTACACAGTAGTTACTGGCTCCTTATTTATTGAACCCCTTACCATAGGGTGCATCTATGCACCCCAGCACTGGGAGAGTCGTTTGCAGATCAAGTAGTGCATTTATGGGTGGCTCTGCCCGAGGATCTATCAGTTCTTGGGGTGACTAGAATGCAGTCATGGTCCTACACATTGATAGATGAAGGAGTAGGGGAGGTGTCTGAGAAACAAATGGGTCCAAGTTTAAATCCCTGGTGGTGTCACTAGGCCTTACGGATGTATGGAGAGTTCTGACACAACCTACATATTCTTCTCTTCAGCCCACAACTCTCACTGTGACTACTTTTTTGTTCCCAGTGCACATGTGCATGGGGTGGCAAAGTTGACGTCTTGGCAAGGGGATTATCCAGTCACTCCCCCATGGTCTTTCACCTCCTGGTGGCATTTAATTGGCATCTCTCACCATGGCATCTACAGAATCCCTCAAATAGAATGCATATTTCACAGTCCATTGAGGGATTCTTTACTATTAATATAAGCATGATGCACTTAGTAACCATGCTATTGGAGGCCTGTAAGGCAGATTTACATTTGGTTGACATTAGCTACTGTGCCAGTGAGCGCCACATGAGAGATCAGACCATTGAGGCTCTGGTGCAACATATACAGTCCCTGGAAGAAACAGGACAGATGGTTAATGAACATGTGGCATACCAAAAATTGGGGTGGGCACAACAACAATACCAGCACCTACTCCTTGATGAGGCCAAGTTGGCCAGGGGGCGGCTCAAAGGTATCAGTGGGGTGAGAAATTAAGTAAGATGCTCCATACGTTTTGTCAAACAGCCCACAGGCACACTACAACTCCCACTGTCCGTGACAGCCAGGGCAGATTGTTAGCAAGCCCATGGGAAGTTGCCCAGAGTTTCGCCTCATAATACAAGGACACATGCCTATTGGGAGACCCTGTCTCTCGATCAAATTGTGGACTTTGTAGAGGCACTGCCCCTGCAGACTGTGCCTGACATGGCTCGGGCTCATTTAGATGAAGATATCACCATAGAAGAACTTGCATGAGCCCTATCAGAGATGTAAACGGGGTGGGCCGGGGGTCCGAATGTACTTCCCACCATATACTTTAAGGCCTTTATACAATGATTGAGTAAATACCTCCTTATGGTGATCCATTCAACGCTCAAGGGCAAACCAATTCCACTCGATTGGTGGCATGCGGAGCTCGTAGTTTTACTCAACTTGGGATGTACACATTAAGATTAAGGCCCATATTTATACTTTTTGACGCAAAACTGCGCTAACGCAGTTTTGCGGCAAAAAAATTTGCGCCGGCTAACGCCATTCTGAAGCACCATCCGGGTGCAGTATTTATTCAATGACGCTAGCCGGCGTTAGCCGCCGGCGCTGTCTGGTGTGCGTTAAAAAAAAACGACGTACACCAGGCAGCGCCGGCGTAGGGGGAAAATGGCGTATGGGCGTCCACAAATGGTGCAAGTCAGGCTGAGGCAAAAAAATTGCCACAACCCGATTTGCGCCATTTTTTTACGACGCCCATCCCCCATTGAAATGACTCCTGTCTTAGCAAAGACAGGAGTCATGCCCCCTTGCCCAATGGCCATGCCCAGGGGACTTCTGTCCCCTGGGCATGGTCATTGGGCATAGTGGCATGTAGGGGGGCACAAATCAGGCCCCCCTATGCCACAAAAAAAAATTACAAAAAATACTTACCTGGACTTACCTTAATGTCCCTGGGGTGGGTCCCTCCATCCTTGGGTGTCCTCCTGGGGTGGGCAAGGGTGGCAGGGGGTGTCCCTGGGGGCAGGGGAGGGCACCTCTAGGCTCATTCTGAGCCCACAGGTCCCTTAACGCCTGCCCTGACCCAGGCGCTAAAATCCGGCGCAAATGCGGGTTTTTTAGACCCGCCCACTCCCGGGCGTCATTTTTGCCCGGGAGTATAAATACGACGCGTATGCATCGCAGTCATTTTTTAAGACGGGAACGCCTACCTTGCATATCATTAACGCAAGGAAGGTGTTCACGCAAAAAAATGACGCTAACTCCATGAACTTTGGCGCTAGACGCGTCTAACGCCAAAGTATAAATATGGAGTTAGTTTTGCGTCGAATTTGTGTCGAAAAAAACGACGCAAATGCGGCGCAAACGGAGTATAAATATGCCCCCTAATGTCTTATTGCCTGATTTCCCTCCTGAATGAGGAGGTGAAACTCCTTGCATAATGCTAACCTGTAGACTGGTGAAGCATATTCAGAACCTGGTTCACTTGGAGCAGTCCGGTTTTATACCTTTCTGCACCACGCACCATAATATATACCATGCGTATAATGCCTTGCCCATGCTGGATTGTCTTGTGATGCCAGCAGCAGTGCTTTTAGTTGATGTGGACAAAGCATTTGACTCAGTCCACTGGGTGTACTTATTTGCCCTTCTTCAGTGACTGAATTTCGTTCCTAAATTTCTTTCCTACATCTAGGTCTTATATACGGATTTGTCGGCGTCAGTCAGGGTTGCAGGCACTGTGTCTGATCCCTTCCCAATTTATAGGGGGAACAAGGCAAGGGTGCCCACTCTTGTCACTCCTCTTCACATTGGCCATGGTGCCCCTGGCTGTGTAGGTCAGGAAGAATGCTCAGGTGCAGGGATTCAAGTGGAGTTCCAGGCTATCTGTAAGATTTGCCCTATATGTGGATGCATTCTATTCCTTCTTACCGAGCTGGAGACTACTGGCCCACGAATTATGTAAATTATGTGGGTTTTTGGGGAGACATCTGATTTCAACATGAATGCTGCCAAGTCCAAAGTCTTTCTCGTAAACAGATATGAGGGAACTATATGTCTCTAACAGACAGTGGTTTTAAGGAATCATTTGTGTCCCTGGACTTGACTTTGGCCTGGAATGGGAATTAATCGTCAACCCTGACCTGGGTTAGGGACGAGGTCAGGATGTGGTCACTTCTTACATTGTCCTTGATTGCCAGGTCAGCACTATTCAAAATGTTGTCCCTACCCAGATTACTATACCAATTTCAGAACTACCGATGCACCATTGCTCACTCCTGGTTCAAGCAGATTAACACCATTTTCTGGGGCTTTCTTTGGGGGGGAGTTACTGTGTAACTCTCAAGACATTCTTTCAGTCTACGTATTGTGGGAATATACCTGCAGCAAATATATCTTCCTGCTACATTGCATCTCACTTCTTGGTCAGAACTTACTGGTGGTATGACCCTCCTGATGACCCAGCCTATGTGCTTGAGAAGTGGGCAATGAACACTACTTCTATATTCGAATACCTATATGAGAGGGGAAGCCTAGAGTCCCTGCCATCGGTGGTGCTGGAACTATGGAAGGGTGCTTTAAAAGGCATAGGGTGGTGGGGAAGCCTGATAGAAAAGACATCACTTTGGCAGGGCCATTTGCTTCACCAAGAGACACAACTAGAGGGCTTCCAGGCATTGGACACCAAAGGGATTTCCACCCTGGGGATGTGATGCAGGGTACAATACTGAAATCCTTTAAAGTCATGCAGGTGGAATATCAACTTTCTTGCATCCAGTTCTACCGCTACATCCAACTATGCCACTCCCTCACCCATGTGTATGACACCTCACGACCCTACCAGAATTGAAACCCCTTGTAGAAAAACTCCAAAGGGGGGACCTAGAATCCCATATAGTTACCAAATATACCAAACATTGGTCACCAACAACAACATATTACCCGTCCTCTGGGTGGCATAGGAGGCTGATTTGGGAACATTAGATAATGAGATCTCGACTAAAACACTGGGGGCAACCAGGGAGGGAGCAATTCTGGTCCCCCTCCACTTGATACAATTTAAGTACCTGCACAGGGATTACTACATGAGGCACCAACTGTCGCACAGAGGCCTGGTGGCCTTCCCTTTTTGCATTCGCTGTGGGGTGACGGAAGATACCTTTTATTATTCAGTAAGGAGATGCACAGGGCTGGGCAGGCTCTGGCAGAACATTATCTCCTGCCTAGGTGAGGTCTTTGCGTGGACCGCCCCTTGGGCCGCCAAGCATATCCTTCATTATAGCACAGAGGGTATTGAGGGCAAAAATATAAACAATCACTTCTGTTCTTGGGCCTCACGCTGGCCAAATGTGACATTGCCAGAATGTGAAAGGTGAGTCTCTGTCCCTGTTGGTGGTGTGGAAGAGAGGTAAGGCCCACTGTATGGGGTTGAAAGCTGCTGCTTATCAGGCAAGGTGCTGCCCCAAAAAACACTTCCAAATCTGACAAAGATGGACAGGCTATACAGGTGTCATTTTAGAACCAATCCCCCACAATAACTCTTGTATTGGTGATGAAATTAGGGGATGTGGCTCTGTGGATAGAGGCAATGGCATGAATGAAGGAAGCTAATGTTTTTATGGAAATGATGGCTTGTTGTGGGGGTTGGGTGGGAAGGGTGGGTCACTCTGTGCTAGTTCTTTGTTCTTAACATTTTGTATGTTGTTTCCTTTATCCACTCTATTTCTTCTGGCCAACTAGGCAAAGTAAATTTTCTAAAACCAAATAAAATTTGTTGTGAAAAAATAATAAATAGGCCTCTACTGAAACTCCAGGCCAACCACCACAATCAAATTTAAAATTACTGGTGAATTCCCTATCAAACAAAAAATACTCTCATATAATAGTTTTTTATGTACTTGTGTGACATCACAAAAACAAAGTCCTTAAATGCAAAGAGAGTGATCCTTCCACCTCGAAATCTAAGAGAAAATTGACCAGGAGATGAACAAATTAGTGGGAGGAGCCTGCTGTATAGTAACAGGAAGTTAAAGTCTCTGGGTTGCTTCTTTCCCATTGGAAAAAAAAGTTCAACAAAAGGCTTCTTGCACTAAAAATCTACTTGAATGGTCCATTGCGGAAGAAAATCGACTCAAAAATGTCTTTTCAAGTAGATTTAGTTGCCTCTCGACTAGAGAATCTTGCACACGTGCTAGCGACCTGAGAACATTGTGATGATCGTGAGATGGTGACAAAAACAAATCTTGTGCATATGAACAGAAAAATAAATTCTACTTCGTGCCAAATGGTGGAATTTTGGAACACTACGCTACTCTGCTTAGCATAGAGTGTCTGCTTACTGCCAGGGCCTAATTTCGTACAATATACTAGGGACCTATAAGAAAGGTAAATATGCCAATTAAGGATATATCAATTTCATCAAGTTGAAAGGAGAAACACATGCACTTTCCCACTAGTTAGCAGAGTTCTACAGCCAGCAAAAACAGTTAGGGCAAACATGAGGGTGAAGGGAGTAGAGCAGGCAAAGAATGGTAATTTGATACATGCTAGATAAATCTACTTTTTTCAAAAGCAATTATCCCGGAGGAAGGATTTATGCTTAGAACAAAATATCTATTAGTGCCACTTTTTTATGAATTTATTTTTGCATTCAATGCAGCACGATCCTCATTTGGTTCAGCCAGATCATTGCCCTGACAGGCCATCCAACATACTAGTGGCAAATTTTCATTATCTGTCTACCACATTCACTCGCGCTGGTTCCTTTCACTTAGCTGCATTTCTTCTGTGGAAATGAGCTGGTTTCATTTGTGTCTAGATTTATTTTCTAGAGGGAAATATGAGAGGTATACCTGCATCCTGGTATTTAATATTTATTTTGTATAACACTCTTCTGGGAGTGTTTGGAACCATGCTATTTTTAGCAAGGTTTTCTCTTGTTCTTTTGAGCCTGAGCCTATGCGTAATTTAATCCACAAGTTTGCAGTCTTTGATTGTAGCGGTCACTCTGATTATCATATACATTTTTTACTGCAGATTTGAAATTCTATTGCTACATGAGTCACATTTGTGACTAGTACTGCACGTTTTAGACTTTTATAATTGCACTGACCCTCAGGGGTTTCCCATTACATTAGTCGACACAGAACTTTGGGCCTGATTTAGATCTTGGTGGTAATGGTCCAGGTGTCGATTTACTATTGAATTTCCCATCCATCAACTTAGCGATCTGCCCTCCTGATTTAGATGTTGGCAATCCCACAGGTGAAAGACCACCAGTGAACCATGGCCACCACCATGAATCAACACCTGCGTCGACGGCAGCATAAGCAAAAGCAGCTGGCAGCGGGACTCCAGCTCCTTTTACCACAGAGCCAATCATGATGTTCATTCCCGCCAAACTACCTTTGGCAGGCAAACTGCCTCATCTGAGTTAGTGGATTGGAGGGATATAACCCGAAAACATAACTTTTTTTCAATTTTCCCATTTCCTGCCACTGTGACAAACAGGAAATGACAACATTTTGCTATTGAAACATATTTCAGAGAAGGAATTTTGCCATTGTACATGTTTTCAGTCCTTTTGGTGGAGATGCTCCTGATCATATTTTCATTGTACCAACTTACCAATATAAAGTCTGAAACATGAACTCTCATAGATGCTTACTATACCTTGTCAGCAAGAATAGGGCCTACATTGTCTACTTACGTTTGTGATGGATCATCACACCTGACCCAATGCTCAAATAGGGCATGTTTGGTTCAAATATCTCTCATAACATGGAGAAAATGCAGGTACCCCTTTTTCGCATACAGCCATGCTCAAAACAGCACTTGGCTTCTGATGAGGAATCTAGTGATAACCTCTAGCAGAAAACAATACACCAAACACGGCATCAAATAATATCTGAAATACTTTCACCTCCAGAAATCCTTGCCTGCATTGTATGTGTGTCAACCGTCATGTTTTTGTCAAAAAACATTGCTGTAAATAAAAAAGGTCAGACAAGAAGATTAGCTACATACAATAACTCACTCCCTGGATGCTGCTGTTGGGCTGACAGCTACCCACCAATCTCTGGGTAGGTGACCACAAGGATTTGGGCCATTAGGAGGGTCAGGGTGCAGCACATATACTTGCTTCGTTGGGAGGTCTGGCTGAGCTGGACTTTTGCTGACTTCCTGGACTAGCGTCAGAGGTCCTCCCACCTCTTCCTGCAATGCAGGCTGCACCGCTTAATGACCCCCAGGGTCTGCACCTTCTTTGTGATGGCCTTCCACAAGTCACACTTTTGATGGGTGTTGACCTGTATGGATGAGAACAACACACAAGAAAAAAGGTTTTGTGTGATTGTGTTTGTCTGAAGTGCAGTGACACAATTTTGTTGTATCTCTCACATGCATTGCCAGAACAATCAGTACAGATTATTTACAAACATTTCAAAGTTCCTGATTTGCAGCGGTCTTTGGAGTAGCCCCAATATTTTGTTTTTCGTCATGTTACTAATTCAAGACACAAGCATCATCTAAGCCAGAAATAGAAAACGTTTGACGTAGTTTGACCCACTACAGATTAGTCTAACTCGCTGTGAACTACTAACGGCTAAATAACCTGTACTTTATTTGCACATAAACACATGCACAGCTACATTTTCTTTATACCTATCCTTCTAAAGGTCAGATACTATGGTTTGCACCACATATATTGACTAAGGGCAGTATGGGAGGGCTTTCACGTGTCTATGAGAGTATTGTTTTAGGTGATGTATGAAAAAGTGTGTGCTGTAATTGGACATACTTGTATGGCTGATTGAGAGGCTGGGTCATTTAGACTGGAAGCTCAGGAAATACCTTTCCCCATTTGTGGCACCATGACATGTTTAACATGTCAATATACTGCTATTCTAAAATATGGGCTGTACATGCACTTGGCAGAACAGCATCAGACAACTCCATAACTTTAGAAATTCTACTTGGAATTTACATTTCTCTCAATTCTACCTAGGCTGCATGTTTCCACTTAAACTAGTGGTACAGTGCCTATTAGCCATTGGAAGTAAGGTACCTGCAGTTTGTCTAATTAAACCTGAAATTGTGAGTAACATGCACTGAAAACTCAGTTAATTCTTTCAGGTGACTTTTCATTTTGATCCACATACATTTCTAACATCCTCAAATAACACCATGTACCCAGCTAAATCATTTAGTTCACTACACTCCAATCACAACACTTCACTCTTGAATCAAAAGAGACCAAATAGCATGTAGAAAAAAAGGGGACTAGTTACTTTGGCAAACCTTTCCGATTCAAACATGTACTTGTTCTTCTGGGTTCTCATACAGCTGGTTGTACAGGGACAGGATCTCCCAGGTGAGGAGCTCCAACTCCTCAGGGGAGAAGGCAGGGGCCCTATCACCTACTTTGCCCGGCATCCTGACTCACAGAGGTCAATAACAGCAGCAAAAAATGAGGATATCTTGCTGGCTGTAGTGTTAGGAGGCAAGTGAGCTTTTTTTCAATATGCCTCATACAAGTACACTGTGTACACGATCCACTATGGAGACGGACACAGCAATTTGTTTGCTTGCATAGCCGTCACACACGTTAGACTATGGCAGGGTCTAATGTCGAGTGGTACACCTACTACGCGGTGAAAGCCAACTGAGGGCAAAGTCAGGCACCCACCATTTTAGGACGTGTAGCTGTGTATTTTCAAATTGTTTGTGCATCACCAGCACTCAAAATGATGATTACTTTGTATACATATACACTGTTTTTGGTAAGATATGACACATAAAACAGTGAACTGTTACTGTGTTTGGCTTCAATAATGCCACAGTGTATATATTATTACTGCTGACAGTAATTTAAAAACAAATTATGTGCAAATAATAAATTTCAAATGTCTTATTCACATGTTATTTGTAAAACATTTCAGACATGTACAAAATATCTATTTGCAGTAGCAAATATGCTTGACAATAATGGTAACATGTATTGCACAACGGGGATCACTATTCTAACCTAGACATGAGATGTGTGTTGATTGTGAAAGTCTTGTTGGACATTTTTTATTGGTAGTTTGTTTTCCTTAGATGCAGACATATGAACACAGAGATGGATAGAAGAAGGTGTCCTCAAGTCATCAGACTGTTTCCAGACCTTGCCACAATGGAGAAAAGGGACATAATAAAAAACTTCAGCTTGAATATGCAAACTATACTGGATTTGTATCAGCAGCTGGAGCCTGAGCTCATGCTTTACAATAGGAAAAAAAACTGAAATAACACCAATAGTGAAGTTCATGGCAGTACTTCATTGTGTGCTCATTGGCTCTCTTTTCAATAGGCAGGCAGTATCTGGAGGCATGTCATAGTCAACTTTCAGTGGTGTGCTACAAGAAGTCCTTGCTTCAATGATGAGACACATCAACAGTTTCATTCTGTTTCCAAGAGCTGAGGATTTATCCACTATGAAGGGAGAATTGTATGACTTGAGTGGCCTACCACATGTGGTTGGAGAAATAAATGGCACACATATTGCCTTGGTGCTACCACATGCCAGGGAACAGGTCTAACACAATTGGAAGAACTTCCATTCCATCAATGTGCAAGTTGTCTGCTTTCCAGATTTATATATCTCCAGTGTGTGTGCCCGCTTTCCTGGGTCAACACATGATTCCTTTGTTGTGCAGAACAGTATGCTACCCATGCAAATGTCACAACTTGGACCTGAGAAGGACTGGCTTGTTTGGTAAGTATAATATGACTTGAGGAACATTTTCTTTAATCCTGGTTTAGGAATGTGCAATGTCCTGATATGATTTTAATCCATCACTTTATTGCATCCATGTAAGATGTCCAGCGTATCCTAACCAACCATGATTTTTGGCACCGCTGAGGAATCAAACAATGCCAGGGGAAGTCCGCTTCAATGAAACCCATGGAAAAACACAGAGGCTGGTTGAGCAGGCTTCTGAGCTCCTAAAGGCCAGATTTACATGTCTGGGGAAGACCGGTGCAGCCCTCCTCCACTCACCCGATAAGGTGTGCCAAATCACGGTTGCTTTCTTCAGACTGCACCACATTGCCCTGCAACAGAACATCCCAATCATTGCAGAGGATGGAGACCACGAAGAGCCACTAGGTGAAGATGTTGAAATGCACAATGAAGATGCCATTGGTGAAGAGGAAGGAATTGATCTATGTCAAGATGTCATTGACCACTTCTTCACCTGAGTGTAAGTGTACCCTTAAATATTGTGACATCCAATGTCAGAACAACTTGTGAGATAGGGAACATATCAGTCTGCAGTAGTCATTTAGTAGGAATGGTCAGTTCAGGAAAGTCGAAGGCGAAGATGTTTGTGGGTCATAGTTTCCCTACATTGACTACTGTGTCTATAGACATGGTTTACATTTGCTTGTGTTAAGTATATGTGTCCTCCTAACTTATCATTTAACTTGAATTGTGTATGTGAAATCATTAATTTTCCCTTGTTATTCTGTTTCAGGGTCCTTCATGATGTCATCTTCATGTGGACAATTCAAAGTTGTGACATTTGCAGTGATAGGTTGCTGTTGGAAAGTACAAAAGGAACATGGTTTGATCCTGGGAAAGACACCCACTTGGGATGGACAGATCTTGTACGGGGACAACTTCATTGTGATTGAATGGAAGTTCTTGAAATTGTAACAGTCCTGTTTTCTATGGGATGTTGCCACCAAGGTAATATATGCTGATTAACTTGCTCTAACCACATGTGTATTTCAGGCCATACCATACTGGTCTCCATTCACATTGGCTAAATCTTCAATTTGTGTTCAGTGTTGGAAGCTGTGGATGTGTCTGCTCATAGTTGAAAGAACCTTTTTTAGCATGACACTGAATGGTGGTTGTGACATTGCATCAGATACTGCTGCAGTGTCATGGAATGGTAATGTGGCACCACATGTTGTTATTGCCATGATTGAGACTATTGGTGTCATTGATATAGGATCCCTACTGTGAGGGCAGGATGTCTGACTCCATGTGAGGTCATGCATCAATAATAGTTTTTCTATTTAATATGACTTCATGTAATATTTCCTTTCTTCCATGGTGTCAAGGTTCGGGATTGTCAACCTCTAAATGGCACAGACTGTTTGGCTTCTGCATGGTTTGTGGAACGCATATTTGATTGTGACACAAACCTGTTACCTAGAAATGTATGACACCAATACATTCAGATTTAATAGTTTCTTTTTTCATTTTTTTAACATGGGAAACACATTACAAACGTGGTGCCTATTATTTGTTTTAGTAGTATCACATTGTTTAACAGATTTAAAAAATGATGGTATACAGAAGACATAGGGAATTAATTACCACAATAAATACAACACCATACTTTCTCTTTTCCACAAAAAGATGAGTGCAATAGCTTTGAATCCAGGAAGACAAAAGCACAGTAATAAAAAACAAAAGTCCATCATTGTGGATCAAACAATATTTGTTGAGTACAAATTGTTTGGAGTCCAAGGTACAAAATACATTGCTCCTCTGAAAAGGAAAATGTATACATGAAATGGTCCACAGAGTGAATGGTAGAAACACACTGGAGAAAATTAGGTTCATCGTCTCTTGGAGGTTGCAGTACTGTGATTATACTGTGATGATGTAATACATTCTGGTGCTTGGCTGTGAGTAGGAACATTATTAGAATGTTGGTGGAACCTTGTTAAAGCTGTAAAGGTAAAAGGTTGCTGTCAAGCTGGTGATCCAGAAACTGAACAAGTTGGTGTGAAAAGACCCAATGAAGCAAATGATGAGGATGAGAGGAATAATAATAAGAAAAGGAGGCAGAGTTTAAGAAACAGAGGCCCTCATTACGTCATTGGCAGTAAATCCCGCTGTGGCGGCTGCCACCTACCGCCACAGTGGGAGATATCGGTTCTCCATACTATGACACGCACACACCAATCTGACAGAATACTGCCACATACACATATTCTCCAGCCCAAAGGTCAGTGCTAAAGTGGCAGAACCAACACCCATACTGTTACGCCAACAGGATACCAACCACATCATGGCCCACGAATCACCACGGCAGGCATTCAATGGCACTAGACCATTGGCGGTATACACCGGTGTGCTCAGAATGGCCACCCAAACACTAAACTACACAACATTGGCCAATACCAAATTCACACACCTGACACTCATACATACACCACACACACCCACCCACAGCACTATAAAACAGACACTCACATTACTCATGTGTGGACAGGGTGAAATCCATGGGACAGCATTCAAGAACAAGGAAAGAGGTGGAACGACCTATGGGGGAAGGTATGTTCCGTGGGAGCCAGGCACCAGCTTCCCATACAAAGGACTGGCAGCAGATCCCCAGTCCAACCAGTGAGTACACCTTGGGCACGATGCATGTGGGAAGGTTGCATGGAGATGTGTGTGCAGGCATTGTGTCATTTGGGGGGATGTCTGTTGGTAGTGTGCATGGTGGGCACCGGGCGATGTGTGTGCCAATGGAGTTGGAAACGGGATTTGTGGGCCTCATGTGTGACAGGCTGCATTGTACGTGTAATGGTGTCCTCCTGTCTGTATTATCTCTGCAGGTCAGTGGCCATCAAAAGAAGGGATTGTGGTGTGCCATCGCCAAGGACGTGCGGACCCTGGGGGTCTAAAGCAGGCGGAGCACCCACTGCAGGAAACGGTGGGAGGACCCGAGACCCTGGGCACAGAAGACTGCAGAGGCCCAGCCGGGGATGGCCTCTCAACAAGGAAGGGGTGCCTGTCAGAACCTGACCCCTCTGATGGCCTGCATACAGGCGGTGGCCTACCCAGAGCTGGATGGGCGATTGAGGACCTCACAGTAGCCACAAGGGGTGAGTACAGTCGGCTTTACTACAATAATTGGTCGATGGCATAGGATTCGGGTGGTGGGTGTGAGTTAGTGGGTGACCCTTAATGTCAGGTCAGAGTTTGCAGCGTGATCCAGCTCAAGTGTAATTGGTGTGTAGCAAATGTAGGTAACCTAGCTCGGTTGCATTCCATGTCAGTCAGGGCTTTGTGAGTCCCAGGAGGGGTGCAATTGGCAGTGGTTGGCCCTCATCTTGCTGTGGCATCTAGCCAATTGAATGCTAGTACAATGCATAGTGCATCCCTGTGTGGGATGGTACTGTATATACCAACTGTGGTGTTAGCGCTGGAATTGTCCCAGTGCTCCCTTTCTGTCCCTCCCCCTTTCTCCTTCTGTCACCCTGTCCATGTGTGCATTAGCATCGTCTGGTGGAGGAGCACGGGCACCAGCGACAGAGAGAGCTGCATCCCACAGGACCAGGAGTCAGAGTCCACTGATGCCAAGGGAACCAGTGGGACGGAGGGCGAGGGGAGCACCACGGTGGAGACAGGAGGTGACAACACTGACTCAGATACCTCCTCAGATGGAACCTCCCTGGTGGTGGCAGACAACTCTCTGACCACCCCAGCTGCAGGTACAGCCGCTACCTCCGTACCGGCACTGCCCTCCCAATAGCCCCTCACGGAGTTGCCCAGGAGGGTGGGCATCTCCTTCGGCCTAAGGCACCTCAGGCCCTGCCCCTGTGAGCCCTGCTGCCCTGAGTGAGGAGGCTATTGACCTCCTCAGATCCATCTTTGTAGGGCAGTCAACCATTGTGAATGCCATCCAGGGGCTGGCATCCCAGATGCAGCAATGCAATGCATCCCTGGAGGGCATTCACGGTGTATTGGTGGCCCAACAGAGATCGATTCAGGCTCTGGCCTCCTCTCTGATGGCAGTCATTGTCCCTGTCATCTACCGTCCCCCTCCAATTACCACTTACCAGTCCCAGTCTCTTCAACACCAACCCATCCAATGCACACATACAGATGAGCATACACACAAGACATCAGACAAGAGTGGCACAGTCAAACACAGGCATCACACGTCTGCCCACAAGCACTCACACAAACACCAGGCTGTTGCACACACATACACATGCACTGCCTCCACTGTCTCCCCCTCCTTCTCCACTTCTCTCACAGTCACGTCCACACATACACCTGGATGCACTGCTTCAGCAGCCACCACCAGCATCACCACACCAAGCAGAACACACACCTCACTAACAGATACCTCCACAACATCCATCCACGCGTCCCCTGTGTCCTCTCCCACCCTGTCTCTCCCCCTCCTAATGGACACAAACAAAGGCACGCAGACACCCAACAGCCATCCAACTCACATCAGCACACTGCCCTTGCACCTGCACCCAAGTCCAGCAGACGTACTCCTCCAACAACCAGTCCTTCAACCTCCACTCCCATCCCTCCATCCACATCCCACCCCAATGCCCCTAAGAAGCTTTTCCTTGCACGTCTTGACCTCTTTCCTCCCCCTCCCCTTGTCCTGCCTTTAAGAGCAGGGTCCCAACGACCCAGCCCAGCACCTTAGCCAAACAGTCGACGGGGATAGTGGAGACACCTCCTAGTCGTGGAGGCAAGCCAGAGAAGGATCCCACTCCACCAGCCAGGAAAGGGAAGGGCCCTACTCTATCAGCGAGGAAAGTGAAGGATCCCACTCTACTAGCCAGGAAAGGGAAGGATCACACTCCACCATCCAGGAAAGGGAAGGGTCACACTCCACCAGCCAGGAAATGGAAGGATCCCACTTCACCAGCCAGGAGGGGTAAGGTTCCCACTCAACCACCAATGCAAGAAAAGGTTCCCACTCAACCACCAATGACAGGAAAGAAGCCCTCACCTAAAGCTGGGACACAGCAGCCCTCACCTCCAACATAGGCTGCCCAGGAGACAACTCCCCCAGCAGAGACAATGCAGCCCTCACCCCCTGCTGAGACACAGCAGCCCTCACCTCCAACAGAGGGCATGTAGGCCACCCTCCAGGGACTGTTGTACAACGATCCCCCTCCAGGATCAGTGGGCATGTTCCCCACCTTAGAGACTGTGCCCTTGCACTCCCAGCATTGGTAAATGGGCATGGAACCCCCCTCCAATATCAGTGGGCATGTTCCCCACCTCAGAGACTGTGACCTTGCACTCCCCAGCATTGGAAAATGGTCATGGAGCCCCCTCCAGAACCAGTGGGCAAGTTCCCGACTTCAGCTGAGGTGCCCCCACCCCTCTTCCCTCTGAGGTGCCTATCCAATTCCTTGATCCTGCCCCTGCACAGTATTGTGCGTAGTTAGTCAGGATCAAGTTGGGCCTTGGACTGTGTCCTGTGGCCATGGGGTCTTATGGACTTTGGACTGGGCATTGGCCCTTTCTGGAAATGTTTTTATATATCTCTATTCTAAAATTGGTTCATATGATGGCTTTTGCCTTGCAATTACAATTTTGGTACTGCCGACCTGTAGCCCTTGTATTAATATGCTGTGTTACTGTGCCATTGATTTACGTCTGCAGCTGGTTGTGTATATTGTGTGTGTGTATGTATGTGTGTGAATGTTGTGTGTTGTGCGTGTGTGTGTGTCACTCTCCTTTTCCTCCCTCCCTCCCTTGTGTACTCACCGTCGTCATCTTCATCGGCGTTGGTGTTCCAGGTGGAGCATGGCATGGAAGAGCACCGGGAAGTCTTGAAGTTCCGGTTCCATGGCAGCGTTGATCTTCTCTGTGTCTCTGTTGGTGAGTATTTGGGCTTCTGTGATGTGTTTCTACCATGCTTTTGGTGGCATCGGTACCACCCTGGAAATCGTGGCGGTGTGTGTGTCATAATATGGTGGGCGTACCTTATCTTCCACCTGGCTGTTGATGGCTACCGCCATGGTGCATGGTGGTAATGCCCTGGCGGATGGTGTGGTATATTGGCTGACTATGGGAGTTATCACCGCCATGGTCATAATTTGTCGGTAATTACCGCCTGCCTGTTGGCGGTATTACCGCCACTTTAACAGTCACCGCCATTGTCATTATGACCACCATAGTCATTCTGAGGAGATATCCTGAATAATTTTCTCTAGAATATTTTTCTATATATACATGTTTGTATTTATTTATTGCTAACAATATTTATATTTCCTTGGCTCACTAAAATTGAAAGTTTTACAGTTGAGACCCTGTTATCAAATTTTTAAACCTATGTTTTTAGTTACTTTTTACTTCAATTATTTTAAATCCCAACCAATTCCCATTATAGAGGAACTTCAAGGAAAGACTTTGGAATACATTGGCTACAGCAATGTTCCCAGCTCCATTATTTGAGTTGGGGATTTCAACATTACCAAATGCCAAATAAGGGATTGGCAAATCTCTGGGATTACAGATCTATATGATCATGAAGTAAGCCACTTTTCTTATACTTGGTATAGTGAAGTCCTTAATCACCTAGTAATGTCCTTTAATTCAACATTTGCTTCTGAGGATCTGGGGCACTCAAAGACTAGTCTACCTACATTTGTAGGTAGGGGGAGAGGCACAACAATTGATTTTGTTTTGTTATCAGGAGACTTAGCCAGTCGGCTCTTATGCTTTGAGGTGCTCACTTTCCCATTTAGTGACCTTTATCCTGTTTCATTATATTTAGCTTTTCAAATAGTAAAGTGTACATCTAAGCAGCAAATGGCCCCAGTTTCCCATTCAGTGAATAAGGGGCTATGACTTTGATGGGAAGCGATAAACCTGGCAACGTTTTGGGGGGCTTTGGCCTCTAAAAACAGCAGAGAAATTTGGGGTTGGCTCTCCCCTCCAGATGATCCTTTCTATATAGTTTAAAAAGTTTCGGAGTCCTTTGCAAGGCAATTTCAAACTATGAAAAAACCCTTAATGAGATGCTGTGTCCATTCTTGGTTTTCCCATGATTGTACTGTTGCTTTGCAAGCATTAAAGGTGGCTACTAACAGCACTCCCCGAGATATGAAATGGGTTAGATTAGCACAAGCTAGGTACAAATAGGCCCTTACACTGAGAAAGGCAGAACTCAGAACAAGAGCATGGGAAGAGCTATGCAAAACAGCCGAGTTAAAGGATAACAGGCTGTTTTAGAATACAGTAAATCACCCTTTTATTGCAGATGGTGAATCAAGCAGACTGGGTTGATCTTTTTTCAAGAAGAATTAGTTCAGGAAACAGGAATTTTGATATAAGGGAGATCGGGACGCAAGTGTGGGAGGACTGTTGGGTGGCAGAACTCGTGGACTTAGCTTTAGTCTCTGATGCGATAAAAGTGGCAACCCCGGGCAAGGCACCAGGCCGTGATGGGGTTCCATTGACTTGCTTAAATCAGATATAGATCTCTGGGCCCCATTGGTTACAAATGTCCACAGGGCTGCAATTAAGGCGGGCCCGATCCCCTCTTGGAAGGAATCAATTACAGTCCCCATCTTCAAGAAAGGGGACCGAAACTCGCCAACATGCTATTGCCCAATTGTGTTAATCGATTCATCGCTAAAGATCCTGGTAGAGTAATACTCAGTATATTCGAAATTTGGACTGAGGAACATTGTGTTTTTATCCCATTGCAATATGGTTTCCACCCTGGACTGGGGACGGTGGAACAGGCCCTTAACCTCACCCTTATTTTGGGAAAGTATGTGACGGCCAAACGTGGGGACTTACATCTGGACTTTATGGACTTCTCCTGCGCGTTCGATATGGTTGACAGGGAGGCCATATGGGATCTGATGGAACGAGCAGGTATAGATAACAAATTACTTGATCTTATTATCCAGTCGATCTATCAGGACATTACCACTAGAGTGCATTACTCCCACAATGGTGACCTAACAGCCCGATCATGTAGCTCAGGGCATTAGATAAGGTTGCTTTTCTTTTATTATGTAAATGCCCTAGATAAAGCTTTAATTTTCTGCAGAGACAATGCCCCTAGGGTTGGTAATCAGCCGGTCCAAGTATTGTTATATACGGATGACGTGTTTTTTTTTTGGCACGCACAGCCGTTGGTTTGCAAAAACTCTTGGATTTTTATTTTTATTTTATTTCTGGTCTTAAGTTAAAGGTGAATGATTCAAAGTCCTTCGTAATGTCATGTGGTCCTGCGAAGCACAAGCATATGGTTTTTACCCTGGTGGGGATACAAATTGTAACAACTCAGATGTTCTGAAGGGGAACAGTGACAAGTTAGTGGCTCTAAGAGTGCAAAAAATGAGGCTAACAGGTGAAGCCACACATTACATTTTTGAGAAAATCAGGGCAAAAGCAGATGCAGGACTTAGTCCAGTTGTGTAAAAGCAAATGTATAGCCATGGGTACCTACGGCGCTACGTTATGAGGTTATTCTGGGGTAAGGAATCTTCAGATCGTCAGAAATAGTTTGCTTGTAGGCTTTTAGCCATTCTCAGGACCACCTCTAGCTTTATTACCCATATGGAACTAGGAGAAGGACACATTGAAGATCGTGTTGAGTTGGCCCCCTTGCTCCTTTGGGTAAAAATCTGGAGCATGCTGCAGGCTACCTCCTACAGACAAGTCCTGGCAGATTGCCTAAGATTGGACAATAGGGCAGTAATTCCAGGGTTCACATACACAGAAAAGGTGTTCTAAAAAATTAGTTTTGAGCATCTATTTGAAAATTCAGAATTGGTTACATCAAGTTGTAAGGGGAGGGTGATTGATGGTTACTTGTCATATGGTGAAGAATTTAGGATTGTAAGTGCGTTAGACAAGTATTCAGTAATAAGATATATGCATGTAACCACAGTGTCTACCCTAGATCCTTATCTAACATGAGCAGTGAAGCCTGTACATAGGTTTGCTCTTACCTGTTTAAGGTTGAACAGAGTTCATCATATGTTTACCTTCCTGGTGGCAAAGGCATGACACGCAGTTCTCCCACCGTGTCCATGTGATGGGGTAACAGAGCAATCAACCATGCATTTTATGTTGTTTTGTTTCTTATACTCCTCACCTAGACAGAGACTTCTGCCCCCTATTCTTTTGAACAAAGGTATTTTATCTCATAAAGAAGGGTTGTTCTACCTACAGCGATTGTCATCCGAGGAAATCTGTTTAGCGGTGTTAAATTATTTGCTAGTTGCTTTACGCATTAGAAGGACATATGCACTTTGTTATGATATGTTATCAGATCTGGTATCAGATTTTCAAAGATTTGCAATTATAAATTTTATAAAATAATTTTGGGTATTTTAGCACATGTGTTTATTTGTTATGTTTATTTATTGGTATTTATTGTAATAGACCGCCTGTGATTTTACGGTCTTTTTTAACTTGGCCGAATAAAGTCAAATTGGATTAAATTAAGTTACAAGATAAACAAACATTAAAGGTCTGTAATGTACCTCTAATCTGTCTTTAGCTACACGTGACACAAACTAAAGAGAAGATAAAAATATGACTAATGGGATATTGAGGCCTTTGTGTGATTTTGTACTTTGCACTAATGCAGGTTTATGTACACAGAGTCACACTTCAGTAACAATGAAGGAGAGATGGACTGAAATGTAAAATGTATATACATTCCATGTACAAGACATTTAACTCAACACAGTAGAGAGGAGCTTTGTGAGCTGAGTTATTTCAAGGCCTAGCAGCCTCAAAAACAAACCATGGTACAACTGATTGGATTAAATGGCATTGGTCATCATATGAACACTGCAGAATAAATTGCGTATCAATAACACACACATTCAGCAATGCACAGAACAGTATTGGAAACCTTTGAATATACACACTATGGTTTCCTAAAAGCAAGTAGATCATCTCAATGGAGTTACGAGAAGATGACAACATACTGGATCAACAGAGCAGATTAAATTTTAAAACATTCATGAAATGGTGAATGGACAACTACGTAAAGCTTTGTCTTTTTTGCATACGTGGAAGGAAAGGAAGGTTGGGCAACATCACAATGCACTATTGATTTGCAGAGACAAAAGCAGGGCCTCAAGATACTAGGAGTCATGTGTGAACACTATTGCCAATAATTATGAAAAAGTGAGTAACACATTCCTATATACCTACCTATGTATGTACATATGTGTACATACCTATATAAATTAGTATAGTGAAAATGAAACACACATTACAATATGCACACATATGTGTATAAAATGCATAGGTCACAAAACGATTTACAAGCACTATACCTTCATGCACATATTGATGGAGCTTGAAACATGTTTTATGAAGTAAAATAACCTATATTGTGATACAGCAAAGGACTAGGCAAATGCAAGGGGTAATCCATGGAGGACAGCACACAATCTGACAATACATATTGGTCATTGTTAAATATTTTGTAATAACCATGATTCTACAGATATGGATAACACAATGTATTTTGGGACCTGAAGTTTAATTATAAATGTTTTGATAGGTTTCTAGAAAAATTCTGAACAGCTAAGGTGAGGGAGAGGCTCCATTTGTGATTAGTGAGACATAAATAAGTATTACATACCATTCTCCACTCTACCTGATATTCCTGTCAAGCCTTCAGGATGTAGGATCTGAAAGACCTTCCCTTCCTAAGAAAAGAGTTATAATGGGGTGTTGGGAGAACCACCATTAGTCTTCTTGGGCTCCAGGTGACGTTTGAAAGCCAGGTAATGGACTCTACCCCTTAGGTTGGTCTACCTCTTCCTAATTTTCTCCTTTGTGTGCAGATTGTTAGCTACATCATTCACTCATTTGCCTTCTTCCTGAGATATGGTAGTATTTTGTATTTGTGCTCTAAACAAATGTGGCTTTTCTCTAATAATTTCATCCACCATGACAGACAATTCTCTGTTGGTAAAATGTGGGTTTCCCCTCTATGGCATTGTGATGAAACAAAATATATACTAGATCCCCTACAGAGATTTGAAAAATAATGAAAAAGTGAAGAAACTGGGGGAGAAATGGAAAACAAACAATAACCTGGCTGTTCAATGACAAAGTCATCCTCAGAAAGGTGCTCAGTAGTGGAATGGTCTAAAATGGAATGTGTTTTATAGTGTGTTTTGCAGGGGTTCACAATTATCTAATATACAGAAGGTGTGGGCTGCTAACATCCATCCAACAGCTACTGCCATTGTCCAATTCTGAACAGGTCCCACAACAGACTCACTCTGTCATGGGTCCAGCTGGCACATTGCAACCTCGACTGTGTTTTCTAAATATGGTGGCACCATACCGTCTTCCGACAGAGACGGTGCTCGTAGGCAGTATTGGAGTCTTCTGGGTTTGTTACGAGTTACAGCTAGTGCGACAGAGTGCACTCCGTTGACGCAGATGACATAGATCTAAATGTGGCGGTCGAAACACAGTAAGCTTGACGGAGTACTTGGGACTGCTGCAAAAGTGGATTAACGGTTATACCGTCAAGGTCTAAATCAGGACCTTTGTCTCAAGCATGTTCAAGAACTTAAGAGCAGTACTGTACACATAACTATATTTTACAGTGAGAGGATTCTGATGTTAGCTTTGTCTAGTCAGAGTTTCAACAGTTGTATGTATGACATCAAGGCATGAACATGCACGCCTGACCAGGGGTGTCTGAATGAGCCTGATTCTTTGGCATGCTTGCTCATGTTCTTTCTCCCTATTTTATACTCTGAAATGTTCAGTGACTTTTTTTCTTGTTGTTGAATATACGCAATGTTGGGACAGCGAAGTCCTCTGCATGGTGATGTACATGCTCCCTTGCCCCGGGAGCCCAAATGTACTGATGTTTGGATCCCTAATGCTGATTTTTGTTGTCATAGGTAAACATGGATCATGCATGCATACCATGACGTAGCACTATCTCACAGGCTGTGATCTTGTTGGACCGAAGGAGAGCCCAAAGCACTACTCTGATAGCAGTGAAAAGCTACTGCATTCACCAGGAGTTAAGCACCACACGCATGGTGCGGCAGCATACAATGTAGTGATCAGTAGGATAGAACAGGTCTTTTTTTAACCTGTGTTACTGAAGTCAGGCCTATAGGCTCACTCATGTTTAACATTCCACTGCTTTGTGCTTAACTCACCCTTGGTCTACATCAGACTGGTGTGAAGTGCTGCACAGCACAAAGGTGATGTATTGGTGCTGGGTCTTTGAGTGGGTCAGAAAAGTACAATACAGTAGTGAGCATGGCATGCATAGTTAATGCATGTGCTGGATGCACATATGCCTATGAGTGGTACAGTACCTGAAGGATATAGGGCCAGATGTAGGAAAATGACAATTTGCGACTTGCAAATTGCGAGTCCCTGCGACTCGCAATTTGCAACTCGCAAATTGGTATGCAGAACGGTGTCTCAGACACTGTCTGCGAGTCGCTATGGGGTCGCAATGACCCACCTCATTAATATTAATGAGGTGGGTCGCAAATTGCGGCCCCATAGCGAGTCTAGGCACTCGCAAACATGGAGGCCTGCTGTCGTCAGCAGACCTCCATGTTCGTGACTGCTTTATCAATAAAGCAGTTTTTTTTTTTTAAGTGTAGCCCGATTTCCTTAAAGGAAAACGAGCTGCACTTAAAAAAAAAACGAAACCTTTAGTTTCGGTATTTTTTCAGTGCAGGTAGTGGTCCCTTGGACCACTACCTGCCCTGAAAAAATGGTTTTGGGTCCATTCGCAAAGGGGAAGGTGTCCCATGGGGACCCCTTTCAATTTGCGAGTGGGTTACCATCCGATACCATTTGCGACCGCATATGCGGTCGCAAATGGTATTGCATGCCACTCCGAATCGCAAATAGGAAGGGAACACCCCTTCCTATTTGCGATTCTGAAATGCATATTGCGAGTCGGTCAAATGCATATTGAGAGTCGATTCTGAAATGCATATTGCGACTCGCTAATCGTTTCCTGCATCTGGCCCTTAGTTCTTTGCAGTGCGTGGAGGACATATGTGTGTCTGTCCGTATGTGTACCTGGGAGTGGTACAATACATGAAGGGTGTAGTGCGTGGTACAATACAGGAAAGGTGAGTGCATGCATGATAGATGCATATGCTGGATGTATGTATGCCTTTGAGGGGTACAGTATATGCAGGGTACTGTACTGTGCAGTGTGTGTATGCTGTATACATGCACTGAGTGAATGTGTGTCTGTAGTAGTTACAATACATGGAGGGCCCTAAGTTACATTTTGGGAGACCCAGGCCTGCATGGTGAAACGTGGAGAGGCAGTAGAGAAATCCTCCAAGACAGATTAGTGTACTGCTGCATTCCTGTAAGCTGGGTGAGACACAAACTGGGAAGGGAGAGCACCTGCCCTGGAGCTTTGATCATCAGTGCTTGCCTTCTTTCCAAGTCCAGTGTTCCTTGTGAGGAGGAAGAGAGCATTGGAGAAGTGAGGCTCAGTGTGTAGCCCAGTCGAGTAGACACCCTGCGCGTGGTGTGAGGAAACAGCTACTGAGCCAATCAAATTGTTGCCCATGTGCATGACTGAGCCTGCGACCCCTGTATTCCAGTAGAGGGCCACAGTGAATTTAGGCATGTGTCATGCTGCGTCGATTGTGCTGGAGCCCATGCCTAGAAGTAAGGAGGTGACTTTGTACGCAACAAAGGATTGCTGTGGCAAAGACTGCCATGTGGAAAGGGCCATAGCCTTGTGTGGTACTGTGGCAGTGACCCCGTATGCTGTTAGGGACTGCTAAGGGAAAGACTGACATAAGGTAAGGGCCATAGTCCTGTGTGGTAGTGAGACGATGACCCTTACGCCAAGAGAGGCCACAGTGGAGAATTTCATGATACTGATTGGGTCGGTGCCTAGGAACAGTAAGTGGCAGTGACCCTTGTCTGTCAATGGGGTTTAACAGAAGCACCAAGGTCTGTGACTTGTTCTGCCCCCCACTCCAGAAGTGAGGATGTTATGGGATACCTGTGTACTGTCACATCCACATCCCTCCTCCCCCACCCCCATTGGGAGCTGAATGGACAATTATGCTGTAGGAGGAGCTGTAGAAAGCTTCCAGAGGAGAATTTCTAATTTTTGTGAAGTTTAAGTTTGGTTTGGATAGAAGGAATAATACATTTATAGGAATTTAAAGGTGGTCTGTAAATTATAAATTTAAGGTATAACCATGACTAGAATTTGTAATGTGTTGTATGTAGTAAATCCGAGTGTAGTATTCTAGAGTGGAGTAGAGTGGAGTAGAGTGGAGTGGCATAGCATACAGTGTAGTAAAGTGTCATAGAGTGGAGTGGCGTATAGTACAGTACAATTAGGTGGAATGCAACAGAGTGGAGAGGCGTGGTATAGAGTTGAATAATCTGTCATAAATTAGAGTAGCATCTTGTACAGTACAGTGGAGTGGTGTATTGTAGAGTGTTTGAGAGTGCTGTGTAGTGGAATAGAGTGTTGTGGAAAGTAGGGGCAGAGAGTGGAGTAGAGGGCTGTATGTTGTAGTATAGGGGCACAGGGTCGAAAAGTGTGGTGTAGTGCTACAGGGTGTGGTGGAGTCTTGAATAGTGAAGTTGCATGTAGTGGAATGGAACATGTTATAGTGGAACATTATAAAGCGGAGTATCTTACATAATATAGAGTATGGTATGGGGCCATGTAGTAGAGTGAGTAAAGTGGTGTAGCGTAGTGTAGAGTGGAGTACTGTGTTATATAGTAGATTGCATTGACTGGAATAGACTGGACCGGCATAGCATACAGTGGAGTAAAGTGTAGTAGAGTGTAGTGGTATGTTTACAGTGGAGTGGACTGGCAATTTGTAGAGTGTCAGAAAATGTCATGGAGTGCAGTAGAGTGGAGTGTCACTGAGTGGATGGCAGTGTGGCACAGTAGAGTGGTATGGATTAGAACAGATTACAATACAGTATGTATGAGTCGACTGGCATGAAGTGTTGTAGAGTTGAGTGTCATAGAATAGAGTACAGTGGAGTGGTGTAGAGTACAGTAGTGGAGCACAGTGGAGTAGTGTCTCAAAGAGGACAGTATAGTAAAGAGGGGTGTAGTGGACTGGAGCGAGTTGTGTACAGTGTGATAGAGTGGAGTAGAGTGTTGTAAATTGGCATGGAGTAAAGTAGAGTGCTGTAGACTTACACTGACAGGAGTGCATTGTTGTACAGTGAAGGGCTATGGAGTACAGAGTAGTAGAGAGGAGAGGTGAAGACAGTTATTGAGTGGACTGCTGTGTTACTGAGCAGAGTACAGTAGAGTGGTGTAGAATTAAGCAGAGTGAAGTGGAATAGCATAGAGTAGAGTGGCATAGAGCAGAGTAGTGTAGAGTTGCATAGAGTGAAGTGGCATGGAGTGGTGTAGAGTAGAGTTACATAGAGGGAAATAGCGTAGAGTACAGTGGCATAGAATGGAGTGGCTTACAATGAAGGGCTGTTGGCTGGAAAAGCATACAATGAAATAGCACACAGTGCAGTGATATAGAGTGGAGTGGGATGGATTGGAGTGTGGTTGAGTAGAGTGGTGTAGAGTGGAATAGCATACAATCAGAGTAGCATACACAGAAGTGGTGTAGAGTGGAGTGGCATAAAGTGGAATAGTTTACAGCAGAGTAGCATACAGGGAGATAGTGTAGAGTGGAGTACAATAGAGTTGAGTGGCATACAGTAGAGTGGCACAGGTCAGAGTGGCATAGACTCTAATAGCATACAATAGAGTGATGTGCAAAGAAGTGTCATAGGGTGGAGTGCAAACAGTGGAGTGGCTTACAGTGGCATAGCGTACAGTGCAGTAACATAATGTTGAGTGGGGTAGAGGAGGGTGGCATAGATTGAAGTGCGTTCAGTGGAATGGCATATAGAGGAAAGGCATATAGTGGAATGTGGTAGAGTGGGGTAACGTACAGTGGAATAGCAAAGAATGTAGTGGTATAGAGGTTAGTTGCCTATGGAGTAATAGCATATAGTGGTATAGTTTAGAGTGGAGTGGGGTAAAGTGGAGTCGTAAATACGAAAGTGGCATACAGTTTAGTGACATAGAGTCGAGTGGTTTAGAGTGTAATACCATACAGTGGAGTGTTGTAGAGTATAGTGGCGTATACTGGTGTGGCGTACAGTGGAAATGTACACAGAGGAGTGGCATAGGCTCCAGTGGAGTACAGTGGAGTAGGGTAAACTAGAGTAGCATACATTGGAGTGGCATAGAGTAGAATAGCCTAAAGTGTAGTGGTATACAGTGGATTTGCATACAGTGGAATAGCGCAGAGTGGAGTGGGGGAGAGTAGAGTTTGGTAGAGTGGAGTGGGGTAGACTGGAATGGTGTACACTGGAGAGGCATAGAGTGAAATATTGTAGAGATGAGTGGTGTAGAGAAGAGTGGCATAGAGTGGAATAATATACAGTGGAATAGTGTAGAGTGGAGTGGCATAGAGGGAAGTTGGGTTGAGTGGAGTGGCAATACACTGATGTAGCATAGTGTGGAGTAGTATAAAATGCAGTAGCATAGAGTGGAGTGGTGTAGAGTTGAGTAGCGTAGAATGGAATAGCATACAGTGGAGTAGCATAAAGTGAACTGAAGCTGCGTAGAATGGAGTTCGATACAGTGGAAAAGCATAGATTCCAGTGGGGTAGAATGGAGTGGAGTAGACAGGAGTGGCATAAAGTCTAATAGCATACAGTGGAGTGGTGTACAGTGAAGTAGCATAGAGTGGACAGGTGAACAGTGAAGTGGCACACAGTGGACTACCGTGCAGTGCAGTATCGTAACGTGAAATAGCATATAGTGGAGTAGGGCACAGTGGAGTGTGGTAGAGTGGAGTGGCATAGACTGGAATGAAGTACAATCGACTTGAGCAAAGTGGAACAGTGTATAGTGGAGTGGCATAGAGTAGAGTGGCCTAGGGTGGAATAGTGTAGAGTGGAGTAGCATACAGAATAGTTTCATACACTGGAATAGCATATAGTGAAGTGGTGTAGAGTAGAGTTTGGTAGAGTGGAGTGGAATAAAGTGGAATAGCATAGAGTGTAGTGGCATACAGTGTAATTGTAATTGTATTTATATAGCTCTTGCTACCCCTGACGAGGCGTCAAAGCGCTTTTTGGTGAGTAGCAGGCTACTCTGGAACCCAAGAGGAATTAGTGGTGGATTAGTATAGGGAAATATGAGTACAGTACTAGTATTATTATGAGTTAATTTGAGCAGAGGATATGTGAGTTTGTTAGTTGGAATGACTAGAGTAATGGAGGAATAGAGGAGGGAAGAATCTAGATGTGTTATTTGGGAGTTTATAGCAATTTAGGATGGGGCTTGGGATGAGTAAAGGAGAGATGAAGGAGCGAAGAGTCTGTGGAAAGGGGTAAGGAGATCATAGTCGAAGGAGGGGTTTTGGATGAGTTAAAGGTGAGATAAATGAGGGAGACTTTAGTAGGGTTGTTTAGGAGATCATGGTAGTAAACTGAGGTTTGGGGTGAGCTAGATGTGGTAGAGGAGGGAAGAGCTTAGGCTGGGTTATTTTGGAGATGAAAGTAGTAGAATGGGTTGGGATGAGTCAGCGTGGGTCTGGAGGATATATTGATAGAGACATAGGGTGATGGGGATACAGAGTAAAGCTTCCAAGAGAGTAAATGTATATTATTTTTATTTATTTTATATTTTATAAATATATATATATATATATATATTTGTATATATATATGTGTATATATATATATGTATGTATATATATATATATATTCTTTTATTTTAATGTTTCTTTTATTTATTTATTATAATAATATTTAAATTATTAATTTAATTGTAATTTTATTTATAGATTTTATATATTTTTATTAAATTGTTCTCTAGTACGGTAGGACTAGAGTAATAAATAAATAGGTATGTAAATACACAGTAAGCAAATATACGTGCAAGGAATATAATAATATGAGAAGAAAAGTAATATGTATATGCACAGACTTCAAGATTTGTAATATTTGAAGTTAATTAATAAGTGTACATTTTTGTAACATTCATCTATTTTTCCTCAATTTTTGAATAGCGAAATGCTTATGATAATAAAACATTTGATCATTGTGATATAGAAACAAAAGCAGGGATTCATAATTATCTAATATGACAACTTATCTAAGAGCTGTACAATGACCTATGAACATGTTAAGCATAGAATAATATACACATATATATGTATATACACACACACATATATACATACACACATGCACACACACGCGCATATATATATATATATATATATATATTTAAACATGAGTAAATATACATTTGTTAAACAGGCTTAAAGAGTATGTGTATAATTTATTGTTATGAAATAGTAATGATATATATTTCTTAAAGAACTATACATCTCTAGAATATACACATAATCAGATTAGAAATATTTATCTACACAGCCATATGCAGTCCATTGCTGTTTGAATATGGTGGTTATGAAGGAAAGAGCCAACTCTTGAGTAGTCTTCTGAAGGCAAAATAATTATCCGTGGATCTTATATTTGGCGGTAAAGAATTCCATAGTTTGGCTGCTTGAACGGAGAAGGATGTACCACCTATTGTCTTTTTTTTGTATGGTGGTGTTCTAAGGCAGGGTGCCAATCTTGAATGCAAATTTCTTTGTTGAATATATTTGGTTATTTTGTTTCTGATGAAAAGTGGTCCTGTTCCATGTATAGCTTTGTGGCTGACACAAAGCAGCTTGAAGGTGGATCTTCTGGCAACGGGTAACCAGTGTAGTGCTCTCAAGGCAGGGGAGATATGGGCTTGTGGCTTTACATGTAACAGCAGCCAGCAGCTGGGTTCTAAATATGTTGCAGTTTTTTCATAATAGATAGAGATGATCTATGGTAGAGGACAATGGCATAATCCAGTTTGGATAATATAAGAGGGATAGTAGCCTGTACCTTGTGTGGAAATCCGAGCTGGGGGAAGATGTGTCGCAGAGACTTCAAGGTGATAAAACTTGATAGTGCTAATTTGTCCACTTGGGCATTCATTATTAACTTGGATTCCATGGTAATTCCAAGGTTTTTAACTTCCTTGGCTACTTGAGGAGGTGGTCCGAGATCGTAAGGCCAGGCGCTCAGTGGGTCATAATTTCTCTAGTCTCCACATGTGAGTATTTTTATTTTGTAAGCGTTTAGTTTGAGATGGTTCCAAGTCATCCACTGATCAACGTCTCTGAGGCAACTGAAGATTTGTGAGTTTTCAATGTCTTTGGTGGATTCCAATTTAAGTAATATTTGTGTATCATCTGCATAGTTGAAGCATGTGAGTTGAAAATCATTGATTCATTCTGGTAATGACCTCATGTAGATGTTGAAAATCATAGGTGAGATGATTGATCCTTGGGGGACCCATGCTTTTGTGAGGTAGGGTGTGAACAAGAAGGGGTGAGAATAGATAAAATTAGTTCTGTTTTGAAGGTAGGATGTAATTTAGTCAAGAGCAATCCCTTCTATGCCGGCTTCGTGGAGTTTTTGAATTAGGGTGTTACGGTCAACAGTATCAAAGGCAGCCGAGAGGTCCAAGAGAAGTAGTGCAGCAACTCCATTGCATTCCACTGTGTTTTTAAGATCATCCCAGATTGCTATGAGCGCCGATTTAGTGACTCTTCCTGGGCAGAATCCAGTTTGGTAGTCTGAAAGTATATAATTGTCTTCAATGACTTGTGACATCTAGGCAAATGCTGCTCTTTCTATCAGTTTGCTCAGGAAAGGTCCATTTGTGATTGATCTTTAGTTGTTGGGGTCCTGCCGGTCTAGGTTTGTTTTCTTTCATAACGGACGTATGCATGCCTTTTTCAGGTCTTCAGGAAAAGTTCCTATAGTTAAAGAATTATTGATGATTCTTCTTACAGGTGTGGAAGCAGAAGTAGATAAAATGATGTTCTTGAAGATGTGTGGTGGTCAAAGGTCAGAAGGGCAACCGGAAGCCCTGCTTGCTTTGACCAAATTAATAAATTCACCTTGTGATATTTGTTTGAAGCAGTGCAGAGGCTGGGTTGGTTTATTCTTGGAGGGGATTTTAAGAAAGAGATTGCTGCTGATGTTTTTTTTCTGTTTTAAATAGGAGTCCAATGTGTCTGCCTTGGCTGTGTAATGAGTTGCCAGTTTGTTTGTGAAATCTTGAGTAGTGGGATGACTTTCATCCATGCACTTAGATTTTTTAAATTAATTGAGAATTTTATAACATTCTTTGGTTGCAGATTTAGCATTTAGAATTCTGTCTGAGTAGGAACTTTTTTTAGCCTTTTTGATTGATGATTTGTATATTCTGTAAAGTTTGTGTAGCTGAAGTTTGTCTTGAATGTTGTTTGTTTTGAACCAGGTCTGTTGCAACCTTCTGATCTGTTGCTTTATCTTTTTAAGTTCTGTGTTTCTCCAAGGTGTTCGTTTTAGGATATCGAAAGCTTCCTGGAGCCACTCATAAAGTTTTGGAACTGAATTAATTGTGTCTAGATCTGTGTTGGCTGTTAGTTGTATTTCCAAGTCTTCAAAATTGAGTTTGCTCCATGGTTGACATATGCATGTATGTAAGTTGCTATAGGTGTGTTGATTTGTGGTGTTTTATGTGAGAAATGTATCAAATGCTGGTCTGACCATGTGATTGGTGTGATGCTGTGAACAGTAACTAGTTCAGGATTTGCAAAAATGACATATAGGATGTGTCCAGCGATGTGTGTGGTATTGTGTACAAATTGATGTAGGATTAATGGGACTAGGTCAGTGGTGATAGCTTTTGGGTGGGGCATATTGGATTTGTCAAACCAAATGTTTAGGTCCCAAAGTGAGCATAGAGATGACTATAATGTTGTAATGTTTGAGACTGTATCTAGAAAAGTGTCTGGGAATGTTGAGTTGTTAGGTGGAGGTCTGTAAAGGAGGAGAAAGTTACAGGAGGAAGTTAGTGTAGGGTTGCATATGGTGAGGAGGGCCTCACAACCTTGTATGGAAATCTTGTCTGTTTTACTGAGATTTATTGCTTGTTTGAATGTCATAGCTAGTCCACCTCCTCTCATGTCTATATGGTTTAGTGCGATGGTTTGATAGCCTGGAGGAACGGCTTCATGCAACACTGGGGCCATGTCATCTCCCAACATGATTCCGTTACGAATAGTAAGTCAGGTTGTGTGTCCGGGAACAGGTCATAGATGTGGTGCTTGTTTTTTTAGAGTAATCGAACATTTGTGAGCAGGCAGTTTAGAAAATGTGTGTTAGTGGCGGTGTTGTTTTGTTATAGAGAAGGGTAAGCAGTATATTTTGAACTTGTAGCAAGTGTGTTGTTAGATGTGATAACTGTGTGAAGGTCATAATAGTCCTGTTTTTCAATATAGTGTTCCTCTTCCAGGAGGCTTAGGAGGCATTTTGTTGTGTCTGTGTGTGTTGGTGGTGGACTTGGTGGCTGAGTGAGGCATGAATAGTGTACTTTTTTTTGGTAGAGTAGCCTTATTATGTAAAAGACAAGGGGATGCGAAGTTGTTAAGCGTGGCATGTTGTTCACTTTGTTTGCCTCTGTTTAGTGTGGAAGGAGTCTGGGTTAAGGGTGGTGAAGGAGCATCTAGATCATAACGTAAGACTCCAAATTGTGCCATGGATGAAAGGTGGATGAATGAATGTTTCTTGTGTTAGATGTTTGTGAAGAGTGAGAATAGAGGGGTAACGATTGGTCAGGATTTATATTATTTGTGTAGTCACAAGGGTGGGAGTGAGCGTGACGCAAAGTATTATGAAGGTTTGTGTTATTTTGATGTGCTGATATGTGTGGTGTGCTTTGTTTTTGTGTAATAGTGAGAGGAGATATTGATGTAGTATTTTTCTGTGAAGGATTTGTATGTGAGTCAGTGCTGGTGAGTGGTCTTAGAATATTACAGGGGTTGTTTGATGATTTTGGAGAAGAGTGTATGAGGTGTGTAAGAGGGAATGGATATGGGTCAGGGGTGTTTGTGTTAGTTTTGATGACTGGAAGAGGTAATATGTGTGGTGAAGTGGAGTGTAAGGATTGTATGTTTGTGTGTAGTTGGTGAAGAGAGGGGGACGGTGTTTGTAGATGGTGTGTTTAGGTATTGTCATGATAAAAGGGGGTCTGCATGGAGCAAATAGAGGATAGTGCTGTTGGTTTGTGTGAACAGGGAGTGTGTATTTGGATGGATGAAAGAAATGTATAATTTGGTTTTGTGTTGTGTGGGCGATGGCAGGTTGTGTTAGTGGAAATGGACAGAGTAGTGTTTGCTGTGAGAATGAAGCTGTTTTACTGTTGTAGGTGTGGTGGATATATGTATAGGTGTGGTATGTGTGGTTTTGTGTTGTTTGATGAGATGTTGCAATCTGTATGAGGTCAGTTTGTGATGCAAGAGTTGGTGTCTTTGCTGATAATATGTTTGCATGTTGATGGACGTGTAGGGATTAAGGTCCTTTCGGCTAAATGGAAAATTGGGCAGCATTTCTGGCCCTAGGCCCGAACAGGTCCAAACAGACAAATGCCCTTGTCCTCCCCGCTCTTAACCTCGACGCTCAGGCTGAAACACCCTGAACCCTAGGCTTAAATAACCCTATTTGCTAACATAGCCTAGTCCTAACCCTAACCAATCAGATGTGTAACCCTAAACCCCACAACCAATAGGAGACCCAGCCCTATTAACCAATCACACCCCTAGTCCTGACAACCAATCACAACATTAAGTCTAAAATCATGAAGCAATAGGAATCCCAACCCTAGTACCAATCACAACACCAACCCTAAATTAATGAACCAATATGACTCTCAACCCTAGTACCAATCACAACATCAACTCTAATCCCTAGGTCAATAGAAATACTCATCCCAGCAACCAATCACAACAACATATGCAACAACCAATAGAAATTTATATAAGGGCCAAATTAACTAAAACCCAAGCCTTTGTGGAAAGGAAGGAGGCAGTTGCCACTCTATTAAGAATTTCCTTGGATACAGACAGGCCGAATTCACACTTCCAAGCTAGCAGAGTCTACCTCCCAGGTAAGGGAGAAACTGTAAAAACAATGGAATACTGCTTGCCGCAAACCCAGATATTTGGCTTTTTCAAGGCAAAAAAAGTTGATGCAGTTTTCTAAACACAATTTAAATCACAGAAACAGATTAAGCAGTCTCCTAAACATTCTCTGGTTATCCAGTGAGGTGTATGTAGCCTTTTTACTTAGAAAAGAAGCGGGGGCCTTTATGCAGTCTTTTGCCACAAACCAGGAGGAAATCTTCAAACAGACAGGGCCAAAAAACAGCAGTTCAAAAAGGCCAAACTGCCTGAAAAACAGGGAGCCTACAGCCAATAGGCACGGGTAGCAGCACAAACACTTCCTCACAAACAACAAGATTTCCCAGAAAGTCTGGGGCTCACCGCCTCGGTCTCCTAGGACTCCCTGACCACAGGGCTGCATTAGGGTGCAGGGAAAAAGATGGGCTCACAAAATGGAGGTGGCTGTCTTGTGGTTCCCCCCACAAACCTAAAGGCTCAGTGCAGGTGTTAGAGGAGGGCTCAGGTTGCCTGGGATTTAGGGAGCCAATCAGCAAGCCCATGTCTCTGTGGGAAGGGAGGAGGGAGCAGCTGCTCCATTCAGAATCTCCTTGGATACAGACACACTGAATCCACACTTCTAAGCTTACAGCTTCTACTTTCAGGTAAGGGAGAAATTGTAAAAACATTGAAATACTGCTTGCCATGCACTTAGGTATTTGGCTTTTTCAAGGCATAAACAGGTGATGCAGAAATTTTAAACACAATTTAAATCACTGAATCTGATTAATCAGTCTACTAAACACTCTCTGGTTAGCAACTGAGGTGGGTCTGGCCCTTCCACTTGAAACAGAGGGGGGGTGTCCTTATGCAGTCTTTTGTCACAAACTAGGAGGGAAATTTCAAACAGTCACAGCTAAAAATAACAGTTTAAAGAGGCCAAGCAGCCTAGAACAACGGGAGCCCACAGTAAGCAGGCATGGTTAGCATTGCAAAACACTTCTTCACAAATAACAAGATTTCCTAGAAAGTCTGGGACTCCTCACTTAGGCCTACTAGGATTCCTTGATCACTAGGCTGTATTGGGGTGCAGAGAAAAAGCTGGGTTCACAAAATGGAGGTGGCTGTCTTGAGGTACACTCCACAAATTTAAAGGCTCAGTGCAGGTGTTAGAGGAGGGCTCAGGTTGCCTGGGAGTTAGAGAGTCAATCAGCAAGCCCAATACCCTGTGGGAAGGGAGGAGGGAGCTGCTGCTCTATCTAGAATCTCATTGGATACAGACAGGCTGAATCCACACTTCTAAGGTAGCAGAGTCTACTTTCCAGGAAAGGGAGAGATTGTAAAAACACATAAATACTGCTTGCCACACAGTCAGATATTTGGCTTTTTCAAGGCAAAAACAGGTGATGCAGACACTTTCTAAACACAATTTAAATCACAGAAACAGATTAAGTAGTCTCATAAACACACTCTGGTTAGCCACTGAGGTGTATGTAGCCTTTTTAATAAACAAAAAAAGGGGGCCTTTATGCTGTCTTTTGCCACAAACCAGGAGGGAAACTTCAAACAGACACGGCCAAAAAACAGCAGTTCAAAAAGGCCAAACTGCCTGATAAACAGGAAGCCTTGCTCCTTACCTGCGTTTTCTAGGATTCCTTGATCACTGGGCTGTATTAGGGTACAGGGAAAAAGCTGGGCTCACAAAATGGAAGTGGCTGTCTTGGGGTTCCCTCCACAAATTTAAAGGCTCAGTGTGGGTGTTAGAGGAAGGTTCTGGTTGCCTGGAGTTGGAGAGCCAATCAGCAAGCCCAAGCCCCTTTGGGAAGGGAGGAGGGAGCTTCTGTTCTATTCAGAACCCCCTTGGATAGAGACAGGCTGAATCCACAATTCCAAGCCAGCAGAGTCAACCCTCAAGGCAAGGGAGAGACTGCAAAAACACTGAAACACTACCCACCAAGCACCAAGAAACCTGGCTTCCTCAAGGCAAAAACAGGTTATGCAGACAGCCCCCAAGAACAATCCAAATCACAGAAACAGACCAAGCAGTCCCCTAAACACACTCCGGTCAGCCACCAAGGTTCATGCATCCCCTCCACCCAAAAAAGAGGGGGGCATCTATGCAGCCCTTCGCCACAAACCAGGAGGGAAATCCCAAACAGCCAGGGGCAAAAAACAACAATTCAAAAACACCAAGTCGCCCAAAACACAAGGAGCCCTCAGCAGCCAGGCATGGGCAGCAGCACAAACCAGTCTTCCATTCCTCCACAAATAACAAGATTTCCCAGAAAGTCTGGGACTCCTTACCTAGGTCTCCTAGGATTCCTTGATCACTGAGCTGTATTATGGCACAGGGAAAAAGCTGGACTCACTAAATGGAGGTAGCTCCCTCCACAAACTTAAAGTGTAGAGTGTTTTCTACAACGGAATAGGTTATAGTGAAGTGGTGTAGAATGGAGGGGGGTAAACTGAATTGGTGTAGAGTGTTACAGTGTAGACTGGAGTGGTGCAAAGTGTAGTTGCATACAGTAGAATAGCTAATAGTGGAGTGGAGTGGGCAACAGTAGAGTGGCAAAGACTTGCAAGCCATACACTGGAGTGACATGGAGTTTAGTGACGCAGAATATAAAACTATACAGTGGAGTGTCATAGAGTGTAGTGGCATATACTTGAGAGGTGTACAGTGGAGTGGCATCGACTGGAGTGGCATTCAGTTGAGTGGCTTACAGTTGGATAGCCTAGAGTATACTGGTGTATAGTGGATTTGAATACAGTAGAATAGCGCAGAGTGGAGTGGGGAGAGTAGACTGGAGTGGCATAAAATCTAATAGCATACAGTGGAGTGGTGTGCAGTGAAGTAGCATAGAAGGGACTGGCGAACAGTGAAGTGGCATACAGTGAAATACTGTGCAGTACATTATCATAAAGTGTAGTGGGGTAGAGTGTAGTGGTGTAGAGTGTAGTTGGGTACACTGGAATAGCATTTAGTGGAGTGAGGCACAGTGGAGTGTGGTAAAGTGGAGTGGCATAGACTGGAGTGAAGTACAGTGGAGTTGCATAAAGTGGAACAGTGTACAGTGGAGTGGCCTCTAGTGGAATGGCGTAGAGTGGAGTAGCGTACAGCATAGTTGCATACAGTGAAATAGCATATAGTGAAGTGATGTAGAGTAGAGTTTGGTAGAGTGGAGTGGCATAAAGTGGAATAGCATAGAGTGTAGTGGCATAGAGTGTAGAGTGTTTTCTATAATGGAATAGGTTATAGTGAAGTGGTGTAGAGTGGAGCAAGATACAGTGGATTGGTGTAGAATGTAGTGGCATACATTAAAGTGCCATAGAGTGGAGTGGGGTAAACTGAAATGGTATAGAGTGTTACAGTGTATAGAGGAGTGGTGCAGAATGTAGCTGCATACAGTGAAATAGCAAATAGTGGAATGATAAAGAGTGGAGTGGGGTACAGTGGAGTGGCAAAGACTCGAGTGGCATACAGTGGATTGACGAAGTTCAGTTGTTTAGAGTGTAATACCATACAGTGGTGTATCATATAATGTAGTTGCATATACTGGAGTGGTTTACAGTAGAGTGGCATAGACTGGAATGGCATAGAGTGGAGTGGCATAGAGTGGAATAGCTTAGAGTGTAGAGGTATGCAGTGGATTTGCATACAGTGGAATCATGCATACAGCGGAGGTTTGTCCAGTGGAGTGGGATAGACAAGTGTTGTACAATGGAGTGGCTTAGCATGTAAGAGTGTACAACCGACTGGAGTTGAGTAGAGTGGTGTAGAATGGAGTGAGGTAGGGTGAAGTGCCTACAGTGGATTAGTGTAGTGTGGAGTGCCTTATAGTGGAGTGGCATAGAGTAGAATGGTGCACAGTGGCATGGCATACAGTGAAAGAGTATACCATGGTATAGTGTAAAATCGTATGGGGTAGAGTGGAGTTCCATACAGTGGAATAGTGTATAATGGAAAGGCCTGGAGTGGAGTGGGATAGAGTGGGGTGGGGTAGACTGCTGTGGCAAACAGTGGAATAGCATACAGTGGAGTGGTATAGGCTGGAGAGGTGTAGAGCGGAGTGGCACACAGTGGAATAGTACAGAGCAGAGTGGTGTACAGTGTAGTTGTGTACAGTGGTAGAGTGTATAGTGGAGTGGTGTAGAGTGAAATAGCATAGAGTGGAGAGGCATACAGTGGAGTCAGGTAAAATTCTGTGGCATAAACTAGAGGCTACATTGTAGTGGTGTAGAGTGGAGGGGCATAAAGTGGTGTACAGTAAAATACAATAGCATACAGTGCAGTGGTGCAGAGTGGAGCGGCGGAGTGTGTGGAGTGGGGTAAAGTGGTGTGCAGTTGAATAGCATACATCAGAGTGGCATACATAAAAGTGGCGTAGAGTGGAGTTGCATACACTGGAATGGCTTATAGTAGAGTAGAATAGAGTGAAATTGCTTGGAGTGGCGTAGCATAGAGTGGAGTGCATATATTGAAGAAGTGTATGGTCTAATAGCATACAGTGAAGTGGAATGGAGTGGTGTGGTGAACAGTGGAGTGGGATACAGTGGAATAGTGTACAATTGAGTACCATAAAGTGGAGAGGGGTAGACTAGAGTGACATAGAGTATAGTTGCATACAGTTGAATAGCGTATAGTGGAGTAGCACAGACTGAAATGAGATTAGAGTGGAGTGGCACAGACTGCAGTGGTATACAGTGGAGTGGAGCAGAGTGGAACAGCATACAGCGGAGTGTTGTAGAGAGAATTGGCATAGAGTGGAGTGATGTGTAATGTAGTTGCATACAGTACAATATCATACAGTAGAGTAGTATTGTACAGAATGGGGTAGGATGGAGTGGCATATGGCAAGATGCTGTGTAATTAAAAGGCTAGACATGTACTTTTAAGATTTGCATTTCCTGGTAGTGAAAGACTCCTAAATTTGTTTTTCTCTGCTTTGAGGCCTATGCCTCCCATAGGATAACACTGAGGATTCCTTATTACATGTAGTGAGCTGTAAGTTCCAATTGGGAGCTGGTCATTATCTCATGTTTGGTTTCTTTGAAATTGTGATGAAGAGTCCTATTAAATGGTAAAGCATCCCTTTTTTATCACAATTATAAAAATGACACTTTTAGAAGTTGGCATTTTTTTTTTTACTTTTAGCCCTTTTGTGCCTGTAAAATGGACTGGGTGTAATTGAAAGATAGACTTTGTGAATTCATCTGAGACAATCACACAACAGTGGGATTAGGTGTCCCTCAATGAACCATCTCCTAGCAGGATGGGGGGGAGCTAAGCACAGTTGAATAGCCTAGGCTTTGCCTTCGCACAAAGCGTTTAATGACCCCCACATTGCTACTGCAGCCAGTTTGGTGTCAGGACAGATGAGGCAAGAAATTTGATGCACTTCAAAGCCACAGTCTAGAAGCCTCTCCCACCTTCCAGAACCAGGGCACAAATGTATAAAAGTAAGAGTCCACTCTGTGGGACTGCTACACTAAGGGACCGCTGACCTGCTGGACTGCTGCCTTGTTTGTTCTGCTGCTCTCCTATCTTCTGCCTGATAACAAGGACTGAATCTTTAACTGTCCAAGGACCTCCAGAGCAACCCACAAGGGTTAATTTGCTGGCCTCCTTTTAAGAGCCACAGGAACACAAAAGACTTCCTCGTGCTTGAAACCATACATGGACTCAGACTACAAGTGATGACCCTCCAATCCTGGACCCTTGGAGGTGGTGCTAACAATACCCAGATAAGTAAAATCCAAACATTTTTAAGTAAAAACTGCTTGGAGAAACAGGAGGAGACCATGACCAACCTGCTTGACTATCCGCCGGAAGTGCATCGCCGTGCGGAATGACTCCATGTCTTTCCCCACTATGTTATTCTCTGCAGCAGCATATTTGTTTCAGCAGTCCTTAGCCAAAGGGGAATCTGGCCTTGTTGAACTGTCTTCGGCTACAGCCCTCTGCCTCATCCCGCTGGAGATTTTCAACTTCATTTCAGAGACTAAATGGCAACATAGAAATCTTTACCGCAACTTTGAATGAAGGCTATCTGTTGACAATGCTCCCCCTTTGGACACCTCTTCCACCCCTACCCCGCTGAACTTTCCCTTCTCAGAACATTTTTCCCAAGTCTTTTTCTAAGTCTGAAGGTAAGTACTGACCGAGCCTAATCCACTTGTACCTGAACCTCTCTCCATTGTGGTTTGCCATATTTTTTTACTTTGACCCAGTCTTGCGTGACAGGTGTTTCGATCTGTTATGTGCAAAGTTTTGCTAAAACAGAATTAATGTAGAGTGGAGCGGCATAGAGTGGAATACCATACAGTAGAGTGGTGTACAGAGTAGTGGGGTAGAGTGGAGTGGCATACTGTGTAATAGTGTGCAGTAGATTATCATACAATGAAATTGCACAGAGTTGAATATTGCTGTTTCACCTGACTCTCACCTCTTGATCTTCTAGTCTGGCGGTGATACATGTGTTCTGCTCAGTTAAGGTTTGCATTTGCTCTGCCAATCGTTTCATCGTTGAATGCAGTTCATTTATTTGTGTTTCTGCCACCCCCACCTTCTCTGAGATTTTACGGAAGTTTGCCCTGAGTAGGTTGACATCCACTGTAATAGCATCTAGTTTAGATTTCTGTTGGCTATTCCATGGGTTGAGGCTCTCCTCCAGTTCCATTGCACCTCACCTCCTTTGAGGTTCCACCAGTTGCAGACATCTTCACTGCATATTTATCAAGCGTGTTGAAATTTGCAGGTCTTGGGGATGGATTCCTAACCATGTCCCTGGGCCGCCCCACCCAGGTCCCTTGTCAGTGGTTGACAGTACCTCAGTGAATTATGCAGTAATCCCAGAGGGCAGCGAAAATGTAAAAACAAATGTTCACCTGCAAGTCACTGCAAGCAGACCACATGTATTTGTTTGGACTCATGGGGATATTGCCAGAGCTGAAAAGGGTTAAGGGAGGTCCTGCGGCTCACTACAGCCCCTGCCTGTAGCAACTCAGTCGGTTCCCTCAGGTCTAAATCACAACTCCCACGCCAACCACACTAGCAATCGTCATCAGCTTCAGTTGGCCTGTTTAGGCGCACACGCACAAGAAACTTATAGGTCTATCATAGATGAGTGCTGAACCATCACAAGTTTCATGAGGTGCAAAAGAAGGGGAGGAGTCATATCTTATATCTCAACAGTAGTGTCCCCAGAGTCCTTAGGACTGCCGCCCATCCTGTGGGTCCTTCAGTAAGCCCAGCATTCAATAGACCTTCCAATCTGTTTTCCGTTGCCAATCTGATCAAAGTTAATCACAAGTTATTCCATCTCATTCATTTTAGTAAATGTAATATAATCAACAACTTTGCCCATAGCTCCATTGACCAAACCTAACTCAACATTTACATTTCAATGCAAAATCACCCTACAGTTTTTGCATTGACTTGAAGGTTTCTCCAATTCTGCAGTTCATGAAACAGATTTTACTAATGAATCCAGTTTTGCTTTTCATTTTTCAGTTAGCAATACAGTGACACCCTGCTGTTCCATTGTATCTATCGCCAGGATTTAGGACATCATGCGGCCTACCAAGGGTGATGTCTTTATGAGGTTTTGCCTTTGCTGGTGAGCCTTATATATCTAGCAATACTGCTAAAGATGAAGTTCTCATTTTCAGCATGTTTCTTTAAAGTAGTAGAGCAGGTATAGGTTTTTTTTTTTTTTATCGTAGTAAGTGTAATGTGCAGTGTTGCTTATTTGCAGTGGCATACCATGCACAATATGGTGCTTTTTATATTGTCTATATGATCGTTTTGGCTCCACTGTTTAAGGAAGATTCTTTATATAGTACCACATTTATCTTGTACAGGTATAAAAGCTAAGGACAGTAAAAAGGGAAAATGAAATGCTTATTCTTATTTTAACATAGCATTACAGCATGAGAAATTTGCAGTAATTTAATTGTAAGTTTATTTTATAATTGTATAAATTCTAATACTAGTTCAAATGTTTTTTTTCTTCCTTTTTTATACAGATGAATTGGAGTAATGTGGTTTACAAATTAGTTCTTCCAGTGTTGTTGCATTTCTTTATATTTTGAGGGTGTTCCAGAGTACAATTAAGAAAAACTCATACAGCCACTTACATAGTCAGAGAGCCACTTACACTCTCATACAGCCACTCATACACCCACTCACACACTTAGACAGACACTTGCACACCTAGTCAAACAGTCATGTACCTAATTACACTCCCACAAGGACATTTACATTCACTCTAACACACCCATGCGTTACTGACACGGGTGCTAACACACCCACACAGCCCCTCAAACACCCACTCATACCCTTTTATAATTCAACACACAGCTGTTTACATTATGACCCCGGCGGTTGGTGTTAATATGGCGGTAGTACTGCCAACAGGCTGGCAGTATATACCCGTCAATTTACCACACCGACCGCCATGGCTGTAGCAGCCGTCGGGCTGGAGATAACAATCTCCGGCCCGGCGGCCGCTACTGTCCCACCGGTGGCATTATGACCCTGCCTACCGCTATGGTTTTCTTGGCATTCGGAACGCCACGAAAACTATGGCAGTAGGCCCTACCAGCGACAGGGAATTCTTTCTGTGTCACTGGTAAGACCAACCCCCCACCACTCCCCATACTACCCAAACCCACCCCCCTCCATCCACTCTCCCCCCTTCCAATTCACCCCCATACACGCACACTCGCGGGCACACACCACGCATTCACACACTCACTCACACAGGCATACACGCATTCATACAGGCATGCATCCATTCATTCACGCACACATCCGTACACACATCCAAACTTACATGCAGACACTCATTCACATTTGCATTCATACACGCTGTCTCACACATGCACACGCAATCAACTCTACACTCTCATGGGCATGCATGCACACACTCATACATTCATGCACACACACTTCCACACGCACACAACACCCCCACCCCCTCCCCTGTCAGAAACCCAAATTACCTGAGTGCAGGGGGTCTTCCGGCAGGGGATGGAACATGGCGCTACTACCGCCAGCAGCGCCTGCCAGCAGAACACTGCCAGGCCGTATTATTTGTCATAATACAGCTGGCGATGGCCTACTGGCGTGGTGATGCTGGTGGTAGCAGGGCCACCATAACACCGTCCGCCAGCATGACCACAGCTGGATTTCCGCCCTTCTTGTGGTGGAAATCCAGCTGTGGTCATATTATGAAAACAGGTGTTAGCCGCAGCGAAGGTCTTTTGGCGGCCGTCGACGCAGCGGTAGGCAGTTTTTACCACCAATGACATGAGGGCCTTAATCACATTGACATATGCACTAATACAGATGCTGACACACAAACACTCACACCCACTAATACACCCATACATACACTCTCACATCCAGTAACACACTTACAGAAATAGTTGCACACCCACTCATACTCCCACAGAGACACTCACAAACCCACTCACACAACCATACAGCCACTCACACACCCACTCACACACCCAGCTGGACACTCACACAGCCACACAGATACTCACACACCTATTCACAAACTGATACAGCCACTCACATGCCCACTCCCACACTGATACACCCACTCACACACTCACACACCCACTCAATCACTCACAGTCACACACAAATACAGCCACTCACACACTGATACAGCCACTTACACACCCACTCACACACTGACATACCCACTCCCACACCCACACAGTCATTCACATAGCTACTGATACCCAGGCAGAGATACTCAAAAACCCACTCACACTCCTTTGTTACCACTCATACTCATTGACACACCTACTCACATGCCAATACAGCCACTCACGCACCCACCCACACATCAATACAGCCTCTCACACCCCCATTTATGCACTGACACACCCACTCACATTCCCATTTACACAGAGATACACTGAGTCACACTCTCATTCACACACTCATAAGTCCACTTATACTCATACAAAACCACTTCCGCACCTTCTGCCACTTAAACACCCATTCACATACCCCTTTTCATACTTACCTATCCATTATTAGACCCGCACAGCCACTCAGACAATGACTCCCATGCCCATACAAACACTAACACACCCATTCAAACAGACATATGTCGATATGTATTAGCAGGTATTCAGGCATTCTCAACTAACGTATAACATATAGGGACATATTTACAAGCTCCATAGCGTATCCGGAGCATCACTTTTTGTGACGCTCCGGTGGCGCTGTCCATTACGCATATTTACACGCTGTGCTAAACCACTTTTTGTGGCTTAATGTCCCTATGTGAATATGCCCCTGGTGCAGTTGTCTACATCAGAGGGGCATTCAATGGGTGTTGCTGTGGACGTTCCACTGCAACACCTAGTGCTTTTGATGCTGCCCCAGATTTACAAGAATCTGTAAACCTGTGGCAGTTCCAAAAACTAACGCTACCCCAGGGGTGGCATTAGCATGGTGCAACGAGGGGAAATGCTTTCATTGCTCCTTGCTTTTGTTTTCTGCAGCACACATAAAAAGAGTAAAACCGCCATTGTAGATTGTTTATGTGCAGAAAGGGACGTCTTCCTACAAATAAACAATCACACCCCTCAACGCAGACACCGTTGCACTGTGGTGCAAGCTTTCCTACATTGGCTCATGCTGCATAATTTAGCATAGGGGAAAACGCAGGGGTGCGCCGTATTCTTGTAAATACAGCGCATCCCTTCATTTCAAAATTGGCACAGCGCAGCTTATTTTGGCGCAGCACCTCGCTGTGCCAGTTTGTTGTAAATATGGCCCATAGTTTTTCTTTATTGAAACAAGAAGAGGTGATTCCAACAAGAAACATTCTCGTTGTTTTGGGAGCTTTTATTTCTTTTTGTCTTTTTGGAACGTTCTAGGGGGGGTGGTAGTGTTTTTTTTCTTTTTTTCCCGAACTGTGACTATAAAAAATAAAGTCCAGAATTGCACAGAACTTGTGCAACAATTTTGTTTAAAAATTTAAATCTGTGGCTTTTTAAAGCATGTATAAAAGCAGGTGTAGAGTGTTCACCAACAGTGATGATTTTGTTGCACACTGTCGAAAAGGAGCCAAACTTGAGGAGTTAATAAATCACAGTAGGGAGACTAGCTTGAATAGCAGCCAGCACCGTCTCCCAAGGAGCGCCACAGCAGAGGTGGAGACATGCAGTGCATGACTTTCAATCTCAGCCCTTTCAAGGTGAGTAGGTGCTTGAACATGCTTCTGTTTAAATGCAAATATTTGTGGGTTGTACCCCTAGATAGCTCCTTGATGCAAAGGTTGCATTTGACAACCTTTGCCACAAAATCCTTCTCGACCAGAAGAAATGGAGAAGGATCTCCATGCAAATGATTGTTGTATTCTTGGCGGGATCCTTTTTTCCTTCTTCCCATGGTTGTCTGTCCTCCAGTTCTCTCTCTTGTCCAGAAGCCATTTTTGCACAAAGTCAAAAAAACACCAAATAAAAACGAAGAAGCTCCAACTCTGTTGGAAAGGTGTGATTTTAGAAGACACGCAACCAAAGAAGAAAAAAAGTGGGAAGGAATGTCATTTAGAAAAGGTTGGCAGGTGTTTCAACCAATCAAATCCATTTGTTGCTCCGTCGGATGGGATTGGTGTATCTGCCTCGGTGTCGTTAGGTGGTGCACCATCACCATGGATCTGGAAATATGTAATAAACAAATTTGTAAACTAGAATTAATTATTGAAATAAAAGTATCTATGTAATTTTAACTAAACCACTTTCCCCAAACATCAATTTTACAGTCTCCATTTATGTTTTTGAGTGTTGATAATAATCACCACGGATCTACCACATCCCTTGCAGAACCTAGAACACGATGTATGCATCAGGAGGGTTTGTGATGGATCCGTAAATCCCCCCCAAAAAACATAACAAATATTAATATGTCATTTAATATGTTTATGTAGTTTTTTTGCTAAAAATATTTTGAGGTAAATGTCACTTAAAAAATGTAAGGATAAAGTAATGTTATGAATATATCTCTTTTTTTGAAAAACAGAAATTCAGTCAAAGAAACAAAGGGTACAGGCATACAATAGAGTTAGGAAATCTAACTAAAAAACTGTACAAATTCACTGAAAAAAGCAAAGGTTACATGGACATTAATGTTAGCAAATACCATCACAAAACAACAGAAATTCACTGAAAAAAACAAAGGTTACAGGTCCATTATATTTAGGAAAGAAAATGTAAAAACCTTAGAAAGTCACTGAAAAACACAAAGGTAACAGGGACATTGTAGTTAGGAAATAGCATGGCCAACCGGGCTCCGTAGACCAAGAACACAAGCACATGCTTGAAGCCCCTCCCCTGTTGCCATGCTCGTGCCCACAAACACTGCCACATGTCACACACTGAGATGCTCGGATAGCCCCAGTGCCAAGTGCTGAATGTGCTCGAAGACCACCAGTAGACCTGTTGTTGCAGAGGGAGGGTATCCGACGTTGACGCCGTTGTGGGAGAAGAATGTAATGGGACTGTTCTTGCCCCAGTGTGTTGGCTCCCCCTCTTAAGTCATTTTTGTTTCCCAGTCCTTAAAGCTCTTTCAGGACTCACCTGGTGGCTTGCAGTCATCAGTCCCCCTGGTGCTACTGGTTCCATCACCGCCAATGAGTTTGACTCACAAGAAGAGCCGGGTGAATACAGGCATGCAGCAGGGTAGTTTCAGCTCTTTTTGGCAGGGGGTGACTGAGGATGGCTGCAGGAGGCCAGTGCCAATTCTGGGGCAATTTGGACCTGACTTTGGCTCGTCTGGGATCAACTTGGCTCTATGTGGCTCTACAAAAGCTCAGCAAAAAGCCTCACCACGGACTTATCAAGCTTAAGCATCCTGTGCTAGAAGAAATATTCTTCAGTAACACTGGGGGATTTTGGTGCTATGGTGCAGCGCACATTCCCCCCACGTATTGTCTAGGGACACTTCAAGCACTTTCTAGGACCAGAGCACTTAGAGATTTACTGCAATCCTGCATTCCTGCAATCCTGATCAATGAGCCCAGAGTTTGTTCTGGACATGTATAAGCGCACAGGTATTCAGGCATTCTGATTGGTGTCCTGACTGGTGTTTATGCAGCATCGTTTACAGTATACAGACTATAACTGTGCACTAGGTTGCTGTGGGTGGAGGGATGGCTGTTTCTGAGAGCAATATGGCCAGGGGAGGAGGAAAGTGGTTGCTACCGTTTGCCGCTGCTCGAAGCTGCTTTGTGTTTTACTACTCTACCCACTCTATACACCATATGCAGAGACCCATGTAGAGACCTGCACAGAAACTCTAACTGGCTAATTGATTAACTGTTTAACTGTCTGGAAGCCGGTTTCTCTGAGTATAACTGGGCAGTACAATGGGCAAAAGTGAAAACCTAGGGGAAAATCCTCTTCTTGGTTTGCTCAGTTAGCGTTGTTTTCAAGGAGATTGAACTGACTGAGAGGTGGCTTTCACAGGATTTTAGGGTTGCCCCTAGCTGTCGGCTAATCTCACCAGCAGGCTCTCCCATAGGCCCTACATTTACTACTCTAGCAGTTCAAAGTATTCCAAGTCTGTCCTCTGATATGGCAGCGGGTCAGATCACTGTCTTATCTGTTAAAACATAATTTTGTAATTCTGATGCTACTTTCCAAAGTGACAGTGGTCCCTGTGCCAAGCGTAAATGCTAAGTAAAACAAGGTGCTGCGCTTAACCACAAGGTAGACACAGGCAAATCAGCTGACAAAAAAATACTTGTGAATCCTCTCCTTTAGCAGTCTGGTCTAGATTTGTATGGTGTATGGTTACCCACTGTTTGGGACGGCATTCTGGATCAATTTGCATCACTGGTGCATGCATATATGTCCCCCTTGGTGGAAAAGATTAATTCCTTGTAAGCAACAGTTGGTCAGCTGGCCTTATCTGTAAACTCGTTATAGGGCGCTACAGGCACCTGTTCAAAAGCAGCCCTTCATTGTTGATTGTAGAGACTCTCCACCAGTGACTTCCCCAAGGCGTTTGGATAGTGAAAGGTCTCGTCCATCACCTCGAGTGTTAGGCAATCTGTGCACTTCACAATTAGAAGCACGTGGAGTAGAGGTAGACGTCTCAGAGGGGCAGGTTCTAGGCATAGGGCCTGTGAATGGGGTGAAAGAACAGGGGACTCATACCCAGACCAAGCTTTTACTCAACAGCCACAGCCCTGCCTAAACCTACCCCAGACTGCTGTCCCTATGTAGTTATTTTAACGAGTCCCCACCAGAGTTCTAGCATAGAATCTCATGTGCACCTGAAAAACAAAGTTTGTCACTGGCTGACTCAATACACGGATTTTAAAATATCAGAGTATGATGGTGGAGTGTGGTGGCAGAGTCAGAAGCAACTCTAGGAAAAGTGTTTGAAGTTGTATCTGCTGGTCTGGATGTTGTGGTAGCTGAGAATGTGTCCCCTAGCCATCCAGGCTGCCTAGGGAACTTGTTTATGATCCATATTTCCATGTTTGCTTCTTTGGGATATACTTAAACTGAAAGAGTTTAAGTATATCATGAAGAGGAAGAAAGATGCCTCTTAGTGCACCAAATCCTGTAGAGTAGAGAGACAAGTGCAATTTATTAAAGCTGGGTCTAGGGGCGCCAGTCTGGAAGCCAGGTCGCTTTACAAAGCTACAGTCTATAATGAAGATTCTGACGTTCATGACCAGTGGTGGGCGGTAAACTTCACTCCACCGGCAGAGTTTCCGAAGTTTTGCCACTCCACGCTCTGCTTGGAGCGTGCAGTTCAGCAAGCATTTTGTGAACCGCTCCATGGAGGAGCTTATCTCCACCCACCCCTACGAAGCCATGAAAAACGTCTGTGCCCTTTACTGTGCCATGCTATCTTGCATTAATCCACAATCTAGGCTTATATTTCAGAGGTCTGAAGGGAGAATCTGTTTCATGGGTGGGCCAGGTCAGAAGTGGGCTTTGGGAAGTCTGGGAGTTGTTGCTAGGAAGAGGTCCACTGTACACAATCACATGCATGCATTGATTGGCATTGCCTCAGCGGTTGCTATGACTGTTCGTGTTCTGTGGTGTGGACCAATACCCTGGTTCCAGTGGTGGAAACATTTAAACGCTCCTCTGAAGTCCTTGTTATTGCAGAGAGGCAGTCTAATACGCTTTCATTCTGGTTTTATTCTTTGCAACACAAAAACGAACTATAGGTGACAGTATCATTCTCTTGTAGCATTTTTGTATTTTTCGATTCAGTGCGCCATCCCTGCGTGATTCTAATGCTTGAGTCCGACCGGCATTAACCTCCAGCAGCAATGTGTGGTGCCCTATGACCAACGAGCAGAGGCAGGGAGGAGGCGGTCGGTACTGGGGTGCACTATACCAATGGAATCTTTACACTGATGAGCTCCTTGACATGAACACCAGGCAACTGTAAAAGCTGACACACCTCCCAGGCTCTGAAAGGAAATGGAACAGCTGCGGCATCTGGTGGGAAGAAAGCTCTGTACCTACATTTGCAGCTCCTTGACATGGCAAGGGCAGCACAGACCACTTCCCGAAAAAGTATGGAAGTGGCTAAATCATACGTTCTCCTAGAAGTGCAGCAAGTGTGGACATTTAGAATGTGCCATTACAGGAAAAGGGGGTATGTGTGCATAGTGGGATTCATTGCGAACAAGGGGTCATGACGTCGTGGTCATATGGGATGCAAGTGTGAAGAGGAAGTGCTTGTGTTGGTCAAGGTGGAGCTAATGCATAAAAGGGGTGCTAGACTTGAGACTTGTTGGGCTGTACAAACCTCCAACTGAGGTTGGAACGTTAAACCAATTTCTGTTTGAATGTAAAACATGGCTAGATTGTGTTCAGTGCGAGTCAAATTTAAATATTTTTAGCTTTCCTGTTTACATGTCTTTAGCCTTTCTGTAATGAATTCCCTTTTTACTAATTTTTAGTACCCTAGCAATAAGTGAGAGTATTCTATGTTTATGTTTACCAATAGCCATTGCTCTTGCTATTCTGGCTGAGTCCAGAATGCAATTGCTCAATGTTGAGTGAGAATCAAAATTTCCAACGTCAATATTTTTACCTATCAGAATTGGTGATATCTGACGATGTCTACCACTGAGGAACACGTGGGTTACCTGGTCTCCACCGACATGTCGGCACTCTAATACTGAAAAAAGTCAGAGATTGCTATTTTAGAGTGAGCTCTGCTACAACTGCTACCGAAAGCCATATACAGGGAGGCAGAAGCCACAAACCACTTTGTCTTGGCCCTGAGCTTGCCACAGGAGAAATGCCTGCGTTCTTTGGCTCCATAACCATTGTGAGGTTCAGTAATGAAGAAGCAAGCTTCTCCTTCCTCCTTCCATAGACAGCCATAGGTTTCATGCACAGCAGTAGCAATAGGCCATCTCATGGGTGACATTCAGAATGCTCTTTATGCATAAGCTGCCAGGGCAGGAGTGAGTAGACTGAGAACCTCACGGCCCGACCAAGTGGCTGCCATCTTGGATTTCCGCTTTTAGAGCTTATCGGTGGAACTCTGTGAAATATAACAGAGTTTTTATGTTACTCTGTGGAATTCCGCTGAGTAATACTCCGCAAGTTCCATCCACCCCTATTCATGACCCATTGGATAGTTACATCTTTACAGATGTTTAAGATGATCCCTTCTCCCGGTTATACTCAGGAGGGTTGGCCAAGGAACCATCACAGGCTTTGCCAAATGCCTAGCAGACACAGCAGGAGAGTAGTGAATCTGTTGGTGTGGCTTTGGATGAGACATCTATTGAATCAGTGTCACATTGGGCCCATTTCATAACTAGTATAGAGAGCTCCAAAGCCCTCGATACAATCATACATGACAAGGCACCAGGCCTGGACAAAGAGCCTGGTGATCTTTTAAGTCTTACAAAGACATATGGTGCTCTTATTTTGTCCTGTTTTAATGCTATTTTGACTGGTACTTCTATACTGCCAAGTTTGGCCAGGTTGGAGATAATTCCAATTTGTAGTAAGGGATGTAGGTCCCTATCTTCCAACTATAGACCAATCAACTTGATTGACAGCTCACAAAAGTTGTTTACTCTGACAATTTTGAATAGGCTGAGTGAGTGGATGATTGATTCAAACATTTTGCCTCCACTTCAAGCTGGTTTCAGCGACAGTGTTGGAACAATTGATCAGATTTTTCACCTGCAGTTGTTGTACTAGAAACATGTTGTCCTGGGTAGAGGTGCACTGTATGTGATCTTTGTGGACCTCCGGTTTGCTTTCGACCTCGTCCCTAGAGAGCTCCCATGGAAGGTTTTAGCAGAGCTGGGGGTTCCCACCTGTCTTTTAAAATTCTTAATCAGTTTACACAATGACATCTATGCCCAAGTTAGATGCAGTCCTGAGGGTGAGCTAACAGATCTTATTCCTGTGAATCAGGGAGTGAGGGAGGGGTGTGTGTTAGCCCTTACCTTATTCCTTCCTTTAGATAAGTAATTTGGTGTCTCAACATGTGAGGGTGATGCTTAGTGTCTTGCTGGGGTTAAGGTTCCAGCCTTACTGTTTGTGGACTATGCCATTTTGTTATCCAAATCAGGAATGGGGATTCAGACTCTCTATGAGTGTTTTGGATCCTTCTGTGAACAACATTGGCTAAAGATTAATTTGCAAAACCAAATACATGTTTTTTAATCCCTGTTCAACTTCCAATCCTAATCCAACCTTTCACAGCGTAGCCCTGGAATGTGTCCATGTGTTTGATTATCTGGGGATCACACTCACACAATGCTTTAACTGGCGATCCCATATCCAAAAGTGCATGCTCAACCTTAAGCAATACTGCGGGGGAATTTTGTGGGCCCACCGTCACTCCTCTTTTCACCCAGTTGCTCCAGCTTTTGAGATCTACAAATGTTAAAGCCTGGGGTTTGCATTATATGGTGGAGAACTGTGTTTTTCTGTTCTGCAGTCCTCAAATTAATTGAAAATCAATTTATGAGAAGCTTAAGTAACCTCCTTCCCAGTACCCCATGGGTCCCACTAAGGCTAAATCACAGCGTCAGATATATTTACGATATAGTGTGTCTAAAACTGTTGTACTGGCGAAGACTGTTGTCAGTCACTGAGCTTATTGCTTTTCGTATGGGTCTTGAAGATGTATCATTCATGAGATGGTCAGTGACATCACTGATGACATCTCAAATCACAATGAGGGTCATTTCGACACCGGTGGTCAGTGGAATAGTGGAGGTATTACTGCCAACAGGCTGGCGGTACATACCTCCACTTTTATGACATTGGCGGTTTGGCCAAAGCCAAACCACCAAGTTAACTCACCGACCGCCACGGCGGTAACAACTGCCGGGCTGGAGACTACAGTCTCCAGCACGGTGGCCGTCACTAGGCCAACCATGTCATTTTGACCCCGCCCACCACCATGGCTTCCGTGACTTCTGTACCGCCTCGGAAACCATGGAGGTAGGCACTATCAGTGCCAGGGAATTCCTTTGTCACTCTCATAATGAGGGCCTATATGTTTCTAAATATTTTAAATAAATGTACTGGAGTACCACAGTATCGAGTACTGCAGTATTGAAAACATTTAAAATAAATAAATATGTAAATCATTTAAAACTACACTGTACTGCACTACATTTCACACATAGTACACTACAGTGTATTTTCAATGTCTTTACATCTTTACTTGTAAACACAAGTATTGGGCTCTTACTACTTAGAAAGTACTGCGCTACTTACAAAATGTTTTAGAAAAATAATTTGTTAAAAAATGAATAACCATACTAAACTTCAGTGTATTTCACAAATATAGTATACCACAGTGTATTTTTTTATTTTCTACATGTTTGTATTTTTATATTTCCTGAAACTGCCTCAGTACTTTGTAGGTATTAGAGATGTATTACGTAAACTATTTTAAAAATGTGTAGAAATATATATACATTTCCTAAGCTAGTACCACTTTAAAAAAGTGGAAATAAGTAAAGAAAAACAATAAAACCTACTACTTACATATATCTAAGGCCAGAGCAAAGAACACAATCAAAGTGTGGTGAAAACTGCACGGTTGCCTTTATCCAATAATATATTGACTTGTGATCAGCATGTACTGCGGTATACCACAAACTTACAGCAGAATACTTCAGCCCAATATATGTGTTTTGTGACATAACTTTAAAACTACTTAACCAATTTACAGCTAATATTAAACATTACCCATTCCACCACATAATCTACACACCTGCTAAATTTCATCTACGTCTGTTCAGCCACTTTTACACTATGGGACTTATTTACAAGCCCCATGGCGCAGAGCGGTGCAGCAAGTCTCTTGCTGCGTCACCCTGTGCCACAGGAAAGGGCAGAATTAAACTGTATCCACAAGATACAGAGTGTTTCTGTCCTTTACCCCTTCACTGGCTCACAAACTGCTGCCTAGCACCAATTCAGGCACCCCTGCACTATGATGCAAGGATGCCCGCATTGTGGGGAAGATTATTTTTGTGCAGGAAGGGACACCTTCCTGCACAAAAACAATCAAGAGAGGTGGTTTCCTCTTTCTATGTGTGCTGCTTAATGCAGCACACATGGAAAGAGGACAAAACAGGGAGAAATAAAGATATTTCTCCCTGTTGCATCACTTCTATGCCACCTCTGAGGTAGTGTAGGAATCTTATGTATTCCCAGACTTGTAAATCTGGGAATGCGTCAGATTCCTTAGCGTTCCATGGGTGTTGCATGGGAACACCCACAGCAACTCCCATGGAATGCCCCTTTCACGCAGTTTTATGCACAAGGCCATGAAAGGTGGCTTTGCATAGCCTTGTAAATATGGTATTGCACCCTGCGCCACTGGAGCGTCCAAAAAATGACTCTCCGGTGGCGCAGTGTGCTGATAGGGCCTTGTAAATGAGCCCCCACGTCATGTTAAACTATACACATACCGTATATGCCACTACTCTCTATGTCCCTCCACTCTATACTGTTCAACTCTACGCAATTTGACTCTATGCCACTCTACTCTCTACCAATCCACTCTATGCCATTGTACTCTATGCTATTCCACTCTACGCAACTTGACTCTATACCACTCCACTTTATGCCACTCACCTCTACTATAATATAATAATTTGTGCCACTCCACCTTATGCCTCTCTGCTGTATGCCACTCCACTCTATGCCACTCAACCCTACACCACTCAGTACTATTCTACTCTATGCCACTACACTTAAAGCCAAACTACAGTATACCAGTAGAGTAGAGTGGCCTTAAGTGCAGTGGTGCCTTTACTCTATGGCACTCCACTCTAAGCTAATTCACTCTTGACCACTCCACTCTATACCACTCCAGTTTTGCCACTCTACTGTACACCACTCCGCTGTACACCACTCCACTGTATGATATTTCACTGCACGCCACTTCACTCTGTGCTACTCCACTATCTGCCACTTCATGCTATTTCACTGTATGCCACTCCACTCTATGCACCTCTGTGCCACTCCACTCTACACCGTTGTACTCTATGCCACTGGAACCTAGGCCAATATACACCACTCTACTCTATGCCACTCCACTTTAAACCACTCTACTCGACATCACTACACTCTATTCTATTCCCCTCTATGCGACTCACTCTATACTATTCCACCCTACAACACTGCACTCTATGAAACTTCACTCTATGCTATTCCACTGTATGCCACTCCATTGTACACGACTACACTGTACTCACCTTCACTGTCAGTACACTCTTCACAACTCTACTCTACAGCACCCCACTCTACACTAGTCCAGTCTGTGCTAGTTAACTATATCTCAGTCCACTTTACATCTCTGTACAGTATTCCACTCCATTCTACGCTACTCCCCCCATGACACTGCACTGTACACAAGTGTGCTATATGCTGTAACATGCTAGGCCACTCTAATCTAAGCCACTGTATGCCACTCTACTTTATGGTATTCAATTGTTCACCACACCCACGCTTTTCCACTTTATGCTATACCACTCTATACCACTTCCCTTTACACTACTCCACTCTACTCCATGCACTATACACCACTTCACTTTACACCTCTCCACTAGCCATAACTCTACTGTAAACTATTCCACTCTAGGGCTAATGCACTCTATGCCACTCCACTCTACACTACTCCATTCTACACTATTCCACTCTATCCCACTCTACTCTTCACCACTCCACTCTACATCACTCCAGTTTATACTATTACACTCCATACTACTCAACTCTATGCCAGTTTATGCCACTCCACATTACTCCACTCTGCACCACTCCATTGTACGACAACTCACTGTACACTATTATACTCTGCCATACTCCACTCAATGTAACTCCACTCTGTACATCTCTTCTGTATGTCACTCTACTATATGCCAGTCCACTTTATGCCACTCCACTCTATGATATTGCACACTATGCCACTCCACTATACGTCACTGCACACCACTCCACTTTATGGTATTCCACTCTACCCCACAAAACTCAATAGTTTTCCACTTTACACCAGTTCATCCTGCACCACTCCTCTCGATGACACTCCACTTTAAATTATTCCACTCTACACCACTTTACTGTACACCACTCTACCTACACTATTGGCGTCCATTCATTTCCAGAATACATGACTCTACATCACTACACTCTATGGTATTCCAGTGTATGCCACTCCACTCTACAACACTACGCTATACACTACTCCACTGTATGCAACTCCACTCTATGCCACTCCACTCTATGCCTCTGTACTCCGTTGGAAAACACTTCACTGTACGACACCACAGTCTACGATGATCTTCTCCACTCTACTCTATAACAGTCCACTTGTTTGCACCCAACTCAACAACACTTCACTCTTCGATGTGAAACAATTTTGTTTAAAAAAAAAATCAAATTAAATACAAAAAGGTTAAAGATTAGTTGTGGTTAAGGAAACTTTATTTATTCTTTCTATACAAACTAAACTTAAACTTCATAAACATTTCAAACTCTAAAGTAAATTTATAATTTACACACCACCTGCAAATTATTATAATTCATGAACCTCCATACATACTATTATCAACTCACTAACCAGAGTACATTAATTATAACATGCACCTTTTGCTGCTTATACCATTTCATATTACATGCCTTATAGTATGTGAAATTCTAGCTTTAATAACAACACTTATGACATCTCACATGAGATAATTTGTGGGAACACTGTGCATAGTAGAGTTGTGAGTTATAGTTACTGCACTATGGCTATGTAAAGCTTGCTGGGACAATTAATTTTAAAAACACAGAGGGGTGCAGTGGCCAAATTCCTGAGCCATTGCAAGTCCCAGGGACCCCGGCCCCAGAAGCAAATTAAGTTAGGTAGGGGGGACATGCAGTCCCATCACTGAGCCTTTAATGGCTCTGAGGACCCAATCTCTGGGGCTAGCACAAGTACTCTGTCCTGGGAAGCTCACTCGAGTGACAGAGTAGTTTCCCTGCCTGCACTACTGTGGGCAGGAAAATATATGTTTGCTCCCACCTGGTGGGAGCATTTTTAAATCTCATGCTAAATAGGAGCTGTTAGACTTGGCATCCTTGGCGTGGCCTCCTCTAACTTTTTGCCTTTGTTTCCCAGGTCGTTGATGTGTATTGGACTCTGTTTTTTGCTGTTTTTGATACTCTGGGCACTTTACTACTGCTATCCAGTGCTAAGCAAGTGCTCTTATGTAAAATGTGTGTGTAATTGGCCTTCCATTATTGGCATATTTGATTTACTAGTAAGTCGCTAGTACAGTGCATTAGAGGTGCCCAGGCCCTATAAATCAAATGCTACTAGTGGGCCTGCAACACTCGTTGTACCACCCACATGCGTAGCTCTGTAAACATGGCTCAGATCTGCCACTGCAGTGTCTGTGTGTGCAGTTTTAAATTGCCAATTCGACTTGGTAAGTGTACCCACTTGCCAGACCTAAACCTTCCCTTTTCTTACATGTAAGGCATCCCATAGATAGGCCCTAGGTTGCCCCATGGGGAGGATGCAGTGTATTTTTAATGTAAGACATATACTAATATGTTTTATATGTCCTGACAGTGAAATACTGCCAAATCCGGTTTTCACTGTGCAAGGCCTTTCTCTCTCCTAGGTTAACATGGTGGCTGCTTTTAAATATTAAATATTCCTTTTTGAAGCAGATAGAAATATGGAGTTTATGGTCTCGGAACTCACAATTTAAAAATATATCTTTTAGTAAAGTTTGTTTTTAGGTTGTGTGTTTGAAAATGCCACTTTTACAAAGTAGGCATTTTCTTGCTTAAACCATTCCGTGACTCTGCCTGTTTGTGGATTCCCTGTCTGGGTCAGTTTGACAGTTGGGCTGTTTGCCCCTCTCCTTTAGACAGTGACACACAGGGAGCTGGGTGTAGCCTGCATATTCTGATGAGCCATCTGTGTTGGGAGGGAGGGGAGAAGTGGTCACTCACACCTGAAAGGGCTGTGCCTGCCCTCACACAATGCAGTCTCCGAACCCCCTGGTGTGTGTCTGGGGCCTGGCCTGGGCAAGGCAGGATCTTATAAACAAGAGAGGCTTTCCTTTGAAGTTTGTCTACTTCAAAGGCAGAAAGGGGTTTAAGTAGCGGACCCAGAATGCCTGAAAATTGGATCACTTCTGGAATCAAGTGAAACCTCTGCCAAGGAGAAGAGCTGAAGAAAAATGCTGCCCCTGCCTGAGACTGCACTTTGTTGACCTATCCTGCATTTGCTGCTTCTGCCTGTGAAAAGGGACAAAGACTGGACTTTGTTGTACATTCCTGCTTGAGAAGAATCTCTAAGGGCTTGAACTTAGCTTGCCTCCTGTTGTTGAAGTCTCAGGGCCATCATAGACTTCCTCTGCCAGCACCAGGACTCTCTGCTGAGACTCCTGCCCTGCCAAGTGGTACCCTTTCCAGTCCCTGGGCCCTTGAAAGGTGAAGTTGGCAGACAACAACTGAAATACCACGCACAGACCGCTGTGCGGGAAGGTTTCAATGCACCTTCTTCAACGTGGCTGATAACCGACGAACCATCAGCTTTGCGGCAGAAATCAATGCTCCATCTGCATCGCGGCTGGGAGATGCATCACAGCTGGAGAAATGATGTGTAACACCCACTTACGGAGGCTGATAATGATGCAAACCCCATGCAGCGTGGTTTTCTGATACGTGTATCTGGAGTTTCCACGCATAGTTCTTGGACATCAAAGTCAACCCAACTCTGCACGGATCCGAGGTGCCCCGTCCAGAAATCTATGCATCACTCTCTTGCGAGGGAGAAAAATTACGCATTGCTGACTGGAGAAGGAAACGACGAATGGCCTCACTTGCAAGAAAGGAATCAACGCATCGCCACCCTTTTCCAAACACAAGCTTGCCCGTGTGGCTTTAGTTTTTTACGCTTACCAGGTGCTTTGTGTGACAACAGCATTCACACTGTTTTCCAAGGGTTAAGACTCTTACTCTTTTGAAAATGTGTATCTCGACTTGGGTATGTTGGATTTTTGTTGTTTTGGTCTTGTTTGATTTAGATAAATATTTACTATTTTTCTAAACTGGGGTGGTGTCCATTTTGTAGTGTTTTCACTGTATTACACATGTGTTGGTACTAATACCTTACACATTGCTTCTGAAGTTAAGCCTGCCTGCTTTTGCCAAGCTACCATGGAGGAGAGGGGGGGTTAACTGAGTGTGATTCTCCTTTACCCTGACTGGAGTGAGGGTCCTTGCTTGGACAGGGGTAACCTGATTGCCAACCAAAGACCCCATTTCTAACATGCAGTATCTCCTGTTTTTTTTTTTTTAATGCAACATTTTGCACAGTTTTTTATGCTTCCAGGCACAAGAGTGATATGGGGGGCTTGCACCAGAATACATGCCGCATCACTTTTGCAGCACTAGCGTCATTGTTTTTTACGCAGCGCAAAGGCTAGCATCATTATGTTTGACACAACCCAGATCCTAACGCCATGGTGCTCTGTTTTCTAAATTTGGAGCTTGCATGGCATTAAGATCTGTCATTCTGTGGTGACTCAGCAGCAATGCCTCATTTCTTGTAAAGGAGGCCCTCCATTTTTAATATCATGCAGGTTCTGTATTTTTCTGCCAGTAAAATGTCTAAAGCATATCTGTTTTGTAAAGCCATTGATCAGATTGTTGTTAATTCTGTGTTAGTAACTAATGAACCTTCAGATGTAGCAGCTGCCAGAATGGCTACTACTGCTGAAAGTTTTATAAACTTTTCATTATTTAATATCACTTCTACTCCTGGAATAATTGCTCCAAATAATTTCTCCCACCAGCTGTGTTCATTCACTAATGCTTATTGCGTATCTGTGTGTCACTGTCATTGTCAAAGCACCTAAACTCTGTACATGATCTTTGGAAATAGCCCTTGTACTTGTGCAACATGAACAGCTTGAGGTGGTACAGTCACCAGTGTTCTTGGTTATGGCTCATAGAGCACTATTTCTTTGTATAGATCTCTTGTCCTTTGGGTATGTAAGGTGTGTGCACAGTTTGGTACTCCAGCACATTTAACAGCAGTGTTCAGGATCAAAATCATCTGGTAGGGACCCTTCCACCTTGGCTTCAGATGGGACTTTCTCACATGTTTCTTTTTAAGCAGGCAATCACCAGTGCTACGGTTGTGGTACTGCTTTTGCTGTGGATTTACAGTGACAGCTTCAACCTGCCGAGAAACAGAATGCATCACATCAGCCAATTCTTTACAATAATCAAACACCATGTTATCTGTTATGTTCCCAAGTGCAGTTACAGGTACAGCAGGCAATTGCATGGCTCTTTCCATCAAACTATTGTGCGAAGATAAACCTGTCTTCCTGTCAGGTGTACTTCTGAGGCTCATAAACACCAAAGGCAAAGCATCAGGCCATTTCAGTGAAGTGGATGCACAGACCTTAGCCAATCGGGACTTTATAGTACCATTTAGCAGCTCAACTATTCCAGAATCCTCTGGTCACTATCTGGAATGCAGTTTCTGCTCCACTTGTAAAGCTGCACACAACATTTAAAGGATCTTCTAATGAATCCCTCGATCTGAATCCAGAGAAACTGGCATTCTTTACCTCACTACTAATTCCCTCTGCAACAATTAGGCTTCAGTGAGACTGTTTTGTCTCCTTGTTGTGTAGGCTTTTACCAATCTAGAGAAAATGCACACTGTAAACAGGACAGATCACAACCCATTACAAACAGACATTTTGTTGAAGTTCATCTGCAACCTATGGAAGGGACAACCTGATCTCGCTACATGACTCAGTATAACTTGTGTTCATTTCCCTACATTTATATGTTGGTTTGTTACACAACAGTGACCCAAATCTGCACGCATCCTCAATCTGGGTTTAAACCAGTTCCATCTAAAGGACCTTATCATTGCATCCCTTCTTAAATGTCTGGGGCCATGGAAATGTCATGCCATAGGAGACAATAAACTACCTGGCAACACTGGTCTCCCATCTGCTGAAATCCAACTGTCATTTGCATTCTTTCCATGTCCTGCACCCGATCCAACCCTTCTGTTCTGCATCTGTGGCATTTTTCTATAAACTTTTTAGTTTTTCCAATGTTCTCTTGATATTTATCTGTGAAAGTTCCATTAAATGTGAAGGCCACAATTGCACAATAACATGCAACTTAGTCAGCATACCTATTTCCAAATGTGACATAACCACTGTCACTCCTGTGAGAAGCATACTTAACAACAGCAAATTCAATTGGAAGCTGCAAACTTTCTAGCAGACTCCTCATACCTTCACCGTTCCTGATTGATGAACCAAATGGTGTCATGGAACCTGTTTGTGACCATAACCACCCAAAGTCATGGTCCACACCAAAGCCATACTAACTGTCTGTAAAAATAGTCACTCTCATTTGCAAGCTCTGGTAAAGGCAATTAATTCTGCAACTTATGTTGAGGAAATACCTTGAAACCAAGAGGCTTCAACAATGTCTTGGATTACAGAGACTGCATAAGCTGCTTTCAGGAAACCATCATTTGTTCTCAAACATGAACCATCTATAAAAAGTGCATAAACAGCTCAAATTAAAGGCTCATCCTTTATTTTGGGCCTTGACTTGCATATGTTGATTACACCAAGACAGTCATGTTCAAAATCATCAGATACATCACTTTCAGGTAACAGCAGTCGGGTACTGGCACTCAAAAGCCTTACTGTCACATTCTCAGATGCGAGGATTTGCTGCTCATATTTGGTAAATCAAAAACTTGTCATGTATTAGGTCTTTGTTCAGGTAAGCAAAATTTCTACAGAGTGAGGGACCATAACAGTTATAGGATGTCCTCTCACTATGCTTTCACACCTCTTGATACTGGCACTCGTGGCTGCCACTGATTTCAGGCAGCCCTGCAGCAATGGGATCAAGGGTAACGGAAAAGTAGGCCACTGGCTATCTGACTTCTCCATGCATTTGCGTAAGCACTGAGAGAGTGCACTCCTCCCTGTCACTGCAAAACAATGTGAATCTTTTACTGTAATCTGGCATTCCTAGTGCCAGGGCAAGACAGACTTTCTCTCAGCTCTAGGAAAGCCTTCATATGTGTCAGCCTCAGTTAAGGCTCGGCCACTAGGAAATTTTTTGGGGCCACTGTCTACAATAGCCAACAATTCCCAGGAGCATCCTGACTTCTCTTTGTGTTTTCAGAGGACCCATCCTCTGAATGGCATACACTCTTTCTTGTGACATGTTTCTTGTTCCCCTTTCAAAGGTAGGTCCCAAATATTGGACTTCTTTTTCACATTACTGCAGCTTACTCATGAACACTTTGGGACTCATTATGGCTCATTATGGCTTTGCCAGTCTTTTAAGCAGACCACCGAAGCTGCTGCAGTCAACCAGTTCTGGCAGTCTGCTGATCGTCATATTAGTAGTCCTGTTTGGACTTCCGTCCATTTATGGGTGGAACACCGACTCTGTTAGCCTGGCCGACTGAGTTGAAGAGGCGGTTGCACCACCAGCACTGCCACACCAGCAAGACTCCACCTGCCAGGACACATCCCCTCCCAGATGACCAGCTCGCTGGAAATTTTAAGTTGATTGTGTAAAGGGGGGCGTGTTGGGTACATGTGTGTGGTGTGTGTGTGTATGTGCGCCTGAATGGGTGTGCATGAGTGCGTGTGTGTATGCATGTGTGTGGACTACCTGTGTGTGCATGAGTGTGGATTGAGTCAGGGTGTGAATGAAGAGGAGTGTGGATGAGTGCAGATGAAGGGGTGTGGAGGTGTGCATGTGTTTGGATGACGGGGGTGTGCATGAATGTGAATTTAGAGGGGAGGTGCATGCATGAGTGCAGATGAGTGGGAGGGTACATTGGAATGTGGGGACATGGGTGCATGTGTATGCCAGCAACAGGAATGGGGATTCCTGTCGCCGGGTGTGTGATCACCAGGGTGACCACCACAGAAAGCCTGGTGGTCTGTTATCTTGTAATCCGGCCGGTAGGCAGAGTCCTGCTACCGGCCTGGAGGAGCTCACTGTCGGCTGCATCAGTGTGACCACACCAGCAGACCAGGCGGCATTGTGGCGGTTCGGCTTTCGCCAAACCCCACAACTTGTAATGAGGCGATCTTTACCACCAGGTCGCGGCGATAAGACTGCCACCGCAAGGCTGACAGTCTGATGACCATGATTTAGGAGTGCAATGGTATCGTGGTTACAAGCTTCTTTTTTGTTTGATGCCAGAAGCAGGTCTTACAAGGCAATTTCAGATTTTTCTTCAAAATTTGATAAAAAATTGAAAGACTTTCTGTATATCTTTATGGAGCTCAGCACCATGTCAAAACTCTCTGTCAAAACACAAATGAGAACAGGAACTATCTGTCCACATTTAACAGAATTGAAAAGAAAGCCTAACAAAGGTCTACAATAGTGAATCGTTCTGCAATGTATGGAATCTCATGACGTATGGTGGCTGGATTCAGTACCATGGGGCAGCATAGAATAACAATGGTGTTTTTTTGTGCACATCTACACTATTCTCATTGTCCCATTGGGCTTGTACAAGCTAATAATTGGTGAGTTACAAGGACTAATGACTTTCCCTCAAAATCCTCAATTATTGATGTTATTCTTGTGAGTGTTTCTGGGGTCATGTGATAAGGTGGTGTCCTCTGGACAATTTAATTTGGCTTGCTGTGATACAGACTGGTTCTATACCTTTGAATTCATTCCCTGCGAAATCCCATACGTCTGTGTTCAAGGTCTCTCTCAAATCAGTGGACAATTCCTCCACTGGTCTCATTGAAGAAAGCCCCACAGATTCTTGTTGAGCTAGCTTAAATTCCACATATTCTCCATGTGTTTGTAGCTCTGCTCCTTCTGACATACTATAAATTGTGCAATTTAACTTACACAATAAATCAAGTCCTGCTAGATTTACAGGTCACACAAAAAAAAACTTGTGCTGCAGAAGTATCAATAAGAAATGACACTGGATGGCCATTTACTTCACCTTCCTTCAATGGTTGACTCTAATCTACCTCTAAGACTGTACCAAGCATGTACTCTGCCTCCTCCCTCAGGCAATGTCATTGTGAAGTGTTAGACTGAAAGCTCTCACTTTCAATCATAGGAAACTACTAAAATGGGTTCTGGGCCTGAAAATAACTTTTGCTTACTCAGAGCATTTGCTTCATATTAATTTTATGATTACCCACATTCTGTTGAGCCATCGGGGCTTGTGAGACCTGCACCATGGGAAGTTGTTTTTACAATGGCACTTAAAATTTGTTGAACAGGCACATTTTACGTTTACATCTGTTTCTGTACTTGCATTCGATTATTGACATTCATTCATTCTTGATTCAGTCTACACTCCCTATTCAAATACACATTCTTGTTACAGAAGCGACACAGATGCATTTTCTTCAACATTATAACATCTACACCTGAATTTGGATTAATCAGTACATTTCAACCTCTACCCTGTGAAGCAATCATACTTCATTGAATAGCTTGCAAACCAGCTTGAAAGCTAACTCTCTCAAAGCCATTCTGAAAACCAACACTTTTCATCATACCAAACTTCCCTACAACCGACTGATTCTGAAAACCTTTCTGGACCATTTTCATTTGGGCCAACAAAAATGTATTCTTACTCTTTTTATGCTGAGGGGCATATTTATACTCTGTTTGCGCCGAATGTGCGTCAAAATTTTTGACGCACAATCGGCGCAAACCCTGCCCCATATTTATACTTTGACGTCAGACCCCGCGGGCGTCAAAATTCCACCATGTGCATCATTTTTTGGAAGGGGGAACCAGCCTTGCGTTAATTATATGCAGGTAGGCGTTCCCTTCCAAAAAATGACTTTAAGGCCTGTGCCCCTTATTTATACTCTGACGTCATTTTGACGCATAGGAGGGGGCAGGCCTTAAAAAACGGCGCACTGCCTGATGGGCGCCGTTTTTTAACGCCTGGGTCAGGGCAGGCGTTAAGGGACCTGTGGGCTCGGAAGGAGCCCAGAGGTGCCCTCCCCTGCCCCCAGGGACACCCCCTGCCACCCTTGCCCACCCCAGGAAGACACCCAAGGATGAAGGGACCCATCTCAGGGAAGGAAAGGTAAGTTCGGGTAAGTATTTTTTTCAATTTTTTTTTGTGGCATAGGGGGGCCTGATTTGGGCCCCCCTACATGTCACTATGCCCAATGACCATGCCCACAGGACTTGGGCAAGGGGGCATGACTCCTGTCTTTGCTAAGACAGGAGTCATGTCAATGGAGGTTGGGCGTCAAAAAAAATGGCGCAAATCCGGTTTGAGGCCTGAATTTTGCCTCAGACCTGACTTGCTCCGTTTTTTTACGCACAACCCCCATTTTCCCATACGCCGGAGCTGCCTGGTGTGAGTAATTTTTTTTGACGCACACCAGTCCGCAGCGCCGGCTAACGTCATTCCATTAATAAGGCGCCCGCATGGCGCGTTGGAATGGTGTTAGCCGGCGGTAACATTTTTGACGCACAACTGCATTGGCGCAGTTGTGCGTCAAAAGGTATAAATATGGGCCTTAATCTTCTGTTCATCACTACAATACTTCACACATTTCAAAATCAGGTCCAATGACTCTTTCTGCCAACAAATCACATTCTGCTGTTTACATTGACAAATCTCAGGTATCAGTAAAAAAAAAAATGGTGAAATAAAGAATCCCATATCATTCGGCTCAAGATGTGCTTGACCTGCGTGTTTATGAAACACCTTCAACAATCACACATAATACCCATGCACAGACTCTTTCATCTCTCGCTGCATTCTGTTCAACCTCCCATTATCCAAATCTTTCAGAAGAACTCTACTTTTTAGAAACGTAATCACGTCATTGTACTTATCCATCACAATAGGAGATGGTGTATTAGTGTGGAATCTCTCTGTGGCTCTGGATTTGGTCAATGTGCAGTAATTTTATATTTAGCCCACAAATTATTTGGAACAATAAGTCAAACAATGTATTGAAATCAGTACACAACACCTTTGAAATCTTCAAAATCCTTTCAACTTGAGTGTCCCACTAAATGGGCTGTCAACTTGGAAAAATTGTTTGCAAATGCTACAAAATCTCCCCTACTCCAAGGCACATGAGCATTCCCTCCAGCTGGTATTTCTCTTAAAGATAATCTAAAGCCTCTCCATCATCTGGGGGACCTGGAAATGTCTTTAGTTTTACTTCAACCTACTCTATTTGACTCTTTTTCTTTTCATGTTTATTTACCCATTTACTTTCTAATTTCTCAAACTCACTCCATCTGCTGACGTATTTCACAAATTCAATAATTTGCAATCACATTCCTGAAGAACACATGGTCTCAATTGATTCATCATACAAATTTGCTCTAAAACTTTTCTGCAATGGGATGCTTTTTGAGAGATCAACTTCATATTTATTTGCTAATTCAGTCAATTTGTCATGTGTGGTTGCCACACATCTAGTGATTTTTTTTGCACAAATAAATCAGTTATTTTTCTTTGTATTGATTCACATGTTCAAGATCCAAACATCCTGTATTTATTTATTCCAGTTCTATTTTTAATCTCAGGACATTCACATTCAACTGTCTTTCCCTTTATACATTCTGACAGTTTCCTCAAATCTTGGGGGAAAAACCCAACTTCAAACATTTTTGTTTCAGCTTGTTTTTCCTGTGTTAACAATACTTCCCCCTTCAATGAATTATTGAATAGTCTGTGGTGGAGTGCATACAACAATCTGAATTCTGCGAAGTTGGGATAAACCCTGTCTTAGCTGCTCTTCCAACAGCTCCTTGAGCTATTGCATTTGGGACAATTTTATTCGAAGCATTTGGTGTGCACATCTCTACTGGCTGTGCTGTTATAACTCTAATAGCTGTACTGGCACAGTCACAAGGGAAGCAGTAACACCTGTAGGCTTCACTGCCTGTATGGTCTCAACTCGGGCTGGCACAATATTTGGGATAACAGTTTGGACAATAGACTGTCTCATAATAGGCTGTGTCATTTGTAATGATCTCTCAAGCTAGAAAGCATTTGGATCAACAGGGCCTGTAGCCACTGTCACATTATTAGTTGAAATGCCGTCAGTACTTGTCACAAGAGCCACATAAGGTGGTGGACATGCAGCCAATAATTTGGCCAATACTTCATCTCCTGAATCACTATCAGAATCAAACTCCTTTTCATGATCTTTTTCAGTTATATCCTTCTGAGTTTTGGATGTTTTTGATTTCTCAGATTTATCATTAATAATGACTGTTGCAGAATGGCAATAAAGAAAGTGCTTGACTCAACTCACCCCCAGATCAATTGTAGACTGACGACCGTGCACGATCAACTCCTGAATAAAGCCTCTGTGGGCAGGAAATATTAACTCTCATGGCTTGCATCCTTGGGGCTGGTGGGAGCCATTTACTTACACAGAGGAGATAGAGACCACTGCCACACAAAGAGGTCTTTTTGCCCTAGGAATTGAACTGTGTTTGGTGCCAATTAAGTAACACTGTTAATATTTTAGCACTATCTGGGAATTTACTAAGGTTGAATTAGAACATTGGAATGCTGGGGGCTCCATTGAAAACAATGGAGTGCTGCGGGCTTTTACTGGCCGGTAAAAGCCCGCAGCGCCAACATTCCAATGTTCGCTTTGTTCACAGCAACAGCTGTGAACAAAGCCTCACGGAGCCCGAGGGGATCTTAATCCCCTCGGGCTCCGTGAACATTTTTTTTTTTAATAGAACATTCTGCCCTGTGTGGCAGAATGTTCTAATAGCCTTAGAACCCGCCGTAGCGGGCTCTACCGGCTATTAAAGTCCCTCTCCCTTGTTAAATGCCCTCGCCTTCGGCTCGGGCATTTAACGCGGGAAGCGGGCCTTTAATAGTCGGTAGAGCCCGCTACGGCGGGTTCTAAGGCTATAGTAAACAAATGTTAAGCAATCTACTTTAGTAATTTATGATATGTTTTAACCTGATTTTTAAGTGATGTTTTCCCTTTGCACTTGATAATATTTAATCAACTCATAACAATTAAGTATTCACTTTAATCCATAAGTAATGACAGTTTATTATCTAGTTCCCTCCACTATATTTTCTTCCATTTCTGTTGTTGCTCATCCCATATTGCAGCTGTGTAATTTCTCATAGCACTCTTAGTTCGTCTCTGTTATTTATCTCTTTTCCTAGTGCAAGCCATCTTCTCCCAAGCACTTAGGGTCTGATTTATGAAAAATTAGTGCTGCATTTGCTTCCTTTTTTGATGCAAAAGCAGCATAAACTTACAGGTGGCGCTAATTTTTCATAAATCAGGCTCTAAATGCTTTCAATTGTGTAGGTCCGGGAGGAGGTTTCATGTCACAAAGAGTTTCTTGTAGTCTGTCAATAATTCCTAAATTCAATATACCCCATCTAGGAAAGCTTAACTGACCTTCTTTTTCAGTGATCTTGCACCATTGATAAAGCCATTCCTATGTGTGTAACCCTTCTTCAATCAACATATGATAAGCAGGCGTACCCATAGGCGGTGCCTCTGCAACCTCCAATACTGCTATTGTCACATTACCTCTTATTAAACTTCTTAAAGCTTTGACGCATTTCATGATTTTAAATTTTAAAACAACAAATGGAACCTTGAAATATAAATCTTCAAAATTTTGATTCTGTTCCGTATACATCAAGTTTTTAGTAAGTCCATTTCCAAATCCCAGTGCGGCTCTTTACACTAACCAACCAATCATTGCATGGCTCTTAGCATAGCTCAACCAATTTCAATTTGGCATTCGACACCAACCAACCAAAACAGTGTTGCACAATATGACGTAACAACCGGCTCCTTGCAGTGGCTCATCCTCCTTTTCAATTTCTTCGCATTCACACATAGCTACAATCCTACTTTTCAAAGCAGGATAAAATAACAGTCTTTGTATGCCTCTTCTAGAGAAAACAAAAAGGAAAATATAACAACTGCAACAATCAGGATTTTTACACCTTCCAACTTTTTCTCATTCAGAAAGATTTTGACACACACCAATGAAATCTCGACCAGTGGGAAATCACCTAAATCATTGTAGTGTCCCATTCATGCATCAGGTTCCACTAACCATGACCAATATTCAATCACAACAAATTGCTACTGTCCTTCTTTTGAAAGTGCAGTCAACGATGTCTCACGACCTGCACTACACCTCATTAGCACACAGGAAAACCATATATCAACTCCTTGTTTATCTATCCCAGAATCTTAGACTACTTCTTAGTTCAATCACCTCTTTATCTTCTTTTTCAACAAAAACACGTAAGCATCAGCAATTCATAAGCTTTAATAATTAATTCAACAAGCATACACAAATACCAATACTTAAGTAAAACCACAACAATCATTAATCAATTTCAACACATAACCCTGTTGATACTTACACCGCCAATTTAGTAACCACCTTAGAAAACCGCACTTCATCAACTTTCAAGCTCAGGCTTTGGAAAATATGACATGGGCATCCTCTCATCTCGGGGTACATTTTTAATTACTACAGCTCTTTTTTCTCATTTGGTAAATCATCCTCTTGCTACTAACTTTGGTGGAGTGGGACCGTTAGCTAAATATTTGGCTTACTATGCAATCTTAACAACTCATCAAATCAGAAGTCTATGCTGTCCAGGCTGATGATCCTTGGATGCAGATGAGAATAACCAGGAGCTGCAAAGCAAGTCAACTAGTCATCATAGTTTTCATTTCAATCTTTGGGAGTCAATGATTAGAGTTGGTGTGAGTTTCAAAGCTTAAATAAAGTATCAATGTTCTTTTAAGTTTTATTAGCAGAATCAATAATAAAAATCTAATTAACTAAATCACCAATTAATCACTCATAAATTATAAATAACAGAATATTAGCAATTAAGGGCCAGATGTATCATGAAGGCTTTTTGTGATTCGGAAATAGCGATTTTTAAGAAATCTCTATTTCCGACTCGCAAAATGCCATGTATCACATTTGCGGATCGGTAATAGCGATTTCTTAAAAATCGCAAATGCTATTGCCGAATCGCAAATTGCGATACCGGCCCCATTCGCACCTATGGGCCTGTTGGTCCATATCTGTAATTTTTTTGCATTTCCAAAATTGCGATTTCTTAACTACAAATCGCAATTTTGGAAATGCAACACCCCAGGGTGCTGGGGGTCTAAGGCCCCCTCTGCCGCACCCCAAAATTATTTTTTTCACATGTAAGGTGCACACATGCCAAAAGGGCATGTGTGCTTTACATGAAAGTTTTAAAAATGCATTTTAAATGCATTTTTAAAATTTGCACATGGTTACCACCAAGTTCAACTTGGTGGTAAATAGCGATTCCTAAATGCCCAAATCACATTTAGGAATTGCTTCATACATGTTCTAAGGAATCGCAAATAAGGATTCCTTATTTGCGATTTCTTATTTAGAGAGTCACAATTTGCGAGTCTCTAAACAGGGTTGCAATTTTAAGGAATCGCTATTTTGACGATTCCTTAAAATTGCGTTCAGAATGTCTTTCATACATTCTGAAATGGCATTTTGCATTCGTACCATTTGCGAATGCAAAATGCTTTCATGCATCTGGCCCTAAGTGTGTTCTATTAAGTAAAAGTCCCTATTCTAAAATTGAGAAATGAGATCAAATATCTAATTAGAACCCATAAAGAGCTATAATTCGAGAGGTGAAAGTATGAAGCTTTAGCATCAAATTGCAAACATTAATTAAAACAGAACTTCCTGAAAAGAGAGGTACAAGGAACTCAAAAGAGTCTCAAAGCAGCATAGATCCAGACAGAGAAAATAAAGGGTCTCTCAAAATGTATCTGAGAAGCATCTCAGCACAGGCTTGAGATGGGGTCTGAAAAGACTCAAAATATAGAACCTCTCCCTACTCTAGGAACACACACTTATTTAAGATTTGATATCAAACAATTGAAACGTTGCATTCATTTTCAAGCAATGTTCAGATTGCTGTGACTTCATGGAAACAGGAAAGCTTCTGAGTCATCTGAACAGTCAAAAGCCAATAGCCTACAGATAACCACCATTAAATGAAACATTTAAGAAAACTACAGTTCATTGTTAGGCATTCACATCAGTTTATTAGATCAGAAAATTCTCATCCAGTTCAATTAACAAAACTATTTTTAATGAAGAAACATTCTGTGGAAATTCAATTAAACCTTTTAATACATTAAAATATTCTATGAAAAAGAAGCCTATAGGAATGTCATCATCTAACAATTCTATTGCCATTCTCTTCTCAGCACTTTAGCTTCATTGAAAGTTTTACATGTCACATTCTTAAATTAGGTCAGCTTCTGTAAAAGGAGCTTTCTGCAGCTATTCAATCGTAATACATGTAAATGTGAAAGCTTAATGCTCTAACTGCTTTTAAAATATTTGTCAAAGACCTTCATGTGATTTTTACATGTCAATTGCATTAAGTTTGGTATTTAATAATATTTTCACATGAGCAAGAGATTACAGATTTGTGACGATAAATGGTCTCATATGGACAAGAGAGTATCTGAAGAAGAACAATGAGTAAGTGATCTACAGGATTCCATATAGAAAGTTGATTTCATGCAACAAAAAATATGTCTTTATAAAAATCAATCAGAGAATTTAAAGAAAACAAAATAGAAGAAATAACCTTATAATTAATGGGCTATCAGAAGGCGCTGAGGGAAGTGACCCAAATGTAATTTTTCAGTACTTCATTTCCAAAGTTTGGGCATGCCCAAATGGACTTCCTTAAACATAGAAATGGTGCACACATTGAATTAAAGACCTTGATCCTCTTCTTTACCTACTAAACATAGGAAGCCAATCTCTTATTTCTGGAAAACGCAGATCTTCTTAAAGTAATTTCAGTGGTCAAAAGTAAAAGGAATAGCTCATGGTAAATATATTGTTTTCACAAAACACAGCAAATTATTTCGCTGAGTGGCAAAAGAAGTTACTAAACATTTGGGGCATATTTATGACCCATTAGTGCCACCAGAGTGGCACTTTATGTGACACTCTAGTGGTGATATGCCCTGTGCCATATTTCCAAGGTGGCGTCAAGCCACTTTTTGTAAATACGGCCCAGTCACACGCAGCACTTTGCATGGGAGGGGCATGCAATGGGTGTTGCTGTGGGCATGCCAAGCAACACCAATTGCATTTTGATGCTGCCCCAGGTTGACATGTTTTCGTAAACCTGAAGCAGTGCCAAAATCTAATGCCACCCAAGGGGTGATGTTAGCAAGATGCAACAAGGAGGAATACTTTTATTCCTTCTTGCTTTTTGCTTTTTCTGTGTGTGCTGCATACTGCAGCATGCATAGAAAGAGCAAAATGCCAGAAATGATTGTTTATGTGTGGCAAGGTGTCCCTTCCTGCATATAAACAATCATTTCAAAATGATGCTTTTACACTTCTGTGTGTGCTGCATTCTGCAGCACACACAGAAGTGCCAAATTACCTTTAGTGAGTGTTTAAGTGCAGGAAGGGACACCTTCCCGCACATAAACAATCAAACCCCTCAGTGCAGACATCGTTGCACGATGGTGCAAGGATGCCTGCATTGGCGCTGGGAGCTAAATTTAGCACCAGCGCAGGGGGAAACCTGAGGGTGCACCGTATTCTAATAAATACAGTGCATTCCTGCATTTCTAAAGTGGTGTGGTGCTGCCAATTTTGGTGGAGCACCGCGCTGCTCTACTTTTCAGTAAATATGGCCCTTGATCTGCTCTCAGATCACTCAAGGCAAGGTTTTGCTTGTTTCGTCCATGCCTGTTTAAAGTCACCTATCACCACAACAGTACCATTTACGAAGATCCTACAAAACAACCAATTTTTGGGTGACTGTAGAGGAGATGCTATGTAAACCTCTCAATCCTTGAATACCTAAGCTATTTGTTTCATAACATGCTCTAACAATGTAGCTTGTTGCTCTTCAGGGCGTACTAAATGTTTTATTGTTCATTTTGGTTACCATTTAAAATCCCATGCTAGTTTTTATGGATGTCTTTCCTGATGTCTTGTTCATGTCTTTGTTATGTGTATTATTGCCATCTCCAAATTGTGGTTCCTTCACCGTTGACCATTTTTGCTTCTTATAGATCTGTTTTTAGTTTATGCTTCCACATTCTCTGTTCGCCATCCATTTTTGTCTATTCTTTTCTCATCTTTCCCACTATTTCCTTTGTACTAATGCTTTTTCCCTTATGCCACCACCAAAATATATTTCTTCTTCCCAACATAATCTTATGGCATACACTTACTTTTTTACCAGTTTCATCTTACTATCCAAATGTTTGATGTATAATTTTATCTATGTTTTGGTGTTCTATTCATGTGGAACTTACAATTGTTTCATTAAAGGTCTTGGTTCTAATTTTAAATGTGACATTTGGTTGGTAATGTTTTTTCTTCACCTGTTTATAAGAAGAACAATGGTGTGATTATACTCTGCTCTAAAAATCTAAAGCCTGTATCTATACTTTTTGACACAAAACTGCGCAAACACAGTTCTGCGTCAAAAAGTATAGCACTGGCTTGCATCATTCCAGAATGCCAAATTTATGGACTCTCGCAAGCTGGCGTAAAGGGTGGGCTTATGTCTAGGAAAATGACATTAACCGGGTGAGGGTGGCAGTATGGGGAAACAGGGTTTTGCACAAAAAATGACACGAGGCTGGTTAGAGGCAAAAAATGCCTTTAACCAGTCTAGTGTCATTTCCTGATGCAAAACCATACATACCACATGACACCTGTCTTATAAAAGACAGGAGTCATGCCCACCACCCCAATGGCCAACACAGGGGAGAAGGGTCCCCTGGGCATGGCCATTGTACCCTGTGCAATGCAGGGGGGGGGCATTTCAGGGCCACCAATGGCACTTAAAAGAAATACTTACCTCTACTAACCTACTTACCAGGGATGGGGTCCCCCATCATCTGGTGTCCCTCTGGTGTGGGTGGGGCTGTTCCTGGGGCTTGGGGTGGGCACCTGTGGGCTCTTTCTATGGTGCTCAACCATGGAAATGGGTCCACAGGTCTCCTAATGCCTGCCCTGACCCAGGCTCTGCACAATGGTGCTAAGCAGGCTTAGTGCCATTATTTAGGCCCTCCTCCTCCCGGTGCACCATTTTTGCATGGGAGGATAAATAAGGCGCTATGGGCTTTGAGTCATTTTTTGAATGGGAACGCCTACCTTCCATCTCATTGACACAAGCTGGTCAAAAATGACTTTAACTCCAATATTTTGATGCTAGTCGGGCCTAGCATCAAAATATAAATAGGGAGTTAAGTTTGCACAGAATAAGCGTAAAATAAATTACGCTAATTCTGTGCAAAGAAAGTATAAATATGCCCCTAAATATTGTTTTAGTGTCTCAAAAAAATAACAATGGAGAAAGATTGTTACTTATAGAATGATTAACTTAAAAAATCATGTTACAATATTTAATGTATATGGAGTAACTCGAGTTGATAAAACTTTGAAATACATTGTTTCTAAATTAATGAAACATGCTCTGGGCATCTTGATACTTGGTGGTAATTGTAACCAGATATTTGATCCATTTACAGACAGAAATTCTAAAGTCAAATATATTCTATGCAAAAGCAATTTTCAAAAGTGTTTACTCACTAATGCTTGGAGAATTGTCAATCATGACAAAAGAGACTATACTTTTTACTCCCCAATTTATGGTTCCGGATCTAGAATAGTCTACATTTTCTTCAGTAACATTCTGACAATGCAATTAATTTATGCCAATATGGGAGTAATTTTGATTTCCTATCATACTCTGGTTATTATGAACATAAATGTAGTTACCATTCCAAAAGGAACTCGCAGATGGAGATTAAATAATACCTTTTTATCTGACCAATCATTTACGCAGTCATTTCAAACTTTTGCTCAAGAATTGTTTACTTTCAATAATACAACTGACATAGCATTTCACATAATTTAGGATACCTTTTAAGCAGCAGTCAGAAATATTGCCATTATAACATTTGTCTCTCGCAAAAGGAGATTGGTCTATCTGGAAGATGCAAGCTTAATTTACTTGTAAGTCCCATGTAAAATGTACAACATGTACCCAGGGCCTATACATAAAATGCTACAAGTGGAACTGCAGCTCTCTTTGAGACACCCACAAAAGTAGCACTTTAAAACATATCTCAGGCCTGACTCTGCAGCCTGTAGGACGGGTTTCAGCTGGCATTTCATCCTGTAAAAATACATCTTTTAAAGAAGGATGAAGAAAAAAAAAACTACTTTCTAATTAATCCCTTCTTTGGGGAAAGAAATTCCATAACCCACTATTCATGGCATACTTCATCATTTGGCATACTTCTACACTTCCTATGCCTCCATCAGCAGTCATGTATTTTATCTTATAATTCCGATGAAGGCCACTGACCCTAAGTGTTGAATAAGGGTTGGCCAAAACATATTAACAGAAATTAGATTAATGGTAGGGTAAGAAAAGCCCAAAGACCATCAATTGAGAGTATTAAATCCTGTCTGAAGAACCTAGAAATAAACAATTGACAGGTATCGCCAGGGCAGTTTTAACTTGAAAAACTGATCCCACTTGAAAAATTCAGACCAAACATTTTTCCTTGCTCCACCTCTGCTGATAGTGACACAGGAAATGAAGAAGCATGCCTGATGATGAAGCAAGGCATGAATACTGCAATAAAGCCTTTGTTTCCTAAATGCAGGGATTCATTATAGGGTAGTTTGGTTTCTCTTTGTCAATCTTTATGCATGTGATACTGAAAATGAGGGGTGATTGATGAATGATTACCTCTTGCCTCCTTTCATGTTAGAGAATTAAAAAATATTAATATATCTATGCCACCCATAATGTTGGCTCTAACAGTTCTTAGCAAAGCAAAACACAAACGCTGTGGGATAGCGTAACTGGATGGACGGAATGCAGAACCAATCAAACATTCACCCCCAGTCACAGATCTGGGTTTAATCCATCCATTATTTTGCTCACCATGCCACCCCAGTTTGAACCCAGCCATATGCAAATCAGTCTTGACCCTGTTCCTCATGGGAACAGTCCAGCCCGAACTGCCAGGCCAGGTTCTCCCTGGACCAGAAACAAGCATCCTGGGACCGGTTTCGGGGTTTCACCCCTCATCAGCCAGGCTAGCTTGAATCCAGTGGCACAGTGAGCCCGGGACCCACGTCTGGGCATACCCGGCGCACTTAGAGCGGCAAAAGCAAAGCAAAACACAAACGCTGTGGGATAGCGTAAATGGATGGACGGAATGCAGAACCAATCAAACATTCACCCCCAGTCACAGATCTGGGTTTAATCCATCCATTATTTTGCTCACCATGCCACCCCAGTTTGAACCCAGCCATATGCAAATAAGTCTTGACCCTGTTCCTCATGGGAACAGTCCAGCCCGAACTGCCAGGCCAGGTTCTCCCTGAACCAGAAACAAGCATCCTGGGACCGGTTTCGGGGTTTCACCCCTCATCAGCCAGGCTAGCTTGAATCCAGTGGCACAGTGAGCCCGGGACCCACGTCTGGGCATACCCGGCGCACTTAGGGCGGCAAAAGCAAAGCAAAACACAAACGCTGTGGGATAGCGTAACTGGATGGACGGAATGCAGAACCAATCAAACATTCACCCCCAGTCACAGATCTGGGTTTAATCCATCCATTATTTTGCTCACCATGCCACCCCAGTTTGAACCCAGCCATATGCAAATCAGTCTTGACCCTGTTCCTCATGGGAACAGTCCAGCCCGAACTGCCAGGCCAGGTTCTCCCTGGACCAGAAACAAGCATCCTGGGACCGGTTTCGGGGTTTCACCCCTCATCAGCCAGGCTAGCTTGAATCCAGTGGCACAGTGAGCCTGGGACCCACGTCTGGGCATACCCGGCGCACTTAGGGCAGGGTTAATGGTATTTAAAAGGCAGGACATGTGTACTTAAGTTTTAAATGTCATGGCAGTGAAAACATTCTAAAGCTGTTTTCAATGTGGTAAGGCCTAGCTCTACCATTTACAAACACAAAGTCACTTTATTGCATTTAATATGTACTAATTGTGGATAGGGAGCAGACAGAGATACACTGTTTAGACTTAAATGAATTATAATTTAAAATTCTGTTTAAAGGTAAAGCCACATTTTAAGTCGCAATTGTGAAAAATGGCACTTTTAGGAAGCTGCCATTTTTATTGTGTAAGGCATCTGTGCTTTCTGCTAGTATCCTGTGTCACATGACTGTGCATGACTCTGCCATTGGAGTTTGTTTATTTCTCCCAGACATTGACTAAAAGGGGATTAGACGGAGGCAGGGTGGACCACCAAGTCAAGATGATTGGGAGCGGAGCTGTACCCTGTCCCATATACACTTTAAAGAATGTTGTCACCAGAGAAAACATTTTCACCAGAGACAGTTAGGAGCTTTGACAAGGAAAGGAAGAGCTTTCCAAAATCAGGTGTGGGAATTTGACAGGGTGTTCTTCCACACAAAAAGGTTAGGACCAGGTACAAATATTAGACCCCGAGAACCACTCTTCAATACACTCTTGGACATGTGGAAGATTTAGAAGAACTGTCCTGCTGGAAGACAAATGTTCTGTTGCCCTGCTGCTGAAAGGGCTGCCCTGCTGCCCTATTCTCTGAAGAAGGATGACTGAACCTGTTGCTTGAATCCAGGACACACCAAAGTGAATTCAGTGGCTAGTTTGTTGACCTTCTGTATGAGCTATAAAGAAGTAACAACTCCTGAGGCCTTGAACCCTACAACTGGTTTCTACTGGAAATAATCTACCCCCCTATTTGTGGCCACCACGACCCTTGGTGTGCTGCTGGAGTGGACTCCTCCTACTAGAATTCATAATATGGGACTTAGAAAAATGTTCATCAAAAACTGCTCTGAGAACTGACAGGAGACCATGACCCACTTGTGAGGCAATCCACTAAAGGTGCATGGTTGATGGGATTGCTTTTGCCACAGCTCAAGCTATTTTCTCCTCCACAGCAGCAAATCCTTTTCAGAAGGACCTCCTAGTGGTAGGTATCTAGTCTTGTGGAGAAATCTTTGGCTACAGCCTGCAGCCTCGACCCGCTGAGAAAAGCAGAGCTCCAGAAAAGCTTCTAAGTCCTAAGGTAGAAAATCAAATCTAGCACTGGGCTCAAATGACAACCAGCACTCCATCAATGACAAGGACATCTCTAGACTAAAATCTAGTTATACCCACCTAGAGCTTTTCCTGCTCTCATTCACAGCTTCAGTAAGACTTTGTCCAGCTGTCCACTTTTGCCAAAGGCAAGCCCGCCCAGTCCACCAAATCCGGGTCTGATCACTGCCCAGCAATACTCTGCAGCACTCCTTAGGTTGCTAGACTCTACATGCCATTCCCCCACCTTTTGCCCCACCACACCTCACCCTACTGTAGGAGCTTTCATTTGCACCCACTGCCTGCTCACTAGCCTCCACTCACTCATTCCCTCCATGCAGAAACTAACAATATCCTTAACACCCCCTCTCAACACACACACAGCAAAATAACCAACAATGCCTACACCACACCCCACAGCAAACCTGCATGTCAACACTCACTCACATGCATGGTTCTCAGCACACAATCACTCAGTAACACATGCAACCAAAATATGGGACCTTCTGAGCAGTGACTCATCTGACATCCTCTTCATCACAGAGGCCTGGCTCAGCTTCTCATCACCTACTGACATTGCGACTGCAATCCCAGTGGGCTACAAGATTGTTCCACAGGACTGCCTTCACAAACCAGGAGGAAGACGCGCTATCTTCTCAAAGGAAAACGCACAACATCCACCCCATTCATTTAACACCTGCACTTCAAGATACAAATCCATGAAAACTTTACTCTGAATGGAATCCTCACTTACCGACCACCCATACCTTGAGCCCTCTTTACCCTCCTCATCATCGACTTTGTTGTTCCACTCACCATCGTCCATCGTCTCCAGAGCCCACCTTCTTCTCAGTGACCTCAACTTTCACATGGAAGACAGAAAAGAACACTGTTCACAGCACTCCTCAAGAGCTTGAGCAACAAAGGACTCACTCAGCTTGTCATAGAATTAACACACACCTCAGGGCACAAGTGGGACCCCATCTTCACCACAAGCAACATCATCAAATACAACTCCACCACACAACTCACATGGAAGACCACTCCATCATCCACTTCGAAATCAAAACACCTCAAGTCAACACCCCTGCCAGGTTCAGCATTCTAGCATTTTAGGCTGCACCTGGGGCAAAATCACAGAAGCAGACTGGCTCAGTGTCAAGCACAGATCTACCACACCCCACAACTGGATAAGGAACTAGACAGAATCCCTCTTACCCATCCAACCTGACTTGCATATTAGATCAATCAAGCAGACCAGCTGCTACACAGAAGACCTCTGAGACACCACACAACACTGTAAATAGTCAGTTGGGAAATGGAGCACCAGCCATGACACCACAGTCAGAACTTCCTACAAAGCTGCACTCAGTCACTATCACCAGCAAATTAGAGACACCAAAAAAGAAAACACTAGTGGACTGCATTTAAGGAAGCTCCAACAACTGCAAAGACATTTAGATCATCAAGAATTTCACCTCACGCTCAGCCACTGTCAACAACATTGCTGACCCCAAACAACTCTGCAACAAACTATCCAACTTCTTCGACTTCAAAATTGCAAACATCTACAACAACTTCATACACCAACCGAACCCCAGAGAACTCATTGCTAGCCTACTCACCATCAACCAAGGCAGCGACCTGACTGAATGGACAACCCTCACCAGAATGACACAGCTGCAATCATGCAGACCATCCACTCAGGGGACCTAATGAGCCCAGGCCTCACCATATCCACAAAGGGGGAACATCATCAATCAGCATCACCCTGACCCACATTAACACCTCCCTCATGTCCACCACTTTCCCAGATGAATGGAAATGTGCAGAAATTAATGTCCTCCTGAAGAAGCCCACAGCTTCTGATTCAACTGAACAACTTCTGACCCATCTCCCTGCTCACCCTCCAGCCAATATGATTGAGAAGGCCATCAACAAGCAACTCACAACCAACCTGGAACTTCATCATCTTCTAGACAACACTCAATCAGGATTCAGAAATAACCACAGCACCAGCATAGCACTTATCATGGCCATGCATGATATTCAAAGCATTCTGGACCAAGGAGAAACAACAACTCTAATCCTGCTCAACCTCTTCGCAGCCTTTGACACTGTCTCCGCAACACCTTCATGAAAAGACTCCATGATATTAGGATAAAGTATCTGACTTCAAACTGATCTGTTCCTTCCTTACAGGAAAACCCAGAGGGTCAGGCTGCCACCCTTCTCATTACAGACCAAGAAACTGATATGTGGTGTTCCACAGGGATCCTCCCTCAGCCCCACTCTTTTCAACATATACATGACATCACTCGCCAACATTATCTGATGACAAAACCACCATCGTCTCCTATGCTGATGATGCCCAACTCATCCTCTCTCTGACAGACAAGACAAACAGCCTGAGAACCAACTTCACCAACTGCAAGGCTATGGTAGCAGACTGGATGAGACCAACTGCCTGAAGCTCAACTCTGACAAGATGGAAGTACTGGTCGTTGGTGACAAGACCTCCCAATGTGATTTTACGTGGTGGCTTTTAGAGCTAGAACCAACACCCACAGATCATTTAAGAAAGCTAAGGATCATCCTGGAGGACAAGAGCAACATGACAGCACATGTCAACGCATTGTGCAGCTCCTGTTTTCACATCCTACACCTGCTGTGAAAGATCTTCAAAAGTTTGCCTCAAAACACCAGATGGACCATTACACAAGATCTGATCATCAGCAGGCTGGACTATGGCAACACTCTCTATATCAGAATCTCCAAACAAGTCCTACGCAGACTTCAGGCTATCCATAACACTGCTGCAAGACTCATAAACAGCCTCCCATGGTACACCCACATCACACTACACCTCCAATTTGAACCGCTCATTCATACATTCAAAGCCCTACACAACACAGGACGAGAATACCTGAACATTCATATACACTTTCACCACACACCAGAAACCTACAGTCTGCCTCACTCTCACTCGCATACACTCCCTGCACCCGCAAAACCAAACCTTGAGGTCGCTCATTTTCCTACAGCACAGCCAAGACATTGAATGACCTCTCATCACATTGGAGCCTCCTCCTCACTTCTTGAGTTCCACAAGAAGCTGAAGACCTGTCTCTTCATATAACCACACACCTAAACATCTTGTCCAAGTTCCTGGATACCCTCTCACAATATATATTGCACTATACAAATCAATATAACATAACACACCATCAGTAAAGGTCCCTTCTCAGCTACAGTCAGATGTCTGGCCCTTCTGAGACTGTACCTTCTACAGAACATTTTTTTGAAATTTTTTCCAGGCCCAATAGTGAGCCCAGAATGGTCACAGTCTACTCCTTTTAACTGACTCATGCTCCATCATGATCAGCTTTAACTTTAAGACTTTGCCCTGGTCTCACAAGACTTGATAACCCCTGTTGGCACTTTGATATTTCAGGCATTCGATTTTGCTAAAATCTTCATATATTTATAACTGTAATTCAACTACTTGGACTTAATTTATTTGGGTGTGATTGTATTCATCAAAATGACTTTTCCTGAGTTGTGCCTTTACTTTATTCCAGTTTATGTACTGCATAAGTACTTTGTACATTGCATCTATGTTAAGCCTGACCGATTTTGTGCCAAACTACTAGAGTGCTAAGCACCAGTTAATTTAGTGACTTTTGTTGTTCACCCTTTCAAGGACCGTGTTTGTCGTCTGAGTGGGGTCTTTATCCCCCTTAACCAATAAGCTAACTTCTTAAGATGGAAAAATCCCAAAAATGCTTAGATGAACTGATAAAAGCTAAATTCAAATTTTAAAAATATATTCCATTGAAAATGCTACTTCTTCTCCCTCAAACCCAGTGCAAGATATTATAGAGGTCAGAACAGAACAGGTAACTTCCCGGCTAAATATAAAAAAATCAAAAAGGCTTCAGAGAAATGGAAGGCATTTAAACAACCAATGATACATTTAATTGTAATGACATACAGATCCCTCAGTCATTTGTAAATGATTGCAAATCATGATATACGTCAGAAGAAATTCCTCAAGGCAGTAAACTTTCTGAATTCTTTTTTACAATTACTAAAAAGATTCATATGATTAAAAATGTTAAGGTGCCTGGGCTGGTAGGTTTTGCAACTGAATTTCAGACTTGTTTTACTAATGTTTTACTTCATGGGATCATAGAATTTACAATAATTACAAACCTTTCGTTAATGAACACAGATTACATAATGTTTGCTAAAATCATGGCCCTTTGTTTAGAATCCATTCCGCCAAAATTAATTTGATGGTTGCCATCTGGTTTTATTAAGGTTGGTTTATCTAAATTATTATTTAATGTTTTAAGTAAATCCTCCTTTAATGAATGTCCTTTAGCCACTATTACTCTAGATCCGTAAATAAGCATTCAGTAGACTATGATGGAATTTTACGTTTCACTACTTTATTGGTTAGATTATGGTCCCACAATCATTCATTTAATTTCACTATTATACATGGCAACCAAAGCACCTTTATATAATAATGGAATCACTTCTACAACTTTCTGATTACAAATATGTGTAAGACAAGGATATCCATTATTTTATCCTTTTATTTATCCTTGCTCTTGAACAATTCTTAACAAAAATGTGAGAAAATAAACATATACAAGGATTTAACTATGGTAATAAGCAATGAAACTGTTGGAATATGCAGGCAATATTTTTTTATTCATGACAAATTCAAAGTCTTCATACACTCCTGTTGTGAATATGCAGTAAAGTTGTTCTAGAATTTAGAATTTTTGTTCTTGTTGGCACTGGTGACTGGCAGTGTTCCAGGCAATGACAGTTTGAAGATGGTCGTGGCTTCGGACGGGTGTGAGGACACTGGTGCTGATGGGGTTTCTTAAGAATAAAGTTTCCTGGACTCATCTTCTTGGCAGAGTTGTTTCTTCATTATTGTACGACAGAACTTATTTTTGTGACAATTTTGACAACATCGATTACCGAACCCACATGCTTATTTTACCTGTCTAGCTGCCAATGAGTCCTCACCTGTTGGATTTCATCACTTCTTGTTCATGGGTGTGCTAAGACTTAATGCGCCTTGAAAATCTTGAAGTTGTAAGCCCCATTTTTGTTGTGGTGGAGGGCTCTCGAACAGTCTATGCGAGTCATCTTGTCATGGTGTGGCCAGTGCAAGTCATCGTCATTGTCATTTGATGAGGACGGCATGAGTGGAGCACGCGCGTAATAAAAACAAGTCCCACCAGCCATAGAAGTTACGTTGGACGACACTATTCGCCATTTTAGGAATAGATACAGTTTTGAGTTTAAAGAAATACAACAACAGGCACTCTTTTTCTTGCCTGTCCCACAACCATTGGAGAAGTATACTTACAGCGATAGGCACGCTTTCCTTTGCTTATCATATATGTGCTGACAAGTGTCTTCTTTTCGGTCAATATGTACAGTGATAGGCACGCTATTGTTTACTTATCACACTACATATAATGATTTAAACATTTTATACTGTTGTGCAAATAATATAAATTATGTTTGAAAAAAATATATAAACAAAACAAGATTTGCTTTTATAATATTGGATGTGTTACATTATTGTTTTGTTTATTGGTACACAGAGTTTGGCATTACCCAGTTTTTTCTTTTAACTATCTATGGTTTTGTAAAAATACTAGTGTTTCATTTAGGATTAATTTATTGTACAAAGTAAATATGCAAACTGCTAATCTCCCAATATCTTTTCTTGTAGAGCCAGGTGTGCCTAGGTTAAAGTGGCTTCATTGGTTTAAAACATTTGAAAGTTATTGCGTGGCTATAGATGGGTTGAATTTCTCAGCTGTAAGGTAAAAGATGATTTTGTATACCTGTCTTGGGCCAGAAGGTCAAATAGTTTTAGATCATCAACCACAATTCTTTCCTCCATCATCTATCCAGTGGGATGTATTTAGGGAAGAAGTGGAAAGGCTCGAAAGTCATTTTAAAGGTGAACTTAGTGTCATTGTAGAGAGGCATACGTTTTTCACAAGAAAGTAGTTGCAACATGAAACAATTGATAATTTCCTAGCAGAGTTAATTATTTTAGTTTCCACTTGTGAGTATGAAGGTCCTTTTGATCAATACTTAGGAGATCAGTTACCTGTTAATTGTTTTGACAACAGGTTTCAAGAAAAAATGTTGAGTTGTAGAAATCCCACGTTATGTGAAAAGCTGGAGGTTGCGAGAGGGATTGAACATTCTGTCATGGGTTTAATAGAGTTAAGTAAAATGGATCAAACAGAACATGTAGCTGTGGTCGCACTTAAAAACAAGTACTCAAAGAATGATTTGTTTGAACAAAAGAGGGACAATTGTATTGCAACTTGTGATAGGTGTGGCTCTAAATCACATTTGGCGAATGCTAAAAATTGTCCTGCATTAGGTAAGGTATGTGTGAAATGTAAAAAAAGTTGAACATTTTGAACATGTCTGTAAGAACACTGAAAAAGTTACGTTACTTGATTCACAATATTCACCAGGTTTAAATCCTTTTGATTTGCTAAATGAGGTGGATGATATGAATTTTTATAAGAAGTGTGTAATATCGATTAACATGTTGTCATCATCCAACAGGCTGCAATGCAGTAAGCAACATAACACTAAGGATCCTAAATTAAAGTGACAATTGGGGTCAATGTTATGAGAGTCACTGTTGATTCAAGTCAGGTAATTTGTGACATTGATTTTCAATCTAAGTGGAAGGAAATCACCTTGTATTCACCGGACTTCAAGACAACTGCATGTTAGGGTCAGGAAATAAATATGATTGGTTACTTTGAACAGAAAATTCACTATCAGCACAAATGCATTAAAACTAAAATGTATGTGACCAAGAAAGGATACAATATTTTAGGGTGGAGAGACCAAGGTCAATTTGGAATGGTACTCAGACCTGGTACTGATGAAGCAATTACTTTGATAGAGAACTTTTTTATGAAAGTGGATTCCTCACAAGAGGTTCTTAAGAAACATGAGACAATTTTTCAAGATAAATTGGGGATGGTGAAAAGTTTTTCAAACAAAATCATCCTTATACCTGATGCCGTTCCTATTTCACAAAGTCTGGAATGTCCTGTTAAGCATTAGAGGAGACTTAAAGGAGCACCTTAAAGGCCTTTGGGATCATTGTGTTATCGAACCTATTGACTCGTCCCAATGGATTTCAACTATTGTGGTGGCTCTTAAAAAAATGGTGATCTGAGACTTTGCATTGATTTAAGGACACTTAATAAAATATAAAAGTTGATTGTTTTCTATTAACCAGAACCCAAGACATGTTGGCACAGTTGGAAGTTATGAAAGTTTTTACTACCATTGATTTGAAAGCAGCTTGTCATCAAGTGGGAGTCTCATTCTCTCACAGCATTTGTTACACCCTTTGGTCATTTTCTTTCTTACGCATGCCATTTGGTTTAGCTTTGGCAGTGTCTACATTTCAGAAACTTATGCATCATCTATTTGGAGCTATAAAAGGGGTGTTGGCTTATCAAGAGGACATTATTATTGGTTCTGATTCAGCAGACGAGCATCTATGAAAATTAGATAAAGTTTTAAGCATGTTCAGAGACCATGGTATCACAGTAAAAAAGAAAAAGTGTACATTTGCGATGGATACAGTGGAATATCTGGGTCATAAAATTTCGGCTTCAGGTATTTTGCCTAACAAAGATCTTATTTTGGTGATTGAGAAATGTCCGTCACCTACTAATAAAGATGTTTAAGATCATTCCTTGGTCTTTTAATATTATTCACATTTTGTCCAAACAAGTGCACCACAAACCAAGCCAATATGTAAATTGCTGAAAAGAGGGGAGAAATTAGGATGGGAGAGTGAGCAAGAAGAAGCTTTTAAAACACTCAAGACACTTATTGTTGGTGCACCAGCGTTACAACCTTATTGAGACACTATCACATCTATTGTAACGGTTGACACAAGTGGCATAGGTTTTAGGTGCTGTTTTGAGCCAAATAGTTGATGGTAAGGAGAACACAATAGCAGTCGCATCTAGGCGATTGTCAGTGGCTGAAACTGATTACAGTACAATTGAAAGAGAGGCCTTAGTTTGTGTGTGGGGTGCTTAACATTTTCCTGAATATTTATGGGGTAGAAGGTTCATCTTAGTTATGGATCACAAAACCCTTAGTTTATCTGTGGAATTTTAAAATGTTATCCACAATATATGATTTCAATATTAAAATGAAACATTTGGCAGATTTCTTGTCTAGGTGTCCTATGGCTGGATGTGTGGGTGATAATATGAGTCAGCAAGATGAGGTAGTAATTGAAGCAATTGATGGTGTGAGTGTGTTGGAAGGGGTTATCTCACAACATTGTAGGAAGGAGTTTGTGAGCAAGGACGAATGTCAGATTATTCTTGCAAAATACACCTCGAGTGGATGGCCCAGGGAGGGGTCATTGGCTATGGACTTGCAACCTTATTCTAAAGTCAAGGAAGAATTGAGTGTTGAAGGAGGTTTAATAAGGAGGGTATGGAGTCTAATTCCGCCTGTGGACTTAAGAGGTAGATTGATAAATTTGGCTCACAATGGTCATGTGGGCATTACAGGTAAAAGGAAACATGTCAGGTTATGCTATTGGTGGCCGGCAATGAACAAGGTAATAGAGGTGATGGTGAACAGTTGTAAGGAATGTGGTCAAGCTGACAAGAGAATGTGCACTCACAATGTACCACTGTGTCCAGTGCAGTTTCCAGAGAGACCCTGAGAGATAGTAGGAATGAACTTTATAGGACCTATTGGTGGTCTCTGTGAGGGTAAACGTTTCATTTTAGTGGCAGTAGATTATCATTCTAAATGGATACATTATAAATTCTTGAGGGAACCCGAGGCTGAAAGTGTATTGCCATTTCTAAAAGAGTTGTTTCATAATTAGGGAATACCAGCGCTTTGATCATGGATAATGGCAGACAATTTGTCTCACATTTGGTGGAAACTTTTTTGGGAAAGGATGAGTGTTAAACATCTTACCACTGCTTTGTACAGTCCACAAGGAAATGGTTTGGAGAAAAGAGTTAATAGAATACTTAAGGAGATCATTCAAGTAGCTAACACTTTGGCTAGTTCAGTGCAGGACACGGTAGCAGAAAGAGTTTGGTGTTATCATAACACACCACATGCTACCACAGGAGTATTGCCGTTTTTGTTGTCAAGAGGGAGACATTCAAGTAATGAGCTGTCTTCGACATAGGTAGTTTCTGAAACTAGAATGATTAACAGAATCCTTGATATTATGAAAGTTAAGGCAAGAGTTGATGATTTTCAAGTTGACAGCAAGAAGAAGTATGATTTACTTAAAAATGTGAGTGATGTGCAGTTCAATGTAGGCAACAGGATTAAAGTGAAGAAGCCTCAAAGGAAAAGGTATAAGGGATCTCGATTTTTTCCTGAAGCCGAGGTTGTATGTGTCTCCAGTCATGCAGTCAAGGTGGAAAATGTTAAATGGTGGAACAAAAGAGATATTGTTAAAATTCCAAATTACAATGCATTTTCCTGGATACATAAACACAGGACAAATAGGCGAGGAGAGGTTGGTGAGTCTGGTGGATTTATGAATGACATGAGTTTAATTTGTGGGGATTCTAATCATGGCCGGAATGCAGGGCATTAAGGGAGAGTGAGAAATGTGGGTTGAGGAGGTGGTGATGTACCACAAATTGTTGCGAGAAACACAGTTACAGTCGAAGATACACCTAGCCAACCTTAGATTTGACTCTGAAGATTTTGCTAATGTGGTGAGTAATTCAGGTTCCAGTGGTTTAAAGGGGGGTCTAGAAAGAAAATCAAAACACCTAAGTACTTGGAAAGTTATTAAATGTTTTAAAAGGAAAAAAAGAGAAAAAAATAATAATGATAATGATAAATTCATAATTTTGTTGAATTTGTATTAATGCTATGTTTCATTGTGGTGGTTGTAAGGGGGAAAGATGTGGTGTGTATATGCAGTAAAGTTGATCTAGAATTTTGAATGTTTGTTCTTTTTGGAGCTGGTGACTGCAGTGTTCGAGGCAATGGCAGTTGAAAGATGGTTGTGGCTTCGGACGGTTGTGAGGACACCAGTGCTGACAAGGTTTCTTAAGAATAAAGTTTTGTCGACTCATCATCTTGGCAAAGTTGTTTCTTCATTATTATACGACACAACAACTCCCTTTCCTAAAGAAGTAGAATCCTAAGGAATGTTTCAGGTTGCAAGTTAAACTCTAAGCAATCTGAAATTCTATTGTTAAATACATTTTGTTACAAAAACGCTTGGTAATTTAAGATTTACTTGAATCCTATTAAAATAAATTATCTACAATTATTATTTACAGGTTCTATTAAGAATGTAATTAAAGTATAGTTTGATGCAACATGTAAGAAACTAGATAATTTAATTTCCAATTGAAACCTTCTTTTTAAGATTGCACCTGCACGTGAGGAGTGGCTCGCCATGCTTGCAAAATCTTTTGTGAATTGAAAAACCTTAAAAGGAGCTTAGAACCCACTTCTTACTTACCTGAACTTACCAGTGGCTTAGTCTAATGTCACTCTAATTTATGTGCTTCTGACTGGCCAGCATGCTGTCTGCTTTCACTTCCGCCTTTTGCTGCTTTGCCATCCTGCCATCCATGCTGTCGGGTGGATTCTGGACAATGTACTCCTTCCAGTCAATGGCCATTGGCTACTGGTTAGTGTCCTTCCACTAACCAAATGCTTCCCATGTACTTTTTGTTTTACTTTTTCAAATGCACTCTCTAGGACTGCACATGTCTGCACACATGCTGCCTTGCAGCATTTAACTGCCTCACAATATTGTGTTTGATGTGTCTGACCAGAAAAACACAAAGATAGATATCATTACATTTTCAAACATATGTTTGGTTTAGTGACTCATTTTTATTATTATTAGGTTTCCCCTGTATGCCCGCGCTTCCACACTGTGCTTGCGAAACATTTTTTATTGTTTATGTCTGAATTAAGTTCAACATGGTGGCGTTGCTGAGAACTCGCTTGATAGATTGGAATGGTATGCTCACTGCAGCTGGACATGTTTTCTGGAAGGAATCACCTGATTCAAAAGAAAGCACAAATACACTAGGTTGTTGTTCCTGTGCTGTGGAACACTGGGCTGCCTTTGAGAGCCATATCTCAGCCGGAGGAGTATGCTGAGTTTTGCCACTTGGCAAAAACTTCACCAACTGCCAGCAGGGCTTACCGGCAAGACTACCCCCTAGACTTCTTCAGATGGAAGCTCTGCTCTGTTGAGACCACCTGCTATGTCTTCATGGCTATTATCGCACCTCTGTCTCTTCCGCATTTATTTAGACAGGTTAGCTGTGGTTACTTCCTGTAACAATGTCACTGGCCACATTGACATAGGTGGTCATTACAACCCTGGCGGTCAGTGTTAAAGCGGCGGTAAAACCGCCAACAGGCCGGCAGTAAAAAAAGTGGAATCACGACCGTGGCGGAAACCGCCAACATAGACAGCTACTTTAACACTCCGACCGCCACGGCGGTACAAACACCGCAGCGGTAACCGCCAACAGACAGGCGGAACACAATGTACCGCCCACAGTATTACAACAGGCCAATCCGGGGCGGATTCACCGCGAACAAAAACACGGCGGAAACAGGATTTGGAAGGGAAAACGCTCACCTCTGCACACCCCACGAGGAACCAGGCCGCCATGGAACCAGAACTCCAGATTCTCCCTGCCTTTGACTTCCTGCTCCTCTACCAGGAGCATGAACGCCGGCGGCGAAGACCATGGTGAGTACTGCACCTACGACACAGGGGAGGGGGGAGGGAAAAAAGAGTGACACACACACACAACACCCCCACCCACACCTCCACCCTCACCCACTACAACATACACCCTAATACTTATTGATACATTACAGTTACACCCCCCAAACTCCCCGGAAGAATGCAAAGACAAAAGGAAATGATTTGAACGTTTGTAATCTATTAAAATCCAGTACTCTAAAATATATATACACTACAAACAAATATATACACCAAGAATACAAGTCCAGGTATTGCACCATTAAAGTCCGTGGACCACTGGGCCCAAAATGCATGGGCGAGGCCCACACTCAATACCCGATCAAAACGGAGAGAACACTGCAGGGGCATCAGATAGAAACACAACAGGCACCTAAGGGGGAAAGGGGGCACCTCAGCCGGATGAGTGCACAACGCCACATCCACGAGGGGGCTCCATGCCCACTGCTGTATCCTGGGGAGTGCAAAGCCACAGTCTCACAAGTCTCTCCAGTGGGTGGGTTGCCCACTGCTTTATCCTGGGGAGTGCAAAGCCACAGTCTCACAAGTCTCTCCAGTGGATGGGTTGCCCGCTGCTTTATCCTGGGGAGTGCAAAGCCACAGTCTCTCAAGTGGATAACAGTCTCCACTGGTTCTGGAGGGGGCTTTGTGCCCAGAGTGCTTCATCCTGCCAAGGACAGAGGTAGTGGATGTCTTTCTCCACTGTTTCTGGAGGGGGCTTTGTGCCCAGAGTGCTACAACCTGCTCGTGGTGGACTCAATAGCGTCGGAGCTTTCTGCGCTCATTGGCCTGCAGTTCTGGTGGTGTCCTGTGAAGCGGTGGTGGTGGCGGCGGTGTCCTTGGCAGTGGTGCTGGTGGCGGCGGTGTCCTGTGAAGCGGTGCTGGTGGCGGCGGTGTCCTTGGCAGCGGTGCAGGTGGCGGTGGTGTCCTTGGCGGCGGTGTCCTGTGAAGCAGTGCTGGTGGCGGCGGTGTCCTTGGCAGCGGTGCTGGTGGTGGCGGGGTCCTGTGAAGCAGTGCTGGTGGCAGTGGTGTCCAGTCTTGTCCGCCGTGCAGGTTTGCGGCGACTTGCCTTTCTTTCTGTGCCCCTTCCCTATCTTGGATGGTGGCGCAGCTATCTTCCCACTCCCAACTGTACTCCTGGGGAGCCTTTGGTGCCAGATGTGTTGCCTTTCTCCTGCCGGGCAGTGGGCAACTTTTTATGCTTCTGAGGTGGGGGACTGTCCGTGGTCTGGCTTCTTGGCACACTGGCTACCCTGCTGCTTGGCGCACTCCAGAAGCCGGTTACTGCTGGCACCACTGTTCCCGGTGATGTGGTGGCTGAGGTGCTGGGTTGGGACCTGGAAAGGCGGTCCCTAGGGGACTGAAGGGGTGGGGGAGGTGAGGGGAAGAGGTCAAGGTTGGACAGGAAAAGTTTTTGGGACACACTGGGACGGGTAGATGGAGGGGGTTTGGGAGTTGAGGAAGAGGTAGTGGTTGTAGGAGGTGTACGTTTGCTGACTTTGGGTGAAGGTGCATGGGCTGGAGGCTGTCATGAGGTGGATGGCTGTTGGGTGGGTGTGTGCCTGCGTTCGTGTACCTTGGGAGGTGGGCTCACAGACACACTGGGAGAGGACACAGGGGATGTGTGAATGGTAGTGGGGGTGGTGAGTGCACGTGAGTGGGGTGTGGTGATGGGTCTGCTGGTGATGGACGTAGTGGCTGAAGATGTAGTGCATGCAGGTGTAAGTGGAGACGAGACAGGGAGGGAGGAGGGAGATGAGGAGGAGGGGGACACAGTGGAGGCAGTGGATGTTGGTATGTGTGCATGGGTATGCTGCCTGTGTGAGTGCCTGTGGGATGTGTGATGCTTATGTTTGCCAGGGCTTCCCTTGTGTGTTGAGGTGTGTGCATGCTGGTCTGATGGTGTGCTTGGGATAGGCTGAGGTACAGGGGATTGGGGCTGGGTGGAGGAAGTTGGAGGGGGGAGGCTGGACACAGGGACAATGGCTGCCATCAGTGCTGAGACCAGAGTCTGAAAAGCTCGCTGTTGGGTTGCCTGACCAGAATGAATGCCCTCCATTGGTCTGTTGCAACTCCCTCTCTACACCCTGGATGGCATTCAAAATGGTAGGCTGCCCAACAGTGAGGGATCTGAGGAGGTCAATGGCCTCCTCACTGAGGACAGCAGGGCTGATAGGGGCAGGGACTGAGGTGCCTGGGGCGAAGGAGATGCCCACCCTCCTGGGTAAGCGGCCACAAGGCACACGCTGAGGGGCTGCTGGGAGGGAGGTGCTGGTAGGGGGGTGGCGGCTGTACCTGTTGATGCGGGGGGCACAGAGGGGCCCGCCACCGCAAGGGTGCTCCCATCAGAGGAGGAGTCGGTGTCGCTGGTCTCAGCTCCCATCCCCACCGTGGAGCTCCCTTCGCCCTCCGTCCCACTGGTGGCTTCAGACTCTGTTGTGTCGCCCTCCAGGGCCATGTGGGATGAAGCTCCCTCCTGCTTCGGTTGCACAGCTCCTCCGCCTGATGATGCTAATGCACACAAGAACAGGGAGACCACAAAAAGGGGGGGAAGACAGAAGAAAGACATGTTCAGTGCATGCAATACCGCTACCGTCGGCGGACACTACAGACACAGAAGCCCCCTGCACTACGCCGTGCACTTTGAGTACCCTAATTAATCACAGGAACATGGGTTACAAGGCCTATGCCCGATTGCTGCACACATGGAAGTCACAGGAAAGCCTGACTAGGTGTAGTTGCCTTTGAACACAGGTGGGGGGGGTGCCACATGGCCTGCCTTACCAAGGGACCTTGCCTACTAAACACGCCCTAGCCTAGGGGAACCCACAGCTCACCTCCCCCACCCAGACACCTCCAATGCACGCTGAATCAGCTGAATGAGAGTGTACTCACCCCCTTGTGGCTGCTGTGATGCCCTCAATAGCCCATCCAACTCCGGATACGCCACAGCCAGGATCCGGAACATCAGGGGGGTCATGGTGCGACAGGCACCCCTCCCACGTTGGGAGGCCATCCCCAGCTGGGCCTCCGCCGTCTTCTTGCTCCACTGGCGAAGGTCCTCCCATCTTTTACGGCAGTGGGTGCTCTGTCTGTGGTGAACCCTCAGGGTCCGGACTTCCTTGGCGATGGCACGCCAAATATCCTTCTTCTGGTGGGCGCTGACCTACAGGAATAGTACAGGGGAAAAGGAGAAGATATAACCGTCCGCACCGTCACAGTCATTGGCCCGCATCCCTACCCTTGCCATGATGCACATCCACTCACCGTCGTTTCATGCACGCCTCCTTCTCCCCCCCATCTTCCCTGCACACCACTCCACACAGGCATTGCCCATACAGCATGCTCACAGTGTACTCACATGTTTGTCTGGAGGACCGTAGAGTAGCGTGTACTGGGGTAGGACCCCATCCACCAGTTTCTCCAACTCCTCCGTGCTGAAGGCAGGGGCCCTTTCCCCAGACACATGAGCCATTGTCTCTTCCAGACTGAGGTCACGGCAGCACTTGCAGTGTAGGTCCTCTCCTGTCGAAGATCAGGTATCAAGTGAGTGAACAGAGAGAAAATGTCAGTCACGTCCGCAGCGGTGCGTACCGTCACCGCTGGCGTACATCGTCATTGGCTCCTGGGACCCTAGGGTCCAATCTTAACTAATGCAGGATTGCGCCGCGGTCTTCGACCGTCTACCGTGACGGTGTACAACGCCAGTGCAGTTACCTCATATCCCCTTGTCCCACATTACAGGTCAGGCAGCCGGCATTTCAGGGGGCCACATGTCATTAATTTTAAATGTGTCACACATATCTAGGCCTTGCATACACACTAAGACAGGCACATAGCGGATGTAACAATTTGTGGAATAAAGTTGTGTTTTCGTACCTCACTGTTGGCTGACTCTCTGCTCGATGTTCTCCTCCATAGAGCACGTCTGCTGGGGCAGGTGAGGAGATGGCGGCATCCTCCGGTGTACAGACCGCTGGTGGAGCTGTCGACAATGGCAGAGCGACATGTAATTGTCACCTACAGACTGGACCGTGCCACAATCCAGGAACTTTGTGCCCAGTTGGAGCCAGACCTGATGTCAGCTATCCGCCATCCCACAGGAATGCCCCCTCTAGTGCAGGTCCTGTCAGTACTCCATTTCCTGGAAAGTGGGTCTTTTCAGACGACAGTGGCCATAGCATCAGGGATGTCCCTGCCTATGTTCTCCAACGTGTTGTCCAGAATGTTGTCTGCCCTGCTGAAACACATGTGCAGCTACATTGTTTTCCCTCAGGTGGAGGATTTGCCTACAGTGAAAGGTGACTTCTATGCCCTGGGACATATCCCCAACATCATTGGTGCCATTGATGGGACACAAGTGGCCTTGGTCCCCCCCGCAGGAGTGAACAGGTGTACAGAAACCGGAAGAGTTACCATTCGAAAAATGTGCAGATGGTGTGTTTGGACGACCAGTACATCTCTCATGTGAATGCCAAGCTTCCTGGCTCAGTGCATGATGCTTACATTCTGAGGAATAGCAGCATACCTTATGTGATGGGGCAACTCCAGATGCACCGTGTGTGGCTATTAGGTGAGGACATGGACCCCATACAGTGTGACTAGGTGTCTGGGTCTGGGGATATCCCTAAGAGTTAGTGTGTGTCTAACAGATTTCCCTCGACATTTGCAGGTGACTCTGGTTACCCCAACCTGTCATGGTTACTGACCCTAGTGAGGAATCCCAGGACAAGGGCAGAGAAACGCTACAATGAGGCCCATGGGCAAACTAGGAGGGTTGTAGAGAGGACCTTCGGCCTTCTGAAGGCCAGGTTCAGGTGCCTCCATCAGACAGGTGGTTCCCTATTCTACTCACCAAAGAAGGTGTGCCAGATCATCGTGGCCTGCTGTATGCTTCACAACTTGGCTTTGCGACGACAGGTGCCTTTTCTGCAGGAGGATGGTCCAGATGGTGGTCTTGTGGCAGCTGTGGAACCTGTGGACAGTGAAGACGAGGAAGCAGAAGAAGAGGATATCGACAACAGAAACACGGTGATTCATCAATACTTCCAGTGAGACACAGGTAAGAAGACATCACTGCCTGCTACATCTGATACAATTGTTCTACCTCTCATCTGTCTGTCACTTTCACCCAGTGTATGGACCCTGATTTGTCACTTTCCCTTTCATTTTCACAGATGTGAGTCCCACTGTGTGACATCAGCTTTGTTTCCTCATGGACTAGAGCTGTGTGACATAGGTATGTTGACAATACAATGGATAGAGCAGTTTTCCACAGTTATTGCAAATACACATTTTCGAAAGCACAGACTGACTCCAGATAGTTTTGTGATTTAAGGGTGTTTATTTAAGTGCTAAATATTGGAGGGGGTTGTAAAATGGTCAGGGGTGATGGTGGAGGAATGTCCATGGAAGAGTACAGTCTATTAGTCTCACAGGTGCATTGTCCAAAGGGGCATAGGAAGTGGAGCTGGGGCAGTTTAAGGATGGACAGGATGACAAAGTGGGACAGAAGGATGACAATCAAGGTGGTCTCATTTTTTGGCAGGGTCTTGGCATTGTTCTCTGTCTTTGTCCTGGATCTCAGGCACCGCTTGCGGGGTGGTTCTCCATCTGCAGGGGGTGGGATGCTGGTGTTGTGGTCCTGTGGTGGTGCCTCCTGTCCACTAGCGCCAGCGGAGGTGGTGGGCAGTTCATCGTCCAGGCTAGTATCAGGGGCCCCTTGTTGTGCCACAATGTCCCTCCTGGTGTTGACGAGTTCCTTCAGCACCCCTACAATGGTGCCCCGGGTGGTATTGATGGGTTTGAGTTCCTCAGTGAACCCCAAATACTGTTCCTCCTGCAGCCTCTGGGTCTCCTGAGACTTAGCCAGTACCGTTGCCATCGTCTCCTGAGAATGGTGGTAGGCTCCCATGATGTTGGAGAGGGCCTCGTGGAGAGTGGGTCCCTGGGCCTGTCCTCCCCCTGTCACACAGCAGCCCTCCCAGTTCCCCTGTGTTCCTGTGCTTCTGTCCCCTGAACTGTGTGCCCACTGCCACTGTCCTCAGGTCCCTGGTGTTGTTGAGGTGGTGGGTTAGCCTGGGTTCCCTGTAGTGGTGGACACACTGCTGCTTGACGTGTCCTGGGGACAGAGGTATGGGCCCGCTGGGTGGGTGCTGTGCTGGTGTTTCCAGAGAGGGGGGCTCTGTTGTGGCTTGTGCCAGTGTGAGGGGAACCGACTGTCCTGAGGTCCCAGCTGGTCATCTAGATCCAGTTGGACAGAGCTGCTGTCATCATTGTGGGCCTCTTCTGTGGGTGGAGTGGACATGTCTGGAACCTCCTGTCCGGTTACGTTGGGTAGGGGTCCTGCAGGGGTGTATAGGCATGATTATTGCATCTGTGTGTGCCATGGTGTGCAATGGGTGGCTGACACTGTACCCCAGTGCTTTTATTCTTGTGTAGGACCTTGTGTGCTAAATGTTTAGGGGGGTGTGTGGGTATGTGCAGTGGCCATGCATTGGTGATGGGTGTCCATGCTTTGTTGCTGCATGCAGGGCTTGGTGTTGGGATGTATGGTTTGTGATAGTGTGACATGGGTGAGGAGTTGGAGTGATGGGGGTGAGGGCGAGGGTGGGGGTATGTGATAGCAAGCAGGTAGGGTGGGGGATGAAGTATTTAAAGATTTGCCTTACCAGAGTCCATTCCTCCAGCTACTCTTGCGAGGCCCTCAGGATGCAGTATAGCCAAGACCTGCTCCTCCCATGTTGTTAGTTCTGGGGGGTGAGGTGGGGGTCCGCCGCCAGTCCTCTGAACTGCAATCTGGTGTCTTGAGACCACGGAACGTACCTTCCCCCATAGGTCGTTCCACCTCTTCCTGATGTCATCCCGTGTTCTTGGGTGCTGTCCCACTGCGTTGACCCTGTCCACGATTCTGTGCCATAGCTCCATCTTCATAGCTATGGTGGTGTGCTGCACCTGTAATCCGAATAGATGTGGCTCTACCCGGATGATTTCCTCCACCATGACCCTGAGCTCCTCCTCAGAAAACCTGGTGTGTCTTTGCGGTGCCATGGGGTGGTGTGGGTGATGTGTGGGGTGGTGTATATTGTGATGTGTGGGGTGATGTTTAGGGGTGTGTGGTGTTTTGTGTGTGGATGTTGTGTGAGTGATGGTGTTGAGTGTCTGTCGATGCTAGTTTGTAGATGGTGGTGTCTCTCTCTGGCCTTCAGTCGCAATTGTGGTCGTAAGGGTTTGTGGGTGATGTGGGTGTGTGTTTTATATTGTATTGGATGTGTGGGAGTGGTGTGTGTATGTGTATCAGGTGTGTGTATTTGTAATTGTCCAATGTGGTTGTGTTTTGTAAGTGGGTGTGTATTTTGAGCGAGGCGGTGTGTACCGCCAATGGAATACCGCGGTTGAAAGACCGCCATGTGGATTTGTGGGTCGTGATAGTGTGGGCATATTCCTGTTGGCATGACGGTGGAGGTTTTGTTATCGCCAGTTTATCACTGACCTTTGTTGTGGCGGACTTATGTGGGTGTCTCGATTTTGGCAGATTCCGGCCTGTGGGTCGTAATAGCTGTGGCGGAATTCCGCGGCGGTGTGTTGGCGGTCTTCTGCACGGCGGTAAGTGGCATTTACCGCCAATGTTGTAATAACCCCCAGAGTCTTTGTTGATATAATGGGCTATCTCTTCTCTCAGCTCTTAATCCTAGTCTGTTAATATTGGCAATGTCAGTATAACAAAACCATTTCGCCTCTGACAATATTGCCTATGTCTTCAGTCATCTTGTCCAGTGAGGTCTTCCTTTTCAATAAATGTCGATATTGTCTGCTATATGATCTTTGCTCATGTACTAAATGTTACCTGCTTGGTACATTACTTGCATCTCACCCATTTCTTTCCTGTGGATGACACCAGTTATTTAATCTGTTTATAATATCCTAGTCTGTTCTTTCTTTTGTCTGTGTGCTCTCAGTCGGTATTATTGTGCACTGTGCCGGTTTATTGAGTTATGTTCTCTCTCAATATTATCCATCTGTGAGATATCATCAGTATATCTAGATATTTTCAGTCTATAAATAACACATGAGAGAGAGGATGTGTGGAAACAGCCTGTGCTGCTGACTTTGGCACGGGGGAACCAGGTATGAGTCTCTGCATTGGCTCAACATCCTGTGATTCTAGGCAGAATCAGTTAATCTCTCTGTGCCTACAATTCAGCGCCAAGAGACCCTCGCAGTGATTTGTTTCACCTTACAAATCCTGAATTTACTTATTTATCCAGATAAGTGCTTGCTGTTGGTCTTGTTGAGATATGTGCTCTCTATCAGTAGTTCTAATTCAGTGCTCTTTCCTGATAATATCATCCTTCCACATCCTCTTTGTCAAGCTATATCTTATCTGTCAATATAAGTAGTTATTTCTTCTCTGTATATATCATCCAGACAGGTCAGTTGTTACACCCTTCTTTGTTTTATTGGGATATGTTTTCCTCTGCCATGACATTCAGTTTTGTACCCTCTGTCAGTATAATGAAATATGTGCTTTATATTGGTAAAGCCAGGTATTCTGCTTTCCGTCATGATATCCACATGGCATGCAGCATGCCCATCCCTCTGAGACTCCGTCTACACCTGTCTGCAGCTGCATCCCAATCAAGGCCTGCAAAAGTGGCCCTAATGGCTCCAATGATGCCCTCAGGTAGCAAGCTTGCCTGCATTACCACATAATCTTCTGACACATTGGGAGTTTTAAATGAACACATTTCCCTTCCTCACAGGTTTGAGTTCACTGTACTAATCCAACTTGCTATCCAGCTATTATAATGCATTTGGACAGCTTTGCAGGTTATGAACCTGCTGCATAATCGTGTGTGCCCCCCGCAGCCTCAGACAAGAGTTGTGGATACTGTTAGACCTTGCAGCCTTGGAGTGGTCATCCCACAACTTTTTGCCTGCCTACCTCCACTTTTCTAACTCAGTTTTTGCTGGTTTTAGGACTCTACGCACTTTACCTCTGCTAACTAGTGCTAAAGTGCATATGCTCTCTCCCTTAAACATGGTAACATTGGTTCATTCCCAATTGGCATATTTGATTTACTTGTAAGTCCCTAGTAAAGTGTACTACATGTGCCCAGGGCCTGTAAATTGAATGCTACTAGTGGGCCTGCAGCACTGATTGTGCCACCCACCTAAGTAGCCCCTTAACCATGTCTCAGGCCTGCCTCTACAGTGCCTGTGTGTGCAGTTTCACTGCCACTTTGACTTGGCATTTAAAAGTACTTACCAAGCCTTAAACTCCCCTTTTTCTACATATAGGTCTCCCTTAATGTAGGCCCTAGGTAAAATAGGTTACCTTTGTAGGTAAAAGGAAGGACATGCACCTTGTGTTTTATATGCCCTGACAGTGAAAAACTCCTACATTTCTTTTCCACTACTGTGAGGCCTGCCCCATGAGGGCTACTCTCATATACTGTTTAAGTGGTAGATTCTGATCCGAAAGGGGTAACAAGTTTATGTTTAGTATGGCCAGAATGGTAATAGAAAATCCTGGTTATTGGTGAGGTTGGATTGTATATTATTATTTTAGAAATGCCTCTTTTGGAAAGTGAGCATTCTCTACACTTAAAATCCATCTGTGCCTTACAGCATGTCTCCAATTAAGGACTGGGCTAGGCTGGTTGACAGCTTCCTTGTGCATTTCACCCAGACAACCACAAACACAGGACACCCCAGTCACACCTGCACTCATCTGCATTCTGAATGGGTCTTCCTGGGCTGGAAGGGTGGAATGCCTCACATTTACTTTTCAAAGGCTAGTGGCATACCCTCACACAATGGATTGACAAACCCCCTACTGGGACCCTGGCAGACAGACCTGTACAGAAAGGGGAACTTGTGCACTTCAAAACCACTCTTTGAAGTTTATGAGCTCTCAAGGATTAAAGGCTCAGTAGACCCAGCGGGATTTTAACTTGTCTGTGATCACAAGATCATGATCATAGAACCCCACAGTAGGTGCTTTAGTATTCTGAGCTACAAAACCCAGACAGGGAAGGACTTGGAGGGGACTGTGAGAAAACTCAGACGGTATCTCAATAATATAATAAGGAATGAATAACGTGTTCTTTAAACATAGCCTTGTGCTGCATTTCTACCACTTCTAAGTGTTACTAGTTAAACGGGTTACCTGATCATTTTTTACCAGCTCCCACAAGTCCCAGGGACAAGAGCGTGTGGACTGGGATAACTCATAGTGCTAAAGCACCTGCAGCACGAGTCTGCGTGTAATTTGTCGGAAGCATATTCCAATCCCATGAAGATAGTGGAGGGGGTTGGTGCAGCTACCGCAGACATCCGATCAGATAGATGCTTGAGCTATACTTTGAAAGGCTAATAAAATGTGGAGCGCTGAATCTGATAAGAACTCCTGAACTGCATGCAGTCTAAAAGGCCTTTACCTTAAAAGGCAGCTTACAATGAAGCACAGCATTAGCTATGAGTGCTAGGTGCGTTTTCGGGAAGAGATGGCACACTTTTAGAAAAGGACATTTCAAAGGTGACCATAGACGTTTAAAGAGACCCCTCACAGTTTGAAAACCCGCGCCTATTGTGCACGGCAGGGCAGTTTAATAACTTCTTATAAAGTTCTTCATGTTACATTTATGCACTTTTTAAATACTGCTAATAACATATTTTATTAATACTCAATTATACTGTACTACCTCTACTGAACTCAGACATATCCTATTAGTAAATTCACCATGATGAGAGTTAAGTGATCTGCATTCCGATCCTTAGAAACAGACACTGAAGTGACAAATCGCATCTCATAAAACAATAACAAAGATAAAATGATAGATAGGCAACACCTACTGGCTATGCCAATGTTTGTTATCTTGGGGGGGGGGGGGAGTTATCTAGCCCTTTTCTGCCCAATAATGAAATATGTTGCTAATCTCACTGATATGTTTGAGATTAGAGTTTCTTATCTTTCAGTACACACTTTTTAACTTAAATCCCCAAATGGATACTGAAACAGGCGAGAGACCCAATCAATATTTCAAAGAATATTCAGTACACTTTAAATGTTCAATTACAAGTATAGTTTTCGCTATTCGAACGTGGCAAGTGTTATTACCCTGCTCTTTGGTACCTACCTGTCTAAACAAGTGGAAGGGCTGTATGGACATGCAGGTAACCCAACCTAATTTGTGACTTGACCATTACATATGGATCTCAGCAGCAACTACATTAACCTACTGAGCTGCCCAGAAAGTTTTTTTTTTGTCACGAAGCAGAGACACTGCTCTCGTTGAGGTGATAAAAAGACAAAGTCCATTGTCTCCAAGCGACCCATTCTTTGCCCACAAAACACTTTGCTCATGGATGAAGCCTGCTCTGCCATTGGCAGCTGCCCAAAGGGGTCAGATAGAAGTCTGGACGAAGGTAATTGTTTCGTCTCTTAAGTGCGTAGGCGCCCTCACCAACGCCGAAGCTGGCATGATGCAGCCTAAGTAATAGCTCAATGTCTTGTATTCATCTTGTGCGCTCTATTTCAAGAGATTTATTTCTCCTTGTATAACCATCCATCTTTATTTTCTGTAGTTATCTCTCGCTTATCACTTGCTCTCTCTATCTTGGTGTTTTGGTGCCGCTTGTTTGTCTAATTTCTTATTGATTCTATCTATCCTTCTGATCTCAGATTTTACTCTCTCGCTAGCTATGCCACTCTCTTTTGTTGTCCGTCTCCTTGTTCAGCCGTTTTGTTCCGCATTCCATCCTCTTTCTCTCTCTTGTCTGCTGTCTCGCTCTGCATCTGTTAGTCCTTTTATCGCTCTTTCTCTGTCGGTGACGGAATAGTCACTCGACTCCTTTTCCTTTCTGCTGCAATAAATGATGCACCCGTGACAGTGCACTGTAATTCCCACTTAGTACAAGATGTGCTACAGTAAGCAGCGTAATATTTCACCCTTCCTCACTAAGTACAGCTTACTGGCTATACTGTTTGTAAGTGTTGTGGTGATGGTAAGCAGGGGTGTGCAGTAATTACGTAAATGTGTGACATTTGGCGAAATTACGTGAACAGCAAAACAATCAATCATTTAGCTCTATTTTTAGAGCATTCTTTGGTGCAGATTATGTCATTGTGTACATTTTTGACACCGAAGGGCGCATTTTAGGTTACAAAATAGCACTAAATCGCACAAGATGATGATGATGGAAATAGCTGCCTCTCACTTTCTGTTAATTCACATTTTTCCTGTGTCTATCGATTTTGCCCCGAAGGGAGACAAAAGTATGCAATGTGTCATAATGGTGTAATTAGAGGCATTTCGCAGAAAAAGCAGAATGCAAAATGTCACCAATACGCAAAATTATGCCAGAAAAATTAACATTTTACATGGCCTTAATGTAAGGTAAAGGGCTAAGATTTCAGTTGTACTGCACAATTCATGTCCATCAACCTGTGCCTCAGTTCGCCTGTCTGGAAAAACTTGCCCACGAAAATGATCTTGGGGTAATTAAGAGTTTGGCAGGCAGGGGAGGCCGCCCGCCAATCTCTTCCCGCCACCAGACCACCTGTGCAGCCTGAACCCCGCCGGCCCTAGTAGGACTTCACAACAGGGCCGGCGGGCGGAAAAAGTGTTTCTGCCCGCCGGCACTGCAGTGAACAGGGCCTTAACATTGACACTGGATCTTAATGGAGCCGGCGCCAATGTGGCAGTGCAGCAGCACCTGTCAAGCATTCCACTGCCCGAATGTGCGATGGGGCTGTGCAGGGGCCCCCATGGGCCCCAAAATCCCTTATTCCGCCAACCTTTCCATGGCAATGTGAACAGCCATGGAAAGGCTGGCGGATGGATACCCCCAATCTCCAGGGCGGTGCTGCAAGCAGCACCACCCTGGAGGATGTGAATCCACTGGGACCAACAGGCTGCCAGCTTGCAGCAGCCTGGCGGTGTCAGTGGTCTGATGGTCATAATGTGGCAGTCCCACTGTCAGCCTGTTGGCGGTGGGGCCACCACCCCGAGTATAGCAGTCATGCGACTGCCAGACTCAAAGACCCCTTAAGTCTTGATTAAGGCTCTTCATATATTCTTGTTGGGCAGGGTGTTAATCACTCTAAGTAATTACAAAGCGAGGGACTTCAGCTGGCAATATACAATGACATATTTTTTGTTTTGCAGTTCTTTATTGAAATGAGCAACACAGAGTTTTACAAAAGGTAAAGTAAATGAGAGGGGAACATAAGACATGATGAGAACAATAGCAAATCCATTACCTATCTACTATGATTACAATCCTGGATGCAGTAAGGCGACAAGTCACCGATCAAATAGGTAAAGTAAGACTAAAACTAAAACAAAGGTCCCTGAAGGTGGCCCTGAAAGTATAAAAACTATATCATGAGATAGATCATACTGGGGCACGCAGGGACATGCAGGGGCATAGCTACAGGGTTGGGGTGAATCATACGATGAACAGGTCGAGGCATCAGTAACACATGCATACTTGAGTGTGTGTCTAGGGTGAGGGAGAGGGTAAAAGAAAGGGTGGGGGGAGAAGAAGGAAGAAAAGGGATGGGTGTGAGGAAGTGCTAGGGAGGAAGGGGGAGAGGTGAGCGGAGGCATGTATCAGCTATGGGAACCCCACCACACCTCCCAGTCCAGCATCTCCTCCAATTTGCAGGCTGGCATTACACCAAATGGGTGGAAAGCCCATGAAGATGGGGGTCCACTCCAAAGAGGTGATGAGCTTGCTGCCATGTCTGCAGCATGGCATGCAATATCTGGTTGGCAGAGCACAACATAGACACTCCCTCTCTGTAGAGTGGGCTCAACCTCTGGGGGCATGTCAGTAGCGTGCATACTGCCAGTACCCATAGTGGCGGGTCCTGCAGCTCCGGGAGCATATAAGCAAGCTTAGAGAGGTGGAGGGACAAAGCATAGTGATCTAATGAGGAAAAGCCCAGTCAACTGCATGTGCGATGGGCCAGGATCTTGGCACTGGCCAAGTGGGTCAGGAAGTCCCCCCTGACGAAAGACTGTATGCCCCTATAAACAGAATGTAGCATGGACAGAGGGACCAGCAAGGGTAATATGTCAAGGGTTTAGGTATACCATGGTAACATCACCATTTGCACTGCTTGTACTCTCCCCCACAGGGAAAGAGCCAGATGGGACCACTTCTCAAAGGCTAACTTCATATGGGCTATCAAGGGCTCAAGATTGTCTGCTTGCATGTGGTCCAAACCTCTATTCACCTAGATCCCCAGATACTTGAAACGTGATGGTTTCCAAAGGAATGGAAAGCCCGATATCTATGCACATGTAGTCACACACGACAGGAGAAAATGCCTCACTTGTGACCACATAAACTCTGTCGCCCAAGAGTGTGGTAAAATTGGCAAGGATATCCTGCAAGGTTGGGAGAGAGTGAAGAAGGTCTGTGAGGGTAAACAGTACATTGTCTGCATAAAAATATACTGTGGACTTCCCACCTGAATGGGGACACGTGATATGAGCGGAGAGTGTCAGATAGAGGCTGCAAGGGGTTCCATTGCCAAAGGGAACAGTAGGGGTGGCAGTGGACATTCCTTTTGTGACCGTCTTCTTATTGGGAATGGGTCTGAGAGAATGCCTCCACAGTTCACCTGGGCTGTAGGTGAGTTGTAAAGCCTGTGGACTTTGGCTATGAATCCCACCCCAGATCCACGTTGCAGGATCACAAAAAGGCACCACAGCTCGATCCCGTCAAACACTGATTCAGCGTCTAGGAGAGGGCAAGGGCTTCATCCTGCAGGTCTCTGGCCTTCCACAGGGCATGTGCCAGAGTGTGAAGGTAGTTACTGGAGGAACAGCCGGGGACGAACTCCTACCTGTATGTGGTGGATCAGGAACAGGATCACCTTCCGGAGGCAGGCTGCTAAGACTCCAGTTAGGATTTAAATATCCCTGTTGAGCGGTGAGAATGGGCTGTAACTTCCACAATGTAAAGGGTCCTTCCCCTGCTTTTGCAGGATTGCTATCATAGCCTTATAAGAAATAGAGCCTAGGGAACCCGTGCATTCAGTCTCGTTGAAGGCTTCCTATAGGGAATCAACTACATCCTCGCACGCCCATTTCTAGAATTCTGCAGGGAATCTGTCTTCCACTGGGGCCTTGTGATAGGAAAGCCTAAAGATAGCTTGCGCTATCTCAGTCTTGCTACTTTCCCCCTCAAGTAAGTTCCTACCATCTTCATTGAGGCTAGGGATGTGCATGTCCTCTAAGAAGGCATCTATATGGGAAGGGACTGCCTTCATCTCTGAGGTGCAAAGGGCCCTATAGATATCCGCAAATTCATTGACAATGTCCTGTAGGTGGGTAAGGATAGCACCGACCGTGGCTTCAATAGTTGGTATGGCAAGCACTGCCTCCTGCTGTTGCAGTTGGCCCACCAATAGGCTACCTGCCTTCTTGCTCTGCTCTCAATGACATTGCTTCACCCGCTGGGGTTCATACTATGACTTGGAGGTAAATAGGGCTTTTAAGTCCAAAAAGGCCCTCTCCAGGTGGCCACGGACAGGTTATGAGGGGGTCTGTGGTATATAGGCCAGTAAGAGCCACAATCTTGCTCTCTAGATCTGTCTGTTGTGTCAGTCTCTGCATATTGGCAAGGGCTGCATTACTCACGAGCTGACCATGGATGGTCACCCTTGCAGCTGCCCATAGGATCTGATCGAAGGAAACTGATCTGTGTTATTATCTAGGTATGTGGAAATGCGGGAACAAAGCTGGGCTTTACCCTGGGGGGCTCTATTCAAATACCACGGTTTCCGTCCCAGGAAGGTAAGTCCCAAGTCCAGAGCAAGTTGGGCAGGGGAGAGATCGGAGAGTGCAGCATCTATGATCTGGGAATCTTTGACGAGGGCAACCACGAGGTGAGAGACCAGGAAATAGTCCAACCTGGACTGAGTACCATGGGCAGGTGGCAGGAAAGTGTATTCCTGTTCTTCCAGGTATGAGAGACACCAGTGGTCCACCAGTCCATGAACCGATAGCACATCTCCTAGGAGAGCTCTGTTGGCATTCTTGCCAATTTCCAGAGGTCCGGTACAATTACGCATCGCGTCTCGCTCCACGTTTCAGTCTCCAATTATGTGGTAATAGGGGGGCTCTGATTTCTGTCAGAAGGTGATTAAGTTGGAGGAAGAAAAGATGGTTGGGGCCCGTGGGGGCATATGTTAAGCCAACACACAATGTTTGGTTGCAGAGTTCAAGTTTGGCAAAGATGTAGCGACTGCCTGGGTTGGACCAGGTCTTGAGGGTGGCAAAGGGCAGAGATCTGCGTAAGAGGATTGCAACTCTTCACTTCCTGGAGGGTCCGGATCCCGCTGTTGGCCCCGTTGGACAGCTGCTGTGCAGCACTCGCCCCACCTAGTCTCAACACAATTTCTTGGACTCCAGATGTGAGAGGTGGGTTTCCTGCAATAGGGCCACGTCCACTCCTTTATACTGCAGATAGGACAGTACCTTCTTGTGCTTTATATTGTGTGTCAGGCCATTAACTTTCCGGGAGATGGTTCGCAGGGAAGAAGAAGCCGTGGCAGCAAGGACAGCCATCAGTGTGTCTGGTGTCGGTCATGTGGCTTGTTGGGATCATTGAGGCCATGGCTTCTTTTGTTTCAGCAGGCCTGGGCACATTGCTTGGGCCAGTGCAACTGAATCATCATCTACGGCATTATGGGTGGCCGTAGCATGGGATCGGACCCACACCACTGGAGTAATGGGGGGTAGATGTGGACACCACGCACCTCTGTATGCCCTGCCCCCACTTTTGCGAACACTCTTGTGCGCAGAGCTCTCACATCAAGTGGAGATCTTCTCTCGTGGCCAGACCACACCCCATACAATGACATCCTAGTTTCTGACTGGTATAGATCTGAAGCTGCTAAAGCACACAGGGGTATATTTATGAAAAGTGGTGCTGCACACAGTGCAGCACCACTTTTCTTGCGCCCCTTAGCGCCCACTAATGCCACCATGTGTGCGCCATATTTAAAATATGGAGCACCAAGACGGTAGTTAGGGTCAGAATTTTTCGGTGCTTCGCAGGATTAGCTTCCATTGAGCCATTTATTAGGCCCCCTTAACAGGGGAGCACACCCCTTCCATACATTATGCCTGGCGCAGGCACAATGTGGGGCGAAAGGTTCCAAAGTGGTTCAATCCATGCATTGCAGCACTTTGTAAATATGGCACAGCGTTTTTGGCCATCTAATGCCACATTAGCGTCAAAAAAGTGACACCAATGTGGCATTGGAATGACACTAGTGGCTCTTAAACACACCTCAAAGTCTTAAATATCCTGAAATGGGCATCACAATTTTTAACAAACCTGGAGGATAAAATAATGATCAGTCAGTCAATGATACATTTGTTGAGGGTAATAACACATAAAACCAGGTCAAATTGAAACCCACCACACATATTTTATAAAGTAGCACAGGTGTTCATTAAGTTAAAATAATTTGGGCAAGGGTCAGTGAAGCAACACCTAATCATCCAGGTAGACAAAAGGTACACAGAAGAAAATAAAGAATAAATTAAGACTTTCAAAAAGTGCCTCCTAGAAACTGAGTGGTGTCCTCACCGGGTTTCCAGTCAGCCATTGGCCTTCACTGCATTTCCTCTTGGGAAATATATGGTACTTCTGTCTACCCATGTCCTCCCATCCAAGTTCGATAGTATTCACAGGGGCGTAGCTTCAGAGAGGTTGTTTAGGGCGCTATACCCCCCATATAAATTATGCTTATGGTAAGTAGTTGGGTACAGATGCTTTCAGTTGGGTATGGAGAGGTGTCTTTCAGATTTCACACGGAACATTCACTTAAACACAGACAAAAATATGCACACATATTCTCTCCCTCTCTGCTTTAAACATCTTCAAAGTTTTGGTTATTTTAGGTTATATTGTGCTTCCTTTCTCTTAGTACGTCCAATGAATCCACTTATGTTTCCTTTCCACTGCCCCTTTAGCCCCTCTCATGTGCCCTGCTTGACATATAATGTATTTTAACATTATATGCCAGCATGATTGTAGGAAAATCTGAAGCTCACATTCCCCTAATCTTAATGAACAAGCTACACCCCTGGGTATTATCATGTACATGATAGTCCAGGCTACGTATTTCCTCAGTCATCACTAAAGTGTTGTAATCCCTGCCAAGTGAAGTGAAGTTTCATAACGGAGGATATTTCATGCACACCCTGAAATAAAAACGTCTGTCAAGACGATAAATATTAGTAATTATAACTGGAGGATTGAATGATTTAAGGACTCGGCATCTAAAGTGGTGCCATTTTGTAAGTGACTGAAATTAACATACTTTATGGATTGTGATAACATACCCCTCTCACTAAAATCTACTTAGTTGGGGTGCAGATATAGTTATATAAAGCTTAGGATGATACTAGTTCCTGACCCCAACATCTTGCTTATAATTGAGTTCATTTTGAGGCTCCAAAAGTGCATACATTATTTAATGTAAACAGAACACACAAAGAGGGAAGTCACCTTCCAATATCCAACCTGGTAACAATAAATATTTAAAATATTATGTATTCGTTAGTAAGTTGAAATGTGTTGTTGATTAAGAACCAGTATAACAATACAAAACTAAACGTAGGCCCACATTACGAGTGACCCGCGGGGTGTGATAATTATCACATCTTTTCAAATCTGACATCATCGGTATTAGAATGTAAAAGGTGTGATAATTGTTGCATACTAGAAGTTGTACCACTTAATGGGCATAACTTGCGGATTTAGGGGCCTCGCACACTGAAACAGCCCAATAGAGTCCTGCCCGCTGGAGTAAGGGCATCACACCAGCTGCCCTGTGTAGGATGCTGGCCTGGTTCATAGTGGGTACCTTGTGGTACTTACACCTTGTGCCAGGTCCAGTTATCCCTTATTAGTAGAGTAGTAGTGTTCTAGCAGCTTAGGCTGATAGAGGTAGCTATAGCAGAGCTGCTTAGGCTGAACTAGGAGTCATGCAAAGCCCCTACTATACCACTTATATCACTTACCACTATATCATAAGAAAACACAATACTCAGAGTTACTAAAAATAAAGGTACTTTATTTTAGTGACAATATGCCAAAAGTATCTCAGAGGATATACTCCCTTAGGAGGTAAGTAATATACACAAAATATACACACACAAACCAAATCAGGTAAGTAAACAGTTAGAAAAGTAGTGCAAACACTGTAGAACACAATAGAATGCAATAGGAGACAATAGGCCTAGGGGCAACACAAACCATATACTCCAAAAGTGGAATGCGAACCACGAATGGACCCCAGGCCTGGAGTAGCGTGTAGAGGGTCGCTGGGAGTGTAAGAAAAGACTAAGGGTGTCCAAGATACCCCACCCCAAGATCCTGAAAAGTAGGAGTAAAGTTACCCTACTACCCCAGAAAGACAGTAAAGACGAGATAGGGGATTCTACGAGGACAACAACTGACTCCAAAGCACTGAAGGTGGATTCCTGGACCTGAGGACCTGTACAGGAAGGGGACCAAGTCCAAAAGTCACGGAAGTGTCCAGGGGGGGGCAGGAGCCCACTAAACCCCGGATGAAGGTGCAAAAGGGCTGCCTCCGGATGGAAGAAGCCAAAGATTCTGCAACAACGGAAGGTGCCAGGAACTTCTCCTTTGGTCAGAAGGATGCAGAGTTGTTTTCACGCAGAAAGACCGCAAACAAGCCTTGCTAGCTGCAAGAGTCACGGTTGAGGATTTTGGGTGCTGCTAGGGCCCAGGAAGGACCAGGACGTCGCCCTTTTGAGGAGGAGACAGAGAGGGCACTCAGCAATACAGAGAGCCCATGCAGAAGCAGGCAGCACCCACAGAAGCACCTGAACAAGCGCTTAGAAGATCTGAGGGTGGCAGTCAACTCAGCACAACAAAAGGGAGTCCCACGAAGTCGGAGTCCAACTCAGCAAGTTGGGCAATGCAGGACGGAGTGCGGGGGACCTGGGCTAGGCTGTGCACGAAGGAAGTCTTGCAAGAGTGCACAGAAGCTGCAGGTCACGCAGTACACAGGATTACTGTCTGGCATGGGGAGGCAAGGACTTACCTCCACCAAATTTGGACAGAAGGGCCACTGGACTGTGGATGACACTTGGACCCAGCTCCTGTGTTCCAGGACCATGCTCATCAGGATGAGAGGGGACCCAGAGGACCGGTGATGCAGACGTTTGGTGCCCGCCTTGGCAGGAGGAAGATTCTGTCCACCCACAGGAGATTTCTTCTTGGCTTCCAGTGCAGGGTGAAGGCAGACAGCCCTCAGAGCATGCACCACCAGGAAACAGTCGAGAAAGCTGGCAGGATGAGGAGCTACAATGTTGCTGGTAGTCTTCTTGCTACTTTGTTGCAGTTTTGCAGGCGTCCTGGAGCAGTCAGCGGTCGATCCTTGGCAGAAGTCCAAGAGGGAAGTGCAGAGAAAATCTGGTGAGCTCTTGCATTCATTATCTAATGAGATACCCAAAGGAGAGACCCTCAATAGCCCACAGAGGAGGATTGGCTACAGAGAAAGGTAAGCACCTATCAGGAGGGGTCTCTGACATCACCTGCTGGCACTGGCCACTCAGAGGTGTCCATTGTGCCCTCACACCTCTGCATCCAAGATGGCAGAGGTCTGGGACACACTGAAGGAGCTCTGGGCACCTCCCCTGGGAGGTGCTGTTCAGGGAAGTGGTCACTCCCCTTTCCTATGTCCAGTTTCATGCCAGATCAGGGCTGGGGGGATCCCTGAACCGGTGTAGACTGGCTTATGCAAGGAGGGCACCATCTGTGCCCTTCAAAGCATTTCCAGATACGAGAGGCTACTCCTCTCAGGCCCTTCACACCTATTTCCAAAGGGAGAGGGTGTGACACTCTCTCTCAGAGGAAAGCCTTTGTTCTGCCTTCCTGGGACTCGGCTGCCCACGCCCCAGGGGGGCAGAAACCTGTCTGAGGGTTGGCAGCAGCGGTAGCTGCAGAGAAAACCCAGTAAAGTTAGTTTGGCAGTACCCAGGCTCTATGCTGAAGCCCCGGGGATGCATGGAATTGTCCCCCCAATACCAGGATGGTATTGGGGTGACAATTCCATGATCCTAGACATGTTACATGGCCATGTTCGGAGTTACTATGGTGACACTACATATAGGTATTGACCTATATGTAGTGCACACGTGTAATGGTGTCCCCACACTCACAAAGTCCGGGGAAATTGCCCAGAACAATATGGGGCACCTTGGCTAGTGCCAGGGTACCCTCACACTAAGTAACTTTGCACCTAACCTTCACTAAGTGAGGGTTAGACATATAGGTGACTTATAAGTTACTTAAGTGCAGTGTAAAATGGCTGTGAAATAACATGGACGTTATTTCACTCAGGCTGCAGTGGCAGTCCTGTGTAAGAATTGTCTGAGCTCCCTATAGGTGCAAAAGAAATCCTGCAGCCCATAGGGATCTCCTGGAACCCCAATACCCTGGGTACCTGGGTACCATATACTAGGGAATTATATGGGTGTTCCAGTGTGCCAATGAGAATTGGTAAAATTAGTCACTAGCCTGCAGTGACAATGTTAAAAGCCGAGAGAGCATAAACACTGAGGTTCTGGTTAGCAGAGCCTCAGTGATACAGTTAGGCACCACACAGGGAACACATATAGGCCACAAACTTATGAGCACTGGGGTCCTGGCTAGCACGATCCCGGTGACACATATCAAACACACTGACAACATAGGGTTTCCACTATGAGCACTGGGGCCCTGGCTAGCAGGATCCCAGTGAGACAGTAAAAACACCCCGACACATACTCACAAACAGTCCAAAAGAGGGGGTAACAAGGCTAGAAAGAGGCTACCTTCTTACACCCTGTTGGGTGCTGACAATCTGATGTTCTTTTCTTCTGTCCGTCACCACCAGGTAAAACCTGGCAGTGACGAAATGAAGAATTAAAAAAAATGACCCTCACAACCTCAACAAACAACCCTGGGTCATTAGTTATTTGTTTTCCAAAAACAAGCTCCAACTTTGTCAGTTTGGTTCTGAAAAAACAAAATGTTGGGTGGATGGCTGTCAGCTCTGATATCAGCCATCCACCAAACATTTTGGAACCTTCAGAGGAACCACCATGACAGCAGTTCCTTTGAAGGTGCAGAGATCACCTCTGGGCCAGCTGTGATCTCTAGCTGTGAAAAGCTGCCATGCGACAAGGTGAAAGACGTAATCTCCATCACTATCCTGATAGATAGTAGGCTACCCTCTAAATCAGGCCCTCTGAATGAAGTAATCCCTAACTATTTCTGCAGGTCCAAAGTGGTGTAAAATGATGACACATGATCAGAGAATTCAGACACATATTGTAAATTTAAATTCTTTTCAACTTCTTGTTTAACAGAGAGCTTAAAGGATAAATATGACATTTGACTTTCCAGTTAGGAAGTAAATAGCCAAACACAAATTATTAGTCCAGGGATTACTATTCCAAGCCACACATTGGCTGTTAACAGAGAGACAGATTATGGGCCAGATTTACAAGGCTCTAGTGCCACCGGAGCATCACTTTTTGTGATGCTCCGGTGGTGCTAACAACTCATCCATATTTACAAGGAGGTGTAACACCACTTTTTGTGGCTTTACATCTCCCTGTAAATATGGCCCCCTCCAATGCGGTTTTCTGCATCAGAGGGGCGTGCAAGCAGTGTTGCTGTGGGAGTTCCACTGCAACACCCATTGCTTTAGATGCTGTCCCAGATTTACAAGAATTCATAAATCTGGGGCAGTGGCAGAATCTAACGTCACCGCAGGGGTGGCATAAGGATGGCACAAGGAGGAATACTTTTATTCCTTCTCGTATTTTGCTCTTCCTGTGTGCGCTGCATTCCTGTAGCACACATAGAAGCAAAATGCCATGGATGATTGTATATGTGCAGGAAGGGACACCTTTCTGGACATAAGCAATCATGACCCTTAACTCAGACACCTTTACACTATTCTGTAAGGAGGCCTGCTTTGATGCAGGCTGCTTAATTTAGCACTGGCACCGGGGAAAACGCAGGGGTGTGTCATATTTTTGTAAATACAGCTCATTCCTGCAATCCAAAAATGGTGCTGCATGGCGCTGCTAATTTTGGTGCAGCACTGCAGTGCGCCAGGTTCTTCTAAATCTGTCCCTATGTTTTTTAACAGGATGGTGATCTGCACTCCTTGAGTTGTGACCACGTTTTACATATTTAGCCGTAGCACTGAACACTTGTGACTTCTACATGAAGTGTGCTTGTTTTTTATAATGAGGAACTGAAATATAGATTTATATAATTTATTTGGGGCATTGTCCATTATTTCGTAAAACAAGGAAGCCTACAGAGTGCATATAGAGTCCTCTCTTCAATTTCCTTATTGCTGTCTAGTTGAGACATCACTGGCCTATAAGATAATCATATTGCTACTCCTGTGTAATGTGGTATTATGGTTCACTATGGAGCCACACTTCTTGTTTCTATGCCTAGCAGTGTCAAAGGCAGATCACACAGCATAATTATAGATGGCATTATAAAAATGAAATCGACAACTAGCTTTTCAGATTCCCTGAAAAATGTTTCCCTGAAAATCAACAATCACTACCAGATAAGGAGTAATTTATGATAGTACTTTGTTTGCTGCTACAGTTCATAGCACAAAGCAGTACCTGAATAACTATTTGCAATTTTTTTATTTTTTTATTTCCATACTGCATATTACAGATTTATTCCAAATACCGAACCAGCAACCTGACTAACTGAAGAAGAGATTAAGCATTTTCTCTGTTTGCTTGAAGGGTGATGATATGACCATGTATTATAAGGAATAAAATACAATTTAATGCAGAAGGAAATTTTAATTCACATTAGAGTTCCATGACCATGTAAAGGAAGTGTCCTATGGCCTCCTGCTTCTGTAGCGTTAGGGTGGCTGGAAACACCCTTATCATGTATATTAGAGGATACTTTGTCTCATATGTATTCTAAGGCGAAATAGCAACCAGTGTTCAATAACACAAACATTATGTAATTTGTAACAAATTATTTGGTTTGATCCCAAATAATTTAGAAGTAGATCTGTTTAAGCTGATGTGTAAGCATGGCAACACGGTATAATGTAAGAACTCCACACAAAAAATACATACACCCCGAAATAATAAGCGCGGGTCACATTAAAAAACCAACAAAACTAGCTCCAGAGAAACTGCGATTCATGAACATGAATAACGAAATACCTAAACATGGCGATGTAGTTTTTTGATTATTGCAAATTTTACCAACCGCATGAAAATCAAATTACACTTTGACCACCTCAACGTGGACATACTGTTAATAATGTAATCTGATCATAGGAAGACAGTCCACATAAGTGTTGCCTTAAGTCAGAACGTATTAGCCACTTCAAAGGCTAAGAATGCGCTAGAATACGTGCTTTAGAGAAAGAAAAATAAAAGAAGCAAGTCAAACACATAAAGTTACAACAAGAGACCCATAGTAAGAGAAAATCATAAATATCTCAGTGCCACGCGTGGATAGGTTCAGGAATTTCCTTTTGGATATTCATGCATATCAACCCATCCGTATTTTCGGTTTTGCTGTTCTATTACTGGTGCATATACACGGAGTGCTGTTATCAGCTCTGTACTTCTGTGTATTTAGATCATATCAGTGCGGAGTCCCATGTTAAATGCATTTTATTCTGACACATTTTTTTTTCCTTCTGAAATTAGAGTTGATGCTCAAGCAAGCAAGTGATCACATTAAATTCCACAGAGAACCTACACATGTGAATGCAGTGAAGGCAGCTGAAAGCTCAATAGCCAAGTAGTCAAGTGTTTTAAGCTAACTTGACTGCATCATTATGCAGCTTTAACTCCCACAGTTGAAGGAACACACATTTCGGAAAGTAAAGATGTGGTACTCTTTAAATGCAGAGGCAAGTGTTGATTTAAATGCGTTTATTCTGCATTGATGCGCAAGAGTCCCTGGGTCAACAACACATGAGTACCAGCGGAGGCCATGCGGTTAAAAGGCACAGACTGAACCGAATAATCTCTTGTACTGCGAGCGGTCACCTGCCTAAATGATTTCGCTATTAGTCATAACCGAACTCACACAATTGTGTATATAATGATATTGGACAACTGGGGTAATCTGGTAGAGATTATCAATCATCAAAATTACATTTTAACAAACCAGTACCAAACAGTACAGCTTTCCTACACCAACACTTCATTACCCATTCGTTTGTTTGCTACACAGTCCTTGGCTCAAATACTTCACAATGCAACCCCACTGAGGATCAATGCAAATCAAACAAGTAAAAAGACTATTCTAATTGAGAGCATATATATTTTAGGAATCTGGTGTTTCAAATGATTTAACCGATTCTGTGTTTACGGGAAAATGTGTTGATACATGAGGGCCTAAATCATCAGACATGAAAAACCATCAAGGTCATGCAAAATGGCACAAACCCACAATCAACGCACAAACTGTAAGCCATAATACCCATTTGAGACTCTGGACTGAACCTCCTAAAAGATGTCTTCTACCACCATAGTAAATCAAAATGACTCTTCAGATTCATGTAGATGCCCCAAAACTACTGAGGAGAGACAAATGGCATACATTTGGCCTTACAGAAACCTTGCAGCCCTCCACATTTTCTATTATATTCATTAAATGATATTGAGCAACGAAATACCATCCAGAAAATCAGACAGACAATGTAAGTGGGTGGATTGAAGCTATTATATGCACTAAATACCATTCAGCCCCCTTCCTAGTTTCAGCATTTTTATCACACACTGCTAAATCGACCTATATTCCTATCTTATCCGTGCAATACAGCTGTTTTCCGCGTGATTATAATAATATTTTTTATTGCCCTTTTTCACCGGCTCCATTTCTTTACACTGCTTAGCTGGGTGACATTTCACTGCGAGTTACCAAACACCTAAGATTTATAACAGTAACCAACATAACGCCAAGAGGGCTCATAAAGCATAAACGAAAGAAAACCTGTAATTGGGCACAGTGGTAGAAATACTACAGTGGTTTCCAAGAATGAAAACTACTCGTGGAAAACAATGGCCTCTAATCTAGTTGATAAAATAGATCCTACCATGTGTGCCATTCATGCACGCATTTGAGTATGAAGACACAACTCATGGATCTACACATCATTCATGAGCAACATCAACTATGAGTGTGGACTGTCATCACTGGTGTTCATTGAATGGGTTCTGGTGTGGCAGTGGAGGGTCAAAATGTGACCTAATTGATAGCTTCTTATCACTTTCCATGCTTTTAGTCCTGAATCCAATATACACATTCGACAGTGGGAAACAAATGGAGTTACATTAGGCAACCTATGTACATAAGTTAAAGCTGTACTCATGGCTGGGCCAAATTTACTTAATGACATATCCTGGAAAACAAACATAAAAATAATGCGGTTCTTGCCCTCACTGTCATCATATTTTGGACTAACATTAAGATATACGATGGACTAATGATGTGACTCTAACTGTGAAACTGTGATGCTTCTAATATGTAGCCTGTGTAGGTGTTTAGGATAGAGGTCATTCAATCACAACGAAAATGCTTCATTGTGTGATTGTTATCAATGTACAGTAAAGAGTGTAGGGGTTTAGACATATTTGCAATACATATACTTCTTTTATGTGGGGTATATGCATTGCAGGATGATGGTGACCTAAGGATAAAATAAATTTCTGACCTTGGATGTGCACTCTTCAAATGTTTACGGAAATTAAATAGATTATTATTTAAGAATCGTTGCCAACAAAAAACATTAAGAGCACAGATAAAAGTTGGCATCGCACCTTAAAGATAACTTCTTTGTACAGCTCTGCACCTCACCACGAATGTATTGATGCGATGACATTCTACTGACTAAAATGGAGGAGCTAAAAGCAGATTAAGTATTCCTCTTAACCTTATGAACTTCATATTATGCTATAGCTATTCCTGGGCCTTGGATACATTTTGTCAACAGCTGATTAGAACATTAATGAGCTCCTCGGCAGCCCCAGCATATCCGGAAACTTTGATGCATCGAAAAGTGGAAATGCATTTTACACAACGAACAATGGATAAAGGAACTAAAAGTTATTTTGAGATACAGAAGCAAACTTTTCTCAATATGGCAAGGCACCAGGGATAAACAATAGTAATATCTAAAACTTAACCTTGAACATCAGAAAATGAAATTCATATACACTCTACACAAGGAAAACATCAATGCATCGTTAGATGTAAGGTCACACTGCAACAAAAAACATGGATGACAGACGTATACCTAAAGGAAGCTAACAGGAACAACTTGTTACCTACCCAAAAGTACCAACCCCAGCATTTCCTGGAATATTTACACTACATAAGATTATTCGGAGTCAAAAGAATAATTTCTGAACTTGGTAAATATGATGTACAAGCCCAACAGATGATCAGTAAGACCACACAGAGCCACCACTCAGCTGCTACGATTAGGGAAGCTAGCACCCTTGCATTGATAACCTATTTAGAACAAAAAACAAGAAATCGGTAGTAGGTAGCCAAATCTCGATCAATATAATTTCCAAATAAACAAAAAAAAGATAGATTATTTTCCAACATTGGAAATGTATCGAGTCTGATGATGAACTGAATTAAGGCTGCCCCAGGGCCGTTTTTCTGTATTCTTCAACCATTCTTGGTAACTCAGTAAACCTCATTTCTTTGAAGGACTCTACTGTTCCAATTTCTCATCTTCTAATTTCTCTTGATTGAAACATTGACACCAGCATCTTGGACTCACCAGCAATCCATTTCCATCGAACATAAAAGTAAGAGCCACAGAAAATGTGTGCTGTCTTGAATGCTTAAACTGTGAGCAGAAACCAGGCACCCTAAGCCAAGGAAGCACGGTGTATGCTAGAACTGATGATGAATATTGTGAATGATTTGAACAGGTATGAAAGATACACAAACTATTAGAGGCTTGTTCATATATCTATGTTTGTTTGTTTAGCATTCAAACCACCTTTCAGCAACTTTGAATCACAGATGACTGAACAAGGTAGGGGTTGAATAATATATGAGCAGAACAGGTGGGTCTTAAAAGCCCTCATCAACTTAAAGTTGTCTTGTTTCAGTTTGTGTTAATATGGAGAGCAGCATCATTAGTCTCTTTGCAGTACAATTGTAATTAGGCCTTCAGCTAATAAGGATGGCTCTGCTTAGCTGCTATCTTTAAATAGTATGGGAATGATTCCTGGGAGTAGGGCTGAAGAGAGCTTTGTAGATGAGGCACAGTGTCTTAAATCTGACATGTTGCTTTGTTGGAAACCTGCAATGTTATTTAGGCCAAGGATACGAAAGACATTCTATTTGGGAGCCCTTTTAATGTCTTTAGTATGTGTGCTGGTAGCAAATGTTTGTTCCAGTACAGTTGTCAAGTTTTGACTGCAAGCACGGCTGCTATCCTCTGAAGTAGAAGTAGAAAGCATATTAAATACTTCAATAACCTAAGGTCGTAGAGCACAGAGTTAGACATGGAATTAAGCTGACCTACGGACAGAACTCATTTTACTGTTCATGGTGGTGTAGGGTGGGCGGTGTCTATTCAAAGGCAATTAGCACAGTTTCATATGAGGATTTGAAGGAGACAATCTACACTTGATTGATGGCTGACAGATCCCTTGTGTACTTTGCAAATGGTAGCCCAAAATTCAACTCTATCATATTTTTGCCAACTGGGACAGAAAACTGGGTGATAGGGCAAATCCCTGTATCTGATTATCGTGGTTAATGAAATTAAGTACCCAAGTTTGACTTGGTCAGTGATCTCAGAGAAGAAAGAGAAAGAAGAATTTCATGGCAGTGCTATGATTGCCTATTTTCCATTGAGGTATCATAGACCTGTACCATATGCAGCAATATTACATAAATGTTTCAACTATAACTAGCACAATCAGCGTACAGCTGCAACTGTGACCTCTGTTAATGAGTAGCTCTTCTCTGATCTTCACGGGGGCAGTTACTCTGCCTAAAATGAGGTAGAAACTAGTATTTACTCATTCAGAATTCCTTTTAAATATAAATAAAAGGAAAGGTGAGTGGGAACCATGGTCTGAATGGTTTTCCCAAGATAGATCAAAAGCTCCTCTCCAGACAGAATGTAATGGGTGCCTACAGGAGCCTACAAACCAAAGGTTAAAAGGATCAGCCTCAAATGTATATAATTTAAATAAACAGTCCTACCAGTGTATGATTACCTTCAACAATAGATTAGAACCACATGTCCAAAAAAATTATCAGTGACCTACGCTCTCCTTCATTAAATAAACTGAGGATAGACACCCACCCCTAACTTCGTCTCATTGATTTCTGGAAGGGAAACAAATCAACCTATATTTAATGTGGGTTAAGTGGAATGGCTTTTACCCATGGATAACAATATTTTCCTTCCGGAGAAAAATGAAACTAAAGAGTGCATGTACACATGGGGCACCCATTTCCCTTGTATGCAAGTCTAAGAGATGAAGAGGCACAGGGTGGATAGCACCCGAAGCGAGGTGTCACTTGACCTTCGCAGACGTACAGCTGGAAGCCAACACCTGTCACTTTTTTCCAGGTGACATTCTGGTAATGATTGTGAATAGAATTAACCTGTAAAAGTACGGAGGGGAGATGTAAAGTTCCTATCTGCCTTTTACAGTTTTTCTTGTACAGGGGCCTCAGACTTCCAGGAACGTCGGCTAACTAGGACACCGTTTCCTTTCAGCAGCCTCGTACCTGGAGCTGTAGGCAAGGCCGTGGAACATGGAAATTCACTATTAAATCGACCAGTGGTCGCTCATCAAGGGGGAGTAAAACTTGGATTTTGACAAAATTGCGGACTATCAAATTAAAATTGCCACGATAGCTAGATTTTCAGCTCCTTGATATCAATCTTCCATGCAAAAACATCGACTGTACAATGTATACATTTACAAATGGAGAATATGGTGGAAGGCTGACATTATATTGACATTTTTTATACTTGAGACTGAATCTTTAATATCATGATTCAGAATGTCCACAACTATTGACCACAATTTTTGTATTGGCCGGTAGTATCTTGGGGTTCATTTTATATGTTTGTCACGCCAAAACCGTGGTGCACACCAACGCATTATTTTGATAATTTGTTCTTGCCTTTACGACATCTTCAAGCAAAAGATGCATTTGTTCACCTTTGAAAGTACAATAACTGTCATTTAATTGACAATTAAAAAATATTTGTGTGAAGACGGCGCAGGACTCTGTTATGGTTTAGTTCACTTATACGGGCCATGCAAATGTTCCACATTGCAAGGGTTATTATATCTTAAGTTGAGGGACACAACATTGGCAGGAGAGGTGAACACTTTCACTGTGCTACACTCACAAGTTAATGTGTGAACTGATGCATGAGTTACAATTTTATGAACGGTAGAGAAAGGTACAACTAAAGAGCAATGAAGCTTTGAGTGCTCCACTCCTCTCTCATCAGTGGTCAAATATATAGCATGTTATTCTGGGTAGGTACTTATAATTGGTTTACACCACACGGTTTATCCTGGGTTGATGTTATGATAGGTGGTATTTATCTAGGGCCAAAGTATAAGGTGTTCTAAAATACATTCTCATTAAACAGGCCTTCTGAGTATGAGATCAGCTATTGTCTTCAGTAAAACCATTTTAAGACGGACTTAATTGGACTGTACTAGGACATTAATATTCCATTTATGTTGTGCTAAGAAATGGATAAATGCTGGTTTATCAGTCCACATGTATCGAAAGAAAATGTGCCCTGTTTATTTTAATTTAAATACTTGTGTCACACCAGTTAAAATATATGTGTGTCAGAGTCAAAGAATGTTTTCCCTGTTGTCCTGGTGGATATTCCAGTTGAACAGTGATGGTACTGTGCATTGGCCTAATTTCCTGACATATGATGTTTTGGCAACTAATGTAACGCTTTGGAACCTTATTACAGCCAGGAAATAGTTATTGGCACGAACAGTATTTAGCTATTTTGGTTGTTACCTTTATTTAACAAGTAGACCTTTGTTTTTTAGGGTGCTGTAGGTATATAGTGCAATTTCGCAAAATACATTTGCCACAAAGTAGCTAAAAGTAGGGTTGAAACACTGGGTTACCTCTAAAACACAGGGTTAGTTTAAAACACTTAATAAAGCTAACATCAGATTGGAACAAGTGAGAAAATTACTAAACAAATTCAACATAATCTAAAGAAGAAATTTGTACTACTATTTCAGAAATAGTGACTTTAGAAACTCACTATTTTCTGCCTACAGCCTCTAGTAGCCTTTTCAGAGTTAACTCCCAACTGTCACTCTGCTGGTCTCCTGTCATAAGGTGTGAATGGCTTCCAGTTCAGGGAACAAAAGGGCTTTAGGTGGGAGGAGTTGTGACCTCCTCCTGACAGGATGGCCTGGGGAAGTGCCCACCAACTCCACAAGCTTCAAAGGGGCATCCACTGTCTCAGGCAGATGTAACTCACAAATAGGTCTGCCATTTTCATTGTACGGGTAGTTAGGATAGCACCAATCCCAGTAGAGGCAAAACCTGTTTCAGAACTGGTTCGCAAGGAGAGTTTCTAATTTCTCTAGACACACCCCAGAGGTGTGCCCAGAGTTCTGCCCAGGGGAAGAAAGGCACTGCACATTGAATTTTGGCAGAAAAAACCCACTGTGGGATAACTTAGGGCTGAACCCACAGTAACTTATGCCAAAGTGGGTGGGGTTGCCCCTGGGGAGTTTCTTTATATTGATCAGGGAGTCTCATTCACACATGCATACATGTCACACTCATCGATACCTTCTTCAGAACACATCTGGACCTGGGGGAGACAACAGAAGGACTGCATATGTTATTGAAACTGTGGAGAGAATCCTGTGGGCTGGACCTGCTCCCACTTGTACCCAGGACTAAGAAATGCACTCCAAGGGTCAGTTGGCTGGCCTCCTGTTAAGCTACAACACTAAAAAAGCTGTAAAAAGCCTGCTTTTTCCAAAAGCCCAGCTTACCAGTTTCAGTTGGATTTGCCCTGGACTTTGCTGGTGGCTTCTGGAAGAGTGAGCTCTAACCCCAAAGTAGTGCCTGAAAGGTCCTGGACCCTTGGATGGTTTTAAGGTGTACTCCTCTGACTATAAGACCTGCAAAACTGGACAATGAGAAACACTTTAGAAATTTCCCCTTAGCGGACCAGTGGGCACAGGGACAGATGCTGAAGCCACAGTGGCTGAAGTCTAATTGTTGGCCAGATTCAACTCGCCGGTTGCCCCCACTGTAATTTTTTACTTCCAGCAAAGTTTCTAAGTCTGAACATAGAGGGACTTAATCAAGATTGACATTGAGAAGAATCCGACCACTGAAGTGACCTTTCAGGATACCGATAATGGATTTTACCCATTCAGAGCTTCTCGCCATCAATGTCAAATGCTGTAACTTTCCTACCAGAGCTGAGGATCTCATCAAGGACACCCGCTTCATCCAGCTGCAATCGTCAAACTCTTCTTTGGACCTCGAGTGCAGCTTGAACCATGATGAACGATCAATGAGGACTTTTCTCCATAAAATCTTGTGAGTCCGAAGGTGAACTTTCCACCAGGAACATAGTCCATGTGCCTGTTAGGCAGTAGGTAGCAGTTAGTCCTAGCTTTTGACTTGGGCCTGGTCTAGCCTTTAGGGATAACCAAGATTGGTATTTTGCAATTGCAGGTGCTGTTTTGACTGAAAACTTTAAGAAAATATATCTCTGGCACCCTACATCTGTTTTTTTGTTTGTTTTGGTATCTATTTGTTCATTAAATTGTTTTTGTTACTATAAATTGTAGTGGGATTGTTATTACACGTGTTAGTCCAAATTTAAGCCTATCTGTTCTGTGCTACAGCTAAAAAGGGTTGAGCTCTGGTTTAAATTATTGAGTCCTAAATGTACCTCATAAGGAATTGCAACATTATTAATTGGAACAGAACTCACATCCCCTCCAACTAATCATCCAAATTCACACAGTTTCATATTAGGTGGTCAACCCGCCATCAGACAGCCTGTTATGAGATACATGTAGAGGCAAGTATGTCGATCTATATAGCTCCGCAACCAACCCTATGTGTCCCCATTTTTTTTTTTCATAGGTGCCATCATCGCAAAACAATCAGACCAGTCATTACAATAAGCAGCATCTTATCTCCAAACTTCCGACCTGGGTAAGAGACGCTTTAGCTAGGCCATTGCTACCGTACATTTTGCCAATAGTATTAATTTGGCTGTAAGTCCTCTGACAGAATGGGGAATTTCCCCTATGTGACCCAGGAGAGCAACCACAGGGGTCAACTCCCCCATACAGCCAATAATATTTTCTATTATCTCATTCACTCTACACTAATATGACGATGTTATAGGGGACATCCAGGCCAAATGTAGGAAGCCTGCACTACCAGAATACATAGACGTTATTTAGTACTTATTGCAGTATTGCAAGTCTGTTATAAACTTTACATTTAAAATGAAGACATTTATGGCTGTATTTCACGAAAATCAACTTAAATTGGAAACAACAGTACTTCAACATCTTGACTTTGATGACAGTGCCTAAATCTATTTCCCACAGTCTTTTTCCAAACTGGGCTGCATTCTTGATGAAATCAAACAAAGACTGTAAAGTTAAGTTTAGAAACCAATCTTCTGCTGTTGTTAGAAGATAACAGTTAAGTCAAAGGGATATACTCAGGCCGGTGCAGGAGAAGTGTAGTAAACACCACTTTGAGAGCTTATCTAAGTCTAAAATAGGCGAAAATATCTAGAGGGCTTGTTTTGTCTCTCAACTTCTACTACTCCAATGACAAAAGTTCCAATTCCAACAACTATTTCCTTTTTTTAATAATGATATAATCATCAAAGGTTCAAGGTTGTAAGCTTAGCATCATTATTTAGCCCCTTCTCCCCCCCATGCGTCATTTTAGAATGGGGATAAATATGGGGCTATGGGAATAGCACCATTTTTGGATGGGAACGCCTACCTTACATCTCATTGATGCAAGGTGAGTTCACTCATCCACAAAATGGTGCAAACTCCTATATTTTGACATTAGACATGTCTAACGTCAAAATATAAATATGGAGTTAGGTTTGCACAGATATTGCATCAAAAAAATGACGCAAATGTGGCGCAAAAAGTATAAATATGGGCCTTAGTCTTTCCAGCTAAGCCATTTCCAACCTTTCCTTTTTTAGGGCAATTAAGCCCCTTGTTGTTTCAAATTACACCCCTAATATTATGCAATTTTAGCCCGTGCCATAGGAAATACTTTTTCAGAGACAATTTTAGTGTGGTGATCACTGATTCTACTATTAGGTCAGGCACAGACATTGATTTGATTTCAGTACATTAAGAACACAAAACTTTCCAATGCCCCATATCAATCCCCCTCCCACTCACAGTGTAAACCCCAACCTGCAATGTAGACACCCCAACCAGTTTAAACCATAATAGGATCATGTGCTGACTTTGGGGATTGCACAATGAGTTTAGTGCTATCCCCCTACTCCACCATCTGTGCGAATCGGCACCTTACATGTTATAGTAGAAAAGACGTGTGCAATAGTGAGTGAATCTATAAGACCCAAAATGCAGTATGATCACTTGAAATTGAGCACCACTACCAAGAGCCACATTACGGCCACCAGAGACACACCTTAAAAAGAAATTGTAATGTATAACCAATAAACACATATTTAACGTATTAAATTGCTGGTGAGAAGTTCATACTACATCACTAAAGTGGACCTGAGAGCTACAGAAAGAATCAGACAGTTTTGGGATTTTGTTCTTTTATTAAGTTTCTTGCAAAACTTTAGGACACTGTCAGGCTTCATAAAGTAGACGATGCTACCTTCAGAAAATACCGCGATTGTGACAGAATATAGCATCGTTTAGTTCAAACTTACTTGACATCAGAAAACGGCCATGTGACCTCCTAAACTACAGCAGTAAAGTCTGAAAAACATAGATTTTGGTCCCCAGGTAATCTATTCCAGCACATTACCTACCAAGCCTTAAACCTGATCCTTATCTCTACATTTCAGGGGTCTAGTAATGAAGGGTATGCCCAAGGGCAGCCTGGATGGCAGGGACCTGTGCACTACTTTCATAATAAAAATATTGCAATTACTGTTCCCTGCCAAAAACTTCAAATGCTGTTAGTTCTGTTTTAAGCATTGGATCTAGCAATCCCCAATATTCAAATATTATTTCACCTCAAGCATACCTCTAAATCTTCACTTTTTACTTTGATACCCCAAAGATGGTACAATCAATGAGAGCAGATGTTTAGAAGACTTAGCACCATTTTCAAGGTCCAATATGTGCTTCTCTGCCTCATTCAGTACATTTGTTTGCATATTAAGGCTCTCCTTCATTTCGTCTAGCCACATGGCTTTCCTGTCTAACTTATGGTCAATTGCAGTGAGATTGTTTTTCATATATAGTAAATATTTTTCATGTTGTCCAATGGCAAGATTGAATTATAAGACTGGCCCTGGTCCCCCCATGGCATCCATCACTCTCCTAAATTCTTTCCTTCATATGTTAGCTAGGGCTGTATCTTATTGATTTCCCCTTGACACATACTAAGCAAACTGTATTAAAGCTTAAAAAACAGATCACCCCTAGTGTGCATGAGAAGCAGCTCACAGAGGCAGTGTTGTCAACTATCAATGCATTTTTCAATTCAATTGATGTCTTATTTCAAGCCCTGGATGCAACCATGAAAGACAAGACTTTCCCTAACAGAATTAATACAACCATCCAGACCTCCATGAGTAATTTACATAGGCAGACGTCATTGTCTGCAGTGGTGTAACATTAGCACCTGCATCCCCTGCGGTGTAGGGGTCACATGAGCTCCAGGGGTCTCCTCAACACAGCTGGCACTGTGCAAGAGTGGCGTACACCTGGCCTGAGAGCTGCTGACTGGGTCCACTGGGATGGGGTCCCCCGTCCATGTACTTTGCAGGGGGCACCTCTCAAGTTTGGTTACACCACTGATTGCCTGATGCGGTTAGATTTCAGTGTCCACCGTTTTGAAACAATCTTATGGAAGATATATGGCTCATGTATCTACTCATAGGAGTCTGCCCTCCTAGGAACCCTAATGCACAGCTAAAGACATGAATGGAAGAATTCAAGTTCTAGTGACTTGACATAATTTAGTACTCATCTGTTGATGTGGCTGGTGTGTCTCCCACAGTGTCAGGACATAAAGGGGACATTATGCAGAGAGGCCTGGTCCCAGAGGCAGCCAGTGGCGGGCCTCTTCTACCATGCCACATACTTGCAAATCACTATGGTGTCCATTCCTATTTATTTTTCTTGGTGCCAGAGTTGTGTCTCATAAGCATGTGCTCAACCTTGGGCACCAATAGAAGGATCTTGCATCCATTGAAGCCAAAGAGAACTGGTATGCATTGTTGTGTGGGGAGACTCCCAAATGCCCCAGTCTTGACTGTGGTTGCTGTTAGCAAAGCTTCACGCTATATCATATCAGCAGCCTGGACCTCCCTTTAGCACACAGCAGAGAAACACAGAGACATGGCATCTCAGATGTAGTTTTGAGCCTGGTGCCTCTTCACTAAGATAAGATGAGATATGGTTGGAAAATGAAGTGCAAGATGGAAGATACTGTCTTTTTTTATACATGTTTTATTAAGTTTTAATAGTACAGAAGGCCCAACTGGACTCAGTCTTACAACACCTTCCCATTGTACAGATAGGAGGAATATTACAATGAACATATCATCCCAGTCACTTACTTCTAATGATATTGTTGCATTTGCTACTCCTAATGTCCATTGTTAGCCTTCACAAAACAACAAGAACAGCCATCCCCAACCAGCCCCACCCACAAACTCCATTGATTGCATCTACAGGGACTTTTAATATCAAAAATATCCCGAGTATGTCACCAGGTTGGATGGAAGATACTGTTTAGGCAGCCATCTTAGTTGGAAGCTGGACACCCCCCCCTAATAAAGTTATCATAGCTGGGCCAGCTTGATATTTCAAGCCTGACTACAGATAGATTTAGCACTTTGCCAGAACCCATGTCAAAACCACTAAAAACATACATAGAGCTAGACTTTGGATGAGCCTCATATAGGGGTTGCTTCTTTGAATTATCTTTCACTTTTGACTCTGATGCCATCAATATAGCACAGTTTTATATTTTCCATTAACTGATTTGGGAAAGTAGTACATATCTGGTATTATCTGTGTGGCATCACCACTCATGAGATGAGGTGTATATTGCAGGGAGGAGAATAGAGGCTACTTGCTGCTTCTGATTGCACCGAAGGCTGGATTGCAGTACTTCAATTTACAGAGTGATCCCTCCAGCCTCTTCACTGATACAGCACATCTGAGAAATCCCAGTTCATTGGAAGCAGAATGCCCTCATCTAATATGGTTGCTGCATTGACACAATCATCTTAGGTAAAGAAACAGGGCCCGCTTTAGGGTGGTGTGACTGATGCAGCTGCATCTGGCACTCATTTGATGGGAGGTGCAGTGTTTAAAAATAACTTATGGGTTTAAAAGTATGTGAACTTCTTTGTACGTCCAGCAGTTTCAGGCAACAATAAAAATGTCGATAACTCTGGTGATTAATGTTACTGCTGGTGAGAAATTGGAGTTTTGTCTAGTGGCAGTTTTGATTCATCCTAAAGTAACACAGAGGGATATTGTGTCTGCTGCAAAGAACGTTTACCATGCAGATCACAAAACTGAGGGGCATATTTATATTCTGTTGTCACCGAATAAGTGTCATTTTTAAAACTCTAAATCGGTGTAAAACTAACTCCATATTTATACTTTTGCACTAGACCAGTCTAGCGCCAAATTTATGAGTTAAAGTAATTTTTTGGACATGGAAACCTACCTTGCCTTATTGAGATGCATGGTAGGCGTTCCCATGCAAGAAATGACTCTATGGCCTTAACGCCATATTTATACTCTTGTGCAAAAATGGTGCACAGGAGGGAGGAGGGGTCAAAAAATGGCGCAAAGCTTGCTTTGACCTATTTTTTAACGCCTGGGTCAGGTGTTAGGGGACCTGTGGGCCTGTTTTTATGGTGCAAAACCCCCTTCTTCCATACCGCCAGCCCCACCTGACTAACGTCATTTCTTTTTTACACTAGCCTACCCTTTGCCCCGGCTTGCACCATTCCATAAATATGGTGCCCGGCTAGTGCACAGAAATGGTGCAAGCCGGTGCTAAACTTTTTGGTGCAAAACTGCCTTAGTGCAGTTTTGCCCCAAAAAGCATAAATCAGGGCCTGAGTGTGAGTGAACAATGAGTAGTGCCTAAAAAACTGAAATGTATGTCAGAGAGGGACTATAGAGAAATGAGGGCCTCTGTTGGAGTATGGTCATGAGGGAATCCGTGGAGAAAGAGTCATGGTAGTGGTGCCAAAAAAAAGACTGTCCTTTAAGCGGATCCTCCTCAGAATCCAATGAGGTTGCCAATCTCGAAATTGAAGTTTTTAAGGTTCTAAAATGTGTTGACATCTTTCTCATTCTGTCTAACACAAAAAAATATGTTACTGTTACCACTAGACCCTACATGCATGTGAGATCTAGCACATGTAAAGAAAGGTTGGTGCCAAGAGGTGTTGCTTTGACTCAAAGTTCAATTAATTGGCCACCTGCATGCATAGGTACCTCTTTGAAAATGTTTAAGTAAGCCAGTGGAAACCAGACCTGCAGCATGATTTCTCCTTTTGTGGACCTTTCAGTTCAATGGGGATACATCCTGCAGATGCTTGCCGACAGAAGAAAAAAGTCTAACAAAACAGCTCCTCACAACCAAGTAAGAAACCCCAAGAAGTGTTTATACAAAGAAAAGAGAAATCACATCCATTGTGAAAACACATTTGAGACATACCAGAACTCTGCCTGTATACAAACAAAGAAAATTAATCTGTTTTAAAACACATATACCATCTAAAATAAAATGATTTCTACTCCCCGGGATACTTTCCTTCTGTCTAATGGAACCCCCTATCCTTTAATTCAGAATTATGATATGCTGGCCAAATATAAATCCTGTTTCTGTGTCAATCAAAGGAAAACTTAGCTGTCTTGGGAGTATCACTAAAACTACGGAGGCAGTAGAGGCAGATGCATGTTGAAATATTGTGGACATTCTTTATTCTTTTGTACTCAATGAGATATGAAATAGTTTTGGTGCATGTGGCATTGAAGCATTAATGCATAATATGTGTCTTCAGCGTTGATATAAAATCGAATAGTGGTGCTTTCTGGATCATTTCAAGTTGTCTGGTGGTGTGTCTGTGCCACCTCTGGTATCTTTGCCCTCTAGGGGTTACATTACATAAGTAAGTCAGCCAGTAAATTTTCCTACGGGTCCAGTGGGTATGTGTGCACATTTTCTGCACCACAAGGGCATCCTCCAAGACGGGGGCCCATGAACCCACTGCCATCACCATGCAGATAGTGGTAGTCACTCACTGCACCCACCTACAGAGGGATCTCACTCCCTCTTTGTGAAACAGGCAGAGTGCCACCTGCACTGTGAAAGTCGTAGTGTCAAATTCAAACAGCAGGTCCTCGTTTTATTAATGTGCTGAACCTCCAGTGATGCAGAAAGTTTGTGGCTGCTCTAGTGCAGGGTGTTATCTGTAATAGGGTGCACTATCCCTGTTTGCACCTAGCACACCTAGTTAAAGGTGCACAGTGGAGTAAAAATTGGCAGTGTGTCCTTTCCATAATGATGTCCCAGGAGCTTGCCTTGATTCCTAGCTGCAAGTGTTCTATTGTTCTGGTGGCACAGTCCTTCCAGTGTTGATATTGGCAGCCAATTGTTGTGGTACACTGAAAGAGAAGGAGTGGAAACACAACAGTGTAATATTTAATTATGATAACTGTGTGAACAAAGGTTATTGAAGTACTAATGGGCCTTAAGGCCATTTGTTGTGTTCCCTTATGGAACCTCTATGTTGGTAGGGTTCTAGGAATGTTGGTGAGCAGGGCAGTTGGGAGCTGACATAGCAGCCTATGTTGACTGTCAACATCTGCATAAGGAAGTAAATACAAGAACTATTGTTTATTGCTTGCATGATTATTTCTACGTACCACAATGGCGACAAGTGGATGGCCTTCCCAGTGACAACGAACCACCACGAGTGCGATGGAGATTGGGCTGTGATGATGAAGTGAAGCGCAGCCATCGGAAAAAGAAATCAGGATTGAGGCATCAGGCGACAGACATTGCGGCAAATGTGCACAGCAGTAGTGGTCGAGTGAAGGATTGCTAGGATCGGCTTTGCCAGTGAGGAACAGTCGATCGTTTGTCATTTTGGCATGTGGAACACATCTGCTCTCCATCACGACAGTTGAGACCTGGCATGCTACACTTCCTTTAGAAACAAAAGAGAATGTTTCAAAACAAGCTCTACTTGCTTTAGAAAACGCAAAGAGCATTTCTACAATGCAGCCACTTTGGAAATTTAGGAAAAATAAGCTTATCTCCCACAAAAGCAAGCCTAATTGTTTGTCAGTAGACCGACTGCAGCCATCTTAGAGGAGTTTTGCATTATAGATGGAGAACATACTTACATACTTTGAAGGACTGGATTGTTAGTAAATGTATTTAACACAATTACGTTAATAACACTAATGATTATTATTCAGCATTTGTCACAATAGTGTACATACACAAATACTATTGAGTTGCAATCAGTCATACAAAGCACTGCTCGCATACACTTATAAAATCGATTGACTCCCATGGGACGTTTATTTACACATGTGTAGTGATCGTTAAACAAAGATTTCACAGTGTTAGAACCAGTCTTACTGACATTTCAATTACTTTGATCTAAGGGTTCCATAATTTTTCATCATTGTTAAACCTTTCAGCCTTAGGGTGGTCACTCCTAACTTTTTGCCTGCCTCCCTCCACGTTTTGGATACTGTTTATGCTGGTTTTAAGACTCGGCGCACGTTATCACGGCTAACTAGTGCTAAAGTGCATATGCTCCCTCCCTTTAAACATGATAACATGGGATCATACCCAATTAGATTACTTACTTTACTTATAAGTCCCTAGTAAAGTGCACTATATGTGCCCAGGGCCTGTATATTAAATGCTACCAGTGGGCCTGCAGCACTGATTGTGCTACTGATGAAGCTGAAAAGAAGATTTTACATTTATTAACGCATAAACGTAGTGTGAAATAATCATGTGTGACTTTAATCGAACTAATAAAGATTGTACGGGGACAAAATGTGCCCTCAGAGTAGTTTGCCAACATTTATAAGCGTGCTTTATATAACGTGATGTATTAGAATTGCACTAATCCGACATAATCGTAAACGTGTGCTATGATTTGCTTGTTTGAAATGTCTTAGCTTAGCATTACTTTAGTGCAGGCTTCGGCCTAGTTGCCTGATCTCACGGTTTAGATGCTCGTATTTTTCCAATGTGCTATTAAACGTGTATTTTTGCTTGAAGCTGTACTTTTCCACCGAGATCGTTCACATGCTTATCTTAAGGTTTCGTGCCAGCCTGGCATATTTTCTCTTTACTCCAAGGTCAATCTGAAGCTCTGAAAGTGAGTTAATTGGTATAAAATGTTGCAACTTGCATACCCGTCTCCAAGGATAATGTATGCTTAAGTAAAAGCTTGAGAACTGTTGTTTTTGATTGGACAATTTGAAGCTAACCTATGAACCCTCCAATGGAAGACCCTACTGGATTTGAACTGTTGTCTATTTAAACCAGGTGCACGAGAAGAAGGTAGCCATTACAGCCATCACCAGCCGATACCCGCCATTTTGCAGGACATTGCAGCTATTATGGCCCACCTTGCTGCGACGCCATTTTGAGAGGCTTTGATACTTTCTCTAATCGAGAGAAAGAGACTTGAATGATTCTTACCCTAGAGACTTTAACTTTGATTTGTCCCTTTGCATGAAGTAGTAGTTTTACCTTGCCGCCGTGAGGCAATTGCCCCGTCCACCCTGCCCCTTTGCCCCGTCCCATGCTGATCGAGAAACGGTACCTGTGAGACGAAGACTTCCTTGAATGCTGATTGTAATTGGTAAATATGAAAGGAAATTGTATAATTGCATTCTGTTTCTTTTAGGTAACCAACTGCTGATTTTTGATAAGAGCCCTAGTTAGGAGTTTTTCTAAATTTATGTTGCTAAATTGTTTTTGCATGAAGTCCCACATGCCGATGCTAATTTGAGGTTAGATGAGGATTCCTTTTATCGCACGATGCAATTTGAGATCTTGTTATGCTGACTAAATGTATGCAATTAGCTCATTACAGATTATAGTTTTAGTGATTTGCATTGCTATTATCGAATGTCTTGTTATTCAAATCCTGCATAGATTGCACTTGTTTCGCCGTTATGGACAGCTATTAATGTTCATTTATGCTTATCATTTGGTGTTGAGACACATCTATATTGTGCTAGCTTTGTTAATATAGGGAAATTAATTCACTAACTTTGAATAAACTGGTGTGGTTATTCCTGACTGAAAGGTCAGGGTTCGTCGAAATGTATTCTGGGTTAATTGCCAAGTGTTATGTTGATCAGGGTATTGCCTATGTTCGTTATTGATTATTGATTTAATGAAATTGACTGATTAAGAGTAAGGAGAGTCCCACTTAGCCAAAAGATTCATCGGCCTAAAGAGCGTCCAAAATACAGGTAAATTATTACTACGGAACGCTCTATCACTACCCACTTAATTAGCTCCTTAACCATGTCTCAGGCCTGCCATTGCAAGGCCTGTGTGTGCAGTTTCACTGCCAATTCGACTTGTTATTTAAAAGTACTTGCCAAGCCTAAAACTCCCCTTTTTCTACATATAAGTCACCCCTAAGGTATGCCCTAGGTAACCCATAGGGCAGGGTGCAGTGTAGACAAAAGGCAGGACATGTACCTGTGTAGTTTACATGTCCTGGTAGTGTAAAACACCTACATTCGTTTTTACATTGCTGTGAGGCCTGCTCCTTTCATAGGCTAACATTGGGGCTACCCCTCATTTATTGTTTTAGTAGTAGCTGTGGATCTGAAAGGAGTAGGAAGGTCATATTTAGTATGGCCAGAATGGTGATACAAAATGCTGCTGACTGGTGAAGTTGGATTTAATATTTCTATTTTAGAAATGCCACTTTTAGAAAGTGAGCATTTCTCTGCACTTAAATCCTTCTGTGCCTTACAATCCACGTCTGGTTGGGTTGAGTTGACAGCTCCCTTGTGCATTCACTCAGACACACTCCAAACACAGGATGCTCAGCCTCACTTGCATACATCTGCCTTTTGAGTGGGTCTTCCTGGGCTGGGAGGGTGGAGGGCTTGACACTTACATTTCAAACAACAGTAACCTGCTCTCACTAAAGGACTGCCACACCCCTACTGGGACCCTGGCAGACAGAATTGAACTGAAAGGGGGCCTTGTGCACTTCTAAGACACTCTTTGAAGTCTCCCCCACTTCAAAGGTACATTTGGGTATTTAAAACGGGCCTCTGCCCCTACCAACTCAGACATTTCCTGGAGAAGAGCAACTGAACCAGAATATGCAACCTGCCCTGAATAACTGCCTGGCTGCCCAAAGGACTCACTTGACTGCTTTCTGTGAAGGACTGCTGCCTTGCTCTTGCCCTGCTGCATTAATGCTCTCTGGCTGTGCTGAGAAGTGCTCTCCAAGGGCTTGGATAGAGCTTGCCTCCTGTTCCCCAAAGTCTCAGGACCAAAAGGACTTCCTCTCTATAAGAAGGACTCCTTGGGCAGTGAAAATCAATCCACAGCCTGCCGGAAATGACGCACAGTTTGCATCGCAGTGAGGAATTCACTGCACCCCTAGCCAGAATGACGCAGCCTGACTTCCAGAGAGGAATCGACGCAGCGCCTGCCGCGCAGATCGAAATTTCAACGTAACGCCCACTGGATCGATGCAGCCCCTGTGACTTCGTCCTTTCTGCACCAGAAATCCACGCATCGTCCCCGGGGCATCCAAAAACCCCACAACCCGGAAGAGGATCCAAGACCGAGCGGTGGAAATTGACGCAAAGCCTTCCCTGCGTGAAAACTAAACGACGCATCACAGTGTGTGGCCCAAGAAATTGACGCACACCTCCCTGTTTTCCACGCATCTCCTCCTCTGCGGTTCTCTGCAAAGATTTTGAACGCAAACCAGGTACTTTGTGCTTGAAGGAGACATTTATTGCTTTTAAAAGACTAAAGACAGTTTATATCATTTTTACAGTGATATTTCAAAATATACTTATTGCATTTTCATCGTTTTGACCTGCATCTTATCAGATAAATATTATATATTTTTCTAAACACTGTGTGATTTATTTTTGCGGTGTTTTACTGTGTCATTGTATGATTTATTGCACAAGTACTCTACACATTGCCTTCTAAGTTAAACCTGACTGCTCAGTGCCATGCTACCAGAGGGTGGGCACAAGATAATTTGGATTGTGTGTGACTTACCCTGACTACAGTGAGGGTCCTTGCATGGACAGTGGGTGACCTGACTGCCAACCAAAGACCCCATTTCTAACAATCATGCAATCTGTTTCTCCATCCCACCATTTTTGGAGACACCGGGAGGACCGCCAATTTCATGGAGACAATGGTACGACGCATTTGAGACTTACGTAGGTGCAACTGGAGCATCAAGATTTCAACTCAAAAGAAAAAAAATTGTACATCTTCATTATCTAGGATTTGAGGGAAGGTCTATCTTCAAACATCTGCCTAGCATTCAGGTGGTGGATGGCGAAGATATTGATGAATTCCAAGAAGCAGTTGAAAAAATGGTTGAGAGATTTGATGATCACTCAGCTTAGCTATGTTGAGACAGTTTTTTTAACAGAGAGCAAAAATCCAGTGAGGGTGTAGATACTTATATATCTGTCTTACGTAAACTCATTGCAGAATGTCAGGTTGAAAATGTTATAGCACAATTAATTTGTGATCAATTTAGCTGCCATTGCACCATTAGGGTAGTTGAACAAAAGTTACCATCAATGGCCAATCCCACGTTGGCTGAAACTATTCAAGTGGCAAAAAGCATAGAAACCTCTTTAAAAGCGGCAACGGAATTAGATGAAAAAACTCTAGAGCAGGCGAATAGCATTAAAGCTAGAGAGAGCAAGGGTAGCAAGACAATTGCACATCATTACCCAGGAAATAGATTTTCTCAAAACAGTTAATTTTTCAAGAAATCTGATGTTTGTTTCAGGTGTGGAAATCTGTCTCATTCTAAAGGAGGAAGGTTGTGTCCAGCGAAAAATATCCAATGTCATATTTGTACAAATATTGTACATTTTGTAAAGGTCTGCCAGAGTGCCAAACAGAAGATTAGGAATGTCAGTGCAGCATGTATGGACTGTGCAAGCAAGGTGGGCGAATGATAAATTAAGTGCATGACATGTGCTCGTGGTGTCCGACATTGTCAACCACCATAACCCTGAACATTGTATAGATCCTTATTATGAAGTTCAGATAGGTGACACAATTACAAGATTACTGGTAGATTCTGGTGCCAGAATTACTATGGTCACTCAATAATTATTTCTGCAAAAATGGGGCGAACTTGATTTTATGCCACCAGATGAATCTCCAGTATCCTATGAAGGAAGAAAAATAGAATTGCAAGAATATTTTGAAGATATCTTGATATTTAAGGGCAGGAGGATCTTTGGCAAAGTATATGTGGCAGTTAAAGGTCTTACCGCATTGGGTTGGTTTCACCAAGGACTATTTGGTATGATTTTACGGCCAAGTATGAACAAACAAGTATTTGTTGTTCATGATGAAAACACCATTGAGGAAATATTAAATTAGTTCCTTGAGGTGTGTTTAGGAGAACTTGGAACAATTAAAGGTTTTCAACATAAGATTAAAACCAAAGACAATGCTATACCTTTTGAGCACAAAATGAGAGGAGTACCTTTCAGTGTCAGGGAAGATTTGGAAAGTGAGTTGGAGGGATTATGCCACAAAGGTATTATTGAACCAGTTGAATCTTCTTTGTGCCTTTCTCCTATAGTTATAGCTCTAATGAAAATGGAGAACTATGAGTGTGTGTGGACTTTAATGCACTAAACAGAAAGACATGGGTTGATGATCACCCTCTTCCCAAGATTTGTGAAATGTTATCTCCCATTTCAGGAACAAGGTACTTTACTAAACTTGATCTAGCTTCGGTATATCATCAAATGGAATTAGAACCAGAATGTCAGAATCTTACTGCATTTGTTTACCCATGGGGTACTTATCAGTACTATGGCATGCCATACGATCTAGCATCTGCGGCATCGGTTTTTCAAAGAGTGATGAGCACTATGCTCAAAGGTATTTCTAATGTGACTGTCTCTCAGGATGACCTATTGCATATGCCAAAGAGCCAGAGGAGCATGATGTTGTGTTACGAAAAGTGCTTTCTATTTTCAAATCTTCTGGCCTTGTTTTAAAAAGAAATAAATGTGCATTTTCAAAGGAGTCTCCTTAGGACATGTCATTTCATCTGATGGAGTGAGACCAAAACCAGGGCTCATCGATGCTGTTATGAAAGCACCTCCTCCAACAGATAACATCAATGTAAAATCATTCTTGGGTCTTTGTGAATTCTTTAGTGGTTCATCCCAGATTTTGCTTCAAGAGTTAGGTCTATTTCGTTGTTGCTGAAATCATGTGTGGATTTTATGTGGGATGCTGAGTGTGTTAATGTCTTCAATGATATCAAATGCCAAATATAATCGGTAGATGTGCTTAAATCTTATGATCCTAATCTGACATGCATTCTAATGGTTGATGCAAGCAATGTGGGTTTGGGTGCAGTGCTTGCACAGAAATCCGGTGTCCAAGAATTTACCATTGGCTTTGCATCAATGGTTCTTAGAGACTCCTAGAATCACTATTCTGTCATAGGAAAATAACTTTTGGTGTGTTGCTGGGCCACAGTTACATTTAAGAGTTACCTATGGGGTAGACATTTCATTTTTCAAACTGACCACAAACCTTTGGTAGGTATTCTATACTAAACTAATGCTAAGACCAGTACACCCAGGTTAACTAGGTTTGCTACAAGATTACTCAGTTTCATTTTGAGGTAGTCATATCAGGTGGAAAGAATGTTAGAGCTGACTACTTTTTAAGTTTTCTCTTAACAGAAGTATTTTCAGAAAAAAAATAACAATGACAGTGAGGCATGTTTGATTTCAGTAATTCAGTTTGTCTATTTTATATAGTAATATAACTTCATTTTCATAAAAAAGTTGGAAGGAAGCCACTGAAAATGATTATGTACTTAAAGATGTTTCTAAGTATGTGAACAAAGCTTATTGAAGTGCTAGTGGCCCTTAAGGCCATTTGTTGTGTTCCCTTATGGAACCTCTACGTTAGTAGAATTCTAGGAATGTTGGTGAGCAGGACAGGTGGGAGCTGACTGTAAGCAGCTTGGCTTCACTGTCAACATCTGTGTAAGGAAATAAATACAAGAACTATTGTTTATTGGCTGGGTGATTATTTCTACATGCCTCCAATAGCTCACAAGAATAGAAATGTGTTCCATTGCCATGTTTCTCAACTGTAAATTAGCAGTCCCAATCTGGGCCGCTGGTAGTCAGATATGAGATCCTTGACAGACATGAATTCCTCACATTTTTGTGCATGCTCTGACAGGGCCTGCTTACACAATTGAAGTCATGAGGTAATATACAGTGTTTATCATTCCAATATGTCAGTATTAGAAGGACTCAGAACTGCCTTCCTTCATCCATATTCCTTTTTGATGGATACCACTCGCTGCTTGTAACTGTCTATTTTAGTCAGTGGTGGCATCAAGATTCCTAAACCTCTATTTGCATTTAAGAGGACTCAGAATATCAAAGACATGGTGGTACACACTCGCCCATTAGCTGACTGTAAGAATATTACACAAACGACTCTTTGGAACTTTCCTCCAGTGGTAGGTCATTATCCATGTGGCCAATGTAATGCATGTCCTTTGACCAAACACTTGAAGACTCTCGATCTGGAACCTATTGGACGATGGCGCCTCACCAAGCATACCAATTGCAATATTCGTAATTGTGTTTATACGATCACCTGCCCGTGTGGCTTACGGTATATTGGTATGACCACCAGTGAAAACAAGATTTAACGAACACGGGAGCAACATCAGGTGTGGACGTGTCACTACAAAACTTTGTGCCCATTTCGTAGAAGCTCCTCATAACCCTGACGATCTATGGTGGGTGGTTTTGGATGCTCCTAAAATCAGATCAGATAATACACGTTCCTTATTTAGGCTGGAACAAGGCAGGGTCTTCAAACTTAGGACCAGCACACATGGACTGAACGGTGAGATACCTTGGGTCAATCTTTCCCAGTAACCATTATTAGTTTCCCTTTTTCCCTCTTCTTTTCCAATTACCTCGTTTTCTCTGCATGGTTATCTCTGTTTGGTGAGGCATCATGGATTAGCTTTTCCTAGCATCTCACACCTTTAATTACATCATGAGCACTCATTTTCTGCTTATGTATATCATTTGATACCATTTGACGCAGTTTGTACAATTAATGTTAACCTTCCAACCACTATCTTGTTGTGACCAAACATTTTTCAAAAAATTGTTTCCATATCATGTCCCTTGGCATTCTACAGCAACACACTGAGCATTGACTCGATCATTTTACTGTTTAAATAATACCGTCACGATTCCTTGTTCCATGGTGTTCAGGTTTGTGTATTTTTAAGTATTTCTTCCATGTTGATAACGTTAGACGGAGAGAGGTTCTCTCTCCCCCTGCCATTTTCAGTTTCTACTATTTCTGAGACGCGCGATCCGGAAGTCAGTTCACTACCTCGTCTGCCGCGTAAAAGCAATGCTGTTAGTGCCCCGTGTCTATTATTCGGGAGGACAGCCGGGGTTTGTGAGTATTTGACTGCAAATTGCAGTCGGCCTCTGCTTTTCTTGAATATTTGGTTAATGTCTTGAGGCCCATAACGATGTGATTCCTCCGGTTTCCACTACTATTACATAGACACGTCTAATTGCTCAGTTCTTTATTAGGCTGTGCCTCCTCTCTGTTGATCTTTTAATTGTGTTATGGTTTGGTATTGTCTCCTTCAGCCTTTAATCTTCCAACAACAGGCTTATGATTACTGCTTTACATTTTTGACGATGGTTGAGACTGTATCTATTACACTGGCTAAGTCTCACTGACTTATGTTGACGCTTTAGTGCAGCTGTCCCTATATTAAAAGTACAAACCTGACTAATATAGATTTATCTAAGTTTTTTTAATTCAAGCTCATGGACCCTGTTCCTGGTAATAGCAGCAACTGTCTTAGGCATGTGCCTTCCCAAGGATAAGTTTTTCCAGAATTGGGGATGGTAAGCCTCTCAGCAGTTTCTACTACCATTGAACACGGTCTCCACCCTTATTTGCACTGTTTGCCACAGGTTGGGTTTAAATGCACATTATGCACTTTTTGATTTATTCCTAACTAATCCTTGTTTTACAGGGCGACCTGATTGTTTAGTTTGACCGGACGGACAGTACGTTTGAATGTAAGTGACTGTTCTCTAGCATATTGACTAGAGAGACCTATTAGTTTCTTTATATAAACTGGTTTGATTCAGGAGAAGTTGTTTTTTCTTTGGTCCTGATGAAGCGTCATTGGATCTGGCTGGACCGCTAGACGTGAAACATGTTGACCCATGTTTAGAGGTTTTGTGATCATTTCCGTCCTCTTACCCATTTAGAAAGTGATTGAGCATGATCTCTCAATTATCACTTTCAATTTGATTTTAACCTTGGTCTACTCCTTTCACTTTCTGATAAAAAATGGTGATGTTTGTCGAGGTTTAGAACCAATTTTAGATTTCCCTCTCCTGCTCAATTAGTGTCTGCATGTAGGCATCATCCACTAGTATATTCTACCACAGCCGTCACTATAAAAGATCTCCGGCAAAGAGCCCACTTACGGGGAGCCCGTCAGACATTGCAGCGCCAGTCTGACGAGGAGCATCCCCGATGATGAAGCATGACATCCGATTGAATGTGTGAGGGATCTTGCTCCTAAATATATGGGTTTCCCCTATGCTTTTTTGGAACAGTATACCCATTGCTTTGTTAGTAATTGATTTGGGAGACTGTACACTGGACCATCAACCTCCCTGTCCCCATTTTTTTGATGTTGATATCTTTTTTATACAGAACACATGAATTTCCATTTTAGAAGCTTGATGCCGTATTTTTATCCATACTTTCAAGGTGTTTTTTTCTTCAAAATATCAAGTTTTATTATAATCTTGTGAATAGATGATTCCTCTTGTGTTAGTAAATGGGCAGTATTCTTTGAGCCTCCTTATCAGTCACTTCGCCCTCCAGTACTGTCTGAGGGCATCTGTAGGCTAGCATATTACTCACCACAGCTTCACCATCACTTCTCATTATATTCTCATGATCACCATCAGTCACCACAGCCTCACCATTGCTACAAATCACATTCTCATGGACCATCACTTGAAACAATGTCACCATATTTGCAAATCATACGTTTGACTTTTACAGGCAACCCAGCAACCCAACTGCTCCTGTAAGTCCATGCTTCGACTTTCAATGAACTAAGAATGCAGGTATACAACTGTAGTTAATGTCAGCATTTAAAGCATTTTGACTGGCTGAGCTGATTTCAACATTCTTCAGAGGTTGCTAATAGACATTGTAGTTCATCATAACATAATAAGAACCTTCCTTCAATGACGGTGTATTGAATTAAAAGGTTTCACTTATAATCATTTATCACTGACTATATGAACTATTACACAAAAGACAATTATTTTCTTTTACAGGTCTCATTATACCTACAATTTAGGTGTAGGCTATTATTTATATTCTTGAGCTTGCCACATATTGTTTGTTGTGCTCTTCAGAGCACAATAATCTATCAGACAACGAGTTTCATAGCTGGCAAGGTTATATTTTTATGTGAAATTGACCTTATCACTGCAAGAGTTTTCAAAGTCAGCTTTGCAAAGGGCAATTATAGGCTCAGCCATCCTTCCTCTAGTCCATTTCTCAAAGATGGAGTGTTGTGCTTATAGAAGTCTGTGCAGGATTCAGTAGAGTTGATATATGATCGCAAACGTACAGCTTACCTGTTCAAACACTTTTTTGTGGGGTAGAAGCATCTTCACACAATACAATGCTATTAATTTGATGCTAGTGTCCTTCAGTGTATATTTTTGTGCAGACGCCTGGAGCTAATTTTTTTACTTTGATCTAAGGTTTTTGTACTCTTAAAATAATAAAACATTTCGAGCTTCACTGATCATTGCTGCCCACTGAATGTACTAAAAAGCTGTGATTACTTTGAGGTCTGGGATTTACTTTCTTGCATTTTGCTTTCATGGCTAGTCTGTATTGTCATTAGTCCTGTTTCCTGTGTACTAAACAGAAATAGAAGATTGCATGCATACTCTGGTATTTTATTTGCACCAGCACATGACTATCTTGTTCTTACAGAAACAGCAGAGATTTGTACTGCTTTTTCAATACTAAAAATGGTAATTAGAGCAAAAAATGTATAAATACACGTATCAATCTGCTGGTAAAAAAAGGAATGCTGTTTATAGTAGCAATCCTTTGATTCCAGAGAAGGACCTTTACTCTCCATTTTATAACCACTAACAGGACTGTCCTGCAATCTTTACTAGGTAACTAGGCAACTTTCGATCTGACCTGCCTGCCTACCATGACACCATCAACTCCTGCACCTAATTAGCAAAACTGTGCTCCGAAGAAGCTCAAATTAGATGGGTTTAGTGTTTTATAGAAATCATTTATATATAGTGTCAGTGTGATTTTAGTTAGGTCCGAGTTTCAATAAGAAAAACATGTTTTATTTCTTTAATTTAATACGTTTCGTGTTTTTTGATGAAAGTTCACACATGTTGGCTCCTTTATAGAAAGTTTTTCATTGATCAGTTAAGTGGGGGTCAAGACGGGCGGTTCTTAAAGGGCAATTTTCCATTGTAATTCCTAAAGGAAACTTTCCTCTATGATACACACAAAAAGAGCTGAACTAAATTACACTAAATTTAGAAAAAGCTAGAACTTTACTCAGAAAGTGTACTTTTTGTTATTTGGTGTAAATTCACGCAGTCACTTTCAGAAATTCTCATTTAAAAGGTGCTCTGGTGGGCATGCTGGGGCTAGCAAATGTAAACAGTTGGTGTCCAGTATGTTCTGAGTGGCCCCTTAGAAATGAATAGGCAGATCTTGATTGGCTAGACACCACATGCATATTGTATTGTTGCAGCCATAAAACACTCATAGAAAAAAGTGGAAGGCCTGCTAAGGGAGGAAGAATGGCCATTCCCTAACCGCCACAGCCATACGGAGGCCATAAGGCCTAGATGGACCACTCCTAGTGTCCAGAGCATGCCACAAGTAATAAAAGAACACCAGAAGGATCAAAAACTGCCCACTTGGGACTGCAAAAATGCAGAAACATGCTTGTTCCCCCAGGAGACCTGCCAAGATGAGCGCAAATAGCTTCCTCCGGTGTTGTCTATAAATAATCCCCAACAGCCCCCATGTCCTCGGGACCCGAGCAGGAGAACATGGCTGGGGTGCATTACATGTTCCCTCCTGTGTTGTTAATAGATGTCCCAGGCACCTCATCTGCTCGAGGACCAACAACCTCTGGCGAGGTTCCTCTGGTGCCCCACCACAATTTCAGAACGTTTTTCAGAACACGGAATCCAAGTCCAGAAGTCTTGTACCGACAGCTGTCACATTTTCTTCAGCGTTGCAGTCAATCAGATCACTCAGTACTCTGAGACGGGACCCAGTCCCCTCAAGTTGAAATGGCCAAGGTGAGAAAAACATCCCTTGGAAATCAGTGGGCCCTATTTATTTTAAATTTCCGTTCTACAAAACACATAAGAACAACCGTCATGATATACCTAACTATTTGGACTCTTTGTGCCCCTCCCAAGCCATTTGTAAATCTAACTTTTCAAAAGTGGTTAAACAAATCACAAAAAGCATGCTTTCTAACTAAAGTTCCATCTTTCTGCCAAATTTGGTGTTATTCCTTTCTGCTATTTTTTTTCTATACAGAACAGCAAGGTTAACTTTTGTAATTAACACGGGAAAACAATGTTTTTGGACTTAGATGAGCTAGATGAACCTTGTTTGGAAAGTTTCATGCAGATTCGACAAACTTCAACAAAGTCATTCAAAAAACAAAAAACTCTCTTCCTATGGAAACTGTGTGTGTGTGTGTTTGTGTGTCTGTGGGAGGGTAGATAGATAGATAGATAGATATGTATTCACTGAAGAAAACAAAAACAAGTGAAGGTTAAAGTGACATTATAGTTGGGTGACAAAGCCAGTTGCAACATTACATTTTAAACTTAAAATTAAAACTATGAAATTCACTTGGTATTGTTAATTGAATTAACAATATCACAAGCCCTTGAGTAACTATAATTCGCTCCCTACCATGCACAGTGCTCTCATCAATAATGTAATTTCGGATGTCAGCAGTGATATTATGTCATAGGACATGTCATGAGTGATGTACTATGTGAGGATATAAGCAGTAAATGTCAAATTTGTGAGTTATAGTTACTTCAAGGCACAGGTTACAGTTACTGCAGTTAACTTCAGTTAACTATGCTGGTGAATTTCAGTGCTTTTTAAAGTTTAAAAAGCATTTTTGCAATTACCATTGTCACCCAAATTGCATATCTTTTTGTTTTTTAGTATGTATATGTATCTCATGTGGCACACTTGAAGCCATCTTGATTGAGTCAAACTGGTAAACTTAAAGTATTTAATTTAGAAAGGAACAAAATGAGGGGGTTCATTTTGCCATAGAAATTATAGCTGAACCCCGCATTCCATAACCATGCAGGCTTAATCATGCATCCAACATTACTATGCCATTGCCATGTATGCCTTTACAACGCATGCAATTACAAATTTATTTGTCAAGGAATGAATGGTAAAGGCATATTAGGCAAGTATTAAATATATATATATATGTCCAGTTGAAGGCGTTTGCCAAACCGCGTTGACATTCGGTCGGGACAGCATGATTGAGACTTTGCTTTGAACCTATATATACATTTTTTTACTACAATAAACAGTGGATGAATGATTCCTGTCTGAGATTTTTTGGATATTCTATCTATTCCTCAGCTAAATACGATCCCTGGGACATTGTGCAGCCGTCTGGGTTTTGGATTATATATATATATATATATATATATATATATATATATATATATATATATATGTGTGTGTATATACTTTTTTTTCCAGTGGTGATTGCCACTATGTTATAGTTAGGACCATATTTCCATAGAAAAAGTGTTTTTTTGATTTGCCTATATTTTTGGCCCCATTTGACAAATCTTCACAAACTTTTCCCAAAAATTGTTCCTGTGATTCTTGTTACACATGGAACGTTTCAGGGTGATCAGTCAAGCAGGGTCCGAGAAAAAGGGGGGGGGTCAAAAAAGCTGTGTTTTACGTGTCATTTCCCATAGGACCTTTGAACACTTCTATTGCCCGAACCATTAGACAGAATTACACCAAATTTAGCAGAAAAGCTAGCTTTAGGTACGCAGATTGTGCTTTTGCTTATCTGGTGTAAATCCATTCAGCAGATTTTGAGAAATTTAGGGAAATTCAATTTGTTTATCTCTGGCTGCGAAGTATTCACGAGCAAAGGCGAGCTGGTGTAGGTAAATGCACAGCTCTGATTGGCTGCTAGCACATCAAACCAGTAATTGTTAACAGCCATCCTGGGGCTTGGCTTGAACCGAGTCCCAGAAAAAAAGTAAAAGAAAAGGAGCCAGGGTAGAGAAACCCTGACCCCTTTTTTCTGGTGGGGGGTCATAAATATACACAGATTCGCCGCAAAATGTTGTCAAAAAGACAAGGCAGGTTTCAATTTTTTGATAGGCCCCCAGGTGGGCCGGGTCCCAGGAGCATTGATAATGTTATATGGGGGTTCTCCGAGCCCTATGCACAGCCCCAGGGACCACCACCTCTCCAGGGTGATTTTTGCTGATGTGCAGGAGGGATAGCCCCCTGCCCCCAGGGGACTATCACCTTCCTGGGGCAATTTTGAAATGTGGTGCTGGGGGCCCTGTGGTCTCCCTGCAGCCCTGGGGATCCCACCTGCCCGGGCTTGGAATATTTAAATGCGGGGGGCACGCAGCCTCCCCATGTCCCAGGGACCACCATCTCCTTGGGGCTTTGAATATAAGCTATGTGGGGGGCCCATGGCCCTCCGCACCCCAGGGACCACCACCTCCCCAGCGCAAAGAGTAAACAATGCAAAAGGGGTAAGTTTTGAAACCCCATTAGTCCTGGGGACCACCGCCTCGGGGAAAGCTTCACGTTGAAGGGGGGGCTGGGCGGCCCCACTCTTGGAGACACTGATGACCGTGGGGACCTCCTCCCCTCCAGGGCCGGCTCCTGCTATGCCTCGGGGTGCCCAGCCCAGGGACATGGCTGTTTGCTGTGGCTTGGCTGCAGCCATACCACAAGCAACTCTCTGCTGTTTAACAGTGGGACCAGTAAAACAGATTCTGCTGTCAAACAGCAGAGCTTTCATCTCTGTCCCAGCACGAGTGCAGGGAACAGAGATGAAATGCTTCAGCAAGCAGGGAGCTGCTGTTAATGCGGTACCTTGCTTGCTGATGCAATGGCACCGCCAGGGAAGCCTCAAGGCGGTGTCACATAGCCCATAAAAGGCATTTAGGAAAAATTGAAACCGTGAAAAAATTAATTCAAAAATATGTTGGGACCACGGGGGAACCCTTGAGGTCTCCTTCAAAGCCCCACATAGCCCAAAAAGGGTTAAACAAAATTAGGAAAAAAAGAAAGCCATAGCGTAGTGTGAAGGTCACAGACCTTCACACTGAGCATTCAGGGTTCAAGTCCAATTGAACTTTTTTTTAGTGCAAATTATTCTAATTATTTAAAAATGACAGATACATTTTGAATTGACATTTTACAGAAATATCTCATATCTCATTTTAGTATCTCATACAACAAAGCCTAAAAACTCTCTATTTCTCTCCCTCTCACTTTCTCTCTCTTTCTCTCTCTCTCTCTCTGTCTCTCTTTCAGTCAATTTCTCCCACTTACATACCCACTCAGACACATAAGCACCCACTCAGAGCCTCCTCCACCCACTCACAGCCCCAGTCAGAACCCTGCTAGGTCCAGGCCAGGCACGATCTCAGGAAATTAATCCTTGCTCAACCCTTGGTAGCCTGGCCCACACACAGTTAGGCTTAACTTATGAGAGGTGTGTAAAGCATTTAATGTCAACAAAACAATAGATAAGTAAAACACAACACACAATAAAAATCCAATACTAATTTATAAAAAGAGGAAATATGTTTATCTCTAGAATGACACCAAAATGACAAAAATTCAATGTCGGGAACCAGAGATAAGATTGAAAGAAAAACTAGCACTTAGAAGCAAATAGCGCTCAAAGGGTTAAAAAAAGGTCACACTGGACAAGGACAAAGTCCAGAATTCAGGCCACCCACATTGTAACACTGTTAGGCTCACTTTCAGAAGTGTTTCTTGATTCAGGAAAGTTGTCGACAGCACCAGCCAAGGGTTAAGAGGCTCTGGTTTACCTCTTGGGGTCTAGGACTACTACTCCCACATCGCATCTCGTCAATCTATAGAGTTTTTTAAAACAGTTGCTCCAAACTTATTGGAACATCTGGATCTTCTTCCAGAGGTAATTTGTGGGTCCTTGAAGTGTCCAAAAGCTTGATCCAAGGTTCCAGAAGCTCTGAGCTGTTTCTTGGAAGTTGGAACTACAGTTCCCAAAATGCACCTGCTCAGAATCCTCAAATGGGCGCTGGATGTTGGTCAGCTGGGCTCTTCTTGCAGGGCTTGATGCAGATGACTCTGGCCAGCTCCTTTGTACCTATAGCTTACAGGGAGTCCACCCCTGGAGCAGCAGAAGCAAGGAAAAGTCCTTTTCTTGGTGAAGCCCAAAGTGTGCAGCTGGTGCAATCCTTGTAAGTGCACATCTTCAGGTTCATACCAGGGGTTCAGCAGAGCAGTCCTTCTTCTCTAGTATCTTCTTTCAGCAGGGATATGAATTGTGGGTCAGCTCTTATATGTTTATCCTTGCTCCTGGTTTGGGAAGCAGGGACGTGTTCCTGTCCAGTGGGGTGCAGGCCACCACCCTCTGGGGTGACCACTTCACGTGAAGTGTGGCAAAAATCAAATCCAGAAAGCAATAGTCACAAAAATTCCAACATGGAGAAATTTGGTCCTTGGAGGTTAGATCTAACTGGGTACACCCACTGGTGTGGCTAAGTCTCCCCAATGCACCCCTTCCAGCCCCCTCCTAATTTAATCAGTGGGGCTCCTATCTGCCTGGGGGAGCAGGAAATTGGGGAGATCCAGAGTCTGCCCCAAGTGGCTTTCCTTCTTTTGAAGACCAGTTTGGCTACTTTTCCCCATCCCATGCCCCAATCCTGTAATTGCTACATGTTAATTGAAACACTGGTGCATATGGTTCGAAACCCACGCCACACATGGACTTTACCGTGCAGTTGGTTGCTTCTACGGGGTAAGTCGAAAGCATATGTCTCACATAATTTTGAGCATAAATGGGGTTTATTAAAGTGTTGTTTATGTGTAATTAGTTTGATGGTTATCAGAGCACATGTGGGTTACTAGGTGAGTGCATGGGTGGTGTATGAGTGACTGAGTGTATAGCTATGTATGGGTGAGTCAGTGTTAGAAATGGGGCCTTGGTTAGCAGTCAGGTTACCCCCTGTCCAAACAAGGAACCTCACTCTAGTCAAGGCAAAGGAGAAACACACCTGGTTAACGCTACTCACCAACTTGGTAGCTTGACACGAGCAGGATAGCTTAAACCAGGAGCAATGTGTAAAATATTTGTACCCTCACACACAGTAATACAGTGAAAACACTACAAAATTAACATCACACCAATTTAGAACAATAGATTATATTTATCCAAATCAAACAAGACCAAAACAACAAAAATCCAACATACACAAGTCAAGATATGAATTTCCAAAAGAAAAAGAGTCTTGCCCCATAGAGAACAACTGAAATGTTGATTTTACACAAAGTACCTGGTTTGTGTCAAAAATAAAGCTGCACTGGCGAGCATGCATCGGAAAAGTCAGCGATGAGTGAATTCCTTGCGATGCATCATTTTTCACCCTCACATGTGTCGATTTCTGGATGGGGAACCTCGGATGGACGCAGGGTCGGGATGACTTTGACGACCAGGGATGATGCATGAGAAATCTGGTTACACGGTGTTAGAAAACGGCACTGCATGGGGTTTGTGTCATTATCACCAGTCGCAAGTGGGTCATGGCCGTTATTTCTCCAGCTGTGATGCATTGATCTCCCAGCTGCGATGCAGGTGGAGTGTCAATTTCAGCCACGAAGCCGGTGGCACATCATTTAGCAGCCATGTTGCAGGTGGTGAGTCGAAAATTTCCCAGCACTGCATTATGTGCGTGGATTTTAGCTCTTGTTCTGCCATTTTCACCTTTCAAGGGCCCAGGGTCTGGATAGGACACCCCTTGCCAGGAGTCTCAGCAGAGAGTCTAGGTGCTGGAAGAGTAAGTCTTTGATGGTCATGAGACTTCAAAACAGGAGGCAAGCTCAGTTCAAGCCCTTGGAGATTCTTCTCAAGCAGGAATACACAACAAAGTCCAGTCTTTGTCCTCGTTCACAGGCAGAAGCAGCAACTGCAGGATAGCCCAATAAAGCACAGTCACTGGCAGGGGCAGCACTTCTCCTCAACTCTTCAGCTCTTCTCCTTGGCAGAGGTTCCTCTTGAATCCAACAGTGACATTGAAGAAATCTAATCTATGGGGTTTTGTGTCCACTACTCATACCCCTTTCTGAGTTTAAAGAAGGCAAACTTCAGAGGAAAGTGTCTGTTGTGCACAAGATCCTGCCATGCCCAGGCCAGGCTCCAGACACACACCAGGTGGTTGGAGACTGCATTGTGAGAGGGCAGGCACAGCCCATTCACGCTTAAGTGACCACTCCTCCCTCCACTCTGGCACAGATGGTTCATCAGGATATGCAGGCTACACCCCAGCTCCCTTTGTGACACTGTCTAGAGGAGAATCACAAACAGCCCAACTGTCAGTCTGACCCATACAGGGAATCCACAAACAGGCATAGTCACAGAATGGTTTAAGCAAGGAAATGGCTACTTTCTAAAAGTGACATTTTCAAACTAACAATATACAAACTAACTTCACTAAAAGAAGTATTTTTAAATTGCGAGCTTAGAGACACCAAACTCCACATTTCCATCTGCTCCCAAAGGGAATCTGTACTTTAAAGTTATTTAAAGACAGCCCCCATGTTAATCTATAAGAGAGATAGGCTTTGGAACAGTGAAAAACTAATTTTGCAGTATTTTACTGTTAGGACATGTAAAACACATCAATACAAGTCCCACCTTAACATAAACTGCACCCTGCCCCAGGGGCTACCTAGGGTCTACCTTAGGGTTGCCTTATATGTATAAAAAGGAGAGGTTCAGGCCTGGCAAGTGAGTACACTTGCCAAGTTGAATTGGCAGGTTAAAACAACACTCAGAGATACTGCAGTGGCAGGTCTGAGCCATGTTTACAGGGATACTTATGTGGGTGGCACAGCCAGTGCTGCAGGTCCACTAGTAGCATTTACAGGCCCTTGGCACCTCTAGTGCACTTTACAGGGGACTTACTAGTAAATCAGAAATGCCAGTCATGGAAAACCAGTTACACATACATTTTACATAGGAACACTTGCTCTTTAGCACTGGGCCAGCAGGGGTAATGTGCCCAGAGTACCAAAAACATCAAAACAGAGTCCAGCAGGCAGTCTAAACATGGGAAGCAGAGGCAGAAAAGACACAGGAGACCACACAAGGATGCCAGGTCTAACAGTGAGTGATCGTATGAGTGGTGTATGGGCGATTGACTGAATTTATTAGTCATGTATAAATGATTGAATGACTGTATGATTGGTCTATAGGTAGATTAATGAGTGTGGTTTGTGTATGGGGTACTCAGTGGCTAAGAGTGCATGCATGTTCGAGTGACAGTGCAAGAGTGGCATAATTATATTTAATGCCGCAAACTGTTCATGGATGCTATTTTTAGGGGAAAACAGATACTTTTATCTGGAGCACTTTTTTCCTATTTTTTAAAAAACAAATACTCATCATTTTGCTATATTTTGCCTATTTCCTCAGTCCCCTCTAGGGTAGTCTTCAAACCTTGGGTACCATTAGAATCCCCAGGATATTGGAAAACAGGACACAAATTTGGCATTGATTCCTGATGTGGGAAAAAAGTTATGGAGCCCTGAGCATGAACTAGCCCAAATAGTCAAAAAAGTGCTCAGACATGGGTGGGGTGTTTGGGTGGGCAGCTAAGGGGTTAAAAATGTCGTATACACTGGACCAGTGTGGAACGAGTACCCAAAGTAAAGCATAGTAAAGCTTAGTTACACTAGCGCTCTGTTGCTATGTGGCTTGAAGTTTTATCATTCTCAAACCTGGTGGCATCTTTTTCCTTCGTAAAATGTTTGCTTGCAAGTTTACTCTTGTCCATAAAAACCACTTCAGCTCCTGTCTTTAGGAAAGAGGATGAAGTCTTCCCGGAATCCACAGCTTCTTGTTTGTGCTACTGTGGTTAGTCACAGGGCTCCTAACTTCTACAAGGACCTGATGATAAAAGAAAACTGTGTTCAACTTGCTTTCCTACATACGGACACTTTTCTTTTGATCGTAAACCATTTCTCGTTCGTTTTGCTTTCTATAGTAAACATATTTGGACTTTATGAAGCTCAGCACAAGGCGATGAGTGGCTTTCTGATAGTATGCGCCTCATATTTTCAATGTTGTCTCATTTTATGTATATTTCATTTGTTCCAGCCTCCTCAAAATATAAATGATTCCTCTTCCAACAGCAGTGTATAACTGCTTATTTAAAAAAGATGGACAAGTTTTGCGCCTGCCATATGACCCCAGATCATTGTGAACTATGTCATGAAGTAAGAGGGTGGTGCACACACTAGAATTTTGGATGGACACCCTTGTAGTGAATCCTAGTTAGCTTAGCCTCTGGCTTGCAGACTCGTGCCCCTGTCACCTAGCGACTTTTAACCTACTTAGCTTGCTCTGTCTTAGCCATTTAATTATTTAATTAATCTAAGATGGCTGCCTTGTTTATAGTTAGGCCACTTGTTATGTATGGCATTATCAGTGCCACTGCGCTCAGGCGTCAAGATCAAGCAATAAAGACAAAAAAACAGTAGGTGTTCACACTTAGGGATTTTCCCTCTCTAAACGTTCGAGGGATTGTTTATAATAATTGCTGTCCCAAGCATGCCTGTTATCTATTGTTTAGGAACACACCTACGTCAGGGGTCCTGGTAGATCTGTATAAATACATCGCACTTTAGACAGATAATCACAGGGATTCCGACCAGAGGGCATCGCCACCATCGCTGATACCGATGCTGCACGTCGTCTTGACGCTGACCCAGTCTTCGTGTCCCTGCGGAGTCTGAGATAGAGACCTCATTCCAAGGTAACATGGGTTGGGGGCTCCTCTCATGGACATGGCATTGGCAGATTAGGTTTAGCAAACCCAGCTCTCCTTTAGGTAGGAGGTTAGGCCCATCACATAAGGGTATTAGGGCATATTAAATCTCGTATGTCTTTTACATGCATTGCAAGATGGTGGGGGTCTTCGTAATAATGACTCTCGTCTTCACAATTCTGTTCCGTGACTTATTCATTATCCTAATCATTGCAGCCCATGCAACTTATCGCAAATTGCAGTTGTGTTAAATAAAAACTATTGAAACTTTACTGCATCTTTGTCATTGCCTGTGTTTGTATGAGACATGGTATATCTGTGAGAAAGGGGTAATCTCCGTTTAACCATGACACTCCCTGAGAAGTCTTATTTTCGAGTCCATGCTTAAAAGCTGCCACAAATCACCTTCTTTACTATTGTGTTTCTGGTGAGGTGCTGCTAGTGTGCCGGTAAGGTTGGGACAACAGTTGCAGTTTGTTGTAGGATAGTCATAGTGACCTACAAGCAAAAGTACTGTCATCCTTTAACCGGCAGTCTTGCCTAGAGCAAGAGTCCAAACTACGACATGGCGCCACCAAGGATGGTGTTTAGGCACTAATTTACGGATACCCCGACTATCACTGTCTCACAGACAACAGGTACCCTAAGTACCATTATACGGAGATGTCCGTGGTCTTTGGGAAATTCCTCCTCAGATGAAATGGTGTCACCTGATTAAGCTGTAGGTTGTTCGAGCTCGAACTCATAAAAGGACTTATACTCCCCATTTTGGTGTTCCGTTTTCTTAACAAAAATGGCTGCTGCCATTGATGTTCCTGAAAATGCTAGACAAGCTCTAACGCAACATTTATTAACGCATGGCCTTACAGATGAGGACGGGGAGGTTACTCTTATAATAGAGGCTAATGAAGCATGCCAAACAGAAACATTTTACTGTTGGGTCACCTTTCCTGAGGTGGACCAAAGAACACATACATTTCACACATATGAAATTGCGAACGTACCTCAACAGTACCTAGCACACCAGTATCATGAAATATTGCTCACATACCAAGAGCACCAGAACTGGTTTGAAGGCGCCCCACCACATGTACTACAAAGAGTGAGGCTAGGTCCCTTAAGTAATGACAGACCAAGGTGGCCTATGTTTGCCACATACGCACCTCACCCAGGCATACAGAATATGTCTATAGGAGATCTGCAAGATTTATATAATGAATTAGTGACATTATTATATAGATGATTAGTTCAGTTCGTAATGCAGACTTTTAACACCACACCAGCGCGTCCAGCACTGCCAGTATCTTGTGGTTATCCACAAACAGTGCTTACTATCATGGGTAAGGTACCCGCAGAACGGGAAAAAATACTGTTCTGGATTGCCAAGAAAACTAATCAGCTGGAAGATGGGTTTCCCCATACGGGACCACAGGAAAAGCATAGACTGCTCACTATGTGCTTGCCCTTTGGGATGGTTCCCTCGGTGGATGACTGCGCCACATGGGTTACAGTCTTCGCTGCCATATATACTACCACACACGGTACCCCACTTGCCAATTTACAAGAAGTGTTAAAACAAATACAGAATGAACACGGGCTGCACCAGCCTTGGATTTGGGGATGAAATTAATTTGTAACTTTGACGCGGTTTCCTCAATAATGCTATATTAGAGGGGAAGCGGTAGCACTGGCAATACGCCAGCGTCTCCGGGAAACTCCACACCTGGAACAAGAAAGACAGCTGCCGAAAATTATTTCCGACATCTATACTAGTATAGGCTGGGATAGTTTGGAAGCCAAGCCAAAGAAATTGGAGTTACAAGGTACCGCCCATAAGGAGGGTACAAATACAAAGCAGACACAAGAGGGCTCTAAGAAGCGCTGGGAAAAACAAAAAGTTTTCAAAGATAGAAGGAATAAGAGAGCTGATTCTCCACACCTGGAGAACTCTGAAGGGAGATACAATCTCAGAAATAGGGAGAACATTAAAACTCCAGACAGATATACTGATTCACGTCCCTTTCGTTCCTTTCAGGAGGCACCGGATAGACGTAGCGAGAGAGGGGGCCGTCCAGAATGACGTCCTGAATACGTGAAACAAAAGAAAGACTCGCCGCAGTCTACCATTAAAAAAGAAGAAAAGACTCCACAGCAAAAGCCACAGTTTAAAAAGAAAAAGGTGGCAGCACTGACAGCTACAAATGCCAGTATACTCGAGAACACCTTTGAGGAACAAGACGTGGGCAGTGACTCTGTTAGACAGCGCAGCAAAGGTCATGATATGTTGCCAGAGTCAGAGAGATCGTCTGGATGTGACAGCAACTAGCAATTTTATCGCAGTTGAAACTGCGGACGGACGCGTTCTCCCACCCTACAGGGTTTTCGACTTGAAAATTCAGATAGAGGGAGGTGTGGAGCGCACCATTAGTGTGTTATTTTGGGATGAACTTACTAGTGATATCCTATTGGCCGAAAGAGACTGGCCACCTGAGCACGCCCGTAAGCTCCCGCATAGGGAAGATGTAATTTTGTCTTCTTTCTCCGATCTTGTTCCGGAAGCAGAAAGAGAAGCCTATGCTGCTGAATGGGCTTTAGCGCAGGCACCTGCGTTATATCGCAATCATGTAGGTTGGGACAAGGAGTCCCCTTGTCATGTTATTCCCGTTAGGTCTACACCCCAACCGCAGCCACTATATCCTGTTAAACATGAAGCAAAAGCTCCGGTGAGGGAGATCCTCACCCAGCTTGAGTACCGGGGAGTAAATGAGCCCTGCACATCTGTAATTAATAACCCGTTATTCGCCGTTGCAAAGCTGGACCATTCATACAGAATAGTCATTGATTATAGACATTTAAATAGTCATACACGTACATATGCTATACAAAATTCACATAGCACACCACTAATAAGCAATATAGTGCGTAAAAAATATAAAACAACATCAGACATATCTAATGGCTTTTTCTACCAAGAGCCTCCACACGAAGTGGATCAAAGTACGAGTAATGCACTGGCTCCTGTGTTTGCAGAGACTGCCTCTGGCTATTTCATTGACATTGATGACTTTTCTTCAGACTCATCCACTACTGTGATTGACAATGTTTCAACAAGAAGTAAGCTGTTTCAATGGCTTAAAAAGAACTATTTGATATACCCGTGGAACTATTTATGGTTCTGTCTGACATTTTCAGAATTATTTTTATGGATTGGTTTTGTGACTGTTTTCTTTTTGTTCATAAATGGTCACTATATTCCTGATCGCTCCTCTGTTGAGCCTGTTGATGAAGTTTTAACTCCATATCATTCCCCACATAAGGCCCGAAGAGACTTGTCCCCTGTAAATGTTACAGCAATACCGATTTCTGATGGGATTGTGTGGGACAAAGTTCCCTTTGATATATACGGGCCTAAAGAGATTATTCAAATTCCATACATGTTAAAAGTTCTATGACAGATGTAATTACAACTGATGTTGTCTCTGATGATTGGGATGTCCAAACAGTTGATTCCATGCTAACTGAAATGAAGGACTATTCCGCATTTGAAAGTGATGATGTATATGAACATAAAATGAATTATGGGGAAATGTTCTGCTATAACAATAGGGGACATTACTACCTACACCGTGCCACTAGATACAGGCCAGTATTAAATTACCCACAGTGGGAACATTGTTCCACACCACCGGTGGGGAGCCCAAAATACTATAGTGATAAATTTAGATATTTTTCTGGGCATGGCACAAAAAAAGCAGAGTCGTATTATTTTAAAATACCTCCAGCACAAATTAGGAAAATTTTGCTAACTGACACAAAACTGATTTATTCATATCCCTTTGTTTCCCGGCTCGCAGTTGAAGGTTACGAATACTGGAAGAGCACTATTGACTTGAAAAGTGTATGGGGGGACACAAGATTGGCAGATACAGGGTAGGGAAGCTTCATTTCGAGCATGCCTGATACCTGTGCAATTGATTTTTTTGAATGACACTATTCAGCAGACATCCTGTCTAGGGTTAGCAAAAATTAAAGACATGAACACTCACAGGATCCCCACTCCTGCACGGTTTAAAGATTGGCAATACTTCCTTAATGTCACTGAGGAAAGGCTAAAGGCAATGGTTAAGGCTGGCACCTATAATTCTTCACTTTCCAGTCCAGGCGGGTGGTTAATATGGCCCACTGACACTAATGAGTGTCAAACGCATTTCTTGAACTCTTAAGTTTTTTTTTCAATTAACAGGCCAGACCCTCGCTTTATATCGGGTCAACATACAGGTATAATTACGACATACAATGTGGATAAACTGTGCCAACAATGGGTGCAGACCAACACGTTAGACGCAGTTGAGAAACACTTGAACACCCTTTCTGAAGATGTAGATTTGCAGGATTTTCTGCTGGGTCCTAGAAAAGAGCCCTCGAACAGGTTTCTATATGCTATGTACAATGAAATCTGGAAACTTTCACAGATTGAGACTGCTGCACGTTTAAGGCAATTGGATAAGGAAAATTTACAGAAGGCTTTAGCGGTTGTCGACAACGGCATGGATACTCTGTCCAACAGGATTTATTCACTATCAAATATGGTGTTGTCTGCTACTGATATCACTCAGACAGACTTGTCCGGGTTATATCATGGACAGACACAGCTACGTTCCATCATGCAGCTGGGATGGACTCTACAGACACTGAAAAATGACCGTATTCCATGGAAGTACATTAACGGGAGTGAATTGTTCACTGCTTTTAATTTTTCCAGAGAACAACAGACAATGGCTAAAAGGGAGGCTAGTTTCACCATTCTTCATGTAACAAAACTAGATAAGTTGCCCTTCACGGTAGCAGAGAGTCCTTCAACTTTCTGGCTCTTACATGGCATAATTAATTTACTCATTTCAACCTTTCATTTCTCAAGCTGCCTGAAACATCTTGCAGTGGGAAGGTACGAGCAACTAGGAGATAGCTATATTAAGGAAGAGTGGGAGTTGCCCTTTGATTATAAATGTCTGAATGGTGAAACAGATGTCTTTCTTAGTGGGTGCGAATGTGAGACTGCTGTTAGTCATTCAATGATATGCAAGCAGGTGTCCCTTCACGGTCTTTGCAATGCAGGGGTCGCAAACTTAGCCTGTTTTCTGGAGGATTCAACTGGTATTTCATGTACTTTCCAATGGAACTTATGTGGTACTGAATGATCAAAGTTGTTGCAGAATGCGACCAGGAATTGCCTACACAATCTCGGTCTCGAAGGTCGTTACGTGTTGTGGACATGTTTTATTCCCCCCCACACGAGACATAAAAGTATCTGACATGTGGCCCCACATAGATACTATTAATGTGAACTATGACAAGCTGAGCAGGCTAAAGGCGCTAATGTTTAAAAAACAGGTCGCCTTGACATCCGCAAAGGAGACGTATGCTCTCCAGATTGCGAGATCATCAGCCGAGATACAATCCCTATTAAATACCAACTTCCCCAAGCACTTTGGAGAACTGGTATCCAGAATATTCAATGCTTCGAGCACTACTGGGATTGTCTATTTCTGTCGGGTCTGGTTTCATGTCCATCTTCCAGACTGTCTTCGGAGTCATCCCGTCGGCCATCCATTCACTCTTTTCAAGGGTAGTTGGTGGCTTTCCAATTATTTTGGCTTTAATTGGCTGACTACTACTGCTATTTCTTCTGATTCGCAGTGGTTATTTCTATCCAGCTATGCAGAGCAATGGAGCCGTTCCCACCAACACCAATGTGCCGTGAACGCTTGGTTCGGAACTTCGGTGCACCCTTGCTGGTGGAACTGGAGCATGCCTGGTCGTTGTCATTTCGGTCCCTTCTCTGGTGCGTACAACCAGTTTTCCACTGCATATGGTGCCTCTTTGAACATCTGCCTATGGTTTGTCTTGCTGTTGCACCGACATCTCCTGTGGACCACGAACTGCTGATGTCCCCGATGAGGGATCATACACGGTCATGCCCCTTGAGACTGAAGTTGCTCCGTGAAGCCCCCTATGAGCCTTCCGTTTTGAAATCTACCATGGAGGATGGCACTGCAACGGATGACTTTACACCAGAAAGTACTGCTCACTACTTGTCTGTGGATCCGTTTGTCCACCCAGCACGCAGATCATGCGTACAGCAAATAATTTGATGAATTGGCTTGCCATTCCTGATTAAAGTTATGCATTTAAATTAAATTGCTTTCGCACGCTGTGCTTGTCATGGTTGACATTAACATCTCTGTATGTGTTTTAGCTGAACTGTTTTTATTACCTTTTTAACACATTTTAAAGATTTTTTAGCTAGTTTTTTTGCTTTTAGCTTTTTAGTTCAGAGCAATTTTAGCATTTGGGTTCCTGTACCTTCATCATACCTGTTACGGCAATGGGGAGGGTGTAGTGAATCCTAGTTTTTTTAATGGGATAACAGGAGTTAGCTTAGCCTTTGGTTTGCAGACTCGTGCCCCCGTCACCTAGTGACTTTTAACCTACTTAGCTTTCTCTGTCTTAGCCATTTAATTATTTAATTCGTCTAAGATGGCTGCCTTGTTTATAATTAGGCCACTTGTTATGTATTGCATTATCAGTGCCACCGCGCTAAGGCATCAAGATCAAGCAATAAAGACAAACAAACAGTAGGTGTTCCCACTTAGGGATTTTCCCTCTCTATACTTTCGAGGGCTTGTTTATAATAATTGCCGTCCCAAGCATGTATGTTATTTATTGTTTGGGAAAACACCTACGTCAGGGGTCCTGGCAGATCTGTATAAATACATTGCACTTTAGATAGATAATCAGAGGGATTCCAACCAGAGGGCATCGCCACCATCACTGATACCGATGCTGCACGTCGTATTGACGCTGACCCAGTCTTCGTGTCCCTGCGGAGTCTGAGTTAGACACCTCATTCCAAGGTAACGAGGGTTGGGGGCTCCTCTCATGGACATGGCATTGGCAGATTAGGTTTAGCAAACCCAGCTCTCCTTTAGGTAGGAGGTTAGGCCCATCACATTAGGGTATTAGGGCATATTATATCTTGTATGTCTTTTACATGCATTGCAAGATGGTGGGGGTCTTTGTAATAGTGACTCTCGTCTTCACAATTCTGTTCCTTGCATTATTCATTATCCTAATCATTGCCGCTCATGCAACTTATCGCAAAATGCAGTTGTGTTAAATAAAAACTAATGAAACTTTACTGCATCTTTGTCATTGCCTGTGTTTGTATGAGACATGGTATATCTGTGAGAAAGGGGTAATCTCAGTTTAACCACGACACTCCCTGAGAAGTCTTATTTTTGAGTCCATGCGTAAAGGCTGCCACAAATCACCTTTTTTACTATTGTGTTTCTGGTGAGGTGCTGTTAGTGAGCCGGTAGCGTTGGGACAACAGTTGCGATTTGTTGTAGGATAGGCATAGTCACTTACCAGCAAAAGTACTGTCATCCTTTAACCAGCAGTCTTGCCTAGAGCAAGAGTCCAAACTACGACACCCTCCTTGATGCCTCTCTACTCTCTGCCCAGGAGGTCACTATTTTTGAGCAGAGGCGGGCAAATTAACAACATTCTAACTGAGTAGAAATTGTGGGCGACAACTTACTTCTTGTATAAAAGTCGTGTTACCCCTGGAGAATGAATGATTCCCGTAGAAAATGTCTTGAAGCCCTGCAATTCATTTGATTAACTTGAGACATTTGGGTCCTGATTTATACTTTTTTGGGCAAAAATGCACTAAGGCAGTTTTGCACCAAAAAGTTTAGCACCGGCTTGCACCATTTCTGTGCACCAGCCGGGCACCATATTTAGGGAATGGTGCAAGCTGGTGCAAAGGGCAGGCTAGTGTAAAAGAAATATGACGTTATGGAAGGAGGGGGTTTTGCAAAAAAAAATGGCATTAGGCAGGTTAGAGTAAAAAAAAATGACTCTAACCTGCCTAGAGTCATTTTCTGACACAAAACCATCCATACCTTGTTCCTGCTAGCCATGGAACCCCTCACTGCCGCTATCTGATCCTCCCCTTCCATAACAGGCCTCCCACTGCCAGAAGGCACTTCTAAAATCTACTTATATGCCGACGACGTCCTATTAACTCTCACGATCTAGAACGATCCATCCCAGCGTTGCTGGAGACCATAGATGGGTTCGCAACCCTCTCCGGCTATCGCATCAACTGGGACAAAAGTGAGGCGCTCCCCCTTTTGCAGATGACTATGAAAGTGGCCCTCCTAGGCTTCCCATTCCGATGGACACTGAACCACCTCAAATATCTGCGGGTGCTAGTTAATCCGGGACTGGTGCACATGGTGGCAGACAACGTTGAGCCTCTCATCGCACAGACGAAGCTTGACTTCGCAAAATGGAACCACTTAGGCCTTTCGATGTGGGGATGAGTACAGGCGGTCAGGATGGTAATGATCCCCCACTTTACTTACATTCTGGGACTTCTCCCCCTGCAGGTGCCCCTTCGCACACTACGAAATATAGACACACTTATCAGAGCATTCGTTTGGGGTTCCACGCGGCCACACCTATCGCCTGCTAAACTCATAGCCCGTCGATCCCATGGGGGGTATGGGGCTCCCGACAGTGGAGCACTATTCACTAGCACTGCACCTGTCCCAGTTGTCTCACGCCCTGTCTAAAGAGCCGGACGTACCTCAATGGGTCGCCGTGGAAAGGTTGTTGCTAACTGCGAACGAGGGGATCGGAGGACCCTACCGTGATGACTTACCATCCACCAATCCAGTGAACCCCATCCTGAAGGCGTCCCGGGCAGCCTGGCGAAGGGCCCACCGCCTGCATGGGGTCCATCCTCTTCTCCACGCTCAAGCAACCTTATGGCGCAACAGTGGACTCCGGATCGGTGGCAAAGTGCTCAACTGGCCACAGTGGAAGAGGGCTGGCATTCACACTCTCTCCCAGCTCCTGGAAAATGATTCACTCAAACCTTTTCATGAATTGCGGGAAGAATACGATCTCCAGCCGAGCCAAGAGTGGAGATACTTGCAGCTCAAACACTGCTTAGGCAGGGGGCTGACGTTGCCCGACGAGGGTCTCAATCTTCACCCATGGTAGCCTTCCTCCAACAATGGGGGCAACACAGGGGAGTTATGGCGGGTCTTTACGACCTACTCACCCGAAAGCTCTACTCCCAGCCTCTCCTAGATTAGCTACGCTTGCAGTGGCAAACCCGACTACAACAGACATTTGACCCATACGACTGGGAGGACATTTTAGAGGCCCTGGACAGAGGCACCTGGGAGGCGCGCTTAAAGTTTTGCCTTTTCAAGGTTCTGCATGATTGGTATTGGTCCCCAGTGAAACTGCATAGAACAGGACTGCTCCCACATGCGACATGCTGGCGGTGCCCAGAGACATGTTGTGACATAAAACATATCTTAATTGACTGCCCAACGATCTGACCAATATGGGAAGCGATGAGCTCCACTCTGGCCGACTCCATGCTTCTTCCTTCACCCCTCCCTCCCTCTCTCTCTCATACTTTTACAAGACATGACTTCTCTCCCGGATCTCTCTAGACCACGCAAAAGGTTGCTGCACACAGCAATAGCCACCGCAAAAATCTGCATCCTCCGCCGTTGGAGGTCGACGACTCCCCCAACTCCGGAAGAATGGATCACAGCCATGACCTGTATCGCTATGCATGAAAGAATCATCTATAACTTGCAAAATCAAGCTCAAATATTCAGCTAAGTGTGGGCCCCCTTCCTCACTGAGGGAAGACCGTAGCCTGCAGGACGCCACCTGCCATTCCCTCCCCCTCCCACCCCTCCTCTCCTTCCCTCCTCCCCCCCACCCTTTTCCTTCCCCTCCTCCTTCCCTCTCTATCTACTAGTCTTTTTTCTCTTTTTTCCTCTGTCTTCCTTCTCTTCTCGCTCTCGTATCAGGACACTGGCCCCAGTTTCGCCTATTTCCTCTAGCATACTCTTCCTCATAGAACCATTTCTCTGAGGAAAGGAGAGGCCACTGAGTACTAAACTCTTCTTATACTGAGCAAGGATAGAAGATCCAGGCTCTAAGGTCCCGAAAGACCCGTTATCCTGTTAACTTTTAACCCTGGCATGTACCAGTCTTCTGACGCTATGACCTCCTAATAAACATGCCTGGTCTATAAGCAACGTCCTCCTACGCACATGCGCCACGGCCTGCTCCCAACCGGGATCCCAACATAGCGAGGAGCGAACTTCTTACTTTCGCATATATCCTTTCCTGTTTTTTTTCTTTTTCTTTTTCAAAATACGATTGGCAGCACCCCTAGGCTTTCTATGTCCCCACTACTCTTTGATCACATTATGTACTATTGTTTGCAAAAATGTGGGGATCCTGTTCCCTCTTTGGTTTATTTATCATTTTGCAGTGTTTACAATAAAAATCTTTAAAAAAAATAAAAATAAAAAAAACCATCCATACCACAAGACTCCTGTCTTTGAAGAGACAGGAGTCATGCCCACCACCCCAATGGCCAGCACAGGGGACCAGGGTCCCCTGGGCATGGCCATTGCACCCTGTGCTATGCATGTGGGCCCATTTCAGGGCCCCCTATGGCACTTTAAAAAATAAAAAAAAATTACTTACCTGTAATTACTTGGGATGGGGTCCCCCATCCTCTGCAGTCCCTCTGGTGTGGGTGGGAATGTCCCCAGGGCCTGGGCAGGGCACCTCTGGGCTTATTCCATGGTTTTCCACCATGGAAATAGGCACACAGGTCCCCTAAAGCCTGCCCTGACCAAGGCTTTAAAAAATGTGGCAAAGCCAGCTTTACAACATTTTTTGATTCCTCCTCCCTCCTGTGCACCATTTTTGCACAGGAGTATAAATATGGCGTTAAGGCCATAAAGTCATTTTTTGCACGGGAACGCCTACCTTGCATCTTATTAAGGCGGGGTAGGTTTCCACGTCCAAAAAATGACTTTAACTCCATAAATTTGGCGCTAGACGGGTCTAGCGCCAAAGTTATAAATATGTAGTTCGTTTTGCACCGAATTAGAGTAAAAAAAATTACACTAATTCGGTGCAAACAGAGTATAAATATGCCCCTTACTTCTCTACCAATTCCTGCAGGATAAAACGCATAACTGTAAAGAGGGCAAAAATGCATGGAATAACTATAAGTTGAAAAACTGGAATTAGGTGAGTTTTACTTTGCTGAGGAAAATTTCACCATTGTCGACAAATGAGTTACGTTCTACATGACCACTTATAAAGCTTTTTCCTTAATTGCATCTATACATTACACATACTTTGTTTTCTATTTCATTTGCCATCTTCTCTGTGTATTTGGATTTTGTTCTACTCGTGGTAAAGCCTGGATTCATTTTTCGTCTTCTCTGAATTATTTGTGTAGATTATTTTTTTCAGAAGGAATAGGAGAACATATTTTGGGCCTTATTTATGTTGCCCTAGTGGCACACTGTGCCACTGGAGCATCATTGTTTTGATGCGCCAATGGCACAGTGTGCCAGCCCATATTTACAAGGCCATGCAAGATCACTTTGTTTGACTGTTCATGGCCTTGTAAATTTGTCCCCTTTCATGCATAAGGCTGTGTGAAAGGGGCATACCGTGAGTGTTGCTTTGAGTGTTCCCATGCAACACCCATGGAACCCAAAGGAATCTGATGAATTCCCAGATTTACAAGTCTGGAAATGTTTCAGATTCCTATGCCACCTCAGGGGTGGAGTAAGAGTGAAGCAACGTGGAGAAGGAAAATGTTACTTACTATTAGGCATCTGTTCGTAGCATGTAGTGCTGTAGATTCACATGCTGTGCATAAGCACGCCATCTAGTATTGGGTTCACAGTGGTACAATTTGTTTTTCTTTGAGGAATGTTTTCGAACCACAGGATCGAGTGACTCCTCCCCTCGGTGATAGTGCTCATGGACATTGAGTCCTTTGTTAGATTGTTTCCTCCGCAGGCGAGAGAGTGAATTAGTGTGGAAAGAGTGAAAGAGAAAGATGTTCATTCAATGTATCTATGTACATACAATATTTACATATTAACATAATTGCAACAGAAGCAGCAGTCCAGGGAGGAGGGAGGGTGCATGTGAATCTACAGCACCACATGTCATAAACAAATGTTTACTGGTAAGTAACATTTTCCATTTGGTGTCATGTGTAGTTACACATGCTGTGCATAGACTGAAAAGTAGTCTCTCCATAAAGCGGTGGCTAGTGTACGGGAGTTGCAATTGTTTAGAAAAGTGTCCTAAGTACTGCTTGGCCAACTTTAGCTTGTTGCCTTGTTAGTACATCTACACAACTGTGTTTTGTAAAGGTCTGTGGTGTAGACCATGTAGCTACTTTACAGATATCTGCTATAGTAGAGTGTGCTCTAGGTGTGGGAGGTAAATTTTGTTTTGCTTTAGAATAACAAGATTGAATACACTTGATAATCCGCCTAGCTATACAAGCTTTTGATATAGTGTTTCCTTTGTTGGGCATTGAAAAGGCCACAAAAGCTGTTTAGTTTTCCTGAACTTTTTGGTTCTGTCTATTTAATAGGAGTTATTTTTACATCAAGAGGTCTGTAGAGCCCTTTCTGCCACAGCGTCCGGTTGGGTAAAGAAAACTGGTAGTTTCTTTTGATTCGTTGATATGAAACTGGGAAACTACCTTTGATAGGAATTTAGGATTAGTTCAAAGAACTACTTTTTCTTTGTGAATGTGGAAGAATGGTTCTTTCAGGGTTAAAGCCTGGAGGACACTGATATCTCTAAGGGAAATGATAGCCAATAGAAAAGCTACCTTCCATGATAGGAATTGTAGAGGACAGGAATGTAGTGGCTCAAAAGGGGGACCTATATGCCTTCTGAGAACAATATTAAGATTCCAGGATGGTGCCGGAGGCACCGTTGGTGGAATGACTCTTTTAAGTCCTTCCATAAATACCCTAATGACCTGAACCCTACATAAAGAAGCATGCTATCTATTTTGATGATATGCAGCTAAAGCTGCTAAATAAAGAGGAATGGAAGTGTAAACTAAATTAACTGCTTGTAAATGCAGTAAGTAACAAACAATCTGTTTGCACAGTTGGTTTGAGAGGGTCAATGTTTTTCAGTTGGCAGTAGCAGACAAAGCACTTCCAATTTGTTGCAGAACATTTTCTAGTTGTTGGTCTATGCGCTTCTATACGATTGTGGATACATTCTTACAGTATTTGTAAAAATCCAAATTCAGTGACCTTAAGAGCCATATTGCTAGGCTGAGTGACTTGAAGTCCGGATATCTTAATTGTCTTTGATTCTGGGTCAGAAGGTCCGGCATTTTGTGAGCTTCTGGTGTGGAACTAGTGAGAGATCCAGAAGTGTTGTGAACTATGACTGATATTCCCACGTGGGAGTTACAAGTATCATAGTGAGGGAAGATTGTCTGAGTTTCCAAACTAGAAAAGGAATGAGTGGGAGAGGTGGAAAAGTGTAAGCAAATATTCCTGACCAACTCATCCATAGATCATTGCCCTTGGTTTGAGTGTGATGGTACCGGGTGCAAAGCTTTGGCTATTTGAGGTGTTCAGCACTTTAGAAAGTACTGCTGGAGGACTTGCGGGTGGAGTTCACATTCGGGGACTTGTTGCTGCACCCTGCTGAGCAGTTCTGCCAACTGACTCTCCATTCCTGGGAGATACTGTGCCACTATGTGAATGTGGTGATCAATTGCCCATTTTCATATTGTCTGTGATGGGACAGCTGAGATGAACGTGTCCCCCCTGTTTTTGAAGATAGTACATGGCAGTCATGTTGTCTGTACGTAGTACCACTAGTTTGTGTTGTAAGTGTGGAAGAAACACCTTCATTGCTAGGAAGACTGCGTGCAATTCTAGGTGACTGATGTGTAAGGACTGTTGAGTGATATTCCGTAGGCCTTGCACTGTGAAGTTGTAGAGATAAGCTCCCCAACAGATCTGTAATGCACCTGTAGTAAGAATGACCTGAGGCACAGGGTCCAAAAAGGGCCACCCTTTCATAAGATTTCTGGTATTCCACCATTGCAGAGAGTGATTAGCTTGGTGGTCCAACAACACTACATCTTCCAGTTGACCCTTTGTCTGAGACCATTGACGAGAGAGACACTTTTGAAGGGGTTGCATGTGAAGTCTAGCATGAGATATGATGGCAATACAGGATGTCATATACATAAAGTCCTCATTGTGTTTACCGGCCTGAGATCTAGAATGGCCTAAGTGAACCATAATTTTTGAGTATAAGAAAGTACAGGGCTTATACTCCTGAACCTTGATGTTTTAATGGAACCGGCTCTGCGGCTTCTTTGAGGAGAAGAGATTGTGCTTCCTCTTTGAGAAGAGTGAGATGTTTTTGTGAAAGTCTACGAGTGCGAGGGGTATGTTTGGTGGACTGGAAAAGACAGTAAGTATTCAGGATAATGAAAAAGTCACACTGGTCAGTGGTGGTATCTGACCATTGTGGGTAAAAATGTTGAAGACTTCCCCCTACAGGAGTGGTGTGTGGCAGTGGAAAGTAGAGGCAGTCATTGTTTGGCAGTGGAGGTGGAGCCTCTAAAAGTGGATGCCTTTCCTCTACCTCTACTATTATTCCCTCTGTAGGAACCTCTAAAAAATCCCCTTGAGTAGGATTGAGAGGTTGTCTTGACATGTGTGGCAGACTGGTCCGTAAAGGATGACTGCTAGACCTGACAGCCTTAGGGTGATCATCCCCCAACGTTTTGCCTGCATCCCTCTGCTTTTCTGACACTGTTTCTGCTGGTTTTAGGACTCTGCGCACTTTAACACTGCTAAAGAGTGCTAACGTGCATATGCTTTATCCCTTAAACATGGTAACATTGGTTCATACCCAATTGGCATATTTGATTTACTTGTAAGCCCCTAGTGAAGTGCACTACATGTGCCCAGGGCCTGTTGTTTGAATGCTACTAGTGGGCCGGCAGCACTGGCTGTGCAACCCACATAACTAGCCCCTTAATCATGTCTCAGACCTGCCATTGAAAGGCCTGTGTGTGCAGTTTCACTGCCTATATGACTTGCCACTTAAAAGTACTTGCCAAGCCTTGAACTCCCCTTTTTCTACAGACAAGTCACCCTTAAGGTAGGACTAGGTAACACATGAGGCAGGTTACTATATAGGTAAAAGGCGGGACATATACATGTGTGTTTTATATGTCCTGGTAGTGGAAAACTCCTAAATTAATTTTCCACTATTGTGAGGTCTGCTCCTTTCATAGGATATTATTAGGGCTACCCTCATATACTGTTAAAGTGGTAGATTCTGATCAGAAAGGGGTAACCAGGTCATATTTAGTATGGCCAAAATGGTAATAGAAACTCCTGATTATTGGTGAGGTTGGATTTTATATTACTATTTTAGAAATTCAACTTTTAGAAAGTGAGCATTTATTTGCACTTAAAATCCATCTGTTCCTTACAGCCTGTCTCCAATCCACGTCTGGGCTGATTGACAGCTCCCTTCTGCATTTCACCCAGACAACTACAAACATAGGATACTCAGTCACACCTGCACTCATCTGCATAATGAATGGGTCTTCCTGGGCTGGGAGGGTGGAGGGCCTGATGTTTACATTTCAAAGGCTGGGGGCCTGCCCTTACACAATGGACTGCTTAACCCCCTCCTGGGACCCTGGCAGACAGACCTGTACTGAAAGGGGACCTTGTGCACTTCAAAACCACTCTTTGAAGTCTCCCCAACTTCAAAGGCATGTTGGGTTATATAAACTGGGTCCCTGACCCCACTCAAACCAGACACTTCTGCACCTGAACCTGCAACCTGTCAAGAGGAACTGCTTTGCTGCCCAAAGGACTCATCTGAACTGCTTTGCTGAGAAGGACTGTTACCCTGTTGTTGCCCTGCTACCCTCTGACTTTGCTGAGAAGTGCTCTTCAAGAGCTTGGATTGAGTCTGCCTCCTGTTTCTGAAGTCTGAGGGCCAAAGAGACATCTTCTCTTCAAGGAACTCCTTGTGCGCCAAAAATCAACGGACAGCCTGACTGAAATGACGCTCACCCTGTCCTGTGTTATGAAAGTCGCTGCACAGCCAAACCGGAACGATGCAGCCCTACTTCCCGAGCGAAGATTGACGCACTGCCTGCGTTGCGACCGGAACTTTGACACACACCCTCACTGGACCAACACACAGCCGAGCTGGAATGATGCAGCCTGACTTCCTGAGTGAAGAATGAACACAGCGCTGGCCGTGTGACAGAAACTCCAATGCAGCGCCTACCAGATCAATGCAAGGCCTGTGACTTCATCCCTCACGTCCAGGATTTTCCCCGCATCATCCCTGGGCATCAAAAAATCCCTACGTAGCAGTGAGGGACTAAGACTGCGTGCCAGAAATCGAAACAAAGCCCAAGGCAGCGTGGAAAGAAACAACTCATCGTCTGTGTGATGCTGGAAAATCCGACGCACACCTTATTTTTCCACGCATCTCTTCCTCTGTAGTCTTTGTACATGGTAATTTTGACGCAAACCAGGTACTTTGTGCTAACAAGAGACAACTGCTGATTTCTAAGATCTAAGACATTTTTTAATCCTGCAAAAGTGATATTTCAACTTGTGCTTATTTAATCTTTATCGTTTTGACCTTAATTTAATCAGATAAATATATATTTTTCTAAATATTTATTTCTGTGGTGTTTTCACTGTGCTGTATGATTTATAGCACAAATACTTTACACATTGCCTTCTAAGTTAAGCCTGACTGTTCAGGTACCAAGCTACCAGAGAGTGGGCACAGGGTAATTTGGATTGTGTGTGACTTACCCTGACTAGGATTGTGGTCCCTACTTGGACAAAGGTGAATACCTCTACAAACTAGAAACCCCTTTTCTAACAATGATCGAAACACTCTTGTGAAAGCTGGGTGTTGAAAATTGCCACGTTATGTTGTGGCTTGGAGGGCCCCCCTTGCTTTTGCAGTTTCATTATCTTTTTTAAATGTTTCTAAAGTTGTGTTACCTTGTGTACTGAAAAAAGTGCTCCTTATCTAAGTGGAGGTTTAAGACTGCCTGCTAAACCTCTAGCTTAAATCCAGAGCATGTAAGGCAAGCATGGTATCTAATAAAGATGCTGGTATTAATGCAGTGTGCAGCCGTAACAGCAGCATCTAATGCACACCCAATGGAGTTGTTTGTGATGGTTTGCCCTTCTGCCATAATTTCAGAACCCCTTTTTTGATGCTCCTGAGGGAGATACTAAAGGATCTATTCAATGGTATCCCAGTGTGCCCTGTCATAGCATGCCAGTAAAGCCTGTGCATTTTCTGTGCACCAGAGGTTGGCTTGCTAACATTTTGCTTTCTTTATCTGGAGGGGGACTGCCCCCTGTAGATTGGCTATTAGCTCTTTTGCATGCATTTGAGTTGACAATGGTATCTAGAGGAATTTGGGCCCTGATAAACAAAGGATTAGTGGGTGCAGTCTTATATTTTTTATCAACTCAGGTAAAAATCCTGCACATTGTTAACCCTGGCATAGGAAATGATGAATTGGAATTGGAACAGAAAGAGAACCCAGAGAGAACAGTCTGGTAAGCTCAACAACAACATGGAGCTCCCCATTTTGCAGCTGGGGCTGGCACAGAGAAGACCACAACTCCCGCTACCTCAGCCACATGCACATGAGAATAGAGTGCATATATCGGCAGTGGGTTAGCCTCCTTGACGTAAGGGAAGCTGAGGGCATCACCAACTACTGACTATGGAGGCAATCAAGCATCCAATAGCTGTGTCAAATAGCATCTAGACTCATATCAGCAAGTGGGCAGCCCATCAGCATCACGCGATAGGTGTAGTTCATGGCTACACATGTTGATGTCTTGCTCTTTCCAGATCACCACAGTCACAGTGGCTGGTATCGCCCAGCTAGTCTTCTTGGCTTTCCTCAACACTGTCCTGGATGCCATCATATCCTTAACACTACAATACCTCTTCTTCCCCAACACACAACTGCAGCTGGACATCAAACAAAGATTTTATGCCATCGTCAGCTTTCCACAAGTGCTGAGTGCCATGGACTGCGCACATGTGCAACATTATCCCCCAGCAGCTACATCACACATATACCGGAACCGGAAACACACACACTCCATGAACATCCAGGCCATCGTGGATCATCGTGACTTGTTTATCAATGTTGTGGCTAAATATCCTGTGAGTGTGCATCATGCATTTATCTTCTGCCACTCCATCATCACTCAGAGCTTCCAGAATGGCCAATATGGGAATGGATTACTGATGGGTAAGTGCATATGAAGTATAGGACCGACCCAAGAGCAGCAAATGTGGAAAGACCCAACGAACATATCTGTGTGTGGTAACTCACACTGGGCCTCCTTTACAACATAATAGCAAGGGTAGCACCACAAAGTCGTCTTGCTGTGTTACCCTGCATCAAAAAGAAATGGCAGGAATGTGCTTTATTACTGACATACAGAACTATCCTGTCCTTTCTGCATGATCCAGCACACAAATTGATGCATAGAACAAATGCAGGCCCCATTGCACCATGGTGCAATGGTGTCTGCATTGTTGACACAAATGTTTTGTGCAGGAAAGGACACCTTTCTGCATAAAAACAATCAATGGAAGCATTTACCCCTTTCTATGTGTACTGAAGAATGCAGCACACACGGAAAGAGGAAAATATGTGGAGAAATAAATATATTTCTCCCTGTTATGCCTCCCCTGAGGAGGGGTACATTTCTTGTTAATCTGGGAATGCATCAAAACCCATGGGTGTTTCATGGGAAAACCCACTGAAATGACCATGGAATGCCCCCCTGATGCAGAATAAGGCAAATCAATGACTTGTGCTGTTCTGCCTTACTCCATATCTACAAGGATATGAAAAGCCATGTAAAGTGGCTTTGTGTGGCCTAGTAGATATGGGTCTGTAGCTTGTGTGAAAAAAAGCTACACAGTGCACAAGTGGGCTGTGTACCTTTTACCTGTACCATTCTTCTGGGCACATCTCTAATGCAAACATCAAATGCACTTGTTACAAGACATGCAAAGCCACTGTGTTATTTTGACAAAAGAGTGTTGGCTGACTCATCTCCCTTTGTCTTTTCAGCTGACCAAAGATATGGTCTGCATGCTTGGGTGATGACCCTGTTTGCGAATCCATAGACCGAGGTGCAGCACAACTACAGCAGAGTGCTGTCCAGTACCAAGGTCATTGTTAAAAGGACATTTGGCCTGCTGAAGTCACATTTCTGGTGCCTTTATATGTCTGAGGCTAGCTACTGTACTCACCACAAATAGTCTGCAAAATAATACTTGTGTGCGGTATCCTGCACAATATTTGTGTGCAGACAAATGTCCCATGGGATCAGTGCCAGGAAGTGCAGGATGCAGCCGAGGAGGATGGAGGAGGATGACGCAGATGATGAGGACAGAGGTGAAAGCAAGCAAGTAGCAGGAACACATCGAAGGAAAAATGTATTTTATAATTTCTTTACAGACTGATCATGTTTGATGTCAAAATATGCCAGCTGCAAATTAATTGGCAACATAGTCTGTAAATTTGTCAATAATTTAATGTACAGTATACATGTGAATGGACTTTCATTTCACAGCCATTAAACATTCCATACATTGATATATCACGTATGTGAATCTGTACGATCAGAATTCTAGGTAGTTGTGAATTTCACAAGACAGATCAAAATCATGTGGTCAAAAGCTTGTCTGCATATCAACAACGTGTGCCAAATGCATGAGTGTGGAAGAATCACAACAAACAAATGTAGCAATGCGCAACATTGTCCACATTTACTTAGTCTGTGTGGTGCAACTGTGCACTGACTGTCAGACACCCCATCACAATCCAAATGAAGTAGAAATGGCAACAATGTGCAAAGACTATGTGCATGTATCCAATAATCACATTTCTACACAGCATCACAGTCATAGAAGGCAGTACAGTGACCTAATTGTCCCATTATTGTCAAAAGAGGCCCATAGGATAGTCATCGGCACACAGTGCAACACAGTAAGTCTGCATATGCTACAAAAATGTTTGTGTGCATATAGCTACATCAGCATTACATCTCACATAACATATACAATTAATGCTTCCCATACTGTGCCAGTGCTGGACTGGTTACCTAGTCACAAGACAACCACACTTAAACCAGCACAGGTGGAAAGGACATGAATGCACCATATCTATTAGATATGGTACATTCCTGCCCTTGTATTTTAATGCAGTGCAGCGTAGAAAGAATCCTTTTGGCCCTGCCCTGCGCCAAAACCTTGTAAATGTGGCCCTTTGTCTGTAATGCAGACAGAAAGTAAGATTCTCTTATGTGAGCCCATCCATATATGACATTAAGGGGGCCATTTGCAGCTGAGGTCATCATATGTAAACCAAGAAGGCATAATATGCTGAGACCTACATCAAGGCAAGCATAAGACATACAGAAAAGCTACAGGGGGTAATTTACAAACCCCTGTGTTCCCCCGGGGCGTCACTTTTGTGGTCCTCCTATGGCGCACACTGCAGCGCAATATCTACAAAGCCACGTAAAGCCACTCTGTGTGGCTTTTCATGGCTTTGTAGATGTGGAATGACACAACACATTGGAAGTCGTTAAACTTCCTCAATCTGCAATAGGGAGGCATGCCAAGGGCATTACGGTGGGTGTTCCCACGAAACAACCATGACATTTGACACATTTACAAGATTTCGTAAACCTGGAAATGCATCAAAGGTCAACGCCTCCCTAGGGGAAGAGTAAGGGGGTGCAACGAGAATAATTACATTTCTGCTCATTTCTTTCCTCTTTCTATATGTACAGCATTCTGCAGCACACAGAGAAGGAGGAAGTCATCCCATTAATTGTTTTTGTGCAGGAAGGTGCCTCTTCTTGCACAAAAACAGTCATCCCTAAAATGCAAACACCATAGTAGCATAGTGCAAATTTCCCTGCATTGGCACATGGCAGCCCATTGTGTTTGTTGTGAGTTTAAAGTGGGGTTTCTCCTATTTTAGGGCAAGAGAAAAAACATATCTGAGGAGGAGTTTGGGGCCCTGTTGTGGTTGATGGTCCACTACTTGCTCAACATGATGGGCACTGAAAGATGGGTCAGCGAAGGCTACCCAATGCAGGAGAAGTGTCAGCTTTGGGCCTAGATTCAGTACCAGATGTCACAGATCTTCAGTGTACAGCAGAGCATACACCAACTCAAAAACTGTTGGGCAGCCAGAGAGGGGAAATCTCCTCAATCACCTTGGAATCTAAGTTGGTGGACCTACTGGTAAGCCCCTAAAATGTGAAAAATAAAGGAGTATATGTGCAGTTTTTGCTGCCGGGCAGTGCTGCAAGCATTCATGCTGCGCTGCCCTGTATGAAAACAATACATCAGGAATTTTCCTTATCTCTAAGATATGGTGCCTTCGTGACCCCTTCCACAGCGCTTGCCCCAATAGGCTTTTATGTGCAAAAGCAGGCACTCTTGCACCATGGTTGAAGGGTTTCTGCATTAGAGGGATGATTGTTTTAGTGCAGGAAGGGACACCTTCCTTCACAAAAACAATCACTGCAGGTGATTTCCTCTTACTATGTGTGCTGCAGAATGCAGCACACATAGAAATCTGAAAATCGGAGAAATTTAGTTATGTCTCCTTTTTGCCCCTTCCTTGTGCCTCCCCTGGGGAAGCATAGGCTTTTGACGCATTCTCAAGTTTCCAAAAATTTGTAATCAAGGAATGCTACAAAATCTATGGCTGTTGCATGGGAACACCAACCACAACACCGATGGAATGCCTCTTTGATGCAAAGTAATGAAATGCAGCAACTTGGACTGCATTGCTTTACTCCATATCTACCAGGCCATGAAAGGGTACACAAAGTGACACACGGGTGGTGCAAGCGACTTGCAAACAAGCCTCTATGAGTGTTTAAAATGCAGCCTTCATTATATTATGAAAAAGGAGAAGAAACATGTTGATTTTCCTAATGGCATTTCCTTTATGCCTCCCTTGGGGAGGAGTAGGCTTTTGTTTCATTCTTAGGTGTAGAGCATGTTGTAAATCGGGTAATGATTAAATGTCATGGGTGTTATGTGGGAGCACCCATCATAACGCCTATGGTATGGCTTATAATCGTTGTGCAGCAATGCTGCGAACTGCACTGCATTGCCTCACTCCATATCTACAAGGCCATGAAAAGCTATGCAGTGTAGCTTGATGTTGGCTTGTAGATGTGGCTCTGCGATGTGCTGGACCTTCATTAAAAGTGACATTCTAGAGGTGCACAGGGGCTTGTTAATAAGCCACTAAATATCTCTCAGGAAGGCAAAGATATTTAATTTGGTTAGGATGCCATGATACTCCGTAACTCTGATAAAAGAACATAACATGCGACATGGCCCATTTACAGTGCCATTACAATTGTAAAAAAAGACCATGCTGTGAAGGCTAGGCCCATAGGTGCTATGTGAGACATCTGGTACTGTTTACGGAGTATCGTCACCCAGTCTGATAGGGCATTACTGATTCAAAAATGTGAGATCCAGCTTGCATGCTTGCTAATGGGGAGCTCATTCACTTGTGATTGTGCCACAGGCTACGCAGTATATTTGGACCCCATCCAAATCCATGCACTGATCTGTATATTGCAAGAAGCGTTTATAAATCTGCCATGAGCCTGTACCGGGCTGGAATGAACATTTATAATTTACAGTGCACTGTTTACATGTAAGTAGCTAAGTGAAGATAAATAATATGCATGGATATTGTCTGATTTTTGTATCACTGTGAATATCACATATTGACTTGAGAAGGCCCAAGCATCATCATGCTATACAGTGTGTGTTCAGTGAAATTGGCCTGTTTACATAACATCAAATCAAGGCACCCTCACAGCATGAAGCAAGCTAGGCTGGTGTTGGATCCTGTCTGCATTCTGTGCACTGGATTCATGAGGAGCCAGGTATTTTCTGTATATCATGCATACCATGCAACATAGCAAACATACATCCATCATCTGGACATTCCAAATCAGCCCTATGCTACATGTCCAATGCACTGGCAATACCAGGCATTAGTGAAGTTGATGTAGTGTGCTTCATATGTACACAGTGTAGATGTTCAGCATTCATAGGGCAATGTACCTTTTCTTGCCTTTTAGCTGGACCTGATCATTTCACCTGTGGTGAGGTGGACACCTCCTGGGATCCTGATGCTACCAGTGAGCGTCTCCTAATTTTTTACATACACTGTAAAGAATGTGTGTGTGTTCATGTATATTGATTATTTTTTTATGCGATTTGTAAGGTCATTCAGCAGAAAAAAGCTTTAGCCGATATGTAGATACACAACAGTAGTAAGACAAAGTGGTATGTGCAATATTAAAGGCTACTTTGCAATGTTGTACAATTTTCCATGTATGCAGGCCCACGTGATAGATGTATATGAACCTAATGTGCTAATGTTATGCCAGCTATGTTGTTGCTGCTTTTGGAACATGTACCATCGCCTGCCATAGATATCAACAAAAAAGTGACATAAATGTTGTATGGTACACTCTGATTCATTGAAGGCATGTCAGACATTCATACCACTCAAAATGAAAATTGTTCTGAGATCCATACATGTACCAGTGGTCCAGAGCCTAAACAACGTTAGTACTACAATGGATTTAGCTGACCGTGTGAGCAGGCTCAGCATCCTTAAACATGATTTCTAGTATAGATGCTGCTGATGTGTTTCCGATGTGGCATAGTCAACATGTATTATTCACAATTGCAAAAACAGTGTTCAAACCACCTATCCCTTTCTTTTCAGTGAGTGAGTAAGTCCATTGTCCATAACAATGACTAACTTGGCTTTACCCCGTAGCATGCATGTATGATTATATGTTGCAAATGTCATCCCTGCATCATGGGTGCCTGTGCATCCCTTGAGCACTGCATATCAGTGACATGTGAGATAGGGTGCCTGAGGAGCGATAGCCAAAATGATATTGTTGTACAATGAATGTTGTTATGGAAATTGAGGTGACTGGCAATTTTGAGGAATGAACTTCAATCTGCCTGTCTGATGCACATTGCTAGTGTTGGTGTCCACATGGCAATTGTAGGAAAGTACTATCTTGCCTGGCATGTTACCCCCATTTTTACTTGTGTGTCAGTTTGTTTATGCTTGTCTCACTGGGATCCTGCTAGCCAGGACCCCAGTGCTCATAGTTGTGGCCTGAATGGGTTCCCTGTGTGGTGCCTAACTGTGTCACTGAGGCTCTGCTAACCAGAACCTCAGTGCTTATGTTCTCTCTGTCTTTAAAATTGTCACTGCAGGCTAGTGACCATTTTTACCAATCCTGATTGGCATACTGGGACACCCTTATAGTTCCCTAGTATATGGTACCTAGGTACCCAGGGTATTGGGGTTCCAGGATATCCCTATGGGCTGCAGCATTTCTTTTGCCACTCTTAGGGAGCTCAGTCCATTCTTACACAGGACTGCCCCTGCAGCCTGAGTGAAATAACGTCCACATTATTTCACAGCCATTTTACACTGCACTTAAGTAACTTATAAGTCACCTATATGTCTAACCCTCACTTAGTGAAGGTTAGGTGCTAAGTTACTAAGTGTGAGGGCACCCAGGCACTAGCCACGGTGCCCCCACATAGTCCAGGGCAATTTCCCTGGACTTTGTGAGCGCGGGGACACCATTACACGTGTGCACTACATATAGGTCGATACCTATATGTAGCTTCACAAGGGTAACTCTGAATATGGCCACAACATGTCTAAGATCATGGAATTGTCCCCCCATGCCAAATCTGGTATTGGGGTACCAATCCGATGCATCCCCGGGGCTCCAGCATAGACCCCGGGTACTGCCAAACTAGCTCTCTGGTGTTTTCACTGCAGCTACCACTGATGCCAACCCACAGACAGGTTTCTGCCCTCCTGGGGTCTGGGCAGCCCAGTCCCAGGAAGGCAGAACAAAGGATTTCCTCTGAGAGAGGGTGTTACACACTCTCCCTTTGGAAATAGGTGTTAAGGGCCTGAGAGGAGTAGCCTCTCCTGGCCTCTGGGAATGCCTTGAAGGGCACAGATGGTGCCCTCCATGCCTAAACCAGTCTACACCGGTTCAGGGAACCCCCAGCCCCTGCTCTGGCGCGAAACTGGACAGTGTGAGGGCACAATGGAGGCCTCTGAGTGGCCAGTGCCAGAAGGTGACATCAGAGGCCCCTCCTGATAGGTGCTTACCTGACTAGTTGGCCAATCCTCCTCTGAGGGCTATTTAGGGTCTCTCCTGTGGGTTTCCCGTCAGATAATAAATGCAAGAGCTCACCAGAGTTCCTCTGCATCTCCCTCTTTGACTTCTGCCAAGGATCGACTGCTGACTGCTCCAGGACGCCTGCAAAACCACAACAAAGTAGCAAGAAGACTACCAGCAACATTGCACCTAATCCTGCCGGCTTTCTCGACTGTTTCCTGGCGGTGCATGCTCTGAGGGCTGTCTGCCTTCACCCTGCACTGGACGCCAAGAAGAAATCTCCCGTGGGTCGACGGAATCTTCCCCCTGCTAACACAGGCACCAAACTTCTGCTTCACTGCTCCTCTGGGTCCCCTCTCATCTTGACGAGCGTGGTCCATGAAACACAGGAGCTAGATCCAAGTGACCCCAGCAGTTCAGTGGTCCATCTGTCCAAATTTGGTGGAGGTAAGTCCTTGCCTCCCCATGTCAGACAGTAATCCTGTGTAGTGCGTGAACTGCAGCTGCTAGGGCTTCTGTGCATTTTTGCAAGGAATCCTTTATGCACAGCATAGCCCAGGTCCCCAGCACTCTGTTCTGCATTTCTCAACTCACTGAGTTGACCACCAGCTTTGTGGGACCCTCCTTTGTAGTGTTGAGATGACTGCTGTGCTCAGTTCTCCTGAACCCCTGTTCAAGTGCTTCTGTGGGTGCTGCCTGCTTCTGCATGGGCTCTCTATGCTGATGAGCGCCCCCTCTGTCTCATCCTCCAAGGGGCAACCTCCTGGTCCTTCCTGGGCCAGGGCAGCATTCATTTTCTTTAACTACAACCTTTGCAACTAGCAAGGCTTGTTTGCAGTCTTTCTGCATGGAAACAACTCTGCATCCTCCAGCACGCCGTGTGACATCTTCTGTGCAAAGGAAAAGTTCCTGACATCTTCCATTGTTTCAGAATCTTCAGCTTCTTCCACCCAGAGGCAGACATTTGGCACCTTCATCTGGGGTTTAGTGGGCTCCTGCCCCCCCCTGGACACTTTCGTAACTCTTGGACTTGGTCCCCTTCCTTTGCAGGTCCTCAGATCCAGGAATCCATCTTCAGTGCTTTGCAGTCTGTTGTGGTCTTTGCAGAATCTCCTATCATGACATTTTTGTGTGTTTCTTGTGAAGTATTGTAACTTTACTCCTACTTTTCAGGGTCTTGGGGAGGGGTATTTTGGACGCCCTTAGTGTTTTCTAACACTCCCAGTGACCGCCTGCACACTACACTAGGCCTGGGGTCCCTAAGTGGTTTGCATTCCACTTTCTTAGTATATGGTTTGTGTTGCCCCTAGGCCTATTGCAACTTATTGTAATCTACAGTGTTTGCACTACTCTTCTAAATGTTTACTTACCTGATTTTGGTTTGTGTGTATATTTTGTGTATTTTACTTTCCTCCTAAGGGAGTATATCCTCTAATATATTTTTGGCACATTGTCACTAAAATAAAGTACCTTTATTTTTAGTAACACTGAGTATTGTGATTCTTATGATATAGTGCTATATGATATAAGTGGTATAGAAGGAGCTTTGCATGTCTCCTAGTTCAGCCTAACCTGCTCTGCTATAGATACCTCTATCAGCCTAAGCTGCTAGAACACTACTAATCTACTAACAAGGGATAACTGGACCTGGCACAAGGTGTAGGTACCATCAGGTACCCACTATTAGCCAGGCGGCCAGCCTCCCACAGCAATGTATGATCTATTTTGTGTAGCAGCTGTACACAGGCTGTGATTGTTCCAAACTCACTACAGACAGAATACTAATGAGTCAATGTTTAACATGACAGCAGTCCACACATGCCAATGCAGGTATATGCCTGACTCCTGCCCACACATACATTTGTAGTGTTCTGTGAGGTATAATGCCAATGTGTTCATTCCCACTGACATGCTTGCACATTGTTATCTGCATGCAGATTATGTAACATTTCACGTACTGCAGTTGTTATACATACTGGCTGGATTAGGAATTTGGCAGAGAGGATCTGTCACAAACAAATGCCCTCTGTATTAAAATCCCATTAAATCTTCTGTGGGTAGTATTATTGTGGACATGATGTCTGTCATGTTTGAGACTGGGTATTCCATCCGGCAAGTTTCAAATCAAGTCCGCTGTCTCTGAAAGTATTATTTACAATTGAATCTTTTCAAGCTATTATGTGCAAGGTAGAGCAATGTCTACTCAGACATCTGAGATCTAGAGATTGCATGCACACTCCATCACATGGATTAAGTATTAGTTGATGTGCATCTGAGTAACTAGGCAACTGTCCATACAGCTATGTATGGACAGACACTTAGATATGTAAATGAAAACATGTTAATGTTTGAATTTCATTATGTGATGTATGTGTAAGTGTTCAAGGTATGTCTATATTCGAGAAGTGCCCAACAGATCTGTTAATTTGGTGGTAGCTAGCCACACTCCATCTATGTTAGAACTACCTGACATAGAGTCAGACATTGATGCAATGTGTGTGCGCTTGTGTCTTTGTCATTACAGTGACACATAGGTGACAGGCTCATATTAAATGCTGTTGCTTGGAGTACCTAGATGTATCATGTGTACAATTCTATGGGGGTTATTCTAACTTTGGAGGAGGTGTTAATCCGTCCCAAAAGTGACAGAAAAGTGACGGATTTACCACCAGCCGTATTACGAGTCCATTATATCCTATGGAACTCGTAATACGGCTGGTGGTATATCCGTCACTTTACCGTCACTTTTGGGACGGATTAACACTCCTCCAAAGTTAGAATAACCCCCTATGTGTATTAATCATCACTGCCTAGATAATGTGTTAATAATAACATGTGTATACGTTTTTCAGTCCAGACACAGCCAGTTCAGATAGAGACAAGGCCAAGACATTAGCACTTTAGCATTTTAACTTTAGGAAAATTACATGCCTCTTATGACGGTTGATCATGAATTGTTACATGCAAGTCCATTTGTCCTTTGGATATGCCATTTGTACTGCTAATACATGTTCATGCATGTAATTGATGACAACGGGGATAACTTCTTCTTGGTTTGATACATATGTCCTTCCTGTCCAACAGATAACATGACCCCAGAGCAGAAGAAAGCATACTGGTTCAGGTTGGAGAGGTACCACAACATTTGCCATGTAAGCCAGGCCTTCTACAACATGGAGAGGAGGTTTGGAAAAGCAAGGCTGCAGAGTCCTGAATATCACCACCTTGGGGATATAGAGTGTCTGAGAATGCATCCATAAGTGCAGGGGGAAATGCAACACTTTCTGGAAATCTTAAAGGTGGTGCCTGGGCCCTGAGCTGCACAGCCACTCTTTGCACCACAGAGAGTCCAACCAACGGCATGGGCTAGCTCCATTGTGGACCAGGAGGCCAACACAAACAGTGAAGACATTAAGAGGAGACTGGCAGGCCTAAAATTTCAGATGGCAACAATCTTGCATAAAATGGGCAAACTGCAAAAAAAAAGTGGACATGATTTCTGAGCAACTGTAGCACACTTGGACATGTTGCCCATCCCCTGTTATTTTGTTTTGTTTTAAAATATGATATTAGCATAGTTTAGTATAGGTAGTTCATTGGGGATAGGCTAGGTAGTTTGTAATGTTTTTGTAACATTTCATAGTTAATAGATGATAGTTGGGTGTAAGTGTGGGTAGCTTATTTAGTGGGTGTGGAGTTGATTTTTAGTCTTTGTATAAAAAAAAACATATAAAAAGTAAAAAAAAACCACACAACTAATGTATATGTGTTTGGCTTTCAATGTTTAGTTTTCTTATGTACAGGTTTAATGTATGTTTGTCTCATGTCCTATTGTGTATTAATGGGCATGGGAGTGATGTTTAATAGGTCTTATGTGGTTTGTGTGTTAATAAGTTAAGGATAGGTAGGTTAGGGTATTTGTAGGTTAAGGTAGGTTAGCTTACTTAAGGTAGGTTAGTTTAGGCATAGTTAACTTAGGTTTCAATGTATGTAGGATACTATTGTTTTAGATATTTATTTGACTGTAGTGCTATTATTAATAAGCAGTTGTTGACTCTCAGTACTGCCTCCCTAATAACAGTTTAGTGGCTGTTGTAAATGCCTTTGATGGATTAAGCCGATGATGTATGTTTCCATGACTGTATTTGTATACAAGGCTAACTGAGTGAAGCCCCAAAGGGGTATATATTGGTACGTTTGCAATGGAATAACTCAAGGGATCATCCAGTCTGGTTGTGCACAGAAAGGGGCATTCTTGCTGTGAAGACAACTGGCCACATACAGATAGTCATCCTACTGTTGTACTGTGTTTGTAATGGCAGTTACATGTTGTCTAACAACAAATAATTGATTCAATTGTATCTAATCAAGGATGTGTTGGCTCACACAATATTTCCAGAAACTTACACTCTCTTGCAGCAATTTATTGTCACATTGGGGTCAAATGTGGGCTAGTAGTCATTAATGTGTCCGACACCCTGGCAGCGACATAATTTGGTCTGACCAGTGACAGATTGTTAATTGTAGAACTTCATGCATGTGACCTTGAGTAACTACTTGCTAGTTCAAATGCACATATGGTTCTCATATATGTTGGCCCTTGCCCTGTGCAAAATACTTAATGGGTCTATTGCACACAATTCTATTTTGAGAATATGTAGAGTCTATGGGCCAGCACATTAAACATGGTCTACTCCATCTGATAATTAACAGACATATAACAACCTATATGAGGGCAGTGATTTTATTTATAAATGAGCATAGGATAAAGTTGCAAATGGCAGTCCTTTCTTCAACAACCCCAACATTGTATCAGAGCCATAGACTGCCCAGACAGAGTCCACGGAAGATATATTGCACTTTACATCTGGGGGAGAGAAGTATTTCAGTGAGGGAGAGTATGAGTAATTGCCAATAAGGAAGTTTGGCCACATTGTTAGTCCAAACTTGGTAGAGACCAACAGGTGGGACAGCAAATTGAGGACTGTAGCGGACGTCAAGTATACTGAGCATCCCCACTTGCAGCCGAATAGGCTGAAGTCTGCCACCGCACAATAGGCTTAACAACTCTGTATTTTCAGTACAGTCAGCTAGGAGCCAGAGCAGGGAATGCAAGAAACTCCTGCAACGTCAGAGAAACCTTCTGAAAATGTCTCAGAACTTCTAGTAGCTGGGCACCAGGGTATAAAAATAGGGCCCTCAGACCCACTCTTCAGTTCACTACTGGACCTGAGGAAAGACTCACAGAGAACTGCCTGATTCTGTGACCTGATTGCACTCTACCAGACTGCTGCCATACCTCAAAAGAATGCTTTGTTGCCTGGAGACCTTCCTTGAACTATCAGAGACAAGCCCTGCTGTGAAGCCCTGCATCTTCAAGTGCACACAACATTCCAGAAGTGACTCCAAGGGCTAGTTTAGCTTGCCTCCTGTTCAGAGATACAGGGGCATAACAGGCTCCCACCATCTTGAACCTGCACCAAGGCCCAGCCTGAGAGAGTCTTGAATCCCCAAGAGATCTTCATCCACTCCTCAAACCTTGGTTATGGTGCTAATTGTGCCCAGGTGACCATTTCCAAAACTGAAGACCTGCTACTTCGAACCTTAAACTTTAAGAATTCATAATAGTGGTTCTACTGACTGGATTTTGATGGCTTTTACTCTATTTTTCAAAATTGGTTTGGGATGTGTATTGTGTTGTATTTTCACTGTTTTGCTGTTTGTGTGCTGCATAAATACTTAACACATTTCCTCTAGGTTTAGCCTGACTGCCCAGGGTTAAGCACAGGTTAAATTAGTGACTTTTGTGGTTTACCATGCAAGAGATTGTGGCTGTTACTTAACCAGGGCGCACAACCCAGTCAAACAACAACCCAATTTCTTACAGTGTGGGATTTTTCTTGTATTGTGTTTTCAAGTTATTACTGTTTGTGGGCTGCAAAACACTTTACACATTCCCTCTATGTTAAGGCTCACTGCTTTTGTGCAAAGTCACCAGAGTGTTAAGCACAGGTTAATAGCACAGGTTATTTTCATGACTTTTGTGGTTTACCATGAAAAGGATTGTGGCTGTTGCTTGAACAGAGGTCACCTCCCCCCTTCAGCTACTAACCAAATTTCCTACAAATAGTGGGTCTGTGGCACTGTTGTACTCTTATTATAGCCATTTTTCTTTTATGTTCCATATCTACTGCGTTTTCACAAAATAATGGATACAATATTTGTCACATGGTTGGTCATTTTCTACATAATCTTCTGCACTTACCTGCAATATTTCCAACTCAAGGAAACAACGGGGTACTGAAAATGATGCATGTCGACCGCAGTGCAGTACCAGAAGCCACCTCAGCACTGTTCACATTACAAGGGTTGAATAGGTGGCAGTGGTTGAGCTATCAAGTCAAGGGTTTCTGATGATGAACCCACCTCAGTTTCTGCCATCAGAAACTCTGTGGTTCTCCCATGGGTACGGAAAACTATGAGGTTGGTGGACTACGCATCCATTGTTTTGGTAATGCCCAGCATCCAGAAACTCTAAATGAGGTCTTTTGGCTTTTGTATAAAGCTAGAAACACAAAATGTTAATGTTTCAAAATCATTCAAACAAGATGGAAAGAACAGGTTTTCTATGTCATGCAAATATTTTCTTTAACTGTCGATGGCAATTCTTGTTCAATCTCATCAGTGTCTGAGATTAACTCAAACGTTCTTTTAGTTACTTTACTGTATGTTGCAGTTGACGTCCTAAGTGTGATGGGTGTGCCCGGATGACCCAGTGGTCTCTGTGCAATAGGACTCAACCTATACTGCACCGATAAGGCCTAAATCAGTGAAAAAAGTTCTAAGGTTTCTCCACCCTCATCAGAAGACTCAACAATACAGACATTGTGGGACCTGCCCTCAACTGGACCTGCTCCTTCTCTACAGGAAATTCACAATATGTTAGCCTGCCACCTTATAAGTCAGAAGACAGGAAGCACAACTGGGGAGCCCTCCAAGGATCATGTATCAGCCCGAATGTGTTCAAAATCTGCATGACCCCACTGGCATAACATGTATATTCTTTCATATACAGATAACACTCAACTGATACTCTACCTGATAGACAAGACCCCACAACAAAAGGCTACTTGATCACCAGTATGACTTCTGTGGCCAGCTGGATGAGATCCAACTGGCTAAAGCTCAACACAAGCAAGCGGAAGTACTGATCTTTGGAAGGAAGACCTCAATGCGGGACTCCAGTCAATGGCCAGTAGACCTCGACCCCACTCCAGTCCTCACCGCCCACACCAGAAACCAGGGATCGATTCTCGATGACAAACTTGACATTTCAGCCCAGGTAAACACAGTGATCTCCACTTACGGAAAACCTTCAAGTGGCTGCTGGACAACACATGCCCTGATTACCAGCAGAATCAAGAATGACGACACACTCTGTAGAGGAACCACTTAATAGTTCCTGAATAGGCTCCACACCATCCATAACACTGCAAAAAGACTTGTCCTCTACTTGCCCCACTGCACTCACATCTTTCTACACCTCAAAGAACTTCAATGATTCCCCAAACACAAGTGCATTCAATCCAAAATTACTCCACACACACATACAAAATATTACACATCATATGCTGTGCCTACCTCAGTAATTACATACACTTCCACCACCTTTCCAGTCACATCTGATTTGCCGTACTCTCACTAGTGCAGGTATCCCACATAAACAAGAAAATAACTGGAGGATCAGCCTCCTGTCACATCTCCAAAGCCTGAAATGACATACCACAGCACATCAGAGCATCTTCATTGCTTCTTGAGTTCCACATGAAGCCACCTGGCCCTTTGATCTACCTTAGGCCATCGAGGTATACACACCTTTGAAGTGCCTGTATACCCTCAGATGTGTTTAGTTTGCTATATAAAGAGATATAACAGAAGAGAAAAAAGTATATTCTATGTTGGAAGCAACTTGAGTAGACCGAGACTGTTTCTATTGGAAGGGGATCAATGCTGATTTGCGTATGGATGGTCTATGTCTGTTTGAGTGGCACGGTTGGAGAACATTCCTGGGATTGCAGAGTGACCTCAAGTTACAATCAGAGGTTTAAACTAATTGAAGCCTTCCTGCTGGTACTTTTTTGTTATTTTCATTTGATGACCTAAGATTGATGGCATGCACAGATGAGGGTCCCCTGTTCCCTTTGCTATAGGACTCAAGGTATCCATCACTCATGACGTCTAAGTAGGTTGAAATCAGTTTGAGGTTGCATGTGTTCCTTTGTGCATGGATCAAGGACCAAGGCTGAATTGCACATGGCTGGTATCTATCTACCGTGGTACAATATGTGGTAAGCAATGTACGTTAACACTGTGAAACCATTCACCGTAGGCTGAAATTAATTCAAGTCTTATTTGCAACACATTTTACTGCTTGTAATTGTTGTTGATAACACAATGTTCTCAAAACAGTTATTTTTAAGGGAGAAGTCAGAATTAAGAAGAGTCCCACACATTTTCCATCTCTTTTTCTGTTCAATACTCTTGGAACCTAAAGTGTCCTAGTACAAGAACCATAATAAATATGCAATGCACACTATTATTATGCATATAAATGGAAAGGGAAATTCCCTTACACAATGTGGGGCCTTATTATGAGTCTGTCATTTTCTACAGGCCGTTATAAGTTTCACGCTTAAAATAGGATGAAGCATTTTATTGTATTGCAGCATTTGCACAGCACTTCATACCCCTAATGATGCAATTGTGTTCTGATTCTCATTAGTTCCTGGGCCATTTCTAGAGGTATTATGGATAAAGGGGTGTTGAATCTAGAATAACTAATATTGGGTGAGGTGTTTGAGATGTGGAGACATGCTCTAAACATGTTGAAGCGAATGATGCATCACATGCTTGTGAAGTTGGGCAGAGAGTTTGTGAGGAAACAAAGTCATGTGGAATAATATTATTGTGCCATTTTCCTGAATTTGGGGACGTTTTCAGGGTAGATGTGTGACCAGGAATCAGGTGGTACTACCAGGTACAGTAATTCAACCCATCAATGCTGCATGTAATATCATGTGTAATCATGCACAGTGGTTATTATCACTGAAACAAAGCAGTAATACTATGGGGCAGATTTAAGAAACATAGAACTGCACACACACAGTGCCACTTTTCTTGCACCCCTCTACTGCCACTACATGTGCACCGTATTCAAAATAAGGCACACCATAGCTCAGGGTAGGCGGCAATTGCATAAATATTTTTGATGCTATTGATTAGGGTTAGAACCAAAATGTGGGCACTAACCCTGAACAGTAAATATGGGCCCATTTTAGCAAATGCTGTGCCTCCTTTATGAGCTTGCTCTGACCAGGCATTAAAAATGCAGAAATAAATGGTCCATAGAAATATTTTACATTTGTTTGCGCCATGTTTTCGGGAACCCTATTGGGGAATGCAAGTATAATGTGGCGCAAGGGGTTACAAAGTGGCGCCACTTTGTAAATCTGGTGCGGTGATTTTGGCCTTGCTGGGCTACATTAGTGTTAAACAAATGACACTAATGTGGTGCAAGGAGGCGCTAGGCCCTCTTAAATCTGGGCCTATGTGCCCCTTATATAGAGCGCTTCATAGAAAGGTGAACTACGCACAATGGTGCACTCTAGAAGAATTAGGGAGGGGTGCTTATTTTCTCTGCTTGAATATTTGTACTGAAATGAGTGCAAGCTACTTTTCTTTGGAAGGCAGAGACGAACAGCACTGGTACAATGGACTTCCATGCTTCAATTCATTGATAAATCATTAATTGCTATATATCATTTTGAATATTGCTTGGTGAATGTGTGTAATATTTTCCTATGAGGACTGTTTACTTTGCAAAGCTTGCAAGCACATTTTAGAGGCCTAAATAAATTATTCCACAGAATGAGTTGCATGAACTACCATTAAACACATAGTATGCACTTTTATATTAATTCTCCTTGCTGCATTGTGGTTGTGGGTTTCGAATTCAGCAAACATCAGATCTAACCCTATTGTGATATGTGAGATTCGCAGCGTGTGGACTAAGGGCTTAATTTAGATATTGGCGAGCAAGTTACTCTGTCACGACGGACAGATATCCAGGCCTGCTGAAATATAAATCCCATTATAGCTAGACAACATTATATTCATTCAACAGTTCAACTTTCTTTGGTCTTGCATTACTGTTTTATTCTGATGGCCGATTATTGCCCAAAGTAGCGTCAATGTGAGAAAAAGCAGTTTTACAGTTGATTCATTAATAAAAACAATGGGGAAGTATAAAAGACCAAACTTAAAAATAAAGGGCCCGATTTAGATATTGCCGGATGACTTACTCCGTCACAGTGGTGATTGATATCCTAACTGCCGAAATCTAAATCCCATGGGATTTAGTGGGATTTAGATTTCAGCAGGCCAGGATATCTGTCACCCTAGTGATGGAGTAACTCGTTCAGCAATATCTGCATCAGGGCCATTGTCTATATGCTCCAAATCTCACATATCATAATAGGTAGGGTGACCAAATTTTGAGGAGCAAAAACAGGGACAGGTCAGACTTAAAAGAAGGACTAAAGACTTTACTCCCACTTTTGTATCTGGCCTGTCCCGTTTTTGTGTGTTGCTTTGTGAATGTGTGCCTATACATGTGTTTAATATATATATATATATATATATATATATATATATATATATATATATGTATACATATATTCATTATCTCTCTCTCTCATATAAAACTAGCTATGGCTTGACCTCCCACCCTGCACCCCCACCCACCTCACTCTGCTCCCCACTCCCTCTCTCTGCTGGGAGCAGACAGGGGACTGTGTTGCCTGACAGCAACAGATAAATTACTTGAATTATGTCATACTGTGTAGTGTATGTTAAAGGAGAGCATACCTTTAATTTATGCTTCCCTACATGAACTGACCTTTGTCCCAAAAACCTGGACATTTATTTACTAATCTGACCTTTGTCCCAAAAACCGGGACATTTATTTAAAATTAAGAGAAACATGAGGACACCGGGACAGTACTCTAAAAACCGGGACTTTCCGAGGAAATCCGGGTAAGGTCGGATGTTTGCTGAATTCGAAACCAACCACAGTTTGTATCCCCCACGTATGCTACACCACACAAAGCACACGCTTTATAAAAATTGTGGCTTAGATATATTAGTAGCCATAATATTCAGCTGCACTCTCCTGAATAGGAAGCAACTTCCTAAGTGACATAGAACATTGTGAACCAGTTGAATAGAAGCACTACAGGAGTTTGCACAAGGATTAAATTTAGAAGTAATGTGAAACTGCCACCCTCCTTATTTCCTAAAACAAATGAACAGGTCCAAACTGCAAAATTTAGCGGAGGCTGGAGCAGGGGGGCAGTTACCTTAAGCATGCAGATTTTAGTGCCATATTCTGGAAGCACTTATGACCTTCATAGTTCCTAAAGGAGCACTACTCAAACAAGCCAGCTGCGTGAAATTTTTGGGTCACCCAATTTCTATATCTCTGTAGACTACAGACATCTACTAATGCTAAATTATATTTAAACGCTTTAATCACGAGTTACATTTTTGAACAGTTCATTTGTGTTCAGAGGCAAGTAATGTACACTACAGTAGGTTTATTAGAAAATAAAAGTGGTTGTCATTCGGAACCAACTCATGTTTTAGTTTTTGTATTTAATGTGTACTATTCATATTATGTAGGGAACAAGAGAGCAATCTGTGCATGCACACTGGTGCTTGCCTTGAGATCAGCCTCACCTTGCTGAAAATTTAAACAGGCATATCACCAGGTTTGAACTGGATAAGAAGGAGTTGCAGCTACACATGTGCCATGTCCAGAAAAGGAATCAATAAAGCGGATACACATATTTCTGCAAATTAGTTGAACATTTTTAAAATCAGTGTGACTTAGGGGGAGTTTAAGTGAAAGTACTAAGGACCCACGTTCACACAGACAAGACTTTGTAATTAACATTTTATTTAGAATCTCCAATTGTAGGTAAAAGGATTACTGATTGAGGGTGTGTGAAACCATACCCAAGCAAGAATGACAATTTTTGCCAGGGTGAAGTCACAAGCGAACCTTAAATTAACCTGTGCTTAACCCTCGTGTAGCTTGGCACAGAGCAGTCAGTCTTAAATCAGAGGCAATGTCTAAAGTATTTGTGCAACACTTCAAACAGTAACACGGTAAAAACAGACTAGAAAAGGATGCCACATCAAATGGCAGATTCAAGGATGGAAGAGTGCAGGTGCTGAGCTCAAGGTTGTTAGTGACTTCTGACACTGAGGTTCTAGTCAGGAGCGCAGCCAACTAGCCCATAGAGTCACTATGGGATCCTGGATTCAACAGATGTAGGTTCAGTCCTTCTCACCCAGGCAAGAGGGCAGCAGGCATCAAGTCAGCACAGCAGGAGGCAGCCATTCAGAGCAGCAGTCCAGCAGGGTGGCATTCCTTTCAACAGCACAGCAGTCCTTCTTCTTGGCAGAGTATCCAAAGGTCCAGAAGTGTACTGAGGAGGTAGTGTCTGAGGTTCAATATTTAAACCTGATACCCTTCCTCTGTGAGGTAGGAGAAGCTTCTTAAGTCTTCCCTGTCCTGGCTCCGGACTGAATTCAGAGGGTATGCAGCCCTTTATGTGGAGGCAGGACAGCCTATTCAAGGGCACGTAGGCCTAGGCCCCGCTCTACCCTTCCATTCTGCCAGTAATGACCCATCCAGACACACTGAAGCTCTCAATTGTGTTTGGCTGTTTAGAAGGAATACACAAAGCCCAGCTGTTAGCTTCACCCAGTCATGTGGCCCAGGGACAGGCTACAGGCACTTGATGACTAAGGAAGGAAAATGCCAACTTTCTAAAAGTGGCATTTTCAAAATTGTAAGTTGAAATCCAACTTTACCATGAAAGAGGATTTCCCATTACAATTCCAAAGACACCAAACATGACTGGTTACCTGCTCCTATTTGGAAATTGCAGCTCAATAAATTTAATAAGGTAACTCCAAAGTTATCCTGTTGTAGAGGTAGGCCTTGCAGGAGTGAAAAACAAATTTGAGAGTTTTTCATTACTCGGACTGTAAAACTAAAAAGTATACAATAAACTTTTTAAATACACTACACTCGGCCCTCAGGGCTGTCCAGGACCTAACCTAGGGTTGAGTTTTATGTATTAAAAAGGAAGGTTTGGGCCTGGCAAAAGGTTTATTTTGCCAGGTCGAAATGGCAGTTTACACTGCACACACAGGCTGCAAGGGTAGGGCTGAGACATGTTTAAAGGACTACTTAAGTGTGTGGCACAATAAGCACTGCGGACCAACTAGAAACATTTAGTTTACAGGCTCTGAACACATGTAATATCACTTTAGTAGAGACTTATAAGTAGATTAAAAATGCCAATGGGGAATAAGCCAATGTTAAGATGTTTTGAGGAGTGAGCACATGCACTTTAGCACTGGTCATCAGCGGCAAAGTGTGCAGCGTCTTTCGGCCAGCAAAAACAAGATCAACAACAATGGAGAAGGAAGGCAAAAATTTGGGGGAAGGCCTTCCTAATGCTCACAGGTCCAACCCTAATCAACAGTGAAAAAGGTTGATTTTGTGGTGGGTCATTGAGTCTATGGAGGGCCTACCAATTGCTGCTAACAGAAAATGCTGTTTCAGAGACCGTTTCACAGTTTTAATAGGTCATCTTTTAACTGTGGTTGAAATCTTATTACACGTTAATGGGATACTTTTTGCTTAATAATAGTAAATCAATGCAAGGCTTATAACTCAAATCAAGCCACTGCTAACCTTTCAAATGTAAATTGTATTTATTGATATATATACTTACTTAACATCTTTACAATCATATTCTAGCAAGAAACAATGAAGAGAAGTTAAACATACTTAAAACATAGAACAAAAATAATGACCATGGATGGCTAGAATCTAAAATATAACTCAGCCATGTCCACTGCTCATACTCATATTCATAAGCTCTATATTTTCGTACAAGATATCAACAATTCCCCCGCATATCTTTGAAAGCAAAAGATATCTGTTATATTATTCGTTATATTAATGACTGCTCTGTCATACGCCTTTCTACATTATAAAACTGCACTCTGACTGATTTCGTGCATGCTATTTCCAGATATTTTACTGGAGACATGTTGGACTGTCAACTGCTCAAAGACAAACGGAAGGTTCCAGCTTCACATATCGTTTTCCAGGGGCCCTCAACCAAAATGTCAAATGTCGTTTGCACTCATATAACATCAGCACACATACATATGATTTGGGAAATTATCGTTTCGTATTCTCCAAAAAAAAGACAACAATGATTAATAATGTGCCTTGTTCTGTCATATCAGTCTAATCTCAACATTTGTCAGTAAAAAGGCAAACCAAGGGGAAACTTTCACGGTGCACATCTTACATCACAAGCCAGATATTTTAAAGTGAGCTCTTCTGGTCTTGCATTAGATGACAGGATTATTTTATGGAAAGAGGACCCAAAAACTAGACATTCTTGTCAAAGCAAATTCCAACTGGAATTACACACCTAAGCAGGATACTGGAAGGTCTATTTTTAAGTATTTGCCCACCAGCATTCTAATGTATGCACTCGCTTGTCTCCAAATGATATTGCCCCATTCCCCAATGAAGCTACATAGCAATATTTGAATAATGACAGAAAAGTGGAAACTGGTGAAGACTATTTCATTTTTCAAACAGTAGGTGAAGAATTGAACCTCAAAAGGGATGTGCGATAAGACAGAGTTCCACAGAAGCAGAAAACAATTCAATGAAGGCGCCCAGTATCATTGGGTCCCGTGGCTTCAGTACTCTGAAAGCTCTTTAATTTCGTGTCAGGATGCACAAACCTCGCATTCTTGACTTGACAAGAGCAATGATTATTTCAACACTTTGCTAAACCCACAGCCAACACCACACTGTTAAGATTGAGTGTTTTCGTAAGCTTGTGGCACTCTTCTACTGACTCTTGCATGCCTTTATGAATTGGCTCCTAAACAATTAAAATAGGAATACAATGGGAATATTGAAACAATTTTCATTTGCATTTAGCACAATTACAACGAACCATGCCCCTTTTGTACGTTTACTAGTACGGAATGAGGCATTGTGGGGCCAATTCAGAAAGGTATGTAAGAGTAGGTAAAAGAGTATTCCCTGTAGTGCAACTTACCATATTCATATATTCTTTTGTGAATCAACACCGAAGAGTGTGGTGCAGAGCTTTGAATTGTAACATTTATTGCACAAATATGCACTGTTAAAATAGAATGTTTACACATGGGGATTATGTTTTTCATTTTATTTGGGTTGAGATACATTCTGGTAATGACTCATCTAGGGTTCTGTACTCAGTTTGGGGTGCCACATCTACAGGGGGATAAAGACCGATTAGACATTTGTCATAGATAGTCTAAACAAATGATTTTCGTTTTAAATCAAAAGCAACATATTTTCACTTGTATCCATGACTGCACAATATTTACAGTTAAGTCTAATTGAGTAGAACAAAGACACATAGATGGATTATGTGTGCAGCAATTTAGGTAAAGCAGAGTATCCTGTAACCAGAAATTCTGACCCTACTCTGTAGATTCTATATAATTCTTTGTGCGTTTTGGGTTAAGCAGAGGTTTGGGATAATGGAATCTGAGTATCTGATGTAGTGCCAGAACATTGTGGCAAGAATAGTATGCTACAAAAATATTATGACAAACATACCAAACTTCCTTAATATCATCAAGGTAGGTACGTGAAGTTAGGTGTAGGTTTAATTTAGTTAATTCCTCCTTATTATACCTTGCAAAGGTACATTTATTATCACGGTATCTAGATGTGGAGTTAAGAACAGCAAATCATTTACCTCTAAGTACTTGCATTGCCAGTGTAGTGGTAATAAATGTTTTGATAACCATGGGCCTGATGCAGAAGGATGTATTATAATAAATCATCAATTACATTAAATAAAAATTGGTGTTTTCTTATTAGGGATTGCTAAAATGGATGTAGTACAAGTGGGTACTGTTTGCACACCAACTTCTACAGAATTCAATGAATTTTTTGGTATTTTTTAAACCAAGCTTTGTATTACAAGGTTCGCTCACAAAATACCAATTCGTAGTGGGTCACAATTTGACCTACCTCATTATTATGTATAAGGAATGCCACAAATTCATAACGACTGCAATTATTTACATTCACAGGCATGGTGGACTGCTGGAGCCAGCAGACCACTGTGTCTGTGATTGCTTTTAAAAAAACTAATCTTTTCTTTAAATGCATCCCATTTCCATAAAAAATGAAAACGAGATGTGTTTAAAAATAGAAAAATAATTATTTTACACACATGGGAGCAGGTAGTGGTCCCACAAACTACTGCCTGCTCCTGCAGACTGTTTTGTCATCATTCACAAAGGAGAAGGGTCCCTTAGAGATCTCTTTCCATTTGCGAATGGTTACCATCAATTTGGACTTGGTGGTAAAATATTGTCTTTCGACCGGAGTTTGGTAGCAAAACACTAATACGTAAGCTAAAGAACTGGTCTTTGGAAGAGACAACTTTTACACACACCTTCCAAAAACTAGCATGTTACTGAATCACAATTTGGTTTCTTTACATTGAAAAAAGTCGTTTTGTGGTTGCAATCCTCAAATTTGACCTCTGAAAACCATAAAAGTGCTTTTTACATGAGGGCCTATATTCATTGAGTAGGAAATTTAAGTTAATGATACCCCGACATGCAACCCAGTAGCTCTTCCCATGGAGCCTCACTGTAGCACTACCCTTTTTTACTGCTACATTCATTCCTCTGCCTCTCAGTGTATTTCTTCGCCCTCTTTCTTATCAAATCCTTTTGTTTTGCTTTAGTAGTTCCTTTTTTCACCCTTAGTCACTCTCTTTCATGCAAAATTCCTTGACTGAGGAGAAATGTGAATCTCTGGTGTGTTCCAAATGAGAATTAAGGAAAGCAGCTGACAACCATGCCCATATCCATTTATGACACATTGAAATGAGTGCATTAGAAAATCAAAATCCTCGCAAAAACTGAGGAGCCCTTTCAAGGACAACAGCTGTCTAGGTGCCACCTCTGCTAAAATACTTCAGAAAGAAATAAAATTCAATGGTTGGCTACCCAGCTTCACACTGCAGCTTCCATGGTACAAAAGGCCAGTCTTCTGTACCTCCAGGCTAGCCCACTTATGTAGCATTATAGGCTTCTTCCTCAAACACAATCACTTGTTTGGTGAATCACAAAGACTTGCATGTGCATTGTACATAGCATGTACAAAATTTAAAACCTGGGCAAAACTCATCTTCTTTTTAAAAACATATCTTTTTTAGGTTTTCTTGTTTCATAGATAGTGCCGCAAGCAGTGCATTAAGGGGCACACATGCACCCAACAGGAAATATTGAACTGTGAAGGAGGCACACACACACACATACACGCACCCACCCCCTCACCCCCCCACACACACACACATTCAAGCACAGCAGCCAATAACATGATATTTCCACAGCCAGTAGATTACAGCAACACCCCTTCTTATAATACAGCAATTCTTTCACATCAAGGGAGTCGCAGTTCCAGATGAAAGGTGAATTCCATTATGCCTCATTGTTAGAAATGGGGTCTCTACTTGGCAGAGGTATACACCCTTGTCCTGTTAGGGACCACAATCTTAGTCAGGGTAAGTCACACACAAGACAAATTAGAAGGCAATGTGTAAAGTATTTTTGCAATTAATCATACAGTAACACAGTGAAAACACCACATAAATATGCCGTGTAGGTTTAGAAAAATAAATGATGTTGAAATGATGAACATCCAATGTACACGAGCAAAGTTATGAATCTTTAAAGATTAAATTCAACTAAAGCACCTAGAAAACACAATAGCTCCCGCTGGGGTTATCACGGCATCATTGACGGAGTCGTTCTCAATAATACGACACTCCTGGTGTTGGTTACGAAGTCACATGGACCCCTAGGTACAGTACTTTTTGAAAATGAAGAACAAGG